>NW_027362815.1:0-2933663 GCF_046119375.1 Phyllobates terribilis
AGAGCAGTCCGGAGCCAAGGCAAGGACAGGCCAGAACCACGGCGAGAGCAGGCCGGAGACAGTTTGAGGCCAGAGCGAGAGCAGGCCAGAGCGAAAGTAGGCTGGAGCCAGGGCTAGGGCAGGCCAGAGCCAGATAGAGAGCAGGCCGGAGCCATGGTGAGGGCAGGACAGAGCGAGAGCAGGCAGGAGCCAGGGCGAGAGCAGTCCGGAGCCAAGGCAAGGGCAGTCCGGAGCCAGGGCGAGGGCAGTCCGGATGTAGAGCGAGAGCAGGCCGGAGCCAAGGCGAGATTAGCCTGGAGCCAAGGCGAGGGCAGGCCAGAGGCAGAGCCAGGGCAGGCAAGAGCAGGCCGGAGCCAGAGCAAGGGCAGGTCGGAGCCAGGGCGAGGGCAGGCCGGAGCCAGAGCGAGAGCAGGCCGGAGCCAAGGTGAGAGCAGGCCAGAGCCAAGGCAAGGGCAGGCCAGAGGCAGAACCAGGGTAGGCCAGAGCAACAGCAGGCCAGGGCGAGAGCAGGCTGGAGCCAAGGCAAGGGCAGGCCAGAGCGAGAGCAGGCCAGAGCCAAAGAGAGAGCAGGCCAGAGCCAAGGCAAAAGCAGGCCAGAGCGAGAGCAGGCTTGAGCCAAGGCGAGGTCTGGCTGGAGCCAGAGCGAGAGCAGGCCGGATCTAAGGCGACGGCAGGCCGAAACCAGAGCGAAAGAATGCCGGAGCCAGGGCGAGGGCAGGCCGGAGATAGGGCGAGGGCAGGCCAGGGCGAGGGCAGGCCAGAGCGAGAGCAGGCCGGAGCCAGAGCGAGAGCAGGCTGGAGCCAGGGCAAGGGCAGGCCAGAGCCAGTGCTAGAGGAGACCAAAGCCTGGGCGAGAGCAGGCCGGAGCCAAGGCAAGGTCAGACCAGAGTCCGAACGAGAGGGCAGGCCAGAGCGAGAGCATGCCAGAGCCACAGCCAGAGCAGGCCCGAGCCAGAACGAGAGTAGTCCAGAGCCAAGGCTAGGGCAGGCGCGAGCCAGAGGGAGAGAAGGCCTGAGCCAAGGAGAGGGCAGGCCAGCGCGAGAGCAGGCCGGAGCCGAGGCAAGGGCAGGCCAGAGCGAGAGCAGGCCGGAGCCAGGGCGAGGGCAGACCGGTGCCAAGGCGAGGGCAGGACGGAGCCAAGATGAGGGCAGTCTTGAGCAGAGCCAGGGCAGGCCAGAGCGAGAGCAGGCCGGAGCCAAGGTGAGGGCAGGCCAGAGCCAGAACGAGATCAGGCCAGTGCCAGAGCGAGAGCATTCCGGAGCCAAGGCAAGGGCAGGCCGGAACCAGGGCGAGAGCAGGCCGGAGACAGTTCGAGGCCAGCGTGAGAGCAGGCCAGAGCCAGAGCGAAAGGAGACAGGGCTAGGGCAGGCCAGAGCCAGATAGAGAACAGGCCGGAGCCAGGGTGAGGGCAGGCCAGAGCCAGAGCGAGAGCAGGCAGGAGCCAGGGCGAGAGCAGTCCGGAGCCAAGGCAAGGGCAGTCCGGAGCCAGTGCGAGGGCTGTCCGGATGTAGAGCGAAAGCAGGCCGGAGCCAAGGCGAGATTAGCCCGGAGCCAAGGCCAGAGACAGAGCCAGGGCAAGCAAGAGCCAGGGCGAGAGCAGGCCGGAGCCAGAGCAAGGGCAGGTCAGAGCCAGGGCGAGGGCAGGCAGGAGCCAAGGTGAGAGCAGGCCGGAGCCAAGGCGAGGGTACACCAGAGCCAGATTGAGAGCAGGCCGGAGCCAGGACGAGGGCAGGCCAGAGTCATAGAGAGAGCAGGCCGGAGCTAAGGCAAGGGCAGGCCAGAGCCAGAGAGAGAGCAGGCCGGAACCAGGGCGAGGGCAGGCCAGAGTCATAGAGAGAGCAGGCCGGAGCCAAGGCAAAGGCAGGCCAGAGCCAGAGAGAGAGAGCAGGCCAGAGCCAGGGCGAGGGCAGGCTAGATCCAGAGCAGTACGGAGCTAGGGCGAGAGCAGGCAGGTGCCAGGGCAAGGGCTGGCCGGAGCCAGAGCAAGGGCATGCCGGATCCAGGGCGAGGGCAGGCCTGAGCCAGAGCGAGAGCAGGCCGGAGCCAAGGTGAGAGCAGGCCGGAGCCAAGGTGAGGGTACACTAGAGCGAGAGCAGGCCGGAGCCAGGAATAGGACAGGCCGGAGCCAGGACGAGGGCAGGCCAGAGTCATAGAGAGAGCAGGCCGGAGCCAAGGCAAGGGCAGGTCAGAGCCAGAGAGAGAGCAGGCCGGAGCCAGGGCGAGGGCATGCCAGAGCGAGAGCAGGCCGGAGCCAAGGCGAGGTCAGGCCGAAACCAGAGCGAGAGAATGCCGGAGCCAGGGCGAGGGCAGGCCAGAGCGAGAGCAGGCCGGACACAGGGCGAGGGTAGGCCGGAGCCAGAGCGTGAGCAGGCCGGAGCCAGAGCGAGAGCAGGCCGGAGCCAAGGCGAGGGCAGGCCGGAGCCAGACTGAGAGCAGGTCGGAGCCAGGGCTAGGGCAGGCTGGAGCCAGAGCGAGAGCAGGATGGAGCCAGGGCTAGGGCAGGCCAGAGTCAGAGCCAGAGCAGGCAGGAGCCAGGGCGAGAGCAGTCCGGAGCCAAGGCAAGGGCAGTCCGGAGCCAGTGCGAGGGCTGTCCGGATGTAGAGCGAGAGCAGGCCGGAGCCAAGGCGAGATTAGCCCGGAGCCAAGGTGAGGGCAGGCCAGAGGCAGAGCCAGGGCAGGCAAGAGCCGGAGCCAGAGCAAGGGCAGGTCAGAGCCAGGGCGAGGGCAGGCCGGAGCCAAGGTGAGAGCAGGCCGGAGCCAAGGCGAGGGTACACCAGAGCCAGATTGAGAGCAGGCCGGAGCCAGGACGAGGACAGGCCAGAGTCATAGAGAGAGCAGGCCGGAGCTAAGGCAAGGGAAGGCCAGACAGAGCGAGAGCAGGCCGGAGCCAGGGCGAGGGCAGGCCAGAGTCATAGAGAGAGCAGGCCGGAGCCAAGGCAAAGGCAGGCCAGAGCCAGAGAGAGAGAGCAGGCCGGAGCCAGGGCGAAGGCAGGCTAAAGCCAGAGCAGTACGGAGCTAGGGCGAGAGCAGGCAGGTGCCAGGGCAAGGGCTGGCCGGATCCAGGGCGAGGGCAGGCCTGAGCCAGAGCGAGAGCAGGCCGGAGCCAAGTTGAGAGCAGGCCGGAGCCAAGGTGAGGGTACACTAGAGCGAGAGCAGGCCAGAGCCAGAGAGAGAGAGCAGGCCGGAGCCAGGGCGAAGGCAGGCTAAAGCCAGAGCAGTACGGAGCTAGGGCGAGAGCAGGCAGGTGCCAGGGCAAGGGCTGGCCGGATCCAGGGCGAGGGCAGGCCTGAGCCAGAGCGAGAGCAGGCCGGAGCCAAGTTGAGAGCAGGCCGGAGCCAAGGTGAGGGTACACTAGAGCGAGAGCAGGCCTGAGCCAGGAAGAGGACAGGCCGGAGCCAGGACGAGGGCAGGCCAGAGTCATAGAAAGAGCAGGCCGGAGCCAAGGCAAGGGCAGGTCAGAGCCAGAGAGAGAGCAGGCCGGAGCCAGGGCGAGGGCAGGCCAGAGCGAGAGCAGGCCGGAGCCAAGGCGAGGTCAGGCCGAAACCAGAGCGAGAGAATGCCGGAGCCAGGGCGAGGGCAGGCCAGAGCGAGAGCAGGCCGGACACAGGGCGAGGGTAGGCCGGAGCCAGAGCGTGAGCAGGCCGGAGCCAGAGCGAGAGCAGGCCGGAGCCAAGGCGAGGGCAGGCCGGAGCCAGACAGAGAGCAGGTCGGAGCCAGGGCTAGGGCAGACCGGAGCCAGAGCGACAGCAGGATGGAGCCAGGGCGAGGGCAGACCGGAGCGAGGGCAGACCGGAGCCAGGACGAGAGCAGGCCGGAGCCAGGGCGATGGCAGGCCGGAGCCAGATCGAGGGCAGGCTAGAGTCATAGAGAGAGCAGGCCGGAGCCAAGGCAAGGGCAGGCCAGAGCCAGAGAGAGAGCAGGCCGGAGCCAGGGCGAGGGCAGTCCAGAGCCAGAGCGAGAGCAGGCCGGAGCCAGGACGAGGACAGGCCGGAGCCAGGACGAGGGCAGGCCAGAGTCATAGAGAGAGCAGGCCGGAGCCAAGCCAAGGGCAGACCAGAGCCAGAGAGAGAGCAGGCCGGAGCCAGGGCGAGGGCAGTCCAGAGCCAGAGCGAGAGCAGGCCGGAGCCAGGGCGAGGGTACGCCGGAGCCAGGACGAGGGCAGGCCAGAGTCATAGAGAGAGCAGGCCGGAGCCAAAGCAAGGGCAGAGAGAGGGCAGGCCAGAGCCAGAGCGAAAGCAGGCCGGAGCCAAGGCGAGGGCAGGCCGAAACCCGAGCGAGAGAATGCCGGAGCCAGGGCGAGGGCAAGCCAGAGCGAGAGCAGGCTGGAGACAGGGCAAGGGCAGGTCGGAGCCAGAGCGAGAGCAGGCCGGAGCCAGAGCGAGAGCAGGCCGGAGCCAAGGCGAGGTCAGGCTGGAGCCAGGGCGAGGGCAGGCCCTAGCCAGAGCAAGAGCAGGATGGAGCCAGTGCGAAGGCAGGCCAGAGCCAGCGCTAGAACAGGCCGGAGCCTGGGCGAGGGCAGGCCGGAGCCAGGGCGAGGGAAGGCCTAAGCCAGAGCGAGAGCAGGCTGGAGCGAGCGCGAGAGCAGGCCGGAGCCAAGGCGAGGGCAGGCCAGAGCGAGAGCAGGCCGGAGCCAGGACGAGGGCAGGCCGGAGCCAGGGCGAGAGCAGGCCAGAGCTAGAGCCAGAGCAGGCGGCCAGGGCGAGGGCAGACCAGAATGAGAGCGAGAGCAGGCCGGAGCCAAGGCGAGGCCAGAGCGAGAGTAGGCCGGAGCCAGGGCGACGGCAGGCCAGAGCCAGAGAGAGAGTAGGCGGAGCGAGGGCAGGCCAGAGCGAGGGCAGGTCGGAGCCAGGGCGAGAGCAGGATGGAGCCAAGGCGAGGGCAGGCTGGAGCCAGAGCAGGAGCTGGCCGGAGCCAAGGCGAGGGCTGGCCGGAGGCAGAGCCAGGGTAGGCCAGAGCAAGAGCAGGCCAGAGCAAGAGCAGGCCGGAGCCAAGGCAAGGACAGGCCAGAGCCTGAGCGAGAGCAGGTCAGAGCGAGAGCACTCCGAAGCCAAGGCGAAGGCAGGCCGGAGCCAGAGCAGGTGCTGGCCGGATCCAAGGCGAAGGCTGGCCGGAGCCAGAGCTAGGGCAGGCCGGAGCCAGGGCGAGGGAAGGCCTAAGCCAGAGCGAGAGCAGGCTGGAGCGAGCGCGAGAGCAGGCCGGAGCCAAGGCGAGGGCAGGCCAGAGCGAGAGCAGGCCGGAGCCAGGACGAGGGCAGGCCGGAGCCAGGGCGAGAGCAGGCCAGAGCTAGAGCCAGAGCAGGCGGCCAGGGCGAGGGCAGACCAGAATGAGAGCGAGAGCAGGCCGGAGCCAAGGCGAGGCCAGAGCGAGAGTAGGCCGGAGCCAGGGCGACGGCAGGCCAGAGCCAGAGAGAGAGTAGGCGGAGCGAGGGCAGGCCAGAGCGAGGGCAGGTCGGAGCCAGGGCGAGAGCAGGATGGAGCCAAGGCGAGGGCAGGCCGGAGCCCGAGCTATGGCATAGCGGAGCCAGGGTGAGGGCAGTACGGAGCTAGAGCGAGAGCAGGCCGGAGCCAAGGCAAGGGCAGGTCAGAGGCAGAGCCAGGGTAGGCCAGAGCAAGAGCAGGCCAGACCGAGAGCAGACCGGAGCCAAGGCAAGGACAGGCCCAAGCCAGAGCGAGAGCAGTCCGGAGCCAAGGCGAAGGCAGGCCAGAGCCAGAGCGAGAGCAGGCCAGAGCGAGAGCAGGCAGGAGCCAAGGCGAAGGAAGGCAGGCCGGAGCAAGAGCAGGTGCTGGCCGGAGCCAAGGCGAGGGCTGGCCGGAGCCAGAGCAAGGGCAGGCCGGAGCCAGGGCGAGGGAAGGCCGAAGCCAGAGCGAGAGCAGGCTGAAGCCAGTTCGAGAGCAGGCCGGAGCCAAGACGAGCGCAGGCCAGAGCCAGAACGAGAGCAGTCCGGAGCCAGGACGAGGGCAGGCCGGAGCCAGCACGAGAGCAGGCCAGAGCTGGTGCCAGAGCAGGCGGCCAGGGCGAGTACAGACCAGAGTGAGAGCGAGAACAGGCCGGAGCCAAGTCGAGGCCAGATCAAGAGCAGGCCAGAGTCAGAGCGAGAGTAGGCCGGAGCCAGGGCGAGGGCAGGCCAGAGCCAGAGAGAGAGTAGGCCGGAGCCAGGGCGAGGGCAGGCCAGAGTCAGAGCAAGAGCAGGTCGGAGCCAGGGCAAGAGCAGTACGGAGCCAAGGCGAGGTCAGGCCGGACCCTGAGCTATGGCATTGCGGAGCCAGGGCGAGACCAATACTGAGCTAGAGTGACAGCAGGCCGTAGCCAAGGCAAGGGCAGGCCAGAGGCAGAGCCAGGGTAGGCCAGAGCAAGAGCAGGCCAGAGCAAGAGCAGGCCGGAGCCAAGGCAAGGACAGGCCCAAGCCAGAGCGAGAGCAGGCCAGAGCGAGAGCAGTCCGGAGCCAAGGCGAAGGCAGGCCAGAGCGAGAGCAGGCCAGAGCCAGAGCGAGAGCTGGCAGGAGCCAAGGCAAAGGCAGGCCAGAGTCAGAGCGAGAGCAGGCCGAAGCCAAGCCAAAGGCAGGCCAGAGCCAGAGTGAGAGCAGGCTGGAGCCAAGGCGAGGGAGGGCAGGCCGGAGCCAGAGTGAGAGCAGGCCGGATCCAAGGAGACGGCAGGCCAAAACCAGAGCAAGAAAATGCTGGAACCAGGGCGAGGGCTGGCCAGAGCGAGAGCAGGCCGAAGACAGGGCTTGGGCAGGCCAGAGCCAGAGCGAGAGCAGGCCGGAGCGAGAGCGAGAGCAGGCCAGAGCCAAGAGGAGAGCAGGCCGTAGCCAAAGCGAGAGCAGGATGGAGCCATGGCGAGGACAGGCCGAAGTCAGAGCGAAGGCAGACCGGAGCCAGGGCGCGAGCAGGCCAGAGCCAGGGCGAGGGCAGGCCAGAGCTAGAGCCAGAGCAGGCCGGGGCCAGGACGACGGCAGCCGAAGCCAGGGCAAGGGCAGGCCGGAGCCAGGGCGAGAGCAGGACAGATCCAGCGCGAGAGGAGGCCAGAGCTATAGCCAGAGCAGGCCGGAGCCAGGGCGAGGGCAGGCCAGAGAGAGAGTAGGCCTGAGCCAGAGCGAGACCAGGCCAGAGCCAAGGAGAAGGCAGCCCAGAACCAGAGTGAGAGCAGGTCGGAACCAAGGCGAGGGCAGGCCATAGGCAGAGCCAGGGCAGGCCAGAGCAAGAGAGAGAGCAGGCCGGAGCCAAGGCGATGGATGGCAGGCCAGAGCCAGAGTGAGAACAGGCCAGAGCCAGAGCAGGCCAGTGCCAGAACGAGAGCAGGCCAGTGCCAGAGCTAGAGAAGTCCGGTGCCAAGACAAGGACAGGCCAGAGCCAGAGAGTGAGAAGGCCTGAGCCAGAGCTAGAGGAGGCCGGAGCCAAGGCAAAGGCAGGCCCGAGCCAGAGCGAGAGCAGGCCGGAGTCAAGATGAGGGCAGGCCAGAGCCAGAGCAAGAGCAGGCTGGAGCCAAGGCAAGGGTAGGCCGGAGCCAGAGCAAGGGCAGGCCGAAGCCAGTTAGAGGTCAGGCCGGAGCCATTTAGAGGGCAGGCCGGAACCAGGGCGAGGGCAGGCCGGATCCAGGGCGAGAGCAGACCGGAGCCAAGGCGAGAGCAGGCCTGAGCCAGAGCGAGAGCAGGCCGGAGCCAAGGTGAGAGCAGGCTGGAGCCAAGGTGAGGGTACACTAGAGCTAGAGCGAGAGCAGGCTGGAGCCAGGAAGAGGACCGGCCGGAGCCAGGACGAGGACAGGCCAGAGTCATAGAGAGAGCAGGCCGGAGCCAAGGCAAAGGCAGGCCAGAGCCAGAGAGAGAGCAGGCCGGATCCAGTGCGAGAGCAGGCCGGAGCCAAGGGGAGGGCAGGCCGGAACCATTGCAGGAGCTGGCCGGAGCCAAGGAGATGGCTGGCCGGAGCCAGAGTAAGGGCTGGCCGGAACCAGGGCGAGGGCAGGCCGAATCCAGAGCGAGGGCAGACCGGAGCCAGGGCGAGAGCAGGACAGAGCCAAGGCGAGGGCAGGCCAGAGCTAGAGCCAGAGCAGGCCAGAGCCAGGACGAGGGCAGGCCGGAGCCAGGGTGAGGGCAGGCCGGAACCAAGGCGAGAGCAGGCCAGAGCCAGCGCGAGAGCAGGCCAGAGCTAGAGCCAGAGCTGGCCGGAGCCAGCGCGAGGGAAGACTTGAATCAGAACGAGAGGAGGCCGGAGCCAAGGCGAGAGCAGGCCGGAGCCAGGGCGAGGGCAATCCAGTCTAGAGCGAGAGCAGGCCGGAGCCAAGGAGAGGGCAGGCCAGAGAGAGAGCAGGCCGGTGCCGAGGCAAGGGCAGGCCAGATCCAGAGCGAGAGCAGGCCAGAGGCAGAGCGAGAGCAGGCTGGAGCCAGAGCAATAGCAGGCAGCAGCCAGGGCAAGGGCAGACCGTAGCCAAGGCGAGGGCAGGCCAGAGGCAGAGCCAGGGCAGGCCAGTACCAGAGCGAGAGCAGGCTGGAGCCAAAGCGAGGGCAGACCAGAGCGAGAGCAGGCCGGAGCCAAGGTGAGGGCAGGCCAGAGCCAGAAGGAGAGCAGGCCAGTGCCAGAGCGAGAGCAGGCCAGTGCCACAGCGAGAGCAGTCCGGAGCCAATGCAAGGGCAGGCCAGAGCCAGAGAGAGAGTAGGCCTGAGCCAGAGCGAGAGCAGGCTGGTGCCAAGGCGAAGTCAGGCTAGAACCAGAGCGAGAGCAGACTCGAGTCAAGACGAGGGCAGGATAGAGCAAGAGCAGGCTGGAGCCAAGGAGAGGGCTGGCCGGAGCCAGAGCAAGGACAGGCCAGAGCGAGAGCAGGCCAGAGCCAGGGAGAGGGCAGGCTAGAGCCAGAGCAAGAGCAGGCCGGAGCCAGGGCGAGGGCAGGCTGGAGCCAGAGCGAGGGCAGGTCGGAGCCAGGGCGAGGGCAGGCCGGAGCCAGGGAGAGAGCAGGTCAGAGCCAAGGCGAGGTCAGGCTGGAGCCAGGACGAGGGCAGGCCGGAGCCAGGGCGAGAACAGGCCGGAGCTAAGGCGATGGCAGGCCAGAGCGAGAGCAGGCCGGAGCCAGGACGAGAGCAGGCCAGAGCCATCACGAGAGCAGGCCAGAGCTACAGCCAGAGCAGGCCGGAGTCAGGGCGAGGGCAGACCAGAGTCAGAGCGAGAGCAGGCCGGAGCCAAGGTGAGGGCAGGCCAGAGCCAGAGCGAGAGCAGGCCAGAGCCAGAGTGAGAGCAGGCCAATGCCTGAGCGAGAGCAGTCCGGAGCCAAGGCAAGGGCAGGCCAGAGCCAGAGAGAGAGTAGGCCTGAGCCAGAGCGAGAGCAGGCCGGAGCCAAGGAGAAGGCAGCCCAGAACCAGAGCAAGAGCAGGTCGGAACCAAGGCGAGGGCAGGCCATAGGCAGAGCCAGGGAAGGCCAGAGCAAGAGAGAGAGCAGGCCAGAGCCAAGATGAGGGTAGGCCAGAGCCAAGGCAAGGGCAGGCCAGAGCCAGAGCGATAGAAGGCCAGAGCCAAGGCAAGGGCAGGCCGGAACCAGGGCGAGAGCAGGCCGGATACAGGGCGAAGCCAGAGCGAGGGCAGGCCAGAGCGAGAGCAGGCCAGAGCGAGAGCAGGCCAGAGCGAGAGCAGGCCAGAGCGAGAGCAGGCCAGAGCGAGAGTAGGCCAGAGCCAGGGCGAGGGCAGGCCATAGAGAGAGCAGGCCAGAGCCAGAGCGAGGGCAGGCCAGTGCCAGAGCGAGAGCAGGCCGGAGCCAGGACGACAGCAGGCCAGAGCCAGAGCAATAGCAGGCAGCAGCCAGGGCGAGGGCAGACCGGTGCCAAGGCGAGGGCAGACCGGAGCCAAGGCAAGGGCAGGCCAGAGGCAGAGCCAGGGCAGGCCAGTACCAGAGCGAGAGCAGGCTGGAGCCAAAGCGAGGGCAGACCAGAGCGAGAGCAGGCCGGAGCCAAGGTGAGGGCAGGCCAGAGCCAGAAGGAGAGCAGGCCAGTGCCACAGCGAGAGCAGTCCGGAGCCAAGGCAAGGGCAGGCCAGAGCCAGAGAGAGAGTAGGCCTGAGCCAGAGCGAGAGCAGGCCGGAGCCAAGGCGAAGTCAGGCTAGAACCAGAGCAGACCAGAGTCAAGACGAGAACAGGACAGAGCCAGAGCAAGAGCAGGCTGGAGCCAAGGAGAGGGCTGGCCGGAGCCAGAGCAAGGACAGGCCAGAGCCAGAGTGAGAGCAGGCCAGAGCCAGGGCGAGGGCAGGCTAGAGCAAGAGCAGGGCGAGGGCAGGCTGGAGCCAAAGCGAGGGCAGGTCGGAGCCAGGGCGAGGGCAGGCCGGAGCCAGGGAGAGAGCAGGTCGGAGCCAAGGCGAGGTCAGGCCGGAGCCAGGACGAGGGCAGGCCGTAGCCAGGGCGAGAGCAGGCCGGAGCTAAGGCGATGGCAGGCCAGAGCCAGAGCGAGAGCAGGCCGGAGCCAGGACGAGGGCAGGCCAGAGCCAGCACGAGAGCAGGCCAGAGCTACAGCCAGAGCAGGCCGGAGTCAGGGCGAGGGCAGACCAGAGTCAGAGCGAGAGCAGGCCGGAGCCAAGGTGAGGGCAGACCAGAGCCAGAGCGAGAGCAGGCCAGAGCCAGAGTGAGAGCAGACCAGTGCCTGAGCGAGAGCAGTCCGGAGCCAAGGCAAGGGCAGGCCAGAGAGAGAGTAGGCCTGAGCCAGAGCGAGAGCAGGCCGGAGCCAAGGAGAAGGCAGCCCAGAACCAGAGCGAGAGCAGGTCGGAACCAAGGCGAGGGCAGGCCATAGGCAGAGCCAGGGAAGGCCAGAGCCAAGATGAGGGCAGGCCAGAGCGAGAGCAGGCCAATGCCAGAACGAGAGCAGGCCAGTGCCAGAGCTAGAGAAGTCCGGAGCCAAGGCAAAGGCAGGCCCGAACCAGAGCGAGAGCAGGCCGGAGCCAGAGCAAGAGCAGGCTAGAGCCAAGGCAAGGGCAGGCCGGAACAAGGGGCGAGAACAGGCCAGAGTCAAGACAAGGGCAGGCCAGAGCAAGAGCAGGCCGGAGCCAGGGCGAGGGCAGGCCATAGCCAGAGCTGGCCGGAGCCAGGGCGAGGGCAGGCCGGAGCCAGAGCAAGAGCAGGTCGGAGCCAAGGCGAGGGCAGGCCAGAGCGAGAGCTGGCCGGAGCCAAGGTGAGGGGAGGCCAGAGCGAGAGCAGGCCAGAGCCAAAGCAGTCCGGAGCCAAGGCAAGGGCAGGCCGGAACAAGGTGCGAGAACAGGCTGGAGTCAAGACGAGGGCAGGCCAGAGCAAGAGCAGGCCAGAGCAAGGGCAGGCCGGAGCCAGGGCGAGAGCAGGTCGAAGCCAAGGCGAGGGCAGGCCAGAGCCAGAGCAAAAGCTGGTCGGAGCCAAGGCGAGGGCAGGCCAGAGCGAGAGCAGGCCGGAGCCAAGGTGAGGGGAGGCCAGAGCGAGAGCAGGCCAGAGCCAAAGCAGTCCGGAGACAAGGCAAGGGCAGGCCAGAGCCAGAGCTAGAGCAGGCCTGAGCCAGAGCGAGAGCAGGCCTGAGCAAGAGCAGGCCGGAGCCAAGGCGAAGGCAGGCCAGAACAAGAGCGAGATCAGACCAGAGTAAAGACGAGGGCAGGCCAGAGCCAGAGAAAGAGCAGGCCAGAGCCAAGGAATGGGCAGGCGAGAGCCAGAGAGAGAGCAGGCCGGAGCCAGAGCGAGGGCAGGCAAGAGCAAGAGCAGGTCAGAGCCAGGGCGAGAGCAGGCCGGAGTCAAGACAAGGGCAGGCCAGAGCGAGAGCAAGAGCCGGCCAGATCCAGAGCAAGAGCAGGCCGGAGCCAGGGCGAGAGCAGGCCGGAGCCAAAGCGAGGGCTGGCCGGAGCCAGAGCAAGGGCAGGCCGGAGCCAGGGCGAGAGTAGGCCGGAGCCAAGGCGAGGGCAGGCCAGAGCCAGAGCAAGAGCAGTTCGGAGCCAAGGCGAGGGCAGGCCAGAGCCAGAGCGAGAGCAGGCCGGAGCCAAGGCGAGGGGAGGCCAGAGCGAGAGCAGGCCAGAGCGAAAGCAGTCCGGAGCCAAGGCAAGGGCAGGCCAGAGCGAGAGCAGGCCTGAGCCAGAGCGAGAGCAGGCCTGATCAAGAGCAGGCCGGAGCCAAGGCGACGGCAAGCCAGAACAAGAGTGAGATCAGGCCAGAGTAAAGACGAGGGCAGGCCAGAGCCAGAGGAAGAGCAGGCCGGAGCCAAGGCATGGGCAGGCGAGAGCCAGAGAGAGAGCAGGCCGGAGCCAGAGCGATGGCAGGCCGGAGCCAGGGCAAGGGCAGTCCGGAACTAGAGCGAGAGCAGGCCGTAGCCAAGGTGAGAGCTGGCCGGAGCCAAGGCGAGGGCAGGCCAGAGGCAGAGCCAGGGCAGGCCAGAGCCAGAGCGAGAGCAGGCCGGAGCCAAGGTGAGGGCAGGCCAGAGCAAGAGCAGGTCGGAGCCAAGGCGAGGGCAGGCCAGAGCAAGAGCAGGTCGGAGCCAATGTGAGGGCAGGCCAGAGCCAGAGCAGGCCAGAGCCAAGGCGAGGGGAGGACAGAGCGAGAGCAGGTCAGAGCGAGAGCAGGCCGGAGCCAAGGCAAGGGTAGGCCAGAGCCAAGGCTAGGACAGGCCAGAGCCAGAGTGATAGAAGGCCAGAGTCAAGGCAAGGGCAGGCCGGAACCAGGGCGAGAGCAGGCCAGAGACAGGGCGAGGCCAGACCAGAACAAGAGCGAGAGCAGGCTGGAGCCAAGGTGAAGGCAGGCCAGAACAAGAGCGAGATCAGGCTAGAGTCAAGACGAGGGCAGTCCAGAGCCAGAGGAAGAGCAGGCCGGAGCCAAGGCATGGGCAGGCCAGAGCCAGAGAGAGAGCACGCCGGAGCCAGGGCGAGGGCAGGTCAGAGCGAGAGCCGGTCAGAGCCAGGGCGAGAGCAGGCCGGAGCCAATGCGAGGGCAGGCCGGAGTCAGGGCGAGGTCAGGCCGGAGGCAGAGCGAGAGCAGGCCGGAGCCAAGGCGAGATCAGGCCGGAGCCAAGGCGAGGGTAGGCCAGAGCCAAGGCAAGGGCAGGCCTGAGCCAGAGCGATAGAAGGCCAGAGCCACGGCAAGGGCAGGCCGGAACCAGGGCGAGAGCAGGCCGGAGACAGGGCAAGGCCAGAGCAAGGGCAGGCCAGAGCGAGAACAGGCCAGAGCGAGAGCAGGCCAGAGCGAGAGTAGGCCAGAGCCAGGGCGAGGGCAGGCATAGAGAGAGCAGGCCAGAGCGAGGGCAGGCCAGTGCCAGAGCGAGAGCAGGCCGGAGCCAGGACGACAGCAGGCCAGAGCCAAAGCGAGAGCAGGCCGGAGCCAGAGCGAGGGCAGGCCAGAGCGAGAGCAGGTCAGAGCCAGGACGAGAGCAGGCCGGAGTCAAGACAAGGGCAGGCCAGAGCCAGAGCAAGAGCCGGCCAGATCCAGGGCGAGGGCAGGCCAGAGCCAGGACAAGAGCAGGCCGGAGCCAGAGCGAGAGCAGGCCGGAGCCAAGGCGAGAGCAGGCCGGAGCCAAGGCGAGAGCAGGACGGAGCCAAGGCGAGAGCAGGCCGGAGCCAAGGCGAGAGCAGGCCGGAGCCAAGGCGAGGGCAGGCCAGAGCGAGAGCAGTTCGGAGCCAGGGCGAGAGCAGGCCGGAGCCAATGCGAGGGCACGCCGGAGCCAGAGCAAGGGCAGGCCGGAGTCAGGGCGAGGGCAGGCCGGAGCCAGGGCGAGAGCAGGCCGGAGCCAAGGCGAAGGCACGCCAGAGCGAGAGCAGGCCAGAGAGAGAGCAGGCCGGAGCCAGGGCGAGGGTAGGCAAGTGCCAGAGCGAGAGTAGGCCAGACCCAAGGCAAGGGCCGGCCAGAGCGAGAGAAGGCCGGAGCCAAGGCAAGGGCAGGCCGGAACAAGGGCGAGAACAGGCCGGAGTCAAGACGAGGGCAGGCCAGAGCAAGAGCAGGCCAGAGCCAGAGCAAGAGCAGGCCGGAGTCAGGGCGAGGGCGGGCCAGAGTCAGAGTGAGAGCAGGCCGGAGTTAAGGCGAGGGCACGCCAGAGCGAGAGCAGGCCAGAACCAGAGCGACAGCAGGCTGGAGCCATGGCGAAGGCAGGCAAGAGCCAGAGCGAGAGTAGGCCAGAGCCAAGGCAAGGGCAGGCCGGAACAACGGCTAAAGCAGGCCCGAAACAGGGCTAGGCCAGAGCCAGAGCGAGAGCAGGCCACAGCCAGAGAGAGAGTATGCCGGAGCCTGGGCGAGGGCAGGCCAGAGCCAGAGAGAGAGCAGGCCGTAGCCAGAGCGAGAGCAGGCCGGAGCCAGAGAGAGAGTATGCCGGAGCCTGGGCGAGGGCGGGCTAGAGCCAAAGTGAGGGCAGGCCGGAGCCAGGGCGAGAGCAGGCCGGAGCTAAGGCGAGGGCTGGCCGGAGCCAGAGCAAGGACAGGCCGGAGCCAGGGCGAGAGTAGGCCGGAGCCAAGGCGAGGGCAGGCCAGAGCCAGAGCAAGAGCAGTTCGGAGCCAAGGCGAGGGCAGGCCGGAGCCAAGGCGAGGGGAGGTCAGAGCGAGAGCAGGCCAGAGCGAAAGCAGTCCGGAGCCAAGGCAAGGGCAGGCCAGAGCGAGAGCAGGCCTGAGCCAGAGCGAGAGCAGGCCTGATCAAGAGCAGGCCGGAGCCAAGGCGACGGCAGGCCAGAACAAGAGCGAGATCAGGCCAGAGTAAAGACGAGGGCAGGCCAGAGCCAGAGGAAGAGCAGGCCGGAGCCAAGGCATGGGCAGCCGAGAGCCAGAGAGAGAGCAGGCCGGAGCCAGAGCGATGGCAGGCCGGAGCCAGGGCAAGGGCAGTCCGGAACTAGAGCGAGAGCAGGCCGTAGCCAAGGTGAGAGCTGGCCGGAGCCAAGGCGAGGGCAGGCCAGAGGCAGAGCCAGGGCAGGCCAGAGCGAGAGCAGGCCGGAGCCAAGGCGAGGGCAGGCCAGAGCCAGAGCAAGAGCAGGTCGGAGCCAAGGCGAGGGCAGGCCAGAGCAAGAGCAGGTCGGAGCCAATGCGAGGGCAGGCCAGAGCCAGAGTAGGCCGGAGCCAAGGCGAGGGGAGGCCAGAGCGAGAGCAGGCCGGAGCCAAGGCAAGGGTAGGCCAGAGCCAAGGCTAGGACAGGCCAGAGCCAGAGTGATAGAAGGCCAGAGTCAAGGCAAGGGCAGGCCGGAACCAGGGCGAGAGCAGGCCGGAGACAGGGCGAGGCCAGACCAGAACAAGAGCGAGAGCAGGCTGGAGCCAAGGTGAAGGCAGGCCAGAACAAGAGCGATATCAGGCTAGAGTCAAGACGAGGGCAGTCCAGAGCCAGAGGAAGAGCAGGCCGGAGCCAAGGCATGGGCAGGCCAGAGCCAGAGAGAGAGCACGCCGGAGCCAGGGCGAGGGCAGGCCAGAGCGAGAGCCGGTCTGAGCCAGGGCGAGAGCAGGCCGGAGCCAATGCGAGGGCAGGCCGGAGTCAGGGCGAGGTCAGGCTGGAGGCAGAGCGAGAGCAGGCCGGAGCCAAGGCGAGAGCAGGCCGTATCCAAGGCGAGAGCAGGCCGGAGCCAAGGCGAGGGCAGGCCAGAGCCAGAGCGAGAGCAGGTCGGAGCCAGGGCGAGAGCAGGCCGGAGCCAATGCGAGGGCAGAATGTAGCCAGAGCGATGGCAAAGCTGGAGCCAGGGCGAGGGCAGTCCGGAGCTACAGCGAGAGCAGGCCGGAGCCCAGGCGAGAGCAAGCCGGAGCCTAAGCGAGGGCAGGCCAGAGCAAGAACAGGCCGGAGCCAGGACGAGAGCAGGCCGAGGCCTGGGCGAGAGCAGGCCGGAGCCAAGGCGAGGAGGGCAGAACAGAGCCAGAGCAGGCCGGAGCCAGGACGAGGACAGGCCAGAGTCAGAGCGAGAGGAGGCCGGAGCAAAGGCGAGGGCGTGCCAGAGCGAGAGCAGGCCGGAGCCAGGGTGAGGGCAGGCCAGAGCCAGAGCGAGATTAGGCTAGAGCTAAAGCGAGGGCAGGCCAGAGCAAGAGCAGGCCGGAGCCAGGACGAGGGCAGGCCGGAGCCTGGGCGAGAGCAGGCCGGAGCCAAGGCGAGGGCAGGACAGAGCCAGAGCAAGCCGGAGCCAGGGCGAGGGCAGGCCAGGGTCAGAGCGAGAGGAGGCCGGAGCCAAGGCGAGGGCATGCCAGAGCCAGAACAAGAGCAGGCTGGAGCCAGGGCGAGGGCAGGCCAGAGCCAGAGCGAGAGTAGTTTAGAGCCAAGGCTAGGGCATGCCAGAGCGAGAGCAGGCAGGATCCAAGGTAAGGGGAGGCCGGAACCAGGGCGAGAGCAGGCCGGAGCCAGGGCGAGACCAGAGCCAGAGCGAGAGTAGGCCGGAGCCAGGGCGAGGGCAGGCCAGAGCCAGAAAGAGGGCAGGCCAGAGCGAGAGCAGTTCGGAGCCAGGGCAAGAGCAGGACGGAGCTAAAGCGAGGGCAAGCCGGAGCCCGAGCTGTGGCATAGCGGAGCCAGGGCGAGGGCAGTACGGAGCTAGAGCGAGAGCAGGCCGGAGCCAAGGCGAGAGCAGGCCGTAGCCAAGGCGAGGGCAGGCCAGAGGCAGAACCAGGGTAGGCCAGAGCAACAGCTGGCTAGGGCGAGGGCAGGCTGGAGCCAAGGCAAGGGCAGGCCACAGCGAGAGCAGGCCAGAGCCAAAGCGAGAGCAGGTCGGAGCCAAGGTGAAGGCAGGCCAGAGCCAGAGTGAGAGCAGGCCGGAGCCAAGGCAAAGGCAGGCCAGAGCGAGAGTAGGCCGGAGCCAAGGCCAGGGCTGGCCGGAGCCAGAGCGAGAGCAGGCCGGATCCAAGGCGACGGCAGGCCGAAACCAGAGCGAGAGAATGCCGGAGCCAGGGCGAGAGCAGGCCGGAGACAGGGCGAGGGCAGGTCAGAGCGAGAGCAGGCCGGAGCCAGAGCGAGAGCAGGCCGGAGCGAGAGTGAGAGCAGGCCGGAGCCAGGGCGAGGGCAGGCCTTAGCCAGAGCGAGAGCAAGCTGAAGCCAGTGCGAAGGCTGGCCGGAGCCAGGACGAGGGCATGCCGGAGCCAGGTCGAGGGCAGGCCAGAGCCAGGGCGAGAGCAGGCCGGAGCCAAGGCGAGGGCAGGCCGGAGCCAGAGCAGGAGCTGGCCGGAGCCAAGGCAAGGGCAGGCCAGAGCCAAAGCCAGGGCAGGCCAGAGCAAGGGCAGGCCGGAGCCAGGGCGACGGCAGGCCGAAACCAGAGCGAGAGAATGCCGGAGCCAGGGCGAGGGCAGGCCAGAGCGAGAGCAGGCCGGAGACAGGGCGAGGGCAGGTCAGAGCGAGAACAGGCCGGAGCCAGAGCGAGAGCAGGCCGGAGCCAAGGCGAGGGCAGGCCGGAGCGAGAGTGAGAGCAGGCCGGAGCCAGGGCGAGGGCAGGCCTTAGCCAGAGCGAGAGCAAGCTGAAGCCAGTGCGAAGGCTGGCCGGAGCCAGGACGAGGGCATGCCGGAGCCAGGTCGAGGGCAGGCCAGAGCCAGGCGAGGGCAGGCCGGAGCCAGGGCGAGAGCAAGCCGGAGCCAAGGCGAGGGCAGGCCGGAGCCAGAGCAGGAGCTGACCGGAGCCAAGGCAAGGGCAGGCCAGAGCCAAAGCCAGGGCAGGCCAGAGCCAGAGCAAGGGCAGGCCGGAGCCAGGGCGAGGTCAGGCCGAAGCCAGGGCGATTGCAGGCCGGAGCCAAGGCAAGGTCAGACCAGAGTCCGAGCGAGAGCAGGCCGGAGCCAAGGAAAGGGCAGGCCAGAGCGAGAGCATGCCAGAGCCACAGCCAGAGCAGGCCCGAGCCAGAGCGAGAGTAGGCCAGAGCCAAGGCTAGGGCAGGCGCGAGCCAGAGCGAGAGAAGTCCGGAGCCAAGGAAAGGGCAGGCCAGAGCGAGAGCAGGCCGGAGCCAAGGCAAGGGCAGGCAAGAACCAGAGCGAGGGCAGGCTAGAGCGAGAGCAGGCAGGAGCCAGGGCAAGCGCAGACCGGTGCCAAGGCGAGAGCAGGCCGGAGCCAAGACGAGGGCAGGCTTGAGCAGAGCCAGGGCAGGCCAGAGCCAGAGCGAGAGCAGGCCAAAGCCAAGGCGACGGCAGGCCACAGCCAGAGCAAGAGCAGGCCGGAGCCAAGGTGAGGGCAGGCCAGAGCCAGAACGAGAGCAGTTCAGTTCCAGAGCGGGAGCAGGCCAGAGCCATAGCAAGAGCAGGCTGGAGCCAGGGCAAGGGCTGGCCAGAGCGAGAGTATTCCAGAGCCAAGGCAAAGGTAGCCCGGAACCAGGACGAGAGCAGGCCGGAGCCAGAGCGAGAGCAGGCCGGAGCCAGAGCGAGGGCAGGCCAGAGCCAGGGCGAGGGCAGGCCGGAGCCAGAGCGAGAACAGGTCACAGCCAGAGCGAGAGCAGGCCAGAGCCAAGGCCAGGGCAGGCTATAGACAGAGCTAGAGCAGGCCAGAGCCATAGCGAGAGCAGGCCGGACCCAGGGCGAGGGCAAGCCAGAGCCAGAGAGAGAGCAAGCCGGAGCCATTGTGAGAGCAGGCCGGAGCCAAGGCAAGGGCAGACCAGAGGGAGAGCAGGCTGGAGCCAGGACGAGGGCAGGCAGAGCCAGAGAGAGAGCAGGTCGGAGCCAAGGCGAGGGCAGGCCAGAGCGATAGCAGGCCGGAGCCAGGGCGAGGGCAGGCCAGAGCTAGGGCGAGGGCAGGACGGAACCAGAGCGAGAACAGGCCGGATCCAAGGCGAGGGCAGGCCAGAGCGCGATTAGGGCGGAGCCAAGGCGAGGGCAGGCCAGAGCCAGAGTGATATCAGGCCGGAGCCAGAGCGAGTGCAGGCCGGAGCCAGGGCGAGGGCTGGCTGGAGCCAGAGCGAGAGCAGGCCGGAGCCACGGTCAAGTCAGGCCAGAACCAGAGCAAGAGCAGTCCGGAGCCAATGCGAAGGCAGGCCAGAGCAAGAGCAGGCCAGAGCCAAGGAGAGGGCAGGCCGGAGCCCGAGCGAGGGCAGGCCGGAGCCAAGGCGAGAGCAGGCCGGAGCCAGGGCAAGAGCAGGCCGGAGCCAAGGCAAGGGCAGGCCAGAGCCATTGCGAGATCAGGCCGGATCCAGAGCGAGGGCAGGCCGGAGCCAAGGTGAGGGCAGGCCGTAGCAAGGGTGTGAGCTGGCCGGAGCGAGGGCGAGGGCAGGCCGGAGCCAGGGCGAGAGCTGGCCAGAGCCAAGGCGAGGGCAGGCCGGAGCCAGAGCGAGGGCAGGCCAAAGCCAAGGCGACGGCAGGCCACAGCCAGAGCAAGAGCAGGCCGGAGCCAAGGTGAGGGCAGGCCAGAGCCAGAACGAGAGCAGTTCAGTTCCAGAGCGGGAGCAGGCCAGAGCCATAGCAAGAGCAGGCTGGAGCCAGGGCAAGGGCTGGCCAGAGCGAGAGTATTCCAGAGCCAAGGCAAGGGCAGGCCAGAGCCGGAGCGAGAGAAGGCCGGAGCCAAGGCAAAGGTAGCCCGGAACCAGGACGAGAGCAGGCCGGGGCCAGAGCGAGAGCAGGCCGGAGCCAGAGCGAGGGCAGGCCAGAGCCAGGGCGAGGGCAGGCCGGAGCCAGAGCGAGAACAGGTCACAGCCAGAGCGAGAGCAGGCCAGAGCCAAGGCCAGGGCAGGCCAGAGACAGAGCTAGAGCAGGCCAGAGCCATAGCGAGAGCAGGCCGGACCCAGGGCGAGGGCAAGCCAGAGCCAGAGAGAGAGCAAGCCGGAGCCATTGTGAGAGCAGGCTGTATTCTGCAGTGCCAACCAGCAAATGGTGCAGAAAAACCGTGTTCTCTGGATTGCTTTTTAAGCAAATAATGAGGATTAAGATGCAAAAAAAATTATTCCTGGCCCCTGAGACCTGGGCCTATTTCCAGAAATATTTAACAGCAGCAGCCGACAGAACTGGAATGGAGCCTCTTGTGCTATATGCACTGCAGTCTGCTATATACACCGCCTGCCTATACACCCTGCCTGCCTGATATCTCTGCAGATGGATTAGTCCTCAGAAGGACTGTTTGTTAAGTTGGATATGTGTAATGTACGTTTTTTCTCCCTACACTACCTAATATACGATCAAATCTCTCCCTGACAAAGAAGCAGCTCTCCCTACACTGTCTGATCCGGAGTGACTGTGACGAGCATGGTGGCGCCAGGTTTGATATAGACATGATGACGCTGTGCGGCCAGCCAATCACTGTAATGCCCACAACCAACATGGCTACGGCATTACAGTGCATGGCAGGCAATCCCTGCATGTTCATTGGCTCTCTAAAGAGCGCCAAACATGCAGAGAGGGGACCCGAGTTCCCGCCCGAGCAACGCGGAAATACTCGCCGAGCTTGTCGAGCACCATGGTGCTCCGGCGAGTACCGAGTAGTGGCGAGCACGTTCGCTCATCACTAATCACAATGGATAAATATTACCTGTGGTCATATTGGAGCAGAAGGAAAAGAGGGCTACTGCACACCTCAATACCGTAAAAGCTCACACACAGCTCCCTATATACAGGGTGGTCCAAAAGTAGGTGGACAGAAAATAATAACATTTATTTTGATTTATATATAAAATTATATTTACTAACACAAGCATAACATTGACAATTAAATTTTATTCTGAACAATAATGCAAAACCCCTTAAATTTTATCAACGCAGGTGCTCAAACTGTTTTCCATTACAATTTGCACAGCTTTGAAGTTTGCCTCTTACGCTTCGACAAACTTTTTTTGCACAAGTCTCTTTGGGTATTAATTTCTTGAAATGCATCTCTTATGTAATTTTTCAAATCACTGACACGTTTTGGTTTTCGACTATAAACTTTGTCTGTGAGGAATGAAAAGTGGAATCTGATTGGTTGCTAAGGGCAACTGAGCCAGTTTCACTTTACACTATGTTTGATAAACCTCCCCTTTCATAACCTTATTACACTTTCTGTGCACCTACTTTTGGACCACCCTATATAGTATGAGCCCCGGTTATCTCCTATATACAATATGAGCTCCAGCATAGCCCCCTATATATAGTATGAGCCCCATATAGCCTCTCTATAAACAATATGAGCCCTCACATAGCCTCCAATATACAGTATGAGCCCCCATATAGCCTCCTATTTACAGTATGAACCCCCACATAGCCTCCTACATTCAGTCTGAGCCCCCAAATAGCCTCCCACATTCAGTATGAGCCCCCACATAACCTCCCATATACAGTACGAACCCCCACACAGCCTCCAAATATACAGTGTGAGCCCCACATAGCCTGCATATGCAGTGTGTCCCATATATATAGCCTCCTATTTACAGTATGAGCCCCAAATAGCCTCAAATATACAGCATAAGCCCCCCATAGCCTCCTATATACCGCATGAGCACCACATAGCCTCTGTATATACAGCAGGAGCCCCCACATAGCCTCCCTGTATATAGTGTGAGCCCCAAGGAGCCTCTTATATACAAGATGAGCCTTCATATAGCCTCCTATACACAGTATAAGCCCCCACATAGCCTCCTACATACAGTATAAACCCCCACATAACCTCCTACATTCAGTATGAGCCCTAACATAGCCTCCTAATCTAGTATGTGCCCCCACATAGCTTCCTATATATAGCATGAGCCCCACATAGCCTCTGTATATACAGATTGAGCCCCAACATAGCCCCCTATATACAGTATGAGCCTCCACATGGGCTCCTATATACAGTGTGAGCCCCACATAACCTCCATGTATACAGTGTGAGCCCCACATAGCCTCCATCTATACAGTGTGAGTCCCACATAGCCTCCATATATACAGTGTGAGTCCCAAATAGCCCACAATATACATACAAATATACCATATACATGAAAAAAAACAATAACACATACTCACCATATCATCATATGCATACTCATACTCATTAGGGCTTGTTCAAAAACACACCTACAGTGAGCTATCACACAATAAAAAAGCCTGATGTTTGTAGTGCATTTAATATTTACCTGTTGTCTTTTAGGCTACAGATGAAAAAATGCAGAAAAAAAAAGTAAATTAAAAAACTTTCTGGTTGCTGTGCACTCTGCTGATAGCACACTGTCACAGCATGGGTTGCGAGCACCCAGGACAAGACAAGTATATGCCCCCTAACCCGTGAACCAATAGCACTCCGTGAGTCCTTTCCAAAAGCCCAGTATTGCACGTGTATTGTAATTTAAGGAAAATACTGATGTAATTATACTTTGCAATTTCATTTATTAATTTTTTTTCTGTTTTTTGCTGAAGTCATCTCTCGAATTTTAAAAATATAAAACGCAATACATTATTTTATTTGTATGATTTCTATTTTCTTAATACATTTTTTATAGAACAATGTTATTACCTTAGCCCTATTCCTAGCCCTAACCATTAGCTTAATCCTAAACCAGTCTCTTGACCTGCTTGTAACACTAGTTCGGGTTAGTAAAAATGTAAAACTATAAAAGCAGCTCTATGTAATAAATGAAGACCGTGTTGAGTAGCAAAGCGAATGCCCACCCAACGCTATTTATGCAGAACGCAGAAGGGGAGATGAGTTTGCCAGTGGCTGCTGGTCTACATAAGCAAAGATGGAAATTACAAAGCTTAGTATAATGGAGTGAGCTTTCTCATATAAGTCTCTGCCTAAGCAGAGCACAACAGCCTATGGCAAACTCATCTCAAGTGGTTCCCTCTACGTAGACAGAGACTGGGACAACAGAAAATGAGTAGAGAATGAATGAACACTGCTTATATGCACTGCACATGAGTAGAGCTACCTTCAATAATTCATTGCTCATTTTCTGTCATCTTGGTCACTGCTTATACATAGCACTGAAGTCAAAATGAGTTTGTCATAGACTTCTGCGCTCTGCATAGACAGCAATCAAAACAAACATTTGTCATTTCAGCCGCTGCTTATGCTGAGTACAGCAGTGGATGAGAAATTCATCTTGTTTGCTTTGTTTGTAGCCACTCGATACAAATAATATAGAGATCTCAACTGTTTCTCAATAAGTACAATGGTCAGGTATGTAGTTCATTGATGTGGATAAATAATACAGCATATTGTTAAAATGGGCCCTAAAATCCTAAAATTATCTGTGAGATAATACTGAAGTGATGGAAATGGAAAAGATAAAGTTTCAACTAACTAAAAACAGTAGAACAAAAACAGATTTAATTTTATTACAACCCTTATATCAAACTGATAGATTCCCATACTTATACTGTAGCATATACCTTGGAATCTTATTGGTCAGTTACTGATCACATGACCAGTTCCATCCAGGTGCCTGTGCGCTCAGTTGACAGTTGAGGAAAGTGACAGTTGGAGTTGACTGGTGATAGTGAAGAAGTTGTCTGCGGACTGTGAGCAAATCGATGATATGGAAAAAGAGGAGATTGTAGGGAAGAAGAGAGAGAGAAAAAGAAGACACTTGGACTCATCGGCTGATGAGGAGTCTTCAATCAAAAAATCCAAATGGAGAGGAAGAAAGGGTAATAAAAAAGACTCGGGACGAAAGATGTCTCCCACCCCAGAGATGGAGCGAGTGGATGAGGACGTCATTGCCCAGAGTGAAGGATTGAAGAACAGAAGACATTTGGGCTCATCGGCTGATGAGAAGCCTTCTATCAAAAAGCCCCAAAGGAAGGGAAAAAAAGAGGAAGAAACCAGACTCAGGACGGAAGATGTCTCCCACCCCAGAGATGGCGCAAGCAGATGAAGACATCATTGTCCAGAGAAAATTACCGAAGAACAGAAGAATCAGCCTGGACTGTTCAGAGGAAGGAAAGACACCATCAATCCAGGCCAATAGCCAGAAGAAAGAAGACGTGGGAGGCTCAGGTAAAAAGAGAAATGTAACTAGTAATTATAGGGAACGTTATTGTGCATGTTTTATACCTCCACATGTAATCCAGGGATAAAGTCACCAAAATGATTCCAAATCTACCTTTATAATAAAAAATTACAAAAACAGTTTTATATTTGAGCAGATGATTATAGTTGTTATAGGCAGTTTACCAATACAAAGTGGTCAGAGTTATCTGTTCCAAAATCATGGTGAAATGTTCTTCTCATTGTGTAATGTCCAGGTTCAGTTCTGCTGAAATTTACCACAAGACATGGAAAATGCTGACACCTTTTCAAAGGGAATCTGGCAGCAGTTTTATGGAACCCTATATGAGAGCAGCATGATATAGGGGCAGAGACCCTTCTACCAAGCATGTACTATTCATTGGATTGCATGGTATAATTTTGACAAAATCACAGTTTTCTCTGCTACAAATTTACCAGTTCTCTGAATGCTGAGCTCTGTATAACCCAGCTAACAACACTGATTGGCAGCTTTCTGTGTGTGTACCCTGTGCATAGTCAGAAAACTCCCAATCAGTGGTGGGGGTGGGGTTATACAGAGCTCATGAATATAGATAACTACCTGGCAGCAGTAGTGATAATCTCCTGCTGATAAAACTGTGATTTTATCAAAACTACAGCAAGCATCCCAATGAGTGAAACATTTATCTCTGTATATTATATATCTATATCTCTATATATATTATATCTCAGATTAGGTTTCAAAACCTTGGTGACATAGTACCTTTAAGTGCTGCAGTGCCTCAAATAAAATAAAAAACACATACCTCCTGGAATAGCGCCATTCCAACGATGTTGGCACTGAGGTAAATATGAAGTGTTTTTACTTTATTTGGGGCACTGTAGCATTCCAGAAGGGGTTGACATGTAGTGGACAACCCCTTAAATGACTTTCTGCAGAAAACGGTCCCAAAAAGTTGCCAAATTTGTGCAAATGTTAGAATGTTGCAATCTCCTTCTCTACTCCCCTCTTATTGCCTCTTCCCACAATCGCATACAAGATGTCTCCAGTGCATCCCCCCTACTCTGGAAAGCTCTACCTCATCACATCAGACTCTCGCCTACTGTGGAAACCTTCAGAAGGAACATGAAGACCGACCTCTTCCGACAAGCCTACACCCTGCAGTAACCACCGCTCCACCACATCGCTGCATGACAGGCTCTACCCTCACCTACTGTATCCTCACCCATCCCTTTGTAGACTGTGGCCCTCGCGGGTAGGGTCCTCTCTCCTCCTGAACCAGTCGCTAACTTGTATTGTTCATGATTATTGTACTTGTCTTTACTATGTATACACCTTCTCACATGTAAAGCGACAGGGAATAAATGGCGCCATAATAATAAAGAATAATAATAATCCTAGTGATACTTGTAAAGGATTGTCGTCTCTTTTTAGGTTTATTTCATGAGTATTGCAGTTGCTTCTCAGCACCGTACGCCGTACAGTTAGAAATCCTTGTGTCTGCCTTGTGTACCTGCTGTAGCAGATGTGCCATGTCTGCGTTATCTGCCATATTGAGCTCTTCTCCTATATGGTTCCTGTAATGCGGAGCACATCACCCATATTGCTAGATTCTTATCAATTGTTCTTGATCCCATCTCCTGACAGCAGTGATAGATCGGTGACATGGAGCTGCTGTCCCCTGATGTATAATGTGGAGTCTCAGAGCATCATTATTTATCAAAACTGTTCATTACATTGTCTTTGTTGTCCATAGCAACCAACCAGAGCTCAGCTTTCATTTCTCAACCTGCTTTGGTAAAATGAAAGCTGATTTCTGATTGGTTGTTATGGGTAAATAGACACTCCTACTGTAAGGCTGTGTGCACATGATGCTTTATTCTGCTTTTTGTTTCAGTGCAGATTTGTCACAAAACCTGAAGGATTTCCAGATGCCAGCAAAGTGAATGAGAATCCTTAAGTCTCATTCACACGTTGCTTATTTGTGACTTGCAGATTTGGTGCAGACTTAACCCCTTCACGCCACAGCTAATTTCTGCTTTTGTGTTTCTGTTTTTTCACCCCCTTCTTCCCAGAGCCATAACAATTTTTTTGTCCACATAGACATATGAGGGCTTATTTTTTTGCGGGACGAGTTTTACTTTTGACTGACACCATTCATTTCACCACTAGTGTACTGGAAAAAGGGAAACAATTCCAAGTGCAGTGAAATTGTGGAAAAGAAATGCAATATGACATTGTTTTCTGGGAATTGTGTTTACATATTGTAGTAAAAATGACCTTGCAATATTATTCTCCTCATCAATACGATTACGGCAATACCCAACATGTCCAGTTTTTAATTATTTTAGTGGTGAAAAAATTCTGAAGTTTGGCCCCCCAAATTTTTAGGGTTGTACATAAAGTACTTTTTGCTGCTATTTAAACGATATATACTTCCCATATTCCTACTTATGTACATACCCTATGTTTGATTATATAGTTGTGGTATTTTACCACTAATGAGCATATTCATTCTACTGCCCTATCAATGGAATAACAATTATGCATATACTTACCCCAAGTGCCACCTTTGTTTGGGTACCCTTTGCCCATTTTTTGACTTTCATTATTATTTATTTTAATTCATAAATATATTCCATCTATATATTGTTGTAACGTGCTATTTCTCTTTGGCACAATTGTTCTTGGGCACTCAACATTTATACTTTATTTTGTCTGTGGTCTAATTTTTGTGGAACTGCAGGGACTAAAAAAACGATTCCACATATGTGTATTTTTTTTTTAATATCTTTACTTTCAATGGGGCAAAGAGGGGTGATTTGAACTTTTTATTTTTTTACATTTTTTAACCAACTAACAGCATATCAAACAAAGGGTATAACCATATAATTTGCATAAAAAACCCTTAACATGCAACCTTTATTAAAGATAATTAAAATTATCCATACAAAGAAATAATCTGAAGATCAAAGTGAAAAATAATGAATGTGCAGAATTAGTCTGCTCCTATTGTCCCCTATGATGATCATTCCTGACTGCAGGGGTTGGCACCCTAAATATAGTACGACAATGGCGCCCCCACTCACAAGTCGTCTATCCCTCAAAGTCCCTATAAGTCCCTGGAAACAACAGTGAGCAATAGATTAGGGCTAATATGATAATATAAACCTAGAAAATTATATCTATAAATTAGGCAACAAGAGTATATTGTAAAATATGTATCTCTTTATTAAATCGATTAAAAACACAAAACATGTTATACGTGTTATAAAAAATTATGTGGAGGGGAAAGAAAAGGGTGGAAAGGAATAAAATTATGTTACAGGGCAAAGGAGATGAGTGTGCACTCCATGCTACATACAGGGAATACCAATTCAAAAAGGTCAATATATGATAAATTGCATAGAATTTTATTATACATTACATCAGAATCAAGTTTAAAGTGCATATGCGAAAAAATTAATGTGATAACTTCATTGGTCCCACTGATAAATATCAATATAATTACATTTTTAATATAAATAGACCAAAAAAAATGATATATTGCACAAACAAGTATTATATTAAGCCTAAAAGATTTTATGCTGAGTTTATATACCGTATTTTTCGGACTATAAGACGCACTTTTTTCCTCCAAAATTTTGGAGGAAAATGGGGAGTGCGTCTTATAGTCAAAATGTTGGGGGGGTATATATATACATTGTGTGGGGTACGGGGGGAGTGGTAGCGGCGGAGGAGCGGGGCACAGGAGGCAGCTGCCTCCTGCTGCAGCCTACACTGTCCCTGCTGCTAAAGAAAATTAATATTCACTGCTCCTAACCCCCATGGGGCGTGGGGAGCACTGAATATTCATGCTCCTTAATAGAGGCACACAGTGTAGCCGCAGCGCGGCTCCTGCTGTTGCCGGAATCGCCTGTGCCCGCTGTTAAAGGGCATGAATATTAAACCTCTCTCCATGCCCATGGGCGTGGGGAGTGGTGAATATTCATGCCCTTTAATAAGCTGGCACATGCAATAGCCCGGCAGCAGCAGGAGCCGTGCTGCGGCTACGCTGTGTGGTGGCTATTAAGGAGCATGAAGTCACTGCTCCCCGCGCACACAGTCCCGGTGTGGGGAGCAGTGACTTCCGGCAGCTGATCTCTCTCCTTGTGGCAGTGATGTCATGCGCGGCTCACATGGAGAAATCAGTGAGGGCATACAGGACGCTGCGCTGGAGGAGAGAAGAAAGGTGAGTAGTAGTGTTTATTTTTTTATGTGCAGCCTGGTGGGGATTAGGGGGACCATGCATACTAGGATAAGGATGAGGGGGCCATATGTACAAGGGTAAGGATGAGGGGTTTCATGCATACCAGGATAACGCTGAGGGGGGCAGACATAACAGGATAAAGACGAGGGGGCCATACATACCAGGATAAGGATGAGGGGCCATACATACCAGGATAAGGATGTGGGGTGCCATGCATACCAGGATAGGGATTAGGGGTGCCATGCATAGCAGAATAAGGATTAGGGGCGCCATGCATACCAGGATAAGGATTAGGGGTGCCATGCATACCAGGACAGGGATGAGGGGTGCCATGCATACCAGGAAGAGGGATGAGGGGTGCCATGCATACCAGGATGGGGATTGCTGTGCCATGCATACCAGGATGGGGATGAGAGGTGCCATGCCTACCAGGATAGGGATGAGGGGTGCCATGCATACCAGGATAGGGATGAGGGGTGCCATGCATACCAGGATAAAAAGGAGGAGAACATTGTTCTTCCACTGTACAAAGCACTGGTCAGACCACACTTGGAATACTGTGCTCAGTTATGGGCCCCAATATATAGAAAGGATATAAATGAGCTTGAAAAGGTACAAAGGAGGGCAACAAAATTAATAAGGGGAATGGAGGGACTGCAATACCCAGAGAGGTTGGCAAAACTAGGACTATTCAGCCTGGAAAAGAGAAGGTTGAGGGGGGACATAATAAATGTGTACAAATATGTTAGGGGACAGTATAGAGACCTTGCCCGGGATTTGTTCAAAAGGAGGGATATTACGGTAACAAGAGGGCACTCACTAAGACTGGAAGAGAAAAGGTTTCAGCACCAGCATAGGAAGGGGTTCTTTACGGTAAGAGCAGTGAGAATATGGAATTCACTGAGTGAGGAGACGGTAATGTCGGATTCACTAAACCAGTTCAAGCGGGGACTGGATGCTTTTCTAGATACCAGGCAGATTTCTGCATATACTTAAAAATAAAATAAAATAGTAGGTTGATACAGGGATTTATTCTGACTGCTGGTTTCAGAGTCGGGAGGGAATTTTTCCTCAGGTGAAGATTGGCCAAATCATTTGGGGTTTTTGCCCTCCTCTGGATCAACTTTAGCAATTACAGAACTAACAGGTCGAACTTGATGGACGCAAGTCTTTATTCGGCTTTACTAACTATGTAACTATGTAACTATGTATAAGGATGAGGGGTGCCATGCATACCAGGATGGAGAGATTCCAGGCATACCAGGATGGGGATGGGGACCACGTATAAAAGGAAGGGGGGGGGCATATATACCAGGATGGGGGATATTGTCAGAATTGGGGGACATTACCCCTATACCAGTGTCAGAAGAAGACCCCCTCCCCCTTAAAAGTGCATCATGAACACATTTTTTGCTTACAGCTTTTTTTTATTTTCCTCCTCTAAAACCTAGGTGCATCTTATAGTCCGGTGCGTCTTATAGTCCAAAAAATGCGGTATTTCTATGTCCAAAAAAAATACTATTCATCCAATGGATATAATCCAAGAAATATGCATAATGCATGTTATATACCGTATTTTTCGGACTATAAGACAAAATTTTGGAGGAAAGTAGGGGGGTATGTCTTATAGTCTGAATGTGAGGTATGTATATATACAAAAAAAAAAAAAAAAGTGTGAAACAACTGAAAATATGTCTTATATTCTAGGCTCTTCAAAGTAGCCACCTTTTGCTTTGATGACTGCTTTGCACACTCTTGGCATTCTCTAAATGAGCTTCAAGAGGTAGTCACCGGAAATGGTCTTCCAACAATCTTGAAGGAGTTCCCAGAGATGCTTAGCACTTGTTGGCCCCTTTGCCTTTACTCTGCGGTCCAGCTCACCCCAAACCATCTCGATTGGGTTCAGGTCTGGTGACTGTGGAGGCCAGGTCATCTGGCGTAGCACCCCATCACTCTCCTTCTTGGTCAAATAGCCCTTACACAGCCTGGAGGTGTGTTTGGGGTCATTGTCCTGTTGAAAAATAAATGATGGTCCAACTAAACTCAAACCGGATGAAATAGCATGCCGCTGCAAGATGCTGTGGTAGCCATGCTGGTTCAGTATGCCTTCAATTTTGAATAAATCCCCAACAGTGTCACCAGCAAAGCACCCCCACACCATCACACCTCCTCCTCCATGCTTCACGGTGGGAATCAGGCATGTAGAGTCCATCCGTTCACCTTTTCTGCGTCGAACAAAGACACCGTGGTTGGAACCAAAGATCTCAAATTTGGACTCATCAGACCAAAGCACAGATGGGTGTCCATGCCTTGTGTTCTTTAGCCCAAACAAGTCTCTTCTGCTTGTTGCCTGTCCTTAGCAGTGGTTTCCTAGCAGTTATTTTACCATGAAGGCCTGCTGCACAAAGTCTCCTCTTAACAGTTATTGTAGAGATATATCTGCTGCTAGAACTCTGTGTGTCATTGACCTGGTCTCTAATCTGAGCTGCTGTTAACCTGCGATTTCTGAGGCTGGTGACTCGGATAAACTTATCCTCAGAAGCAGAGGTGACTCTTTGTCTTCCTTTCCTGGGGTGGTCCTCATGTGAGCCAGTTTCTTTGTAGCGCTTGATGGTTTTTGCAACTGCACTTGGGGACACTTTCAAAGTTTGCCCAATTTTTCGGACTGACTGACCTTCATTTCTTAAAGTAATGATGGCCACTCGTTTTTCTTTACTTAGCTGCTTTTTTCTTGCCATAATACAAATTCTAACAGTCTATTCAGAAGGACTTTCAGCTGTGTATCCACCTGACTTCTGCTCAACACAACTGATGGTCCCAAACCCCATTTATAAGGCAAGAAATCCCACTTATTAAACCTGACAGGGCACACCTGTGAAGTGAAAACCATTTTCGGTGACTACCTCTTGAAGCTCATCAAGAAAATGCCAAGAGTGTGCAAAGCAGTCATCAAAGCCCATGGGCGTGTGGAGCACTGAATATTAATTTTCCTTAGTAGCCGGCACACCGTGCAGCCGCAGCACAGCTCCTGCTGCGGCCGGGCGATCGCGTGTGCCTGCCCATGGCCGTGGAGAGGGGTGAATTTTTATGCTCTTTAATAGCGAGCAAATGCGATTGCCTGGCAGCAGCAGGAGCCGTGCTGCGGCTACACTGTGTGCCGGCTATTAAGGAGAATGAAGTTCCTGATCCCCACGCACACAGTCCCGGCGTGGGAGCAGTGACTATTCCCGCAGTTCATCTCTATTTGTGAGGGCACATAGCAGTCATGCACGGCTCACACGGTGAGATCAGAGCTGGCAAACAGGACGCAGCGATGGAGCAGAGGGGAGGAAGGTGAGTAGAAGTGTTTATTTCTTTTGTGTATACTAGTATAGGGATGAGGGGTGCCATGCATACCAGGAAGAGGGATGAGGGGTGCTAATCATACCAGGAAGAGGGATGAGGGGGGCTTTGTATACCAGGATAGGGATGAGGGGTGCCATGCATACCAGGATGGGTGATTGGGGTGCCATGCATACCAGGATTGGGATGAGGAGTGCTATGCATACCAGGAAGAGGGATACCATGCATACCAGGATAGGGATGAGGGGTGCCATGCATACCAGGATAAGGATTAGGGGTGCCATGCATACCAGGTTGAGGGGTGCCATGCATACCAGGATATGGATGAGGTGTACCATGCATACCAGGATAAGGATGAGGGATGCCATGCATACCAGGATGAGGGGTGCAATGCATACCAGGATGGGGATCAGGCATGCCATGCATACCAGGATGGATGGGTGCCATGCATACCAGGATGAGGGGTGCCTTGCGTACCAGGATGGAGATCAGGGGTGCCATGCATTCCAGGATGGGGATTAAGGGTGCCATGCAAACCAGGATGGAGGGGTGCCATGCATACCAGAATGGAAAGATGCCATGCATACCAGGATGGAGGTGTGCCATGCCAACCATGATGGAGGGGTACCATGCATACCAGGATGGGGTTGAAGGTTCCATGGATACCAGGATGGGGAATTGGAGTTCCATGCATACCAGGAGGGGGGAAAGGGGTGATATGCATACCAGGATGGGGGATTGGGATGCCATGCTTACCAGGATGGGTATGGGGCCACTTATAATAGGACGGGGGGGTATATATACAAGGATGGGTGATATTAACAGAATTGGGGGACATTACCCCTATAACAGTGTCAGCAGCAGACGCTCTCCCCCTTAACAGTGCATCATGACCACATATTTTTTCCATTTTCCTCCTCTAAAACCCCGGTGCGTCCTATGGACAGGTGCGTCCTATGGACAGGTGCGTCTCATAGTCCAAACAATACGGTATTATGTCTGTACATATCCAAACATAATTCCACTGTTAATGCACAAAAATCTGCTATTTATAAAATGAATTTTATCCAAAAAGTGCATTGTGCATGTTATATATATATATATATATATATATATATATGTGTGTGCATATCCAAATGGATTTAAATTATTTAAGCAAAAAGGAAAATTTATATATGTATGGAACTATGCCTATCCAAATCATAGGATGAACAGTAAAAGTGATCACCATGCAATATCAAATGTCATAATGCAAAAAAGAATACAGAAATAAGTTCATAAAAAGTTACATTTGTGCATATTATTACGTACTATCCAAAGGCACATCATCACCCCTTCCACATGCTTCAACGCACGTTTCGCTACCGATTCATTAGGAAGTGAGGTGGAGGAGGAAGAGGCGATGTTTCATAGGGTGATTACAGCTGTGGTTACTTACAAATCAAGGACGCCATATTATCGGACGCCTCTACTGTCCCACGCGTCCGGATAGCCGTCCCGTCTGCGACCGAATGTGCATCACCGAAACACGACCAAAGGTCGCAGTTCAACGAAAACATCCCAGTATCGGGTACGAGAGCACACCGGAGCATGTGCAGTGTGGCGCACAGCGACCCTGCAGCCATATTAGAAAAGGGCAAAAGTGCGGGTCAGCATCAAAGTCTAAATATAATTATACGTGCCAAAATAGAATTGTATGAAATATAGAAAAAGTTCTATATATAATATAGTTAATGCGTGCATACACAATATTGTTGCTTATATAATGTGTATATGTAAAAGTGAATAAACACACTATAAACTCTCTATATGTATATGATATAGGTGAATAGTTTGCTTAATTATCCTATGCAGTGCATGTGTAATATAACACACAGCGAAAGCACAACCTGGTTAAAACAGAGCAAAGATGGAAACAAGCCGACCATAATAAAGTATGTGTGTATGTATTAAAATGTTGGTCCTTGTATGAACCCATAAAAATATGTCATATACAAATGAATACATCTAATTACCTTGTGTATATATAGAGGTGAATGAATATACTAGAAGCTATCTCCATGTGATAATTTAATATCCTTAATTCAATGTGTAAGTGTATGTGAGTGATAGTTATACAGTATACAGGGTCGGTCTGGCCTGGCGGGAAATCGGGAAATTTCCCGGTGGGCCCCGATATGAGAGTGAGAAAATTGGTGGCGGGGCCCTTTAAAAGCGCGGCTGAATCAAATGTAGTGTCGCGCGCACGGCACATTCATTGGTGACAGCGGGCCTGCAGTGACGTGCATGCAGCATACTTACCACGTGAGTCTCTGACACTGAGAGGACGGATTCTTTCTGGGCGGTGACACGCACTGTGCTCTGCTTTCCCGCTGGCTGGCAGACTGTGCTGTGGTGTCAGGTGACACTGACGCTGACGCCGCTCTCTTCTGGCCTCTGATACGCCGTGGCCGCGCTCTGCAGTGCTTTCTCTCAGCTCCGGGGCCGGCCTCTGATACGCCGGCGCCACCGAAGCGGACGTCTCGCTCTGCTCTCCCTGCTCCCGGGCTTCTGATACGTCCTATCCCGGCTCCATATCTGCCCTGGCCTGCTCCCCTGTAGTAATACTGGCTCCCGGGTGGTGGCACCGCCCCCTTCTCTCCTGCTCTGACTCTGGGCTTTTTTATACCTGCTTCGGGGCTGGATATGTGGACGGTGACCTGCAGCACTCTACAGTTCAACTCTCCAACCTGGCCTGGCCTGGAATTGGAAACAAGACTGCAGGCTCTCACTGATTCAATTTCATATCAAGAGCACCGTGCCAAATATTCAATAACGTTTTTATGGGTGAGTCATATGCATGTGTGTGTGTATATGCCTGCTGGTGCGTGTATATGCCTGCAGTGCATGTGTGTATATGCCTGCTGGTGCGTGTATATGCCTGCAGTGCATGTGTGTATATGCCTGCTGGTGCGTGTATATGCCTGCAGTGCATGTGTGTATATGCCTGCTGGTGCGTGTATATGCCTGCGGTGCGTGCGTGTATATGCCTGCGTGTGTGTGTACAGTGTGTTTGTAAATGCCTGTGTGTGTAGTGTGTGTGTGTGTGTATATGCCTGTGTGTACAGTGTGTGTGTGTGTATATATGCTTGCGTGTGTGTGTGTATATGCCTGCCTGTGTGTATATGCATGTGTGTACAGTTTGTGTATATGGCTGTGTGTGTACAGTGTGTGTGTATATGCCTGCCTTCATGTGTGTCTATATGCCTGCATGCGTGTGTGTGTATGTATTTGAGTGCCTGCATGTCTACATGTGTATATGTGTCTTCACACGTGTGTGCATGCTTCCCTGCATGTCTGCATTTTTGTGTGTGATTGTCTGAGTGTGTCTGAGCATGACTGTGTGTGCATTTCTGTGAGTGCTTGCCTGCGTGTGTACGTGTCCCCATTTCTGTATGTGTATCTGCGTGTGTATATTAGGACTCTTTCACATGTCCTGATATTTACGGGACTGGAGATATCCGTGTCCACCTGTGTGTCATCCGTGTGACACATACCAGCGCTTGGGAATCAATGTACAGTTAGCGCTGTTCCCAAGAGCTGGGTGCTGCCCTCATCATAGATCCCTGCCGATGCTGCGATCAGCAGCAGCAGGGTCAATGATGAGAGTAGTAGTCTACTCCCGCCATGTCCAACTGTAAAAATAGGAATAAAATTAAAAAATCCTTATACTCACCTCTCCTAAGTGTCACCCGCTGTAATCCGTGTGAGCGCTCACACCGAGGAGAACAACTCCTGCAGCGAGTGGGCCCCGGAGCTGTGCTCAGTGATTGACAGGGCACCCCTTGTTGAGCGCAGCTCCGGGGCCCGCTCGCTGTAGGAGTCATTCTCGGCATGAGCGCTCGCCCGGATTACAGCGAGTGACACTTAGGAGAGGTGAGTATAAGGATTTTTATATTTTATTCCTATTTTTACAGTTGAACACGGCGGGAGTAGACTACTACTCTCATCATTGACCCTGCTGTTGCTGATCGCAGCGCCGGCAGTGATCTATGATGAGAGCAGCGTTCAGCACCTGGTGCTTGGGAAGAGCGCTGTCATCAGTGTGCAGGACATTTTGCAGGAGGTGCAGCAGGTAAAAACATTCATTTGAATGGGTCTACGTGTACCAATGTCTCTGGTACGTGTGGAAACTGTCATCGCATGTACTGACGTGTGAAAGAGCCCTTAGTATGTGTGTGTGTGCGCTTGTTTTCGTGTGTGTCAGTGCGCTTCTGCATGTCTTTGTGCTCTTCCGAAGATTTATTATATTTGGAGAGAGATGGGAGAGAAATTTTAGGAGACAGAATGGGGAGATGTGTGAAATAACTAGGGGAGGTGTGGGATTGGGTGCGGGAACAGAATGGGGAAGGGGGATGTATGAGGAAACACTACGGAGAGTGGGGGAATAGTGTGAAGAGACAGTATGGAGGGAGAAAAGTGTGAGGTGACACAGCACAGAGACTAGGTAGTGTGGGGGAAGGTATGGAGATGCGGCAGTATGGGGGAAACAGTGTGAGGGTACAGCAAGGAGGGAACAGTATGCTGAGGAGGGGGAGTGTAATGAAGGGGCACAGTATAGAGACTGGGCAGTATAGGGGGGACACAGTGTGAGAGGACAGTGTGACGAGGGGGCCCAGTATGGTAAGGAGAGGACAGTGTGAACAGGGGGCCCAGTATGGTAAGGAGAGGACAGTGTGGAGAGCAGGTACCATAAGAGGGGTAGAGTGTATGTCATGTTTTGTGCAGGGACCATTGTAAGAGTTAGGTTTATTCAGGGGCTCAGTGTAGATATTTTTATTCAGGAGCATTATAATGACTCTGCTATCTTTAAGGGCATCGTGTGGGAATGAGCTGCAGAATACCGGAGAAGATGGAAGTCTGCAGAGATGAGCTGTGGATGAGAAAAGTCTTCAAGGGGTCTGGACAAGATGGAGACGAAAAGAAAGAGAACGGCTCTAATCAGAGAAGACGTCTCAGGTAAGATACCTGGATGTAAATGTTCATTTGTGATCCTGCCTGTGTCTCATCAGTACTGTGGTTCCTGTATGGTCCGCAGTCTGATGATGACTGATAACTCCCAGTATCTCTATTGTTAATTACATACTGGGAGTTGTAGGTTTATGCGATACAAAGATATATGGGTCTGACCTGATATTACAAATGATGGTGGTTCAGATGATGTATTCATGTACTGATGTGTTTGTGCGTGTTTGTGCGCATCTGCGTGTTTGTGCGTGTCTGCATGTTTGTATGTGTCTACGTATCTGGAATAATATGTATTTTTGTAAGATGCGTGTATGTAACTGTGCATTGTGGTGTGTAATAACATTCATATGCTTGAGGCACCTTTACTACATCTATTAGGTCTCTTTCACATGTGTTTGTGCGCGTCTGCGTGTTTGTATGTGTTTACGTATCTGGAATAATATGTATTTTTGTAAGATGCATGTATGTAACTGTGCATTGTGGTGTGTAATAACATTCATATGCTTGGGGCACCTTTACTAAATCTATTAGGACTTGCTCACATGTGTTAGGGAATTCCATTTGTCTTTCCACATTTAGGAACAGACAAGTGAAATTTGCTAACCTTGTCATAACTGTCACCATTGGGATGTGCTTGTATGGAGCGGGTTCAGGAGCTGAGCCTGCTCCATACCGGGCAGATGTCGGCTGTGTTACATAGCCGGCGTCTGCCTGTAACAGCAGTGATCAGAGCTCGCCTTGATTGCTGCTGTTTTGAGTATTTAAGTGCCCTTTTCAATCACTGACAGAGGCATTTAGATAGCACAATGGCCGGTGCATGCAGTCACCTGTTCCCTTCAGCCCCCTGTGACGCAGTTGCAGGTTGCTGATGGGTTGCCAGTATTGCTGAGTGAGCGTGGTCGGATAAGAGACATTACAGTCACCGCGAACTACAAAGTGAGCGTGCTGCAATAACTTCCGGCACCTTGATTGTGACACTTCCATGGAGCCCAACCTCAGGCTGAGCTTCATTGAATGACTAACATGGTAGCTGCACCTGGCAACTAGTGCTGAGTGAGTTTGGTCGGATAAGGTGTGATCCCAGCATGCTCGGGTGTTATCCGAGTATCTTGTAGTGCTCTGCTAATATGCTCAAGTCCCCGGGGTAGCATGTTTTGCGGTGATAGACAGAAGCAACACATGCAGGGATTACCTAACAAACCTGTATGTGTTGCGTCTGTCTACCTCCGTAAAACATGCTACCCCGAGGACTCGAGCATAGTAGCAGAGCACTACAAGATACTTGGATAACACCCGAGCATGCTGGGATCACACCTTATCCAACCACGTTCGCTCAGCACTAGTTGCCAGGTGCTGCTGCCATGTTAGTCATTCAATGAAGCTCAGCTTGAGGTTGGCCTCCATGGAAGATGTCACAATCAAGGTGCCGGACGTTATTGCAGCACCTTCACCGACCCTATGACAGGAAGCGAGTGGCGGCAGGGAGAATAAAATGTAATTTTCTCCGTGTAGCCAATGCTTTTCCAATAAGCCATCTAACCAGGCTTTACATCCTATTTACCTGCAGATTACCCCTATATCTGCAGATAAATAGCATTTTTCAAGGTGACAAGTTACCATTAAAGGGACTCTGGCAGTACGGAATGACTGTTCGAAGAAAGTCCTGCCGCTTGGTGCTCCACAGCGCGGCCAAACTTGTAATTATAGTACATTATAGAAAAACATAACAAGTAATAAAACCGTTTAGGTGGGCTGTAGTGTGGGCCCCTAGAGTCAGTTCCCCTGGTGGGCCCTAGGCACCCCAGTCCGACCCTGACAGTATATGTGTATATAGGAAAAATAAAAAAGCATAAAATATAATAATAAAATATATGTGAAAAAGAGATGTGGTCATGTTAGAGAGAATAATACAAAAACTATATATCTGATGTTGTACTTAGTGATGGAATACATGTGAAACTGTATGGCTGTTCGGGCGATGATAATACAAACAGTCCTCCAATCTGAAAGATATAATAAAAATTAATATGCACATATAGATTGATCACACCCTAATAACTCCTATCCCATAAACGTATATCTCCACTAACTCATAAACCACCATTAATATATACAATAAAGCCAACAATACATGTATATATGTTTATTCAATCAAATGCACTATGACATATATTGATTATATGATTCGATTGATAATAAGGACAAGACACTGAAGATGAGAATATACCAAAAATCCTAGTGTATACTTAAAGAAAACTCGAAAATCCCCACTGTTCATTTAACCCTCTGGGGGTCATACTTCTTAGAGTGGTGATCCATTTACTTTTTTATTTATTATTTATTTGTTCAATCTGGGCCAGCTTTTTGGCTAGATTTTCCCTCCTATTCCCAGGATACAGACGGGCAATCCCTTTGACACGTAAGAGATGACATTGATGAGGGTAGCAATTCCGAAACTGTCTCGCCAAAGGTTTAGGTTGAGAAATAGCAGCCACCTCATCTTGACAGATTTTCTCCGCTGCCCTAATATTTTTGATGTGTTCCAAAGCTCCCGAGTTGTCATACCAATATAGATGAGTCCACAGAAACATGTGGCTTGATAGATGACCATAGATGTTCTACAATTAATGAAATACAGAATCTTGTAAGCCAACTCACCCATCGAATCCTGAAAGGTATCCGTTTTTTCAATATATCTGCACGCTTTGCAGTTGCCACACTTCCATGTGCCAAATTTGGGGCCTTTTGAGCCAAATATACATTGCTCAAAAAAATAAAGGGAACACTTAAACAACAGAATATAACTCCAAGTAAATCAAACTTCTGTGAAATCAAACTGTCCACTTAGGAAGCAACACTGATTGACAATCAATTTCACATGCTGTTGTGCAAATGGAATAGACAATAGATGGAAATGATTGGCAATTATAAAGACACCCTCAATAAAGGAGTGGTTCAGCAGGTGAGGACCGCAGACCACATCTCAGTACCAATGCTTTCTGGGCTGATGTTTTCGTCACTTTTGAATGTTGGTTGTGCTTTCACACTTGTAGTAGCATGAGACGGACTCTACAACCCACAGAAGTTGCTCAGGTAGTGCAGCTCATCCAGGATGGCACATCAATGCGAGCTGTGGCAAGAAGGTTTGCTGTGTCTGTCAGTGTAGGGTCCAGAGGCTGGAGGCGCTACCAGGGGACAAGCCAGTACACCAGGAGACATGGAGGGGGCCGTAGAAGGGCAACAACCCAGCAGCAGGACTGCTACCTACGCCTTTGTGCAAGGAGGAACAGAAGGAGCACCTGCAAAATGACCTCCAGCAGGCCACAAAAGTGCATGTGTCTGCACAAATGGTTAGAAACCGACTCCATGAGGGTGGTATGAGGGCCCGACGTCCACAGATGGGGGTTGTGCTCACAGCCCAACACCGTGCAGGATGCTTGGCATTTGCCACAGAACACCATGATTGGCAAAGTCACCACTGGCGCCCTGTGCTCTTCACAGATGAAAGCAGGTTCACACTGAGCACATGTGACAGACGTGACAGAGTCTGGAGACGCCGTGGAGAGCGATCTGCTGCCTGCAACATCCTTCAGCATGACCGGTTTGTCAGTAGATTAGTAATGGAGTGGGGTGGCATTTCTTTGGAGGGCCGCACAGCCCTCCCTGTGCTCGTCAGAGGTAGCCTGACTGCCATTAGGTACCGAGATGAGATCCTCAGACCTCTTGTGAGACCATATGCTGGTGCGGTTGGCCTTGGGTTCCTCCTAATGCAGGACAATGCCAGACCTCATGTGGCTGGAGTGTGTCAGCAATTCCTGCAAGATGAAGGCATTGAAGCTATGGACTGGCCCGTCCGTTCCCCAGACCTGAATCCGATTGAGTACATCTGGGACATCATGTCTCGCTCCATCCACCAACGTCACGTTGCACCACAGACTGTCCAAGAGTTGGCGGATGCTTTAGTCCAGGTCTGGGAGGAGATCCCACAGGAAACCATCTGCAACCTCATCAGGAGCATGCCCAGGCGTTGTAGGGAGGTCATACAGGCACGTGGAGGCCACACACAATACTGAGCCTCATTTTGACTTGTTTTAAGGACATTACATCAAAGTTGGATCAGCCTGTAGTGTGTTTTTCCTCTTTAATTTTGGGGGTGACTCCAAATCCAGGCCTCCATTGGTTAATAAGTTTGATTTCCATTTATGATGTTTGTGTGATTTTGTTGTCAGCACATTCAACTTTGTACAGAACAAAGTATTCAATGAGAATATTTCATTCATTCAGATCTAGGATGTGTTATTTGAGTGTTCCCTTTATTTTTTTGAGCAGTGTATATGAAGATGTATCAGGTACATGATGACAATGAACTAGTATATCACGTAGTGTCTTATTACGTTTAGCCATAATCAATGGACGATTTGATAGAAAAGGAAGTATTGTCTGATCCTGTTGGAGAATTAGCCCAAATTTGGAGATATTAGTAATTTCCTTCCACCTCGAATAATAATTCGTGATGAATCGAACATGCCCATCAGATTCCTTTTTCTTTTTAGTAATAAGGAGAGATTGTCTATTGGCTTGTTTGGCCCGATAGTAGGCCTGTTGAATAATTTCCATTTTGTACCACGTTGTAAGTATCTACTGGTCATATCACATGCCTATTCTTCAAAAGCTTTGTCTTGGTCACAAATACGAAATAATTGTCTGGACGGCATTGCCTGTATTACATGTGCCAGACGACTGATTTGGCATGCAAGAAAGCATTGGCACTAGTATTCTTGCGATAAATATTTGTATGCAACTGTCCATGGTCATCAACATGAATATCCAAATCCAGAAAATCAATTTTCTTTTGATCAATATGATGGGTTAGCTTAATATTCAATGCATTGTCATTTAGATATTTTAAGAATTTTTCAAGTTCCTCATGGGAGCCCTGCAAAATAAACAACACATCGTCTATGAATCTCATCCAAGATATCACTGATCCCAATGACGTATGTTCAATGTTCTGGAATCAGATGTATTCACACTCCCAAAATCCCAAGGAGAGATTGGCGTAAGATGGGGCCCAAGCCGCGGCCATTGCCACCTCTTTCTTCTGTAGGTAGTATCGATCTTTGAACACAAAATTATTATGTTACAAAATGTATTCTGTTATGGATCCGGGTGGTGGAACCTATGTGCTGTGATGCAAGGAGGGATCAGAGGGGCGTAACTAAGTGCCTACCCTTACTGACCCTGGCCACACAGCGGCTTAGTCGACTCCGTGAACTAAGGAGGAACCGGGAAGGTGAACCAGGTGCCACTCTGGGACCGACCTTGTGAAAGCAGGCGACTCCCATGGGACTGATGGCTGAAGCTGCGGATGAGCACGGCCAGTAGACAGGCGGGCACGGCTGATAGACAGGCTGGCAGGCACTGGGACCTGAGGACTGAGGAGAGTGTTAGCACACAAACAACAATCTTGCACAGGCACCTCCATTTGGAGGAGGTGCCTTATATAGGGGTAGTCCTCCGGAAACTGGCCGGGGACTCTTTAGGACGGCGCGCGCGGCCCCTTTAAGAGGGAGGGAGTGCACTCTCGCGCACCCTTAGCACAGTGCCCGAGGAACTGCGTACGGTGCGCACACCCCGGGCAGAAGCTGGGTGGAGCTGGAGGACGCCGGACCGTTACCGCGTCGGTGAGTGGATCGACGTCTCTGCCCGGCAGTACCCCCCCCTTTATGCCCCTCTTCTTTAGGCCCGCAAGAAATTTTTCTAGAAGACGAGGGGCATGAATGTTCTCCCTGGGCTCCCAAGACCTCTCCTCAGGACCAAACCCCTTCCAATCCACAAGAAAGAAAGTCTGTCCTCTTACCCTCTTGATGGCCAAAATGTTCTCTACTTCAAAGACGTCCTCAGCGGAGATTGGAGCTGGAGTGGTACCTGGATAGTCAGATAAAGGATTAAGGACAACAGGCTTGAGGAGAGACATGTGAAAGGAATTGGGAATCCGTAAGGAGGCAGGGAGTTTTAGCTAATACGCCACTGGATTTATTTGGCTCAGAATCGCTAAAGGATCGATAAACCGCGGACCCAACTTGTATGATGGTATCTTGAGGCGGACATATTTGGAGGAAAGCCAGACCTTGTCTCCCGGACGAAATAGAGGCGGTTCCAGACGTCTCTTATCAGCATGCTTCTTCATCCACTTAAGAAGCGCAGATCTAGTGTCTTCCCAAATCACGAAAATTCACTGACAAGAGACTCCGCGGAAGTATTGTCCACTGAAGAGGAGACAGGAAAAGGAATTCTGGGGTGTCGGCCGTAAACAACAAATAAAGGAGACATAGCAGAGGACTCACTCACATGGTTGTTATAAGAAAACTCGGCCCAAGGCAGGAGTTCTACCCAATCGCTATGGTGAGCGTTGACAAAATGCCGAAGAAAACTGGTAAGGATCTGATTAATACGCTCCGCTTGACCATTGGACTGAGAATGATAGGCCGAAGAAAAGTCCAAAGATAGATCCAGCAGCTTGCACGTGGCTCTCCAGAAGCGAGAAGTGAACTGAACTCTTCGGTACGAGACAATGTGGAGGGGTAAGCCATGGAGATGAAAGATGTGATGGATGAAGTCCTTAGCAAGCACAGGTGCAGACGGAAGACCAGGCTGAGGGATGAAGTGAGCAATCGTGGAGAAGCGGTCAGCGACCACCCAACTGACGGTAGAACCGGAAGATACCGGGAGATCAGTGATGAAGTCCATCGCAATGTGTTGCCAAGGAGCAGAAGGCACGGGAAGAGGAAGAAGACGACCAGCTGGAAGGTGCCTAGGTATCTTGTTACAGGCACAAGAGGAACAAGCCGCGACAAAATCCGCAACATCCTTGCACAGGGTGGGCTACCAATAATGTCGGGCAATGAGCAGAAGCGTCTTCCTCTGGCCGGCATGACCAGCCAGTTTGGACGAATGACCCGAGAGTAAGACCCTCTTGCGATCTTGAGCCGCTACAAAGGTCTTACCAGGAGGTAGATGAGACAGGTCAAACGGAGCAACAGTCATTATTATGGAGGGGTCAATGATGTGTAGAGGCTCCTCCTCTTAGTCGGTAGACAGAAAAGAGCGGGATAGAGCGTCAGCTTTAATATTCTTGACTGCTGGGCGGTAATAGAGAGAGAAGCAGAAACGAGCAAAGAACAAAGAACATCTGGCCTGACGCGGATTTAGTCTTTGGGCGGTCTGCAAGTAAGCGAGGTTTTTATGGTCAGTGTAGATGACCACCGAGTGCAGAGCCCCTTATAGCAAGTAGCGCCACTCCTCCAGCGCTAATTTGATGGCCAGCAGTTCTCGATCTCCAATGGAGTAATTGCGCTCGGACGAAGAAAAGAGTTTGGAGAAGAAGCCGCAGGTCACCATTCGCCCGGACGAGGATTTCTGGGTGAGCACTGCTCCGACTCTGGAGGAAGAATCATCAACCTCCAGGAAGAACTGTTTATTGCAATCAGGACGATGTAGCACTGGTGCGGAGGAGAAGGCTTGCTTAAGAGAAACAAAGGCATTTTCTGCCTCAGAAGTCCATTCCCTGGGATTTGCTCCTTTACGGGTGAGAGCAGAGATGGGAGCAGTCCGGGAGGAGAAATGAGGAATGAAGAGGAGGTAATAGTTAGTGAATCCCAGAAACCGCTGAATAGCCTTCAACCCCTCGGGTCGGGGCCACTTTAAGATGGCAGACACCTTCTCGGGATTCATCTGCAGTCTGGTCTCAGAGATGATATATCCAAGAAATGGTACGGAGGTCTGCTCAAAGAGGCACTTCTCGTACTTAACATACCGGCGATTCTTCCGAAGCCGCAGTTGTACCTGACGAACATCCCTCCGGTGAGAGGGCAGATCAGGGGAGAACACCAAGATATCGTCCAGGTACACCACCACGCAGGAATACAGGAGATCTCGGAAGATGTCGTTTACTAACTCCTGGAAGATGGCTGGAGCATTACAGAGACCGAAGTGCATTACGCGGTACTCGTACTGACCATCCCGAGTGTTGAATGTCGTCTTCTACTCGTCTCCCTGGCGAATCTGGACCAGATTGTACGCCCCACGAAGATCGAGCTTAGTGAAGATCTTCGCGCCTTTTAGGCGGTCAAATAGCTCCGAGATGAGAGGCAGGGGGTACTTATTTTTTATCGTAATCTGGTTTAGACCCCTATAGTCGATACATGGACGAAGAGAGCCGTCTTTCTTCTTGACGAAGAAGAATCCTGCTCCAGCCGTAGAGGTGGATTTCAGGATAAATCCCCTAGCAAGATTCTCCTCTATGTATTCAGACATAGCACGGGTCTCGGCCAGCGACAAGCGGTAGATTCGCCCGCAAGGAGGTGAAGCACCAGGTATTAGGTCGATGGAGAAATCATACGGCCTATGAGGTGGTAGTGTCTCTGCCTCCTTTTTATCAAAGTCGTCCGCATATGACCAGTAGGGTGCCGGCAGGCCAGGTAGGTTAGCTGGGATAGACGGAGGTCGAGCAGGACAAACCGGAACCAGACAAGACTTATGACATTCCTGAAGCCAACGGAGCACCTCACCCGAGCTCCAATTCAGGACGAGCTCATGTCTCTATAACCAAGGCAGGCCAAGCAAGAGGGGATGAGAGAGGCCGGACAGCACGTAAAAGGAGATCTTCTCCGAATGTAGCATTCTCACCTGAAGGGTTACAGGCTCAGTGACAAACAAGATGGTCTCAGAGAGAAGCTTTCCATCCTCAGAGGAAAAAATAAAGGATCATCCAGACGTATGGTAGGAATCTGATAACGCTCCACAACGGCCTGTTGAATGAGATTCCCAGCGGCTCTGGAATCCAGATAGGCAGTCTCGAAGAAGCGGGTCTTATCACTGGTAACTGAGACAGACAGAGTCAAGGACTGAGAGGAAGAACTTTTGCCTAGGGCGACCTCTCCAAACGGTCCTAGACACTGGAGTTTCCCGGTCTCACCAGACAGGAGCGGATTTGATGCTCTATACTGCCACAGTAGAAGCAACTCCCCTCGGCGAGGCGGATTTCCTGGCGAGACTTGACCGTCTTAACTTGGTCTATTTGCATAGACTCTGGAGAGGACATCGGGGGGAATGCTGGTTGCGAGACTGGCCTTTGGAAGGTTGGTGCGAGACGCAGGGGTCTTTTCTCCCTGGTCGTCTCCTTAGAACGCTCCTGAAAACGGATGTCAATTTGGGTAGCTAATGACACCAGGTCGTCTAGAGAGGGAGGTATGTCATGACCGGCTAGCTCATCCTTGCTCCATCCGGAAAGGCCCTCCCAAAAAGTGGACGCCAGAGCCTCAAAGTGCAGAAAGCACTGATTTATGAAGCCCCGACATAGGGCGGGGTCACCACCGAAACGTGGAGGAGCAGATAGCCGGGGTCCTAAGCTGGGTGCCACAGCGCCACTGGGTTGCTTGGTTAGAGGCGGACACAGTCGGGGTGGACAGCATGTCCAGGCTGGAGTTGACTGTCCGCAGATAGGACATGATAGTATCCTGTTGGGATCTCTGGCGAGAGACCTCTTGGTACAGGTCTGAGAGCAAAGGAGCCTGGGAGCCACCGGATTCCATGGCCTGTGCAAACTGTTACGGATCCAGGTGGTGGAAAATCTGTGCTGTGATGCAAGGAGGGACGAGAGGGGCGTAACTAAGTGCATACCCGGACCGACCCTGGCCACATGGTGGCTTAGTCGACTTCGTGAACCAAGGAGGGATCGTGAAGGTGAACCAGGTGCCACTCTGGGACCGACATTGTGAGAGCAGGCGACTCCCACAGGACTGATGGCTGAAGCTGACAGGCACAGCAGATGAGCACAGCCAGTAGACAGACAGGCGGGCACAGCTGATAGACAGGCTGGCGGGCACTGGGACCTGAGGACTGAGGAGAGTGTAAGCACACAAACAACAATCTTGCACAGGCACCTCCATTTTGGAGGAGGTGCCTTATATAGGGGAAGTCCTCCGGCCTTTTTGAGCACAGTGCCCGGGGAACTGCGCACGGTGCGCGCACCCCGGGCTGACTTAGGAGGGGAGCAGGAGGACGTCGGACCAGGACCGCGGCGGTGAGGGGATCGGCGTCTCTGCCCAGCAGGAGGTAGAGACGCCGACGCTACATATTCAAAAAGAATCATAAGAAAATCCACAAGAGATTCATCCAAACCCCAGCCTGATAGAAAAAAACCTAGTAGCGGATAATCCATATTCATGTGAAATTCAAGTGTGACGCTCACAGTCCTGCCCTGGGAAGATGGTGGGGGTACTCGGAGCCGGGTCAGATGTTAGGGGGATGTAGTCGTGGACCGGACCCGTTCCGTGCCCAGGGCCGTCACATTAAAAATGAAGGGCATTCGGTGTTGGTGTAACAAGTGGTGTTATTATGACTACGCCACCTGCGGTGCCTGGTGATGCGCCACCAGCGCTGCTAGCAGACCTCTGAGGCTGGATGTTAAGGCAGCTTGAGGTGTTATAACTCCCCACAGGCGGAGCTGGGCCTCAGGGCAGATGTGACAGGAGGATGGGGAGAGTAGTCTAGAGTCACTCAGATGCTGTGTGGTGCAGTGTGGAAATAAAGAGTCCGGAGGCCATAGGGATAGTCTTCCAGCTCTTTTACTCACAGTTTTCAAGCACAGCCGCAAGGCTTCTTCCTGCTCCTCACGGATGACTGCGGCCACCAGGGATGAGGGCTCAGCGCACCCAAGTGCTTCAGGTGCCTAGATCAGGACCCTCAGAGTGTTCCTAACTCTCCCCTTTTGAGTCCTCTCCTGTCCGTGTGTAGAGTAAGGCTGGGTATCCCTCTGGACTATCCACAGATTTGGGGCACGGCGGCAATTGCTGCTGCGTCCGTCCCGCGACGGGATCCACTGTAGCCCACCGGGCTTCTCTGACAGAGACTTAAAGTGGCAAAGTCAGATATCGGGGGCCGGTACCCCTCTTGCAGCAGGAGTCCCTCTGGCTGGCCAGAAATAAGAGTACAGGTGGCGTACGCGGCTCCGTCCGTGCTCCCTGGGATCCTTTTGCTATGGAGCTCCACTATAGCTCCTGACCTTCTTAAGCAAGGGAACTTGACCGGGGTAGAGACTCTGTTAACTCGTCCCCGCTCCTCGTGTCGAGGTCAGAGCACGAGGACCGTGCATCTTCAGCACCCTGCAGGCTCCTACACAAGGCCACTGTCAGCTGTGAAGGCCACAATCAAAGAACATTGTTCTAAGATGGTTGACCATTATATATGAAACTATGTGTGCAAACTAAAAGTGTGTTCTACACCCTCCACCCACTACATGGTTCCCCTAACTTTTGGTTCCCCCCACTCGTGATCCTGCTGAGGCAGCACTATGGTGCATACTTGCCTCCCATAGGTCAGGAGTGTGTAGTGTTGGATGCAAGACAGGGTCCTGATTAGTACACCTTCCTTACCTGGGTGAGGAAACACTACACCTGCTGACAGGCTGCAGTATCCCCCTTGTGGCGACCGAACCCTCAGGGGCGCCACAGAAGTATATAATGGTTCTACATCACATGTAATGAGAAACATATCTAAACCAACATGAATATTATCCAATCTCTGTAAAATTTCCGCAGTTTTTGATGAAAGGTGGGAGTTCCATAGCAACCGGTTTTAGATAGTAATACAAGAATCTAGAAATTGGTTCAGATAGACGCCCATTGACTGAGACAATGGGCTGTCCCGGAGGGTCTTATAGACTCCTATGGACCTTGGTGAGCAAGTACAGGATGGGAACAGAAGGTTCGTGAACCTGTAATATGATAATAGCGGGAATAAATAAATATAATAACATATCTATGATACTACAGGAACTAGTCATCTCCTATTGTCCTCTAGGGTGACCATTGCTGACCGCAGGGGTTGGCACCCTAGAATTTGTACGACAATGGCGCCCCCACTCACAAGTTGTCTATCCCTAAAAGTCCCTGTAAGTCCCTGAACACTAATAGAGAGGGAGAGCACAGGGCTAGTATGATAGTAACGGGATTAGAAATATATATATATATAAATAAATCATCCACTGTAACTACATAAAAACGAGGTCTGCAGGGTATGCAAACAATATACAATGTAAGAGTAGGAGCGTATCTCGAGTCCAAAATGTGAATAAAGCGCAGCAAGGCAGCAATATAATATTGTACATTATTGAATGCGGATATATATACAAGATATCACATCTGACAAATATGCCCATTGATTCATATATACCGTATTTTTCGGACTATAAGACGCACCGGACCATAAGACGCACCCCAAATTTTGGGGTGGAAAATAGGAAAAAAAATATTTTTTATAAGATGGGCTCCGTCTTATAGTCTGATTAGGTATCTTACCTGGGGGGGTGGTGGAGCAGGAGGCAGGATCCTTCAGGAAACCGGCCCGGCGGAAGTGGAGGAATGCTGCGGACCCTGGATACATGAAGCCGGTGCTGCAGCAGCTGTGAGTTGCGGTGATGGTGGATCAGGATCGCAGATCCCTCTGTTCCTTGCCTCAGGAACCCGGAGGCAGCAGAAGAGGTGAAATGCCAGTGTCTGGTTGGGGCCTGTGGACCGGCTGGGGCCTGTGGACTGGCCTGGGGCCTGGGGCCTGTGGACTTGCCTGGGGCCTGTGGACTTGCCTAGGGCCTGTGGACGGGCCTGGGGCCTGTGAACTTGCCTGAGGCCTGGACCTGTGAATGGGTCCGGCGGTGAGGCAGAGATCTACAGGAAAATGGCCGCCGGAGCTCCGGAAGCAGCACACACTGCTCTACCACACCGTCGGACACCGCTCACAGCCCGGCAGAGGCCCCGGCTCCTCTGCCTCACCGCCGGACACCACTCACAGCCCGGCACAGGCCCCGGCTCCTCTGCTTCACCACCCGACACCAGCACAGGTACAGGCCCCGGCTTCAGCAGCATCTCACCTCTGCTGCCGCCGGAGGACCCTGCGATCCCCGCTCCACCGCCACCGGTAAAGTAACGTTCGGACCATAACATGCACCCCAATTTTCCTTCCAAATTTTGGGGAAAAAAAGTGCGCCTTATGGTCCGAAAAATACGGTAAATCCTTAGCCCTTCAGCTTGACCTCAAGCGAGAAGCTATCCTGATCTTAGATAGCAGTCACAATAATAGATCCAAATAATTCATAATGGAATGGTGAGCACAAATATAAACATTAGTGTTAAAAAAAAGCACAGTTATAGACTGAACAACGTATAGATTTCATGGGCCATGATACTTATCAGTCCACATGTACGGTCTTCCAATGTATCTCGACGCGTTTCTCCACCAGATGTTGGTTCATCAGGAAATCTATGGTAAATGGATAAATGTAGATATGCCCTGCAGCTAACCAAATGCAGGGCATCCCTACATTGATCTCTACATTTTTAATTAAGTTTAATAAAAGCTATATTTTAATTTTTTTTTTCAAAACATTTTTTTTATTTTTCACTATAATTGTTAGCCCCCTTAGGGGACTTGAAGACGCAATTGTCCAATCGCCTGTGCTAGATACAAAGATGTATATATCAGAAATCATAGTCTCCTTTGAAGCCTGGCCACAGTCAGGGTTTCAAAGGAGCTCCATAATGACAGGCACGGGGGTCATCAGCTGACACCAGGCTATAATGACAACCCATCGCCGACCCGCAATTACATCACAGGCTCACCGATGGGCGGAGGGAATGACACGCACGCATGCTGTTGCGTGTTATGTATGTCAGAGCAGCGCTCCACCCGCGATTGTTAGCTGGAGGTCCTGGCTGTAATACACAGACATCACCTGCCGGGTATGGGGCTGGCTCACCCTGTGAGCCCGCTTTACACACTTGCTTCCAACTTGCTCAGTACATGTACGGCGGATGTTGTGAAGGGGTTAAATCTGCAGAATATCAATTCTTTCAATGTTTTCCTGCAGATTTCACCCATACTTATGAGTGGGGAAAAATTTGAACAAAAGCGCGTGTTTTTGCCACTGTATTTTTCCTTACAAAAGATGCAGATATGGTGTAGAAATCTCTGAATCAAATACTTAATATGTGAACAGACCCTTAGACAGGTTTGATAAATCATGTGATGCAGCTTCAGCTGGTCTCCCCTACAATGTCACTGCTCACTTATATAAACTAAATGAAAGCTGCTCTATGATTGGCTGCTATGGCAGCAAAGACAGGATTTAATTTAGAAAAGTCTTCATACATATCTTTATCTGCATGGGATGACGTACAGAACGACAAAGAAGCTGAAGCTCGGTATGCAGGGAAGAGTCTGAGCCGCCAGGAGGGATTTGATAGGTAATGAGGTCATCGTACAGATCACATGACATCAGAGACTGACTTCCTGTCAACACATTAGTGCATGTACTGGAATAGTTGTCAGGCTGGAGATCACATGACCCAATTCCCTATATTGAAGGGGGACGTGTAGATGTAACTGAGGTGTGATGAAATATACAGTACAGACCAAAAGTTTGGACACACCTTCTCATTTAAAGATTTTTCTGTATTTTCATGACTTTGAAAGTTGTACATTCACACTGAAGGCATCAAAACTATGAATTAACACATGTGGAATTATATACTTAACAAAAAAGTGTGAAACAACTGAAAATATGTCTTATATTCTAGGTTCTTCAAAGTAGCCAACTTTTGCTTTGATGACTGCTTTGCACACTCTTGGCATTCTCTTGATGAGCTTCAAGAGGTAGTCACTGGAAATGGTTTTCACTTCACAGGTGTGCCCTGTCAGGTGTAATAAGTGGGATTTCTTGCCTTATAAATGGGGTTGGGACCAGGAAACATGTGATCGCTAGCTGTAGGGAAGGAACAAGAGCTGCTGGGTTGTAAGGTCTTTTAAGGCCTTATGGGGGGCATAGTGTGTAAAATATATGAAACAATAAATGAAAAAAGCAAAAATAAAATAGAAAAAAAAAGCATAAATAATGAAAAAACTAAAAAAAGAGACCGAGCCAGTCTGAATCACTGTATCTAGCCCTGCCTCCATTGAAAAGAAAAATACGTTCAATATCTAAAAATCATTTCTATGTAAAGGGGAATGCAATTTGAAATGTTTTACTTGTCCTTTGTTTAAATAAAGTGAAAAATAGACACATTTCCTATTTTTATTTACATTTTTCCCCTGATATAAGTGTGGCGCCCCTTAGGGTTCAGTTGCCACAAAGGTACTGCAGTACTGCACCTCACCCCGAGGTGTGGTGTCTCCCTTCACTCAGGTAAGGAGGGAGTGCTGCACGGAACCCCAAACACCTGCATCCAACACTACACTGCTCCAGGCCAGCAGGAGGGGCAAGACGCAATGTAGTTTTCTGCTGAGCCCTGTCCCTGGCTGGAGTGGGGGGAACTAAAGGTAGGGGGAACCAGTAGTGGGTGTGGGTGGAGGAAGTAGTTAGAGGAAGTACTTGTAGAAGGAGGTATAAATGGAGAAGCCATCTTAGAGAGTATGTTCAGTCAGAGGAGGACTGTCAGGGAGCAGAGTCTCAGTCAGAGCTCTGCTCCCCAAGCAGGGCCTAGTGTCAGAGGCCCAGGAGGGGAGCAAGGAGTAAGTTCCATTCTGCAGAAGGGATTCTAGGGGGTACGGCGAGTGCAGGCAGCACCCGTACACCCCGAACCTGCCAAGTGTCAGGAGGATCTAGGCCGCAAGAAGGGGGCCGGCCCCTTGCCCAGTCGTGCAGCTTCAAGCCTCGGCTGGAAAAACCGGAGGCTTCTGGCTTCTATAGCCAGTAGTCAAAACCCCCATTCCAATCCAAGTAAGGTCAAGCAGGTCTGTGCAACTCCGACGGACAGGAGGGGCTTCAGAGTACCCGAATAGGATACAGAGTGGGGAAGCTCAGGGCAGGAGGGAGAAAGACCCAACGTGAAGTCGGTCTAGAAAGGCACACAAGAAAGTGGGGTTCTGCCAGGTACTCCCAAGCTGCCTGAGGAAGGACTGAACCCCTGCCCGGTGAACGCAGTGCGATGTGGGAGGCTTGCACCTGTACAGTGCACCTGTGGACCGTCTAAAGAAATGTGAGTAAAAATCTTGGATGACTGCACTGTACTGCCTCCGTCCCTTCTTTCACCGGCGCCATTCCGATCCCTGCACTACAACGCCCAGCGCAACCCACGCTCTCATTTCACTACCCTGAGGCCTGCTCCACCTGTGGGGAGCCGTTCCATCTCAAGCTGCCCTAACACCTGCCTCAGAGGACTGCTGCAGCGCTGGTGATCCTCACCAGGCACCACAGGTGGCGTCACGAACTGTCCCTAACAATTATATCCCCTTTTTGCACTGACCGCCATGGGTCATGGACCGGGCCAGCCACCATGATATCCCCCACCAGCAGCGGCAAGAGGCCCGGCTGCCGAGTACCCCACGGCCCTGGAGGCGCGTCATAAGCAAAGAAAAAATTAATATAAAAATGCATTGAAAATTAAGCCCCATGTATTGCAAAAAAGAAAGGCAAAACTTTTAAATATCTAAGCGAGAACATTCTTATTAGGGCCCTTAAATGTGCATGTATGACAGGAATGGGGGGAAACAGACTGGTTGTAAACTGGCTAAACAGCTAGAATACTGATGGCAAGTAATCTTTGTATATGGAAAAAAAATTGCTAGAGTGATTTTCTAAAGAGAAGACTATCAGCAGGTCGGTCTACAAATTAAAGTTTTTAGCTGCATTGTGACTGAGAAAATGTAGCTTTAATCTGGGGTATAATGCTTCCGATTTTTGGGAATTCTGTGACTCTGAAATGCTCTTGGCATTCTGCAGTAAGTGCTTTACCACATCTCTGCTCTGGAGAGACAGTTGTAGCATCCTTCCTGATGCCCATCCACATGCCCGTCCATATGCCTAGTCTTAGGGAACTCCCAGAAAGCATTTGTTAGCACTGTTAACAGTAAACTGCTGCTAGAGCCCTACAGAGAGGTACAACATGGTGAAACATCTTTTCAGATCTCCCATCTACAGTTGCCAGCAGAATACTGTAGCACTTTGCTGTTTCCGTCAGTCCCATAAATATTGAGTTGAAAATAACAATATGCATGTGACGCGCCCCCTGGGCCTGTGTTGTGCAGGGGAATCCGGAACCGGGCCTGTTGTAGAATGCTGGGGGTTGTAGTCTCCGTGTGGCGGTGACCCGGTCCGTGCCCAGGGTGGTCAAACCAGTGGCAGTCTATTTGTATTGTAATAAGTGTCCGACTACGCCACCCGTGAATTGCGGTCAGTGGGGACCGCCGCTGCGCTGCAGACCGCTGAGGCTGATGTTGTTTGCGCAGCCGAGTATGGGATGACTCCCCACGGGAGAAGTATTGCCTCAGGGCAACTAATGTGGAAGATGATGGGAGTGATGGTCTGAGGGTCCCAGTGCTAATGGTGCAGGAGCGGCAAGGAATCACAGAGACGGGAGGTGCGGTTCAGGGTCTTTACTGATGGTATAAGGATGACCCTCCCGGGAGTACTGGCTAGTGTAAGGGGCCTGGTCAGTCTGCGAGCAAGCAGGAGTTCCCCTGGCCAGGTGGAGTTGTAGGCCTCCCCGTCAATCTGCACTCTTCCTGGCTACCTTGCTGTCAGCGGTTACAAGTAGCCCACGTCCCTGAGTATACCGTGTGGTGCTCACCCGTATGGCTGGTGACTTGGGGCCTCCTGTTAGCCTCCGCTCTTGGATGGCGGCGCTGGTCCCTTCTTTGTGACTGAGCCTCCGGGCTTCTATGGCCAGAGGACCTGGAATCCCCTGCCGGCTGGTTTCTGCTGCTGGGTGTAGATCAGTCCCCACAGCCTCGGACTCCTGTGTCCGGCTTTAGTGTCTTCGTCCAGGGCGAACTCTGCTCAGCTCCAGCCCCTGGACTTCTGCTACTGCTCCTACAGAGCTACTGTTCTTGCTTTCCCTGTGTCTGGAACTGTCTGCAGCTCCACTCTGACTCTGACTGCTCTAATCCCGCCCCAGACCCAGTTTATAAGGGCAGATTCCTCCCCTCCCAGGTCTGGGCGGACCGTGTTGCATGCTTAGGGATCCTGACCAGAAAAACCTCCCACTTGCTCTCAGACATAATATCTCTATTACTGCGGCAACCAGACCCCTGGGGTGTCGCATTCCCCCCTAGTAAATTTTAGTACTCCGGAACTAAAAGACAACATATTTACAAGAAGCTTTAGTCTGTAGAGGTCACGGCGTTTCCGTGACCGGGTGTCCATATCACCCAAGGTGAAGTTTATGAAACAAAGGGGGTGTCCATGTCACCCAACAAGGCGAAGTCTTGGCACCGAATAGGGGACCTGTCCAAAGCAAACCCCTTGCGTTGTCCTTGGGCGTGGCTGCAAGGGTAGACTAACTACTTTGGGCCGCAAGGAGGCCACGCCAGACAGGTTTTCTCTTCCGCGGCCGTCTTCACAAGAGGCACCAAGGTGCAACTATCTACAAAACTGTTCCGGTTATCCAGTGTCCATAACCTGTTAGTCCAAATAAATCTGCAGGGTAACTGAGAAACATAATTAGTAACAGGCAACAAACATAAACCATAAACATTTTTCAATAAACAGTCAACTTTACAGTGCATTGGTTTAGATTCTCCAGCGAGCGGGCATCTGACCTCTAGTGACTCTAGTGGACCTACGGAGCTCACTAACTGGTTCTGCACTACAGGGTGTAGGAGGTGTTATGGGCAAGCTGGGCAGCTTTCTGCACACTCTTTGGCTCACTAGGGGCACAGCAGGCTCACTACTAGCAGAGGGTTGATCCTCCTGTACTGCTGGTGTGGACTCTTCTGCCCCTTGGGCCGGCTGCTCTTCCAGCTCTACCGGTTCATCTGTAGGCACTTGCGGGGCTGGCTGGAGAAAGGTGAGGACGGGTACCACGACAGCGCCGTTTACTTGTGTCCAAGACCGGGGGAAGTCTCCGAGTATGGTACTGATCATTTCTTCCCTTTCCTCTGCGGGTTGAGGGTTTTCTTGATCTTCTACAGGGCTTTGCAGCTGCTCGGGACACTTCTTCAGGTGGTCTCTGGAGACAATGGCTGTGGTTTCTCCTCCATCCTTACTGATTACGCAGATTTTTGGGTTCTCATGGCTTGATGGCAGTACGGTGTACGGGTCCTTCTCCCACTGGTCGTCCAACTTGTGGAGCCGCCTCTTCCTCTTCAAGACCTTCTCTCCAGGTACCAGGGGAACAGCGGGAGCATACTGGTTATAAGCCTTCTCTTGCCTTTCTCTAGCTTGAGACAGACTTCGCTCGACGCTCTCCTGTACTTTCCGATACTGCTGCTGCCGTTCTGTATCACAGTCTGCCTCTGGCGAGGTGTCCAGAGGCGTCAGGACTCCCATATCCAGGTCAATAGGCAGCTTACCAGGTCTTGCTCTCATTAGGTAAGCCGGGGTACTGTTGGTGGAACCTACAGGGATGTGGTTATACAGGTCCACCAGATCGGGCAGTTTCTCAGGCCACAGACTGCGTTCTTCCAGGGGCAATGTTTTTAGCAGATCTATCACCACCTAGTTCATCTTCTCGCAGAGTCCATTGGTTTGAGGGTGATAGGGCGTTGTTCTTATCTTCTTGCAGCCATACAGGTTGCAGAACTCCTGGAAGACCTCCGCTTCGAAGGCTGGTCCTTGGTCTGTCAACACTTGGTCCGGGTACCCGTGTGGACGGCAGAAGTGCTGCTGGAAGGCTCTAGCTGCTGTTTGAGCCGTTAAGTCCTTGACCGGGACCACCACCAGGAACCGGGAGTAATGATCTACGATTGTGAGGGCGTAGACATACCCAGATCTGCTTGGAGCCAGTTTCACATGGTCCAGGGCAACCAGTTCCAGTGGCTGTCTGGTGATGATGGGCTGCAAGGGAGTCTTCTGGCTAGCACGGTCCTTTCTTCTCAGGTGGCACGGGCCACAGTCTCTGCACCACCTCTCGATGGCTCCTCTCATGCCTACCCAGTAGAACCGTTCACGCAACAAGAACTCCAGCTTCTTCCATCCGAAATGCCCTGCTCCGTTGTGTTATGCCTCCAGAACCATAGCCGCGTCTCGTCTTGGGACCACTACCTGCCAGGTCAACTCATGCGTTCGAGAGTTAACCATTCTCCGGCACAGCTTCTCCCTGTAGAGGAACAGCTTACTTTTCTCCTTCCACAGTTGCTTGGTCTCCTCCGGAGCATCTGGGTCAAGACGGGCATCGGCCTGGGTCAGCATTTCCTTCACCAAATGGACTGCGGGATCACTGTCTTGCGTCTCCGCCCAGTTGTAGTGGGGCAAGGGATTGAACGTCACGGAGCGCCTGTCCTTCACACGGTGGGAATACAGGGTAATCCCATGACGGTGGAACGCAGAGAGCTCAACTTCTTCCAGATCTTCTGGATCTTCCCCTACGTCCGGTAAGTTCGGCATTCTAGACAGGGCATCCGCGTTGGCATTTGATCGTCCTGCCCGGTATTTGATGGTGAATTCAAAGTTGGACAGGCGGGCCATCCATCTCTGTTCCAGGGCACCGAGCCTTGCAGTGTCCAGGTGTGTCAACGGGTTGTTATCCGTGTACACGGTGAATTTGGAGGAGGCAAGGTAATGCTTGAAACGTTCGGTCACTGCCCACACTACTGCCAGGAACTCCAGCTTGAATGAGCTGTAATTCTCAGGGTTCCTCTCCGTGGGCCGTAGCTTTCGGCTGGCGTAAGCGATTACCCGTTCTTTCCCTTGCTGGATCTTGCTCCTAGCCCGATGTTGCTTGCGTCCGTGTGGAGGATAAAGGGCTGGCTGTAGTCTGGATATGCCAGGATTTCATCCCCCGTGAGGGCCATCTTCAGCTGGCAGAAGGACTCCTCTTCCAGCTTTTCCCACCTGAAGGGCGGCTTCTGGTTTTTGGCTTTCCGAGATTGACCTATCAGGAGGTCCTGCATAGGGGCTGCCATTTTGGTGAAACCGGGAATGAATCTTCGGTAGTAGCCTACCAACCCGAGGAACTGCCGCACTTCCTTTATGCTGGAGGGTCTTGGTCAGTCCTTAATCACGGTGATCTTATCAGGGTCGGGAGCCACTCCGTCAGCACTCACCACGTGTCCCAGGTACTGCACCTTTGGTTTCAGGAGGTGACACTTGGAGGGTTTCACCTTTAGGCCGTAATTCGCCAGAGCTTCGAACACTTCTGCCAGGTGTTTCAGGTGGTCCTCGTAGGTCTTGGAATAGACGATGACATCGTCCAGGTATAACAGGACCGTCTCGAAGTTCCAGTGTCCCAGGCAGCATTCCATCAACCGTTGGAAGGTTCCTGGTGCGTTGCAGAGCCCGAACGGCATGCAGTTAAATTCACTGAGACCCATCGGGGTGGTGACTGCGGTCTTCTCCCCGTCCGCCTCTGCTACAGGAACCTGCCAGTACCCGCTAGTGAGATCCAAAGTAGAGAAGAAGTTAGCAGATTTTAATGCAGCTAAGGACTCTTCTATCCTTGGTAACGGGTACGCATCTTTGTGTGTGATACGGTTGACCTTCCTGTAGTCTACACACATTCTCATAGTGTTGTCTTTCTTTTTCACTAAGACTAGTGGAGCTGCCCAGGGACTACAGCTGTCCCTGATTACCCCAGCCTCCTTCATGTCTCTAAGCATCCCCTTGGCGTGTTGATAGTGTGCAGGGGGTACGGGTCGGTATCTCTCCTTTATGGGAGGATGGTCTCCCGTGGGGATGTGGTGTTCTACCCCCTTTACTCGCCCGAAGTCTAACGGGTGTTTACTAAACACTCTCTCGTACTCTCGAACCACCCGATAGACTCCCTGTTTCTGGTGTGAGGGAGTAGAGTCAGTACCCAAATGCAGTTGCTGACACCAGTCCTCCATTGGTTTCTTAGAGCCGTTACCTTCCTCTGGTTGAGATGGAGGCAAGGGTTCCACGGCCTGTACCGAGCTCTGGTTGATGGTGAACAATTTGGCTAGCGTGGCATACCGGGGCAGGTGTACTTCTCTCTCCCCGATATTTATGATGCGAACGGGCACCCTCCCATGGCGTACATCGACTACCCCCCGTGCTGTCAAAATGGTGGGCCTACTGTCTGAGTAGACGGGTTCTACCATTGCTTGGTAGTCTCTACCTCTTAGACCAATAGCTGCCCGGCACCAAATCATCATCTCACTTTTTGGGGGCATGGCAATAGGGAACGGGTCACACATTCCACCTGTTGCTGCTTCATCAGTGCCCGGATCTCTTTTTGGAGCACACGCTGCTGGCCGGAACTGGCGTTCTTGGCAACCTGCTGTAAAATGAGAATCACCTCTGCAAGACAATTTTCAATCACATTAGTTCCCAAGGTTATTCTAGGGTGACTCTCATGACGGTCTATGTCCACTATTATCAGTCCTTGTGCCGCCAGTTCGACTTTACCGATCTTAATGGTCACCTCTTTGAACCCCATCTGCGGCACGGGCTGACCATTGCTGGCGATGATACTCAGGTCGTCATCTGGGTAGCGGGTTATGTCCGAGTCATTCCAGTACTGCTTGAAGAGCACGTACGGGATGGTGGTGACCTGTGACCCGGTGTCTAGTAGGGCACTCATAGGAATGCCATCCAGTACCACAGGCAAGATTGGACGTCCCCCTACGTATTTATCACGCCAGTTTGATGGGCCTGATGGTCTTATGCCTGGGGGTTGGCCCTCTACCCCAGGTTGTGCCCGTTTAAATGACAGTACCTTGCTACATGTCCGGGTTGATTGCAGCGGCGGCAGATGGGTCGTCCGTCCTCGTTGTATCTGTCGCTGGGTCTTCCTCTGGCCGGTGGGGTCCTCCTCAGTCGGCGCCACGGGACGTCCTCCGGTCCGGATGCCAGCTGGATCTTTCCTGGAGAAGAGACCTGTAAAGACTGCACAGTTCTGGTTAGCGCGGCAACGCTCTTAGTCAGCTCTTGGACCTGATGGTGCAGGTCTGTAGCCGGGTCACTGTTTAAAGCCTGCGCATCAGCTCCCACAGGCCCTGCAGACAAGGGCGCCGTCTCCTGGTGGTAAGTGATAGCAGGGCGCCTGTGGGTCACAGCGCCACCTGGTGCCGGTTCTCGGAGCACCCGGATGGCTCTGTCCTTGAACTGTGCAAAGTCCAGGTCAGGGTCCTGTAAGGCCTTTGCCCGCAACTGGGTTCGGTGGGCATTGCACAGTAGACCCTCAATAAATTGTTCAGTCAACAGCTTATCTTCATTTCCCACGCTGTCAGGGTCTGCTTGCTTAATGGCTCTCAGGGCCTCTTGTAGGTTTAGAGCATAGTCTCTTATACTCTCATGTGCCCGTTGTTTGCACCCATAAAATCTTAGTTTTATGGCTGAGGTGCGGGTGTCAAACGTGTCTTTCAGCCGGGTTAGTATGTCTCTGACAGTCCTCTTCCTCCCAGGTGGCCAGGACTTTACCTCCCTTTGGGCTGCCCCGATTAATTGGGCCACCAGGATGCTCACTTTTTGCTCTTCTGTGAGGGGGTACACCTGGAAGAGGCTATCCAGTCTTTCTCTAAAGTCATTTAGAGTATGTGACTCCCCTGAGTACTGGGGTAGCCAGGTTGCCCCCGGGATATAGGGCATGGTGAATGGCATGACTGCTGCAGCGGTTGCGCTGGCGGTGGCTGTGGCAGTGGAGCTCCCCTCGGTATCCGGCATCCTCCTCCCCCCTAGTGGACCGTGGCCTACCTTGCGATGCTCTTCTTCCGTAGGCCGCGGCTCCACAGTCGATCGTCGGGGTTGAGGACCTGGCGTCGCGCTCCGATGACGTCAGCGTCGCTCTTCCTCCCTTCCAGGACCTTGCGCAGCGTCAGAGCGTGGGGCGGAGCTTCGGATCTCGCGCGCTTTCGGCATCCATGCCCCTCTTCTTCCCGTGCGGCGTCCCGAAGATGGCGTCCGAAGGCGGGAAGCAGCTGCGGATGGCGGGAAGAAGGCAGAAGACGGCGGGAAACGATCCAAGATGGCGTCTGATGGCGGGAATCGGCTCCGGATGGCGGGAAACGACTCCGGACGGCGGGAAACTTCACCACAGGTAAGTATAAAAGTCTCTTTTTCAGGCACGCAGTACCCGGTGGTTGCGGGCACGAGATCCTGCCGACTACGCCAAAGTTGACGCGCCCCCTGGGCCTGTGTTGTGCAGGGGAATCCGGAACCGGGCCTGTTGTAGAATGCTGGGGGTTGTAGTCTCCGTGTGGCGGTGACCCGGTCCGTGCCCAGGGTGGTCAAACCAGTGGCAGTCTATTTGTATTGTAATAAGTGTCCGACTACGCCACCCGTGGATTGCGGTCAGTGGGGACCGCCGCTGCGCCGCAGACCGCTGAGGCTGATGTTGTTTGCGCAGCCGAGTATGGGATGACTCCCCACGGGAGAAGTATTGCCTCAGGGCAACTAATGTGGAAGATGATGGGAGTGATGGTCTGAGGGTCCCAGTGCTAATGGTGCAGGAGCGGCAAGGAATCACAGAGACGGGAGGTGCGGTTCAGGGTCTTTACTGATGGTATAAGGCAAACCCTCCCGGGAGTACTGGCTAGTGTAAGGGGCCTGGTCAGTCTGCGAGCAAGCAGGAGTTCCCCTGGCCAGGTGGAGTTGTAGGCCTCCCCGTCAATCTGCACTCTTCCTGGCTACCTTGCTGTCAGCGGTTACAAGTAGCCCACGTCCCTGAGTATACCGTGTGGTGCTCACCCGTATGGCTGGTGACTTGGGGCCTCCTGTTAGCCTCCGCTCCTGGATGGCGGCGCTGGTCCCTTCTTTGTGACTGAGCCTCCGGGCTTCTATGGCCAGAGGACCTGGAATCCCCTGCCGGCTGGTTTCTGCTGCTGGGTGTAGATCAGTCCCCACAGCCTCGGACTCCTGTGTCCGGCTTTAGTGTCTTCGTCCAGGGCGAACTCTGCTCAGCTCCAGCCCCTGGACTTCTGCTACTGCTCCTACAGAGCTACTGTTCTTGCTTTCCCTGTGTCTGGAACTGTCTGCAGCTCCACTCTGACTCTGACTGCTCTAATCCCGCCCCAGACCCAGTTTATAAGGGCAGATTCCTCCCCTCCCAGGTCTGGGCGGACCGTGTTGCATGCTTAGGGATCCTGACCAGAGAAACCTCCCACTTGCTCTCAGACATAATATCTCTATTACTGCGGCAACCAGACCCCTGGGGTGTCGCACATGTTTCACCATCACCCTATCAACCCCCCCCACCACACACACACACAGGTCACCTGCAGATGTCCTGTTCTAGTGATCATAAGGGTCCCAGAATAATATAGGCGATAATTAGAGTTGGGAGAATTTATTCAAGTGAAGTTGACTTTTACAAAAAATCTGTATTCTTTTACATATTTTTTGTAGTTTGCTCTGTAGGAATTCAGCAAAATGGTTGCCACCATCTTGTTGAACTATACAAAAGGTTAAAAAACAAATGTCTCTGCTGCTCGTGGTCCCCAGTACGGTCCTCAACTCCTTTACTTACCATGACCGTGCACTGACACATCTTCCCGCTAGATTGTGAGTAGACCCTGGAAGTCCCTGTGTCTGGAAGTCCTGGTCTAGAGTGCTTGTCGTAAGGTCATGGCACATGTCGTAACATCATCACTTGCTTCATGACTCTGGACCAGGAATTCCAGCTGCTAGTAGGCCCAGGACATTTCTTTGCATGCGCAGGGACATCCCAGGCCTAGTTATGGCCGGAAGTCCTGGCCTAGTGTGAAGATGACCGGGTTCCATCAGCGCACAATGGCGGTAAGGAGCAGGGCCAAGAACCTTGAAGGTCAGAGAGCGGAAAAGGTGAGAAGTGAGGTGAATATTAGTTTTTTCGGTCTTTTTTTTCGACATCTTACCTTTACTATGCTTTAGGAGTCTTTCCATATCCCAGTACCCCAGAGCTTAATAAAGGAAATTGAATTTGCAGAGAATAAATTCACTCTAAATCTAATGTCTCGGTAAAATCCATGCGATTTGTCTCTAGTGATAAGTGTCATTATGGAAAAACCCTTTAGATGTTCATATTGATCAACCTCATCACAGCCAAGTGTATAATGGAAATAATCATTTTATAACTTCTCTCTATCAGACAAACCTATGTAGATTGCTTACAGGAATACTAAGTTGCGTATTAATAAAATCCATTAACACAAGTCATAAAATGAAGTACAAGCTTTACTTAGAACAGAAGATTTCCTCAGTCTGAATAATGGCCTGTAAATGTTAGATTTATTGTGATATTTGTCATTTTTCTCCCCTGATAGGATGCAGTGGTGTTCGGCCATCCAGCTCCGGCACAATCTCTCATTCCATCAAGGAGAGATTATTATTCCACCATGTGCTCGGCTTCGGAAGCTTTGGAAAGGTCCTGATGGCGGAAGATACTATAACCCATCAAGAATTTGCTGTTAAGATCATCAGCAAAAGAGCCCTGCTAGCCGGAGGTGATAGGCTGGATGTGATGGTGGAGAGGCGAGTTCTTCAGCTGGCATCTGGAATAGTGTTGAGCCACCCCCGTAGTGTTCGGGTTCGGTTCGGTTCGTCGAACACCGGGATGTTCGAGGAACTGTTCGTCGAACTGTTCGTCGAACACCTTAGAACACCGTCGAACACCGTTAAAACCAATGGCAGGCAAACAAAAACACATAGAAACACATAGAAAACACCTTCAAATGTGTCCAAAAGCTGACAAACTGCTCAGAAGACGCTTTCTTTAAAAAAGCCGGCCGGCAATTCAGCAGCGGCATACACCGGTACCCGACAATTTAGACAAGAAGGAATAGAGCCTCACACATAGATTAGATAGATAGAAACATGTCAGTCACATATATATGAAGTACAGTGACAGTGTTGCTTACTGTACTTGTCATTTAGTGTAAAGGATTTATTAAAAAATGTAATAGTGTTTTCATGCACTGTCTCTTTAAAAAAGCCGGCCGGCAATTCAGCAACTGTACCCGACAATTTATAACAGACAGAATAGAGCTTCACACATAGATTAGATAGATAGAAACATGTCAGTCACATATATATGAAGTACATTGACAATGTTGCTTACTGTACTTGTCATTTAGTGTAAAGGATTTATTAAAAAAAATAATAGTGTTTTCATGCACCGTCTCTTTAAAAAAGCCAGCCGGCAATTCAGCATCTGTACCCGACAATTTATAACAGACAGAATAGAGCTTCACACATAGATTAGATAGATAGAAACATGTCAGTCACATATATATGAAGTACAGTGACAGTGTTGGTTACTGTACTTGTCATTTAGTATTAAAATAAAGGATTTATTATTAAAAAAAATTGGCGTGGGGTTCCCCTTAATTTTAGGCTCTAGCGGAGGTTAAGCAGACAGCTGGGGCAGATGTTTGAAGCCTGGGAAGGGGGTAATACCCACGGAGCTTCCCAGGCTACTAATATCAGCCCCCAGCTGAATACATAGCCTTTACTAGCTATTAAAATGGGGGACCCCCCCAAAAAAATGACGTGGGGTCCCCCCTAATTTAATAGCTAGCAAAGGCTAGGCAGACAGCTGGGGGCTGATATTAATAGCCCAGGAAGGGTGCCATGAATATTGGCCCCCTCCCAGGCTAGAAACACCAGCCATCAGCCGCCCCAGAAATGGCGCATTCATAGGATGCGCCAATTCTGGCACTTAGCCTCGCTCTTCCACGCTGCCCTGTAGCGGTGGCAGGGGGTAATAGGGCTGGGGTTGATGTCAGCTTATAATGCCAGCTGACATCAAGCCCAGGTTAGTAATGGATAGGCGTCTATAAGACACCCCCATTACTAACCCCATAGTCAAAGTTAAAAGAAAACACAAACACCCAGAATAAAGTCCTTTAATTGAAATAAAGACACAATCCTTTATTGTTCTAAATTAAACCATACTTACCGTCACGCCCATTCCAGCTGAAGCCAACGATCTCCTGCAATAAAAGAAAAATAATAAAGCAACATCATCCTTACCTTTCCATGGTTCCCACAACAGCTTCAGCTCTGCTACATCGAGATGACAGGCTGGACCGCAGCAGAAAGCTGCCATCCAGCCTGTCATCCCGCAGACACTGAGAAGCGCAGGCTTGCTTGCGCTCTGCAGTGTCTGGCTGTGACGGCATAAAGATGAGACGAGTTCATGTCCAATGAACTCGGCGCACCTCATGCACGTCACTGACAGCGTGGGAAAATTCTCATGCTGAAGCGCTGAGTGCAGGAGAATTCTCCCACGCTGTCAGTGACGTGCATAAGATGAGCTCATGTCCAATGAACTCAGCTCACATCCTGCACGTCACTGACAGCGTGGGAGAATTCTCCTGCACTCAGCGCTTCAGCGTGAGAATTCTCCCACGCTGAAGTGCTGAGTGCAGGAGAATTTTCCCACGCTGTCAGTGACGTGCATAAGGTGAGCTCATGTCCAATGAACTCAGCTCACCTCCTGCACGTCACTGACAGCGTGGGAGAATTCTCCTGCACTCAACGCTTCAGTGTGAGAGTTCTCCTACGCTGAAGCGCTGAGTGCAGGAGAATTTTCCCACGCTGTCAGTGACGTGCATGAGGTGAGCCGAGTTCATTGGACATTAACTCGGCTCATCTGGATGCCCTCACAGATAGACACTGTGGAGCGCAAGCAAGCCTGCGCTTCTCAGTGTCTGCGGGATGACAGGCTGGATGGCAGCGTTCTGCTGCGGTCCAGCCTGTCATCTCGATGTAGCAGAGCTGAAGCTGTCATGGGAACCATGGAAAGGTAAGGATGATGTTGCTTTATTATTTTTCTTTTATTTCAGGAGATCATTGGCTTCAGCTGGAATGGGCGTGACGGTAAGTATGGTTTAATTTAGAACAATAAAGAATTGTGTGTTTATTTCAATTAAAGGACTTTTTTCTAGGTGTTGTGTTTTTTTTAAATACTTTACTAGAAATTCATGCTGGTCATGTCTAATATTGGCGTGACCCCATGAATTTTGGGCTTAGGGCCAGCTGATAATGCCAAGCTGGCCCTAACCCCTTTATTACCCAGTGAGCCACCGCATCAGGGCCCTGGATGAGTTGGGTACAGCGCCAGAAGATGGCGCTTCTATGAACGCGCCATTTTTCGGGGTGGCTGCGGACTGCAATTTGCAGCGGGGGTGGCCCAGAAAGCTTGGGCCTCCCTGCGCTGCGGATTCCAGCCCCCAGCTGCATAGTTGTACCTGGCTGGACACAAAAATAGGGAGAAGCCCCACGTCAATTTTCTTTAAATTATTTCATGAAATAATTAAGAAAAAAAGGGCTTCCCTATATTGTTGTGTCCGGCCAGGTACAAATAGGCAGCTGGTGGTTGGGGGCAGCCCGTTCCTTCCTGCTGCACCTGACTGGACACAAATATAGTGCGAAGCCCCACGTCAATTTTTTTTTAATTGTTTCATGAAAATTCTCACGCTGAAATGCTGAGTGCAGGAGAATTCTCCCACGCTGTCAGTGACGTGCATGAGGTGAGCTCATGTCCAATGAACTCAGCTCACCTCATGCACGTCACTGACAGAGTGGGAAAATTCTCCTGCATTCAGCGCTTCAGCGTGAGAATTCTCCCACGCTGTCAGTGACGTGCATGAGGTGAGCCGAGTTCATTGGACATGACCTCGGCTCATCTTTATGCCGTCACAGAGAGACAATGTGGAGCGCAAGCAAGCCTGCTCTTCTCAGTGTCTGCGGCATGACAGGCTGGATGGCGGCGTTCTGTTGCGGTCCAGCCTGTCATCTCGATGTAGCAGAGCTGAAGCTGTCGTGGGAACCATGGAAAGGTAAGGATGAGGTTGCTTTATTATTTTATTTTTATTACAGGAGATCGTTGGCTTCAGCTGGAATGGGCGTGACGGTAAGTATGGTTTAATTTAGAACAATAAAGAATTGTGTCTTTATTTCAATTAAAGGACTTTATTCTGGGTGTTTGTGTTTTTTTTAACTTTGACTATGGGGTTAGTAATGGGGGTGTCTTATAGACGCCTCTCCATTACTAACCTGGGCTTGATGTCAGCTGGCATTATAAGCTGACATCAACCCCAGCCCTATTACCCCCTGCCACCGCACCAGGGCAGCGTGGAAGAGCGAGGCTAAGTGCCAGAATTGGCGCATCCTATGAATGCGCCATTTCTGGGGCGGCTGACGGCTGGTGTTTCTAGCCTGGGAGGGGGCCAATATTCATGGCTCCCTTCCTGGGCTATTAATATCAGCCCCCAGCTGTCTGCCTAGCCTTTGCTAGCTATTAAATTAGGGGGGACCCCACGTCATTTTTTGGGGGGGGTCCCCCATTTTAATAGCTAGTAAAGGCTATGTATTCAGCTGGGGGCTGATATTAGTAGCCTGGGAAGCTCCGTGGGTATTACCCCCTTCCCAGGCTTCAAACATCTGCCCCAGCTGTCTGCTTAACCTCCGCTAGAGCCTAAAATTAAGGGGAACCCCACGCCAATTTTTTTAATAATAAATCCTTTATTTTAATACTAAATGACAAGTACAGTAACCAACACTATCACTGTACTTCATATATATGTGACTGACATGTTTCTATCTATCTAATCTATGTGTGAAGCTCTATTCTGTCTGTTATAAATTGTCGGGTACAGATGCTGAATTGCCGGCCGGCTTTCTTAAAGAGACGGTGCATGAAAACACTATTATTTTTTTTAATAAATCCTTTACACTAAATGACAAGTACAGTAAGCAACACTGTCACTGTACTTCATATATATGTGACTGACATGTTTCTATCTATCTAATCTATGTGTGATTCTCTATTCCTTCTATTCTAAATTGTTGGGTACAGATGCTGAATTGCCGGACGGCTTTTTTAAAGAGACGGTGCATGAAAACACTAATATTTTTTTTGATAAATCCTTTACACTAAATGACAAGTACAGTAATCAACACTGTCACTGTACTTCATATATATGTGACTGACATGTTTCTATCTATCTAATCTATGTGTGATTCTCTATTCCTTCTATTCTAAATTGTTGGGTACAGATGCTGAATTGCCGGCCGGCTTTTTTAAAGAGACGGTGCATGAAAACACTATTATTTTTTTTGATAAATCCTTTACGCTAAATGACAAGTACAGTAAGCAACACTGTCACTGTACTTCATATATATGTGACTGACATGTTTCTATCTATCTAATCTATGTGTGAAGCTCTATTCTTTCGGTTCTAAATTGTCGGGTACCGGTGTATGCCGCTGCTGAATTGCCGGCTTTTCATGTTTCACTGTTGGCACTGTTCCCATCGATTTGGGCAATCACTGTAATGCCACAACCACCATGGCTGTGGCATTACAGTGAGTGGCAGACAATCCCTGCATGATTGGTGCTCTAAATAGCGCCAGACATGCAGGACACGCTTTTGGTGCACGAACAGTTATCGAACATAACCTCGAACAGCCGAATTTTTTGCAAATCGTTCGGGTTCGTCGAACAACTCGAACACCGCCCAAAACAGCTCGAATTTGAGATTGGCGAACAGTTCTAGTCGAACAACGCTCATCTCTAATCTGGAAGCCCCTTCCTTGTCTACTTAGTGCTGAAAGGTCTTGCCACTACTTTGATGTTGATGACCTATTCGTCTGAATAGGAGCTGTCCTGCAGTTCCAAGAGCGACCACTAAACCTTGTTAGCTCCGTACACTGTTTACATCCGGCTTTTGGCGGAGATGGTAAGAGCTGATCGGACCCCACCAATCTGATATTAATGACCTATTCTAATGCTAGGTACATCATGAGAGTGGAAAACTCCTTTAAGAAATGTCACTGAATGCAACCAAGCTTCACTGATCAATGGCCAATACCTCTGCCAGAGACAAACTCTACAGAGGTGATATAGAGGGGGTATTAGTGTTCAGACCAAAATGGCTCTGTATAGTCTTGAATGTGGCTGAGCTGAAATACCAGGCACAGCTCATGGGCAGAAGCACTTTTTTTCTGGAAGAAAAGCAATTATTTCCTAACCTGAACAACCCCTTTATCCCCATAAAGAAGCAGCAGAGGCTGTAAGAGAGCAGCATTTTCAGTTGTTTTTTCATCTCCGCAGTCTAAAAGCTGTGACTTTTCTATTCTTCTGTCACCGTAGTTCTTTGAAGGTCTATATTTAATTTTGCATGAAGCGTAGTATTTTTAACTGCACCGTTGTAGAGGGCACATTGTATTGGATAAGGTGTATGCATTTTTTATAGGTTGAATTGAAAAAAATAGCAAGTTTGCTGGTATTTTGAGGGTTTTATGGCACTTACATAATATGATAACTTTTATGATAATGATGAAACCAGATTTATATGATTTTTATGTTTTGCTACATTAGCATACTGAAAAAATAAAACAAAACAAAAACATTTTTTTGTGTTGGTGTTTTACAAGACTCATAACATTGTTGTTGTTAACAGCTGTTTTTTTGCACAGCTTGCGCTTTACGTTGGTATTATTTGGGAGTACACAACACTTTATAACTATCTTTAATTCCACTTTTTGGGAAGCGGGATACACAGAAAACAGTTACTGTATGGCAGCCCTATACAAAGCAGAGAGATAAGATTAAGGCTTTGATTCATCATTGCCTTTACGTCTGGTTTTTGTCTGGTTTTGTGTGTTTTTGCCTTTTTTTTATTTGCACCCAATTCATTACTCTATTTGCGCCTTTTTTGCAGTCTATTTTGTATCAGCTTTTCTGCTTTTTTCACTTTGTGGGCAGAGTTTAGTGATTCCAGATGTTTTTACCTGATTCATCAATTGTGATTTTTTTAAGTTGCAAATATGACGCAGTCTTAATTTCAATCCCCTTTGGCGTATTTTTTGAGTATGCCAGGTTTTTTGCCTTATTTTTGGACCTATTCGAAAATGTGTGATTTTTGGGGCCAAAAAGTTGCAAAAACACTTCAAGGCAGAAAACGAGCATTTTTTTCCTTTGTACCAAATTCTTGAATTGTGTGCGCCATTTTGAAGAATTTGGCACCAAAAGTCAGCAACAAATACCACAAGACCAAAAAGGAAAGTGATTAAAACTATTCAAATTATGAATCTGGGCCTATGTCTATAATTAAATGAAAAATAATTACCAAACATTGGCTGAAACAAGAATTTCTAAATGTATTTATATATTAGATATCATTGTTTAGAATTTTAGGGGTCACAGCAGTTAGGCCACCTTTTGTATTGAGTGACTACATATCTTACCAATATGCTTTAACTTTCTTGGATGGAAAACCCCTTCAAGTAGTGAAATGTGTATTTGTCTTTACTGTATAATAAATGCTAATGTTCCATATTACAGATGAATGTTTTTCTTGGTATGGAATACATGAGCTGCGGGGACTTTTACCAACTTCTACACAGGAAGGGGCCGCTTGACATCACCAGTGCCAGGTAATGTGTTTAAGGAGTTGTCCAGTCTCAGAAGAAAAATCAGCAGTCTCTCTATGTGACTGTGTGGCACCCCAGGGGTCTGGTTTCCACAGTAATAGCAGTATTACGTCTGTGAGCAGGTGGGAGGTCTCCTGGGCAGGAATCCTAAGCATGCCACACCTCCTGCCCAGTCCTGGGAGGGGAAGAACTTCCCCTACATAAACTGGGGCTGAGGCAGGGTTAGAAGAGAGGAGTTCCAGACAGAGACGGAGTCTGGTCTGGACACGCAGAAACAGGGACAGATAGACATCAGGAGCTCTGTAGGAGCCAAGGAGAAGCGCCAGGGGCTGGAGCTGTGCAGAGCTCGCCCTGGGAGAAGGTACTAAAACCGGACACAGGAGTCCGAGGCTGTGGGGACTAAGATATACCCAGCAGCAGAATCCATCCGGCAGGGGATTCCAGGTCCTCTGGCCATAAAAGCCCGGAGGCTCAGTCACAACGAAGGGACCAGCACCGCCATCCCGGAGCGGAGGCTAACAGGAGGCCCCAGGTCACCAGCCATACGGGTGAGCACGACACGGTATACCCAGGGACGTGGGCTACTTGTAACCGCAGAAAGCAGGGTAGCCAGGAAGGGTACAGACTAACGGGAAGGCCTACAACTCCACCTGGCCAGGGGAACTCCAGCTTACTCGCAGACTAACCAGGCCCCAACTACTAGCCAGTACTCCCGGGGGAATTTGCCTTGTACCATCAGTAAAGGCCCTGAACTGTACCCTCGCGGCTCCGTGCTTCCTTGTCGCACCGTTAGTGCTGGGACATCCACACCATCACTCCCAACATCACCCACATCCGCTGCCCTGAGGCCATACCTCTCCCGTTGGGGGTTATATCAACATTGCTGCACACCTATACCACCGGCCTCAGCGGTCTGCCCTGCAGCGGCGGTTTCATAACCGCATTCAACGGGTGGCGTAGTCGGACACTAATACCATCATACCAATAACTGCCACTTAGTTTGACCACCCTGGGCGCGGACCGGGTCACCGCCACACGAAGACTACTACCCCCATCGGATCCGGCTCCGGGTATCCCCCGCGCGCACGCGCGCCGCACTACAGCACTGGCCCAGGGGGTGAGTCAACTGCAGACTGACAAATTGTGAAAGTATGCAATGCGCACACGGTCAAGATTTCCCTGTATACCCCGTTCAGGTGGGCGATCCTGTGATTACGGGTACAATTTTCATACTTGTGATCACATGCCAACTAGTCTCACCCGGCTTCTTCAAATAGGAGAGAATTGAGAGACGTGCAGGAGTATAGTCGGCATATAATCATAAGTATGTAATTTGCATACGTGCATTCTCGAGACTGCAATATTGACATTGTGCGCTGTTTACACCATCACGATTCGGCAGTCACATAGAGGGAATAATATAGAATAATGCTCCTATTGACTCATATGAATTCCCAAGTTTACAATCTGTGGGATCTGATACTTATTCATTTTCTCTTTGTCAGATTCTATGCCCCCGAACTAGTGTGTGGGATCCAGTTCCTCCATTCTAAGGGCGTCATCCACAGGTAATGTAGTCAGTGTGAGGCTGAGTCACACCAGCGTATATTTTCTCATCTAAGAGAATCCAGACCATTATACAAATCACATTTTGATTAAACTCTGAAAAGAATTTGATCATAGTGTGATCCAATTTATTCTGATGTGGAGAAGATGAAAAAAAAAATGTCTCCATCTTTTCCATTCTGTCAGTCTGTGGAAATTGGCCTGCACTCAGATGTCATCCGAGTGCAGTCCGATGTTTTCCATGGACTCATAGACTTGCATGGCCGAGTGTGATCCGTTGATTGGATCCAACTTGGGCATTCTGCAATTGGTCCAAGGAAAAAAATCGGACATGTACACGAGCCCATTAAATAATATTGGTTCCAGTGATATCTGATGTTTTGTCAGATCACACTCAGCCTGTTTTTTTTTTTAAACAATGTTTTACTTCAAAGAAATAATCATTTGCTGATAAGCACAGGAACATTTTATTTAATCACATCCAATTGTGAAAATTATTATTATTCTATAATCTATTGATTAAAATTACCTTTAATTGATGGGAAAACCCCTTTAAAGCTCAGCTGCAGTCAGTCCCTCCACCCTGGTGACCTGCAGACTGATGCCTGTAGCTGGTGTCTAGTAGTCCTATATGGTATCACTGTCAGGAAGCTGCAGATGAGCGGCGGTCACATGGAATACAGTGATCCCTGCGGTGGTACAGGGCATATAGTAAAGGAGTTATCTCAGAGGAAAGTACAGCAGGGAGAGAAAATAGGTTTATTCTCCTATATCATCATTTCACCACAGATAGAAGAAGAACACTTACTCAGGTTCATTTTCTTTTTCTTACAGAGACCTGAAGCCCGAGAACCTCCTGGTGACTGATACGGCCACATTAAGATCACGGATTACGGTCTTGCACTTGAGAACATGCACGGAGAGCGGACAGCCACCACTTTCGCTGGGACCATGGGTTACACGGCTCCTGAGGGGAGAATAGAAGGCTTTTATCTGTTGTATTTAGAAGGATTCCGGATACTTTCACATTGATGAGCTTTATTTCGGCGAGTTCATCAATATAAAATCATTGAGGATCGGATCACACTGATCAGCTGTTCTTACCCCTGGCTGCAACCTGATGGAAACAGAGCAGAACATCGCACCTCTGTACTGTTTAGTGGTCAGTGCCAAGAAATGCAGATCAGCCCGTGTTTCTTTCCATAGGGGCTAATCTGTAGTACCAGCAGCCGCCACTAACCAGTGACCGGTGCTGTGATGTCTGTTTATTGGTTATATCCAACCACTGGCGGAGGAAATAACAGTTAATCAGTGGGACTGCCGGGCGTTGGCCCCACCAATCTTATATTGATGACCTGTTCTGGTTATCAATATTAGAGCACTAGAAATCCATTGAAAGTATTTTCAATATATCACCCATCCACAGAACAGGGAAAAAATGTGTGACCTCTGAGTGCTTCACTACTGTGAGCCGCACAATCGCCAAATGGGAGGAGCATCGTCTCCTATTCCTCCTAGCCTGCATGTCTACATGGATGGTGAACTATGACCAACCAGGTGTAATGCTGAGTTATCCGGACCAGAGATGTCCTAAAGTGGCAATAACATGTGCAATAATGATACAGGAAAATCTATTATTTTATGTGCACTTATTACATTTATTAGATAACAAGTATCTGAAATATCAAGTACATCGGACTAAGCTGCTCTGTGTATATAATACAAGACAAGCCGCCACCTCAGTATTATCAGCTATGTCACAGATCGCTCCTTAACCCCTTCATGACATATGGCGTACATGTCGGTCATATGTCATGTCCCTGCCTTTGATGCGAGGTCGCACGCCGAGCCCGCATCTTTTCCTGCGGATGATGGTTGATTTAATCTTTAACAGCTGCTGGTGTAACACTACTCCGCCTGCAGCCATTAACATGTTAGATCTCGCTGTCAATCTCTGACAGTGGCATTTAACATGGCTGGCGGGGGGGCGCGTTTTTCTACATGCCCATCGGTGCGCCCCTGACATGATCACGGGGTGCTGATGGGTTACCATGGCATTCGGGGGTCGCTGAAGATCTCCGTGCTTGTCATGACAGTACTCCTGTGAAGGCCACCGTTTAGCTGGCATTCATAGGAGATTGTAATTTTAGCTATACATAGCTGTGCATCAGCAGTCAGACAGTCAAAGCTTCAATTCCCCTAAGGCAACTGATAAATATCGGAAAAAAAGTAAAAAAAAATGTTTTTAAAAATATAAGGAAACTAAAAAATACAGAAAAGTTCAAATCACCCCCCTTTTGCCCCATTAAAAATAAAACAATTAAAAAAAAATAAAAATACACATATCTGGTATCTCTGTATTGCTGTGTTTGTAAAAGTCCGATCACTCAAAATATAAAATTAATCTGATCAGTAAAGAAAAAATCAAAACACCAGAATTAAGTTTTTTTGGCTGCCGCAACATTGTAATAAAATGCAATAAAAGGCGATCAAAACATTGTATTTGCCTCAAAATGATATCAATAAAAATGTCATCATGTGTTTGGTATCTGCGTAATTGTACTCACCTGGATAATCATAAAGCCAGGTCAGATTTAACATACAGTATAGTTAACATGGTAAATAAAACAAAAATTGTAAAATTACACTTTTTTTGCAATTTTAACATGCTTGGAATTTTTTTACCACTTTCAAGTGCATCACATGATAAAATGAATGGCGTCATTCAAAACTACTGCTCATCCTGCAATAAACAAGCCCTCATACGGTTATGTGGATGGAAAAATAAAACAGTTATGGCTCTTGTAAGAAGGGAGGAAAAACTGAAAATCGCCCAATTTTGAAGGGGTTAAAGTTTGAGCTGGTAGCACACTGAGCTGAGCGTTGTCACAATCGTATATATTACATTCATTCTGATTTTTCATATCATTTATTAATTTCATTTATGGAGCATAATTATGAAAGATCCTTTTTGTCTCTTGATTAAGTAGTAAGACTTACTGTCATTTAATATAGAATCTCATAACAATATGAGTGACATGTAAGAACGGTGATGTACAAGAGGTAGCACTACTAATAATGCTTCTCTATGGCAGATCATGGACAAGGAGGAGTATAACGCCGGAGTAGACTGGTACTCGTTTGGAGTCATCTTAAACGAAATGCTTACCAGTGAGTGTAACTACCATCCCTCACTCTTTGATGAATCATCCTCCGGCGCCAAGGACATCATTGAACAGCTCCTCCAGGAAGATCCTGTCCAGAGATTAGGAGTCAATGGTAACATCCGAGAACACCCCTTCTTCCAGCGAATTGATGGGGTCTCAGTCAGGGTCGGACTGGGGTGCCTAGGGCCCACCAGGGGAACTGACTCTAGGGGCCCACACTACAGCCCACCTAAACGGTTTTATTACTTGTTATGTTTTTCTATAATGTACTATAATTACATGTTTGGCCGCGCTATGGAGCACCAAGCGGCAGGACTTTCTTCGAACAGTCATTCCGTACTGCCAGAGTCCCTTTAATGGTAACTTGTCACCTTGAAAAATGCTATTTATCTGCAGATATAGGGGTAATCTGCAGGTAAATAGGGTGTAAAGCCTGGTTAGACGGCTTATTGGAAAAGCATTGGCTACACGGAGAAAATTACATTTTATTCTCCCTGCCGCCACTCGCTTCCTGTCATAGGGTCGGTGAGGGTGCTGCAATAACGTCCGGCACCTTGATTGTGACATCTTCCATGGAGGCCAACCTCAGGCTGAGCTTCATTGAATGACTAACATGGCAGCAGCACCTGGCAACTAGTGCTGAGCGAACGTGGTTGGATAAGGTGTGATCCCAGCATGCTCGGGTGTTATCCAAGTATCTTGTAGTGCTCTGCTACTATGCTCGAGTCCTCGGGGTAGCATGTTTTACGGAGGTAGACAGACGCAACACATACAGGAATTGCCGGTTTCTTAGGTAGTCCCTGCATGTGTTGCTTCTGTCTATCACCGGAAAACATGCTACCCCGGGGACTCGAGCATATTAGCAGAGCACTACAAGATACTCGGATTACACCCGAGCATGCTGGGATCACACCTTATCCGACCAAACTCACTCACCACTAGTTGCCAGGTACGGCTGCCATGTTAGTCATTCAATGAAGCTCAGCCTGAGGTTGGGCTCCATGGAAGTGTCACAATCAAGGTGCCGGACGTTATTGCAGCACGCTCACTTTGTAGTTCGCGGTGACTGTAATGTCTCTTATCCGACCACGCTCACTCAGCAATACTGGCAACCCATCAGCAACCTGCAACTGCGTCACAGGGGGCAGAAGGGAACAGGAGACTGCATGCACCGGCCATTGTGCTATCTAAATGCCGCTGTCAGTGATTAAAAAGGGCACTTAAATACTCAAAACAGCAGCAATCAAGGCGAGCTCTGATCACTGCTGTTACAGGCAGACGCCGGCTATGTAACACAGCCGACATCTGCCCGGTATGGAGCAGGCTCAGCTCCTGAACCCGCTCCATACAAGCACATCCCAATGGTGACAGTTATGACAAGGTTAGCAAATTTCACTTGTCTGTTCCTAAATGTGGAAAGACAAATGGAATTCCCTAACACATGTGAGCAAGTCCTAATAGATTTAGTAAAGGTGCCCCAAGCATATGAATGTTATTACACACCACAATGGACTCTTACATACACGCATCTTACAAAAATGCATATTATTCCAGATACGTAAACACATACAAACACGCAGACGCGCACAAACACATGTGAAAGAGACCTAATAGATGTAGTAAAGGTGCCTCAAGCATATGAATGTTATTACACACCACAATGCACAGTTACATACACGCATCTTACAAAAATACATATTATTCCAGATACGCAGACACATACAAACATGCAGACACGCACAAACACGCAGACGTGCACAAACACACAGACGCGCACAAACACACAGACGCGCACAAACACATCAGTACATGAATACATCATCTGAACCACCATCATTTGTAATATCAGGTCAGACCCATATATCTTTGTATCGCATAAACCTACAACTCCCAGTATGTAATTAACAATAGAGATACTGGGAGTTATCAGTCATCATCAGACTGCGGACCATACAGGAACCACAGTACTGGCGAGACACAGGCAGGATCACAAATGAACATTTACATCCAGGTATCTTACCTGAGAACGTCTTCTCTGATTAGAGTCGTTCTCCTTCTTTTCGCCTCCATCTTGTCCAGACCCCTTGAGGACTTTTCTCATCCACAGCTCGTCTCTGCAGACTTCCATCTTCTCCGGTCTTCTGCAGCTCATTCCCACACGATGCCCTTAAAGATAGAGTCATTATAATGCTCCTGAATAAAAATATCTACACTGAGCCCCTGAATAAACCTAACTCTTACAATGCTCCCTGCACAAAACATGACATACACTCTACCCCTCTTATGGTACCTGCTCTCCACACTGTCCTCTCCTTACCATACTGGGCCCCCTCTTCACACTGTCCTCTCACACTGTGTCCCCCCTATACTGCCCAGTCTCTATACTGTGCCCCTTCATCACACTCCCCCTCCTCAGCATACTGTTCCCCCCTTTCTGTGCCCTCACACTGTTTCCCCCATACTGCCGCATCTCCATACCTTCCCCCACACTACCTAGTCTCTGTGCTGTGTCACCTCACACTTTTCTCCCTCCATACTGTCTCCTCACACTATTCCCCCACTCTCCGTACTGTTTCCTCATACATCCCCCTTCTGTTCCCGCACCCATTCCCACACCTCCCCTAGTTATTTCACACATCTCCCCATTCTGTCTCCTAAAATTTCTCTCCCATCTCTCTCCAAATATAATAAATCTTCGGAAGACCACACAGACATGCAGAAGCGTGCTTACACACACACATACTAAGGGCTCTTTCACACGTCAGTACATGCGATGACAGTTTCCACAAGTACCAGAGACATTGGTACACGCAGACCCATTCAAATGAATGTTTTTACCAGCTGCACCTCCTGCCAAACGTCCCACACACTGATGACTGCGCTCTTCCCAAGCACCGGGTGCTGAACGCTGCTCTCATCATAGATCCCTGCCGGCGCTGCAATCAGCAACAGCAGGGTCAATGATGAGAGTAGTAGTCTACTCCCGCCGTGTCCAACTGTAAAAATAGGAATAAAATAAAAAAAATCCTTATACTCACCTCTCCTAAGTGTCACCCGCTGTAATCCGTGCGAGCGCTCACGCCGAGGAGAATGACTCCTGCAGTGAGCGGGCCCCGGAGCTGCGCTCAACAAGGGGTGCCCTGTCAATCACTGAGCACAGCTCTGGGGTCCGCTCGCTGCAGAAGTTGTTCTCCTCGGCGTAAGTGCTCGCACGGATTACAGCGGGTGACACTTAGGAGAGGTGAGTATAAGGATGTTTTTATTTTATTCCTATTTTTACAGTTGGACACGGCGGGAGTAGGCTACTACTCTCATCATTGACCCTGCTGCTGCTGATCGCAGCAGGCAGGGATCTATGATGAGGGCAGCACCCAGCTCTTGGGAACAGCGCTAACTGTACATTGATTCCCAAGCGCTGGTATGTGTCACACGGATGACACACAGGTGGACACGGATATCTCCAGTCTCGTAAATATCAGGACATGTGAAAGAGCCCTAATATACACACGCAGATACACATACAGAAATGGGGACACGTACACACGCAGGCAAGCACTCACAGAAATGCACACGCAGTCATGCTCAGACACACTCAACCAATCACATACAAAAATGCAGACACGCAGGGAAGCATGCATACATGTGTGAAGACACATATACACATGTAGACATGCAGGCACTCAAATACACACACACACACACACACACATGCATGCAGGCATATACACACACATGCAGGCAGGCATATACACACACACTGTACACACACAGCCATATACACAAACTGTACACACATGCATATACACACAGGCAGGCATATACACACACACACACAAGCATATATACACACGCTTCGCAGGTATATACACACACACTGTACACACACAGGCATTTTCACACACACTGTACACACACACGCAGGCATATACACACATGAACTGCAGGCATATACACGCACCAGCAGGCATATACAAAGTAACACACACACAGTCATATGACTCACCCATAAAAACGTTATTGAATATTTGGCATGGTGCTCTTGATATGAAATTGAAGCAGTGACAGCTGTAGGCCTGCAGTCTTGTTTCCAATTCCAGGCCAGGCCTGGTTGGAGAGTTGAACTGTAGAGTGCTGCAGGTCACCGTCCACATATCCAGCCCCGGAACCGGTATAAAAAAAAACAGAGTCAGAGCAGGAGAGAAGGGGGCGGTGCCACCACCCGGGAGCCAGTATTACTACAGGGGAGCAGGCCAGGGCAGATATGGAGCCGGGATAGGACGTATCAGAAGCCCGGGAGCAGGGAGAGCAGAGCGAGACGTCGGCTTCGGTGGCGCCGGCGTCTCAGAGGCCGGCCCTGGAGCAGAGAGAGAGCACTGCAGAGCGCGGGCGCGCGTATCAGAGGCCAGAAGAGAGCGGCATCAGTGTCACCTGACACCACAGTCTGCCAGCCAGCGGGAAAGCAGAGCGCGGTGCGTGTCACCGCCCAGAAGAATCCGTCCTCTCAGTGTCAGAGACTCACGCGGTAAGTATGCTGCATGCACGTCACTGCAGGCCCGCTGTCACCAATGAATGTGCCGTGCGCGCGACACTACATTTGATTCAGCCGCGCTTTTAAAGGGCCCCCGCCACCAATTTTCTCACTCTCATATCGGGGCCCACCGGGAAATTTCCCGATTTCCCGCCAGGCCAGACCGACCCTGGTCTCAGTGGAAGCCCTTAGGATGGCCCCACCATACATCCATGTAGTAAGTATATGTACAGAATTGTCACATGGATCTGAATAAGATACTCTCCCACAATCTTCTACGCTTTTGGCTCTGTGATACATTATGTTTAACCCCTTTAAATCCCATGACGTACTAATACGCATCTGTGCCCTGGGACTTAAGAGCCTGACCCGTATTAGTACGTCATCGCGATCGCGTGCGCACACAGGCTGCGCGGGCGCGATGGCCGCCGGGTGTCAGCTCATTGTTACAGCTGACACCCGATACTATGTGCAGGGAGCGGTCCCGAAGTCGATCGCAGCATTGCGGTGGCTAAGGGGAGGTGATCGCAATACTCACCTCCTCTTCCGGCCTCCAGTGCTGTCTGCCATGGCTTCCCGGGTGTTGCCATGACGACCCGATGTCTTCATGACAACATCCGGGTCACCAGACAGCAGGAAGATTTTTTGGTCATGCACAGTGCATGACCAAACAATCTTCTCTCTGTGCAGCACTGACTGCCTGCATAGCACAGGGATGGTGCTCCATCCCTGTGCTATGCAGGCGATCAGAATAAAAAAAGTGAAAGTCCCAGAGTGGGACAAAGTAAAAAACTAAAAAAACTCTCAGAAAGTGAAAATAATTTAAAAAAAAATTGTAAAAATATTAAACAAAATTAAAAAAATAATCCACCAAAAATAAAAATATAATGTACCCATCAATAAATATTATTATGAAAAAAAACAAACAAAACAATAGTACACATATTTGGTATGGCCGCGTCCAGAACGTCTTGACCTATAAAATTGTCCCACTAGTTAACCCCTTCAGTGAACATGGTAAAAAAAAGAAATAAAAAACGAAGCAAAAAATAATGCTTTATCATCATACCGCCAAACAAAAAATGGAATAACACGTGATCAAAAAGACGAATATAAATAAAAATGGTACCACTGAAAACATCATCTTGTCCTACAAAAAACAAGCCGCAATACAGCTCCATCATCTGAAAAATCAAAAAGTTATAGCTCTCAGAATAAAGCGATGCAAAAAAATAATTTTTTCTATAAAATAGCTTTTATTGTGTAAAAGCGCCAAAACATAGAAAAACTATATAAATGTGGTACCGCTGTAAACGTACTGACCAGAAGAATAAAGCTACCTTATCAATTTTACCACTCGCGGAGTAGAATAAAAAATGTAAAAAAAAAAAACAATTCCTGAATTGTTGGTTTTTGTTTATTCTGCCTCCCAAAAGCTGGAATAGAAAGCGATCAAAAAATATCACATGCCTGAAAATGGCACCAATAAAAACGTCAACTCATCCCGCAAAAACAAGCCATCGCATTACTCTTTCGGCCAAAATATAGAAAAATTATAGCTCTCAAAATATGCAAAAACTAGATTTTACAAAATATGAGTCTTTTAGTGTGTGACAGCTGTCAATCATAAAAACCCGATATCATTCTGGTATCTCTGTAGTCGAACCAACCCAAAGAATAAGGTCGTCTAATCACTTATACCGCACTAGGAACGGCGTAAAAAATAAACGCTAGGGCTGGGGTTGGGGTTAGGGTTGTGCTAATGTTAGGGTTGGGGTCAGGGCTGGGCTAGGGTAGGGTTAGGGATTTTTTTTTTTCAAAAGTAAAAAAAAAAAAAAAAAAAAAGATGACGATATGGCAACTAGTGTTGAACGCAAGTGCTCGCTACTTGAGTTTGCATCAGGTGCTCGGGTATGCATTGAGTATCGCGAGTGCTCGAGTCTCCGCTCCATATGCTTCGCGGCCAAAAAAAACTCGCGGGGATTGCCTGCCATGCATGAGCAATCCCCGTATGTTTTTTTGGGGTGTCTAATAACCATGAAACATACAGGACGGGGACTCGAGCATGTCACTTGAGCACCCATGATACATGGTGCATACCTGAGTACCCGATGAAAACTCAAGTAGCGAGCACTTGCGCTCAAGACTAGTGACAACTTATTCAATATGATGACCTAATGTCATCAAATTCTGTGTCGTATCTCTTGGCTCAAAATGTTCACTATACCCCTTGATAAAATCCTTGAGGGGTGTAGTTTCCAAAATGGGGTCACTTGTGGGGGGTTTCAACTATTTAGGCACATCAGGGGCTCTCCAAACGCGACATGGCGTCCGCTCTCGATTCCAGCCGATTTTGCGTTCAAAAAGTCAAACAGTGCTCCTTCCCTTCTGAACTCTGCCGTGCGCCCAAACACTGTATTTTCCACCACATATGGGGTATTGGCGTACTCAGGAGAAATTGCACAAACATTTTTGGGGTCCATTTTCTCCTCTTACCCTTGTGAAAATAAAAAAATTGGGGCTAAAACATAATTTTTGTGGAAAAAGTTTGATTTTTTTATTTTCACGGCTCCATCTTATAAACTTCTGTAAAGGACTTGGGGGTTCAAGGTGCTCACCACACATCTAAATAAGTTCCCTGAGGGGTCTAGTTTCCAAAATGGTGTCACTTGTGGGGGGTTTCCACTGTTTAGGCACATCAGGGGCTCCCCAAATGCAACATGGCGTCCGCTAATTATTCAAGCAAATTTTACATTCAAAAAGTCAAATGGCGCTCCATCCCTTCCGAACCCTGCCGTGCACCCAAACAGTGGTTTTCCCCCACATATGGGGTATCTGCTTACTCAGGAGAAATTGCACAACAAACTGCATGGTGCAATTTCTCCTGTTGCCCTTATGAAAATGCAAAAGTGGGGGCTGAAAAACATTTTTGTGGGAAAAATGTGAAAATTTTATTTCTACGGCTCAATGTTATAAACTTCTGTGAAGCACCTGGGGGTTCAAGGTGCTCACCACACATCTAGATAAGTTCCCCGAACCCTGCCGCGCGCCCAAACAGTGGTTTTTCCTCACATATGGGGTATCTGCTTACTCAGGAGAAATTGCACAACAAATTTTGGGGTCCATTTTTTCCTGTTACCCCTGCAAAAAGAAAAAAAAAATGGGTCTAAAGTAACATTTTTGTAAAATAAGTTAAATGTTAATTTTTTTCTTCCACATTCCAAAAATTCCTGTGAAGCACCTGAAGGGTTAATAAAGTTCTTGAATGTTGTTTTGAGCACCTTGAGGGGTGCAGTTTTTAGAATGGTGTCACTTTTGGGTATTTTCTGTCATAAAGACCCCTCAAAGTGACTTTAAATATGATGTGGTCCCTAAAAAAATGGTTTTGTAAATTTTATTGGAAAAATGAGAAATCACTGGTCAACTTTTAACCCTTATAGCTCCCCAATAAAAAAAATGTTGGTTCCAAAATTGTGCTGATGTAAAGTATGCATGTGGGAAATGTTATTTATTAACTATTTTGTGTGACATATCTCTCTGATTTAAGGGCATAAAAATTCAAATTTTGAAAATTGCAAAATTTTCGCTAAATTTCCGTTTTTTTCACAAATAAACGCAAGTGATATTGAAGAAATTTTACCACAAACATGAAGTAAAATATGTCACGAAAAAACATTCTCATAATCAGGGGGATCCGTTGAAGCGTTCCAGGAGATAATTTGCATATTCCCACTGCATTTTGGGGTAAGTGAAGAGTCTCCGCGAGCTCAAAGAACACTGGATTTTGGCTGTTGGAGCTGAAAAGAGGACATCGGTAAACCAGGGGAGGAGTCCTGAGGAGATAATTTGCATATTCCCACTGCATTTTGGGGTAAGTGAAGAGTCTCCGCAAGCTCAAAGAACACTGGATTTTGGCTGTTGGAGCTGAAAAGAGGACATCGGTAAACCGCGCGCCGCATTTTGAAGCTTTTTTTTTAAGCTTTTTTCACTGTTTTCAGAACATTAACAATAAGAACATGGAAGAGTCCAGGAGCCATTTGGTGAGCTGCATATCCTGCTACATGTTCACAGACTTGCCAGTGGAAAAGCCAAACTTCACATGCCAGAAATGCAAGCTTGTGTCCCTGTTGGAGGAAAAGTTGCGAAATCTAGAAGAGAGGTTAACTACCTTGAAAATCATTAAGGAAGGTGAAGAGTTCTTAGACAGAGCAGAATTATCTCTTCATGATTCAGAAAGAGAAGAAATTCGAACTGCACCTGACGAAACAGAGGAATGGAAGCATGTGACCCACAGAAGCAGGAGGATCGAGAGGCAGTCAGCACCCATACTGCTCAGGAACCAGTACCAGGCTCTCACACAGGAGAACCATGAAGAAATACAGCAAGATAAGACTTTGCCAGCAATGAATAACCTTGTAAGCCCTCAGAATCCTCCTGGATGGAGAAAGAAGAATGTTGTGAAGAAAAAACGGAGAGTGGTGGTCATGGGGGATTCCCTGTTAAGAGGAACAGAGGCCGCTATCTGCAGACCAGACATAACCTCAAGAGAAATGTGCTGTCTTCCAGGAGCAAAAATTAAAGATGTGTCTGACAGGTTATCAAGACTCTTCAGACCTACAGATCACTACCCATTCCTGCTAATACATGTGGGGACAAATGACACCGCAAGAAAGGACCTGGAAACCATCTGCAGTGACTTTGAAGACTTAGGCAAGAAAGTGAAAGAATTGGGAGCGCAGGTGGTCTTCTCATCCATCCTCCCAGTGGATGGCCATGGAACAATGAGGTGGAATAAGATTCTACAGGTGAACAACTGGCTACGTCGATGGTGCCGTCAACAAGGATTTGGATTTCTGGATCACGGAATGAATTACCTATACGATGGACTACTTGCTAGAGATGGGGTGCACCTTACGAAGACTGGAAAACATGTATTTGGAAGTCGCCTTGCTACACTCATCAGAAGAGCTTTAAACTAGAACAATGTGGGAAGGGAAGCAAAAGGCCAGAAAAAGCCATACAGCTGACAAATACTATTGAGATCTCTGCTACTGGAAGTGGAAAAGAAGAACAAAGACAAAAAAATCTAAATAATAAAAATATGGGAGGAAGAGAAACCAATCACAAACTAAAATGTTTTTATACAAATGCACAAAGCATGGGCAACAAACAAGGAGAATTGGAACTACTAATGCAGGAAAAGGAATATGATGTCATTGGAATCACTGAAACTTGGTGGGACGATACACATGATTGGAATAAAAGGCTAAAAGGATACAACTTATTTGCAAGAAACAGACTTGATAAACGAGGAGGAGGTGTTGCATTGTATGTTAGAAAAGCGTATATCTGCACAGAGATTGAAGCTTCAGAGACTGGGAGTTCTGTGGAAACTGTTTGGGTAAGAATACAAGGAGAGAACAACGGAAAGGACACCATTGTAGGCATTTACTACAGGCCACCTGGGCAAGCTGAAGATATGGATGAACTCTTTATGTATCAAATGACCAAGTTCTCCAAAAAATATGACGTAGTGGTCATGGGAGATTTCAACTATCCAGACATTTGTTGGGAATCTCTCTCAAGTAAAACTAACAGGTCAAGCAAATTCTTATCCTCTCTTGCTGACAACTTTGTCTTCCAAAAGGTAGGGGAGAAAACAAGGGGATCTGCTACTTTGGATCTAATCCTTATAAACAGGGAGGAAATGGTTGAGGAGGTAAAGGTGGCTGGGACCCTAGGAGGCAGCGATCATGCTATTATAGAATTTTGGATAACTAGAGGAGGAAGACATGTGAAGACTCAAACTTCAAGGTTAGATTTTAGAAAGGCAGATTTTAAGAGACTCAGAAAGAGAATAGGAGGGATCCAATGGCTGGATGTCCTTAAGGACAAAAATGTCCAGGAAGGATGGGAAATTTTTAAAAATGAGATTCTCAAAGCACAATCGTTAACAATCCCGAAAAGTAGGAAGAATGGGAAGCATTTAAGGAAACCAGGATGGATGAACACAGAACTTAAACACATGCTAAAAAGAAAGAAAGAAATGTTTATTAAATGGAAAGAGGGAGGCATATCTAAAGAAGATTATAATGCAGTCTGCAGATCCTGCAGGGCACGTATCAGGTTAGCTAAAGCTGACAATGAATTAAGGCTTGCAAGAGATGTCAAAAGCAATAAAAAAGGATTTTGGGGGTATGTCAAAAGTAAAAGAAAAGTCAAAGATGCTATAGGATTTTTACAGGATGAAAATGGAGAAATGGTAAGAGAGGATGTTGAGAAGGCCGAACTTTTTAATTCCTATTTTGCATCTGTTTTCTCTCAGAAAGAAAATGTAACATCAACTGATCTTCACTGTCCTTTTAAAGGAATAGAGGAATCCAAGTTATCAGTAAACAGAAAGATTGTGAGGGAATATTTAGCTAACTTAAATGAGTTCAAGTCTCCAGGTCCAGATGAATTACACCCCAGAGTACTGAAGGAGATTGTAGAAGAAATTTTAGAACCACTCTCCATAATCTTTGAAAATTCTTGGAGAACAGGAGAAGTCCCAGAAGACTGGAGAAGAGCAAATGTTGTTCCTATCTTCAAAAAGGGGAAGAAGGTGGACCCAGGGAACTATAGGCCGGTGAGTCTGACTTCTATACCAGGAAAGATCTTTGAACAAATTATTAAACAACATGTATGTAAGTACATGGATAAGAATGAAGTGATTAACCAGAGTCAGCATGGGTTTGTAACTAACAAGTCATGTCAGACTAACTTAATTTCCTTCTATGACAGAATCACTGACTGGGTGGATCAGGGAAATGCTGTAGATATAGTATATCTTGACTTCAGCAAAGCATTTGACAAAGTATCTCACATCATCCTTATTGAAAAAATGACCAAGTATGCAATGGACCAGGCAACTGTTAGGTGGATTCATAACTGGCTTAGTGATCGGACTCAAAGGGTGGTTGTAAATGGCTTCACATCCAGCTGGATGAATGTCTCAAGTGGGGTACCACAGGGCTCCGTCCTGGGACCTGTATTGTTCAACATCTTTATCAATGATTTAGATGAAGGAATTGAGGGTAAACTGATTAAATTTGCTGATGACACAAAGCTAGGAGGGATAGCTAATACTAGAGAAGAGAGAGAGAGGATTCAAAAAGACCTAAATAAACTGGAGCAGTGGGCAGCAACCAACAGAATGGTTTTTAACAGGGAAAAATGCAAAGTACTACATCTGGGCAATAAAAATGAAAAAAGCATATACAGAATGGGAGGAATAGAGCTGAGCAACAGTACATGTGAAAAAGACTTAGGTATACTAATAGATCATAGACTGAACATGAGTCAACAGTGTGATGCAGCAGCAAAAAAGGCAAATACAATTCTGGGATGTATTAACAGAAGCATACAGTCTAGATCACGTGAAGTCATTATCGGTCTTTACTCCTCTTTGGTCAGACCTCATCTGGAATACTGTGTACAGTTTTGGGCACCACATTTTAAAAAAGACATCGACAAACTGGAGCAAGTTCAGAGAAGAGCGACCAGAATGGTGACTGGTCTGCAAACCATGTCCTATGAGGAACGGTTGCAGGATTTGGGAATGTTTAGCTTGCAAAAAAGAAGACTGAGAGGAGACTTAATAGCTGTCTACAAATATGTCAAGGGCTGTCACATTGTAGAAGGATCATCTTTATTCTCATTTGCACAAGGAAAGACTAGAAGCAATGGGATGAAACTAAATGGGAGGAGACACAGATTAGATATTAGAAAAAACTTTTTGACAGTTAGGGTGATTAATGAGTGGAACAGGCTGCCACGAGAGGTGGTGAGTTCCCCTTCAATGGACGTCTTCAAACAGAGGCTGGACAGACATCTGTCTGAGATGATCTAGTGAATCCTGCTTTGAGCAGGGGGTTGGACCAGATGACCCAGGAGGTCCCTTCCAACTCTACCATTCTATGATTCTATGAGAGTAATTACCTCATAAAGTGACAGTGGTCAGAATTGTAAAAATTGGCCTGGTCATTAACGTGCAAACCACCTTGGATTGTAAAGGGGTTAATATCAGGGTTGGAAAATAATTTGGACTACGTTAATGTTTACATTACTATTATAAATGATCGGGCTGGAAAATGTAATTTATTAATGGTGCATGTCTAGTCTATAGTATTGCACTTCTTTCAGACTCTTGCAGGCTATACACAAATAATGAACTAGTTATATGTTCTGTCAGGTGCAAGTCATTTAATCTGGCAAAAGAATTGCATAGGCATCTGTAGCTGGAGAAAGAGAAGATCCTTGGCTAAAAAAAATTGAAATGAGTTCTCCATAAGGACCACAATGTTTTGATAATTTTTCAGGCAGACATGGAAGTGAATCTAAAGAAAATTAGTTTGCATTTTTCAACAATAATTCTCCTTTTTATAGTCTCCACTGCTGATTTTGACCAGAAGAAAAATAAAACAACAAATATGAACCAATTTTGTCAAAAAACAGAACTGATGGAGCTGTCCCAATTTGGAAGAGTCTGTTAACAGATCAAAGTGTTCAGTGTTGAAGTGATATAAGTACAGATTGTACTTATTTAAAAACTTCTCATTCTAACCATACTTAAGCTATTGCCTATTACCTGCACATAATTCTGCATCCTATATATGATGAGACAGGAGTATGATTGGCCATAGAGATAATTAGTGGCACTGCAGCTCACTGAAGTGACTAAACTTGAGCTGCAATGCTTGTTGTGCTGGTTTTGTCTCTACAATATTACATTTACAGAGATAAGCCAAAGACAAGCAAAATACCCAAATAACTGGAAATAAATGGATAAATTGCACAGTGCAAAAATAATGATAAATAATAAAGGGTATTTAGTTAACATAATTTTGATCAAAGTAATGTAAAAGCCATCCTACCATGTCACGGTAACCCTTATGGGACAGTCCTAACTCTAATATTAAAACCTTAACATTTGTCAAGTGACATGTATATGGATAAGGGCAGAGAGACTGAACCCCTAGTAGAAACATAGACCTGAGAGGCAGAATGAACCTTTCAGCTCAGACAAAGGGCAGCCACACCCTTATATGCACTAAAGCAAACTAAAATACAAAGAAAAAACCTGGGAGTCTGAACTGAAACGTAAATTGATGTGCATGCAAAATGTAAATGCATGTTCACATAAGGCCACTAGACAGAGAAAAACCAAAGACAAGCAAAATACCCAAATAACTGGAAGTAAATGGATAAATCACACAATGCAAAAATAATGATAAATAATAAAGGGTATTTAGTTAACATAATTTTGATCAAAATAATGTAAAAGCCATCCCACCATGTCACAGTAACCCTTATGGGACAGTCCTAACTCTAATATTAAAACCTTACCATTTGTCAAGTGACATACATATGGATAAGGGCAGAGAGACTGAACCCCTAGTAGAAACATAGACCTGAGAGGCAGAATGAAGCTTTCAGCTCAGACAAAGGGCGGCCACACCTTTATATGCACTAAAGAACACTAAACTAAAAAGAAAAAAACTGGGAATCTGAACTGAAGCGTAAATTGATGTGCATGCAAAATGTAAATGCATGTTCACATAAGGCCACTAGACAGAGAAAAACCAAAGACAAGCAAAATACCCAAATAACTGGAAGTAAATGGATACATCGCACTGAAGTGACTAAACTTGAGCTGCAATGCTTGTTGTGATGGTTTTGTCTCTACAATATTACATTTACATTTCAAAACGTTCCTTAATATTGAGCAATTTTTTTTCTATACTTCAAGTCAAGACTATTTTAATTAGTCACCAATTTTCACCATGACTTTTTCTGCATCTTTTCTATAGCCAACTAAGCCTAAACCAAAGTTCCGTGCTTTTAAGCTTGACAAGATCCAAGCGGCAGAGGCTACATTATCTATAACACCAGAGGACCAGGCCGTGTTCAGAGGGTTTTCATTTGTCAACTAGAAAACCCTCAACAAGACACCTGCTCAATAATATCAGAGCAAGCTGCATACCTGAGCTTCCAGAAGATCATGCAGAGAAGAGCAGAAGATCGGATGTCCAACATCATCAGGGACCTCCCCATCGATAACTATAAGTGATAAATATAGATAAAAATACGTAAGAAAGAATAAGTATAAGTAAGAAAAGATAAGAAAAGATAAGTATAGGTAAAAAAGTATAGGTAAATATAAGAATAGATAAGTAAGGATAAGTGTAGGTACAAGAGGATAAGTATAGGAAAAAAAGATAAATATAGGTAAGAAAGAATAACTATATGTAAGTATTGGTAAGAAAATATAAGAATAGGTAAATATAGGTAAGAGAGGATAAGTATAAGTAAAAATGATAAGTACAGGTAAGAAAGGGCAAAAAAGGATAATTATAAGTAAATATAGGTAGGAAAGAATAAGTATAGGTAAATATAGGAAAAATGATAAGTATAGATAAATACAGGAAAGAAATGGTAAGCATAGGTAACAAAAAATAAGTATGCATAAAAAAGGATAAGTAGAAGTAAAAAGGATAAGTGTAGCTAAATATAGGTAAGAAAAGATAATTATAGGAAAAAAAGATCAGTCTAGTTAAGATAAAAATATTGGCAGGAAAGGATAAGTCTAGGTAAGAAAATATAAGTATATGTAAGGATAATTGCTGGTAAAAAAGAATAAGTATATTTAACATCCGATCAATAAAAAAAGGATAAGCATAGGTAAGTAATGATAAATATTGGTAGACAAGGATAGGTATGAGTAAAAAAGTATAAATATATGTTAAAAAGGTTATGTATATGAAAGTATATGTAATGAAGGATAATTAGAGGTAAGTAGAAGTAAGAAAGGATAAGTATAATTAAAAAAGGAAAAATATAGGTAAGAAAGGAGAAGCATATTTAAAATGTAATTAAAAAAGTATAGGTAAAAAGGAGAAGTATAGATAGGAAAGAATTAGTATAGGTAAAAAAGGATAAGTACTGTTAAAAAAGGATAACTATTTAGCATTCAGTTAAAAAAATAAAAATGGATGAGCATTGGTAAGTAAGGAAAAGTTTATGTAAGAAAGGATAAGCATAAGTATGTAATAATAAGTATAGGAAAGAAGCACCAATTCTCAATAATTAACCAGTGTAAGCCGCCCTTAGTTAGACATACGCTTTAAATAGTCTAAATATAAAAATAAGACAAACATATATATTAGATATGTATGAAATATTCCATGTAAAGGTGTGACAGGGCCCCATCCAGAGCTGACACTGCAGTGAACCAAGGATTAGCCGATCGCCAGTATGTGGGTCAGGAAGGAATTTTTCCCCACACATGGGGTTGTTTTGCCTTCCTCTGGTTCACATCCTTTTTATGCAGCAAATCTAAAAATGGCACAGGATGATTAAATAAAACTAAATTGGATAATAGATAAGAATAAAAATTAATGAACTCTATTCATTGTGTCGGTGTATTCTTTATATTCTGCTCATTCTGCTGTCACTATTATTTTGATTTTGGACTGTTGTAGTGAATGTTACAAGCAGTAGGGAATTAAGAGTTAATCCAATTTTTTTTTTGCGGGAATCTGAGTCACATGATCTCGCTGCCGATTCTTTCCCATCATGACAGTGATGTTATGGCCATCTTTCATATGGATTTCTCAGACCAATGTCACTGCCCCAATATGCACCACATTATCAATTACATGTTGTACATAGGATAGGGCTAGCATCATCAGCTACTGCTCTGTAACCCAAGTGTAGTCTCCTCCATTAAAGTCCCTGCATATCACAGATCAGGGACAGTGTGAAAACACAGGGGTCAGTGGGTGTTCTTGTCCGCTAGCCCAGTGGTCTTTAGAAAGATTGCATGGACAAGGGCTCATACCACTGAACGCCCACTCTCTTTTACCATGGGTAGAACATTACTCAGACAACACAGGGTGATGGTAAACAGTGTGGCAATAATTTATTGAACCACCAACAATCAATAACATATAAAACAGTCTCAACAACTACACAAGATGGGGCAAATTACAGAGACTCACCCTTCCGCTGGCTTGCCAGGATTTGGGCAGTGTAACCTCATTTAAACCCCGTGGTTTCAATGTGTCCAGTTTGTATATCATCTATCCAATTGACTCAGTGATAGGGATATGGGCAATGTTGGATGCATGTGCATACACTTGTCAGTTTTTCACTATAAATATACATTTTTCTACAATCATGTCTTCCTTGTTAGTACCATCTTATGATTATATCCTTCTTAAAAAGGCAGCTAAACAACGTCCACCAACTATCAGATACTTCCACGGTCTAGAGGTACTGACCATGGATGTTGTCTTTATATGGTATAGGGTGCCAAGAGATAACGGGTTCGAATCATCATACACAAAAAAATATTTTATTTTTACATCATGGAACTTATGTAGAAGACGTTTCAATTTTTATTTCAATTTTATACAATACTCATTACTTTTTTAAAATTGTTCTCTTAATGACGCTAATAGACACTTTTTTAAGGAATATGTAAAGGTTTAATTTTTAAATGAAAACGGTTGCTGGTGCCTTGGAGCCAGTTTTTTTCACTTTCCATGTGTATATACGTTCTCTGCTGTTAACATCTCTTAAGCTATGCACTTGATGAAGTGGACAGGACGTCCACGAAACGTGTCTGTTTTTAGCTTGTCAAAAGAATAAATCCACAACACAAGTCCTGGATTCTATATAATATGTTCTAACCTAGGAGCGCGGAACTACCGACACCTTTCATCTTTTCCTTTACAGTGTAAAGTTGTAATTGCAGTAAACTGAACTGGCAACAACACCACAAACGTGAAAGCAAATGAGTGGCATGTGCCCAGGATTTTGGGACCAGAAAAAAATCATCAAAGCAAGAGAAAATGCAGTGAAATTATTTTCAACACAAAAACTTTTCAGGTTAAGAATTTTTCAACTCATAGAAAACCCCTTTAAACACTCAACAGTCTAATAAAAGAGTATTTCAACCTTAAGTAGTTATTGCCTATCCACAGGATATGTCATCACTGTCTGATAGATGCACTCCAATTTCCAATAAAAAGAGAGATGGCCATGAATATTTGTGGTCCTCTTCATTAATTTCCATGGGAGTTACGGAATAGATGTAAAAGCAGGATAGGGAACACCCATTATGAAAAAAGGTGTGGAGTACAAATGTGAAAATGGCATTTGTCAGACATTCATGGCATATTCTGTGGACGCAAATGTCTAAGATGGAAATACTCCTTAAAAGTTGATCTGTCAGCAGCTTTCACATTACGCACTGCAAAACTCATTAATTATGTCTTTTAAATCTGATGAAACTGGTGTAATATTCATGAAAATCAATATCAAATGGCTGTCTAATTCTCAAATGTAAAAGAGCATTTTATGACTTCAGCTAGATCTAGACTCATAACAAATCATTTTCAAATTAGGCAGGAAAACTTTCACATAGCATTATACAGATTTTCTTGAAGGGAATCTGTCACCCCCTGGGACGTTTTAAACCTATTACTATGGGCATACAAGTGACAGAATTGTTAAAATAGTCTTACCTGTATGCCTCATAGCTGCTGTCTTATTTTTTATAAATCATCTTTTAATCCTTTATGTTAATGAGTTCTTCCAGACTCTGTGGTGGTGCCTGGAAGAAAACTCCTGCCTCTGGTGTTCATTTGCATACCACCTTCCTCCCATCAACAGCACAGTGCCATGTGACATGTAGTTGTGGGCCTGCAATGGCACGATTATGTTTACCTTTTCCACCCTTCAGTAGCAGTGACTCGCAGGCGCCTGTGCAGAAGAACTATGAAGCAAATGCCCATTGAAGGGCGGAAAAGGTAAGTATAATCGCACTATTGCAGGGCGCAGGCTCGGGATTCAGGGGCCACAACTAGCTTTCGGCATGGCACTGTAGAGGTTGAGGACTTGATCAGACAGATCAACTCCCCCCATATTTTTATTGTACCCCAGTACACAGTCTGGTTTGCGGACCTGTGTATAAGTACCTCATACAGTGGTGGGGGTGCTGCCATCACCATGTACAAGAAAAGGATATCCCACCAGCATGTTGTTGCTAAATTGGGCTCTGCTCTCACCCTTTCTCAGCAGCTGCCCAATTAGTGACCTTAGTAGTCCTCTCTGAGTTTTTCAGACAGTACTAAATACTGTGGTAGCTCTATCAGAAAGGAATATGAAGAGATGGATGCTGGTATAAAAGTTTTCTATGTAGCAGTGATAACTTTGAACCAGCAGTGGGTGCACCAAATCCCACACAATTTCCCTACTCACTCCCAGGACGGGGGGCATTCAGGGGATTGAATCCGGGTGTCCTTCCCTTCATAAACCCTAAATCTGTGGGTGTACCCTGATGTACTCTCGCACAGCTTGTAGAGTTTAATTCCGTACCTTGCCCTAGATAGGTATTGCCAGAATTTGAGCCTCCCCTTGAAATGTATTAGAGACTCATCCACACAGATGTCATTTTGGGGAATGTACACTTCAGCAAACTCATTGCTGAAGTGATCAATGACCGGCTGAACTTTGAAAAGTCGGTAAAAGTTGAGGTCATCTCGGGGTGGACGCTGTGCATTATTATCGTTGTAATGCAAAAATTTGTGGATGGACTCAAAGCGTTTACAGGTCACACAGGTGGAACATCAACACTCCAATATTGCTGAAGTTCTGGGATCGTCACTATCCCCATGTAAAAAACAAGGCCCCATCATTTCTACTGCATCTATGGGAGTCCAGTTAGAAAATGATGAAGTGGGGTTTTGGGCCATATAAATTTGTCTGGGGCACCATGAGGTTTACAAAATTCTCAGAGAAAAAGACTTTGAAAAAGTTGATTTCTGTGAGGCCGGTAGTGTCAAATTGGATTCCCGATTGCGCCACAAAATCAGGAATTTATGTTTCGTAATCTTCGGGGATGAGGTTTATAAGGGGTCACTGACAGTGGGCGCTGGCTCATTTGCTGTCCTGGGGAGTCTGCGTGGCAGTTCGGTATCACTTGAGTTATAGGAGGGTGGAAAAGGAAGGAAGGTGGCATCCTCTCCCTCACTATAGGAAATGGTATGAGGAACTGTTAGAGGATTTAGGAATGTTTAGCTTGCAAAAGAGATAACTGAGAGGAGACTTACTAGCTGTCTACGAAAACCTCAAGGCCTCTCACATTGTAGAGGGATCAAGTATATTCTCATTTGCACAAAGAAAGACTAGAAGCAATGGGATGAAACTGAATGGGAGAAGATACAGATTAGATATTAAAAAAAACTTTTTGACAGTGAGGACGCACGCATGGATGTGGTGCAAAACAGGGAAAAAAAATGGACAGGGAAAAAATGTCCTGGCCAAAAGCGAGCACAGACGCTGATCAGTGATGTGCGTCACTGATCAGTGGTTCACTGGCTGCAGGACACACGCATGGAGGTGGTGCAAAGGGGGGAAGGAGAGAAAATGAACAGGAAGAAAAGTCCAGGCCAAAAGTGAGCAAGGACGCTGATCAGTGATGTGTGTCACTGATCAGTGGTTCACTGGCTGCAGGACACACGCATGGAGGTGGTGCAAAGGGGGGAAGGAGAGAAAATGAACAGGAAGAAAAGTCCAGGCCAAAAGTGAGCAAGGACGCTGATCAGTGATGTGTGTCACTGATGAGCACTCGGCGACTGTAGGATGCATTATTGTGTATTAGCATGCTTATGATTTCATGATATGGAGGAGGCAAACAATATGTATGTATTGTTATATTGATTTTACCAAGAATTAAGTCTCCACGGCTGCGCGTCCTTTATTCACATAGCCATTTGCACTGTGCACATTTTCTTCCATTGCCTGTTTATTATTTTTATTATTATTTATTATTATTATAGCGCCATTTATTCCATGGCTCTTTACATGTGAAAGGGGGTATACATAGCAAAAACACTTACAATAATTTTAACAAAACAAGTTAGCGACTGGTACAGGAGGAGAGAGGATCCTGCCCGCGAGGGCTCACAATCTACGACGAATGGGTGAGGAAATAGTAGGTGAGGGTAGAGCTGGTCGCGCAGCAGTATGGTGGAGCGGTGGTTACTGCAGGTTGTAGGCTTGTTATTTTTTTTTAATAAATAAAGATTAATTTCATTAATATGTATTGTGGCCTGTGATCGTTTTTTGTTCTTGTTGTGCTTTGCATATGTCTGTGACGCGCCCCTGGGCCTGTGTCGCGCTGCGTTGCGCATGCGGGAGCTTACCCGGAGCCGGATCTCTTGAGGGTTGTAGTCTCGTGGCGGTGATCCGGTCCGTGCCCAGGGAGTCAGACTAAGTGGCGCTGTATTAGCGGTAGATGTTGGACGACTACGCCACCCGTTGAGTACAGCTAAGGAGCTGCTGCTGCAGGGCAGACCGCTGAGGCCGGTGGTAGGATTGTGCAGCGTGATAGTATAACCCCCAACGGGAGGGGTATGGCCTCAGGGCAGCCGACGTGGATGATGGGGGTAGCAGGAACCACTCAGAGACGGTACGGTGTAGTTCAGGGTCTTTACTGGTGACAACGATAGACCCTCCCGGAGTACTGGCTAGCGATTGGGGCCTGGTCAGTCCTTGAGCAGATGGGATCTCCCCTGGCCAGGCGGAGTTGTAGGCCTCCCAAACTAACGATACTCTTCTGGCTACCTTGCTAGAAGCGGGTATAAGTAGCCCACGTCCCTGAGTGTACCGTGTGGTGCTCACCCGTATGGCCGGTGACTCGGGGCCTTCTAGTAGCTTCCGCTCCACGACGGCGGTGCTGGTCCCACGCGTGTGACCGTGCCTTCGGGTTTCTGGGCCAGAGGACCTGCAATCCCCTGCCGGTCGGTTTCTGCTGCTGGATAGGAGTTAGTCCCCACAGCCTCGGACTCCGGGTCCGGTGATAACTTCTCAGTCAGGGCGAGCTCTGCAGCTGCCAGCCCCTGACTCCTTGTAGCACTGCTCCCACAGAGCTCCTGATGTTCTTTCCTATATCTGCTTCTCTTCTCTACTCCTGGCATGGCCCAGGAGCTGGGCCCAGCCGGAGCCACAGCTCCCTGTCAGCCCTCCTGGCTGAACTCTCCCTCTGAACTCTCTAACCCTGCCTCAGCCCCAGGTTTATATAGGGGAAGTTCTTCCCCTCCCAGGACTGGGCAGGAGGTGTGGCATGCATAGGATTCCTGACCAAGAGACCTCCCACCTGCTCTCAGACATAACATTGCTGTTACTGTGGAAACCAGACCCCTGGGGTGCCACATTCCCCCCTAGTGAAATTTAGTACTCCGGGACTAAACATATTTTTAAACATAACAAGGTATAAACAATAATAGTACAATAAGAAAAACATATAAAGATGGTCACGGCGTGTCCGCAACCGGGTGCAGTATTTGAAGAAAAGCAAGGTGTCCATTTCACCAAAACAGGGAGCCGTAACCAGGTAAGGGTCTGTCCTGCCCCGAGTCCTTAACAGTCTTTAGTCCATTCCTGGGTTACGCTCCAACCATGTACAAAGGATTCCCGGTAAATCCACCAAAGACTCCCATAAATTACTAGAAACACATAATTATTTACAGGATATGGCCGCTCTCAGTCCTCGGCCAGTGGGGATAAGGAATGGCTGCTCACAGTCCTCAGCCTGGTTTAAGATAGGGGCACATGGGGAACAATTCACTAATCCCAACGGGGACCATATTTTAATTAGCAGCAGTCCTTGTACCCTTACGGGTAACTATTTACAGCTCTTTATTCACGCTACTTCCCTTCAGTAGCTATGTCCTCTTTGTGCTCCCTCCTGAGGGTGGTCCTCAGACCCGTCCGGGTCCTCTTGGCTTTCCTCGTATTGGTAGTACTGCAGCTCCTCCTCGGTTAGCTGGGTTAGTATTTCTGCGACAGTCCTCCTCCCAGGTGGCCAGGACTTTACCTCCCTTTGGGCTGCCCCGGTTAATTGGGCCACCAGGATGCTCACTTTTTGCTCCTCTGTGAGGGGGTACACCTGGAAGAGGCTATCCAGCTTTTCTCTAAAGTCATGCAGGGTATGTGACTCCCCTGAGTACTGGGGTAGCCAGGCTGCCCCCGGGATACAGGGCATGGTGAAAGGCATGACCGCAACAGCGGTGGCGCTGGCAGGGGTTGAAGCGGTGAAGCTCTCCTCCGTATCCGACATCCTTCTCCCCCCTAGTGGACCGTGGCCTACCTTGCGATGATCCTCTTCCGTAGGCCGCGGCTCCGCAGTGGATCGTCAGGGTTGAGGACCTTCCGTCGCGCTCCTGTGACGTCGGCGTCTGCTGGGCTCCTTCCAGGACCTTACGCAACGTCCGGACGTGAGGCGGGGCTTCAGTTCTCGCGCGCTTTCGGAGTCCACGCCCCTCTTCTTCCCGCGCGGCGTCTTCAAGATGGCGTCCAACGGCGGGAAAACTCCACGGATGGCGGGAAGAAGGCAGAAGATGGCGCCGGATGGCGGGAAAACTTCGCGGATGGCGGGAAGAAGACAGAATATGGCGCCGGATGGCGGGAATCTTCACCACTGGTAAGTTTGAACAGTCTTTTTCAGGCACGCAGTACCCGGTGGTTGCGGGCACGAAATCCTGCCGACTACGCCAAAAGTTGACGCGCCCCTGGGCCTGTGTCGCGCTGCGTTGCGCATGCGGGAGCTTACCCGGAGCCGGATCTCTTGAGGGTTGTAGTCTCGTGGCGGTGATCCGGTCCGTGCCCAGGGAGTCAGACTAAGTGGCGCTGTATTAGCGGTAGATGTTGGACGACTACGCCACCCGTTGAGTACAGCTAAGGAGCTGCTGCTGCAGGGCAGACCGCTGAGGCCGGTGGTAGGATTGTGCAGCGTGATAGTATAACCCCCAACGGGAGGGGTATGGCCTCAGGGCAGCCGACGTGGATGATGGGGGTAGCAGGAACCACTCAGAGACGGTACGGTGTAGTTCAGGGTCTTTACTGGTGACAACGATAGACCCTCCCGGAGTACTGGCTAGCGATTGGGGCCTGGTCAGTCCTTGAGCAGATGGGATCTCCCCTGGCCAGGCGGAGTAGTAGGCCTCCCAAACTAACGATACTCTTCTGGCTACCTTGCTAGAAGCGGGTATAAGTAGCCCACGTCCCTGAGTGTACCGTGTGGTGCTCACCCGTATGGCCGGTGACTCGGGGCCTTCTACTAGCTTCCGCTCCACGACGGCGGTGCTGGTCCCACGCGTGTGACCGTGCCTTCGGGTTTCTGGGCCAGAGGACCTGCAATCCCCTGCCGGTCGGTTTCTGCTGCTGGATAGGAGTTAGTCCCCACAGCCTCGGACTCCGGGTCCGGTGATAACTTCTCAGTCAGGGCGAGCTCTGCAGCTGCCAGCCCCTGACTCCTTGTAGCACTGCTCCCACAGAGCTCCTGATGTTCTTTCCTATATCTGCTTCTCTTCTCTACTCCTGGCATGGCCCAGGAGCTGGGCCCAGCCGGAGCCACAGCTCCCTGTCAGCCCTCCTGGCTGAACTCTCCCTCTGAACTCTCTAACCCTGCCTCAGCCCCAGGTTTATATAGGGGAAGTTCTTCCCCTCCCAGGACTGGGCAGGAGGTGTGGCATGCATAGGATTCCTGACCAAGAGACCTCCCACCTGCTCTCAGACATAACATTGCTGTTACTGTGGAAACCAGACCCCTGGGGTGCCACATCTGCATATGTTTGTGTGTGTGCACATTTCTGCGACCCTTATACGTGCAAGTCTGCATGTGTATACGTGAGTGCTTGTGCGTATCTGCATGTGAATGACCATGTTTGTGCGTGACTGTCTGTGTACATATTGTATATAGGGTGCTATGTGCGGCCTCATGCTGTTTCTGGGGAGCGCAGTGCGGCCTCATGCTGCATCTGGGGAGCGACATGCGACTTCATGTTATGTCTGCAGAGCGCCATGCGACCTCATGCTGTATCTGGGGAGCGCTGTGCAGCCTCATTCTGTATCTGGAGAGCACTGTGCGGCCTCCTGCTGTATCTGGGGAGCGCCGTGCAGTCTCATACTGTATCTGGGGAACGCCGTGCGGCCTCCTGCTGTATCTGGGGAGCGCCGTGCAGCCTCATACTGTATCTGGGGAACGCCGTGCAGCCTCCTGCTTTATCTGGGGAACGCCGTACAGCCTCATGCTGTATCTGGGGAACGCCGTGCGGCCTCCTGCTGTATCTGGGGAGCACCATGCGGCCTCATGCTGTATCTGGGGAGCGCCATGCGACTTCATGTTGTGTCTGCAGAGCGCCATGCGACCTCCTGCTTTATCTGGGGAGCGCCGTACAGCCTCATGCTGTATCTGGGAAACGCCGTGCGGCCTCCTGCTGTATCTGGGGAGCGCCGTGCGGCCTCATGCTGTATCTGGGGAGCGACATGCGACTTCATGTTGTGTCTGCAGAGCGCCATGCGGCCTCATGCTGTATCTGGGGAGCGACATGCGACTTCATGTTGTGTCTGCAGAGCGCCATGCGACCTCATGCTGTATCTGGGGAGCGCCGTGCAGCCTCATTCTGTATCTGGGGAACGCCGTGCGGCCTCCTGCTTTATCTGGGGAGCGCCGTGCGGCCTCATGCTGTATCTGGGGAGCGACATGCAACTTCATGTTGTGTCTGCAGAGTGCCATGCGACCTCATGCTGTATCTGGGGAGCACCGTGCAGCCTCATTCTGTATCTGGGGAACGCCGAGCGGCCTCCTGCTTTATCTGGGGAGCGCCGTACAGCCTCATGCTGTATCTGGGGAACGCCGTGAGTCCTCCTGCTGTACCTGGGGAGCGCCATGCGGCATCATGCTGTATCTGGGGAGCGACATGCGACTTCATGTTGTGTCTGCAGAGCGCCATGCGACCTCATGCTGTATCTGGGGAGCACCGTGCAGCCTCATTCAGTATCTGGGGAGCACCGTGCGGCCTCCTGCTGTATCTGGGGAGCGCCGTGCAGCCTCATACTGTATCTGGGGAATGCCGTGCGGCCTCCTGCTTTATCTGGGGAGCGCCGTACAGCCTCATGCTGTATCTGGGGAACGCCGTGCGGCCTCCTGCTGTATCTGGGGAGCTCCTTGCGGCCTCATGCTGTATCTGCGGAGCACCGTGTAGCCTCATGCTGTATCTGGGGAGCGCCGTGCGGCCTCATGCTGTATCTGGGGAGCGCCGTCCGGCCTTATGCTGTATCTGGGGAGCACCGTGCGGCCTCATGCTGTATCTGGGGAGCGCCGTGCGGCCTCATGCTGTATCTGGGGAGCGACATGCGACTTCATGTTGTGTCTGCAGAGCGCCATGCGACCTCATGCTGTATCTGGGGAGCACCATGCAGCCTCATTCTGCATCTGGGGAACGCCGTGCGGCCTCCTGCTTTATCTGGGGAGCGCCGTACAGCCTCATGCTGTATCTGGGGAACGCCGTGTGGCCTCATTCTGTATCTGGGGAACGCCGTGCGGCCTCCTGCTTTATCTGGGGAGCGCCGTACAGCCTCCTGCTGTTTCTGGGGTACGCCGTGCGGCCTCCTACTGTATCTGGGGAGCGCCGTGCGGCCTCATGCTGTATCTGGGGAGCGACATGCGACTTCATGTTGTGTCTGCAGAGCGCCATGCGACCTCATGCTGTATCTGGGGAGCACCATGCAGCCTCATTCTGCATCTGGGGAACGCCGTGCGGCCTCCTGCTTTATCTGGGGAGCGCCGTACAGCCTCATGCTGTATCTGGGGAACGCCGTGTGGCCTCCTGCTATATCTGGGGAGCTCCTTGCGGCCTCATGCTGTATCTGCGGAGCACCGTGTATCCTCATGCTGTATCTGGGGAGCGCCGTGCGTCCTCATGCTGTATCTGGGGAGCTCCGTGCGGCCTCATGCTGTATCTGGGGAGCGCCGTCCGGCCTTATGCTGTATCTGGGGAGCACCGTGCGGCCTCATGCTGTATCTGGGGAGCCCTGTGCGGCCTCCTGCTGTTTCTAGGGAGCATCGTTCGGTCTCATGCTGTATCTGGGGAGCACTGTGCGGCCTCATGCTGCATCTAGAGACCTATGTGCGGCCTCATGTTGTATCTGGGGAGCACTGTGCGGCCTCATGCTGTATCTAGAGAGCTACGTGCGGCCTCATGCTGTATCTGGGGAGCACTGTGCGGCCTCATGCTGTATCTAGAGAGCTACGTGCGGCCTCATGCTGTATCTGGGGAGCACTGTGTGGCCTCATGCTGCTTCTAGAGAGCTACGTGCGGCTTCATGCTGTATCTGGGGAGAGGGTATTTGTACCATAAATAGTTTATTGCCTATCCACAGGATATGTCATCACTGTCTGATAGATGCACTCCAATTTCCAATGAATAGAGAGATGGCCATGAATATTCGTGCTCCTCATTATTGATTTCCATGGGAGTTCCGGAATAGATGTAAAAGCAGTATAGGGAACACCCATTATGAAAAAAGGTGTGAAGTACAAATGTGAAAATGGCATTTATCTGACATTCATGGCATATTCTACAGACACAAATGTCTAAGATGGGAGTACACCTTAAAAGTTGATCTGTTAGCCACTTTCACATTACGCACTGCAAAACTCATTAATTATGTCTCTTAAATCTGATGAAACTGGTGTAATTATCATGAGAATCAATGTCAAATAGCTGTCTAATTCTCAACTTTAACCCCTTAACCCCCAAGGGTGGTTTGCACGTTAATGACCAGGACAATTTTTACAATTCTGACCACTGTCACTTTATGAGGTAATTACTCTGGAACGCTTCAACGGAGCCCCCTGATTCTGAGATTCTTTTTTTCATGACATATTGTACTTCATGATTGTGGTAAAATTTCTTCGATATCACTTGCGTTTATTTGTGAAAAAAACGGAAATTTGGCGAAAATGTTGAAAATTTTGCAATTTTCAAAATTTGAATTTTTATGCCCTTAAATCAGAGAGATATGTCACACAAAAGAGTTAATAAATAACATTTCCCACATGTCTACTTTGCATCAGCACAATTTTGGAACCAAAATTTTTTTTTGTTAGGGAACTATAAGGGTTAAAAGTTGACCAGCGATTTCTCATTTTTCCAACAAAATTTACAAAACCATTTTTTTAGGGACCACATCACATTTGAAGTCACTTTGAGAGGTCTTTATGACAGAAAATACCAAAAAGTGACAGCATTCTAAAAACTGCACCCCTCAAGGTGCTCAAAACCACATTCAAGAACTTTATTAACCCTTCAGGTGCTTCACAGGAATTTTTGGAATGTGGAAGAAAAAAATGAACATTTAACTTTTTTCACAAAAATGTTACTTTAGACACAATTTTTTTTATTTTCACAGGGGTAACAAGAAAAAATGGACCCCAAAATTTGTTGTGCAATTTCCCCTGGGCACGCAGATACCCCATATGTGGGGAAAAAACACTGTTTGGGCGCACGGCAGGGATCGGAAGGGAAGGAGCGCCATTTGACTTTTTGATTGTAAAATTTGCTTGAATAATTAGCGGACGCCATGTTGCGTTTGGAGAGCCCCTGTGTGCCCAAACATTGGAGCTCCCCCACAAGTGACCCCATTTTGGAAACTAGACCCCCCAAGGCACCTATCTAGATGCATAGTGAGCATTTGGAACCCCCAGGTGCTTCACAAATTGATTCGTAAAAATGAAAAAGTGCTTTTTTTTTCACTTTTTCATTTTTACGAATCAATTTGTGAAGCACCTAGGGGTTCCAAGTGCTCATTATGAATCTAGATAGGTGCCTTGGGGGTTCTAGTTTCCAAAATGGGGCCACTTGTGGGGGAGCTCCAATGTTTGGGCACACAGGGACTCTCCAAATGCAACATGGTATCCGCTAACAAATTGAATGGAAAATCGTCTCAAATTGTTAGCGGACACCATGTTGCGTTTGGAAAGCCCCTGTGTGCCCAAACATTGGAGCTCCCCCACAAGTGACCCCATTTTGGAAACTAGACACCCCAAGGCACCTATCTAGATGCATTGTGAGCACCAGTTTCCTCCCACACTCCAAAGACATACTGATAGGGAATCTAGATTGTGAGCCCCAATGGGGACAGTGCCCATAATGTCTGTAAAGTGCTGTGGAATTAATGGCGCTATATAAATTAGTAAAATAAAGAAATAAAACGTATAGCATTATACAGCCTTTCTTGAAGGGAATCTGTCACCCCCTGGGATATTTTAAACCTATTACTATGGGCATGCAGGTGACAGAATTGTTAAAATAGTCTTACAGATCAACTTCCCCCACATTTTTATTGTTCAGTACACAGTCTGGTTTGCGGACCTGTGTATAAGTACCTTGTACAGCTGTGGGGGTGCTGCCATCACCATGTACGGTGGTCAAGAAAAGGATATCCCACCAGCATGTTGTCGTTACTGTGGGCTCTGCTCTCACCTTTTCTGAGCAGCTGCCCAATTAGTGACTTTGGGAGTCCTCTCTGAATTTTGCGGAAAGTACCAAATACTGCGGTAGCTCTGGCAGACAGGAATATGAAGAGAGGGATGCTGGTATAAAAGTTATCTATGTAGAGGTGATAACTGTTATGTTCTGCTACCAGAGCTAAGGAAAGAGAGGAGATCTGTCCCTACGATAGAACTCAGCTTTATCCCTACGATGTAACAGGGGACCTGATCCTGCGATCAGACCTGCTAAAGTCCTAAGCTAGTCTGTACGGAGACCTATAGATGTGGGGAAGGAATCCCTACAAGTACTAAGGACTGAGAGGAAAATGGGACACCTCCTAACAGAAATAGTAGCAGACAGACAAACAAACAAAATATATAGAACACTGAGGTCCGTAGACCAAGCAAACTAACAGAGTTAGATACAGAGCACAGGCTAGCTAGAAAGTAGTTATACAATGAAGTCCAGCAAAGCCAGAATGGCGGAGCAGGATTAAATAGGCCAACAAGGTCATGTGACCAGCAAAGGAAAAAACCTAAGAGCAAGGTTCTAACAGTACCCCCCCTTCTAAGAGGATCCTCCGGATCCCCTAGGACCAGGCTTATCAGGAAATCTCCTGTGAAACGCTCTGATAAGTCTGGACGCGTAAACATCATCTGACCTCACCCAAGAGTTATCCTCGGGTCCGAAACCTTTCCAGGCCACAAGATACTGCAAACTACCTCTATACCGTCTAGAGTTAAGGATGCGAGAAATTTCATATTCCCCGTCCTCCACCACCGGAGGAACAGAGGCAGAGGCGTCACCATCCGACACAACAGCTTTTTTTAACAGAGAGACATGAAATACCGGATTAATTCTCCAGGAGGTAGGAACCTCCAACCTAACAGCAGATTGGTTGACAACCTGAAGCACCTTAAAGGGCCCTACAAACTTGGGACCCAATTTCTTAGAAGGAATCCTCAACAGCAGATTCCTAGAGGACAACCAAACCATGTCACCAACAGCGAACAAAACCTCCTGTAGTTTCCTATCAAAGTAGTCTTTAGATTTTCTGTTGGCCTCCTGAAGATTACCACGCACATCCGTCCAAACTCTCTCCAAATCACCGGAAAAATTCTCCTCCTCAGGCACGGCAGATCCCAACTTGGAGAACGACCCAAACGACGGATGTCTTCCAGAACAACAAAAAAAAGGCGAACAACCAGCAGAAAAAGATGTATGATTGTTCAGAGCAAATTCAGCAAGTGGCAGAAACTCAGACCACCCCTCTTGATTGTCTGCCACAAAACAACGCAAGAACTGCTCAACATCCTGGTTTTTCCTTTCTGTCTGGCCATTAGATTCAGGATGATATCCGGACGAGAACGACAAATGAACTTCCAACCTGTCACAAAAGGCACGCCAAAAACGAGCCACGAACTGAGGACCCCTATCAGAAACAATGTCAGTAGGAATGCCATGAAGTCTGACAATTTCCTTGACAAAGGCCTTAGCGAGAGTTTTAGCGCAGGGCAGTTTGACGAAGGGAACCAAGTGACACATCTTGCTAAAATGGTCCACGACCACCCAGATGACAGTGAAACCCTCAGAGGGGGGAAGGTCAGTTATAAAGTCCATAGCCAAATGTGTCCAAGGAGCACTGGGAACCTCCAAAGGACAAAGCAACCCCGCAGCAGGAGTATGTGAGGACTTAGATCTAGCACATATAGTACATTGACGCACCCACTTAATGACTTCCTTCTGCCATCCAGGCCACCAAAAACTGCGACCCACCAGTCTCTTGGTCTCAGAGATTCCGGGATGACCTGCCAACCGAGATTCGTGACACTCAACAAACAAATCTCTCCTAAAGGTCCCAGGCACAAACAACCTCCCATGAGGAGTGTTAGATGGGGCATTCTCCTGTGCTTTAAGAATCTCATCTTCCAAAACGGAGTCCAAAGCAGCTATCACAACACCTTCTTGTAAAATGTTCTCCTCTTTCTCAGCACCGACTATGGGAGAAAAACTGCAAGACAAGGCATCCGCCTTAACATTCTTAGTACCAGGGATGTAAGTAACGGAGAAATTAAACCGCGAGAAAAACAGTGCCCACCTAGAACCTGAACGGGAAATTCCGCACCTTCCAAGAAGTGGCACCAGTGTTCAAATGCGAGTTTAATAGCCAATAATTCCCGATTACCAATATCGTAATTCAGTTCAGTCTCCAAAAATTTTTTTGAAAAAAAGGCACAGGGATGTAATCCATCCCCGTTATCCTGAGACAATACTGCGCCAACCCCCACAGAGGAAGCATCAACCTCAACCAAAAACGGCTTAGTCACATCAGGCTGCATAAGGATGGGAGCAGAGGTGAACCTCTCCTTGAGATACACAAAAGCTTCAATAGCCTCAGAAGACCACTGAACCGCATCAGCACCTTTCCTGGTGAGATCGGTCAGAGGTTTGACAATACTAGAAAATTTTTTTATGAATTTTCTGTAATAATTGGCGAAACCTAAAAACCTCTGTATCGATTTCAAACCAATAGGCCTAGGCCATTCCTGCACAGCTTGAACTTTAACCGGATCCATCTCAAAACCTTCGCTGGAGATAATGTAACCCAAAAATCTAATTCTCTGTACAGCGAACTCACATTTCTCCAGCTTAGCAAAAAGCGAATTGTCCATTAACAACTGTAATACCTCACGTACGCTCCGCCAATGAGACTCCAGATCCGGCGAATAAATCAAAATGTCATCCAAATACACAACCACATTTTTGCCGATCAAAGGTCTAAGGATGTCATTAATAAGATTCTGAAAAAATGCAGGAGCATCAGTAAGACCAAAAGGCATAACCAGATTCTCAAAATGACCCACAGGAGTGTTAAAAGCAGTCTTCCATTCGTCACCCTCCTTCATGCGCAACAGATTGTATGCCCCCTTAAGGTCAATTTTAGAGAACCACTTGGCCCCCATTAACTGGTTAAATAAATCAGGAATCAATGGCAGTGGGTAAGGATTGCGTACAGTAATTTTGTTAATCTCACGAAAATCCAGACAAGGACGTAAACCGCCGTCCTTTTTTTTTACAAAAAAAAATCCAACCGCCACAGGAGACTTAGAGGGCCTAATGAGACCGGCGGCCAAACTTGTCTGTATGTATTCCTCCAAAGCCTTCCTCTCAGGAATAGTAAGGTTAAATAAACGACTTTTAGGAAGAGTCGCTCCAGGGACAAATTCAATAGAACAATCATAGTCTCTATGGGGAGGCAAAACCTGCGATTCCTTCTCAGAAAAAACTCTCCAAAAATCCTGAATAGGAACAGGCAATTCTCCCCTATCCAAAGCTGCAATACGCCCGTTACAACACTTGTCATAACATTTATGGCTCCAGGATTTAATTTCACTGGTAGACCAATCCAGTACAGGATTGTGAAATTTTAACCAGGGCAATCCCAATATTACTGGAGAAGGCAAGTTATTCAAAACTACCAAATCCAATTTCTCATGGTGAACACCATTAATAGTGAGAGGAAATTCACAGACCTTGAGAGTAATATTCTTCAAAGGGGAACCATCCACAGAAACCACAGCAATGGGGGATGATAAAGGTTCGGGTTTTAAATTGAGTCTTTCCAAGAATCCCCCATCAATTACATTCAGAGTAGACCCACAATCGACAAACACCCGAAATTCCATTAATTTTTCCTGAGCAATCGTGGAAGCAGCTAAAAATACACCCTTGGAATTTAAACAGGCAATACGGGCATGACTGACCATTTTTTTTTCTTTCTTCATACGAAGCTCACAGTCTTTAATTAAATGACCAGATTTTCCGCAATAGAAACACAAGCCTTCAAAAAATCTACGGTCTTTTTCTTGAGAGCGAGGTGCCACCGATCCAATCTCCATCGGTTCACCACTGTTAGTACACACATTCTCATAACCAGAAACTGACATAGCAGAGGATTTGCTCTCATTAACCCTTGCACGCAGTCTCCTATCCACCCGTATAGCTAATTGCATAGCCTGTTGCAAATCTTCAGGTGTAGGATAAGCAATTAGCAGGTCTTTAACCCTTTCATTGAGCCCAGCAAGAAATAGACTTTTCAGAGCAGAATCGTTCCACCCTGTTTGAGTAGACCATCGACGGAAATGAGTATAATATTTTTCCACATTACCTGATCCCTGTCTCAAACATCTTAACTCAGTCTCAGCTGATACGACACGGTCAGGATCATCATATAATAGTCCCAAAGCAGAAAAAAACTATCCACTGATCTGAAGCATGTATCACTAGGTTGCAAAGAAAAGGCCCACTCCTGAGGCTCTTTGCGCAAAAGTGACATTATGAACCCTATGCGCTGGGATTCATCCCCAGAGGACTTGGGTCTCAAACGAAAATACAATAAGCAAGCATTTTTAAATGAAAAAAATTCTCGGTGTTCACCAAAAAATAAATCCGGCAAACATACCTTAGGCTCCAAGAAATGTGCTCCAGGACAGTTACTCACGTGCTGACGGAGCTCGGCCACCTCCAGAGAGAGTCCCTGCAGGCGATGAGCCAAATCCTGAACCGACACCATGATGGAACAGAAAAATCTTTCCTTAGAGAATTTGCAGGCTGGACTTACTGTTATGTTCTGCTACCAGAGCTAAGGAAAGAGAGGAGATCTGTCCCTACGATAGAACTCAGCTTTATCCCTACGATGTAACAGGGTACCTGATCCTGCGATCAGACCTGCTAAAGTCCTAAGCTAGTCTGTACTGAGACCTATAGATGTGGGGAAGGAATCCCTACAAGTACTAAGGACTGAGAGGAAAATGGGACACCTCCTAACAGAAATAGTAGCAGACAGACAAACAAACAAAATATATAGAACACTGAGGTCCGTAGACCAAGCAAACTAACAGAGTTAGATACAGAGCACAGGCTAGCTAGAAAGTAGTTATACAATGAAGTCCAGCAAAGCCAGAATGGCGGAGCAGGATTAAATAGGCCAACAAGGTTATGTGACCAGCAAAGGAAAAAACCTAAGAGCAAGGTTCTAACAATAACTTTGATCCCGCAGTGGATGAACCAAATCCCACACAATTCTCCTACCCATTCCCAGGACAGGGGGGCATTCAGAGGATTGAATCCAGGTGTCCTTCCCTTCATAAACCCTAAATCTGTGGGTGAACCCTGAGGTACTCTCACACAGCTTGTAGAGTTTAATTCCGTACCTGGCCCTCTTACTGGGTAGGTATTGCTGGAATTTGAGCCTCCCCTACATTTCAGTATTATGAACTCATCCACACAGATGTCACTTTGGGGAATGTAAACTTCAGCAAACTTATTGCTGAAGTGATCAATGACCGGCTGAACTTTGAAAAGTCGGTCAAAGTTGGGGTCATCTCGGGGTGGACGCTGTGCATAATCGCTGTAATTAGTGATGAGCGAGTATGTTCTGTTAACCCTTTCGGCGAGTATGCTCGGGCCGAGCACCGAGTAGTTACAGTTGCTCGGTGTTATGTTTGAATCACTCCCGTGTGCATGATTTGCGACTGTTTGACAGCTTTAGTACATGTAAGGAATGTCTATTTCTTACACATTCCTCACATGTATTAAAGTTGTCAAACAGTCGCAAATCATGCACACGGGAGTAATTCAAACATAACACCGAGCATACTCGCCAAAAAGGTTAACAGAACATACTCGCTCATCACTAGTTGTAATGCAAAAATTTGTGGATGGACTCAAAGCGTTTACAAGTCATAGCCATGTGAAACATCAACACTCCAATATTGCCGAAGTTCTGGGTTCTACACAATCCTCATATGAAGAACAATGCCCCATCATTTCTACTGCATTTATGGGAGTCCAGTTAGAAAATGATGAAGTGGGGTTTTGGGCCAAAAATTTTGGGCATATAAATTTGTCTGGGGCACCACGAGGTTTACAAAATCCTCAGAGAAAAAGACTTTGAAAAAGTTGATTTCTGTGAGGCTGGTAGCGTCAAATTCAATTCCTAATTGCACCACAAAATCAGGAATCTGTATTTTGTAATCTTCGGGGGTGAAGTTCGTAGGGGGTCACTAACGGTGGGCGGTGGCTCATTTGCGGTCATGGGGAGTTTGTATGGCAGTTCGGTATCTCTTGAGGAATAGGAGGGGGAGAATAAAGGAAGGTGGCATCCTCTCCCTCACTATGAGGAATGGTATGAGGAACGGTTAGAGGATTTGGGAATGTTTAGCTTGCAAAAAAGAAGACTAAGAGGAGACTTAATAGCTGTTTACAAATATCTCAAGGCCTATCACACTGTAGAGGGCTCAGCTACATTCTCATTTGCACAAAGAAAGGCTACAAGCAATCGGATGAAACAGAATGGGAGACGGTACAGATTACATTTTAGAAAAAACGTTTCAACAATGAGGGTGATTAACGAGTAGAACAGGCTGCCATGAGAGGTGGTGAGTTTTCCTTCAGTGGAAGCCTGTAAGTTGTAGGAGGCACGCACGGATGTGGTGCAAAATGGGGGAAAAAATTAACAGGGAAAAAAAAAGTCCTGGCCAAAAGCAAGCACAGATGATGATCAGTGATGTGCATCACCGATCAGTGGCTCACTGGCTGCAGGACACACGCATGGAGGTGGTACAAAGGGGGGGAGGAGAGTAAATGAACAGGAAAAAAAGTCCTGGCCAAAAGCGAGCACGAACTCTGATCAGTGATGTGTGTCACTGATCAGCGCTCAGCGACTGTAGGACGCACAAAGAAACTGCCAAAAATAGAAAGATCAGCTACTGATCGGCGATCAAATACTGATCAAAGCTCGGCGGCAGAGGTGGGAGTGGGGAAGGGGTTGGAGAGAGGGGGTAAAGATGGTGAAGGGTGTTAAATGGTTAATTATGGAAATTCATTTGGAATGTTAATTAATAATCGATAATCATTTTTCTTAAATCTGAGTTCTATGCCTCAGCCATCGTGTCTAGTTGACATGCGCTATTTGTGTGTGTATTTTTGGTTCACTACCATATGTAGAACAGGTGTGCCATACGACTGGCTATAAAAGCCCATGGTACAGAAAGGGGGGGCTCTCTTGCTCTGCCCATCCCACAAGACACAGAAGAAGAATCTTCATGCTGAGAAGTATCTGACATGTAGGCCTGGACACGTGCTAGACAAAGACATGATTTACCAGCCAGGATCCAAGGAAAGATGGGTGAATCTCAACAATTAAGCTAATTATGGACAAATGGACAATTACTTTATAACTAATTATTGTATGTACCTGCTGCAATCTGATTCTTTTTAATGGACAATCCAAGAATAAATCGATACATTTTTTTATAAGAATATCGTGATATTGATACTTTGCGAAGTCCTCAGTAGGAAAAATAATACAGAGAAGAGTATTATTTTACAATGGTGAGCCAGCCAGTCCTGTTTTTCATTTTTTTTAATTAAGTAAGTGAATTTCTTCCGTGAACACGGGGGGAAGTCCTGTCGAGCTGAACAGCTGTTGTTCACGTGTCAGTAAATTCACTAATTTGTCACGAGAAGCAGAAAGAAGCCTACAGACTGAGGACTAACGGGAAGCAGAGGTACTAACAAGGAACAGAATCAGACGAACTGAAGACAGGACGTGCTGATAAAGAAAAGTTAAGGAATCTTAAGGTAAGCAAAATATGGATATAATTTCTTCTTTTGCTAAACAAAGTAATATTAATTTCAAAGTTAATGTAGGAGATGACATAGAAGTTTTGTGGCTCAGTTTATACAAAGAATGTGAATTGCAGAATTTACAGTTAACTTCTAAATTGGTAAATAGAGAGAAACACAAATTGCGGAATATTCTACATCTTGTACAAGTATTTCATAATTTTGTACTTGAAAGTTCTAAGCAGGAAAATTGTGTAGAAATAGTGTCAGATAGTGACAATGATTCTGACTGTAATGTGGAAAATGAACAAGAAGTAAGACACGTGTCTGTAACTGAAGGTGACCTTGGGTCTGACCAAGAGACGGACATACAGAAACCTGACATGGGAGGAGACATGACTGACATACGAGAAACCAACATATTAGATGATGTGGGAGGAGACGTGAGTGACGTAGGAGGAACGGACGTACAAGAGCCACTAAAAATATCAGAGAATTCAGGAATTACCCAGGCTCAACTACAAATTAAAATGAGGAAAAATTTACTAAAACTATACAAAATCATGCCAAAATATGATGTCAAAATCCATGCCTGTAGAAATTCAGAGATATTTGAGAGCTTCTCTGATAAGTTTGATTTATCCAATGAGGAGAGGAATCAATTATTTAAAATATGGATTCCTGTGACATTGTCCAGACGTTTACATTTAATGCCCTGTGAAAATGACTCTCCTAATGGATGGGAAAATGATTCGGACAGATTAAGATATTTGATTTATTGTGTCACAAAGGATTTTCCCAACATAGAAGATCTGCAGAAACTAAGGATTGGTAGGAAGGAATGTACATATACATTCATGTCCATATTTGAACAGTTGTACAAAGCTCTTATCAAAAATGGAAAAGTACAACATATGATAAAAACTTTTGTACAAAAATTCAAATTCCTAGATCCAGTATCTAGAGTTATAGCCTCACAAAAAGAATCCCTATTCAAATGTGTGCAGTTGCTGGATTCTGTTAGAAAACATGAGAATCGTGCAAAGAAAATAAATCAAGTTAATTTTATAAAACCAGAAAAGGTAAAATCTTACCAAAAGCCAATATCAACCTCTCCTAGACTGAGTCATCCCCATAGTGAACTCTATCAAATACGCAGGAGATTTCATATATGTTATAAGCCATATAAAATGATTGAAAGATCCATCTCTTCACAGAATGAGTTATTTCTCTGTCAGAACTGTGATTCTCTAAAAAGGAAAATGGCTGAAACTGATGAACAGAGACAGGTGAGACGACCGGCTCACAGTGACGTCATGGAATGTGGACAGAAGAACAGACAGTTCTCTGAGGTTTTGAAGGATAGAAAAATGTCTTTCCTAAATAGGGCGTTCCTGGAGATATTTGAGAGAGACAGAAGATTTGGTTTAGGGAGTGGCTAAGGAAAAACTGTAATTATAATGTTGTATCAAAATGTTATACAATGTCTCAATATTTATTTATAATCTTATGCAGTAAAATTGTAGTTACATAGTTTCTAGTAGTTCATGTATGTATATATATATACACTTGTCTAAGTAGAGATTGTGTATAATTGTATTTATATATATGTTTATAAAATATATATATATTAATTAATAAATTAGAACTTCATATATAAATTTAAGTAACAATATTTTGAATTACATTAGAACCAACCAATATATGTATAAGATATTTAAATAATTCTGTTTCTGTATGAATTTGATATTTAATTTTGTTTTCTTATATTTCCTTAGAGTTTTCATTCCAAAGCAGGATTTGATCAAACAACTCTAAAATGGATTTATTTCTTTAGTCACACAGGAAGTGGAAAAAATTGCATGATTTTATGAATATAACATTTTAAAATAATAACAATATAACTAGTTGGATTATTATGTGTAGCACTTATGAATTAATATTTTCTGTGCATGAAGTGTTCGTTTTAACCAGTAGCCTTTACAGCATGACGTGTGACAGCTGCGGCCTTTGAACTTTGAGCTAATAGTATAGATCCCATTCATTCTATTTTCAGCTGATGTAACTTAAGACCGGGCAGCCAGTGAGTAAAAAAAAAAAGGAACCTAAGGACATTTCTATTTTTTTGCAAGACAAAAGTTTTTTTTTCAAGTGTTTGAAATTTCAAATACTTACTCTCATATTATATAATATGTATTTGGGGAATATTCAAAGAAATATTGATATGACAATGCGCATTAATAAATTGGGATACAACAATTTTGGGTTAAATATATATATATATATATAAAACTTCTTATGTGGAATGTTTGAGTTGAACAGATCTGTGAAGGTGACAGATGAGTAAATCAGCAGCTGCTAAGTGTGATTGATGTGACAGAGGCCTCGTACGTTTGTATGTTTGGAAAAAAAAATGTTTCTTTATGTGAAGGTACAAAAATATATTTAATTCTGAGAAAAATTATAATACATAATTAGGTATTATCTACATAATATATATACTTCTATATTTCTTTAATAATTATTATTTCTTGATTTAACTAATAGTGGATAAGGGCAACCACACATCAAAATGGTTTACAAAGCAAATTTATATTTAGAATAATTTTCCACATGATAATATTCTTGAGTAACTATGATATTATTTTTAATGGTTACCTAAATAGGTACACACCTCTCTTTAGACAAATCTATGCTACTCATCGATATGAAATTTAAGCACAATATTTCTAGAAGAATAATTATTTTTAATTTGGTTCTGATATATACATAAATTTTATAAAATAATATTTTTTGGTATTAAGGGGGAAAATGTGTTTTTGATCCTGATTACATAATCACTTTTGATCAATACTTATTTTTTACACATTTTAATAAAGAAGAAACAATAATAAGGTACAATGATATAATTAAGAAGGGTGTTACATGCAAAGTTGCATAGTTTAATAATTTAATATTTTTTGGTGATACAAGGTTATGACAAATATGAAATCATCCAGATAATGGAGATATAAGGGTATTTTTTTATGGAGAATATAATTACTCTGCATTTGTCATTAAAATTTAAAGGCCTTATTTTTATTTTTATTCTTATTTTTCTTCTTAATTTTATTTTTCATTTTTAAAATTTTATTCTTACTTATTTTCTTATTTTTCCATTTTTCATTTTTAATTCTCAATTTTTGATTTTAATTCAGTTCAATATTTCAACTGAGAAAACACATTAATATTTAATAAAGTAATGTCTAATACAAGAGTATTGCTTCATTAAATATATATTGTTAAGGAAAAAAATGTTTACATTTTCTGAGTAAACACAACAATTCATTCATTCATTTATTCATTCATTCCTTCATACATTCATATATTTATTCATTTTAGTTCAGGAGTATACATTCTTTGATATTATTGGTTTAATAAAGATATAAACACTTGTTTTTTCAAAACACACTGACACCTATGGGTTGGAAAAGGTAATTACACCTATGGCATAAAAATGTTTTATCACATGGAGAACTTCATTGAATTATTATCTATTATTGTTTATTATTCCAAACATAATTTATTTTAACGTTTTGATGATAATTAGATGGATATTATTGATTGCTATGGTACGCTGTGATATTATAGGTTAGGAAAAACTGCCAGATTTGGTATCAGATTAGGGAATGAAGACTTCAATCAAGGCATCACAATTATGAATTCTATCTTAATAAAGACTTTTCATATTTATAAATCAGAGATTCCCAAAAGTTACAAGAAGAAGCAACTGATATCCGGACGTCTCAGAAGGTAACAGGTGTGAATGCTGAGTGATAATAGACTGTGTCAGATACAATTCACACCACTGATCACCGGGACGGCAGAGGACGATGATCCTATATGAACTGTGTTGTGCTCAAGTTTCATCACGTTCCAGTGGTTTCTCATCACCTGCAACGCTTCAATGAAAGCTGGTGAACAGGTAATACCTGGCATATGTGTCCTGTATATAAAGGACTGAGTACTGGTTATGGTGCTATATAAAGCAGGGAAGTGTCAAGTTAACCCTTGCTTTACTGACCAAAGACGTCACATCTGTTCCAAAAGTGACACGAGACCAGTGCGGACGACACAGTGGATTCCAGAACTATCCAAAGACAACGTAAGCCCAGGTGACATCGCACAGATATTAAAGCTACATTTCATCCATGGACTTCGTTTTCTTATCAGTTGACACATGATCTTTCTAATAAAGAGCACAGTTTATGGACTGCACAATAATGAACACAATTATGGACTGTACAATATCTACACGCTGTAATTTATTTCAAAGGAGTTTTCATCTAAAGACTGTGTTATAAAAGAACCGAGGAGAAGATGAGACGACGACCCGATGACATCAGATGATGACGATTGGACCCGCGATTGCTTCAATTTAGATATAGGGAAGTATAATTATACATGTTAAATGAATATTAGTCACGGCTTACCATAACATGAATTCACATCATTATATAACAATAATCCGATATTATTATTATTATAATTATTATTATTATTATTATTATTATGGAAATTTAATGATATTGCCAAGGAAGAAGGAAAAATGATTGTTATCCTAATGATGAACCTATCTTCTTTTGAGGATTTTCAGTTGAACTCTGTCATCCTCAAAAAAGGGGGAAATGTTAAATGGTTAATTATGGAAATTCATTTGGAATGTTAATTAATAATCGATAATCATTTTTCTTAAATCTGAGTTCTATACATCAGCCATCGTGTCCCAATGATTAGATCAGGTCCCAATGATGTTAACCCTTTGCTATCTTCTAAATGCCGCGATCTATAGCGATCGCGGCATTTAGAAGATAGTGAGAGGAGAGGGGGTCGTCCACTTACCTCTCCGACGGCCCCCTAATGTCTGACAGGACCTGCCGTTGTCATGGCAGCCGGAGGTCAGATGACCGCCTCCGGGTCTGCCATGTACGGTGTCCTGCTAGACTCAGCCTGCAGCTGAAGTCTAGCAGGAGATAATGACAGTTTTAAACTGTCAGCAGAGCTCTCATGCAATGCAATACATGTCTATTGCATTGCATGAGAACAGTGATTAGAAAAATAAAAATTAATGTCCCATACAGGGACTAAGTAAAAATGTAAAAAAAAAGTCTAAAAAATGTTTTCAAACTGTTAAAAAAAAATCACAAAATAAATAAAAATAAATAAATAAAATATTAAACTAATAAATTCGTATTTTTATGCAAAAACAAAAAAAGTACACATATTTGGTATTGCCGCGTCTGAAACAACCCGATCTATAAAACTGTCACACTAATTAACTCCTTCTGTGCACACCATAATAAAAATATATAAAAAGCGGAGCAAAAAACTATGCTTTTTCATCATGTTGCCAAATAAAAAGTGGAATAAAATGCAATCAAAAAGCAAAATGGAAATAAAAAACGTCATCTTGTTCCGCAAAAAAAAAGCCACCATACAGCTCCATCAGCCAAAAAATAAAAAAGTTATAGCTCTCAGAATAAAGCGATGTAAAAAAAATATTTTTTCTATAAAATAGTTTTATTGTGTCAAAGCGCCAAAACATAAAAAAAGATATACGGTAAGTGTAGTATCGCTGTAAACGTACTGACCCGAAGAATAACGCTGTCTTATCAATTTTACCACACGCAGAACGGCATAAAAAAAAACTCAAAAAACAATTCCTCAATTGTTGGTTTTTGTTCATTTTACCTCCCAAAAAACGGAATAGAAAGCGATCAAAAAATGTCACGTACCCAAAAATGGTACCAATAAAAATGTCAACTCATCCCGCAAAAAACAAGCCCTCACATGATTCTGTCGGCCGAAATATGGAAAAAGTATAGCTCTCAAAATATGGCGATACTAAAACGATCGAGAAGGTTTGGGGTGAGCTGGACCGCAGAGTGAAGGCAAAAGGGCCAACAAGTGCTAAGCATCTCTGGGAACTCCTTCAAGATTGTTGGAACACCATTTCTGGTGACTACCTCTTGAAGCTCATCAAGAAAATGCCAAGAGTGTGAAAAGCAGTCATCAAAGCAAAAGGTGGCTACTTTGAAGAACCTAGAATATAAGACATATTTTCAGTTGTTTCACACTTTTTTGTTAACTATATAATTCCACATGTGTTAATTCATAGTTTTGATGCCTTCAGTGTGAATGTACAATTTTCATAAGCATGAAAATACAGAAAAATCTTTAAATGAGAAGGTGTGTCCAAACTTTTGGTCTGTACTGTATATATGTATGTGCATATCCAAATGTATTTACATTATTTAAGCAAAAAGGAAAATTTATATATGTATGGAACTATGCCTATCCAAATCATAGGATGAACAGTAAAAGTGCTCACCATGCAATATCAAATGTCATAATGCAAAAAAGAATACAGAAATAAGTTCATAAAAAGTTTAATTTGTACATATTATTACGTACTGTGATGGATCAACCCCGTACTCCAAGATTTTGCCACATGGGGGTTGTCGTAGCGCCTATGCAGCTAATGGGACATAATGTTATAAAGTGGGGTGAATATTGTGGATCACATATTGTTGGACATTTTGTGATGTGACTGAAGCACTCCTGGCCCCCACCTTCCTGTGCTCACTTAGCAGTGGCAAACAGACAATGTGCTGATTAATGGGTTGTTGCATAACTGCTGTCTGGGAGCCTACTGTGGGTATTATCTGGTGAGAACAATGGGTGCTAAAAATAGCCTTTGTGATTCTCTATAAAACCTGCTTGTGAGAATAAAAGTTAAGTTCATCTTGGAGACACTGTGCGATAGTCATATTTTATATATCCCAGTGTAAGAAAAGCCTTTCCATGTCAGGGGCCTACAGAAGAAGATTGGACATCTGTGGATGGGGTAACTAGCTCCCGTCACACTGGTGGCAGCGGTGGGATGCGGTCCATCTTCTTCAGGAGCCAAGGACTGAATGGAAGACATCTACCAGAAGCTAAAGAGGAATACGTTGAAGGACCTTGTGGAAGCTCGAGGGTTATCCGCCAGCAACAAAACAAAACGTGGAAGAGACTGAATTCCAGAGGGAGGTAAAGAGCAGACTGGCACTTTATGCTCCCAACCCGGCAGTACAGATCATAGATAAGGTGATGGCTGATGTGTGTACTGATCTGGATAAAAAGATAGAGATGGAGAGGGCAGAGCGGATGGAGCTAGCCAGGATGGAGATGGCAGAGCGGACCAAGATAGAGCTAGCCAAGATGGAGATGGCAGAACGGAGAGAGGAGATACAGTGAGCAGGGGGAGCCCTGGCTTCCTCCCCGGTACCAGCAGGGGTAAGCCACAAAAAGATCCAATACAATGCCTTCCGACATTGGGGGAGGCAGAGGAAGACATTGATGGCTTTCTGCAGGACATTGAGCGGCAGTGTACCCTTCATAAAGTGGAGCCGGAGGATTGGGTCCAGATACTGGCCAGCAAGCTGACAGGCCGGGCAGCGGATGCCTATCGCACTGTATCGGATAAGGACTGTATGGACTATAAGCGAGTCAAAGAAGTGATCTTGGCCCGGTATGCACTAACACCAGAGGCATACCGTCAAAAATTCTGCAAAACCACAAAACGGGAAACGGATACCCACGCTGAATGGGCCTGTAAACTATGGCGGTCACTGCTACAGTGGGTACAAGGTAGCAAAGCAGACACGAAGGAGGACATCCTACAGCTCATCGCGTTAGAACGATTCTTTACTGGGTTAACTCCCGAGACGCAAAAATGGCTTCGGGACCAACGACTCTTGAGGAGGCCGCATGGCTGACCGATGAACATTATGATGCCAGGAGGGTCCAATTGTCAGGGTCCAAAACTGTCTCAAGGGGCCCTCCCATGGGTCTGGATGCCCCTAAACCACAGAAGCTTGGCGGGGAACCCACCAATACCCCGGCCTACCAGAGTCCTTCTGGGGTGCGATGCCACACCTGCCATCAGCTGGGTCACCTGCAGAGACGCTGTCCCAACCGGACCCAGCGCACCCAGTGGCCAAAACCGGAAACGAATACCTTCAACCGGGCTGCTGTACACTGCTACCAAGGCGAAGCCGACCCGGCATCGGTGGCTATGGCTAATTATGGGATGGAAGAGATAGAGGGAGTGCTGCATGAAGTGGACCCTGTGCAGGCAGCCCAGGCGGATAATCGACAACAACATCGACAGTCGGTGTGGATTAATGGTAAACGGCTGCAAGGATTAAGAGATTCCGGAGCTACTCTGACCCTTGTGAAGTCGCATCTCGCCCAAGACCAAAAGACGGGTCGGACAGTGGTGGTCCGTGTGGCAGGGGGAGCCATACATCGACTGCCCACGGCCAAGATTCACCTGAACTGGGGGGTCGGGGATGGCCTTGTCGAGGTCGGCATGATGAAGGATTTGCCTGCAGACGTCCTGCTGGGAAATGACTTGGGGCCCATGTTGTCTTCCTTCTCGGTTGCCCCCCTGGCTCAGACATATCCTGTGACTACCCGGAGACAAGCTCGAGCTGCGGAGGGGGAATCACACTCGGAGGAGGCCCAGGTAAGACACTACAGCCCTTCACGTATTCCCATAGCCAGACTCATTTCATGGGACACCACAACAGAATTTAGGAGGGAGGTACTAGAGGATCCCTCATTGCAGGGGTATCGCGGGAAGGCATAAGAGGGGAGAGGGGTACTGGAAGGTGAAAAGTTTATATGGCATCAGGGACTCCTATACAGGGCTACAGAGCAAACTCACTCAGGGACGAGCCCCACTGTAAAACGACAGCTGGTAGTTCCCAAAAAGTATAGGCAGGAGTTGCTGCGAATCTCTCATGACATACCCTTGGCGGGGCACCTCGGAGTCAGCCGCACCAGGCATCGTCTGATGCAAAACTTCTTTTGGCCAGGGGTAACCCATGATGTTCGTCAGTACTGCCAGACCTGCGACAGTTGCCAGCGCATTGGCAAGAGGGGAGATTGCTGCAAGGCCAAATTACACCCCCTTCCCATTGTGGAGGAGCCATTTAGCCGAGTAGCGGTCGATCTGATAAGGCCGTTAGCCAAACCCAGTCCGTCAGGGAAAAGGTATATATTGACAGTGATAGATTACGCCACGCGGCATCCAGAGGCGGTTGCCTTACCTAACATACTGGCAGAGACGGTGGTGGCTGCCCTGCTCCAGGTTTTCTAACGGGTTGGATTTCCCCGGGAGATTATCTCGGATCAGGGCACCCAATTTACGGCAGAGGTGACCAGCCAACTGTGGAGACTGTGTGGTGTAAAGTCCATTAGAATGCCCCATACCACCCGCAAACCAACGGGTTGTGTGAGCGCTTTAACGGAACGTTAAAACAACTCATTGGGACGTTCACCCGGACCTACAGGGACTGGGAGAAATTCTTGCCGCACCTCCTGTTCGCCTATCGGGAGGTGCCCCAAAAATCTACGGGGTTCTCCCCATTTGAACTGTTATATGGGAGGCGGGTGAGGGGGCCCCTAGACTTAGTGCAAGAGCTCTGGGAAGGGGAGGAAACCATAGCAGGAACCCCTATCGTGCCCTTCGTGCTGGAACTCCGGGACCGCCTGCAGGAGTTGACTCAAGCTGTGCGTGTGAACATGCAGGCGGCCCAGCGGCGCCAGCGCATATGGTACGATCAGAGGGCTAGAGAACGCACCTTCGAGATAGGACAGAAGGTCCTGGTACTAGAACCGGTTAGGCTGAACAAATTCCAGGCCGCATGGCAGGGGCCTTACCGGGTAGTGGGGAAAATAGCCGACACCACCTACAATGTCGCCGATTGTGACGACCCCAAGGTTATCCTCATGTTCCACGTGAATATGCTGAAGCCCTACCGGGAGTGCCCTGAAGAGGTAGCTGCCATCTGCGCACCCGAAGCAGAGGATTTAGCCGGACTCCCCTTGCCTGATGTCTTAGGTGAGAGGACTCAGACGAAAACCTGGGACCAGGTACACTTAGGAGAAAACCTAGGGGCCCGGGAGAGAGAGCAGGCTGAGACATTGCTGAAGCAGCGGCAGAGGATGTTCTCAGAGAGACTGGGGTTCACCCGACTTGCGCAACACAAGGTTGAGACACAAGATCAGACCCCCCTGAGACAAGCCCCCTTCCGCGTCCCGGAGTCTGTAAGAGAAGGGATGCGACAAGAGAAACAGGAGATGTTGCGTTTAGGGGTCATTGAGGAGTCAGATAGTCCCTGGGCGTCCCCTGTAGTGTTAGTGCCTAAGAAAGATGGGACTACCCGGTTTTGTGTAGACTATCGCAAGCTAAATGAGAAAACTGTGACGGATGCGTATCCCATGCCGCGTGTGGATGAGTTGTTAGACCGGCTGGCTGGGGCAAAGTATTTGACCACCATCGATCTATGCAAAGGCTATTGGCAGATCCCCCTAAGTACTGATGCAATTCCCAAGTCTGCATTTGTCACCCCGTTTGGCTTATTCCAGTTTCGGGTTATGCCATTTGGGATGAAGAATGCCCCCGCGACCTTCCAGAGGCTGACTGACTGGCTTCTGGATGGTCTCCAGGACCATGCTTGTGCCTTTATTTATTATTTATTTATTCAATCTGGGCCAGCTTTTTGGCTAGATTTTCCCTCCTATTCCCAGGATACAGGCGGGCAATCCCTTTGACACGTAAGAGATGACATTGATGAGGGTAGCAATTCCGAAACTGTCTCGCCAAAGGTTTAGGTTGAGAAATAGCACCCACCTTGACAGATTTTCTCCGCTGCCCTAATATTTTTGATGTGTTCCAAAGCTCCCGAGTTGTCATACCAATATAGATGAGTCCACAGAAACATGTGGCTTGATAGATGACCATAGATGTTCTACAATTAATGAAATACTGAATCTTGTAAGCCTACTCACCCATCGAATCCGGAAAGGTATTCATTTTTTCAATATATCTGCACTCTTTGCAGTTGCCACACTTCCATGTGCCCCATTTGGGGCCCTTTGAGACAAATATACATTGCTCAAAAAAATAAAGGGAACACTTAAACAACAGAATATAACTCCAAGTAAATCAAACTTCTGTGAAATCAAACTGTCCACTTAGGAAGCAACACTGATTGACAATCAATTTCACATGCTGTTGTGCAAATGGAATAGACAATAGATGGAAATTATTGGCAATTATCAAGACACCCTCAATAAACGAGTGGTTCTGCAGGTGGGTACCACAGACCACATCTTAGTACCAATGCTTTCTGGGCTGATGTTTTGGTCATTTTTGAATGTTGGTTGTGCTTTCACACTTGTGGTTGCTTGAGACGGACTCTACAACCCACAGAAGTTGCTCAGGTAGTGCAGCTCATCCAGGACGGCACATCAATGCGAGCTGTGGCAAGAAGGTTTGCTGTGTCTGTCAGTGTAGTGTCCAGAGGCTGGAGGCGCTACCAGGAGACAGGACAGTACAACAGGAGACGTGGAGGGAGCCGTAGGAGGGCAACAACCCAGCAGCAGGACTGCTACCTCCGCCTTTGTGCAAGGAGGAACAGAAGGAGCACTGCCAGAACCCTGCAAAATGACCTCCAGCAGGCCACAAATGTGCATGTGTCTGCACACACAGTTAGAAACCGACTCCATGAAGGTGGTATGAGGGCCCGACCTCCACAGAAGGGGGTTGTGCTCACAGCCCAACACCATGCAGGATGCTTGGCATTTGCCACAGAACACCACGATTGGCAAAGTCGCCACTGGCACCCTGTGCGCTTCACAGATGAAAGCAGGTTCACACTGAGCACATGTGACAGACGTGACAGAGTCTGGAGACGTCGTGGAGAGCGATCTGCTGCCTGCAACATCGTTCAGCATGACCGGTTTAGCAGTAGATCAGTAATGGTGTGGGGTGGCATTTCTTTGGAGGGCCACACAGCCCTCCATGTGCTTGCCAGAGGTAGCCTGACTGCCATTAGGTACCGAGATGAGATCCTCAGACCTCTTGTGAGACCATATGCTGGTGCGGTTGGTCCTGGGTTCCTCCTAATGCAGGACAATGCCAGACCTCATGAGGCCTCAGCAGCTCCAGCAAGATGAAGGCATTGAAGCTACGGACTGGCCCGCCCGTTCCCCAGACCTGAATCCGATTGAGTACATCTGGGACATCATGTGTAAGGTGCCCCAGCGAGGTAGTCGTGGGCGAGCTGTAGTCCCCACTCGCTATGGCACCCTACAGACAATACGTTTCCTCCCTCTGAAGTGTGGCTGTGTATGTGGTGCTCTTCACTTACTTCAAGCCATCCGATCGTGGCTGTCTCCAGGCATTTCTCTTCTGGGACCAGGGCAGCAATAAATTCAGAGGACACGAGGTTCTTAACCAGAACTTGAACTTTACTTGGGGAAGAGGAATATTTACAGTATTTACAGGCAGATATAATGGATAAGGCCCGACAGGCTATCATCTCTCTCACAGTCACTGGCAACATCTTCAGCCCTGGTTCCCTCTTTAAGTGAAGCATCTCTGTGACTCTATCTCTAGTCCACGAGACTCTTCTGTAACGTTAACAGTGACCTGGATCAAATATCTCCCCCACGTCCTAGCCTGGAGTCCTATTTATCTTCTTCTGCTTCCTGCAGACTAGAAGTGCCTCGGGTCCTCACTACCTCTGATGAGTTTCTCCGACCAGCTAACAGGACTCTTGCTCTTGTGTGAGGAGACTTGCACAGTAGTGATCCCACTGTCTGAGGTTGTAGAGCTCCCGTCTACCCTAGCAGCCACTATAGTCAGGCTGCCCGCACGATTCCCTGTATTGTCTCTTAATGGCCTCTGGACACTAAAACAGAGGCTTTTTGCCAATGTGCCCACCCCCTGTGAGCTGTCATCACACAGCATTAACTCATCACTGCCTGCAACCCTGCTAGCAGACTCAACCTGACATCTGCACTCAGAACAGTGGCATCTTGTGGCTGTTTACAGGTACTGCAGCCCACAACGAATTATGCCAGGAACAAGCTCTATATCACTCAAGGCTTGATCCGGGCACTAAGTTCCCCCTTTACTCTACTGACCGGACCAGTAAAGCTAACACCTTAGCTTGGTCTACCAACAGTTCAGAGAGGTCTGACTTCAGGAACACTCCCTTTAACTATCTCAGTACCAAGGGAAGGCTACGCCCTTCCCCACTATTACATTACCCGACAATTTAATGTTGGTCGTCCCCGACCACACTAAACAATAAACACAAATCAGCAGCTATGACATTATATCACATTACTAAATTTTACTAAAACATTTTAGCAAACGACTGGTCCTGAGGTTATCTTCTTGGATGGAAGACCGGCCCTTCTCGGTTAAGGGCCCCGGAACAGCAATTCAGGACAGTCCATTATCAACTTTTCAGAGGTACCGGTCCTTCTTGGTAAGGACCCTGGAAACGCAATGTCCATGTCCATATTTTTAGGGCAGGCCAACACCTCAATAGCCCCCAATCTCCTTCGAGGGCTGCATTCTGAGGCACACAGTCACAGGTAACACCCTGTGAGTCTCTTTCTTCTTGGCCCTAGCGGGGGTCACCGGTTCTTCCCGCTAGGCCGCAAGTCTCTTAGGTTTGGAGGATATCCATCCTCAAGGTGTGCCTCAGCATTGTAAATTCCAGCAGAAAAAGGCGCAACAGGCGCAACAGCAAAAAAAAAAAATAAAAAGTAAAAAACAAAAGAGCAGCTCTCCTGGGCACACAACTTTTGGGTGCTGCTTAAGGCCTTCCTGGCCTGGGAGGTAGGGGAACAGTCCTCCATTTTTTTTTTTTTCAACTTAAATCAACATGGGGCACTCCACCCCCACTGGGTAACAGTCCCAAACTGCAGACAGGACCTCCATCTATGGGTCCTAAAGAGGAAAGTGGAAGGTCAACGGACCTTTCAGCCAGCTCACTTCTTTCGGGCCTCCTTCCTTTCCTTCATTAAGGCGGCCCATGCTGTAGAGGAAGGTGGCTTCTTCCACCTCCAGGGCTGGTCAGGGTATTGGCTACGCCCGGGGTCCTCATCCGAGGAGGTGGCGCTGCCACAGCCAATTTGTGTGGGGCCGTAGCTAGTCACGGTGAAGTTGTGAACCTCCTGACTGACAGCAGCCTGAGTCCTTTCGGCGACTCCACGACTAACCGCCTCAGCCCCTTCTGGGTGTTTGGTGGTTGAGCCTACAGCCTCACTGGGAGAGTCAGCCCTACTACAACCCGGGACATCCTCCTCTTTTTCGACGCCATCTCCCCGCTGCTGGCGTCCGGACTCTTCTTCCTGTGGGATGCCGGCCTTGGGAGGGGACACGAATCCTCCAGGGGCTTCCCTAGCCCGATGTTGCCGAGCCTCCCTCTCAGCTCTTCGCCGGAAGACCTGCCTGTCCTTTTCCAGGACGTCCTCCCATTTATATGGGCGGGTGACCGCAGCCGCGTACCACCCCCTTGCACATTCGCATTTCACAAAGTAAACAATCTCCCCTTCATGCAGGTTGTGGAGGCGATCGGGCAGGTATTCGCGTTTGACGGCTTCCTGGCTGACAAACACCTCATGCTCGGTCCACTCTTCCTTGAGGAACCCGTATCCCTCGCGGACACAGAACTCCACAACCCGCCCCTGGGTCTGGGAGTCCTCCACTGACTCCCTCCGCGCCACGTTGGACCCCTCTAGCCAGCCTCTTAAGAAGGTGTCGGTCCACCGCCGCTGCTCCCGCGATGTCATCGAAGGGTCGCGGGTGGCCCACTGTGGACTTCCGGGCTTGGTGTACCGCTCTGTGGAGGGGGAATGTAGGGCCTCCAAGGCCAATGACCAAAAGCTCTCTTGCGGGGCCTTTCTTTTAGGGGGCTTCTCTTCTGCTCCGGCTCTTGAGGGCCTGAGGGCCTCTGTTGCCGCCGAGGCTGCTGGGGCAGGTTTTACAGGGGTGACCGGCCGCTGGGGCATGGACCACTCACCTTCCCTTAGCTCCGCTGCAACTATTGCTCCGGCCCCACCGGGATGTTCTCCTCCCTCAGCCGAGGGGGACGACTCCTCCAGTATCCGGCTCCAGCTCCATACACGAAGCTCATGAAGTAGCAGGCCCATCTCCGGATCGGGCCTAGTGGCCCACTGGACAGCCACTGGGGGTAAAGGCAACGGTTCGCGGGCAGCGCCCGCCGGCGAACGGCTTCCAGCCGCTGCTCCTGGGGTAATAATCTGCAGGGGTTCCAACTCTCCGCCGGTCTCTCGCACGCTGTTAGGCTCTGAGGCTGCCATTCTTACAGGACGTCCGCTGCCGGATCTCCTTCTCCTGACGGGTCGGACAGAAAATGGCGCCGGTCGCTTACCGGTGCGTCCAGCTCCACCTCTTCCTAGGCCGGTCTTCTGAAGCGACTGCCACGTCACTCTCGGCCGCTCCGCCTTCAGCCGCGCCCCCTCTCTGTGTGCGCTGATACTCACGGGGCCGGGCTTCACTTTACGCCGCGTCCTGTTCCTCTCTGGACGTCCCATCCTGGGACGCATCTTCACCGCCGGGCCCATCCCTCTTTGGGCCGGAACTCGTAGGGGCTGGACATCTTTTCGCGCTCTCCAGCGCCGTCCACTCCCACGATAGGCGGTTCTTCTCCCGGACTTTACCGCCGTCGTCACCATCTTGGAATCCATGCTTCGGGCCGCCATCTTGGGTCGCTTGCCTTCCAACACTTTCTCCTCAGTGTTCTGCGTCGGCTCTTCCCCGCTTTCTTCATGCGAGGAGCTCGCATCCTGCCTACTACGCCAAATGTAAGGTGCCCCAGCGAGGTAGTCGTGGGCGAGCTGTAGTCCCCACTCGCTATGGCACCCTACAGACAATATGTGTCCTCCCTCTGAAGTGTGGCTGTGTATGTGGTGCTCTTCACTTACTTCAAGCCATCCGATCGCGGCTGTCTCCAGGCATTTCTCTTCTGGGACCAGGGCAGCAATAAATTCAGAGGACACGAGGTTCTTAACCAGAACTTGAACTTTACTTGGGGAAGAGGAATATTTACAGTATTTACAGGCAGATATAATGGATAAGGCCCGACAGGCTATCATCTCTCTCACAGTCACTGGCAACATCTTCAGCCCTGGTTCCCTCTTTAAGTGAAGCATCTCTGTGACTCTATCTCTAGTCCACGGGACTCTTCTGTAACATTAACAGTGACCTGGATCAAATATCTCCCCCACGTCCTAGCCTGGAGTCCTATTTATCTTCTTCTGCTTCCTGCAGACTAGAAGTGCCTCGGATCCTCACTACCTCTGATAAGTATCTCCGACCAGCTAACAGGACTCTTGCTCTTGCGTGAGGAGACTTGCACAGTAGTGATCCCACTGTCTGAGGGTGTAGAGCTCCCGTCTACCCTAGCAGCCACTATAGTCAGGCTGCCCGCACGATTCCCCGTATTGTCTCTTAATGGCCTCTGGACACTAAAACAGAGGCTTTTTGCCAATGTGCCCACCCCCTGTGAGCTGTCATCACACAGCATTAACTCATCACTGCCTGCAACCCTGCTAGCAGACTCAACCTGACATCTGCACTCAGAACAGTGGCATCTTGTGGCTGTTTACAGGTACTGCAGCCCACAACGAATTATGCCAGGAACAAGCTCTATATCATGCAAGGCTTGATCCGGGCACTAAGTTCCCCCTTTACTCTACTGACCGGACCAGTAAAGCTAACCCCTTAGCTTGGTCTACCAACAGTTCAGAGAGGTCTGACTGTAGGAACACTCCCTTTAACTATCTCAGTACCAAGGGAAGGCTACGCCCTTCCCCACTATTACACATGTCTCGCTCCATCCACCAACGTCACGTTGCACCACAGACTGTCCAGGAGTTGGCGGATGCTTTAGTCCAGGTCTGGGAGGAGATCCCACAGGAGACCTTCTGCAACCTCATCAGGAGCATGCCCAGGCGTTGTAAGGAGGTCATACAGGCATGTGGAGGCCACAAACAATACTGAGCCTCATTTTGACTTGTTTTAAGGACATTACATCAAAGTTGGATCAGCCTATAGTATGTTTTTCCACTTTAATTTTGGGGGTGACTCCAAATCCAGGCCTCCATTGGTTAATAAATTTGATTTCCATTGATGATGTTTGTATGATTTTGTTGTCAGCACATTCAACTTTGTACAGAACAAAGTATTCAATGAGAATATTTCATTCATTCAGATCTAGGATGTGTTATTTGAGTGTTCCCTTTATTTCTTTGAGCAGTGTATATGAAGATGTATCAAGTACATGATGACTATGAACTAGTACATCACGTAGTGTCTTATTACGTTTAGCCATAATCAATGGACGATTTGATAGAAAAGGAAGTATTGTCTGATCCTGTTGGAGAATTAGCCAAAATTTGGAGATGATATTAGTAATTTCCTTCCACCTCGAATGATAATTCGTGATGAATCGAACATGCCCATCAGATTCCTTTTTCTTTTTAGTAATGAGAAGATATTGTCTATTGGCGTGTTTGGCCCGATAGTAGGCCTGTTGAATAATTTCCATTTTGTACCACGTTGTAAGTATCTACTGGTCATATCACATGCCTATTCTTCAAAAGCTTTGTTTTGGTCACAAATACGATGTGCCCTAATAAATTGTCCGGACGGCATTGCCTGTATTACATGTGCCAGACGACTGATTTGGCATGAAAGAAAGCATTGACACTAGTAATCTTGTGATAAATATTTGTATGCAACTGTCCATGGTCATCAACATGAATATCCAAATCCAGAAAATCAATTTTCTTTTGATCAATATGATGGGTTAGCTTAATATCAATGCATTGTCATTGAGATATTTTAAGAATTTTTCAAGTTCCTCATGGGAGCCCTGAAAAATAAACAACACATCGTCTATGAATCTCATCCAAGATATCACTGATCCCAATGATGTATGTTCAATGTTCTGGAATCGGATGTATTCACACTCCCAAAATCCCAAGGAGAGATTGGCGTAAGATGGGGCCCAAGCCGCGGCCATTGCCACCTCTTTTTTCTGTAGGTAGTATTGATCTTTGAACACAAAATTATTATATAACAAAATGTATTCTGTTACGAATCTGGGTGATTGAACCTCTGTGCTGTGATGCAAGGAGGGATCAGAGGGGTGTAACTAAGTGCCTACCCGGACCGACCCTGGCCACACAGCGGCTTAGTCGACTCTGTGAACCAAGGAGGGACCGGGAAGGTGAACCAGGTGCCACTCTGGGACCGACCTTGTGAGAGCAGGCGACTCCCATGGGACTGATGGCTGAAGCTGAAAGGCACAGCGGATGAGCACGGCCGGTTGACAGGCGGGCACGGCTGATAGACAGGCTGGCGGGCACTGGGACCTTCAAGGTAGAGGTGAAGATGCTGGAGCTGTCCTAGGCAGAAGTGCTGAAACTGTTGTATCCAGAAGCACCAGAGCTGTCCACTAGCGTGGTGCTGAATCTGGATGGCACTGCCCTCCAACGTTGTGGTATTGAACCAAATGTTACTATAATGTCCTGGTTACAAGCCGTCCACTGCTGTGGTGCTGAATCTAGACAGTTCTTCCCATATAAAAGCTGTCCACTGCTGTGGTGCTGAATCTAGACAGTTCTTCCCATATAAAAGCTGTCCACTGCTGTGGTGCTGAATCTAGACAGTACTGCCCAGATCAGAGCTGCCCACCGTTGTGGTGCTGAATCTAGGACTGTAGTGCCCAGAGGAGAGGTGCCAACCACTGTGGTGCTGAACCAGTACTATAGAAGGGAGAGAACACAGGAGCTCACCCCCGCTGCTGAGCAGAGATGCTAGATGTGCTGTAGCAGTCTTCTATTGTCCCTCAGCAGATAGCATCATGCTATGAATGGGATGTGCTCTGCTATATCCCAGCGGCTTGTAGATCAGGAATCAGGGCTTCAGTGTGCGTCACCTGAATGACAGCAGTCTGGCACCACCAATGCTGCTATGCGGGACATTGCGCCCTTTACTACTGCCTGCGGTGTAAAACCCCTTCTGATTGGAGCCCATGGATCTGTGACTGGTTATTGAAGACACACCCTCGTACATGGTGGACTTGTCTGTTCCCTTTAAACATATGAGCGGTTCTCACATGTTGTGGCTGATGTCTGATATCATAAGTGCTATCTCCTCATTCTGTATCACTGCAGCTGTCATCTGATGGGCGGCTGATGTATTCCATCACTATAGTACGGGTGAGATCACAGCCATCTGTAGGAACAAAACACCATCTCATCCGTGTCATGTACAGAAGCATGTCACTATGCAAGTCGCCCCCGTACTCCTAAACATCAGCAATAAAGCAGGAAGGAGTGTGTCACTGAATGCAAGATGTGACGAGATAAAACCAACCTTGTAAGGCTACATGCGTAGTGGTCATAGCCACCTCCAGTTACTGTCACATAAAATTCCTGGTGCCACTGATAAAGGAGGGGAGATCTCCGTAATACGGTATCTGTGCACGTTTAGTCCACCAGTGTCTGGAAGGAACGTTGAGCTCAGCTATGCTGCTCATGAGAGCGCAGGGTCCTAATGTCCACCATTACCACTCCATTCTTAGTCTAATTTTACATATCATTTCATCAATGTGTTTCATCTGACATTAACATTATTCATTATATTTTCAATTAAACACTTTATTAATAATATCTAAAGATTTAAAAAAAGATAAGTATATGATAAACTATATGTCGGTTGCGAATAAATGTACTATTGAATTTACTCTGCATCTCAAGTGTCATATCTACAGTGCCAAAGGTTTCCTTTCTGGATCTTATTGATATTCCTTCTATGCACTACATCTTCTAATTAGGAGTGCGAAACTTCTAATGCTTTACACTATGATAAACTGATATATATAAGTACTCGTATATACACTATTTGGACAAAACTTATAACAGCGAAGTACTGTTCATATAGTTAAGTGGCTTAGCAACGGTACAGGAGATAAGATGAGAATAATAGGTTTAGTCTTTAGGATAGGGTTAATGGATAGAGACTGCAAGATGTCGGTGAGTGACATGAAAGAGTGAGACGGACCCGTCCCATCGTGTGCGTAAGAAGGGCACGGTGGAAGAAAAAGAAACCATGCCCATTGCAGCAAGTCAAGGGAGAACGGGTGGAGACTCCCAGGAAACGGGCAGGTGAGCCAGAAGTGGCCTCCCCCAAGAATGGGCAGAGCAACGTAAGAGCACACCCACGGCAGAGTGGGCTGGGACCATTGTTGGTGAGGAGGTAAAGTGGCAAGAGAAGATGGAGTGCTACGGCATTGTGCTCCGCGGTGGGCCCGGAAAGGTCAAGTGGAAAAGGAAGATGACGCAGCTGGAGCAAGAGATGCAGCCGGGTGAACTGTCATCAGTAGAGGCACCAACGAAGGTCCAGGGAAGGCCCAGGAACCAATGCCTGACCTCAAGACAAAGGTTCACCCGCAGTCCCCAAAACCAGAACCCGATTCCAAGCGGAGGCAGCAGTATCAGCGTGGCCAAGATCCTGCGACCAGGCAGGGTGACTGAAAGCTATGCTGGCAGCCCTGGTGGTAAGTACACCTCAGCGTCCTGGAGTGTTATCAGCCTGGGAAACAGCCCTCATCCCCCGGCCACAGCAGTACATGGAAGAGACACCAGCCCTGGACCCTGTTAAGGCCAGATGGGTGGTGAAGGTCATTGAGGGTAAGAAGGAGTGGGAGAAATGGGTGAGGGCCCAACTCGAGCACCCAGGAGGTGGTGAAGTTGACCCGCCCAAGGGGGAAATGGGGGGAAACTTGGTACCCGGGCCTTTACCTTCTTTGTAGGATGTCACGGCAGTCGGCTCCCGTGCCCATCCTCTGGGGTCGCTCTTTAAAAGGGGGTTTGTTAACAGTTTGTCTTTTGATGCCACCTGTGGTTCCCAGTAATGAATACCGGCGCTGCTGCAGACCTCCGGGGGTGATGGGATGGCAGCTGGGATGTTTCTGCTCCCCACAGGTGGAGCGGGTCCCCGGGGAAGGGTAGTTGCAGATGGTAATGCTGGGCGTTGTAGTGCAGGCGCGGTAGCGTGATGGAAATAACTGACAGAGACAGTGGAGTGCAGTCATCCGAGTTTACTCACAGTTCTTTTTAGGTTCCTCGGGTACACTGTCCAGGTGTCAGACTCCCGCGTCGCACTGCGTTTGCCAGGCAGGGGTTCAGCAGTCCTTCAGGTAGATTAGAAGCACTTAACGGGACCCCCTTTCTTATGTTCCTTCCTTGACTGACTTTCCGCGCTGTGTCTTCTTACTCCTGCCCTGCGCTCCCCACACACAGTCCCGATCGGGTGCTCTGAAGTCCCTTCTGGGCAACCTGGAGTTCCCGGACCTACTTGATGCCCTTCACGGCGACTAGGGTGAGGCTGTGGCAACTGCACCATGGAAGTGCAGAAGCCTCCGGTTTTTCCAGCCGAGACCTGGAGTAACACGGCTGGTCCAGGGACCAGTTCCCTTCCTGCGGCCTGATCCCTCTGATTCTTGGCAGATTCGGGCGTATGGGTGCCGTCCTGCACTCACCGTACCCCCTGGGATCCATTCTGTTCCCGGAGAATTCCTCCCTTGCTCCCACTCCTCTCCTGGGCCTCTCTCACTAGGCCCACAATGGAGCAGAGCTCCTGAAGAGACTCTGCTCCCCTCCTCTCCTTGCTACTCACTGGCTGAACTGCACTGCTCCAACTAAGATGGCTTCCTTTTTTATATCTATTCTCTAAGTGCTCCCCTGTTCTACGTCCTCCACCCACACCCACTACTGGTTCCCCCTCTCCTTGGTTCCCCCCACTCCAGCCAGGGACAGGGCAGCAAAAGAAGTGCATAATGCCCTTCCAGCCGGCCTGGAGTAGTGCAGTGTTGAGTGCAGGTGTTGGGGTCCCGGGCAGAAATAATCTTTAATAATAATAATAATAATCTTTATATAGCGCAAACATATTCCGCAGTGCTTTACATACATTATTGTCGCTGTCCCCATCGGGGCTCACAATCTAGATTCCCTATCAGTATGTCTTTGGAGTGTGGGAGGAAACCGGAGAACCCGGAGGAAACCCACACAAACACGGGGAGAACATACAAACTCCTTGCAGATGTTGTCATTGGTGGGATTTGAACCCAGGACCCCAGCACTGCAAGGCTGCAGTGCTAACCACTGCGCCACCGTGCCGCCGGCAGTACTTCCTCCTTACCTGAGAGAAGGAGATGCCACACTTCTGGGTGAGGTGCAGTACCTCTGTGGCGACTGAACCCTCAGGGGTGCCACAAAGTCATTGACCAGATGACCAGATGTCACATCCAATATTTCAGCCCTCAGCGGGAAGATCATGTCCAGCAATGACTCCTCCACGGTTAGTGCCACAGCCTCAGGCCTGACAGAGGCAGCGAGTATTGCGGCTGCAGTGTGCGTTGTCAAGGGCCCCCACTGTATATGCTGTGCGTTGTCTTCCAGGTTCCAGAATGGTCGAGGATGACCATGTCCAAAGAGGGAATGTAAGAGTCATGGACTGTTCTGCAGCATTCCTACCCTTGAAGGCAATAATCCCTTTATGTGTACAGTGCCATGCGGTTTTACGAGTAATGTAAATAGCGATGTGTTTCTCTTACAGTGGCATGTAAAAGTTTAGGCCCCTTGGTAAAAAATGATTGTTATTGTGAACAGTAAAGCAAGTTGAAGATGAAATGATCTCTATAAAAGGGCTAAAGTTAAAGATGACATATTTCCTTTGTATTTTAGGCAAAAAAAAAATCTTGTAATTTTTTACATTTTAAAAATTACACAAAGGAAAATGGGCTGATGCAAAAGTTTGGGCACCCTTGGAGATTTGTGTGCTCAGAAAACTTTGACCAAGGTTTCAGACCTTAATTAGCCTGTTAGAGTGCGTGCACATGGTCAGTAAACACTGCGGATTGGATGCAGCACACTTGCGCTGCGTGCAATCTGCAGCGGCCAGATGTTACAGCATAGTGGATGGTATTTATACAAATCCCATGTCTACTATGTGTCTCCGTGCTCCTGCAGCTCACCCGTGGAGACGGTCATGCAGTGCGTCTTCACAGACCGCAGCATGTCAATTTCTCTTGCAGAGACCCTAGTCTCCGCAAGAGAAATTATATCACTGTAATGTATAGGATGTGGTGAATCCGCATGGTTCATTGAACACATGAAGATTCACTTGCGTGCAGCGCTTTGGACGCAGTATAAAGTATGCTGCGTTCAAAGCGCAGCCAACACCGACCATCTGCACATACCCTAAAGGTTATGGCTTGTTCACTATCATTAGGAAAGGCCAGGTGATACAAATTTCCCAACTTTATAAAAATCCAGCCTCCTCTAACCTTGTGCCAAAAAACAGCAGCCATGGGTTCTTCTAAGCAGCTGCCTAGCACTCTGAAAATGAAAATGGTGGAGGCCCACAAAGCAAGAGTAGGCTATAAGAAAATAGCAAAGCGTTTTCAAGTTGCAACCTTATTGACGGCATCGCTCGTCACTGCAGGAACGTCCTCAGGCTACTGTCAGTGAGTTCCAGCTGGCGTGCTGAGCAGTTGCATACTCATGCAACCGCTCAACACACCAATCGGATGTAGCAGATCTGGGGATCATTGTTCGACATCATCAGTATGGATTATCTGCGGACAGGTGAGGATTACTTTGTTTTTTTATTTTTATGTGGATCTTAAGAAATGTCTTTGCTCTGTGTGAGTTTTTTTACTTGAACTAATGGCGTTAGTAATCGGGATGTCTTATTCACGCCTCTCCATTACTAACCCCTGGGCTTGATGTCAGCAAACATCAAACAGCTGACATTAACCCCAAAACCATTACCCCACTTGCCAATGCACCAGGGCAAGTGGGAAGAGCCGAGAATAAGCACCAGAATTTCTGGGGTGGCTGAGGGCTCATGTTATTAGTCAGGGAGGAGGCCAATATCCATGGTCCCTTCCCAGCCTTTTAATATCAGCCTGCAGGTGTCTGTTTAGCCTTTGCTGGTTATTAAAACTAGGTGGGACACCACATAATTTTTGGGGGGATACCCCCTTTTTAATACCATTAAAGGCTAAGCAGACAGCTGTGAGCTGTTATTAATAAGCTGGGAAGATCCATGAATAGCGGCCCCTTCCCAGATTGCCCACTGCTTTCCCTCAGCTGTTAAGAAAATTAAATGGACCCCATCCCATTTTTTCAAAAATAAACACCTAAATTTGTAAGGATGTAAAACAACGCCAAAATGTAGACTAAACTATATATGAATAGACAATATAAGGTCCTAAGTTCCTGGGCTAAGTCATCACTGCTATGGCCCTACTTATGTATTTGAAGTCCACCTTTCTCAAAATCTTTCTAATAAATTTAATTTCCCCAAGATTATTGTGAAAATCATATACAGTGGGTAAGGAAAGTATTCCAACCCCTTTAAATTTTTCACTCTTTGTTTCAGTGCAGCCATTTGGTAAATTCTAAAAAGTTCATTTTTTTTCTCATTAAAGTGCACTCTGCACCCCATCTTGACTGAAAAAAAAACAGAAATGTAGAAATATTTGCAAATTTATTAATAAAGAAAAACTGAAATATCACATAGTCATAAGTATTCAGACCCTTTGCTCAGTATTGAGTAAAAGCACCCTTTTGAGCTAGTACAGCCATGAGTCTTCTTGGGAATGATGCAACAAGTTTTTCACACCTGGATTTGGGGATCCTCTGCCATTCTTCCTTGCTGATCCTCTCCAGTTCCATCAGGTTGGATGCCGAACGTTGGTGGACAGCCATTTGCAGGTCTCTCCAGAGATGCTCAATTGGGTTTAGGTCAGGGCTCTGGCTGGTCCAGTCAAGAATGGTCACAGAGTTGTTCTGAAGCCACTCCTTTGTTATTTTAGCTAAGTGCTTAGGGTCATTGTCTTCTTGGAAGGTGAACATTCGGCCAAGTTTGAGGTCCAGAGCACTCTGGAAGAGATTTTCATCCAGGATATCTCTGTACTTGGCTGCATTCATGTTTCCTTCAATTGCAACCATCGTCCTTTCCCTGCAGCTGAAAAACACCCCCTTAATATGATGCTGCCACCACCATGTTTCACTGTTGGGATGGTATTGGGCAGGTGATGAGCAGTGCCTGGTTTTCTCCACACATACCGCTTAGAATTATCACCAAAAAGTTCTATCTTCGTCTCATCAGACCAGAGAATCTTATTTTTCTCATAGTCTGGGAGTCCTTCATGTGTTTTTGAGCAAACTCTATGTGGGATTTTATATGTCTTGCACTGAGGAGAGGCTTCTGTCGGGCCACTCTGCCATAAAGGCCCGATTGGTGGAGGGCTGCAGTGATAGTTGACTTTGTGGAACTTTCTCCCATCTCCCTGCTGCATCTCTGGAGCTCAGCCACAGTGATCTTGGGGTTCTTCTTTACCTCTCTCACCAAGGCTTTTCTCCCACGATTGCTCAGTTTGGCTGGATGGCCAGGTCTAGGAAGACTTCTGGTGGTCCCAAACGTCTTCCATTTAACGATTATGGAGCCCACTGTGCTCTTAGGAACCATGAGTAATGCAGAACTTCTTTTGTAACCTTGGCCAGATCTATGCCTTGCCACAATTCTGTCTCTGAGCTCCTTGGGCAGTTCCTTCGAGTTCATGATTCTCATTTGGACTGACATGCACTGTGAGCTGTGAGGTCTTATATAGACAGGTGTGTGCCTTTCCAAATCAAGTCCTACCAGTTTAATTAAACACAGCTGGACTCCAATTAAAGAGTAGAACCATCTCAAGGAGGATCACAAGGAAATGGACAGCATGTGACTTAAATATGAGTGTCTGAGCAAAGGGTCAGAATACTTTTGACCATGTGATATTTCAGTTTTTCTTTTTTAATAAGTTTGCAAAAATTTCTACATTTCTGTTTATTTCAGTCAAGATGGGGTGCAGAGTGCACTTTAGTGAGAAAAAAAATGAACTTTTTAGAATTTACCAAATGACTGCAATGAAACAAAGAGTGAAAATGTAAAGGGGTCTGAATACTTTCAGTACCCACTGTATCCTTGAACATTACATTTAACTACCTTTTTGTATAAGGTGGCAAAGAATAAAACAAGCAGATAGGAAAAAACAAACTTAATTTATTTAAAAAATGATCAAAAAGAAATATTTCTGTCATGCGCCAAAACATGCAAAATAAAGCAAATAAACATTACAAATTATAATAAGGTGCAGAACTGTAATCAGGGCCAGGACTGGGTGCTGAAAAATGTGGGGGGATCAGCAACATGAGTAAGTGAGGGAAGTGGAGTAAAGGGTAGAAATACACCATGGTGCGGAGGGTTTGGTAGGTATGGCCGGTCCGTGGAACTAGATTTGCTGCCAACTATATCCTAATTTGGAAGGCGGCTCACAGCAGGTTCAAGATGATATAAGTATGGCAAATACAAACGGTATATTAGGATTGTCTGAATATGGGTTATTTTGTAGGTGAGGTTTAACACAAATAACTATTGAAGCCAGAACATTATGTGTCTAATTTTTTTCCAAAACATATCGCCACCAAAAGCGAAAATTTGGCAAGCCAGAATAAACACAAAAAAAAGACAAAGAAAAGTCACCATCATACTAGCAGTCAAGGGCGGGCTGGGCTGGGGTGCAGAGGGGCAAATGCCCCCCCAGACCAGTTCCCAAGCAGCTGCTCAGGGCTGCCAGGGGACTGCACTGTACCTTTAAATATGTTCAGCTGCCGACCCGACCACATGGCAGAGATGCAGATACACCCCCTGCACGCTGTGTGGCTGAGTCTGCTGAAGTGACGTCACACAGCGAACCTGGAACTGATTCAGTCAGCCGGACAGGAGCCTGTGGATCGGAGACTTCAGTGGTCTCAGGCAGTATGAGGTCAGGAGGTCTGCAGTGAGGGGGAAGCGGGACTGTGCTCACTTTCTCATAAATCCACCCAGGATTCTATATTGTCCAATCAGAGGGCCAGCTGCTGGGGCTCCGTGTGAGTTATTGCAGGAGGCTGAACTTTCATGCAGATTAGGGTCCTCCTGTCAGTGCAAAAAGTTCAGTCTGGTGCAATAAATCACACTTAGTCCCAGCAGAGACCACAGACATCACAATACGAGACCCTGCACCAACTGATTACAGCTGAACCTACAGCACCTCATATTCTACTATATGGCCCCATATATAATATGTGAGGTCCTGTAGGCAGGTACAGGTGTGTTCAGTAATAATAATCTTTATTTTTATATAGCGCTAACATATTCCGCAGCGCTTTACATACATTATCGTTGCTGTCCCCATCGGGGCTCACAATCTAGATTCCCTATCAGTATGTCTTTGGAGTGTGGGAGGAAACCGGAGAACCCGGAGGAAACCCACGCAAACACGGGGAGAACATACAAACTCCTTGCAGATGTTGTCCTTAGTGGGATTTGAACCCAGGACCCCAGCACTGCAAGGCTGCAGTGCAGTGTATATCCCTGTACATAATATACCACATCTAGTATACAGATTAGCCTATCATCTACTGTGATATACACATCAGATGTTTTAAAAAAATACACATTACTATACAACATCAGATATCTATAGTGACCAGGGTCGGTCTGGGCTGGCGGGATACCGGAAATTTCCCGGTGGGCCCCGCCCCCTGCTGCAGAGTAGAGGGGGGAGAAGAGAACAAAAAAAAATCCTGCGGTTTTAAGGGGCACGGGCCCTTTAAAAGCGCAGGCACAGTGTATGCAGGGACGCGCGCACGCAGCGTTCATTACCTGAACCACCGCGGCGCACGTCCCAGTGAAGCAGCTGAAGCTGCGTGTCTCCCTTCGCCGGCCGGCTTATGACGTCATCGTCATGCGCCTGCTGTGAAGGAGGCGCGCAACTCAGGAGAAGGAGGACACCGCACGGGATCGCAGGAAGGTAAGAGGTGTGTGTGTGTGTGTGTGTGTAATGGTCTGGACACACAAGGCGGGGGCCAGCAGGACACACAAGGGGGGGCCCAGCTGGACAGACCCACAAGGGGGGGCCCAGCTGGACAGACACACAAGGGGGGGCCAAGTTGGACAGACACACAAGGGGGGGGCCCAGCTGGACAGACACACAAGGGGGGGGGCCCAGCTGGACAGACACACAAGGGAGGGCCCAGCTGGACAGACACACAAGGGGGGGCCAAGTTGGACAGACACACAAGGGGGGGGCCCAGCTGGACAGACATACAAGGGGGGGCCCAGCTGGACAGACACACAAGGGGGGGCCAAGTTGGACAGACACACAAGGGGGGGGCCCAGCTGGACAGACACACAAGGGGGGGCCAAGTTGGTCAGACACACAAGGGGGGGCCCAGCTGGACAGACACACAAGGGGGGGGGGCCCAGCTGGACAGACACACAAGGGGGGGCCCAGCTGGACAGACACACAAGGGGGGGCCAAGTTGGACAGACACACCAGGGGGGGGCCCAGCTGGACAGGCACACAAGGGGGGGCCCAGCTGGACAGACACACAAGGAGGGGCCCAGCTGGACAGACACACAAGGGGGGGCCCAGCTGGACAGACACACAAGGGGGGGCCCAGCTGGACAGACACACAAGGGGGGCCCAGCTGGACAGACACACAAGGGGGGCCCAGCTGGACAGACACACAAGGGGGGCCCAGCTGGACAGACACACAAGGGGGGGCCAAGTTGGACAGACACACAAGGGGGGGGCCCAGCTGGACAGACACACAAGGGGGGGCCCAGCTGGACAGACACACAAGGGGGGGCCCAGCTGGACAGACACACAAGGGGGGGCCCAGCTGGACAGACACACAAGGGGGGCCCAGCTGGACAGACACACAAGGGGGGGCCCAGCTGGACACACGAGGGGGGGCCCAGCTGGACAGACACACGAGGGGGGGCCCAGCTGGACAGACACACGAGGGGGGGCCCAGCTGGACAGACACACGAGGGGGGGCCCAGCTGGACGGACACACGAGGGGGGGCCCAGCTGGACGGACACACGAGGGGGGGCCCAGCTGGACACACGAGGGGGGGCCAAGCTGGACACACGAGGGGGGAACCCTGGCTGGACACGCAAGGGGGGGGGCCCTGGCTGGACACGTAAGGGGGGGAGCCTTGGCTGGACACGCAAGGGGGGAGCCCTGGCTGGACACGCAAGGGGGGGAGCCCTGATGGACACGCAAGGGAGGGGAGCCCTGGCTGGACACACAAGGGGGAGCCCTGGCAGGACACACAAGGGGGAACCAAGGTGGACCCAGGCAAAGGGGGGTGGGCAGGATGGGTATATGGGGGGCAGGCTGGACACATGGAGGCCAGGATGGATATATGGGGGGCAGGATGGATATATGGGGGGGGGCAGGATGGATATATGGGGGGGCAAGATGGATATATGGAGGCCAGGATGGATATATGGGGGGGGCAAGCTGGACTTATGGAGGCCAGGATGGATATATGGGGGAGGGGGGGCAGGCTGAACACATGGAGGCCAGGATGGATATATGGGGGGGGGACAGGCTGGACACATGGGGGGCTAGGATGAATATGTGGGGGGGGCGGGCTCGATACACATGGGCTAGCATAAATATATGGAGGGGCACGCTGGATATATGGGGGGTGTCAGGATGGATATATGCAGGTGGTAAGGGCAGTATGGATATATGAGGGGAGAGGCTGGACACATGGAGGCCAGGATGAATATGTAGAGGGCAGGCTGGACACATGGAGGATATATGGGGGGGACATATGGGGGCGCAGGCTGGAAACATGGAGGCAAGGATGGATATGTGGGGGGGCAGACTGGCACATGGGGGGGCTAGGATGGGTATATGGGAGGGGGCAGGCTCGATACACATGTGCTAGGATAAATATATGGAGGGGTCACACTAGACAAATGGTGGCCAGAAGGGACATATGGGGGTGCCTGGCTAGACAAGGGACTTAATTACTGTTTGGGAGCCAGATTGAGGAACATACTTTATTAGTTTATGGTGACCAGTGGGGAACATTATTACTTTAGATTCCAATTATTATTACATTATTACTTCTGTAATATAATTTACTTTTTAGGAAATTGTTTTCCATGGGATGGGACAAAAGAGGGGTCCTGTTACTGTGCAGGACGGCACTATGTTGCTTTTTTTCTTCAACTGGTGTAGTGTAGAGGTCGGGGGGGGGGAAAGTGGGAATATTCTCTAGAAGAGATCAGTTATTAATAACTGTGTGTTATTTTCTGCAGAGATGATTCCTGGCTGGAAGAAGTGATGGCTGTCTGTGCCAGATGAAGAAGAAAAGCGAAGATGAAGGACTTCACCTAGAGACATCACTGGTGAGTCAGTGTATTACATGTACACTTACACTACACACGTGGTCAAAATTGTTGGTACTCCTCGTTTAATGAAAGAAAAACCCACAATGGTCACAGAAATAACTTCAATCTGATAAATTACAAATTTTTGAAAATGAAGAGATGAAGGTCAGACATTGATTTTCGGCTTCCACAGAATTTAAAAAAAAAATTAACCTCATGAAATCGGCCTGGACAGAAATGATGGTTCTTCTTCTTAACTTAATATTTTGTTGAACCTTTTGAGGCAATCACTGCAATCAAACGATTCCTGTAACTGTCAATGAGACTTCTGCGCCTCTCGACAGGTATTTTGGCCGACTCCTCATGAGCAAACTGCTCCAGTTGTCTCGTGTTTGAAGGTTGCCTTTTCCAGAATGTTTCAGCTCTTTCCAAAGATGCTCCATAGGATTTAGGTCAGGGCTCATAGAAGCCACTTCAGAATAGTCCAATGTTTTCCTCTTAGCCATTCTTGGGTGTTTTTAGCTGTGTGTGTTTTGGGTCATTATCCTGTTGCTAGACCTGCGACTGAGACCAAGCTTTCTGACACTGGGCAGCACATTTCTCTCTAGAATCCCTTGATAGTCTTGAGATTTCATTGTACCCTGCACAGATTCAAGACACCCTGTGCCAGGTGCAGCAAAGCAGCCCCAGAACATAACAGAGCCTCCACCATGTTTCACAGTAGGGACAGTGTTCTTTTCTTGATATGCTTCATTTTTCCATCTGTGAACATAGAGCTGATGTGCCTTGCCAAAAACTTCAATTTTTGTCTCATCTGTCCATAGTACATTCTCCCAGAAGCTTTGTGGCTTGTCAACATGTAGTTTGGCAAATTCCAGTCTGGCTTTTTTACTATTTTTTTTTTCAACAATGGTGTTCTCCTTGGTCGTCTTACATGAAGTTCACTTTGGATCAAACAACGGTGGATAGTACGATCTGACACTGATGTTCCTTGAGCTTGAAGTTCACCTTTAATCTCTTTAGAAGTTATTCTGGGCTCTTTTGTTACCATTCATATTATCCGTCTCTTTGATTTGTCATCAATTTTCCTCCTGCACCCACGTCCAGGGAGGTTGGCTACAGTCCCATGGATCTTAAATTTCTGAATAATATGTGCAACTGTAGTCACAGAAACATCAAGCTGCTTGGAGATGGTCTTATAACCTTTACCTTTTAACATGCTTTTCTATAATTTTCTTTCTAATCTCCTGAGACAGCTCTTTCCTTTGCTTCTTCTGGTCCATGTTGAGTGTGGTACACACCATGTCACCAAACAACACAGTGAGTATCTGTAGCCCTATATACAAGCACAGTGAGTATCTGTAGCCCTATATACAAGCACAGTGAGTATCTGTAACCCTATATACAGGCACAGTGAATATCTGTAACCCTATATACAGGCACAGTGAGTATCTGTAACCCTATATACAGGCACAGTGAGTATCTGTAACCCTATATACAGGCACAGTGAGTATCTGTAGCCCTATATACAGGCACAGTGAGTATCTGCAGCCCTATATATAGCACAGTGAGTATCTGTAGCCCTATATACAGGCCCACTGACTGATTACAAGATTGTAGACACCTGTGATGCTAATTAGTGGACACAACTTTATTTAACATGTCCCTTTTGTCACATTATTTTCAGGGGTACCATCATTTCTGTCCAGGCCGATTTCATGAGTTTAATTTTTTTTTTAAATTCAGTGGAAGCAGAAAAGCAATGTCTGACTTTCATTTGTTCATTTTCATAGATTTTTAATTTATTATTACTTTTGTCAGATTCAAGTTATTTCTGTGACCATTGTGGGTTTTTCTTTCATTAAACGAGGGGTACCAACAATTCTGACCACGTGTGTATATAGTATATACAGAACTCCTGTGTATGTCACTGGTGATCACTATATTATGTATACACTATATACAGAGCTTCTGTGTATAATGTCACTTGTGACCACTGTATTACCTGTGCAATATATACAGAGCTCCTGTGTATAATGTCACTGGTGACCACTGTATTACCTGTACACTATATACAGAGCTCCTGTGTATAATGTCACTGGTGACCACTGTATTATCTGTACACTATATACAGAGCTCCTGTGTATAATGTCACTGGTGACCACTGTATTACCTGTGCACTATACACTATGTACAGAGCTCCTGTGTATAATGTCACTGGTGACCACTGTATTACCTGTACACTATATACAGAGCTCCTGTGTATAATGTCACTGGTGACCACTGTAATACCTGTACACTAAATACAGAGCTCCAGTGTATAATGTCACTGGTGATCACTGTATTACCTGTACACTGACACTCTATACAGAGCTCCTGTGTATAATGTCACTGGTGAACCCTGTATTACCTGTACACTGACACTATATACTGAGCTCCAGTGTATAATGTCACTGGTGGTCACTGTATTACCTGTACACTGTACACTATATACAGAGCTCCTGTGTATAATGTCACTGGTGATCCCTGTATTACCTGTACACTGACACTATATACAGAGCTCCTGTGTATAATGTCACTGGTGATCCCTGTATTACCTGTACACTGACACTATATACAGAGCTCCTGTGTATAATGTCACTGGTGGTAATAACAGTGTTGTTAGTATTGTGGTTTGTATTCATGATCAGTATTGTAGTATTTGGTCACTTTGGGGTGGTAATATGTGGTCTGGTCATGGTGTGGCCGTATTTGTTCCTTGTATGTAGTATTATTCGGTCACTATGTGGTGGTAATATGTGATCTAGTCATGGTGTGGCGATATTTGTCTCTTTTGTATGTGGTATTATTGGTGTTGATATAGTGGACTGTGTTGTGTATGGCAGTCATTTTGTTCTTGCTGATATTAACTAGGAAAAGATTTTTTTCCATTAGGCCACAGCCCCACCATCAGTATTCGGTCAGTATTTTTTCTCAGGAGTAGCTGCCAAAACCAGGAGTGGGTGATAAATACAGAATTGGTGACTTGTTTCTATTATACCTTTTCTCTGATTGTTCCTCACCTGGTTTTGGCTCCCACTCCTGAGAAAAATTACTGACCAAATACTGATAGTGGGGCCGCAGCCTTAGAGATTAAATACTTGGACCAGAGCGGCAGAGATGCACTTACAGGGGTTCTCTGGTGAAAACAAGTAATCACCTCTCCACAGGATCAGTGATGATATTGATTGGTGGGGGTCTGACTGCTGGGACACAATCGGCAGAATGTGGAGCTTTTCTCCCCATTAGACTGGAGCGGCATGTGAGATGCGACCACTCATCCAGTCATTCCCTCAGTGACTGTGAGCGCTGCTCTTTTTTGGAAGCTGCATTTTAAAATGGGGATAAGTGTCCTGTCAGGGATGAAACTTCCCCATTCTTCTGATAGGTGCCTTTTCCAATGTTCGGACCCAAACGATCAATAAGTGATCACCGATCCTGTGGATCCCATGGATCGGTGATAACTTGTTTTAACCAAAGAAGCCCTTTAATGCAAACTACCGTAATTGTACATCCCAGTTATAGTGGTGCACAGTAGATGTGCAGGAGCCACCAGTCAATGCTCCACTATAACGGGGATAGCGGATAACAGATATTTGCATATGGCTGTAGGTGGGCCCCTAGAGTCAGTTCTCCCTGTGGGCCCCAGACACCCCAGTCCGACCCTGATAGTGACAGTATATTATATACTAGTCATGTATTCTAATATATATTGTATGCATGTGGTATACTGTGTGAACAGATGTTATGTACAGGTAATGTGTGTATAGAATGGAAGAGTTGGAAGGGACCTCCTGGGTCATCTGGTCCAACCCCCTGCTCAAAGCAGGATTCACTAAATCATCTCAGACAGATGTCTGTCCAGCCTCTGTTTGAAGACGTCCATTGAAGGGGAACTCACCACCTCTCGTGGCAGCCTGTTCCACTCATTAATCACCCTAACTGTCAAAAAGTTTTTTCTAATATCTAATCTGTGTCTCCTCCCATTTAGTTTCATCCCATTGCTTCTAGTCTTTCCCTGTGCAAATGAGAATAAAGATGATCCTTCTACAATGTGACAGCCCTTGACATATTTGTAGACAGCTATTAAGTCTCCTCTCAGTCTTCTTTTTTGCAAGCTAAACATTCCCAAATCCTGCAACCGTTCCTCATAGGACATGGTTTGCAGACCAGTCACCATTCTGGTCGCTCTTCTCTGAACTTGTTCCAGTTTGTCTATGTCTTTTTTAAAATGTGGTGCCCAAAACTGTACACAGTATTCCAGATGAGGTCTGACCAAAGAGGAGTAAAGACCGATAATGACTTCACGTGATCTAGACTGTATGCTTCTGTTAATACATCCCAGAATTGTATTTGCCTTTTTTGCTGCTGCATCACACTGTTGACTCATGTTCAGTCTATGATCTATTAGTATACCTAAGTCTTTTTCACATGTACTGTTGCTTAGCTCTATTCCGCCCATTCTGTATATGCTTTTTTCATTTTTATTGCCCAGATGTAGTACTTTGCATTTTTCCCTGTTAAAAACCATTCTGTTGGTTGCTGCCCACTGCTCCAGTTTATTTAGGTCTTTTTGAATCCTCTCTCTCTCTTCTCTAGTATTAGCTATCCCTCCTAGCTTTGTGTCATCAGCAAATTTAATCAGTTTACCCTCAATTCCTTCATCTAAATCATTGATGAAGATGTTGAACAATACAGGTCCCAGGACAGAGCCCTGTGGTATCCCACTTGAGACATTCATCCAGCTGGATGTGAAGCCATTTACAACCACCCTTTGAGTCCGATCACTAAGCCAGTTATGAATCCACCTAACAGTTGCCTGGTCCATTGCATACTTGGTCATTTTTTCAATAAGGATGTTGTGAGATACTTTGTCAAATGCTTTGCTGAAGTCAAGATATACTATATCTACAGCATTTCCCTGATCCACCCAGTCAGTGATTCTGTCATAGAAGGAAATTAAGTTAGTCTGACATGACTTGTTAGTTACAAACCCATGCTGACTCTGGTTAATCACTTCATTCTTATCCAGGTACTTACATACATGATGTTTAATAATTTGTTCAAAGATCTTTCCTGGTATAGAAGTCAGACTCACCGGCCTATAGTTCCCTGGGTCCACCTTCTTCCCCTTTTTGAAGATAGGAACAACATTTGCTCTTCTCCAGTCTTCTCCGGCCTTCTCAACATCCTCTCTTACCATTTCTCCATTTTCATCCTGTAAAAATCCTATAGCATCTTTGACTTTTCTTTTACTTTTGACATACCCCCAAAATCCTTTTTTATTGCTTTTGACATTTCTTGCAAGCCTTAATTCATTGTCAGCTTTAGCTAACCTGATACGTGCCCTGCAGGATCTGCAGACTGCATTATAATCTTCTTTAGATATGCCTCCCTCTTTCCATTTAATAAACATTTCTTTCTTTCGTTTTAGCATGTGTTTAAGTTCTGTGTTCATCCATCCTGGTTTCCTTAAATGCTTCCCATTCTTCCTACTTTTCGGGATTGTTAACGATTGTGCTTTGAGAATCTCATTTTTAAAAATTTCCCATCCTTCCTGGACATTTTTGTCCTTAAGGACATCCAGCCATTGGATCCCTCCTATTCTCTTTCTGAGTCTCTTAAAATCTGCCTTTCTAAAATCTAACCTTGAAGTTTGAGTCTTCACATGTCTTCCTCCTCTAGTTATCCAAAATTCTATAATAGCATGATCGCTGCCTCCTAGGGTCCCAGCCACCTTTACCTCCTCAACCATTTCCTCCCTGTTTATAAGGATTAGATCCAAAGTAGCAGATCCCCTTGTTTTCTCCCCTACCTTTTGGAAGATAAAGTTGTCAGCAAGAGAGGATAAGAATTTGCTTGACCTGTTAGTTTTACTTGAGAGAGATTCCCAACAAATGTCTGGATAGTTGAAATCTCCCATGACCACTACATCATATTTTTTGGAGAACTTGGTCATTTGATACATAAAGAGTTCATCCATATCTTCAGCTTGCCCAGGTGGCCTGTAGTAAATGCCTACAATGGTGTCCTTTCCGTTGTTCTCTCCTTGTATTCTTACCCAAACAGTTTCCACAGAACTCCCAGTCTCTGAAGCATCAATCTCTGTGCAGATATACGCTTTTCTAACATACAATGCGACACCTCCTCCTCGTTTATCAATTCTGTTTCTTGCAAATAAGTTGTATCCTTTTAGCCTTTTATTCCAATCATGTGTATCGTCCCACCAAGTTTCAGTGATTCCAATGACATCATATTTCTTTTCCTGCATTAGTAGTTCCAATTCTCCTTGTTTGTTGCCCATGCTTTGTGCATTTGTATAAAAACATTTTAGTTTGTGATTGGTTTCTCTTCCTCCCATATTTTTATTTAGATTTTTTTGTCTTTGTTCTTTCTTTCCACTTCCAGTAGCAGAGATCTCAATAGTATTTGTCAGCTGTATGGCTTTTTCTGGCCTTTTGCTTCCCTTCCCACATTGTTCTAGTTTAAAGCTCTCCTGATGAGTGTAGCAAGGCGACTTCCAAATACATGTTTTCCAGTCTTCGTAAGGTGCACCCCATCTCTAGCAAGTAGTCCATCGTATAGGTAATTCATCCCGTGATCCAGAAATCCAAATCCTTGTTGACGGCACCATCGACGTAGCCAGTTGTTCACCTGTAGAATCTTATTCCACCTCATTGTTCCATGGCCATCCACAGGGAGGATGGATGAGAAGACCACCTGCGCTCCCAATTCTTTCACTTTCTTGCCTAAGTCTTCAAAGTCACTGCAGATGGTTTCCAGGTCCTTTCTTGCGGTGTCATTTGTCCCCACATGTATTAGCAGGAATGGGTAGTGATCTGTAGGTCTGAAGAGTCTTGATATCCATGTGACACATCTTTAATTTTTGCTCCTGGAAGACAGCACATTTCTCTTGAGGTTATGTCTGGTCTGCAGATAGCGGCCTCTGTTCCTCTTAACAGGGAATCCCCCATGACCACCACTCTCCGTTTTTTCTTCACAACATTCTTCTTTCTCCATCCAGGAGGATTCTGAGGGCTTACAAGTATAGTATATCTGAACTCTACCCATGTCTGGTATATATAATACTGTAACTACAAAGTTCAGCACGCGGACTGAGACAGCCGAAGGGCTGAAAACTGTGGTGCACGGGCCACACCATACTCTCCCCTATCCCAATATCACTGCTATCTGCAGAGTGGTGAATACATTGGTGGAAGACGGAGCCACTGGCTCCTACTTCCACAGATCAGCTTTTGCGACTGACACAGCCAACATGATGACATCACAACATCACATCTGCTGTGTGGAGAGTCAGTGCACCGGAGAAAAGAACAGACCGTGGGGGAACGAGAGCGAGGTGAGTATGTCTTCTTTTTTTTTTTTTGTATGTGCATGGAATGTGTGCCTGCATATAGGGGGCTATGTGAGGACTCATACTGTATATAGGAGGCTATGTGAGGGCTCATATAGTATATAGGAGGCTATGTGAGGACTCATACTGTATATAGGAGGCTATGTGAGGGCTCATATTGTATATAGAAGGCTATGTGAGGGCTCATATAGTATATAGGAGGCTATGTGAGGGCTCATATAGTATATAGGAGGCTATGTGAGGGCTCATATAGTATATAGGAGGCCATGTGAGGGCTCATATAGTATATAGGAGGCTATGTGAGGGCTCATATAGTATATAGGAGGCTATGTGAGGGCTCATATAGTATATAGGAGGCTATGTGAGGGCTCATATAGTATATAGGAGGCTATGTGAGGGCTCATATAGTATATAGGAGGCTATGTGAGGGCTCACATTGTATATTGGAGGCTATGTGAGGCCTCACACTGTATATAAGAGTTTATGTGGGGCCTTACACCGTATATAGAAGGCTATGAGGGAATCATACTGTATATAGGAGGCTATTTGAGGGCTCATATTGTATATAGAGAGACTATATGGGGGCTCACACTGTATATAGGAAGCTATGCGGATCTCATAATGTATATAAGAGGCCACGTGGGGTCTGACAATATATAGAGAGGCTATGTGGGGACTCACATTGTATAAAGGAGGCTATGTGGGACTCATACTGTACATAGGAGGCTATGTGGCGGCTAATAATATGTATACAGTAGAAGGCTATGTGGGGGCTCATACTGTATAAAGGAGGCTATGTGAGGACTCATACTGTACATAGGGGGCTCATACTATATATAGGAGGCTATATGTGGGCTCATACTGTACAAAAGAGGCTATGTGGCGGCTCATAATATGTATAGGAGGCTATGTGGGTCTCATACGGTATATAGGGGGCTATGTGGTGGCTAATACTGTATATAGGATGGAATATGAGGGCTCACACTGTATATAAGGGCTATGTGGTGGCTTACACTGTATATAGGGGCTATGTGGGGTGCATACTGTATGTAGGAATAATGTCTGTAATCTGCTGTGGAATTAATAGCACTATACACTGTACTTTTCAGATTATAGTACGCACTTTTCTCCTCCAAAAATTTTTGAGAAAATGGTAGTACGTCTTATAATCTGAATGTAGTTTACCGGGGCATTTGGGAGCGGCATTTTAGGGTCGCTGCAGCAGGAAGCTGGTGACGGCAGGAGTGAGGCGATGCTGCGGGCCCCAGGCTGGGAAGGTGGGTGTCTGGCTGTGCGACGGGCTCTGTGCTTTCACAAAATGTCGGAGGAGCCCCCGCACTTTCCATGGTTTTCAATGCGGTGAACTTGGGGAAAAAAGGCCACCAGAGGCGGCGCATGTGCGGATTGAGATCGTGACACCGAGATCTTTTCTCCCGAGGTCTCAACCTAAGCATGTGCCGCCTCCGGTGGCCATTTTCCCTAAGTCTACAGCATTGAAAACCACGGGAAGTACAGGGGATCCGCCGGCATTTTGTGAAAGCACGGAGTCCGGCTCATCGTCGAACATCCCCCTCCCAGCCTGGGGTCCACAGCATCACCCCACTCCTGCCGCTGCCAGCTTCCTGGAGCAGCGACTCTGCTCCACCACAGCAGCCCCCTTCCCTGGGTAATCTACCGTAAAAGCAGACTATAAGAAGCACCACCATTTTATTAAATACATTTTTTCCTATTTTTCTCACCAAAATTTGGGGTGCGTCTTATGATACGGTGCATTTTATAATCTGCAAAATATGGTTAGTAAAATAAATAAATAAATGGGGAGCTGTGTGGGGGCTCATACTGTATACAGGGGGCTGTGTGTGTGCTCATACGGTATATAGGGGGGCTGTGTGGGGGCTCATACTGTATACAGGGGGCTGTGTGTGTGCTCATATGGTATATAGGGGGATGTGTGTGGGCTCATACTGTATACAGGGGGCTGTGTGTGTGCTCATATGGTATATAGGGGGGCTGTGTGTGGGCTCATACTGTATACAGGGGGCTGTGTGTGTGCTCATATGGTATATAGGGGAGCTGTGTGGGGGCTCATACTGTATACAGGGGGCTGTGTGTGTGCTCATATGGTATATAGGGGGATGTGTGTGGGCTCATACTGTATACAGGGGGCTGTGTGTGTGCTCATATGGCATATAGGGGGGCTGTGTGTGGGCTCATACTGTATACAGGGGGCTGTGTGTGTGCTCATATGGTATATAGGGGGGCTGTGTGTGTGCTCATATGGTATATAGGGGGGCTGTGTGGGGGCTCATACTGTATACAGGGGGCTATGTGTGTGCTCATATGGTATATAGGGGGATGTGTGTGGGCTCATACTGTATACAGGGGGCTGTGTGTGTGCTCATATGGTATATAGGGGGGCTGTGTGTGGGCTCATACTGTACACAGGGGGCTATGTGTGGGCTCATACGGTATATAGGGGGATGTTGGCATACTTAATTCTGCTCAATATTAAGTGATATAAATATTATTTTATATTAATTGTAGTTAATATTAATATTGAGCAGAACTAATTTCAGCCTTTCAGCCTATTGGTTCAGGCCCCCACAACAGTTACGTTCTCTCATGTGGCCCCTCTGGAAAATGAATTGCCCACCCCTGATATATACCATCATTTATTATCCAGTATATAGCATCTGATGTCTGTATAACAGTATGTCATATATCCCATCACATATTCTCCTGTATACTGGATGTCATATACTGTGCACAGACATCAGATGGTGCAGAGGAGAAGTGACTGGTGTAATATCTAATGGCTGTACTCAAGGTGTAATGTGCACTAGTTACATATTAGCCTGTAGGTGGTATAATATATATACTATAGGCCCAGACATCCCATATTATATACAGGATAATAGGAGGCGGGTATAATATCCAGAGCTAACAAGCCTCCCCTATTCCCTGGGCCTGTCCCGATTTGAGGGCTCAGCTCTTCTCCCGGCAGGGGCGCTGCTGGGCACTGGGCTTTTCCTCCAGACACGCAGGCTTTCCATGCTGTGTGTGACCCCTTGTAGCTCCGCCTCCCGCTCTCTGCTCCTCCCCGGCATCAGGGCAGAGGAATTCTACTGTGCAGAGACCGCGCAGCATGAGGAGGTGAGGGGTCAGGGGGCGGGGCCAAGTCTGCGGAGGACATGACAACAAGGTGCGGTCCTGAGGTGAGGGGGAGACCCGCAGCCTCTCCCATCTGTGGCTGCTGTTATTACAGGATGGGAGGGGGCTCATGCAATGTCACCAGCAGCTCTGCAGTCGGGACTAGGGGGGATGGGAGGGGGATTTAGGGACACTGCAGGGCTGACAGCTCTCCTGCGTACAGCCCATACTCTGCTGCTGATTGCAAACACCAGGCCCCACCACTGCCACTGGAGACATGATGGAGAAGAAGGGACTATATACATGTCATGTTGTGCCCGCTGTGTGTGTGATGTCTGTGTGATGGTTGTGCCCGCTGTGTGTATGATGTCTGTGTGATGGTTGTGCCCGCTGTGTGTATGATGTCCGTGTGATGGTTGTGCCCGCTGTGTGTATGAGGTCTGTGTGATGGTTGTGCCCGCTGTGTGTATGAGGTCTGTGTGATGGTTGTGCCCGCTGTGTGTATGATGTCTGTGTGATTGTTGTGCCCGCTGTGTGTATGATGTCTGTGTGATGGTTGTGCCCGCTGTGTGATGGTTGTGCCCGCTGTGTGTATGATGTCTGTGTGATGGTTGTGCCCGCTGTGTGTATGATGTCTGTGTGATGGTTGTGCCCGCTGTGTGTATGATGTCTGTGTGATTTTTAACATAGCGCTTTGAAATAGGCAGGGGTGGGAGATTAATTTTCCCAAGGGGCCACGTGAGAGACCGTGACTGTTGTGGAGCCCGAACCAATAGGTTCAAATTAATTCAGCTCAATATTAATATTATCATATTAATTATATATTTTTTGTATATTTATATTATCACTTAATATTGAGCAGATTTAAGTATGCTGACATCCCCCTATATACAGTATGAGCCCCCACACAACCCCATACATACAGTATTAGCACAAACCACCCCTACCTACGGTATGAGCCCTCGCATAGCCCCCAATATACAGTAAGAGCCACCACAAGAAAGCCAGATGTCGTATAATGAATCTACATAAAGATGAGAAAGTTCTGGCGGCTCCGACTGTGAATGAGGGAACAAAAAATAACCCTCAGGTCCCAACAAGAGATGAGCAGGACTCACAGATGAGGCCGCACTGCCCCGGAAGATAAGAGACTCATGGCCTCCAGTCCAGCCGCCAGGTAGCACTGACCCGGACCCCCGACTGGAGGCCCCGGAATCCATCTGCTCATCTCTAGTCCCAGCTGCCCTGGATACAGTGGACAGTCCTGGATTTGGGTCTGGGCCTTGCAGTCTCGGCCGTCTGCTGAATTTCCCTCACTACCAGCGCCCCTCTGACAACTCCTCCTGCCGGGCGAGAAAGATAATGGTAAATGGGCGTGGATTGGGGTGTGACCAGGGGCGAGGCCAAAATTTGCCGCGCATAGCCTCTTTCTGTCCCCCTTTCTGTTCTTCAAAAGTTGAGAGGTATGAATATGTGATGTCTGTATCCCAGTATATCGCATACCATCACATATTATGCTGTATACTGGATGTGATGGACTTTGATACTGGCATCCAATGTTATACAGAGGATAATATGTCACTGGTGTAATATCTGATGTCTGTGCTCATAGTGTGGTATATAACTGTCACATGCTATTCTGTATGTAATATCTGATGTATGTAGTCATAATATATCTTATTCCAGTACAGATGAGCGAATTGATTCGCAGGACACTGGTCAAACAGTCCCGTCAGTAGTCTGTGGCCACCAGACCAGAGCCCCGCGAGCCTCCTCCCGCCTGCCGGCATCTCTGACTCCTCTTTTGATTATAGTCTTTGCATGATGTCATCTTTTTGGCGTGACACATACATGACATTGTGCCTGGCTACAAATCAAAGGAAGAGAAAGAGAATGGTGTCAGGTAGGAGGCTGTCAGGGCTCCTATCCAGCAGCCACTGAATATTCATCTGACCATTGGATCAGGGTCCTGCAAATGAAGTTGCTCATCTCTATATATCAGTCATATATTCTCCTATGTATATTGTATTGTATGTGGTATAATATGTTCACTGTGTGCACAGACATCAGATGGGACACACGTGATAATTAGTGACTCGTACATCATATACTATAATGTGGAGTTGACTTTTACATTGATGACTTGCTCGATCAAGTATGTAGGAAATAATACACAAAATAATAATTCCTAGGTATCTATCTGGCAGACCTGTGCTTATGTGTGGCCACCTTTAGGCTGTGTGCCCACTATGCGTTTTTTAAGCGTTTCCGCAACGGCAATTCCGCTGCACAAACGCTTAAAAAACGCTTGGTAGAAGGTCTGCTATGTTCCCCAATGATAATCCGCATCTGCTGTGCACATGCTGCGGAAATTTCCGCTGCGGATTATCATTGCGGAAAAATCCGCCGCACTACCAATTATTTTGTGTAATCGCAGCGTTTTCACCGCCATTGACTTGCATTGAATTGCATAATATCCGCATGACTACATGTGCACATGCGGATATTTAGCGATTCAATGTGCGGATGGTACCCGGATTTGGAGAAGAAGAGACTCTCCTCCAGACCCGGGTACCATAGTACCTGTAAAAAAAAATAATTAAAATAAAAAATATACATTATACTTACCTTCTGATGGCCCCCGGTCTCCATAGCGATGCGTCCTGGCTTCCTGGCAGCTCATGATGGTCTAAAAGGACCTGCCATGACGTCATTTAGTCACGTGACAGGTCACACGACCGCTGACGTCGGCGGTCGCTTGACCCGTCACATGACTAAATGACGTCATGGCAGGTCCTTTTACACAACCGTGAGACACCGGGAAGACCGGACGCATCGGATAAGGAGACCAGGGGCCGTCAGAAGGTAAGTATAATATTTATTTTTTACCATTCTTTTACGGTCACACTATATAAATCCATACCGGTTGCATGGATTTATATAGTGTGACCAAGTTGTCAAGCACTTTCCAAGTGATGCTAAAATCGCTTGCAAAGCGCTTGACAACCCGCATGCGGAAATGCATGTGAAGAGCGCTTCACTTCTGCTTGTCCCTGGCAGGAAAACTCATAGAATCCGCATGCGTTTTTTCTGCCAGGGAGATGCAGAAACGCTCTGGAAAAATTCTCAGCATTTCTGCATTGTGGGCACTTAGCCTTACTCTGTTTAGGAGTGTAGAAAAGCACAGCGTACCTTGGATTACTTGCATTACACCTCTAACAACCTAAATCCGTGTTGTAGTGGTCAGACATTGTACATATTATGCTTATGTATTACCAGTTTTAAATGCTCACCTGAACTGGACCAAGTGCTGTCATTTTTCTCCACGGGCAGCACTTAGACAATACGTTTGTGTGAATATAGCCTATGAAGCAGCTGGTAATAAACATGTTGAAGGGGTTTTCTGTGAACAAAAGTATATTTTAATCAATAGATCTTGGAATAATAATAACTTCCACAATTGGATGTGTTTAAATAAAATGTCCCTGTGCTGAGATAATGTTATAAATGTGCCCCTGCTGTGTACTGTGTAATGGCTGTGTCTGACTGTGCAGGAACATGGTCTGATCATACCACAGCTACTGGGCAGGGGAGGAAGCAAAAGAGGATATAGCATCGATTAAATCACTGCACACTCTAGTTTCAAGATGCAAACGATGGGTCAAAACGTTCATTTACTGTTGCATTATTCCCTGCACCTTAAATGTGTCTTATTGCATGTCTTCAAATAGACTTTAGTTTGCGTCATGAAACTAGAATGTGCGGTGATTTAATCTACGCCGATTCTGGGGATTCCACATCCCGTGTACCTGCACCTTGACCTACAGACTGTGTGCACGCTAATCATCTATATATAAAGAGAGTATATATACATTACAGCAGGGGATCACAGCTGAGTCTTTCTTTGAGCTAAAATATTGTTTAAAAACAGGCATTGAAATGTTTTACTCACAAAAAGAATCCTCTGTGATCCCCTGCTATCCTGCCTGTATCCTCTTTTTCTCCCCCCCTGCCCAGGAGATGTGGTATGATCAGACCATGTTCCTGCACGGTCAGACACAGCCATTACACAGTACACAGCAGGGGCACATTTATAATATTATCTCAGCACAGGAACATTATTATATCACATCCAATTGTGGAAATTATTATTACTCCAAGACCTATTGATTAAAATATACTATTGTTTGTGGGAAAACGACCTTTAAGGATGGGCCGCTACTCATGGACCACTGCTGTGTGCTTGCCCCCAGGCTAAAATTTGCCAGCCAGCCCCTGCTAGCAGTGATATTAGAATACACACTATACATGTTATTACATACAGCATCCTTTACCTATAAAAATTGTATATAATCTCTTCCACTTTTCTTTCCAGTGGGTGTAGTGACAAGATTATGGAGCAGTTGTCGGGACCAGTGCTGCCGCGAGCGACAACAGGGTAGGAAGAGTGGTGATGTGGCTCTTAAAAAGAAAGGCCATACCTATATTATGACCGGCTCCAGTTTTTGACCCTAGTCCTAGATTTTCACCCGTAAGTGGCTATCTTTTTCAGTTTTATTTGTTGTAATGGTTTGATTATTATTTTGCATATTAAAAATGCTTTTTTCTCTGTCATCCCTGACCTTACAGATCTGACTGGACCAAAAAGGGAAATACCTGTAGCCCGGAGGTGCTGGAAGCCAGAGAGGAATCTGAAATGGAGGCCGGAGCTGGGGGCCAGAAAGAAGAAGAGCCTGCGGAGAGCACCAGTACACCACAGCCCCTCGACACCTCCCCTCATGCACCAATAAGCCAGCATCGCTACCGCCCCACCATCACTGGCGTACGTGACATGGGAATACCTGTGAGTGATGATGATGAGAGTTTTTGTCTAAGCCTGGCCCGTTATTTCAGGCACGTTCCCTTTTTATTGAGGCTGCAGACCAGGGCTACCCTCCAAATTGTTTTGTCTGCCGCTGCGCCACCAAATTCACCGATGGCCATCTTTTAATTCCTTGAAAGGTGGCAACTTTCTGAGTACAACAAAACCCGGTCATTAGACCCCCCAAGAAGGGCACTCAGCAGACCCACCATCACGGCAGCCACCACCTCCAGTGCCAGCATCACGGCAATCACCACCACCTCCAGTACCAGCATCACAGCAGCCATCACCACAACCTCCAGTCACAGCATCACAGCAACCACCACCAACTACAGTGGCACCATCACGGCAGCCACCTTCAGTGCCAGCATCTTGGCAGCCACCTCCATTACCAGCATCACGGCAGCCAACAACCCCCTCACCAGCATGTCTCTTGCCCCAATCACCCTTGTCTTGTTGGCATGATGGCCAAAACACAGAAGACAAGGCCAGACAAAGATGTGAGATACAGGATTTGTGTGCTGAGATGCCGCCACAGTCACTGAAAGGTGTTACATAGATGCGTATTATATGGACGCTATATGGATGGCATAAGCATGGTCCGTTTGCTGTGCTTTTTTTTTCTCGCACACATTGACTTGCATTGGCGAGTCTCGTCTGATATATGCAGCCACTTGCAGCATGCTGTGATTTTTTTTTTCTCAGTTCGATCTGAGCTGGGAAAAAAAAAATCACAGATGAACACATAATCATTCAATAACAAGAGTCAGAGTGCAATCCAATTTTTTTTTATCAGATTGCACTCGTGTGATTTAAACGCAGATGAGTATGAGCCCTTAGACTCAGCCAAAAGATTGTAGACATAGAGTATATCTTATTGCTCTAATAGGCATCTAGTCATTCAACAGAGGCCATTAACTATATATTCTACATGCAGGGCTTGTGAATTGTCCATTATTAAAATAAACAGTATATAAAAAGCAGTGCAGGAGGCAGCAGTGAAGGACATGACAAATATTAATAACAATATGTAAAATAATCACAGGCTGCAATTACCCACCATATTTTTTCTTAAACCATGAAATCAACTTTTTCTTGCGGTTGTAAATTTGAAATGACAGTGATAGCTATTATGACATCACTAGGCACATGACATCATAGACATCACAATTGGAATAGAATGTATAAATTTCTACACTGCTGCCATCTTGTGTCACTATAACCTGACAGCTGGAAGAGGACGAGTCCAGGTAAGTAGCTCTTTACTTTTAAGCTTTGGTATACTTATAATGTATCCACCGGATTTATCATGGATTGCCGGGAACACTCTGTAATAAGACATTTTCAGGACAACTCCTTGTCTAAATGAGAAATTGCTGACTATAGGTGGGTGGGGGAGGTCAAGTTGGGACATCTTTATGGGGCTCCATTTTTGGGTTGTTTTGCCATTTATGTGGACAAATTATTTTATTATCATTCTCTGTTCTCAGATCTTTGGTTCCTATTGAATTAGGGGCTGACATTGGAGTTGTAGTTTAACCCCTTTAAAGCTCAAGACGTACTAATACGTATCTGCGCCATGGAACTTAAGAGCCTGATACGTATTAGTACGTCTTTGCGATCGCGCCCGCACACAGGTTGTGCGGGCGCGATCGCCGCCGGGTGTCAGCCGATTGTCGCAGCTGAGTCGATCGCAGCATTGCGGGGGCAAGGGGAGGTGATAGGGATACTCACCTCTCCTGCCGGCATCCAGCGATGTCTGCCGCGGCTTCCTGGATGTTGCCATGATGACCCGATGTCGTCATGACAACATCTGGGTCACCAGACAGCAGGAAGATATTTTGGCATGCGCAGTGCATGACCAAAGTATCTTCTGCATTTGCAGCGCTGACAGCCTGTATAGCACAGGGCTGGTGCTCCATCCCTATGCTATACAGGCGATCAGAATAAAAAAAGTGAAAGTCCCATTGTGGGACAAAGAATAAAAGTAAAAAAAGTGTCAGAAAGTGAAGAAAAAAAAAAAATTTAAAGAAATAATCCACCAAAAATAAAAATATAATGTACCCATCAATAAATATTATTATAAAAAAAAAAACAATAAAAGTACACATATTTGGTATTGCCGCGTCCGGAATGACCTGACCTATAAAATTGTCCCACTAGTTAGCCCCTTCAGTGAACATGGTAAAAAAAATAAATAAAAAATGAAGCAAAAAACAATGCTTTATCATCATACCGCCAAACAAAAAATGGAATAACATGCGATCAAAAAGACGAATATAAATAATAATGATACCACTGAAAACGTCATCTTGTCCCGCAAAAAACAAGCCGCCATACAGCTCCATCAGCCTAAAAATAAAAAAGTTATAGCTCTCAGAATAAAGCGATGCAAAAAAATTATTTTTTCTATAAAATAGCTTTTATTGTGTAAAAGCGCCAAAACATAGAAAATCGATATAAATGTGGTACCACTGTAAACGTACTGACCCAAAGAGTAAAGCTACCTTATCAATTTTACCACACGCGGAACAGCATCAAAAAAAAAAAAAAAACAATTCCTGAATTGTTGGTTTTTGATTATTCTGCCTCCCAAAAATCGGAATAGAGAGTGATCAAAATATATCACGTGCCTGAAAATGGCACCAATAAAAACGTCAACTCATCCCGCAAAAAACAAGATGTCACATGACTCTGTCGACTAAAATATGGAAAAATTATAGCTCTCAAAATATGGCGATGTAAAACTAGATTTTACAAAAAAAATGCGTCTTTTAGTGTGTGACAGCTGTCAATCATAAAAACCCGATATGATTCTGGTATCGCTGTAATCGCACTGACTCGAAGAATAAAGTTGTCTAAACGGCGTAAAATATAAACTCTAGGGTTAGGGTTGTGGTAGGGTTAGGGTTGGGGTTGGGCTAGGCCTGAGAGGATGAGATCCGCCCCTATCACTGGGCAAGAAGCCAAAAGCACAAAATAAAAAGAGAAATCCTACTTCCTCCTTCAGGAGGACCCGGAGTGGGCAAACACATGAGACACCGGGCTAGAGGCCAACCACGACACAAGCTTTAACCCCTTAATAACATCTGACGTACTAATACGCGTCTGTGCCCTGGGACTTAAGAGCCAGACCCGTATTAGTACGTCATCGCGATCGCGCGCGCACACAGGCTGTGCGGGCGCGATCGCCGCCGGGTGTCAGCTGATTGTCACAGCTGACACCCGGTACTATGTGCAGGGAGCGGTCCTGCACCGCTCCCAGCACATTAACCCCCGCGATGCTGCGATCGAAGTCGATCGCGGCATTGCGGGAGCAAGGGGAGGTGATCGGCGATACTCACCTCCTCTTCCGGCTTCCAGCGCAGTCTGCAAAGGCTTCCCGGGTGTTGCCATGACGACCCGATGTCGTCATGACAACATCTGGGTCACCAGAGAGCAGGAAGATTGCTTGGACATGCGCAGTGCATCTTCAAGCAATCTTCACACTGTGCACTTCTGACAGCCTTCATGGCATAGGGATGGTGCTCCATTCCTGTGCCATGCAGGCGATCAGAAAAAAAAAAGTGAAAGTCCCAGAGTGGGACAAAGTAATAAAGTGTATAAACTGTGTGAAAGTGGGAAAAAAAATAAAAAAAAAATGTGCAAAAATATTATAAAAAAATAAAAAAAATAATACACCAAAAATAAAAATATAATGTACCCATCAATAAATATTATTATAAAAAAAATAAAAAAAAAACAATAAAAGTACACATATTTGGTATTGCCGCGTCCGGAACAACCTGACCTATAAAACTGTCCCACTAGTTAACCCCTTCAGTGAACACGGTAAAAAAAAAAAAAAAAAAACGAAGCAAAAAACAATGCTTTATCACCATACCGCCAAACAAAAAGTGGAATAACACGCGATCAAAAAGACGCATATAAATAAAAATGATACCGCTGAAAACGTCATCTCGTCCCGCAAAAAACAAGCCGCCATACAGCTCCATCAGCCGAAAAATAAAAAAGTTATAGCTCTCAGAATAAAGCGATACTAAAAAATATTTTTTTCTATAAAATAGCTTTTATTGTGTATAAGCGCCAAAACATAGAAAAATGATACAAATGTGGTACCGCTGTAAACGTACTGACCCGAAGAATAAAGCTACCTCATCAATTTTACCACATGCGGAACAGAATAAAAAAAAAAAAAAAAAAAAACAATTCCTGAATTGTTGGTTTTTGTTTATTCTGCCTCCCAAAAATTGGAATAGAAAGCGATCAAAAAATGTCACGTGCCTGAAAATGGCACCAATAACAACGTCAAGTCTTCCCGCAAAAAACGAGCTGTCACATGACTGTCTGCCAAAATCTGGAAAAATTATAGCTCTCAAAATATGGCGATGCAAAAACTAGATTTTACAAAAAATGCGTCTTTTAGTGTGTGACAGCTGTCAGTCATAAAAACCCCATATGATTCTGGCATTGCTGTAATCACACCGACCCGAAGAATAAAGTCGTCTAATCACTTATACCGCACAAGGAACGGCGTCAAAAATAAACTCTTGGGTTAGGATTGGGCTGGGGTTAGGGCTGGGTTTGGGGCTAGGGTTGTGCTGGGGCTAGGGTTGTGCTGGGGCTAGGGTTGTGCTAGGGTTAGGGCTGGGGTTGGGATTTTTTTCAAAAGTAAGAAAAAAAGATGACGATATGGCGACTAGTGTTGAGAGCAAGTGCTCGCTACTTGAGTTTGCATCGGGTGCTCTGGTATGCATTGAGTATCGTGGGTATTTGAGTGACATGCTCGAGTCTCTGCCCCATGTGCTTCGCGGCCAAAAAACTTTACGGGGATTGCCTGCCATGCACGAGCGATCCCCGCATGTTTTTTTTTGGGTGTCTAATAACCGTGAAACATGCAGAGCAGGGACTCGAGCATGTCACTCGAGCACACGCTGTACATGGTGCATACCTGAGTACCCGATGCAAACTCAAGTAGCGAGCACTTGCGCTCAAGAATAATGACAACTTATTCAATATGATGACCTAATGTAAACAAATTCTGTGCCGTACCTCTGGGTTCAAAATGTTCACTATACACCTTAATAAAATCCTTGAGGGGTATAGTTTCCAAAATGGGGACACTTGTGGGGGAGCTCCACTGTTTAGGCACATCACGGGCTCTCCAAACGCGACATGGTGTCCGCTAACAAATTGAATGGAAAATCGGCTCAAATTGTTAGCGGACGCCATGTTGCGTTTGGAGAGCCCCTGTGTGCCCAAACATTGGAGCTCCCCCACAAGTGACCCCATTTTGGAAACTAGACCCCCCAAGGCACCTATCTAGATGCATAGTGAGCACTTGGAATCCCCAGGATTCGTAAAAATGAAAAAGTGAAAAAAAAAACACTTTTTCATTTTTATGAATCAATTTGTGAAGCACTTGGGGTTCCAAGTGCTCACTATGAATCTAGATAGGTGCCTTGGGGGGTCTAGTTTCCAAAATGGGGTCACTTGTGGGGGAGCTCCAATGTTTGGGCACACAGGGGCTCTCTAAACGCAACATGGTGTCCGCTAATTATTCAAGCAAATTTTACAATCAAAAAGTCAAATGGCGCTCCTTCCCTTCCGAGCCCTACAGTGCGCCCAAACAGTGTTTTTTCCCCAAATATTGGGTATCTGCGTGCCCAGGGGAAATTGCACAACAAATTTTGCGGTCCATTTTTTCTTGTTACCCCTGTGAAAATAAAAAAAATTGGGTCTAAAGTAACATTTTTGTGAAAAAAGTTAAATGTTCATTTTTTTCTTCCACATTCAAAAAATTCCTATGAAGCACCTGAAGGGTTAATTAAGTTCTTGAATGTGGTTTTTAGCACCTTGAGGGGTGCAGTTTTTAGAATGGTGTCACTTTTGGGTATTTTCTGTCATAAAGACCTCTCAAAGTGACTTCAAATGTGATGTGGTCCCTAAAAAAATGGTTTTGTAAATTTTGTTGGAAAAATGAGAAATCGCTGGTCAACTTTTAACCCTTATAGCTCCCTAACAAAAAAAAATTTTGGTTCCAAAATTGTGCTGATGTAAAGTAGACATGTGGGAAATGTTATTTATTAACTCTTTTGTGTGACATATCGCTCTGATTTCAGGGCTTAAAAATTCAAATTTTGAAAATTGCAAAATTTTCAAAATTTTCGCCAAATTTCCGTTTTTTTCACAAATAAACGCAAGTGATATCGAAGAAATTTTTCCACAATCATGAAGTACAATATGTCACGAAAAAACAATCTCAGAATCAGGGGGATCTGTTGAAGCGTTCCAGAGTAATTACCTCATAAAGTGACAGTGGTCAGAATTGTAAAAATTGGCCCGGTCATTAACGTGCAAACCACCCACGGGGCTTAAGGGGTTAAAGGGAATCTGTCACCCCCTAGGACTTATCAGACCTCTAATATGGGCATAAAGGTTATAGAAATGTAAATCTATACATACTTCTATGGCCCATATTAGAGGTCTGCTTGCTTTGAAATATCCTGGCTCCGGCCTGCTCTCGCTCTGGCTCTGGCCTGCCTTTGCCCTGGATCTGTCCTGCTCTCGCTCTGACTCTGGCCTGCTCTCGCCTTGTCTCCGGCCTGCTCTCGCCTTGTCTCCGGCCTGCTCTCGCCTTGTCTCCGGCCTGCTCTCGCTCTGGCTCCGGCCTGCTCTCGCTCTGGCCTGCCCTTGCCTTGGCTTCGGCCTGCTCTCGCCCTGAATCTGGCCTGCTCTCATTTTGGCTCTGGCCTGCCCTCACCCTGGCTCCGGCCTGCTCTCGTTCTGGCTCTGGCCTGCACTCGCCCAGGCTCTGGCCTGCTCTGGCTCTGGCCTGCCCTCGCCCTGGTTCCGGCCTGCTCTGACTCTTGCCTTCCCCCGCGCCGTCTCTGGCCTGCCCTCGCTCTAGCTCTGGCCTGCCCTCGCCCTTGCTCCGGCCTGCTCTCGCCCTGGCTCCGTCCTGCCCTCGCCCTGGCTCCGTCCTGCCCTCGCCCTGGCTCCGGCCTGCTCTCGCTCTGGCTCCGGCCTGCTCTCGCTCTGGCTCCGGCCTGCTCTGGCTCCGGCCTGCTCTCGCTCTGGCTCCGGCCTGCTCTCGCTCTGGCTCCGGCCTGCTCTCGCTCTGGCTCCGGCCTGCTCTCGCTCTGGCTCCGGCCTGCCCTCGCTCTGGCTTTGGCCTGCCCTCGCCCTGGCTCCAGCCTGCTCTCGCTCTGGCCTGCCCTCGCCCTGGTTCCGGCGTGCTCTCGCTCTGGCTCTGGCCTGAACTCGCCCTGGTTCCAGCGTGCTCTCACTCTGGCTCTTGCCTGCCCTCGCCTTGGCTCCGGCCTGCTCTCGCTCTGGCTCTTGCCTACCCTCGCCTTGGCTCCGGCCTGCTCTCGCTCTTGCTCCGGCCTGCCCTCGACTCGGCTCCGGCCTGCTCTCTCCCTGGTTCTTTCCTGCTCTCGCCTTGGGACCGGTCTGCCCTCTCCCTGGCTCCTGCCTGCTCTCGCTCTGGCTCCGGCCTGCTCTCGCTCTGGCCTGCTCTCGCTCTGGTTCCGGCCTCCTCTTGCCTCGGCTCCGGCCTGCTCTCGCTCTGGCTCTGGCCTGCCCTCTCCTTAGCTCCGGCCTGCTCTCGCTCTAGCTCGCGCCTGCCCTAGTCTTGTCTCTGGCCTACTCTCTCTCTGGCTCTGGCCTGCCCTCGTACTGGTTCCGGCCTGCTCTCGCTCTGGCCTTCTCTCTCTCTGGCCTGCCCTCTCCTTGGCTCCGGCCTGCTCTGGTTCTGACTTTGATCTGCCCTCACCTTTGCTCCGGCCTCCTCTCGCCCTGGCTACGGCCTGTTCTCGCTCTGGCTTCGGCCTGCCCTCGCCCTGGCTTCGGCCTGCCCTTGCTCTGGCTTCGGCCTGCCCTTGCTCTGGCTCTGGCCAGCCCTCGCCTTGGCTCTGGCCTGCTCCTGCTCTGGCTCCGGCCTGCCCTCGCCTTGGCTCCGGCCTGCTCTCGCCCTAGCTCCGCTCTGCCCTCGCCCTGGCTCCGGCCTGCCCTGTATCTGGCTCCGGCATGCCCTCGCTCTGGCTCCGGCCTGCCCTCGCCCTGGCTCCGGCCTGTTCTCGGTCTAGCTCTGGCCTGCCCTCGCCCTGGCTCCGGCCTGCTCTCACTCTGGCTCCGGGCTGCCCTCGCTCTGGCTCCAGCCTGCTCTCGCTCTGGCTCCGGCCTGCCCTCGCTCTGGCTCCGGCCTGCCCTCGCTCTGGCTCCGGCCTGCTCTCGCCTTGGCTCCGGCATTCTCTTGCTCTGGTTTCGGCCTGCCGTCGCCTTGGATCCGGCCTGCTCTCGCTCTGGCTCTGAACTGCTCTCCCTCTGGCTCTGGCCTGCCCTCGCCCTGGCTACAGCCTGCTCTCTCTCTGGCTCTGGCCTGCCCTTGCCCTGGCTCTGGCCTACTCTCACTCTGGCTCTGGCCCCGCCCTTTCTCCTGCCTGCGCTCACCCTGGTTCCGGCCTGCCCTTGCCTTGGTTCTGGCCTACCCTCGCCTTGACTCCGGCCTGCTCTCGCCTTGGCTCTGGCCTGCTCTCGCTCTGGCTACTGCCTGCCCTCTCTCTGACTCCGGCTTGCCCTTGCTCTGGCTCCGGCCAGCCCTCGCATTGGCTCCGGCCTGCTCTCGCCCTGCCTCCGACCTGCTCTCGCTCTGGCTTTGGCCTGCCCTCGCCCTGGCTCCGGCCTGCTCTCTCTGGCTCTGGCTTGCCCATGCCTTGGCTCCGGCCTGCTCTCTCTGGCTCTGTCCTGCCCTTGCCTTAGCTCCGGCCTGCTCTCGCTTTGACTCTGACCTGCCCTTGCCCTGGCTCTGGCCTACCCTTGCCTTGGCTCCGGCCTGCTCTCGCCTTGGCTCCGGCCTGCTCTCTCTCTGGCTCCTGCCTGCCCTCGCCCTGACTCCGGCCTGCCCTCGCCCTGACTCCGGCCTGCCCTCGCCCTGACTCCGGCCTGCCCTTGCTCTGGCTCCGGCCTGCCCTTGCTCTGGCTCCGGCCTGCCCTTGCTCTGGCTCCGGCCAGCCCTCGCATTGGCTCCGGCCTGCTCTCGCCCTGGCTCCGACCTGCTCTCTCTCTGGCTCTGGCCTGCCCTTGCCTTGACTCTGGCTTGCTCTCGCTCTGGCTCTGTCTTGCCCTGGCTCCGGCCTGCTCTCGCTCTGGCTCTGGCCTGCCCTAGCCCTGGCTTCGGCCTACTCTCGCTCTGGCTCTTGCCTGCTCTCTCTCTGGCCTCGCCCTGTCTCCGGCCTCCTCTCGCCCTGGTTCCGGCCTGCCCTTGCCTTGGCTCTGGCCTTCTCTCGCTCTGGCTCTGGCCTGCCCTTGCCTTGGCTCTGGCCTACTCTCGCTCTGGCCTGCCCTCGCCCTGGCTCCGGCCTGCTCTCGCTCTGGCCTGCTCTCTCTCTGGCCTGCTCTCGCTCTGGCGTGCCCTCGCTTTGGCTCCGGCCTGCTCTCGCTCTGACTCTGGCCTGCCCTCGCCCTGGCTCCGGCCTGCTCTGGATCTGTCTCTGGCCTGCCCTCGCCATGGCTCCGGCCTGCTCTCGCTCTGGCTCTGGCCTGCCCTCACTTTGGCTCTGGCCTGCCCTCGCCTTGGCTCCGGCCTACTCTCGCCTTGGCTCCGGCCTGCTCTTGCTCTGGCTCCAGCCTGCCCTCGTCCTGGCTCCGGCCTGCTCTTGCTTTGGCTCTGGCCTGCCCTCGCCCTGGCTCCGGACTGCTCTTGCTCTGGCCTGCCCTCGTCTTGACTCCGGCCTGCTCTCGCTCTGGTTCTGGCCTGCCTTCGCCTTGGCTCCGGCCTGCCCTCACTCTGGCTCAAGCCTGCTCTACCTCTGGCTGTGGCCTGCCCTTTCCTTGGCTCCGGACTGCTCTCGCTCTGGCTCTGGCCTGCTTTTGCTCTGGCTCTGGCCTGCCCTCGACTTGGTTCCGGCCTGCACTCGCTCTGGCTCTGGCCTGTCCTCGCTTTCCTCCGACCTGCTCTCGCTCTGGCCTGCCCTCGCTTTGGCTCCGGCCTGCTCTGGCTCTGGCCTGCCCTCGTCTTGGCTCCGGCCTGCTCTGGCTCTGGCTCTGGCCTGCCTTTGCTCCGGCCTGCTCTCGCTCTGGCCTGCTCTTTCTCTGGCTCTAGCCTGCCTTCTTCGCCTTGGCTCCGGGCTGCTCTCTCTCTGGCTCTTGCCTGCTCTCACTTTGGCTCTGGTCTGCCCTTGCCTGGGCTCCGGCCTGCTCTCGCTCTGGCCTGCTCTTGCTCTGGCCTACCCTGGCTCTGCCTCTGGCCTGCCCTCGCCTTGGCTGCGGCCTGCTCTCGCCTTGGCTCCAGCCTGCTCTCGCTCTAGCTCCGTCCTGCCCTCGCCCTGGCTCCACTATGCCAGAGCTCGGGCTCTGGCCTGCCCTCGCCTTGGCTACGTCCTGCTCTCTCCCTGGCTCTGAGCTGCTCTCGCTCTGGCTTTGGCCTTCCCTCGCTCTGGCTCTGGCCTGTCCTTCCTTGCCTTGGCTCCGGACTGCTCTCGCTCTGGCTCTGGCCTGCTCTTGCTCTGGCCTTCCCTCGCCTTGGCTCTGGCCTGCTCGTGCCCTGGCTCCGGCCTGCTCGTGCCCTGGCTCCGGCCTGCTCTTGCCCTGGCTCCGGCCTGCTCTTGCCCTGGCTCCGGCCTGCTCTTGCACTGGCTCCGGCCTGCTCTCGCTCTGGCTCTGGCCTGCCCTCGCCCTGGCTCCGGCCTGCCGTCGCTCTGCCTCTGGCCTGCCCTCGCCATGGCGCTGGCCTCCTCTCGCCCTGGCTCCAGCCTGCTCTCGCTCTGGCCTGCCCTTGCCTTGGCTCTGGCCTGCTCTGGCTCTGGCCTCGCCCTGGCTCCGGCCTGTTTTCGCCCTGGTTCCGGCCTGCCCTTGCCTTGACTCCGTCCGGCCTTCTCTCGCTCTGGCTCTGGCCAGCCCTTGCCTTGGCTCTGGCCCACTCTCGCTCTGGCCTGCCCTCGACCTGGCTCTGGTCTGCTCTCGTTCTGGCTCTGGCCTGCTCTGGCTCTTGCCTGCCCTCGCCCTGGCTCCGGCCTGCTCTCTCCCTGGCTCCGGCCTGCTCTCGCTCTGGCTCCGACCTGCTCTCGCTCTGGCTCCGACCTGCTCTCGCTCTGGCTCTGACCTGCCCTCGCCTTGGCTCCGGCCTGCTCTCGCCTTGGCTCCGGCCTGCTCTCGCCTTGGCTCCGGCCTGCTCTCGCCTTGGCTCTGGCCTGCTCTTGCTTTGGCTCCGGCCTGCCCTCGCCTTGGCTCCGGCCTGCCCTCGCCCTGGCTCCGGCCTGCCCTTGCTCTGGCTCCAGTCAGCCTTCACCTTGGCTTTGGCCTGCTCTCGCCCTGTCTCCGCCTGCTCTTGCTCTAGCTCTGGCCTGCCCTCATCCTGGATCCGGCCTGCTCCTCGCCCTTGCTCTTGCTTGCTCTGTCTGGCTCTTGCCTGTTCTTTCCTTGTCTCCGGCCTGCTCTCGCTCTGGCTCCGGCCGGCCCTCGTCCTGGCTCCGGCCTGCTCTCGCTCTGGCTCTGGCCTGCTATCTCTCTGGCTCCTGCCTGCCCTCGCCTTGGCTCCTGCCTGTTCTCGCCCTGGATACGACCTAGAGCCTTACCGACCTGCTCTCGCTCTGGTTCCAGCCTGCCCTTACCTTGGCTCATGCCTGCTCTCTATCTGACCTGCCCTCAACTTGACTCCGGCCTGCTCTTGCTCTGGCTCCGGCCTGCCCTCGCTCTGGCCTGCCCTCGCCTTGGCTCCAGTGTGCTATCGCTCTGGCTCCAGCCTGCCCTCGCCCTGGCTCCGGCCTGCTCTGGCTTTGGCCTGCCCTCGCCCTGGCTCCGGCCTGCCGTCGCTCTGCCTCTGGCCTGCCCTCGCCATGGCTCCGGCCTCCTCTCGCCCTGGCTCCAGCCTGCTCTCGCTCTGGCCTGCCCTTGCCTTGGCTCCGGCCTGCTCTCGCCCTGTCTCTTGCTTGCTCTCGCTCTGGCCTGTCCTCTCCTTGGCTCCGGCCTGCTCTCGCACTGGCTCCGGCCTGCTCTCGCACTGGCTCCGGCCTGCCCTCGTCCTGGCTCCGGCCTGCTCTCGCTCTGTCCTGCTCTCGCCCTGGGTCCGGCCTACTCTCGCCTTGGCTCCGTCCGGCCTGCTCTCGCCTTGGCTCCGGCCTATCTCTCTGGCTCCGGCCTGCCCTCGCCTTGGCTCCTACCTGTTCTTGCCCTGGTTCCGGCCTGCATTCTCCTTGGCTCCGGCCTGCTCTCTCTCTGGTTCCGGCCTGCCCTTGCTGTGGCTCATGCCTGCTCTATATCTGGTCTGACCTCAACTTGGCTCTGTCCTGCTCTAGCTCTGGCTCTGGCCTGCCCTCGCTCTGGCTCCGGCCTACTCTCGCTCAGGCTGTGGCCTACCCTCGCCTTGACTCCGGCCTGCTCTTGCCTTGCCTCCGGCCTGCTCTCGCTCTGGCTACGGCCTGCCCTCGCCCTGACTCCGGCCTGCCCTTGCTCTGGCTCCGGCCAGCCCTCGCATTGGCTCCGGCCTGCTCTCGCCCTGCCTCCGACCTTCTCTGGCTCTGGCTCTGGCCTGCCCTGGCTCCGGCCTGCTCTCTCTCTGGCTCTGGCCTGCCCATGCCTTGGCTCCGGCCTGCTATCTCTCTGGCTCTGGCCTGCCCTTGACTTAGCTCCGGCCTGCTCTCGCTCTGACTCTGACCTGCCCTCGCCCTGGCTCTGGCCTACCCTCACCTTGGCCGGCCTGCTCTCGCCTTGGCTCCAGCCTGCTCTCGCCTTGGCTCCGGCCTGCTCTTGCTTTGGCTCCGGCCTGCCCTCGCCTTGGCTCCGGCCTGCCCTCGCCCTGGCTCCGGCCTGCCCTTGCTCTGGCTCCAGTCAGCCTTCACCTTGGCTTTGGCCTGCTCTCGCCCTGTCTCCGCCTGCTATTGCTCTAGCTCTGGCCTGCCCTCATCCTGGATCCGGCCTGCTCCTCGCCCTTGCTCTTGCTTGCTCTGGCTCTTGCCTGTTCTTTCCTTGTCTCCGGCCTGCTCTCGCACTGGCTCCGGCCTGCCCTCGTCCTGGCTCCGGCCTGCTCTCGCTCTGACTCTGGCCTGCTATCTCTCTGGCTCCTGCCTGCCCTCGCCTTGGCTCCTGCCCGTTCTCACCCTGGATACGACCTAGAGCCTTACCGGCCTGCTCTCGCTCTGGTTCCAGCCTGCCCTTACCTTGGCTCATGCCTGCTCTCTATCTGGCCTGCCCTCAACTTGACTCCGGCCTGCTCTTGCTCTGGCTCCGGCCTGCCCTCGCTCTGGCCTGCCCTCGCCTTGGCTCCAGTGTGCTATCGCTCTGGCTCCAGCCTGCCCTCGCCCTGGCTCCGTCCTGCTCTGGCTCTGGCCTGCCCTCGCCCTGGCTCCGGCCTGCCGTCGCTCTGCCTCTGGCCTGCCCTCGCCATTGTTCCGGCCTCCTCTCGCCCTGGCTCCAGCCTGCTCTTGCTCTGGCCTGCCCTTGCCTTGGCTCCGGCCTGCTCTCGCCCTGTCTCTTGCTTGCTCTGGCTCTGGCTCTGGCCTGTCCTCTCCTTGGCTCCGGCCTGCTCTCGCACTGGCTCCGGCCTGCCCTCGTCCTGGCTCCGGCCTGCTCTCGCTCTGTCCTGCTCTCGCCCTGGGTCCGGCCTACTCTCGCCTTGGCTCCGTCCGGCCCGCTCTCGCCTTGGCTCCGGCCTATCTCTCTGGCTCCGGCCTGCCCTCGCCTTGGCTCCTACCTGTTCTTGCCCTGGTTCCGGCCTGCATTCTCCTTGGCTCCGGCCTGCTCTCTCTCTGGTTCCGGCCTGCCCTTGCTGTGGCTCATGCCTGCTCTATATCTGGTCTGACCTTAACTTGGCTCTTCCTGCTCTAGCTCTGGCTCTGGCCTGCCCTCGCTCTGGCTCTGGCCTACTCTCGCTCCGGCCTGCCCCCTTGCCTTGGCTGTGGTCTACCCTCGCCTTGACTCCGGCCTGCTCTCGCCTTGCCTCCGGCCTGCTCTCGCTCTGGCTACGGCCTGCCCTCGCCCTGACTCCGGCCTGCCCTTGCTCTGGCTCCGGCCAGCTCTCGCATTGGCTCCGGCCTGCTCTCGCCCTGCCTCCGACCTTCTCTGGCTCTAGCCTGCCCTCGCCCTGGCTCCGGCCTGCTCTCTCTCTGGCTCTGGCCTGCCCATGCCTTGGCTCCGGCCTGCTATCTCTCTGGCTCTGGCCTGCCCTTGACTTAGCTCCGGCCTGCTCTCGCTCTGACTCTGACCTGCCCTCGCCCTGGCTCTGGCCTACCCTCACCTTGGCCGGCCTGCTCTCGCCTTGGCTCTAGCCTTCTCTCGCTCTGGCTCCTGCCTGCCCTCGCTCTGGCTCCTGCCTGCCCTCGCCTTGACTCCGGCCTGCCCTTGCTCTGGCTCCGGCCAGCCCTCGCATTGGCTCTTGCCTGCTCTCGCCATAGCTCCGACCTGCTGTCTCTCTGGCTCTGGCCTGCCCTTGCCTTGGCTCTGGCCTGCCCTTGCCTTGGCTCTGTCCTGCCCTCGCCTTGGCTCCGGCCTGCTCTTGCCCTGGCTCCGGCATGCTCTCGCTCTGGCTCTGGCCTGCCCTCGCACTGGCTCTGGCCTGCTCTCTCTCTGGCTCTGGCCTGCCCTTGCCCTGTCTCCGGCCTGCTCTCGCTCTGGCTCTGGCCTGCTCTCTCTCTGGCCTCGCCCTGTCTCCGGCCTCCTCTCGCCCTGGTTCCGGCCTGCCCTTGCCTTGGCTTGGGCCTTCTCTCGCTCTGGCTCTCGCCTGCCCTTGCCTTGGCACTGGCCTACGAGATCTCGCTCTGGCTCTGGCCTGCCCTCACCCTGGCTCCGGCCTGCTCTCGCTCTGGCCTGCTCTCGCTCTGGCGTGCCCTCACTTTGGCTCCGGCCTGCTCTCGCTCTGGCTCTGGCCTGCCCTCGCCCTGGCTCCGGAATGTTCTCGCCTTCGCTCCGGCTTGCTATCGCTCTGGCTCTAGCCTGCCCAAGCTCTCTCTGGCTCTGGCTTGCGCCTTGACTCCAGCCTGCTCTGACTCTGGCTCGGGCCAGCCCTTGCCCTGGCTCTGGCCTGCTCTCGCCCTGGCTGCGGCCTGCTCTCGCCCTGGCTCTGGCCTGCTCTCGCCCTGGCTCTGGCCTGCTCTTGCCCTGGTTCCGGCGTGCCCTTGCCTTTGGCTCTAGCCTTCTCTTGCTCTGGCTCTGGCCTGCCCTTGCCTTGGCTCTGGCCAACTCTCGCTCTGGCTCCGGCCTGCCCTTGCCCTGGCTCCGGCCTGCTCTCGCTCTGCCTCTGGCCTGCTCTCGCTCTGGCCTGCTCTCGCTCTGGCTCTGGCCTGCCCCTGACTTTGCTCCGGCTTGCTCCCGCTCTGGCTCTGGCCTGCCCTCTCCTTGGCTCCGGACTGCTCTCGCTTTGGCTCTGGCCTGCCCTTGCTTGGCTCCGTCTGGCCTGCTCTCGCTCTGGCACTGGCCTGCCCTCTCTCTGGCTCTGGCCTGCCCTCGCCTTGTCTCCGGTCTGATCTGACTCTGGCTCTGGCCTGCCCTCGCCCTGCTCTCGCCTTGACTCCGGCCTGCTCTCGCCCTGGCTCTGGCCTGCTCTCACCCTGGTTCCGGCTGCCCTTGCCTTGGCTCCGGCCTTCTTTCTCTCTGGCTCTGGCCTGCCCTTGCCTTGGCTCTGGCCAAATCTCGCTCTGGCCAAGTCGAAGGCAGGCCAGAGCCACAGCGAGAGCAGGCCAGAGCCTGAGCGAGAGCAGGCCGGAGCCAAGGCAAAGGCAGGCCGGAGCCAGAGCGATAGCAGGCCGTAGCCATGGCAAAGGCAGGCCGGACAGATCCAAGGCGAGGACAGGCCGAAACCAGAGCGAGAGAATGCCGAAGCCAGGGCGAGGGCAGGCCAGAGCGAGAGCAGGCCGGAGCCAGAGCGAGGGCAGGCCGGAGCCAGGGAAAGGGCAGGCCGGAGCCAGAGCGAGAGCAAGCCGGAGCCAGGGCGAGGGCAGGCCAGAGCCGGAGCTGGCCGCAGCCAAGGCGAGGGCTGGCCGGAGGCAGAGCCAGGGTAGGCCCGAGCAAGAGCAGGCCGGAGCCAAGGCAAGGACAACCAAAAGCGAGAGCAGTCCTGAGCGAGAGCAGTTCGAAGCCAAGGCGAAGGCAGGCCAGAGCAGGTGCTGGCCGTATCCAAGGCGAGGGCTGGCCGGAGCCAGAGCAAGGGCAGGCCGGAGCTAGGGCGAGGGAAGGCCTAAGCCAGAGCGAGAGCAGGCTGGAGCCAGGGCGAGAGCATGCTGGATGGAGCCAAGGCGAGGGCAGTCCGGAGCCAGAGCGAGAGCAGTTCGTAGCCAGGACGAGAGCAGGCCAGAGCCAGCGCGAGAGCAGGCCCGAGCAAGAGCCAGAGCAGGCGGCCAGGGTGAGGGCAGACCAGAGTGAGAGCGAGAGCAGGCCGGACAGCCAAGGCGAGGCCAGAGCAAGAGCAGGCCATAGCGAGAGTATGCCGGAGCCAGGGCGACGGCAGGCCAGAGCCAGAAAGAGAGTAGGCCAGAGCCATGGCGAGAGCAGGACGGAGCCAAGGCGAGGGCAGGCCGGAGCCCGAGCTATGGCATAGCGGAGCCAGGGTGAGGGCAGTACTTAGCTAGAGCGAGAGCAGGCCGGAGCTAAGGCAAGGACAGGCCAGAGGCAGAGAGCCAGGGTAGGCCAGAGCTAGAGCAGGCCAGAGCGAGAGCAAGCTGGAGCCAAGGCAAGGACAGGCCCAAGCCAGAGCGAGAGCAGGCCAGAGCAAGAGCAGTCCAGAGCCCAGGCGAAGGCAGGCCAGAGCCAGAGCGAGAGCAGGCCAGAGCGAGAGCAGGCAGTAGCCAAGGCGAAGGCAGGCCGGGGCAAGAGGAGGTGTTGGCCGGAGCCAAGATGAGGGCTGGCCAGAGCCAGAGCATACCGGAGCCAGGACGAGTGCAGGCCGGAGCCAGTGCGAGAGCAGGCCAGAGCCAGTGCGAGAGCAGACCAGGGCGAGGGCAGACCAGAGTGAGAGCGAGCGCAGGCCGGAGCCAAGAGCAGGCCAGAGCGAGAGTAGACCGGAGCCAAGGCGAGGGCAGACCGGAGCTAGGGAGAGAGCAGGCCAGAGCCAAGGCGAGGGCAGTCCAGAGCCAGAGCGAAAGCAGGCCAGAGTCAGAGCGAGAGTAGACCGGAGCCAAGACGAGGGCAGGCCGGAGCCAGATCAACGGCAGGCCGGAGCCAGGGCGAGGACAGGCTGAAGCCATAGCAAAAGCAGGCCGGAGCCAGGGAGAGAGCAGGCCAGAGCCAAGGCGAGGGCAGTCCAGAGCGAAAGCAGGCCAGAGCGAGAGCAGTCCGGAGCCAGAGCGAGATCAGACCGGAGCCAGGGCGAGGGCAGGCCAGAGCAAGAGCAGGGGAGGCAAGGCCAGAGCCAGGGCAGGGCGGGCCGGAGCCAGAACGATAGCAGGCCAGTGCCAGAACAAGAGCAGGCCAGAGCGAGAGAAGTCCGGAGCCAAGGTAAGGGCAGGCCAGAGCCAGAGAGAGAGTAGGCCTGAGCCAGAGCGAGAGCAGGCCGGAGCCAAGGCGAAGGCAGGCCAGAACCAGAGCGAGAGCAGGCTGGAGTCAAGACGAGGGCAGGCCAGAGCCAGAGCAAGGGCAGGCCGGAGCCAGGGCGAGGGCAGGCCGGAGACAGAGCGAGAGCAGGTCGGAGACAAGGCTAGAGCAGACTGGAGCCAAGGCGAGGGCAGGCCAGAGCCAGGGCGAGAGCAGGCCGGAGCCAAGGCAAGGGCAGGCCGGAGCCATGGCGAAGGCACGCCAGAGCGAGAGCTGGCCGGAGACAGGGTGAGGCCAGAGCGAGAGAGCAGGGCGATGGCAGGCCAGATCTGGCCAGAGCAAGAGCAGGGGAGGCAAGGCCAGAGCCAGGGCAGGGCGGGCCGGAGCCAGAACGATAGCAGGCCAGTGCCAGAACAAGAGCAGGCCAGAGCGAGAGAAGTCCGGAGCCAAGGTAAGGGCAGGCCAGAGAGAGAGTAGGCCTGAGCCAGAGCGAGAGCAGGCCGGAGCCATGGCGAAGGCACGCCAGAGCGAGAGCTGGCCGGAGACAGGGTGAGGCCAGAGCGAGAGAGCAGGGCGAGGCCAGAGCGAGAGAGCAGTCCAGAGCGAGAGTAGGCTGGAGCCTGGGCGAGGGCGACCAGAGCCAGAGAGAGAGCAGGGCGAGGGCGACCAGAGCCAGAGAGAGAGCAGGTAGCAGGGCGAGGGCAGGCCAGAGCAAGATCAGGCCGGAGCCAGGGCCAGGGCTGACCGGAGCCAGAGCAAGGGCACGAGGGCAGGCCGGAGCCAGAGCGATGGCAGGCCAGAGCCAGGGCAAGTGCAGTCCGAAGCTAAAGCGAGAGTAGGCCGGTGCCAAGGCGAGAGCAGGGCCGGAGCCAAGGCGAGGGCAGGCCAGAGCGAGAGCAGGCCGGACCCAAGGCGAGGGCAGGCCAGAGCGAGAGCAGTCTGGAGCCAAGGAAAGGGCAGGCCGGAGCCAGATGTAGCAGGCTTGAGCCAGAGCGAGAGCAGGCCGGAGTCAAGACGAGGGCAGGCCAGAGTAAGAGCAGCCGGAGCCAGGGCGAGAGCAGCCGGAGCCAGGGCGAGGGTAGGCCAGACGACCAATCAGCAGTATTGGCGCCAAATTTAAACACCGCTTTACTGATTTGTCGCGGTGGCCGGCCGCCCTTAGCAGGAGTTACCTTACCTGCTGCTGCTTGCTGTCCAGCAGCAGACTGAAAAGAGCAAGAGCAGGCCGGATAGCCAGGGCGAGAGCAGGCCGGAGCCAGAGCAAGGGCTGGCCGGTGCCAGATCCAGAGCAGGACGGAACCAGGGCGAGGGCAGGCCAGAGTGGCGAGAGCAGGCCGGAGCCAAGGCAAGAGAGCAGGCCAGAGCGAGAGCAGGCCGGAGCCAGGGCGAGAGTAGGCCAGAGCCAAGGCAAGGGCAGGCCAGAGCGAGAGAAGGCCGGAACCAGGAGGTGGGCAGGCCGGAGACAGGGCGAGGCCAGAGCCAGATAGAGAGTAGGCCAGGGGCGAGGGCAGGCCAGAGCCAGAGAGAGAGCAGGCCGGAGTGCGAAGGCAGGCCAGAGCCAGGGCGAGAGCAGGCCGGACACAGGGCGAGGCCAGAGCAAGAGCTGACCAGAGCCAGAACAAGCGCAGGCCGGAGCCAGGGCGAGGGCAGGCCGGAGCCAGGGCGAGGGCAGGCCAGAGCCAGAGCAAGAGAAGTCCGGAGCCAAGGGCAGGCCAGACAGAGCCAGAGCGACAGCAGGCCTACGCCAGAGCGACAGCAGGCCTACGCCAGAGCGGGAGCAGGCCGGAGCCAAGGCGAAGGCAGGCCATAACAAGAGCGAGAGCAGGCTGGAGTTAAGACCCTCGGGCAGGCCAGAGCAAGAGCATGCCAGAGCAAGAGCAGGCCGGAATCAGGGCGAGGGCAGGCCAGAGCCAGAGCAGGCCGGAGCCAAGGCGAGGGTTAGCCGGAGCCAGAGCAAGGGCAGGCCGGAGCCAGAGCAAGGGCAGGCCGGAGCCAGGCTGAGGACTGGCCGGAGCCAGGGCGAGAGCAGGCCGGAGCCAAGGCGAGGGCAGGTCAGAGCCAGATCCAGCAGAGCAGGCTGGATGGAGCCAGGGCGAGGGCTGGCCAGACAGAGCAAGAGCAGGCCGGATCCAAGGTGAGGGAAGCCAGAGCGAGAGGAGGCCAGAGCCAGAGCGAGAGCAGGCCGGAGCCAGGGCGAGGGCAGGCCAGAGCGAGAGTAGGCCAGAGCCAAGTCAAGGACAGGCCAGATCTGGCGAGAAAAGGCCGGAGCCAAGGCAAGGGCAGCTCGGAACCAGGACGAGAGCAGGCCGGAGACAGGGTGAGGCCAGAGCAAGAGCAGGCCAGAGCCAGGGCGAGGGCAGGCCAGAGAGAGGGCAGGCCAGAGCGAGAGCAGGCCAGAGCCAAGGAGGGCAGGCCAGAGCGAGAGCAGGCCGGAGCCAAGGCGAAGGCAGGCCAGAAGAAGAGCGAGAGCAGGCTGGAGTCAAGGGCAGGCCAGAGCAAGGGCGAGGGCAGGCCAGAGCAACAGCTGGCCGGAGTCAGGGCGAGAGCAGGCCGGAGTCAGAGCAAGGGCAGGCCGGAGCCAGGGAGAGAGCAGGCCAGAGCCAAGGCGAGGGCTGGCCGGAGCCAGAGCGAGAGCAGGCCGGAGCCAAGGCGAGAGTAGGCTCCCGGAGCCAAGGAGAGGGCAGGCCAGAGCGAGAGCAGTCCGGAGCCAAGGCCCTGAGGACAGTGTGCCTGAGCCAGATCCAGAGCAGGCCGGAGTCAGGGCGAGGGCAGGCCAGAGTCAGAGCAAGAGCAGGCCGGAGCCAAGGCCAGAGCAGGCCGGAGCCAGGGCGAGGGTAGGCCAGAGCCAAGGCAAGGGCAAGCCAGAGCCAGAGCGATACGAAAGCCAGAGCCAAGGCAAGGGCAGGCCGGAACCAGGGCGAGAGCAAGCTGGAGACAGGGCGAGGCCAGAGCGAGAGTAGGCCAGAGCCAGGGCGATGGCAGGCCAGAGTCAGAGCAAAAGCAGGCCGGAGCCAAGGCGAGAGCAGGCCAGAGCCAAGGCGAGGGTAGGCCAGAGCCAAGGCAAGGGCAAGCCAGAGCCAGAGCGATACGAAGGCCAGAGCCAAGTCAAGGGCAGGCTGGAGACAGGGCGAGGCCAGAGCGAGAGTAGGCCAGAGCCAGGGCAAGGGCAGGCCAGAGCCAGAGTGATAGAAGGCCAGAGTCAAGGCGAGAGCAGGCTGGAGACAGGGCGAGGCCAGAGCCAGAACAAGAGCGAGATCAGGCTGGAGCCAAGGTGAAGGTAGGCCAGAACAAGAGCGAGATCAGGCTAGAGTCAAGACGAGGGCATTCCAGAGCCAGAGGAAGAGCAGGCCGGAGCCAAGGCATGGGCAGGACAGAGTCAGAGAGAGAGCAGGCCGAAGCCAGGGCGAGGGCAGGCCAGAGCGAGAGCAGGTCGGAGCCAGGGCGAGAGCAGGCCGGAGGCAATGCGAGGCCAGGCCGGAGCCAGAGCAAGGGCAGGCCGGAGTCAGGGCGAGGGCAGGCCGGAGGCAGAGTGAGAGCAGGCCGGAGCCAAGGCGAGAGCAGGCCGGAGCCAAGGCAAGGGTATGTCAGAGCCAAGGCGAGAGCAGGCCGGAGACAGGGCGAGGCCAGAGCGAGAGTAGGCCAGAGCCAAGGCAAGGGCAGGCCAGAGCCAGAGCGAGAGAAGGCCGGAGCCAAGGCAAGGGCAGGCCGGAACAAGGGCTAGATCAGGCCCGAGACAGGGCGAGGCCAGAGCCAGAGCAGGCCACAGCCAGAGTGAGAGTATGCCGGAGCCAGGACGAGGGCAGGCCAGAGCCAGAGAGAGCAGGCCAGAGCCAGGGCGAGGGCGGGCCAGAGCCAAAGCGAGAGCAGGCCGGAGCCAGGGCGAGAGCAGGCCGGAGATAAGGCGAGGGCAGGCCGGAGCCAGAGCGATGGCAGGCCGGAGCCAGGGCAAGGGCAGTCCGGAACTAGAGCGAGAGCAGGCCGGAGCCAAGGCGAGGGCGGGCCAGAGCGAGAGCAGGCCGGAGCCAAGGCGAGGGCAGGCCAGAGCAAGAGCAGGTCGGAGCCAAGGTGAGGGCAGGCCAGTGCCAGAGCGAGAGCAGGCCGGAGCCAAGGCGAGGGGAGGCCAGAGCGAGAGCAGGCCGGAGCCAGGGCGAGAGCAGGCCGGAGCCAAGGCGAGGGCAGGCCAGAGCAAGAGCAGGTCGGAGCCAAGGGCGAGAGCAGGCCAGAGCCAGCAGGAGAGCAGGCCAGAGCTACAGCCAGAGCAGGCCGGAGTCAGGGCGATGGCAGACCAGAGTCAGAGCGAGGGCAGGCCAGAGCCAGAGTGAGAGCAGGCCAGTGCCTGAGCGAGAGCAGTCCGGAGCCAAGGCAAGGGCAGGCCAGAGCCAGAGAGAGAGTAGGCCTGAGCCAGAGCAAGAGCAGGCCGGAGCCAAGGAGAAAGCAGCCCAGAACCAGAGCGAGAGCAGGTCGGAACCAAGGCGAGGGCAGGCCATAGGCAGAGCCAGGGCATGCCAGAGCAAGAGAGAGAGCAGGCCGGAGCCAAGGTGATGGCAGGCCAGAGTCAGAGTGAGAACAGGCCAGAGCCAAGGTGAGGGCAGGCCAGAGCGAGAGCAGGCCAGTGCCAGAGCGAGAGCAGGCCAGTGCAAGAGCTAGAGAATTCCGGAGCCAAGGGCAGGCCAGAGCCAGAGAGCTAGTAGGCCTGAGCCAGAGCGAGAGGAGGCCGGAGCCAAGGCAAAGGCAGACCCGAACCAGAGCGAGAGCAGGTCGGAGTCAAGACGAGGGCAGGCCAGAGCAAGAGCAGGCTGGAGCCAAGGCAAGGGCAGGCCGGAACAAGGGTGAGAACAGGCCGGAGTCAAGACGAGGGCAGGCCAGAGCAAGAGCAGGCCAGAGCCAGAGCAAGAGCAGGCCGGAGCCAGGGCGAGGGCAGGCCAGAGCAAGAGCAGGCCGGAGCCAGGGCGAGAGCAGGCCGGAGCCAAGGCGAGGGCTGGCCGGAGCCAGCGCAAGGGCAGGGCGAGAGCAGACCGGAGCCAAGGCGAGGGCAGGCCAGAGCAAGAGCAGGTCGGAGCCAAGGCGAGGGCAGGTCAGAGCCAGAGCTAGAGCAGGCCGGAGCCAAGGCGAGGGGAGGCCAGAGCGAGAGCAGGCCAGAGTGAAAGCAGTCCGGAGCCAAGGCAAGTGCAGGCCAGAGCCGGAGCGATAGCAGGCCTGAGCCAGAGCGAGAGCAGGCCTGAGCAAGAGCAGGCCGGAGCCAAGGCGAAGGCAGGCCAGAACAAGAGCGAGATCAGACCAGAGTAAAGACGAGGGCAGGCCAGAGCCAGTGGAAGAGCAGGCCGGAGCCAAGGCATGGGCAGGCGAGAGCCAGAGAGAGAGCAGGCCGGAGCCAGAGCGAGGGCAGGCCAGAGCAAGAGCAGGTCGGAGCTAATGCGAGGGCTGGCCTGAGCTAGAGCAAGGGCAGGCCGGAGCCAGGGCGAGAGCAGGCCGGAGCCAAGGCGAGGGCTGGCCAGAGTCAGAGCAAGGGCAGGCCGGAGCCAGGGTGAGGGCAGGCCGGAGCCAGAGCAAGAGCAAGCTAGAGTCAAGGCGAGAGCAGGCCGAAGCCAAGGCGAGGGCAGTCCAGAGCGAGAGCAGGCCGGAGCCAGGGCGAGAGAGCAGGCCGTAGCCAAGGAGAAGGCAGGCCAGAGCCAAATCTAGAGCAGGCCGGAGCCAGGGCGAGGACAGGCCAGAGTCAGAGCGAGAGCAGGACGGAGCCAAGGCGAGGGCACGCCAGAGCGAAAGCAGGCCAGAGCGAGAGCAGGCCGGGGCCAGGGCGAGGGCAGGCCAGAGCAAGAGTAGGCCAGAGCCAAGGCAAGGGCAGGCCAGAGCCAGAGCAAGAGAAGGCCGGAGCCAAGGCAAGGGCAGGCCGGAACCAGGGCGAGAGCACGCTGTTGACAGTTCGAGGCCAAAGCCAGAGCGAGAGCAGACCAGAGCCAGAGCGAAACTAGGCCGGAGCCATGGCTAGGGCAGGGCAGGCCAGAGCCAGAGAGAGAGCAGGCTGGAGCCAGGGTGATGGCAGGCCAGAGCCAGAGCGACCGCAGGCAGGAGCCAGGGCGAGAGCAGTCCGGAGCCAAGGCAAGGGCAGTCCGGAGCCAGAGCGAAGGCAGTCCGGATGTAGAGCGAGAGAGCGAGAGCAGGCCGGAGCCAAGGCGAGATTAGACCGAAGCCAAGGCGAGGGCAGGCTAGAGGCAGAGCCAGGGCAGGCCAGAGCAAGAGTAGGTCGGACCCAGGGCGAGAGCAGGCCAGAGCCAGGGCAAGGGCTGGCCGGAGCCAGAGCAAGGGCAGGTTAGAGCCAGTGCGAGAGCAGGCCGTAGCCAAGGTGAGAGCAGGCCGGAGCCAAGGCGAGGGTACACCAGAGCCAGATCGAGAGCAGGCCGGAGCCAGGACAAGGGCAGGCCAGAGTCATAGAGAGAGCAGGCCGGAGCCAAGGCAAGGGCAGGCCAGAGCCACAGAGAGAGCAGGCCGGAGCCAGGGCGAGGGCTGGCCAGAGCGAGAGCAGTACGGAGCCAAGGCGAGGGCTAGCCGGAGCCAGAGCAAGGGCAGTCCGGATCTAGGGCGATGGCGGGCCGGAGCCAGAGCGAGAGTAGGTCGGAGCCAGAGTGAGAGCAGGCCGGAACCAGGGCAAAGGCTGGTCGGAGCCAGGGCGAGGGCTGGCCGGAGCCAGAGCGAGGGTAGGCCAGAGCGAGAGCAGGCCTGAGCAAGGACGAGGGCAGACCGGAGCCAGGGCGAGGGCAGGCCAGAGTCAGAGCGAGAGCTGGCCGGAGCTAAGGCTAGGGCAGGCCGGAGCCAAGGCATGGGCAGGCCAGAGCCAGAGATAGAGCAGGCCGGATCCAATGCAAGGGCTGGCCGTAGCTAAGGCGAGAGCAGGCCGAAGCCAAGGCGAGGGTAGGCCAGAGCGAGAGCCGGCCAGAGCGAGAGCAGGCCGGAGGCTCGGCGAGGGCAGGCCAGAGCCAGAGCGAGAGAAGGCCTGAGCCAAGGCAAGATCAGGCCGGAACCAGGGCGAGAGCAGGCTGGAGCCAGGGCGAGGGCAGGCAAAAGCCAGAGCGAGAGTAGGCCAGGGGGCATGGGCAGGCCAGAGCGAGAGAAGGCCGGAGCCAAGGCAAGAGCAGGACGGAACAAGGGCTAGATCAGGCCCGAGACAGGGCGAGGCCAGAGCGAGAGCAGGCCACAGCCAGAGTGAGAGTATGCCAGAGCCAGGGTGAGGGCAGGCCAGAGAAAGAGCAGGCCGGAGGCAGGGCGAGGGCGGGCCAGAGCCAAAGCGAGAGCCGGCCGGAGCCAGGGCAAGAGCAGGCCGGAGCTAAGGCGAGGGCAGGCCGGAGCCAGAGCGATGACAGGCCGGAGCCAGGGCAAGGGCTGTCCTGAACTAGAGCGAGAGCAGGCCGGAGCCAAGATGAGAGCTGGCCGGAGCCAAGGCGAGGGCAGGCCAGAGGCAGAGCCAGGGCAGGCCAGAGCAAGAGCAGGCCAGAGCAAGAGCAGGTCGTAGCCAAGTCGAGGGCAGGCCAGAGCGAGAGCAGGCTGGAGCCAAGGCAAGGGGAGGCCAGAGCGAGAGCAGGCCAGAACCAGAGCGAGAGCAGGCCGGAACCAGGGCGATGGCAGGCAAAAGCAAGAGCGAGAGTAGGCCAGAGCCAAGGCAAGTGCAGGCCAAAGCCAGAGCGAGAGAAGGCCGTAGCCAAGGCAAGGGCAGGCCGGAACAAGGGCTAGATCAAGCCCGAGACAGAGCGAGGCCAGAGCGAGAGCAGGCCACAGTCAGAGTGAGAGTATGCCGGAGACAGGGCGAGGGCAGGCCAGAGCCAGAGAGAGAGCAGGCCGGAGCAAGGGCGAGGGCGGGCCAGAGCCAAAGCGAGAGCAGGCCGGAGCCAGGACGAGAGCAGGCCCGGCTAAGGCGAGGGCAAGCCGGAGCCAGAGCGATGGTAGGCCGCAGCCAGGGCAAGGGGCAAGGGCAAGGGCAGTCCAGAACTAGAGCGAGACCAGGCCGGAGCCAAGGTGAGAGCTGGCCTGAGCTAGAGCAACAAGGGCAGGCCGGAGTCAGGGCAAGGTCAGGCCGGAGCCAGAGCAAGGGCAGGCCGGAGTCAGACCGAGGGCAGGCCAGAGCCAGAGCAAGAGCAGGCCGGAGCCAGGGCGATGGAAGGCCAGAGCAAGAGCAGGCCGGAGCCAAGGCAAGAGCAGGCCGGAGCCAAGGTGAGAGCAGGCCGGAGCCAAGGCGAGGGTACGCCAGAGCGAGAGCAGGCCGGAGCCAGGACGAGGACAGGCCAGAATCATAGAGAGAGCAGGCCGGAGCCAAGGCAAGGGCAGGCCAGAGAGAGAGCAGGCCGGAGCCAGGGCGAGGGCAGGCCGGAGCCAGAGCGAGACCAGGCAGTAGCCAAGGCGAGAGCAGGACGGAGCAAAGGCGAGGGTAGGCCAAAGCGAGAGCAGGCCGGAGCCAGGACGAGGCAGGCCGGAGCCAGGCGAGAGGAAGCCGGAGCCAAGGAGAGGGCATGCCAGAACCAGAGCAGGCAGGAGCCAGGGCTAGGGCAGGCCAGAGTAACAGCGAGAGCAGGCCGGAGCCGAGGCGAGTGCAGGCCACAGCCAGAGCGAGAGAAGGGCAGAGCCATGGTAAGCAGGCCAGAGCCTGAGCGAGAGCAGGCCGGAGCCATGGCGAGGGCAGGCCAGAGCCTGAGCGAGAGTAGGCCAGGGACAAGGCAAGGGCAGGCCAGAGCCAGAGCGAGAGAAGGACGGAGCCAAGGCAAGGGCAGGCCTGAACCAGGGCGAGAGCAGGCCGGAGCCAGGGCGAGGCTAGAGGCAGAGCCAGAGCAGGCCAGAGCCAAAGCGAGAGTAGGCCCGAGCCAGGGAGAGGGCAGGCCAGAGCCAGAGAGAGAGAAGGGCGAAGCCTGGGCGAGGGCAGGCCTGAGCCAGAGCGAAAGCAGGTCGGAGCCAGGTCGAGACCAGGCCGGAGCCAAGGCAAGGGCAGGCTGGGAGCCAGAGCGATGGCAAGCCGGATCCAGGGCAAGGGCAGTCCGTAGCTAGAGCGAGAGCAGGCCGGAGCCACGGCGAGAGCAGGCCGGAGCCAAGGCGAGGACAGGCCGGAGCCAGAGCAAACGCAGGCCGGAGCCAGGACGAGGGCAGGCCGGAGCCAGAGTGATGGCAAGCCGGAGCCAGGGCGCAGGCAGTCCGGAGCTAGAGCGAGAGCAGGCCGGAACCAGGGGGAGAGCAGGCCGGAGCCAAGGCGAGGGCAGGCCGGAGCCAAGGCGAGGGCAGGCCAGAGCCAGAGCGAGAGCAGGCCGGAGCCAGGACGAGGGCAGGCCGGAGCCAGGGTGAGAGCAGGACGGAGCCAAGGCGAGGACAGACCAGAGCCACAGCGACAGCCGGCCAGAGCAAGGGCAGGCCGGAGCCAGGGCGAGAGCAGGCCGGAGCCAGGGCGAGGACAGGCCAGAGCGAGAGCAGCCCAGAGCCAGGTCGAGGGCAGGCCAGAGCCAGAGTAAGAGCAGGCCGGAGCCAAGGCGTGGGCAGGCCAGAGCGAGGGCAGGCCAGAGCCAGAGCGAGGGTAGGCCAGAGCCAGAGAGAGAGCAGGCCAGAGCCAAGCGAGGGCAGGCCAGAGCCAAAACGAGAGCAGTCCGGATCCAAGGCGAGGGCAGGCCAGAGCGAGAGTAAGCCGGAGCAAAGGCAAAGGCAGGCCAGAGCCAGAGTGAGAGCAGGCCAGAGCCTGAGCGAGAGCAGGCCAGAGCCAGGGCGAGAGCAGGCCGGAGCCAGGGCAAGGGCAGGCCGGAGCCAGAGCGAGAGTTGGCCAGAGCCAAGGCAAGGGCAGGCCAGACCCAGAGCGATAGAAGGCCGGAGCCAAGACAAGGGCAGGCCGGAACCAGGGCGAGAGCAGGCAAGAGCCAGAGCGATGGCAAGCCGGACCCAGGGCGACGCCAGATCCAAAGCAAGAGCCTGGGCGAGGGCAGGCCAGGGCGAGAGCAGGTCGGTGCCAGGGCGAGAGCAGGCTGGAGCCAAGGCGAGGGCAGAACGGAGCCAGAGCGATGGCAAGCTGGAGCCAGGGCGAGCGCAGTCCGGAGCTAGAGCGAGAGCAGGCCGGAGCTAGGGCAAGAGCAGGCCGGAGCCAAGGAGAGGGCAGGCCAGAGCGAGAGCAGGCCGGAGCCAGGACGAGGGCAGGCCGGAGCCAGGGTGAGAGCAGGCCGGAGACAGAGCGAGGGTTGGCCAAAGCCAAGGCAGTGGCAGGCCGGAACCAGGGCGAGAGCAGGCAAGAGCCAGAGCGATGGCAAGCCGGACCCAGGGCAAGGCCAGTCCGGAGCTAGAGCGAGAGCAAGCCGGAGCCAAGCGAGGACAGGCCAGAGCCAAATCGAGAGCAGTCCGGATCCAAGGCGAGGGCAGGCCAGAGCGAGGGTAAGCTGGAGCAAAGGCAAGGGCAGGCCAGAGCCAGAGTGAGAGAAGGCCGGAGCCAAGGAAAGGGCAGGCCAGAGCAGGCCAGAGCCAGAGCTGTCCGGAGCCAGAGCTAGGGCAGGCCTGAGCCAGAGGGAGAGCAGGCTGGAGCCATGGCGAAGGCAGGCCAGAACAAGAGCGAGATCAGGCTAGAGTCAAGACGAGGGCAGGCAAGAGCCAGAGGAAGAGCAGGCCGGAACCAAGGTATGCGTAGGCCAGAGCGAGAGCAGGTCGGAGCCAATGCAAGGGTAGGCCGGAGTCAGGGCGAGGGCAGGCCGGAGCCAGAGTAAGAGGAGGCCGGAGCCAAGGCGAGAGCAGGCCGGAGCCAAGGCGAGGGTAGGCCAGAGCCAAGGCAAGGGCAGGCCAGAGCCAGAGCGATAGAAGGCCAGAGCCAAGGCAAGGGCAGGCCGGAACCAGGGCGAGAGCAGGCTGGAGACAGGGAGAGGCCAGAGCCAGAGAGAGAGCAGGCCAGAGTGAGAGTAGGCCAGAGCCAGGGCGAGGGCAGGCCAGAGCCAGAGAGAGAGCAGGCCGGAGCCAAGGCGAGAGCAGGCCGGAGCCAAGGCGAGAGGAGGCCGGATCCAGAGCAAGAACATGCCGGAACCAGGGCCAGGGCAGGCCAGAGCCAGAGAGAGGGTAGGCTGGAGCCAGGCCTGGCAAGGGTAGGCCGGAGCTAGGGCGAGAGCAGGCCGGAGCCAAGGCGAGGGATGGCCGGAGCCAGAGCAAGGGCAGGCCGGATCCAGAGCAAGGTCAGGCCGGAGTCAGGGCGAGGGCAGGCCGGAGCCTGAGCGAGAGCAGGCCGGAGCCAAGGCAAGAGCAGGCCGGAGCCAAGGCGAGGGTAGGCCAGAGCGAGAGCAGGCCTGAGCAAGGACGAGGGCAGGCCGGAGCCAGGGCGAGGGCAGGCCAGAGTCAGAGCGAGAGCTGGCCGGAGCAAAGGCTAGGGCAGGCCGGAGCCAAGGCATGGGCAGGCCAGAGCCAGAGAGAGAGCAGGCCGGATCCAATGCAAGGGCTGGCCGTAGCTAAGGCGAGAGCAGGCCGAAGCCAAGGCGAGGGTAGGCCAGAGCGAGAGCAGGCCGGAGGCTCGGCGAGGGCAGGCCAGAGCGAGAGAAGGCCTGAGCCAAGGCAAGATCAGGCCGGAACCAGGGCGAGAGCAGGCTGGAGCCAGGGCGAGGGCAGGCAAAAGCCAGAGCGAGAGTAGGCCAGGGGGCATGGGCAGGCCAGAGCGAGAGAAGGCCGCAGCCAAGGCAAGGGCAGGACGGAACAAGGGCTAGATCAGGCCCGAGACAGGGCGAGGCCAGAGCGAGAGCAGGTCACAGCCAGAGTGAGAGTATGCCAGAGCCAGGATGAGGGCAGGCCAGAGAAAGAGCAGGCCGGAGGAAGGGCGAGGGCGGGCCAGAGCCAAAGCGAGAGCCGGCCGGAGCCAGGGCAAGAGCAGGCCGGAGCTAAGGCGAGGGCAGGCCGGAGCCAGAGCGATGGCAGGCCGGAGCCAGGGCAAGGGCTGTCCTGAACTAGAGCGAGAGCAGGCCGGAGCCAAGGTGAGAGCTGGCCGGAGCCAAGGCGAGGGCAGGCCAGAGGCAGAGCCAGGGCAGGCCAGAGCCAGAGCAAGAGCAGGCCAGAGCCAGAGCAAGAGCAGGTCGTAGCCAAGTCGAGGGCGAGGCCAGGTCCAGAGCAAGAGCAGGCCAGATCGAGAGTAGGCTGGAGCCAAGGCGAGGGCAGGCTGGAGCCTGGGCGAGGGCAGGCCAGGGCGAGAGCAGGTCGGAGCCAGGGCGAGAGCAGGCCGGAGCCAGGGCGAGGGCAGAACGGAGCCAGAGCGATGGCAAGCTGGAGCCAGGGCGAGCGCAGTCCGGAGCTAGAGCGAGAGCAGGCCGGAGCTAGGGCAAGAGCAGGCCGGAGCCAAGGAGAGGGCAGGCCAGAGCCAGAGCGAGAGCAGGCCGGAGCCAGGACGAGGACAGGCCGGAGCCAGGGTGAGAGCAGGCCGGAGCCAGGACGAGGACAGGCCGGAGCCAGGGTGAGAGCAGGCCGGAGCCAGAGCGAGGGTTGGCCAGAGCCAAGGCAGTGGCAGGCCGGAACCAGGGCGAGAGCAGGCAAGAAACAGAGTGATGGCAATCCGGACCCAGGGCGAAGCCAGTCCGGAGCTAGAGCGAGAGCAAGCCGGAGCCAAGCGAGGGCAGGCCAGAGCCAAATCTAGAGCAGTCCGGATCCAAGGCGAGGGCAGGCCAGAGCGAGAGTAAGCTGGAGCAAAGGCAAGGGCAGGCCAGAGCCAGAGTGAGAGAAGGCCGGAGCCAAGGAAAGGGCAGGCCAGAGCCAGAGCAGGCCAGAGCTGTCCGGAGCCAGAGCTAGGGCAGGCCTGAGCCAGAGCGAGAGCAGGCTGGAGCCATGGCGAAGGCAGGCCAGAACAAGAGCGAGATCAGGCTAGAGTCAAGACGAGGGCAGTCAAGAGCCAGAGGAAGAGCAGGCCGGAGCCAAGGTATGCGTAGGCCAGAGCGAGAGCAGGTCGGAGCCAGGCCGAGAGCAGGCCGGAGCCAATGCAAGGGTAGGCCGGAGTCAGGGCGAGGGCAGGCCGGAGCCAGAGTAAGAGGAGGCCGGAGCCAAGGCGAGAGCAGGCCGGAGCCAAGGCGAGGGTAGGCCAGAGCCAAGGCAAGGGCAGGCCAGAGCCAGAGCGATAGAAGGCCAGAGCCAAGGCAAGGGCAGGCTGGAACCAGGGCGAGAGCAGGCTGGAGACAGGGCGAGGCCAGAGCCAGAGAGAGAGCAGGCCAGAGTGAGAGTAGGCCAGAGCCAGGGCGAGGGCAGTCCAGAGCCAGAGAGAGAGCAGGCCGGAGCCAAGGCGAGAGCAGGCCGGAGCCAAGGCGAGAGGAGGCCGGATCCAGAGCAAGAACATGCCGGAACCAGGGCGAGGGCCGGCCAGAGCCAGAGAGAAAGTAGGCTGGAGCCAGGCCTGGCGAGGGTAGGCCGGAGCTAGGGCGAGAGCAGGCCGGAGCCAAGGCGAGGGATGGCCGGAGCCAGAGCAAGGGCAGGCCGGATCCAGAGCAAGGTCAGGCCGGAGTCAGGGCGAGGGCAGGCCGGAGCCTGAGCGAGAGCAGGCCGGAGCCAAGGCAAGAGCAGGCCGGAGCCAAGGCGAGGGTAGGCCAGAGCGAGGACAGGCCTGAGCAAGGACGAGGTCAGGCCGGAGCCAGGGCGAGGGCAGGCCAGAGTCAGAGCGAGAGCCGGCCGGAGCTAAGGCTAGGGCAGGCCGGAGCCAAGGCATGGGCAGGCCAGAGCCAGAGATAGAGCAGGCCGGATCCAATGCAAGGGCTGGCCGTAGCTAAGGCGAGAGCAGGCCGAAGCCAAGGCGAGGGTAGGCCAGAGCGAGAGCCGGCCAGAGCGAGAGCAGGCCGGAGGCTCGGCGAGGGCAGGCCAGAGCCAGAGCAAGAGAAGGCCTGAGCCAAGGCAAGATCAGGACGGAACCATGGCGAGAGTAGGCTGGAGCCAGGGCGAGGGCAGGCAAAAGCCAGAGCGAGAGTAGGCCAGGGGGCATGGGCAGGCCAGAGCGAGAGAAGGCCGGAGCCAAGGCAAGGGCAGGACGGAATAAGGGCTAGATCAGGCCCGAGACAGGGCGAGGCCAGAGCGAGAGCAGGCCACAGCCAGAGTGAGAGTATGCCAGAGGTGAGGGCAGGCCAGAGAAAGAGCAGGCCGGAGGCAGGGCGAGGGCGGGCCAGAGCCAAAGCGAGAGCCGGCCGGAGCCAGGGCAAGAGCAGGCCGGAGCTAAGGCGAGGGCAGGCCGGAGCCAGAGCGATGGCAGGCCGGAGCCAGGGCAAGGGCTGTCCTGAACTAGAGCGAGAGCAGGCCGGAGCCAAGGTGAGAGCTGGCCGGAGCCAAGGCGATGGCAGGCCAGAGGCAGAGCCAGGGCAGGCCAGAGCAAGAGCAGGCCAGAGCCAGAGCAAGAGCAGGTCGTAGCCAAGTCGAGGGCAGGCCGGAGCCAAGGCGAGGGGAGGTCAGAGCGAGAGCAGGCCAGAACCAGAGCGAGAGCAGGCCGGAACCAGGGCGAGGGCAGGCAAAAGCAAGAGCGAGAGTAGGCCAGAGCCAAGGCAAGGGCAGGCCAAAGCCTGAGCGAGAGAAGGCCGGAGCCAAGGCAAGGGCAGGCCGGAACAAGGGCTAGATCAGGCCCGAGACAGAGCGAGGCCAGAGCGAGAGCAGGCCACAGTCAGAGTGAGAGTATGCCGGAGACAGGGCGAGGGCAGGCCAGAGCCAGAGAGAGAGCAGGCCGGAGCAAGGGCGAGGGCGGGCCAGAGCCAAAGCGAGAGCAGGCCGGAGCCAGGACGAGAGCAGGCCCGGCTAAGGCGAGGGCAGGCCGGAGCCAGAGCGATGGTAGGCCGGAGCCAGGGCAAGGGGCAAGGGCAAGGGGCAAGGGCAGTCCAGAACTAGAGCGAGACCAGGCCGGAGCCAAGGTGAGAGCTGGCCTGAGCTAGATCAACAAGGGCAGGCCGGAGTCAGGGCAAGGTCAGGCCGGAGCCAGAGCAAGGGCAGGCCGGAGTCAGGCCGAGGGCATGCCAGAGCCAGAGCAAGAGCAGGCCGGAGCCAGGGCGATGGCAGGCCAGAGCAAGAGCAGGCCGGAGCCAGGGCGAGAGCAGGCCGGAGCCAAGCAAGGGCAGGCCGGAGCCAAGGTGAGAGCAGGCCGGAGCCAAGGCGAGGGTACGCCAGAGCGAGAGCAGGCCGGAGACAGGACGAGGACAGGCCAGAGTCATAGAGAGAGCAGGCCGGAGCCAAGGCAAGGGCAGGCCAGAGAGAGTGCAGGCCGGAGCCAGGACGAGGGCAGGCCAGAGCGACAGCAGTTCGGAGCTAGGGCGAGAGCAGGCTGGAGCCAAGGCGAGGGATGGCCGGAGCCAGAGCAAGTGCAGGCCGGATCCAGGGCGAGGGCAGGCCGGAGCCAGAGCGAGACCAGGCAGTAGCCAAGGCGAGAGCAGGACGGAGCAAAGGCGAGGGTAGGCCAAAGCGAGAGCAGGCCGGAGCCAGGACGAGGCAGGCCGGAGCCAGGCGAGAGGAAGCCGGAGCCAAGGAGAGGGCATGCCAGAACCAGAGCAGGCAGGAGCCAGGGCGAGGGCAGGCCAGAGTAACAGCGAGAGCAGGCCGGAGCCGAGGCGAGTGCAGGCCACAGCCAGAGCGAGAGAAGGGCAGAGCCATGGTAAGCAGGCCAGAGCCTGAGCGAGAGCAGGCCGGAGCCATGGCGAGGGCAGGCCAGAGCCTGAGCGAGAGTAGGCCAGGGACAAGGCAAGGGCAGGCCAGAGCCAGAGCGAGAGAAGGACGGAGCCAAGGCAAGGGCAGGCCTGAACCAGGGCGAGAGCAGGCCGGAGCCAGGGCGAGGCTAGAGGCAGAGCCAGAGCAGGCCAGAGCCAAAGCGAGAGTAGGCCCGAGCCAGGGAGAGGGCAGGCCAGAGCCAGAGAGAGAGAAGGGCGAAGCCTGGGCGAGGGCAGGCCTGAGCCAGAGCGAAGGCAGGTCGGAGCCAGGTCGAGACCAGGCCGGAGCCAAGGCAAGGGCAGGCTGGGAGCCAGAGCGATGGCAAGCCGGATCCAGGGCAAGGGCAGTCCGTAGCTAGAGCGAGAGCAGGCCGGAGCCACGGCGAGAGCAGGCCGGAGCCAAGGCGAGGGCAGGCCGGAGCCAGAGCAAAAGCAGGCCGGAGCCAGGACGAGGGCAGGCCGGAGCCAGAGTGATGGCAAGCCGGAGCCAGGGCGCAGGCAGTCCGGAGCTAGAGCGAGAGCAGGCCGGAGCCAGGGGGAGAGCAGGCCGGAGCCAAGGCGAGGGCAGGCCAGAGCCAGAGAGAGAGCAGGCCGGAGCCAGGGTGAGAGCAGGCCGGAGCCAAGGCGAGGACAGACCAGAGCCACAGCAACAGCCGGCCAGAGCAAGGGCAGGCCGGAGCCAGGGCGAGAGCAGGCGGGAGCCAGGGCGAGGACAGGCCAGAGCGAGAGCAGCCCAGAGCCAGGTCGAGGGCAGGCCAGAGCCAGAGTAAGAGCAGGCCGGAGCCAAGGCGTGGGCAGGCCAGAGCCAGAGCGAGGGCAGGCCAGAGCCAGAGCGAGAGCAGGCCAGAGCCAAGCGAGGGCAGGCCAGAGCCAAATCGAGAGCAGTCCGGATCCAAGGCAAGGGCAGGCCAGAGCGAGAGTAAGCCGGAGCAAAGGCAAAGGCAGGCCAGAGCCAGAGCGAGAGCAGGCCAGAGCCTCAGCGAGAGCAGGCCAGAGCCTGAGCCAGAGCAGGCCAGAGCCAGGGCGAGAGCAGGCCGGAGCCAGGGCAAGGGCAGGCCGGAGCCAGAGCGAGAGTTGGCCAGAGCCAAGGCAAGGGCAGGCCAGACCCAGAGCGAGAGAAGGCCGGAGCCAAGACAAGGGCAGGCCGGAACCAGGGTGAGAGCAGGCAAGAGCCAGAGCGATGGCAAGCCGGACCCAGGGCGAGGCCATTCCGGAGCTAGAGCGAGGGCAAGCCGGACCCAGGGCAAGGCCAGATCCAGAGCAAGAGCAGGCCAGAGCCAGAGCGAGAGTAGGCTGGAGCCAAGGCGAGGGCAGGCTGGAGCCTGGGCGAGGGCAGGCCAGGGCGAGAGCAGGTCAGAGCCAGGGCGAGAGCAGGCCGGAGCCAAGGCAAGGGCAGAACGGAGCCAGAGCGATGGCAAGCTGGAGCCAGGGCGAGCGCAGTCCGGAGCTAGAGCGAGAGCAGGCCGGAGCTAGGGTAAGAGCAGGCCGGAGCCAAGGAGAGGGCAGGCCAGAGCCAGTACGAGAGCAGGCCGGAGCCAGGACGAGGACAGGCCGGAGCCAGGGTGAGAGCAGGCCGGAGCCAGAGCGAGTGTTGGCCAGAGCCAAGGCAGTGGCAGGCCGGAACCAGGGCGAGAGCAGGCAAGAGCCAGAGCGATGGCAAGCCGGACCCAGGGCGAGGCCAGTCCGGAGCTAGAGCGAGAGCAAGCCGGAGCCAAGCGAGGGCAGGCCAGAGCCAAATCGAGAGCAGTCCGGATCCAAGGCGAGGGCAGGCCAGAACAAGAGCGAGATCAGGCTAGAGTCAAGACGAGGGCAGGCAAGAGCCAGAGGAAGAGCAGGCCGGAGCCAAGGTATGCGTAGGCCAGAGCGAGAGCAGGTCGGAGCCAGGCCGAGAGCAGGCCGGAGCCAATGCAAGGGTAGGCCGGAGTCAGGGCGAGGGCAGGCCGGAGCCAGAGTAAGAGGAGGCCGGAGCCAAGGCGAGAGCAGGCCGGAGCCAAGGCGAGCGTAGGCCAGAGCCAAGGCAAGGGCAGGCCAGAGCCAGAGCGATAGAAGGCCAGAGCCAAGGCAAGGGCAGGCCGGAACCAGGGCGAGAGCAGGCTGGAGACAGGGCGAGGCCAGAGCCAGAGAGAGAGCAGGCCAGAGCGAGAGTAGGCCAGAGCCAGGGCGAAAGCAGGCCGGAGCGAGAGCGGGCGGAGCCATGGCGAGGGCAGGCTGGAGCCAAGGCGAGGGCAGGCCGGAGCCAGAGCGAGAGCAGGCCGGAGCCAGGGGAAGGGCAGGCCGGAGCCAAAGAAAGAGTTGGCCAGAGCCAAGGCAAGGACAGGCCAGAACCAGGGCGAGAGCTTGTCGGAGCCAGGGCGAGAGCATGTCGGAGCCAAGGCGAGAGCAGGCCGGAGCCAAGGCGAGAGGAGGCCGGATACAGAGCGAGAACATGCCGGAGCCAGAGCGAGAGTAGGCCAGATCCAGGGCGAAAGCAGGCTGGAGCCCGTACGAGGGCAAGCCGGAGCCATAGCGAGAGAAGGCCGGAGCCCGTGCGAGGGCAGGCCGGAGCCATAGCGAGAGAAGGCCGGAACCAAGGCGAGGGCAGGCCAGAGCGAGAGCAAGCCGGAGCCAGGGCCTGAGCAGGCGGGAGGCAAGGCAAGGGCAGGCCAGGGCGAGAGCAGGCTGGAGCCAGGGCGAGGGCAGGCCAGAGCCAGGGCGAGGGCAGGCAGAGAAAGAGCGACAGTAGGCCGGAGCCAGGGCGAGGGCAGGCTGGAGCCAGAGCGAGAGCAGGCCGGACCCAAGGCGAGAGCAGGACTTAGCCAGAGCGAGGGCAGGCCGAAGCCAGAGCGAAAGCAAGCCGGAGCCAAGTTGATGTCAGGCCAGATCGAGAGCAGGCATGATCCAAAGCAAGGGCAGGCTGGAACCAGACCGAGAGCAGGCCGGAGCCAAGGCAAATGCAGGCCGGATCCAGGGCGAGAACAGGCAGGAGCCAAGGCGAGGGCAGGCCGGAGCCAGAGATATAGCAGGCCGGAGCCAAGGCGAGAGCAGGCCGGAGCCAGTGCGAGAGCAGGCCAGATCCAGAGCGAGAGCAGGCCAGAGCCAGGACGAAGGCAGGCTGGAGCCAGTGCAAGAGCAGGCTGGAGCCAAGGAGAGGACAGGCCAAAGCCAGAGCAAGAGCAAGCAAGAGCCAGGTCGAGAGCAGGCAGTAGCCAAGACAAGGGCAGGCCAGAGCGAGAGCAGGCTGGAGCCAGGGCGAGAGGAGGCCGGAACTAAGGCGAGGGCAGGCCAGAGGCAGAGCGAGGGCAGGCAAGAGCCAGGGCGAGGGCAGGCCAGAGCGAGAGCAGGCCAGAGCCAAGGCAAGGGCAGGCCAGAGCCAGAGTGAGGGCAGGCTGGATCTAGAGCGAGAGCAGGCCGGAGCCAAGGCGAGGGCAGGCCAGAGCGAGAGCAGGCATGAGCCAAGGCAAGGGCAGGCCGGAACCAGGGCGAGAGCAGTCCGGAGCCAGGGCAAGAGCAGGCCGGAGCCAAGGCGAGGGCAGGCCAGAGCCAGGGCGAGGGCAGGCCAGAGCCAGAGAGAGAGTAGGCCGGAGCCAGGGCGATAACAGGCTAGAGCCAGGGCGAGAGCAGGCCGGAGCCAAGGCGAGGGCAGGCCGGAGCCAGAGCGAGGGCAGGCCGGAGCCAGAGTGAGAGCAGGCCGGAGCCAAGTTGACGTCAGGCCAGATCGAAAGCAGGCATGATCCAAAGCAAGGTCAGGCTGGATCCAGGGCGAGAACAAGCAGGAGCCAAGGCGAAAGCAGGCCAGAGCCAGAGAGAGAGCAGACCGGAGCCAGGGTGAGAGCAGGCCGGAGCCAAGGTGAGGGCAGGCCGGAGCCAGAGCGATGGTTGGCCGGAGCCAGGGCGAGAGCAGGCTGGAACCAAGGCGAGAGCAGACCGGAGCCAAGGCGAGGGCAGGCCAGAAGTAGAGCGAGAGCAGGCCAGAGCCAAGGCGAGGGCAGACCAGAGCGATAGCAGGTCGGAGCCAAGGCGAGGGCAGACAAGAGCGAGAGCAGGCCGGAGCCAAGGCGAGGGCAGGCAAGAGCGAGAGTAAGCCAGAGCTAGAGCGAGAGCAGTCTGGAGCCAAGGCAAGGGCAGGCCAGAGCCAGAGCTAGAGCAGGCTTGAGCCAGAGCGAGGGGATGCCGGAGCCAAGGTGAAGGCAGGCCAGAACCAGAGCGAGAGCAGGCTGGAGTCAAGAAGAGGGCAGGCCAGAGCAAGAGCAGGCCGGAGCAAGGCCGAGGGAAGGCCAGAGCCAGAGCAAGAGCAGGCCGGAGCCAGGGCGAGGGAAGGCCAGAGCCAGAGCAAGAGCAGGCTGGAGCCAGGGCGAGAGCAGGCCGGAGGCAAGGCGAGGGCTGGTCGGAGCCAGAGCAAGGGCAGGCCGGAGCCACAGCGAGGGCAGGCCGAAGCCTGAGCAAGAGCAGGCCGAAGCCAAGGCGAGGGCAGGCCAGAGCGAGAGCAGCCCAGAGCCAGGTCGAGGGCAGGCCAGAGCCAGAGTAAGAGCAGGCCGGAGCCAAGGCGTGGGCAGGCCAGAGCCAGAGCGAGGGCAGGCCAGAGCCAGAGCGAGAGCAGGCCAGAGCCAAGCGAGGGCAGGCCAGAGCCAGGTCAAGGGCAGGCCAGAGCCAAGGCAAGGGCAGGTTGGAACCAGGGCGAGAGCAGTCCGCAGCCAGGGCGAAAGCAGGCCGGAGCCAGGGCGAGGTCAGGCCAGAGCCAGAGCGAGAGCAGGCCGGAGCCAGAGCGAGAGCAGGCCGGAGCCAAGGCGAGGGCAGGCCAGAGGCAGATCCAGAGCAGGCCGGAGCAAGGGCGAGGGCAGGCCTGAGTCAGAGCGATGGCAGGCCTGAGTCAGAGCGATGGCAGGCCGGAGCCAGGGCAAAGGCAGTCCGGAGCTACAGCGAGAGCAGGCCGGTGCCAAGGCGAGAGCAGGCCGGAGCCAAGGCGAGGGCAGGCCAGAAGCAGAGAGCAGGCCGGAGCCAAGGCGAGGGCAGGCAAGAGCGAGAGCTGGTCGGAGCCAGGGCGAGGGCAGTCCGGAGCTACCGCGAGAGCAGTCCGGAGCCAAGGCGAGAGCAAGCCGGAGCCTAAGCGAGGGCAGGCCAGAGCGAGAACAGGCCGGAGCCAGGACGAGGGCAGGCCGAGGCCTGGGCCAGAGCAGGCCGGAGCCAAGGCGAGGGCAGGACAGAGCCAGAGCAGGCCGGAGCCAGGCCGAGGGCCGGCCAGAGTCAGAGCGAGAGGAGGCCGGAGCAAAGGCGAGGGCATGCCAGAGCGAGAGCAGGCCGGAGCCAGGACGAGGGCAGGCCAGAGCCAGAGCGAGAGTAGGCTAGAGCCAAAGCGAGGGCAGGCCAGAGCAAGAGCAGGCCGGAGCCAGGACGAGGGCAGGCCGGAGCCTGGGCGAGAGCAGGCCGGAGCCAAGGCGAGGGCAGGACAGAGCCAGAGCAGGCCGGAGCCAGGGCGAGGGCAGGTCAGGGTCAGAGCGAGAGGAGGCCAGAGCCAAGGCGAGGGCATGCCAGAGCCAGAACAAGAGCAGGCCGGAGCCAGGGCGAGGGCAGGTCAGAGCCAGAGCGAGAGTTGTTTAGAGCCGAGGCTAGGGCATGCCAGAGTGAGAGCAGGCAGGAGCCAAGGTAAGGGGAGGCTGGAACCAGGGCGAGAGCAGGCCGGAGCCAGGGCGAGGCCAGAGCGAGAGCAGGCCAGAGCCAAAGCGAGAGCAATTCGGAGCCAGAGAGAGAGCAAGCCGGAGCCAGGGTGAGAGCAGGCCGGAGCCAAGGCAAGGGCAGACCAGAGGGAGAGCAGGCTGGTGCCAGGACGAGGGCAGGACAGAGCCAGAGAGAGAGCAGGCCGGAGCCAAGGCGAGGGCAGACCAGAGGCAGATCCAGATCAGGCCGGAGCCAGGGCGAGGGCAGGCCAGAGTCAGAGCGAGAGCAGGCCGGAGCCAGGGCGAGGGAAGGCCAGAGCAAGAGCAGGCTGGAGCCAGGGCGAGAGCAGGCCGGAGGCAAGGCGAGGGCTGGTCGGAGCCAGAGCAAGGGCAGGCCGGAGCCACAGCGAGGGCAGGCCGAAGCCTGAGCAAGAGCAGGCCGAAGCCAAGGCAAGGGCAGGCCAGAGCGAGAGGAGGCCAGAGCCAGGGCGAGAGCAGGCCGGAGCCAAGGCGAGGGCAGGCCAGAGCCAGATCCAGAGCCGGCCGGAGCCAGGGCGAGGGCAGGCCAGAGTCAGAGCGAGAGCAGGCCGGAGCCAGGGCGAGAGCAGGCCGGAGCCAGGGCGAGGGCAGGCCAGAGCCAGGGCGAGGGCAGGCCAGAGCCAGAGCGAGAGCAGGCTGGAGCCAGGTCGAGAGCAGGCAGTAGCCAAGACAAAGGCAGGCCAGAGCGAGAGCAGGCTGGAGCCAGGGCGAGAAGAGGCCAGAACTAAGGCGAGGGCAGGCCAGAGGCAGAGCGAGGGCAGGCCAGAGCCAGGGCGAGGGCAGCCCAGAGCCAGAGCGAGAGAAGGCCGGATCCAAGGCGAGGGCAGGCCGGAGCCAGAGTGAGGGCAGGCTGGATCCAGAGCGAGAGCAGGCCGGAGCCAAGGCGAGGGCAGGCCAGAGCGAGAGCAGGCATGAGCCAAGGCAAGGGCAGGTTGGAACCAGGGCGAGAGCAGTCCGGAGCCAGGGCGAGAGCAGGCCGGAGCCAAGGCGAGGGCAGGCCAGAGCCAGAGCGAGGGCAGACCGGAGCCAGGGCGAGGGCAGGTCAGAGCCAGAGAGAGAGCAGGCCGGAGCCAAGGCGAGTGCAGGCTGGAGCCAGGGCGAGGGCAGGCCGGAGCCAAGTTGACGTCAGGCCAGTTCGAAAGCAGGCATGATCCAAAGCAAGGTCAGGCTGGATCCAGGGCGAAAACAGGCAGGAGCCAAGGCGAGGGCAGGCCAGAGCCAGTGAGAAAGCAGGCTGGAGCCAGGGCGAGGGCAGGCCAGAGCGAGAGCAGGCCGGAGCCAGGGTGAGAGCAGGCCGGAGCCAAGGCGAGGGCAGGCCAGAGCCAGAGCTAGAGCTGACTTGAGCCAGAGCGAGGGGATGCCGGAGCCAAGGTGAAGGCAGGCCAGAACCAGAGCGAGAGCAGGCTGGAGTCAAGACGAGGGCAGGCCAGAGCAAGAGCAGGCCGGAGCCAGGGCGAGGTAAGGCCAGAGCAAGAGCAGGCCGGAGCGAGGGCGAGAGCTGGCCGGAGGCAAGGCGAGGGCTGGTCGGAGCCAGAGCAAGGGCAGGCCGGAGCCACAGCGAGGGCAGGCCGAAGCCAGAGCAAGAGCAGGCCGGAGCCAAGGCGAGAGCAGGCCGGAGCCAAGGCGAGGGCAGGCCAGAGCGAGAGCAGGCCGGAGCCAAAGCGAGGGCAGGCCAGAGCCAGATCCAGAGCATGCTGGAGCCAGGGCGAGGGCCGGCCAGAGTCAGAGCGAGAGAAGGCCAGAGCCAGGGCAAGAGCAGGCCGGAGCCAGGGCGAGTGCAGGCCAGAGCGAGAGCAGGCCGGAGCCAAGGCGAGGGCAGGCCAGAGGCAGATCCAGAGCAGGCCGGAGCCAGGGCGAGGGCAGGCCTGAGTCAGAGCGAGAGCAGGCCGGAGCCAAGGCGAGAGCACGCCAGTGCCAGAGCGATGGCAGGCCGGAGCCAGGGCAAGGGCAGTCCGGAGCTACAGCGAGAGCAGGCCGGAGCCAAGGCGAGAGCAGGCCGGAGCCAAGACGAGGGCAGGCCAGAAGCAGAGCCAGGGCAGGCCAGAGCGAGAGCAGGCCGGAGCCAAGGTGAGGGCAGGCAAGAGCGAGAGCTGGTCGGAGCCAGGGCGAGGGCATTACGGAGCTACAGCGAGAGCAGTCCGGAGCCAAGGCGAGAGCAAGCTGGAGCCTAAGCGAGGGCAGGCCAGAGCGAGAACAGGTCGGAGCCAGGACGAGGGCAGGCCGAGGCCTGGGCGAGAGCAGGCTGGAGCCAAGGCGAGGGCAGGACAGAGCCAGAGCAGGCCGGAGCCAAGGCGAGGGCAGGCCAGAGTCAGAGCGAGAGGAGGCCGTAGCAAAGGCGAGGGCATGCCAGAGCGAGAGCAGGCCGGAGCCAGGACGAGGGCAGGCCAGAGCCAGAGCGAGAGTAGGCTAGAGCGAAAGCGAGGGCAGGCCAGAGCAAGAGCAGGCCGGAGCCAGGACGAGGGCAGGCCGGAGCCTGGGCGAGAGCAGGCCGGAGCCAAGGCGAGGGCAGGCCGGAGCCAAGGCGAGGGGAGGCCAGAGCGAGAGCAGGCCGGAGCCAAGGCGAGGGCAGGCCAGAGCAAGAGCAGTCTGGAGCCAAGGCAAGGGCAGGCCAGAGCCAGAGCTAGAGCAGGCTTGAGCCAGAGCGAGGGGATGCCGGAGCCAAGGTGAAGGCAGGCCAGAACCAGAGCGAGAGCAGGCTGGAGTCTAGACGAGGGCAGGCCAGAGCAAGAGCAGGCCGGAGCCAGGGCGAGGAAAGGCCAGAGTCAGAGCAAGAGCAGGCCGGAGCGAGGGCGAGAGCAGGCCGGAGACAAGGCAAGGGCAGGCCGGAGCCACAGCGAGATCTGGCCGAAGCCAGAGCAAGAGCAGGCCGGAGCCAAGGCGAGAGCAGGCCGGAGCCAAGGCGAGGGTAGGCCAGAGCGAGAGCAGGCCAGAGCCAGGGCGATAGCAGGCCGGAGCCAAGGCGAGGGCAGGCCAGAGCCAGATCCAGAGCAGGCCGGAGCCAGGGCGAGGGCAGGCCTGAGTCAGAGCGAGAGCAGGCCGCAGCCAGGGCGAGAGCAGGCCGGAGCCAGGGCGAGGGCAGGCCAGAGCCAGAGCGAGAGCAGGCCGGAGCCAGAGCGAGAGCAGGCCGGAGCCAAGGCGAGGGCAGGCCAGAGGCAGATCCAGAGCAGGCCGGAGCAAGGGCGAGGGCAGGCCTGAGTCAGAGCGATGGCAGGCCTGAGTCAGAGCGATGGCAGGCCGGAGCCAGGGCAAAGGCAGTCCGGAGCTACAGCGAGAGCAGGCCGGAGCCAAGGCGAGAGCAGGCCGGAGCCAAGGCGAGGGCAGGCCAGAAGCAGAGAGCAGGCCGGAGCCAAGGCGAGGGCAGGCAAGAGCGAGAGCTGGTCGGAGCCAGGGCGAGGGCAGTCCGGAGCTACCGCGAGAGCAGTCCGGAGCCAAGGCGAGAGCAAGCCGGAGCCTAAGCGAGGGCAGGCCAGAGCGAGAACAGGCCGGAGCCAGGACGAGGGCAGGCCGAGGCCTGGGCCAGAGCAGGCCGGAGCCAAGGCGAGGGCAGGACAGAGCCAGAGCAGGCCGGAGCCAGGGCGAGGGCCGGCCAGAGTCAGAGCGAGAGGAGGCCGGAGCAAAGGCGAGGGCATGCAAGAGCGAGAGCAGGCCGGAGCCAGGACGAGGGCAGGCCAGAGCCAGAGAGAGAGTAGGCTAGAGCCAAAGCGAGGGCAGGCCAGAGCAAGAGCAGGCCGGAGCCAGGACGAGGGCAGGCCGGAGCCTGGGCGAGAGCAGGCCGGAGCCAAGGCGAGGGCAGGACAGAGCCAGAGCAGGCCGGAGCCAGGGAGAGGGCAGGTCAGGGTCAGAGCGAGAGGAGGCCAGAGCCAAGGCGAGGGCATGCCAGAGCCAGAACAAGAGCAGGCCGGAGCCAGGGCGAGGGCAGGCCAGAGCCAGAGCGAGAGTTGTTTAGAGCCGAGGCTAGGGCATGCCAGAGTGAGAGCAGGCAGGAGCCAAGGTAAGGGGAGGCCGGAACCAGGGCGAGAGCAGGCCGGAGCCAGGGCGAGGCCAGAGCGAGAGCAGGCCAGAGCCAAAGCGAGAGCAATTCGGAGCCAGAGAGAGAGCAAGCCGGAGCCAGGGTGAGAGCAGGCCGGAGCCAAGGCAAGGGCAGACCAGAGGGAGAGCAGGCTGGTGCCAGGACGAGGGCAGGACAGAGCCAGAGAGAGAGCAGGCCGGAGCCAAGGCGAGGGCAGACCAGAGGCAGATCCAGATCAGGCCGGAGCCAGGGCGAGGGCAGGCCAGAGTCAGAGCGAGAGCAGGCCGGAGCCAAGGCGAGGGCACGCCAGTGCCAGAGCGATGGCAGGCCGGAGCCAGGGCAAGGGCAGTCCGGAACTACAGCGAGAGCAGGCCGGAAGCAAGGCGAGAGCAGGCCGGAGCCAAGGCGAGGGCAGGCCAGAGCCAGAGCGAGAGTAGGCTAGAGCCAAAGCGAGGGCAGGCCAGAGCAAGGGCAGGCCGGAGCCTGGGTGAGAGCAGGCCGGAGCCAAGGCGAGGGCAGGACAGAGCCAGAGCAGGCCGGAGCCAGGGTGAGGGCAGGCCAGGGTCAGTGCGAGAGGAGGCCGGAGCCAAGGCGAGGGCATGCCGGAGCCAGAACAAGAGCAGGCCAGAGCCAGGGCGAGGGCAGGCCAGAGCCAGAGCGAGAGTAGTTTAGAGCCGAGGCTAGGGCAAGCCAGAGCCAGAGCGAGAACAGGCAGGAGCCAAGGTAAGGGGGGCCGGAACCAGGGCGAGAGCAGGCCGGAGCCAGGGCGAGAGCAGGCCATAGCCAGAGCGAGAGTAGGCCGGAGCCAGGGCGAGGGCAGGCCAGAGCCAGAGAGAGGGCAGGCCAGAGCCAGAGCGAGAGCAGTTCGGAGCCAGGACGAGAGCAGGATGGAGCTAAAGCGAGGGCAAGCCGGAGCCCGAGCTGTGGCATAGCGGAGCCAGGGCGAGGGCAGTACGGAGCTAGAGCTAGAGCAGGCCGGAGCCAAGGCGAGAGCAGACCGTAGCCAAGGCAAAGGCAGGCCAGAGGCAGAACCAGGGTAGGCCAGAGCAACAGCTGGCTAGGGCGAGAGCAGGCTGGAGCCAAGGGCAGGCCAGAGCGAGAGCAGGCCAGAGCCAAAGCGAGAGCAGGTCGGAGCCAGGGCGAGGGCAAGCCAGAGCCAGAGAGAGAGCAAGCCAGAGCCAGGGTGAGAGCAGGCCGAATCCAAGGCAAGGGCAGACCAGAGGGAGAGCAGGCCGGAGCCAGGACGAGGGCAGGACAGAGCCAGAGAGAGAGCAGGCCAGAGCCAAGGCGAGGGCAGACCAGAGGCAGATCCAGAGCAGGCCGGAGCTAGGGCGAGGGCAGGCCAGAGTCAGAGCGAGAGCAGGCCGGAGCCAAGGCGAGGGCAGGCCAGAAGCAGAGCCAGGGCAGGCTAGAGCGAGAGCAGGCCGGAGCCAAGGCGAGGGCAGGCAAGAGCGAGAGCGAGAGCTGGTCGGAGCCAGGGCGAGGGCAGTCCGGAGCTACAGCGAGAGCAGGCCAGAGCCAAGGCGAGAGCAAGCCGGAGCCTAAGCGAGGGCAGGCCAGAGCGAGAACAGGCCGGAGCCAGGACGAGGGCAGGCCGAGGCCTGGGCGAGAGCAGGCCGGAGCCAAGGTGAGGGCAGGACAGAGCCAGAGCAGGCCGGAGCCAGGTCGAGGGCTGGCCAGGGTCAGTGCGAGAGGAGGCCGGAGCCAAGGCGAGGGCATGCCAGAGCCAGAACAAGAGCAGGCCGGAGCCAGGGCGAGGGCAGGCCAGAGCGAGAGTAGTTTAGAGCCGAGGCTAGGGCATGCCAGAGCGAGAGCAGGCAGGAGCCAAGGTAAGGGGAGGCCGGAGCGAGAGTGAGAGCAGGCCGGAGCCAGGGCGAGGGCGGACCTTAGCCAGAGCGAGAGCAAGCAGAAACCAGGGCGCATGCAGGCCGGAGCCAGGTCGAGGGCATGTCAGAGCCAGGCGAGGGCAGGCAGGAGCCAGAGCAGGAGCTGGCCGGAGCCAAGGCGAGGGCAGGCCAGAGCCAGAGCAAGGGCAGGCCGTAGCCAGGGCGAGGTCAGGCCGAAGCCAGAGCTAGAGCAGGCCGGAGCCAGGGCGATTGCAGGCCGGAGCCAAGGCAAGGTCAGACCAGAGTCCGAGCGAGAGCAGGCCGGAGCCAAGGAAAGGGCAGGCCAGAGCGAGAGCATGCCAGAGCCACAGCCAGAGCTGGCCCGAGCCAGAGCGAGAGTAGGCCAGAGCCAAGGGTAGGGCAGGCGTGAGCCAGAGCGACAGTAGTCCAGAACCAAGGCAAGGGCAGGCCAGAGCCAGAGCGAGAGAAGGCCGGAGCCAAGGCAAAGGCAGCCAGGAACCAGGGCGAGAGCAGGCCAGAGGCAGAGCGAGAGCAGGCCGGAGCCAGAGCGAGGGCAGGCCAGAGCCAGAGCGAGAGCAGGCCACAGCCAGAGCGAGAGCAGGCCGGAGCCTCGGCGAGGGCAGGCCAAGAGCCAAGGCCAGGGTAGGCCAGAGACAGAGCTAGAGCAGGCCAAAGCCATAGCGAGAGCAGGCCGGAGCCAGGGCGAGGGCAAGCCAGAGCCAGAGAGAGAGCAAGCCGGAGCCAGGGTGAGAGCAGGCCGGAGCCAAGGCAAGGGCAGACCAGAGGGAGAGCAGGCCGGAGCCAGGACGAGGGCAGGCCGGAGCCAAGGCAAGGGCAGGCCGGAGCGAGAGCAGGCCGGAGCCAGGGCGAGGGCAGGCCAGAGCTAGATCAGCCCAGAGCTAGGGCGAAGGCAGGACGGAACCAGAGCGAGAACAGGCCGGATCCAAGGCGAGGGCAGGCCAGAGCGCGATTAGGACGGAGCCAAGGCGAGGGCAGGCCAGAGCCAGAGTGATATCAGGCCGGAGCCAGAGCGAGTGCAGGCCGGAGCCAGGGCGAGGGCTGGCCGGAGCCAGAGTGAGAGCAGGCCGGAGCCATGGTCAAGGCAGGCCAGACCCAGAACAAGAGCAGTCCGGAGCTAATGCGAAGGCAGGCCAGAGCCAGAGCAGGCCGGAGCCAGAGCGAGGGCAGGCCGGAGCCAAGGCAAGAGCAGGCCGGAGCCAAGGCAAGGGCAGGCCAGAGCCATTGCGAGATCAGGCCGAATCCAGAGCGAGGGCAGACCGGAGCCAAGGCGAGGGCAGGCCGAAGCAAGGGTGTGAGCAGGCAGGAGCGAGGGCGACGGCAGGCCGGAGCCAGGGCGAGAGCAGGCCAGAGCCAAGGCGAGGGCAGGCCGGAGCCAGGGCGAGGGCAGGCCAGAGCCACAGCGAGAGTAGGCCGGAGCCAAGGCGAAGGCATGCAAGACAGAGTGAGAGCAGGCCGGAGCCAGGGCGAGGGCAGGCCAGAGCCAGCGCGAGAGTAGGCCAGAGCCAAGGCAAGGGCAGGCCAGAGCAAGAGCGAGAGAACACAGTTTTAATTACCTGGCCTGTAGGTAACTGTTTTGAACAGCAAACCAGTGTCAAAAACTGTCCTGACACACTGAAAATTTTTTTTAATGGAGGCCAGAAATGGCAGTATTTTCTGAAAACGTATATGTAATCCGTGTGACGGAGAAAACACGGTTTTAAGTAGATGGATTTTTTGCGCTGTAATATGGAAAGGACCTGGCTGTATTCTGCAGTGCCAACAAGCAAATGGTGCAGAAAAACCGTGTTCTCTGGATTGCTTTTTAAGCAAATAATGAGGTTTAAGAGGCAAAAAAAATTATTCCTGGCCCCTGAGACCTGGGCCTATTTCCAGAAATATTTAACAGCAGCCAACAGAACTGGAATGGAGCCTCTTGTGCTATATGCTCTGCAGTCTGCTATATACACCTCCTGCCTATACACCCTGCCTGCCTGATATATCTCTGCAGATGGATTAGTCCTCCAGAAGGACTGTTTGTTAAGTTGGATATGTGTAATGTACGGTTTTTCTCCCTACACTACCTAATACACGATCAAATCTCTTCCTGACAAAGAAGCAGCTCTCCCTACACTGTCTGATCTGGAGTGACTGTGACGAGCATGGCGGCGCCAGGTCTGATATAGACCTGATGACGCTGTGCGGCCAGCCAATCACTGTAATGCCCACAACCAACATGGCTACGGTATTACAGCGCATGGCAGGCAATCCCTGCATGTTCATTGGCTCTCTAAAGAGCGCCAAACATGCAGGGAGGGGACCCGAGTTCCCGCCCGAGCAACCCGGAAATACTCGCCGAGCTTGTCGAGCACCATGGTGCTCCGGCGAGTACCGAGTAGTGGCGAGCACGTTCGCTCATCACTAATCACAATGGATAAATATTACCTGTGGTCATATTGGAGCAGAAGGAAAAGAGGGCTACTGCACACCTCAATACCGTAAAAGCTCACACACAGCTCCCTATATACAGGGTGGTCCAAAAGTAGGTGGACAGAAAATAATAACATTTATTTTGATTTATATATAAAATTATATTTACTAACACAAGCATAACATTGACAATTACATTTTATTCTGAACAATAATGCAAAACCCCTTAAATTTTATCAACGCAGGTGCTCAAACTGTTTTCCATTACAATTTGCACAGCTTTGAAGTCTGCCTCTTACGCTTCGACAAACTTTTTTTGCACAAGTCTCTTTGGGTATTAATTTCTTGAAATGCATCTCTTATGTAATTTTTCAAATCACTGACACTTTTTGGTTTTCGACTATAAACTTTGTCTGTGAGGAATGAAAAGTGGAATCTGATTGGTTGCTAAGGGCAACTGAGCCAGTTTCACTTTACACCATGTTTGATAAACCTCCCCCTTCATAACCTTATTACACTTTCTGTGCACCTACTTTTGGACCACCCTATATAGTATGAGCCCCGGTTATCTCCTATATACAATATGAGCTCCAGCATAGCCCCCTATATATAGTATGAGCCCCATATAGCCTCTCTATAAACAATATGAGCCCTCCCATAGCCTCCTATATACAGTATGAGCCCCCATATAGCCTCCTATATACAGTATGAACCCCCATATAGCCTCCTACATTCAGTCTGAGCCCCCAAATAGCCTCCCACATTCAGTATGAGCCCCCACATAACCTCCCATATACAGTACGAACCCCCACACAGCCTCCATATATACAGTGTGAGCCCCACATAGCCTGCATATACAGTGTGTCCCATATATATAGCCTCCTATTTACAGTATGAGCCCCAAATAGCCTCATATATACAGCATAAGCCCCCCATAGCCTCCTATATACCGCATGAGCACCACATAGCCTCTGTATATACAGCAGGAGCCCCCACATAGCCTACCTGTATATAGTGTGAGCCCCAAGGAGCCTCTTATATACAAGATGAGCCTTCACATAGCCTCCTATACACAGTATAAGCCCCCACATAGCCGCCTACATACAGTATGAACCCCCACATAACCTCCTATATTCAGTATGAGCCCTCACATAGCCTCCTAATCTAGTATGTGCCCCCACATAGCTTCCTATATATAGCATGAGCCCCACATAGCCTCTGTATATACAGATTGAGCCCCAACATAGCCCCTTATATACAGTATGAGCCTCCACATGGGCTCCTATATACAGTATAAGCCCCACATAACCTTCATATATACAGTGTGAGCCCCACATAGCCTCCATCTATACAGTGTGAGCCCTACATAGCCTCCATATATACAGTGTGAACCCCACATAGCCTCCATATATACAGTGTGAGTCCCAAATAGCCCCCAATATACATACAAATATACCATATACATGAAAAAAAACAATAACACATACTCACCATATCATCATATGCATACTCATACTCATTAGGGCTTGTTCAAAAACACACCTACAGTGAGCTATCACACAATAAAAAAGCCTGATGTTTGTAGTGCATTTAATATTTACCTGTTGTCTTTTAGGCTACAGATGAAAAAATGCAGAAAAAAAAAGTAAATTAAAAAACTTGCTGGTTGCTGTGCACTCTGCTGATAGCACACTGTCACAGCATGGGTTGCGAGCACCCAGGACAAGACAAGTATATGCCCCCTAACCCGTGAACCAATAGCACTCCGTGAGTCCTTTCCAAAAGCCCAGTATTGCACGTGTATTGTAATTTAAGGAAAATACTGATGTAATTATACTTTGCAATTTCATTTCTTAATTTTTTTTCTGTTTTTTGCTGAAGTCATCTCTCGAATTTTAAAAATATAAAACGCAATACATTATTTTATTTGTATGCTTTCTATTTTCTTAATACATTTTTTATAGAACAATGTTATTACCTTAGCCCTATTCCTAGCCCTAACCATTAGCTTAATCCTAAACCAGTCTCTTGACCTGCTTGTAACACTAGTTCGGGTTAGTAAAAATGTAAAACTATAAAAGCAGCTCTATGTAATAAATGAAGACCGTGTTGAGTAGCAAAGCGAATGCCCACCCAACGCTATTTATGCAGAACGCAGAAGGGGAGATGAGTTTGCCAGTGGCTGCTGGTCTACATAAGCAAAGATGGAAATTACAAAGCTTAGTATAATGAAGTGAGCTTTCTCATATAAGTCTCTGCCTAAGCAGAGCACAACAGCCTATGGCAAACTCATCTCAAGTGGTTCCCTCTACGTAGACAGAGACTGGGACAACAGAAAATGAGTAGAGAATGAATGAACACTGCTTATATGCACTGCACATGAGTAGAGCTACCTTCAATAATGTATTGCTCATTTTCTGTCATCTTGGTCACTGCTTATACATAGCACTGAAGTCAAAATGAGTTTGTCATAGACTTCTGCGCTCTGCATAGACAGCAATCAAAACAAACATTTGTCATTTCAGCCGCTGCTTATGCTGAGTACAGCAGTGGATGAGAAATTCATCTTGTTTGCTTTGTTTGTAGCCACTCGATACAAATAATATAGAGATCTCAACTGTTTCTCAATAAGTACAATGGTCAGGTATGTAGTTCATTGATGTGGATAAATAATAATACAGCATATTGTTAAAATGGGCCCTAAAATCCTAAAATTATCTGTGAGATAATACTGAAGTGATGGAAATGGAAAAGATAAAGTTTCAACTAACTAAAAACAGTAGAACAAAAACAGATTTAATTTTATTACAACCCTTATATCAAACTGATAGATTCCCATACTTATACTGTAGCATATACCTTGGAATCTTATTGGTCAGTTACTGATCACATGACCAGTTCCATCCAGGTGCCTGTGCGCTCAGTTGACAGTTGAGGAAAGTGACAGTTGGAGTTGACTGGTGATAGTGAAGAAGTTGTCTGCGGACTGTGAGCAAATCTATGATATGGAAAAAGAGGAGATTGTAGGGAAGAAGAGAGAGAGAAAAAGAAGACACTTGGACTCATCGGCTGATGAGGAGTCTTCAATCAAAAAATCCAAATGGAGAGGAAGAAAGGGTAAAAAAAAAGACTCGGGACGAAAGATGTCTCCTACCCCAGAGATGGAGCGAGTGGATGAGGACGTCATTGCCCAGAGTGAAGGATTGAAGAACAGAAGACATTTGGGCTCATCGGCTGATGAGAAGCCTTCTATCAAAAAGCCCCAAAGGAAGGGAAAAAAGAGGAAAAAACCAGACTCAGGACGGAAGATGTCTCCCACCCCAGAGATGGCGCAAGCAGATGAAGACATCATTGTCCAGAGAAAATTACCGAAGAACAGAAGAATCAGCCTGGACTGTTCAGAGGAAGGAAAGACACCATCAATCCAGGCCAATAGCCAGAAGAAAGAAGACGTGGGAGGCTCAGGTAAAAAGAGAAATGTAACTAGTAATTATAGGGAACGTTATTGTGCATGTTTTATACCTCCACATGTAATCCAGGGATAAAGTCACCAAAATGATTCCAAATCTACCTTTATAATAAAAAATTACAAAAAACAGTTTTATATTTGAGCAGATGATTATAGTTGTTATAGGCAGTTTACCAATACAAAGTGGTCAGAGTTATCTGTTCCAAAATCATGGTGAAATGTTCTTCTCATTGTGTAATGTCCAGGTTCAGTTCTGCCGAAATTTACCACAAGACATGGAAAATGCTGACACCTTTTCAAAGGGAATCTGACAGCAGTTTTATGGTACCCTATATGAGAGCAGCATGATATAGGGGCAGAGACCCTTCTACCAAGCATGTACTATTCATTGGATTGCATGGTATAATTTTGACAAAATCACAGTTTTCTCTGCTACAAATTTACCAGTTCTCTGAATGCTGAGCTCTGTATAACCCAGCTAACAACACTGATTGGCAGCTTTCTGTGTGTGTACCCTGTGCATAGTCAGAAAACTCCCAATCAGTGGTGGGGGTGGGGTTATACAGAGCTCATGAATATAGATAACTACCTGGCAGCAGTAGTGATAATCTCCTGCTGATAAAACTGTGATTTTATCAAAACTACAGCAAGCATCTCAATGAGTGAAACATTTATCTCTGTATATTATATATCTATATCTCTATATATATTATATCTCAGATTAGGTTTCAAAACCTTGGTGACATAGTACCTTTAAGTGCTGCAGTGCCTCAAATAAAATAAAAAACACATACCTCCTGGAATAGCGCCATTCCAACGATGTTGGCACTGAGGTAAATATGAAGTGTTTTTACTTTATTTGGGGCACTGTAGCATTCCAGAAGGGGTTGACATGTAGTGGACAACCCCTTAAATGACTTTCTGCAGAAAACGGTCCCAAAAAGTTGCCAAATTTGTGCAAATGTTAGAATGTTGCAATCTCCTTCTCTACTCCCCTCTTATTGCCTCTTCCCACAATCGCATACAAGATGTCTCCAGTGCATCCCCCCTACTCTGGAAAGCTCTACCTCATCACATCAGACTCTCGCCTACTGTGGAAACCTTCAGAAGGAACATGAAGACCGACCTCTTCCGACAAGCCTACACCCTGCAGTAACCACCGCTCCACCACATCGCTGCATGACAGGCTCTACCCTCACCTACTGTATCCTCACCCATCCCTTTGTAGACTGTGGCCCTCGCGGGTAGGGTCCTCTCTCCTCCTGGACCAGTCGCTAACTTGTATTGTTCATGATTATTGTACTTGTCTTTACTATGTATACACCTTCTCACATGTAAAGCGACAGGGAATAAATGGCGCCATAATAATAAAGAATAATAATAATCCTAGTGATACGTGTAAAGGATTGTCCGTCTCTTTTTAGGTTTATTTCATCAGTATTGCAGTTGCTTCTCAGCACCGTACGCCGTACAATTAGAAATCCTTGTGTCTGCCTTGTGTACCTGCTGTAGCAGATGTGCCATGTCTGCGTTATCCGCCATATTGAGCTCTTCTCCTATATGGTTCCTGTAATGCGGAGCACATCACCCATATTGCTAGATTCTTATCAATTGTTCTTGATCCCATCTCCTGACAGCAGTGATAGATCGGTGACATGGAGCTGCTGTCCCCTGATGTATAATGTGGAGTCTCAGAGCATCATTATTTATCAAAACTGTTCATTACATTGTCTTTGTTGTCCATAGCAACCAACCAGAGCTCAGCTTTCATTTCTCAACCTGCTTTGGTAAAATGAAAGCTGATTTCTGATTGGTTGTTATGGGTAAATAGACACTCCTACTGTAAGGCTGTGTGCACACGATGCTTTATGCTGCTTTTTTTTTTCAGTGCAGATTTCTCACAAAACCTGAAGGATTTCCAGATGCCAGCAAAGTGAATGAGAATCCTGAAGTCTCATTCACACGTTGCTTATTTGTGACTTGCAGATTTGGTGCAGACTTAACCCCTTCACGCCACAGCTAATTTCCGCTTTTGTGTTTCTATTTTTTCACCCCCTTCTTCCCAGAGCCATAACAATTTTTTTGTCCACATAGACATATGAGGGCTTATTTTTTTGCGGGACGAGTTTTACTTTTGAATGACACCATTCATTTCACCACTAGTGTACTGGAAAAAGGGAAACAATTCCAAGTGCAGTGAAATTGTGGAAAAAAAATGCAATATGACATTGTTTTTTGGGAATTGTGTTTACATATTGTAGTAAAAATGACCTTGCAATATTATTCTCCTCATCAATACGATTACGGCAATACCCAACATGTCCAGTTTTTTATTATTTTAGTGGTGAAAAAATTCTGAAGTTTGGCCCCCCAAATTTTTAGGGTTGTACATAAAGTACTTTTTGCTGCTATTTAAACGATATATACTTCCCATATTCCTACTTATGTACATACCCTATGTTTGATTATATAGTTGTGGTATTTTACCACTAATGAGCATATTCATTCTACTGCCCTATCAATGGAATAACAATTATGCATATACTTACCCCAAGTGCCACCTTTGTTTGGGTACCCTTTGCCCATTTTTTGACTTTCATTATTATTTATTTTAATTCATAAATATATTCCATCTATATATTGTTGTAACGTGCTATTTCTCTTTGGCACAATTGTTCTTGGGCACTCAACATTTATACTTTATTTTGTCTGTGGTCTAATTTTTGTAGAACTGCAGGGACTAAAAAAACGATACCACATATGTGTATTTTTTTTTTAATATCTTTACTTTCAATGAGGCAAAGAGGGGTGATTTGAACTTTTTATTTTTTTACATTTTTTTAACCAACTAACAGCGTATCAAACAAAGGGTATAACCATATAATTTGCATAAAAAACCCTTAACATGCAACCTTTATTAAAGATAATTAAAATTATCCATACAAAGAAATAATCTGAAGATCAAAGTGAAAAATAATGAATGTGCAGAATTAGTCTGCTCCTATTGTCCCCTATGATGATCATTCCTGACTGCAGGGGTTGGCACCCTAAATATAGTACGACAATGGCGCCCCCACTCACAAGTAGTCTATCCCTCAAAGTCCCTATAAGTCCCTGGAAACAACAGTGAGCAATAGATTGGGGCTAATATGATAATATAAACCTAGAAAATTATATCTATAAATTAGGCAACAAGAGTACAGTTATATGAAAAAGTTTGGGCACCCCTATTAATCTTAAGCTTAATGTTTTTTTAAAATTTGTGTTTTTGCAACAGCTATTTCAGTTTGATATATGTAATAACTGTTGGACACAGTAATGTTTCTGCCTTGAAATGAGGTTTATTGTACTAACAGAAAATGTGCAATCTGCATTCAACCAAAATTTGACAGGTGCATAAGTATGGGCACCTCACCAGAAAAGTGACATTAATATTTAGTAGATCCTCCTTTTGCAAAAATAACAGCCTCTATTCGCTTCCTGTAGCTTTTAATGAGTTCCTGGATCCTGGATGAAGGTATTTTTGACCATTCCTCTTTACAAAACAATTCCAGTTCAGTTAAGTTTGATGGTCGCCGAGCATGGACAGCCCTCTTCAAATGATCCCACAGATGTTCAATGATATTCAGGTCTGGGGACTGGGATGGCCATTCCAGAACATTGTAATTGTTCCTCTGCATGAATGCCTGAGTAGATTTGGAGCGGTGTTTTGGATCATTGTCTTGCTGAAAGATCCATCCCCTGCGTAACTTCAACTTTATCACTGATTCTTGAACATTATTGTCAAGAATCTGCTGATACTGAGTGGAATCCATGCGTCCCTCAACTTTAACAAGATTCCCGGTGCCGGCATTGGCCACACAGCCCCAAAGCATGATGGAACCTCCACCAAATTTTACTGTGGGTAGCAAGTGTTTTTCTTGGAATGCTGTGGTTTTTTGCCGCCATGCATAACGCCTTTTTGTATGACCAAACAACTCAATCTTGGTTTCATCAGTCCACAGGACCTTCTTCCAAAAAGAAATTGGCTTCTCCAAATGTGCTTTTGCATACCTCAGCCGACTCTGTTTGTGGCGTGCTTGCAGAAACGGCTTCTTTCGCATCACTCTCTCATACAGTTTCTCCTTGTGCAAAGTGCGTTGTATAGTTGACCGATGCACAGTGACACCATCTGCAGCAAGTTGATGCTGCAGCTCTCTGGAGGTGGTCTGAGGATTGTCCTTTACTGATCTCACCATTCTTCTCCTCTGCCTTTCTGATATTTTTCTTGGCCTGCCACTTCTGGCCTTAACAAGAACTGTCCCTGTGTTCTTTCATTTCCTTACTATATTCCTCACAGTGGAAACTGACAGGTTAAATCTCTGAGACAGCTTTTTGTATCCTTCCCCTGAACAACTATGTTGAATAATCTTTGTTTTCAGATCATTTGACAGTTGTTTTGAGGAGCCCATGATGCCACTCTTCAGAGGAGATTCAAACAGGAGAACAACATGCAAGTGGCCACTTTAAGTAGCTTTTCTCATGATTGCATACACCTGACTATGAAGTTCAAAGCTCAATGAGGTTACAAAACCAAAAAAAGTTCTTTAGTACGTCAGTAAAAAGTAGGTAGGAGTATTTAAAACAAGAAAATGATAAGGGTGCCCATACTTATGTACCTGTCAAATTTTGTTTGAATGCAGATTGCACATTTTCTGTTAGTACAATAAACCCCATTTCAAGGCAGAAACATTACTGTGTCCAACAGTTATTACATATATCAAACTGAAATAGCTGTTGCAAAAACACCAATTTTTAAAAAACATTAGGCTTAAGATTAATAGAGGTGCCCAAACTTTTTCATATAACTGTATGGTCATGTGCGTCTCATAGTCCAAACAATACGGTATTATGTCTGTACATATCCAAACATAATTCCACTGTTAATGCACAAAAATCTGCTATTTATAAAATTAATTTTATCCAAAAAGTGCAGTGTGCATGATATATATATATATATATATATATATGTGTGTGTGCATATCCAAATGGATTTAAATTATTTAAGCAAAAAGGAAAATTTATATATGTGTGGAACTATGCCTATCCAAATCATAGGATGAACAGTAAAAGTGATCACCATGCAATATCAAATGTCATAATGCTAAAAAGAATACAGAAATAAGTTCATAAAAAGTTACATTTCTGCATATTATTACGTACTATCCAAAGGCACATCATCACCCCTTCCACATGCTTCAACGCACGTTTCGCTACCGATTCATTAGGAAGTGAGGTGGAGGAGGAAGAGGCGATGTTTCATAGGGTGATTACAGCTGTGGTTACTTACAAATCAAGGACGCCATATTATCGGACGCCTCTACTGTCCCACGCTTACGGATAGCCGTCCCGTCTGCGACCGAATGTGCATCACCGAAACACGACCAAAGGTCGCAGTTCAATGAAAACATCCCAGTATCAGGTACGAGAGCACACCAGAGCATGCGCAGTGTGGCGCACAGCGACCCTGCAGCCATATTAGAAAAGGGAAAAAGTGCGGGTCAGCATCAAAGTCTAAATATAATTATACGTGCCAAAATAGATCTGGGACATCATGTCTCGCTCCATCCACCAACGTCACGTTGCACCACAGACTGTCCAGGAGTTAGCGGATGCTTTAGTCCAGGTCTGGGAGGAGATCCCACAGGAAACCATCTGCAACCTCATCAGGAGCATGCCCAGGCGTTGTAGGGAGGTCATACAGGCACGTGGAGGCCACACACAATACTGAGCCTCATTTTGACTTGTTTTAAGGACATTACATCAAAGTTGGATCAGCCTGTAGTGTGTTTTTCCACTTTAATTTTGGAGGTGACACCAAATCCAGGCCTCCATTGGTTAATAAGTTTGATTTCCATTGATGATGTTTGTGTGATTTTGTCGTCAGCACATTCAACTTTGTACAGAACAAAGTATTCAATGAGAATATTTCATTCATTCAGATCTAGGATGTGTTATTTGAGTGTTCCCTTTATTTTTTTGAGCAGTGTATATGAAGATGTATCAGGTACATGATGACTATGAACTAGTACATCACGTAGTGTCTTATTACATTTAGCCATAATCAATGGACGATTTGATAGAAAAGGAAGTATTGTCTGATCCTGTTGGAGAATTAGCCCAAATTTGGAGATATTATTAATTTCCTTCCACCTCGAATGATAATTCGTGATGAATCGAACATGCCCATCAGATTCCTTTTTCTTTTTAGTAATAAGAGATTGTCTATTGGCTTGTTTGGCCCGATAGTAGGCCTGTTGAATAATTTCCATTTTGTACCACGTTGTAAGTATCTACTGGTCATATCACATGCCTATTCTTCAAAAGCTTTGTCTTGGTCACAAATACGATGTGCCCTAATAAATTGTCCGGACGGCATTGCCTGTATTACATGTGCCAGACGACTGATTTGGCATGCAAGAAAGCATTGGCACTAGTATTCTTGCGATAAATATTTGTATGCAACTGTCCATGGTCATCAACATGAATATCCAAATCCAGAAAATCAATTTTCTTTTGATCAATATGATGGGTTAGCTTAATATTCAATGCATTGTCATTGAGATATTTTAAGAATTTTTCAAGTTTCTCATGGGAGCCCTGCAAAATAAACAACACATCGTCTATGAATCTCATCCAAGATATCACTGATCCCATAGACGTATGTTCAATGTTCTGGAATCAGATGTATTCACACTCCCAAAATCCCAAGGAGAGATTGGCGTAAGATGGGGCCCAAGCAGCGGCCATTGCCACCTCTTTCTTCTGTAGGTAGTATCGATCTTTGAACACAAAATTATTATGTAACAAAATGTATTCTGTTACGGATCCGGGTGGTGGAACCTCTGTGCTGTGATGCAAGGAGGGGTCAGAGGGGCGTAACTAAGTGCCTACCCGGACTGACCCTGGCCACACAGCGGCTTAGTCGACTCCGTGAACTAAGGAGGAACCGGGAAGGTGAACCAGGTGCCACTCTGGGACTGACCTTGTGAGAGCAGGCGACTCCCATGGGACTGATGGCTGAAGCTGCGGATGAGAACGGCCGGTAGACAGGCGGGCACGGCTGATAGGCTGGCAGGCACTGGGACCTGAGGACTGAGGAGAGTGTTAGCACACAAACAACAATCTTGCACAGGCACCTCCATTTTGAAGGAGGTACCTTATATAGGGGTAGTCCTCCGGAAATTGGCCGGGGACTCTTTGGGACGGCTTGCGCGGCCCCTTTAAGAGGGAGGGAGTGCACTCTCGCGCACCCTTAGCACAGTGCCCGAGGAACTGCGTGCGGTGCGCACACCCCGGGCAGAAGCTGGGGGGAGCTGGAGGACGCCAGACCGGGACGGCGGCGGTGAGGGGATCGACGTCTCTGCCCGGCAGTACCCCCCCTTTATGCCCCTCTTCTTTAGGCCCGCAAGAAATTTTTCTAGAAGACGAGGGGCATGAATGTTCTCCCTGGGCTCCCAAGACCTCTCCTCAGGACCAAACCCCTTCCAATCCACAAGAAAGAAAGTCTTTCCTCTTACCCTCTTGATGCCCAAAATGTTCTCTACTTCAAAGACGTCCTCAGCGGAGATTGGAGCTGGAGTGGTACCTGGATAGTCAGATAAAGGATTAAGGACAACAGGCTTGAGGAGAGACACGTGAAAGGAATTGGGATTCCGTAAGGAGGCAGGGAGTTTTAGCTAATACGCCACTGGATTTATTTGGCTCAGAATCGCTAAAGGATCGATAAACCGCGGACCCAACTTGTATGATGGTATCTTGAGGCGGACATATTTGGAGGAAAGCCAGACCTTGTCTCCCGGAAGAAATAGAGGCGGTTCCAGACGTCTCTTATCAGCATGCTTCTTCATCCGCTCGGAGGACTGAAGAAGCGCAGATCTAGTGTCTTCCCAAATCACGAAAATTCACTGACAAGAGACTCCGCGGAAGTATTGTCCACTGAAGAGGAGACAGGAAAAGGAATTCGGGGGTGTCGGCCGTAAACCACAAAAAAAGGAGACATAGCAGAGGACTCACTCATATGGTTGTTATAAGAAAACTCGGCCCAAGGCAGGAGTTCTACCCAATCGCTATGGTGAGCGTTGACAAAATGCCAAAGAAAACTGGTAAGGATCTGATTAATACGCTCCGCTTGACCTTTGGACTGAGAATGATAGGCTGAAGAAAAGTCAAAAGAGACATCCAGCAGCTTGCACGTGGCTCTCCAGAAGCGAGAAGTGAAGTGAACTCTTCGGTACGAGACAATGTGGAGGGGTAAGCCGTGGAGACGAAAGATGTGATGGATGAAGTCCTTAGCAAGCACAGGTGCAGACGGAAGACCAGGCAGAGGGATGAAGTGAGCCATCTTGGAGAAGCGGTCAGCGACCACCCAACTGACGGTAGAACCGGAAGATACCGGGAGATCAGTGATGAAGTCTATCGCAATGTGTTGCCAAGGAGCAGAAGGCACGAGAAGAGGAAGAAGACGACCAGCTGGAAGGTGCCTAGGTATCTTGTTACAGGCACAAGAGGAACAAGCTGCGACAAAATCCGCAACATCCTTGCACAGAGTGGGCTACCAATAATGTCGGGCAATGAGCAGAAGCATCTTCCTCTGGCCGGCATGACCAGCCAGTTTGGAAGAATGACCAGAGAGTAAGACCCTCTTGCGATCTTGAGCCGCTACAAAGGTCTTACCAGGAGGTAGATGAGACAGGTCAAGCGGAGCAACAGTCATTATTCTGGAGGGGTCAATGATGTGTAGAGGCTCCTCTTCTTAGTCGGTAGACAGAAAAGAGCGGGATAGAGCGTCAGCTTTATTATTCTTGACTGCTGGGTGGTAATAGAGAGAGAAGCAGAAACGAACAAAGAACATCTGGCCTGACGCGGATTTAGTCTTTGGGCGGTCTGCAAGTAAGCGAGGCTTTTATGGTCAGTGTAGATGACCACCGAGTGAAGAGCCCCTTATAGCAAGTAGCGCCACTCCTCCAGCGCTAATTTGATGGCCAGCAGTTCTCGATCTCCAATGGAGTAATTGCGCTCGGACGAAGAAAAGAGTTTGGAGAAGAAGTCACAGGTCACCATTCGCCCGGACGAGGATTTCTGGGTGAGCACTGGTCCGGCTCTGGAGGAAGAGGCATCAACCTCCATGAAGAACTGTTTATTGCAATCAGGACGATGTAGCACTGGTGCGGAGGAGAAGGCTTGCTTAAGAGAAACAAAGGCATTTTCTGCCTCAGAAGTCCATTCCCTGGGATTTGCTCCTTTACGGGTGAGAGCAGAGATGAGAGCAGTCCGGGAGGAGAAATGAGGAATGAAGAGGAGGTAATAGTTAGTGAATCCCAGAAACCGCTGAATAGCCTTCAACCCCTCGGGTCGGGGCCACTTTAAGATGGCAGACACCTTCTCGGGATTCATCTGCAGTCTGGTCTCAGAGATGATATATCCCAGAAATGGTAGGGAGGTCTGCTCAAAGAGGCACTTCTCGTACTTAACATACAGGCGATTCTTCCGAAGCCGCAGTAGTACCTGACGAACATCCCTCCGGTGAGAGGGCAGATCAGGGGAGAACACCAAGATATCATCCAGGGACACCACCACGCAGGAATACAGGAGATCTCGGAAGATGTCGTTTACTAACTCCTGGAAGACGGCTGGAGCATTACGGAGACCGAAGGGCATTACGCGGTACTCGTACTGACCATCCTGAGTGTTGAATGTCGTCTTCTACTCTTCTCCCTGGCGAATCCAGATCAGATTGTATGCCCCACGAAGATCGAGCTTAGTGAAGATCTTCGCGCCTTTTAGGCAGTCAAACAGCTCCGAGATGAGAGGCAGGGGGTACTTATTTTTTATGGTAATCTGGTTTAGACCCCTATAGTCGATACATGGACGAAGAGAGCCGTCTTTCTTCTTGACGAAGAAGAATCCTGCTCCAGCCGTAGAGGTGGATTTCAGGATAAATCCCCTAGCAAGATTCTCCTCTATGTATTCAGACATAGCACGGGTCTCGGCCAGCGACAAGGGGTAGATTCGCCCGCAAGGAGGTGAAGCACCAGGTATTAGGTCAATGGGGAAATCATACGACCTATGAGGTGGTAGTGTCTCTGCCTCCTTTTTATCAAAGTCGTCCGCATATGACCAGTAGGGTGCCGACAGGCCAGGTAGGTTAGCTGGGATAGACGGAGGTCGAGCAGGACGAACCGGAACCAGACAAGACTTATGGCATTCCTGAACCCAACGGAGCACCTCACCCAAGCTCCAATTCAGGACGAGCTCATGTCTCTATAACCAAGGCAGGCCAAGCAAGAGGGGATGAGAGAGGCCAGACAGCACGTAAAAGGAGATCTTTTCCGAATGTAGCATTCTCACCTGAAGGGTTACAGGCTCAGTGACAAACAAGATGGTCTCAGAGAGAAGCTTTCCATCCTCAGAGGAAAAAATAAAGGATCATCCAGACGTATGGTAGGAATCTGATAACGCTCCACAACGGCCTGTTGAATGAGATTCCCAGCGGCTCTGGAAACCAGATAGGCAGTCTCGAAGAAGCGGGTCTTATCACTGGTAACTGAGACAGACAGAGTCAAGGGCGGAGAGGAAGAACTTTTGCCTAGGGCGACCTCTCCAAATGGTCCTAGACACTGGAGTTTCCCGGTCTCACCAGACAGAAGCGGATTTGATGCTCTATACTGCCACAGTAGAAGCAACTCCCCTCGGCGAGGCGGATCTCCTGGCGAGACTTGACCGTCTTAACTTGGTCTATTTGCATAGACTCTGGAGAGGACACCGGGGGGAATGCTGGTTGCGAGACTGGCCTTTGGAAGGTTGGTGCGAGATGCAGGGGTCTTCTCTCCCAGGTCGTCTCCTTAGAATGCTCCTGAAAACGGATGTCAATTTGGGTAGCTAATGACACCAGGTTGTCTAGAGAGGGAGGTATGTCATGACCGGCTAGCTCATCCTTGCTCCATCCGGAAAGGCCCTCCCAAAAAGTGGACACCAGAGCCTCAAAGTGCAGCAAGCACTGATTTATGAAGCCCCGACATAGGGCGGGGTCACCACCGAAACGTGGAGGAGCAAACAGCCGGGGTCCTAAGCCGGGTGCCACAGTGCCACTGGGTTGCTTGTTAGAGGCTGACACAGTCAGGGTGGACAGCACGTCCAGGCTGGAGTTGACTGTCCGCAGATAGGACATGATAGTATCCTGTTGGGATCTCTGGTGAGAGACCTCTTGGTACAGGTCTGAGAGCAAAGGAGCCTGGGAGCCACCGGATTCCATGGCCTGTGCAAACTGTTACGGATCCAGGTGGTGGAACCTCTGTGCTGTGATGCAAGGAGGGATGAGAGGGGCGTAACTAAGTGCATACCCGGACAGACCCTGGCCAAATGGTGGCTTAGTCGACTTCGTGAACCAAGGAGGGATCGGGAAGGTGAACCAGGTGCCACTCTGGAACCGACATTGTGAGAGCAGGCGACTCCCACGGGACTGATGGCTGAAGCTGACAGGCACAGCAGATGAGCACAGCCAGTAGACAGACAGGCGGGCACAGCTGATAGACAGGCTGGCGGGCACTGGGACCTGAGGACTGAGGAGAGTGTAAGCACACAAACAACAATCTTGCACAGGCACCTCCATTTTGGAGGAGGTGCCTTATATAGGGGAAGTCCTCCGGCCATTGGCCGGGGACTCTTTAGGACGGCGCGCACGGCCCCTTTAAGAGGGAGGGAGTGCATGCGCGCCCTGAGCACAGTGCCCGGGGAACTGCGCACGGTGCGCGCAGCTCGGGCTGACGTAGGAGGGGAGCAGGAGGACGTCGGACCGGGACCGCGGCGTTGAGTGGATCGGCGTCTCTGCCCAGCAGGAGGTAGAGACGCCAACGCTACATATTCAAAAAGAATCATAAGAAAATCCACAAGAGATTCATCCAAACCCCAGCCTGATAGATAAAAACCTAGCAGCGGATAATCCATATTCATGTGAAATTCAAGTGTGACGCTCACAGCCCTGCCCTGGGAAGATGGTGGGGGTACTCGGAGCCGGGTCAGATGTTAGGGGGATGTAGTCATGGACCGGACCCGTTCCGTGCCCAGGGCCGTCACATTAAAAATGAAGGGCATTCGGTGTTGGTGTAACGAGTGGTGTTATTATGACTACGCCACCTGCGATGCCTGGTGATGCGCCACCAGCACTGCTAGCAGTCCTCTGAGGCTGCATGTTACGGCAGCTTGAGGTGTTATAACTCCCCACAGGCGGAGCTGGGCCTCAGGGCAGATGTGACAGGAGGATGGGGAGAGTAGTCCAGAGTCACTCAGATGCTGTGTGGTGCAGTGTGGAAATAAAGAGTCTGGAGGCCATAGGGAGAGTCTTCCAGGTCTTTTACTCACAGTTTTCAAGCACAGCCGCAAGGCTTCTCCCTGCTCCTCACGGATGACTGCGGCCACCAGGGATGAGGGCTTCAGGTGCCTAGATCAGGACCCTCAGAGTGTTCCTAACTCTCCCCTTTTGAGTCCTCTCCTGTCCAGGCCACTGTCAGCTGTGAAGGCCACAATCAAAGAACATTGTTCTAAGATGGCTGGCCATTATATATGAAACTATGTGTGCAAACTAAAAGTGTGTTCTACACCCTCCACCCACTACATGGTTCTCCTAACTTTTGGTTCCCCCCCACTCGTGATCCTGCTGAGGCAGCACTATGGTGCATACTTGCCTCCCATAGGTCAGGAGTGTGTAGTGTTGGATGCAAGACAGGGTCCTGATTAGTACACCTTCCTTACCTGGGTGAGGAAACACTACACCTGCTGACAGGCTGCAGTATCCCACTTGTGGCGACCGAACCCTCAGGGGCGCCACACAAGTATATAATGGTTCTACATTATAGAAACATATCTAAACCAACATGAATATTATCCAATCTCTGTAAAATTTCCGCAGTTTTTGATGAAAGGTGGGAGTTCCATAGCAACCGGTTTTAGATAGTAATACAAGAATCTAGAAATTGGTTCAGATAGACGCCCATTGACTGAGACAATGGGCTGTCCCGGAGGGACTTATAGACTCCTATGGACCTTGGTGAGCAAATACAGGATGGGAACAGAAGGTTCGTCAACCTGTAATATGATAATAGCGGGAATGAATAAATATAATAACATATCAATGATACTACAGGAACTAGTCATCTCCTATTGTCCTCTAGGGTGACCATTCCTGACCGCAGGGGTTGGCACCCTAGAATTTGTACGACAATGGCGCCCCCACTCACAAGTTGTCTATCCCTAAAAGTCCCTGTAAGTCCCTGAACACCAATAGAGAGGGAGAGCACAGGGCTAGTATGATAGTAACGGGATTAGAAATATATATATATAAATAAATCATCCACTGTAACCACATAAAAACGAGGTCTGCAGGGTATGCAAACAATATACAATGTAAGAGTAGGAGAGTATCTTGAGTCCAAAATGTGAATAAAGCGCAGCAATTCAGCAATATAATATTGTACATGCTTGAATGCGGATCTATATACAAGATATGACATCTGACAAATATGCCCATTGATTCATATATACAGTATTTTTCAGACTATAAGACGCACCGCACCATAAGACGTACCCCAAATTTTGGGGTGGAAAATAGGAAAAAAAATATTTTTTATAAGATGGGGTCCGTCTTATAGTCTGATTAGGTATCTTACCTGGGGGGGTGGTGGAGCAGGAGGCAGGGTCCTTCAGGAAACCGGCCCGGCGGAAGTGGAGGAATGCTGCGGACCCTGGATACATGAAGCCGGTGCTGCAGCAGCTGTGAGTTGCGGTGATGGTGGATCAGGATCGCAGATCCCTCTGTTCCTTGCCTCAGGAACCCGGAGGCAGCAGAAGAGGTGAAATGCCGGTGTCTGGTTGGGGCCTGTGGACCGGCTGGGGCCTGTGGACTGGCCTGGGGCCTGGTGCCTGTGGACTGGTCTGGGGCCTGTGGACTTGCCTGGGGCCTGTGGACTTGCCTAGGGCCTGTGGACGGGCCTGGGGCCTGTGAACTTGCCTGAGGCCTGGACCTGTGAATGGATCCGGCGGTGAGGCAGAGATATACAGGAAAATGGCCGCCGGAGCTCCGGAAGCAGCACACGCTGCTCTACCGCACCGTCGGACACCGCTCACAGCCCGGCAGAGGCCCCGGCTCCTCTGCCTCACCGCTGGACACCACTCACAGCCCGGCACAGGCCCCGGCTCCTCTGCTTCACCACCCGACACCAGCACAGGTACAGGCCCCGGCTTCAGCAGCATCTCACCTCTGCCGCCGCCGGAGGACTCTGCGATCCCCCCTCCACCACCACCGGTAAAGTAACGTTCGGACCATAAGATGCACCCCAATTTTCCTTCCAAATTTTGGGGAAAAAAAGTGCGTCTTATGGTCCGAAAAATACGGTAAATCCTTAGCCCTTCAGCTTGACCTCAAGCGAGAAGGTATCCTGATCTCAGATAGAAGTCACAATAATAGATCCAAATAATTCATAATGGAATGGTGAGCACAAATATAAACATTAGTGTTAAAAAAAAGCACAGTTATAGACTGAACAACGTATAGATTTCATGAGCCATGATACATATCAGTCCACATGTACGGTCTTCCAATGTATCTCGACGCGTTTCTCCACCAGATGTTGGTTCACCAGGAAATCTATGGTAAATGGATAAATGTAGAGATGCCCTGCAGCTAACCAAATGCAGGGCATCCCTACATTGATCCCTACATTTTTAATTAAGTTTAATAAAAGCTATATTTTAATTTTTTTTTTTTCAAAACATTTTTTTTATTTTTCACTATAATTGTTAGCTCCCTTAGGGGACTTGAAGATGCAATTGTCCAATCGCCTGTGCTAGATACAAAGATGTATATATCAGAAATCATAGTCTCCTTTGAAGCCACAGTCAGGGTTTCAAAGGAGCTCCATAATGACAGGCACGGGGGTCATCAGCTGACACCAGGCTATAATGACAACCCATCGCCGACCCGCAATTACATCACAGGCACACCGATGGGCGGAGGGAATGACACGCACGCATGCTGTTGCGTGTTATGTATGTCAGAGCAGCGCTCCACCCGCGATTGTTAGCTGCAGGTCCTGGCTGTAATACACAGACATCACCTGCCGGGTATGGGGCTGGCTCACCCTGTGAGCCCGCTTTACAGACTTGCTTCCAACTTGCTCAGTACATGTACGGCGGATGTTGTGAAGGGGTTAAATCTGCAGAATATAAATTCTTTCAATGTTTTTCCTGCAGATTTCACCCATACTTATGAGTGGGGAAAAATTTGGACAAAAAGCGCGTGTTTTTGCCACTGTATTTTTCCTTACAAAAGATGCAGATATGGTGTAGAAATCTCTGAATCAAATACTTAATATGTGAACAGACCCTTAGACAGGTTTGATAATGCTTCATGTGATGCAGCTTCAGCTGGTCTCCCCTACAATGTCACTGCTCACTTATATAAACTAAATGAAAGCTGCTCTATGATTGGCTGCTATGGCAGCAAAGACAAGATTTATTTTAGAAAAGTCTTCATACATATCTTTATCTGCATGGGATGACGTACAGAACGACAAAGAAGCTGAAGCTCGGTATGCGGGGAAGAGTCTGAGCCGCCAGGAGGGATTTGATAGGTAATGAGGTCATCGTAGAGATCACATGACATCAGAGACTGACTTCCTGTCAACACTTTAGTGCATGTACTGGAATAGTTGTCAGGCTGGAGATCACATGACCCAATTCCCTATATTGAAGGGGGACGTGTAGATGTAACTGAGGTGTGATGAAATATACAGTACAGACCAAAAGTTTGGACACACCTCATTTAAAGATTTTTCTGTATTTTCATGACTATGAAAATTGTACATTCACACTGAAGGCATCAAAACTATGAATTAACACATGTGGAATTATATACTTAACAAAAAAGTGTGAAACAACTGAAAATATGTCTTATATTCTAGGTTCTTCAAAGTAGCCACCTTTTGCTTTGATGACTGCTTTGCACAATCTTGGCATTCTCTTGATGAGCTTCAAGAGGTAGTCACCGGAAATGGTGTTCCAACAATCTTGAAGGAATTCCCAGAGATGCTTAGCACTTGTTAGCCCTTTTGCCTTCACTCTGCGGTCCAGCTCACCCCAAACCATCTCGATTGGGTTCAGATCTGGTGACTGTGGAGGCCCGGTCATCTGGCGTAGCACCCCATCACTCTCCTTCTTGGTCAAATAGCCCTTACACAGCCTGGAGGTGTGTTTGGGGTCATTGTCCTGTTGAAAAATAAATGCTGGTCCAACTAAACACAAACCGGATGGAATAGCATGCCGCTGCAAGATGCTGTGGTAGACATGCTGGTTCAGTATGCCTTCAATTTTGAATAAATCCCCAACAGTGACACCAGCAAAACACCCCCACACCATCACACCTCCTCCTCCATGCTTCACGGTGGGAACCAGGCATGTAGAGTCCATCCGTTCACCTTTTCTGTGTCGCACAAAGACACAGTGGTTGGAACCAAAGATTTCAAATTTACACTCATCAGACCATTCCTTGTGTTCTTTAGCCCAAACAAGTCTCTTCTGCTTGTTGCCTGTCCTTAGCAGTGGTTTCCTAGCAGCTATTTTACCATGAAGGCCTGCTGCACAAAGTCTCCTCTTAACAGTTGTTGTAGAGATGTGTCTGCTGCTAGAACTCTGTGTGGCATTGACCTGGTCTCTAATCTGAGCAGCTGTTAACCTGCGATTTTTGAAGCTAGTGACTCGGATAAACTTATCCTCAGAAGCAGAGGTGACTCTTGGTCTTATTTCCTGGGGCGGTCCTCATGTGAGCCAGTATCTTTGTAGCACTTGATGGTTTTTGCAACTACACTTGGGGACACTTTGAAAGTTTTCCCAATTTTTCGCACTGACTGACCTTCATTTCTTAAAGTAATGATGGCCACTCGTTTTTCTTTACTTAGCTGCTTTTTTCTTGCCATAATACAAATTCTAACAGTCTATTCAGTATGACTATCAGCTGTGTATCCACCAGACTTCTGCACAACACAACTGATGGTCCCAAACCCATTTATAAGGCAAGAAATCCCACTTGTTAAACCTGACAGGGCACACCTGTGAAGTGAAAACTATTTCCGGTGACTACCTCTTGAAGCTCATCAAGAGAATACCAAGAGTGTGCAAAGCAGTCATCAAAGCAAAAGGTGGCTACTTTGAAGAACCTAGAATATAAGACATATTTTCAGTTGTTTCACACTTTTTTGTTAACTATATAACTCCACATGTGTTAATTCACAGTTTTGATGTCTTCGGTGTGAATGTACAATTTTCATAAGCATGAAAATACAGAAAAATCTTTAAATGAGGTGTGTCCAAACTTTTGGTCTGTACTGTATATATATGTATGTGCATATCCAAATGTATTTACATTATTTAAGCAAAGAGGAAAATTTATATATGTATGGAACTATGCCTATCCAAATCATATGATGAACAGTAAAAGTGATCACCATGCAATATCAAATGTCATAATGCAAAAAAGAATACAGAAATAAGTTCATAAAAAGTTTAATTTGTGCATATTATTACGTACTGTGATGGATCAACCCCGTACTCCAAGATTTTGCCACATGGGGGTTGTCGTAGCGCCTATGCAGCTAATGGGACATAATGTTATAAAGTGGGTTGAATATTGTGGATCACATATTGTTGGACATTTTGTGATGTGACCGAAGCACTCCTGGCCCCCACCTTCCTGTGCTCACTTAGCAGTGGCAAACAGACAATGTCCTGATTAATGGGTTGTTGCATAACTGCTGTCTGGGAGCCTACTGTTGGTATTATCTGGTGAGAACAATGGGTGCTAAAAATAGCCTGTGTGATTCTCTATAAAACCTGCTTGTGAGAATAAAAGTTAAGTTCATCTTGGAGACACTGTGCGATAGTCATATTTTATATATCCCAGTGTAAGAAAAGCATTTCCATATCAGGGGCCTACAGAAGAAGATTGGACATCTGTGGATGGGGTAACTAGCACGTGGAAGAGACTGAATTCCAGAGGGAGGTAAAGAGCAGACTGGCACTTTATGCTCCCAACCCGGCAGTACAGATCATAGATAAGGTGATGGCTGATGTGCGTACTGATCTGGATAAAAAGATGGAGATGGAGAGGGCAGAGCAGATGGAGCTAGCCAGGATGGAGATGGCAGAGCAGACCAAGATAAAGCTAGCCAAGATGGAGATGGCAGAACGGAGAGAGGAGATACAGCGAGCAGGGGGAGCCCTGGCTTACTCCCCGGTACCAGCAGGGGTAAGCCACAAAAAGATCCAATACAATGCCTTCCGACATTGGGGGAGGCAGAGGAAGACATTGATGGCTTTCTGCAGGACATTGAGCGGTAGTGTACCCTTCATAAAGTGGAGCCGGAGGATTGGGTCCAGATTCTGGCCAGCAAGCTGACAGGCCGGGCAGCGGATGCCTATCGCACTGTATCGGATAAGGACTGTATGGACTATAAGTGAGTCAAAGAAGTGATCTTGGCCCGGTATGCACTAACACCAGAGGCATACCGTCAAAAGTTCGGCAAAACCACAAAACGGGAAACGGATACCCATGCTGAATGGGCCTGTAAACTATGGCGGTCACTGCTACAGTGTGTACAAGGTAGCAAAGCAGACACGAAGGAGGACGTCCTACAGCTCATCGTGTTAGAACGATTCTTCACTGGGTTAACTCCCCAGACGCAAGAATGGCTTCGGGACCGACGACTCTTGAGGAGGCCGCATGGCTGACCGATGAACATTATGATGCCAGGAGGGCCCAATTGTCAGGGTCCAAAACTGTCTCAAGGGGCCCTCCCATGGGTCTGGAGGCCCCTAAACCACAGAAGCTTGGCGGGGGACCCACCAATACCCTGGCCTACCAGAGACCTCCTGGAGTGCAATGCCACACCTGCCATCAGCTGGGTCACCTGCAGAGACACTGTCCCAACCGGACCCAGTGCACCCAGTGGCCAAAACCGGAAACGACTACCTTCAACCGGGCCGCTGTACCCTGCTACCAAGGCAAAGCCGACCCGGCATCGGTGGCTATGGCTAATTATGGGATGGAAGAGATAGAGGGAGTGCTGCATGAAGTGGACCCTGTGCAGGCAACCCAGGCGGATAATCGACAACAACATCGACAGTCGGTGTGGATTAATGGTAAACGGCTGCAAGGATTAAAAGATTCCGGAGCTACTCTGACCCTTGTGAAGTCGCATCTCGCCCAAGACCAAAAGACGGGTCGGACAGAGGCGGGCCGTGTAGCAGGGGGAGCCATACATTGACTGCCCACGGCCAAGATTCACCTGAACTGGGGGGTCGGGGATGGCCTTGTCGAGGTCGGCATGATGAAGGATTTGCCTGCAGACGTCCTGCTGGGAAAAGATTTGGGGCCCATGTTGTCTTCCTTCTCGGTCGCCCCCCTGGCTGAGACATATCCTGTGACTACCCGGAGACAAGCTCGAGCTGTGGAGGCGGAATCACACTCGGAGGAGGCCCAGGTAAGACACTACAGCCCTTCACGTATTCCCATAGCCAGACACATTTCATGGGATACCCCAGCAGAATTTAGGAGGGAGGTACTAGAGGATCCCTCATTGCAGGGGTATCGCGGGAAGGCATAAGAGGGGAGAGGGGTACTGGAAGTTGAACAGTTTATATGGCATCAGGGACTCCTCTACAGGGTTACAGAGCAAACTCACTCAGGGACGAGCCCCACTGTAAAACTACAGCTGGTAGTTCCCAAAAAGTATAGGCAGGAGTTGCTGCGAATCTCTCATGACATACTCTTGGCGGGGCACCTCGGAGTCAGCCGCACCAGGCATCGTCTGACACAAAACTTCTTTTGGCCAGGGGCATCCCATGATGTTTGTCAGTACTGCCAGACCTGTGACAGTTGCCAGCGCATTGGCAAGAGGGGAGATCGCTGCAAGGCCAAATTACACCCCCTTCCCATTGTGGAGGAGCCATTTAGCTGAGTAGCGGTCGATCTGATAAGGCCGTTAGCCAAACCCAGTCCGTCAGGGAAAAGGTATTTATTGACAGTGATAGATTACGCCACGCGGCATCCAGAGGCGGTTGCCTTACCTAACATACTGGCAGAGACGGTGGTGGCTGCCCTGCTCCAGGTTTTCTCACGGGTTGGATTTCCCCGGGAAATTATCTCGGATCAGGGTACCCAATTTACGGCAGAGGTGACCAGCCAACTGTGGAGACTGTGTGGTGTAAAGTCCATTAGAAGCGCCCCATACCACCCGCAAACCAACGGGTTGTGTGAGCGCTTTAACGGAACGTTAAAACAACTCATTGGGACGTTCACCCGGACCTACAGGGACTGGGAGAAATTCTTGCCGCACCTCCTGTTCGCCTATCGGGAGGTGCCCCAAAAAGCTACGGGGTTCTCCCCATTTGAACTGTTATATGGGAGGCGGGTGAGGGGGCCCCTAGACTTAGTGCAAGAGCTCTGGGAAGGGGAGGAAACCATAGCAGGAACCCCTATCGTGCGCTTTGTGCTGGAACTCCGGGACCGCCTGCAGGAGTTGACGCCAGCGCGTATGGTACGATCAGAGGGCTAGAGAACGCACCTTCGAGATAGGACAGAAGGTCCTGGTACTAGAACCGGTTAGGCAGAACAAATTCCAGGCCGCATGGCAGGGGCCTTACCGGGTAGTGGGGAAAATAGCTGACACCACCTACAATGTCGCCGATTGTGACGACCCCAGGGTTATCCGCATGTTCTACGTGAATACGCTGAAGCCCTGCCGGGAGTGCCCTGAAGATGTAGCTGTCATCTGCGCACCCGAAGCAGAGGATTTAGCCGGACTCCCCTTGCCTGATGTCTTAGGTGAGAAGACTCAGTCGAAAACCTGGGACCAGGTACACTTAGGAGAAAACCTAGGGGCCCGGGAGAGAGAGCAGGCTGAGACATTGCTGAGGCAGCGGCAGAGGATGTTCTCAGAGAGACCGGGGTTCACCCGACTTGCACAACACAAGGTTGAGACACAAGATCAGACCCCCCTGAGACAACCCCCCTTCCGCGTCCCGGAGTCTGTACGAGAAGGGATGCGACAAGAGATACAGGAGATGTTGCGTTTAGGGGTCATTGAGGAGTCAGATAGTCTCTGGGCGTCCCCTGTAGTGTTAGTGCCTAAGAAAGATGGGACTACCCGGTTTTGTGTAGACTATCGCAAGCTAAATGAGAAAACTGTGACGGATGCGTATCCCATGCCGCGTGTGGACCAGTTGTTAGACAGGCTGGCTGGGGCAAAGTATTTGACAACCATCGATCTATGCAAAGGCTATTGGCAGATCCCCCTAAGTCCTGATGCTATTCCCAAGTCTGCATTTGTCACCCAGTTTGGCTTATTCCAGTTTCGGGTTATGCCATTTCGGATGAAGAATGCCCCCGCGACTTTCCAGAGGCTGGCTGACTGGCTTCTGGATGGTCTCCAGGACTATGCTTGTGCCTACCTGGATGACATCGTCGTCTACAGCGCGACATGGGATGAGCATCTAAATCACCTACAGACAGTATTGGATAGGATCCACAAAGCCGGAATCACCCTGAACCCCAACAAGTGTCAGGTAGGCAAAGCAGAGGTTCAGTATTTAGGACATTGGGTGGGGGGTGGAAAACAACGACCGGAACCCGCCAAGATTGAGGCGGTAGCCAAGTGGCCCACCCCACGTACTAAAACCCAAGTCATGGCCTTTCTATTGACAGCGGGGTATTATAGGAAATTTGTCCCTAATTACAGCAGCATTGCCAAGCCCCTCACTGATCTGACACATAAGAACCTCCCCCACCAGGTAACCTGGACCCCCGAGTGTGAGGAAGCCTTCCGCCAGCTAAAGGACGCTCTCACAAATACCCCGATATTGGCCGCACCCGATACAACTAAACGTTTCCTTGTTCACACAGACGCATCTATGTTTGGGTTGGGGGCAGTACTGAGCCAAGTCGGGTCGGACGGCCAAGAACACCCAATAGCTTATCTGAGTCGGAAATTACTGCCTCGAGAAGTCAGCTATGCGGCCTTCGAAAAGGAATGCCTGGCAGTAGAATGGGCTGCCAAGAAGCTCCAACCATATTTGCATGGAAGACAGTTTTCCCTCATAACGGACCATAACCCCCTGGTATGGCTTAATCGGGTCTCCGCGGACAATGCCAGACTACTACGGTGGAGTTTGGCGCTACAACCATTAGACTTCACCATCCACTATAGACCTGGCAAGCAAAATGGTAACGCCGATGAACTAAGCCGACAAACTGACCTGATACCAACCTCATAAATCGTGGACCTCCTCCAGCTGATCCGTCTGGGAGCAGACTGGGTAGGCTGATCCTGTCCGGGAAGGGGGAGCATTGTGACAGATCAACCCCGTATTCCCAAGATTTTGCCACATGGGGGTTGTCGTAGCGCCTATGCAGCTAATGGGACATAACGTTATAAATTGGGGTGAATATTGTGGATTACATATTATTGGACATTTTGTGATGTGACCGAAGCACCCCTGGCCCCCACCTTCCTGTGCTCACTTAGCAGTGGCAAACAGACAATGTGCTGATTAATGGGTTGTTGCATAACTGCTGTCTGGGAGCCTACTGTGGGTATTATCTGGTGAGAACAATGGGTGTTAAAAATAGCCTGTGTGATTCTCTATAAAACCTGCTTGTGAGAATAAAAGTTAAGTTCATCTAGGAGACACTGTGCGATAGTCATATTTTATTTATCCCAGTGTAAGAAAAGCCTTTCCATGTCAGGGGCCTACAGAAGAAGATTGGACATCTGCGGATGGGGTAACTAGCTCCCATCACACGTACTATCCAGAGGCACATCATCACCCCTTCCACATGCTTCAACGCACGTTTCGCTACCGATTCATTAGGAAGTGTGGTGGAGGAGGAAGAGGCGATGTTTTATAGGGTGATTACAGCTGTGGTTACTTACAAATCAAGGACGCCATATTATCGGATGCCTCTACTGTCCCACGCGTCCGGATAGCCGTCCCGTCTGCGACCGAATGTGCATCACTGAAACACGACCAAAGGTCGCAGTTCAATGAAAACATCCCAGTATCGGGTACGAGAGCACACCGGAGCATGCGCAGTGTGGCGCACAGCGACCCTGCAGCCATATTAGAAAAGGGAAAAAGTGCGGGTCAGCATCAAAGTGTAAATATAATTATACGTGCCAAAATAGAATTGTATGAAATATAGAAAAAGTTCTGTATATAATATAGTTAATGCGTGCATACACAATATTGTTGCTTATATAATGTGTATATGTAAAAGTGAATAAACACACTATAAACTCTCTATATGTACTGTACAATAAAGCCAACAATACATGTATATATGTTTATTCAATCAAATGCACTATGATATATATTGATTATATTATTCGATTTATAATAAGGACAAGACACTGAAGATTAGAATATTTCAAAAATCCTAGTGTATACTTAAAGAATACTCGAAAATCCCCACTGTTCATTTAAACCTCTGGGGGTCATACTTCTTAGAGTGGTGATCCATTTACTTTTTTATTTATTATTTATTTATTCAATCTGGGCCAGCTTTTTGGCTAGATTTTCCGTCCTATTCCCAGGATACAGACGGGCAATCCCTTTGACACGTAAGAGATGACATTGATGAGGGTAGCAATTCCGAAACTGTCTCGCCAAAGGTTTAGGTTGAGAAATAGCACCCACCTCATCTTGACAGATTTTCTCCGCTGCCCTAATATTTTTGATGTGTTCCAAAGCTCCCGAGTTGTCATACCAATATAGATGAGTCCACAGAAACATGTGGCTTGATAGATGACCATAGATGTTCTACAATTAATGAAATACAGAATCTTGTAAGCCTACTCACCCATCGAATCCTGAAAGGTATTCGTTTTTTCAATATATCTCTTTGCAGTTGCCACACTTCCATGTGCCCCATTTGGGGCCTTTTGAGACAAATATACATTGCTCAAAAAAATAAAGGGAACACTTAAACAACAGAATATAACTCCAAGTAAATCAAAATTTTGTGAAATCAAACTGTCCACTTAGGAAGCAACACTGATTGACAATCAATTTCACATGCTGTTGTGCAAATGGAATAGACAATAGATGGAAATTATTGGCAATTATCAAGACACCCTCAATAAAAGGAGTGGTTCTGCAGGTGGGGACCACAGACCACATCTCAGTACCAATGCTTTCTGGGCTGATGTTTTGGTCACTTTTGAATGTTGGTTGTGCTTTCACACTTGTGGTAGCTTGAGACGGACTCTACAACCCACAGAAATTGCTCAGGTAGTGCAGCTCATCCAGGATGGCACATCAATGCGAGCTGTGGCAAGAAGGTTTGCTGTGTCTGTCAGTGTAGTGTCCAGAGGCTGGAGGCGCTACCAGGAGACAGGTCAGTACACCAGGAGACATGGATGGGGCCGTAGGAGGGCAACAACCCAGCAGCAGGACTGCTACCTCCGCCTTCGTGCAAGGAGGAACAGAAGGAGCACTGCCAGAGCCCTGCAAAATGACCTCCAGCAGGCCACAAATGTGCATGTGTCTGCAGAAACAGTTATAAACCGACTCCATGAAGGTGGTATGAGGGCCCGACATCCACAGAAGGGGGTTGTGCTCACAGCCCAACACCGTGCAGGATGCTTGGCATTTGCCACAGAACACCACGATTGGCAAAGTCGCCACTGGCACCCTGTGCTCTTCACTGATGAAAGCAGGTTCACACTGAGCACATATGACAGACGTGACAGAGTCTGGAGACGCCATGGAGAGCGATCTGCTGCCTGCAACATCCTTCAGTATGACCGGTTTGGCAGTAGATCAGTAATGGTGTGGGGTGGCATTTCTTTGGAGGGCTGCACAGCCCTCCATGTGCTTGCCAGAGGTAGCCTGACTGCCATTAGGTTCCGAGATGAGATCCTCAGACCTCTTGTGAAACCATATGCTGGTGCGGATGGCCCTGGGTTCCTAATGCAGGACAATGCCAGACCTCATGTGGCTGGAGTGTGTCAGCAGCTCCTGCAAGATGAACGCATTGAAGCTATGGACTGGCCCGCCCGTTCCCCAAACTGAATCCGATTGAGTACATCTGGGACATCATGTCTCGCTCCATCCACCAACGTCACGTTGCACCACAGACTGTCCAGGAGTTGGCGGATGCTTTAGTCCAGGTCTGGGAGGAGATCCCACAGGAGACCATCTGCAACCTCATCAGGAGCATGCCCAGACGTTGTAAGGAGGTCATACAGGCACGTGGAGGCCACAAACAATACTGAGCCTCATTTTGACTTGTTTTAAGGACATTACATCAAGGTTGGATCAGCCTGTAGTGTGTTTTTCCACTTTAATTTTGGTGGTGACTCCAAATCCAGGCCTCCATTGGTTAATAAATTTGATTTCCATTGATGATGTTTGTGTGATTTTGTTGTCAGCACATTCAACTTTGTACAGAACAAAGTATTTAATGAGAATATTTCATTCATTCAGATCTAGGATGTGTTATTTGAGTGTTCCCTTTATTTTTTTGAGCAGTGTATATGAAGATGTATCAGGTACATGATGACTATGAACTAGTATATCACGTAGTGTCTTATTACTTTTAGCCATAATCAATGGACGATTTGATAGAAAAGGAAGTATTGTCTGATCCTGTTGGAGAATTAGCCAAAATTTGGAGATGATATTAGTAATTTCCTTCCACCTCGAATGATAATTCGTGATGAATTGAACATGCTCATCAGATTCCTTTTTCTTTTTAGTAATGAGAAGATATTGTCTATTGGAGTGTTTGGCCCGATAGTCGGCCTGTTGAATAATTTCCATTTTGTACTACGTTGTAAGTATCTACTGGTCATATCACATGCCTATTCTTCAAAAGCTTTGTCTTGGTCACAAATACGATGTGCCCTAATAAATTGTCCAGATGGCATTGCCTGTATTACATGTGCCAGACGACTGATTTGGCATGCAAGAAAGCATTGGCACTAGTAATCTTGTGATAAATATTTGTGTGCAACTGTCCATGGTCATCAACATGAATATCCAAATACGGAAAATCAATTTTCTTTTGATCAATATGATGGGTTAGCTTAATATTCAATGCATTGTCATTGAGATATTTTAAGAATTTTTCAAGTTCCTCATGGGAGCCCTGCAAAATAAACAACACATCGTCTATGAATCTCATCCAAGATATCACTTATCCCAATGACGTATGTTCAATGTTCTGGAATCGGATGTATTCACACTCCCAAAATCCCAAGGAGAGATTGGCTTAAGATGGGGCCCAACCGCGGCCATTTCCACCTCTTTCTTCTGTAGGTAGTATTGATCTATGAACACAAAATTATTATATAACAAAATGTATTCTGTTATGAATCCGGGTGGTGGAACCTCTGTGCTGTGATGCAAGGAGGGATCAGAGGGGCGTAACTAAGTGCCTACCCGGACCGACCCTGGCCACACAGCGGCTTAGTCGACTCTGTGAACCAAGGAGGAAACGGGAAGGTGAACCAGGTGCCACTCTGGGACCGACCTTGTGAGAGCAGGCGACTCCCATGGGACTGATGGCTGAAGCTGAAAGGCACAGCGGATGAGCACGGCCGGTTGACAGGCGGGCACGGCTGATAGACAGGCTGGCGGGCACTGGGACCTTCAAGGTAGAGGTGAAGATGCTGGAGCTGTCCTAGGCAGAAGTGCTGAAACTGCTGTATCCAGAAGCACCAGAGCTGTCCACTAGCGTGATGCTGAACCTGGATGGCACTGCCCTCCAACGTTGTGGTATTGAACCAAATGTTACTATAACGTCCTGGTTACAAGCCGTCCACTGCTGTGGTGCTGAATCTAGACAGTTCTTCCCATATAAAAGCTGTCCACTGCTGTGGTGCTGAATCTAGACAGTACTGCCCAGATCAGAGCTGCCCACAGTTGTGGTGCTGAATCTAGGACTGTAGTGCCTAGAGGAGAGCTGCCAACCACTGTGGTGCTGAACCAGTACTATAGAAGGGAGAGAACACAGGAGCTCACCCCCGCTGCTGAGCAGAGATGCTAGATGTGCTGTAGCAGTCTTCTATTGTCCCTCAGCAGATAGCATCATGCTATGAATGGGATGTGCTCTGCTATATCCCTGCAGCTTGTAGATCAGGAACCAGGGCTTCAGTGTGCGTCACCTGAATGACAGCAGTCTGGCACCACCAATGCTGCTATGTGGGACATTGCGCCCTTTACTACTGCCTGCGATGTAAAACCCCTTCTGATTGGAGCCCATGGATCTGTGATTGGTTATTGAAGACACACCCTCGTACATGGTGGACTTGTCTGTTCCCTTTAAACATATGAGCGGTTCTCACATGTTGTGGCTGATGTCTGATAACATAAGTGCTATCCCCTCATTCTGTATCACTGCAGCTGTCATCTGATGGGCGGCTGATGTATTCCATCACTATAGTACGGGTGAGATCACAGCCATCTGTAGGAACAAAACACCATCTCATCCGTGTCATGTACAGAAGCATGTCACTATGCAAGTCGCCCCCGTACTCCTAAACATCAATACAGTGCCAAAGGTTTTCTTTCTGGATCTTATTGATTTTCCTTCTATGCACTACATCTTCTAATTAGGAATGCGAAACTTCTAACGCTTTACACTATGATAAACTGATATATATAAGTACTCGTATATACACTATTTGGACAAAACTTATAACAGCGAAGTACTGTTCATATAGTCAAGTGGCTTAGCAACGGTACAGGAGATAAGATGAGAATAATAGGTTTAGTCTTTAGGATAGGGTTAATGGATAGAGACTGCAAGATGTCGGTGAGTGACACGAAAGAGTGAGACGGACCCGTCCCATCGTGTGCGTAAGAAGGGCACGGTGGAAGAAAAAGAAACCACGCCCATTGCAGCAAGCCAAGGGAGAACGGGTGGAGACTCCCAGGAAACGGGCAGGTGAGCCAGAAGTGGCCTCCCCCAAGAATGGGCAGAGCAACGTAAGAGCACACCCACGGCAGAGTGGGCTGGGACCATTGTTGATGAGGAGGTAAAGTGGCAAGAGAAGATAGAGTGCTTCGGTTTACCTATTGAAAGTGATGGTCGGTGCCACGGCATTGTGCTCCGCGGTGTGCCCGGAAAGGTCAAGTGGAAAAGGAAGATGACGTAGCTGGAGCAAGAGATGCAGCCGGGTGAACTGTCATCAGTAGAGGCACCAACCAAGGTCCAGGGAAGGCCCAGGATCCAATGCCTGACCTCAAGACAAAGGTTCGCCCGCAGTCCCCGAAACCAGAACTCGATTCCAAGGCGGAGGCAGCAGTGTCAGCGTGGACAAGATCCTGCGACCAGGCAGGGTGACTGAGAGCTATGCTGGCAGCCCTGGTGGTAAGTACACCTCAGCGTCCTGGAGAGTTATCAGCCTGGGAAACAGCCCTCATCCCCTGGCCACAGCAGTATATGGAAGAGACACCAGCCCTGGACCCCGTTGAGGCCAGATGGGTGGTGAAGGTCATTGAGGGTAAGAAGGAGTGGGAGAAATGGGTGAGGGCCCAACTCGAGCACCCAGGAGGTGGTGAAGTTGACCCGCCCAGGGGGGATATAGGGGGAAACTTGGTACCCGGGCCTTTACCTTCTTTGTAGGATGTCACGGCAGTCGGCTCCCGGGCCCATCCTCTGGGGTCGCTCTTTAAAATGGGGTTTGTTAACAGTTTGTCTCGTGACGCCACCTGTGGTTCCCGGTAATGAACACCGGCGCTGCTGCAGACCTCCGGGGGTGATGGGATGGCAGCTGGGATGTTTCTGCTCCCCACAGGCGGGGCGGGCCCCCGGGGCAGGGTAGTTGCAGATGGTAATGCTGGGCGTTGTAGTGCAGGCTCGGTAGCGTGATGGAAATAACTGACAGAGTCAGTGGAGTGCAGTCATCCGAGTTTACTCACAGTTCTTTTTAGGTTCCTCGGGTACACTATCCAGTGTCAGACTCCCGCGTCGCACTGCATTTGCCAGGCAGGGGTTCAGCACTCCTTCAGGTAGATTAGAAGCACTTAACGGGACCCCCTTTCTTATGTTCCTTCCTTGACTGACTTCACGCGCTGGGTCTTCTCACTCCTGCCCTGCGCTCCCCACACACAGTCCCGATCGGGTGCTCTGAAGTCCCTTCTGGGCAACCTGGAGTTCCCGGACCTACTTGATGCCCTTCACGGCGACTAGGGTGAGGCTGTGGCAACTGCACCATGGAAGTGCAGAAGCCTCCGGTTTTTCCAGCCGAGACCTGGAGTAACACGGCTGGTCCAGGGACCAGTTCCCTTCCCTCGGATCCCTTCCCTGATCCCTCTGATTCTTGGCAGATTCGGGCGCCGTCCTGCACTCACCGTACCCCCTGGGATCCCTTCTGTTCCCGGAGCACTCCTCCCTTGCTCCCACTCCTCTCCTGGGCCTCTCTCACTAGGCCCACAATGGAGCAGAGTTCCTGAAGAGACTCTGCTCCCCTCCTCTCCCTGCTACTCACTGGCTGAACTGCACTGCTCCAACTAAGGTGGCTTGCTTTTTTATATCTATTCTCTAAGTGCTCCCCTGTTCTACGTCCTCCACCCACACCCACTACTGGTTCCCCCTCTCCTTGGTTCCCCCCACTCCAGCCAGGGACAGGGCAGCAAAAGAAGTGCATAATGCCCTTCCAGCCGGCCTGGAGTAGTGCAGTGTTGAGTGCAGGTGTTGGGGTCCCGGGCAGTAATAATCTTTAATAATAATAATCTTTATATAGTGCTAACATATTCCGCAGCACTTTACATACATTATTGTCGCTGTCCCCATAGGGGCTCACAATCTAGATTCCCTATCAGCATGTCTTTGGAGTGTGGGAGGAAACTGGAGGAAACACACGCAAACACTTGGAGAACATACAAACTCCTTGCAGATGTTGTCCTTGGTGGGATTTGAACCCAGGACCCCAGCACTGCAAGGCTGCAGTGCTAACCACTGCGCCACCGTGCAGCCGGCAGTACTTCCTCCTTACCTGAGAGAAGGAGATGCCACACTTCTGGGTGAGGTGCAGTACCTCTGTGGCGACTGAACCCTCAGGGGTGCCACAAAGTCATTGACCAGATGACCAGATGTCACATCCAATATTTCAGCCCTCAGCGGGAAGATCATGTCCAGCAATGACTCCTCCACGGTTAGTACCACAGCCTCAGGCCTGACAGAGGCAGCGAGTATTGCGGCTGCAGTGTGCGTTTTCAAGGGCCCCCACTGTATATGCTGTGCGTTGTCTTCCAGGTTCCAGAATGGTCGAGGATGACCATGTCCAAAGAGGGAATGTAAGAGTGATGGACTGTTCTGCAGCATTCCTACCCTTGAAGGCAATAATCCCTTTATGTGTACAGTGCCATGCGGGTTTACGAGTAATGTAAATAGCGATGCGTTTCTCTTACAGTGGCATGTAAAAGTTTAGGCCCCTTGGTAAAAAATTACTGTTATTGTGAACAGTAAAGCAAGTTGAAGATGAAATGATCTCTATAAAAGGGCTAAAGTTAAAGATGACACATTTCCTTTGTATTTTAGGCAAAAAAAAATCTTGTAATTTTTTACATTTTAAAAATTGCACAAAGGAAAATGGGCTGATGCAAAAGTTTGGGCACCCTTGGAGATTTGTGTGCTCAGAAAACTTTGACCAAGGTTTCAGACCTTAATTAGCCTGTTAGAGTGCGTGCACATGGTCAGTAAACACTGCGGATTGGATGCAGCATACTTGCGCTGCGTGCAATCTGCAGCGGCCAGATGTTACAGCATAGTGGATGGGATTTATACAAATCCCATGTCCACTATGCGTCTCCGTGCTCCTGCAGCTCACCCGTGGAGACGGTCATGCAGTGCGTCTTCACAGACCGCAGCATGTCAATTTCTCTTGCAGAGACCCTAGTCTCCGCAAGAGAAATTATATCACTGTAATGTATAGGATATGGTGAATCCGCATGGTTCATTGAACACATGCGGATTCACTTGCGTGCAGCGCTTTGGACGCAGCGTAAAGTATGCTGCGTTCAAAGCGCAGCCAACACCGACCATCTGCACATACCCTAAAGGTTATGGCTTGTTCACTATCATTAGGAAAGGCCAAGTGATACAAATTTCCCAACTTTATAAAAACCCAGCCTCCTCTAACCTTGTGCCAAAAAACAGCAGCCATGGGTTCTTCTAAGCAGCTGCCTAGCACTCTGAAAATGAAAATGGTGGAGGCCCACAAAGCAAGAGTAGGCTATAAGAAAATAGCAAAGCGTTTTCAAGTTGCAACCTTATTGACGGCATCGCTCGTCACTGCAGGAACGTCCTCAGGCTACTGTCAGTGAGTTCCAGCTGGCATGCTGAGCAGTTGCATACTCATGCAACCGCTCAACACACCAATCGGATGTAGCAGATCTGGGGATCATTGTTCGACATCATCAGTATGGATTATCTGCGGACAGGTGAGGATTACTTTGTTTTTTTATTTTTATGTGGATCTTAAGAAATGTCTTTGCTCTGTGTGAGTTTTTTTACTTGAACTAATGGCGTTAGTAATCGGGATGTCTTATTCACGCCTCTCCATTACTAACCCCTGGGCTTGATGTCAGCAAACATCAAACAGCTGACATCAACCCCAAAACCATTACCCCACTTGCCAATGCACCAGGGCAAGTGGGGAGAGAATAAGCACCAGAATTTCTGGGGTGGCTGAGGGCTCATGCTATTAGTCAGGGAGGAGGCCAATATCCATGGTCCCTTCCCAGCCTTTTAATATCAGCCTGCAGGTGTCTGTTTAGCCTTTGCTGGTTATTAAAACTAGGTGGGACACCACATAATTTTTTGGGGGATACCCCCTTTTTAATACCATTAAAGGCTAAGCAGACAGCTGTGAGCTGTTATTAATAAGCTGGGAAGATCCATGAATAGCGGCCCCTTCCCAGATTGCCCACTGCTTTCCCTCAGCTGTTAAGAAAATTAAATGGACCCCATCCCATTTTTTCAAAAATAAACACCTAAATTTGTAAGGATGTAAAACAACGCCAAAATGTAGACTAAACTATATATGAATAGACAATATAAGGTCCTAAGTTCCTGGGCTAAGTCATCACTGCTATGGCCCTACTTATGTATTTGAAGTCCCCCTTTCTCAAAATCTTTCTAATAAATTTAATTTCCCCAAGAATATTGTGAAAATCATATACAGTGGGTAAGGAAAGTATTCCGACCCCTTTAAATTTTTCACTCTTTGTTTCAGTGCAGCCATTTGGTAAATTCTAAAAAGTTCATTTTTTTCTCATTAAAGTACACTCTGCACCCCATCTTGACTGAAAAAAAAACAGAAATGTAGAAATCTTTGCAAATTTATTAATAAAGAAAAACTGAAATATTACATAGTCATAAGTATTCAGACCCTTTGCTCAGTATTGAGTAAAAGCACCCTTTTGAGCTAGTACAGCCATGAGTCTTCTTGGGAATGATGCAACAAGTTTTTCACACCTGGATTTGGGGATCCTCTGCCATTCTTCCTTGCTGATCCTCTCCAGTTCCATCAGGTTGGATGCCGAACGTTGGTGGACAGCCATTTGCAGGTCTCTCCAGAGAAGCTCAATTGGGTTTAGGTCAGAGCTCTGGCTGGGCCAGTCAAGAATGGTCACACAGTTGTTCTGAAGCCACTCCTTTGTTATTTTAGCTTAGTGCTTAGGGTCATTGTCTTCTTGGAAGGTGAACTTTCGGCCAAGTTTGAGGTCCAGAGCACTCTGGAAGAGATTTTCATCCAGGATATCTCTGTACTTGGCCGCATTCATGTTTCCTTCAATTGCAACCATCATCCTTTCCCTGCAGCTGAAAAACACCCCCATAGTATGATGCTGCCACCACCATGTTTCACTGTTGGGATTGTATTGGGCAGGTGATGAGCAGTGCCTGGTTTTCTCCACACATACCGCTTAGAATTATCACCAAAAAGTTCTATCTTCGTCTCATCAGACCAGAGAATCTTATTTTTCTCATAGTCTGGGAGTCCTTCATGCGTTTTTGAGCAAACTCTATGCGGGCTTTTATATGTCTTGCACTGAGGAGAGGCTTCTGTCGGGCCACTCTGCCATAAAGGCCCGATTGGTGGAGGGCTGCAGTGATAGTTGTCTTTGTGGAACTTTCTCCCATCTCCCTGCTGCATCTCTGGAGCTCAGCCACAGTGATCTTGGGGTTCTTCTTTACCTCTCTCACCAAGGCTTTTCTCCCACGATTGCTCAGTTTGGCTGGACGGCCAGGTCTAGGAAGACTTCTGGTGGTCCCAAACTTCTTCCATTTAAGGATTATGGAGCCCACTGTGCTCTTAGGAACCATGAGTAATGCAGAACTTCTTTTGCAACCTTGGCCAGATCTATGCCTTGCCACAATTCTGTCTCTGAGCTCCTTGGGCAGTTCCTTCGAGTTCATGATTCTCATTTGGACTGACATGCACTGTGAGCTGTGAGGTCTTATATAGACAGGTGTGTGCCTTTCCAAATCAAGTCCTACCAGTTTAATTAAACACAGCTGGACTCCAATTAAAGAGTAGAACCATCTCAAGGAGGATCACAAGGAAATAGACAGCATGTGACTTAAATATGAGTGTCTGAGCAAAGGGTCAGAATACTTATGACCATGTGATATTTCAGTTTTTCTTTTTTAATAAGTTTGCAAAAATTTCTACATTTCTGCTTATTTCAGTCAAGATGGGGTGCAGAGTGCACTTTAGTGAGAAAAAAATGAACTTTTTAGAATTTACCAAATGACTGCAATGAAACAAAGAGTGAAAATGTAAAGGGGTTGGAATACTTTCAGTACCCACTGTATCCTTGAACATTACATTTAACTACCTTTTTGTATAAGGTGGCAAAGAATAAAACAAGCAGATAGGAAAAAACAAACTTAATTTATTTAAAAAATGATCAAAAAGAAATATTTCTGTCATGCGCCAAAACATGCAAAATAAAGCAAATAAACATTACAAATTATAATAAGGTGCAGAACTGTAATCAGGGCCAGGACTGGGTGCTGAAAAATGTGGGGGGATCAGCAACATGAGTAAGTGAGGGAAGTGGAATAAAGGGTAGAAATACACCATGGTGCGGAGGGTTTGGTAGGTATGGCCGGTCCGTGGAACTAGATTTGCTGCCAACTATATCCTCATTTGGAAGGCGGCTCACAGCAGGTTCAAGATGATATAAGTATGGCAAATACAAACGGTATATTAGGATTGTCTGAATATGGGTTATTTTGTAGGTGAGGTTTAACACAAATAACTATTGAAGCCAGAACATTATGTGTCTAATTTTTTTCCAAAACATATCGCCACCAAAAGCGAAAATTTGGCAAGCCAGAATAAACACAAAAAAAAAGACAAAGAAAAGTCACCATCATACTAGCAGTCAAGGGCGGGCTGGGCTGGGGTGCAGAGGGGCAAATGCCCCCCCAGACCAGTTCCCAAGCAGCTGCTCAGGGCTGCCAGGGGACTGCACTGTACCTTTAAATATGTTCAGCTGCCGACCCGACCACATGGCAGAGATGCAGATACACCCCCTGCACGCTGTGTGGCTGAGTCTGCTGAAGTGACGTCACACAGCGCCCCTGGAACTGATTCAGTCAGCCGGACAGGAGCCTGTGGATCGGAGACTTCAGTGGTCTCAGTCAGTATGAGGTCAGGAGGTCTGCAGTGAGGGGGAAGCGGGACTGTGCTCACCTTCTCATAAATTCACCCAGGATTCTATATTGTCCAATCAGAGGGCCAGCTGCTGGGGCTCCGTGTGAGTTATTGCAGGAGGCTGAACTTTCATGCAGATTAGGGTCCTCCTGTCAGTGCAAAAAGTTCAGTCTGGTGCAATAAATCACACTTAGTCCCAGCAGAGACCACAGACATCACAATACGAGACCCTGCACCGACTGATTACAGCTGAACCTACAGCACCTCATATTCTACTATATAGCCCCATATATAATATGTGAGGTCCTGTAGGCAGGTCCAGGTGTGTTCAGTAATAATAATCTTTATTTTTATATAGCGCTAATGTAGCACCCCGAGGGCTCGGCTGCTACAGGGGTATTGCACCTCGAACCAGAGGTGTGGTATTCCACTCCCGTGTAAGGATGGAGTGTGGACTAGAACTCAGTTAGCTGCATGCACCACATACATCCCATTTCCGGGGGACAGATCAACGGTACTCCCACCAGATAAATGTGCAGGTACGACAGCGTCTGTCCCTGGCTGGAGTGGGAGGGGGGGAGGAATATCCCAGTGGTGCAGGAGCAGAGAGGGGAGGGACTCTGGGCATAGGAAGGAGCCCATTGGTGGCTAGTCACCTGGGCTCGGGTGTCAGAGGGAGTATAAAAGGTGGGCACCATCTTAGGAGTTCAGTCAGACAGAAGAAGAGAAGAAGAGTAGTGACAGGGAGCAGCAGCCCTGTCTGGGTGCTGCTCCTGAAGGGAGCAAGAGAGAGAAAGACAAGAGGAAAGGAACAAGGAACAAGGAAGGAATGGAACCTGGAGAAAGGCCCAGAGACATGAAGGAAGAGGGAACCCGAACACGCTAGGAGTCAGCGGGTAAAGGGTTGGCAGATCAGGGTACCGGATCCCGAACTGGTGGAGGCCACTTATCCTCAGCCAGGAACCGGAGGTCGTGGCCACGTCTTGGCGCGACCACTCACTATACTCACCACGAAGGCACGCCACATAGGGTCAGGGAAACCGGAGATAGGTTTCGCCACCAGAAGGCCCGAGGAAGCTGGACATGGGTGGGTCCCTAGTGGGGACGGCCAGAGAAAGGAACGGAGAAAGGAGTTCAAGGTCACACTCTGGAACTGCCTGGGGGTTGGTCGAGCCCCGTACCTGGTGGACGCAGCACGGCTCGGGTCGTCATCACCTGCAGGACTGACACTGATAACATCTGTGAGTAAAGCATTGAAAACTGCAATCAGTCTCTGTGTTCCATCGCACTACCAGCACTAAAGGTACCGGGACGCCCTTTCTATCACTCCCTTCACCCGCACCAGCTGCCCTGAGGCCATACCTCTCCCGTTGGGGGTTATACCACCATTGCTGCACACATACCACCGACCTCAGCGGACTGTTCTGCAGCGGCGGCCTTGCGACCGCAAATCAACGGGTGGCGTAGTCGACACTTAAACAACATCTACAAAGACTGCCACACACTTAGTTTGACCACCCTGGGCACGGACCGGGTCCCCGCCACTCGGAGACTACTACCCCCATCGGATCCGGCTCCGGGTATTCCCCCGCGCATACGTGCGCCGCACTACAGCACTGGCCCAGGGGGCGAGTCAACTTTGGCGTAGTCGGCAGGATCTCGTGCCCGTAACCACCGGGTACTGCGTGCCTGAAAAAGAGACTTTTTACTTACCTGTGGTGAAGTTTCCCGCCGTCCGGAGCCGATTCCCGCCATCCGACGCCATCTTCTGCCTTCTTCCCGCCATCCGTGGAGTTTTCCCGCCATTGGGCGCCATCTTGAGGACGCCGCGCGGGAAGAAGAGGGGTGTGGACTCCGAAAGCCCGCGAGAACTGAAGCCCCGCCTCACGTCCGGACGTTGCGTAAGGTCCTGGAAGGAGCCCAGTGACGCCGACGTCACAGGAGCGCGACGGAAGGTCCTCAACCCTGACGATCCACTGCGGAGCCGCGGCCTACGGAAGAGGATCATCGCCAGGTAGGCCACGGTCCACTAGGGGGGAGGGGGATGTCGGATACGGAGGAGAGCTTCACCGCCACAGCCGCCATACCAGATTGCAGAGCTGCTAGCGGTGCTCCAGAAGGAAGAACCGGAGTACGCGCAGGCCGCGCTGGAAGAGCTGAACAGGAGGATGATCTGGGCGCAACGAGACGTGCTCGCCGGGTGGAAGGAGGAGTTGACCCGGCGCACGCTGACCTGCCAACCGGAGGTGCAGCCACCATCCAGCACCGCGTCGATCCCGAGAGGCAGCAGAAGCGGACCGGAGGCCGGGGACGACGCCGCGGGGGAGGCCGCAACGACAAGTAAGGGGAACGCCGTTACTCCGGGCCCTGAGGCCGCGGACCTGCCCCTACCTCCCGCCGCGGGACCCGAAGCTCTGGGTGCCGCACCGCCCACCGTACCTCCACCACCAGTAGTCAGCCCTCCAGCAGCAAGCTCTGCAGCGGAGCCTCGCCCTGAACCGTGCTCCCCAACACCGGGCACGATCAGAAAGTCACCGGCCTGGTTAAAAGGCCGAGTGCCCGTGGGCGCTGCACCCCAGCCGGGGCCCCCAGTCGTGCCATCATTGGGGAAAGACCTGTATGAGCAGCACACCTGCCCGGATGGGACACCATTCGTCTGGCCGCCTGAGTACACCAACCCCCGCTCCAGGAAGAGTCATCCCGTAGGAGCAAGGGCCCCAGATGAACCGCTAATCCCAGCTCCGGAGCCCGTGGACCTCTCTTCACCCCGCTGGAGGACGCCCAATTCGAGGGGGACCCCACTGGAGAAGACCTGATGGGGTTCACTCAGGAGACCCGGGCGGGCGCCGCCCGGCGCTATGAGACCTGCCGCCAACAACTGGCAACGTTTGAGCGGGAGCGGAGAGAGAGGAAAGTGAAGGAGGAGTGGCTCCACATTAAAAACGTGGAGCAGAAGACAAGGACCCGCCAGGACCCCCCCGTACAGCTCACGGTCCCCGAGTCACCGGGACTGTTGTTAAGTTTCACATGGCATGTGGCTGGGGCATCATCCAAGACCCGAAGACCATAAGCCAGGTGTTTGTAAACAGGAGCGACGTAGAGTCCCACCTACCGGAGGGGCACAGTGGACGGGACCTGGTGCCTGGAGATACCGTCACCTATACCAGGCATAAGGGAGTGAAGGGGTGGTACGCCCTTCATGTCCACCGGGTCAAGGAAGAAGAGGAGCAATCGTACCAGGAGGAGGAGGAGAAAGAGGGCCCGGACGGGTCTGAACCTGAGGAAGAGAAAGGAGCGTGTGGAGCACACCGTTAATCGTAAACGGTAAAAGAGGAGATGTAAATAGTTACCCGACCGGGTATAAGGACTGTTGTGGGACTGTTTCCACTAAGAGTGTGGTCCCCGTTGGGACAGAAAGAGAACTGTTGCCTATTTTTGCCCTAATCCCTAACCTGACCGAGGACTGAGAGCGGTCATCCCTTCCCTCTACCTGGCCGAAGACTGAGAGCGGCCAGATCCCAAGATCCCAAGAACCCGAGAATTCAAGAATGTTTTATTTGAGAATGCCTTAATGTGAAATTTGATATGATGCCAAAGTTTTACATAGTGTTTTTGTAAAAGAGTTCCGGTGGCATTAGCCAGCTGTTGAGAAAACCTCCCATAAAGGGATGGATGAAAGTTGATGTGTTTTATGTGTACGTACACTTTAAAAAATTGTTTTTACTCTATTTCAGCCCGAGGACGTGCTATGGTTTACCAGGGGGGAATGTAGCACCCCGAGGGCTCGGCTGCTACAGGGGTATTGCACCTCGAACCAGAGGTGTGGTATTCCACTCCCGGGTAAGGATGGAGTGTGGACTAGAACTCAGTTAGCTGCATGCACCACATACATCCCATTTCCGGGGGACAGATCAACGGTACTCCCACCAGATAAATGTGCAGGTACGACAGCGTCTGTCCCTGGCTGGAGTGGGAGGGGGGGAGCAATATCCCAGTGGTGCAGGAGCAGAGAGGGGAGGGACTCTGGGCATAGGAAGGAGCCCATTGGTGGCTAGTCACCTGGGCTCGGGTGTCAGAGGGAGTATAAAAGGTGGGCACCATCTTAGGAGTTCAGTCAGACAGAAGAAGAGGAGAAGAGTAGTGACAGGGAGCAGCAGCCCTGTCTGGGTGCTGCTCCTGAAGGGAGCAAGAGAGAGAAAGACAAGAGGAAAGGAACAAGGAACAAGGAAGGAATGGAACCTGGAGAAAGGCCCAGAGACATGAAGGAAGAGGGAACCCGAACACGCTAGGAGTCAGCGGGTGAAGGGTTGGCAGATCAGGGTACCGGATCCCGAACTGGTGGAGGCCACTTATCCTCAGCCAGGAACCGGAGGTCGTGGCCACGTCTTGGCGCGACCACTCACTACACTCACCACGAAGGCACGCCACATAGGGTCAGGGAAACCGGAGATAGGTTTCGCCACCAGTAGGCCCGAGGAAGCTGGACATGGGTGGGTCCCTAGTGGGGACGGCCAGAGAAAGTAACGGAGAAAGGAGTTCAAGGTCACACTCTGGAACTGCCTGGGGGTTGGTCGAGCCCCGTACCTGGTGGACGCAGCACGGCTCGGGTCGTCATCACCTGCAGGACTGACACTGATAACATCTGTGAGTAAAGCATTGAAAACTGCAATCAGTCTCTGTGTTCCATCGCACTACCAGCACTAAAGGTACCGGGACGCCCTTTCTATCACTCCCATCACCCGCACCAGCTGCCCTAAGGCCATACCTCTCCCGTTGGGGGTTATACCACCATTGCTGCACACATACCACCGGCCTCAGCGGACTGTTCTGCAGTGGCGGCCTTGCGACCGCAAATCAACGGGTGGCGTAGTCGACACTTAAACAACATCTACAAAGACTGCCACACACTTAGTTTGACCACCCTGGGCACGGACGGGGTCCCCGCCACTCGGAGACTACTACCCCCATCGGATCCGGCTCCCGGTATTCCCCCGCGCATACGTGCGCCGCACTACAGCACTGGCCCAGGGGGCGCGTCACTAACATATTCCGCAGCGCTTTACATACATTATCGTCGCTGTCCCCATCGGGGCTCACAATCTAGATTCCCTATCAGTATGTCTTTGGAGTGTGGGAGGAAACCGGAGAACCCGGAGGAAACCCACGCAAACACGGGGAGAACATACAAACTCCTTGCAGATGTTGTCCTTGGTGGGATTTGAACCCAGGACCCCAGCGCTGCAAGGCTGCAGTGCAGTGTATATCCCTGTACATAATATACCACATCTAGTATACAGATTAGCCTATCATCTACTGTGATACACACATCAGATGTTTTAAAAAAATACACATTACTATACAACATCAGATGTCTATAGTGACAGTATATTATATACTAGTCATGTATTCTAATATATATTGTATGCATGTGGTATACTGTGTGAACAGATGTTATGTACAGGTAATGTGTGTATAGTATATCTGAACTCTACCCATGTCTGGTATATATAATACTGTAACTACAAAGTTCAGCCCGCGGACTGAGACAGCCGAAGGGCTGAAAACTGTGGTGCACGGGCCACACCATACTCTCCCCTATCCCAATATCACTGCTATCTGCAGTGTGGTGAATACATTGGTGGAAGACGGAGCCTCTGGCTCCTACTTCCACAGATCAGCTTTTGCGACTGACACAGCCAACATGATGACATCACGACATCACATCTGCTGTGTGGAGAGTCAGTGCACCGGAGAAAAGAACAGACCGCGGGGGAACGAGAGCGAGGTGAGTATGTCTTCTTTTTTTTTTTTCATATGTGCATGGAATGTGTGCCTGCATATAGGGGGCTATGTGAGGACTCATACTGTATATAGGAGGCTATGTGAGGGCTCATATAGTATATAGGAGGCTATGTGAGGGCTCATACTGTATATAGGAGGCTATGTGAGGGCTCATATAGTATATAGGAGGCTATGTGAGGGCTCATATAGTATATAGGAGGCTATGTGAGGACTCATACTGTATATAGGAGGCTATGTGAGGGCTCATATAGTATATAGGAGGCTATGTGAGGGCTCATATAGTATATAGGAGGCTATGTGAGGGCTCATATAGTATATAGGAGGCTATGTGAGGGCTCATATAGTATATAGGAGGCTATGTGAGGGCTCATATAGTATATAGGAGGCTATGTGAGGCCTCACACTGTATATAAGAGGCTATGTGGGGCCTTACACTGTATATAGAAGGCTATGAGGGAATCATACTGTATATAGGAGGCTATTTGAGGGCTCATATTGTATATAGAGAGACTATGTGGGGGTTCACACTGTATATAGGAAGCTATGCGGATCTCATAATGTATATAAGAGGCCACGTGGGGTCTGACAATATATAGAGAGGCTATGTGGGGACTCACATTGTATAAAGGAGGCTATGTGGGACTCATACTGTACATAGGAGGCTATGTGGCGGCTAATAATATGTATACAGTAGAAGGCTATGTGGGGGCTCATACTGTATAAAGGAGGCTATGAGGACTCATACTGTACATAGGGGGCTCATACTATATATAGGAGGCTATATGCGGGCTCATACTGTACAAAGGAGGCTATGTGGCGGCTCATAATATGTATAGGAGGCTATGTGGGTCTCATACGGTATATATGGGGCTATATGGTGGCTAATACTGTATATAGGATGGAATATGAGGGCTCACACTGTATATAAGGGGTATGTGGTGGCTTACACTGTATATAGGGGCTATGTGGGGTGCATACTGTATGTAGGAATAATGTCTGTAATCTGCTGTGGAATTAATAGCACTATATACTGTACTTTTCAGATTATAGTACTTACTTTTCTCCTCCAAAAATTTTTGGGAAAATGGGGGTACGTCTTATAATCTGAATGTAGTTTACCGGGGCATTTGGGAGTGGCATTTTAGGGTCGCTGCTGCAGGAAGCTGGTGACGGCAGGAGTGAGGCGATGCTGCGGGCCCCAGGCTGGGAAGGTGGGTGTCTGGCTGTGCGACGGGCTCTGTGCTTTCACAAAATGTCGGAGGAGCCCCCGCACTTTCCATGGTTTTCAATGCGGTGAACTTGGGGAAAAAAGGCCACCAGAGGCGGCGCATGTGCGGATTGAGATCGTGACACCGAGATCTTGTCTCCCGAGGTCTCAACCTAAGCATGTGCCGCCTCCGGTGGCCATTTTCCCTAAGTCTACAGCATTGAAAACCACGGGAAGTACAGGGGATCCGCCGGCATTTTGTGAAAGCACGGAGCCCGGCTCATCGTCGAACATCCCCCTCCCAGCCTGGGGTCCACAGCATCACCCCACTCCTGCCGCTGCCAGCTTCCTGGAGCAGCGACTCTGCTCCACCACAGCAGCCCCCTTCCCTGGGTAATCTACCGTAAAAGCAGACTATAAGAAGCACCACCATTTTATTAAAAACATTTTTTTTCCTATTTTTCTCACCAAAATTTGGGGTGCGTCTTATGATACGGTGCATTTTATAATCTGCAAAATATGGTTAGTAAAATAAATAAATAAATGAGGAGCTGTGTGGGGGCTCATACTGTATACAGGGGGCTGTGTGTGTGCTCATACTGTATACAGGGGGCTATGTGTGTGCTCATATGGTATATAGGGGGGCTGTGTGGGGGCTCATACTGTATACAGGGGGCTATGTGTGTGCTCATATAGTATATAGGGGGCTGTGTGGGGGCTCATACTGTATACAGGGGGCTATGTGTGTGCTCATATGGTATATAGGGGGGCTGTGTGGGGGCTCATACTGTATACAGGGGGCTATGTGTGTGCTCATATGGTATATAGGGGGGCTGTGTGGGGGCTCATACTGTATACAGGGGGCTGTGTGTGTGCTCATATGGTATATAGGGGCATGTGTGTGGGCTCATACTGTATACAGGGGGCTGTGTGGGGGCTCATATGGTATATAGGGGGGCTGTGTGGGGGCTCATACTGTATACAGGGGGCTGTGTGTGTGCTCATATGGTATATAGGGGGGCTGTGTGGGGGCTCATACTGTATACAGGGGGCTGTGTGTGTGCTCATATGGTATATAGGGGGATGTGTGTGGGCTCATACTGTATACAGGGGGCTGTGTGTGTGCTCATACGGTATATAGGGGGGCTGTGTGTGTGCTCATACTGTATACAGGGGGCTGTGTGTGTGCTCATATGGTATATAGGGGGCTGTGTGTGTGCTCATGCTGTATACAGGGGGCTGTGTGTGTGCTCATATGGTATATAGGGGGGCTGTGTGGGGGCTCATACTGTATACAGGGGGCTGTGTGTGTGCTCATATGGTATATAGGGGGCTGTGTGTGTGCTCATACTGTATACAGGGGGCTGTGTGTGTGCTCATATGGTATATAGGGGGGCTGTGTGGGGGCTCATACGGTATATAGGGGGATATTGGCATACTTAATTCTGCTCAATATTAAGTGATATAAATATTATTTTATATTAATTGTAGTTAATATTAATATTGAGCAGAACTAATTTCAGCCTTTCAGCCTATTGGTTCAGGCCCCCACAACAGTTACGTTCTGTCATGTGGCCCCTCTGGAAAATTAATTGCCCACCCCTGATATATACCATCATTTATTATCCAGTATATAGCATCTGATGTCTGTATAACAGTATGTCATATATACCATCACATATTATCATAGGCGGATTATAATGAGGGCAATCCGGGTGACCGCCCGGGGCCCCGAGCCTGCAGAGGGCCCGCGGCTCCGGGCGGGGTGTCTAATGCCGGATTGCCCTCATTATATGTGCGGGCCGCCGCGGCACATACCGGTAGCAGTGGCGGGAGGGGGGGCCCCTTACTGCTCCCCCAGCAGCAGCCGCCGCTACTTCTTCATCGGCCCGGCCTGCACTGCTACTTACCACAGGAGAGGAGCAGGAGCCAGGAGGACTGGAGCCGAGCCGGGGGATGGTGAGTGAGTGTGTGTGTGTGTGTGTGTATGTATGTATGTGTATGTGTGTGTGTGTGTAGGCAGATGTCATTGTGTGATGTCTGTTTGTGTGTGTGTGTGTGGGCAGATGTCATTGTGTGTGTGTGTGTGTGTGTGTGTGTGTGTGGGCAGATGTCATTGTGTGATGTCTGTTTGTGTGTGTGTGTGTGGGCAGATGTCATTGTGTGTGTGTGTGTGTGTGTGTGTGGGCAGATGTCATTGTGTGTGTGTGTGTGTGTGTGGGCAGATGTCATTGTGTGATGTCTGTTTGTGTGTGTGTGTAGGCAGATGTCATTGTGTGATGTCTGTGTGTGTGTGTGTGTAGGCAGATGTCATTGTGTGATGTCTGTATGTGTGTGTGTGTAGGCAGATGTCATTGTGTGATGTCTGTTTGTATGTGTGGGCAGATATCATTGTGTCATGTCTGTTTATATGTATTTTTGTGTTTCAAATGTGTTTATGCGTGTATGTATATGTCTGTATATGTTTGTGTGTGTGCGTGACTGCGTGCGGCCTCCTGCTGAGTATAGTTGGTGCCGTGCGGCCTCCTGCTGTATCTGGGGGGGCGCCATACAGATGGCTACGTGCGGCCCCCCGCTGTGTACAGATGGCTACGTGCGGCCCCCCGCTGTGTATAGATGGCTACGTGTGGCCCCCCGCTGTGTATAGATGGCTACGTGCGGCCCCCCGCTATGTATAGATGGCGCCGTGCGGCCCCCCGCCGTGTATTGATGGCGCCGTGCGGCCCCCTGCTGTGTAGAGATGGCTACGTGCGGCCTCCCGCTGAGTATAGATGGCGCTGTGCGGCCTCCTGCTGTCTCTGGGGGGGCGTCGTGCGGCCTCCCGCTGTGTATAGATGGCTACGTGCGGCCTCCCGCTGAGTATAGATTGCGCTGTGCGGCCTCCTGCTGTCTCTGGGGGGGGTGCCGTGCGGCCTCCCGCTGTGTATAGATGGCTATGTGCGGCCTCCCGCTGAGTATAGATGGCGCTGTGCGGCCTCCTGCTGTCTCTGGGGGGCGCGCCGTGCGGCCTCCCGCTGTGTATAGATGGCTACGTGCGGCCTCCCGCTGAGTATAGATTGCGCTGTGCGGCCTCTTGCTGTCTCTGGGGAGGGTGCCGTGCGGCCTCCCGCTGTGTAAAGATGGCTATGTGCGGCCTCCCGCTGAGTATAGATGGCGCTGTGCGGCCTCCTGCTGTCTCTGGGGGGGGCGCCATGCGGCCTCCTGCTGTGTATAGATGGCTACGTGCGGTCTCCCGCTGAGTATAGATGGCGCTGTGCGGCCTCCTGCTGTCTCTGGGGCGAGCGCCGTGCGGCATCTATACTCAGCAGGAGGCCGCTCGTAGCCATCTATACACGTATACTCAGCAGGAGGCCGCACGGCGCCATCTATACACAGCGGGAGGCCGCACGGCGCCATCTATACACAGCGGGAGGCCACACGGCGCCATCTATACACAGCGGGAGGCCGCACGGCGCCATCTATACACAGCGGGAGGCCGCACGGCGCCATCTATACACAGCGGGAGGCCGCACAGCGCCATCTATACACAGCGGGAGGCCGCACGGCGCCATCTATACACAGCGGGAGGCCACATGGCGCCATCTATACACAGCGGGAGTCTCAGTGCTTTGCAAGAGCAGTCAATAAATTCTGCTTGACTAATTCTGAGCACCATAAAGTCTGGTTCGCTTCTAACCTGCTGTCTTCATTTTCAGCTTGCTGAATTCTAACTCATTTACTGTCATTCGAGACGATGCCTTTGCTGGTCTCTTTCACCTTGAATACCTGTAAGTGCTCCACATAATGTCATATTTTTGATTCTGTTCTTCTTCATCTACTGGCATGTGCAATTGTATGAGCAAGTATTCATATGAATTTATGACCTACTTAAACCTTCGAGGACCTTAAATTTTATTCAATCAAATTTTTTTCCAGTTTAAAACTATGGGACATATATGTGCCTTGGTCCTCAAAGGGTTTTTAAAGGGGCTGCAAACATAAATACGAAAAAAATAATTCAATTAGTGCTTTTTGTGTTCATTTAATTTTTATTTGAAGTCCATTTTTTTTTATATACGTTAAAATTAAGCCCTACCCCATGGAATGAAGCCCTACCTACATGACATCTGAGAGCTACATGGATCCCGCTTGTGAGGTGCCTGTCCGTCACTACTATTCAGTTTTAGGGTCCACTCACTAAGCCATATATTCTCTCATGCAAGAGAATAGGGCCAATTATGCTAATGACACTCGGCTCAAACTCAGAGCTTCAACTGAGTGTGATCCGATTCTCTCGCAGCACAGATATGGAGAAGATGGAGAACTTACTTTCTCCATCTTCTCCATAGTCTCTGTGAGTGTTCATCGGACTGCACTTGGATGACATCCGAGTGCAGTCTGTTTTACGTGCACCCATAGACTTGTATGGGTGCACATGGTCCGAATATCGAATGAGATTATTTTCTCATGCCAATAATCGCACTGTCCCATAGTATAACATAGGGCCGAGTCCTATCCGATAAAACATCACATAGCATTCGGCCGTGTTATACGACAGTGTGAGCGAGCCCTTAGAGTCAAGGAATATTTACATGCAGATGATGATATTACTCTCCAAGTGCATATTTTTTTAGGCGAGTTCATAGTAAATGCTTTGCCTTTTTGACATGTGATCAACTAAAGAACAAGAAAGATTTAGGACCTCCCTTATAGAGAAACGGAAAATAGTTTGGAGGACTTGCATGTCCTTTTTTATTTATTATGAGAAAATCATAAAAGATCCCGTTTTTTCACCATGCTGTGACTTTCTGCTGAGGGAGAGGGAGAGAGCTGCCCTATTCAGAGTCTGCAATAAGACCTGCTGACAAAAGTGTTGAAGATACAGTCTAATGTGAATTAACAATGAAAAAAAGTTAATTTCACAATTGGCTTGTATTTTTTTAATACAAACCTTTTTGTGTTTACAGCTCCTTTAAAGGGAATCTGTCATCAGGTTTTTGCCACCTAATCTGAGAGCAGCATAATGTAGGGTTAGAGGCACTGATTCCAGTAATGTGTCACTTACTGGGCTGCTTAGTGTAGTTTTGATAAAATCATTGATTTGTCAGAAGGTAATTATCACTAGATGACTAGTAAGTTCTGTAGGACCCCACCCCCATCACTGATCAGTAGATTTCTGTGTACACTGAGCATGGGCAGAAAGCTGCCAATCAGTGGTGTGGGTGGGGCTATACAGAGCGCAGCATTCAGAGAGCTGCTAGATCTGCAGCAGATAAAACGGTGATTTTCTCAAAATGACAACAAGCAGCTGAAAAAGTGACACATCGCTGGAATCAGGGTATCTGCCCCTATATTGTGCTGCTCTCAGATGAGGCAGCACAATTAATATTGTGCCAAATTAATTTCCCGTGAACTATCACATGATCTATCACAGGGGATCATGTGACATGTCACGTGATAAATCAGGTGGGGGGGGGGGCGCCTTCTAAACTGCCCGGGGCCCTTGCTACTCTTAATCCACCCCTGATACCATCTGATGTCTGTATAACAGTATGTCCTATATCCCATCACATATTCTCCTGTATACTGGATGTCATATACTGTGCACAGACATCAGATGGTGCAGAGGAGAAGAAGTGACTGGTGTAATATCTAATGGCTGTACTCAAGGTGTAATGTGCACTAGTTACATATTAGCCTGTAGGTGGTATAATATATATACTATAGGCCCAGACATCCCATATTATATACAGGATAATAGGAGGCGGGTATAATATCCAGAGCTAACAAGCCTCCCCTATTCCCTGGGCCTGTCCCGATTTGAGGGCTCAGTCCCGGCCCGGCTCAGCTCTTCTCCCGGCAGGGGCGCTGCTGGGCACTGGGCTTTTCCTCCAGACACGCAGGCTTTCCATGCTGTGTGTGACCCCTTGTAGCTCCGCCTCCCGCTCTCTGCTCCTCCCCGGCATCAGGGCAGAGGAATTCTACTGTGCAGAGACCGCACAGCATGAGGAGGTGAGGGGTCAGGGGGCGGGGCCAAGTCTGCGGAGGACATGACAACAAGGTGCGGTCCTGAGGTGAGGGGGAGACCCGCAGCCTCTCCCATCTGTGGCTGCTGTTATTACAGGATGGGAGGGGGCTCATGCAATGTCACCAGCAGCTCTGCAGTCGGGACTAGGGGGGATGGGAAGGGGATTTAGGGACACTGCAGGGCTGACAGCTCTCCTGCGTACAGCCCATACTCTGCTGCTGATTGCAAACACCAGGCCCCACCACTGCCACTGGAGACATGATGGAGAAGGGAATATATACATGTCATGTTGTGCCCGCTGTGTGTATGATGTCTGTGTGATGGTTGTGCCCGCTGTGTGTATGATGTCCGTGTGATGGTTGTGCCCGCTGTGTGTATGATGTCCGTGTGATGGTTGTGCCCGCTGTGTGTATGATGTCCGTGTGATGGTTGTGCCCGCTGTGTGTATGATGTCCGTGTGATGGTTGTGCCCGCTGTGTGTATGATGTCTGTGTGATGGTTGTGCCCGCTGTGTGTGTGATGTATGTGTGATGGTTGTGCCCGCTGTGTGTGTGATGTCTGTGTGATGGTTGTGCCCGCTGTGTGTGTGATGTCCGTGTGATGGTTGTGCCCGCTGTGTGTGTGATGTCCGTGTGATGGTTGTGCCCGCTGTGTGTATGATGTCCGTGTGATGGTTGTGCCCGCTGTGTGTATGATGTCCGTGTGATGGTTGTGCCCGCTGTGTGTATGATGTCCGTGTGATGGTTGTGCCCGCTGTGTGTATGATGTCCGTGTGATGGTTGTGCCCGCTGTGTGTATGATGTCCGTGTGATGGTTGTGCCCGCTGTGTGTATGATGTCTGTGTGATGGTTGTGCCCGCTGTGTGTATGATGTCTGTGTGATGGTTGTGCCCGCTGTGTGTATGATGTCTGTGTGATGGTTGTGCCCACTGTGTGTATGATGTCTGTGTGATTTTTAACATAGCGCTTTGAAATAGGCAGGGGTGGGAGATTAATTTTCCCAAGGGGCCACGTGAGAGACCGTGACTGTTGTGGAGCCCGAACCAATAGGTTCAAATTAATTCAGCTCAATATTAATATTAACATATTAATTATATATTTTTTGTATATTTATATTATCACTTAATATTGAGCAGATTTAAGTATGCTGACATCCCCCTATATACAGTATGAGCCCCCACACAACCCCGTACATACAGTATTAGCACACACCACCCCTACCTACAGTATGAGCCCTCGCATAGCCCCCCATATACAGTAAGAGCCACCACAAGAAAGCCAGATGTCGTATAATGAATCTACATAAAGATGAGAAAGTTCTGGCGGCTCCGACTGTGAATGAGGGAACAAAAAATAATCCTCAGGTCCCAACAAGAGATGAGCAGGACTCACAGATGAGGCCGCACTGCCCCGGAAGATAAGAGACTCATGGCCTCCAGTCCAGCCGCCAGGTAGCACTGACCCGGACCCCCGACTGGAGGCCCCGGAATCCATCTGCTCATCTCTAGTCCCAGCTGCCCTGGATACAGTGGACAGTCCTGGATTTGGGTCTGGGCCTTGCAGTCTCGGCCGTCTGCTGAATTTCCCTCACTACCAGCGCCCTTCTGACAACTCCTCCTGCCGGGCGAGAAAGATAATGGTAAATGGGCGTGGATTGGGGTGTGACCAGGGGCGAGGCCAAAATTTGCCGCGCATAGCATCTTTCTGTCCCCCTTTCTGTTCTTCAAAAGTTGAGAGGTATGAATATGTGATGTCTGTATCCCAGTATATCGCTTACCATCACATATTATGCTGTATACTGGATGTGATGGACTTTGATACAGGCATCCAATGTTATACAGAGGATAATATGTCACTGGTGTAATATCTGATGTCTGTGCTCATAGTGTGGTATATAACTGTCACATGCTATTCTGTATGTAATATCTGATGTATGTAGTCATAATATATCTTATTCCAGTACAGATGAGCGAATTGATTCGCAGGACACTGGTCAAACAGTCCCGTCAGTAGTCTGTGGCCACCAGACCAGAGCCCCGCGAGCCTCCTCCCGCCTGCCGGCATCTCTGACTCCTCTTTTGATTATAGTCTTTGCATGATGTCATCTTTTTGGCGTGACACATACATGACATTGTGCCTGGCTACAAATCAAAGGCAGAGAAAGAGAATGGTGTCAGGTAGGAGGCTGTCAGGGCTCCTATCCAGCAGCCACTGAATATTCATCTGACCATTGGATCAGGGTCCTGCAAATGAAGTTGCTCATCTCTATATATCAGTCATATATTCTCCTATGTATATTGTATTGTATGTGGTATAATATGTTCACTGTGTGCACAGACATCAGATGGGACACACATGATAATTAGTGACTCGTACATCATATACTATAATGTGGAGTTGACTTTTACATTGATGACTTGCTCGATCAAGTATGTAGGAAATAATACACAAAATAATAATTCCTAGGTATCTATCTGGCAGACCTGTGCTTATGTGTGGCCACCTTTAGGCTGTGTGCCCACTATGCGTTTTTTAAGCGTTTCTGTAACGGCAATTCCGCTGCAGAAACGCTTAAAAAACGCTTGGTAGAAGGTCTGCTATGTTCCCCAATGATAATCCGCATCTGCTGTGCACATACTGCGGAAATTTCCGCTGCGGATTATCAATGCGGAAAAATCCTCCGCACTACCAATTATTTTGTGTAATTGCAGCGTTTTCGCCGCCATTGACTTGCATTGAATTGCATAATATCCGCATGACTACATGTGCACATGCGGATATTTAGCGATTCAATGTGCGGATGGTACCCGGATTTGGAGAAGAAGAGACTCACCTCCAGACCCGGGTACCATAGTACCTGTAAAAAAAAATAATTAAAATAAAATATATACATTATACTTACCTTCTGATGGCCCCCGGTCTCCATAGCGATGCGTCCTGGCTTCCTGGCAGCTCATGATGGTCTAAAAGGACCTGCCATGATGTCATTTAGTCATGTGACAGGTCACGTGACTGCTGACGTCGGCGGTCGCTTGACCCGTCACATGACTAAATGACGTCATGGCAGGTCCTTTTACACAACCGCGAGACATCGGGAAGACCGGACGCATCGGATAAGGAGACCAGGGGCTGTCAGAAGGTAAGTATAATATTTATTTTTTACCATTCTTTTACGGTCACACTTTATAAATCCATACCGGTTGCATGGATTTATATAGTGTGACCAAGTTGTCAAGCACTTTCCAAGTGATGCTAAAATCTCTTGCAAAGCGCTTGACAACCCGCATGCGGAAATGCATGTGAAGAGCGCTTCACTTCTGCTTGTCCCTGGCAGGAAAACTCATAGAATCCGCATGCGTTTTTTCTGCCAGGGAGATGCAGAAACGCTCTGGAAAAATTCTCAGCATTTCTGCATTGTGGGCACTTAGCCTTACTCTGTTTAGGAGTGTAGAAAAGCACAGCGTACCTTGGATTACTTGCATTACACCTCTAACAACCTAAATCCGTGTTGTAGTGGTCAGACATTGTACATATTATGCTTATGTATTACCAGTTTTAAATGCTCACCTGAACTGGACCAAGTGCTGTCATTTTTCTCCACGGGCAGCACTTAGACAATACTTTTGTGTGAATATAGCCTATGAAGCAGCTGGTAATAAACATGTTGAAGGGGTTTTCTGCGAACAAAAGTATATTTTAATCAATAGATCTTGGAATAATAATAACTTCCACAATTGGATGTGTTTAAATAAAATGTCCCTGTGCTGAGATAATGTTATAAATGTGCCCCTGCTGTGTACTGTGTAATGGCTGTGTCTGACTGTGCAGGAACATGGTCTGATCATACCACAGCTACTGGGCAGGGGGGGAGAAAAAGAGTATATAGCATCGATTAAATCACTGCACACTCTAGTTTCAAGATGCAAACGATGGGTCAAAACGTTCATTTACTGTTGCATTATTCCCTGCACCTTAAATGTGTCTTATTGCATGTCTTCAAATAGACTTTAGTTTGCATCTTGAAACTAGAATGTGCGGTGATTTAATCTACGCCGATTCTGGGGATTCCACATCCCGTGTACCTGCACCTTGACCTACAGACTGTGTGCACGCTAATCAGCTATATATAAAGAGAGTATATATACATTACAGCAGGGGATCACAGCTGAGTCTTTCTTTGAGCTAAAATATTGTTTAAAAACAGGCATTGAAATGTTTTACTCACAAAAAGAATCCTCTGTGATCCCCTGCTATCCTGCCTGTATCCTCTTTTTCTCCCCCCCTGCCCAGGAGATGTGGTATGATCAGACCATGTTCCTGCACGGTCAGACACAGCCATTACACAGTACACAGCAGGGGCACATTTATAAGATTATCTCAGCACAGGAACATTATTATATCACATCCAATTGTGGAAATTATTATTACTCCAAGATCTATTGATTAAAATCTACTATTGTTTGTGGGAAAACGACCTTTAAGGATGGGCCGCTACTCATGGACCACTGCTGTGTGCTTGCCCCCAGGCTAAAATTTGCCAGCCAGCCCCTGCTAGCAGTGATATTAGAATACACACTATACATGTTATTACATACAGCATCCTTTACCTATAAAAATTGTATATAATCTCTTCCACTTTTCTTTCCAGTGGGTGTAGTGACAAGATTATGGAGCAGTTGCCGGGACCAGTGCTGCCGCGAGCGACAACAGGGTAGGAAGAGTGGTGATGTGGCTCTTAAAAAGAAAGGCCATACCTATATTATGACCGGCTCCAGTTTTTGACCCTAGTCCTAAATTTTCACCCTTAAGTGGCTGTCTTTTTCAGTTTTATTTGTTGTAATGGTTGATTATTATTTTGCATATTAAAAATGCTTTTTTCTCTGTCATCCCTGACCTTACAGATCTGACTGGACCAAAAAGGGAAATACCTGTAGCTCGGAGGTGCTGGAAGCCAGAGAGGAATCTGAAATGGAGGCCGGAGCTGGGGGCCAGAAAGAAGAAGAGCCTGTGGAGAGCATCAGTACACCACAGCCCCTCGACACCTCCCCTCATGCACCAATAAGCCAGCATCGCTACCGCCCCACCATCACTGGCGTACGTGACATGGGAATACTTGTGAGTGATGATGATGAGAGTTTTTGTCTAAGCCTGGCCCGTTTTTTCAGGCACGTTCCCTTTTTATTGAGGCTGCAGACCAGGGCTGCCCTCCAAATTGTTTTGTCTGCCGCTGCGCCACCAAATTCACCGATAGCCATCTTTTAATTCCTTGAAAGGTGGCAACTTTCTGAGGACAACAAAACCCGGTCATTAGACCCCCCAAGAAGGGCACTCAGCAGACCCACCATCACGACAGCCACCACCTCCAGTACCAGCATCACAGCAGCCATCACCACCACCTCCAGTCACAGCATCACAGCAACCACCACCAACTACAGTGGCACCATCACCGCAGCCACCTCCAGTGCCAGCATCTTGGCAGCCACCTCCATTACCAGCATCACGGCAGCCAACAACCCCCTCACCAGCATGTCTCTTGCCCCAATCACCCTTGTCTTGTTGGCATGATGGCCAAGACACAGAAGACAAGGCCAGACAAAGATCTGAGATACAGGATTTGTGTGCTGAGATGCCGCCACAGTCACTGAAAGGTGTTACATAGATGCGTATTATATGGACGCTATATGGATGGCATAAGCATGGTCCGTTTGCTGTGCTTTTTTTTTCTCGCACACATTGACTTGCATTGGCGAGTCTCGTCTGATATATGCAGCCACTTGCAGCATGCTGTGATTTTTTTTTCTCAGTTCGATCCGAGCTGGGAAAAAAAAAATCACAGATGAACACATAATCATTCAATAACAAGAGTCAGAGTGCAATCCAATTTTTTTTTATCAGATTGCACTCGTGTGATTTAAACGCAGATGAGTATGAGCCCTTAGACTCAGCCAAAAGATTGTAGACATAGAGTATATCTTATTGCTCTAATAGGCATCTAGTCATTCAACAGAGGCCATTATCTATATATTCTACATGCAGGGCTTGTGAATTGTCCATTATTAAAATAAACAGTATATAAAAAGCAGTGCAGGAGGCAGCAGTGAAGGACATGACAAATATTAATAACAATATGTAAAATAATCACAGGCTGCAATTACCCACCATATTTTTTCTTAAACCATGAAATCAACTTTTTCTTGCGGTTGTAAATTTGAAATGACAGTGATAGCTATTATGACATCACAAGGCACATGACATCATAGACATCACAATTGGAATAGAATGTATAAATTTCTACACTGCTGCCATCTTGTGTCACTATAACCTGACAGCTGGAAGAGGACGAGTCCAGGTAAGTAGCTCTTTACTTTTAAGCTTTGGTATACTTTTAATGTATCCACCGGATTTATCATGGATTGCCGGGAACACTCTGTAATAAGACATTTTCAGGACAACCCCTTGTCTAAATGAGAAATTGCTGACGATAGGTGGGTGGGGGAGGTCAAGTTGGGACATTTTTATGGGGCTCCATTTTGGGGTAGTTTTGCCATTTATGTGGACAAATTATTTTATTATCATTCTCTGTTCTCAGATCTTTGGTTCCTATTGAATTAGGGGCTGACATTGGAGTTGTAGTTTAACCCCTTTAAAGCTCAAGACATACTAATACGTATCTGCGCCATGGGACTTAACAGCCTGATACGTATTAGTACGTCTTTGCGATCGCGCCCGCACACAGGCTGTGCGGGCGCGATCGCCGCCGGGTGTCAGCCGATTGTCGCAGCTGAGTCTATCGCAGCATTGCGGGGGCAAGGGGAGGTGATCGGGATACTCACCTCTCCTGCCGGCGTCCAGCGATGTCTGCCGCGGCTTCCTGGTAGTTGCCATGACGACCCGATGTCGTCATGACAACATCTGGGTCACCAGACAGCAAGAAGATATTTTGGCATGCGCAGTGCATGACCAAAGTATCTTCTGCATTTGCAGCGCTGACAGCCTGTATAGCACAGGGCTGGTGCTCCATCCCTATGCTATACAGGCGATCAGAATAAAAAAAGTGAAAGTCCCATAGTGGGACAAAGAACAAAAGTAAAAAAAGTGTCAGAAAGTGAAGAAAAAAAAAAAAAAATAATAATAATCCACCAAAAATAAAAATACAATGTACCCATCAATAAATATTATTATGAAAAAAAAAACAATAAAAGTACACATATTTGGTATCGCCGCGTCCGGAATGACCTGACCTATAAAATTGTCCCACTAGTTAGCCCCTTCAGTGAACGTGGTAAAAAAAAATGAAGGAAAAAACAATGCTTTATCATCATACCGCCAAACAAAAAATGGAATAACACGCGATCAAAAAGACGAATATAAATAATAATGATACCACTGAAAACGTCATCTTGTCCCGCAAAAAACAAGCCGCCATACAGCTCCATCAGCCTAAAAATAAAAAAGTTTTAGCTCTCAGAATAAAGCGATGCAAAAAAATTATTTTTTCTATAAAATAGCTTTTATTGTGTAAAAGCGGCAAAACATAGAAAATCGATATAAATGTGGTACCACTGTAAACGTACTGACCCAAAGAATAAAGCTACCTTATCAATTTTACCACACGCGGAACAGCATAAAAAAAAAAAAAACAATTCCTGAATTGTTGGTTTTTGTTTATTCTGCCTCCCAAAAATCGGAATAGAGAGTGATCAAAATATGTCACGTGCCTGAAAATGGCACCAATGAAAACGTCAACTCATCCCGCAAAAAACAAGATGTCACATGACTCTGTCGACCAAAATATGGAAAAATTATAGCTCTCAAAATATAGCGATGCAAAACTAGATTTTACAAAAAAATGCGTCTTTTAGTGTGTGACAGCTGTCAATCATAAAAACCTGATATGATTCTGGTATCGCTGTAATCGCACTGACTCGAAGAATAAAGTTGTCTAAACGGCGTAAAATATAAACTCTAGGGTTAGGGTTGTGGTAGGGTTAGGGTTAAGGCTAGGGTTAGGGTTGGGCTTGGCCTGAGAGGATGAGATCCGCCCCTATCACTGGGCAAGAAGCCAAAAGCACAAAATAAAAAGAGAAATCCTACTTCCTCCTTCAGGAGGACCCAGAGTGGGCAAACCCAACACATGAGACACCGGGCTAGAGGCCAACCACGACACAAGCTTTAAAGGGAATCTGTCACCCCCTAGGACTTATCAGACCTCTAATATGGGCATAAAGGTTATAGAAATGTAAATCTATATATACTTCTATGGCCCATATTAGAGGTCTGCTTGCTTTGAAATATCCTGGCTCCGGCCTGCTCTCGCTCTGGCTCTGGCCTGCCTTTGCCCTGGCTCTGTCCTGCTCTCGCTCTGACTCTGGCCTTCTCTCGCACTGGCTCTGGCTTACTCTCGCCTTGGCTCCGGCCTGCTCTCGCTCTGGCTCCGGCCTGCTCTCGCTCTGGCTCCGGCCTGCTCTCGCTCTGGCTCCGGCCTGCTCTCGCTCTGGCTCTGGCCTGCCCTTGCCTTGGCTTCGGCCTGCTCTCGCCCTGAATCTGGCCTGCTCTCGTTTTGGCTCTGGCCTGCCCTCGCCTTGGCTCCGGCCTGCTCTCGCTCTGGCTCCAGCCTGCTCTCGCTCTGGCCTGCCCTTGCCTTGGCTTCAGCCTGCTCTCGCCCTGAATCTGGCCTGCTCTCGTTTTGGCTCTGGCCTGCCCTCGCCCTGGCTCCGGCCTGCCCTCTCCCTGGCTCCGGCCTGCCCTCGCCCTGGCTCCGGCCTGCCCTCGCCCTGGCACCGGCCTGCCCTCGCCCTGGCTCCGGCCTGCCCTCGCCCTGGCTCCGGCCTGCCCTCGCCCTGGCTCCGGCCTGCTCTCACTCTGGCTCTGGCCTGCCCTCGCCCTGGCTCCGGCCTGCTCTCACTCTGGCTCTGGCCTGCCCTCGCCCAGGCTCTGGCCTGCTCTGGCTCTGGCCTGCCCTCGCCCAGGCTCTGGCCTGCTCTGGCACTGGCCTGCCCTCGCCCTGGTTCCGGCCTGCTCTGACTCTTGCCTTCCCCCACGCCGGCTCTTGCCTGCCCTCGCCCTGGCTCTGGCCTGCCCTCGACTTGGCTCCGGCCTGCTCTCGCTCTGGCCTGCCCTCGCCTTGGTTCTGACCTGCTCTCGCTCTGGCTCTGGCCTGCCCTCGCCTTGGCTCCGGCCTGCTCTCGCTCTGGCCTGCCCTCGCCTTGGCTCCGGCCTGCTCTCGCTCTGGCCTGCCCTCGCCCTGGCTCCTGCCTGCTCTCTCTCTGGCTCTTGCCTGCCCTTGCCCTTGCTCCGGCCTGCTCTCGCTCTGGCGCTGGCCTGCCCTGGCTCTGCCTCTGGCCTACCCTCGCCTTGGCTCCGGCCCTGCTCTCGCCTTGGCTCCGGCCTGCTCTCGCTCTAGCTTCGGACTGCTCTCGCTCTGGCTTCGGCCTGCCCTCGCCTTGTGTCCGGCCTGCTCTCGCTCTGGCTCTGGCCTGCCCTGGCTCTGCCTCTGACTTGTCCTCTCCTTGGCTCCGGCCTGCCCTCTCCTTGGCTCCGGCCTGCCCTCTCCTTGGCTCCGTCCGGCCTGCCCTCTCCTTGGCTCCGTCCGGCCTGCCCTCTCCTTGGCTCCGTCCGGCCTGCCCTCTCCTTGGCTCCGTCCGGCCTGCCCTCTCCTTGGCTCCGTCCGGCCTGCCCTCTCCTTGGCTCCGTCCGGCCTGCCCTCTACTTGGCTCCGTCCGGCCTGCCCTCTCCTTGGCTCCGGGCTGCTCTCGCTCTGACTCTGGTCTGCCCTCGCCTTTGCTCCGGCCTGCTCTCGCCTTGGCTCCGGCCTGCTCTCGCTCTGGCTCCGGCCTGCCTTCGCCCTGGCTCCGGCCTGCCCTTGCTCTGGCTCTGGGCAGCCCTCGCCTTGGCTCCGGCCAGCTCCTGCTCTAGCTCCAGCATGCCCTCACCTTGGCTCCGGCCTGCTCTCGCCCTGGCTCTGGCCTGCCCTCGCCCTGGCTCTGGCCTGCCCTCGCCCTGGCTCCGGCATGCCCTTACCCTGGCTCCGGCCTGATCTCGCTCTGGCTCTTGCCTGCTCTTGCTCTGGCTCTGGTCTGCCCTCGCCTTGGCTCCGGCCTCCTCTCGCTCTGACTCTGGAATGCCCTCGCCCTGGCTCCAGCCTGCTCTAGCTCTGGCTCAGGCCTGCTCTCTCTCGCTCTGGCTCTGGCCTGCCCTTGCCTTGGCTCTGGACTGCTCTCGCTTTGGCTCTGGCCTGCTCTCGCTCTGGCCTTCCCTCACCTTGGCTCTGGCCTGCTCGTACCCTGGCTCCGGCCTGCTCATGCCCTGGCTCCGGCCTGCTCATGCCCTGGCTCTGGCCTGCTCTTGCCCTGGCTCCGGCCTGCTCTGGCTCGGGCCTGCCCTCGCCCTGTCTCCGGCCTGCTCTCGCTCTGGCTCTGGCCTGCCCTCGCCCTGGCTCTGGCCTCGCCCTGGCTCCGTCCGGCCTGTTTTCGCCCTGGTTCCGGCCTGCCCTTGCCTTGACTCCGGCCTTCTCTCGCTCTGGCTCTGGCCTGCCCTTGCCTTGGCTCTGGCCCACTCTCGCTCTGGCCTGCCCTCGACCTGGCTCCGGTCTGCTCTCGTTCTGGCTCTGGCCTGCTCTGGCTCTGGCGTGCCCTCGCCTTGGCTCTGGCCCGCTCCCGCTCTGACTCTGGCCTGCCCTCGCCTTGGCTCCGGCCTGCTCTCGCCCTGGCTCTGGCCTGCTCTCGCTCTGGCTCTGGCCTGCTCTCGCTCTGGCTCCGGCCTGCTCTTGCTCTGACCTGCCCTCGCCTTGGCTCCGGCCTGCTCTCGCCTTGGCTCCGGCCTGCTCTTGCTTTGGCTCTGGCCTGGTCTCGCCCTGGCTCCGCCTGCTCTTGCTCTAGCTCTGGCCTGCCCTCATCCTGGTTCCGGCCTGCTCTCGCCCTTGCTCTTGCTTGCTTTGGCTCTGGCTCTTGCCTGTTCTCTCCTTGTCTCCGGCCTGCTCTCGCACTGGCTCCGGCCTGCCGTCGTCCTGGCTCCAGCCTGCTCTCGCTCTGGCTCTGGCCTGCTATCTCTCTGGCTCCTGCCTGCCCTCGCCCTGGCTCCGGCCTCCTCTCGCCCTGGCTCCAGCCTGCTCTCGCTCTGGCCTGCCTTTGCCTTGGCTCTGGCCTGCTCTCGCCCTGTCTCTTGCTTGCTCTCGCTCTGGCCTGTCCTCTCCTTGGCTCCAGCCTGCTCTCGCACTGGCTCCGGCCTGCCCTCGCCTTGGCTCCGGCCTGCTCTCGCTCTGTCCTGCTCTCGCCCTGGGTCCGGCTTGCTCTCGCCTTTGCTCCGTCCGGCCTGCTCTCGCCTTGGCTCCGGCCTGCTATCTCTCTGGCTCCGGCCTGCCCATGCCTTGACTCCGGCCTGCTCTCTCTCTGGCTCTGGCCTGCCCTTGCCTGAGCTCCGGCCTGCTCTCGCTCTGACTCTGACCTGCCCTCGCCCTGGCTCTGGCCTACCCTCACCTTGGCTCCGGCTTGCTCTCGCCTTGGCTCCAGCCTGCTCTCGCTCTGGCTCCTGCCTGCCCTCGCTTTGGCTCCTGCCTGCCCTCGCCCTGACTCCGGCCTGCCCTTGCTCTGGCTCCGGCCAGCCTTCGCATTGGCTCTTGCCTGCTCTCGCCCTGGCTCTTGCCTGCTCTCGCCCTGGCTCCGACCTGCCCTTGCCTTGGCTCTGGCCTGCTCTCGCTCTGGCTCTGTCCTGCCCTCGCCTTGGCTCCGGCCTGCTCTTGCCCTGGCTCCGGCATGCTCTCGCTCTGGCTCTGGCCTGCCCTCGGTCTGGCTCTGGCCTGCCCTTGCCCTGGCTCCAGCCTACTCTCGCTCTGGCTCTGGCCTGCTCTCGCTCTGGCCTCGCCCTGGTTCCGGCCTGCCCTTGCCTTGGCTCTGGCCTTCTCTCGCTCTGGCTCTCACCTGCCCTTGCCTTGGATCTGGCCTTCTCTCGCTCTGGCCTGCCCTCGCCCTGGCTCCGGCCTGCTCTCGCTCTGGCGTGCCCTCGCTTTGGCTCCGGCCTGCTCTCGCTCTGGCTCTGGCCTGCCCTCGCCCTGGCTCCGGAATGTTCTCGCCTTGGCTCAGGCCTGCTATCGCTCTGGCTCTAGCCTGCCCGAGCTCTCTCTGGCTCTGGTTTGCCCTCGCTCTGGCTCTTGCGAGGGCCTTGACTCTGGCCTGCTCTGACTCTGGCTCGGGCCAGCCCTCGCCCTGGCTCCGGCCTGCTCTCGCCCTGGCTCCGGCCTGCTCTTGCCCTGGCTCTGGTTCCGGCGTGCCCTTGCCTTGGCTCTGGCCTTCTCTTGCTCTGGCTCTGGCCTGCCCTTGCCTGAGCTCCGGCCTGCTCTCGCTCTGACTCTGACCTGCCCTCGCCCTGGCTCTGGCCTACCCTCACCTTGGCTCCGGCTTGCTCTCGCCTTGGCTCCAGCCTGCTCTCGCTCTGGCTCCTGCCTGCCCTCGCTTTGGCTCCTGCCTGCCCTCGCCCTGACTCCGGCCTGCCCTTGCTCTGGCTCCGGCCAGCCTTCGCATTGGCTCTTGCCTGCTCTCGCCCTGGCTCTTGCCTGCTCTCGCCCTGGCTCCGACCTGCCCTTGCCTTGGCTCTGGCCTGCTCTCGCTCTGGCTCTGTCCTGCCCTCGCCTTGGCTCCGGCCTGCTCTTGCCCTGGCTCCGGCATGCTCTCGCTCTTGCTCTGGCCTGCCCTCGGTCTGGCTCTGGCCTGCTCTCTCTCTGGCTCTGGCCTGCCCTTGCCCTGGCTCCAGCCTACTCTCGCTCTGGCTCTGGCCTGCTCTCGCTCTGGCCTCGCCCTGGTTCCGGCCTGCCCTTGCCTTGGCTCTGGCCTTCTCTCGCTCTGGCTCTCACCTGCCCTTGCCTTGGATCTGGCCTACTCTCGCTCTGGCCTGCCCTCGCCCTGGCTCCGGCCTGCTCTCGCTCTGGCGTGCCCTCGCTTTGGCTCCGGCCTGCTCTCGCTCTGGCTCTGGCCTGCCCTCGCCCTGGCTCCGGAATGTTCTCGCCTTGGCTCAGGCCTGCTATCGCTCTGGCTCTAGCCTGCCCGAGCTCTCTCTGGCTCTGGTTTGCCCTCGCTCTGGCTCTTGCGAGGGCCTTGACTCTGGCCTGCTCTGACTCTGGCTCGGGCCAGCCCTCGCCCTGGCTCCGGCCTGCTCTCGCCCTGGCTCCGGCCTGCTCTTGCCCTGGCTCTGGTTCCGGCGTGCCCTTGCCTTGGCCTTCTCTTGCTCTGGCTCTGGCCTGCCCTTGCCTTGGCTCTGGCCAACTCTCGCCCTGGCTCCGGCCTGCCCTTGCACTGGCTCCGGCCTGCTCTCGCTCTGCCTCTGGCCTGCTCTCGCTCTGGCCTGCCCTCGCCTTGGCTCCAGACTGCTCTTGCTTTGACTCTGGCCTGCCCTTGCTTGGCTCCGGAGGTCCGGCCTGCTCTCGCTCTGGCTCTGGCCTGCCCTCGTTCTGGCTCTGGCCTGCCCTCGCCTTGTCTCCGGCCTGATCTGACTCTGGCTCTGGCCTGCCCTCGCCCTGCTCTCGCCTTGGCTCCAGCCTGCTCTCGCCCTGGCTCTTGCCTGCTCTCGCCCTGGTTCTGGCTGCCCTTGCCTTGGCTCCGGCCTTCTTTCTCTCTGGCTCTGGCCTGCCCTTGCCTTGGCTCTGGCCAAATCTCGCTCTGGCCAAGGCGAAGGCAGGCCAGAGCCACAGCGATAGCAGGCCAGAGCCTGAGCGAGAGCAGGCCAGAGCCAAGGCAAAGGCAGGCCGGAGCCAGAGCGATAGCAGGCCGTAGCCATGGCAAAGTCAGGCCGGAGCCAAGGCGAGGGCAGACCAAAACCAGAGTGAGAGAATGCCGGAGCCAGGGCGAGAGCAGGCCAGAGCAAGAACAGGCCGGAGACAGGGCGAGGGCAGGCCGGAGCCAGAGCGAGAGCAGGCCAGAGCCAGAGCGAGAGCAGGCCTTAGCCAGAGCGAGGGCAGGCCGGAGCCAGGGCAAGGGCAGGGCGTGGGCAGGCCGGAGCCAGAGCCGGAGCTGGCCGCAGCCAAGGCGAGGGCTGGCCGGAGGCAGAGCCAGGGTAGGCCAGAGCAAGAGCAGGCCGGAGCCAAGGCAAGGACAGGCCAGAGCGAGAGCAGTCCGAAGCCAAGGCGAAGGCAGGCCGGAGCCAGAGCAGGTGCTGGCCGTATCCAAGGCGAGGGCTGGCCGGAGCCAGAGCAAGGGCAGGCCAGAGCTAGGGCGAGGGAAGGCCTAAGCCAGAGCGAGAGCAGGCTGGAGCCAGGGCGAGAGCAGGCCGGACGGAGCCAAGGCGAGGGAGGGCAGGCCAGAGCGAGAGCAGTCCGGAGCCAGCGCGAGAGCAGGCCAGAGCAAGAGCCAGAGCAGTCGGCCAGGGTGAGGGCAGACCAGAGTGAGAGCGAGAGCAGGCCGGAGCCAAGGCGAGGCCAGAGCAAGAGCAGGCCAGAGCGAGAGTAGGCCGGAGCCAGGGCGACGGCTGGCCAGAGCCAGAGAGAGAGCCGGCCAGAGCCATGGCGAGAGCAGGACGGAGCCAAGGCGAGGGCAGGCCGGAGCCCGAGCTATGGCATAGCGGAGCCAGGGTGAGGGCAGTACGGAGCTAGAGCGAGAGCAGGCCGGAGCTAAGGCAAGGGCAGGCCAGAGGCAGAGAGAGCAAGAGCAGGCCAGAGCGAGAGCAGGCCGGAGCCAAGGCAAGAACAGGCCCAAGCCAGAGCGAGAGCAGGCAAGAGAGAGCAGTCCGGAGCCAAGGCGAAGGCAGGCCAGAGCGAGAGCAGGCCAGAGCGAGAGCAGGCAGGAGCTAAGGCGAAGGCAGGCCGGGGCAAGAGGAGGTGTTGGCTGGAGCCAAGACGAGGGCTGGCCAGAGCGAGAGCTGGCCGGAGCCAGGACGAGTGCAGGCCGGAGCCAGGGCGAGAGCAGGCCAGAGCCAGCGCGAGAGCAGGCCAGGGCGTGGGCAGACCAGAGTGAGAGCGAGAGCAGGCTGGAGCCAAGGCCAGGCCAGAGCAAGAGCAGGCCAGAGCGAGAGTAGACTGGAGGGCGAGGGCAGGCCGGAGCTAGGGCTGGCCGGAGCCAGATCAACGTCAGGCCGGAGCCAGGGCGAGGGCAGGCTGAAGCCATTGCGAAAGCAGGCCAGAGCCAGGGAGAGAGCAGGCCAGAGCCAAGGCGAGGGCAGTCCAGAGCCAGAGCGAAAGCAGGCCAGAGCCAGAGCGAGATCAGGCCGGAGCCAGGGCGAGGGCAGGCCAGAGCCAGAGCAAGAGCAGGCCCTTGCCAAGGCGAGAGCAGGCCGGAGTCAAGGCCAGAGCCAGGGCAGGCCAGGCTGGAGCCAGAACGATAGCAGGCCAGTGCCAGAACAAGAGCAGACCAGAGCGAGAGAAGTCCGGAGCCAAGGTAAGGGCAGGCCAGAGCCAGAGAGAGAGTATACTGGCCTGAGCCAGAGCGAGAGCAGGCCGGAGCCAAGGCGAAGGCAGGCCTGAACCAGAGCGAGAGCAGGCCGGAGTCAAGACGAGGGCAGGCTGGAGCCAAGGCAAGGGCAGGCCGGAGACAGAGCGAGAGCAGGTCGGAGACAAGGCTAGAGCAGGCTGGAGCCAAGGCGAGGGCAGGCCAGAGCCAGGGCGAGAGCAGGCCAGAATCAGAGCAAGAGCAGGCCGGAGCCGTTGCGAAGGCACGCCAGAGCGAGAGCAGGCCGGAGACAGGGCGAGGCCAGAGCGAGAGAGCAGGGCGAGGCCAGAGCGAGAGAGCAGTCCAGAGCCAGAGTGAGAGTAGGCTGGAACCTGGGCGAGGGTAGGCCAGAGCCAGAGAGAGAGCAGGCAGCAGGGCGAGGGCAGGCCGGAGCCAGAGCGATGGCAGGCCAGGGCGAGGGCAGTCCGAAGCTAAAGCGAGAGTAGGCCGGCGCCAAGGCGAGAGCAGGGCTGGAGCCAAGGCGAGGGCAGGCCAGAGGCAGAGCCAGGGCAGGCCAGAGCGAGAGCAGGCCGGAGCCAAGGCAAGGGCAGTCCAGAGCGAGAGCTGGTCGGAGCCAGAGGGCAGGCCAGAGACAGAGCGAGAGCAGGCCGGACGGACCCAAGGCGAGGGCAGGCCAGAGCCAGAGCGGGAGCAGGCCAGAGCGAGAGCAGTCTGGAGCCAAGGAAAGGGCACGCCGGAGCCAGATGTAGCAGGCTTCAGCCAGAGCGAGGGCAGGCCGGAGCCAAGGCGAAGGAAGGCAGGCCAGAACCAGAGCGAGAGCAGGCCAGAGTAAGAGCAGCCGGAGCCAGGGCGAGGGTAGGCCAGACGACCAATAAGCAGTATTGGCGCCAAATTTAAACACCGCTCTGCAGATTAGTCGCAACCACCGGCCGTGACCAATAAGCGATATTGGCGCCAAATTTAAACACCACTTCGCTGATTGGTCGCGGTTTCCGGCCGCAACTAATCAGCATTATTGGCGCCAAATTTAAATACCGCTTTACTGATTTGTCGCGGTGGCCGGCCGCCCTTAGCAGGAGTGTTGCTGATTAGACTGAAAAGAGCAAGAGCAGGCTCGGAGCCAGGGCGAGAGCAGGCCGGAGCCAGAGCAAGGGCAAGCCGGTGCCAGATCCAGAGCAGGACGGAGCCAGGGCGAGGGCACTGCGCCAGAGCGAGAGTAGGCCAGAGCCAAGGCAAGGGCAGGCCAGAGCGAGAGAAGGCCGGAACCAGGAGGAGGGCAGGCCGGAGACAGGGCGAGGCCAGAGAGAGAGCGGGCCAGAGCCAGATAGAGAGTAGGCCAGAGCCAGGGCGAGGGCAGGCCAGAGCCAGAGAGCGAGCAGGCCGGAGCTAGTGCGAGGGCAGGCCAGAGCCAGGGCGAGAGCAGGCCGGAGACAGGGCGAGGCCAGAGCAAGAGCAGGCCAGAGCCATGGCGAGGGCAGGCCAGAGAGAGAGCAGGCCGGAGCCAGGCGAGACACCGGCCTCAGAGGACTGCTGCTGCGCTGGTGACCCTCACCAAAAACCGCAGGTGTCGTAGTCGAACAACCACTCATCCAGAAGCCCATAATTTTTTATGTGACAGCCCTGGGCACGGACCGGGCCAAGGCCATGATGACATCCCCCACAACTACAGGCCCGCCGTCCAAGTTCACCTTCCCAGGGAGGGCTAGAGCGTCACAATAACAGGGCCCTACATTGCTTATTATATACAGTATAATGGCAGGCCAGAGCCAAGGCGAGGGCAGTCCAGAGCCAGAGCGAGAGCAGGCCAGAGCTAGAGCGAGAGCAGGCTGGAGCCAAGGCGAAGGCAGGCCAGAACAAGAGCGAGATCAGGTTAGAGTCAAGACGAGGGCAGGCCAGAGCCAGAGGAAGAGCAGGCCGGAGCCAAGGCATGGGCAGGCCAGTGCCAGAGAGAAAGCAGGCCGGAGACAGGGCGAGGGCAGGCCAGAGCGAGAGCAGGCCGGAGCCAGAGCGAGAGCAGGCTGGAGCCAAGGCGAAGGCAGGCCAGAACAAGAGCGAGATCAGGTTAGAGTCAAGACGAGGGCAGGCCAGAGGAAGAGCAGGCCGGAGCCAAGGCATGGGCAGGCCAGTGCCAGAGAGAGAGCAGGCCGGAGACAGGGCGAGGGCAGGCCAGAGCAAGAGCGGGTCGGAGCCAGGGCGAGAGACAGGCCGGAGCCAATGCGAGGGCAGGCCGGAGCCAGAGCAAGGGCAGGCCGGAGTCAGGGCGAGAGCAGGCCGGAGCCAAGGCGAGAGTAGGCCAGAGCCAAGGCAAGGGCAGGTCGGAGCCAGAGAGATAGAAGGCCAGAGCCAAGGCCAGAGCAAGAGCAGGCCGGAGCCAGGGCGAGGGCATGCCAGAGCAAGAGAAGGCCAGAGCAAGAGCAGGCCGGAGCCAGGGCGAGGGCAGGCCAGAGCAAGAGCAGTCCGGAGCCAAGGCAAGGGCAGGCCAGACAGAGCCAGAGCGACAGCAGGCCTACGCCGGAGCGAGAGCATGCCGGAGCCAAGGCGAAGGCTGGCCATAACGAGCGAGAGCAGGCCGGAGTCAAGACGAGGGCAGGCCAGAGCAAGAGCAGGCCATATTATTCTCTTAAAAAGCTTGGGGAAGGGGTCTAGGGGACCCTTTTATAGCCAAAATCACGGCCCTGTATCGCAATACGTCACATAGGCTGAAGATAAATGGAACTGTAGCACCCCGAGGGCTCGGTTGCTACAGAGGTATTGCACCTCACCCAGAGGTGTGATATCTCACTCTCAGGTAAGGATGGAGTGTGGATCAGGACCCCGACACCTGCATGCATTACACCAACCACATTGCCGTGGGGCAGGGCGACCAATATGCCCCTGAGATGGGCACGACAGTTCCTGTCCCTGGCTGGAGTGGGGGGAGGGAACACCGAGGAAGGGAGCAAGAGCAGGCCAGAGCCAGGGCGAGAGCAGGCCGGAGCCAAGGCGAGGGCTAGCCAGAGCAAGGGCAGGCCGGAGTCAGAGCAAGAGCAGGCCGGAGCCAGGGTGAGAGCAGGCCGGAGCCAAGGCAAGAGCAAGCTGGAGCCAAAGCGAGGGCAGGCCAGAGCGAGAGCAGGCTGGAGCCAGGACGAGGGCAGGCTGGAGCCTGGGCGAGAGTAGGCTGGAGCCAAGGCGAGGGCAGGACAGAGCCAGAGCAGGCCGGAGCGAGGGCAGGCCAGAGTCAGAGCGAGAGGAGGCCGGAGCCAAGGAGAGGGCATGCCAGAGCGAGAGCAAGCCGGAGTCAGGACGAGGGCTGGCCAGAGCGAGAGTAGGCTAGAGCCAAAGCGAGGGCAGGCCAGAGCGATAGCAGGCCGGAGCCTGGGCGAAAGCAGGCCGGAGCCAAGGCGAGGGCAGGACAGAGCGAGAGCAGGCCGGAGCCAGGGCGAGGGCATGCCAGAGTCAGAGCGATAGCAGGCCGGAGCCAAGGCGAGAGCAGGCCGTATCCAAGGCGAGGGCACGCCAGAGGCAGAACCAGGGTAGGCCAGAGCAACAGCAGGCCAGGGCGCAGGCTGGGGCCAAAGGGCAGGCCAGAGCGAGAGCAGGCCAGAGCCAAAGAGAGAGCAGGTCGGAGCCAAGGCGAGAGCAGGCCGGAGCCAAGGCAAGAGCAAGCCGGAGCCAAAGCGAGGGCAGGCCAGAGCGAGAGCAGGCTGGAGCCAGGACGAGGGCAGGCCGGAGCCTGGGCGAGAGTAGGCTGGAGCCAAGGCGAGGGCAGGACAGAGCCAGAGCAGGCCGGAGCGAGGGCAGGCCAGAGTCAGAGCGAGAGGAGGCCGGAGCCAAGGAGAGGGCATGCCAGAGCGAGAGCAAGCCGGAGCCAGGACGAGGGCAGGCCAGAGCGAGAGTAGGCTAGAGCCAAAGCGAGGGCAGGCCAGAGCGATAGCAGGCCGGAGCCAGGACGAGGGCAGGCCGGAGCCTGGGCGAAAGCAGGCCGGAGCCAAGGCGAGGGCAGGACAGAGCGAGAGCAGGCTGGAGCCAGGGCGAGGGCATGCCAGAGTCAGAGCGAGAAGAGGCTGGAGCCAAGGCAAGGGCATGCCAGAACAAGAGCAGTCCGGAGCCAGGGCGGGGGCAGCCAAGAGACAGAGCGAGAGTAGGCTAGAGCCGAGGCTAGGGCATGCCAGAGCGAGAGCAAGCAGTAGCCAAGGTAAGGGGTGGCCGGAACCAGGGCGAGAGCGGGCCGGAGCCAGGGCGAGGCCAGAGCGAGAGTAGGCCGGGGCAAGGGCAGGCCAGAGCCAGAGAGAGAGCAGGTCGGCCAGGGCGAAGGCAGGCCAGAGCGAGAGCAGTCAGAGCCAAGGTGAGAGCAGGACGGAGCTAAAGCGAGGACGAGCCGGAGCCTGAGCTGTGGCATAGCGGAGCCAGGGCGAGGGCAGTACGGAGCTAGAGCGAGAGCAGGCCGGAGCCAAGGCGAGAGCAGGCCGTATCCAAGGCGAGGGCACGACAGAGGCAGAACCAGGGTAGGCCAGAGCAACAGCAGGCCAGGGCGCAGGCTGGGGCCAAAGGGCAGGCCAGAGCGAGAGCAGGCCAGAGCCAAAGAGAGAGCAGGTCGGAGCCAAGGCGAAGGCAGTCCAGAGCCAGAGTGAGAGCAGGCCGGAGCCAAGGCAAAGGCAGGCCAGAGCGAGAGCAGGCCGGATCCAAGGCGACGGCAGGCCGAAACCAGAGCGAGAGAATGCCGGAGCCAGGGCGAGGGTAGACCAGAGTGAGAGCCGGCCGGAGACAGGGCGAGGGCAGGCCAGAGCGAGAGCAAGCAGAAGCCAGGTCGAGGGCAGGCCGGAGCCAGGTCGAGGGCAGGCCGGAGCCAGGTCGAGGGCAGGCCGGAGCCAGGGCGAGGGCAGACCGGAGCCAGGGCGACGGCAGGCCGGAGCCAGAGCAGGAGCTGGCCGGAGCCAAGGCGAGGGCAGGCCAGAGCCAGAGCAAGGTCAGGCCGGAGCCAGGGCGAGGTCAGGCCGAAGCCAGAGCTAGAGCAGGCCGGAGCCAGGGCGAGAGCAGGCCGGAGCCAAGGCAAGGTCAGACCAGAGTCCGAGCGAGATCAGTCCGGAGCCAAGGACAGGCCAGAGCTAGAGCATGCCAGAGCCACAGTCAGAGCAGGCCAGAGCGAGAGTAGTCCAGAGCCAAGGCTAGGGCAGGCGTGAGACAGAGCGAGAGAGGGCAGGCCAGAGCGAGAGCAGGCCGGAGCCGACGCAAGGGCAGACCACAACCAGAGCGAGAGCAGTCCGGAGCCAAGGCAAGGACAGGCCAGAACCACGGCGAGAGCAGGCCGGAGACAGTTCAAGGCCAGAGCGAGAGCAGGCCAGAGCTAGAGCGAAAGTAGGCCGGAGCCAGGGCTAGGGCAGGCCAGAGCCAGATAGAGAGCAGGCCGGAGCCAGGGTGAGGGCAGGACAGAGCCAGAGCGAGAGCAGGCAGGAGCCAGGGCGAGAGCAGTCCGGAGCCAAGGCAAGAGCAGTCCGGAGCCAGAGCGAGGGCAGTCCGGATGTAGAGCGAGAGCAGGCCGGAGCCAAGGCGAGATTAGCCCGGTGCCAAGGCGAGGGCAGGCCAGAGGCAGAGACAGGGCAGGCAAGAGTCAGGGCAAGAGCAGGCCGGAGCCAAGGCAAGGTCAGACTAAAGTCCGAGCGAGAGCAGTCCGGAGCCAAGGACAGGCCAGAGCGAGAGCATGCCAGTGCCACAGCCAGAGCAGGCCCGAGCGAGAGCGATAGTAGTCCAGAGCCAAGGCTAGGGCAGGCGCGAGACAGAGCGAGAGAGGGCAAGCCAGAGCGAGAGCAGCCCGGAGCCGAGGCAAGGGCAGGCCAGAACCAGAGTGAGAGCAGGCCAGAGCCAGGGCGAGTGCAGACCGGTGCCAAGGCGAGAGCAGGCCGGAGCCAAGACGAGGGCAGGCTTGAGCAGAGCCAGGGCAGGCCAGAGCGAGAGCAGGCCAGTGCCAGAGCAAGATCAGGCCAGTGCCAGAGCAAGAGCAGTCCGGAGCCAAGGCAAGGACAGGCCAGAACCACGGTGAGAGCAGGCCGGAGACAGTTCGAGGCCAGAGCGAAAGTAGGCCGGAGCCAGGGCTAGGGCAGGCCACAGCCAGATAGAGAGCAGGCCGGAGCCAGGGTGAGGGCAGGACAGAGCGAGAGCAGGCAGGAGCCAGGGCGAGAGCTGTCCAGAGCCAAGGCAAGGACAGTCCGGAGCCAGGGCGAGGGCAGTCCGGATGTAGAGCGAGAGCAGGCCGGAGCCAAGGCGAGATTAGCCCGGAGCCAAGGCGAGGGCAGGCCAGAGGCAGAGACTGGGCAGACAATAGTCAGGGCGAGAGCAGGCCGGAGCCAGGGCAAGGGCTGGCCGGAGCCAGAGCAAGGGCAGGTCGGAGCCAGGGCGAGAGCAGGCCAGAGCTAAGGTGAGAGCAGGCCAGAGACAAGGCGAGGGCAGGCCAGAGGCAGAACCAGGGTAGGCCAGAGCAACAGCAGGCCAGGGCGAGAGCAGGCCAGAGCCAAAGAGAGAGCAGGTCGGAGCCAAGGCGAAGGCAGGCCAGAGTCAGAGTGAGAGCAGGCCGGAGCCAAGGCAAAGGCAGGCCGGAGCCAAGGCGAGGTCTGGCTGGCCCAGAGCGAAAGCAGGCCGGATCCAAGGCGACGGCAGGCCGAAACCAGAGCGAAAGAATGCCGGAGCCAGGGCCAGAGCTAGAGCAGACCAGAGTCCGAGCGAGAGGGCAGGCCTGAGCGAGAGCATGCCAGAGCCACAGCCAGAGCAGGCCCGAGCCAGAGCGACAGTAGTCCAGAGCCAAGGCTAGGGCAGGCACGAGCCGGAGCCAAGGAGAGGCAGGCCAGAGCGAGAGCAGGCCGGAGCCGAGCCAAGGGCAGGCCAGAGCGAGAGCAGACCAGAGCGAGAGCAGGCCGGAGCCAGGGCAAGGGCAGACCGGTGTCAAGGCGAGAGCAGGCCGGAGCCAAGACGAGGGCAGGCTTGAGCAGAGCCAGAGCGAGAGCAGGCCGGAGCCAAGGCGACGGCAGGCCAGAGCGAGAGCAGGCCGGAACCAAGGTGAGGGCAGGCCAGAACCAGAGCAGACCAGTGCCAGAGCGAGATCAGGCCAGTGCCAGAGCGAGAGCAGTCCGAAGGCAAGGGGAAGGCCGGAGACAGTTCGAGGCCAGAGCGAGAGCAGGCCAGAGCGAAAGTAGGCCAGAGCCAGATAGAGAGCAGGCCGGAGCCAGGGTGAGGCCAGGCCAGAGCCCAGAGCAGGCAGGAGCCAGGGCGAGAGCAGTCCGGAGCCAAGGCAAGGGCAGTCTGGAGCCAGGGCGAGGGCTGTCCGGATGTAGAGCGAGAGAAGGCCGGAGCCAAGGCGAGATTAGCCCGGAGCCAAGGCGAGGGCAGGCCAGAGGCAGAGCCAGGGCAGGTAAGAGCCAGGGCGAGAGCAGGCCGGAGTCAGGGCGAGGGCAGGCCGGAGCTAGAGCGAGAGCAGGCCGGAGCCAAGGTGAGAGCAGGCCGGAGCCAAGGCGAGGGTACACCAGAGCCAGATTGAGAGCAGGCCGGAGCCAGGACGAGGTAGGCCAGAGTCATAGAGAGAGCAGGCCGGAGCCAAGGCAAAGGCAGGCCAGAGCCAGAGAGTGAGAGCAGGCCGGAGCCAGGACAAGGGCAGGCCGGAGCCAGGGCGAGAGCAGGCCAGAGCTATAGCCAGAGCAGGCGGCCAGGGCGAGGGTAGACCAGAGTGAGAGCGAGAGCAGGCCGGAGCCAAGGCGAGGCCAGAGCCAAAGCGAGACCAGAGCGAGAGTAGGCCGGAGCCAGGGCGAGGGCAGGCCAGAGAGAGAGTAGGCGGAGCGAGGGCAGGCCAGAGCGAGGGCAGGTCGGAGCCAGGGCGAGAGCAGGATGGAGCCAAGGCGAGGGCAGGCCAGAGCCCGAGCTATGGCATAGCGGAGCCAGGGTGAGGGCAGTACGGAGCTAGAGCGAGAGCAGGCCGGAGCCAAGGCAAGGGCAGGCCAGAGGCAGAGCCAGGGTAGGCCAGAGCAAGAGCAGGCCAGACCGAGAGCAGACCGGAGCCAAGGCAAGGACAGGCCCAAGCCAGAGCGAGAGCAGGCCAGAGCGAGAGCAGTCCGGAGCCAAGGCGAAGGCAGGCCAGAGCGAGAGCAGGCCAGAGCCAGAGCAGGCCAGAGCCAGAGCAGGCAGGAGCCAAGGCGAAGTAAGGCAGGCCGGAGCAAGAGCAGGTGCTGGCCGGAGCCAAGGCGAGGGCTGGCCGGAGCCAGAGCAAGGGCAGGCCGGAGCCAGGGCGAGGGAAGGCCGAAGCCAGAGCGAGAGCAGGCTGGAGCCAGTGCGAGAGCAGGCCGGAGCCAAGACGAGGGCAGGCCAGAGCCAGAGCGAGAGCAGGTCGGAGCCAGGACGAAGGCAGGCCGGAGCCAGTGCGAGAGCAGGCCAGAGCTAGTGCCAGAGCAGGCGGCCAGGGCGAGGACAGACCAGAGTGAGAGCGAGAGCAGGCCAGAGTCAAGGCGAGGCCAGAGCCAGAGCAAGAGCAGGCCAGAGTCAGAGCGAGAGTAGGCCGGAGCCAGGGCGAGGGCAGGCCAGAGAGAGAGTAGGCCGGAGCCAAGGCGAGGGCAGGCCAGAGTCAGAGCAAGAGCAGGTCGGAGTCAGGGCAAGAGCAGGACGGAGCCAAGGCGAGGGAAGGCCGGAGCCCGAGCTATGGCATTGCGGAGCCAGGGCGAGACCAGTACGGAGCTAGAGCGAGAGCAGGCCGTAGCCAAGGCAAGGGCCGGCCAGAGGCAGAGCCAGGGTAGGCCAGAGCAAGAGCAGGCCAGAGCGAGAGCAAGCCGGAGCCAAGGCAAGGACAGGCCCAAGCCAGGGCGAGAGCAGTCCCGAGCCAAGGCGAAGGCAGGCCTGAGCGGGAGCAGGCCAGAGCGAGAGCAGGCCGAAGCCAAGGCAAAGGCAGGCCAGAGCCAGAGTGAGAGCAGGCTGGAGCCAAGGCGAGGGAGGGCAGGCCGGAGCCAGAGCGAGAGCAGGCCGGATCCAAGGAGACGGCAGGCCGAAACCAGAGTGAGAGAATGCCGAAACCAGGGCGAGGGCAGGCCAGAGCCAGAGCAGGCCGAAGACAGGGCTAGGGCAGGCCAGAGCGAGAGCAGGCCGGAGCCAGTGCGAGAGCAGGCCAGAGCCAAGAGGAGGGCAGGCCGGAGCCAGTGCGAGAGCAGGCCAGAGCCAAGAGGAGGGCAGGCCGGAGCCAGAGTGAGAGCAGGCCAGAGCCAGGGCGAGGGCAGGCCGGAGCCAAAGCGAGAGCAGGATGAAGCCAGGGCGAGGACAGGCCGGAGCCAGAGCGAGGGCATGCCGGAGCCAGGGCGAGTGCATGCCGGAGCCAGGGCGAGGGCAGGCCGGAGCCAGGGCGAGGGCAGGCCGGAGCCAGGGCGAGAGCAGGCCGGAGCCAGGGCGAGGGCAGGCCGAAGCCAGGGCGAGAGCAGGCCGGAGCCAAGGCGAGGGCAGACCGGAACCATTGCAGGAGCTGGCCGGAGCCAAGGCGATGGACAGAGCCAGAGCAAGAGCCGGCCAGAGTCAGAGCGAGAGTAGGCCGGAACCAGGGCGAGTGCAGGCCAGAGAGAGAGTAGGCCGGAGCCAGGGCGAGGGCAGGCCAGAGTCAGAGCAAGAGCAGGTCGGAGTCAGAGCAAGAGCAGGTCGGAGTCAGGGCAAGAGCAGGACGGAGCCAAGGCGAGGGCAGGCCGGAGCCCGAGCTATGGCATTGCGGAGCCAGGGCGAGACCAGTACGGAGCTAGAGCGAGAGCACTCCGTAGCCAAGGCAAGGGCAGGCCAGAGGCAGAGCCAGGGTAGGCCAGAGCAAGAGCAGGCCAGAGCGAGAGCAAGCCGGAGCCAAGGCAAGGACAGGCCCAGGCCAGAGCGAGTGCAGGCCAGAGCCAGAGCGAGAGCAGTCCGGAGCCAAGGCGAAGGCAGGCCAGAGCAAGAGCAGGCCAGAGCGAGAGCAGGCCGAAGCCAAGGCAAAGGCAGGCCAGAGCCAGAGTGAGAGCAGGCTGGAGCCAAGGCGAGGGAGGGCAGGCCGGAGCCAGAGCGATAGCAGGCCGGATCCAAGGAGACGGCAGGCCGAAACCAGAGCGAGAGAATGCCGGAACCAGGGCGAGGGCAGGCCAGAGCGAGAGCAGGCCGAAGACAGGGCTAGGGCAGGCCAGAGCGAGAGCAGGCCGGAGCCAGTGCGAGAGCAGGCCAGAGCCAAGAGGAGGGCAGGCCGGAGCCAGAGTGAGAGCAGGCCAGAGCCAGGGCGAGGGCAGGCTGGAGCCAAAGCGAGAGCAGGATGGAGCCAGGGCGAGGGCAGGCCGGAGCCAGAGCGAGTGCAGGCCGGAGCCAGGGCGAGGGCAGGCCGAAGCCAGGGCGAGAGCAGGCCGGAGCCAAGGCGAGGGCAGGCAGAAACCATTGCAGGAGCTGGCCGGAGCCAAGGCGATGGCTGGCCGGAGCCAAGGCGATGGCTGGCCAGAGCCAGAGTAAGGGCTAGCCGGAGCCAGGGCGAGGGCAGGCCGAAGCCAGAGCGAAGGCAGACCGGAGCCAGGGCGAGAGCAGGCTAGAGCCAAGGCGAGGGCAGGCCAGAGCTAGAGCCAGAGCAGGATGGAGCCAGGGCGAGGGCAGACCTGAATCAGAACGAGAGGAGGCCGGAGCCAAGGCGAGAGCAGGCCGGAGCCAGGGCGAAGGCAGGCCAGTCCAGAGCGAGAGTAAGCCAGAGCCAAGGCTAGGGCAGGCGAGAGCCAGAGCGAGAGAAGGCCGGAGCCATGGAGAGGGCAGGCCAGAGAGAGATCAGGCCGGTGCCGAGGCAAGGGCAGGCCAGATCCAGAGCGAGAGCAGACCAGAGGCAGAGCGAGAGCAGGCCGGAGCCAGAGCAATAGCAGGCAGCAGCCAGGGCGAGGGCAGACCGGAGCCAAGGCGAGGGCAGGCCAGAGGCAGAGCCGGGGCAGGCCAGTACCAGAGCGAGAGCAGGCTGGAGCCAAAGCGAGGGCAGACCAGAGCGAGAGCAGGCCGAAGCCAAGGTGAGGGCAGGCCAGAGCCAGAAGGAGAGCAGGCCAGTGCCAGAGCGAGAGCAGTCCGGAGCCAAGGCAAGGGCAGGCCAGAGCCAGAGGGTGAGTAGGCCTCAGCTAGAGCGAGAGCAGGCCGGAGCCAAGGCGAAGTCAGGCTAGAACCAGAGCGAGAGCAGACCGTAGTCAAGACGAGGGCAGGACAGAGCCAGAGCAAGAGCAGGCTGGAGCCAAGGAGAGGGCTGGCCGGAGCCAGAGCAAGGACAGGCCAGAGCCAGAGTGAGAGCAGGTCAGAGCCAGGGCGAGGGCAGGCTAGAGCCAGAGCAAGAGCAGGCTCCGGAGCCAGGGCGAGGGCAGGCCGGAGCTAGGGCGAGGGCAGGCCGGAGTCTGGGAGAGAGCAGGTCGGAGCCAAGGCGAGGTCAGGCCAGAGCGAGAGCAGGCCTGAGCCAGGACGAGGGCAGGCCGGAGACAGGGCGAGAGCAGGCCGGAGTTAAGGCGAGGGCAGGCCAGAGCCAGAGAGAGAGCAGGGCGGAGCCAGGGCGAGAGCAGGCCAGAGCCAGCACGAGAGCAGGCCAGAGCTACAGCCAGAGCAGGCCGGAGTCAGGGCGAGGGCAGACCAGAGTGAGAGCGAGAGCAGGCCGGAGCCAAGGTGAGGGCAGGCCAGAGCCAGAGCGAGAGCTGGCCAGAGCCAGAGTGAGAGCAGGCCAGTGCCTTAGCGAGAGCAGTCCGGAGCCAAGGCAAGGGCAGGCCAGAGCCAGAGAGAGAGTAGGCCTGAGCCAGAGCGAGAGCAGGCCGGAGCCAAGGAGAAGGCAGCCCAGAACCAGAGCGAGAGCAGGTCGGAACCAAGGCGAGGGCAGGCCATAGGCAGAGCCAGGGCAGGCCAGAGCAAGAGAGAGAGCAGGCCGGAGCCAAGGCGATGGCAGGCCAGAGCCAGCGTGAGAACAGGCCAGAGCCAAGGTGAGGGCAGGCCAGAGCGAGAGCAGGCCAAAGCCAGAGGGAGAGAGAGCAGGCCAGTGCCAGAGCGAGAGCAGGCCAGTGCCAGAACGAGAGCAGGCCAGTGCCAGAGCTTGAGAAGTCCGGAGCCAAGGCAAGGGCAGGCCAGAGCCAGAGAGCGAGTAGGCCTGAGCCAGAGCGAGAGGAGGCCGGAACCAAGGCAAAGGCAGGCCCGAACCAGAGCGAGAGCAGGCCGGAGTCAAGACGAGGGCAGGCCAGAGCCAGAGCAAGAGCAGGCTGGAGCCAAGGCAAGGGCAGGCCGGAGCCAGGGAGAGAGCAGGTCAGAGCCAATGCGAGGTCAGGCCAGAGCGAGAGCAGGCCGGAGCCAGGACGAGGGCAGGCCGGAGCCAGGGCGAGAGCAGGCCGGAGCTAAGGCGATGGCAAGCCAGAGCGAGAGCAGGCCGGAGCCAGGACGAGGGCAGGCCGGAACCACGGCGAGAGCAGGCCAAAGCCAGCACGAGAGCAGGCCAGAGCTACAGCCAGAGCAGGCCGGAGTCAGGGCGAGGGCAGACCAGAGTCAGAGCGAGAGTAGGCCAGAGCCAAGGTGAGGGCAGGCCAGAGCGAGAGCAGGCCAGAGCCAAAGTGAGAGCAGGCCAGTGCCTGAGCGAGAGCAGTCCGGAGCCAAGACAAGTTCAGACCAGAGCAACAGCCGGCCAGAGCAAGAGCAGGCCGGAGCCAGGGCGAGGGCAGCCCAGAGCCAGGGCAAGAGCAGGCCGGAGCCAGAGCGAGAGCAGGCCGGAGCCAAGGCGAGAGCAGGCCGGAGCCAAGGCAAGGGCTGGCCAGAGCCAGAGCGAGAGCAGGCCGGAGCCAAGGCAAGAGCGGGCCAGAGCGAGAGCAGGCCTTAGCCAAGGCGAGGGCAGGCCAGAGCCAGATTCAGAGCAGGCCAGAGTCATGGCGAGAGCAGGCCAGAGCCAAGGCGAGGGCACGCCAGAGCCAGAGCGAGAGCAGGTCAGAGCCAGAGCGGGAGTAGGCCAGAGCCAAGGCAAGGGCAGGCCAGAGCCAGAAAGAGAGAAGGCCGGAGCCAAGGCAAGGGCATTTCGGAACATGGGTGAGAGAAGGCCGGAGACAGGGCGAAGCCAGAGCGAGAGCAGGTCAGAACCTGAGCGAGAGTATGCCGGAGCCAAGGTGAGGGGAGGCCAGAACTAGAGCGAGGGCAGGCAAAAACAAGAGCGAGAGTAGGCCAGAGCCAAGGCAAGGGCAGGCCAGAGCGAGAGAAGGCTGGAGCCAAGGCAAGGGCAGGCCGGAACAAGGGCTAGATCAGGCCCGAGACAGAGCGAGGCCAGAGCGAGAGCAGGCCACAGCCTGAGTGAGAGTATGCCGGAGCCAGGGCGAGGGCAGCCCAGAGCCAGAGAGAGAGCAGGCTGGAGCAAGGGCGAGGGCGGGCCAGAGCCAAAGCGAGAGCAGGCCGGAGCCAGGACTAGAGCAGGCCGGAGCTAAGGCGAGGGTAGGCCGGAGCCAGAGCGATGACAGGCCGGAGCCAGGGCAAGGGCAGTCCAGAACTAGAGCGAGAGCCGGCCGGAGCCAAGGAGAAGGCAGGCCAGAGTCAGAGCGAGAGCAGGACGGAGCCAAGGCGAGGGCACGCCAGAGCGAGAAGGCCAGAGCGAGAGCAGGCCGGGGCAAGGGCGAGGGCAGGCCAGAGCCAGCGCAAGAGTAGGCCACAGCCAAGGCAAGGGCAGGCCAGAGCCAGAGCAAGAGAAGGCCGGAGCCAAGGCAAGTGCAGGCCGGAACCAGGGCGAGAGCACGCCGTAGACAGTTCGAGGCCAGAGCCGAGCGAAAGTAGGCCGGAGCCATGGCTAGGGCAGGCCAGAGCCAGAGAGAGAGCAGGCTGGAGCCAAGGTGAGGGCAGGCCAGAGCGACAGCAGGCAGGAGCCAGGGCGAGAGCAGTCCGGAGCCAAGGCAAAAGCAGTCCGGAGCCAGGGCGAGGGCAGTCCGGATGTAGAGCGAGAGAGCGAGAGCAGGCCGGAGCCAAGGCGAGATTAGACCAAAGCCAAGGCGAGGGCAGGCTAGAGGCAGAGCCAGGGCAGGCAGAGCCAGAGCGAGAGTAGGTCGGACCCAGGGCGAGAGCAGGCCAGAGCCAGGGCAAGGGCTGGCCGGAGCCAGAGCAAGGGCAGGTTAGAGCCAGGGCGAGGGCAGGCCGAAGCCAAGGTGAGAGCACGCCGGAGCCAAGGCGAGGGTACGCCAGAGCGAGAGCAGGCCGGAGCCAGGACGAGGACAGGCCAGAGTCATAGAGAGAGCAGGCTGGAGCCAAGGCAAGGGCTGGCCAGAGAGAGAGCAGGCCGGAGCCAGGGAGAGGGCAGGCCGGAGCCAAGGCGAGGGATGGCCGGAGCCAGAGCAAGGGCAGGCCGGATCCAGGGCGAGGGCAGGCCGGAGCCAGAGTGAGACCAGGCCAGAGCCAAGGCAAGAGCAGGACGGAGCCAAGGTGAGGGTAGGCCAAACCGAGAGCAGGCCGGAGCCAGGACGAGGGAGGCCGGAGCCAAGGAGCGGGCATGCCAGAGCCAGAGCAGGCCGGAGCCAGGGCTAGGGCAGGCCAGAGTAACAGCGAGAGCAGGCCAGAGCCATGGTAAGCAGTCCAGAGCCAGAGCGAGAGCAGGCCAGAGCCATGGCGAGGGCAGGCCAGAGCGAGAGTAGGCCAGGGACAAGGCAAGGGCAGGCCAGAACCAGGGCGAGAGCAGGCCGGAGACAGGGCCAGGCTAGAGGCAGAGCCAGAGCAGGCCAGAGCCAAAGCGAGAGTAGGCCCGAGCCAGGGAGAGGGCAGGCCAGAGCCAGAGAGAGAGAAGGGCGAAGCCTGGGCGAGGGCAGGCCTGAGCCAGAGCGAAAGCAGGTCAGAGCCAGGTCGAGACCAGGCCGGAGCCAAGGCAAGGGCAGGCTGGGAGCCAGAGCGATGGCAAGCCGGATCCAGTGCAAGGGCAGTCCGTAGCTAGAGCGAGAGCAGGCCGGAGCCACGGCGAGAGCAGGCCGGAGCCAAGGCGAGGGCAGGCCAGAGCCAGGACGAGGGCAGGCCAGAGCCAGGACGAGGGCAGGCCGGATCTAGGACGAGGGCAGGCCGGAGCCAGAGTGATGGCAAGCCGGAGCCAGGGCGCAGGCAGGCCGGAGCCAGGGGGAGAGCAGGCCGGAGCCAAGGCGAGGGCAGGCCGGAGCCAGGGTGAGAGCAGGCCGGAGCCAAGGCGAGGACAGACCAGAGCCACAGCGACAGCAGGCCAGAGCAAGGGCAGGCCGGAGCCAGGGCGAGGACAGGCCGGAACCAGGGCGAGGACAGGCAAGAGCGAGAGCAGCCCAGAGCCATGTCGAGGGCAGGCCAGAGCCAGAGTAAGAGCAGGCCGGAGCCAAGGCGTGGGCAGGCCAGAGCGAGGGCAGGCCAGAGCCAGAGCGAGGGTAGGCCAGAGCCAGAGAGAGAGCAGGCCGGAGCCAAGCGAGGGCAGGCCAGAGCCAAATCGAGAGCAGTCCGGATCCAATGCGAGGGCAGGCCAGAGCGAGAGTAAGCCGGAGCAAAGGCAAGGGCAGGCCAGAGCCAGAGTGAGAGCAGGCCAGAGCCTGAGCGAGAGCAGGCCAGAGCCAGGGCAAGGGCAGGCCGGAGCCAGAGCGAGAGTTGGCCAGAGCCAAGGCAAAGGCAGGCCAGAGCCAGAGCGAGAGAAGGCCGGAGCCAAGACAAGGGCAGGCCGGAACCAGGGCGAGAGCAGGCAAGAGCCAGAGCGATGGCAAGCCGGACCCAGGGCGAGGCCAGTCCTGAGCTAGAGCGAGGGCAGGCTGGAGCCAGGGCGAGGCCAGAGCCAGAGCGAGAGCAGGCCAGAGCCAGAGCGAGAATAGGCTGGAGCCAAGGCGAGGGCAGGCTGGAGCCTGGGCGAGGGCAGGCCAGGGCGAGAGCAGGTCGGAGCCAGGGCGAGAGCAGGCCGGAGCCAAGGCGAGGGCAGAACGGAGCCAGAGCGATGTCAAGCTGGAGCCAGGGCGAGAGCAGGCACGAGCTAGGGCGAGAGCAGGCCGGAGCCAAGGCGAGGGCAGGCCAGAGCCAGAGCGAGAGCAGGCCGGAGCCAGGACGAGGGCAGGCCGGAGCCGGGGTGAGAGCAGGCCGGAGCCAGAGCGAGGGTAAGCCAGAGCGAGAGCAGTCCGGATCCAAGGCGAGGGCAGGTCAGAGCGAGAGTAAGCCGGAGCAAAGGCAAGGGCAGGCCAGAGCCAGAGTGAGAGCAGGCCAGAGCGAGAGCAGTCCAGAGCCAGGGCGAGAGCAGGCCAGAGCCAGGGCAAGGGCAGGCCGGAGCCAGAGCGAGAGTTGGCCAGAGCCAAGGCAAGGGCAGGCAAGAGCCAGAGCGAGAGAATGCCGGAGCCAAGACAAGGGCAGGCCGGAACCAGGGCGAGAGCAGGCAAGAGCCAGAGCGATGGCAAGCCGGACCCAGGGCGAGGCCAGTCCGGATCTAGAGCGAGAGCAGGCTGGAGCCAGGACGAGGGCAGGGCGAGGCCAGAGCGAGAGTAGGCCGGAGCCAAGGCGAGGGCAGGCTGGAGCCTGGGCGAGGGCAGGCCTGGGCGAGAGCAGGTCGGAGCCAGGGCGAGAGCAGGCCGGAACCAAGGCAAGGGCAGAACGGAGCCAGAGCGATGGCAAGCTGGAGCCAGGGCGAGCGCAGTCCGGAGTTAGAGCGAGAGCAGGCCGGAGCTAGGGCGAGAGCAGGCCAGAGCCAAGGCGTGGGCAGGCCAGAGCGAGTGCAGGCCAAAGCGAGGGTAGGCCAGAGCCAGAGAGAGAGCAGGTCGGAGCCAAGCGAGGGCAGGCCAGAGCCAAATCGAGAGCAGTCCGGATCCAATGCGAGGGCAGGCCAGAGCGAGAGTAAGCCCTCCGGAGCAAAGGCAAGGGCAGGCCAGAGCCAGAGTGAGAGCAGGCCAGAGCCTGAGCGAGAGCAGGCCACAGCCAGGGCAAGGGCAGGCCAGAGCCAAGGCAAAGGCAGGCCAGAGCCACAGCGAGAGAAGGCCGGAGCCAAGACAAGGGCAGGCCGGAACCAGGGCGAGAGCAGGCAAGAGCCAGAGCGATGGCAAGCTGGACCCAGGGCGAGGCCAGTCCTGAGCTAGAGCGAGGGCAGGCCGGAGCCAGGGCGAGGCCAGAGCCAGAGCGAGAGCAGGCCAGAACCAGAGTGAGAGTAGGCTGGAGCCTGGGCGAGAGCAGGCTGGAGCCTGGGCGAGGGCAGGCCAGGGCGAGAGCAGGTCGGAGCCAGGGCGAGAGCAGGCCGGAGCCAAGGCGAGGGTAGAACGGAGCCAGAGCGATGTCAAGCTGGAGCCAGGGCGAGAGCAGGCACGAGCTAGGGCGAGAGCAGGCCGGAGCCAAGGCGAGGGCAGGCCAGAGCCAGAGCGAGAGCAGGCCGGAGCCAGGACGAGGGCAGGCCGGAGCCAGGGTGAGAGCAGGCCGGAGCCAGAGCGAGGGTAAGCCAGAGCCAGAGCGAGAGCAGTCCGGATCCAAGGCGAGGGCAGGTCAGAGCCAGAGTAAGCCGGAGCAAAGGCAAGGTCAGGCCAGAGCCAGAGTGAGAGCAGGCCAGAGCCAGAGCGAGAGCAGTCCAGAGCCAGGGCGAGAGCAGGCCGGAGCCAGGGCAAGGGCAGGCCGGAGCCAGAGCGAGAGTTGGCCAGAGCCAAGGCAAGGTCAGGCAAGAGCCAGAGCGAGAGAATGCCGGAGCCAAGACAAGGGCAGGCCGGAACCAGGGCGAGAGCAGGCAAGAGCCAGAGCGATGGCAAGCCGGACCCAGGGCGAGGCCAGTCCGGAGCTAGAGCGAGAGCAGGCCGGAGCCAGGACGAGGGCAGGGCGAGGCCAGAGCGAGAGCAGGCCAGAGCGAGAGTAGGCCGGAGCCAAGGCGAGGTCAGGCTGGAGCCTGGGCGAGGGCAGGCCTGGGCGAGAGCAGGTCGGAGCTAGGGCGAGAGCAGGCCGGAACCAAGGCAAGGGCAGAACGGAGCCAGAGCGATGGCAAGCTGGAGCCAGGGCGAGCGCAGTCCGGAGCTAGAGCGAGAGCAGGCCGGAGCTAGGGCGAGAGCAGGCCGGAGCCAAGGCGAGGGCTGGCCAGAGCGAGAGCAGGCCGGAGCCAGGATGATGGCAGGCCGGAGCCAGGATGACAGCAGGCCGGAGCCAAGGAGAGGACAGGCCAGAGCCACAGCGAGAGCAGGCCGGAGCCACGGCGACGGCAGGCCAGAGCCAGAGTCAGAGAAGACCGGAGCCAAGGAAAGGGCAGGCCAGAGCAGGCCAGAACCAGAGCGAGAGCTGTCCGGAGCCAGAGCTAGGGCAGGCCAGAGCGAGAGCAGGCCTGAGCCAGAGCGATAACAGGCTGGAGCCATGGCGAAGGCAGGCCAGAACAAGAGCGAGATCAGGCTAGAGTCATGACGAGGGCAGGCAAGAGCCAGAGGAAGAGCAGGCCGGAGCCAAGGCATGGGCAGGCCAGAGCGAGAGCGAGAGCAGGTCGGAGCCAGGCCGAGAGCAGGCCGGAGCCAATGCAAGGGTAGGCCGGAGTCAGGGCGAGGGCAGGCCGGAGCCAGAGTAAGAGGAGGCCGGAGCCAAGGCGAGAGCAGGCCGGAGCCAAGGCGAGAGCAGGCCGGAGCCAAGGCGAGAGCAGGCCGGAGCCAAGGCGAGGGTAGGCCAGAGCCAAGGCAAGGGCAGGCCAGACCCAGAGCGATAGAAGGCCAGAGCCAAGGCAAGAGCAGGCTGGAACCAGGGCAAGAGCAGGCCGGAGACAGGGCGAGGCCAGAGCCAGAGAGAGAGCAGGCCAGAGCGAGAATAGGCCAGAGCCAGGGCGAGGGCAGGCCGGAGCCAAGGCGAGCGCATGCCGGAGCCAAGGCGAGAGGAGGCCGGATCCAGAGCAAGAACATGCCGGAACCAGGGCGAGGGCAGGCCAGAGCCAGAGAGAGGGCAGGCTGGAGCCAGGCCTGGCGAGGGCAGGCTGGAGCCAGGGCGAGGGCAGGCCGGAGCCAGAGCGAGAGCAGGCTAGAGCCAAAGTGAGAGCAGGCCGGAGCCAAGGTGAGGGCAGGCCGGAACCAGCGCGAGAGCAGGCCGGAGCCTGGGCGAGAACAGGCCGATGCCAAGGCGAGGACAGTCCAGAGCGAGAGCAGGCCAGAGCCAGGGCGAGGGCAGGCACGATCCAGAGTCAGAGCAGGCCGGAGCCAAGGCGAGGGTTGGTTAGAGCCGGTACGAGGGCAGGCCAGAGCCAGAGAGATAGCAGGCCGGAGCCAAGGCGAGGGCAGGCCGGAGCCAAGGCGAGGGCAGGCCGGAGCCAAGGCGAGGGCAGGCCAGAGCCAGAGCGAGGGCAGGCCAGAGCAAGAGCGAGAGCAGTCCGGAGCAAAGGCAAGGGCCGGCCAGAGCGAGAGCAGGCCAGAGACAGAGCGAGAGCAGGCCGGAGTCAGAGCAAGGGCAGGCCGGAGCCAGAGCGAGAGTAGGCCAGAGCCAAGGCGAGGGCAGGCCAGAGCCAGACAGAGCGAGAGAAGAACGAAGCCAAGGCAAGGGCAGGCATGAACCAGGGCGAGAGCAGGCCGGGTCCAGGTCGAGAGCAAGCCAGAGCCAAGGCGAGAACAAGCCGGAGCGAAGGCGAGAGTAGGCCGGATCCAGAGCGAGAGCAGGCCAGGGCCAGGGCAGGCCGGAGCCAGTGCAAGGGCAGGCCGGAGCCAGATCGATGGCAGGCCGGAGCCAGAGCGAGAGCAGGCCGGAGCCTTGGCGAAAGCAGGCCGGAGCGAGAGCGGGCGGAGCCATGGCGAGGGCAGGCTGGAGCCAAGGCGAGAGCAGGTCGGAGCCAGAGCGAGGGCAGGCCGGAGCCAGGGGAAGGGCAGGCCGGAGCCAAAGCCAGAGTTGGCCAGAGCCAAGTCAAAGGCAGGCCAGAACCAGTGCGAGGGCAGGCCGGAGCCCGTGCGAGGGCAGGCCAGAACCAATGCAAGAGCAGGCCGGAGCCAAGGCGAGAGCAGGCCAGAGCCAAGGCGAGGGCAGACCAGAGCGAGAGCAGGTCGAAGCCAAGGCGAGGGCTGGCAAGAGCGAGAGCAGGCCCGGAGCCAAGGCGAGGGCAGGCCAGAGCGAGAGCAGTCTGGAGCCAAGGCAAGGGCAGGCCAGAGCCAGAGCTAGAGCAGGCTTGAGCCAGAGCGAGGGGATGCCGGAGCCAAGGTGAAGGCAGGCTAGAACCAGAGCGAGAGCAGGCTGGAGTCAAGACGAGGGCAGGCCAGGCCAGAGCAAGAGCAGGCCGGAGCCAGGGCGAGGGAAGGCCAGAGAGAGAGCAGGCCGGAGCCAGGGCGAGAGCAGGCCGGAGGCAAGGCGAGGGCTGGTCGGAGCCAGAGCAAGGGCAGGCCGGAGCCACAGCGAGGGCAGGCCGAAGCCAGAGCAAGAGCAGGCCGGAGCCAAGGCGAGAGCAGGCCGGAGCCAAGGCGAGGGCAGGCCAGAGCGAGAGCAGGCTGGAGCCAAGGCGAGGGCAGGCCAGATCCAGAGCAGGCCGGAGCCAGGGCGAGGGCAGGCCAGAGCCAGGGCGAGAGCAGGCCGGAGCCAGGGCGAGAGCAGGCCGGAGCCAGGGCGAGGGCAGGCCGGAGCCAGGGCGAGGGCAGGCCGGAGCCAGGGCGAGGGCAGGCCAGAGCCAGAGCGAGAGCAGGCCGGAGCCAGGTCGAGAGCAGGCAGTAGCCAAGACAAGGGCAGGCCAGAGCCAGAGCAGGCTGGAGCCAGGGCGAGAGGAGGCCGGAACTAAGGCGAGGGCAGGCTAGAGGCAGAGCGAGGGCAGGCCAGAGCCAGGGCGAGGGCAGGCCCGAGCGAGAGCAGGCCGGAGCCAAGGCGAGGGCAGGCCAGAGCCAGGGCGAGGGCAGGCCAGAGTGAGAGTGGCAGGCCGGAGCCAGAGCGAGGGCAGGCTTGATCCAGAGCGAGAGCAGGCCGGAGCCAAGGCGAGGGCAGGCCAGAGCGAGAGCAGGCATGAGCCAAGGCAAGGGCAGGCCTTAACCAGGGCGAGATCAGTCCGGAGCCAGGGCGAGAGCAGGCCGGAGCCAAGGCGAGGGCAGGCTAGAGCCAGAGTGAGGGCAGACCGGATCCAGGGCGAGGGCAGGCCAGAGCCTGAGAGAGAGTAGGCCGGAGCCAGGGCGAGCGCAGGCTGGAGCCAGGGCGAGAGCAGGCCGGAGCCAAGGCGAGGGCAGGCCGCAGCCAGAGTGAGAGCAGGCCGGAGCCAAGTTGACGTCAGGCCAGATCGAGAGCAGGCATGATCCAAAGCAAGGTCAGGCTCGATCCAGGGCGAGAACAGGCAGGAGCCTAGGCGAGGGCAGGCCAGAGCCAGAGAGAGAGCACGGAGCCAGGGCGAGGGCAGGCCAGAGCGAGAGCAGGCCGGAGCCAAGGCGAGGGCAGGCCGGAGCCAGAGCGATGGTAGGCCGGAACCAAGGCGAGAGCAGGCCGGAGCCAAGGCAAGGGCAGGCCGGAGCCAGAGCGATCGTTGGCCGGAGCCAGGGCGAGAGCAGGCCGGAACCAAGGCGAGAGCAGGCCGGAGCCAAGGCGAGGGCAGGCTAGAAGTAGAGCAAGAGCGGGCCAGAGCCAAGGCGAGGGCAGACCAGAGCGAGAGCAGGTCGGAGCCAAGGCGAGAGCAGGCCAGAGCCAAGGCGAGGGCAGGCCAGAGCGAGAGCAAGCCAGAGCGAGAGCAGTCTGGAGCCAAGGCAAGGGCAGGCCAGAGCCAGAGCTAGAGCAGGCTTGAGCCAGAGCGAGGGGATGCCGGAGCCAAGGTGAAGGCAGGCAAGAACCAGAGCGAGAGCAGGCTGGAGTCAAGACGAGGGCAGGCCAGGCCAGGCCAGAGCAAGAGCAGGCCGGAGCCAGGGCGAGGGAAGGCCAGAGCCAGAGCAAGAGCAGGCCGGATGCAAGGCGAGGGCTGGTCGGAGCCAGAGCTAGGGCAGGCTGAAGCCAAAGCGAGAGCAGGCCGGAGCCAAGGAGAGGGCAGGCCAGGGCGAGAGCAGGCCGGAGCCAAGGCGAGGGCAGGCCAGAGCCAGATCCAGAGCTGGCCGGAGCCAGGGCGAGGGCAGGCCAGAGTCAGAGCGAGAGCAGGCCGGAGCCAGGGCAAGAGCAGGCCAGAGCGAGAGCAGGCCGGAGCCAGGGCGAGAGCAGGCCGGAGCCAAGGCGAGGGCAGGCCAGAGGCAGATCCAGAGCAGGACGGAGCCAGGGCGAGGGCAGGCCAGAGTCAGAGCAAGAGCAGGCCGGAGCCAAGGCGAGGGCACGCCAGTGCCAGAGCGATGGCAGGCCGGAGCCAGGGCAAGGGCAGTCCGGAGCTACAGCGAGAGCAGGCCGGAGCCAAGGCAAAAGCAGGCCGGAGCCAAGGCGAAGGCAGGCCAGAAGCAGAGCCAGGGCTGGCCAGAGCGAGAGCAGGCCGGAGCCAAGGCGAGGGCAGGCAAGAGCGACAGCGAGAGCTGGTCGGAGCCAGGGCGAGGGCAGTCCAGAGCTACAGCGAGAGCAGGCCGGAGCCAAGGCGAGAGCAAGCCGGAGCCTAAGCAAGGGCAGGCCAGAGCGAGAACAGGCCGGAGCCAGGACGAGGGCAGGCCGAGGCCTGGGCGAGAGAAGGCCGGAGCTAAGGCGAGGGCAGGACAGAGCCAGGGCGAGGGCAGGCCAGAGTCAGAGCGAGAGGAGGCCGGAGCAAAGGCGAGGGCAGGACAGATCCAGGGCGAGGGCAGGCCAGAGTCAGAGCGAGAGGAGGCCGGAGCAAAGGCGAGGGCATGCCAGAGCAAGAGCAGGCCGGAGCCAGGACGAGGGCAGGCCAAATCGAGGGCAGGCCGGAGCAAGAGCAGGCTGGAGCCAGAGCAAAAGCAGGCTGGAGCCAGGACGAGGGCAGGCCGGAGCCTGGCGATAGCAGGCTGGAGCCAAGGCGAGGGCAGGACAGTGCCAGAGCAGGCCGGAGCCAGGGCGAGGGCAGGCCAGGGTCAGAGCGAGAGGAGGCCGGAACCAAGGCGAGGGAATGCCAGAGCCAGAACAATAGCAGGCCGGAGCCAGGGCGAGGGCAGGCCAGAGCCAGAGCGAGAATAGTTTAGAGCCGAGGCTAGGGCATGTCAGAGCCAGAGCGAGAGCAGGCAGGAGCCAAGGTAAGGGGAGGCCGGAACCTGAACGAGAGCAGGCCGGAGCCAGGGCGAGGCCAGAGCGAGAGCAGGCCAGAGCCAGAGCAAGAGTAGGTCGGAGCCAGGGCGAGAGCAGGACGGAGCTAAAGCGAGGGCAAGCCAGAGCCCGAGCTGTGGCATAGCGGAGCCAGGTCGAGTGCGGTACGGAGCTAGAGCGAGAGCAGGCCGGAGCCAAGGCGAGAGCAGGCCACTGCCAAGACGAGGGCAGGCCAGAGGCAGAACCAGGGTAGGCCAGAGCAACAGCTGGCTAGGGCGAGAGCAGGCTGGAGTCAAGGCAAGGGCAGGCCAGAGCGAGAGCAGGCCAGAGCCAAAGCGAGAGCAGGTCGGAGCCAAGGTGAAGGCAGGCCAGAGCCAGAGTGAGAGCAGGCCGGAGCCAAGGCAAAGGCAGGCCAGAGCGAGAGCAGGCCGGAGCCAAGGCGAGGGCTGGCCGGAGCCAAAGCGAGAGCAGGCCGGATCCAAGGCGATGGCAGGCCGAAACCAGAGCGAGAGAATGCCGGAGCCAGGGCGAGGGCAGGCCAGAGCGAGAGCAGGCCGGAGACAGGGTGAGGGCAGGTCAGAGCGAGAGCAGTCCGAAGCCAGAGCGAGAGCAGGCCGGAGCCAAGGCAAGGGCAGGCCGGAGCCAGGGCGAGGGCCGGCCTTAGCCCCAGCGAGAACAAGCAGAAGCCAGGGCGAAGGCAGGCCGGAGCCAGGGCGAGGGCATGCCGGAGCCAGGTCGAGGGCAGGCCAGAGCCAGGCGAGGGCAGGCCGGAGCCAGGGCGAGAACAGGCCGGAGCCAAGGCGAAGGCAGGCCGGAGCCAGAGCAGGAGCTGGCCGGAGCCAAGGCGAGGGCAGGCCGGAGCCAGGGCGAGGTCAGGCCGAAGCCAGAGCTAGAGCAGGCCGGAGCCAGGGCGATTGCAGGCTGGAGCCAAGGCAAGGTCAGACCAGAGTCCGAGCGAGAGCACGCCGGAGCCAAGGAAAGGGCAGGCCAGAGCGAGAGCATGCCAGAGCCAGAGCAGGCCCGAGCCAGAGCGAGAGTGGGCCAGAGCCAAGGCTAGGACAGGCGCGAGCCAGAGCGAGAGAAGTCCGGAGCCAAGGAAATGGCAGGCCAGAGCGAGAGCAGGCCGGAGCCGAGGCAAAGGCAGGCAAGAACCAGAGCGAGAGCAGGCTAGAGCGAGAGCAGGCAGGAGCCAGGGCGAGGGCAGACCGGTGCCATGGCGAGAGCAGGCCAGAGCCAAGATGAGGGCAGGCTAGAGCAGAGCCAGGGCAGGCCAGAGCCAGAGCGAGAGCAGGCCAGAGCCAAGGCGACCGCAGGCCAGAGCCAGAACGAGAGCAGGCCGGAGCCAAGGTGAGGGCTGGCCAGAGCCAGAACGAGAGCAGGCCAGTGCCAGAGCGAGAGCAGTCCGGAGCCAAGGCGACGGCAGGCCAGAGCAAGAGCAGGCCGGAGCCAAGGTGAGGCCAGAGCGAGAGTCGGCCAGGGCGAGGGCAGGCCAGAGCCAGAGCGAGAGCAGTTCGGAGCCAGGGCGAGGGCAAGCCGGAGCCCGAGCTGTGGCATAGCGAAGCCAGGGCGAGGGCAGTACGGAGCTAGAGCGAGAGCAGGCCGGAGCCAAGGCGAGAGCAGGCTGGAGCCAAGGCGAGGGCAGGCCAGAGGCAGAACCAGGGTAGGCCAGAGCAACAGCTGGCTAGGGCGAGAGCAGGCTGGAGCCAAGGCAAGGGCAGGCCAGAGCGAGAGCCGGCCAGAGCCAAAGCGAGAGCAGGTCGGAGTCAAGGTGAAGGCAGGCCAGAGCGAGAGCAGGCCGGAGCCAAGGCGAGGGCTGGCCGGAGCCAGAGCGAGAGCAGGCCGGATCCAAGGCGACGGCAGGCCGAAAACAGAGCAAGAGAATGCCGGAGCCAGGGCGACGGCAGGCCAGAGCCAGAGCAAGAGCAGGCCGGAGCCAAGGTGAGGGCAGGCCAGAGCCAGAACGAGAGCAGGTCTGTTCCAGAGCAAGAGCAGGCCAGATCCATAGCAACAGCTGGCCAGAGCCAGAGCGAGAGTAGTCCAGAGCCAAGGCAAGGGAAGGCCAGAGCGAGAGAAGGCCGGAGCCAAGGCAAAGGCAGCCCGGAACCAGGGCGAGAGCAGGCCGGAGCCAGAGCGAGAGCAGGCCGGAGCCAGAGCGAGGGCAGGCCAGAGCCAGGGCGAGGGCAGGCCGGAGCCAGAGCGAGGGCAGGCCAGAGCGAGAGCAGGCTGGAGACAGGGCGAGGGCAGGTCAGAGCGAGAGCAGGCCGGAGCCAAGGCGAGGGCAGGCCGGAGCGAGAGTGAGATCAGGCCGGAGCCAGGGCGAGGGCAAGCCTTAGCCATAGCGAGAGCAAGAAGAAGCCAGGCCGAAGGCAGGCCGGAGCCAGGGCGAGGGCATGCCGGAACCAGGTCGAGGGCAGGCCGGAGCCAGGGCGAGAGCAGGCCGGAGCCAAGGCGAGGGCAGGCCGGAGCCAGAGCAGGAGCTGGCCGGAGCCAAGGCGAGGGCAGGCCAGAGCAAGGGCTGGCCGGAGCCAGGGCGAGGTCAGGCCGAAGCCAGAGCTAGAGCAGGCCGGAGCCAGGGCGATTGCAGGCCGGAGCCAAGGCAAGGTCAGACCAGAGTCCGAGCGAGAGCAGGCCGGAGCCAATGCGAAGGCAGGCCAGAGCAAGAGCAGGCCGGAGCCAAGGAGAGGGCAGGCCGGAGCCAAGACGAGAACAGGCTGGAGCCAGGGCAAGAGCAGGCCGGAGCCAAGGCAAGGGCAGGCCAGAGCCATTGCGAGATCAGGCCGGATCCAGAGCTAGGGCAGGCCGGAGCCAGGGCGAGAGCAGGCCGGAGCCAAGGCGAGGGCAGGCCGGAACCATTGCAGGAGCTGGCCGGAGCCAAGGCGATGGCCAGAGCCAGAGCAAGAGCAGGCCAGAGTCAGAGCGAGAGTAGGCCGGAGCCAGGGTGACGGCAGGCCAGTGAGAGATCAGGCCGGAGCCAGGGCGAGGGCAGGCCAGAGCAAGAGCAGGCCCTTGCCAAGGCGAGAGCAGGCCGGAGGCAAGGCCAGGGCAGGCCAGGCCGGAGCCAGAACGATAGCAGGCCAGTGCCAGAACAAGAGCAGGCCAGAGCGAGAGAAGTCCGGAGCCAAGGTAAGGGCAGGCCAGAGCCAGAGAGAGAGTATACTGACCCGAGCTAGAGCGAGAGCAGGCCGGAGCCAAGGCGAAGGCAGGCCTGAACCAGAGCGAGAGCAGGCCTGAGTCAAGACGAGGGCAGGCTGGAGCCAAGGCGAGGGCAGGCCGGAGACAGAGCGAGAGCAGGTCGGAGACAAGGCTAGAGCAGGCTGGAGCCAAGGCGAGGGCAGGCCAGAGCCAGTGCGAGGGCAGGCCGGAGCCAGGGCGAGGCAGGCCAGAATCAGAGCAAGAGCAGGCCGGAGCCGTGGCGAAGGCACGCCAGAGCGAGAGCAGGCCGGACACAGGGCGAGGCCAGAGCGAGAGAGCAGGGCGAGGCCAGAGCGAGAGAGCAGTCCAGAGCCAGATTGAGAGTAGGCTGGAGCCTGGGCGAGGGCAGGCCAGAGCCAGAGAGAGAGCAGGCAGCAGTGCGAGGGCAGGCCAGAGCCAGAGCGATGGCAGGCCGGAGCCAGAGCGATGGCAGGCCAGAGCCAGGGCGCGGGAAAGTCCGAAGCTAAAGCGAGAGTAGGCCGGCGCCAAGGCGAGAGCAGGGCCGGAGCCAAGGCGAGGGCAGGCCAGAGGCAGAGCCAGGGCAGGCCAGAGCGAGAGCAGGCCGGAGCCAAGGCAAGGGCAGGCCAGAGCGAGAGCTGGTCAGAGCCAGAGGGCAGGCCAGAGACAGAGCGAGAGCAGGCCGGACGGACCCAAGGCGAGGGCAGGCCAGAGCCAGAGCGGGAGCAGGCCAGAGCGAGAGCAGTCTGGAGCCAAGGAAAGGGCACGCCGGAGCCAGATGTAGCAGGCTTCAGCCAGAGCGAGGGCAGGCCGGAGCCAAGGCGAAGGAAGGCAGGCCAGAACCAGAGCGAGAGCAGGCCAGAGTAAGAGCAGCCGGAGCAAGGGCGAGGGTAGGCCAGACGACCAATCAGCAGTATTGGCGCCAAATTTAAACACCGCTCTGCAGATTAGTCGCAACCACCGGCCGTGACCAATAAGCGATATTGGCGCCAAATTTAAACACCACTTCGCTGATTGGTCGCGGTTTCCGGCCGCAACTAATCAGCATTATTGGCGCCAAATTTAAACACCGCTTTACTGATTTGTCGCGGTGGCCAGCCGCCCTTAGCAGGAGTGTTGCTGATTAGACTGAAAAGAGCAAGAGCAGGCTCGGAGCCAGGGCGAGAGCAGGCCGGTGCCAGATCCAGAGCAGGACGGAGCCAGGGCGAGGGCAGGCCAGAGTGGCGAGAGCAGGCCGGAGCCAAGGCAAGAGAGCTGTCCGGAGCCAGGGCGAGGGCACTGCGCCAGAGCGAGAGTAGGCCAGAGCCAAGGCAAGGGCACCCAGAGTGAGAGAAGGCCGGAACCAGGAGGAGGGCAGGCCGGAGACAGGGCGAGGCCAGAGAGAGAGCGGGCCAGAGCCAGATAGAGACTAGGCCAGAGCCAGGGCGAGGGCAGGCCAGAGCCAGAGAGAGAGCAGGCAGCAGGGCGAGGGCAGGCCAGAGCCAGAGCGAGGGCAGGCCGGAGCCAGAGCGATGGCAGGCCAGAGCCAGGGCGAGGGCAGTCCGAAGCTAAAGCGAAAGTAGGCCGGCGCCAAGGCGAGAGCAGGGCCGGAGCCAAGGCGAGGTCAGGCCAGAGGCAGAGCCAGGGCAGGCCAGAGCGAGAGCAGGCCGGAGCCTAGGCAAGGGCAGGCCAGAGCGAGAGCTGGTCGGAGCCAGAGAGCAGGCCGGACGGACCGAAGGCGAGGGCAGGCCAGAGCCAGAGCGGGAGCAGGCCAGAGCGAGAGCAGTCTGGAGCCAAGGAAAGGGCACGCCGGAGCCAGATGTAGCAGGCTTCAGCCAGAGCGAGGGCAGGCCGGAGCCAAGGCGAAGGAAGGCAGGCCAGAACCAGAGCGAGAGCAGGCCAGAGTAAGAGCAGCCGGAGCCAGGGCGAGGGTAGGCCAGACGACCAATCAGCAGTATTGGCGCCAAATTTAAACACCGCTTTACTGATTTGTCGCAGTGGCCGGCCGCCCTTAGCAGGAGTGTTGCTGATTAGACTGAAAAGAGCAAGAGCAGGCTCGGAGCCAGGGCGAGAGCAGGCCGGAGCCAGAGCAAGGGCAGGCCGGTGCCAGATCCAGAGCAGGACGGAGCCAGGGCGAGGGCAGGCCAGAGTGGCGAGAGCAGGCCGGAGCCAAGGCAAGAGAGCTGTCCGGAGCCAGGGCGATGGCACTGCGCCAGAGCGAGAGTAGGCCAGAGCCAAGGCAAGGGCAGCCAGAGCGAGAGAAGGCCGGAACCAGGAGGAGGGCAGGCCGGAGACAGGGCGAGGCCAGAGAGAGAGCGGGCCAGAGCCAGATAGAGAGTAGGCCAGAGCCAGGGCGAGGGCAGGCCAGAGCCAGAGAGAGAGCAGGCCGGAGCCAGTGCGAGGGCAGGCCAGAGCCAGGGCAAGAGCAGGCCGGAGACAGGGCGAGAGCAGGCCGGAGACAGGGCGAGGCCAGAGCTAGAGCAGGCCAGAGCCAGAGAAAGAGCAGACCGGAGCCAGGGTGAGGGCAGGCCAGAGCAAGAGCAGGCCAGAGCAAGAGCAGGCCAGAGCCAGGGCGAGGGCAGGCCAGAGCCAGAGCAAGAGAAGTCCGGAGCCAAGGCAAGGGCAGGCCAGACAGAGCCAGAGCGACAGCAGGCCTACTACGCCAGAGCAGGAGCAGGCCGGAGCCAAGGCGAAGGCAGGCCATAACAAGAGCGAGAGCAGGCTGGAGTCAAGACGAGGGCAGGCCAGAGCAAGAGCATGCTCCCGTGGCACCATTGGACGGGGAACGATGCCATTTTTAAGACTTTATGAGTATTTTCCTTTTTATGTATATTGTCTTAAAGATTGCATTAAATCCTACCATGGTATGTGCACACTGTCCGGAGCCGCCTGCGGCCCCCACACAGCGGAATAGCTGCCGGCAGCTTCCGCTCGGCACCATGTTTTTTCGCTTGCGGACCTTCCTCAGAGGTTAGGTTTATGGGGGTAGCAGCAGGTGGGCCAGCTACGGAGGACATCTCCTTTGCTGCTTCCATCTTGGCTGCAAGGTGTGGTCTGTTTCTCCTCCTCTTTTCGAGGCGGCTCCAGGGCGGCTGGCTGACGGGCACTCCTTGGGACATCCCATCCGTCCTGACGGACACTACTATGCGGACTGTCTCTACTGGAGGGGGCGGTCTGCACTTTTTGCACCATTGGGGAGCCAGGCCCATGATAGGAGGTCTTTGGTTGCTGTTGTTTTTGGACATAATGGCGTCCGTTCTTCTTGGGCGGCGCCACTTTAAGTGTGAAACGACAGTCATTTTGTGAAAAGGCGCACAGCCGGAAAATTGACTAAGTCCCAAAAAAATTTTTTTTCAACTTTTTTCAATTTTACCCCCGTGGGATATATATTCTACCCACACACATTTGGAACTCTCCTGGGGTACCCTCACACACATTATTCCCTCATTTAGTGGATATTTTCACAAAAAAGTGAAATTTTCAAAAATTCAGAAAATTGCCTGAAAAAAACTAAATATCAAGGACTCATCGGGTGAATCGCTCTGGAACTGAAATCGGAACGCTCACTGACATTTCCCCTCTCTGAAAGTCTGATAAACGCCGGAAAAATGACTAAGTGCAAAATTTTTGCAAGAGCAGGCCGGAGTCAGGGCGAGGGCAGGCCAGAGCCAGAGCAAGAGCAGGCCAGAGCCAAGGCGAGGGCTAGCCGGAGCCAGAGCAAGGGCAGGCCGGAGCCAGGGCGAGGACAGGCCAGGGCGAGAGCAGACCGGAGCCAAGGCGAGGGCAGGTCAGAGCCAGATCCAGAGCATGCCGGAGCCAGGGCGAGGGCAGGCCGGAGCCAAAGCGAGGGAACGCCAGAGCGAGAGGAGGCCAGAGCGAGAGCAGGCCGGAGCCAGGGCGAGGGCAGGCCAGAGCCAGAGCGAGAGTAGGCCAGAGCCAAGGCAAGGGCAGGCCAGATCTGGCGAGAGAAGGCCGGAGCCAAGGCAAGGGCAGCCCGGAACCAGGACGAGAGCAGACCGGAGACAGGGTGAGGCCAGAGCAGGCCAGAGTGAGGGCAGGCCGGAGCAAGGGCGAGGGCAGGCCAGAGAGAGAGCAGGCCGGAGACAGGGCGAGGGCAGGCCAGAGCGAGAGCAGGCCAGAGCCAAGGAGGGCAGGCCATAGCCAGAGCGAGAGCAGGCCGGAGCCAAGGCGAAGGCAGGCCAGAAGAAGAGCGAGAGCAGGCTGGAGTCAAGGGCAGGCCAGGGCGAGGGCAGGCCAGAGCAACAGCAGGCCGGAGCCAGGGCGAGAGCAGGCCGGAGTCAAGGCGAGGGCTGACCGGAGCCAGAGCAAGGGCAGGCCGGGGCCAGAGAGAGAGCAGGCCAGAGCCAAGGCGAGTGCAGGCCGGAGCCAAGACGAGGGCTGGCTGGAGCCAGAGCGAGAGCAGGCCGGAGCCAAGGCAAAAGCAGGCTCCCGGAGCGAAGGAGAGGGCAGGCCACAGCGAGAGCAGTCCGGAGCCAAGGCCCTGAGGACAGTGTGCCAGAGCCAGATCCAGAGCAGGCCGGAGTCAGGGCGAGGGCAGGCCAGAGTCAGAGCAAGAGCAGGCCGGAGCCAAGGCAAGGGCACGCCAGAGCGAGAGCAGGTCAGAGACAGAGTGAGAGCAGGCCGGAGCCAGGGCGTGGGCAGGCCAGAGCTTGAGTAGGCCAGAGCCAAGGCAAGGTCAGGCCAGAGTGAGAGAAGGCCAGAGCCAAGGCAAGGGCAGGCTGGAACAAGGGCGAGAGCAGGCCGGAGACAGGGCGAGGCCAGAGCGAGAGCAGGTCAGAACCAGGGCGAGAGTATGCCAGAGCGAGAGCAGTCTGGAGCCAGAGCTAGGGCAGGCCAGAGCGAGAGCAGGCCTGAGCCAGAGCGAGAGCCGGCTGGAGCCATGGGGAAGGCAGGGCAGAACAAGAGGGAGATCAGGCCAGAGCCAGAGGAAGAGCAGGCCGGAGAAGCCAAGGCATGGGCAGGCCAGAGCCAGGGCGAGGGCAGGCCAGAGCGAGAGCAGGTCGGAGCCAGGGCGAGAGCAGGTCGGAGCCAGGGCGAGAGCAGTCCGGAGCCAATGCGAGAGCAGTCCGGAGCCAGAGCAAGGGCAGGCCGGAGTCAGGGCGAGGGCATTCTGGAGCCAGAGCGAGAGCAGGCCGGAGCCAAGGCAAGGGTAGGCCAGAGCCAAGGCAAGGGCAGGCCAGAGCCAGAGCGATAGAAGGCCAGAGCCAAGGCAAGGGCAAGCCGGAACCAGGGCGAGAGCAGGCTGGAGACAAGGCGAGGCCAGAGCGAGAGCAGGCCAGAGCGAGAGTAGGCCAGAGCCAGGGCGAGGGCAGGCCAGAGCCAGAGAGAGAGCAGGCCGGCGAGGGCAGGCCAGAGCGAGAGCAGGTCGGAGCCAGGGCGAGAGCAGGCCGGAGCCAATGCGAGGGCAGGCCGGAGCCAGAGCAAGGGCAGGCCGGAGCCAGAGCAAGGGCAGGCCGGAGTCAGGGCAAGGGCAGGCCGGAGTCAGGGCAAGGGCAGGCCGAGCCAGAGCGAGAGCAGGCCGGAGCCAGGGCGACGGCAGGCCAGAGCGAGAGTAGGCCAGAGCCAAGGCAAGGGTAGGCCAGAGCCAAGGCAAGGGCAGGCCAGAGCCAGAGCGATAGAAGGCCAGAGCCAAGGCAAGGGCAAGCCGGAACCAGGGCGAGAGCAGGCTGGAGACAAGGCGAGGCCAGAGCGAGAGCAGGCCAGAGCGAGAGTAGGCCAGAGCCAGGGCGAGGGCAGGCCAGAGCCAGAGAGAGAGCAGGCCGGCGAGGGCAGGCCAGAGCGAGAGCAGGTCGGAGCCAGGGCGAGAGCAGGCCGGAGCCAATGCGAGGGCAGGCCGGAGCCAGAGCAAGGGCAGGCCGGAGTCAGGGCAAGGGCAGGCCGGAGTCAGGGCAAGGGCAGGCCGGAGTCAGGGCAAGGGCAGGCCGGAGTCAGGGCAAGGGCAGGCCGGAGTCAGGGCAAGGGCAGGCCGAGCCAGAGCGAGAGCAGGCCGGAGCCAGGGCGACGGCAGGCCAGAACGAGAGTAGGCCAGAGCCAAGGCAAGGGCAGGCCGAAACCAGGACAAGAGCAGGCTGGAGACAGGGTGAGTGAGGCCAGAGCCACAGCGAGAGCAGGCCAGAGCCAGAGCGAGAGTAGGCCGGAGCCAGGGCGAGGACAGGCCAGAGAGAGAGCAGGCCGGAGCCAGGCGAGACACCGGCCTCAGAGGACTGCTGCTGCGCTGGTGACCCTCACCAAAAACCGCAGGTGGCGTAGTCAAACAACCACTCATCCAGAAGCCGATAATTTTTTATGTGACAGCCCTGGGCACGGACCGGGCCAAGGCCATGATGACATCCCCCACAACTACAGGCCCGCCGTCCAAGTTCACCTTCCCAGGGAGTGCTAGAGCGTCACAATAACAGTGCCCTACATTGCTTATTATATACAGTATAATGGCAGGCCAGAGCGAGAGCAGGCCAGAGCCAAGGCGAGGGCAGTCCAGAGCGAGAGCAGGCCAGAGCTAGAGCAGTCCGGAGCCAGAGCTAGGGCAGGCCAGAGCGAGAGCAAGCCTGAGCCAGAGCGAGAGCAGGCTGGAGCCAAGGCGAAGGCAGGCCCGAACAAGAGCGAGAACAGGTTAGAGTCAAGACGAGGGCAGGCCAGAGCCAGAGGAAGAGCAGGCCGGAGCCAAGGCATGAGCAGGCCAGTGCCAGAGAGAGAGCAGGCCGGAGACAGGGTGAGGGCAGGCCAGAGCAAGAGCGGGTCAGAGCCAGGGCGAGAGCAGGCCGGAGCCAATGCGAGGGCAGGCCGGAGCCAGAGCAAGGGCAGGCCGGAGTCAGGGCGAGGGCAGGCCAGAGCCAGGGCGAGGGCAGGCCGGAGCCAAGGCAAAGGCAGGCCAGAGCGAGAGCAGGCTGGATCCAAGGCGACGGCAGGCCGAAATCAGAGCGAGAGAATGCCGGAGCCAGGGCGAGGGTAGGCCAGAGCGAGAGCCGGCCGGAGACAGGGCGAGGGCAGGCCAGAGCGAGAGCAGGCCGGAGCCAGAGCGAGAGCAGGCCGGAGCCACAGTGAGAGCAGGCAGGAGCCTGGGAGAAGGCAGGCCTTAGCCAGAGCGAGAGCAAGCAGAAGCCAGGTCGAGGGCAGGCCGGAGCCAGGGCGAGGGCAGGCCGGAGCCAGGGCGAGGGCAGGCCGGAGCCAGAGCAAGAGCTGGCCGGAGCCAAGCGAGGGCAGGCCAGAGCCAGAGCAAGGTCAGGTCGGTGCCAGGGCGAGGTCAGGCCGAAGCCAGAGCTAGAGCAGGCCGGAGCCAGGGCGAGAGCAGGCCGGAGCCAAGGACAGGCCAGAGCGAGAGCATGCCAGAGCCACAGCCAGAGCAGGCCCGAGCCAGAGCGAGAGTAGTCCAGAGCCAAGGCTAGGGCAGGCGCGAGACAGAGCGAGAGAGGGCAGGCCAGAGCGAGAGCAGGCCGGAGCCGAGGCAAGGGCAGACCAGAACCAGAGCGAGAGCAGGCCAGAGCGAGAGCAGGCCGGAGCCAGGGCGAGGGCAGACCGGTGCCAAGATGAGGGCAGGCTTTAGCAGAGCCAGGGCAGGCCAGAGCGAGAGCAGGCCAGAGCCAGAACGAGAGCAGGCCAGAGCAAGATCAGGCCAGTGCCAGAGCGAGAGCAGTCCGGAGCCAAGGCAAGGACAGGCCAGAACCACGGCGAGAGCAGGCCGGAGACAGTTCGAGGCCAGAGCGAGAGCAGGCCAGAGCCAGAGCGAAAGTAGGCCGGAGCCAGGGCTAGGGCAGGCCACAGCCAGATAGAGAGTAGGCCGGAGCCAGGAGGAGGGCACGCCGGAGCCAGGGCGAGAGCAGGCCGGAGCTAAGGCGAGGGCAGGCCAGAGCCAGAGAGAGAGCAGGCCGGAGCCAAGGCGAGGTCAGGCCAGAGCGAGAGCAGGCCTGAGCCAGTACGAGGGCAGGCCGGAGCCAGGGCGAGAGCAGGCCGGAGCTAAGGCGAGGGCAGGCCAGAGCCAGAGAGAGAGCAGGCCGGAGCCAGGACGAGGGCAGGCCGGAGCCAGGGCGAGAGCAGGCCAGAGCCAGCACGAGAGCAGGCCAGAGCTACAGCCAGAGCAGGCCGGAGTCAGGGCGAGGGCAGACCAGAGTGAGAGCGAGAGCAGGCCGGAGCCAAGGTGAGGGCAGGCCAGAGCGAGAGCTGGCCAGAGCCAGAGTGAGAGCAGGCCAGTGCCTGAGCGAGAGCAGTCCGGAGCCAAGGCAAGGGCAGGCCAGAGCCAGAGAGAGAGTAGGCCTGAGCCAGAGCGAGAGCAGGCCGGAGCCAAGGAGAAGGCAGCCCAGAACCAGAGTGAGAGCAGGTCGGAACCAAGGCAAGGGCAGGCCATAGGCAGAGCCAGGTTAGGCCAGAGCAAGAGAGAGAGCAGGCCGGAGCCAAGGCGATGGCAGGCCAGAGCCAGCGTGAGAACAGGCCAGAGCCAAGGTGAGGGCAGGCCAGAGCCAGAGCGAGAGCAGGCCAGAGCCAGAGGGAGAGAGAGCAGGCCAGTGCCAGAGCGAGAGCAGGCCAGTGCCAGAACGAGAGCAGGCCAGTGCCAGAGCTAGAGAAGTCCGGAGCCAAGGCAAGGGCAGACCAGAGCCAGATAGCGAGTAGGCCTGAGCCAGATCGAGAGGAGGCCGGAGCTAAGGCAAGGGCAGGCCCGAACCAGAGCAAGAGCAGGCTGGAGCCAAGGCAAGGGCAGGCCGGAGCCAGTTAGAGGGCAGGCCGGAGCCAGTTAGAGGGCAGTCCGGAGCCAGGGCGATGGCACGCCGGATCCAGGGCGAGAGCAGGCCGGAGCCAAGGCGAGGGCAGGCCGGAACCATTGCAGGAGCTGGCCGGAGCCAAGGCGATGGCTGTTAGGAGCCAGAGTAAGGGCTGGCCGGAACCAGGGCGAGGGCAGGCCGAAGCCAGAGCGAGGGCAGACCGGAGCCAGGGCGAGAGCAGGCCAGAGCCAAGGCGAGGGCAGGCCAGAGCTAGAGCCAGAACAGGCTGGAGCTAGGACGAGGGCAGGCCGGAGCCAGGGTGAGGGCAGGCCGGAGCCAGGGCGAGGGCAGGCCGGAGCCAGGGCGAGGGCAGGCCGGAGCCAGCGCGAGAGCAGGCCAGAGCTAGAGTCAGAGCAGGCCGGAGCCAGGGCGAGGGAAGACCTGAATCAGAGAGGAGGCCGGAGCCAAGGCGAGAGCAGGCTGGAGCCAGGGCGAGGGCAGGCCAGTCCAGAGCGAGAGTAAGCCAGAGCCAAGGCTAGGGCAGGCGAGAGCCAGAGCGAGAGAAGGTCGGAGCCAAGGAGAGGGCAGGCCAGAGAGAGCAGGCCGGTGCCGAGGCAAGGGCAGGCCAGATCCAGAGCGAGAGCAGGCCAGAGGCAGAGCGAGAGCAGGCCGGAGCCAGAGCAATAGCAGGCAGCAGCCAGTGCAAGGGCAGACCGGTGCCAAGGCGAGGGCAGGCCAGAGGCAGAGCCAGAGCAGGCCAGTACCAGAGCGAGAGCAGGCTGGAGCCAAAGCGAGGGCAGACCAGAGCCAGAGCGAGAGCAGGCCGGAGCCAAGGTGAGGGCTGGCCAGAGCCAGAAGGAGAGCAGGCCAGTGCCAGAGCGAGAGCAGGCCAGTGCCAAAGCGAGAGCAGTCCGGAGCCAAGGCAAGGGCAGGCCAGAGCCAGAGAGAGAGTAGGCCTGAGCCAGAGCGAGAGCAGGCGGGAGCCAAGGCGAAGTCAGGCTAGAACCAGAGCGAGAGCAGGCTGGAGCCAAGGAGAGGGCTGGCTGGAGCCAGAGCAAGGACAGGACAGAGCCAGAGGGAGAGCTGGCCAGAGCCAGGGCGAGGGCAGGCCGGAGCCAGGGAGAGAGAGCAGGTCGGAGCCAAGGTGAGGTCAGGCCAGAGCGAGAGCAGTCCGGAGCCAGGGCGATGGCAAGCCGGATCCAGGGCGAGGGCAGGCCGGATCCAGGGCGAGAGCAGGCCGGAGCCAAGGCGAGGGCAGGCCGGAACCATTGCAGGAGCTGGCCGGAGCCAAGGCGATGGCTGGCCGGAGCCAGAGTAAGGGCTGGCCGGAACCAGGGCGAGGGCAGGCCGAAGCCAGAGCGAGGGCAGACTGGAGCCAGGGCGAGAGCAGGCCAGAGCCAAGGCGAGGGCAGGCCAGAGCTAGAGCCAGAACAGGCCGGAGCCAGGGCGAGGGCAGGCCGGAGCCAGGGCGAGGGCAGGCCGGAGCCAGGGCGAGGGAAGGCCGGAGCCAGCGCGAGAGCAGGCCAGAGCTAGAGGGAGAGCAGGCCGGAGCCAGGGCGAGGGAAGACCTGAATCAGAAAGAGAGGAGGCCGGAGCCAAGGCGAGAGCAGGCTGGAGCCAGGGCGAGGGCAGGCCAGTCCAGAGCGAGAGTAAGCCAGAGCCAAGGCTAGGGCAGGCGAGAGCCAGAGCGAGAGAAGGTCGGAGCCAAGGAGAGGGCAGGCCAGATCCAGAGCGAGAGCAGGCCAGAGGCAGAGCGAGAGCAGGCCGGAGCCAGAGCAATAGCAGGCAGCAGCCAGGGCAAGGGCAGTACGGTGCCAAGGCGAGAGCAGACCGGAACCAAGGCGAGGGCAGGCCAGAGGCAGAGCCAGGGCAGGCCAGTACCAGAGCGAGAGCAGGCTGGAGCCAAAGCGAGGACAGACCAGAGCCAGAGCGAGAGCAGGCCGGAGCCAAGGTGAGGGCTGGCCAGAGCCAGAAGGAGAGCAGGCCAGTGCCAGGGCGAGGGCAGGCCAGAGCCAGGGCGAGGGCAGGCCGGAGCCAGGGCGAGGGCAGGCCGGAGCCAGGGCGAGGGCAGGCCGGAGCCAGGGAGAGAGCAGGTCAGAGCCAAGGTGAGGTCAGGCCAGAGCGAGAGCAGGCCGGAGCCAGGACGAGGGCAGGCCGGAGCCAGGGCGAGAACAGGCCGGAGCTAAGGCGATGGCAGGCCAGAGTCAGAGCGAGAGCAGGCCGGAGCCAGGGCGAGAGCAGGCCAAAGCCAGCACGAGAGCAGGCCAGAGCTACAGCCAGAGCAGGCCGGAGTCAGGGCGAGGGCAGACCAGAGTCAGAGCGAGAGCAGGCCGGAGCCAAGGTGAGGGCAGGCCAGAGTGAGAGCAGGCCAGAGCCAGAGTGAGAGCAGGCCAGTGCCTGAGCGAGAGCAGTCCGGAGCCAAGGCAAGGGCAGGCCAGAGCCAGAGAGAGAGTAGACCGGAGCCAGACCGAGAGCAGTCCGGAGCCAAGGAGAAGGCAGCCCAGAACCAGAGCGAGAGCAGGTCGGAACCAAGGCGAGGGCAGGCCAAAAGCAGAGCCAGGGCAGGCCAGAGCAAGAGAGAGAGCAGGCCGGAGCCAAGGCAATGGCAGGCCAGAGTCAGAGTGAGAACAGGCCGGAGCCAAGGCGAGGTCAGGTCAGAGCGAGAGCAGGCCTGAGCCAGGACGAGGGCAGGCCGGAGCCAGGGTGAGAGCAGGCCGGAGCTAAGGCGAGGCCAGGCCAGAGCCAGAGAGAGAGCAGGCCGGATCCAAGACGAGGACAGGCCGGAGCCAGGGCGAGAGCAGGCCAGAGCCAGCACGAGAGCAGGCCTGAGCCAGAGCAGGCCGGAGCCAAGGAGAAGGCAGCCCAGAACCAGAGCGAGAGCAGGTCGGAACCAAGGCGAGGGCAGGCCATAGGCAGAGCCAGGGCAGGCCAGAGCAAGAGAGAGAGCAGGCTGGAGCCATGGCGATGGCAGGCCAGAGCTAGAGTGAGAACAGGCCAGAGCCAAGGTGAGGGCAGGCCAGAGCCAGAGCGAGAGAGAGCAGGCCAGAGCGAGAGAGAGCAGGCCAGTGCCAGAGCGAGAGCAGGCCAGTGCCAGAGCGAGAGCAGGCCAGTGCCAGAACGAGAGCAGGCCAGTGCCAGAGCTAGAGAAGTCCGGAGCCAAGGCAAGGGCAGACCAGAGCCAGAGAGCGAGTAGGCCTGAGCCAGATCGAGAGGAGGCCGGAGCTAAGGCAAGGGCAGGCCCGAACCAGAGCAAGAGCAGGGCAGGCCGGAGCCAGTTAGAGGGCAGGCCGGAGCCAGTTAGAGGGCAGGCCGGAGCCAGGGCGAGGGCAGTCCGGAGCCAGGGCGAGGGCAAGCCGGATCGAGGGCGAGAGCAGGCCGGAGCCAAGGCAAGGGCAGGCCGGAACCATTGCAGGAGCTGGCCGGAGCCAAGGCGATGGCTGGCCGGAGCCAGAGTAAAGGCTGGCCGGAACCAGGGCGAGGGCAGGCCGAAGCCAGAGCGAGGGCATACCAGAGCCAGGGCGAGAGCAGGCCAGAGCCAAGGCGAGGGCAGGCCAGAGCTATAGCCAGAACAGGCCGGAGCTAGGACGAGGGCAGGCCGGAGCCAGGGTGAGGGCAGGCCGGAGCCAGGGCGAGAGCAGTCGGGAGCCAGCGCGAGAGCAGGCCAGAGCTAGAGGCAGAGCAGGCCGGAGCCAGGGCGAGGGAAGACCTGAATCAGAAAGAGAGGAGGCCGGAGCCAAGGCGAGAGCAGGCTGGAGCCAGGGCGAGGGCAGGCCAGTCCAGAGCGAGAGTAAGCCAGAGCCAAGGCTAGGGCAGGCGAGAGCCAGAGCGAGAGAAGGTCGGAGCCAAGGAGAGGGCAGGGCAGAGAGAGCAGGCCGGTGCCGAGGCAAGGGCAGGCCAGATCCAGAGCGAGAGCAGGCCAGAGGCAGAGCGAGAGCAGGCCGGAGCCAGAGCAATAGCAGGCAGCAGCCAGGGCAAGGGCAGACCGGTACCAAGGCGAGAGCAGACCGGAGCCAAGGCAAGGGCAGGCCAGAGGCAGAGCCAGGGCAGGCCAGTACCAGAGCGAGAGCAGGCTGGAGCCAAAGCGAGGGCAGACCAGAGCCAGAGCGAGAGCAGGCCGGAGCCAAGGTGAGGGCTGGCCAGAGCCAGAAGGAGAGCAGGCCAGTGCCAGAGCGAGAGCAGGCCAGTGCCAAAGCGAGAGCAGTCCGGAGCCAAGGTAAGGGCAGGCCAGAGCCAGAGAGAGAGTAGGCCTGAGCCAGAGCGAGAGCAGGCGGGATCCAAGGCGAAGTCAGGCTAGAACCAGAGCGAGAGCAGGCTGGAGCCAAGGAGAGGGCTGGCCGGAGCCAGAGCAAGGACAGGACAGAGCCAGAGGGAGAGCCGGCCAGAGCCAGGGCGAGGGCAGGCTAGAGCCAGGGCGAGGGCAGGCCGGAGCCAGGGCGAGGGCAGGCCGGAGCCAGGGAGAGAGCAGGTCGGAGCCAAGGTGAGGTCAGGCCAGAGCGAGAGCAGGCCGGAGCCAGGACGAGGGCAGGCTGGAGCCAGGGCGAGAGCAGGCCGGAGCTAAGGCGATGGCAGGCCAGAGCCAGGACGAGGTCAGGCCAGAGCAAGGGCGAGAGCAGGCCAAAGCCAGCACGAGAGCAGGCCAGAGCTACAGCCAGAGCAGGCCGGAGTCAGGGCGAGGGCAGACCAGAGTCAGAGCGAGAGCAGGCCGGAGCCAAGGTGAGGGCAGGCCAGAGCGAGAGCAGGCCAGAGCCAGAGTGAGAGCAGGCCATTGCCTGAGCGAGAGCAGGCCGGAGCCAAGGCAAGGGCAGGCCAGAGCCAAAGAGAGAGTAGACCGGAGCCAGAGCGAGAGCAGTCCGGAGCCAAGGAGAAGGCAGCCCAGAACCAGAGCGAGAGCAGGTCGGAACCAAGGCGAGGGCAGGCCATAGGCAGGGCCAGGGCAGGCCAGAGCAAGAGTGAGAACAGGCCGGAGCCAAGGCGAGAGCAGGCCGGAGCCAAGGCGAGGGCTGGTCAGAGCCAGAGCGAGAGCAGGCCGGAGCCAAGGCGAGAGCGGGCCAGAGCGAGAGCAGGCCGTAGCCAAGGCGAGGGCAGGGCAGAGCCAGATTCAGAGCAGGCCAGAGTCATGGCGAGAGCAGGCCGGAGCCAAGGCGAGGGCACGCCAGAGTGAGAGCATGTCAGAGCCAGAGCGAGAGTAGACCAGAGCCAAGGCAAGGGCAGGCCAGAGCCAGAAAGAGAGAAGGCCGGAGCCAAGGCAAGGGCAGGCCGGAACAAGGGCGAGAGCCGGCCAGAGACAGGGCGAAGCCAGAGCGAGAGCAGGTCAGAACCTGAGCGAGAGTATGCCGGAGCCAAGGCGAGGGGAGGCCAGAACTAGAGTGAGAGAAGGCCGGAGCCAGGGCGAGGGCAGGCAAAAGCAAGAGCGAGAGTAGGCCAGAGCCAAGGCAAGGGCAGGCCAGAGCGAGAGAAGGCCGGAGCCAAGGCAAGGGCAGGCCGGAACAAGGGCTAGATCAGGCCCGAGACAGAGCGAGAGCATGCCACAGCCTGAGTGAGAGTATGCCGGAGCCAGGGCGAGGGCAGGCCAGATCCAGAGAGAGAGCAGGCCGGAGCAAGGGTGAGGGCGGGCCAGAGCCAAAGCGAGAGCAGGCCGGAGCCAGGACTAGAGCAGGCTGGAGCTAAGGCGAGGGCAGGCCGGAGCCAGAGCGATGGCAGGCCGGAGCCAAGACAAGGGCAGTCCAGAACTAGAGCGAGAGCCGGCCGGAGCCAAGGTGAGGGCAGGCCAGAGGCAGAGCCAGGGCAGGCCAGAGCCAGAGCAAGAGCAGTCCGGAGCCAAGGCGAGGGCAGGCCAGAGCGAGAGCAGGTCGGCGCCAGGGCTAGAGCAGGCCGGAGCTAATGCGAGGGCTGGCCTGAGCTAGAGCAACAAGGGCAGGCCAGAGTCAGGGCAAGGGCAGTCCGGAGCCAGGGCGAGGGCAGTCCGGATGTAGAGCGAGAGAGCGAGAGCAGGCCGGAGCCAAGGCGAGATTAGACCGAAGCCAAGGCGAGGGCAGGCTAGAGGCAGAGCCAGAAAAGGCCAGAGCCAGAGCGAGAGTAGGTCGGACCCAGGGCGAGAGCAGGCCAGAGCCAGGGCAAGGGCTGGCTGGAGCCAGAGCAAGGGCAGGTTAGAGCCAGGGCGAGGGCAGGCCGAAGCCAAGGTGAGAGCAGGCCGGAGCCAAGGCGAGGGTACGCCAGAGCGAGAGCAGGCCGGAGCCAGGACGAGGACAGGCCAGAGTCATAGAGAGAGCAGGCCGGAGCCAAGGCAAGGGCAGGCCAGAGAGAGAGCAGGCCGGAGCCAGGGCGAGGGCAGGCCGGAGCCAGGGCGAGGGCAGGCCGGTGCCAAGGCAAGGGATGGCCAGAGCCAGAGCAAGGGCAGGCCGGATCCAGGGCGAGGGCAGGCCGGAGCCAGAGCGAGACCAGGCCGGAGCCAAGGCGAGAGCAGGACGGAGCCAAGGCAAAGGTAGGCCAAAGCGAGAGCAGGCCGGAGCCAGGCGAGAGGAGGCCGGAGCCAAGGAGAGGGCATGCCAGAGCCAGAGCAGGCCGGTGCCAGGGCTAGGGCAGGCCAGAGTAACAGCAAGAGCAGGCCGGAGCCGAGGCGAGTGCAGGCCACAGCCAGAGCGAGAGAAGGCCAGAGCCATGGTAAGCAGGCCAGAGCGAGAGCAGGCCGGAGCCATGGTGAGGGCAGGCCAGAGCCAGAGTGAGAGTAGGCCAGGGACAAGGCAAGGACAGGCCAGAACCAGGGCGAGAGCAGGCCGGAGACAGGGCCAGGCTAGAGGCAGAGCCAGAGCAGGCCAGAGCCAAAGCGAGAGTAGGCCCGAGCCAGGGAGAGGGCAGGCCAGAGCCAGAGAGAGAGAAGGGCGAAGCCTGGGCGAGGGCAGGCCTGAGCCAGAGCGAAAGCAGGTTGGAGCCAGGTCGAGACCAGGCCGGAGCCAAGGCAAGGGCAGGCTGGGAGCCAGAGCGATGGCAAGCCGGATCCAGTGCAAGGGCAGTCCGTAGCTAGAGCGAGAACAGGCCGGAGCCACGATGAGAGCAGGCCGGAGCCAAGGCGAGGGCAGGCCAGAGCCAGAGCAAAAGCAGGCCGGAGCCAGGACGAGGGCAGGCCGGAGCCAGAGTGATGGCAAGCCGGAGCCAGGGCGCAGGCAGTCCGGAGCTAGAGCGAGAGCAGGCCGGAGCCAGGGGGAGAGCAGGCCGGAGCCAAGGCGAGGGCAGGCCAGAGCGAGAGCAGACCGGAGCCAGGACGAGGGCAGGCCGGAGCCAGGGTGAGAGCAGGCCGGAGCCAAGGCGAGGATAGACCATAGCCACAGCGACAGCAGGCCAGAGCAAGGGCAGGCCGGAGCCAGGGCGAGGACAGGCTAGAGCGAGAGCAGCCTAGAGCCAGGTCGAGGGCAGGCCAGAGCCAGAGTAAGAGCAGGCCGGAGCCAAGGCGTGGGCAGGCCAGAGCGAGAGCGAGGGCAGGCCAGAGCCAAATCGAGAGCAGTCCGGATCCAATGCGAGGGCAGGCCAGAGCGAGAGCAGGCCAGAGCCTGAGTGAGAGCAGGCCAGAGCCTGAGCGAGAGCAGGCCAGAGCCAGGGCAAGGGCAGGCCGGAGCCAGAGCGAGAGTTGGCCAGAGCCAAGGCAAAGGCAGGCCAGAGCCAGAGCAAGAGAAGGCCGGAGCCAGGACAAGGGCAGGCCGGAACCAGGGCGAGAGCAGGCAAGAGCCAGAGCGATGGCAAGCCGGACCCAGGGCGAGGCCAGTCCTGAGCTAGAGCGAGGGCAGGCCGGAGCCAGGGCGAGGCCAGAGCGAGAGCAGGCCAGAGCCAGAGCAAGAGTAGGCCGTAGCCAAGGCGAGGGCAGGCTGGAGCCTGGGCGAGGGCAGGCCAGGGCGAGTGCAGGTCGGAGCCAGGGCGAGAGCAGGCCGGAGCCAAAGCAAGGGCAGAACGGAGCCAGAGCGATGGCAAGCTGGAGCCAGGGCCAGCGCAGTCCGGAACGAGAGCAGGCAGGAGCTAGGGCGAGGGCAGGCCAGAGCCAGAGCGAGAACAGGCCGGAGCCAGGACGAGGGCAGGCCGGAGCCAGGGTGAGAGCAGGCCAGAGCCAGAGCAAGAGCAGGCCGGAGCCAAGCGAGGGCAGGCCAGAGCCAAATCGAGAGCAGTACGGATCCAAGGCGAGGGCAGGTCAGAGCGAGAGTAAGCCGGAGCAAAGGCAAGGGCAGGCCAGAGCCAGAGTGAGAGCAGGCCAGAGCCAGAGCGAGAGCAGTCCAGAGCCAGGGCGAGAGCAGGCCGGAGCCAGGGCAAGGGCAGGCCGGAGCCAGAGCGAGAGTTGGCCAGAGTCAAGGCAAGGGCAGGCAAGAGCCAGAGCGAGAGAAGGCCGGAGCCAAGACAAGGGCAGGCCGGAACCAGGGCGAGAGCAGGCTGGAGCCAGGACGAGGGCAGGCCGGAGCCAGGGCGAGGCCAGAGCGAGAGCAGGCCAGAGCGAGAGTAGGCCGGAGCCAAGGCGAGGGCAGGCTGGAGCCTGGGCGAGGGCAGGCCTGGGCGAGAGCAGGTCGGAGCCAGGGCGAGAGCAGGCCGGAGCCAAGGCAAGGGCAGAACGGAGCCAGAGCGATGGCAAGCTGGAGCCAGGGCGAGCGCAGTCCGGAGCTAGAGCGAGAGCAGGCCGGAGCTAGGGCGAGAGCAGGCCGGAGCCAAGGCGAGGGCTAGCCAGAGCCACAGCGAGAGCAGGCCGGAGCCAGGACGAGGGCAGGCCGGAGCCAGGGTGAGAGCAGGCTGGAGCCAGGGAGAGGACAGGCCAGAGCCACAGCGAGAGCAGGCCGGAGCCACGGCGACGGCAGGCCAGAGCCAGAGAAGACCGGAGCCAAGGAAAGTGCAGGCCAGAGCCAGGGCAGGCCAGAGCCAGAGCGAGAGCTGTCGGGAGCCAGAGCTAGGGCAGGCCAGAGCGAGAGCAGGCCTGAGCCAGAGCGAGAACAGGCTGGAGCCATGGCAAAGGCAGGCCAGAACAAGAGCAAGATCAGGCTAGAGTCATGACTAGGGCAGGCAAGAGCCAGAGGAAGAGCAGGCCGGAGCCAAGGCATGGGCAGGCCAGAGCGAGAGCAGGTCGGAGCCAGGCCGAGAGCAGGTTGGAGCCAATGCAAGGGTAGGCCGGAGTCAGGGCGAGGGCAGGCCGGAGCCAGAGTAAGAGGAGGCCGGAGCCAAGGCGAGAGCAGGCCGGAGCCAAGGCGAGGGTAGGCCAGAGCCAAGGCAAGGGCAGGCCAGACCCAGAACGATAGAAGGCCAGAGCCAAGGCAAGGGCATGCCGGAACTAGGGCGAGAGCAGGCCGGAGCCAGAGCGAGAGCGGACGGAGCCATGGCGAGGGCAGGCTGGAGCCAAGGCGAGGGCAGGCCGGAGCCAGAGCGAGAGCAGGCCGGAGCCAGGGGAAGGGCAGGCCGGAGCCAAAGCCAGAGTTGGCCAGAGCCAAGGCAAAGGCAGGCCAGAACCAGTGCGAGAGCAGGCCGGAGCCCGTGCGAAGGCAGGCCGGAGCCAGAGCGAGAGAAGGCCGGAGCCAAGGCGAGGGCAGGCCAGAGCGAGAGGAAGCCGGAGCCAGGGCGAGAGCAGGCGGGAGGCAAGGCAAGGGCAGGCCAGAGCGAGAGCAGGCCGGAGCCAGGGCGAGAGCAGGCCGGAGCCAAGGCGAGGGCAAGCCAGAGCCAGGGCGAGGGCAGGCCAGAGCCAGAGCGACAGTAGGCCGGAGCCAGGGCGAGGGCAGGCTGGAGCCAGAGCGAGAGCAGGCCGGAGCCAGAGCGAGGCCAGGCCGAAGCCAGAGCGAGAGCAAGCCGGAGCCAAGTTGATTTCAGGCCAGATCGAGAGCAGGCATGATCCAAAGCAAGGGCAGGCTGGAACCAGAGCGAGAGCAGGCCGGAGCCATGGCGAATGCAGGCCGGATCCAGGGTGAGAACAGGCAGGAGCCAAGGCGAGGGCAGGCCGGAGCCAGAGATATAGCAGGCCGGAGCCATGGCGAGAGGAGGCCAGAGCCAGAGCGACAGCAGGCCGGAGCCAGGACGAAGGCAGGCTGGAGCCTGTGCAAGAGCATGCTGGAGCCAAGGAGAGGACAGGCCAAAGCCAGAGCGAGAGCAAGCAAGAGCCAGGTCGAGAGCAGGCAGTAGCCAAGACAAGGGAAGGCCAGAGCGAGAGCAGTCTGGAGCCAGGGCGAGAGGAGGCCGGAACTAATGCGAGGGCAGGCCAGAGGCAGAGCGAGGACAGGCCAGAGCCAGGGCGAGGGCAGGCCAGAGCGAGAGCAGGCTGGAGCCAAGGCGAGGGCAGGCCAGAGGCAGAGCGAGGGCAGGCCAGAGCGAGAGCAGGCCGGAGCCAGAGAGAGGGCAGGCCGGATCCAGAGCGAGAGCAGGCCGGAGCCAAGGCCCTGAGGGCCGGCCGGAGCCAAGGCCCTGAGGGCCGGCCAGAGCGAGAGCAGGCATGAGCCAAGGCAAGGGCAGGCCGGAACTAGGGCGAGAGCAGTCCGGAGCCAGGGCAAGAGCAGGCCAGAGCCAAGGCGAGGGCAGACCGGAGCCAGGGCGAGGGCAGGCCAGAGCTAGAGAGAGAGTAGGCTGGAACCAGGGTGAGCGCAGGCCGGAGCCAGGGCGAGAGCAGGCCGGAGCCAAGGCGAGGGCAGGCCGGAGCCAGAGCGAGGGCAGGCCGGAGCCAGAGTAAGAGCAGGCCGGAGCCAAGTTGACGTCAGGCCAGATCGAGAGCAGGCATGATCCAAAGCAAGGTCAGGCTGGATCCAGGGCAAGAACAGGCAGGAGCCAAGTGGAGCCAGGGCGAGGGCAGGCCAGAGCGAGAGCAGGCCGGAGCCAAGGCGAGGGCAGGCCGGAGCCAGAGCGATGGTTGGCCGTAGCCAGGGCGAGAGCAGGCCAGAACCAAGGCGAGAGCAGGCCGGAGCCAAGGCGAGGGCAGGCCAGAAGTAGAGCGAGAGCAGGCCAGAGCCAAGGCGAGGGCAGACCAGAGCGAGAGCAGGTCGGAGCCAAGGCCAGGGCTGGCAAGAGCGAGAGCAGGCCGGAGCCAAGGCGAGTACAGGCCAGAGCGAGAGCAAGCCAGAGCGAGAGCAGTCTGGAGCCAAGGCAAGGGCAGGCCAGAGCCAGAGCTAGAGCAGGCTTGAGCCAGAGCGAGGGGACGCCGGAGCCAAGGTGAAGGCAGGCTAGAACCAGAGCGAGAGCAGGCTGGAGTCAAGACGAGGGCAGGCCAGGCCAGAGCAAGAGCAGGCCGGAGCCAGGGCGAGGGAAGGCCAGAGCAAGAGCAGGCCGGAGCCAGGGCGAGAGCAGGCCGTAGGCAAGGCTAGGGCTGGTCGGAGCCAGAGCAAGGGCAGGCCGGAGCCACAGCGAGGGCAGGCCGAAGCCAGAGCAAGCGCAGGCCGGAGCCAAGGCGAGAGCAGGTCGGAGCCAAGGCGAGGGCAGGCCAGAGCGAGAGCAGGCCGGAGCCAAGGCGAGGGCAGGCCAGAGCCAGATCCAGAGCAGGCCGGAGCCAGGGCGAGGGCAGGCCAGAGTCAGAGCGAGAGCAGGTCGGAGCCAGGGCGAGAGCAGGCCGGAGCCAGGGCGAGGGCAGGCCGGAGCCAGGGCGAGGGCAGGCCAGAGCCAGAGCGAGGGCAGGCCGGAGCCAGGTCAAGAGCAGGCAGTAGCCAAGACAAGGGCAGGCCAGAGCGAGAGCAGGCTGGAGCCAGGGCGAGAGGAGGCCGTAACTAAGGCGAGGGCAGGCTAGAGGCAGAGCGAGGGCAGGCCAGAGCCAGGGCGAGGGCAGGCCAGAGCGAGAGCAGGCCGGAGCCAAGGCGAGGGCAGGCCAGAGGCAGAGCAAGGGCAGGCCAGAGCCAGGGCGAGGGCAGTCCAAAGCGAGAGCAGGCCGGAGCCAAGGCGAGGGCAGGCCGGAGCCAGAGCGAGGGCAGGCTTGATCCAGAGCGAGAGCAGGCCGGAGCCAAGGCGAGGGCAGGCCAGAGCGAGAGCAGGCATGAGCCAAGGCAAGGGCAGGCCGGAACCAGGGCGAGAGCAGTCCGGAGCCAGGGCGAGAGCAGGCCGGAGCCAAGGCGAGGGCAGGCCAGAGCCAGAGTGAGGGTAGACCGGATACAGGGCGAGGGCAGGCCGGAGCCAGAGTGAGAGCAGGCCGGAGCCAAGTTGACGTCAGGCCAGATCGAGAGCAGGCATGATCCATAGCAAGGTCAGGCTGGATCCAGGGCGAGAACAGGCAGGAGCCAAGGCGAGGGCAGGCCAGAGCCAGAGAGAGAGCATGGAGTCAGGGCGAGGGCAGGCCAGAGCGAGAGCAGGCCGGAGCCAAGGCGAGGGCAGGCCGGAGCCAGGGCTAGAGCAGGCCGGAACCAAGGCGAGAGCAGGTCGGAGCCAAGGCGAGGGCTGGCCGGAGCCAGAGCGATGGTTGGCCGGAGCCAGGGCGAGAGCAGGCCGGAACCAAGGCGAGAGCAGGCCGGAGCCAAGGCGAGGGCAGGCCAGAAGTAGAGCAAGAGCGGGCCAGAGCCAAGGCGAGAGCAGACCAGAGCGAGAGCAGGTCGGAGCCAAGGCGAGGGCAGGCAAGAGCGAGAGCAGGCCGGAGCCAAGGCGAGGGCAGGCCAGAGCGACAGCAAGCCAGATCGAGAGCAGTCTGGAGCCAAGGCAAGGGCAGGCCAGAGCCAGAGCTAGAGCAGTCTTGAGCCAGAGCGAGAGGATGCCGGAGCCAAGGTGAAGGCAGGCAAGAACCAGAGCGAGAGCAGGCTGGAGTCAAGACGTGGGCAGGCCAGGCCAGAGCAAGAGCAGGCCGGATGCAAGGCGAGGGCTGGTCGGAGCCAGAGCAAGGGCAGGCCGAAGCCAAAGCAAGAGCATGCCAGAGCCAAGGCGAGAGCAGGCTGGAGCCAAGGAGAGGGCAGGCCAGGGCGAGAGCAGGCCGTAGCCAAGGAGAGGGCAGGCCAGAACCAGATCCAGAGCTGTCCGGAGCCAGGGCGAGGGCAGGCCAGAGTCAGAGCGAGAGCAGGCCGGAGCCAGGGCGAGAGCAAGCTGGAGCCAGGGCGAGGGCAGGCCAGAGCGAGAGCAGGCCAGAGCCAGGGCGACAGCAGGCCAGAGCCAAGGCGAGGGCAGGCCAGAGGCAGATCCAGAGCAGGCCGGAGCCAGGGCGTGGACAGGCCAGAGTCAGAGCAAGAGCAGGCCGGAGCCAAGGCGAGGGCACGCCAGTGCCAGAGCGATGGCAGGCCGGAGCCAGTGCAAGGGCAGTCCGGGGCTACAGCGAGAACAGGCCGGAGCCAAGGCAAGAGCAGGCCGGAGCCAAGGCGCAGGCAGGCCAGAAGCAGAGCCAGGGCTGGTCAGAGCGAGAGCAGGCCGGAGCCAAGGCGAGGGCAGGCAAGAGCGAGAGCGAGGGCAGGCTTGATCCAGAGCGAGAGCAGGCCGGAGCCAAGGCGAGGGCAGGCCAGAGGCAGAGCGAGGGCAGGCCAGAGCCAGGGCGAGGGCAGTCCAGAGCGAGAGCAGGCCGGAGCCAAGGCGAGGGCAGGCTGGAGCCAGAGCGAGGGCAGGCTTGATCCAGAGCGAGAGCAGGCCGGAGCCAAGGCGAGGGCAGGCCAGAGCGAGAGCAGGCATGAGCCAAGGCAAGGGCAGGCCGGAACCAGGGCGAGAGCAGTCCGGAGCCAGGGCGAGAGCAGGCCGGAGCCAAGGCGAGGGCAGGCCAGAGCCAGAGTGAGGGTAGACCGGATCCAGGGCGAGGGCAGGCCGGAGCAAGACTGAGAGCAGGCCGGAGCCAAGTTGACGTCAGGCCAGATCGAGAGCAGGCATGATCCATAGCAAGGTCAGGCTGGATCCAGGGCGAGAACAGGCAGGAGCCAAGGCGAGGGCAGGCCAGAGCCAGAGAGAGAGCACGGAGCCAGGGCGAGGGCAGGCCAGAGCGAGAGCAGGCCGGAGCCAAGGCGAGGGCAGGCCGGAGCCAGGGCTAGAGCAGGCCGGAACCAAGGCGAGAGCAGGTCGGAGCCAAGGCGAGGGCTGGCCGGAGCCAGAGCGATGGTTGGCCGGAGCCAGGGCGAGAGCAGGCCGGAACCAAGGCGAGAGCAGGCCGGAGCCAAGGCGAGGGCAGGCCAGAAGTAGAGCAAGAGCGGGCCAGAGCCAAGGCGAGAGCAGACCAGAGCGAGAGCAGGTCGGAGCCAAGGCGAGGGCAGGCAAGAGCGAGAGCAGGCCGGAGCCAAGGCGAGGGCAGGCCAGAGCGACAGCAAGCCAGATCGAGAGCAGTCTGGAGCCAAGGCAAGGGCAGCCCAGAGCCAGAGCTAGAGCAGGCTTGAGCCAGAGCGAGAGGATGCCGGAGCCAAGGTGAAGGCAGGCAAGAACCAGAGCGAGAGCAGGCTGGAGTCAAGACGTGGGCAGGCCAGGCCAGAGCAAGAGCAGGCCGGATGCAAGGCGAGGGCTGGTCGGAGCCAGAGCAAGGGCAGGCCGAAGCCAAAGCAAGAGCATGCCAGAGCCAAGGCGAGAGCAGGCCGGAGCCAAGGAGAGGGCAGGCCAGGGCGAGAGCAGGCCGTAGCCAAGGAGAGGGCAGGCCAGAGCCAGATCCAGAGCTGTCCGGAGCCAGGGCGAGGGCAGGCCAGAGTCAGAGCGAGAGCAGGCCGGAGCCAGGGCGAGAGCAAGCTGGAGCCAGGGCGAGGGCAGGCCAGAGCGAGAGCAGGCCAGAGCCAGGGCGAGAGCAGGCCGGAGCCAAGGCAAGGGCAGGCCAGAGGCAGATCCAGAGCAGGCCGGAGCCAGGGCGTGGACAGGCCAGAGTCAGAGCAAGAGCAGGCCGGAGCCAAGGCGAGGGCACGCCAGTGCCAGAGCGATGGCAGGCCGGAGCCAGTGCAAGGGCAGTCCGGGGCTACAGCGAGAACAGGCCGGAGCCAAGGCAAGAGCAGGCCGGAGCCAAGGCGCAGGCAGGCCAGAAGCAGAGCCAGGGCTGGCCAGAGCGAGAGCAGGCCGGAGCCAAGGCGAGGGCAGGCAAGAGCGAGGGCAGGCTTGATCCAGAGCGAGAGCAGGCCGGAGCCAAGACGAGGGCAGGCCAGAGGCAGAGCTAGGGCAGGCCAGAGCCAGGGCGAGGGCAGTCCAGAGCGAGAGCAGGCCGGAGCCAGAGCGAGGGCAGGCTTGATCCAGAGCGAGAGCAGACCGGAGCCAAGGCGAGGGCAGGCCAGAGCGAGAGCAGGCATGAGCCAAGGCAAGGGCAGGCCGGAACCAGGGCGAGAGCAGTCCGGAGCCAGGGCGAGAGCAGGCCGGAGCCAAGGCGAGGGCAGGCCAGAGCCAGAGTGAGGGTAGACCGGATCCAGGGCGAGGGCAGGCCGGAGCCAGAGTGAGAGCAGGCCGGAGCCAAGTTGACGTCAGGCCAGATCGAGAGCAGGCACGATCCATAGCAAGGTCAGGCTGGATCCAGGGCGAGAACAGGCAGGAGCCAAGGCGAGGGCAGGCCAGAGCCAGAGAGAGAGCACGGAGCCAGGGCGAGGGCAGGCCAGAGCGAGAGCAGGCCGGAGCCAAGGCGAGGGCAGGCCGGAGCCAGGGCTAGAGCAGGCCGGAACCAAGGCGAGAGCAGGTCGGAGCCAAGGCGAGGGCCTGCCGGAGCCAGAGCGATGGTTGGCCGGAGCCAGGGCGAGAGCAGGCCGGAACCAAGGCGAGGGCAGGCCAGAAGTAGAGCAAGAGCGGGCCAGAGCCAAGGCGAGAGCAGACCAGAGCGAGAGCAGGTCGGAGCCAAGGCGAGGGCAGGCAAGAGCGAGAGCAGGCCGGAGCCAAGGCGAGGGCAGGCCAGAGCGACAGCAAGCCAGATCGAGAGCAGTCTGGAGCCAAGGCAAGGGCAGGCCAGAGCCAGAGCTAGAGCAGGCTTGAGCCAGAGCGAGAGGATGCCGGAGCCAAGGTGAAGGCAGGCAAGAACCAGAGCGAGAGCAGGCTGGAGTCAAGACGAGGGCAGGCCAGGCCAGAGCAAGAGCAGGCCGGATGCAAGGCGAGGGCTGGTCGGAGCCAGAGCAAGGGCAGGCCGAAGCCAAAGCAAGAGCATGCCAGAGCCAAGGCGAGAGCAGGCCGGAGCCAAGGAGAGGGCAGGCCAGGGCGAGAGCAGGCCGTAGCAAGGAGAAGGCAGGCCAGAGCCAGATCCAGAGCTGTCCGGAGCCAGGGCGAGGGCAGGCCAGAGTCAGAGCGAGAGCAGGCCGGAGCCAGGGCGAGAGCAAGCTGGAGCCAGGGCGAGGGCAGGCCAGAGCGAGAGCAGGCCAGAGCCAGGGCGAGAGCAGGCCGGAGCCAAGGCGAGGGCAGGCCAGAGGCAGATCCAGAGCAGGCCGGAGCCAGGGCGTGGGCAGGCCAGAGTCAGAGAAAGAGCAGGCCGGAGCCAAGGCGAGGGCACGCCAGTGCCAGAGCGATGGCAGGCCGGAGCCAGTGCAAGGGCAGTCCGGGGCTACAGCGAGAACAGGCCACAGCCAAGGCGAGAGCAAGCCGGAGCCTAAGCAAGGGCAGGCCAGAGCGAGAACAGGCCGGAGCCAAAGCGAGAGCAGGTCGGAGCCAAGGCGAAGGCAGGCCAGAGCCAGAGTGAGAGCAGGCCGGAGCCAAGGCAAAGGCAGGCCAGAGCGAGAGCAGGCCGGAGCCAGAGCGAGAGCAGGCCGGATCCAAGGCGACGGCAGGCCGAAACCAGAGCAAGAGAATGCCGGAGCCAGGGCGAGGGCAGGCCAGAGCGAGAGCAGGCCGGAGACAGGGCGAGGGCAGGTCAGAGCGAGAGCAGGCCGAAGCCAGAGCGAGAGCAGCCTGGAGTCAAGACGAGGGCAGGCCAGGCCAGAGCAAGAGCAGGCCGGAGCCAGGGCGAGGGAAGGCCAGAGCAAGAGCAGGCTGGATGTAAGGCGAGGGCTGGTCGGAGCCAGAGCAAGGGCAGGCCGGAGCCACGGCGAGGGCAGGCTGAAGCCAAAGCAAGAGCAGGCCGGAGCCAAGGAGAGGGCAAGCCAGGGCGAGAGCAGGCCGTAGCCAAGGCGAGGGCAGGCCAGAGCTGGCCGGAGCCAGGGCGAGGGCAGGCCAGAGTCAGAGCGTGAGCAGGCCGGAGCCAGGGCGAGAGCAGGCCGGAGCCAGGGCGAGAGCAGGCCGGAGCCAGGGCGAGAGCAGGCCGGAGCCAGGGCGAGGGCAGGCCAGAGCCAGAGCGAGAGCAGGCCGGAGCCAGGGCGAGAGCAGGCCGGAGCCAAGGCGAGGGCAGGCCAGAGGCAGATCCAGAGCAGGCCGGAGCCAGGGCGTGGGCAGGCCAGAGTCAGAGCAAGAGCAGGCCGGAGCCAAGGCGAGGGCACGCCAGTGCCAGAGCGATGGCAGGCCGGAGCCAGTGCAAGGGCAGTCCGGAGCTACAGCGAGAGCAGGCCGGAGCCAAGGCAAGAGCAGGCCGGAGCCAAGGCGAAGGCAGGCCAGAAGCAGAGCCAGGGCTGGCCAGAGCGAGAGCAGGCCGGAGCCAAGGCGAGGGCAGGAAAGAGCGAGAGCTGGTCGGAGCCAAGGCGAGAGCAAGCCGGAGCCTAAGCAAGGTCAGGCCAGAGCGAGAACAGGCCGGAGCCAAAGCGAGAGCAGGTCGGAGCCAAGGTGAAGGCAGGCCGGAGCCAGAGTGAGAGCAGGCCGGAGCCAAGGCAAAGGCAGGCCAGAGCGAGAGCAGGCCGGAGCCAAGGCGAGGGCTGGCCGGAGCCAGAGCAAGAGCAGGCCAGATCCAAGGCGACGGCAGCCCGAAACCAGAGCGAGAGAATGCCGGAGCCAGGGCGAGGGCAGGCCAGAGACAGGGCGAGGGCAGGTCAGAGCGAGAGCAGGCAGAAGCCAGAGTGAGAGCAGGCCGGAGCCAGGGCGAGGGCAGGCCTTAGCCAGAGCGAGAACAAGCAGAAGCCAGGGCGAAGGCATGCCGGAGCCAGGGCGATGGCATGCCGGAGCCAGATCGAGGGCAGGCCAGAGCCAGATCGAGGGCAGGCCAGAGCCAGATCGAGGGCAGGCCAGAGCCAGGCGAGGGCAGGCCGGAGCCAGGGCGAGAGCAGGCTGGAGCCAAGACGAAGGCAGGCCGGAGCCAATGCAGGAGCTGGCCGCAGTCAAGGCGAGGGCAGGCCGGAGCCAGGGCGAGGTCAGGCCAAAGCCAGAGCTAGAGCAGGCCGGAGCCAGGGCGATTGCAGGCCGGAGCCAAGGCAAGGGCAGGCCAGAACCAGAGCGAGAGCATGCCAGAGCCAGAGCAGGCCCGAGCCAGAGCGACAGTGGGCCAGAGCCAAGGCTCGGGCAGGCACGAGCCAGAGCGAGAGAAGTCCGGAGCCAAGGAAACGGCAGGCCAGAGCGAGAGCAAGCCTGAGCCTAGGCAAAGGCAGGCAAGAAGCAGAGCGAGAGCAGGCTAGAGCGAGAGCAGGCAGGAGCCAGGGCGAGGGCAGACCGGTGCCATTGCGAAAGCAGGCCAGAGCCAAGACGAGGGCAGGCTTGAGCAGAGCCAGGGCAGGCCAGAGCCAGAGCGAGGGCAGGCCAGAGCCAGAACGAGAGCAGGCCGGAGCCAAGGTGAGGGCAGGCCAGAGCCAGAACGAGAGCAGGCCAGAGCGAGAGCAGTCCGGAGCCAAGGCGACGGCAGGCCGGAACCAGGGCAAGAGCAGGCCGGAGCCAGAGCGAGAGCAAGCCGAAGCCAGAGCGAGGGCAGGCAAGAGCCAGGGCGAGGGCAGGCCGGAGCCAGAGCGAGAGCAGGCCGGAACCTCAGCGAGGGCAGGCCAGAGCCAAGGCCAGGGCAGGCCAGAGACAGAGCGAGAGCAGGCCGGAGCCAGGGCTAGGGCAAGCCAGAGCCAGAGAGAGAGCAAGCCGGAGCCAGGGTGAGGTCAGGCCGAAGCCAGAGCTAGAGCAGGCCGGAGCCAGGGCAAGGTCAGACCAGAGTCCGAGCGAGAGCAGGCCGGAGCCAAGGAAAGGGCAGGCCAGAGCGAGAGCATGCCAGAGCCACAGCCATAGCTGGCCCGAGCCAGAGCGAGAGTAGGCCAGAGCCAAGGCTAGTGCAGGCGCGAGCCAGAGCGAGAGATGTCTGGAGACATGGAAACGGCAGGCCAGAGCGAGAGCAGGTCGGAGCCGAGGCAAGGGCAGGCAAGAACCAGAGCGAGAGCAGGCTAGAGCGAGAGCAGGCAGGAGCCAGGGCGAGGGTAGACCGGTGCCAAGGCGAGAGCAGGCCGCAGCCAAGATGAGGGCAGGCTTGAGCAGAGCAGGGCAGGCCAGAGCCAGAGCGAGAGCAGGCCAGAGCCAAGGCGACGGTAGGCCAGAGCCAGAACGAGTCCAGGCCGGAGCCAAGGTGAGGGCAGGCCAGAGCCAGAACGAGAGCAGGCCAGTGCCAGAGCGAGAGCAGTCCAGAGCCAAGGCGACGGCAGGCCAGAGCCAGAGCAAGAGCAGGCCGGAGCCAAGGCGACGGCAGGCCAGAGCCAGAGCAAGAGCCGGCCGGAGCCAAGGTGAGGGCAGGCCAGAGCCAGAACGAGAACAGGTCAGTTCCAGAGCGAGAGCAGGCCAGAGCCATAGCAAGAGCTGGCCAGAGCCAGAGCGAGAGTAGTCCAGAGCCAAGGCAAGGGCAGGCCAGAGCGAGAGAAGGCCGGAGCCAAGGCAAAGGCAGCCCGGAACCAGGGCGAGAGCAGGCCGGAGCCAGAGCGAGGGCAGGCCAGAGCCAAGGCCAGGGCAGACCAGAGCAGAGCTAGAGCAGGCCAGAGCCATAGCGAGAGCAGGCCAGAGCCATAGCGAGAGCAGGCCGGAGCCAGGGCGAGGGCAAGCCAGAGCCAGAGAGAGAGCAAGCCGGTGCCAGGGTGAGAGCAGGCCGGAGCCAAGGCAAGGGCAGACCAGAGGGAGAGCAGGCCGGAGCCAGGACGAGGGCAGGACAGAGCCAGAGAGAGAGCAGGCCGGAGCCAAGGCGAGGGCAGGCCAGAGCGAGAGCAGGGCGAGGGCAGGCCAGAGCGAGATCAGGGCAGAGCTAGGGCGAGGGCAGGACGGAACCAGAGCGAGAACAGGCCGGATCCAAGGCGAGGGCAGGCCAGAGCGCGATTAGGACGGAGCCAAGGCGAGGGCAGGCCAGAGCCAGAGTGATATCAGGCCGGAGCCAGAGCGAGTGCAGGCCGGAGCCAGTGCAAGGGCTGGCCAGAGCCAGAGCGAGAGTACTCCAGAGCCAAGGCAAGGGCAGGCCAGAGCCAGAGCGAGAGAAGGCCGGAGCCAAGGCAAAGGCAGCCGGGAACCAGGGCGAGAGCAGGCCGGAGCCAGAGCGAGGGCAGGCCAGAGCCAGGGCGAGGGCAGGCCGGAGCCAGAGCGAGAGCAGGCCACAGCCAGAGTGAGAGCAGGCCGGAGCCTCGGCGAGGGCAGGCCAGAGCCAAGGCCAGGGCAGGCCAGAGACAGAGCTAGAGCTGGCCGAAGCCAGGGCGAGGGCAAGCCAGAGCCAGAGAGAGAGCAAGCCGGAGCCTGGGTGAGAGCAGGCCGGAGCCAAGGCAAGGGCAGGCCAGAGGGAGAGCAGGCCAGAGCCAGGACGAGGGCAGGACAGAGCCAGAGAGAGAGCAGGCCGGAACCAAGGCGAGGGCAGGCCAGAGCGAGAGCAGGCCGGAGCCAGGGCGAGGGCAGGCCAGAGCGAGATCAGTCCAGAGCTAGGGCGAGGGCAGGATGGAACCAGAGCGAGAACAGGCCGGATCCAAGGCGAGGGCAGGCCAGAGCGCGATTAGGACGGAGCTAAGGCGAGGGCTGGCCAGAGCCAGAGTGATATCAGGCCGGAGCCACGGTCGAGGCAGGCCAGAACCAGAGGAAGAGCAGTCCGGAGCCAATGCGAAGGCAGGCCAGAGCCAGAGCAAGAGCAGGCCGGAACCAAGGAGAGGGCAGGCCGGAGCCAGAGCGAGGGCAGGCCGGAGCCAAGGCGAGAGCAGGCCGGAGCCAGGTCAAGAGCAGGCCGGAGCCAAGGCAAGGGCAGGCCAGAGCCATTGCGAGATCAGGCCGGATCCAGAGCGAGGGCAGGCCGAAGCAAGGGTGTGAGCAGGCCCGAGCGAGGGCGAGGGCAGGCCGGAGCCAGGGCGAGAGCAGGCCAGAGCCAAGGCGAGGGCAGGCCAGAGCCACAGCGAGAGTAGGCCGGAGCCAAGGCAAGGGCAGGCCAGAGCAAGAGCGAGAGAACACAGTTTTAATTACCTGGCCTGTAGGTAACTGTTTTGGTCAGCAAACCAGTGTCAAAAAATTTGCTGACACACTGAAGAAATTTTTTAATGGAGGCCAGAAATGGCAGTATTTTCTGGAAACGTATATGTTATCCGTGTGACGGAGAAAACACAGTTTTAAATACCTGGCCTGTAGGTAACTGTTTTGAACAGCAAACCAGTGTCAAAAACTGTACTGACACACTGAAATTTTTTTTTAATGGAAGCCAGAAATGGCAGTATTTTCTGTAAACGTATATGTAATCCGTGTGACGGAGAAAACACAGTTTTCAATACCTGGCCTGTAGTTAACTGTTTTGAGCAGCAAACCAGTGTCAAAAACTTTGCTGACACACTGAAAAAAAAATTTAATGGAGGCCAGAATTGTCAGTATTTTCTGAAAACGAATATGTGAGCCGTGTGACGGAGAAAACGCAGTTTTAAGTAGATGGCTTTTTAGCGCTGTAATATGGAAAGGACCTGGCTGTATTCTGCAGTGCCAACAAACAAATGGTGCAGAAAAAACGTGTTCTCTGGATTGCTTTTTAAGCAAATAATGAGGATTAAGATGCAAAAAAAATTATTCCTGGCCCCTGAGACCTGGGCCTATTTCCAGAAATATTTAACAGCAGCAGCCGACAGAACTGCAATGGAGCCTCTTGTGCTATTTGCACTGCAGTCTGCTATATACACCGCCTGCCTATACACCCTGCCTGCCTGATATATCTCTGCAGATGGATTAGTCCTCAGAAGGACTGTTTGTTAAGTTGGATATGTGTAATGTACGGTTTTTCTCCCTACACTATCTAATACATGATCAAATCTGTCCCTGACAAAGCAGCAGCTCTCCCTACACTGTCTGATCCGGAGTGACTGTGACGAGCATGGCGGCGCCAGGTCTGATATAGACCTGATGACGCTGTGCGGCCAGCCAATCAGTGTAATGCCCACAACAGACACAGCCTTTATTATTTGTGGCATCCAGGCCTGGGGTGACACAGCTACAATTACAATAGTGTAGCTCCGGGTGGGCCCCCTCAGAGTGTGGGGCCCGGGGCGACAGCCCCCTCTGCCCCCCTGGTAGCTACGCTACTGGAACAAATAGTATGCTGCTACAGGGATAATGGCATACAAAGATATAATTGTGAAAGCCCTTATAAAAACATCCCTACCTGACTGCAGAGGTTGGCACTCTGTCGGTAAGATGCAATGGAGCCACTGCTCCACAGAGACAATCCCGAGTATTCCAGGCTTCTCCCTAAAGCACACACTAAAAAATAACAAACACATAAGAAAAACTGCGAAACCAGACTGGGCCAAAAACCTATGGACGCACAAGTAAAAAAGAATCCCCTAAACAAGTAAAAGCTTAAACAACATCATTGCAATGTTGCGGCGACCAAAAAACGTAGTTCTGGAGTTTAGAATTTTTTTCTCATTACGCCGTTTACTGATCGGATTAATTATTTTTTTATTTTGATAGATTGGGCGATTCTGAACACAGCGATACCAAATATGTGTATGTGTGATTTTTTTTTTATTGTTTTACTTTGAATTGGGGCGAAAGGGGGGTGTTTTAAACTTTTATTTTTTTAATATGTTTAAACATTTTTTTTAAACTTTTTGATTGCTTCAATAGTCTCCATGGGAGACTAAAAGCAGCACTTGCCTGATCGGCTCTGCTACATACAGGCGATGATCAGATCGCCTCTATGTAGCAGATTTGCTCACGTGCTATGAGCCCCGACCACTGGGCGGCGCTCATAGCAATCTGGACATGAGAGCCACAGAGGTCTCCTGCAAATCTCTGGTTGTCATGCCAACCCATCGGTGACCCGCAATCATGTGACAGGGTCACCGATGGGCGGGGAAAGTGATGCGCCTCCGGCGATGTTAAATGCCGCTGTCAGAGATTGACAGTGGCATTTAACTAGTTAACAGCTGCAGGTGGATTGCGATTCCACTCGTGGCTGTTGCGGGCACATGTCAGCTGTATAGATCAGCTGACATGTGCCCGATTTAGTGCAGGCTCAACGCCAGAGCCTGCGCTAAACAGGGGAATATGACCTGTGCCATACTATTACGGCATAGGTCGTAAATTAATGTGTCTCTCCTTAAACATGTAGTCCATTTTCCAAAGATTCGGGAACTACTCCTGCTCCTGTCAGCACTGCAGACGTTTTTGAAGTAGAGAGTATTCTGGCTACCAAGAGGGTAAGAGTAAAGACCTTTTCTCTTGTAGATTGGAAGGGGTTTGGTTTTGAGAAGAGATCCTGGGAACCCAGAGAGAACATCCATACCCCTCTCCTCCAGGAGAAATTTCTTGCAGGCCTAAAAAACGAGGGGGCATAAAGGGGGGTACTGTAGCTTCGGCGTCTCTGCCTCCTACCCTCTTTCCCCGGCAGAGACGCCGGAGGGCCCCCCTCTCTCCACGCTGACTCAGCCCGGCACGCGCGCACAGTGCACAGATGCCTGGGCACTGTGCTTAAGGTGTGCGTGCGCTCCCCTCCTCTTAAAGGGACAGCGCGCACCATCCTAAAGTGTCCACGGCCAATGGCCGGAGGACTCTGGCTATTTAAGGCACCTTCTCCAATATGGAGGTGCTTGTGCAACTTAGTTTGTTTGTTGTTAACACTCTCTTTAGTTCCTGGTCCCAGTACATGTACCCACCTGTCTGCCTTTCTATCAGCCGTGCCCGCCTGTCTGTCTATCAGCCATGCCCACCTGCTTGTCTATCGGCCGAAACCTCTTGCCTGTCCATCAGTGGTATCAGTGTGTGTCTGCCTCCTGTCTCTGGGAATCAGCTGCCAATCATCCGAGGTCAGTACTGGAGTAGCACCTGGTTCACCTTCCTCGTCCCTCCTTGGATCACGGAGACGTTAAGCTGCCGTATATCTAAGGTGGGATTCGGTGAGGCACCTAGTTACGACTCTCCGATCCTTGCACCGTGGAACAGTTCTTTCATCACCTGCCCCGTTACATATATATATATATATATATATATATATATATATATATATATATATATATATATATATATATACACACAGTACAGACCAACAGTTTGGACACACCTTCTCATTTAAAGATTTTTCTGTATTTTCATGACTATGAAAACTGTACATTCACAGTGAAGGCATCAAAACTATGGATTAACACATGTGGAATTATATAGTTAACAACAAAGTGTGAAACAACTGAAAATATGTCTTATATTCTAGGTTCTTCAAAGTAGCCACCTTTTGCTTTGATGACTGCTTTGCACACTCTTGGCATTCTCTTGATAAGCTTTAAGAGGTAGTCACCGGAAATGATCTTCCAACAATCTTGAAGGAGTTCCCAGAGATGCTTAGCACTTGTTGGCCCTTTTGCCTTCACTCTGCGGTCCAGCTCACCCCAAACCTTCTCGATTGGGTTCAGGTCTGGTGACTGTGGAGGCCAGGTCATCTGGCGTAGCACCCCATCACTCTCCTTCTTGGTCAAATAGCCCTTACACAGCCTGGAGGTGTGTTTGGGGTCATTGTCCTGTTGAAAAATAAATGATGGTCCAACTAAACACAAACCGGATGGAATAGCATGCAGCTGCAAGATGCTGTGGTAGACATGCTGGTTCAGTATGCCTTCAATTTTGAATAAATCCCCACAGTGTCACCAGCAATGCACCTCCACACCTTCACACCTCCTCCTCCATGCTTCACGGTGGGAACCAGGCATGTAGAGTCCATCCGTTCACCTTTTCTGCGTCGCACAAAGACACAGTGGTTGGAACCAAAGATTTCAAATTTGGACTCATCAGACCAAAGCACAGATTTCCACTGGTCTAATGTCCATTCCTTGTGTTCTTTAGCCCAAACAAGTCTCTTCTGCTTGTTGCCTGTTCTTAGCAGTGGTTTCCTAGCTGCTATTTTATCATGAAGGCCTGCTGCACAAAGTCTCCTCTTAACAGTTGTTGTAGAGATGTGTCTGCTGCTAGAACTCTGTGTGGCATTGACCTGGTCTCTAATCGGAGCTGCTGTTAACCTGCGATTTCTGAGGTTAGTGACTCGGATAAACTTATCCTCAGAAGCAGAGGTGACTCTTGGTCTTCTTTCCTGGGGCGGTCCTCATGTGAGCCAGTATCTTTGTAGCACTTGATGGTTTTTGCAACTGCACTTAGGGACACTTTGAAAGTTTTCCCAATTTTTCGCACTGAATGACCTTCATTTCTTAAAGTAATGATGGCCATTCGTTTTTCTTTACTTAGCTGCTTTTTTCTTGCTATAATACAAATTCTAACAGTCTATTCAGTAGGACTATCAGCTGTGTATCCACCAGACTTCTGCACAACACAACTGATGGTCCCAAACCCATTTATAAGGCAAGAAATCCCACTTATTAAACCTGACAGGGCACACCTGTGAAGTGAAAAACATTTCCGGTGACTACCTCTTGAAGCTCATCAAGAGAATGCCAAGAGTGTGCAAAGCAGTCATCAAAGCAAAAGGTGGCTAGAATATAAGACATATTTTCAGTTGTTTCACACTTTTTTGTTAACTATATAATTCCACATGTGTTAATTCATAGTTTGATGCCTTCAGTGTGAATGTACAATTTTCATAAGCATGAAAATACAGAAATATCTTTAAATGAGAAGGTCTGTACTGTATATATATGTATGTGCATATCAAAATGTATTTACATTATTTAAGCAAAAAGGAAAATTTATATGTGTATGGAACTATGCCTATCCAGATCATAGGATTAACAGTAAAAGTTATCACCATGCAATATCAAATGTCATAATGCAAAAAAGAATACAGAAATAAGTTCATAAAAAGTTTAATTTGTGCATATTATTACGTACTGTGATGGATCAACCCCGTACTCCAAGATTTTGCCACATGGGGGTTGTCGTAGCGCCTATGCAGCTAATGGGACATAATGTTATAAAGTGGGGTGTATATTGTGGATCACATATTGTTGGACATTTTGTGATGTGACCGAAGCACTCCTGGACATCTGTGGATGGGGTAACTAGCTCCCGTCACACTGGTGGCAGCGGTGGGATGCGGTCCATCTTCTTCAGGAGCCAAGTACTGAATGGAAGACATCTACCAGAAGCTAAAGAGGAATACTTTGAAGGACCTTGTGGAAGTTCGAGGGTTAACCGCCAGCAACAAAACAAAAGCGGATTTGATAGCAGCCATTATGGAGCTCAACAACTCAACAACCTCCAGTGAGAATGTGGAAGAGACTGAATTCCAGAGGGAGGTAAAGAGCAGACTGGCACTTTATGCTCCCAACCCGGCAGTACAGATCATAGATAAGGTGATGGCTGATGTGCGTACTGATCTGGATAAAAAGATGGAGATGGAGAGGGCAGAGTGAATGGAGCTAGCCAGGATGGAGATGGCAGAGCGGACCAAGATAGAGCTAGCCAAGATGGAGATGGCAGAACGGAGAGAGGAGATACAGCGAGCAGGGGGAGCCCTGGCTTCCTCCCCGGTACCAGCAGGGTAAGCCACAAAAAGATCCAATACAATGCCTTCCGACATTGGGGGAGGCGGAGGAAGACATTGATGGCTTTCTGCAGGACATTGAGCGGCAGTGTACCCTTCATAAAGTGGAGCCGGAGGATTGGGTCCAGATTCTGACCAGCAAGCTGACGGGCCGGGCAGCGGATGCTTATCGCACTGTATCGGATAAGGACTGTATGGACTATAAGCGAGTCAAAGAAGTGATCTTGGCCCGGTATGCACTAACACCAGAGGCATACCGTCAAAAGTTCCGCAAAACCACAAAACGGGAAACGGATACTCATGCTGAATGGGCCTGTAAACTATGGCGGTCACTGCTACAGTGGGTACAAGGTAGCAAAGCAGACACGAAGGAGGACGTCCTACAGCTCATCGCGTTAGAACGATTCTTTACTGGGTTAACTCCCGAGACGCAAGAATGGCTTCGGGACCGACGACTCTTGAGGAGGCCGCATGGCTGACCGATGAACATTATGATGCCAGGAGGGCCCAATTGTCAGGGTCCAAAACTGTCTCAAGGGGCCCTCCCATGGGTCTGGAGGCCCCTAAACCACAGAAGCTTGGCGGGGGACCCACCAATACCCCGGCCTACCAGAGTCCTCCTGGGGTGCGATGCCACACCTGCCATCAGCTGGGTCACCTGCAGATACACTGTCCCAACTGGACCCAGTGCACCCAGTGGCCAAAACCGGAAACGACTACCTTCAACCGGGCCGCTGTACCCTGCTACCAAGGCAAAGCCGACCCGGCATCGGTGGCTATGGCTAATTATGGGATGGAAGAGATAGAGGGAGTGCTGCATGAAGTGGACCCTGTGCAGGCAACCCAGGCGGATAATCGACAACAACATCGACAGTCGGTGTGGATTAATGGTAAACGGCTGCAAGGATTAAGAGATTCCGGAGCTACTCTGACCCTTGTGAAGTCGCATCTCGCCCAAGACCAAAAGACGGGTCGGACAGAGGCGGGCCGTGTAGCAGGGGGAGCCATACATTGACTGCCCACGGCCAAGATTCACCTGAACTGGGGGGTCGGGGATGGCCTTGTCGAGGTCGGCATGATGAAGGATTTGCCTGCTGACGTCCTGCTGGGAAATGACTTGGGGCCCATGTTGTCTTCCTTCTCGGTCGCCCCCCTGGCTGACACATATCCTGTGACTACCCGGAGACAAGCTCAAGCTGCGGAGGCGGAATCACACTCGGAGGAGGCCCAGGTAAGACACTACAGCCCTTCACGTATTCCCATAGCCAGACACATTTCATGAGACACCCCAGCAGAATTTAGGAGGGAGGTACTAGAGGATCCCTCATTGCAGGGATATCTCGGGAAGGCATAAGAGGGGAGAGGGGTATTGGAAGGTGAACAGTTTATATGGCATCAGGGACTCCTCTACAGGGTTACAGAGCAAACTCACTCAGGGACGAGCCCCACTGTAAAACTACAGCTGGTAGTTCCCAAAAAGTATAGGCAGGAGTTGCTGCGAATCTCTCATGACATACTCTTGGCGGGGCACCTCGGAGTCAGCTGCACCAGGCATCGTCTGACACAAAACTTCTTTTGGCCAGGGGCATCCCATGATGTTCATCAGTACTGCCAGACCTGTGACAGTTGCCAGCGCATTGGCAAGAGGGGAGATCGCTGCAAGGCCAAATTACACCCCCTTCCCATTGTGGAGGAGCCATTTAGCCGAGTAGCGGTCGATATGATAAGGCCGTTAGCCAAACCAAGTCCGTCAGGGAATAGGTATATATTGACAGTGATAGATTGCGCCACGCGGCATCCAGAGGTGGTTGCCTTACCTAACATACTGGCAGAGACGGTGGTGGCTGCCCTGCTCCAGGTTTTCTCACGGGTTGGATTTCCCCGGGAGATTATCTCGGATCAGGGCACCCAATTTACGGCAGAGGTGACCAGCCAACTGTGGAGACTGTGTGGTGTAAAGTCCATTAGAAGCGCCCCATACCACCCGCAAACCAACGGGTTGTGTGAGCGCTTTAAAGGAACGTTAAAACAACTCATTGGGACGTTCACCCGGACCTACAGGGACTGGGAGAAATTCTTGCCGCACCTCCTCTTCGCCTATCGGGTGGTGCCCCAAAAATCTACGGGGTTCTCCCCATTTGAATTGTTATATGGGAGGCGGGTGAGGGGGCCCCTAGACTTAGTGCAAGAGCACTGGGAAGGGGAGGAAACCATAGCAGGAACCCCTATCGTGCCCTTCGTGCTGGAACTCCAGGACCGCCTGCAGGAGTTGACTCAGGCTGTGCGTGTGAACATGCAGGCGGCCCAACAGTGCCAGCGCATATGGTACGATCAGAGGGCTATAGAACGCACCTTCGAGATAGGACAGAAGGTCCTGGTACAAGAACCAGTTAGGCAGAACAAATTCCAGGCCTCATGGCAGGGGCCTTACCGGGTAGTGGGGAAAATAGCTGACACCACCTAAAATGTCGCCGATTGTGACGACTCCAGGGTTATCCGCATGTTCCACGTGAATACGCTGAAGCCCTACCGGGAGTGCCCTGAAGAGGTAGCTGCCATCTGCGCACCCGAAGCAGAGGATTTAGCCGGACTCCCCTTGCCTGATGTCTTAGGTGAGAAGACTCAGTCGAAAACCTGGGACCAGGTACACTTAGGAGAAAACCTAGGGGCCCGGGAGAGAGAGCAGGCTGAGACATTGCTGAGGCAGCGGCAGAGGATGTTCTCAGAGAGACCGGGGTTCACCCGACTTGCACAACACAAGGTTGAGACACAAGGTCAGACCCCCCTGAGACAACCCCCCTTCCGCGTCCCGGAGTCGGTACGAGAAGGGATGCGACAAGAGATACAGGAGATGTTGCGTTTAGGGGTCATTGAGGAGTCAGATAGTCCCTGGGCGTCCCCTGTAGTGTTAGTGCCTAAGAAAGATGGGACTACCCAGTTTTGTGTAGACTATCGCAAGCTAAATGAGAAAACTGTGACGGATGCGTATCCCATGCCGCGTGTGGACGAGTTGTTAGACAGGCTGGCTGGGGCAAAGTATTTGACCACCATCGATCTATGTAAAGGCTATTGGCAGATCCCCCTAAGTCCTGATGCTATTCCCAAGTCTGCATTTGTCACCCCGTTTGGCTTATTCCAGTTTCGGGTTATGCCATTTGGGATGAAGAATGCCCCTGCGACCTTCCAGAGGCTGGCTGACTGGCTTCTGGATGGTCTCCAGGACTATGCTTGTGCCTACCTGGATGACATCGCGACATGGGATGAGCATCTAAATCACCTAGAGACAGTATTGGATAGGATCCACAAAGCCGGAATCACCCTGAACCCCAACAAGTGTCACGTAGGCAAAGCAGAGGTTCAGTATTTAGGACATTGGGTGGGGGGTGGAAAACAACGACCGGAACCCGCCACGATTGAGGCGGTAGCCAAGTGGCCCACCCCACGTACTAAAACCCAAGTCATGGCCTTTCTTGGAACAGCGGGGTATTATAGGAAATTTGTCCCTAATTACAGCAGCATTGCCAAGCCCCTCACTGATCTGACACATAAGAACCTCCCCCGCCAGGTAACCTGGACCCCCGAGTGTGAGGAAGCCTTCCGCCAGCTAAAGGACGCTCTCACAAATACCCCGATATTGGCCGCACCCGATACAACTAAACGTTTCCTTGTTCACACAGACGCATCTATGTTTGGGTTGGGGGCAGTACTGAGCCAAGTCGGGCCGGACGGCCAAGAACACCCAATAGCTTATATGAGTCGGAAATTACTGCCTCGAGAAGTCAGCTATGCGGCCGTCGAAAAGGAATGCCTGGCAGTAGTATGGGCTGCCAAGAAGCTCCAACCATATTTGTATGGAAGACAGTTTTCTCTCATAACGGACCATAACCCCCTGGTATGGCTTAATCGGGTCTTCGGGGACAATGCCAGACTACTACGGTGGAGTTTGGCGCTACAACCGTTAGACTTCACCATCCACTATAGACCTGGCAAGCAAAATGGTAACGCAGATGAACTAAGCCGACAAACTGACCTGCTACCAACCTCATAAATCGTGGACCTCCTCCAGCTGATCCGTCAGCAGACTGGGTAGGCCGATCCTGTCCGGGAAGGGGGAGCATTGTGACATATCAACCCCGTACTCCCAAGATTTTGCCACATCGGGGTTGTTGTAGCGCCTATGCAGCTAATGGGACATAACGTTATAAAGTGGGGTGAATATTGTGGATTATATATTATTGGACATTTTGTGATGTGACCGAAGCACTCCTGGCCCCCACCTTCCTGTGCTCACTTAGCAGTGGCAAACAGACAATGTGCTGATTAATGGGTTGTTGCATAACTGCTGTCTGGGAGCCTACTGTGGGTATTATCTGGTGAGAACAATGGGTGTTAAAAATAGCCTGTGTGATTCTCTATAAAACCTGCTTGTGAGAATAAAAGTTAAGTTCATCTAGGAGACACTGTGCGATAGTCATATTTTATTTATCCCAGTGTAAGAAAAGCCTTTCCATGTCAGGGGCCTACAGAAGAAGATTGGACATCTGCGGATGGGGTAACTAGCTCCCATCAAACGTACTATCCAGAGGCACATCATCACCCCTTCCACATGTTTCAACGCACGTTTCGCTACCGATTCATTAGGAAGTGAGGTGGAGGAGGAAGAGGCGATGTTTTATAGGGTGATTACAGCTGTGGTTACTTACAAATCAAGGACGCCATATTATCGGACGCCTCTACTGTCCCACGCGTCCGGATAGCCGTCCCGTCTGCGACCGAATGTGCATCACCGAAACACGACCAAAGGTTGCAGTTCAATGAAAACATCCCAGTATCGGGTACGAGAGCACACCGGCGCATGCGCAGTGTGGCGCTCAGCGACCCTGCAGCCATATTAGAAAAGGGAAAAAGTGCTGGTCAGCATCAAAGTCTAAATATAATTATACGTGCCAAAATAGAATTGTATGAAATATAGAAAAAGTTCTATATATAATATAGTTAATGCGTGCATACACAATATTATTGCTTATATAATGTGTATATGTAAAAGTGAATAAACACACTATAAACTCTCTATATGTACTGTACAATAAAGCCAACAATAGATGTATATATGTTTATTCAATCAAATGCACTATGATATATATTGATTATATTATTCGATTGATAATAAGGACAAGACACTGAAGATGAGAATATACCAAAAATCCTAGTGTATACTTAAAGAAAACTCGAAAGTCCCCACTGTTCATTTAACCCTCTGGGGGTCATACTTCTTAGAGTGGTGATCCATTTACTTTTTTATTTATTATTTATTTATTCAATCTGGGCCAGCTTTTTGGCTAGATTTTCCCTCCTATTCCCAGGATACAGGCGGGCAATCCCTTTGACACGTAAGAGATGACATTGATGAGGGTAGCAATTCCGAAACTGTCTCGCCAAAGGTTTAGGTTGAGAAATAGCACCCACCTCATCTTGACAGATTTTCTCCGCTGCCCTAATATTTTTGATGTGTTCCAAAGCTCCCGAGTTGTCATACCAATATAGATGAGTCCACAGAAACATGTGGCTTGATAGATGACCATAGATGTTCTACAATTAATGAAATACAGAATCTTGCAAGCCTACTCACCCATCGAATCCTGAAAGGTATCCGTTTTTTCAATATATCTGCACTCTTTGCAGTTGCCACACTTCCATGTGCCCCATTTGGGGCCCTTTGAGCCAAATATACATTGCTCAAAAAAATAAAGGGAACACTTAAACAACAGAATATAACTCCAAGTAAATCAAACTTCTGTGAAATCAAACTGTCCACTTAGGAAGCAACACTGATTGACAATCAATTTCACATGCTGTTGTGCAAATGGAATAGACAATAGATGGAAATTATTGGCAATTATCAAGACACCCTCAATAAAGGAGTGGTTCTGCAGGTGGGGACCACAGACCACATCTCAGTACCAATGCTTTCTGGGCTGATGTTTTGGTCACTTTTGAATGTTGGTTGTGCTTTCACACTTGTGGTAGCTTGAGACGGACTCTACAACCCACAGAAATTGCTCAGGTAGTGCAGCTCATACCGGATGGCACATCAATGCGAGATGTGGAAAGAAGGTTTGCTGTGTCTGTCAGTGTAGTGTCCAGAGGCTGGAGGTGCTACCAGGAGACAGGTCAGTACACCAGGAGAAGTGGAGGGAGCCGTAGGAGGGCAACAACCCAGCAGCAGGACTGCTACCTCCGCCTTTGTGCAAGGAGGAACAGAAGGAGCACTGCCAGAGCCCTGCAAAATGACCTCCAGCAGGCCACAAATGTGCATGTGTCTGCACAAACAGTTATAAACCGACTCCATGAAGGTGGTATGAGGGCCCGACGTCCACAGAAGGGGGTTGTGCTCACAGCCCAACACCGTGCAGGATGCTTGGCATTTGCCACAGAACACCACGATTGGCAAAGTCGCCACTGGCACCCTGTGCTCTTCACAGATGAAAGCAGGTTCACACTGAGCACATGTGACAGACGTGACAGAGTCTGGAGACGCCGTGGAGAGCAATCTGCTGCCTGCAACATCATTCAGTATGACCGGTTTGACAGTAGATCAGTAATGGTGTGGGGTGGCATTTCTTTGGAGGGCCGCACAGCCCTCCATGTGCTTGCCAGAGGTAGCCTGACTGCCATTAGGTACCGAGATGAGATCCTCAGACCTCTTGTGAGACCATATGCTGGTGCGGATGGCCCTGGGTTCCTCCTAATGCAGGACAATGCCAGACCTCATGTGGCTGGAGTGTGTCAGCAGCTCCTCCAAGATGAATGCATTGAAGCTACGGACTGGCCCGCCCGTTCCCCATACTGAATCCGATTGAGTACATCTGGGACATCATGTCTCGCTCCATCCACCAACGTCACGTTGCACCACAGACTGTCCAGTAGTTGGTGCCTGCTTTAGTCCAGGTCTGGGAGGAGATCCCACAGGAGACCATCTGCAACCTCATCAGGAGCATGCCCAGACGTTGTAAGGAGGTCATACAGGCAAGTGGAGGCCACACACAATACTGAGCCTCATTTTGACTTGTTTTAAGGACATTACATCAAGGTTGGATCAGCCTGTAGTGTGTTTTTCCACTTTAATTTTGGTGGTGACTCCAAATCCAGCCCTCCATTGGTTAATAAATTTGATTTCCATTGATGATGTTTGTGTGATTTTGTTGTCAGCACATTCAACTTTGTACAGAACAAAGTATTAAATGAGAATATTTCATTCATTCAGATCTAGGATGTGTTATTTGAGTGTTCCCTTTATTTTTTTGAGCAGTGTATATGAAGATGTATCAGGTACATGATGACTATGAACTAGTATATCACGTAGTGTCTTATTACGTTTAGCCATAATCAATGGACGATTTGATAGAAAAGGAAGTATTGTCTGATCCTGTTGGAGAATTAGCCAAAATTTGGAGATGATATTAGTAATTTCCTTCCACCTCGAATGATAATTCGTGATGAATCGAACATGCCCATCAGATTCCTTTTTCTTTTTAGTAATGAGAAGATATTGTCTATTGGCGTGTTTGGCCCGATAGTAGGTCTGTTGAATAATTTCCATTTTGTACCACGTTGTAAGTATCTACTGGTCATATCACATGCCTATTCTTCAAAAGCTTTGTTTTGGTCACAAATACGATGTGCCCTAATAAATTGTCCGGACGGCATTGCCTGTATTACATGTGCCAGATGACTGATTTGGCATGCAAGAAAGCATTGGCACTAGTAATCTTGTGATAAATATTTGTATGCAACTCTCCATGGTCATCAACATGAATATCCAAATCCAGAAAATCAATTTTCTTTTGATCAATATGATGGGTTAGCTTAATATTCAATACATTGTCATTGAGATATTTTAAGAATTTTTCAAGTTCCTCATGGGAGCCCTGCAAAATAAACAACACATCGTTTATGAATCTCATCCAAGATATCACTGATCCCAATGACGTATGTTCAATGTTCTGGAATCGGATCTATTCACACTCCCAAAATCCCAAGGAGAGATTGGCGTAAGATGGGGCCCAAGCCGCGGCCATTGCCACCTCTTTCTTCTGTAGGTAGTATTGATCTTTGAACACAAAATTATTATATAACAAAATGTATTCTGTTATGAATCCGGGTGGTGGAACCTCTGTGCTGTGATGCAAGGAGGGATCAGAGGGGCGTAACTAAGTGCCTACCCGGACTGACCCTGGCCACACAGCGGCTTAGTTGACTCTGTGAACCAAGGAGGGACCGGGAAGGTCCCACTGCCCTCCAACATTGTGGTATTGAACCAAATGTTACTATAACGTCCTGGTTACAAGCCGTCCACTGCTGTGGTGCTGAATCTAGACAGTTCTTCCCATATAAAAGCCGTCCACTGCTGTGGTGCTGAATCTAGACAGTACTGCCCAGATCAGAGCTGCCCACCCTTGTGGTGCTGAATCTAAGACTGTAGTGCCCAGAGGAGAGCTGCCAACCACTGTGGTGCTGAACCAGTACTATAGAAGGGAGAGAACACAGGAGCTCACCCCCGCTGCTGAGCAGAGATGCTAGATGTGCTGTAGCTGTCTTCTATTGTCCCTCAGCAGATAGCATCATGCTATGAATGCGATGTGCTCTGCTATATCCCTGCAGCTTGTAGATCAGGAATCAGGGCTTCAGTGTGCGTCACCTGAATGACAGCAGTCTGGCACCACCAATGCTGCTATGCGGGACATTGCGCCCTTTACTACTGCCTGCGATGTAAAACCCCTTCTGATTGGAGCCCATGGATCTGTGATTGGTTATTGAAGACACACCCTCGTACATGGTGGACTTGTCTGTTCCCTTTAAACATATGAGCGGTTCTCACATGTTGTGGCTGATGTCTGATAACATAAGTGCTATCCCCTCATTCTGTATCACTGCAGCTGTCATCTGATGGGCGGCTGATGTATTCCATCACTATAGTACGGGTGAGATCACAGCCATCTGTAGGAACAAAACACCATCTCATCCGTGTCATGTACAGAAGCATGTCACTATGCAAGTCGCCCCCGTACTCCTAAACATCAGCAATAAAGCAGGAAGGAGTGTGTCACTGAATGCAAGATGTGACGAGATAAAACCAACCTTGTAAGGCTACATGCGTAGTGGTCATAGCCACCTCCAGTTACTGTCACATAAAATTCCTGGTGCCACTGATAAAGGAGGGGAGATCTCCGTAATACGGTATCTGTGCACGTTTAGTCCACCAGTGTCTGGAAGGAACGTTGAGCTCAGCTATGCTGCTCATGAGAGCGCAGGGTCCTAATGTCCACCATTACCACTCCATTCTTAGTCTAATTTTACATATCATTTCATCAATGTGTTTCATCTGACATTAACCTTATTCATTATATTTTCAATTAAACACTTTAGTAATAATATCTAAAGATTTAAAAAAAGATAAGTATATGATAAACTATATGTCGGTTGCAAATAAATGTACTAATGAATTTATTCTGCATCTCAAGTGTCATATCTACAGTGCCAAAGGTTTCCTTTCTGGATCTTATTGATATTCCTTCTATGCACTACATCTTCTAATTAGGAGTGCGAAACTTCTAACGCTTTACACTATGATAAACTGATATATATATAAGTACTCGTATATACACTATTTGGACAAAACTTATAACAGCGAAGTACTGTTCATATAGTTAAGTGGCTTAGCAACGGTACAGGAGATAAGATGAGAATAATAGGTTTAGTCTTTAGGATAGGGTTAATGGATAGAGACTGCAAGATGTCGGTGAGTGACACGAAAGAGTGAGACGGACCCGTCCCATCGTGTGCGTAAGAAGGGCACGGTGGAAGAAAAAGAAACCATGCCCACTGCAGCAAGCCAAGGGAGAACGGGTGGAGACTCCCAGGAAACGGGCAGGTGAGCCAGAAGTGGCCTCCCCCAAGAATGGGCAGAGCAACGTAAGAGCACACCCACGGCAGAGTGGGCTGGGACCATTGTTGGTGAGGAGGTAAAGTGGCAAGAGAAGATGGAGTGCTACGGTTTACCTATTGAAAGTGATGGTCGGTGCTACGGCATTGTGCTCCGCGGTGTGCCCGGAAAGGTCAGGTGGAAAAGGAAGATGATGCAGCTGGAGCAAGAGATGCAGCCGGGTGAACTGTCATCAGTAGAGGCACCAACCAAGGTCCAGGGAAGGCCCAGGATCCAATGCCTGACCTCAAGACAAAGGTTCGCCCGCAGTCCCCGAAACCAGAACTCGATTCCAAGGCGGAGGCAGCAGTGTCAGTGTGGCCAAGATCCTGCGACCAGGCAGGGAGACTGAGAGCTATGCTGGCAGCCCTGGTGGTAAGTACACCTCAGCGTCCTGGAGAGTTATCAGCCTGGGAAACAGCCCTCATCCCCTGGCCACAGCAGTACATGGAAGAGACACCAGCCCTGGACCCCGTTAAGGCCAGATGGGTGGTGAAGGTCATTGAGGGTAAGAAGGAGTGGGAGAAATGGGTGAGGGCCCAACTCGAGCACCCAGGAGGTGGTGAAGTTGACCCGCCCAGGGGGGATATAGGGGGAAACTTGGTACCCGGGCCTTTACCTTCTTTGTAGGTTGTCACGGCAGTCGGCTCCCGGGCCCATCCTCTGGGGTCGCTCTTTAAAAGGGGGTTTGTTAACAGTTTGTCTCGTGACGCCACCTGTGGTTCCCGGTAATGAATACCGGCACTGCTGCAGACCTCCGGGGGTGATGGGATGGCAGCTGGGATGTTTCTGCTCCCCACAGGCGGAGCGGGCCCCCGGGGCAGGGTAGTTGCGGATGGTAATGCTGGGCGTTGTAGTGCAGGCGCGGTAGCGTGATGGAAATAACTGACAGAGTCAGTGGAGTGCAGTCATCCGAGTTTACTCACAGTTCTTTTTAGGTTCCTCGGGTACACTGTCCAGGTGTCAGACTCGCGCGTCGCACTGCGTTTGCCAGGCAGGGGTTCAGCACTCCTTCAGGTAGATTAGAAGCACTTAACGGGACCCCCTTTCTTATGTTCCTTCCTTGACTGACTTCACGCGTTGGGTCTTCTCACTCCTGCCCTGCGCTCCCCACACACAGTCCCGATCGGGTGCTCTGAAGTCCCTTCTGGGCAGCCTGGAGTTCCCGGACCTACTTGATGCCCTTCACGGCGACTAGGGTGAGGCTGTGGCAACTGCACCATGGAAGTGCAGAAGCCTCCGGTTTTTCCAGCCGAGACCTGGAGTAACACGGCTGGTCCAGGGACCAGTTCCCTTCCCTCTGATCCCTTCCCTGATCCCTCTGATTCTTGGCAGATTCGGGCGCCGTCCTGCACTCACCGTACCCCCTGGGATCCCTTCTGTTCCCAGAGCATTCCTCCCTTGCTCCCACTCCTCTCCTGGGCCTCTCTCACTAGGCCCACAATGGAGCAGAGTTCCTGAAGAGACTCTGCTCCCCTCCTCTCCCTGCTACTCACTGGCTGAACTGCACTGCTCTAGCTAAGATGGCTTCCTTTTTTATATCTATTCTCTAAGTGCTCCCCTGTTCTACGTCCTCCACCCACACCCACTACTGGTTCCCCCTCTCCTTGGTTCCCCCCACTCCAGCCAGGGACAGGGCTGCAAAAGAAGTGCATAATGCCCTTCCAGCCGGCCTGGAGTAGTGCAGTGTTGAGTGCAGGTGTTGGGGTCCCGTGCAGTAATAATCTTTAATAATAATAATCTTTATATAGTGCTAACATATTCCGCAGCGCTTTACATACATTATTGTCGCTGTCCCCATAGGGGCTCACAATCTAGATTCCCTATCAGCATGTCTTTGGAGTGTGGGAGGAAACCGGAGGAAACCCACCCAAACACGGGGAGAACATACAAACTCCTTGCAGATGTTGTCCTTACCTGAGAGAAGGAGATGCCACACTTCTGGGTGAGGTGCAGTACCTCTGTGGCGACTGAACCCTCAGGGGTGCCACAAAGTCATTGACCAGATGACCAGATGTCACATCCAATATTTCAGCCCTCAGCGGGAAGATCATGTCCAGCAATGACTCCTCCACGGTTAGTACCACAGCCTCAGGCCTGACAGAGGCAGCGAGTATTGCGGCTGCAGTGTGCGTTTTCAAGGGCCCCCACTGTATATGCTGTGCGTTGTCTTCCAGGTTCCAGAATGGTCGAGGATGACCATGTCCAAAGAGGGAATGTAAGAGTGATGGACTGTTCTGCAGCATTCCTACCCTTGAAGGCAATAATCCCTTTATGTGTACAGTGCCATGCGGTTTTACGAGTAATGTAAATAGCGATGTGTTTCTCTTCCAGTGGCATGTAAAAGTTTAGGCCACTTGGTAAAAAATTACTGTTATTGTGAACAGTAAAGCAAGTTGAAGATGAAATGATCTCTATAAAAGGGCTAAAGTTAAAGATGACACATTTCCTTTGTATTTTAGGCAAAAAAAAATCTTGTAATTTTTTACATTTTAAAAATTACAGAAAGGAAAATGGGCTGATGCAAAAGTTTGGGCACCCTTGGAGATTTGTGTGCTCAGAAAACTTTGACCAAGGTTTCAGACCTTAATTAGCCTGTTAGAGTGCGTGCACATGATCAGTAAACACTGCGGATTGGATGCAGCACACTTGCGCAGCGTGCAATCTGCAGCGGCCAGATGTTACAGCATAGTGGATGGGATTTATACAAATCCCATGTCCACTATGCGTCTCCGTGCTCCTGCAGCTCACCCGTGGAGACGGTCATGCAGTGCGTCTTCACAGACCGCAGCATGTCAATTTCTCTTGCAGAGACCCTAGTCTCCGCAAGAGAAATTATATCACTGTAATGTATAGGATGTGGTGAATCCGCATGGTTCATTGAACACATGCGGATTCACTTGCGTGCAGCGCTTTGGACGCAGCATAAAGTATGCTGCGTTCAAAGCGCAGCCAACACCGACCATCTGCACATACCCTAAAGGTTATGGCTTGTTCACTATCATTAGGAAAGGCCAGGTGATACAGATTTCCCAACTTTATAAAAACCCAGCCTCCTCTAACCTTGTGCCAAAAAACAGCAGCCATGGGTTCTTCTAAGCAGCTGCCTAGCACTCTGAAAATGAAAATGGTGGAGGCCCACAAAGCTAGAGTAGGCTATAAGAAAATAGCAAAGCGTTTTCAAGTTGCAACCTTATTGACGGCATCGCTCGTCACTGCAGGAACGTCCTCAGGCTACTGTCAGTGAGTTCCAGCTGGCGTGCTGAGCAGTTGCATACTCATGCAACCGCTCAACACACCAATCGGATGTAGCAGATCTGTGGATCATTGTTCGACATCATCAGTATGGATTATCTGCGGACAGGTGAGGATTACTTTGTTTTTTTATTTTTATGTGGATCTTAAGAAATGTCTTTGCTCTGTGTGAGTTTTTTTACTTGAACTAATGGCGTTAGTAATCGGGATGTCTTATTCACGCCTCTCCATTACTAACCCCTGGGCTTGATGTCAGCAAACATCAAACAGCTGACATCAACCCCAAAACCATTACCCCACTTGCCAATGCACCAGGGCAAGTGGGAAGAGCCGAGAATAAGCACCAGAATTTCTGGGGTGGCTGAGGGCTCATGTTATTAGTCAGGGAGGAGGCCAATATCCATGGTCCCTTCCCAGCCTTTTAATATCAGCCTGCAGGTGTCTGTTTAGCCTTTGCTGGTTATTATAACTAGGTGGGACACCACATAATTTTTTGGGGGATACCCCCTTTTTAATACCATTAAAGGCTAAGCAGACAGCTGTGAGCTGTTATTAATAAGCTGGGAAGATCCATGAATAGCGGCCCCTTCCCAGATTGCCCACTGCTTTCCCTCAGCTGTTAAGAAAATTAAATGGACCCCATCCCATTTTTTCAAAAATAAACACCTAAATTTGTAAGGATGTAAAACAACGCCAAAATGTAGACTAAACTATATATGAATAGACAGTATAAGGTCCTAAGTTCCTGGGCTAAGTCATCACTGCTATGGCCCTACTTATGTATTTGAAGTCCCCCTTTCTCAAAATCTTTCTAATAAAGTTAATTTCCCCAAGATTATTGTGAAAATCATATACAGTGGGTAAGGAAAGTATTCCAACCCCTTTAAATTTTTCACTCTTTGTTTCAGTGCAGCCATTTGGTAAATTCTAAAAAGTTCATTTTTTTTCTCATTAAAGTACACTCTGCACCCCATCTTGACTGAAAAAAAAACAGAAATGTAGAAATCTTTGCAAATTTATTAATAAAGAAAAATTGAAATATCACATAGTCATAAGTATTTAGACCCTTTGCTCAGTATTGAGTAAAAGCACCCTTTTGAGCTAGTACAGCCATGAGTCTTCTTGGGAATGATGCAACAAGTTTTTCACACCTGGATTTGGGGATACTCGGCCATTCTTCCTTGCTGATCCTCTCCAGTTCCATCAGGTTGGATGCCGAACGTTGGTGGACAGCCATTTGCAGGTCTCTCCAGAGATGCTCAATTGGGTTTAGGTCAGGGCTCTGGCTGGGCCAGTCAAGAATGGTCACAGAGTTGTTCTGAAGCCACTCCTTTGTTATTTTAGCTTAGTGCTTAGGGTCATTGTCTTCTTGGAAGGTGAACATTCGGCCAAGTTTGAGGTCCAGAGCACTCTGGAAGAGATTTTCATCCAGGATATCTTTGTACTTGTACATGTTTCCTTCAATTGCAACCATCGTCCTTTCCCTGCAGCTGAAAAACACCCCCATAGTATGATGCTGCCACCACCATGTTTCACTGTTGGGATTGTATTGGGCAGGTGATGAGCAGTGCCTGGTTTTCTCCACACATACCGCTTAGAATTATCACCAAAAAGTTCTATCTTCGTCTCATCAGACCAGAGAATCTTATTTTTCTCATAGTCTGGGAGTCCTTCATGTGTTTTTGAGCAAACTCTATGCGGGCTTTTATATGTCTTGCACTGAGGAGAGGCTTCTGTCGGGCCACTCTGCCATAAAGGCCCGATTGGTGGAGGGCTGCAGTGATAGCTGACTTTGTGGAACTTTCTCTCATCTCCCTGCTGCATCTCTGGAGCTCAGCCACAGTGATCTTGGGGTTCTTCTTTACCTCTCTCACCAAGGCTTTTCTCCCATGATTGCTCAGTTTGGCTGGACGGCCAGGTCTAGGAAGACTTCTGGTGGTCCCAAACTTCTTCCATTTAAGGATTATGGAGCCCACTGTGCTCTTAGGAACCATGAGTAATGCAGAACTTCTTTTGTAACCTTGGTCAGATCTATGCCTTGCCACAATTCTGTCTCTGAGCTCCTTGGGCAGTTCCTTCGAGTTCATGATTCTCATTTGGACTGACATGCATTGTGAGCTGTGAGGTCTTATATAGACAGGCGTGTGCCTTTCCAAATCAAGTCCTATCAGTTTAATTAAACACAGCTGGACTCCAATTAAAGAGTAGAACCATCTCAAGGAGGATCACAAGGAAATGGACAGCATGTGACTTAAATATGAGTGTCTGAGCAAAGGGTCAGAATGCTTATGACCATGTGATATTTCAGTTTTTCTTTTTTAATAAGTTTGCAAAAATTTCTACATTTCTGTTTATTTCAGTCAAGATGGGGTGCAGAGTGCACTTTAGTGAGAACAAAAATGAACTTTTTAGAATTTACCAAATGACTGCAATGAAACAAAGAGTGAAAATGTAAAGGGGTCTGAATACTTTCAGTACCCACTGTATCCTTCAACATTACATTTAACTACCTTTTTGTATAAGGTGGCAAAGAATAAAACAAGCAGATAGGAAAAAACAAACTTAATTTATTTAAAAAATTATCAAAAAGAAATATTTCTGTCATGCGCCAAAACATGCAAAATAAAGCAAATAAACATTACAAATTATAATAAGGTGCAGAACTGTAATCAGGGCCAGGACTGGGTGCTGAAAAATGTGGGGGGATCAGCAACATGAGTAAGTGAGGGAAGTGGAGTAAAGGGTAGAAATACACCATGGTGCGGAGGGTTTGGTAGGTATGGCCGGTCCGTGGAACTAGATTTGCTGCCAACTATATCCTAATTTGGAAGGCGGCTCACAGCAGGTTCAAGATGATATAAGTATGGCAAATACAAACGGTATATTAGGATTGTCTGAATATGGGTTATTTTGTAGGTGAGGTTTAACACAAAGAACTATTGAAGCCAGAACATTATGTGTCTAATTTTTTTCCAAAACATATCGCCATCAAAAGCGAAAATTTGGCAAGCCAGAATAAACACAAAAAAAAAAGACAAAGAAAAGTCACCATCATACTAGCAGTCAAGGGCGGGCTGGGCTGGGGTGTAGAGGGGCAAATGCCCCCCCAGACCAGTTCCCAAGCAGCTGCTCAGGGCTGCCAGGGGACTGCACTGTACCTTTAAATATGTTCAGCTGCCGACCCGACCACATGGCAGAGATGCAGATACACCCCCTGCACGCTGTGTGGCTGAGTCTGCTGAAGTGACGTCACACAGCGAACCTGGAACTGATTCAGTCAGCCGGGCAGGAGCCTGTGGATCGGAGACTTCAGTGGTCTCAGTCAGTATGAGGTCAGGAGGTCTGCAGTGAGGGGGAAGCGGACTGTGCTCACCTTCTCATAAATCCACCCAGGATTCTATATTGTCCAATCAGAGGGCCAGCTGCTGGGGCTCCGTGTGAGTTATTGCAGGAGGCTGAACTTTCATGCAGATTAGGGTCCTCGTGTCAGTGCAAAAAGTTCAGTCTGGTGCAATAAATCACACTTAGTCCCAGCAGAGACCACAGACATCACAATACGAGACCCTGCACCGACTGATTACAGCTGAACCTACAGCACCTCATATTCTACTATATGGCCCCATATATAATATGTGAGGTCCTGTAGGCAGGTGCAGGTGTGTTCAGTAATAATAATCTTTATTTTTATATAGCACTAACATGTTCCACAGTGCTTTACATACATTATCGTCGCTGTCCCCATCGGGGCTCACAATCTAGATTCCCTATCAGTATGTCTTTGGAGTGTGGGAGGAAACCGGAGAACCCGGAGGAAACCCACGCAAACACGGGGAGAACATACAAACTCCTTGCAGATGTTGTCCTTGGTGGGATTTGAACCCAGGACCCCAGCGCTGCAAGGCTGCAGTGCAGTGTATATCCCTGTACATAATATACCACATCTAGTATACAGATTAGCCTATCATCTACTGTGATACACACATCAGATGTTTTAAAAAAAATACACATTACTATACAACATCAGATGTCTATAGTGACAGTATATTATATACTAGTCATGTATTCTAATATATATTGTATGCATGTGGTATACTGTGTGAACAGATGTTATGTACAGGTAATGTGTGTATAGTATATCTGAACTCTACCCATGTCTGGTATATATAATACTGTAACTACAAAGTTCAGCCCGCGGACTGAGACAGCCGAAGGGCTGAAAACTGTGGTGCACGGGCCACACCATACTCTCCCCTATCCCAATATCACTGCTATCTGCAGTGTGGTGAATACATTGGTGGAAGACGGAGCCACTGGCTCCTACTTCCACAGATCAGCTTTTGCGACTGACACAGCCAACATGATGACATCACGACATCACATCTGCTGTGTGGAGAGTCAGCGCACCGGAGAAAAGAACAGACCGCGGGGGAACGAGAGCGAGGTGAGTATGTCTTCTTTTTTTTTTTCGTATGTGCATGGAATGTGTGCCTGCATATAGGGGGCTATGTGAGGACTCGTACTGTATATAGGAGGCTATGTGAGGGCTCATATAGTATATAGGAGGCCATGTGAGGACTCATACTGTATATAGGGGGTTATGTGAGGGCTCATATAGTATATAGGAGGCCATGTGAGGGCTCATATAGTATATAGGAGGCTATGTGAGGGCTCATATAGTATATAGGACGCTATGTGGGGGCTCATATAGTATATAGGAGGCTATGTGAGGGCTCACATTGTATATTGGAGGCTATGTGAGGCCTCACACTGTATATAAGAGGTTATGTGGGGCCTTACACTGTATATAGAAGGCTATGAGGGAATCATACTGTATACAGGAGGCTATTTGAGGGCTCATATTGTATATAGAGAGACTATGTGGGGGCTCACACTGTATATAGGAAGCTATGCGGATCTCATAATATATAAGAGGCCATGTGAGGTCTGACAATACATAGAGAGGCTATGTGGGGACTCACATTGTATAAAGGAGGCTATGTGGGACTCATACTGTACATAGGAGGCTATGTGGCGGCTAATAATATGTATACAGTAGAAGGCTATGTGGGGGCTCATACTGTATAGAGGAGGCTATGTGAGGACTCATACTGTACATAGGGGGCTCATACTATATATAGGAGGCTATATGCGGGCTCATACTGTACAAATGAGGCTATGTGGCGGCTCATAATATGTATAGGAGGCAATGTGGGTCTCATACGGTATATAGGGGGCTATGTGGTGGCTAATACTGTATATAGGATGAAATATGAGGGCTCACACTGTATATAAGGGCTATGTGGTAGCTTACACTGTATATAGGGGCTATGTGGGGTGCATACTGTATGTAGGAATAATGTCTGTAATCTGCTGTGGAATTAATAGCACTATATACTGTACTTTTCAGATTATAGTACGCACTTTTCTCCTCCAAAAATTTTTGGGAAAATGGGGGTACGTCTTATAATCTGAATGTAGTTTACCGGGGCATTTGGGAGCGGCATTTTAGGGTTGCTGCTGCAGGAAGCTGGTGATGGCAGGAGTGAGGCGATGCTGCGGGCCCCAGGCTGGGAAGGTGGGTGTCTGGCTGTGCGACGGGCTCTGTGCTTTCACAAAATGTCGGAGGAGCCCCCGCACTTTCCATGGTTTTCAATGCGGTGAACTTGGGGAAAAAAGGCCACCAGAGGCGGCGCATGTGCGGATTGAGATCGTGACACCGAGATCTTGTCTCCCGAGGTCTCAACCTAAGCATGTGCCGCCTCCGGTGGCCATTTTCCCTAAGTCTACAGCATTGAAAACCACGAGAAGTACAGGGGATCCGCCGGCATTTTGTGAAAGCACGGAGCCTGGCTCATCGTCGAACATCCCCCTCCCAGCCTGGGGTCCACAGCATCACCCCACTCCTGCCGCTGCCAGCTTCCTGGAGCAGCGACTCTGCTCCACCACAGCAGCCCCCTTCCCTGGGTAATCTACCGTAAAAGCAGACTATAAGAAGCACCACCATTTTATTAAAAAATAATTTTTCCTATTTTTCTCACCAAAATTTGTGGTGCGTCTTATGATACGGTGCATTTTATAATCTGCAAAATATGGTTAGTAAAATAAATAAATAAATGGGGAGCTGTGTGGGGGCTCATACTGTATACAGGGGGCTATGTGTGTGCTCATATGGTATATAGGGGGGCTGTGTGTGGGCTCATACTGTATACAGGGGGCTATGTGTGTGCTCATATGGTATATAGGGGAGCTGTGTGGGGGCTCATACTGTATACAGGGGGCTGTGTGTGTGCTCATATGGTATATAGGGGGGCTGTGTGGGGGCTCATACGGTATATAGGGGGATGTTGGCATACTTAATTCTGCTCAATATTAAGTGATATAAATATTATTTTATATTAATTGTAGTTAATATTAATATTGAGCAGAACTAATTTCAGCCTTTCAGCCTATTGGTTCAGGCCCCCACAACAGTTACGTTCTCTCATGTGGCCCCTCTGGAAAATGAATTGCCCACCCCTGATATATACCATCATTTATTATCCAGTATATAGCATCTGATGTCTGTATAACAGTATGTCATATATCCCATCACATATTATCCTGTATACTGGATGTCATATACTGTGCACAGACATCAGATGGTGCAGAGGAGAAGAAGTGACTGGTGTAATATCTAATGGCTGTACTCAAGGTGTAATGTGCACTAGTTACATATTAGCCTGTAGGTGGTGTAATATACAGTACAGACCAAAAGTTTGGACACACTTTCTCATTTAAAGATTTTTCTGTATTTTCATGACTATGAAAATTGTACATTCACACTGAAGGCATCAAAACTATGAATTAACACATGTGGAATTATATACTTAACAAAAAGTGTGAAACAACTGAAATTATGTCTTATATTCTAGGTTCTTCAAAGTAGCCACCTTTTGCTTTGATGACTGCTTTGCACACTCTTGGCATTCTCTTGATGAGCTTCGAGAGGTAGTCACCGGAAATTGTTTTTACTTCACAGGTGTGCCCTGTCAGGTTTAATAAGTGGGAATTTTTGCCTTATAAATGGGGTTGGGACCATCAGTTGTGTTTTGCAGAAGTCTGGTGGATGCACAGCTGATAGTCCTACTGAATAGACTGTTAGAATTTGTATTATGGCAAGAAAGAAGCAGCTAAGTAAAGAAAAACGAGTGGCCATCATTACTTTAAGAAATGAGGGTCAGTCAGTGTGAAAAATTGGGAAAACTTTGAAAGTGTCCCCAAGTGCAGTTGCAAAAAACATCAAGCACTACAAAGAAACTGGCTCACATGAGGACCGCCCCAGGAAAGGAAGACCAAGAGTCACCTCTGCTTCTGAGGATAAGTTTATCCGAGTCACCAGCCTCAGAAATCGCAGGTTAACAGCAGCTCAGATTAGAGACCAGGTCAATGCCACACAGAGTTCTATAGCAAACACATCTCTACAACAACTGTTAATAGGAGACTTTGTGCAGCAGGCCTTCATGGTAAAATAGCTGCTAGGAAACCACTGCTAAGGACAGGCAACAAGCAAAAGAGACTTGTTTGGGCTAAAGAACACAAGGAATGGACATTAGACCAGTGGAAATCTGTGCTTTGGTCTGATGAGTCCACATTTGAGATCTTTGGTTCCAACCACCTGGTCTTTGTGCGACGCAGAAAAGGTGAACGGATGGACTCTACATGCCTGTTTCGCACCGTGAAGCATGGAGGAGGAGGTGTGATGGTGTGGGGGTGCTTTGCTGGTGACACTGTTTGGGATTTATTCAAAATTGAAGGCATACTGGACCAGCATGGCTACCACAGCATCTTGCAACGGCATGCTATTCCATCCGGTTTGCGTTTAGTTGGACCATCATTTATTTTTCAACAGGACAATGACCTCAAATACACCTCCAGGCTGTGTAAGGGCTATTTGACCAAGAAGGAGAGTGATGGGGTGCTACGCCAGATGACCTGGCCTCCACAGTCACCAGACCTGAACCTAATCGACATGGTTTGGGGTGAGCTGGAACGCAGAGTGAAGGCAAAAGGGCCAACAAGGGCTAAGCATCTCTGGGAACTCCTTCAAGATTGTTGGGAGACCATTTCCGGTGACTACCTCTTGAAGCTCATCAAGAGAATGCCAAGAGTGTGCAAAGCAGTCATCAAAGCGAAAGGTGGCTACTTTGAAGAACCTAGAATATAAGACATATTTTCAGTTGTTTCACACTTTTTTGTTAAGTATATAATTCCACATGTGTTAATTCATAGTTTTGATGCCTTCAGTGTGAATGTACAATTTTCATAGTCATGAAAATACAGAAAAATCTTAAAATGAGAAAGTGTGTCCAAACTGTTGGTCTGTACTGTATATACTATAGGCACAGACATCCCATATTATATACAGGATAATAGGAGGCGGGTATAATATCCAGAGCTAACAAGCCTCCCCTATTCCCTGGGCCTGTCCCGATTTGAGGGCTCAGTCCCGGCCCGGCTCAGCTCTTCTCCCGGCAGGGGCGCTGCTGGGCACTGGGCTTTTCCTCCAGACACGCAGGCTTTCCATGCTGTGTGTGACCCCTTGTAGCTCCGCCTCCCGCTCTCTGCTCCTCCCCGGCATCAGGGCAGAGGAATTCTACTGTGCAGAGACCGCGCAGCATGAGGAGGTGAGGGGTCAGGGGGCGGGGCCAAGTCTGCGGAGGACATGACAACAAGGTGCGGTCCTGAGGTGAGGGGGAGACCCGCAGCCTCTCCCATCTGTGGCTGCTGTTATTACAGGATGGGAGGGGGCTCATGCAATGTCACCAGCAGCTCTGCAGTCGGGACTAGGGGGGATGGGAAGGGGATTTAGGGACACTGCAGGGCTGACAGCTCTCCTGCGTACAGCCCATACTCTGCTGCTGATTGCAAACACCAGGCCCCACCACTGCCACTGGAGACATGATGGAGAAGAAGGGACTATATACATGTCATGTTGTGCCCGCTGTGTGTATGATGTCTGTGTGATGGTTGTGCCCGCTGTGTGTATGATGTCTGTGTGGTGGTTGTGTCCGCTGTGTGTATGATGTCTGTGTGATGGTTGTGCCCGCTGTGTGTATGATGTCTGTGTGATGGTTGTGCCCGCTGTGTGTGTGATGTATGTGTGATGGTTGTGCCCGCTGTGTGTGTGATGTCTGTGTGATGGTTGTGCCCGCTGTGTGTATGATGTCTGTGTGATGGTTGTGCCCGCTGTGTGTATGATGTCTGTGTGATGGTTGTGCCCGCTGTGTGTATGATGTCTGTGTGATGGTTGTGCCCGCTGTGTGTATGATGTCTGTGTGATGGTTGTGCCCGCTGTGTGTATGATGTCTGTGTGATGGTTGTGCCCGCTGTGTGTATGATGTCTGTGTGATGGTTGTGCCCGCTGTGTTTATGATGTCTATGTGATGGTTGTGCCCGCTGTGTGTTTGATGTCGGTGTGATGGTTGTGCCCGCTTTGTGTATGATGTCGGTGTGATGGTTGTGCCCGCTGTGTGTATGATGTCTGTGTGATGGTTGTGCCCGCTGTGTGTATGATGTCTGTGTGAAGGTTGTGCCCGCTGTGTGTATGATGTCTGTGTGATGGTTGTGCCCGCTGTGTGTATGATGTCTGTGTGATGGTTGTGCCCGCTGTGTGTATGATGTCTGTGTGATGGTTGTGCCCGCTGTGTTTATGATGTCTGTGTGATGGTTGTGCCCGCTGTGTGTTTGATGTCGGTGTGATGGTTGTGCCCGCTTTGTGTATGATGTCGGTGTGATGGTTGTGCCCGCTGTGTGTATGATGTCTGTGTGATGGTTGTGCCCGCTGTGTGTATGATGTTTGTGTGATGGTTGTGTATGATGTCTGTGTGATGGTTGTGCCCTCTGTGTGTATGATGTCTGTGTGATGGTTGTGACCGCTGTGTGTATGATGTCTGTGTGATGGTTGTGCCCGCTGTGTGTATGATGTCCGTGTGATGCTTGTGCCCGCTGTGTGTGTGATGTCCGTGTGATGCTTGTGCCCGCTGTGTGTGTGATGTCCGTGTGATGCTTGTGCCCGCTGTGTGTGTGATGTCCGTGTGATGCTTGTGCCCGCTGTGTGTGTGATGTCTGTGTGATGCTTGTGCCCGCTGTGTGTGTGATGTCTGTGTGATGGTTGTGCCCGCTGTGTGTATGATGTCTGTGTGATGGTTGTGCCCGCTGTGTGAGTGATGTCTGTGTGATGGTTGTGCCCGCTGTGTGTGTGATGTCTGTGTGATGGTTGTGCCCGCTGTGTGTATGATGTCTGTGTGATGGTTGTGCCCGCTGTGTGTATGATGTCTGTGTGATGGTTGTGCCCGCTGTGTGTATGATGTCTGTGTGATGGTTGTGCCCGCTGTGTGTATGATGTCTGTGTGATGGTTGTGCCCGCTGTGTGTATGATGTCTGTGTGATGGTTGTGCCCGCTGTGTGTGATGTCTGTGTGATGGTTGTGCCCGCTGTGTGTATGATGGTTGTGCCCGCTGTGTGTATGATGTCTGTGTGATGGTTGTGCCCGCTGTGTGTATGATGTCTGTGTGATGGTTGTGCCCGCTGTGTGTATGATGTCTGTGTGATGGTTGTGCCCGCTGTGTGTATGATGTCTGTGTGATGGTTGTGCCCGCTGTGTTTATGATGTCTGTGTGATGGTTGTGCCCGCTGTGTGTTTGATGTCGGTGTGATGGTTGTGCCCGCTTTGTGTATGATGTCGGTGTGATGGTTGTGCCCGCTGTGTGTATGATGTCTGTGTGATGGTTGTGCCCGCTGTGTGTATGATGTCTGTGTGAAGGTTGTGCCCGCTGTGTGTATGATGTCTGTGTGATGGTTGTGCCCGCTGTGTGTATGATGTCTGTGTGATGGTTGTGCCCGCTGTGTGTATGATGTCTGTGTGATGGTTGTGCCCGCTGTGTGTATGATGTCTGTGTGATGGTTGTGCCCGCTGTGTGTTTGATGTCGGTGTGATGGTTGTGCCCGCTTTGTGTATGATGTCGGTGTGATGGTTGTGCCCGCTGTGTGTATGATGTCTGTGTGATGGTTGTGCCCGCTGTGTGTATGATGTTTGTGTGATGGTTGTGTATGATGTCTGTGTGATGGTTGTGCCCTCTGTGTGTATGATGTCTGTGTGATGGTTGTGACCGCTGTGTGTATGATGTCTGTGTGATGGTTGTGACCGCTGTGTGTATGATGTCCGTGTGATGCTTGTGCCCGCTGTGTGTGTGATGTCCGTGTGATGCTTGTGCCCGCTGTGTGTGTGATGTCCGTGTGATGCTTGTGCCCGCTGTGTGTGTGATGTCCGTGTGATGCTTGTGCCCGCTGTGTGTGTGATGTCTGTGTGATGCTTGTGCCCGCTGTGTGTGTGATGTCTGTGTGATGGTTGTGCCCGCTGTGTGTATGATGTCTGTGTGATGGTTGTGCTCGCTGTGTGTGTGATGTCTGTGTGATGCTTGTGCCCGCTGTGTGTGTGATGTCTGTGTGATGCTTGTGCCCGCTGTGTGTGTGATGTCTGTGTGATGCTTGTGCCCGCTGTGTGTGTGATGTCCGTGTGATGGTTGTGCCCGCTGTGTGTATGATGTCTGTGTGATGGTTGTGCTCGCTGTGTGTATGATGTCTGTGTGATGGTTGTGCCCGCTGTGTGTGTGATGTCCGTGTGATGGTTGTGCCCGCTGTGTGTGTGATGTCTGTGTGATGGTTGTGCCCGCTGTGTGTGTGATGTCCGTGTGATGGTTGTGCCCGCTGTGTGTGTGATGTCCGTGTGATGGTTGTGCCCGCTGTGTGTGTGATGTCTGTGTGATGGTTGTGCCCGCTGTGTGTGTGATGTCCGTGTGATGGTTGTGCCCGCTGTGTGTGTGATGTCCGTGTGATGGTTGTGTCCGCTGTGTGTGTGATGTCCGTGTGATGGTTGTGCCCGCTGTGTGTGTGATGTCTGTGTGATGGTTGTGCCCGCTGTGTGTATGATGTCTGTGTGATGGTTGTGCCCGCTGTGTGTATGATGTCTGTGTGATGGTTGTGCCCGCTGTGTGTATGATGTCTGTGTGATGGTTGTGCTCGCTGTGTGTGTGATGTCTGTGTGATGGTTGTGCTCGCTGTGTGTGTGATGTCTGTGTGATGGTTGTGCCCGCTGTGTGTGTGATGTCCGTGTGATGGTTGTGCTCGCTGTGTGTATGATGTCTGTGTGATGGTTGTGCTCGCTGTGTGTATGATGTCTGTGTGATGGTTGTGCCCGCTGTGTGTGTGATGTCCGTGTGATGGTTGTGCCCGCTGTGTGTGTGATGTCTGTGTGATGGTTGTGCCCGCTGTGTGTGTGATGTCCGTGTGATGGTTGTGCCCGCTGTGTGTGTGATGTCCGTGTGATGGTTGTGCCCGCTGTGTGTGTGATGTCTGTGTGATGGTTGTGCCCGCTGTGTGTGTGATGTCCGTGTGATGGTTGTGCCCGCTGTGTGTGTGATGTCCGTGTGATGGTTGTGCCCGCTGTGTGTGTGATGTCCGTGTGATGGTTGTGCCCGCTGTGTGTGTGATGTCCGTGTGATGGTTGTGCCCGCTGTGTGTGTGATGTCTGTGTGATGGTTGTGCCCGCTGTGTGTGTGATGTCTGTGTGATGGTTGTGCCCGCTGTGTGTATGATGTCTGTGTGATGGTTGTGCCCGCTGTGTGTATGATGTCTGTGTGATGGTTGTGCCCGCTGTGTGTATGATAGCTGTGTGATTTTTAACATAGCGCTTTGAAATAGGCAGGGGTGGGAGATTAATTTTCCCAAGGGGCCACGTGAGAGACCGTGACTGTTGTGGAGCCCGAATCAATAGATTCAAATTAATTCAGCTCAATATTAATATAAACTTATTAATTATATATTTCTTGTATATTTATATTATCACTTAATATTGAGCAGATTTAAGTATGCTGACATCCCCCTATATACAGTATGAGCCCCCACACAACCCCGTACATACAGTATTAGCACACACCACCCCTACCTACGGTATGAGCCCTCGCATAGCCCCCAATATACAGTAAGAGCCACAACAAGAAAGCCAGATGTCGTATAATGAATCTACATAAAGATGAGAAAGTTCTGGCGGCTCCGACTGTGAATGAGGGAACAAAAAATAACCCTCAGGTCCCAACAAGAGATGAGCAGGACTCACAGATGAGGCCGCACTGCCCCGGAAGATAAGAGACTCATGGCCTCCAGTCCAGCCGCCAGGTAGCACTGACCCGGACCCCCGACTGGAGGCCCCGGAATCCATCTGCTCATCTCTAGTCCCAGCTGCCCTGGATACAGTGGACAGTCCTGGATTTGGGTCTGGGCCTTGCAGTCTCGGCCGTCTGCTGAATTTCCCTCACTACCAGCGCCCCTCTGACAACTCCTCCTGCCGGGCGAGAAAGATAATGGTAAATGGGCGTGGATTGGGGTGTGACCAGGGGCGAGGCCAAAATTTGCCGCGCATAGCATCTTTCTGTCCCCCTTTCTGTTCTTCAAAAGTTGAGAGGTATGAATATGTGATGTCTGTATCCCAGTATATCGCATACCATCACATATTATGCTGTATACTGGATGTGATGGACTTTGATACAGGCATCCAATGTTATACAGAGGATAATATGTCACTGGTGTAATATCTGATGTCTGTGCTCATAGTGTGGTATATAACTGTCACATGCTATTCTGTATGTAATATCTGATGTATGTAGTCATAATATATCTTATTCCAGTACAGATGAGCGAATTGATTCGCAGGACACTGGTCAAACAGTCCCGTCAGTAGTCTGTGGCCACCAGACCAGAGCCCCGCGAGCCTCCTCCCGCCTGCCGGCATCTCTGACTCCTCTTTTGATTATAGTCTTTGCATGATGTCATCTTTTTGGCGTGACACATACATGACATTGTGCCTGGCTACAAATCAAAGGAAGAGAAAGAGAATGGTGTCAGGTAGGAGGCTGTCAGGGCTCCTATCCAGCAGCCACTGAATATTCATCTGACCATTGGATCAGGGTCCTGCAAATGAAGTTGCTCATCTCTATATATCAGTCATATATTCTCCTATGTATATTGTATTGTATGTGGTATAATATGTTCACTGTGTGCACAGACATCAGATGGGACACACATGATAATTAGTGACTCGTACATCATATACTATAATGTGGAGTTGACTTTTACATTGATGACTTGCTCGATCAAGTATGTAGGAAATAATACACAAAATAATAATTCCTAGGTATCTATCTGGCAGACCTGTGCTTATGTGTGGCCACCTTTAGGCTGTGTGCCCACTATGCGTTTTTTAAGCGTTTCCGCAACAGCAATTCCGCTGCACAAACGCTTAAAAAACGCTTGGTAGAAGGTCTGCTATGTTCCCCAATGATAATCCGCATCTGCTGTGCACATGCTGCGGAAATTTCCGCTGCGGATTATCAATGCGGAAAAATCCGCCGCACTACCAATTATTTTGTGTAATCGCAGCATTTTCGCCGCCATTGACTTGCATTGAATTGCATAATATCCGCATGACTACATGTGCACATGCGGATATTTAGCGATTCAATGTGCGGATGGTACCCGGATTTGGAGAAGAAGAGACTCTCCTCCAGACCCGGGTACCATAGTACCTGTAAAAAAAAATAATTAAAATAAAAAATATACATTATACTTACCTTCTGATGGCCCCCGGTCTCCATAGCGATGCGTCCTGGCTTCCTGGCAGCTCATGATGGTCTAAAAGGACCTGCCATGACGTCATTTAGTCATGTGACAGGTCACACGACCGCTGACGTCGGCGGTCGCTTGACCCATCACATGACTAAATGACGTCATGGCAGGTCCTTTTACACAACCGCGAGACACCGGGAAGACCGGACGCATCGGATAAGGAGACCAGGGGCTGTCAGAAGGTAAGTATAATATTTATTTTTTACCATTCTTTTACGGTCACACTATATAAATCCATACCGGTTGCATGGATTTATATAGTGTGACCAAGTTCTCCAGCACTTTCCAAGTGATGCTAAAATCGCTTGCAAAGCGCTTGATAACCCGCATGCGGAAATGCATGTGAAGAGCGCTTCACTTCTGCTTGTCCCTGGCAGGAAAAACTCATAGAATCCGCATGCGTTTTTTCTGCCAGGGAGATGCGGAAACGCTCTGGAGAAATTCTCAGCATTTCTGCATTGTGGGCACTTAGCCTTACTCTGTTTAGGAGTGTAGAAAAGCACAGCGTACCTTGGATTACTTGCATTACACCTCTAACAACCTAAATCCGTTTTGTAGTGGTCAGACATTGTACATATTATACTTATGTATTACCAGTTTTAAATGCTCACCTGAACTGGACCAAGTGCTGTCATTTTTCTCCACGGGCAGCACTTAGACAATACGTTTGTGTGAATATAGCCTATGAAGCAGCTGGTAATAAACATGTTGAAGGGGTTTTCTGCGAACAAAAGTATATTTTAATCAATAGATCTTGGAATAATAATAACTTCCACAATTGGATGTGATATAATAATGTCCCTGTGCTGAGATAATGTTATAAATGTGCCCCTGCTGTGTACTGTGTAATGGCTGTGTCTGACTGTGCAGGAACATGGTCTGATCATACCACAGCTACTGGGCAGGGGGGAAGCAAAAGAGTATATAGCATCGATTAAATCACTGCACACTCTAGTTTCAAGATGCAAACGATGGGTCAAAACGTTCATTTACTGTTGCATTATTCCCTGCACTTTAAATGTGTCTTATTGCATGTCTTCAAATAGACTTTAGTTTGCATCTTGAAACTAGAATGTGCGGTGATTTAATCTACGCCGATTCTGGGGATTCCACATCCCGTGTACCTGCACCTTGACCTACAGACTGTGTGCACGCTAATCATCTATATATAAAGAGAGTATATATACATTACAGCAGGGGATCACAGCTGAGTCTTTCTTTGAGCTAAAATATTGTTTAAAAACAGGCATTGAAATGTTTTACTCACAAAAAGAATCCTCTGTGATCCCCTGCTATCCTGCCTGTATCCTCTTTTTCTCCCCCCCTGCCCAGGAGATGTGGTATGATCAGACCATGTTCCTGCACGGTCAGACACAGCCATTACACAGTACACAGCAGGGGCACATTTATAAGATTATCTCAGCACAGGAACATTATTATATCACATCCAATTGTGGAAATTATTATTACTCCAAGACCTATTGATTAAAATATACTATTGTTTGTGGGAAAACGACCTTTAAGGATGGGCCGCTACTCATGGACCACTGCTGTGTGCTTGCCCCCAGGCTAAAATTTGCCAGCCAGCCCCTGCTAGCAGTGATATTAGAATACACGCTATACATGTTATTACATACAGCATCCTTTACCTATAAAAATTGTATATAATCTCTTCCACTTTTCTTTCCAGTGGGTGTAGTGACAAGATTATGGAGCAGTTGTCGGGACCAGTGCCGCCGCGAGCGACAACAGGGTAGGAAGAGTGGTGATGTGGCTCTTAAAAAGAAAGGCCATACAGTACAGACCAAAAGTTTGGACACACCTTCTCATTTAAAGATTTTTCTGTATTTCCATGACTATGAAAATTGTACATTCACACTGAAGGCATCAAAACTATGAATTAACACATGTGGAATTATATACTTAACAAAAAAGTGTGAAACAACTGAAAATATGTCTTATATTCTAGGTTCTTCAAAGTAGCCACCTTTTGCTTTGATGACTGCTTTGCACACTCTTGGCATTCTCTTGATGAGCTTCAAGAGGTAGTCACCGGAAATGGTCTTCCAACAATCTTGAAGGAGTTCCCAGAGATGCTTAGCACTTGTTGGCCCTTTTGCCTTCACTCTGCGGTCCAGCTCACCCCAAACCATCTCGATTGGGTTCAGGTCTGGTGACTGTGGAGGCCAGGTCATCTGGCGTAGCCCCCCATCACTCTCCTTCTTGGTCAAATAGCCCTTACACAGCCTGGAGGTGTGTTTGGGGTCATTGTCCTGTTGAAAAATAAATGATGGTCCAACTAAACGCAAACCGGATGGAATAGCATGCCGTTGCAAGATGCTGTGGTAGCCATGCTGGTTCAGTACGCCTTCAATTTTGAATAAATCCCCAACAGTGTCACCAGCAAAGCACCCCCACATCATCACACCTCCTCCTCCATGCTTCACGGTGGGAACCAGGCATGTAGAGTCCATCCGTTCACCTTTTCTGCGTCGCACAAAGACACGGTGGTTGGAACCAAAGATCTCAAATTTGGACTCATGAGACCAAAACACAGATTTCCACTGGTCTAATGTCCATTCCTTGTGTTCTTTAGCCCAAAAAGTCTCTTTTGCTTGTTGCCTTTTCTTAGCAGTGGTTTCCTAGCAGCTATTTTACCATGAAGGCCTGCTGCACAAAGTCTCCTCTTAACAGTTGTTGTAGAGATGTGTCTGCTGCTAGAACTCTGTGTGGCATTGACCTGGTCTCTAATCTGAGCTGCTGTTAACCTGCGATTTCTGAGGCTAGTGACTCGGATAAACTTATCCTCAGAAGCAGAGGTGACTCTTGGTCTTCCTTTCCTGGGGCGGTCCTCATGTGAGCCAGTTTCTTTGTAGCGCTTGATGGTTTTTGCAACTGCACTTGGGGACACTTTCAAAGTTTTCCCAATTTTTCGGACTGACTGACCTTCATTTCTTAAAGTAATGATGGCCACTCGTTTTTCTTTACTTAGCTGCTTTTTTCTTGCCATAATACAAATTCTAACAGTCTATTCAGTAGGACTATCAGCTGTGTATCCACCTGACTTCTGCACAACACAACTGATGGTCCCAACCCCATTTATAAGGCAAGAAATCCCATTTATTAAACCTGACAGGGCACACCTGTGAAGTGAAAACCATTTCCGGTGACTACCTCTTGAAGCTCATCAAGAGAATGCCAAGAGTGTGCAAAGCAGTCATCAAAGCAAAAGGTGGCTACTTTGAAGAACCTAGAATATTAGACATATTTTCAGTTGTTTCACACTTTTTTGTTAAGTATATAATTCCACATGTGTTAATTCATAGTTTTGATGCCTTCAGTGTGAATGTACAATTTTCAAAATCATGAAAATACAGAAAAATCTTTAAATGAGAAGGTGTGTCCAAACTTTTGGTCTGTACTGTACCTATATTATGACCGGCTCCAGTTTTTGACCCTAGTCCTAGATTTTCACCCGTAAGTGGCTGTCTTTTTCAGTTTTATTTGTTGTAATGGTTTGATTATTATTTTGCATATTAAAAATGCTTTTTTCTCTGTCATCCCTGACCTTACAGATCTGACTGGACCAAAAAGGGAAATACCTGTAGCTCGGAGGTGCTGGAAGCCAGAGAGGAATCTGAAATGGAGGCCGGAGCTGGGGGCCAGAAAGAAGAAGAGCCTGCGGAGAGCACCAGTACACCACAGCCCCTCGACACCTCCCCTCATGCACCAATAAGCCAGCATCGCTACCGCCCCACCATCACTGGCGTACGTGACATGGGAATACCTGTGAGTGATGATGATGAGAGTTTTTGTCTAAGCCTGGCCCGTTATTTCAGGCACTTTCCCTTTTTATTGAGGCTGCAGACCAGGGCTGCCCTCCAAATTGTTTTGTCTGCCGCTGCGCCATCAAATTCACCGATGGCCATCTTTTAATTCCTTGAAAGGTGGCAACTTTCTGAGGACAACCAAACCCGGTCATTAGACCCCCCAAGAAGGGCACTTAGCAGACCGACCATCACGACAGCCACCACCTCCAGTGCCAGCATCACGGCAATCACCACCACCTCCAGTACCAGCATCACAGCAGCCATCACCACCACCTCCAGTCACAGCATCACAGCAACCACCACCAACTACAGTGGCACCATCACGGCAGCCACCTTCAGTGCCAGCATCTTGGCAGCCACCTCCATTACCAGCATCACGGCAGCCAACAACCCCCTCACCAGCATGTCTCTTGCCCCAATCACCCTTGTCTTGTTGGCATGATGGCCAAAACACAGAAGACAAGGCCAGACAAAGATCTGAGATACAGGATTTGTGTGCTGAGATGCCGCCACAGTCACTGAAAGGTGTTACATAGATGCGTATTATATGGACGCTATATGGATGGCATAAGCATGGTCCGTTTGCTGTGCTTTTTTTTTCTCGCACACATTGACTTGCATTGGCGAGTCTCGTCTGATATATGCAGCCACTTGCAGCATGCTGTGATTTTTTTTTTCTCAGTTCGATCCGAGCTGGGAAAAAAAAATCACAGATGAACACATAATCATTCAATAACAAGAGTCAGAGTGCAATCCAATTTTTTTTATCAGATTGCACTCGTGTGATTTAAACGCAGATGAGTATGAGCCCTTAGACTCAGCCAAAAGATTGTAGACCTAGAGTATATCTTATTGCTCTAATAGGCATCTAGTCATTCAACAGAGGCCATTAACTATATATTCTACAGTATATAAAAAGCAGTGCAGGAGGCAGCAGTGAAGGACATGACAAATATTAATAACAATATGTAAAATAATCACAGGCTGCAATTACCCACCATATTTTTTCTTAAACCATGAAATCAACTTTTTCTTGCCGTTGTAAATTTGAAATGACAGTGATAGCTATTATGACATCACAAGGCACATGACATCATAGACATCACAATTGGAATAGAATGTATAAATTTCTACACTGCTGCCATCTTGTGTCACTATAACCTGACAGCTGGAAGAGGACGAGTCCAGGTAAGTAGCTCTTTACTTTTAGCTTTGGTATACTTATAATGTATCCACCGGATTTATCATGGATTGCCGGGAACACTCTGTAATAAGACATTTTCAGGACAACCCCTTGTCTAAATGAGAAATTGCTGACGATAGGTGGGTGGGGGAGGTCAAGTTGGGACATCTTTATGGGGCTCCATTTTTGGGTAGTTTTGCCATTTATGTGGACAAATAATTTTATTATCATTCTCTGTTCTCAGATCTTTGGTTCCTATTGAATTAGGGGCTGACATTGGAGTTGTAGTTTAACCCCTTTAAAGCTCAAGACGTACTAATACGTATCTGCGCCATGGGACTTAAGAGCCTGATACGTATTAGTACGTCTTTGCGATCGCGCCTGCACACAGGCTGTGCGGGTGCGATCGCCGCCGGTTGTCAGCCGATTGTCGCAGCTGAGTCGATCGCAGCATTGCGGGGGCAAGGGGAGGTGATCGGGATACTCGCCTCTCCTGCCGGCGTCCAGCGATGTCTGCCGCGGCTTCCTGGATGTTGTCATGACGACCCAATGTCGTCATGACAACATCTGGGTCACCAGACAGCAGGAAGATATTTTGGCATGCGCAGTGCATGACCAAAGTATCTTCTGCATTTGCAGCGCTGACAGCCTGTATAGCACAGGGCTGGTGCTCCATCCCTATGCTATACAGGCGATCAGAATAAAAAAAGTGAAAGTCCCATAGTGGGACAAAGAATAAAAGTAAAAAAAAGTGTCAGAAAGTGAATAAAAAAAAAATACACCAAAAATAAAAATATAATGTACCCATCAATAAATATTATTATGGAAAAAAAAACAATAAAAGTACACATATTTGGTATCGCCGCGTCCAGAATGACCTGACCTATAAAACTGTCCCACTAGTTAGCCCTTTCAGTGAACATGGTAAAAAAAATAAATAAAAAATGAAGCAAAAAACAATGCTTTATCATCATACCGCCAAACAAAAAATGGAATAACACGCGATCAAAAAGACGAATATAAATAATAATGATACCACTGAAAACGTCATCTTGTCCCGCAAAAAACAAGCCGCCATACAGCTCCATCAGCCGAAAAATAAAAAAGTTATAGCTCTCAGAATAAAGCGATGCAAAAAAATGATTTTTTCTATAAAATAGCTTTTATTGTGTAAAAGCGCCAAAACATAGAAAATCGATATAAATGTGGTACCACTGTAAACGTACTGACCCGAAGAATAAAGCTACCTTATCAATTTTACCACACGCGGAACAGCATCAAAAAAAAAAAGCATTTCCTGAATTGTTGGTTTTTGTTTATTCTGCCTCCCATTAATCGGAATAGAGAGCAATCAAAATATGTCACGTGCCTGATAATGGCACCAATAAAAACGTCAACTCATCCCTCAAAAAACAAGACGCCACATGACTCTGTCGGCCAAAATATGGAAAAATTATAGCTCTCAAAATATGGCGATGCAAAAACTAGATTTTACGAAAAAATGCGTCTTTTAGTGTGTGACAGCTGTGAATCATAAAAACCCGATATGATTCTGGTATCGCTGTAATCGCACTGACTCGAAGAATAAAGTTGTCTAAACATCGTAAAATATAAACTCTGGGCTTAGGGTTGTGGTAGGGTTGGGGTTGAGGTTAGGGTTAGGGCTAGGGTTAGGGTTGGGCTAGGCCTGAGAGGATGAGATCCGCCCCTATCACTGGGCAAGAAGCCAAAAGCACAAAATAAAAAGAGAAATCCTACTTCCTCCTTCAGGAGGACCTGGAGTGGGCAAACCCAACACATGAGACACCGGGCTAGAGGCCAACCACGACACAAGCTTTAAAGGGAATCTGTCACCCCCTAGGACTTATCAGACCTCTAATATGGGCATAAAGGTTATAGAAATGTAAATCTATACATACTTCTATGGCCCATATTAGAAGGTCTGCTTGCTTTGAAATATCCTGGCTCCGGCCTGCTCTCGCTCTGGCTCTGGCCTGCCTTTGCCCTGGCTCTGTCCTGCTCTCGCTCTGACTCTGGCCTGCTCTCGCACTGGCTCAGGCCTGCTCTCGCTCTGGCTTCGGCCTGCTCTCGCCCTGGCTCCGGCCTGCCCTTGCTCCGGCCAGCCCTCACCTTTGCTCCGGAAGGCCAGCACCTGCTCTGGCTTCGGCCTGCCCTCGCCTTGGCTCCGGCCTGCTCTCGCCCTGGCTCCGGCCTGCCCTCGCACTGGCTCCGGCCTGCTCTCGCCCTGGCTCCGGCCTGCCCTCGCCCTGGCTCCGGCCTGCTCTCTAACTGGCTCCGGCCTGCCCTCGCCCTGGCTCCGGCCTGATCTCGCTCTGGCTCCGGCCTGCTCTCGCTCTGGCTCTGGCCTGCCTCGCCTTGGCTCCGGCCTGCTCTCGCTCTGGCTCCGGCCTCCTCTCGCTCTGATTCTGGTCTGCCCTCACCTTGGCTCCGGTCTGCTCTCGCCCTTGCTCCGACCTGCTCTCGCCCTTGCTCCGGCCTGCTCTCGCTCTGGCTTCGGCCTGCCCTTGCTCTGGCCAGCCCTCGCCTTTGCTCCGGAAGGCCAGCACCTGCTCTGGCTTCGGCCTGCGCTCGCCTTGGCTCCGGCCTGCACTCGCCCTGGCTCCGGCCTGCCCTCGCCCTGGCTCCAGCCTGCCCTCGCCCTGGCTCCGGCCTGCCCTCTAACTGGCTCCGGCCTGCCCTCTCTCTAGCTCCGGCATGATCTCGCGCTGGCTCTGGCCTGCTCTCGCTCTGGCCTGCCTCGCCTTGGCTCCGGCCTGCTGTCGCTCTGGCTCCGGCCTGCTCTGGCTAGGCTCTGTCCTGCCCTCGCCTTGGCTATGGCTTGCTCTCGCCCTGGCTCCTGCTTCCCTAGTCCTGGCTCCGGCCTGCTCTGGCTCTGGCCTGCCCTTGCCTTGGCTCCGATCTGCTCTCGCCCTGGCTCGTGCCTGCTCTCGCTCTGGCTTCGGCCTGCACTCGCCCTTGCTTCGACCTGCCCTTGCTCTGGCTCCTGCCAGCCCTCGCATTGGCTCCTGCCGGCTCCTGCTCTGGCTTCGGCCTGCCCTCGCCTTGGCTCCGGCCTGCTCTCGCCCTGGCTCCGGCCTGATCTCGCTCTGGCTCTGTCCTGCTCTCGCTCTGGCTCTGGCCTGCTCTTGTTCTGGCTCTGGCCTGCACTCACCTTGTCTCCAGCCTGGTCTCGCTCTTGCTTTGGCCTGCCCTCACCTTGTCTCCAGCCTGGTCTCGCTCTTGCTTTGGCCTTCCCTCGCCCTGGCTCCGGCCTGCCCTTGCTTTGGCTCCGGCAAGCCCTCGCCTTGGCTCTGACCAGCTCTCACCCTGGCTGCGGCCTGCCCTCCCACTGGCTCCGGCTTGCCCTCGCCCTGGCTCCGGCCTGCTCTCCCTCTGGCTCCGGCCTGCCCTCGCCTTGGCTCCAGCATGCTCTTGCTCTGGCCTGCCCTCGTCTTGACTCCGGCCTGCTCTCGCTCTGGTTCTGGCCTGCCTTCGCCTTGGCTCCGGCCTGCTCCTGCCCTGGCTCCGGCCTACCCTCGCCCTGGCTCCGGACTTCCATCTAACTGGCTCCGGCCTTCTCTCGCTCTGGCTCCGGCCTGCTCTTGCCCTGCCTCTGGCCTGCCCTCGCCCTGGCTCCGGCCTGCTCTTGCTCTGGATCTGGCCAGCTCTTGCTCTGGCTCTGGCCTGCCCTTGTCTTGACTCTGGCCTGCTCTCGCCCTGGCTCTGACCTGCTCTCACTCTGGCCTGCACTTGCTCTGGCTCCGGCCTGCTCTCTCTATGGCTCTCAGAGCCTGCCCATGCCTTGGCTCCGGCCTGCTCTTCCTCTGGCTCTGGCCTGCCCTCGTCTTGACTCTGGCCTGATCTCGCTCTTGTTCTGGCCTGCCTTCGCCTTGGCTCCGGCCTGCTCTTGCTCAGGCCTGCTCTCGCTCTGGCCTGCTCTCGCTCTGGCTCTGGCCTGCCGTTGCCTTGGCTCCGGGCTGCTCTCGCTCTGGTTCTGGCCTGCTCTCACTCTGGCCTCCCCTCGCCTTGGCTCCGGCCTGCTCTCGTTCTGGCTCTGGCCTGCCCTCACCTTGGCTCCGACCTGCTCTTGCTCTAGCTCTGGCCAGCCCTCGCCTTGGCTCCGGCCTGCTCTTGCTCTGGCCTGCCCTGGCTCTGCCTCTGGCCTGCCCTCGCCTTGGCTCCGGCCAGCTCTCACCTTGGCTCCAGCCTGCTCTCGCTCTAGTTCCGGACTGCCCTTGCCCTGGCTCCGGCCTGCCATCGCTCTGGCCTGCCCTCGCCTAAGCTCCGGCCTGCTCTCGCCCTGGCTCCGGCCTGCTCTCACTTTGGCTCTGGCCCGCCCTCGCCCTGGCTCCAGCCTGCTCTCTCTCTGGCTCTGGCCTGCCATCGCCCTGGCTCCGGCCTACTCTCTCTCTGGCTCTGGCCTGCTCTCGCTCTGGCTCTGGCCTCGCCCTGGCTCCTGCCTGTTCTCGCCCTGGTTCCGGCCTGCCCTTACCTTGACTCACTCGGTCCTTCTCTCGTTCTGGCTCTGGCCTGCCCTTGCCTTGGCTCTGGTCTACTCTCGCTCTGGCTCTGGCCTGCCCTCGACTTGGCTCCGGTCTGCTCTCGCTCTGGCTCCGGCCTGCTCTCGCTCTGGCTTGCCCTCGCCTTGGCTCCGGCCTGCTCTCGCCTTGTCTCCGGCCTGCCCTCTCTCTGGCTCTGGCCTGCCCTCGCCCTGGCTCCGGCATGTTCTCGCCCTGGCTCTGGCCTACTCTTGTTCTGGCCTGCTCTCCCTCTGGCCTCGCCCTGTCTCCGGCCTGCTCTCGCCCTTGTTCCGGCCTGCCCCTGCCTTGGCTCCGGCCTTCTCTCGCTCTGGGTCTGGCCAGCCCTTGCCTTGGCTCTGGCCTACTCTCGCTCTGGCTCTGGTGTGCCCTCGCCTTGGATCCGGCCTGCTCTCGCCCTGACTCTGGCCTGCTCTGGATCTGGCTCTGGCCAGCCCTCGCCCTGGCTCCGGCCCGCTCTTGCTCTGGCTCTAGCCTGTTCTTGCTCTGGCTCTAGCCTGCTCTTTCTCTGGCTCTGGCCTGCCCTCTTCTTGACTCCGGCCTGTTCTCGCCCCTGTTCCCGTCTGCCCTTGCCTTGGCTCCGGCCTTCTCTCGATCTGGCTCTGGCCTGCCCTTGCCTTGGCTCTGGCCTACTCTCCGCTCTGGCTCTTGCCTGCCCTCGCTCTGGCTCCGGCCTGCTCTGGCCTGCTCTCGCTCTGGCGTGCCCTCGCCTTGGCTCCGGCCTGCTCTCGCTCTGACTCTGGCCTGCCCTCGCCCTGACTCCGGCCTGCCCTCGCCCTGACTCCGGCCTGCTCTGGATCTGGCTCTGGCCTGCCCTCGCCTTGGCTCTGGTCTGCCCTCGCCTTGGCTCCAGCCTGCTCTCGCCTTGGCTCCGTCCGGCCTGCTCTCGCTCTGGTTCCGGCCTGCCCTTGCTCTGGCTCTGGCCTGACCTCGCCCTGGCTCCGGCATTCTCTTGCTCTGGCTCTGGCCTGCTCTTGCTCTGGCCTTCCCTCATCTTGACGCTGGCCTGTTCTCGCTCTTGTTCTGGCCTGCCTTCGCCTTGGCTCCGGCCTGCTCTCGCTCTGGCTCAGGCCTGCTTTCGCTCTGGCTCTGGCCTGCCCTTGCCTTGGCTCTGGACTGCTTTCTCTCTGGCTCTGGCCTGCTCTCGCTCTAGCCTGCACTCGCTTTGGCTATGGCCGGCTCTCGCCCTGGCTCTGGGCTGCCTTCGCCCTGGCTCTGGCCTGCTCTCTCTCTGGCTCTGGCCTGCCCTCGCCATGGCTCTGGCCTACTCTCGCTCTGGCCTCGCCCTGGTTCCGGCCTGCTCTTGCCTTGGCTCTGGCTTTCTATCGCTCTGTCTCTGGCCTACCCTTGCTTTGGCTCTGGCCTTCCCTCGCCTTGGCTCCGGCCTGCTCTCGCCATGGCTCCGGCCTGCTCTCGGTCTGGCTCTGGCCTGGCCTCCCTCGCCTTGGCTCCGGCCTGCCCTCGCCTTGGCTCCGGCCTGCTCTCGCCTTGGCTCCGGCCTGTCCTCGCCCTGGCTCCGGCCTGTCCTCGCCCTGGCTCCGGCCTGCCCTCGCTCTGGCTCCGGCCAGCCCTCGCCTTGGCTCTGGCCTGCTCTCGCCCTGGCTCCGGCCTGCCCTTGCTCTGGCTCTGGCCTGCCCTCACCCTGGCTCCGGCCTGCTCTTGCTCTTGCTCTGGCTCTAGCCTGCTCTTGCTCTGGCTCTGGCCTGCCCTCGTCATGACTCTGGCCTGTTCTCGCCCTTGTTCCCGTCTGCCCTTGCCTTGGCTCCGGCCTTCTCTCGATCTGGCTCTGGCCTGCCCTTGCCTTGGCTCTGGCCTACTCTCGCTCTGGCTCTTGCCTGCCCTCGCTCTGGCTCTGGCCTGCTCTGGCCTGCTCTCGCTCTGGCGTGCCCTCGCCTTGGCTCCGTCCTGCTCACGCTCTGACTCTGGCCTGCCCTCGCCCTGACTCCGGCCTGCTCTGGATCTGTCTCTGGCCTGCCCTCGCCTTGGCTCTGGCCTGCCCTCGCCTTGGCTCTGGCCTGCCCTCGCCTTGGCTCCAGCCTGCTCTCGCCTTGGCTCCGGCCTGCTCTCGCTCTGGTTCCGGCCTGCCCTTGCTCTGGCTCTGGCCTGACCTCGCCCTGGCTCCGGCATGCTCTTGCTCTGGCTCTGGCCTGCCCTCATCTTGACGCCGGCCTGTTCTCGCTCTTGTTCTGGCCTGCCTTCGCCTTGGCTCCAGCTTGCTCTCGCTCTGGCTCAGGCCTGCTTTCGCTCTGGCTCTGGCCTGCCCTTGCCTTGGCTCTGGACTGCTTTCTCTCTGGCTCTGGCCTGCTCTCGCTCTAGCCTGCACTCGCTTTGGCTCCGGCCTGTCCTCGCCCTGGCTCCGGCCTGCCCTCGCTCTGGCTCCGGCCAGCCCTCGCCTTGGCTCTGGCCTGCTCTCGCCCTGGCTCCGGCCTGCCCTTGCTCTGGCTCTGGCCTGCCCTCACCCTGGCTCCGGCCTGCTCTTGCTCTTGCTCTGGCTCTAGCCTGCTCTTGCTCTGGCTCTGGCCTGCCCTCGTCATGACTCTGGCCTGTTCTCGCCCTTGTTCCCGTCTGCCCTTGCCTTGGCTCCGGCCTTCTCTCGATCTGGCTCTGGCCTGCCCTTGCCTTGGCTCTGGCCTACTCTCGCTCTGGCTCTTGCCTGCCCTCGCTCTGGCTCTGGCCTGCTCTGGCCTGCTCTCGCTCTGGCGTGCCCTCGCCTTGGCTCCGTCCTGCTCACGCTCTGACTCTGGCCTGCCCTCGCCCTGACTCCGGCCTGCTCTGGATCTGGCTCTGGCCTGCCCTCGCCTTGGCTCTGGCCTGCCCTCGCCTTGGCTCTGGCCTGCCCTCGCCTTGGCTCTGGCCTGCCCTCGCCTTGGCTCCAGCCTGCTCTCGCCTTGGCTCCGGCCTGCTCTCGCTCTGGTTCCGGCCTGCCCTTGCTCTGGCTCTGGCCTGACCTCGCCCTGGCTCCGGCATGCTCTTGCTCTGGCTCTGGCCTGCTCTTGCTCTGGCCTGCCCTCATCTTGACGCCGGCCTGTTCTCGCTCTTGTTCTGGCCTGCCTTCGCCTTGGCTCCAGCTTGCTCTCGCTCTGGCTCAGGCCTGCTTTCGCTCTGGCTCTGGCCTGCCCTTGCCTTGGCTCTGGACTGCTTTCTCTCTGGCTCTGGCCTGCTCTCGCTCTAGCCTGCACTCGCTTTGGCTATGGCCTGCTCTCGCCCTGGCTCTGGCCTGCTCTCGCTCTGGCACTGGGCTGCCTTCGCCCTGGCTCCGGCCTGCTCTCTCTCTGGCTCTGGCCTGCCCTCGCCATGGCTCTGGCCTACTCTCGCTCTGGCCTCGCCCTGGTTCCGGCCTGCTCTTGCCTTGGCTCTGGCCTTCTATCGCTCTGGCTCTGGCCTACCCTTGCCTTGGCTCTGGCCTTCCCTCGCCTTGGCTCCGGCCTGCTCTCGCCATGGCTCCGGCCTGCTCTCGGTCTGGCTCTGGCCTGCCCTCCCTCGCCATGGCTCCGGCCTGCCCTCGCCTTGGCTCCGGCCTGCTCTCGCCTTGGCTCCGGCCTGTCCTCGCCCTGGCTCCGGCCTGCCCTCGCTCTAGCTCCGGCCAGCCCTCGCCTTGACTCTGGCCTGCTCTCGCCCTGGCTCCGGCCTGCCCTTGCTCTGGCTCTGGCCTGCCCTCACCCTGGCTCCGGCCTGCTCTTGCTCTGGCTCTGGCCTGCCCTCGTCTTGACTCTGGCCTGTTCTCGCCCTTGTTCCCGTCTGCCCTTGCCTTGGATCCGGCCTTCTCTCGATCTGGCTCTGGCCTGCCCTTGCCTTGGCTCTGGCCTACTCTCGCTCTGGCTCTTGCCTGCCCTCGCTCAGGCTCCGGCCTGCTCTGGCCTGCTCTCGCTCTGGCGTGCCTTCGCCTTGGCTCCGGCCTGCTCTCGCTCTGACTCTGGCCGGCCCTCGCCCTGACTCCGTCCAGCCTGCTCTGGATCTGGCTCTGGCCTGCCCTCGCCTTGGCTCCGGCCTGCTCTCGGTCTGGCTCTGGCCTGCCCTCGCCTTGGCTCCAGCCTGCTCTCGGTCTGGCTCCGGCCTGCTCTCGCTCTGGTTCCGGCCTGCCCTTGCTCTGGCCTGACCTCGCCTGGCTCCGGCATGCTCTTGCTCTGGCTCTGGCCTGCTCTTGCTCTGTCCTGCCCTCATCTTGACGCCGGCCTGTTCTCGCTCTTGTTCTGGCCTGCCTTCGCCTTGGCTCCGGCCTGCTCTCGCTCTGGCTCAGGCCTGCTTTCGCTCTGGCTCTGGCCTGCCCTTGCCTTGGCTCTGGACTGCTTTCTCTCTGGCTCTGGCCTGCTCTCGCTCTGGCCTGCACTCGCTTTGGCTATGGCCGGCTCTCGCCCTGGCTCTGGCCTGCTCTCGCTCTGGCACTGGGCTGCCTTCGCCCTGGCTCCGGCCTGCTCTCTCTCTGGCTCTGGCCTGCCCTCGCCATGGCTCTGGCCTACTCTCGCTCTGGCCTCGCCCTGGTTTCGGCCTGCTCTTGCCTTGGCTCTGGACTTCTATCGCTCTGGCTCTGGCCTACCCTTGCCTTGGCTCTGGCCTTCCCTCGCCTTGGCTCCGGCCTGCTCTCGCCATGGCTCCGGCCTGCTCTCGGTCTGGCTCCGGCCTGCCCTCGCCTTGGCTCCGGCCTGCCCTCGCCTTGGCTCCGGCCTGCTCTCGCCTTGGCTCCGGCCTGTCCTTGCCGTGGCTCCGGCCTGCCGTCGCTCTGGCTCCGGCCAGCCCTCGCCTTCGCTCCAGCCTGCTCTCGCCCTGGCTCCGGCCTGCCCTTGCTCTGGCTCTGGCCTGCCCTCACCCTGGCTCCGGCCTGCTCTTGCTCTGGCTCTAGCCTGCTCTTCCTCTGGCTCTGGCCTGCCCTCGTCTTGACTCTGGCCTGTTCTCGCCCTTGTTCCCGTCTGCCCTTGCCTTGGCTCCGGCCTTCTCTCGATCTGGCTCTGGCCTGCCCTTGCCTTGGCTCTGGCCTACTCTCGCTCTGGCTCTTGCCTGCCCTCGCTCTGGCTCCGGCCTGCTCTGGCCTGCTCGCGCTCTGGCGTGCCCTCGCCTTGTCTCCAGCCTGCTCTCGCTCTTACTCTGGCCGGCCCTCGCCCTGGACTCCGGCCTGCTCTCGGTCTGGCTCTGGCCTGCCCTCGCCTTGGCTCCAGCCTGCTCTCGCTCTGGTTCCGGCCTGCCCTTGCTCTGGCTCTGGCCTGACCTCGCCCTGGCTCCGGCATGCTCTTGCTCTGGCTCTGGCCTGCTCTTGCTCTGGCCTGCCCTCATCTTGACGCCGGCCTGTTCTCGCTCTTGTTCTGGCCTGCCTTCGCCTTGGCTCCGGCCTGCTCTGGCTCAGGCCTGCTTTCGCTCTGGCTCTGGCCTGCCCTTGCCTTGGCTCTGGACTCCTTTCTCTCTGGCTCTGGCCTGCTCTCGCTCTGGCTGCACTCGCTTTGGCTATGGCCGGCTCTCGCCCTGGCTCTGGCCTGCTCTCGCTCTGGCACTGGGCTGCCTTCGCCCTGGCTCCGGCCTGCTCTCTCTCTGGCCTGCCCTCGCCATGGCTCTGGCCTACTCTCGCTCTGGCCTCGCCCTGGTTCCGGCCTGCTCTTGCCTTGGCTCTGGCCTTCTATCGCTCTGGCTCTGGCCTACCCTTGCCTTGGCTCTGTCCTTCCCTCGCCTTGGCTCCGGCCTGCTCTCGCCATGGCTCCGGCCTGCTCTCGGTCTGGCTCCGGCCTGCCCTCGCCTTGGCTCCGGCCTGCCCTCGCCTTGGCTCCGGCCTGCTCTCGCTCTGGCACTGGGCTGCCTTCGCCCTGGCTCCGGCCTGCTCTCTCTCTGGCTCTGGCCTGCCCTCGCCATGGCTCTGGCCTACTCTCGCTCTGGCCTCGCCCTGGTTCCGGCCTGCTCTTGCCTTGGCTCTGGCCTTCTATCGCTCTGGCTCCGGCCTGTCCTTGCCGTGGCTCCGGCCTGCCGTCGCTCTGGCTCTGGCCAGCCCTCGAGGGCCTTGGCTCCGGCCTGCTCTCGCCCTGGCTCTTGCTCTGGCTCTGGCCTGCCCTCACCCTGGCTCCGGCCTGCTCTTGCTCTGGCTCTAGCCTGCTCTTGCTCTGGCTCTGGCCTGCCCTCGTCTTGACTCTGGCCTGTTCTCGCCCTTGTTCCCGTCTGCCCTTGCCTTGGCTCCGGCCTTCTCTCGATCTGGCTCTGGCCTGCCCTTGCCTTGGCTCTGGCCTACTCTCGCTCTGGCTCTTCCGGCCGGGCCCCATGCTGTAGTCAGGGCAGTCATGCCATGATGGCGGCCCTGCTGGAGGCTGGGGGGGCCCCCTCTCCCTCGGCGGTCCCCGTTCAATGAACCGGCTGCACGGGCGGTAGGTCCGCCCCTGGTACTACATCTCTAAAAAGGTATATCTGCTTTAAAAATAGTGCCTGCCCTCGCTCTGGCTCCGGCCTGCTCTGGCCTGCTCTCGCTCTGGCGTGCCCTCGCCTTGGCTCCGGCCTGCTCTCGCTCTGACTCTGGCCGGCCCTCGCCCTGACTCCTTCCTGCTCTGGATCTGGCTCTGGCCTGCCCTCGCCTTGTCTCCGGCCTGCTCTCGGTCTGGCTCTGGCCTGCCCTCGCCTTGGCTCCAGCCTGCTCTCGGTTTGGCTCCGGCCTGCCCTCGCTCTGGTTCCGGCCTGCCCTTGCTCTGGCTCTGGCCTGACCTCGCCCTGGCTCCGGCATGCTCTTGCTCTGGCTCTGGCGTGCTCTTGCTCTGGCCTGCCCTCATCTTGACGCCGGCCTGTTCTCGCTCTTGTTCTGGCCTGCCTTCGCCTTGGCTCCGGCCTGCTCTCGGTCTGGCTCAGGCCTGCTCTCGGTCTGGCTCAGGCCTGCTCTTGGTCTGGCTCAGGCCTGCTTTCGCTCTGGCTCTGGCCTGCTCTCGCTCTGGCCTGCACTCGCTTTGGCTATGGCCGGCTCTCGCCCTGGCTCCGGCCTCCTCTCGCTCTGCCACTGGGCTGCCTTCGCCCTGGCTCCGGCCTGCTCTCTCTCTGGCTCTGGCCTGCCCTCGCCATGGCTCTGGCCTACTCTTGCTCTGGCCTCGCCCTGGTTCCGGCCTGCTCTTGCCTTGGCTCTGGCCTTCTATCGCTCTGGCTCTGGCCTACCCTTGCCCTGGCTCTGGCCTACCCTTGCCTTGGCTCTGGCCTTCCCTCGCTTTGGCTACGGCCTGCTCTCGCCCTGGCTCCGACCTGCTCTCGCTCTGGCCTTCCCTCGCCCTGGCTCCGGCCTGCCCATGCCTTGGCTCCGGCCTGCTCTTCCTCTGGCTCTGGCCTGCCCTCGTTTTGAGTCTAGCCTGATCTCGCTCTTTTTCTGGCCTGCCTTCGCCTTGGCTCCAGCCGTCTCTCGCTCTTGTTCTGGCTCTGGCCTCGCCCTATCTCCGGCCTGCTCTCGCCCTGGTTCCGGCCTGCTCTCGCCCTGGTTCCGGCCTGCTCTCGCCCTGGTTCCGGCCTGCCCTCGCCTTGGCTCTGGCCTTCTATCGCTCTGGCTCTGGCCTTGGCTCTGGCCTACCCTCGCCTTGGCTCCGGCCTGCTCTTGCCTTGGCTCCGGCCTCCTCTTGCTCTGGCTCCGGCCTGCCCTCACTCTGACTCCGGCCTGCACTTGCATTGGCTCCGGCCAGCAATCGCCCTGCTCTCGATCTCTCTCGCTCTGGCCTGCCCTCGCCCTGGCTCCGGCCTGCTCTCGCTCTGGCTCAGGCCTGCTTTCGCTCTGGCTCTGGCCTGCCCTTGCCTTGGCTCTGGACTGCTTTCTCTCTGGCTCTGGCCTGCTCTCGCTCTAGCCTGCACTCGCTTTGGCTATGGCCGGCTCTCGCCCTGGCTCTGGGCTGCCTTCGCCCTGGCTCTGTCCTGCTCTCTCTCTGGCTCTGGCCTGCCCTCGCCATGGCTCTGGCCTACTCTCGCTCTGGCCTCGCCCTGGTTCCGGCCTGCTCTTGCCTTGGCTCTGGCTTTCTATCGCTCTGGCCTACCCTTGCCTTGGCTCTGGCCTTCCCTCGCCTTGGCTCCGGCCTGCTCTCGCCATGGCTCCGGCCTGCTCTCGGTCTGGCTCTGGCCTGGCCTCCCTCGCCTTGGCTCCGGCCTGCCCTCGCCTTGGCTCCGGCCTGCTCTCGCCTTGGCTCCGGCCTGTCCTCGCCCTGGCTCCGGCCTGTCCTCGCCCTGGCTCCGGCCTGCCCTCGCTCTGGCTCCGGCCAGCCCTCGCCTTGGCTCTGGCCTGCTCTCGCCCCGGCTCCGGCCTGCCCTTGCTCTGGCTCTGGCCTGCCCTCACCCTGGCTCCGGCCTGCTCTTGCTCTTGCTCTGGCTCTAGCCTGCTCTTGCTCTGGCTCTGGCCTGCCCTCGTCATGACTCTGGCCTGTTCTCGCCCTTGTTCCCGTCTGCCCTTGCCTTGGCTCCGGCCTTCTCTCGATCTGGCTCTGGCCTGCCCTTGCCTTGGCTCTGGCCTACTCTCGCTCTGGCTCTTGCCTGCCCTCGCTCTGGCTCTGGCCTGCTCTGGCCTGCTCTCGCTCTGGCGTGCCCTCGCCTTGGCTCCGGCCTGCTCACGCTCTGACTCTGGCCTGCCCTCGCCCTGACTCCGGCCTGCTCTGGATCTGGCTCTGGCCTGCCCTCGCCTTGGCTCTGGCCTGCCCTCGCCTTGGCTCCAGCCTGCTCTCGCCTTGGCTCCGGCCTGCTCTCGCTCTGGTTCCGGCCTGCCCTTGCTCTGGCTCTGGCCTGACCTCGCCCTGGCTCCGGCATGCTCTTGCTCTGGCTCTGGCCTGCTCTTGCTCTGGCCTGCCCTCATCTTGACGCCGGCCTGTTCTCGCTCTTGTTCTGGCCTGCCTTCGCCTTGGCTCCAGCTTGCTCTCGCTCTGGCTCAGGCCTGCTTTCGCTCTGGCTCTGGCCTGCCCTTGCCTTGGCTCTGGACTGCTTTCTCTCTGGCTCTGGCCTGCTCTCGCTCTAGCCTGCACTCGCTTTGGCTATGGCCTGCTCTCGCCCTGGCTCTGGCCTGCTCTCGCTCTGGCACTGGGCTGCCTTCGCCCTGGCTCCGGCCTGCTCTCTCTCTGGCTCTGGCCTGCCCTCGCCATGGCTCTGGCCTACTCTCGCTCTGGCCTCGCCCTGGTTCCGGCCTGCTCTTGCCTTGGCTCTGGCCTTCTATCGCTCTGGCTCTGGCCTACCCTTGCCTTGGCTCTGGCCTTCCCTCGCCTTGGCTCCGGCCTGCTCTCTCCATGGCTCCGGCCTGCTCTCGCCATGGCTCCGGCCTGCTCTCGGTCTGGCTCTGGCCTGCCCTCCCTCGCCATGGCTCCGGCCTGCCCTCGCCTTGGCTCCGGCCTGCTCTCGCCTTGGCTCCGGCCTGTCCTCGCCCTGGCTCCGGCCTGCCCTCGCTCTAGCTCCGGCCAGCCCTCGCCTTGACTCTGGCCTGCTCTCGCCCTGGCTCCGGCCTGCCCTTGCTCTGGCTCTGGCCTGCCCTCACCCTGGCTCCGGCCTGCTCTTGCTCTTGCTCTGGCTCTAGCCTGCTCTTGCTCTGGCTCTGGCCTGCCCTCGTCTTGACTCTGTTCTGTTCTCGCCCTTGTTCCCGTCTGCCCTTGCCTTGGATCCGGCCTTCTCTCGATCTGGCTCTGGCCTGCCCTTGCCTTGGCTCTGGCCTACTCTCGCTCTGGCTCTTGCCTGCCCTCGCTCAGGCTCCGGCCTGCTCTGGCCTGCTCTCGCTCTGGCGTGCCTTCGCCTTGGCTCCGGCCTGCTCTCGCTCTGACTCTGGCCGGCCCTCGCCCTGACTCCGTCCGGCCTGCTCTGGATCTGGCTCTGGCCTGCCCTCGCCTTGGCTCCGGCCTGCTCTCGGTCTGGCTCTGGCCTGCCCTCGCCTTGGCTCCAGCCTGCTCTCGGTCTGGCTCCGGCCTGCTCTCGCTCTGGTTCCGGCCTGCCCTTGCTCTGGCTCTGGCCTGACCTCGCCTGGCTCCGGCATGCTCTTGCTCTGGCTCTGGCCTGCTCTTGCTCTGTCCTGCCCTCATCTTGACGCCGGCCTGTTCTCGCTCTTGTTCTGGCCTGCCTTCGCCTTGGCTCCGGCCTGCTCTCGCTCTGGCTCAGGCCTGCTTTCGCTCTGGCTCTGGCCTGCCCTTGCCTTGGCTCTGGACTGCTTTCTCTCTGGCTCTGGCCTGCTCTCGCTCTGGCCTGCACTCGCTTTGGCTATGGCCGGCTCTCGCCCTGGCTCTGGCCTGCTCTCGCTCTGGCACTGGGCTGCCTTCGCCCTGGCTCCGGCCTGCTCTCTCTCTGGCTCTGGCCTGCCCTCGCCATGGCTCTGGCCTACTCTCGCTCTGGCCTCGCCCTGGTTTCGGCCTGCTCTTGCCTTGGCTCTGGCCTTCTATCGCTCTGGCTCTGGCCTACCCTTGCCTTGGCTCTGGCCTTCCCTCGCCTTGGCTCCGGCCTGCTCTCGGTCTGGCTCCGGCCTGCCCTCGCCTTGGCTCCGGCCTGCTCTCGCCTTGGCTCCGGCCTGCTCTCGCCTTGGCTCCGGCCTGTCCTTGCCGTGGCTCCGGCCTGCCGTCGCTCTGGCTCCGGCCAGCCCTCGCCTTCGCTCCAGCCTGCTCTCGCCCTGGCTCCGGCCTGCCCTTGCTCTGGCTCTGGCCTGCCCTCACCCTGGCTCTGGCCTGCTCTTGCTCTGGCTCTAGCCTGCTCTTCCTCTGGCTCTGGCCTGCCCTCGTCTTGACTCTGGCCTGTTCTCGCCCTTGTTCCCGTCTGCCCTTGCCTTGGCTCCGGCCTTCTCTCGATCTGCCTCTGGCCTGCCCTTGCCTTGGCTCTGGCCTACTCTCGCTCTGGCTCTTGCCTGCCCTCGCTCTGGCTCCGGCCTGCTCTGGCCTGCTCGCGCTCTGGCGTGCCCTCGCCTTGTCTCCGGCCTGCTCTCGCTCTTACTCTGGCCGGCCCTCGCCCTGGACTCCGGCCTGCTCTCGGTCTGGCTCTGGCCTGCCCTCGCCTTTGCTCCAGCCTGCTCTCGCTCTGGTTCCGGCCTGCCCTTGCTCTGGCTCTGGCCTGACCTCGCCCTGGCTCCGGCATGCTCTTGCTCTGGCTCTGGCCTGCTCTTGCTCTGGCCTGCCCTCATCTTGACGCCGGCCTGTTCTCGCTCTTGTTCTGGCCTGCCTTCGCCTTGGCTCCGGCCTGCTCTGGCTCAGGCCTGCTTTCGCTCTGGCTCTGGCCTGCCCTTGCCTTGGCTCTGGACTCCTTTCTCTCTGGCTCTGGCCTGCTCTCGCTTTGGCCTGCACTCGCTTTGGCTATGGCCGGCTCTCGCCCTGGCTCTGGCCTGCTCTCGCTCTGGCACTGGGCTGCCTTCGCCCTGGCTCCGGCCTGCTCTCTCTCTGGCCTGCCCTCGCCATGGCTCTGGCCTACTCTCGCTCTGGCCTCGCCCTGGTTCCGGCCTGCTCTTGCCTTGGCTCTGGCCTTCTATCGCTCTGGCTCTGGCCTACCCTTGCCTTGGCTCTGTCCTTCCCTCGCCTTGGCTCCGGCCTGCTCTCGCCATGGCTCCGGCCTGCTCTCGGTCTGGCTCCGGCCTGCCCTCGCCTTGGCTCCGGCCTGCCCTCGCCTTGGCTCCGGCCTGCTCTCGCTCTGGCACTGGGCTGCCTTCGCCCTGGCTCCGGTCTGCTCTCTCTCTGGCTCTGGCCTGCCCTCGCCATGGCTCTGGCCTACTCTCGCTCTGGCCTCGCCCTGGTTCCGGCCTGCTCTTGCCTTGGCTCTGGCCTTCTATCGCTCTGGCTCCGGCCTGCCCTCGCCTTGGCTCCGGCCTGCTCTCGCTCTGGCACTGGGCTGCCTTCGCCCTGGCTCCGGTCTGCTCTCTCTCTGGCTCTGGCCTGCCCTCGCCATGGCTCTGGCCTACTCTCGCTCTGGCCTCGCCCTGGTTCCGGCCTGCTCTTGCCTTGGCTCTGGCCTTCTATCGCTCTGGCTCCGGCCTGTCCTTGCCGTGGCTCCGGCCTGCCGTCGCTCTGGCTCTGGCCAGCCCTCGCCTTGGCTCCGGCCTGCTCTCGCCCTGGCTCTTGCTCTGGCTCTGGCCTGCCCTCACCCTGGCTCCGGCCTGCTCTTGCTCTGGCTCTAGCCTGCTCTTGCTCTGGCTCTGGCCTGCCCTCGTCTTGACTCTGGCCTGTTCTCGCCCTTGTTCCCGTCTGCCGTTGCCTTGGCTCCGGCCTTCTCTCGATCTGGCTCTGGCCTGCCCTTGCCTTGGCTCTGGCCTACTCTCGCTCTGGCTCTTCCGGCCGGGCCCCATGCTGTAGTCAGGGCAGTCATGCCATGATGGCGGCCCTGCTGGAGGCTGGGGGGGCCCCCTCTCCCTCGGCGGTCCCCGTTCAATGAACCGGCTGCACGGGCGGTAGGTCCGCCCCTGGTACTACATCTCTAAAAAGGTATATCTGCTTTAAAAATAGTGCCTGCCCTCGCTCTGGCTCCGGCCTGCTCTGGCCTGCTCTCGCTCTGGCGTGCCCTCGCCTTGGCTCCGGCCTGCTCTCGCTCTGACTCTGGCCGGCCCTCGCCCTGACTCCTTCCTGCTCTGGATCTGGCTCTGGCCTGCCCTCGCCTTGTCTCCGGCCTGCTCTCGGTCTGGCTCTGGCCTGCCCTCGCCTTGGCTCCAGCCTGCTCTCGGTTTGGCTCCGGCCTGCCCTCGCTCTGGTTCCGGCCTGCCCTTGCTCTGGCTCTGGCCTGACCTCGCCCTGGCTCCGGCATGCTCTTGCTCTGGCTCTGGCCTGCTCTTGCTCTGGCCTGCCCTCATCTTGACGCCGGCCTGTTCTCGCTCTTGTTCTGGCCTGCCTTCGCCTTGGCTCCGGCCTGCTCTCGGTCTGGCTCAGGCCTGCTTTCGCTCTGGCTCTGGCCTGCTCTCGCTCTGGCCTGCACTCGCTTTGGCTATGGCCGGCTCTCGCCCTGGCTCCGGCCTCCTCTCGCTCTGGCACTGGGCTGCCTTCGCCCTGGCTCCGGCCTGCTCTCTCTCTGGCTCTGGCCTGCCCTCGCCATGGCTCTGGCCTACTCTTGCTCTGGCCTCGCCCTGGTTCCGGCCTGCTCTTGCCTTGGCTCTGGCCTTCTATCGCTCTGGCTATGGCCTACCCTTGCCCTGGCTCTGGCCTACCCTTGCCTTGGCTCTGGCCTTCCCTCGCTTTGGCTACGGCCTGCTCTCGCCCTGGCTCCGACCTGCTCTCGCTCTGGCCTTCCCTTGCCCTGGCTCCGGCCTGCCCATGCCTTGGCTCCGGCCTGCTCTTCCTCTGGCTCTGGCCTGCCCTCGTTTTGAGTCTAGCCTGATCTCGCTCTTTTTCTGGCCTGCCTTCGCCTTGGCTCCAGCCGTCTCTCGCTCTTGTTCTGGCTCTGGCCTCGCCCTATCTCCGGCCTGCTCTCGCCCTGGTTCCGGCCTGCCCTCGCCTTGGCTCTGGCCTTCTATCGCTCTGGCTCTGGCCTGCCCTTGCCTTGGCTCTGGCCTACCCTCGCCTTGGCTCCGGCCTGCTCTCGCCTTGGCTCCGGCCTCCTCTTGCTCTGGCTCCGGCCTGCCCTCACTCTGACTCCGGCCTGCACTTGCATTGGCTCCGGCCAGCAATCGCCCTGCTCTCGATCTCTCTCGCTCTGGCCTGCCCTCGCCCTGGCTCCGGCCTGCTCTCTCTCTGGCCTGCCCTCGTCTTGACTCTAGCCTGATCTCGCTCTTGTCCTGGCCTGCCTTCGCCATGGCTCCAGCCTGCTCTCGCTCTGGCTCAGGCGTGCTCTCGCTCTGGTTCTGGCCTGCCCTAGCTCTGGCTCCGGACTGCTCTCGCTCTGGCCTGCCCTCGCCCTGGCTCCGGTATACTCTCGCTCTGGTTCTGACCTGCTCTGGCCTCGCCCTGTCTCCGGCCTGCTCTCGCCCTTGTTCCGGCCTGCCCTTGTTTTGGCTCCGGCCTTCTCTCGATCTGGCTCTGGCCTGCCCTTGCCTTGGCTCTGGCCTACTCTCGCTCTGGCCTGCCCTCGCCCTGGCTCCGGCCTGCTCTCACTCTGGCTCTGACCTGCTCTGGCGTGCCCTCGCCTTGGCTCCGGCCTGCTCTCGGTATGACTCTGGCCTGCCCTCGCCGTGACTCCGGCCTGCTCTGGATCTGGCTCTGGCCTGCCCTCGCCTTGGCTCCAGCCTGCTCTCGCTCTGGCCTGCCCTCGCCTTGGCTCCGGCCTGCTCTCGCTCTGGCTCCGGCCAGCCCTCGCCTTGGCTCTGGCCTGCTCTCGCCCTGGCTCCGGCCTGCCTTTGCTCTGGCTCCGGTCAGCCCTCGCCTTAGCTCCGGCCTGCTCTCGCCCTTGCCCCGACTTGCTCTTGCTCTGGCTCTGGCCTGCCCTCGCCCTGGCTCCGGCCTGCTCTTGCTCTGGATTTGGCCGGCTCTTGCTCTGGCCTGCCCTTGTCTTGACTCCGGCGTGCTCTTGCTTTTCTTCGGGCCTTCCTTCACCTTGGCGCCGGCCAGCCCTTACTCTGGCTCAAGCCTGCTACATCTGGCTCTGGCCTGCCCACGCTTTGGCTCTGGCCTGCTCTCGCTCTGGCTCTGGCCTGCCCTCACCTTGGCTCCGTAAAAACTGTATTTTTCAAATTAATTGGTCTTGTGGGTGCATTGAGCATACTTGTCACCTCTGATGTCACTACTATAGTCCATGATTTTCTGCCATGGACAACTGGCCACTATGGTTCATCCTTTCTCTGCTCAAGACTCAATGGGGGACCACAGCAATAATGCTTTTAAAAAGTCATAGAATCTAAAGAAGTTGTCCAATGGTATAAAATAACAAACTGAGCAACACTCGCCATACCAATTCCTGCTGCTCCTGTGCTACCACTTGATGTTTCGACACAGACATGTAACCACTTCAAATAATCACTGGCTGCAGAAGTGAACTCAGTGTTGTCCGCTGCGGCACTGAGTTCACTTCTGCAGCCAGTGATTATTTGAAGTGGTTACATGTCTGTGTCGAAACATCAAGTTGTAGCACAGGAGCAGCAGGAATTGGTATGGCGAGTGTTGCTCAGTTTGTTATTTTATACCATTGGACAACTTCTTTAGATTCTATGACTTTTTAAAAGCCTGCCCTCGCCGTGGCTCCGGCCTGTCCTTGCTCTGTCTCCGGCCAGCCTCGCCTTGACTAGAGCCTGCTCTCGCCCTGGCTCCGGCCTGCTCTCGCTCTGCTTCTGGCCTGCCTTCCTTCGCCTTGGCTCCGGCCTGCCCTCGCTCTGGCTCAAGCCTGTTACATCTGGCTCTGGCCTGCCCTTTCCTTGGCTCCGGACTGCTCTCGCTCTGGCCGGCTCCTGCCTTGGCTCCGGACTGCTTTCGCTCTGGCTTGCTCTCGCTCTGGCTTGGGCCTGTCTTTGCCTTGGCTCCGGCCTGCTCTCGCTCTGGCCTACTCTTGCTCTGGCCTACCCTGGCTCTGTCTCTTGCCTGGCTTTGCCTTGGCTCCAGCCTGCTCTCGCTCTAGCTCCGTACTGCTCTCACCCTGGCTCCGCTATGCCATAGCCCTGGCTCCGTCCTGCTCTCGCCCTGGCTCCGGCCTGCTCTCTCTCTGGCTCTGGCCTGCCCATGCCTTGGCTCCGGCCTGCTCTCTCTCTTGCTCTGGCCTGCCCTTGCCTTAGCTCTGGCCGGCTCTAGCTCTGACTCTGGCCTGCCCTCGTCCTGGCTCCGGCCTGCCCTCGTCCTTGCTCAGGCCTGCCCTCGTCCTTGCTCAGGCCTGCTCTCGTTCTGGTCTACCCTCGCCTTGGCTCCGGACTGCTCTTCCCTTGGCTCAGGCCTGCTCTCGCTCTGGCTCAGGCCTGCTCTCTCTCTGGCTCCGGCGTGCTCTCTCTCTGGCTCGGACCAGCCCTTGCTCTAGCTCCGGCCGGCCCTCGCATTCGCTCCGGCCTGCTCTCGCCCTGGCTCCGACCTGCTCTCGCTCTGGCCTGCCCTCGCTCTGTCTCCGGCCTGCTCTCTCTCTGGCTCTCGACTGCCGAAGCCTTGGCTCCGGCCTGCTCTTGCTCTGGCTCAGGCCTGCTCTCGTTCTGGCTCAGGCCTGCCCTAGCCTTGGCTCCGGACTGCTCTCGCTCTGGCCTGATCTCGCTCTTGTTCTGGCCTGCCTTCGCCTTGGCTCCGGCCTGCTCTTGCTCTGGCTCAGGCCTGCTCTCGTTCTGGCTCAGGCCTGCCCTAGCCTTGGTTCCGGACTGCTCTCGCTCTGGCCTGTTCTCGCTCAGGCCTCCCCTCGCCTTGGCTCCGGCCTGCTCTCGCTCTGGCCTGCCATTGCCTTGGCTCCGGCCTGCTCTGGCTCTGGCCTGCCCTGGCTCTGCCCTCGCCTTGGCTCCAGCCAGCTCTCACCTTGGCTCTGGCCTGCTCTCGCTCTAGTTCCGGACTGCCCTGCTCTCGCTCTGGCCTGCCCTCGCCCTGGCTCCGACCTGCTCTTACACTGGCTCTGGCCTGCCCTCGCCCTGGCCCTGGCCTGCTCTCGCTCTGGCTCTGGCCTGCTCTCGCTCTGTCGTGCCCTCGCCTTGGCTCCGTCCTGCTCTCGCTCTGACTCTGGCCTGCCCTCGCCCTGGCTCTGGCCTGCTCTGGATCTGGCTCTGGCCTGCCTTCTCCTTGGCTACGGCCTGCTCCCGCCCTGGCTCCGGCCTGCTCTTGCTCTGGACTGCCCTCGCCTTGGCTCTGGCCTGCTCTCGCATTGGCTCAGGCTTGCTCTTGCTCTGGCTCCGGCCTGCCCTCGCCCTGGCTCCGGCCTGCCCTCGCTCTGACTCTGGCCAGCCCTCACCTTGGCTCCGGCCTGCTCTCGCCCTGGATCCGGCCTGCTCTTGCTCTGGATCTGGCCTGCTCTCGCCCTGGCTCCGGCCTGCTCTTGCTCTGGCTCAGGCCTGTCTTCGCCTTGGCTCCGGCCTGCTCTCGCTCTGGTTCAGGCCAACTCTCGCTCTGGCCTACCCTTGCCTTGGCTCCGAACTGCTCTCGCTCGCTCTGGCTCTGGCGTGCTCTCGCCCTGGCTCCGGCCTGCTCTCGCTCTGGCTCTGGCCTGCTCTCGCCCTTGCTCCGACCTGCTCTCGCTCTAGCTCCGGACTTCCCTCGCCCTGGCTCCGGCCTGCCATCGCTCTGGCTCCAGCCTGCCCTCGCCTTGGCTCCGACCTGTTCTCGCTCTGTTTCTAGCCTGCCCTCGCCAAGGCTCCGCCCTGCTCTCTGTCTGGCTCTGGCCTACTCTTGCTCTGGCTCTGGCCTGTTCTCGCCAAGGTTCCGGCCTAACCTTGCCTTGACTCCGGCCTTCTCTCACTCTGGCTCCGGCCTGCCCTCGCCGAGGCTCCAGCCTGCCCTCGCCGAGGCTCCAGCCTGCTCTCGCTCTGGCCGGCTCTCGCTCTGGCTCTGGCCTGCCCTTGTCCTGGCTCCGGCCTGTTTTCACTCTGGCTCTGGCCTACCCTCGCCTTGGCTCCGGCCTACCCTCACCTTGGCTCCGGCCTGCTCTCGCTCTGGCTCCGGCATGCCCTCGCCCTGACTCCAGCCTGCCCTTGCTCTGGCTGGGGCCTACTCTCGCCTTGGCTCTGACTTGCTCTCGCTCTGGCCTTCCCTAGCCCTGGCTCCGGCCTCCTCTCTCTCTGGCTCTGGCCTGCCCTTGCCTTTGCTCCGGCCTGCTCTCGCTCTGACTCTGGCCTGCCCTCGCCCTGGCTACTGCCTGCCCTCATCCTTGCTCCGGCCTGCTCTGGCTCTGTCCTACCCTCACCTTGGCTCCGGTCTGCTCTCGCCTTGGCTCCAGCCTACACTCGCTCTGGCTCCGGCCTGCCCTCACCCTGACTCCTGCCTGCCCTTGCTCTGGCTCCGGCCTGCCCTCGCCCTGATTCCGGCCTGCCCTTGCTCTAGCTCCAGCCAGCCCTTGCCTTAGCTCCGGCCTGCTCTCGCTCTGACTCTGGCCTGCCCTCGCCCTGGCTACTGCCTGCCCTCATCCTTGCTCCGGCCTGCTCTGGCTCTGTCCTACCCTCACCTTGGCTCCGGTCTGCTCTCGCCTTGGCTCCAGCCTGCTCTCGCTCTGGCTCCGGCCTGCCCTCACCCTGACTCCTGCCTGCCCTTGCTCTGGCTCCGGCCTGCCCTCGCCCTGATTCCGGCCTGCCCTTGCTCTAGCTCCAGCCAGCCCCTGCATTGGCTCCGGCCTGCTCTAGCCTTGTCTCCAACCTGCTCTCGCCCTGGCTCCGGCCTGCTCTCTCTCTGGCTCTGGCCTGCCCATGCCTTGGCTCTGGCCTGCTCTCTCTCTGGCTCTGGCCTGCCCTTGCCTTAGCTCTGGCCGGCTCTAGCTCTGACTCTGGCCTGCCCTCGCCCTGGCTCCGGCCTGCCCTCGTCCTTGCTCAGGCCTGCTCTCGTTCTGGTCTACCCTCGCCTTGGCTCCGGACTGCTCTTCCCTTGGCTCAGGCCTGCTCTTGCTCTGGCTCAGGCCTGCTCTGTCTCTGGCTCCGGCGTGCTCTCTCTCTGGCTCAGGCCAGCCCTTGCTCTAGCTCCGGCCGGCCCTCGCATTCGCTCCGGCCTGCTCTCGCCCTGGCTCCGACCTGCTCTCGCTCTGGCCTGCCCTCGCTCTGTCTCCGGCCTGCTCTCTCTCTGGCTCTCGACTGCCGAAGCCTTGGCTCCGGCCTGCTCTTCCTCTGGCTCTGGCCTGCCCTCGTCTTGACTCTGGCCTGATCTCGCTCTTGTTCTGGCCTGCCTTCGCCTTGGCTCCGGCCTGCTCTTGCTCTGGCTCAGGCCTGCTCTCGCTCTGGCTCAGGCCTGCCCTTGCCTTGGCTCCGGACTGCTCTGGCTCTGGCCTGCTCTCGCTCTGGCCTCCCCTCGCCTTGGCTCCGGCCTGCTCTCGCTCTGGCCTGCCTTGGCTCCGACCTGGTCTTACACTGGCTCTGGCCTGCCCTCGCCTTGGCTCCGGCCTGCTCTGGCTCTGGCCTGCGCTGGCTCTGCCCTCGCCTTGGCTCCAGCCAGCTCTCACCTTGGCTCCGGCCTGCTCTCGCTCTAGTTCCGGACTGCCCTTGCCCTGGCTCTGGCCTGCTCTCGCTCTGGCCAGCCCTCGCCTTGGCTCCGACCTGCTCTTACACTGGCTCTGGCCTGCTCTCGCCTTGGCTCCGGCCTTCTCTCGCTCTGGCCTGCCCTGGCTCTGCCTCTGGCATGCCCTCGCCTTGGCTCCAGCCAGCTCTCACCTTGGCTCCGGCCTGCTCTCGCTCTAGTTCCGGACTGCCCTTGCCCTCCAGCCTGCCATCGCTCTGGCTCCGGCCTGCCCTCGCCTTAGCTCTGGCCTGCTCTCACCCTTGCTCCGGCCTGCTCTCGCTTTGGCTCTGGCCCGCCCTCGCCCTGGCTCCGGCCTGCTCTCTCTCTGGCTCTGGCCTGCCCTCGCCCTGGCTCCGGCATACTCTCAACTCTGGCTGTGGCCTACTCTCGCTGTGGCTCTGGCCTCGCCCTGTCTCAGGCCTGCTCTAGGCCTTGTTCCGGCCTACCTTTGCCTTGGCTCTGGCCTTCTCTTGCTCTGGCTCGCGCCTGCCCTCGTCTTGGCACCGGCCTGCTCTCACTCTGACTCTGGCCTGCCCTCGCCCTGGCTCCGTCCTGCTCTGGATCTGGCTCTGGCCTGCCCTCGCCTTGGCTCCGGCCTGCTCTCGCCCTGGCTCCAGCCTGCTCTCTCTCTGGCCTGCCCTCGCCTTGGCTCCGGCCTGCTCTCGCTCTGGCTCCAGCCTGCCCTCGCTGTGGCTCCGGCCTTCTCTTGCTCTGGCTCTGGCCTGCCCTCGCCCTGGCTCCGGCCTGTTCTTGCTCTGGCCTGCCCTCGTCTTGACTCCGGACTGCTCTCGCTCTGCTTCTGGCCTGCCTTTGCCTAGGCTCCGGCCTGCTCTTGCTCTCGCTCGGCCGACTCTCTCTCTGGCTCTGGCCTGCCCTTGCCTTGGCTCCGGACTGCTCTCACTCTGGCACTGGCCTGATCTTGCTCTGGCACTGGCCTGCTCTAGTTCTGGCTCTTGCCTGCCCTCACCTTGGCTCCGGCCTGCTCTCGCTCTGGCTCTGGCCTGCTGTCACCTTGGCTCCGGCCTGCTCTCGCTCTGGCCTGCCCTGGCTCTTCTCAAGCCTGCCCTCGCCTTGGCTGCAGCCTGCCCTCGCCCTAGCTCCGGCCTTCTCTCGCTCTGGCCTGCTCTCACTCTGGTTCTGGCCTGCCCTTGCCTCAGCTCCGGCCTGCTCTCACTCTGGCCTGCCTCTCCTTGGCTCTGGCCTTCTCTCGCTCTGGCTCGCGCCTGCCCTCGTCTTGGCTCCGGCCTACTCTCGCTCTGACTCTGGCCTGCCCTCGCCCTGGCTCCGTCCTGCTCTGGATCTGGCTCTGGCCTGCCCTGGCCTTGGCTCCGGCCTGCTGTTGCCCTGGCTCCAGCCTGCTCTCGCTCTGGCCTGCCCTCGCCTTGGCTCCGGCCTGCTCTCGCTCTGGCTCCAGCCTGCCCTCGCTGTGGTTCCGGCCTGCCCTTGCTCTGGCTACGGCCATGCTTCGCCTTGGCTCCGGCCTGCTCTCGCCCTGGCTCCGGCCTTCTCTTGCTCTGGCTCTGGACTGCCATCGCACTGGCTCCAGCCTGCCCTCCCCTTGGCTCCGACCTGTTCTCGCTCTGTTTCTAGCCTGCCCTCGCCAAGGCTCCGCCCTGCTCTCTCTCTGGCTCTGGCCTACTCTTGCTCTGGCTCTGGCCTGTTCTCGCCCAGGTTCCGGCCTAACCTTGCCTTGACTCCGGCCTTCTCTCACAATGGCTCTGGCCTGCCCTCGCCGAGGCTCCAGCCTGCTCTCGCTCTGGCCGGCTCTCGCTCTGGCTCTGGCCTGCCCTCGTCCTGGCTCCGGCCTGTTTTCACTCTGGCTCTTGCCTACCCTCGCCTTGGCTCCGGCCTACCCTCACCTTGGCTCCGGCCTGCTCTCGCTCTGGCTCCGGCATGCCCTCGCCCTGACTCCAGCCTGCCCTTGCTCTGGCTGGGGCCTACTCTCGCCTTGGCTCCGACCTGCTCTCGCTCTGTCCTTCCCTAGCCCTGGCTCCAGCCTCCTCTCTCTCTGGCTCTGGCCTGCCCTTGCCTTAGCTCCGGCCTGCTCTCGCTCTGACTCTGGCCTGCCCTCGCCCTGGCTACTGCCTGCCCTCATCCTTGCTTCGGCCTGCTCTGGCTCTGGCTCTGTCCTACCCTCACCTTGGCTCCGGTCTGCTCTCGCCTTGGCTCCAGCCTGCTCTCGCTCTGGCCCCGGCCTGCCCTCACCCTGACTCCTGCCTGCCCTTGCTCTGGCTCCGGCCTGCCCTCGCCCTGATTCCGGCCTGCCCTTGCTCTAGCTCCAGCCAGCCCTTGCATTGGCTCCGGCCTGCTCTAGCCTTGACTCCGACCTGCTCTCGCCCTGGCTCCGGCCTGCTCTCTCTCTGGCTCTGGCCTGCCCATGCCTTGGCTCCGGCCTGCTCTCTCTCTGGCTCTGGCCTGCTCTTGCCTTAGCTCTGGCCGGCTCTAGCTCTGACTCTGGCCTGCCCTCGCCCTGGCTCAGGCCTGCCCTCGTCCTTGCTCAGGCCTGCCCTCGTCCTTGCTCAGTCAGGCCTGCTCTCGTTCTGGTCTACCCTCGCCTTGGCTCCGGACTGCTCTTCCCTTGGCTCAGGCCTGCTCTTGCTCTGGCTCAGGCCTGCTCTCTCTCTGGCTCCAGCGTGCTCTCTCTCTGGCTCGGGCCAGCCCTTGCTCTAGCTCCGGCCGGCCCTCGCATTCGCTCCGGCCTGCTCTCGCCCTGGCTCCGACCTGCTCTCGCTCTGGCCTGCCCTCGCTCTGGCCTGCCCTCGCTCTGTCTCCGGCCTGCTCTCTCTCTGGCTCTCGACTGCCGAAGCCTTGGCTCCGGCCTGCTCTTCCTCTGGCTCTGGCCTGCCCTCGTCTTGACTCTGGTCTGATCTCACTCTTGTTCTGGCCTGCCTTCGCCTTGGCTCCGGCCTGCTCTTGCTCTGGCTCAGGCCTGCTCTCGTTCTGGCTCAGGCCTGCCCTTGCCTTGGCTCCGGACTACTCTCGCTCTGGCCTGCTCTCGCTCTGGCCTCCCCTCGCCTTGGCTTCGGCCTGCTCTTACACTGACTCTGGCCTGCCCTCGCCTTGGCTCCGGCCTGCTCTTGCTCTGGCCTGCCCTCGTCTTGACTCCGGCCTGCTCTCGAGAGCTCTGGCCTGCCCTCGCCTTGGCTCCGACCTGGTCTTACACTGGCTCTGGCCTGCCCTCGCCTTGGCTCCGGCCTGCTCTGGCTCTGGCCTGCCCTGGCTCTAGCCAGCTCTCACCTTGGCTCCGGCCTGCTCTCGCTCTAGTTCCGGACTGTCCTTGCCCTGGCTCCGGCCTGCTCTCGCTCTGGCCAGCCCTTGCATTGGCTCCGACCTGCTCTTACACTGGCTCTGGCCTGCTCTCGCCTTGGCTCCGGCCTTCTCTCGCTCTGGCCTGCCCTGGCTCTGCCTCTGGCCTGCCCTCGCCTTGGCTCCAGCCAGCTCTCACCTTGGCACCGGCCTGCTCTCGCTCTAGTTCTGGACTGCCCTTGCCCTCCGGCCTGCCATCGCTCTGGCTCCGGCCTGCCCTCGCCTTAGCTCTGGCCTGCCCTCGCCTTAGCTCTGGCCTGCTCTCACACTTGCTCTGGCCTGCTCTCGCTTTGCCTCTGGCCCGCCCTCGCCCTGGCTCCGGCCTGCTCTCTCTCTGGCTCTGGCCTGCCCTCGCCCTGGCTCCGGCATACTCTCACTCTGGCTGTGGCCTACTCTCGCTCTGGCTCTAGCCTCGCCCTGTCTCAGGCCTGCTCTAGGCCTTGTTCCGGCCTACCTTTGCCTTGGCTCCGGCCTTCTCTTGCTCTGGCTCGCGCCTGCCCTTGTCTTGGCACCGGCCTGCTCTCACTCTGACTCTGGCCTGCCCTCACCCTGGCTCCGTCCTGCTCTGGATCTGGCTCTGGCCTGCCCTCGCCTTGGCTCCGTCCTGCTCTGGATCTGGCTCTGGCCTGCCCTCGCCTTGGCTCCGGCCTGCTCTCGCCCTGGCTCCAGCCTGCTCTCTCTCTGGCCTGCCCTCGCCTTGGCTCAGGCCTGCTCTCGCTCTGGCTCCAGCCTGCCCTCGCTGTGGCTCCGGCCTGCCCTTGCTCTGGCTACGGCCAGCCTTCGCCTTGGATCCGGCCTGCTCTCCAAGGCTCCGGCCTTCTCTTGCTCTGGCTCTGGCCTGCCCTCGCCCTGGCTCCGGCCTGCTCTTGCTCTGGCCTGCCCTCGTCTTGAGTCCGGACTGCTCTCGCTCTGGTTCTGGCCTGCCTTCGCCTAGGCTCCGGCCTGCTCTTGCTCTCGCTCGGCCGACTCTCTCTCTGGCTCTGGCCTGCCCTTGCCTTGGCTCCGGACTGCTCTCACTCTGGCACTGGTCTGATCTCGCTCTGGCACTGGCCTGCTCTCGTTCTGGCTCTTGCCTGCCCTCACCTTGGCTCCGGCCTGATCTCGCTCTGGCCTGCTGTCACTTTGGCTCCGGCCTGCTCTCGCTCTGGCCTGCCCTGGCTCTGCTCAAGCCTGCCCTCATCTTGGCTGCAGCCTGCCCTCGCCCTGGCTCCGGCCTGCTCTCGCTCTGGCCTGCTCTCGCTCTGGTTCTGGCCTGCCCTTGCCTCGGCTCCGGCCTGCTCTCACTCTGGCCTGCCTCTCCTTGGCTCCGGCCTTCTCTCGCTCTGGCTCGCGCCTGCCCTCGTCTTGGCTCCCGCCTGCTCTCACTCTGACTCTGGCCTGCCCTCGCCCTGGCTCCGTCCTGCTCTGGATCTGGCTCTGGCCTGCCCTGGCCTTGGCTCCGGCCTGCTGTTGTCCTGGCTCCAGCCTGCTATCGCTCTGGCCTGCCCTCGCCTTGGCTCCGGCCAGCTCTCGCTCTGGCTCCAGCCTGCCCTCGCTGTGGCTACGGCCTGCCCTTGCTCTGGCTACGGCCAGGCTTCGCCTTGGCTCCGGCCTGCTCTCGCCCTGGCTCCTGCCTTCTCTTGCTCTGGCTCTGGACTGCCCTCGCCCTGGCTCCGGCCTGCTCTCGTTCTGGTCTACCCTCGCCTTGGCTCCGGACTGCTCTTCCCTTGCCTCAGGCCTGCTGTTGCTCTGGCTCAGGCCTGCTCTCTCTCTGGCTCCAGCGTGCTCTCTCTCTGGCTCGGGCCAGCCCTTGCTCTAGCTCCGGCCGGCCCTCGCATTCGCTCCGGCCTGCTCTCGTCCTGGCTCCGACCTGCTCTCGCTCTGGCCTGCCCTCGCTCTGGCCTGCCCTCGCTCTGGCCTGCCCTCGCTCTGTCTCCGGCCTGCTCTCTCTCTGGCTCTCGACTGCCGAAGCATTGGCTCCGGCCTGCTCTTCCTCTGGCTCTGGCCTGCCCTCGTCTTGACTCTGGCCTGATCTCACTCTTGTTCTGGCCTGCCTTCGCCTTGGCTCCGGCCTGCTCTTGCTCTGGCTCAGGCCTGCTCTCGTTCTGGCTCAGGCCTGCCCTTACCTTGGCTCCGGACTGCTCTCGCTCTGGCCTCCCCTCGCCTTGGCTCCGGCCTGCTCTCGCTCTGGCCTGCCCTCGCCTTGGCTCCGACCTGGTCTTACACTGGCTCTGGCCTGCCCTCGCCTTGGCTCCGGCCTGCTCTGGCTCTAGCCAGCTCTCACCTTGGCTCCGGCCTGCTCTCGCTCTAGTTCCGGACTGTCCTTGCCCTGGCTCCGGCCTGCTCTCGCTCTGGCCAGCCCTTGCCTTGGCTCCGACCTGCTCTTACACTGGCTCTGGCCTGCTCTCGCCTTGGCTCCGGCCTTCTCTCGCTCTGCCTCTGGCCTGCCCTCGCCTTGGCTCCAGCCAGCTCTCACCTTGGCACCGGCCTGCTCTCGCTCTAGTTCTGGACTGCCCTTGCCCTCCGGCCTGCCATCGCTCTGGCTCCGGCCTGCCCTCGCCTTAGCTCTGGCCTGCTCTCACACTTGCTCCGGCCTGCTCTCGCTTTGCCTCTGGCCCGCCCTCGCCCTGGCTCCGGCCAGCTCTCTCTCTGGCTCTGGCCTGCCCTCGCCCTGGCTCCGGCATACTCTCACTCTGGCTGTGGCCTACTCTCGCTCTGGCTCTAGCCTCGCCCTGTCTCAGGCCTGCTCTAGGCCTTGTTCCGGCCTACCTTTGCCTTGGCTCCGGCCTTCTCTTGCTCTGGCTCGCGCCTGCCCTCGTCTTGGCACCGGCCTGCTCTCACTCTGACTCTGGCCTGCCCTCGCCCTGGCTCCGTCCTGCTCTGGATCTGGCTCTGGCCTGCCCTCGCCTTGGCTCCGGCCTGCTCTCGCCCTGGCTCCAGCCTGCTCTCTCTCTGGCCTGCCCTCGCCTTGGCTCAGGCCTGCTCTCGCTCTGGCTCCAGCCTGCCCTCGCTGTGGCTCCGGCCTGCCCTTGCTCTGGCTACGGCCAGCCTTCGCCTTGGATCCGGCCTGCTCTCCAAGGCTCCGGCCTTCTCTTGCTCTGGCTCTGGCCTGCCCTCGCCCTGGCTCCGGCCTGCTCTTGCTCTGGCCTGCCCTCGTCTTGAGTCCGGACTGCTCTCGCTCTGGTTCTGGCCTGCCTTCGCCTAGGCTCCGGCCTGCTCTTGCTCTCGCTCGGCCGACTCTCTCTCTGGCTCTGGCCTGCCCTTGCCTTGGCTCCGGACTGCTCTCACTCTGGCACTGGTCTGATCTCGCTCTGGCACTGGCCTGCTCTCGTTCTGGCTCTTGCCTGCCCTCACCTTGGCTCCGGCCTGATCTCGCTCTGGCCTGCTGTCACTTTGGCTCCGGCCTGCTCTCGCTCTGGCCTGCCCTGGCTCTGCTCAAGCCTGCCCTCATCTTGGCTGCAGCCTGCCCTCGCCCTGGCTCCGGCCTGCTCTCGCTCTGGTTCTGGCCTGCCCTTGCCTCGGCTCCGGCCTGCTCTCACTTTGGCCTGCCTCTCCTTGGCTCCGGCCTTCTCTCGCTCTGGCTCGTGCCTGCCCTCGTCTTGGCTCCGGCCTGCTCTCACTCTGACTCTGGCCTGCCCTCGCCCTGGCTCCGTCCTGCTCTGGATCTGGCTCTGGCCTGCCCTGGCCTTGGCTCCGGCCTGCTGTTGCCCTGGCTCCAGCCTGCTCTCGCTCTGGCCTGCCCTCGCCTTGGCTCCGGCCAGCTCTCGCTCTGGCTCCAGCCTGCCCTCGCTGTGGCTACGGCCTGCCCTTGCTCTGGCTACGGCCAGGCTTCGCCTTGGCTCCGGCCTGCTCTCGCCCTGGCTCCTGCCTTCTCTTGCTCTGGCTCTGGACTGCCCTCGCCCTGGCTCCGGCCTGCTCTTGCTCTGGCCTGCCCTCGTCTTGACTCCGGACTGCTCTCGCTCTGGTTCTGGCCTGCCTTCGCCTTGGCTCCGGTCTGCTCTCGCTCTGGCCCGCCCTGGCTCTGCTTCGGGCCTGCCCTCGCCTTGGCTCTGGCTTGCTCTCGCTCTGGCTCCGGCCTGCCCTCGCCCTGGCTCCGGCCTGCTCTCACTCTGCCTCCGGCCTGCCCTCACCTTGGCTCCGGCCTGCTCTCGCTCTGGCTCCGGCCTGCTCTCGCTCTGGCTCCGGTCTGCCCTCGCCCTTTCTCCGGCCTGCTCTCGCTCTGGCCTGCCCTCGTCCTGACTCCGGCATTCTCTCGCTGTTGCACAGTCCTGCTCTCGATCTGGAACTGACCTGCTCTCGCTCTGGCCTGCCCTCACCTTGTCTCTGGCTTGCTCTCGCTCTGGCTCTGGCCTGTCCTCGCCTTCACTCCAGACTTCTCTCGCTCTGGATTTCGCCTGCCCTAGCCTTTGCTCTGGCCTACTTTCGCTCTCTCTGGCTTGCCCTTGCCCAGGCTCCGGCCTGATCTTGCTCTGGCCTGCCCTCGTCTTGGCTCCAGCCTGCTCTCGCTTTGACTCTGGTCTGCCCTCGCCCTGGCTCCGGCCTGCCCTCGCCTTGGCTCCGGCCTGCTCTCGCTCTGACTCTGGTCTACCCTCGCCCAGGCTCCGGCCTGCTCTGGCTTTAGCTCTGTCCTGCCCTCGCCTTGGCTAAGGCCTGCCCTCATCCTGGCTCCGGCCTGCTCTCGATCTGACTCTGGTCTGCCCTCGCCCTGGCTCCGGCCTGCCCTCGCCTTGGCTCCGGCCTGCTCTCGCTCTGACTCTGGTCTGCCCTCGCCCAGGCTCCAGCCTGCTATGGCTCTAGCTCTGTCCTGCCCTCGCCTTGGCTACGGCCTGCTCTCGCTCTGGCTTCGGCTTGCCCTCCTCCTGGCTCCGGCCTGCTCTCGCTCTGGCCTGCCCTCGCTCTGGCCTGCTCTCGCCCTGACTCCGGCATTCTCTCGCTCTTGCACTGGCCTGCTCTCGATCTGGAACTGACCTGCTCTCGTTCTGGCTCTGGCCTGCCCTCACCTTGTCTCCGGCTTGCTCTCGCTCTGGCTCTGGCCTGTCCTCGCCTTGGCTCCGGACTTCTCTCGCTCTGGCTCTCGCCTGCCCTAGCCTTGGCTCTGGCCTACTTTCGCTCTCTCTAGCCTGCTCTTGCCCTGGCTCCGGCCTGATCTCTCTCTGGCCTGCCCTCGCCCAGGCTCCGGCCTGCTCTCGCTTTCCTCGCCCTGGCTCCGGCCTGCCCTCGCCTTGGCTCCGGCCTGCTCTCGCTCTGACTCTGGTCTGCCCTCCCCCACGCTCCGGCCTGCTCTGGCTTTAGCTCTGTCCTGCCCTCGCCTTGGCTACGGCCTGCCCTCAACCTGGCTCCGGCCTGCTTTTGCTCTGGCTCTGGCCTGCCCTCTCCTTGGCTCCGGCCTGCTCTCGCCCTGGCTCCGGCCTGCTCTCGCCCTGGCTCCGGCCTGCTCTCGCTCTGGCTTCAGCCTGCCCTCGCCCTGGCTCCGGCCTGCCCTTGCTCTGGCTCCGGCCTGCCCTTATTCTGGCTCCGGCCAGCCCTCGCCTTGGCTCCAGCCTGCTCTTTCTTGCTCTGGCTCTGGCCTGCCCTCATCTTGACTCCGGCCTGCTCTCGCTTTGGTTCTGGCCTGCCTTCGCCTTGGCTCCGGCCTGCTCTCGCTCAGGCCTAATCTCTCTTTGGCTCTGGCCTGCCCTTGCCTTGGCTCCGGATTACTCTCGCTCTGGCACTGGCCTGATCTCGCTCTGGCACTGGCCTGCTCTCGTTCTGGCTCTTGCCTGTCCTCACCTTGGCTCCGGCCTGCCCTCGCTCTGGCCTGCCGTCGCCTTGGCTCCGGCCTGGTCTTGCCCTGGCTCCGGCCTGATCTCGCTCTGGCCTGCCCTCGCCTTGGCTCCGGCCTGCTCTCGCTCTGACTCTGGTCTGCCCTCGCCCAGGCTCCGGCCTGCTCTGGCTCTAGCTCTGTCCTGCCCTCGCCTTGGCTCCGGCCTGCCCTCGCCTTAGCTCCGGCATGCTCTCGCCCTGGATCCGGCCTGCCCTTGGCCTGGCTCCGGCCTGCCCTCTAACTGGCTCCGGCCTGCCCTCTAACTGGCTCCGGCCTGCCCTCCCTCTGGCTCCAGCCTGCCCTCCCTCTGGCTCCGGCCAGCTCCTGCCCTCGACTTGGCTCCGGCCTGCCCTTGCCTTGGCTCCGGTCTGCTCTCGCCCTGGCTCCGGCCTGCCCTCGCCCTGGCTCCGGCCTGCTCTCACTCTGCCTCCGGCCTGCCCTCACCTTGGCTCCGGCCTGCTCTCGCTCTGGCTCCGGCCTGCTCTCGCTCTGGCTCCGGTCTGCCCTCGCCCTTTCTCCGGCCTGCTCTCGCTCTGGCCTGCCCTCGTCCTGACTCCGGCATTCTCTCGCTGTTGCACAGTCCTGCTCTCGATCTGGAACTGACCTGCTCTCGCTCTGGCCTGCCCTCACCTTGTCTCTGGCTTGCTCTCGCTCTGGCTCTGGCCTGTCCTCGCCTTGGCTCCAGACTTCTCTCGCTCTGGATTTCGCCTGCCCTAGCCTTTGCTCTGGCCTACTTTCGCTCTCTCTGGCTTGCCCTTGCCCAGGCTCCGGCCTGATCTTGCTCTGGCCTGCCCTCGTCTTGGCTCCAGCCTGCTCTCGCTTTGACTCTGGTCTGCCCTCGCCCTGGCTCCGGCCTGCCCTCGTCTTGGCTCCGGCCTGCTCTCGCTCTGACTCTGGTCTGCCCTCGCCCAGGCTCCGGCCTGCTCTGGCTTTAGCTCTGTCCTGCCCTCGTCTTGGCTAAGGCCTGCCCTCATCCTGGCTCCGGCCTGCTCTCGATCTGACTCTGGTCTGCCCTCGCCCTGGCTCCGGCCTGCCCTCGCCTTGGCTCCGGCCTGCTCTCGCTCTGACTCTGGTCTGCCCTCGCCCAGGCTCCAGCCTGCTATGGCTCTAGCTCTGTCCTGCCCTCGCCTTGGCTACGGCCTGCTCTCGCTCTGGCTTCGGCTTGCCCTCCTCCTGGCTCCGGCCTGCTCTCGCTCTGGCCTGCCCTCGCTCTGGCCTGCTCTCGCCCTGACTCCGGCATTCTCTCGCTCTTGCACTGGCCTGCTCTCGATCTGGAACTGACCTGCTCTCGTTCTGGCTCTGGCCTGCCCTCACCTTGTCTCCGGCTTGCTCTCGCTCTGGCTCTGGCCTGTCCTCGCCTTGGCTCCGGACTTCTCTCGCTCTGGCTCTCGCCTGCCCTAGCCTTGGCTCTGGCCTACTTTCGCTCTCTCTAGCCTGCTCTTGCCCTGGCTCCGGCCTGATCTCTCTCTGGCCTGCCCTCGCCCAGGCTCCGGCCTGCTCTCGCTTTCCTCGCCCTGGCTCCGGCCTGCCCTCGCCTTGGCTCCGGCCTGCTCTCGCTCTGACTCTGGTCTGCCCTCCCCCACGCTCCGCGGAGCCTGCTCTGGCTTTAGCTCTGTCCTGCCCTCGCCTTGGCTACGGCCTGCCCTCATCCTGGCTCCGGCCTGCTTTTGCTCTGGCTCTGGCCTGCCCTCTCCTTGGCTCCGGCCTGCTCTCGCCCTGGCTCCGGCCTGCTCTTGCTCTGGCTTCAGCCTGCCCTCGCCCTGGCTCCGGCCTGCCCTTGCTCTGGCTCCGGCCTGCCCTTATTCTGGCTCCGGCCTGCCCTTATTCTGGCTCCGGCCAGCTCCTGTTCTGGCTCCGGCCAGCCCTCGCCTTGGCTCAAGCCTGCTCTTTCTTGCTCTGGCTCTGGCCTGCCCTCGTCTTGACTCCGGCCTGCTCTCGCTTTGCAAAGTTCTGGCCTGCCTTCGCCTTGGCTCCGGCCTGCTCTCGCTCAGGCCTAATCTCTCTTTGGCTCTGGCCTGCCCTTCCCTTGGCTCCGGATTGCTCTCGCTCTGGCACTGGCCTGATCTCGCTCTGGCACTGGCCTGCTCTCGTTCTGGCTCTTGCCTGTCCTCACCTTGGCTCCGGCCTGCTCTCGCTCTGGCCTGCCGTCGCCTTGGCTCCGGCCTGGTCTTGCCCTGGCTCCGGCCTGATCTCGCTCTGGCCTGCCCTCGCCTTGGCTCCGGCCTGCTCTCGCTCTGACTCTGGTCTGCCCTCGCCCAGGCTCCGGCCTGCTCTGGCTCTAGCTCTGTCCTGCCCTCGCCTTGGCTCCGGCCTGCCCTCGCCTTAGCTCCGGCATGCTCTCGCCCTGGATCCGGCCTGCCGTCGCCTTGGCTCCGGCCTGGTCTTGCCCTGGCTCCGGCCTGATCTCGCTCTGGCCTGCCCTCGCCTTGGCTCCGGCCTGCCCTCGCCCTGGCTCCGGCCTGCTCTGGATCTGGCTCTGACCTGCCCTCGCCTTGGCTCCGGCCTGCTTTCGCCCTGGCTCCGGCCTGCTCTCGCTCTGGCTCTGGCCTGTCCTCGCTCTGGCTCCGGCCTGCCCTTGCTCTGGCTCCGGCCTGCCCTTGCTCTGGCTCCGGCCTGCCCTTGCTCTGGCTCCGGCTGGCCCTCGCCTTGGCTCCGACCTGCTCTCGCCCTTGCTCTGGCCTGTTCTTGCTCTGGCTCTGACCTGCCCTCGCCCTGGCTCCGGCCTGCTCTCTCTGGCTCTGTCTGGCCTTCCCTTGCCTTGCCTCCGGACTGCTCTCGCCTTGGCTACGGCCTGCTCTCGCCTTGGCTCCGCCCTGCTCTCGCTATGGCTCCGGCCTGCCCTCGCCCTGACTCCGGCCTGCCCCTCTGGCTTCAGCCTGCCCTCGCATTGGCTCCGGCCTGCTCTCGCCCTGGCTCCGACCCGCTCTGGCTCTGGCTCTGGCCTGCCCTTGCCCTGGCTCCGGCCTGCTCTCTCTCTGGCTCTGGCCTGCCCATGCCTTGGCTCCGGCCTGCTCTTCCTCTGGCTCTGGCCTGCTCTCGTCTTGACTCTAACCTGATCTTGCTCTTGTTCTGGCCTGCCTTCGCCTTGGCTGCAGCCTGCTCTCGCTCTGGCTCTGGCCTGCTCTCGCTCTGGCCTGCCCTAGCTCTGGCTCTGGACTGCTCTCGCTCTGGCCTGCTCTCGCTCTGGCTCTGGCCTGCCCTCGCCCTGGCTCCGGCATACTCTCGCTCTGGTTCTGACCTGCTCTCGCTCTGGCCTCGCCCTGTCTCCGGCCTGCTCTCGCTCTTGTTCCGGCCTGCCCTTGCCTCGGCTCCGGCCTTCTCTCGTTCTGGCCTGCCCTAGCCTTGGCTCTGGCCTGCCCTCGCCCTGGCTCCGGCCTTCTCTCGCTCTAACTCTGGCCTGCCCTTGCCTTGGGTCTGGCCTACTCAAGCTCTGGCCTGCCCTCGCCTTGGCTCCGTCTCGCTCTGGCCTGCCCTCGACCTGACTCCGGCCTGCCCCTCTGGCTCCGGCCTGCCCTCGCATTGGCTCCGGCCTGCTCTCGCCCTGGCTCCGACCCGCTCTGGCTCTGGCCTGCCCTTGCCCTGGCTCCGGCCTGCTCTTTCTCTGGCCTGCCCTTGCCCTGGCTCCGGCCTGCTCTTTCTCTGGCCTGCTCTCGCTCTGGCCTGCCCTCGTCTTGACTCTAACCTGATCTCGCTCTTGTTCTGGCCTGCCTTCGCCTTGGATCCAGCCTGCTCTGGCTCTGGCCTGCTCTCGCTCTGGCCTCACCCACCCTGTCTCCGGCCTGCTCTCGTCCTTCCCTTGCCTTGACTCTGGCCTTCTCTCGCTCTGGCTCTGGCCTGCTATCGCTCTGGCTCTGGCCTGCCCTCGCCTTGGCGCTGGCCTGCTCTCGCTCTGGCCTGCCCTCGTCTGGCTCCGGCCTGCTCTCTCTCTGGCCTGCCCTCGCCCTGGCTCCGGCCTACTCTCGCTCTGGCCTGCTCTCGCTCTGGCCTCACCCACCCTGTCTCCGGCCTGCTCTCGTCCTTCCCTTGCCTTGACTCTGGCCTTCTCTCGCTCTGGCCTGCCCTTGCCTTGGCTCTGGCCTACTCTCGCTCTGGCTCTGGCCTGCCCTCGCCCTGGCTCCGGCCTGCTCTCGCTCTGGCGTGCCCTTGCCTTGGCTACGGCCTGCTCTCGCTCTGTCTGGCCTGCTCTCGCCCTGGCTCCGTCCTGCTCTGGATCTGGCTCTGGCCTGCCCTTGCCTTGGTTCCGGCCTGCTCTCGCTCTGGCCTGCCCTCGCCCAGACTCTGGCCTGCCCCTCTGGCTCCGGCCTGCCCTTGCATTGGATCCGGCCTGCTCTCGCCCTGGCTCCGACCCGTTCCGGCTCTGGCCAGCCCTTGCCCTGGCTCCGGCCTGCCCTCGCTCTGGCCTGCCCAGTAGGACAGAGCTAGAGCAGGCCGGAGCAAGGATGAGGGCAGGCACTAGCCCGGGCGAGGGCAGGCCAGAGTCAGAACGAGAGCATGCCGGAGCTAAGGCAAGGGCCGGCCAGAGAGAGAGCAGGCCGGAGTCAGGGCGAGGTCATGCCGGAGCCAGAGCGAGAGTCGGCCGGAGCTAAGGCGGGAACAGGCCGGAGCCAAGGCGAGGGTAGGCCAGAGCCAGAGTGAAAACAGTCCAGAGCCAGGACGAGGGCAGGCCAGAGCTAGAGCAGGCCGGAGCCTCAGCAAAGGCAGGCCATAGCCAGAGCGAGAGAAGGCCGGAGCCAAGGCAAGGTCAGGCCGGAACCAGGGCGAGAACAGGCCAGAGCCTGAGCGACAGTAGGCCAGAGCCGGAGAGAGAGCAGGGCGGAGCCTGGGCGAGGGCAGGCCAGAAACAGAGCGAGAACAGGCCGGAACCAAGGCGAGGGCAGGCCGGAGCCAGAGCAGTGGCAGGCCGGAGCCAGGGCGAGAGCAGGCCGGAGCCAGGGCGAGAGCAGGCCAGAGCGAGAGCAGGCCGGAGCCAGGGCGAGAGCGGACCGGAGCCTATGCGAGGACAGGACAGAGCGAGAGCAGGCCGGAGCCAAGGCGATCGCAGGCCAGAACCAGAGCGAGAGCATGCCGGAGTCAAGAAGAAGGCAGGCCAGAGTCAGAGAAGGCCGGAGCCAAGGCAAGGGCAGGCCAGACCGAGAGCAAGCCAGAGCCAGAGCGAGCGAGAGCAGTCCGGAGCCAAGGCGAGGGCAGGCCAGAACCAGAGCGAGAGCATGCCGTAGTCAAGATGATGGCAGGCCAGAGCCAGAGTAAAAGCAGGCCGGAGCCAGGGCGAGGGCAGGCCGGAGCCAGGGCGAGGGCGGGCCGGAGCCAAGGCGAGGGCTGGCCAGAGTCAGAGCAAGGGGAGGCCGGAGCCAGGGCGAGGGCAGGCCGGAGCCAGAGCAAGAGCAAGCCAGAGCCAGGGCGAGAGCAGGCCGGAGCTAAGGCAAGGGCAGTCCAGGGCGAGAGCAGGCCGGAGCCAGGGAGAGGGCAGGCCAGAGCCGAAGCCAGGGCGAGGGCAGGCCAGAGTCACAGTGAGAGCAGGACGGAGCCAAGGCGAGGGCACGCCAGAGCGAGAGCAGGCCAGGGCGAGGGCAGGCCAGAGCAAGAGTAGGCCAGAGCCAATGCAAGGGCAGGCCAGAGCTAGAGCAAGAGAAGGCCGGAGCCAAGGCAAGGGTAGGCCGGACCCAGGGCGAGAGCAGGCCGGAGACAGTTCGAGGCCAGAGCGAGAGCAGGCCAGAGCGAAAGTAGGCCGGAGCCAGGGCTAGGGCAGGCCAGAGCCAGATAGAGAGCAGTCCGGAGCCACGGCCAGGGCAGTCCGGAGCCAGGGTGAGGGTAGTCCGGATGTAGAGCGAGAGCAGGCCGGAGCCAAGCCGAGATTAGCCCGGAGCCAAGGCGAGGGCAGGCCAGAGACAGAGCCAGGGCAGGCCATAGCCAGAGCGAGAGTAGGTCGGAGCCAGGGCGAGAGCAGGCCGGAGCCAGGGCAAAGGCTGGCCGGAACAAGGGCAAGAACAGGCCGGAGTCAAGACGAGGCCAGACCAGAGCAAGAGCAGGCCAGAGCAAGAGCAAGAGTAGGCCGGAGCCAGGGCGAGGGCTGACCAGAGCAAGAGCTGGCCGGAGCCAGAGCAAGGGCAGGCCAGAGTCACAGTGAGAGCAGGACGGAGCCAAGGCGAGGGCACGCCAGAGCGAGAGCAGGCCAGAGCGACAGCAGGCCAGAGCCAGAGCAAGAGTAGGCCAGAGCCAAGGCAAGGGCTGGCCAGAGCTAGAGCAAGAGAAGGCCGGAGCCAAGGCAAGGGCAGGCCGGAGCCAGGGGGAGAGCAGGCAGGAGACAGTTCGAGGCCAGAGCGAAAGTAGGCCGGAGCCTGGGCTAGGGCAGGCCAGAGCCAGGGCGAGAGCAGGCTGTAGCCAGGGCGAGAGCTGTCCGGAGCCAGGGCGAGGGCAGTCCGGATGTAGAGCGAGAGCAGGCCGGAGCCAAGCCGAGATTAGCCCGGAGCCAAGGCGAGGGAAGGCCAGAGGCAGAGCCAGGGCAGGCCAGAGCCAGGGCAAAGGCTGGCCGGAACAAGGGCGAGAAAAGGCTCCGGAGCCAAGGCGAGAGCTGGCCGGAGCCAGAGCAAGGGCAGGCCGGAGCCAGAGCAAGGGCAGGCCGGAGCCAGTGCGAGTACAGGCCGGAGCCAGAGCGAGAGCAGGCCGGATCCAAGGCGAGGGCAGACCAGAGCCAGACCAAGAGCAGGCCGGAGCCAAGGCGACGGCAGGCCAGAGCCAGATCCAGAGCAGGCCGGAGTCAGGGGCGAGGGCAGGCCAGAGTCAGAGCAAGAGCAGGCCGGAGCCAAGGCGAGGGGAGGCCAGAGCCAGAGCAAGAGCAGGCCAGAACCAAAGTGAGAGCAGGCCAGAGCCAGGGCGAATGCAGGCAAGAGCCAGATCGAGAGTAGGCCAGAGCCAAGTCAAGGGCAGGTCAGAGCGAGAGAAGGCTGGAGCCAAGGCAAGGGCAGACTGGAACAAGGGCCAGAGCAGGCCCGAGACAGGGCGAGGCCAGAGCGAGAGCAGGCCACAGCCAGAGTGAGAGTATGCCGGAGCCAGGGCGAAGGCAGGCCAGAGCCAGAGAGAGATCAGGCCGGAGCCAGGGCGATGGCGGGCCAGAGCCAAAGCGAGAGCAGGCTGGAGCCAGGGCGAGAGCAGTCCAGAGCTAAGGCGAGGGCAGGCCGGAGCCAGAACGATGGCAGGCTGGAGCCAGGGCAAGGGCAGTCCGTAACTAGAGCGAGAGCTGGCTGGAGCCAAGGCGAGGGCAGGCCAGAGCGAGAGCAGGCCGGAGCCAAGGCGAGGGCTGGCTAGAGCCAGATCTGGCAAGTGCAGGTTAGAGCCAAGGCGAGGGCAGGCCAGAGCTAGAGCGGGCCGAAGCCAAGGCGAGGGGAGGCCAGAGCGAGAGCAGGCCAGAGCCAGAGCGAGAGCAGTCTCCCGGAGCCAAGGCAAGGGCAGGCCAGAGCGAGAGCAGGCCTGAGCCAGAGCGAGAGCAGGCCGGAGCCAAGTCGAAAGCAGGCCAGAACAAGAGCGAGATCAGGCCAGAGTCAAGACGAGGGCAGGCCAGAGCCAGAGGAAGAGCAGGCCGGAGCCAAGGCATCGGTAGGCGAGAGCCAGAGAGAGAGCAGGCCGGAGCCAGAGCGAGGGCAGGCCAGTGCGAGAGCCGGTCGGAGCCAGGGCGAGAGCAGGCCGGAGCTAATGCGAGTGCAGGCCGGAGCTAGAGCAAGGGCAGGCCGGAGTCAGGGCGAGGGCAGGCCGGAGTCAGGGCGAGGGCAGGCCGGAGCCAGAGCGAGAGCAGACCGGAGCCAAGGCAAGAGCAGGCCGGAGCCAAGGCGAGGGTGGGCCAGAGTCAGAGCGACAGCCGGCTAGAGCTAAGGCAAGGGCAGGCCAGAGAGAGAGCAGGCCGGAGCCAAAGCATGGGCAGGCCAGAGCCAGAGAGATAGCAGGCCGGAGCCAGGGCGAGAGCAGGTCGAAGTCAAGGCTAGAGCAGGCCGCAGCCAATGCAACGGCTGGCTGGAGCTAGAGCAAGGGCAGGCCGGAATCAGGGCGAGGGTAGGCCGGAGCCAGAGCAAGGGCAGACAGGAGTCAGGGCGAGGGCAGGCCGGTATCAGGGCGAGGGCAGGCCGGAGCCAGAGCAAGGGCAGGCCGGATTCAGGGCGAGGGCAGGCCGGAGTCAAGGCGAGGGCAGGCCGGATCCGGCCAGAGCGAGAGCAGTCCGGAGCCAAGGCGAGGGTAGACCAGAACGAGACCAGGCCTGAGGAAGGACGACGGCAGGCCGGAGTCAGGGCAAGGGCAGGCCAGAGTAAGAGCGAGAGCCCCCGAGAGCCAAGGCAAGGGCAGGCCAGAGGCCGAGTCAGAGCAGGCCGGAGCCAAGGTGAGGGCAGGCCGGAGCCAGAGTGAGAGCAGGTCGGAGCCAAGGCTAGGGCAGGCCAGAGCGAGAGCAGGTCTGAGCCAGGGTGAAGGCAGGCCGGAGCCAGGGGAGGCCAGAGCGAGGGCAGGGAGGGCAGGCCAGAGCCAGACCGAGAGCAGGCCAGTGCCAGAGAGAGCTGTCCGGAGCCAAGGTGAGGGCAGGCGTGAGCCAGAGCGAGAGCAGGCCGGAGCCAAGGCGAGTGCAGGCCAGAGCGAGAGCAGTCTGGAGCCAGAGCAGGCTTGAGCCAGAGCGAGGGCATGCCGGGGCCAAGGTGAAGGCAGGCCAGAACCAGAGCGAGAGCAGTCCGGAGTCAAGACGAGGGCAGGCCAGAGCAAGAGCAGGCCGGAGCCAGGGCGAGGGCAGTCCAGATCCAGAGCAAGAGAAGGCCGGAGCCAGGGCGAGAGCAGGCCGGAGCCAAGGCGTAAGCTGGCCGTAGCCAGAGCAAGGGCAGGCTGGAGCCACAGCGAGAGCAGGCCGGAGCCAAGGCGAGGGCAGGCCAGAGCGAGAGTAGGCTGAAGCCAGGGCAACAGCAGGCCGGAGCCAAGGCCTGGGCAGGCCAGAGCCAGATCCAGAGCAGGACGGAGCCAGGGCGAGGACAGGCCAGAGTCAGAGCGAGAGCAGGCCGGAGCCAAGACGAGGGCAGGCGTGAGCCAGAGCGAGAGAAGGCCGGAGCCAAGGAGAGGCAGGCCAGAGCGAGAGCAGGCCCGAGCCAGAGCGAGAGCAGGCCCGAGCCGAGGCAAGGGCAGGCATGAACCAGAGCGAGAGCAGGCCAGAGCGAGAGCAGGCCGGAGCCAGGGCGAGGGCAGGCTGCAGCCAAGACGAGGGCAGGCTTGAGCAGAACCAGGGCAGGCCAGAGCGAGAGCAGGCTAGAGCCAGAGCGAGAGCAGGCCGGAGCCAAGTTGAGGGCAGGCAAGAGCCAGAACGAGAGCAGGCCAGTGCCAGAGCGAGAGCAGTCCGGAGCCAAGGCAAGGGCAGGCCAGAACCAGAGAGAGAGTCGGCCGAGCGAGAGCAAGAGCAGGCCGGAGCCTAGGCGAAGGCAGGCCAGAACCAAAGCGAGAGCAGACCGGAGTCAAGACGAGGGCAGGCCAGAGCCAGAACAAGAGCAGGCTGGAGCCAAGGCGAGGGCTGGCCTAAGCCAGAGCAAGGGCAGGCTGGAGCCAGAGTGAGAGCAGGCCGGAGCCAGGGCAAGAGCATGCCGGAGCCAGGGCGAGGGCAGGCTGGAGCCAGAGGGAGGGCAGGCCGGAGCCAGTCAGAGGGCAGGCCGGAGCCACTTAGAGGGCAGGCCGGAGCCAGGCCGAGGGCAGGCCGGATCCAGGGCGAGAGCTCCGGCATGCTAAGGCGAGGGCAGGCCAGAGCCAAGGCGAAGACCGGACAGAGCTAGAGCCAGAGCAGGCTGGAGCCTGGGCGAGGGCAGACCAGAGTCAGAGCGAGAGCAGGCCGGAGCCAAGGCGAGGGCAGGCCAGAGCGAGATCAGGCCGGAGCCAGGGCAAGAGCAGGCCGGAGCCAAGGCGACGGCAGGCCAGAGACAGAATGAGAGCAGGCCAGTGCCAGAGCGAGATCAGGCCAGTGCCAGAGCGAGAGCAGTCCGGAGCCAAGGCAAGGGCAGGCCAGAGCCAGAGAGAGAATAGGCTTGAGCGAGAGCACGCCGGAGCCAAGGCGAAGGCGGGGCAGAACCAAAGCGAGAGCAGGCCGGAGTCAAGACGAGGGCAGGCCAGAGCCAGAGCAAGAAAGAGCAGGCTGGAGCCAAGGCGAGGGCTGGCCGGAGCCCGAACAGGAGCTGGCCGGAGCCCGAACAGGAGCTGGCCGGAGCCAGAGCAAGGGCAGGCCGGAGCAGGGCGAGGGCAGGCTGAAGCCAGAGCGAGAGCAGGCCGGAGCCAAGGAGAAGGAAGGCCAGAACAAGAGCGAAATCAGGCCAGAGTCAAGACGAGGGCAGGCCAGAGCCAGAGGAAGAGCAGGTCGGAGCTAAGGCTTCGGCAGTCGAGAGCCAGAGAGAGAGCAGGCCGGAGACAGAGAGAGGGCAGACCAGAGCGAGAGCAGGTCGGAGCCAGGGCGAGAGCAGGCCGGAGCGAATGCGAGGGCCGGCCGGAGCTAGAGCAAGGGCTGGCCCGAGCCAGAGAGAGAGCACGCCGGAGACAGAGAGAGAGCAGGCCTGAGCCAAGGCAAGAGCAGTCCGGAGCCAAGGCGAGGGTAGACCAGAACGAGGGCAGGCCTGAGCAAGGACGAGGGCAGGCCGGAGCCAGGGCAGGCCAGAGCGAGAGCCGGCCAGAGCTAAGGCAAGGGCAGGCCAGAGCCAGAGAGAGAGCAGGCCGGAGCCAAGGCATGGACAGGCCAGAGCCAGTGAGAGAGCAGGCCGGAGCCATGGCGAGAGCAGGTCGGAGTCAAGGCTAGAGCAGGCCGGAGCCAATGCAAGGGCTGGCTGGAGCTAGAGCAAGGGCAGGCCGGAATCAGGGCGAGGGCATGCCAGAGCGAGAGCCGGCCGGAGCTAAGGCGAGAGCAGGCCGGAGCCAAGGCGAGGGTAGGCCGGAGCCAAGGCGAGGGTAGGCCGGAGCCAAGGCGAGGGTAGGCCAGAGCCAGAGTGAAAACAGGCCGGAGCCAGGACGAGGGCAGGCCAGAGCCAGAGCGAGAGCCGGCCAGAGCGAGAGCAGGCCGGAGCCTCGGCGAGGGCAGGCCAGAGCCAGTGCGAGAGAAGGCCGGAGCCAAGGCAAGGTCAGGCTGGAACCTGGGCGAGAACAGGCCAGAGCCAGAGCGAGAGTAGGCCAGAGCCAGAGAGAGAGTAGGGCGGAGCCTTGGCGAGGGCAGGCTAGAAACAGAGCGAGAACAGGTCGGAGCCAGGACGAGAGCAGGCCGGAGCCAAGGCGAGGGCAGGCTGGAGCCAGAGCGATGGCAGGCCGGAGCCAGGGCGAGGGCAGTCCGGAGCTAGAGCGAGAGCAGGCCGGAACCAGGGCGAGAGCAGGCCAGAGCGAGAGCAGGCCGGAGTCAGGGCGAGAGCACGCCAGAGCGAGCGAGAGCAGTTCGGAGCCAAGCCAAGCGTAGGCCAGAGCGAGAGTTGGCCTGAACCAGAGCGACTGCAGGCCGGAGCCAAGGCAAAGACAGGCCAGAACCAGAGCGAGAGCATGCCGAAGTCAAGACGAGGGCAGGCCAGAGCGAGGGCAGGCCAGATCCAGAGCAAGAGCAGGCCGGATCCAGAGCGAGAGCAGGCCGGAGCCAAGGCGAGGGCTGGCCAGAGTCAGAGCGAGGGCAGGCCGGAGCCAGGGCGACAGCAGGCCGGAGCCAAGGCAAGGGCTGGCCAGAGTCAGAGCGAGGGCAGGCCGGAGCCAGGGCGAGGGCTGGCCGGAGCCAGAGCAACAGCAAGCCTGAGCCAAGGCGAGAGCAGGCCGGAGCCAAGGCGAGGGCAGTCCAGAGCAAGAGCAGGCCGGAGCCAGGGCGAGAGCAGGCCATAGCCAAGGAGAAGGCAGGCCAGAGCCAGATCCAGAGCAGGCCAGAGCCAGGGCGAGGGCAGGCCGTAGCCAAGGCGAGGGCAACACAGAGCGAGAGCAGGCCAGAGCGAGAGCAGGCCAGAGCCAGAGCGAGAGGAGGCCGGGGCCAGGGCGAGGGCAGGCCAGAGCCAGAGAAAGAGTAGGCCAGAGCCAAGGCAAGGGCAGACCAGAGCAAGAGAAGGCCGGAGCCAAGGCAAGGGCAGGCCGGAACCAGGGCGAGAGCAGGCCGGAGACAGTTCGAGGCCAGAGCGAGAGCAGGCCAGAGCTAGAGCGAGAGTAGGCCGGAGCCAGGGCGACGGCAGGCCAGAGCCAGAGAGAGTAGGCGGAGCGAGGGCAGGCCAGAGCGAGAGCCGGTCGGAGCCAGGGCGAGAGCAGGACGGAGCCAAGGCGAGAGCAGGTCGGAGCCCGAGCTATGGCATAGCGGAGCCAGGGTGAGGGCAGTACGGAGCTAGAGTGAGAGCAGGCTGGAGCCAAGGCAAAGCCAGGCCAGAGGCAGAGCCAGGGTAGGCCAGAGCAAGAGTAGGCCAGAGCGAGAGCAGTCCGGAGCCAAGGCAAAGACAGGCCCAAGCCAGAGCGAGAGCAAGCCAGAGCGAAAGCAGTCCGGAGCCAAGGCAGGAGCAGGCCAGAGTGAAAGCAGTCCGGAGCCAAGGAAAGGGCAGGCCAGAGCCAGATGTAACAGGATTGAGCCAGAGCGAGGGCAGGCCGGAGCCAAGGCGAAGGAAGGCAGTCCAGAACCAGAGCGAGAGCAGGCCGGAGCCAGGGCGAGGGCCGGCCAGAGCAAGAGCAGGCCGGAGCCAGGGCGAGAGCAGGCTCTAGTCAAGGCGAGGCTGGCCGGAGCCAGAGCAAAGGCAGGCCGGAGCCAGGGCGAGAGCAGGCCAGATCCAAGGCGAGGGCTGGCCGGAACCAGAGCGAGAGCAGGCCGGAGCCAAGGCGAGGGCAGGCCAGAGCCAGATCCGAGAGCAGGCCAGAGCCAAGGCGAGGGCACGCCAGAGCCAGAACAGGTCAGAGCCAGAGTGAGAGCAGGCCGGAGCCAGGGCGAGGGCAGGCCAGAGCGAGAGTAGGCCAGAGCCAAGGCAAGGGCAGGCCAGAGCCAGAGCGAGAGAAGGCTGGAGCCAAGGCAAGGGCAGGCCGGAACAAGGGCGAGAGCAGGCCGGAGACAGGGCGAGGCCAGAGCAGGTCAGAACCAGAGCGAGAGTATACCGGAGCCAGGGCGAGGGGAGGCCAGAGCGAGAGCAGGCCAGAGCGAGAGCAGTCCGGAGCCAGAGCTAGGGCAGGCCAGAACCAGAGCGAGAGCACACCTGAGCCAGAGCGAGAGCAGGCTGGAGCCAAGGCGAGGGTAGGCCAGAGCCAAGGCAAAAGCAGGCCAGAGCCAGAGCGATAGAAGGCCAGAGCCAAGGCAAGGGCAGGCCGGAACCAGGGCGAGAGCAGGCCGGAGATAGGGTGAGGCCAGAGCCAGAACAAGAGTGAGAGACGGCTGGAGCCAAGGCGAAGGCAGGCCAGAACAAGAGCGAGATCAGGCTAGAGTCAAAACGAGGGCAGGCCAGAGCCAGAGGAAGAGCAGGCCGGAGCCAAGGCATGGGCAGGCCGGAGCCAGGGCGAGGGCAGGCCAGAGCGAGAGCAGGTCAGAGCCAGGGCGACAGCAGGCCGGAGTCAAGACAAAGGCAGGCCAGAGCCAGAGAGAGAGCAGGCCAGAGCCAAGGCGAGGGCAGCCCAGTGCCAGAGTGAGAGCAGGCCGGAGCCAGGGCGAGAGCAGGCCAGAGCGAGAGCAGGCCAGAGCCAGAGAGAAAGCAGTCCGGAGCCAAGGCAAGGGCAGGCCAGAGCCAGAGCGAAAGCAGGCCTGAGCCAAGGCGAAGGCAGGCCAGAACAAGAGCGAGATCAGGCCAGAGTCAAGACGAGGGCAGGCCAGAGCCAGAGGAAGAGCAGGCCGGAGCCAAGGCTTCGGCAGTCGAGAGCCAGAGAGAGAGCAGGCCGGAGACAGAGAGAGGGGAGACCAGAGCGAAAGCAGGTCGGAGCCAGGGCGAGGGCCGGCCGGAGCTAGAGCAAGGGCTGGCCCGAGCCAGAAAGAGAGCACGCCGGAGACAGAGAGAGAGCAGGCCTGAGCCAAGGCAAGAGCAGTCCGGAGCCAAGGCGAGGGTAGACCAGAACGAGGGCAGGCCTGAGCAAGGACGAGGGCAGGCCGGAGCCAGGGCAGGCCAGAGCGAGAGCCGGCCAGAGCTAAGGCAAGGGCAGGCCTGAGCCAGAGAGAGAGCAGGCCGGAGCCAAGGCATGGACAGGCCAGAGCCAGTGAGAGAGCAGGCCGGAGCCATGGTGAGAGCAGGTCGGAGTCAAGGCTAGAGCAGGCCGGAGCCAATGCAAGGGCTGGCTGGAGCTAGAGCAAGGGCAGGCCGGAATCAGGGCGAGGGCATGCCAGAGCGAGAGCCGGCCGGAGCTAAGGCGAGAGCAGGCCGGAGCCAAGGCGAGGGTAGGCCGGAGCCAAGGCGAGGGTAGGCCAGAGCCAGAGTGAAAACAGGCCGGAGCCAGGACGAGGGCAGGCCAGAGCCAGAGCGAGAGCAGGCCGGAGCCTCGGCGAGGGCAGGCCAGAGCCAGTGCGAGAGAAGGCCGGAGCCAAGGCAAGGTCAGGCTGGAACCTGGGCGAGAACAGGCCAGAGCCAGAGCGAGAGTAGGCCAGAGCCAGAGAGAGAGTAGGGCGGAGCCTTGGCGAGGGCAGGCTAGAAACAGAGCGAGAACAGGTCGGAGCCAGGACGAGAGCAGGCCGGAGCCAAGGCGAGGGCAGGCTGGAGCCAGAGCGATGGCAGGCCGGAGCCAGGGCGAGGGCAGTCCGGAGCTAGAGCGAGAGCAGGCCGGAACCAGGGCGAGAGCAGGCCAGAGCGAGAGCAGGCCGGAGTCAGGGCGAGAGCACGCCAGAGCGAGCGAGAGCAGTTCGGAGCCAAGCCAAGCGTAGGCCAGAGCGAGAGTTGGCCTGAACCAGAGCGACTGCAGGCCGGAGTCAAGGCAAAGACAGGCCAGAACCAGAGCGAGAGCATGCCGAAGTCAAGACGAGGGCAGGCCAGAGCGAGGGCAGGCCAGATCCAGAGCAAGAGCAGGCCGGAGCCAAGGCGAGGGCTGGCCAGAGTCAGAGCGAGGGCAGGCCGGAGCCAGGGCGACAGCAGGCCGGAGCCAAGGCAAGGGCTGGCCAGAGTCAGAGCGAGGGCAGGCCGGAGCCAGGGTGAGGGCTGGCCGGAGCCAGAGCAACAGCAAGCCTGAGCCAAGGCGAGAGCAGGCCGGAGCCAAGGCGAGGGCAGTCCAGAGCAAGAGCAGGCCGGAGCCAGGGCGAGAGCAGGCCATAGCCAAGGAGAAGGCAGGCCAGATCCAGAGCAGGCCAGAGCCAGGGCGAGGGCAGGCCAGAGTCAGAGCAGGACGTAGCCAAGGCGAGGGCAACACAGAGCGAGAGCAGGCCAGAGCGAGAGGAGGCCGGGGCCAGGGCGAGGGCAGGCCAGAGCCAGAGAAAGAGTAGGCCAGAGCCAAGGCAAGGGCAGACCAGAGCAAGAGAAGGCCGGAGCCAAGGCAAGGGCAGGCCGGAACCAGGGCGAGAGCAGGCCGGAGACAGTTCGAGGCCAGAGCGAGAGCAGGCCAGAGCTAGAGCGAGAGTAGGCCGGAGCCAGGGCGACGGCAGGCCAGAGCCAGAGAGAGTAGGCGGAGCGAGGGCAGGCCAGAGCGAGAGCCGGTCGGAGCCAGGGCGAGAGCAGGACGGAGCCAAGGCGAGAGCAGGTCGGAGCCCGAGCTATGGCATAGCGGAGCCAGGGTGAGGGCAGTACGGAGCTAGAGCGAGAGCAGGCTGGAGCCAAGGCAAAGCCAGGCCAGAGGCAGAGCCAGGGTAGGCCAGAGCAAGAGTAGGCCAGAGCGAGAGCAGTCCGGAGCCAAGGCAAAGACAGGCCCAAGCCAGAGCGAGAGCAAGCCAGAGCGAAAGCAGTCCGGAGCCAAGGCAGGAGCAGGCCAGAGTGAAAGCAGTCCGGAGCCAAGGAAAGGGCAGGCCAGAGCCAGATGTAACAGGATTGAGCCAGAGCGAGAGCAGGCTGGAGCCAAGGCGAGGGTAGGCCAGAGCCAAGGCAAAAGCAGGCCAGAGCCAGAGCGATAGAAGGCCAGAGCCAAGGCAAGGGCAGGCCGGAACCAGGGCGAGAGCAGGCCGGAGATAGGGTGAGGCCAGAGCCAGAACAAGAGTGAGAGACGGCTGGAGCCAAGGCGAAGGCAGGCCAGAACAAGAGCGAGATCAGGCTAGAGTCAAAACGAGGGCAGGCCAGAGCCAGAGGAAGAGCAGGCCGGAGCCAAGGCATGGGCAGGCCGGAGCCAGGGCGAGGGCAGGCCAGAGCGAGAGCAGGTCAGAGCCAGGGCGACAGCAGGCCGGAGTCAAGACAAAGGCAGGCCAGAGCCAGAGAGAGAGCAGGCCAGAGCCAAGGCGAGGGCAGCCCAGTGCCAGAGTGAGAGCAGGCCGGAGCCAGGGCGAGAGCAGGCCAGAGCGAGAGCAGGCCAGAGCCAGAGAGAAAGCAGTCCGGAGCCAAGGCAAGGGCAGGCCAGAGCCAGAGCGAAAGCAGGCCTGAGCCAAGGCGAAGGCAGGCCAGAACAAGAGCGAGATCAGGCCAGAGTCAAGACGAGGGCAGGCCAGAGCCAGAGGAAGAGCAGGCCGGAGCCAAGGCTTCGGCAGTCGAGAGCCAGAGAGAGAGCAGGCCGGAGACAGAGAGAGGGGAGACCAGAGCGAAAGCAGGTCGGAGCCAGGGCGAGGGCCGGCCGGAGCTAGAGCAAGGGCTGGCCCGAGCCAGAAAGAGAGCACGCCGGAGACAGAGAGAGAGCAGGCCTGAGCCAAGGCAAGAGCAGTCCGGAGCCAAGGCGAGGGTAGACCAGAACGAGGGCAGGCCTGAGCAAGGACGAGGGCAGGCCGGAGCCAGGGCAGGCCAGAGCGAGAGCCGGCCAGAGCTAAGGCAAGGGCAGGCCTGAGCCAGAGAGAGAGCAGGCCGGAGCCAAGGCATGGACAGGCCAGAGCCAGTGAGAGAGCAGGCCGGAGCCATGGTGAGAGCAGGTCGGAGTCAAGGCTAGAGCAGGCCGGAGCCAATGCAAGGGCTGGCTGGAGCTAGAGCAAGGGCAGGCCGGAATCAGGGCGAGGGCATGCCAGAGCGAGAGCTGGCCGGAGCTAAGGCGAGAGCAGGCCGGAGCCAAGGCGAGGGTAGGCCGGAGCCAAGGCGAGGGTAGGCCAGAGCCAGAGTGAAAACAGGCCGGAGCCAGGACGAGGGCAGGCCAGAGCCAGAGCGAGAGCAGGCCGGAGCCTCGGCGAGGGCAGGCCAGAGCCAGTGCGAGAGAAGGCCGGAGCCAAGGCAAGGTCAGGCTGGAACCTGGGCGAGAACAGGCCAGAGCCAGAGCGAGAGTAGGCCAGAGCCAGAGAGAGAGTAGGGCGGAGCCTTGGCGAGGGCAGGCTAGAAACAGAGCGAGAACAGGTCGGAGCCAGGACGAGAGCAGGCCGGAGCCAAGGCGAGGGCAGGCTGGAGCCAGAGCGATGGCAGGCCGGAGCCAGGGCGAGGGCAGTCCGGAGCTAGAGCGAGAGCAGGCCGGAACCAGGGCGAGAGCAGGCCAGAGCGAGAGCAGGCCGGAGTCAGGGCGAGAGCACGCCAGAGCGAGCGAGAGCAGTTCGGAGCCAAGCCAAGCGTAGGCCAGAGCGAGAGTTGGCCTGAACCAGAGCGACTGCAGGCCGGAGCCAAGGCAAAGACAGGCCAGAACCAGAGCGAGAGCATGCCGAAGTCAAGACGAGGGCAGGCCAGAGCGAGGGCAGGCCAGATCCAGAGCAAGAGCAGGCCGGAGCCAAGGCGAGGGCTGGCCAGAGTCAGAGCGAGGGCAGGCCGGAGCCAGGGCGACAGCAGGCCGGAGCCAAGGCAAGGGCTGGCCAGAGTCAGAGCGAGGGCAGGCCGGAGCCAGGGTGAGGGCTGGCCGGAGCCAGAGCAACAGCAAGCCTGAGCCAAGGCGAGAGCAGGCCGGAGCCAAGGCGAGGGCAGTCCAGAGCAAGAGCAGGCCGGAGCCAGGGCGAGAGCAGGCCATAGCCAAGGAGAAGGCAGGCCAGAGCCAGATCCAGAGCAGGCCAGAGCCAGGGCGAGGGCAGGCCAGAGTCAGAGCAGGACGTAGCCAAGGCGAGGGCAACACAGAGCGAGAGGAGGCCGGGGCCAGGGCGAGGGCAGGCCAGAGCCAGAGAAAGAGTAGGCCAGAGCCAAGGCAAGGGCAGACCAGAGCAAGAGAAGGCCGGAGCCAAGGCAAGGGCAGGCCGGAACCAGGGCGAGAGCAGGCCGGAGACAGTTCGAGGCCAGAGCGAGAGCAGGCCAGAGCTAGAGCGAGAGTAGGCCGGAGCCAGGGCGACGGCAGGCCAGAGCCAGAGAGAGTAGGCGGAGCGAGGGCAGGCCAGAGCGAGAGCCGGTCGGAGCCAGGGCGAGAGCAGGACGGAGCCAAGGCGAGAGCAGGTCGGAGCCCGAGCTATGGCATAGCGGAGCCAGGGTGAGGGCAGTACGGAGCTAGAGCGAGAGCAGGCTGGAGCCAAGGCAAAGCCAGGCCAGAGGCAGAGCCAGGGTAGGCCAGAGCAAGAGTAGGCCAGAGCGAGAGCAGTCCGGAGCCAAGGCAAAGACAGGCCCAAGCCAGAGCGAGAGCAAGCCAGAGCGAAAGCAGTCCGGAGCCAAGGCAGGAGCAGGCCAGAGTGAAAGCAGTCTGGAGCCAAGGAAAGGGCAGGCCAGAGCCAGATGTAACAGGATTGAGCCAGAGCGAGGGCAGGCCGGAGCCAAGGCGAAGGAAGGCAGTCCAGAACCAGAGCGAGAGCAGGCCGGAGCCAGGGCGAGGGCCGGCCAGAGCAAGAGCAGGCCGGAGCCAGGGCGAGGGCCGGCCAGAGCAAGAGCAGGCCGGAGCCAGGGCGAGAGCAGGCTCTAGTCAAGGCGAGGCTGGCCGGAGCCAGAGCAAAGGCAGGCCGGAGCCAGGGCGAGAGCAGGCCAGATCCAAGGCGAGGGCTGGCCGGAACCAGAGCGAGAGCAGGCCGGAGCCAAGGCGAGGGCAGGCCAGAGCCAGATCCGAGAGCAGGCCAGAGCCAAGGCGAGGGCACGCCAGAGCCAGAGCAGGTCAGAGCCAGAGTGAGAGCAGACCGGAGCCAGGGCGAGGGCAGGCCAGAGCGAGAGTAGGCCAGAGCCAAGGCAAGGGCAGGCCAGAGCCAGAGCGAGAGAAGGCTGGAGCCAAGGCAAGGGCAGGCCGGAACAAGGGCGAGAGCAGGCCGGAGACAGGGCGAGGCCAGAGCAGGTCAGAACCAGAGCGAGAGTATACCGGAGCCAGGGCGAGGGGAGGCCAGAGCGAGAGCAGGCCAGAGCGAGAGCAGTCCAGAGCTAGGGCAGGCCAGAAACAGAGCGAGAGCACACCTGAGCCAGAGCGAGAGCAGGCTGGAGCCAAGGCGAGGGTAGGCCAGAGCCAAGGCAAAAGCAGGCCAGAGCCAGAGCGATAGAAGGCCAGAGCCAAGGCAAGGGCAGGCCGGAACCAGGGCGAGAGCAGGCCGGAGATAGGGTGAGGCCAGAGCCAGAACAAGAGTGAGAGACGGCTGGAGCCAAGGCGAAGGCAGGCCAGAACAAGAGCGAGATTAGGCTAGAGTCAAAATGAGGGCAGGCCAGAGCCAGAGGAAGAGCAGGCCGGAGCCAAGGCATGGGCAGGCCGGAGCCAGGGCGAGGGCAGGCCAGAGCGAGAGCAGGTCAGAGCCAGGGCGACAGCAGGCCGGAGTCAAGACAAAGGCAGGCCAGAGCCAGAGAGAGAGCAGGCCAGAGCCAAGGCGAGGGCAGCCCAGTGCCAGAGTGAGAGCAGGCCGGAGCCAGGGCGAGAGCAGGCCAGAGCGAGAGCAGGCCAGAGCCAGAGAGAAAGCAGTCCGGAGCCAAGGCAAGGGCAGGCCAGAGCCAGAGCGAAAGCAGGCCTGAGCCAAGGCGAAGGCAGGCCAGAACAAGAGCGAGATCAGGCCAGAGTCAAGACGAGGGCAGGCCAGAGCCAGAGGAAGAGCAGGCCGGAGCCAAGGCTTCGGCAGTCGAGAGCCAGAGAGAGAGCAGGCCGGAGACAGAGAGAGGGCAGACCAGAGCGAAAGCAGGTCGGAGCCAGGGCGAGGGCCGGCCGGAGCTAGAGCAAGGGCTGGCCCGAGCCAGAGAGAGAGCACGCCGGAGACAGAGAGAGAGCAGGCCTGAGCCAGAGCGAGAGCAGGCCTGAGCCAAGGCAAGAGCAGTCCGGAGCCAAGGCGAGGGTAGACCAGAACGAGGGCAGGCCTGAGCAAGGACGAGGGCAGGCCGGAGCCAAGGCAGGCCAGAGTCAGAGCGAGAGCCGGCCAGAGCTAAGGCAAGGGCAGGCCAGAGCCAGAGAGAGAGCAGGCCGGAGCCAAGGCATGGACAGGCCAGAGCCAGAGAGAGAGCAGGCCGCAGCCATGGCGAGAGCAGGTCGGAGTCAAGGCTAGAGCAGGCCGGAGCCAATGCAAGGGCTGGCTGGAGCTAGAGCAAGGGCAGGCCGGAATCAGGGCGAGGGCATGCCGGAGCCAGAGCGAGAGCCGGCCAGAGCCAAGGCGAGGGTAGGCCGGAGCCAAGGCGAGGGTAGGCCGGAGCCAAGGCGAGTGTAGGCCGGAGCCAAGGCGAGGGTAGGCCAGAGCCAGAGTGAAAACAGGCCGGAGCCAGGACGAGGGCAGGCCAGAGCGAGAGCCGGCCAGAGCGAGAGCAGGCCGGAGCCTCGGCGAGGGCAGGCCGGAGCCTCGGCGAGGGCAGGCCGGAGCCTCGGCGAGGGCAGGCCAGAGCCAGTGCGAGAGAAGGCCGGAGCCAAGGCAAGGTCAGGCTGGAACCTGGGCGAGAACAGGCCAGAGCCAGAGCGAGAGTAGGCCAGAGCCAGAGAGAGAGCAGGGCGGAGCCTTGGCGAGGGCAGGCTAGAAACAGAGCGAGAACAGGTCGGAGCCAGGACGAGAGCAGGCCGGAGCCAAGGCGAGGGCAGGCTGGAGCCAGAGCGATGGCAGGCGGGAGCCAGGGCGAGGGCAGTCCGGAGCTAGAGCGAGAGCAGGCCGGAACCAGGGCGAGAGCAGGCCAGAGCGAGAGCAGGCCGGAGCCAGGGCGAGAGCACGCCAGAGCGAGCGAGAGCAGTTCGGAGCCAAGGCAAGGGTAGGCCAGAGCGAGAGTTGGCCTGAATCAGAGCGACTGCAGGCCGGAACCAAGGCAAAGACAGGCCAGAACCAGAGCGAGAGCATGCCGAAGTCAAGACGAGGGCAGGCCAGAGCAAGAGCAGGCCGGAGCCAGGGCGAGGGCAGGCCAGATCCAGAGCAAGAGCAGGCCGGATCCAGAGCGAGAGCAGGCCGGAGCCAAGGCGAGGGCTGGCCAGAGTCAGAGCGAGGGCAGGCCGGAGCCAGGGCGACAGCAGGCCGGAGCCAAGGCAAGGGCTGGCCAGAGTCAGAGCGAGGGCAGGCCGGAGCCAGGGTGAGGGCTGGCCGGAGCCAGAGCAACAGCAAGCCTGAGCCAAGGCGAGAGCAGGCCGGAGCCAAGGCGAGGGCAGTCCAGAGCAAGAGCAGGCGAGAGCAGGCCATAGCCAAGGAGAAGGCAGGCCAGATCCAGAGCAGGCCAGAGCCAGGGCGAGGGCAGGCCAGAGTCAGAGCGAGAGCAGGACGGAGCCAAGGCGAGGGCAACACAGAGCGAGAGCAGGCCAGAGCCAGAGCGAGAGAAGGCCAGGGCCAGGGCGAGGGCAGGACAGAGCCAGAGCAAGAGAAGGCCAGAGCCAAGGCAAGGGCAGACCAGAGCCAGAGCAAGAGAAGGCCGGAGTCAAGTCAAGGGCAGGCCGGAACCAGGGCGAGAGCAGGCCGGAGACAGTTCGAGGCCAGAGCGAGAGCAGGCCAGAGCTAGAGCGAGAGTAGGCCGGAGCCAGGGCGACGGCAGGCCAGAGCCAGAGAGAGTAGGCGGAGCGAGGACAGGCCAGAGCGAGAGCCGGTCGGAGCCAGAGCGAGAGCAGTCCGGAGCCAGAGCTAGGGCAGGCCAGAACCAGAGCGAGAGCACACCTGAGCCAGAGCGAGAGCAGGCTGGAGCCATGGCGAAGGCAGGCCAGGACAAGAGCGAGATCAGGCTAGAGTCAAGACGAGGGCAGTCCGGAGCCAAGGCATGGGCAGGCCAGAGCCAGAGAGAGAGCAGGCCGGAGCCAGGGCGAGGGCAGGCCAGAGCGAGATCGAGAGCAGGGCGATTGCTGGCCGGAGCCAATGCAAGTGCAGGCCGGAGTCAGGGTGAGGGCAGGCCGGAGCCAGAGCAAGAGGAGGCCGGAGCCAAGGCGAGGGTAGGTCAGAGCCAAGGCAAGAGCAGGCCAGAGCCAGAGCGATAGAAGGCCAGAGCCAAGGCAAGGGCAGGCCGGAACCAGGGCGAGAGCAGGCCGGAGATAGGGTGAGGCCAGAGCCAGAACAAGAGTGAGAGACGGCTGGAGCCAAGGCGAAGGCAGGCCAGAACAAGAGCGAGATCAGGCTAGAGTCAAAACGAGGGCAGGCCAGAGCCAGAGGAAGAGCAGGCCGGAGCCAAGGCATGGGCAGGCCGGAGCCAGGGCGAGGGCAGGCCAGAGCGAGAGCAGGTCGGAGCCAGGGCGACAGCAGGCCGGAGTCAAGACAAAGGCAGGCCAGAGCCAGAGAGAGAGCAGGCCAGAGCCAAGGCGAGGGCAGCCCAGTGCCAGAGTGAGAGCAGGCCGGAGCCAGGGCGAGAGCAGGCCAGAGCGAGAGCAGGCCAGAGCCAGAGAGAAAGCAGTCCGGAGCCAAGGCAAGGGCAGGCCAGAGCCAGAGAGAAAGCAGGCCTGAGCCAGAGCGAGAGCAGGCCGGAGCCAAGGCGAAGGCAGGCCAGAACAAGAGCGAGAACAGGATGGCGTCAAGATGAGGGCAGGCCAGAGCAAGAGCAGGCTAGAGCCAGAGCAAGAGCAGGCCGGAGCCAGGGCGAGGGCAGGCCGGAACCAGAGCGAGAGCAGGCCGGAGCCAAGGCGAGAGCAGGCTGGAGCCAAGACGAGGGCAGGCCAGAGCCAGACCGAGAGCAGGCCGGAGCCAAGGCGAGGGCAGGCCAGATCCAGGGCAGGGCGAGGGCAGGCCAGAGTCAGAGCGAGAGCAGGCCGGAGCCAAGGCGAGGGCACGCCAGAGCGAGAGCAGGCTGGAGCCAGAGCGATGGCTGGCAAGAGCCAGAGCGAGAGTAGGCCGGAACAAGGGCGAGAACAGGCCGGAGTCCAGACGAGGGCAGGCCGGAGCCAGGGCGAGAGCAGGCCGGAGCCAAGGCGAGGGCTGGCCGGAGCCAGAGCAAGGGCAGGCCGGAGCCAGGGCGAGGACAGGCCGGAGCCAAGGCGAGGGCTGGCCGGAGCCAGAGCAAGGGCCGGCCGGAGCCAGGGCGAGGACAGGCCGGAGCCAAGGCGAGAGCAGGCCAGAGCCAGAGCAAGGGCAGGCCGGAGCCAGGGCGAGGACAGGCCAGAGCCAGATCCAGAGCAGGCCGGAGCCAAAGCGAGGGCACGCCAGACCCAGAGCGAGAGCAGGCCAGAGCCAGGGCGAGGGCAGGCAAGAGCCAGAGCGAGAGTAGGACAGAGCCAAGGCAAGGGCAAGCCAGAGCGATAGAAGGCCGGAACCAAGGCAAGCGCAGGCCTTAACAAGGGCTAGAGCAGGCCCGAGACAGGGCGAGGCCAAAGCGAGAGCAGGCCACAGCCAGAGTGAGAGTATGCCGGAGCTAGGGCGAGGGCAGGCCAGAGCCAGAGAGAGAGCAGGCTGGAGCCAGGGCGAGGGCGGGCCAGAGCCAAAGTGAGAGCAGGCCAGAGCCATGGCGAGAGCAGGCCAGAGCTTAGGCGAGGGCAGGCCAGAGCCAAAGCGATGGCAGGCCGGAGCCAGGGCAAGGGCAGTCCGGACCTAGAGCGAGAGCAGGCCGTAGCCAAGGTGAGAGCTGACCGGAGCCAAGGCGAGGGCAGGCCAGAGGCAGAGCCAGGGCAGGCCAGAGCAAGAGCAGGTCGGAGCCAAGGTGAGGGCTGGCCAGAGCCAGAGCAAGAGCAGGTCGGAGCCAAGGCGAGGGCAGGCCAGAGCCAGAGCGAGAGCAGGCCGGAGCCAAGGCAACGGCAGGCCAGAGCGAGAGCTGGCCTGAGCCAGAGCAAGAGCAGGCCGGAGCCAAGGCGAAGGCAGGCCAGAACAACAGCGAGATCAGGCCAGAGTCAAGACGAGGGCAGGCCAGAGCCAGAGGAAGAGCAGGCCGGAGCCAAGGCATAGACAGGCGAGAGCCATAGAGAGAGCAGGCCGGAGCCAGAGCGAGTGCAGGCCAGAGTGAGAGGAGGTCAGAGCCAGGGCGAGAGCAGGCCGAAGTCAAGACAAGGGCAGGCCAGAGCAAGAGCCGGCCAGATCCAGAGCAAGAGCAGGCCGGAGCCAGGGCGAGGGCAGGCCAGAGGCAGGGCGAGGGCAGGCCAGAGGCTGGGCGAGAGCAGGCCGGAGCCAAGGCGAGGGCTCAGCGGAGCCAGAGCGAGGGCAGGCCGAAGCCAGGGCGAGAGCAGGCCGAGGGCTGGCCGGAGCCAAGGCGAGGGCTGGCCGGAGCCAAGGCGAGGGCTGGCCGGAGCCAAGGCGAGGGCAGGCCAGAGCGAGAGCAGGCCGGAGCCAAGGCGAGGGCAGGCCAGAGCCAGATCCAGAGCAGGCCAGAGTCAGGGCGAGAGCAGGCTGGAGCCAAGGCGAGGGCACGCCAGAGCGAGAGCAGGCCGGAGCCAGGGCGAGGGCAGGCCAGAGCCAGAGCGAGAGTTGGCCAGAGCCAAGGCAAGGGCAGGCCAGAGCGAGAGAAGGCCGGAGCCAAGGCAAGGGCCGGCCGGAACAAGGGCGAGAGCAGGCAGGAGACAGGGCGAGGCCAGAGCGAGAGCAGGTCAGAACTAGAGCGAGAGTATGCCGGAGCCAGGGCGAGGGCAGGCCAGAGACTGTGTGAGAGCAGGCCAGAGCTAGAACAGTCCGGAGCCAGAGCTAGGGCTGGCCAGAGCCAGAGCGAGAGCAGGCCTGAGCCAGAGCGAGAGCAGGCCTGAGCCAGAGCGAGAGCAGGCTGGAGCCATGGCGAAGGCAGGCCAGAACAAGAGCGAGATCAGGCTAGAGTCAATACGAGGGCAGGCCAGAGCCAGAGGAAGAGCAGGCCGGAGCCAAGGCATGGGCAGGCCAGAGCCAGAGAGAGGGCAGGCCGGAGTCAGGGCGAGGGCAGGCCGGTGTCAGAGTGAGAGGAGGCCGGAGCCAAGGCGAAAGCAGGCCGGAGCCACGGCGAGGGTAGGCCAGAGCCAAGGCAAGGGCAGGCCGGAACCAGGGCGAGAGCAGGCCGGAGACAGGGCGAGGCCAGAGCCAGAGCGAGAGCAGACCAGAACGAGAGTAGGCCAGAGCCAGGGCCAGAGCAGGCCGGAGCCAAGGCGAGATCAGGCCGGAGCGAAGGCGAGGGCAGGCCAGAGCCAGACCGAGAGCAGGCCGGAGCCAGGGCAAGAGCAAGCCGGAACCAAGGCGAGGGCAGGCCAGAGCCAGATCCAGAGCAGGCCGGAGTCAGGGCGAGGGCAGGCCAGAGTCAGAGCAAGAGTAGGCCGAAGCCAAGGCGAGGGCACGCCAGAGCGAGAGCAGGCCAGAGCGAGAGCAGGCCGGAGCCAGGGCGAGGGCAGGCAGGAGCCAGAGCCAAGGCAAGGGCCTGCTAGAGCGAGAGAAGGCCGGAGCCAAGGCAAGGGCAGGCCAGAGCCAGAGCAAGAGCAGGCCAGAGCCAAGGCAGGCCAGAGCCAGAGAGAGAACAGGCCAGAGCAGGTCGGAGCCAGGGTGAGAGCAGGCCGGAGCCAATGCAAGGGCAGGCCGGAGCCAGAGCAAGGGCAGGCCGGAGCCAGAGCGAGAGCAGGCCGGAGCCAAGGCAAGAGCAGGCCAGAGCCAAGTCGAGGGTAGGCCAGAGCCAAGGCGAGGGTAGGCCAGAGCCAAGGCAAGGGCAGGCCAGAGCCAGAGCGATAGAAGGCCAGAGCCTCAGGTGTAGGGCAGGCCGGAGCCAGAGCGAGGGTAGGCCAGAGCCAAGGCGAGGACAGGCCGGAACCAGGGCGAGAGCAGGCCGGAGACAGGGCGAGGCCAGAGCGAGAGCAGGCCAGAGCGAGAGTAGGCCAGAGCCAAGGCGAGGGCACGCCAGAGCGAGAGCAGGCCAGAATCAGAGTGAGAGCAGGCCAGAGCCAGGGTGAGGGCAGGCAAAAGCCAGAGCGAGAGTAGGCCAGAGCCAAGGCAAGGGCAGGTCAGAGCGAGAGCAGGCCGGAGCCAAGGCAAGGGCAGGCCGGAACAAGGGCTAAATCAGGCCCGAGACTGGGCGAGGCCAGAGCAAGAGCAGGCCACAGCCAGTGTGAGAGTATGCCGGAGCCAGGGCGAGGGCAGGCCAGAGCCAGAGAGAGCAGGCCAGAGCCAGAGAGAGAGCAGGCCGGAGCCAGGGCGAGGGCGGGCCAGAGCCAAAGCGAGAGCAGGCCGGAGCTAAGACGAGGGCAGGCCGGAGGCAGAGCTATGGCAGGCCGGAGCCAGGGCAAGGGCAGGCCGGAGCCAGAGCGAAAGCAGGCTGGAGCCAACTCGAGTGCTGGCCAGAGCGAGAGCAAGCATGAGCCAAGGCAAGGTCAGGCCGGAACCAGGGCGAGAGCAGGCCGGAACCAGGGTGAGAGCAGGTCGGAGCCAGGGCAAGTGCAGGCCTTAGCTAAGGCGAGAGCAGGCCGGATGCAGGGCGAGAACAAGCAGGAGCCAAGGCGAGGGCAGGCCGGAGCCAGAGAGATAGCAGGCCTTAGCCAGGGTGAGAGCTGGCCGAAGCCAGGGCGAGAGCAGGCCGGAGCCAAGGCGAAGGCAGGCCGGAGCCAGTGCGAGAGCAGGCCGGAGCCAAGGAGAGGACAGGCCAGAGCTAGAGCGAGAGCAGGCTGGAGCCAGGGCGAGGGCAGGCCAGTTCCAGAGCGAGGGCAGGCCGGATCCAGAGCGAGAGCAGGCATGAGCCAAACAAAGCGAGGGCAGGCCGGAGCCAGAGAGATAGCAGACCGGAGCCTGTGCGAGAGCAGGCCGGAGCCAGTGCGAGAGCAGTTAGTAGCCAGGGCGAGAGCAGGCCGGAGCCTAGGCGAGAGCAGGCCGGAACCAGTGCGAGAGCAGGACAGAGCCAGAGCGAGAGCAGGCCAGAGCCCGGACGAGGGCAGGCCGGGAGCCAGTGCAAGAGCAGGCCGGAGCCAAGGAGAGAACAGGCCAATGCAGAGCGAGGGCGGGCCGGAGCCAGGTCGAGGGCAGGCCGAAGCCAAGGCGAGGGCTGGCCGTAGCCAGAGCGAGGGCAGGGCGGAGCCAGGGCGAGGGTAGGCCGGAGCCAGAGCGATGGCAAGCCGGAGCCAGGGCGAGCACTGTCCGGAGCTAGAGCGAGAGCAAGCCGGAGCCAGGGTTGAGAGCAGGCCGGAGCCAAAGCGAGAGTAGGCCAGAGCCAAGGCAAGGGCAGACCAGAGCCAGAGCGACAGCAAGCCGGAGCCAAGACGAGGGTGGGCCAGAACCAGAGCTAGAGCAGGCCGGAGCAAAGGCAAGAGCAGGACAGAGCCAAAGCAAGAGCAGGCCAGAGCAGGGCAAGGGCAGACCGGAGCCAGAGCGAGGGCAGCCCAGAGCCTGAGCGAGACCAGGCCGGAGCCAGGGCGAGGGCAGGACCGAGCCAGAGCGAGAGCAGGCCGGAGCCAGGACGAGGGCAGGCCTGAGCCAGGGCGAGAGCAGGCCAGAGCGGGAGCAGGCCAGAGCGAGAGAAGGCCGGAGCCAGGGCGACGGCAGCCCAGAGCCTGAGCGAGAGCAGGCCGGAGCCAGGGCGAGGACAGGACAGAGCCAGAGCGAGAGAGCAGGCCGGTGCCAAGGCGAGGGCAGGCCATAGCCAGAGCAAGAACAGACCGGAGCCAGGACGATGGCAGGCCGGAGCCAGGGCGACAGCAGGCAAGAGCCAGAGCGAGAGAAGGCCGGAGCAAAGGCGAGGGAAGGCCGGAGCCAGGACGAGGGCAGGCCTGAGCTAGGGCGAGAGCAGGCCAGAGGGGGAGCAGGCCAGAGCCAGGGCAAGGGCATGCCAGAGCGAGAGAAGGCCGGAGCCAGGGCGACGGCAGCCCAGAGCCTGAGCGAGAGCAGGCCGGAGCCAGGGCGAGGACAGGACAGAGCCAGAGCGAGAGAGCAGGCCGGTGCCAAGGCGAGGGCAGGCCATAGCCAGAGCAAGAACAGACCGGAGCCAGGACGATGGCAGGCCGGAGCCAGGGCGACAGCAGGCAAGAGCCAGAGCGAGAGAAGGCCGGAGCAAAGGCAAGGGCAAGCCAGATACAAAGCGAGAGTAGGCCAGAGCCAAGGCCAGGGCAGGCCAGAGACAGAGCTAGAGCTGGCCAGAGCTATAGCGAGAACGCCCATGATGCAGAAATAAAGCAGAAAATTTCTGCAGCATTTCTGCATCTCCCTGGCAGAAAAAACGCATGCAGATTGTGCATGCGTTTTTCCTGCAGAATACATGCGGATCCACATGCGTTTCCGCATGCAGATTGACAGGCGCTTTCCAGGCGATAGCATCACTTGGAAAGTGCTTGACAACTAGGTCACACTATATAAATCCATGCAAACAGCAGGGCGAGGGCAGGCCAGAGCCAGAGAGAGAGCAAGCCGGAGCCAGGGTGAGAGCAGGGCGGAGCCAGAGCAAGAGCAGGCCACAGCCAGAGCGAGAGCAGGCCGGAGCCTCGGCGAGGGCAGGCCAGAGCCAAGGCCAGAGCCAGAGCGAGAGCAGGCCGGAGCCAGGGCGAGGGCAGGCCAGAGAGAGAGCAAGCCGGAGCCAGGGTGAGAGCAGGCCGGAGCCAAGGCAAGGGCAGACCAGAGGGAGAGCAGGCCGTAGCCAGGACGAGGGCAGGACAGAGCCAGAGAGAGAGCAGGCCGGAGCCACGGCCAAGGCAGGCCAGAACCAGAGCCAGAGCAGTCCGGAGCCGAAGGCAGGCCAGAGCAAGATCAGGCCGGAGCCAGAGCGAGGGCAGGCCGGAGCCAAGGCAAGAGCAGGCCGGAGCCAAGGCAAGGGCAGGCCAGAGCCATTGCGAGATCAGGCCGGATCCAGAGCGAGGGCAGGCCAGAGCCAAGGCAAGGGCAGGCCAGAGCCATTGCGAGATCAGGCCGGTTCCAGAGCGAGGGGAGGCCGGAGCCAAGGCGAGGGCAAGCCGAAGCAAAACACAGTTTTTAGTACCAGGCCTGTAGGTAACTGTTTTGAACAGCAAACCAGTGTCAAAAACTTTGCTGACACACTGAAAAATTTTTTTCATGGAGGCCAGAAATGGCAGTATTTTCTGACAACGTATATGTGAGCCGTGTGACGGAGAAAACACAGTTTTAAATACCTGGCCTGTAGGTAACTATTTTGAACAGCAATCTGGTTTCAATTGCTTCACTGACACACTGAAAATTTTTTTTAATGGAGGCCAGAAATGGCAGTATTTTCTGAAAACGTATATGTAATCCGTGTGACGGAGAAAACACAGTTTTTAATATCTGGCCTGTAGGTAACTGATTTGAACAGCAAACCAGTGCCAAAAACTTTGCTGACACACTGAAATTTTTTTTAAATGGAGGCCAGAAATGGCAGTATTTTCTGAAAACGAATATGTGAGCCGTGTGATGGAGAAAACACAGTTTTAAATACCTGGCCTGTAGGTAACTGTTTTGAACAGCAAACCAGTGTCAAAAACTTTGCTGACACACTGAAAAAAAAATCTAATGGAGGCCAGAATTGACAGTATTTTCTGAAAACGTATATGTGAGCCGTGTGACGGAGAAAACACAGTTTTAAATAGATGGATTTTTAGCGCTGTAATATGGAAAGGACCTGGCTGTATTCTGCAGTGCCAACAAGCAAATGGTGCAGAAAAACCTTGTTCTCTGGATTGCTTTTTAAACAAATGATGAGGATTAAGATGCAAAAAAAATTATTCCTGGCCCCTGAGACCTGGGCCTATTTCCAGAAATATTTAACAGCAGCAGCCGACAGAACTGGAATGGAGCCTCTTGTACTATATGCACTGCAGTCTGCTATATACACCGCCTGCCTATACACCCTGCCTGCCTGATATATCTCTGCAGATGGATTAGTCCTCAGAAGGACTGTTTGTTAAATTGGATATGTGTAATGTACGGTTTTTCTCCCTACACTACCTAATACACGATCAAATCTCTCCCTGAGAAAGCAGCAGCTCTCCCTACACTGTCTGATCCGGAGTGACTGTGACGAGCATGGTGGCGCCAGGTCTGATATAGACCTGATGACGCTGTGCGGCCAGCCAATCACTGTGATGTCCACAACCAACATGGCTACGGCATTACAGTGCATGGCAGGCAATCCCTGCATGTTCATTGGCTCTCTAAAGAGCGCCAAACATGTAGGGAGGGGACCCGAGTTCTCGCCCGAGCAACCCGGAAATACTCGCCGAGCTTGTCGAGCACCATGGTGCTCCGGCGAGTACCGAGTAGTGGCGAGCACGTTCGCTCATCACTAATCACAATGGATAAATATTACCTGTGGTCATATTGGAGCAGAAGGAAAAGAGGGCTACTGCACACCTCAATACCGTAAAAGCCAGGGGCGGAACTACCGCCCGTGCAGCCGGTTCATTGAACGGGGGCCCCGAGGGAGAGGGGGCCCCTCCAGCCTCCAGCAGGGCCGCCATCAGGGCATGACTGCCCTGACTCCAGTATGGGGCCCGGCCGGTAGGGGCCCCCCTCTTGTGCGTCTCTCTCCTCATGGGGCCCCCGGCCCCATGCTATGCGCCGGGTCCGGGACATTTCAGCGCTGAGCTGCGCTGTTGCAGCAGCGCCTTCATGATTCCCCTGACTTCCGGTCATGTGACGGTGCCGTCACATGGCCGGAAGTCAGGAGAACCTGCTGTCAGCGATTTGGACGAGCGCCAGGATTCTGCAGGGATCGCATGGGGGTAAGTATAACAAGTTTTATTTTTTTTAAAATACAATTAACTAGGAGTGGAGAGATGGGAGAAGCACATGTGTGTGTGTGTCTGTGTATGTGTGTGTGGGGGGGGAGATGGGAGATGCACATGTGTGTGTGTGGGGGGGGAGATGGGAGATGCACATGTGTGTGTGTGGGGGGGGGAGATGGGAGATGCACATGTGTGTGGGGGGGGAGATGGGAGATGCACATGTGTGTGGGGGGGGGAGATGGGAGATGCACATGTATGTGGGGGGGGGAGATGGGAGATGCACATGTGTGTGGGGGGGGGGAGATGGGAGATGCACATGTGTGTGGGGGGGGGAGATGGGAGATGCACATGTGTGTAGGGGGGGAGATGGGAGATGCACATGTGTGTGGGGGGGGGGATGGGAGATGCACATGTGTGTAGGGGGGGAGATGGGAGATGCACATGTGTGTAGGGGGGGAGATGGGAGATGCACATGTGTGTGTGGGGGGGATGGGAGATGCACATGTGTGTGGGGGGGGATGGGAGATGCACATGTGGGGGGGGGATGGGAGATGCACATGTGTGTGTGGGGGGGGAGATGGGAGATGCACATGTGTGTGTGGGGGGGGAGATGGGAGATGCACGTGTGTAGGGGGGGAGATGGGAGATGCACATGTGTGGGGGAGATGGGAGATGCACATGTGTGGGGGGGGGAAATTGGATAATGCACATGTGTGGTGGAGGGGGATGAGAGAGGTGCACATGTGGTGGAGGGGGATGAGAGAGGTGCACATGTGGTGGAGGGGGATGAGAGAGGGGCACATGTGGGGGAGGGGGATGAGAGAGGGGCACATGTGGGAGAGGGGGATGAGAGAGGGGCACATGTGGGAGAGGGGGATGAGAGAGGGGCACATGTGGGGGAGGGGGATGAGAGAGGGGCACATGTGGGGGAGGGGGATGAGAGAGGGGCACATGTGGGGGGGAGGGGGTGAGAGAGGGGCACATGGAGGGGGATGAGAGCTGCACATGGGGGGGTTTGAGAGCTGCACATGGGGGAATTGGGAGTAGGGGGATAATGAGCTGCACATAACGAATGTGGGGTGGGGGAGAGTAAATGATAAATGATGATGGGGTGGGGAGAGCACGGACATGATATAATGAATTGGGGCAGGGGGTGCATGTAAATATTGAATGCGGGGAGCAGGAAGTATAGAGTAGGGGGCGTTGCGGATGCAGGAGTGTGACTGGTAACAAATTGGCGGAAAGAGTAGAGGTTCTAATTAAATTATATATTAAGTGCCTATTTACAGTTAATGGGGGCACAGTGGTGGATTACAATTTATATTTGGAATGGTAGGTTGCCTAATAACTAACCATATATTGATGGTGGATGCACGTCTGTATTCAGCTGCGTAATATAGAAGTTGGGGAATGTGCTCTAGATAACTGTGTTATTTTATGCAGAGACGAGTCCTGGCTGGAAGACGTGATGGCGGTCTGTGCTGGATGAAGGAGAAAAGCGAAGATGAAGGACTTCACCTAGAGACGTCACCGGTGAGTCAGTCTATTACATGTACACTGTGTATAATGTCACTGGTGATCACTGTATTACCTGTACACTGACACTATATACAGAGCTCCTGTGTATAATGTCACTGGTGATCACTGTATTACCTGTACACTGACACTATATACAGAGCTCCTGTGTATAATTTCACTGGTGATCACTGTATTACCTGTACACTGACACTATATACAGAGCTCCTGTGTATAATGTCACTGGTGATCCCTGTATTACCTGTACACTGACACTATATACAGAGCTCCTGTGTATAATGTCACTGATGATCACTGTATTACCTGTACACTATATACAGAGCTCCTGTGTATAATGTCACTGTACTACCTGTACACTGACACTATATACAGAGCTCCTGTGTATAATTTCACTGGTGATCACTAGATTACCTGGACACTTACGTTATACATACCATGTATAGAGCTCCCGTGTATAATGACACTTATGGTAATATTAGTAATGTGGTGGTAATATTAGTAATGTAGTGGTAATATGTGGTCTGGTCATGGTGTGGCAGTTTTTCTCCCTTCTGTGTGGTATTATTCGGTCACTATGTTGTGGTAATATGTGGTCTGGTCATGGTGTGGCGGTATTCCCTGTATGTGGTATTATTGGTCATTTAAAAAAAAAAATGTATATGACACATTCCCTTAAAGAAAACTAAATAAAAATATATCTAAAAAGAGTATTGGATATTTTAAGAAAATTTTAATAGGTTAGAGTAGGGCCCGCCCAGAAGAGTCTACCTTATCGTGGTGGCGGCTTTAAAAATCTTTTGGCCAAAACAAAAGCTGATGGCTATGTATGTGGCGCCGTCACATGGCCGAACGTCAGGAGAACCTGGTGGCAGCGACGTGGACGAGCGCCAGGATTCTGCAGGGATTGCATGGGGGTAAGTATAACAAGTTTTATTTTTTTTAAATACAATTAATTAACTAGGAGTGGGGGGAATCAGAGATGCACGGGGGGGATGAGAGATGCACATGGGGGGGGTGAGAGATGCACATGGGGGGGGTGAGAGATGCACATGGGGGGGGTGAGAGATGCACATGGGGGGGTGAGAGATGCACATGGGGGGGTGAGAGATGCACATGGGGGGGTGAGAGATGCACATGGGGGGGTGAGAGATGCACATGGGGGGGGTGAGAGATGCACATGGGGGGGTGAGAGATGCACATGGGGGGGATGAGAGATGCACATGGGGGGGATGAGAGATGCACATGGGGGGGATGAGAGATGCACATGGGGGGGATGAGAGATGCACATGGGGGGGATGAGAGATGCATGGGGGGTGAGAGCTGCACATGGGTGGGATGAGAGCTGCACATGGGGGGTTATGTTTACATAACTTTGTTGCCTTATGAAGGGCAGGGGGGGCCCCCCAAAATTTCTTGCACAGGGGCCCACTGCAGTCTGTGTCCGCCCCTGGGCTGTACTCAAGGTGTAATGTGCACTAGTTACATATTAGCCTGTAGGTGGTATAATATATATACTATAGGCCCAGACATCCCATATTATATACAGGATAATAGGAGGCGGGTATAATATCCAGAGCTAACAAGCCTCCCCTATTCCCTGGGCCTGTCCCGATTTGAGGGCTCAGTCCCGGCCCGGCTCAGCTCTTCTCCCGGCAGGGGCGCTGCTGGGCACTGGGCTTTTCCTCCAGACACGCAGGCTTTCCATGCTGTGTGTGACCCCTTGTAGCTCCGCCTCCCGCTCTCTGCTCCTCCCCGGCATCAGGGCAGAGGAATTCTACTGTGCAGAGACCGCACAGCATGAGGAGGTGAGGGGTCAGGGGGCGGGGCCAAGTCTGCGGAGGACATGACAACAAGGTGCGGTCCTGAGGTGAGGGGGAGACCCGCAGCCTCTCCCATCTGTGGCTGCTGTTATTACAGGATGGGAGGGGGCTCATGCAATGTCACCAGCAGCTCTGCAGTCGGGACTAGGGGGGATGGGAAGGGGATTTAGGGACACTGCAGGGCTGACAGCTCTCCTGCGTACAGCCCATACTCTGCTGCTGATTGCAAACACCAGGCCCCACCACTGCCACTGGAGACATGATGGAGAACAAGGGACTATATACATGTCATGTTGTGCCCGCTGTGTGTATGATGTCTGTGTGATGGTTGTGCCCGCTGTGTGTATGATGTCTGTGTGATGGTTGTACCCGCTGTGTGTATGATGTCTGTGTGATGGTTGTGCCCGCTGTGTGTATGATGTCCGTGTGATGGTTGTGCCCGCTGTGTGTATGATGTCCGTGTGATGGTTGTGCCCGCTGTGTGTATGATGTCCGTGTGATGGTTGTGCCCGATGGTTGTGCCCGCTGTGTGTATGATGTCTGTGTGATGGTTGTGCCCGCTGTGTGTATGATGTCCGTGTGATGGTTGTGCCCGCTGTGTGTATGATGTCTGTGTGATGGTTGTGCCCTCTGTGTGTATGATGTCTGTGTGATGGTTGTGCCCGCTGTGTGTATTATATCTGTGTGATGGTTGTGCCCGCTGTGTGTATGATGTCTGTGTGATGGTTGTGCCCACTGTGTGTATGATGTCTGTGTGATGGTTGTGCCTGCTGTGTGTATGATGTCTGTGTGATGGTTGTGCCCGCTGTGTGTATGATGTCTGTGATGGTTGTGCCCGTTGTGTGTATGATGTCTGTGTGATGGTTGTGCACGCTGTGTGTGTATGATGTCTGTGTGATGGTTGTGCCCGCTGTGTGTATGATGTCTGTGTGATGGTTGTGCCCGCTGTGTGTATGATGTCTGTGTGATGGTTGTGCCCGCTGTGTGTATGATGTCTGTGTGATGGTTGTGCCTGCTGTGTGTGTGATGTCTGTGTGATGGTTGTGCCCGCTGTGTGTATGATGTCTGTGTGATGGTTGTGCCCGCTGTGTGTATGATGTCCGTGTGATGGTTGTGCCCGCTGTGTGTGTGATGTCTGTGTGATGGTTGTGCCCGCTGTGTGTATGATGTCTGTGTGATGGTTGTGCCTGCTGTGTGTATGATGTCTGTGTGATGGTTGTGCCCGTTGTGTGTGTGATGTCTGTGTGATGGTTGTGCCCGCTGTGTGTATGATGTCTGTGTGATGGTTGTGCCCGCTGTGTGTATGATGTCTGTGTGATTTTTAACATAGCGCTTTGAAATAGGCAGGGGTGGGAGATTAATATTCCCAAGGGGCCACGTGAGAGACCGTGACTGTTGTGGAGCCCGAACCAATAGGTTCAAATTAATTCAGCTCAATATTAATATTAACTTATTAATTATATTTTTTTTGTATATTTATATTAGCACTTAATATTGAGCAGATTTAAGTATGCTGACATCCCCCTATATACAGTATGAGCCCCCACACAACCCCGTACATACAGTATTAGCACACACCACCCCTACCTACGGTATGAGCCCTCGCATAGCCCCCCATATACAGTAAGAGCCACCACAAGAAAGCCAGATGTCGTATAATGAATCTACATAAAGATGAGAAAGTTCTGGCGGCTCCGACTGTGAATGAGGGAACAAAAAATAACCCTCAGGTCCCAACAAGAGATGAGCAGGACTCACAGATGAGGCCGCACTGCCCCGGAAGATAAGAGACTCATGGCCTCCAGTCCAGCCGCCAGGTAGCACTGACCCGGACCCCCGACTGGAGGCCCCGGAATCCATCTGCTCATCTCTAGTCCCAGCTGCCCTGGATACAGTGGACAGTCCTGGATTTGGGTCTGGGCCTTGCAGTCTCGGCCGTCTGCTGAATTTCCCTCACTACCAGCGCCCCTCTGACAACTCCTCCTGCCGGGCGAGAAAGATAATGGTAAATGGGCGTGGATTGGGGTGTGACCAGGGGCGAGGCCAAAATTTGCCGCGCATAGCTTCTTTCTGTCCCCCTTTCTGTTCTTCAAAAGTTGAGAGGTATGAATATGTGATGTCTGTATCCCAGTATATCGCATACCATCACATATTATGCTGTATACTGGATGTGATGGACTTTGATACAGGCATCCAATGTTATACAGAGGATAATATGTCACTGGTGTAATATCTGATGTCTGTGCTCATAGTGTGGTATATAACTGTCACATGCTATTCTGTATGTAATATCTGATGTATGTAGTCATAATATATCTTATTCCAGTACAGATGAGCGAATTGATTCGCAGGACACTGGTCAAACAGTCCCGTCAGTAGTCTGTGGCCACCAGACCAGAGCCCCACGAGCCTCCTCCCGCCTGCCGGCATCTCTGACTCCTCTTTTGATTATAGTCTTTGCATGATGTCATCTTTTTGGCGTGACACATACATGACATTGTGCCTGGCTACAAATCAAAGGAAGAGAAAGAGAATGGTGTCAGGTAGGAGGCTGTCAGGGCTCCTATCCAGCAGCCACTGAATATTCATCTGACCATTGGATCAGGGTCCTGCAAATGAAGTTGCTCATCTCTATCTATCAGTCATATATTCTCCTATGTATATTGTATTGTATGTGGTATAATATGTTCACTGTGTGCACAGACATCAGATGGGACACACATGATAATTAGTGACTCGTACATCATATACTATAATGTGGAGTTGACTTTTACATTGATGAGTTGCTCGATCAAGTATGTAGGAAATAATACACAAAATAATAATTCCTAGGTATCTATCTGGCAGACCTGTGCTTATGTGTGGCCACCTTTAGGCTGTGTGCCCACTATGCGTTTTTTAAGCGTTTCCGCAACGGCAATTCCGCTGCAGAAACGCTTAAAAAACGCTTGGTAGAAGGTCTGCTATGTTCCCCAATGATAATCCGCATCTGCTGTGCACATGCTGCGGAAATTTCCGCTGCGGATTATCAATGCGGAAAAATCCGCCGCACTACCAATTATTTTGTGTAATCGCAGCGTTTTCGCCGCCATTGACTTGCATTGAATTGCATAATATCCGCATGACTACATGTGCACATGCGGATATTTAGCGATTCAATGTGCGGATGGTACCCGGATTTGGAGAAGAAGAGACTCTCCTCCAGACCCGGGTACCATAGTACCTGTAAAAAAAAAAGAATTAAAATAAAAAATATACATTATACTTACCTTCTGATGGCCCCCGGTCTCCATAGCGATGCGTCCTGGCTTCCTGGCAGCTCATGATGGTCTAAAAGGACCTGCCATGACGTCATTTAGTCATGTGACAGGTCACGTGACTGCTGACGTCGGCGGTCTGTTGACCCGTCACATGACTAAATGACGTCATGGCAGGTCTTTTTACACAACCGCAAGACACCGGGAAGACCGGACGCATCGGATAAGGAGACCAGGGGCCGTCAGAAGGTAAGTATAATATTTATTTTTTACCATTCTTTTACGGTCACACTATATAAATCCATACCGGTTGCATGGATTTATATAGTGTGACCAAGTTGTCCAGCACTTTCCAAGTGATGCTAAAATCGCTTGCAAAGCGCTTGACAACCCGCATGCGGAAATGCATGTGAAGAGCGCTTCACTTCTGCTTGTCCCTGGCAGGAAAAACTCATAGAATCCGCATGCGTTTTTTCTGCCAGGGAGATGCAGAAACGCTCTGGAAAAATTCTCAGCATTTCTGCATTGTGGGCACTTAGCCTTACTCTGTTTAGGAGTGTAGAAAAGCACAGCGTACCTTGGATTACTTGCATTACACCTCTAACAACCTAAATCCGTTTTGTAGTGGTCAGACATTGTACATATTATGCTTATGTATTACCAGTTTTAAATGCTCACCTGAACTGGACCAAGTGCTGTCATTTTTCTCCACGGGCAGCACTTAGACAATACGTTTGTGTGAATATAGCCTATGAGGCAGCTGGTAATAAACATGTTGAAGGGGTTTTCTGCGAACAAAAGTATATTCTTTCCAGTGGGTGTAGTGACAAGATTATGGAGCAGTTGCCGGGACCAGTGCCGCCGCGAGCGACAACAGGGTAGGAAGAGTGGTGATGTGGCTCTTAAAAAGAAAGGCCATACAGTACAGACCAAAAGTTTGGACACACCTTCTCATTTAACACTAGGACTACTGGACTCGTGACCCCGCCTAGAACTACTGAAAGGAGTCATTTTGACTCCTTGCTTGTTTTTGTTTATTTTTAGAGTTTCATTTGTGGTTATTTATTAATAATTATATTTTTTGTAATGTATTATTATTGTGAGATCCAACAGTAATGCTTTTGATTGTTTTTTTTCTGCTTTTCTTATTTTTCTACAGAAAATAACAATAATTATAATAGACGTTTTTCAAACATTTTTTTTTATTCAAGTGCACACATATAAACAACAACTGAAGAACAAAAAGCAGAGAAAATGTAGGTGGAGGAGCATAAAAATGAAAATATGGCGCAGAATTCACCTTCTAAACATTTGGTGTTTCGCATTTTAGGCATTGCCTTTGATTTATGGCAGTACATTGCCCACACAAAGACTTACCACAAGTCTTACAATTTCCGACAGATCTATTTTTCTTGCACTTTTCTTTGATCTGGCAAAATTTTGTTTGAACCATCACTTCTGAGCATGTAGAAACTTGGGACGTGGAACCCTTTTCCCTATCTGTGACATAAGGACCACTCAACTCTCTCACAAGCGTTTGCAAAAATGCCTTGCGTGACATTTTTTGGTGGGTAATCTCCTTGAATATTATCCATGCATTTATACCCGCAAAGTCTAAGGCATTTTCAAATGCATGAACAGACCATCTCCTTGTGCATGTTCGTGTGGTATATTTTCGTGCCATCTGATCCACTACATCTACTCCATATTTTGTTTCATTGTAAAACTTTACCGTTTCTGGAGTTTTTTTAGCGGAATCAGACGCAACAACAACATCTGGATGGACGGAACTCAAAATGACAACATTTTTGTTGGGCTTTCCTTGATATACTGTAAGTGTAAAATTGTCTTCATTTCTAAACACTTTAGTGTTGTACAATTCCTCTTTCATGGATTTTATTTCTTTAGGCACTTCTCGCCTTATCTTGCTCAGTGTTCCCACGATGGTTGTTCCTTTGCTTTTTAGCTGTTTAGCTAATTTTACTGAAGTAAAATAATTATCGGTTGTAACATTGCGACCTTTTTTCAAAAACGGGTCCAATAACTTCATTACCACATGGTCAGCTAAACGGTACTTAGCACGGCGTGTGTCATCTTTGCCTAGATAAGGGAAGCCATTTGCCAGATATTTGCTCCTCTTATCAACAGCTAGCCAATATTTGTGGCCATATTTATCTGGTTTGGAAGGCATGTACTGCGTGAATGGACACCTAGTTTTGCTTGGGAAAAGTTGCTCATCCACCGTTATGTATGGGCCAGGTTTGTAACACGCAATACAATTTTCAATAAACCTGTCCCACACAGTAGAAAATAGAGCAAACTTGTCCGTTTGCAGTCTCTCCGATCGAGTAGATTTCTCATCAAATCTGAGAAACCTCATAATTTCAACAAAGCGGTCCCTAGACATTGTCGCTTTGCAAAACGGTATTCCCCAGTCATTACACCAAATACTGCTAATCGAGTGACGGTTCGTGCCAGATATTCCACGAGCATAGAATATCGCAATGAATGCATCTAGCTCCTCATCAGATAGAGTAAACTGTAAATTATTGTTCCTGCATGCTTCTGCAAGCGTACAGTTCTTTATATGTGTCAATATATATGAATCAAAAAATAAACGCCATGCGCTCAAAGGACTATCGATAATGATATTTCTTCTGGCGTATCCTGTAGGGCCAGGTGCTTCTCGAAGAATATTTTGGCTGTCACGCCTACCAGGCAAGTGTTCTCCAATTTCAACAGGTTTCCATTGAATACCATCCGCTGAAACTAGTATTCCTTCAGATTCGTCTTCTCTGGTGTTTGTTGTTGCATTACCTTCGCCGCCATCGTTATCTGTTGTTCTTTCATTTCTGGGACGTTTTGCTGATTTTTTCTGTCCACGACCAGGAGGATGGTCACGAGGCAACATAATTGCATGAGCCCGATCCCCAGTTGATGTGCTTGGAATATCTGTAAAAAAGTTGATGAATATTTAGAATTTTTGTTTTGTAAGGGTCCGTGCACACTGGCTGGATTAGCGGCGGAATATCCGACCGGATATTCTCACCACAATCCGGCCCGTACCTGCCCGCTCAGGTACAGAGCGGAGTTTCATACCTGAAGCTCCGCTCCGAACCCCGGGCTGGAGCCGCTGTCTGGGACGGAGCCGTGCTCGCGCGTAAGCAAGCGCTGCTCTGTCCCTGACAGCGGCTCCAGCCCGGGGTTCGGAGCGGAGCTTCAGGCATGAGCGGGCAGGTACGGCCTGTATTGCGGCAAGAATATCCAGATGGCTATTCAACCAGAATTCTGCTAGTGTGCACAGGCCCTAACTCAGTGTGTGGAAGAACAAATAAATACACATAACTACTTACCTTCTGGATTTGTTCCTTCTGAGTCTTCAGATTCACTTGATATGTTCTGAGGAATGAAATCTTCATCACTGTCAGAATCAAATACATGTTCCTGCAATTCGGATTCCGATTCATCCTCCGGTATGGATTGCAAAGTAGCCAGAATATCCTGAGGCTTTATCAAACGTCTTCTCTCCATATTCCTCACAAATTCCATAATTCTATATAGTTCCCTGCTGAAAAATAGAAATGAAATGAAAACTAAAAGAAATAATAACTGTTCTGCCACCTTCAAAAGTAGGTGGGCTGAATCAGTTGACAGACAGCTAAACTATTTCATAACAATTCATACCTGTATGAGTCTTCAGAGCTCGTATGTCTGCGTCTGTTCTCTTTGTCTCTTCAGCTGAACTGAAAGTAAAGTTACTATCCAGAATACTGTCTCCTGCTAGGACCTTAGAAAAACACCACCCTTCATTAGCATAAGATAAGAGCCTATAGTAAACAAGCTATTTTGTTCAGCATTACACAGTAATACAAGCAGGTAAAACACAAGGAAAATGTGAAAAGTTGACATGTAAATTGAACTACATCTATATGAACATCAGGGTAAATAAGACAGAGTGAAAAAATTATGCACAAAACTTTATAGCAACATTTAGTGACAAAAGGACCTCAAAATATAGTAGGGAGTCAAAATGACTCCCTTCAGTAGTTCTTGGTAAATTTTGAAAAAAACGCGCAAATTTTTCACCAAAATTATTTATTCTCACAAAATCTTTTTTCACATCATATTTGAGGAAAAGTCACCGAGTTTCAAGCCGGAATTCTGAAAAATGTAGTCACAGAAGAGAAATAAAAAACGAAAGGAGTCAAAATGACTCCATCAGTAGTTCTAGTGTTAAAGGTTTTTCTGTATTTTCATGACTATGAAAATTGTACATTCACACTGAAGGCATCAAAACTATGAATTAACACATGTGGAATTATATACTTAACAAAAAAGTGTGAAAGAACTGAAAATATGTTCTAGGTTCTTCAAAGTAGCCACCTTTTGCTTTGATGACTGCTTTACACAATCTTGGCATTCTCTTGATGAGCTTCAAGAGGTAGTCACTGGAAATGGTCTTCCAACAATCTTGAAGGAGTTCCCAGAGATGCTTAGCACTTGTTGGCCCTTTTGCCTTCACTCTGCGGTCCAGCTCACCCCAAACCATCTCGATTGGGTTCAGGTCTGGTGACTGTGGAGGCCACGTCATCTGGCGTAGCACCCCATCACTCTCCTTCTTGGTCAAATAGCCCTTACACAGCCTGGAGGTGTGTTTGGGGTCATTGTCCTGTTGAAAAATAAATGATAGTCCAACTAAACGCAAACCGGATGGAATAGCATGCCGTTGCAAGATGCTGTGGTAGCCATACTGGTTCAGTATGCCTTCAATTTTGAATAAATCCCCAACAGTGTCACCAGCAAAGCACCCCCATACCATCACACCTCCTCCTCCATGCTTCACGGTGGGAACCAGGCATGTAGAGTCCATCCGTTCACCTTTTCTGCGTCGCACAAAGACACGGTGGTTGGAACCAAAGATCTCAAATTTGGACTCATGAGACCAAAACACAGATTTCCACTGGTCTAATGTCCATTCCTTGTGTTCTTTAGCCCAAACAAGTCTCTTTTGCTTGTTGCCTCTCCTTAGCAGTGGTTTCCTAGCAGCTATTTTACCCTGAAGGCCTGCTGCACAAAGTCTCCTCTTAACAGTTGTTGTAGAGATGTGTCTGCTGTTAGAACTCTGTGTGGCATTGACCTGGTCTCTAATCTGAGCTGCTGGTAACCTGCGATTTCTCAGGCTGGTGACTCGGATAAACTTATCCTCAGAAGTAGAGGTGACTCTTGGTCTTCCTTTCCTGGGGTGGTCCTCATGTGAGCCAGTTTCTTTGTAGCGCTTGATGGTTTTTGCACCTGCACTTGGGGACACTTTCAAAGTTTTCCCAATTTTTCGGACTGACTGACCTTCATTTCTTAAAGTAATGATGGCCACTCGTTTTTCTTTACTTAGATGCTTTTTTCTTGCCATAATACAAATTCTAACAGTCTATTGAGTAGGACTATCAGCTGTGTATCCACCTGACTTCTGCACAACACAACTGATGGTCCCAACCCCATTTATAAGGCAAGAAATCCCATTTATTAAACCTGACAGTGCACACCTGTGAAGTGAAAACCATTTCCGGTGACTACCTCTTGAAGCTCATCAAGAGAATGCCAAGAGTGTGCAAAGCAGTCATCAAAGCAAAAGGTGGCAACTTTGAAGAACCTAGAATATAAGACATATTTTCAGTTGTTTCACACTTTTTTGTTAAGTATATAATTCAGTGTGAATGTACAATTTTCAAAATCATGAAAATACAGAAAAATCTTTAAATGAGAAGGTTTGTCCAAACTTTTGGTCTGCACTGTAACTATATTATGACCGGCTCCAGTTTTTGACCCTAGTCCTAAATTTTCACCCGTAAGTGGCTATCTTTTTCAGTTTTATTTGTTGTAATGGTTTGATTATTATTTTGCATATTAAAAATGCTTTTTTCTCTGTCATCCCTGACCTTACAGATCTGACTGGACCAAAAAGGGAAATACCTGTAGCTCGGAGGTGCTGGAAGCCAGAGAGGAATCTGAAATGGAGGCCGGAGCTGGGGGCCAGAAAGAAGAAGAGCCTGCGGAGAGCACCAGTACACCACAGCCCCTCAACACCTCCCCTCATGCACCAATAAGCCAGCATCGCTACCGCCCCACCATCACTGGCGTACGTGACATGGGAATACCTGTGAGTGATGATGATGAGAGTTTTTGTCTAAGCCTGGCCCGTTATTTCAGGCACGTTCCCTTTTTATTGAGGCTGCAGACCAGGGCTGCCCTCCAAATTGTTTTGTCTGCCGCTGCGCCACCAAATTCACCGATGGCCATCTTTTAATTCCTTGAAAGGTGGCAACTTTCTGAGGACAACCAAACCCGGTCATTAGACCCCCCAAGAAGGGCACTCAGCAGACCCACCATCACAGCAGCCACCACCTCCAGTACCAGCATCACAGCAGCCATCACCACCACCTCCAGTCACAGCATCACAGCAACCACCACCAACTACAGTGGCACCATCACGGCAGCCACCTTCAGTGCCAGCATCTTGGCCGCCACCTCCATTACCAGCATCACGGCAGCCAACAACCCCCTCACCAGCATGTCTCTTGCCCCAATCACCCTTGTCTTGTTGGCATGATGGCCAAAACACAGAAGACAAGGCCAGACAAAGATGTGAGATACAGGATTTGTGTGCTGAGATGCCGCCACAGTCACTGAAAGGTGTTACATAGATGCGTATTATATGGACGCTATATGGATGGCATAAGCATGGTCCGTTTGCTGTGCTTTTTTTTTCTCGCACACATTGACTTGCATTGGCGAGTCTCGTCTGATATATGCAGCCACTTGCAGCATGCTGTGATTTTTTTTTCTCAGTTCGATCCGAGCTGGAAAAAAAAAATCACAGATGAACACATAATCATTCAATAACAAGAGTCAGAGTGCAATCCAATTTTTTTTTAGCAGATTGCACTCATGTGATTTAAACGCAGATGAGTATGAGCCCTTAGACTCAGCCAAAAGATTGTAGACATAGAGTATATCTTATTGCTCTAATAGGCATCTAGTCATTCAACAGAGGCCATTAACTATATATTCTACATGCAGGGCTTGTGAATTGTCCATTATTAAAATAAACAGTATATAAAAAGCAGTGCAGGAGGCAGCAGTGAAGGACATGACAAATATTAATAACAATATGTAAAATAATCACAGGCTGCAATTACCCACCATATTTTTTCTTAAACCATGAAATCAACTTTTTCTTGCGGTTGTAAATTTGAAATGACAGTGATAGCTATTATGACATCACAAGGCACATGACATCATAGACATCACAATTGGAATAGAATGTATAAATTTCTACACTGCTGCCATCTTGTGTCACTATAACCTGACAGCTGAGAGAGAACGAGTCCAGGTAAGTCGCTCTTTACTTTTAAGCTTTGGTATACTTATAATGTATCCACCGGATTTATCATGGATTGCCGGGAACACTCTGTAATAAGACATTTTCAGGACAACCCCTTGTCTAAATGAGAAATTGCTGACGATAGGTGGGTGGGGGAGGTCAAGTTGGGACATCTTTATGGGGCTCCATTTTTGGGTAGTTTTGCCATTTATGTGGACAAATTATTTTATTATCATTCTCTGTTCTCAGATCTTTGGTTCCTATTGAATTAGGGGCTGACATTGGAGTTGGAGTTTAACCCCTTTAAAGCTCAAGACGTACTAATACGTATCTGCGCCATGGGACTTAAGAGCCTGATACGTATTAGTACGTCTTTGCGATCGCGCCCGCACACAGGCTGTGCGGGTGCGATCGCCGCCGGGTGTCAGCCGATTGTCGCAGCTGAGTCGATCGCAGCATTGCGGGGGCAAGGGGAGGTGATCGGGATACTCACCTCTCCTGCCGGCGTCCAGCGATGTCTGCCGCGGCTTCCTGGATGTTGCCATGACGACCCGATGTCGTCATGACAACATCTGGGTCACCAGACAGCAGGAAGATATTTTGGCATGCGCAGTGCATGACCAAAGTATCTTCTGCATTTGCAGCGCTGACAGCCTGTATAGCACAGGGCTGGTGCTCCATCCCTATGCTATACAGGCGATCAGAATAAAAAAAGTGAAAGTCCCATAGTGGGACAAAGAATAAAAGTAAAAAAAGTGTCAGAAAGTGAAGAAAAAAATAAATAAATAAACCACCAAAAATAAAAATATAATGTACCCATCAATAAATATTATTATGAAAAAAAAAACAATAAAAGTACACATATTTGGTATCACCGCGTCCGGAATGACCTGACCTAGAAAATTGTCCCACTAGTTAGCCCCTTCAGTGAACATGGTAAAAAAATAAATAAAAAATGAAGCAAAAAACAATGCTTTATCATCATACCGCCAAACAAAAAATGGAATAACACGCGATCAAAAAGACGAATATAAATAATAATGATACCACTGAAAACGTCATCTAGCCCCGCAAAAACCAAGCCGCCATACTGCTCCATCAGCCTAAAAATAAAAAAGTTATAGCTCTCAGAGTAAAGCAATGCAAAAAAATTATTTTTTCTATAAAATAGCTTTTATTGTGTAAAAGCGCCAAAACATAGAAAATCGATATAAATGTGGTACCACTGTAAACGTACTGACCCAAAGAATAAAGCTAGCTACCTTATCAATTTTACCACACGCGGAACAGCATAAAAAAGAAAAACAACAATTCCTGAATTGTTGGTTTTTGTTTATTCTGCCTCCCAAAAATCGGAATAGAGAGTGATCAAAATATGTCACGTGCCTGAAAATGGCACCAATAAAAACGTCAACTCATTCCGCAAAAAACAAGATGTCACATGACTCTGTCGACCAAAATATGGAAAAATTATAGCTCTCAAAATATTGCGATGCAAAACTAGATTTTACAAAAAAATGCGTCTTTTAGTGTGTGACAGCTGTCAATCATAAAACCTGATATGATTCTGGTATCGCTGTAATCGCACTGACTCGAAGAATAAAGGTGTCTAAACGGCGTAAAATATAAACTCTAGGGTTAGGGTTGTGGTAGGGTTAGGGTTGGGGTTAGGGTTAGGGTTGGGCTAGGCCTGAGAGGATGAGATCCGCCCCTGTCACTGGGCAAGAAGCCAAAAGCACAAAATAAAAAGAGAAATCCTCCTTCCTCCTTCAGGAGGACCCGGAGTGGGCAAACCCAACACATGAGACACCGGGCTAGAGGCCAACCACGACACAAGCTTTAAAGGGAATCTGTCACCCCCTAGGACTTATCAGACCTCTAATATGGGCATAAAGGTTATAGAAATGTAAATCTATACATACTTCTATGGCCCATATTAGAGGTCTGCTTGCTTTGAAATATCCTGGCTCTGGCCTGCCTTTGCCCTGGCTCTGTCCTGCTCTCGCTCTGACTGTGGCCTGCTCTCGCACTGGCTCCGGCCTACTCTCGCCTGCTCTCGCACTGGCTCCGGCCTACTCTCGCCTTGGCTCCGGCCTGCTCTAGCTCTGGCTCCGGCCTGCTCTCGCTCTGGCCTGCCCTTGCCTTGGCTTCGGCCTGCTCTCGCCCTGAATCTGGCCTGCTCTCGCCCTGAATCTGGCCTGCTCTCGTTCTGGCTCTGGCCTGCCCTCGCCCTGGCTCCGGCCTGCTCTCGCTCTGGCTCCAGCCTGCTCTCGCTCTAGCCTGCCCTTGCCTTGGCTTCGGCCTGCTCTAGCCCTGAATCTGGCCTGCTCTCGTTTTGGCTCTGGCCTGCCCTCGCCCTGGCTCCGGCCTGCTCTCGTTCTGACTGTGGCCTGCTCTCGCTCTTGCCTGCCCTCGCCTTGGCTCCGTCCTGCCCTCGCCCTGGCTCCGGCCTGCCCTAGCTCTGGCTCCGGCCTGCTCTCGCTCTGGCTCCGGCTTGCTCTCTCTCTGGCTCGGCCTGCCCTCGCTCTAGCTCCGGCCTGCCCTCGCCCTGGCTCCAGCCTGCTCTCGCTCTGGCTCTGGCCTGCCCTCGCCCAGGCTCTGGCCTGCTGTGGCTCTGGCCTGCCCTCGCCCAGGCTCTGGCCTGCTCTGGCTCTGGCCTGCCCTCGCCCTGGCTCCGGCCTCCTCTGACTCTTGCCTTCCTCCACGCCGTCTCTGGCCTGCCATCGCTCTGGTTCCGGCCTGCACTCGCCCTGGCTCCGGCCTGCTCTCGCTCTGGCTTCGGCCTGCCCTCTCCTTGTCTCCGGCCTGCTCTCGCTCTGGCTCTGGTCTGCCTCTGGCCTGCCCTCTCCTTGGCTCCTGCCTGCCCTCTCCTTGGCTTCGTCCGGCCTGCTCTCGCTCTGACTCTGGTCTGCCCTCGCCTTGGCTCCGGCCTGCTCTCGCCTTGGCTCCGGCCTGCTCTCGCCCTGGCTCCGGCCTGCCCTTGCTCTGGCTCTGGGCAGCCCTCGCCTTGGCTCCGGCCAGCTCCTGCTCTGGCTCCGGCATGCCCTCACCTTGGCTCCGGCCTGCTTTCGCCCTGGCTCCGGCCTGCCCTCGCCCTGGCTCCGGCCTGCCCTCGCCCTGGCTCCGGCATGCCCTCACCCTGGCTCCGGCCTGATCTCGCTCTGGCTCTGGCCTGCTCTCGCTCTGGCTCTGGTCTGCACTCGCCTTGCCTCCGGCCTCCTCTTGCTCGGACTCTGGTCTGCCCTCGCCCTGGCTCCAGCCTGCTCTAGTTCTGGCTCAGGCCTGCTCTCTCTCGCTCTGGCTCTGGCCTGCCCTTGCCTTGGCTCCGGACTGCTCTCGCTCTGGCTCTGGCCTGCTCTCGCTCTGGCCTTCCCTCGCCTTGGCTCTGGCCTGCTCGTGCCTTGGCTCCGGCCTGCTCGTGCCCTGGCTCCGGCCTGCTCGTGCCCTGGCTCCGGCCTGCTCTTGCCCTGGCTCCGGCCTGCTCTTGCCATGGCTCCGGCCTGCTCTCGCCCTGGCTCTGGCCTGCCCTCGCCCTGGCTCCGGCCTGCTCTCGCTCTGGCTTTGGCCTGCCCTCGCCCTGGCTCCGGCCTGCTCTCTTTTTGGCTCTGGCCTGCCCTCGCCCTGGCTACGGCCTACTCTCGCTCTAGTTCTGGCCTGCTCTGGCTCCGGCCTGTTTTCGCCCTGGTTCCGGCCTGCCCTTGCCTTCACTCCGGCCTTCTCTCGCTCTGGCTCTGGCCTGCCCTTGCCTTGGCTCTGGCCCACTCTCGCTCTGGCCTGCCCTCGACCTGGTTCCGGTCCGCTCTCGTTCTGGCTCTGTCCTGCTCTCGCTCTGGCTCTGGTGTGCCCTCGCCTTGGCTCTGGCCTGCTCCCGCTCTGACTCTGGCCTGCCCTCGCCTTGGCTCCGGCCTGCTCCCGCTCTGACTCTGGCCTGCCCTCGCCCTGGCTCCGGCCTGCTCTGGATCTGGCTCTGGCCTGCCCTCGCCTTGGCTCCGGCCTGCTCTCGCCCTGGCTCTGGCCTGCTCTATCTCTGGCTCTGACCTGCCCTCTCCTTGGCTCCGGCCTGCTCTCGCCTTGGCTCCGGCCTGCTCTTGCTTTGGCTCCGGCCTGCCCTCGCCCTGGCTCCGGCCTGCCCTTGCTCTTGCTCCAGCTAGCCCGCACCTTGGCTCTGGCCTGCTGTCGCCCTGGCTCCGCCTGCTCTTGCTCTAGCTCTGGCCTGCCCTCATCCTGGTACCGGCCTGCTCTCGCCCTTGCTCTTGCTTGCTCTGGCTCTGACCTGTTCTCTCCTTGTCTCCGGCTTGCTCTCGCACTGGCTCCGGCCTGCCCTCGTCCTGGCTCCGGCCTGCTCTCGCTCTGGCTCTGGCCTGCTATCTCTCTGGCTCCTGCCTGCCCTCGCCTTGGCTCCTGCCTGTTCTCGCCCTGGATACGACAAAGAGCCTTGGCACCGGCCTGCTCTCGCTCTGGTTTCTGCTCTCTATCTGGCCTGCCCTCAACTTGACTCCGGCCTGCTCTTGCTCTGGCTCCGGCCTGCTCTCGCTCTGGCTTCGGCCTGCCCTCGCCCTGGCTCCTGCCTGCCCTTGCTCTGGCTCTGGGCAGCCCTCGCCTTGGCTCCGGCCAGCTCCTGCTCTGGCTCCGTCATGCCCTCACCTTGGCTCCGGCCTGCTTTCGCCCTGGCTCCGGCCTGCCCTCGCCCTGGCTCCGGCATGCCCTCACCCTGGCTCCGGCCTGATCTCGCTCTGGCTCTGGCCTGCTCTCGCTCTGGCTCTGGCCTGCTCTCGCTCTGGCTCTGGCCTGCTCTCGCTCTGGCTCTGGTCTGCACTCGCCTTGGCTCCGGCCTCCTCTTGCTCTGACTCTGGTCTGCCCTCGCCCTGGCTCCAGCCTGCTCTAGTTCTGGCTCAGGCCTGCTCTCTCTCGCTCTGGCTCTGGCCTGCCCTTGCCTTGGCTCCGGACTGCTCTCGCTCTGGCTCTGGCCTGCTCTCGCTCTGGCCTTCCCTCGCCTTGGCTCTGGCCTGCTCGTGCCCTGGCTCCGGCCTGCTCTTGCCCTGGCTCCGGCCTGCTCTTGCCCTGGCTCCGGCCTGCTCTTGCCCTGGCTCCGGCCTGCTCTCGCTCTGGCTCTGGCCTGCTCTCGCCCTGGCTCCGGCTTGTTCTCGCTCTGGCTTTGGCCTGCCCTCGCCCTGGCTCCAGCCTGCTCTCTTTTTGGCTCTGGCCTGCCCTCGCCCTGGCTCCGGCCTACTCTCGCTCTAGTTCTGGCCTGCTCTGGCTCCGGCCTGTTTTCGCCCTGGTTCCGGCCTGCCCTTGCCTTCACTCCGGCCTTCTCTCGCTCTGGCTCTGGCCTGCCCTTGCTTTGGCTCTGGCCCACTCTCGCTCTGGCCTGCCCTCGACCTGGTTCCGGTCCGCTCTCGTTCTGGCTCTGTCCTGCTCTGGCTCTGGCTCTGGCGTGCCCTCGCCTTGGCTCCGGCCTGCTCCCGCTCTGACTCTGGCCTGCCCTCGCCCTGGCTCCGGCCTGCTCTGGATCTGGCTCTGGCCTGCCCTCGCCTTGGCTCCGGCCTGCTCTATCTCTGGCTCTGACCTGCCCTCTCCTTGGCTCCGGCCTGCTCTCGCCTTGGCTCCGGCCTGCTCTTGCTTTGGCTCCGGCCTGCCCTCGCCCTGGCTCCGGCCTGCCCTTGCTCTTGCTCCAGCTAGCCCTCACCTTGGCTCTGGCCTGCTCTCGCCCTGGCTCCGCCTGCTCTTGCTCTAGCTCTGGCCTGCCCTCATCCTGGTACCGGCCTGCTCTCGCCCTTGCTCTTGCTTGCTCTGGCTCTGACCTGTTCTCTCCTTGTCTCCGGCTTGCTCTCGCACTGGCCCCGGCCTGCCCTCGTCCTGGCTCCGGCCTGCTCTCGCTCTGGCTCTGGCCTGCTATCTCTCTGGCTCCTGCCTGCCCTCGCCTTGGCTCCTGCCTGTTCTCGCCCTGGATACGACCTAGAGCCTTGGCACCGGCCTGCTCTCGCTCTGGTTCCTGCTCTCTATCTGGCCTGCCCTCAACTTGACTCCGGCCTGCTCTTGCTCTGGCTCCGGCCTGCCCTCGCTTTGGCTCTGGCTTGCCCTCGCCTTGGCTCCAGTGTGCTATCACTCTGGCTCCAGCCTGCCCTCGCCCTTGCTCCGGCCTGCTCTGGCTCTGGCCTGCCCTCGCCCTGGCTCCGGCCTGCCGTCGCTCTGCCTCTGGCCTGCCCTCGCCATGCCTCCGGCCTCCTCTCGCCCTGGCTCCAGCCTGCTCTCGCTCTGGCCTGCCCTTGCCTTGGCTCCGGCCTGCTCTCGCCCTGTCTCTTGCTTGCTCTTGCTCTGGCTCTGTCCTGTCCTCTCCTTGGCTCCGGCCTGCTCTCGCACTGGCTCCGGCCTGCCCTCGTCCTGGCTCCGGCCTGCTCTCGCTCTGTCCTGCTCTCGCCCTGGGTCCGGCCTGCTCTCGCCTTGGCTCCGTCCGGCCTGCTCTCGCCTTGGCTCCGGCCTGCTATCTCTGTGGCTCCGCCTGCCTTCGCCTTGGCTCCTACCTGTTCTTGCCCTGGTTCCGGTCTGCATTCGCCTTGGCTCCGGCCTGCTCTCTCTCTGGTTCCGGCCTGCCCTTGCTGTGGCTCATGCCTGCTCTATATCTGGCCTGACCTCAACTTGGCTCTGGCCTGCTCTCGCTCTGGCTCTGGCCTGCCCTCGCTCTGGCTCCGGCCTACTGTCGCTCTGGCCTGCCCTTGCCTTGGCTCTGGCCTTCTCTATCTCTGGCTCCAGCCTGCCCTTGCCTTGGCTGTGGCCTCCCCTCGCCTTGGCTCTGGCCTGCTCTCGCCTTGGCTCTGGCCTGCTCTCGCTCTGGCTACGGCCATCCCTTGCTCTGGCTCCGGCCAGCTCTCGCATTGACTCTGGCCTGCTCTCGCATTGGCTCCGGCCTGCTCTCGCCCTGCCTCCGGCCTTCTCTGGCTCTGGCCTGCCCTCGCCCTGGCTCCGGCCTGCTCTCTCTCTGGCTCTGGCCTTCCCAGGCCCTGGCTCCGGCCTGCTCTCTCTCTGGCTCTGGCCTGCCCTTGCCTGAGCTCCGGCCTGCTCTCGCTCTGACTCTGACCTGCCCGCCCTGGCTCTGGCCTACCCTCCCTCACCTTGGCTCCGGCCTGCTCTCGCCTTGGCTCCAGCCTGCTCTCACTCTGGCTCCTGCCTGCCCTCGCTCTGGCTCCTGCCTGCCCTCACTCTGGCTCCTGCCTGCCCTTGCCCTGACTCCGGCCTGCCCTTGCTCTGGCTCCGGCCAGCCCTCGCATTGGCTCTTGCCTTCTCTCGCCCTGGCTCTGACCTGCTCTTCTCTCTCTGGCCTGCTCTCGCTCTGGCTCTGGCCTGCCCTCGCCTTGGCTCCGGCCTGCTCTCGCTCTGGCTCTGGTCTGCACTCGCCTTGGCTCCGGCCTCCTCTTGCTCTGACTCTGGTCTGCCCTCGCCCTGGCTCCAGCCTGCTCTAGTTCTGGCTCAGGCCTGCTCTCTCTCGCTCTGGCTCTGGCCTGCCCTTGCCTTGGCTCCGGACTGCTCTCGCTCTGGCTCTGGCCTGCTCTCGCTCTGGCCTTCCCTCGCCTTGGCTCTGGCCTGCTCGTGCCCTGGCTCCGGCCTGCTCTTGCCCTGGCTCCGGCCTGCTCTTGCCCTGGCTCCGGCCTGCTCTTGCCCTGGCTCCGGCCTGCTCTCGCTCTGGCTCTGGCCTGCTCTCGCCCTGGCTCCGGCTTGTTCTCGCTCTGGCTTTGGCCTGCCCTCGCCCTGGCTCCAGCCTGCTCTCTTTTTGGCTCTGGCCTGCCCTCGCCCTGGCTCCGGCCTACTCTCGCTCTAGTTCTGGCCTGCTCTGGCTCCGGCCTGTTTTCGCCCTGGTTCCGGCCTGCCCTTGCCTTCACTCCGGCCTTCTCTCGCTCTGGCTCTGGCCTGCCCTTGCTTTGGCTCTGGCCCACTCTCGCTCTGGCCTGCCCTCGACCTGGTTCCGGTCCGCTCTCGTTCTGGCTCTGTTCTGCTCTGGCTCTGGCTCTGGCGTGCCCTCGCCTTGGCTCCGGCCTGCTCCCGCTCTGACTCTGGCCTGCCCTCGCCCTGGCTCCGGCCTGCTCTGGATCTGGCTCTGGCCTGCCCTCGCCTTGGCTCCGGCCTGCTCTATCTCTGGCTCTGACCTGCCCTCTCCTTGGCTCCGGCCTGCTCTCGCCTTGGCTCCGGCCTGCTCTTGCTTTGGCTCCGGCCTGCCCTCGCCCTGGCTCCGGCCTGCCCTTGCTCTTGCTCCAGCTAGCCCTCACCTTGGCTCTGGCCTGCTCTCGCCCTGGCTCCGCCTGCTCTTGCTCTAGCTCTGGCCTGCCCTCATCCTGGTACCGGCCTGCTCTCGCCCTTGCTCTTGCTTGCTCTGGCTCTGACCTGTTCTCTCCTTGTCTCCGGCTTGCTCTCGCACTGGCCCCGGCCTGCCCTCGTCCTGGCTCCGGCCTGCTCTCGCTCTGGCTCTGGCCTGCTATCTCTCTGGCTCCTGCCTGCCCTCGCCTTGGCTCCTGCCTGTTCTCGCCCTGGATACGACCTAGAGCCTTGGCACCGGCCTGCTCTCGCTCTGGTTCCTGCTCTCTATCTGGCCTGCCCTCAACTTGACTCCGGCCTGCTCTTGCTCTGGCTCCGGCCTGCCCTCGCTTTGGCTCTGGCTTGCCCTCGCCTTGGCTCCAGTGTGCTATCACTCTGGCTCCAGCCTGCCCTCGCCCTTGCTCCGGCCTGCTCTGGCTCTGGCCTGCCCTCGCCCTGGCTCCGGCCTGCCGTCGCTCTGCCTCTGGCCTGCCCTCGCCATGCCTCCGGCCTCCTCTCGCCCTGGCTCCAGCCTGCTCTCGCTCTGGCCTGCCCTTGCCTTGGCTCCGGCCTGCTCTCGCCCTGTCTCTTGCTTGCTCTTGCTCTGGCTCTGTCCTGTCCTCTCCTTGGCTCCGGCCTGCTCTCGCACTGGCTCCGGCCTGCCCTCGTCCTGGCTCCGGCCTGCTCTCGCCCTGGGTCCGGCCTGCTCTCGCCTTGGCTCCGTCCGGCCTGCTCTCGCCTTGGCTCCGGCCTGCTATCTCTGTGGCTCCGCCTGCCTTCGCCTTGGCTCCTACCTGTTCTTGCCCTGGTTCCGGTCTGCATTCGCCTTGGCTCCGGCCTGCTCTCTCTCTGGTTCCGGCCTGCCCTTGCTGTGGCTCATGCCTGCTCTATATCTGGCCTGACCTCAACTTGGCTCTGGCCTGCTCTCGCTCTGGCTCTGGCCTGCCCTCGCTCTGGCTCCGGCCTACTGTCGCTCTGGCCTGCCCTTGCCTTGGCTCTGGCCTTCTCTATCTCTGGCTCCAGCCTGCCCTTGCCTTGGCTGTGGCCTCCCCTCGCCTTGGCTCTGGCCTGCTCTCGCCTTGGCTCTGGCCTGCTCTCGCTCTGGCTACGGCCATCCCTTGCTCTGGCTCCGGCCAGCTCTCGCATTGACTCTGGCCTGCTCTCGCATTGGCTCCGGCCTGCTCTCGCCCTGCCTCCGGCCTTCTCTGGCTCTGGCCTGCCCTCGCCCTGGCTCCGGCCTGCTCTCTCTCTGGCTCTGGCCTTCCCAGGCCCTGGCTCCGGCCTGCTCTCTCTCTGGCTCTGGCCTGCCCTTGCCTGAGCTCCGGCCTGCTCTAGCTCTGACTCTGACCTGCCCGCCCTGGCTCTGGCCTACCCTCCCTCACCTTGGCTCCGGCCTGCTCTCGCCTTGGCTCCAGCCTGCTCTCACTCTGGCTCCTGCCTGCCCTCGCTCTGGCTCCTGCCTGCCCTCACTCTGGCTCCTGCCTGCCCTTGCCCTGACTCCGGCCTGCCCTTGCTCTGGCTCCGGCCAGCCCTCGCATTGGCTCTTGCCTTCTCTCGCCCTGGCTCTGACCTGCTCTTCTCTCTCTGGCCTGCTCTCGCTCTGGCTCTGGCCTGCCCTCGCCTTGGCTCCGGCCTGCTCTCGCCCTGGCTCCGGCCTGCCCTTGCCTTGGATCTGGCCTTCTCTGGCTCTGGCCTGCCCTCGCCCTGGCTCTGGCCTGCTCTCGCTCTGGCCTGCTCTCGCTCTGGCGTGCCCTCGCTTTGGCTCTGGCCTGCTCTCGCTCTGGCCTGCCCTCGCCCTGGCTCCGGAATGTTCTCGCCTTGGCTCCGGCCTGCTATCGCTCTGGCTCTAGCCTGCCCAAGCTCTCTCTGGCTCTGGCTTGCCCTCGCTCTGGCTCTTGCATGCCCTCGCCTTGACTCCGGCCTGCTCTGACTCTGGCTCGGGCCTGCCCTCGCCCTGGCTCCGGCCTGCTCTCGCCCTGGCTCCGGCCTGCTCTCGCCCTGGCTCCGGCCTGCTCTCGCCCTTGCTCTGGCCTGCTCTTACCCTGGCTCTGGCCTGCTCTTGCCCTGGTTCCGGCGTGCTCTTGCCTTGGATCTGGCCTTCTCTTGCTCTGGCTCTGGCCTGCTCTTGTCCTGGCTCTGGCCTGCTCTTGCCCTGGTTCCGGCGTGCCCTTGCCTTGGCTCTGGCCTTCTCTTGCTCTGGCTCTGGCCTGCCCTTGCCTTGGCTCTGGCCAACTCTCGCTCTGGCTCCGGCCTGCCCTTGCCCTGGCTCCGGCCTGCTCTCGCTCTGCCTCTGGCCTGCTCTCGCTCTGGCTCTGGCCTGCCCCTGCCTTTGCTCCGGCTTGCTCCCGCTCTGGCTCTGGCCTGCCCTCGCCTTGGCTCCGGACTGCTCTCGCTTTGGCTCTGGCCTGCCCTTGCTTGGCTCCTTCCTGCCTGCTCTCGCTCTGGCTCTGGCCTGCTCTGGCTCTGGCCTGCCCTCGCCTTGTCTCCGGCCTGATCTGACTCTGGCTCTGGCCTGCCCTCGGCCTGCTCTCACCTTGGCTCCGGCCTGCTCTCGCCCTGGCTCTGGCCTGCTCTCGCCCTGGTTCCTTCCGGCTGCCCTTACCTTGGCTCCGGCCTTCTTTCTCTCTTTCTCTGGCCTGCCCTTGCCTTGTCGCTCGCCAAATCTCGCTCTGACCAAGGCGAAGGCAGGCCAGAGCCACAGCGAGAGCAGGCCAGAGCCTGAGCGAGAGCAGGCCGGAGCCAAGGCAAAGGCTGGCCGGAGCCAGAGCGATAGCAGGCCGTAGACATGGCAAAGGCAGGCCGGAGCCAAGGCGAGGGCAGGCCAAAACCAGAGCGAGAGAATACTGGAGCGAGGGCAGGCCAGAGCAAGAGCAGGCCGGAGACAGGGCGAGAGCAGGCCGGAGCCAGAGCTAGGGCAGGCCGGAGCCAGAGCTAGGGCAGGCCGGAGCCAGGGCAAGGGCAGGCCGGAGTCAGAGCGAGAGCAGGCTGGAGCCAGGGCGAGGGCAGGCCGGAGCCAGAGGCGGAGCTGGCCGCAGCCAAGGCGAGGGTTGGCCGAAGGCAGAGCCAGGGTAGGCCAGAGCAAGAGCGGGCCGGAGCCAAGGCAAGGACAGGCCAGAGCGAGAGCAGGCCTGAGCGAGAGCAGTCCGAAGCCAAGGCGAAGGCAGGCCGGAGCCAGAGCAGGTGCTGGCCGTATCCAAGGCGAGGGCTGGCCGGAGCCAGAGCAAGGGCAGGCCGGAGCTATGGCGAGGGAAGGCCTAAGCCAGAGCGAGAGCAGGCTGGAGCCAGGGCGAGAGCAGGCCGGACAGAGCCAAGGCGAGGGCAGGCCAGGGCGAGAGCAGGCCGGAGCCAAGGCGAGGGCAGGCCAGAGCTAGGGCGAGGCAGGCCAGAGCAAGAGCAGAGCCGGAGCCATGGCGAAGGCACGCCAGAGCGAGAGCAGGCCAGAGACAGGGCGAGGCCAGAGCGAGAGAGCAGTCCAGAGCCAGAGTAGGCTGGAGCCTGGGCGAGGGCAGGCCGAAGCCAGAGAGAGAGCAGGCAGCAGGGCGAGGGCAGGCCAGATCGAGAGCAGGCCGGAGCCAGAGCGATGGCAAGCCGGAGCCAGGGCGAGGGCAGTCCGAAGCTAAAGCGAGAGTAGGCCAGCGCCAAGGCGAGAGCAGGGCCGGGGCCAAGGCGAGGGCAGGCCAGAGGCAGAGCCAGGGCAGGCCAGAGCGAGAGCAGGCCGGAGCCAAGCAAGGGCAGGCCAGAGCGAGAGCTGGTCGGAGCCAAGGCGAGGGCAGGCCAGAGACAGAGCGAGAGCTGGTCGGAGCCAAGGCGAGGGCAGGCCAGAGACAGAGCGAGAGCAGGCCGGACCCAAGGCGAGGGCAGGCCAGAGCGGGAGCAGGCCAGATGTAGCCAAGCAATCTGGAGCCAAGGAAAGGGCAGGCCGGAGCCAGATGTAGCAGGCTTGAGCCAGAGCGAGGGCAGGCCGGAGCCAAGGCGAAGCAAGACGAGCACAGGCCAGAGTAAGAGCAGCCGGAGCCAGGGCGCGGGCAGGCCAGAGTAAGAGCAGCCGGAGCCAGAGCGAGGGTAGGCCAGACGACCAATCAGCAGTATTGGCGCCAAATTTAAACACTGCTCTGCAGATTAGTCGCAAACACTGGCCGTGACCAATAAGCGATATTGGCGCCAAATTTAAACACCACTTCGCTGATTGGTCGCGGTTGCCAGCCGCAACTAATCAGCATTATTGGCGCCAAATTTAAACACCGCTTTACTGATTTGTCGCGGTGGCCGGCCGCCCTTAGCAGGAGTACTTACCGTACCTGCTGCTGCTGGCTGCCCAGCAGCAGACTGAAAAGAGCAAGAGCAGGCCGGAGCCAGGGCGAGAGCAGGCCAGAGCAAGGGCAGGCCGGTGCCAGATCCAGAGCAGGACTGAGCCAAGGCGAGGGCAGGCCAGAGTGGCGAGAGCAGGCCGGAGCCAAGGCAAGAGAGCAGGCCAGAGCCAGACAGAGCGAGAGCAGGCCGGAGCCAGGGCGAGGGCTGGCCAGAGCGAGAGTAGGCCAGAGCCAAGGCAAGGGCAGGCCAGAGACGGAACCAGTAGGAGGGCAGGCCGGAGACAGGGCGAGGCCAGAGCCAGAGAGAGAGCGGGCCAGAGCCAGAGAGAGAGTAGGCCAGAGCTATAGAGAGCAGGCCGGAGCAAGTGCGAGGGCAGGCCGGAGCAAGTGCGAGGGCAGGCCAGAGCCAGGGCGAGAGCAGGCCGGAGACAGGGCGAGGCCAGAGCAAGAGCAGGCCAGAGCAAGAGCAGGCCAGAGCCAGAGAAAGAGCAGGCCGGAGCCAGGGCGAGGGCAGGCCAGAGCAAGAGTAGTCCGGAGCCAAGGCAAGGGCAGGCCAGGCAGAGCCAGAGCGACAGCAGGCCTACGCCAAAGCGGTAGCAGGCCGGAGCCAAGGCGAATGCAGGCCATAACAAGAGCGAGAGCAGGCTGGATGTGGAGTCAAGACGAAGGCAGGCCAGAGCAAGAGCATGCAAGAGCAGACCAGAGCCAGGGCGAGAGCAGGCCGGAGCCAAGGCGAGGTCTAGCCGGAGCCAGAGCAAGGGCAGGCCAGAGCCAGGGCGAGGACAGGCCAGAGCGAGAGCAGGCCGGAGCCAGGGTGAGATCAGGCCGGAGCCAAGGCGAGGGCAGGTCAGAGTCAGATCCAGAGCAGGCCGGAGCCAGGGCGAGGGAACGCCAGAGCGAGAGGAGGCCAGAGCGAGAGCAGGCCAGAGCCAAGGCAAGGGCAGTCCGGAACCAGGACGAGAGCAGGCCGGAGACAGGGTGAGGCCAGAGCGAGAGCATGCCACAGAGCGAGAGTAGGCCGGAGCCATGGCGAGGGCAGGCCGGAGCCAGGGTGAGGACAGGCCAGAGCGAGAGCAGGCCAGAACCAAGGAGGGCAGGCCATAGCGCCAGAGCGAGAGCAGGCCGGAGCCAAGGCGAAGGCAGGCCTGAAGAAGAGCGAGAGCAGGCTGGAGTCAAGGGCAGGCCAGAGCCAGGGCGAGGGCAGGCCAGAGCAACAGCAGGCCGGAGCCAGGGCGAGAGCAGGCTGGAGTCAAGGCGAGGGATGACCGGAGCTAGAGCAAGGGCAGGCCGGAGCCAGGGAGAGAGCAGGCCAGAGCCAAGGCGAGAGCGGGCCGGAGCCAAGGCGAGGGCTGGCCGGAGCCAGAGCGAGAGCAGGCCGGAGCCAAGGCGAGAGCAGGCTACCGGAGCCAAGGAGAGGGCAGGCCAGAGCGAGATGGAGCCAAGGCCCTGAGGACAGTGTGCCAGAGCCAGATCCAGAGCAGGCCGGAGTTAGGGCGAGGGCACGCCAGAGCGAGAGCAGGTCAGAGACAGAGCGAGAGCAGGCCGGAGCCAGGGCGTGGGCAGGCCAGAGCTTGAGTAGGCCAGAGCCAAGGCAAGGTCAGGCCAGAGCGAGAGAAGGCCGGAGCCAAGGCAAGGGCAGGCCGGAACCAGGGCAAGAGCAGGCCGGAGACAGGGCGAGGCCAGAGCCAGAGCAGGTCAGAACCAGAGCGAGAGCAGTCTGGAACCAGAGCTTGGGCAGGCCAGAGCGAGAGCAGGCCTGAGCCAGAGCGAAAGCCGGCTGGAGCCATGGGGAAGGCAGGGCAGAGCAAGAGGGAGATCAGGCTAGAGTCATGAGGAGGGCAGGCCAGAGCCAGTGGAAGAGCAGGCCGGAGAAGCCAAGGCATGGGCAGGCCAGAGCGAGAGCAGGTCAGAACCAGGGCGAGAGGAGGCCGGAGCCAATGCGAGGGCAGTCCGGAGCCAGAGCAAGGGCAGGCCGGAGTCAGGGCGAGGGCATTCCGGAGCCAGAGCGACAGCAGGCCGGAGCCAAGGCGAGAGCAGGCCAGAGCCAAGGCAAGGGCAGGCCAGAGCCAGAGCGATAGAAGTCCAGAGCCAAGGCAAGTGCAGGCCGGAACCAGGGCGAGAGCAGGCTGGAGACAGGGCGAGGCCAGAGCGAGAGCAGGCCAGAGCGAGAGTAGGCCTGAGCCAGGGCGAGGGCAGGCCAGAGCCAAAGAGAGAGCAGGCCAGAGCCAGGGCGAAGGCAGGCCAGAGCGAGAGCAGGTCAGAGCCAGGGCGAGAGCAGGCCGGAGCCAGAGCAAGGGCAGGCCGGAGTCAGGGCGAGGGCAGGCCGGAGCCAGGGCGAGGGCAGGCCGGAGCCAGAGCGAGAGCAGGCCGGAGACAGGGCGAGAGCAGGCCGGAGACAGGGCGAGGCCAGAGCAAGAGCAGGCCGGAGCCAGGGCGAGGGCAGGCCAGAGCAAGAGTAGTCCGGAGCCAAGGCAAGGGCAGGCCAGACAGAGCCAGAGCGACAGCAGGCCTACGCCAAAGCGGTAGCAGGCCGGAGCTAAGGCGAAGGCAGGCCATAACAAGAGCGAGAGCAGGCTGGATGGAGTCAAGACGAGGGCAGGCCAGAGCAAGAGCAGGCCGGAGCCAGGGCGAGGGCAGGTCAGAGCAAGAGCAGGCCAGAGCCAGGGCGAGAGCAGGCCGGAGCCAAGGCGAGGTCTAGCCAGAGCAAGGGCAGGCCAGAGCCAGAGCAAGGGCCGGCCGGAGCCAGGGTGAGGACAGGCCAGAGCGAGAGCAGGCCGGAGCCAGGGTGAGAGCAGGCCGGAGCCAAGGCGAGGGCAGGTCAGAGCCAGATCCAGAGCAGGCCGGAGCCAGGGCGAGGGAACGCCAGAGCGAGAGGAGGCCAGAGCGAGAGCAGGCCGGAGCCAGGGCGAGGGCAGGCCAGAGCGAGAGTAGGCCAGAGCCAAGGCAAGGGCAGTCCGGAACCAGGACGAGAGCAGGCCGGAGACAGGGTGAGGCCAGAGCGAGAGCAGGCCACAGAGCGAGAGTAGGCCGGAGCCATGGCGAGGGCAGGCCAGAGAGAGAGCACGCCGGAGACAGGGCGAGAGCAGGCCAGAACCAAGGAGGGCAGGCCATAGCGCCAGAGCGAGAGCAGGCCGGAGCCAAGGCGAAGGCAGGCCTGAAGAAGAGCGAGAGCAGGCTGGAGTCAAGGGCAGGCCAGAGCCAGGGCGAGGGCAGGCCAGAGCAACAGCAGGCCGGAGCCAGGGCGAGAGCAGGCCGGAGTCAAGGCGAGGGCTGACCGGAGCCTGAGCAAGGGCAGGCCGGAGCCAGGAAGAGAGCAGGCCAGAGCCAAGGCGAGAGCAGGCCAGAGCGAGAGTAGGCCGGAGCCAAGGCGAGAGCAGGCTCCCGGAGCCAAGGAGAGGGCAGGCCAGAGCCAGAACGAGATGGAGCCAAGGCCCTGAGGACAGTGTGCCAGAGCCGGATCCAGAGCAGGCCGGAGTTAGGGCGAGGGCACGCCAGAGCGAGAGCAGGTCAGAGACAGAGCGAGAGCAGGCCGGAGCCAGGGCGTGGGCAGGCCAGAGCTTGAGTAGGCCAGAGCCAAGGCAAGGTCAGGCCAGAGCGAGAGAAGGCCGGAGCCAAGGCAAGGGCAGGCCGGAACCAGGGCAAGAGCAGGCCGGAGACAGGGCGAGGCCAGAGCCAAAGCAGGTCAGAACCAGAGCGAGAGTATGCCAGAGCGAGAGCAGTCTGGAGCCAGAGCTAGGGCAGGCCAGAGCGAGAGCAGACCTGAGCCAGAGCGAAAGCCGGCTGGAGCCATGGGGAAGGCAGGGCAGAACAAGAGGGAGATCAGGCTAGAGTCATGAGGAGGGCAGGCCAGAGCCAGAGGAAGAGCAGGCCGGAGAAGCCAAGGCGGGCCAGAGCGAGAGCAGGTCGGAGCCAGGGCGAGAGGAGGCCGGAGCCAATGCGAGGGCAGTCCGGAGCCAGAGCAAGGGCAGGCCGGAGTCAGTGCGAGGGCATTCCGGAGCCAGAGCGAGAGCAGGCCGGAGCCAAGGCGAGAGCAGGCCAGAGCCAAGGCAAGGGCAGGCCAGAGCCAGAGCGATAGAAGGCCAGAGCCAAGGCAAGTGCAGGCCGGAACCAGGGCGAGAGCAGGCTGGAGACAGGGCGAGGCCAGAGCGAGAGCAGGCCAGAGCGAGAGTAGGCCTGAGCCAGGGCGAGGGCAGGCCAGAGCCAGAGAGAGAGCAGGCCAGAGCCAAGGCGAGAGCAGGCCAGAGCGAGAGCAGGCCGGAGCCAGGGTGAGGGCAGGCCAGAGCGAGAGTAGGCCAGAGCCAAGGCAAGGGCAGGCCGAAACCAGAACGAGAGCAGGCCGGAGACAGGGTGAGTGAGGCCAGAGCCACAGCGAGAGCAGGCCAGAGCGAGAGCAGGCCAGAGCGAGAGTAGGCCAGAGAGAGAGTAGGCCAGAGCGAGAGCAGGCCAGAGCCAAGGCGAGGGCAGTCCAGAGCCAGAGCGAGAGCAGGCCAGAGCGAGAGCAGTCCGGACGGAGCCAGAGCTAGGGCAGGCCAGACAGAGCGAGAGCAGGCCTGAGCCAGAGCGAGAGCAGGCTGGAGCCAAGGCGAAGGCAGGCCAGAACAAGAGCGAGATCAGGTTAGAGTCAAGACGAAGGCAGGCCAGAGCCAGAGGAAGAGCAGGCTGGAGCCAAGGCATGGGCAGGCCAGAGCCAGAGAGAGAGCAGGCCGGAGCCAGGGCGAGGGCAGGCCAGAGCAAGAGCGGGTCGGAGCCAGGGCGAGAGCAGGCCGGAGCCAATGCGAGGGCAGGCCGGAGCCAGAGCAAGGGCAGGCCGGACGGAGTCAGGGCGAGGGCAGGCCAGAGCTAGGGCGAGAGCAGGCCGGAGCCAAGGCGAGAGTAGGCCAGAGCCAAGGCAAGGGCAGGCCAGAGCCAGAGCGATAGAAGGCCAGAGCCAGGGCGAGAGCAGGTCGGAGCCAGGGCGAGAGCAGGTCGGAGCCAGGGCGAGAGCAGGCCGGAGCCAGGGCGAGGGCAGGCCAGAGCAAGAGCAGTCCGGAGCCAAGGCAAGGGCAGGCCAGACAGAGCCAGAGCGACAGCAGGCCTACGCCAGAGCGAGAGCATGCTGGAGCCAAGGCGAAGGCTGGCCATAACGAGCGAGAGCAGGCCGGAGTCAAGACGAGGGCAGGCCAGAGCAAGAGCAGGCCATATTATTCTCTTAAAAAGCTTGGGGTAGGGGTCTAGGGGACCCTTTTATAGCCAAAATCACGGCCCTGTATCGCAATACGTCACCTAGGCTGAAGATAAATGTAACTGTAGCACCCCGAGGGCTCGGTTGCTACAGAGATATCTCACTCTCAGGTAAGGATGGAGTGTGGATCAGGACCCCGACACCTGCATACACCACATTGACGTGGGACAGGGCGACCAATATGCCCCTGAGATGGGCACGACAGTCCCTGTCCCTGGCTGGAGTGGGGGGGGGGGGAGGGAACACAGAGGAAGGGTGAAGAGCAGGCCGGAGCCAGGGCGAGGGCAGGCCAAGAGAAAGCCGGAGCCAAGGCGAGGGCTATCCAGAGCAAGGGCAGGCCGGAGCCAGAGCAAGGGCAGGCCGGAGCCAGGGCGAGGACAGGCCAGGGCGAGAGCAGGCCGGAGCCAGGGCGAGAGCAGGCCGGAGCCAGGGCGAGAGCTGGCCGGAGCCAAGGTGAGGAGGGCAGGTCAGAGCCAGAGTGAGAGCAGGCCGGAGCAAGGATGAGGGCAGGCAGTAGCCAGGGCGAGGGCAGGCCAGAGTCAGAGCGAGAGCATGCCGGAGCTAAGGCAAGGGCAGGCCAGAGCCAGAGAGAGTGCAGGCCGGAGCCAGGGCGAGGGAAGGCCAGAGGGAGAGCAGGTCGGAGCCAAGGCGAGAGCAGGCTGGAGCCAGAGCAAGGGCAGGCTAGAGTCAGGGCGAGGGCATGCCGGAGCCAGAGCGAGAGCCGGCTGGAGCTAAGGCGGGAACAGGCCGGAGCCAAGGCGAGGGTAGGCCAGAGCCAGAGTGAAAACAGGCCGGAGCCAGGGCGAGAGCGGGCCGGAGCCTATGCGAGGACAGGCCAGAGCGAGAGCAGGCCGGAGCCAAGGCGAAGGCAGGCCAGAACCAGAGCGAGAGCATGCCGGAGTCAAGACGAGGGCAGGCCAGAGGCAGAGTCAGAGAAGGCCGGAGCCAAGGCAAGGGCAGGCCAGAGCGAGAGCAAGCCAGAGCCAGAGCGAGCGATAGCAGTCCGGAGCCAAGGCAAGGTGAGCGAGCAGGCCTGAGCCAGAGCGAGAGCGCAGGCCAGAGCCAAGGCGAAGGCAGGCCAGAACCAGAGCGAGAGCATGCCGGAGTCAAGACGAGGGCAAGCAAGAGCAGGCCGGAGCCAGGGCGAGGACAGGCCAGAGCAAGAGCAGGCCGGAGCCAAAGCGAGGGTTAGCCAGAGTCAGAGCAAGGGCAGGCCGGAGCCAGGGAGAGGGCAGGCCGGAGTCAGAGCAAGCCAGAGCCAAGGCGAGAGCAGGCCGGAGCTAAGGCGAGGGCAGTCCAGAGCGAGATCAGGCCGGAGCCTGTGCGAGAGCAGGCCGTAGCCAAGGAGAGGGCAGGCCAGAGCCAGATCCAGAGCAGGCCGGAGCCAGGGCGAGGGCAGGCCAGAGTAACTGCGAGAGCAGGACGGAGCTAAGGCGAGGGCACGCCAGAGCGAGAGCAGGCCAGAGCGAGAACAGGGCGAGGGCAGGCCAGAGCCAAGGCAAGGGCAAGCCAGAGCTAGAGCAAGAGAAGGCCGGAGCCAAGGCAAGGGCAGGCCGGAACCAGGGCGAGAGCAGGCCGGAGACAGTTCGAGGCCAGAGCAAGAGCAGGCCCGAGCCAGAGCGAAAGTAGGCCGGAGCCAGGGCTAGGGCAGGCCAGAGCCAGGGTGAGAGCAGTCCGGAGCCAAAGCGAGATTAGCCCGGAGCCAAGGCGAGGGCAGGCCAGAGGCAGAGCCAGGGCAGGCCAGAGCGAGAGTAGTTCGGAGCGAGAGCAGGCCGGAGCCAGGGCAAAGGCTGGCCGGAAAAAGGGCAATAACAGGCCGGAGTCAAGACGAGGGCAGGCCAGAGCAAGAGCAGGCCAGAGCCAGAGCAAGAGCAGGCCGGAGCCAGGGCGAGAGCTGTCCGGAGCCAGAGCAAGGGCAGGCCGGAGCCAGGGCGAGGACAGGCATGAGCCAGAGCGAGAGCAGGCCGGAGCCAAGGCGAGAGCAGGCCGGAGCCAAGGCATCGGCAGGCGAGAGCCAGAGAGAGAGCAGGCCGGAGCCAGAGCGAGGGCAGGCCAGAGCGAGAGCAGGTCGGAGCCAGGGCGGAGCTAATGCGAGGGCAGGCCGGAGCTAGAGCGAGAGTAGGCCAGGGCGAGGGCAGGCCAGAGCCAGCGAGAAAGCAGGCCGGACCCAGGGCGAAGGCAGGCCATTGCCAGAGTGAGAGCATGCCGGAGCCAGGGCGAGAGCAGTCCAGAGCGAGAGCAGGTCGGAGCCAGGGCGAGAGCTGGCCGGAGCCAATGCGAGGGCAGGCCGGAGCCAATGCGAGGGCAGGCCGGAGCCAGAGCAAGGGCAGGCCGGAGCCATAGCAAGAGCAAGCCAGAGCCTAGGCGAGAGCAGGTCGGAGCTAAGGCGAGGGCAGTCCAGAGCGAGATCAGGCCGGAGCCAGGGCGAGAGCAGGCCGTAGCCAAGGAGAGGGCAGGCCAGAGCCAGATCCAGAGCAGGCCGGAGCCAGGGTGAGGGCTGGCCAGAGTAACTGCGAGAGCAGGACGGAGCTAAGGCGAGGGCATGCCAGAGCGAGAGCAGGCCAGAGCGAGAGCAGTGCGAGGGCAGGCCAGAGCCAGAGCAAGAGTAGGACAGAGCCAAGGCAAGGGCAAGCCAGAGCTAGAGCAAGAGAAGGCCGGAGCCAAGGCAAGGGCAGGCCGGAACCAGGGCGAGATCAGGCCGGAGACCGTTCGAGGCCAGAGCGAGAGCAGGCCAGAGCCAGAGCGAAAGTAGGCCGGAGCCAGGGCTAGGGCAGGCCAGAGCCAGAGAGAGAGCAGGCCGGAGCCAGAGCGAGAGCAATCAGGAGCCAGGGTGAGAGCAGTCTGGAGCCAAGGCAAGGGCAGTCCGGAGCCAGTGCGAGGGCAGTCCGGATGTAGAGCGAGAGCAGGCCGGAGCCAAGGCGAGGGCATGCCAGAGCGAGAGCAAGCCGGAGCCAAGGCAAGGGGCATGCCAGAGCGAGAGCAAGCCGGAGCCAGGACGAGAAGAGGCCGGAGCAAGGCAAGGGCATGCCAGAGCCAGAACAAGAGCAGGCTGGAGCCAGGGCGAGGGCAGCCCAGAGACAGAGCGAGAGCAGGCTAGAGCCGAGGCAAGAGCATGCCAGAGCGAGAGCAAGCAGTAGCCAAGGTAAGGGGTGGCCGGAACCAGGGCGAGAGCAGGCCGGAGCCAGGGCGAGGCCAGAGCGAGAGCAGGCCAGAGCGAGAGTAGGCCGGAGCCAGGGCAAGGGCAGGCCAGAGCCAGAGAGAGAAAGTAGGCCGTAGCCAGGGCGAAGGCAGGCCAGAGCCAGGGCGAGAGCAGTCAGAGCCACGGTGAGAGCAGGATGGAGCTAAAGCGAGGGCAAGCCGGAGCCCGAGCTGTGGCATAGCGGAGCCAGGGCGAGGGCAGTACGGAGCTAGAGCGAGAACAGGCCGGAGCCAATGCGAGAGCAGGCCGTATCCAAGGCGAGGGTACGCCAGAGGCAGAACCAGGGTAGGCCAGAGCAACAGCAGGCCAGGGCGAGAGCAGGCTGGAGCCAAGGCAAGGGCAGGCCAGAGCCAGAACAGGCCAGAGCCAAAGAGAGAGCAGGTCACAGCCAAGGCGAAGGCAGGCCAGAGCCAGAGTGAGAGCAGGCCGGAGCCAAGGCAAAGCCAGGCCAGAGCGAGAGCAGGCTGGAGCCAAGGCGAGGTCTGGCCGGAGCCAGAGCGAGAGCAGGCCGGATCCAAGGCGACGGCAGGCCGAAACCAGAGCGAGAGAATGCCGGAGCCAGGGCGAGGGCAGGCCAGAGCGAGAGCCGGCCGGAGACAGGGCGAGGGCAGGCCAGAGCGAGAGCAAGCCGGAGCCAGAGCGAGAGCTGGCCGCAGCCAAGGCTCCGGCAGGCCGGAGCCACAGTGAGAGCAGGCAGGAACCAGGGAGAGGGCAGGCCAGAGCGAGAGCAAGCAGAAGCCAGCGCGAAGGCAGGCCGGTGCCAGGGCGAGGGCAGGCCGGAGCCAGAGCAGGAGCTGGCCGGAGCCAAGGCGAGGGCAGGCCAGAGCAAGGGCATGCCGGAGCCAGGGCGAGGTCAGGCCGAAGCCAGAGCTAGAGCAGGCCGGAGCCAGGGCGAGGGCAGGCCAAGAGCAAGCCGGAGCCAAGGCGAGGGCTAGCCAGAGCAAGGGCAGGCCGGAGCCAGAGCAAGGGCAGGCCGGAGCCAGGGCGAGGACAGGCCAGGGCGAGAGCAGGCCGGAGCCAGGGCGAGAGCAGGCCGGAGCCAGGGCGAGAGCAGGCCGGAGCCAGGGCGAGAGCTGGCCGGAGTCAAGGTGAGGAGGGCAGGTCAGAGCCAGAGTGAGAGCAGGCCGGAGCAAGGATGAGGGCAGGCAGTAGCCAGGGCGAGGGCAGGCCAGAGTCAGCGAGAGCATGCCGGAGCTAAGGCAAGGGCAGGCCAGAGCCAGAGAGAGTGCAGGCCGGAGCCAGGGCGAGGGAAGGCCAGAGGGAGAGCAGGTCGGAGCCAGAGCAAGGGCAGGCTAGAGTCAGGGCGAGGGCATGCCGGAGCCAGAGCGAGAGCCGGCTGGAGCTAACGCGGGAACAGGCCGGAGCCAAGGCGAGGGTAGGCCAGAGCCAGAGTGAAAACAGGCCGGAGCCAGGGCGAGAGCGGGTCGGAGCCTATGCGAGGACAGGCCAGAGCGAGAGTAGGCCGGAGCCAAGGCGAAGGCAGGCCAGAACCAGAGCGAGAGCATGCCGGAGTCAAGACGAGGGCAGGCCAGAGCCAGAGTCAGAGAAGGCCGGAGCCAAGGCAAGGGCAGGCCAGAGCGAGAGCAAGCCAGAGCCAGAGCGAGCGATAGCAGTCCGGAGCCAAGGCAAAGTGAGCGAGCAGGCCTGAGCCAGAGCGAGAGCGCAGGCCAGAGCCAAGGCGAAGGCAGGCCAGAACCAGAGCGAGAGCATGCCGGAGTCAAGACGAGGGCAAGCCAGAGCAAGAGCAGGCCGGAGCCAGGGCGAGGACAGGCCAGAGCAAGAGCAGGCCGGAGCCAGGGCGAGAGCAGGCCGGAGCCAAAGCGAGGGTTAGCCAGAGTCAGAGCAAGGGCAGGCCGGAGCCAGGGAGAGGGCAGGCCGGAGTCAGAGCAAGAGCAAGCCAGAGCCAAGGCGAGAGCAGGCCGGAGCTAAGGCGAGGGCAGTCCAGAGCGAGATCAGGCCGGAGCCTGTGCGAGAGCAGGCCGTAGCCAAGGAGAGGGCAGGCCAGAGCCAGATCCAGAGCAGGCCGGAGCCAGGGTGAGGGCAGGCCAGAGTAACTGCGAGAGCAGGACGGAGCTAAGGCGAGGGCACGCCAGGGCGAGGGCAGGCCAGAGCCAAGGCAAGGGCAAGCCAGAGCTAGAGCAAGAGAAGGCCGGAGCCAAGGCAAGGGCAGGCCGGAACCAGGGCGAGAGCAGGCCGGAGACAGTTCGAGGCCAGAGCAAGAGCAGGCCAGAGCCAGGGTGAGAGCAGTCCGGAGCCAAGGCGAGATTAGCCCGGAGCCAAGGCGAGGTCGCAGGCCAGAGGCAGAGCCAGGGCAGGCCAGAGCGAGAGTAGGTCGGAGCGAGAGCAGGCCGGAGCCAGGGCAAAGGCTGGCCGGAAAAAGGGCAATAACAGGCCGGAGTCAAGACGAGGGCAGGCCAGAGCAAGAGCAGGCCAGAGCCAGAGCAAGAGCAGGCCGGAGCCAGGGTGAGAGCTGTCCGGAGCCAGAGCAAGGGCAGGCCGGAGCCAGGGCGAGGACAGGCATGAGCCAGAGCGAGAGCAGGCCGGAGCCAAGGCGAGAGCAGGCCGGAGCCAAGGCATCGGCAGGCGAGAGCCAGAGCGAGAGCAGGCCGGAGCCAGGGCAAAGGCTGGCCGGAAAAAGGGCAATAACAGGCCGGAGTCAAGACGAGGGCAGGCCAGAGCAAGAGCAGGCCGGAGCCAGGGTGAGAGCTGTCCGGAGCCAGAGCAAGGGCAGGCCAGAGCGAGAGCAGGTCGGAGCCAGGGCGGAGCTAATGCGAGGGCAGGCCGGAGCGAGGGCAGGCCAGAGCCAGCGAGAAAGCAGGCCGGAGCCAGGGCGAGAGCAGGCCAGAGTGAGAGCAGGCCGGAGCCAGGGCGAGAGCAGGCCAGAGCGAGAGCAGGTCGGAGCCAGGGCGAGAGCTGGCCGGAGCCAATGCGAGGGCAGGCCGGAGCCAGAGCAAGGGCAGGCCGGAGCCAGAGCAAGAGCAAGCCAGAGCCTAGGCGAGAGCAGGTCGGAGCTAAGGCGAGGGCAGTCCAGAGCGAGATCAGGCCGGAGCCAGGGCGAGAGCAGGCCGTAGCCAAGGAGAGGGCAGGCCAGAGCCAGATCCAGAGCAGGCCGGAGCCAGGGTGAGGGCTGGCCAGAGTAACTGCGAGAGCAGGACGGAGCTAAGGCGAGGGCATGCCAGAGCGAGAGCGAGCAAGAGTAGGACAGAGCCAAGGCAAGGGCAAGCCAGAGCTAGAGCAAGAGAAGGCCGGAGCCAAGGCAAGGGCAGGCCGGAACCAGGGCGAGATCAGGCCGGAGACCGTTCGAGGCCAGAGCGAGAGCAGGCCAGAGCCAGAGCGAAAGTAGGCCGGAGCCAGGGCTAGGGCAGGCCAGAGCCAGATATTGAGCAGGCCGGAGCCAGAGCGAGAGCAGGCAGGAGCCAGGGTGAGGACAGTCCGGAGCCAAGGCAAGGGCAGTCCGGAGCCAGTGCGAGGGCAGTCCGGATGTAGAGCGAGAGCAGGCCGGAGCCAAGGCGAGGGCATGCCAGAGCGAGAGCAAGCCGGAGCCAGGACGAGAAGAGGCCGGAGCCAAGGCAAGGGCATGCCAGAGCGAGAGCAAGCCGGAGCCAGGACGAGAAGAGGCCGGAGCCAATGCAAAGGCATGCCAGAGCCAGAACAAGAGCAGGCTGGAGCCAGGGCGAGGGCAGCCCAGAGACAGAGCGAGAGTAGGCTAGAGCCGAGGCAAGAGCATGCCAGAGCGAGAGCAAGCAGTAGCCAAGGTAAGGGGTGGCCGGAACCAGGGCGAGAGCAGGCCAGAGCCAGGGCGAGGCTAGAGCGAGAGCAGGCCAGAGCGAGAGTAGGCCGGAGCCAGGGCAAGGGCAGGCCAGAGCCAGAGAGAGAGAGCAGGCCGTAGCCAGGGCGAAGGCAGGCCAGAGCCAGGGCGAGAGCAGTCAGAGCCACGGTGAGAGCAGGATGGAGCTAAAGCGAGGGCAAGCCGGAGCCCGAGCTGTGGCATAGCGGAGCCAGGGCGAGGGCAGTACGGAGCTAGAGCCAGAACAGGCCGGAGCCAATGCGAGAGCAGGCCGTATCCAAGGCGAGGGTACGCCAGAGGCAGAACCAGGGTAGGCCAGAGCAACAGCAGGCCAGGGCGAGAGCAGGCTGGAGCCAAGGCAAGGGCAGGCCAGAGCCAGAACAGGCCAGAGCCAAAGAGAGAGCAGGTCACAGCCAAGGCGAAGGCAGGCCAGAGCCAGAGTGAGAGCAGGCCGGAGCCAAGGCAAAGCCAGGCCAGAGCGAGAGCAGGCTGGAGCCAAGGCGAGGTCTGGCCGGAGCCAGAGCGAGAGCAGGCCGGATCCAAGGCGACGGCAGGCCGAAACCAGAGCGAGAGAATGCCGGAGCGAAGGCAGGCCAGAGCGAGAGCCGGCCGGAGACAGGGCGAGGGCAGGCCACAGCGAGAGCAGGCCGGAGCCAGAGCGAGAGCTGGCCGCAGCCAAGGCTCCGGCAGGCCGGAGCCACAGTGAGAGCAGGCAGGAACCAGGGAGAGGGCAGGCCTTAGCCAGAGCGAGAGCAAGCAGAAGCCAGCGCGAAGGCAGGCCAGTGCCAGGGCGAGGGCAGGCCGGAGCCAGAGCAGGAGCTGGCCGGAGCCAAGGCGAGGTCAGGCCGAAGCCAGAGCTAGAGCAGGCCGGAGTCTGGGCGAGAGCAGGCCGGAGCCAAGGCAAGGTCAGACCAGAGTCCGAGCGAGAGCAGTCCGGAGCCAAGGACAGGGCAGGCCAGTGCGAGAGCATGCCAGAGCCACAGCCAGAGCAGGCCAGAGCGAGAGTAGTCCAGAGCCAAGGCTATGGCAGGCGCGAGCCAGAGCGAGAGAAGGCCGGAGCCAAGTAGAGGGCAGGCCAGAGCGAGAGCAGGCCGGAGCCGAGGCAAGGGCAGGCCAGAACCAGAGCGAGAGCAGGCCGGAGCCAGGGCGAGGGCAGACTGGTGCCATGGCGAGAGAGAGCAGGCCGGAGCCAAGACGAGGGCAGGCTTGAGCAGAGCCAGGGCAGGCCAGAGCGAGAGCATGCCGGAGCCAAGGTGAGGGCAGGCCAGTGCCAGAGCGAGAGCAGTCCGGAGCCAAGGCAAGGACAGGCCAGAACCACGGCGAGAGCAGGCCGGAGACAGAGCGAAAGTAGGCCGGAGCCAGGGCTAGGGCAGGCCAGAGCCAGATAGAGAGCAGGCCGGAGCCAGGGCGAAGGCAGGACAGAGCCAGAGCGAGAGCAGGCAGGAGCCAGGGCGTGAGCAGTCCGGAGCCAAGGCAAGGACAGTCCGGAGCCAGGGCGAGGGCAGTCCGGATGTAGAGCGAGAGCAAGCCGGAGCCAAGGCGAGATTAGCCTGGAGCCAAGGCGAGGGCAGACCAGAGTCAGAGCCAGGGCAGGCAAGAGTCAGGGCGAGAGCAGGCCGGAGCCAGGGCAAGGGCTGGCCGGAGCCAGGGCAAGGGCAGCGAGGGCAGGCCGGAGCCAGAGCGAGAGCAGGGCGGAGCCAAGGTGAGAGCAGGCCAGAGCCAAGGCGAGGGCAAGCCAGAGGCAGAACCAGGGTAGGCCAGAGCAACAGCAGGCCAGGGCGAGAGCAGGCTGGAGCCAAGGCAAGGGCAGGCCAGAGCCAAAGAGAGAGCAGGTCGGAGCCAAGGCGAAGGCAGGCCAGAGCCAGAGTGAGAGCAGGCCGGAGCCAAGGCAAAGGCAGGCCAGAGCGAGAGCAGGCCGGAGCCAAGGCGAGGTCTGGCTGGAGCCAGAGCGAGAGCATGCCGGATCCAAGGCGACGGCAGGCCGAAACCAGAGCGAAAGAATGCCGGAGCCAGGGCGAGGGCAGGCCAGAGCGAGAGCAGGCCGGAGACATGGCGAGGGCAGGCCAGAGCGAGAGCAGGCCGGAGCCAGAGCGAGAGCAGGCCGGAGCCAGAGTGAGAGCAGGCAGGAGCCAGGGCGAGGGCAGGCCAGAGCCAATGCTAGAGCAGACCGGAGCCAGGGCGAGAGCAGGCCGGAGCCAAGGCAAGGTCAGACCAGAGTCCGAGCGAGAGGGCAGGCCAGAGCGAGAGCATGCCAGTGCCACAGCTAGAGCAGGCCCAAGCCAGAGCGAGAGTAGTCCAGAGCCAAGGCTAGGGCAGGCGCGAGCCAGAGCGAGAGACAGCCGGAGATAAGGAGAGGGCAGGCCAGAGCCAGAGCGAGAGCAGGCGGGAGCCGAGACAAGGGCAGGCCAGAGCGAGAGCAGGCCGGGGCTAGGGCGAGGGCAGACCGGTGCCAAGGCGAGAGCAGGCCGGAGCCAAGACGAGGGCAGGGTTGAGCAGAGCCAGGGCAGACCAGAGCGAGAGCTGGCCGGAGCCAAGGCGACGGCAGGCCAGAGCGAGAGCAGGCCGGAGCCAAGGTGAGGGCAGGCCAGAGCCAGAACGAGAGCAGGCCAGTGCCAGAGCGAAATCAGGCCAGTGCCAGAGCGAGAGCAGTCCGGAGCCAAGGCAAGGGCAGGCCGGAACCAGGGCGAGAGCAGGACGGAGACAGTTCGAGGCCAGAGCAAAAGTAGGCCGGAGCCAGGGCTAGGGCAGGCCAGAGCCACATAGAGAGCAAGCCAGAGCCAGAGCAAGAGCAGGCAGGAGCCAGGGCGAGAGCAGTCCGTAGCCAAGGCAAGGGCAGTCCGGAGCCAGGGCGAGGGCTGTCCGGATGTAGAGCGAGAGCAGGCCGGAGCCAAGGCGAGATTAGCCCGGAGCCAAGGCGAGGGCAGGCCAGAGGCAGAGCCAGGGCGAGAGCCGGCCGGAGCCAGGGCAAGGGCTGGCCCCGGCCAGAGCAAGGGCAGGTCGGAGCCAGGGCGAGGGCAGGCCGGAGCTAGAGCGAGAGCAGGCCGGAGCCAAGGTGAGAGCAGGCCGGTGCCAAGGCGAGGGTACTCCAGAGCCAGATTGAGAGCAGGCCGGAGCCAGTACGAGGACAGGCCGGAGCCATGGCGAGGGCAGTCCAGAGTCATAGAGAGAGCAGGCCGGAGCCAAGGCAAGGCAGGCCAGAGCCAGAGAGAGAGAGCAGGCCGGAGCCAGGGCGAGGGCAGGCTAGAGCCAGAGCAGTTCGGAGCTAGGGCGAGAGTAGGCAGGAGCCAGGGCAAGGCAGGCCGGATCCAGGGCGAGGGCAGGCCGGTGCCAGAGCGAGAGTAGGTCGGAGCCAGGGCGAGAGCAGGCCGAAGCCAGAGCGAGGGCAGGCCGGAGCCAGAGCGAGGGCAGGCCGGAGCCAGGGCGAGGGCAGGCCGGAGCCAGGGCGAGGGCAGGCTAGAGTCATAGAGAGAGCAGGCCGAAGCCAAGGCATGGGCAGGCCAGAGCGAGATCAGGCCGGAGCCAGGATGAGCACAGGCCGGAGCCAGGACGAGGGCAGGCCAGAGTCATAGAGAGGGCAGGCCGGAGCCAAGGCAAGGGCAGGCCAGAGCCAGAACAAGGGCAGGCCGGATCCAGGGCGAGGGCAGGCCGGTGCCAGAGCGAGAGTAGCTCGGAGCCAGGGCGAGGGCAGGCCGAAGCCAGAGCGAGGGCAGGCCGGAGCCAGAGCGAGTGCAGGCCGGAGCCAGGACGAGAGCAGGCCGGAGCCAGGGTGAGGGCAGGCTAGAGTCATAGAGAGAGCAGGCCGAAGTCAAGGCATGGGCAGGCCAGAGCGAGAGCAGGCCGGAGCCAGGATGAGCACAGGCCGGAGCCAGGACGAGGGCAGGCCAGAGTCATAGCGAGAGCAGGCCGGAGCCAAATCGAGGGCAGGCCGAAACCAGAGCAAGAGAATGCCTGAGCCAGGGCGAGGGCAAGCCTGAGCGAGAGCAGGCCGGAGACAGGGCAAGGGCAGGCCGGAGCCAGAGCGAGAGCAGGCCGGAGCCAGAGCGAGAGCAGGCCGGAGCCAAGGCAAGGTCAGGCTGGAGCCAGGGCGAGGTCAGGCACTAGCCAGAGCGAGATCAGGATGGAGCCAGGGCGAGGGCAGGTCGGAGCCAGGGCGAGGGCAAGCCGGAGCCAGGGCGAGGGCAGGCCGGAGCCAGGGCGAGGGCAGGCCGGAGCCAGGGCGAGAGCAGGCCGAAGCCAAGGCGAGGGCAGGCTGGAGCCAGAGCAGGAGCTGGCCGGAGCCAAGGCGAGGGCAGGCCGGAGGCAGAGCCAGGGTAGGCCAGAGCAAGAGCAGGCCGGAGCCAAGGCAAGGACAGGCCAGAGCGACAGCAGGTGCTGGCCGGATCCAAGGCGAAGGCTGGCCAGAGACAGTGCTAGGGCAGGCCGGAGCCAGGGCGAGGGAAGGCCTAAGCCAGAGCGAGAGCAGGCCGGAGCCAAGGCGAGGGCATGCCAGAGCGAGAGCAGGCCGGAGCCAAGGCGAGGGCAGGCCAGAGCGAGAGCCGGCCGGAGCCAGGACGAGGGCAAGCTGGAGCCAGGGCGAGAGCAGGATGGAGCCAAGGCGAGGGCAGGCCGGAGCCCGAGCTATGGCCTAGCGGAGCCAGGGTGAGGGCAGTACGGAGCTAGAGCGAGAGCAGGCCGGAGCCAAGGCAAGGGCAGGCCAGAGGCAGAGACAGGGTAGGCCAGAGCAAAAGCAGGCCAGACCGAGGGCAGACCGGAGCCAAGGCAAGGACAGGCCCAAGCCAGAGCGAGAGCAGGCCAGAGCCAAGGCGAGGGCAAGCCAGAGGCAGAACCAGGGTAGGCCAGAGCAACAGCAGGCCAGGGCGAGAGCAGGCTGGAGCCAAGGCAAGGGCAGGCCAGAGCCAAACAGAGAGCAGGTCGGAGCCAAGGCGAAGGCAGGCCAGAGCCAGAGTGAGAGCAGGCCGGAGCCAAGGCAAAGGCAGGCCAGAGCGAGAGCGGGCCGGAGCCAAGGCGAGGTCTGGCTGGAGCCAGAGCGAGAGCATGCCGGATCCAAGGCGACGGCAGGCCGAAACCAGAGCGAAAGAATGCCGGAGCCAGGGCGAGGGCAGGCCAGAGCGAGAGCAGGCCGGAGACAGGGCGAGGGCAGGCCAGAGCGAGAGCAGGCCGGAGCCAGAGCGAGAGCAGGCCGGAGCCAAGGCGAGGGCAGGCCGGAGCCAGAGTGAGAGCAGGCAGGAGCCAGGGCGAGGGCAGGCCAGAGCCAATGCTAGAGCAGACCGGAGCCAGGGCGAGAGCAGGCCGGAGCCAAGGCAAGGTCAGACCAGAGTCCGAGCGAGAGGGCAGGCCAGAGCGAGAGCATGCCAGTGCCACAGCCAGAGCAGGCCCAAGCCAGAGCGAGAGTAGTCCAGAGCCAAGGCTAGGGCAGGCGCGAGCCAGAGCGAGAGACGGCCGGAGCCAAGGAGAGGCCAGAGCCAGAGCGAGAGCAGGCGGGAGCCGAGGCAAGGGCAGGCCAGAGCGAGAGCAGGCCGGGGCCACGGCGAGGGCAGACCGGTGCCAAGGCGAGAGCAGGCCGGAGCCAAGACGAGGGCAGGGTTGAGCAGAGCCAGGGCAGGCCAGAGCGAGAGCTGGCCGGAGCCAAGGCGACGGCAGGCCAGAGCGAGAGCAGGCCGGAGCCAAGGTGAGGGCAGGCCAGAGCCAGAACGAGAGCAGGCCAGTGCCAGAGCGAGATCGGCCAGTGCCAGAGCGAGAGCAGTCCGGAGCCAAGGCAAGGGCAGGCCGGAACCAGGGCGAGAGCAGGCCGGAGACAGTTCGAGGCCAGAGCAAAAGTAGGCCGGAGGCAGGGCTAGGGCAGGCCAGAGCCACATAGAGAGCAGGCCAGAGCCAGAGCAAGAGCAGGCAGGAGCCAGGGCGAGAGCAGTCCGTAGCCAAGGCAAGGGCAGTCCGGAGCCAGGGCGAGGGCTGTCCGGATGTAGAGTGAGAGCAGGCCGGAGCCAAGGCGAGATTAGCCCGGAGCCAAGGCGAGGGCAGGCCAGAGGCAGAGCCAGGGCGAGAGCCGGCCGGAGCCAGGGCAAGGGCTGGCCCCGGCCAGAGCAAGGGCAGGTCGGAGCCAGGGCGAGGGCAGGCCGGAGCTAGAGCGAGAGCAGGCCGGAGCCAAGGTGAGAGCAGGCTGGTGCCAAGGCGAGGGTACTCCAGAGCCAGATTGAGAGCAGGCCGGAGCCAGTACGAGGACAGGCCGGAGCCATGGCGAGGGCAGTCCAGAGTCATAGAGAGAGCAGGCCGGAGCCAAGGCAAAGGCAGGCCGGAGCCAGGGCGAGGGCAGGCTAGAGCCAGAGCAGTTCGGAGCTAGGGCGAGAGTAGGCAGGAGCCAGGGCAAGGCAGGCCGGATCCAGGGCGACGGCAGGCCGGTGCCAGAGCGAGAGTAGGTCGGAGCCAGGGCGAGAGCAGGCCGAAGCCAGAGCGAGGGCAGGCCGGAGCCAGAGCGAGGGCAGGCCGGAGCCAGGGCGAGGGCAGGCCGGAGTCATAGAGCAGGCCGGAGCCAAGGCAAGGGCAGGCCAGAGCCAGAACAAGGGCAGGCCGGATCCAGGGCGAGGGCAGGCCGGTGCCAGAGCGAGAGTAGCTCGGAGCCAGGGCGAGAGCAGGCCGGAGCCAGGGCGAGAGCAGGCGGAAGCCAGAGCGAGGGCAGGCCGGAGCCAGAGCGAGTGCAGGCCGGAGCCAGGACGAGAGCAGGCCGAAGCCAAGGCATGGGCAGGCCAGAGCGAGAGCAGGCCGGAGCCAGGATGAGCACAGGCCGGAGCCAGGACGAGGGCAGGCCAGAGTCATAGCGAGAGCAGGCCGGAGCCAAATCGAGGGCAGGCCGAAACCAGAGCAAGAGAATACCTGAGCCAGGGCGAGGGCAAGCCTGAGCGAGAGCAGGCCGGAGACAGGGCAAGGGCAGGCCGGAGCCAGAGCGAGAGCAGGCCGGAGCCAGAGCGAGAGCAGGCCGGAGCCAAGGCAAGGTCAGGCTGGAGCCAGGGCGAGGTCAGGCACTAGCCAGAGCGAGATCAGGATGGAGCCAGGGCGAGGGCAGGCCGGAGCCAGAGCGAGGGCAGGCCGGAGCCAGGGCGAGGGCAGGCCGGAGCCAGGGCGAGGGCAGGCCGGAGCCAGGGCGAAGGCAGGCCGAAGCCAAGGCGAGGGCAGGCTGGAGCCAGAGCAGGAGCTGGCCGGAGCCAAGGCGAGGGCTGGCCGGAGGCAGAGCCAGGGTAGGCCAGAGCAAGAGCAGGCCGGAGCCAAGGCAAGGACAGGCCAGAGCGACAGCAGGTGCTGGCCGGATCCAAGGCGAAGGCTGGCCAGAGACAGTGCTAGGGCAGGCCGGAGCCAGGGCGAGGGAAGGCCTAAGCCAGAGCGAGAGCAGGCCGGAGCCAAGGCGAGGGCAGGCCAGAGCGAGAGCAGGCCGGAGCCAAGGCGAGGGCAGGCCAGAGCGAGAGCAGGCCGGAGCCAGGACGAGGGCAAGCTGGAGCCAGGGCGAGAGCAGGATGGAGCCAAGGCGAGGGCAGGCCGGAGCCCGAGCTATGGCCTAGCGGAGCCAGGGTGAGGGCAGTACGGAGCTAGAGCGAGAGCAGGCCGGAGCCAAGGCAAGGGCAGGCCAGAGGCAGAGCCAGGGTAGGCCAGAGCAAGAGCAGGCCAGACCGAGAGCAGACCGGAGCCAAGGCAAGGACAGGCCCAAGCCAGAGCGAGAGCAGGCCAGAGCCAAGGCGAGGGCAAGCCAGAGGCAGAACCAGGGTAGGCCAGAGCAACAGCAGGCCAGGGCGAGAGCAGGCTGGAGCCAAGGCAAGGGCAGGCCAGAGCCAAAGAGAGAGCAGGTCGGAGCCAAGGCGAAGGCAGGCCAGAGCCAGAGTGAGAGCAGGCCGGAGCCAAGGCAAAGGCAGGCCAGAGCGAGAGCAGGCCGGAGCCAAGTCGAGGTCTGGCTGGAGCCAGAGCGAGAGCATGCCGGATCCAAGGCGACGGCAGGCCGAAACCAGAGCGAAAGAATGCCGGAGCCAGGGCGAGGGCAGGCCACAGCGAGAGCAGGCCGGAGACAGGGCGAGGGCAGGCCAGAGCGAGAGCAGGCCGGAGCCAGAGCGAGAGCAGGCCGGAGCCAAGGCGAGGGCAGGCCGGAGCCAGAGTGAGAGCAGGCAGGAGCCAGGGCGAGGGCAGGCCAGAGCCAATGCTAGAGCAGACCGGAGCCAGGGCGAGAGCAGGCCGGAGGCAAGGCAAGGTCAGACCAGAGTCCGAGCGAGAGGGCAGGCCAGAGCGAGAGCATGCCAGTGCCACAGCCAGAGCAGGCCCAAGCCAGAGCGAGAGTAGTCCAGAACCAAGGCTAGGGCAGGCGCGAGCCAGAGCGAGAGACGGCCGGAGCCAAGGAGAGGGCAGGCCAGAGCGAGAGCAGGCGGGAGCCGAGGCAAGGGCAGGCCAGAGCGAGAGCAGGCCGGGGCCAGGGCGAGGGCAGACCGGTGCCAAGGCGAGAGCAGGCCGGAGCCAAGACGAGGGCAGGGTTGAGCAGAGCCAGGGCAGGCCAGAGCGAGAGCTGGCCGGAGCCAAGGCGACGGCAGGCCAGAGCGAGAGCAGGCCGGAGCCAGAGCGAGATCAGGCCAGTGCCAGAGCGAGAGCAGTCCGGAGCCAAGGCAAGGGCAGGCCGGAACCAGGGCGAGAGCAGGCCGGAGACAGTTCGAGGCCAGAGCAAAAGTAGGCCGGAGCCAGGGCTAGGGCAGGCCAGAGCCACATAGAGAGCAGGCCAGAGCCAGAGCAAGAGCAGGCAGGAGCCAGGGCGAGAGCAGTCCGTAGCCAAGGCAAGGGCAGTCCGGAGCCAGGGCGAGGGCTGTCCGGATGTAGAGCGAGAGCAGGCCGGAGCCAAGGCTAGATTAGCCCGGAGCCAAGGCGAGGGCAGGCCAGAGGCAGAGCCAGGGCGAGAGCCGGCCGGAGCCAGGGCAAGGGCTGGCCCCGGCCAGAGCAAGGGCAGGTCGGAGCCAGGGCGAGGGCAGGCCGGAGCTAGAGCGAGAGCAGGCCGGAGCCAAGGTGAGAGCAGGCCGGTGCCAAGGCGAGGGTACTCCAGAGCCAGATTGAGAGCAGGCCGGAGCCAGTACGAGGACAGGCCGGAGCCATGGCGAGGGCAGTCCAGAGTCATAGAGAGAGCAGGCCGGAGCCAAGGCAAAGGCAGGCCAGAGCCAGAGAGAGAGAGCAGGCCGGAGCCAGGGCGAGGGCAGGCTAGAGCCAGAGCAGTTCGGAGCTAGGGCGAGAGTAGGCAGGAGCCAGGGCAAGGCAGGCCGGATCCAGGGCGAGGGCAGGCCGGTGCCAGAGCGAGAGTAGGTCGGAGCCAGGGCGAGAGCAGGCCGAAGCCAGAGCGAGGGCAGGCCGGAGCCAGGGCGAGGGCAGGCCGGAGCCAGGGCGAGGGCAGGCTAGAGTCATAGAGAGAGCAGGCCGAAGCCAAGGCATGGGCAGGCCAGAGCCAGAGCGAGAGCAGGCCGGAGCCAGGATGAGCACAGGCCGGAGCCAGGACAAGGGCAGGCCAGAGTCATAGAGAGAGCAGGCCAGAGCCAGAACAAGGGCAGGCCGGATCCAGGGCGAGGGCAGGCCGGTGCCAGAGCGAGAGTAGGTCGGAGCCAGGGCGAGAGCAGGCCGAAGCCAGAGCGAGGGCAGGCCGGAGCCAGAGCGAGTGCAGGCCGGAGCCAGGACGAGAGCAGGCCGGAGCCAGGGTGAGGGCAGGCTAGAGTCATAGAGAGAGCAGGCCGAAGCCAAGGCATGGGCAGGCCAGAGCGAGAGCAGGCCGGAGCCAGGATGAGCACAGGCCGGAGCCAGGACGAGGGCAGGCCAGAGTCATAGCGAGAGCAGGCCGGAGCCAAATCGAGGGCAGGCCGAAACCAGAGCAAGAGAATGCCTGAGCCAGGGCGAGGGCAAGCCTGAGTGAGAGCAGGCCGGAGACAGGGCAAGGGCAGGCCGGAGCCAGAGCGAGAGCAGGCCGGAGCCAAGGCGAGGTCAGGCTGGAGCCAGGGCGAGGTCAGGCACTAACCAGAGCGAGATCAGGATGGAGCCAGGGCGAGGGCAGGCCGGAGCCAGAGCGAGGGCAGGCCGGAGCCAGGGCGAGAGCAGGCCGGAGCCAGGGCGAGGGCAGGCCGGAGCCAGGGCGAGAGCAGGCGGACGCCAAGGCGAGGGCAGGCTGGAGCCAGAGCAGGAGCTGGCCGGAGCCAAGGCGAGGGCTGGCCGGAGGCAGAGCCAGGGTAGGCCAGAGCAAGAGCAGGCCGGAGCCAAGGCAAGGACAGGCCAGAGCGACAGCAGGTGCTAGCCGGATCCAAGGCGAAGGCTGGCCAGAGACAGAGCTAGGGCAGGCCGGAGCCAGGGCGAGGGAAGGCCTAAGCCAGAGCGAGAGCAGGCCGGAGCCAAGGCGAGGGCAGGCCAGAGCGAGAGCAGGCCGGAGCCAAGGCGAGGGCAGGCCAGAGCGAGAGCAGGCCGGAGCCAAGGCGAGGGCAGGCCAGAGCGAGAGCAGGCCGGAGCCAGGACGAGGGCAAGCTGGAGCCAGGGCGAGAGCAGGATGGAGCCAAGGCGAGGGCAGGCCGGAGCCCGAGCTATGGCATAGCGGAGCCAGGGTGAGGGCAGTACGGAGCTAGAGCGAGAGCAGGCCGGAGCCAAGGCAAGGGCAGGCCAGAGGCAGAGCCAGGGTAGGCCAGAGCAAGAGCAGGCCAGACCGAGAGCAGACCGGAGCCAAGGCAAGGACAGGCCCAAGCCAGAGCGAGAGCAGGCCAGAGTCAGAGCGACAGCAGTCTGGAGCCAAGGCGAAGGCAGGCCAGAGCCAGAGCGAGAGCAGGCAGGAGCCAAGGCGAAGGAAGGCAGGCCGGAGCAACAGCAGGTGCTGGCCGGAGCCAAGGCGAGGGCTGGCCGGAGCCAGAGCAAGGGCAGGCCGAAGCCTGGGCGAGGGAAGGCCGAAGCCAGAGCGAGAGCAGGCTGGAGCCAGTGCGAGAGCAGGCCGGAGCCAAGACGAAGGCAGGCCAGAACCAGAGCGAGAGCAGGCCGGAGCCAGGACGAGTGCAGGCCGGAGCCAGCGCGAGAGCAGGCCAGAGCTAGTGCCAGAGCAGGCGGCCAGGGCGAGGACAGACCAGAGTGAGAGCGAGAGCAGGCCGGAGCCAAGGCGAGGCCAGAGCAAGAGCAGGCCAGAGTCAGAGCGAGAGTAGGCCGGAGCCAGGGCGAGGGCAGGCCAGAACCAGAGAGAGAGTAGGCCGGAGCCAGGGCGAGGGCAGGCCAGAGTCAGAGCAAGAGCAGGTCGGAGCCAGGGCAAGAGCAGGACGAAGCCAAGGCGAGGACAGGCCGGAGCCCGAGCTATGGCATTGCGGAGCCAGGGCGAGACCAGTACGGAGCTAGAGCGAGAGCAGGCCGTAGCCAAGGCAAGGGCAGGCCAGAGGCAGAGCCAGGGTAGGCCAGAGCAAGAGCAAGCCAGAGCGAGAGCAGGCCGGAGCCAAGGCAAGGACAGGCCCAAGCCAGAGCGAGAGCAGTCCGGAGCCAAGGCGAAGGCAGGCCAGAGCCAGAGCGAGAGCAGGCCAGAGCCAGAGCAGGCAGGAGCCAAGGCAAAGGCAGGCCAGAGTCAGAGCGAGAGCAGGCCGAAGCCAAGGCAAAGGCAGACCAGAGCCAGAGTGAGAGCAGGCTGGAGCCAAGGCGAGGGAGGGCAGGCCGGAGCCAGAACGAGAGCAGGCCGGATCCAAGGAGACCGCAGGCTGAAACCAGAGCGAGAGAATGCCGGAACCAGGGCGAAGGCAGGCCAGAGCGAGAGAATACCGGAACCAGGGCGAGGGCAGGCCAGAGCGAGAGCAGGCCGAAGACAGGGCTAGGGCAGGCCAGAGCGAGAGTAGGCCAGAGCCAAGAGGAGGGCAGTCCGGAGCCAAAGCGAGAGCAGGATGGAGCCACGGCGAGGGCAGGCCGGAGCCAGAGCGAGGGCAGGCCGGAGCCAGTTAGAGGGCAGGCCGGAGCCAGTGCGAGACCAGGCCGGAGCTAAGGCGAGGGCAGGCCAGAGCCAGAAAGAGAGCAGGCCGGAGCCAGGACGAGGGCAGGCTGGAGCCATGGCAAGAGCAGGCCAGAGCCAGCACGAGAGCAGGCCAGAGCTACAGCCAGAGCAGGCCGGAGTCAGGGCGAGGGCAGACCAGAGTCAGAGCGAGAGCAGGCCAGAGACAAGGTGAGGGCAGGCCAGAGCGAGGGCTGGCCAGAGCCAGAGTGAGAGCAGGCCAGTGCCTGAGCGAGAGCAGTCCGGAGCCAAGGCAAGGGCAGGCCAGAGCCAGAGATAGAGTAGGCCTGAGCAAGAGCAGGCCGGAGCCAAAGGAGAAGGCAGCCCAGAACCAGAGCGAGAGCAGGTCGGAACCAAGGCAAGGGCAGGCCATAGGCAGAGCCAGGGCAGGCCAGAGCAAGAGAGAGAGCAGGCTGGAGCCAAGGTGATGGCAGGCCGGAGCCAGATTCAGAACAGGCCAGAGCCAAGGTGAGGGCAGGCCAGAGCTAGAGCAGGCCAGTGCCAGACCGAGAGCAGGCCAGTGCCTGAGCGAGAGAAGTCCGGAGCCAAGGCAAGGGCAGGCCAGAGCCAGAGAGAGAGTAGGCCTGAGCCAGAGCGAGAGGAGGCCGGAGCCAAGGCAAAGGCAGGCCCGAACCAGAGCGAGAGCAGACCGGAGTCAAGACGAGGGCAGGCCAAAGCAAGAGCAGGCTGGAGCCAAGGCAAGGGCAGGCCGGAGCCAGTTAAAGGGCAGGCCGGAGCCAGTTAGAAGGCTTGCCGGAGCCAGTTAGAGGGCAGGCCGGAGCCAGGGCGGCAGGCCGGATCCAGGGCGAGAGCAGGCCAGAGCCAAGGCGAGTGCAGGCCGGAACTATTGCAGGCCGGAGCCAGAGTGAGGGCTGGCCGGAGCCAGGGCGAGGGCAGGCCAGAGCGAGGGCAGACCGGAGCCAGGGCGAGAGCAAGCCAGAGCCAAGGCGAGGGCAGGCCAGAGCAGGCCGGAGCCAGAACGAGGGCAGGCCGGAGCCAGGGTGAGGGCTGGCCGGAGCCAGGGCGAGAGCAGGCCAGAGCCAGCGCGAGAGCAGGCCAGAGCTAGAGCCAGAGCAGGCCGGAGCCAGGGCGAGGGAAGACCTAAATCAGAAAGAGAGGAGGCCGGAGCCAAGGCGAGAGCAGGCCGGAGCCAGGGCGAGGGCAGGTCAGTCCAGAGCGAGTGTATGCCAGAGCCAAGGCTAGGGCAGGCGAGAGCCAGAGCGAGAGAAGGCCGGAGCCAAGGAGAGGGCAGGCCAGAGAGAGAGCAGGCCGGTGCCGAGGCAAGGGCAGTCCAGATCCTGAGCGAGAGCAGGCCAGAGGCAGAGCGAGAGCAGGCCGGAGCCAGAGCAATAGCAGGCAGCAGCCAGGGCGAGGGCAGACCGGTGCCAAGGCGAGAGCAGACCGGAGCCAAGGCGAGGGCAGGCCAGAGGCAGAGCCAGGGCAGGCCAGTACCAGAGCGAGAGCAGGCTGTTGCCAAAGCGAGGGCAGACCAGAGCGAGAGCAGGCCGGAGCCAAGGTGAGGGCAGGCCAGTGCCAGAGCGAGAGCAGGCCAGTGCCAGAGCGAGAGCAGGCCAGTGCCAGAGCGAGAGCAGTCCGTAGCCAAGGCAAGGGCAGGCCTGAGCCAGAGCGAGAGCAGGCCGGAGCCAAGGCGAAGTCAGGCTAGAACCAGAGCGAGAGCAGACCAGAGTCAAGACGAGGGCAGGACAGAGCCAGAGCAAGAGCAGGCTGGAGCCAAGGAGAGGGCTGGCCGGAGCCAGAGCGAGGGCAGGCCGGAGCCAGGGCGAGGGCAGGCCGGAGCAGGGCGACGGCAGGCCGGAGCCAGGGAGAGAGCAGGTCAGAGCCAAGGCGAGGTCAGGCCAGAGCGAGGGCAGGGCGAAAGCAGGCCAGAGCCAGCACGAGAGCAGGCCAGAGCTACAGCCAGAGCAGGCCGGAGTCAGGGCGAGGGCAGACCAGAGTCAGAGCGAGAGCAGGCCGGAGCCAAGGTGAGGGCAGGCCAGAGCGAGAGCAGGCCAGAGCCAGAGTGAGAGCAGGCCAGTGCCTGAGCGAGAGCAGTCCGGAGCCAAGGCAAGGGCAGGCCAGAGCCAGAGAGAGAGTAGGCCTGAGCCAGAGCGAGAGCAGGCCGGAGCCAAGGAGAAGGCAGCCCAGAACCAGAGCGAGAGCAGGTCGGAACCAAGGCGAGGGCAGGCCATAGGCAGAGCCAGGGCAGGCCAGAGCAAGAGAAAGAGCAGGCCGGAGCCAAGGCGATGGCAGGCCAGAGTCAGAGTGAGAACAGGCCAGTGCCAGAGCAAGAGCAGGCCAGTGCCAGAACGAGAGCAGGCCAGTGCCAGAGTTAGAGAAGTCTGGAGCCAATGCAAGGGCAGGCCAGAGCCAGAGAGCGAGTAGGCCTGAGCCACAGCGAGAGGAGGCCGGCGCCAAGGCAAAGGCAGGCCCGAACCAGAGCGAGAGCAAGCCGGAGTCAAGACGAGGGCAGGCCAGAGTCAGAGCAAGAGCAGGCTGAAGCCAAGGCAAGGGCAGGCCGGAACAAGGGCGAGAACAGGCCGGAGTCAAGACGAGGCAGGCCAGAGCAAGAGCAGGCCAGAGCAAGAGCAGGCCGGAGCCATGGCGAGGGCAGGCCAGAGCCAGAGCAAGAGCAGGCCGGAGCCAGGGCGAGAGCAGGCCGGAGCCAAGGCGAGGACTGGCCGGAGCCAGAGCAAGGGGAGGCCGGAGCCAGGGCGAGAGCAGGCCGAAGCCAAGGCGAGGGCAGGCCAGAGCAAGAGCAGGTCGGAGCCAAGGCGAGGGCAGGCCAGAGCGAGAGCAGGCCGGAGCCAAGGTGAGGGGAGGCCAGAGCGAGAGCAGGCCAGAGCGAAAGCAGTCCGGAGCCAAGGCAAGGGCAGGCCAGAACAAGAGCGAGATCAGGCCAGAGTAAAGACGAGGGCAGGCCAGAGCCAGAGGAAGAGCAGGCCGGAGCCAAGGCATGGGCAGGCGAGAGCCAGAGAGAGAGCAGGCCGGAGCCAGAGCGAGGGCAGGCCAGAGCGAGAGCAGGTCAGAGCCAGGGCGAGAGCAGGCCGGAGTCATGACAAGGGCAAGCCAGAGCCAGTGCAAGAGCCGGCCAGATCCAGAGCAAGAGCCGGCCGGAGCACACGGCGAGGGCAAGCCAGAGCAAGGGCAAGAGCAGGCCGGAGCCAGAGCGAGAGCAGGCCGGAGCCAAGGCGACGGCAGGCCATAGGCAGAGCCAGGGCAGGCCAGAGCAAGAGAAAGAGCAGGCCGGAGCCAAGGCGATGGCAGGCCAGAGTCAGAGTGAGAACAGGCCAGTGCCAGAGCAAGAGCAGGCCAGTGCCAGAACGAGGGCAGGCCATTGCCAGAGTTAGAGAAGTCCGGAGCCAATGCAAGGGCAGGCCAGAGCCAGAGAGCGAGTAGGCCTGAGCCAGAGCGAGAGGAGGCCGGCGCCAAGGCAAAGGCAGGCCCGAACCAGAGCGAGAGCAAGCCGGAGTCAAGACGAGGGCAGGCCAGAGTCAGAGCAAGAGCAGGCTGAAGCCAAGGCAAGGGCAGGCCGGAACAAGGGCGAGAACAGGCCGGAGTCAAGACGAGGCAGGCCAGAGCAAGAGCAGGCCGGAGCCATGGCGAGGGCAGGCCAGAGCCAGAGCAAGAGCAGGCCGGAGCCAGGGCGAGAGCAGGCCGGAGCCAAGGCGAGGACTGGCCGGAGCCAGGGCGAGAGCAGGCCGGAGCCAAGGCGAGGGCAGGCCAGAGCAAGAGCAGGTCGGAGCCAAGGCGAGGGCAGGCCAGAGCGAGAGCAGGCCGGAGCCAAGGTGAGGGGAGGCCAGAGCGAGAGCAGGCCAGAGCGAAAGCAGTCCGGAGCCAAGGCAAGGGCAGGCCAGAACAAGAGCGAGATCAGGCCAGAGTAAAGACGAGGGCAGGCCAGAGCCAGAGGAAGAGCAGGCCGGAGCCAAGGCATGGGCAGGCGAGAGCCAGAGAGAGAGCAGGCCGGAGCCAGAGCGAGGGCAGGCCAGAGCGAGAGCAGGTCAGAGCCAGGGCGAGAGCAGGCCGGAGTCATGACAAGGGCAAGCCAGAGCCAGTGCAAGAGCCGGCCAGATCCAGAGCAAGAGCCGGCCGGAGCACACGGCGAGGGCAGGCCAGAGCAAGGGCAAGAGCAGGCCAGAGCGAGAGCAGGCCGGAGCCAAGACGAGAGCCGGCCGGAGCCAAGGCGAGAGCCGGCCGGAGCCAAGGCGAGGGCTGGCCGGAGCCAGAGCGAGAGCAGGCCGGAGCCAAGACGAAAGCAGTCCGGAGCCAAGGCGAGGGCGGGCCAGAGCGAGAGCAGGCCGTAGCCAAGGTGAGGGCAGGCCAGATCCAGAGCTGGCCAGAGTCATGGCGAGAGCAGGCCAGAGCCAAGGCGAGGGCACACCGGAGCCAGGGCGAGGGCAGGCCAGAGCCAGAGCGAGAGTAGGCCAGAGCCAGAGCGAGAGTAGGCCAGAGCGAGAGTAGGCCAGAGCCAAGGCAAGGGCAGGCCAGAGCCAGAAGGAGAGAAGGCCGGATCCAAGGCAAGGGCAGGCCGGAACATGGGCGAGAGCAGGCCGGAGACAGGGCGAGGCCAGAGCGAGAGCAGGTCAGAACCTGAGCGAGAGTATGCCGGAGCCAGGGCGAGGGCTGGCCAGAGCCATAGCGAGAGCAGGCCAGAGCCAGAGCTAGAGCAGTCTGGAGCCAGAGCTAGGGCGGGCCTGAGCCAGAGCGAGAACAGGCCTGAGCCAGAGCGAGAGCAGGCTGGAGTCATGACGAAGGCAGGCCAGAACATGAGCGAGATCAGGCTAGAGGGCAGGCCAGAGCCAGAGGAAGAGCAGGCCGGAGCCAAGGCATGGGCAGACAAGAGCCAGAGAAAGAGCAGGCCGAAGCCAGGGCGAGGGCAGGCCAGAGCGAGAGCAGGTCGGAGCCAGGGCGAGAGCAGGCCGGAGCCAGGGCGAGAGCAGGCCGGAGCCAAGGCGAGGGCAGGCCAGAGCCAGAGCGAGAGTAGGCCAGAGCCAGAGCGAGAGTAGGCCAGAGCGAGAGTAGGCCAGAGCCAAGGCAAGGGCAGGCCAGAGCCAGAAGGAGAGAAGGCCGGATCCAAGGCAAGGGCAGGCCGGAACATGGGCGAGAGCAGGCCGGAGACAGGGCGAGGCCAGAGCGAGAGCAGGTCAGAACCTGAGCGAGAGTATGCCGGAGCCAGGGCGAGGGCTGGCCAGAGCCATAGCGAGAGCAGGCCAGAGCCAGAGCTAGAGCAGTCTGGAGCCAGAGCTAGGGCGGGCCTGAGCCAGAGCGAGAACAGGCCTGAGCCAGAGCGAGAGCAGGCTGGAGTCATGACGAAGGCAGGCCAGAACATGAGCGAGATCAGGCTAGAGGGCAGGCCAGAGCCAGAGGAAGAGCAGGCCGGAGCCAAGGCATGGGCAGACAAGAGCCAGAGAAAGAGCAGGCCGAAGCCAGGGCGAGGGCAGGCCAGAGCGAGAGCAGGTCGGAGCCAGGGCGAGAGCAGGCCGGAGCCAGGGCGAGAGCAGGCCGGAGCCAAGGCGAGGGCAGGCCGGAGTCAGGGCGAGGGCAGGCCGGAGCCAGAGCGAGAGCAGGCCGGAGCCACGGCGAGGGTAGGCCAGAGCCAAGACAAGGGTATGCGAAAGCCAGAGCGATAGAAGGCCAGAGCCAAGGGAAGGGCAGGCCGGAACCAGGGCGAGAGCAGGCCGGAGACAGGGCGAGGCCAGAGCGAGAGTAGGCCAGAGCCAGGGCGAGAGCAGGCCAGAGCGAGAGCAGGCCGGAGCCAAAGCGAGGGCAGGCCAGAGCCAAGGCGAGAGCAGGCCGGAGCCAAGGCGAGGGCATGCCAGAGAGAGAGCAGGCCGGAGCCAGGGCAAGGGTAGACAAGAGCCAGAGCGAGAGTAGGCCAGAGCCAAGGCAAGGGCCGGCCAGAGCCAGAGCGAGAGAAGGCCGGAGCCAAGGCAAGGGCAGGCCGGAACAAGGGCGAGAACAGGCCGGAGTCAAGACGAGGGCAGGCCAGAGCAAGAGCAGGCTGGAGTCAGGGCGAGGGCAGGCCAGAGTCAGAGCGAGAGCAGGCCGGATCCAAGGCGAGGGCACACCAGAACGAGAGCAGGCCAGAAACAGAGTGACAGCAGGCCGGAGCCAGGGCGAGGGCAGGCAAGAGCCAGAGCGAGAGCTAGAGTAGGCCAGACCATTGCAGGCCGGAGCCAGGGCGAGGGCTGGCCGGAGGCAGAGCCAGGGTAGGACAGAGCAAGAGCAGGCCGGAGCCAAGGCAAGGACAGGCCAGAGCCAGAGCGAGAGCCGGTCAGAGCGAGAGCAGTCCGAACGAAGCCAAGGCGATGGCAGGCCGGAGCCAGAGCAGGTCCTGGCCGGATCCAAGGCGAAAGCTGGCCAGAGCTAGGGCAGGTCGGAGCCAGGGCGAGGGAAGGCCTAAGCCAGAGCGAGATCAGGCTGGAGCGAGGGCGAGAGCAGGCCAGAGCCAAGGCGAGCGCAGGCCGGAGTCAGGACGAGGGCAGGCCGGAGCCAGGGCGAGAGCAGGATGGAGCCAAGGCGAGGGCAGGCCGGAGCCCGAGCTATGACATAGCGGAGCCAGGGTGAGGGCAGTACGGAGCTAGAGTGAGAGTAGGCCGGAGCCAAGGCAAGGGCAGGCCAGAGGCAGAGCCAGGGTAGGCCAGAGCAAGAGCAGGCCAGACCGAGAGCAGACCGGAGCCAAGGCAAGGACAGGCCCAAGCCAGAGCGAGAGCAGGCCAGAGCGAGAGCAGTCTGGAGCCAAGGCGAAGGCAGGCCAGAGCGAGAGCAGGCCAGAGCCAGAGCGAGAGCAGGCAGGAGCCAAGGCGAAGGAAGCAGGCCGGAGGAACAGCAGGTGCTGGTCGGAGCCAAGACGAGGGCTGGCCGGAGCCAGAGCAAGGGCAGGCCGGAGCCTGGGCGAGGGAAGGCCGAATCCAGAGCGAGAGCAGGCTGGAGCCAGTGCGAGAGCAGGCTGGAGCCAAGACGAGGGCAGGCCAGAGCCAGAGCAGGCCGGAGCCAGGACGAGTGCAGGCCGGAGCCAGCGCGAGAGCAGGCCAGAGCTAGTGCCAGAGCAGGCGGCCAGGACGAGGACAGACCAGAGTGAGAGCGAGAACAGGCCGTAGCCAAGGCGAGGCCAGAGCAAGAGCAGGCCAGAGTCAGAGCGAGAGTAGGCCGGAGCCAGGGCGAGGGCAGGCCAGAGCCAGAGAGAGAGTAGGCCGGAGCCAGGGCGAGGGCAGGCCAGAGTCAGAGCAAGAGCAGGTCGGAGCCAGGGCAAGAGCAGGACGAAGCCAAGGCAAGCGCAGGCCGGAGCCCGAGCTATGGCATTGCGGAGCCAGGGCGAGACCAGTATGGAGCTAGAGCGAGAGCAGGCCGTAGCCAAGGCAAGGGCAGGCCAGAGGCAGAGCCAGGGTAGGCCAGAGCAAGAGCAGGCCAAAGCGAGAGCAGGCCGGAGCCAAGGCAAGGACAGGCCCAAGCCAGAGCGAGAGCAGGCCAGAGCGAGAGCAGTCTGGAGCCAAGGCGAAGGCAGGCCAGATCGAGAGCAGTCCAGAGCGAGAGCAGGCAGGAGCCAAGGCAAAGGCAGGCCAGAGTCAGAGCGAGAGCAGGCCGAAGCCAAGGCAAAGGCAGACCAGAGCCAGAGTGAGAGCAGGCTGGAGCCAAGGCGAGGGAGGGCAGGCCGGAGCCAGAAAGAGAGCAGGCCGGATCCAAGGAGACTGCAGGCCGAAACCAGAGCGAGAGAATGCCGGAACCAGGGCGAGGGCAGGCCAGAGCGAGAGAATGCCGGAACCAGGGCGAGGGCAGGCCAGAGCGAGAGCAGGCCGAAGACAGGGCTAGGGCAGGCCAGAGCGAGAGCAGGCCGGAGCCAGAGCGAGAGCAGGCCAGAGCCAAGAGGAGGGCAGTCCGGAGCCAGAGTGAGAGCAGGCCAGAGCCAGGGCGAGGGCAGGCCGGAGCCAAAGCGAGAGCAGGATGGAGCCAGGGCGAGGACAGGCCGGAGCCAGAGCGAGGGCAGTCCGGAGCCAGAGTGAGAGCAGGCCAGAGCCAGGGCGAGGGCAGGCCGGAGCCAAAGCGAGAGCAGGATGGAGCCAGGGTGAGGGCAGGTCGGAGCCAGGGTGAGGGCAGGCCGGAGCCAGGGAGAGAGCAGGTCGGAGCCAAGGCGATGTCAGGCCAGAGCTAGAGCAAGCCGGAGCCAGGACGAGGGCAGGCCGGAGCCAGGGCGAGAGCAGGCCGGATCCAAGGAGACGGCAGGCCGAAACCAGAGCGAGAGAATGCCGGAACCAGGGCGAGGGCAGGCCTGAGCGAGAGAATGCCGAAACCAGGGCAAGGGCAGGCCAGAGCGAGAGCAGGCCGAAGACAGGGCTAGGGCAGGCCAGAGCGAGAGCAGGCCGGAGCCAGAGCGAGAGCAAGCCAGAGCCAAGAAGAGGGCAGGCCGGAGCCAAAGCGAGAGCAGGATGGAGCCAGTGCGAGGACAGGCCGGAGCCAGAGTGAGGGCAGGCCGGAGCCAGTTAGAGGGCTGGCCGGAGCCAGGGCGAGGGCTGGCCAGAGCCAGAGCTAGAGCAGTCCGGAGCCAGAGCTAGGGCGGGCCTGAGCCAGAGCGAGAACAGGCCTAAGCCAGAGCGAGAGCAGGCTGGAGCCATTACGAAGGCAGGCTAGAGGGCAGGCCAGAGCCAGAGGAAGAGCAGGCCGGAGCCAAGGCATGGGCAGACAAGAGCCAGAGAAAGAGCAGGCCGGAGCCAGGGCGAGGGCAGGCCGGAGCCAGGGCGAGGGCAGGCCAGAGCCAGAGCAGGCCGGAGCCAGGGCGAGAGCAGGCCGGAGCCAATGCGAGGGCAAGCCGGAGCCAGAGCAAGGGCAGGCCGGAGTCAGGGCGAGGGCAGGCCGGAGCCAGAGCGAGAGCAGGCCGGAGCCACGGCGAGGGTAGGCCAGAGCCAAGACAAGGGTATGCCAGAGCGATAGAAGGCCAGAGCCAAGGGAAGGGCAGGCCGGAACCAGGGCGAGAGCAGGCCGGAGACAGGGCGAGGCCAGAGCGAGAGTAGGCAAGAGCCAGGGCGAGAGCAGGCCAGAGCGAGTGCAGGCCGGAGCCAAGGCGAGAGCAGGCCGGAACCAAGGCGAGTGCAGGCCGGAGCCAGGGCGAGGGTAGACAAGAGTCAGAGCGAGAGTAGGCCAGAGCCAAGGCAAGGGCCGGCCAGAGCGAGAGAAGGCCGGAGTCAAGACGAGGGCAGGCCAGAGCAAGAGCAGGCCAGAGCAAGAGCAGGCTGGAGTCAGGGCGAGGGCAGGCCAGAGTCAGAGCGAGAGCAGGCCGGATCCAAGGCGAGGGCACACCAGAGCGAGAGCAGGCCAGAACCAGCGCGACAGCAGGCCGGAGCCAGGGCGAGGGCAGGCAAGAGCCAGAGCGAGATTAGGCCAGAGCCAAGGCAAGGGCAGGCCAGAGCCAGAGCGAGAGAAGGCCAGAGCCAAGGCAAGGGCAGGCCGGAACAACAGCTAAAGCAGGCCCGACAGAGGGCGAGGCCAGAGCCAGTGCGAGGGCAGGCCACAGCCAGAGTGAGAGTATGCCAGAGCCTGGGCGAGGGCAGGCCAGAGAGAGAGCAGTCCGGAGCCAGGGCGAGGGCGGGCCAGAGCCAAAGCGAGAGCAGGCCGGAGCCAGGGCGAGAGCAGGCCGGAGCTAAGGCGAGGGCAGGCCGGAGCCAGAGCGATGGCAGGCCGGAGCTAGGGCGAGGGCAGTCCGGAACTAGAGCGAGAGCAGGCCGTAGCCAAGGTGAGAGCTGGCGGGAGCCAGGGCAGTGCAGGCCAGAGTCACAGTGAGAGCAGGACGGAGCCAAGGCGAGGGCAGGCTAGAGCAAGAGCAGGTCGGAGCCAAGGCGAGAGCAGGCCGGAGCCAAGGCGAGGGGAGGCCAGAGCGAGAGCAGGCCGGAGCCAAGGCGAGAGCAGGCCGGAGCCAAGGCAAGGGTAGGCCAGAGCCAAGGCAAGGTCAATCCAGAGCCTGAGTGATAGAAGGCCAGAGTCAAGGCAAGGGCAGGCCGGAACCAGGGCGAGAGCAGGCCGGAGACAGGGCGAGGCCAGAGCCAGAACAAGAGCGACAGCAGGCTGGAGCCAAGGCGAAGGCAGGCCAGAACAAGAGCGAGATCAGGCTAGAGTCAAGACGAAGGCAGTCCAGAGCCAGAGGAAGAGCAGGCCGGAGCCAAGGCTTCGGCAGGCCATAGCCAGAGAGAGAGCAGGCCGGAGCCAGAGCAAGGGCAGGCCGGAGTCAGGGCGAGGGCAGGCCGGAGGCAGAGCGAGAGCAGGCCGGAGCCAAGGCGAGAGCAGGCCGGAGCCAAGGCGAGGGTAGGCCAGAGCCAAGGCAAGGGCAGGCCAGAGCCAGAGCGGTAGAAGGCCAGAGCCAAGGCAAGGTCAGGCCGGAACCAGGGCGAGAGCAGGCCGGAGACAGGGCGAGACCAGGGCGAGGGCAGGCCAGAGAGAAAGCAGGCCGGAGGCAGAGCGAGGGCAGGCCAGTGCCAGAGCGAGAGCAGGCCGGAGCCAGGGCGACAGCAAGCCGGAGCCAAAGCGAGTGCAGGCCAGAGCGAGAGCAGGCCAGAGCCAGAGAGAAAGCACCAATGAGCAAAAAGTGGCAAATTGTGATATATAGATTAAAAATTAACTTTTATTCAGCTATTTAAAATCATGATGAATAGAAATAAAATATAAAATATAAGAAAGAAGCGATGGTGACTCTTGCAAACTATACTCAGCCGCCTAAAGAGAGTAAATCTGTGGAACTGGTTACACCTCTAATATAGTTCCTTTAGACTTAGGAACATAGCGGGCTACAGTTACATAATGCTATGGACCACCACTTCAATTTCCACTAAGTGGTTTTAGTCCAAATCAAAAGATGGCTGTCATACAATAAATGTTTCCATAAATATACTATAAAGCATTTAAACAGACAGTTAAGCATTAGAACTCTCCTACACCCATACTATTAACTCAGAGATGGGTGAGGAAAAGAAGATAGATCAATTGTATTATAGAGTCTGGATGTGACATAGAAAAATTGGTGAATTATTAATACATGGAACAATCTCACCGTTATGATGTCAATATCATCGCTGATGACTCATATCTGTGCAGTCTTAGGGCAAACCCTTTGGATGTGGAATTAACCAGTCGAGTGCAAGACTCCATTCATCTGGCAAAGCAAATTTCAAACCAACAGTGTAAGGAGTGCCCTCCCGACGCGTTTCCTCATCTTATTGATTCATCAGGGGAGAGAGCGGTGGTATTGATGGGTCTATCAGCCCGAAAATAGAAATGCCAGTCCGGAGCCAAGGCAAGGGCAGGCCAGAGCCAGAGCGAAAGCAGGCCTGAGCCAGAGCGAGAGCAGGCCGGAGACAAGGCGAAGGCAGGCCAGAACAAGAGCGAGAACAGGCCGGAGTCAAGACTAGGGCAGGCCAGAGCCAGAGCTAGAGCTGGCCAGAGCCAGAGCAAGAGCAGGCGAGAGCCCGAGCTAGAGCAGGCCGGAGCCAGGGCGAGGGCAGGCAAGAGCCAGAGCGAGAGCAGGCCGGAGCCAAGGCGAGGGCTGGCCGGAGCCAGAGCAAGGGCAGGCCAGAGCGAGAGCAGGCCGGAGCCAAGGCGAGAGCAGGCCGGAGCCAAGGCGAGGGCAGGCCAGAGCCAGACCGAGAGGAGGCCGGAGCCAGGGCAAGAACAGGACGGAGCCAAGGCGAGGGAGGGCAGGCCAGAGCCAGATCCAGAGCAGGCCGGAGTCAAGGCGACTGCAGTCCAGAGTCAGAGTGAGAGCAGGCCGGAGCCAGGGCGAGGGCAGGCAAGAGCCAGAGCGAGAGTAGGCCAGAGCCAAGTCAAGGGCCGGCCAGAGCGAGAGAAGGCCGGAGCCAAGGCAAGGGTAGGCCGGAACAAGGGCGGTAACAGGCCGGAGTCAAGACGAGAGCAGGCCAGAGCAAGAGCAGGCCAGAGCAAGAGCAGGCCGGAGTCAGGTCGAGAGCAGGCCGGAGTCAGGTCGAGGGCAGGCCAGAGTCAGAGCGAGAGCAGGCCGGAGCCAAGGCGAGGGCATGCCAGAGCGAGAGCAGGCCAGAACCAGAGCGACAGCAGGCCGGAGCCAGGTCGAGGGCAGGCAAGAGCCAGAGCGAGAGTAGGCCAGAGCCAAGGCAAGGGCAGGGCAGAGCCAGAGCGAGAGAAGGCCAGAGCCAAGGCAAGGGCAGGCCGGAACAACGGCTAAAGCAGGCCCGAGACAGGGCGAGAGCAGGCGAGAGTATGCCGGAGCCAGTGCGAGGGCAGGCCAGAGCCAGAGAGAGAGCAGGCCAGAGCCAGGGCGAGCCAGAGCCAAAGCGAGAGCAGGCCGGAGCCAGGGCGAGGGCAGGCCGGAGCCAGAGCGATGGCAGGCCGGAGCCAGGGCAAGGGCAGTCCGGAACTAGAGCGAGAGCAGGCCGGAGCCAAGGTGAGAGCTGGCCGGAGCCAAGGTGAGGGCAGGCCAGAGGCAGAGCCAGGGCAGGCCAGAGCGAGAGCAAGCCGGAGCCAAGCGAGGGCAGGCCAGAGCAAGAGCAGGTCGGAGCCAAGGCGAGGGCAGGCCAGAGCCAGAGCAGGCCGGAGCCAAGGCGAGGGGAGGCCAGAGCGAGAGCAGGCCAGAGCCAAGGCGAGAGCAGGCCGGAGCCAAGGCAAGGGTAGGCCAGAGCCAAGGCAAGGGCAGGCCGGAGACAGGGCGAGGCCAGAGTCAGAACAAGAGCGAGAGCAGGCTGGAGCCAAGGTGAAGGCAGGCCAGAACAAGAGCGAGATCAGGCTAGAGTCAAGAAGAGGGCAGTCCTGAGCCAGAGGAAGAGCAGGCCGGAGCCAAGGCATGGGCAGGCCAGAGCCAGAGAGAGCAGGCCGGAGCCAGGACGAGGGCAGGCCAGAGCGAGAGCAGGTCGGAGCCAGGGCGAGAGCAGGCCGGAGCCAATGCGAGGGCAGGAAGGAGCAAGGGCAGGCCGGAGTCAGGGCGAGGGCAGGCCAGAGGCAGAGCGAGAGCAGGCCGGAGCCAAGTCGAGAGCAGGCCGGTGCCAAGGCGAGAGCAGGCCGGTGCCAAGGCGAGGGTAGGCCAGAGCCAAGGCAAGGGCAGGCCGGAACCAGGGCGAGAGCAGGCCGTAGTCAGGGCGAGGCCAGAGCGAGAGCAGGCCAGAGCGAGAGCAGGCCAGAGCGAGAGCAGGCCAGAGCGAGAGCAGGCCAGAGCGAGAGTAGGCCAGAGCCAGGGCGAGCGCAGGCCAGAGAGAGAGCAGGCCGGAGCCAGAGCGAGGGCAGGCCAGTGCCAGAGCGAGAGCAGACCGGAGCCAGGGCGACAGCAGGCCAGAGCCAGAGCGAGAGCAGGCCAGAGCCAGAGCAGGCCAGAGCGAGAGTAGGCCAGAGCCAAGGCAAGGGCAGGCCAGAGTGAGAGAAGGCCGGAGCCAAGGCAAGGGCAGGCCGGAACAAGGGCTAGATCAGGCCCGAGACAGGGCGAGGCCAGAGCGAGAGCAGGCCACAGCCAGAGTGAGAGTATGCCGGAGCCTGGGCGAGGGCAGGCGAGAGCCAGAGAGAGAGCAGGCCAGAGCGAGGGCGGGCCAGAGCCAAAGCGAGAGCAGGCCGGAGCCAGGGCGAGAGCAGGCCGGAGCTAAGGCGAGGGCAGGCCGGAGCCAGAGCGATGGCAGGCCGGAGCCAGGGCAAGGGCAGTCCGGAACTAGAGCGAGAGCAGGCCGTAGCCAAGGTGAGAGCTGGCCGGAGCCAAGGCGAGGGCAGGCCAGAGGCAGAGCCAGGGCAGGCCAGATCCAGTGCGAGAGCAGGCCGGAGCCAAGGCGAGGGCTGGCCAGAGCGAGAGCAGGCCGGAGCCAAGGCGAGGGCAGGCCAGAGCAAGAGCAGGTCGGAGCCAAGGCGAAGGCAGGCCGGAGCCAAGGCGAGGGGAGGCCAGAGCGAGAGCAGGCCGGAGCCAAGGCGAGAGCAGGCCGGAGCCAAGGCAAGGGTAGGCCAGAGCCAAGGCAAGGGCAGGCCAGAGCCAGAGTAATAGAATGCCAGAGTCAAGGCAAGGGCAGGCCGGAACCAGGGCGAGAGCAGGCCGGAGACAGGGCGAGGCCAGAGCCAGAACAAGAGCGAGAGCAGGCTGGAGCCAAGGCGAAGGCAGGCCAGAACAAGAGCGAGATCAGGCTAGAGTCAACTAGAGGGCAGTCCAGAGCCAGAGGAAGAGCATGCCGGAGCCAAGGCTTCGGCAGGCCAGAGCCAGAGAGAGAGCAGGCCGGAGCCAGGGCGAGGGGAGGCCAGAGCGAGGGCAGGCCAGAGCGAGAGCAGGTCGGAGCCAGGGCGAGAGCAGGCCGGAGCCAATGCGAGGGCAGGCCGGAACCAGAGCAAGGGCAGGCCGGAACCAGGGCGAGGGCAGGACGGAACCAGGGCGAGAGCAGGCCAGAGACAGGGCGAGGCGATAGCCAGAGCGAGAGTAGGCCAGAGCGAGAGTAGGCCAGAGCCAGGGCGAGGGCAGGTCAGAGAGAGAGCAGGCCGGAGCCAGAGCGAGGGCAGGCCAGTGCCAGAGCGAGAGCAGGCCGGAGCCAGGGCGACAGCAGACCAGAGCCAAAGCAAGTGCAGGCCAGAGCGTGAGCAGGCCAGAGCCAGAGAGAAAGCAGTCCGGAGCCAAGGCAAGGGCAGGCCAGATCCAGAGCGAAAGCAAGCCTGAACCAGAGCGAGAGCAGGCCGGAGACAAGGCGAAGGCAGGCCAGAACAAGAGCGAGAACAGGCCGGAGTCAAGACTAGGGCAGGCCAGAGCCTGAGCTAGAGCAGGCCAGAGCAAGAGCAGGCGAGAGCCAGAGCTAGAGCAGGCCGGAGCCAGGGCGAGGGTAGGCAAGAGCCAGAGCGAGAGCAGGCCGGAGCCAGGGCGAGAGCTGGCCGGAGCCAAGGCGAGGGCTGGCCGGAGCCAGAGCAAGGGCAGGCCGGAACCAGGGCGAGGACAGGCCGGAGCCAGAGCGAGAGCAAGCCAGAGGGAGAGCAGGCCGGAGCCAAGGCGAAAGCAGTCCGGAGCCAAGGCGAGGGCAGGCCAGAGCCAGACCGAGAGGAGGCCGGAGCCAGGGCAAGAGCAGGACGGAGCCAAGGCGAGGGCAGGCCAGAGCCAGATCCAGAGCAGGCCGGAGTCAGGGCGACGGCAGTCCAGCGTCAGAGTGAGAGCAGGCCGGAGCCAAGGCGAGGGCATGCCAGAGCGAGAGCAGGCCGGAGCCAGGGCGAGGGCAGGCAAGAACCAGAGCGAAAGTAGGCCAGAGCCAAGGCAAGGGCCAGCCAGAGCGAGAGAAGGCCGGAGCCAAGGCAAGGGCAGGCCAGGGCCAGAGTGATAGAAGGCCAGAGTCAAGGCAAGGGCTGGCCGGAACTAGGGCGAGAGCAGGCCGGAGACTGGGCGAGGCCAGAGCCAGAACAAGAGCGAGAGCAGGCTGGAGCCAAGGCGAAGGCAGGCCAGAACAAGAGCGAGATCAGGCTAGAGTCAAGAAGAGGGCAGTCCAGAGCCAGAGGAAGAGCAGGCCGGAGCCGAGGCATGGGAAGGCCAGAGCCAGAGAGAGAGCAGGCCGCAGCCAGAGCAAGGGCAGGCCGGAGGCAGAGCGAGAGCAGGCCGGAGCCAAGGCGAGAGCAGGCCGGAGCCAAGGCGATGGTAGGCCGGAGCCAAGGCAAGGGCAGGCCAGAGCCAGAGCGATAGAAGGCCAGAGCCAAGGCAAGGGCTGGCCGGAACCAGGGCGAGAGCAGGCCGTAGACAGGGCGAGGCCAGAGCCAGAGCGAGAGCAGGCCAGAGCGAGAGTAGGCCAGATCCAGGGCGAGAGCAGGCCAGAGAGAGAGCAGGCCAGTGCCAGAGCGAGAGCAGGCCGGAGCCAGGGCGACAGCAGGCCAGAGCCAAAGCGAGTGCAGGCCAGAGCGAGAGCAGGCCAGAGCGAGAGTAGGCCAGAGCCATGGCAAGGGCAGGCCAGAGCGAGAAAAGGCCGGAGCCAAGGCAAGGGCCGGCCGGAACAAGGGCTAGATCAGGCCCGAGACAGGGCGAGGCCAGAGGAAGAGCAGGCCACAGCCAGAGTGAGAGTATGCCAGAGCCAGGGCGAGGGTAGGCCAGAGCCAGAGAGAGAGCAGGCCGGAGCCAGGGCGAGGGCGGGCCAGAGCGAAAGCGAGAGCAGGCCGGAGATAAGGCGAGGTCAGGCCGGAGCCAGTGCAAGGGCAGTCCGGAACTAGAGCGAGAGCAGGCCGGAGCCAAGGTGAGAGCTGGCCGGAGCCAAGGTGAGGGCAGGCCAGAGGCAGAGCCAGGGCAGGCCAGAGCAAGAGCAGGTCAGAGCCTGAGCGAGAGCAGGCCGGAGCCAAAGTGAGGGGAGGCCAGAGCGAGAGCAGTCCGGAGCCAAGGCAAGGGGAGGCCAGAGCGAGAGCAGGCCTGAGCCAGAGAAAGAGCATGTCGGAGCCAAGGCGAAGGCAGGCCAGAACAAGAGCGAGATCAGGCCAGAGTCAAGACGAGGGCAGGCCAGAGCCAGAGGAAGAGCAGGCCAGTGCCAAGGCTTGGGCAGGCGAGAGCCAGAGAAAGCGCAGGCTGGAGCCAGAGCGAGGGCAGGCCAGAGCGAGAGCAGGTCGGAGCCAGGGCTAGAGCCGGCCGGAGCTAATGCGAGGGCTGGCCTGAGCTAGAGCAGGGGCAGGCCGGAGTCAGGGCAAGGGCAGGCCGGAGCCAGAGCAAGGTCAGGCCGGAGTCAGTTCGAGGGCAGGCCGGAGCCTGAGCGAGAGCAGGCCGGAGCCAAGACAAGAGCAGGCCGGAGCCAAAGCGAGGGTAGGCCAGAGCGAGAGCAGGCCTTAGCAAGGACGAGGGCAGGCCGGAGCCAGGGCGAGGGCAGGCCAGAGTCAGAGCGAGAGCCGGCCGGAGCTAAGGCAAGGGCAGGCCGGAGCCAAGGCATGGGCAGGCTAGAGCCAGAGAGAGAGCAGGCCGGATCCAATGCAATGGCTGGCCGTAGCTAGAGCAAGGGCAGGCCGGAATCAGGGCGAGGGCTGGCCAGAGCAAGGGCAGGCTGGAGTCAGGGCGAGGGCATGCCGGAGCAAGAGCCGGCCGGAGCCAAGGCGAGAGCCGGCCGGAGCCAAGGCGAGGGTAGGCCAGAGCCAGAGCAAGAGCCGGCCAGAGCGAGAGCAGGCCGAAGGCTCGGCGAGGGCAGGCCAGAGCCAGAGCGAGAGAAGGCCGGAGCCAAGGCAAGATGAGGCCGGAACCAGGGCGAGAGCAGGCTGGAGCCAGGGCGAGGGCAGGCAAAAGCCAGAGCGAGAGTAGGCCAGGGGGCATGGGCAGGCCAGAGCGAGAGAAGCCCGGAGCCAAGGCAAAGGCAGGACGGAACAAGGGCTAGATCAGGCCCGAGACTGGGCGAGGCCAGAGCGAGAGCAGGCCACAGCCAGAGTGAGAGTATGCCGGAGCCAGGGTGAGGTCAGGCCAGAGCCAGAGAGAGAGCAGGCCGGAGCCAGGGTGAGGGCGGGCCAGAGCCAAAGCGAGAGCCGGCCGGAGCCAGGGCAAGAGCAGGCCGGAGCTAAGGCGAGTGCAGGCCGGAGCCAGAGCGATGGCAGGCCGGAGCCAGGGCAAGGGCAGTCTGGAACTAGAGCGAGAGCAGACCGGAGCCAAGGTGAGAGCTGGCCGGAGCCAAGGCGAGGGCAGGCCAGAGCCAGGGCAGGCCGAAGCCAAGGCGAGGGCAGGCCAGAGCAAGAGCAGGTCGTAGCCAAGGCGAGGGCAGGCCAGAGCCAGAGCAAGAGCAGGTCGTAGCCAAGGCGAGGGCAGGCCAGAGCCAGAGCGAGAGCAGGCCGGAGCCAAGGCGAGGGGAGCCCAGAGCGAGAGCCAGCCAGATCTGGCCAGAGCGAGAGCAGGCCGGAGCCAGGGCGAGGGCAGGCAAAAGCAAAAGCGAGAGTAGGCCATAGCCAAGGCAAGGGCAGGCCAGAGCGAGAGAAGGCCGGAGCCAAGGCAAGGGCAGGCCGGAACAAGGGCTAGATCAGGCCCGAGACAGAGCGAGGCCAGAGCGAGAGCAGGCCACAGCCAGAGTGAGAGTATGCCGGAGCCAGGGCGAGGGCAGGCCAGAGTCAGAGCGAGAGCCGGCCGGAGCTAAGGCAAGGGCAGGCCGGAGCCAAGGCATGGGCAGGCCAGAGCCAGAGAGAGAGCAGGCCGGATCCAATGCAATGGCTGGTCGTAGCTAGAGCAAGGGCAGGCCGGAATCAGGCCGAGGGCTGGCCTGAGCCAGAGCAAGGGCAGGCTGGAGTCAGGGCAAGGGCATGCCGGAGCCAGAGCAAGAGCCGACCGGAGCTAAGGCGAGAGAAGGCCGGAGCCAAGGCGAGGGTAGGCCAGAGCGAGAGCAGGCCGGAGGCTCGGCGAGGGCTGGCCAGAGCCAGAGCGAGAGAAGGCCGGAGCCAAGGCAAGATGAGGCCGGAACCAGGGCGAGAGCAGCCTGGAGCCAGGGCGAGGGCAGGCAAAAGCCAGAGCGAGAGTAGGCCAAGGGGCATGGGCAGGCCAGAGCGAGAGAAGGCCGGAGCCAAGGCAATGGCAGGACGGAACAAGGGCTAGATCAGGTCCGAGACTGGGCGAGGCCAGAGCGAGAGCAGGCCACAGCCAGAGAGAGTATGCCGGAGCCAGGGTGAGGTCAGGCCAGAGAGAGAGCAGGCCGGAGCCAGGGCGAGGGCGGGCCAGAGCCAAAGCGAGAGCCGGCCGGAGCCAGGGCAAGAGCAGGCCGGAGCTAAGGCGAAGGCAGGCCGGAGCCTGAGCGATGGCAGGCCGGAGCCAGGGCAAGGGCAGTCCGGAACTAGAGCAAGAGCAGGCCGGAGCCAAGGTGAGAGCTGGCCGGAGCCAAGGCGAGGGCAGGCCAGAGCCAGGGCAGGCCAGAGCAAGAGCAGGCCGGAGCCAAGGCGAGGGCAGGCCAGAGCAAGAGCAGGTCGTAGCCAAGGCGAGGGCAGGCCAGAGCAAGAGCAGGCCGGAGCCAAGGCGAGGGCAGGCCAGAGCAAGAGCAGGTCGTAGCCAAGGCGAGGGCAGGCCAGAGCGAGAGCAGGCCGGAGCCAAGGCGAGGGGAGGCCAGAGCGAGAGCAGGCCAGATCTGGCCAGAGCGAGAGCAGGCCGGAGCCAGGGCGAGGGCAGGCAAAAGCAAGAGCGAGAGTAGGCCAGAGCCAAGGCAAGGGCAGGCCAGAGCCAGAGCGAGAGAAGGCTGGAGCCAAGGCAAGGGCAGGCCGGAACAAGGGCTAGATCAGGCCCGAGACAGAGCGAGGCCAGAGCGAGAGCAGGCCACAGCCAGAGTGAGAGTATGCCGGAGCCAGGGCGAGAGCCGGCCGGAGCTAAGGCAAGGGCAGGCCGGAGCCAAGGCATGGGCAGGCCAGAGCCAGAGAGAGAGCAGGCCGGATCCAATGCAATGGCTGGCCGTAGCTAGAGCAAGGGCAGGCCGAGGGCTGGCCTGAGCCAGAGCAAGGGCAGGCTGGAGTCAGGGCGAGGGCATGCCGGAGCCAGAGCAAGAGCCGACCGGAGCTAAGGCGAGAGCAGGTCGGAGCCAAGGCGAGGGTAGGCCAGAGCGAGAGCAGGCCGGAGGCTCGGCGAGGGCTGGCCAGAGCCAGAGCGAGAGAAGGCCGGAGCCAAGGCAAGATGAGGCCGGAACCAGGGCGAGAGCAGCCTGGAGCCAGGGCGAGGGCAGGCAAAAGCCAGAGCGAGAGTAGGCCAAGGGGCATGGGCAGGCCAGAGCGAGAGAAGCCCGGAGCCAAGGCAATGGCAGGACGGAACAAGGGCTAGATCAGGCCCGAGACTGGGCGAGGCCAGAGCGAGAGCAGGCCACAGCCAGAGTGAGAGTATGCCGGAGCCAGGGTGAGGTCAGGCCAGAGAGAGAGCAGGCCGGAGCCAGGGCGAGGGCGGGCCAGAGCCAAAGCGAGAGCCGGCCGGAGCCAAAGCGAGAGCAGGCCGGAGCTAAGGCGAGGGCAGGCCGGAGCCTGAGCGATGGCAGGCCGGAGCCAGGGCAAGGGCAGTCCGGAACTAGAGCGAGAGCAGGCCGGAGCCAAGATGAGAGCTGGCCGGAGCCAAGGCGAGGGCAGGCCAGAGCCAGGGCAGGCCAGAGCAAGAGCAGGCCGGAGCCAAGGCGAGGGCAGGCCAGAGCAAGAGCAGGTCGTAGCCAAGGCGAGGGCAGGCCAGAGCAAGAGCAGGCCGGAGCCAAGGCGAGGGTAGGCCAGAGCAAGAGCAGGCCGGAGCCAAGGCGAGGGGAGGCCAGAGCGAGAGCAGGCCAGATCTGGCCAGAGCGAGAGCAGGCCGGAGCCAGGGCGAGGGCAGGCAAAAGCAAGAGCGAGAGTAGGCCAGAGCCAAGGCAAGGGCAGGCCAGAGCCAGAGCGAGAGAAGGCCGGAGCCAAGGCAAGGGCAGGCCGGAACAAGGGCTAGATCAGGCCCGAGTCAGAGCGAGGGCAGAGCGAGAGCAGGCCACAGCCAGAGTGAGAGTATGCCGGAGCCAGGGCGAGGGCAGGCCAGAGCCAGAGAGAGAGCAGGCCGGAGCAAGGGCGAGGGCGGGCCAGAGCCAAAGCGAGAGCAGGCCGGAGCCAAGACGAGAGCAGGCCGGAGCTAAGGCGAGGGCAGGCCGGAGCCAGAGCGATGGCAGGCCGGAGCCAGGGCAAGGGCAGTCCAGAACTAGAGCGAGAGCAGGCCGGAGCCAAGGTGAGAGCTGGCCGGAGCCAAGGTGAGGGCAGGCCAGAGGCAGAGCCAGGGCAGGCCACAGCCAGAGCAAGAGCAGGCCGGAGCCAAGGCGAGGGCAGGCCAGAGCGAGAGCAGGTCGGAGCTAGGGCTAGAGCAGGCCGGAGCTAATGCGAGGAGGGCTGGCCTGACCTAGAGCAACAAGGGCAGGCCGGAGTCAGGGCAAGGGCAGACCGGAGCCAGAGCAAAGGCAGGCCGGAGTTAGGGCGAGGGCAGGCCTGAGCCAGAGCGAGAGCAGGCCGGAGCCAAGGCGAAGTCAGGCCAGAACCAGAGCGAGAGCATGCCGGAGTCAAGACGAGGGCAGGCCGGAGCCAGGGCTATTTCAGGCCAGAGCAAGAGCAGGCCGGAGCCAGGGCGAGAGCAGGCCGGAGCCAAGGCGAGGGCTGGCCAGAGTCAGAGCAAGGGCTGGCCGGAGCCAGGGTGAGGGCAGGCCAGAGCAAGCCAGAGCCAAGGCGAGAGCAGGCCGAAGCCAAGGCGAGGACAGTCCAGAGCGAGAGCAGGCCGGAGCCAGGGCGAGAGAGCAGGCCATAGCCAAGGAGAAGGCAGGCCAGAGCCAGATCCAGAGCAGGCCGGAGTCAGGGCGAGGGCAGGCCTGAGCCAGAGCGAGAGCAGGCCGGAGCCAAGGCGAAGTCAGGCCAGAACCAGAGCGAGAGCATGCCGGAGTCAAGACGAGGGCAGGCCGGAGCCAGGGCTATTTCAGGCCAGGGCGAGAGCAGGCCGGAGCCAGGGCGAGAGCAGGCCGGAGCCAGGGCGAGAGCAGGCCGGAGCCAAGGCGAGGGCTGGCCAGAGTCAGAGCAAGGGCTGGCCGGAGCCAGGGTGAGGGCAGGCCAGAGCAAGCCAGAGCCAAGGCGAGAGCAGGCCGAAGCCAAGGCGAGGACAGTCCAGAGCGAGAGCAGGCCGGAGCCAGGGCGAGAGAGCAGGCCATAGCCAAGGAGAAGGCAGGCCAGAGCCAGATCCAGAGCAGGCCGGAGTCAGGGCGAGGGCAGGCCAGAGTCAGAGCGAGAACAGGACGGAGCCAAGGCGAGGGCACGCCAGAGCGAGAGCAGGCCAGAGCGAGAGCAGGCCGGGGCCAGGGCGGGGGCAGGCCAGAGCCAGAGCAAGAGTAGGCCAGAGCCAAGGCAAGGGCAGGCCAGAGCAAGAGAAGGCCGGAGCCAAGGCAAGGGCAGGCCGGAACCAGGACGAGAGCACGCTGTAGACAGTTCGAGGCCAGAGCGAAAGTAGGCCGGAGCCATGGCTAAGGCAGGCCAGAGCCAGAGAGAGAGCAGGCTGGAGCCAGGGTGAGGGCAGGCCAGAGCCAGAGCGATAGCAGGCAGGAAGGAGCCAAGGCGAGAGCAGTCCGGAGCCAAGGCAAGGGCAGTCCGGAGCCAGGGCGAGGGCAGTCCGGATGTAGAGCGAGAGAGCGAGAGCAGGCCGGAGCCAAGGCGAGATTAGACCGGAACCAAGGCGAGGGCAGGCTAGAGGCAGAGCCAGGGCAGGCCAGAGCGAGAGTAGGTCGGACCCAGGGTGAGAGCAGGCCAGAGCCAGGGCAAGGGCTGGCCGGAGCCAGAGCAAGGGCAGGTTAGAGCCAGAGCGAGGGCAGGCTGGAGCCAGAGCGAGAGCAGGCTGGAGCCAAGGCGAGGGTACACCAGAGCCAGAGAGAGGGCTGGCCAGAGCAAGAGCAGTACGGAGCCAGGACAAGGGCAGGCCAGAGTCATAGAGAGAGCAGGCCGGAGCCAAGGCAAGGGCAGGCCAGAGCCAGAGAGAGGGCTGGCCAGAGCGAGAGCAGTACGGAGCTAGGGCGAGAGCAGGCAGGAGCCAAGGCGAGGGCTAGCCGGAGCCAGAGCAAGGGTAGGCCGGATCTAGGGCGAGGGCGGGCCGGAGCCAGAGCGAGAGCAGGCCGGAACCAGAGCAAGGGCTGGCCGGAGCCAGAGCCAAGGGCACGTCGGAGCCAGGTCGAGGGCTGGCCGGAGCCAGAGCGAGGGCAGGCCGGAGCCAAGGCGAGTGTACGCCAGAGCGAGAGCAGGCCGGAGCCAGGACGAGGACAGGCTAGAGTCATAGAGAGAGCAGGCCGGAGCCAAGGCAAGGGCAGGCCAGTGCCAGATAGAGAGCAGGCCGGAGCCAGGGCGAGGGCAGGCCAGAGCGACAGCGGTTCGGAGCTAGGGCGAGAGCAGGCCGGAGCCAAGGCGAGGGATGGCCGGAGCCAGACCAAGGGCTGGCCGGAGCCAGAGCGAGAGCAGGCCGGAGCCAAGGCGAGAGCAGGACGGAGCCAAGGCGAGGGTAGGCCAAAGCGAGAGCAGACCGGAGCCATGACGAGGGCAGGCCGGTGCCAGGCGAGAGGAGGCCGTAGCCAAGGAGAGGGCATGCCAGAGCAGGCCGGAGCCAGGGCTAGGGCAGGCCAGAGTAACAGCGAGAACAGGCCGGAGCCGAGGCGACTGCAGGCCAGAGCGAGAGAAGGCCAGAGCCATGGTAAGCAGGCCAGAGCCAGAGCGAGAGCAGGCCGGAGCCAGGGCGAGGGCAGGCCAGAGCGAGAGTAGGCCAGGGACAAGGCAAGGGCAGGCCAGAGCCAGAGCGAGAGAAGGACGGAGCCAAGGCAAGGGCAGGCCGGAACCAGGGCGAGAGCAGGCCGGAGCCAGGGCGAGGCTAGAGGCAGAGCGAGAGCAGGTCAGAGCCAAAGCGAGAGTAGGCCCGTGCCAGGGAGAGGGCAGGCCTGAGCCAGAGCGAAAGCAGGTCGGAGCCAGGTCGAGACCAGGCCGGAGCCAAGGCAAGGGCAGGCTGGGAGCCAGAGCGATGGCAAGCCGGATCCAGGGCAAGGGCAGTCCGTAGCTAGAGCGAGAGCAGGACGGAGCCACGGCGAGAGCAGGCCGGAGCCAAGGCAAGGGCAGGCCTGAGCCAGAGCAAAAGCAGGCCGGAGCCAGGACGAGGGCAGGCCGGAGCCAGAGTGATGGCAAACCGGAGCCAGGGCGCAGGCAGTCCGGAGCCAGGGCAAGAGCAGGCTGGAGCCAGGGCGAGAGCAGGCCGGAGCCAAGGCGAGGGCAGGCCAGAGTGAGAGCAGGCCGGAGCCAGGATGAGGGCAGGCCGTAGCCAGGGTGAGAGCAGGCCAGAGCCAAGGCGAGGACAGACCAGAGCCACAGCGACAGCAGGCCAGAGCAAGGGCGGGCCGGAGCCAGGGCGAGGACAGGCCAGAGCGAGAGCCGCCCAGAGCCAGGTCGAGGGCAGGCCAGAGCCAGAGCGAGGGTAGGCCAGAGCCAGAGAGAGAGCGGGCCGGAGCCAAGCGAGGGCACACCAGAGCCAAATCGAGAGCAGTCCGGATCCAAGGCGAGGGCAGGCCAGAGCGAGAGTAAGCCGGAGCAAAGGCAAGGGCAGGCCTGAGAGAGAGCAGGCCAGAGCCAGGGCGAGAGCAGGCCGGAGCCAGGGCAAGGGCAGGCCGGAGCCAGAGCGAGAGTTGGCCAGAGCCAAGGCAAGGGCAGGCCAGAGCGAGAGAAGGCCGGAGCCAAGACAAGGTCAGGCCGGAACCAGGGTGAGAGCAGGCAAGAGTCAGAGCGATGGCAAGCCGGACCCAGGGCGAGGCCAGTCCGGAGCTAGAGCGAGAGCAGGCCGGAGCCAGGACGAGGGCAGGCCGGAGCCAGAGCGAGAGTTTGCCAGAGCCAAGGCAAGGGCAGGCCAGAGCCAGAGCGAGAGAAGGCCGGAGCCAAGACAAGGGCAGGCCGGAACCAGGGCGAGAGCAGGCAAGAGTCAGAGTGATGGCAAGCCGGACCCAGGGCGAGGCCAGTCCGGAGCTAGAGCGAGAGCAGGCCGGAGCCAGGGCGAGGCCAGAGCCATAGCGGGAGCAGGCCAGAGCCAGAACGAGAGTAGGCCAGAGCCAAGGCGAGGGCAGGCTGGAGCCTGGGCGAGGGCAGGCCAGGGCGAGAGCAGGTCGGAGCCAGGGCGAGAGCAGGCCGGAGCCAAGGCGAGGGCAGAACGGAGCCAGAGCGATGGCAAGCTGGAGCCAGGGCGAGCGCAGTCCGGAGCTAGAGCGAGAGCAGGCCGGAGCTAGGGCGAGAGCAGGCCGGAACCAAGGCGAGGGCAGGCCAGAGCGAGAGCAGGCCGGAGCCAGGACGAGGGCAGGCCGGAGCCAGGGTGAGAGCCGGCCGGAGCCAGAGCGAGGGTAGGCCAGAGCGAGAGCAGGCCGGAGCCAAGCGAGGGCAGGCCAGAGCCAAATCGAGAGCAGTCTGGATCCAAGGCGAGGGCAGGCCAGAGCGAGAGTAAGCCGGAGCAAAGGCAAGGGCAGGCCAGAGCCTGAGTGAGAGCAGGCCAGAGCCAGCGCGAGAGCAGGCCGGAGCCAGGGCAAGGGCAGGCCGGAGTCAGAGCGACAGTTGGCCAGAGCCAAGGCAAGGGCAGGCCAGAGCGAGAGAAGGCCGGAGCCAAGACAAGGGCAAGCCGGCACCAGGGCGAGAGCAGGCAAGAGCCAGAGCGATGGCAAGCTGGAGCCAGGGCGAGCGCAGTCCGGAGCTAGAGCGAGAGCAGGCCGAAGCTAGGGCGAGAGCAGGCCGGAGCCAAGGCGAAGGCAGGCCAGAGCCAGAGCGAGAGCAGGCCGGAGCCCGGACGAGGGCAGGCTGGAGCCAGGGTGAGAGCAGGCCGGAGCCAAGGAGAGGACAGGCCAGAGCCAAAGCGAGAGCAGGCCGGAGCCAGGGCGACGTCAGGCCAGAGCCAGAGTCAGAGAAAGCCGGAGCCAAGGAAAGGGCAGGCCAGAGCCAGAGTGAGAGCTGTCCGGGGCCAGAGCTAGGGCAGGCCTGAGCCAGAGCGAGAGCAGGCTGAAGCCATGGGGAAGGCAGGCCAGAACAAGAGCGAGATCAGGCTAGAGTCAAGACGAGGGCAGGCAAGAGCCAGAGGAAGAGCAGGCCGGAGCCAAGCATGGGCAGGCCAGAGTGAGAGCAGGTCGGAGCCAGGCCGAGAGCAGGCCGGAGCCAATGCAAGGGTAGGCCGGAGTCAGGGCGAGAGCAGGCCGGAGCCAGAGTAAGAGGAGGCCAGAGCCAAGGCGAGAGCAGGCCGGAGTCAGGGCGAGAGCAGGCCGGAGCCAGAGTAAGAGGAGGCCGGAGCCAAGGCGAGAGCAGGCCGAAGCCAAGGCGAGGGTAGGCCAGAGCCAAGGCAAGGGCAGGCCAGAGCGATAGAAGGCCAGAGCCAAGGCAAGGGCAGGCCGTAACCAGGGCGAGAGCAGGCCGGAGACAGGGCGAGGCCAGAGAGAGAGCAAGCCAGAGCGAGAGTAGGCCAGAGCCAGGGCGAGGGCAGGCCAGAGCCAAGGCGAGAGCAGGCCGGAGCCAAGGCGAGAGCAGGCCGGTGCCAGAGCGAGAGCAGGCCAGAGCCAAAGCGAGGGCAGGCCAGAGCGAGAGCAGGCATGAGCCAAGGCAAGGGCAGGCCGGAACCAGGGCGAGAGCAGTCCGGAGCCAGAGCGAGAGCAGGCCGGAGCCAAGGCGAGGGCAGGCCAGAGCCAGAGAGAGAGTAAGCCGGAGCCAGTGCGAGCGCAGGCTGGAGGCAGGGCGAGAGCAGGCCGGAGCCAAGGCGAGGGCAGGCCGGAGCCAGAGCGAGGGCAGACCGGAGCCAGAGCGAGAGCAGGCCGGAGCCAAGTTGACGTCAGGCCAGATCGAGAGCAGGCATGATCCAAAGCAAGGTCAGTCTGGATCCAGGGCGAGAACAGGCAGGAGCCAAGGCGAGGGCAGGCCAGAGCGAGAGCAGGCCGGAGCCAGGGTGAGAGCAGGCCGGAGCCAAGGCGAGGGCAGGCCAGAGCCAGAGCGATGGTTGGCTGGAGCCAGGGCGAGAGCAGGCCGGAACCAAGGCGAGAGCAGACCGGAGGGAGCCAAGGCGAGGGCAGGCCAGAAGTAGAGCGAGAGCAGGCCAGAGCCAAGGCGAGGGCAGACCAGAGCAAGAGCGAGAGCAGGTCGGAGCCAAGGCGAGGGCAGGCAAGAGCGAGAGCAGGCCGGAGACAAAGCGAGGGCAGGCTAGAGCGAGAGCAAGCCAGAGCGAGAGCAGTCTGGAGCCAAGGCAAGGGCAGGCCAGAGCTAGAGCAGGCTTGAGCCAGAGCGAGGGGATGCCGGAGCCAAGGTGACGGCAGGCCAGAACCAGAGCGAGAGCAGGCTGGAGTCAAGATGAGGGCAGGCCAGAGCAAGAGCAGGCCGGAGCCAGGGCGAGGGAAGGCCAGAGCAAGAGCAGGCCGGAGCCAGGGCGAGAGCAGGCCGGAGGCAAGGCGAGGGCTGGTCGGAGCCAGAGCAAGGGCAGGCCGGAGCCACAGCGAGGGCAGGCCGAAGCCAGAGCAAGAGCAGGCCGGAGCCAAGGCGAGGGCAGGCCAGAGCGAGAGCAAGCCGGAGCCAAGGCGACGTCAGGCCAGAGTCAGAGAAAGCCGGAGCCAAGGAAAGGGCAGGCCAGAGCAGGCCAGAGCCAGAGTGAGAGCAGTCCGGAGCCAGAGCTAGGGCAGGCCAGAGCCAGAGCAAGAGCAGGCCTGAGCCAGAGCGAGAGCAGGGTGGAGCCATGGGGAAGGCAGGCCAGAACAAGAGCGAGGGCAGGCAAGAGCCAGAGGAAGAGCAGGCCGGAGCCAAGCATGGGCAGGCCAGAGCGAGAGCAGGTCGGAGCCAGGCCGAGAGCAGGCCGGAGCCAATGCAAGAGTAGGCGGGAGTCAGGGCGAGGGCAGGCCGGAGCCAGAGTAAGAGGAGGCCGGAGCCAAGGCAAGAGCAGGCCGGAGCCAAGGCGAGGGTAGGCCAGAGCAAGGCAAGGGCAGGCCAGAGCGATAGAAGGCCAGAGCCAAGGCAAGGGCAGGCCGTAACCAGGGCGAGAGCAGGCCGGAGACAGGGCGAGGCCAGAGAGAGAGCAGGCCAGAGCGAGAGTAGGCCAGAGCCAGGGCGAGGGCAGGCCAGAGCCAAGGCGAGAGCAGGCCGGAGCCAAGGCGAGAGCAGGCCGGTGCCAGAGCGAGAGCAGGCCAGAGCCAAAGCGAGGGCAGGCCAGAGCGAGAGCAGGCATGAGCCAAGGCAAGGGCAGGCCGGAACCAGGGCGAGAGCAGTCCGGAGCCAGAGCGAGAGCAGGCCGGAGCCAAGGCGAGGGCAGGCCAGAACCAGAGCGAGGGAAGACCAGGGCGAGGGCAGGCCAGAGCCAGAGAGAGAGTAAGCCGGAGCCAGGGCGAGCGCAGGCTGGAGGCAGGGCGAGAGCAGGCCGGAGCCAAGGCGAGGGCAGGCCGGAGCCAGAGCGAGGGCAGGCCGGAGCCAGAGCGAGAGCAGGCCGGAGCCAAGTTGACGTCAGGCCAGATCGAGAGCAGGCATGATCCAAAGCAAGGTCAGGCTGGATTCAGAGCGAGAACAGGCAGGAGCCAAGGCGAGGGCAGGCCAGAGCGAGAGCAGGCCGTAGCCAGGGTGAGAGCAGGCCGGAGCCAAGGCGAGGGCAGGCCGGAGCCAGAGCGATGGTTGGCTGGAGCCAGGGCGAGAGCAGGCCGGAACCAAGGCGAGAGCAGGCCGGAGCCAAGGCGAGAGCAGGCCGGTGCCAAGGCGAGAGGAGGCCGGATCCAGAGCAAGAACATGCCGGAACCAGGGCGAGGACAGGACAGAGCCAGAGAGAGGGCAGGCTGGAGCCAGGGCGAGGGCAGGCCGGAGCCAGGGCGAGGGCAGGCCGGAGCCAGGGCGAGGGCAGGCCGGAGCCAGGGCGAGGGCAGGCCGGAGCCAGAGCGAGAGCAGGCCGGAGCCAAAGCGAGGGCAGGCCAGAGCGAGAGCAGGCATGAGCCAAGGCAAGTTCAGGCCGGAACCAGGGCGAGAGCAGTCCGGAGCCAGAGCGAGAGCAGGCCGGAGCCAAGGCGAGGGCAGGCCAAAGCCAGAGCGAGGGCAGACCAGGGCGAGGGCAGGCCAGAGCCAGAGAGAGAGTAGGCTGGAGCCAGGGCGAGCGCAGGCTTGAGGCAGGGCGAGAGCAGGCCGGAGCCAAGGCGAGGGCAGGCCGGAGCCAGAGCGAGGGCAGGCCGGAGCCAGAGCGAGAGCAGGCCGGAGCCAAGTTGACGTCAGGCCAGATCAAGAGCAGGCATGATCCAAAGCAAAGTCAGGCTGGATCCAGGGCGAGAACAGACAGGAGCCAAGGCGAGGGCAGGCCAGAGCCAGAGAGAGAGCAGGCCGGAGCCAGGGCGAGGGCAGGCCAGAGCGAGAGCAGGCCGGATCCAGGGTGAGAGCAGGCCGGAGCCAAGGCGAGGGCAGGCCGGAGCCAGAGCGATGGTTGGCTGGAGCCAGGGCGAGAGCAGGCCGGAACCAAGGCGAGAGCAGACCGGAGCCAAGGCGAGGGCAGGCCAGAAGTAGAGCGAGAGCAGGCCAGAGCCAACGCAAGGGCAGACCAGAGCAAGAGCGAGAGCAGGTCGGAGCCAAGGCGAGGGCAGGCAAGAGCGAGAGCAGGCCGGAGACAAAGCGAGGGCAGGCTAGAGCGAGAGCAAGCCAGAGCGAGAGCAGTCTGGAGCCAAGGCAAGGGCAGGCCAGAGCTAGAGCAGGCTTGAGCCAGAGCGAGGGGATGCCGGAGCCAAGGTGAAGGCAGGACAGAACCAGAGCGAGAGCAGGCTGGAGTCAAGATGAGGGCAGGCCAGAGCAAGAGCAGGCCGGAGCCAGGGCGAGGGAAGGCCAGGGCGAGGGAAGGCCAGAGCAAGAGCAGGCCGGAGCCAGGGCGAGAGCAGGCCGGAGGCAAGGCGAGGGCTGATCGGAGCGAGAGCAAGGGCAGGCCGGAGCCACAGCGAGAGCAGGCCGAAGCCGAGCAAGAGCAGGCCGGAGCCAAGGCGAGGGCAGGCCAGAGCGAGAGCAGGCCAGAGCCAGGGCGAGAGCTGGCCGGAGCCAAGGCGAGGGCAGGCCAGAGCCAGATCCAGAGCATGCCAGAGTCAGATCCAGAGCAGGCCGGAGCCAGGGCGAGAGCAGGCCGGAGCCAGGGCGAGAGCAGGCCGGAGCCAAGGCGAGGGTAGGCCAGAGCAAGGCAAGGGCAGGCCAGAGCGATAGAAGGCCAGAGCCAAGGCAAGGGCAGGCCGTAACCAGGGCGAGAGCAGGCCGGAGACAGGGCGAGGCCAGAGAGAGAGCAGGCCAGAGCGAGAGTAGGCCAGAGCCAGGGCGAGGGCAGGCCAGAGCCAAGGCGAGAGCAGGCCGGAGCCAAGGCGAGAGCAGGCCGGTGCCAGAGCGAGAGCAGGCCAGAGCCAAAGCGAGGGCAGGCCAGAGCGAGAGCAGGCATGAGCCAAGGCAAGGGCAGGCCGGAACCAGGGCGAGAGCAGTCCGGAGCCAGAGCGAGAGCAGGCCGGAGCCAAGGCGAGGGCAGGCCAGAACCAGAGCGAGGGAAGACCAGGGCGAGGGCAGGCCAGAGCCAGAGAGAGAGTAAGCCGGAGCCAGGGCGAGCGCAGGCTGGAGGCAGGGCGAGAGCAGGCCGGAGCCAAGGCGAGGGCAGGCCGGAGCCAGAGCGAGGGCAGGCCGGAGCCAGAGCGAGAGCAGGCCGGAGCCAAGTTGACGTCAGGCCAGATCGAGAGCAGGCATGATCCAAAGCAAGGTCAGGCTGGATTCAGAGCGAGAACAGGCAGGAGCCAAGGCGAGGGCAGGCCAGAGCGAGAGCAGGCCGTAGCCAGGGTGAGAGCAGGCCGGAGCCAAGGCGAGGGCAGGCCGGAGCCAGAGCGATGGTTGGCTGGAGCCAGGGCGAGAGCAGGCCGGAACCAAGGCGAGAGCAGGCCGGAGCCAAGGCGAGAGCAGGCCGGTGCCAAGGCGAGAGGAGGCCGGATCCAGAGCAAGAACATGCCGGAACCAGGGCGAGGACAGGACAGAGCCAGAGAGAGGGCAGGCCGGAGCCAGGGCGAGGGCAGGCCGGAGCCAGGGCGAGGGCAGGCCGGAGCCAGGGCGAGGGCAGGCCGGAGCCAGGGCGAGGGCAGGCCGGAGCCAGAGCGAGAGCAGGCCGGAGCCAAAGCGAGGGCAGGCCAGAGCGAGAGCAGGCATGAGCCAAGGCAAGTTCAGGCCGGAACCAGGGCGAGAGCAGTCCGGAGCCAGAGCGAGAGCAGGCCGGAGCCAAGGCGAGGGCAGGCCAAAGCCAGAGCGAGGGCAGACCAGGGCGAGGGCAGGCCAGAGCCAGAGAGAGAGTAGGCTGGAGCCAGGGCGAGCGCAGGCTTGAGGCAGGGCGAGAGCAGGCCGGAGCCAAGGCGAGGGCAGGCCGGAGCCAGAGCGAGGGCAGGCCGGAGCCAGAGCGAGAGCAGGCCGGAGCCAAGTTGACGTCAGGCCAGATCAAGAGCAGGCATGATCCAAAGCAAAGTCAGGCTGGATCCAGGGCGAGAACAGACAGGAGCCAAGGCGAGGGCAGGCCAGAGCCAGAGAGAGAGCAGGCCGGAGCCAGGGCGAGGGCAGGCCAGAGCGAGAGCAGGCCGGATCCAGGGTGAGAGCAGGCCGGAGCCAAGGCGAGGGCAGGCCGGAGCCAGAGCGATGGTTGGCTGGAGCCAGGGCGAGAGCAGGCCGGAACCAAGGCGAGAGCAGACCGGAGCCAAGGCGAGGGCAGGCCAGAAGTAGAGCGAGAGCAGGCCAGAGCCAACGCAAGGGCAGACCAGAGCAAGAGCGAGAGCAGGTCGGAGCCAAGGCGAGGGCAGGCAAGAGCGAGAGCAGGCCGGAGACAAAGCGAGGGCAGGCTAGAGCGAGAGCAAGCCAGAGCGAGAGCAGTCTGGAGCCAAGGCAAGGGCAGGCCAGAGCTAGAGCAGGCTTGAGCCAGAGCGAGGGGATGCCGGAGCCAAGGTGAAGGCAGGACAGAACCAGAGCGAGAGCAGGCTGGAGTCAAGATGAGGGCAGGCCAGAGCAAGAGCAGGCCGGAGCCAGGGCGAGGGAAGGCCAGGGCGAGGGAAGGCCAGAGCAAGAGCAGGCCGGAGCCAGGGCGAGAGCAGGCCGGAGGCAAGGCGAGGGCTGATCGGAGCGAGAGCAAGGGCAGGCCGGAGCCACAGCGAGAGCAGGCCGAAGCCGAGCAAGAGCAGGCCGGAGCCAAGGCGAGGGCAGGCCAGAGCGAGAGCAGGCCAGAGCCAGGGCGAGAGCTGGCCGGAGCCAAGGCGAGGGCAGGCCAGAGCCAGATCCAGAGCATGCCAGAGTCAGAGCGAGAGCAGGCCGGAGCCAGGGCGAGAGCAGGCCGGAGCCAGGGCGAGGGCAGGCCAGAGCGAGAGCAGGCCGGAGCCAGGGCGAGAGCAGGCCGGAGCCAAGGCGAGGGCAGGCCAGAGGCAGATCCAGAGCAGGCCGGAGAGAGGGCGAGGGCAGGCCAGAGTCAGAGCGAGAGCAGGCCGGAGCCAAGGCGAGGGCACGCCAGTGCCAGAGCAAGGGCAGTCCGGAGCTACAGCGAGAGCAGGCCGGAGCCAAGGCGAGAGCAGGCCGGAGCCAAGGCGAGGGCAGGCCAGAAGCAGAGCCAGGGCAGGCCAGAGCGAGAGCAGGCCGGAGCCAAGGCGAGGGCAGGTCGGAGCCAGAGCAAGGGCAGGCCGGAGCCATAGCGAGGGCAGGCCGAAGCTAGAGCGAGAGCAGGCCGGAGCCAGGGCGAGAGCAGGCCGGAGCCAAGGCGAGGGCAGGCCAGAGGCAGATCCAGAGCAGGCCGGAGAGAGGGCGAGGGCAGGCCAGAGTCAGAGTGAGAGCAGGCCGGAGCCAAGGCGAGGGCACGCCAGTGCCAGAGCAATGGCAGGCCGGAGCCAGGGCAAGGGCAGTCCGGAGCTACAGCGAGAGCAGGCCGGAGCCAAGGCGAGAGCAGGCCGGAGCCAAGGCGTGGTCAGGCCAGAAGCAGAGCCAGGGCAGGCCAGAGCGAGAGCAGGCTGGAGCCAAGGCGAGGGCAGGTCGGAGCCAGAGCAAGGGCAGGCCGGAGCCACAGCGAGGGCAGGCCGAAGCTAGAGCGAGAGCAGGCCGGAGCCAAGGCGAGGGCAGGCCAGAGCCAAGGCGAGGGCAGGCCAGAGCCAGATCCAGAGCTGGCCGGAGCCAGGGCAAGGGCATGCCAGAGTCAGAGCGAGAGCAGGCCGGAGCCAGGGCGAGAGCAGGCCGGAGCCAGGGCGAGGGCAGGCCAGAGCGAGAGCAGGCCGGAGCCAGGGCGAGAGCAGGCCGGTGTTAGAACTCTCCTTTTAGGTTTTTTTTAGTTTGCTGGTCACATGACCATTTTTGCCTATTTAATCCGGCTCCGCCCTCCTGGTCTTGCTGGACTTCATTGTATTTACTACTCTTGAGCTAGCTTGGTGCTCTGTTGCCGTTCTCTGTTAGTTTTGCTAGGTCTTCTGACCTCTATGCTTTTTGTTGTGTGTTTGTCTTTGACTGCTACTATTTCTGCTAGGAGGTGTCCAACTTATCCCAGTCCCTAGTTCTTGTAGGGATCCCTCCCTCACATCTATAGGTCTTCGTTCAGACTAGCCGAGGACTTTAGCGGGTCTGATCGCAGGATCAGGTTCCCCGTTACATCGTAGGGATCTAGTTTAGTTCTATTGTAGGGACAGTTCTCCTGTCTTTCCTTAGTCCCTGTAGCAGATCATAACAGTCGGAGCCAAGGCGAGGGCAAGCCAGAGGCAGATCCAGAGCAGGCCGGAGCCAGGGCGAGGGCAGGCCAGAGCCAGAGCGATGGCAGGCCGGAGCCAGGGCAAGGGCAGTCCGGAGCTACAGCGAGAGCAGGCCGGAGCCAAGGCGAGAGCAGGCCGGAGCCAAGGCGAGGGCAGGCCTGAAGCAGAGCCAGGGCAGGCCAGAGCGAGAGCAGGCCGTAGCCAAGGCGAGGGCAGGCAAGAGCGAGAGCTGGTCGGAGCCAGGGCGAGAGCAGGCCGGAGCCAAGGCGAGAGCAAGCCGGAGCCTAAGCGAGGGCAGGCCAGAGCGAGAACAGGCCGGAGCCAGGACGAGGGCAGGCCGGAGCCAGGACGAGGGCAGGCCGAGGCCTGGGCGAGAGCAGGCCGGAGCCAAGGCGAGGGCAGGACAGAGCCAGAGCAGGCCGGAGCCAGGGCGAGGGTGGGCCAGAGTGAGAGCGAGAGGAGGCCGGAGCAAAGGCGAGGGCATGCCAGACCGAGAGCAGGCCGGAGCCAGGACGAGGGCAGGCCAGAGCGAGAGTAGGCTAGAGCCAAAGCGAGGGCAGGCCAGAGCGAGGGCAGGCCGGAGCCTGGGCGAGAGCAGGCCGGAGCCAAGGCGAGGGCAGGCCAGGGTCAGAGCGAGAGGAGGCCGGAGCCAAGGCGAGGGCATGCCAGAGCCAGAACAAGAGCAGGCCGGAGCCAGGGCGAGGGCTGGCCAGAGCCAGAGTAGTTTAGAGCCAAAGCTAGGGCATGCCAGAGCGAGAGCAAGCAGGAGCCAAGGTAAGGGGAGGCCGGAACCAGGGCGAGAGCAGGCCGGAGCCAGGGCGAGGCCAGAGCCAGAGCGAGAGCAGGCCGGAGCCAGGGCGAGTGCAGGCCAGAGCCAGAGAGAGGGCAGGCCAGAGCCAGAGCGAGAGCAGTTCGGAGCCAGGGCGAGAGCAGGACGGAGCTAAAGCGAGGGCAAGCCGGAGCCCGAGCTGTGGCATAGCGGAGCCAGGGCGAGGGCAGTACGGAGCTAGAGCGAGAGCAGGCCGGAGCCAAGGCGAGAGCAGGCCGTAGCCAAGGCAAGGGCAGGCCAGAGGCAGAACCAGGGTAGGCCAGAGCAACAGCTGGCTAGGGCGAGAGCAGGCTGGAGCCAAGGCAAGTGCTGGCCAGAGCGAGAGCAGGCCAGAGCCAAAGCGAGAGCAGGTCAGAGCCAAGGTGAAGGTGACTCGCCCCCTGGGCCTTGGGGCACGCGGAACCGGGCGATAGGGAGACGTTGGGGGTAGTAGTGGTGGCGGCCCGGTCCCGCGGCTCAGGGTGGTCAGGCCAATGGTAGTCTGCTACGTGATTTAGATAATGTCCGACTACGCCACCCGTGGATTGCGGTTATTAGGAACCGCCGCTGCAAGGCAGTCCGCTGGGGCTGATGATGGATGCAGCTGAGGTGATGTGACTCCCCACGGGAAGAGTGCAGCCCCAGGGCAGTGTAGTGGATGCTGGGAGTGATGGTAGTGAGAGTCCCAGTACCGGTAGTGCTGGAGGAGCGAAAGAGCACACAGACAACGTACTGCAGTCCAATGTCTTTTACTCACAGTTCAGGTAGTCCAGGTCACTTGTGCACAGATAGTGACCGCCCGAGCCGTGCTGCGTCCACCAGGTGTGGGGCTCGGTCAACTCCCAGGCAGTTCAGGAGCATGGCACAGGACCCCTTTTAATCCTCTCTCTGGCCTGCCTCACCAGTGGCCCACTTTTGTCCAGCTGCCGCGGACTTGTGCGGTTAAACGTGGGCCCCGTCCTCCGCTGTCCTATATGGTGCCTTCCTAGCAGGTTTGATGAGGTGTCGCACCAATAGATGATCACGACGACCGGTCTTTGGCTGAGGGTTGTTTCTCCTCCACCAACTTGGGATCCGGTACCCTTAATCTGCCTGACCCTTCACCCTGGATTCTCGTGGGTTCTTAGGGTCCCTTCCACCTTCTTGTTCCTGAGCCCTTCTGTTTCTCTGTCTCTCCTTCTCTTTCTCTGTTCCTTTCTGTTCCTTTCTTGTTCCGTTCTCTTGGAGCTGAGATGAGCCAGAATCTCAGCTCCCCTTCACCTCCTCCTCGGCCTCTTCACTAGGCCCTCCTGGAGTAGAGCTCCTACAGAGCCTCTACTCCCTGTCTTCTCCTCTGGCTGAACTGACTGAACGAACCTAGATCTAAGATGGTGCCCACCTTTTATACCTCCCTCTAGCCATGAGCCCAGGTGACCAGCAACCAATGGGCTCCTTCCTACGCTCAGGAACCGCCCCCTATCTGCCCCTACAGCACTGGGTGTTCCACCCCTCCCTCCCCACTCCAGCAGGGAAATGGTCGGTCGTGCCTGCACTTATGTCTAGTGGGAGCACCGTTGAGCTGTCCCTGAGAAATGGGGTGTGTGTGCTGCATGCAGCTAACTGAGCCCTGGTCCATACTCCATCCTTACCCGAGAGTGGAATATCACACCTCTGGTCTGAGGTGCAATACCCCTGTAGCGGCCGAGCCCTCGGGGCGCTACAAAGGCCAGAGCCAGAGTGAGAGCAGGCCAGAGCCAAGGCGAGGGCTGGCCGGAGCCAGAGCGCGAGCAGGCCGGATCCAAGGTGACAGCAGGCCGAAACCAGAGCGAGAGAATGCCGGAGCCAGGGCGAGGGCAGGCCAGAGCGAGAGCAGGCCGGAGCCAGGGCGAGTGCAGGCCAGAGCCAGAGAGAGGGCAGGCCAGAGCGAGAGCAGTTCGGAGCCAGGGCGAGAGCAGGACGGAGCTAAAGCGAGGGCAAGCCGGAGCCCGAGCTGTGGCATAGCGGAGCCAGGGCGAGGGCAGTACGGAGCTAGAGCGAGAGCAGGCCGGAGCCAAGGCGAGAGCAGGCCGTAGCCAAGGCAAGGGCAGGCCAGAGGCAGAACCAGGGTAGGCCTGAGCAACAGCTGGCTAGGGCGAGAGCAGGCTGGAGCCAAAGCGAGAGCAGGTCGGAGCCAAGGTGAAGGCAGGCCAGAGCCAGAGTGAGAGCAGGCCGGAGCCAAGGCAAAGGCAGGCCAGAGCAAGAGCAGGCCGGAGTCAAGGCAAAGGCAGGCCAGAGCAAGAGCAGGCCGGAGTCAAGGCGAGAGCAGGCCGGATCCAAGGCGACAGGAGGCCGAAACCCGAGCGAGAGAATGCCGGAGCCAGGGCGAGAGCAGGCCGGAGACAGGGCGAGGGCAGGTCAGAGCGAGAGCAGGCCGGAGCCAAGGCGAGGGCAGGCCGGAGCTAGAGTGAGAGCAGGCCGGAGCCAGGGCGAGGGTAGGTCTTAGCCAGAGCGATAGCAGGCAGAAGCCAGGGCGAAGGCAGGCCGGAGCCAGGGCGAGGGCATGCCGGAGCCAGGTCGAGAGCAGGCCAGAGCCAGACGAGGGCAGGCCGGAGCCAGGGCGAGAGCAGGCCGGAGCCAATGCGAGGGCAGGCCGAAGCCAGAGCAGGAGCTGGCCGGAGCCAAGGCCAGGGCAGGCCAGAGCAAGGGCAGGGCGAGGTCAGGCCGAAGCCAGAGCTAGAGCAGGCCGGATCCAGGGCGATTGCAGGCCGGAGCCAAGGCAAGGTCAGACCAGAGTCCGAGCGAGAGCAGGCCGGAGCCAAGGAAAGGGCAGGCCAGAGCGAGAGCAGGCCGGAGCCGAGGCAAGGGCAGGCAAGAACCAGAGCGAGAGCAGGCTAGAGCGAGAGCAGGCAGGAGCCAGGGCGAGGGCAGACCGGTGCCAAGGCGAGAGCAGGCCGGAGCCAAGACGAGGGCAGGCTTGAGCAGAGCCAGGGCAGGCCAGAGCGAGAGCAGGCCAGTGCCAGAACGAGAGCAGGCCGGAGCCAAGGTGAGGGCAGGCCAGAGCCAGAACGAGAGCAGGCCAGTGCTAGAGCGAGAGCAGTCCGGAGCCAAGGCGACGGCAGGCCAGAGCCAGAGCAAGAGCAGGCCGGAGCCAAGGTGAGGGCAGGCCAGAGCCAGAACGAGAGCAGGTCAGTTCCAGAGCGAGAGCAGGCCAGAGCTATAGCAAGAGCAGGCCGGAGCCAGGGCAAGGGCTGGCCAGAGCCAGAGCGAGAGTAGTCCAGAGCCAAGGCAAGGGCAGGCCAGAGCGAGAGCAGGCCGGAGCCTCGGCGAGGGCAGGCCAGAGCCAATGCCAGGGCAGGCCAGAGACAGAGCTAGAGCAGGCCAGAGCCATAGCGAGAGCAGGCCGGAGCCAGGGCGAGGGCAAGCCAGAGCCAGAGAGAGAGCAAGCCGGAGCCTGGGTGAGAGCAGGCCGGAGCCAAGGCAAGGGTAGACCAGAGGGAGAGCAGACCGGCGCCAGGACGAGGGCAGGACAGAGCCAGAGAGAGAGCAGGCCGGAGCCAAGACGAGGGCAGGCCAGAGCGAGAGCAGGCCGGAGCCAGGGCGAGGCCAGGCCAGAGCGAGATCAGGACAGAGCTAGGGCGAGGGCAGGACGGAGCCAGGGCGAGGGCAGGCCGGAGCCAGGGCGAGGGCAGGCCGGAGCCAAGGCGAAGGCAGGCCGGAGCCAGGGCGAGGGCAGGCCAGAGCCACAGCGAGAGTAGGCCGGAGCCAAGGTGAAGGCATGCAAGATAGAGTGAGAGCAGGCCAGAGCCAGGGCGAGGGCAGGCCAGAGCCAGCGCGAGAGTAGGCCAGAGCAAGAGCGAGAGAACACAGTTTTAAATACCTGGCCTGTAGGTAACTGTTTTGAACAGCAAACCAGTGTCAAAAACTGTCCTGACACACTGAAATTTTTTTTTAATGGAGGCCAGAAATGGCAGTATTTTCTGAAAACGTATATGTGATCCGTGTGACGGAGAAAACACAGTTTTAAATACCTGGCCTGTAGGTAACTGTTTTGAACAGCAAACCAGTGTCAATAACTGTCCTGACACACTGAAATTTTTTTTTAATGGAGGACAGAAATGGCAGTATTTTGTGAAAACATATATGTAATCCGTGTGACGGAGAAAACACAGTTTTAAATACCTGGCCTGTAGTTAACTGTTTTGAACAGCAAACCAGTGTCAAAAACTTTGCTGACACACTGAAAAAAAAATATAATGGAGGCCAGAATTGTCAGTATTTTCTGAAAACGTATATGTGAGCCGTGTGATGGAGAAAACACAGTTTTAAGTAGATGGATTTTTAGCGCTGTAATATGGAAAGGACCTGGCTGTATTCTGCAGTGCCAACAAGCAAATGGTGCAGAAAAACCGTGTTCTCTGGATTGCTTTTTAAGCAAATAATGAGGATTAAGATGCAAAAAAAATTATTCCTGGCCCCTGAGACCTGGGCCTATTTCCAGAAATATTTAACAGCAGCAGCCAACATAACTGGAATGGAGCCTCTTGTGCTATATGCACTGCAGTCTGCTATATACACCGCCTGCCTATACACCCTGCCTGCCTGATATATCTCTGCAGATGGATTAGTCCTCAGAAGGACTGTTTGTTAAGTTGAATATGTGTAATGTACGGTTTTTCTCCCTACACTACCTAATACACGATCAAATCTCTTCCTGACAAAGAAGCAGCTCTCCCTACACTGTCTGATCCGGAGTGACTGTGACGAGCATGGCGGCGCCAGGTCTGATATAGACCTGATGACGCTGTGCGGCCAGCCAATCACTGTAATGCCCACAACCAACATGGCTACGGCATTACAGTGCATGGCAGGCAATCCCTGCATGTTCATTGGCTCTCTAAAGAGCACCAAACATGCAGGGAGGGGACCCGAGTTCCCGCCCGAGCAACCCGGAAATACTCGCCGAGCTTGTCGAGCACCATGGTGCTCCGGCGAGTACCGAGTAGTGGCGAGCACGTTCGCTCATCACTAATCACAATGGATAAATATTACCTGTGGTCATATTGGAGCAGAAGGAAAAGAGGGCTACTGCACACCTCAATACCGTAAAAGCTCACACACAGCTCCCTATATACAGGGTGGTCCAAAAGTAGGTGGACAGAAAATAATAACATTTATTTTGATTTATATATAAAATTATATTTACTAACACACGCATAACATTGACAATTAAATTTTATTCTGAGCAATAATGCAAAACCGCTTAAATTTTATCAACGCAGGTGCTCAAACTGTTTTCCATTACAATTTGCACAGCTTTGAAGTTTGCCTCTTACGCTTCGACAAACTTTTTTTGCACAAGTCTCTTTTCATTTCTTGAAATGCATCTCTTATGTAATTTTTCAAATCACTGACACTTTTTGGTTTTCGACTATAAACTTTGTGAGGAATGAAAAGTGGAATCTGATTGGTTGCTAAGGGCAACTGAGCCAGTTTCACTTTACACCATGTTTGATAAACCTCCCCCTTCATAACCTTATTACACTTTCTGTGCACCTACTTTTGGACCACCCTATATAGTATGAGCCCCGGTTATCTCCTATATACAATATGAGCTCCACCATAGCCTCTCTATAAACAATATGAGCCCTCACATAGCCTCCTATATACAGTATGAGCCCCCATATAGCCTCCTATATACAGTATGAACCCCCACATAGCCTCCTACATTCAGTCTGAGCCCCCAAATAGCCTCCGACATTCAGTATGAGCCCCCACATAACCTCCCATATACAGTACAAACCCCCACACAGCCTCCATATATACAGTGTGAGCCCCACATAGCCTGCATATACAGTGTGTCCCATATATATAGCCTCCTATTTACAGTATGAGCCCCAAATAGCCTCCTATATACCACATGAGCACCACATAGCCTCTGTATATACAGCAGGAGCCCCCACATAGCCTCTCTGTATATAGTGTGAGCCCCAAGGAGCCTCTTATATACAAGATGAGCCTTCACATAGCCTCCTATACACAGTATAAGCCCCCACATAGCCTCCTACATTCAGTCTGAGTCCCCAAATAGCCTCCCACATTCAGTATGAGCCCCCACATAACCTCCCATATACAGTACGAACCCCCACACAGCCTCCATATATACAGTGTGAGCCCCACATAGCCTGCATATACAGTGTGTCCCATATATATAGCCTCCTATTTACAGTATGAGCCCCAAATAGCCTCATATATACAGCATAAGCCCTCCATAGCCTCTTATATACCGCATGAGCACCACATAGCCTCTGTATATACAGCAGGAGCCCCCACATAGCCTCCCTGTATATAGTGTGAGCACCAAGGAGCCTCTTATATACAAGATGAGCCTTGACATAGCCTCCTATACACAGTATAAGCCCCCACATAGCCTCCTACATACACTATGAACCCCCACATAACCTCCTACATTCAGTATGAGCCCTCACATAGCCTCCTAATCTAGTATGTGCCCCCACATAGCTTCCTATATATAGCATGAGCCCCACATAGCCTCTGTATATACAGATTGAGCCCCAACATAGCCCCCTATATACAGTATGAGCCTCCACATGGGCTCCTATATACAGTATGAGCCCCACATAACCTTCATATATACAGTGTGAGCCCCACATAGCCTCCATCTATACAGTGTGAGCCCTACATAGCCTCCATATATACAGTGTGAACCCCACATAGCCTCCATGTGTGAGTCCCAAATAGCCCCCAATATACATACAAATATACCATATACATGAAAAAAACAATAACACATACCATATCATCATATGCATACTCATACTCATTAGGGCTTGTTCAAAAACACACCTACAGTGAGCTATCACACAATAAAAAAGCCTGATGTTTGTAGTGTATTTAATATTTACCTGTTGTCTTTTAGGCTACAGATGAAAAAATGCAGAAAAAAAAAGTAAATTAAAAAACTTTCTGGTTGCTGTGCACTCTGCTGATAGCACACTGTCACAGCATGGGTAGCGAGCTCCCAGGACAAGACAAGTATATGCCCCCTAACCCGTGAACCAATAGCACTCCGTGAGTCCTTTCCAAAAGCCCAGTATTGCACGTGTATTGTAATTTAAGGAAAATACTGATGTAATTATACTTTGCAATTTCATTTCTTAATTTTTTTTCTGTTTTTTGCTGAAGTCATCTCTCGAATTTTAAAAATATAAAACGCAATACATTATTTTATTTGTATGCTTTCTATTTTCTTAATACATTTTTTATAGAACAATGTTATTACCTTAGCCCTATTCCTAGCCCTAACCATTAGCTTAATCCTAAACCAGTCTCTTCACCTGCTTGTAACACTAGTTCGGGTTAGTAAAAATGTAAAACTATAAAAGCAGCTCTATGTAATAAATGAAGACCGTGTTGAGTAGCAAAGCGAATGCCCACCCAACGCTATTTATGCAGAACGCAGAAGGGGAGATGAGTTTGCCAGTGGCTGCTGGTCTACATAAGCAAAGATGGAAATTACAAAGCTTAGTATAATGAAGTGAGCTTTCTCATATAAGTCTCTGCCTAAGCAGAGCACAACAGCCTATGGCAAACTCATCTCAAGTGGTTCCCTCTACGTAGACAGAGACTGGGACAACAGAAAATGAGTAGAGAATGAATGAACACTGCTTATATGCACTGCACATGAGTAGAGCTACCTTCAATAAGTTATTGCTCATTTTCTGTCATCTTGGTCACTGCTTATACATAGCACTGAAGTCAAAATGAGTTTGTCATAGACTTCTGCGCTCTGCATAGACAGCAATCAAAACAAACATTTGTCATTTCAGCCGCTGCTTATGCTGAGTACAGCGGTGGATGAGAAATTCATCTTGTTTGCTTTGTTTGTAGCCACTCGATACAAATAATATAGAGATCTCAACTGTTTCTCAATAAGTACAATGGTCAGGTATGTAGTTCATTGATGTGGATAAATAATACAGCATATTGTTAAAATGGGCCCTAAAATCCTAAAATTATCTGTGAGATAATACTGAAGTGATGGAAATGGAAAAGATAAAGTTTCAACTAACTAAAAACAGTAGAACAAAAACAGATTTAATTTTATTACAACCCTTATATCAAACTGATAGATTCCCATACTTATACTGTAGCATAAACCTTGGAATCGTATTGGTCAGTTACTGATCACATGACCAGTTCCATCCAGGTGCCTGTGCGCTCAGTTGACAGTTGAGGAAAGTGACAGTTGGAGTTGACTGGTGATAGTGAAGAAGTTGTCTGCGGACTGTGAGCAAATCGATGATATGGAAAAAGAGGAGATAGTAGGGAAGAAGAGAGAGAGAAAAAGAAGACACTTGGACTCATCGGCCGATGAGGAGTCTTCAATCAAAAAATCCAAATGGAGAGGAAGAAAGGGTAAAAAAAAAGACTCGGGACGAAAGATGTCTCCCACCCCAGAGATGGAGCGAGTGGATGAGGACGTCATTGCCCAGAGTGAAGGATTGAAGAACAGAAGACATTTGGGCTCATCGGCTGATGAGAAGCCTTCTGTCAAAAAGCCCCAAAGGAAGGGAAAAAAGAGGAAGAAACCAGACTCAGGACGGAAGATGTCTCCCACCCCAGAGATGGCGCAAGCAGATGAAGACATCATTGTCCAGAGAAAATTACCGAAGAACAGAAGAATCAGCCTGGACTGTTCAGAGGAAGGAAAGACACCATCAATCCAGGCCAATAGCCAGAAGAAAGAAGACGTGGGAGGCTCAGGTAAAAAGAGAAATGTAACTAGTAATTATAGGGAACGTTATTGTGCATGTTTTATACCTCCACATGTAATCCAGGGATAAAGTCCCCAAAATGATTCCAAATCTACCTTTATAATAAAAAATTACAAAAAACAGTTTTATATTTGAGCAGGTGATTATAGTTGTTATAGGCAGTTTACCAATACAAAGTGGTCAGAGTTATCTGTTCCAAAATCATGGTGAAATGTTCTTCTCATTGTGTAATGTCCAGGTTCAGTTCTGCTGAAATTTACCACAAGACTTGGAAAATGCTGACACCTTTTCAAAGGGAATCTGGCAGCAGTTTTATGGTACCCTATATGAGAGCAGCATGATATAGGGGCAGAGACCCTTCTACCAAGCATGTACTATTCATTACATTGCATGGTATAATTTTGACAAAATCCCAGTTTTCTCTGCTACAAATTTACCAGTTCTCTGAATGCTGAGCTCTGTATAACCCAGCTAACAACACTGATTGGCAGCTTTCTGTGTGTGTACCCTGTGCATAGTCAGAAAACTCCCAATCAGTGGTGGGGGTGGGGTTATACAGAGCTCATGAATAAAAAACCAGGCAATGTGAACTGAGGTCTAAGATGGTAGACATGCAAGAAATAGGAGCATGTTCACACTAGCAAAAAAGAAACAAAACCTACAAAAGACAAAAATATATCTCATACCCTACCATCATTATATATAAATGTAAAGCAAAGTTGCATAATAAATATAGGGTACTTAGTGAACTATTTTTGATCAAAAAAAGTATACAAGCCGTCCCACCAGCGGCAAGGTGACCCTAAATTGGGACGGTACCTATACTGCCTATATTAAAAACCTTACTGTATATCAAAGTTGAAGCAATGCATATAAAAGGGTAGACAAATAGGATGAGATATATTTTTGTCTTTTGTAGGTTTTGTTTCTTTTTTGCTAGTGTGAACATGCTCCTATTTCTTGCATGTCTACCATCTTAGACCTCAGTTCACATTGCCTGGTTTTTTGTCTTGTTTGCATTCTGTGCAATTTAAGGGTGTGGCATCCCCTTTGTTGAGCTGACTGGTATATATGTAGCTTACCACGGGCCTGGGTGGTCTGGAGTTGGGACCCGGTCCTATTTGTCTACCCTTTTATATGCATTGCTTCAACTTTGATATACAGTAAGGTTTTTAATATAGGCAGTATAGGTACCGTCCCAATTTAGGGTCACCTTGCCGCTGGTGGGACGGCTTGTATACTTTTTTTGATCAAAAATAGTTCACTAAGTACCCTATATTTATTATGCAACTTTGCTTTACATTTATATATAATGATGGTAGGGTATGAGATATATTTTTGTCTTTTGTCTTTTGTAGGTTTAGAGCTCATGAATATAGATAACTACCTGGCAGCAGTAGTGATAATCTCCTGCTGATAAAACTGTGATTTTATCAAAACTACAGCAAGCATCCCAATGAGTGAAACATTTATCTCTGTATATTATATATCTATATCTCTATATATATTATATCTCAGATTAGGTTTCAAAACCTTGGTGACATAGTACCTTTAAGTGCTGCAGTGCCTCAAATAAAATAAAAAACACATACCTCCTGGAATAGCGCCATTCCAACCATGTTGGCATTGAGGTAAATATGAAGTGTTTTTACTTTATTTGGGGCACTGTAGCATTCCAGAAGGGGTTGACATGTAGTGGACAACCCCTTAAATGACATTCTGCAGAAAACGGTCTCAAAAAGTTGCCAAATTTGTGCAAATGTTAGAATGTTGCAATCTCCTTCTCTACTCCCCTCTTATTGCCTCTTCCCACAATCGCATACAAGATGTCTCCAGTGCATCCCCCCTACTCTGGAAAGCTCTACCTCATCACATCAGACTCTCGCCTACTGTGGAAACCTTCAGAAGGAACATGAAGACCGACCTCTTCCGACAAGCCTACACCCTGCAGTAACCACCGCTCCACCACATCGCTGCATGACAGGCTCTACCCTCACCTACTGTATCCTCACCCATCCCTTTGTAGACTGTGGCCCTCGCGGGTAGGGTCCTCTCTCCTCCTGGACCAGTCGCTAACTTGTATTGTTCATGATTATTGTACTTGTCTTTACTATGTATACACCTTCTCACATGTAAAGCGACAGGGAATAAATGGCGCCATAATAATAAAGAATAATAATAATCCTAGTGATACTTGTAAAGGATTGTCCGTCTCTTTTTAGGTTTATTTCATCAGTATTGCAGTTGCTTCTCAGCACCGTACGCCGTACAATTAGAAATCCTTGTGTCTGCCTTGTGTACCTGCTGTAGCAGATGTGCCATGTCTGCGTTATCCGCCATATTGAGCTCTTCTCCTATATGGTTCCTGTAATGCGGAGCACATCACCCATATTGCTAGATTCTTATCAATTGTTCTTGATCCCATCTCCTGACAGCAGTGATAGATCGGTGACATGGAGCTGCTGTCCCCTGATGTATAATGTGGAGTCTCAGAGCATCATTATTTATCAAAACTGTTCATTACATTGTCTTTGTTGTCCATAGCAACCAACCAGAGCTCAGCTTTCATTTCTCAACCTGCTTTGGTAAAATGAAAGCTGATTTCTGATTGGTTGTTATGGGTAAATAGACACTCCTACTGTAAGGCTGTGTGCACATGATGCTTTATTCTGCTTTTTGTTTCAGTGCAGATTTGTCACAAAACCTGAAGGATTTCCAGATGCCAGCAAAGTGAATGAGAATCCTGAAGTCTCATTCACACGTTGCTTATTTGTGACTTGCAGATTTGGTGCAGACTTAACCCCTTCACGCCACAGCTAATTTCCGCTATTTTGTGCTTCTATTTTTTCACCCCCTTCTTCCCAGAGCCATAACAATTTTTTTGTCCACATAGACATATGAGGGCTTATTTTTTTGCGGGACGAGTTTTACTTTTGAATGACACCATTCATTTCACCACTAGTGTACTGGAAAAAGGGAAACAATTCCAAGTGCAGTGAAATTGTGCAAAAAAAATGCAATATGACATTGTTTTTTGGGAATTGTGTTTACATATTGTAGTAAAAATTACCTTGCAATATTATTCTCCTCATCAATACGATTACGGCAATACCCAACATGTCCAGTTTTTAATTATTTTAGTGGTGAAAAAATTCTGAAGTTTGGCCCCCCAAATTTTTAGGGTTGTACATAAAGTACTTTTTGCTGCTATTTAAACGATATATACTTCCCATATTCCTACTTATGTACATACCCTATGTTTGATTATATAGTTGTGGTATTTTACCACTAATGAGCATATTCATTCTACTGCCCTATCAATGGAATAACAATTATGCATATACTTACCCCAAGTGCCACCTTTGTTTGGGTACCCTTTGCCCATTTTTTGACTTTCAATAATATTTATTTTAATTCATAAATATATTCCATCTATATATCGTTGTAACGTGTTATTTCTCTTTGGCACAATTGTTCTTGGGCGCTCAACATTTATACTTTATTTTGTCTGTGGTCTAATTTTTGTGGAACTGCAGGGACTAAAAAAACGATACCACATGTGTATTTTTTTTATATATCTTTATTTTCAATGGGGCAAAGAGGGGTGATTTGAACTTTTTATCTTTTTACATTTTTTTAACCAACTAACAGCGTATCAAACAAAGGGTATAACCATATAATTTGCATAAAAAACCCTTAACATGCAACCTTTATTAAAGATAATTAAAATTATCCATACAAAGAAATAATCTGAAGATCAAAGTGAAAAATAATGAATGTGCAGAATTAGTCTGCTCCTATTGTCCCCTATGATGATCATTCCTGACTGCAGGGGTTGGCACCCTAAATATAGTACGACAATGGCGCCCCCACTCACAAGTCATCTAACCCTCAAAGTCCCTATAAGTCAATGGAAACAACAGTGAGCAATAGATTAGGGCTAATATGATAATATAAACCTAGAAAATTATATCTATAAATTAGGCTATATTGTAAAATATGTATCTCTTTATTAAATCGATTAAAAACACAAAACATGTTATACGTGTTATAAAAAATTATGTGGAGGGGAAAGAAAAGGGTGGAAAGGAATAAAATTATGTTACAGGGCAAAGGAGATGAGTGTGCACTCCATGCTACATACAGGGAATACCAATTCAAAAAGGTCAATATATGATAAATTGCATAGAATTTTATTATACATTACATCATAATCAAGTTTACACTGTGTTCCAAATTATTATGCAAATAATATTTTCTCAGATTTTCCCAAATTACCTATATGAATTGCAGTCATTGTAATTTTCCAGTCAAATAACTATTAGAGTACAATTGAAAGGATTTTGTACAAGCTGCCTATGATAACAGTATATTTTTAAAAAAATAAAATACTCAAAATGCATGTTCCAAATTATTATGCACAGCAGAGTTTTCAACCTTTTCATTTTAATAAAGAACAAAAAAATGGTCATTTTTGAAATTATAAGCATTAGCAGGTTATTACAAACTGAAATCAAACAGTTTTCAACTCAAAACTTTATTCTAGGTGATGTTACATTTGCACATAGGACCCCTTGTTCGAAATGAGCTTCTGAACTCTCTCGTCCATTGAATTTGTCAGGTTTTGGATGGTTTCTGCTTTAATTGTTTTGCATGAGGACAGAATACCCTCCCAGAGCTGTTGCTTAGATGTGAACTGCCTCCCGCCATCATAGACACTCCTTTTGATGATGCTCCAGAGGTTCTCAATGGGGTTGAGGTCAGGGGAGCATGGCTGCCACACCATAAGTTTGTCCCCTTTTATGCCCATAGCAGGCATTGATGCAGATGTGTTATGTGCAGCATGAGACGGGGAATTATCATGCATGAAATGATCTCGATGGTCCAGATGGATGAAGTGGAGGATGGCTGGTTGATGGACACCCCATGCAAACACGGCTACGGCGCTACCAAGGAGGAGGTGGAGTAATGTTTTGGGCTGGAATCATGGGGAGAGATATTGTCGGCCCTTTTAGGATCCCTGAAGGGGTAAAGATGAACGCCATAATGTATGTTGAGTTTCTCAAACAGCACTTCCTTCCATGGGTCAAGAAGAAGAACCGTGCATTCCGCAGCAAGATCAATTTCATGCATGATAATGCCCCGTCTCATGCTGCACATAACACATCTGCATCTCTGGCTGCAATGGGCATAAAAGGGGGTGCGTCTTATAGTCCAAATGTTGGGGGGGGGGGTATATACAATACAGACCAAAAGTTTGGACACACCTCATTTATAGATTTTTCTATATTTTCTTTACACTGAAGGCATCAAAACTATGAATTAACACATGTGGAATTATATACTTAACAAAAAAGTGTGAAACAACTGAAAATATGTCTTATATTCTAGGTTCTTCAAAGTAGCCACCTTTTGCTTTGATGACTGCTTTGCACACTCTTGATGAGCTTCAAGAGGTAGTCACTGGAAATGGTCTTCCAACAATCTTGAAGGAGTTCCCAGAGATGCTTAGCACTTGTTGGCCCTTTTGCCTTCACTCTGCGGTCCAGCTCACCCCAAACCATCTCGATTGGGTTCAGGTCTGGTGACTGTGGAGGCCAGGTCATCTCGCATAGCACCCCATCACTCTCTTTCTTGGTCAAATAGCCCTTACACAGCCTGGAGGTGTGTTTGGGGTCATTGTCCTGTTGAAAAATAAATGATGGTCCAACTAAACGCAAACCGGATGGAATAGCATGCCGCTGCAAGATGCTGCGGTAGCCATGCTGGTTCAGTATGCCTTCAATTTTTAATAAATCCCCAACAGTGTCACCAGCAAAGCACCCCCACACCATCACACCTCCTCCTCCATGCTTCACGGTGGGAACCAGGCATGTAGAGTCCATCTGTTCACCTTTTCTGCATTGCACAAAGACACGGTGGTTGGAACCAAAGATCTCAAATTTGGACTCATCAGACCAAAGCACAGATTTCCACTGGTCTAATGTCCATTCCTTGTGTTCTTTAGCCCAAACAAGTCTCTTCTGCTTGTTGCCTGTCCTTAGCAGTGGTTTACTAGCAGCTATTTTACCATGAAGGCCTGCTGCACAAAGTCTCCTCTTAACAGTTATTGTAGAGATATGTCTGCTGCTAGAACTCTGTGTGGCATTGACCTGGTCTCTAATCTGAGCTGCTGTTAACCTGCGATTTCTGAGGCTGGTGACTCAGATAAACTTAGCCTCAGAAGCGGAGGTGACTCTTGGTCTTCCTATCCTGGGGCGGTCCTCATGTGAGCCAGTTTCTTTGTAGCGCTTGATGGTTTTTGCAACTGCACTTGGGGACACTTTCAAAGTTTTCCCAATTTTTCGGACTGACTGACCTTCATTTCTTAAAGTAATGATGGCCACTCGTTTTTCTTTACTTAGCTGCTTTTTTCTTGCCATAATACAAATTCTAACAGTGTATTCAGTAGGACTATCAGCTGTGTATCCACCAGACTTCTGCACAATACAACTGATGGTCCTAACCCCATTTATAAGGCAAGAAATCCCTCTTATTAAACCTGACAGGGCACACCTGTGAAGTGAAAACCATTTCCGGTGACTACCACTTGAAGCGCATCAAGAGAATGCCAAGAGTGTGCAAAGCAGTCATCAAAGCAAAAGGTGGCTACTTTGAAGAACCTAGAATATAAGACATATTTTCAGTTGTTTCACACTTTTTTGTTAGGTATATAATTCCACATGTGTTAATTCATAGTTTTGATGCCTTCAGTGTGAATGTACAATTTTCATAGTCATGAAAATACAGAAAAATCTTTATATGAGAAGGTATGTCCAAACTTTTGGTCTGTACTGTATATACATTGTGTGGGGTACGGGGGAAGTGGTAGCGGCGGAGGAGCGGGGCACAGGAGGCTGCTGCCTCCTGCTGCAGCCTACACTGTCCCCGCTGCTAAAGAAAATGAATATTCACTGCTCCTCACCCCCATGGGGCGTGGGGAGCACTGAATATTCATGCTCCTTAATAGTGGCACACAGTGTAGCCGCAGCGCGGCTCCTGCTGTTGCCGGAATCGCCTGTGCCCGCTGTAAAAGGGCATGAATATTAAACCTCTCTCCATGCCCATGGGCGTGGGGAGGGGTGAATATTCATGTCCTTTAATAAGCTGGCACACGCAATAGCCCGGCAGCAGCAGGAGCCGTGCTGCGGCTACGCTGTGTGGCGGATATTAAGGAGCATGAAGTCACTGCTCCCCGCGCACACAGTCCCGGTGTGGGGAGCAGTGACTTCCGGCAGCTGATCTCTCTCCTTGTGAGCCGTGCATGGCAGTGATGTCATGCGCGGCTCACATGGAGAGATCAGTGAGGGCATACAGGACGCTGCGCTGGAGGAGAGAAGAAAGGTGAGTAGGAGTGTTTATTTTTTTATGTGCAGCCTGGTGGGGATTAGGGGGACCATGCATACTAGAATAAGGATGAGGGGGCCATACATACAAGGGTAAGGATGAGGGGTGCCATGCATACCAGGATAACGCTGAGGGGGGCAGACATAACAGGATAAAGATGAGGGGGCCATACATACCAGGATAATGATGAGGGGCCATACATGCCAGGATAAGGATGAGGGGTGCCATGCATACCAGGATAGGGATTAGGGGTGCCATGCATAGCAGGATAGGGATTAGGGGCGCCATGCATACCAGGACAGGGATGAGGGGTGCCATGCATACCAGGACAGGGATGAGGGGTGCCATGCATACCAGGATGGGGATGAGGGGTGCCATGCATACCAGGATGGGGATTGCTGTGCCATGCATACCAGGATGGGGATGAGGGGTGCCATGCATACCAGGATAAGGATGAGGGGTGCCATGCATACCAGGATGGAGAGATTCCAGGCATACCAGGATGGGGATGGGGACCACGTATAAAAGGAAGGGAGGGGCATATATACCAGGATGGGGGATATTGTCAGAATTGGGGACATTACCCCTATACCAGTGTCAGCAGAAGACCCCCTCCCCCTTAAAAGTGCATCATGAACACATTTTTTGCTTACAGTTTTTTTTATTTTCCTCCTCTAAAACCTAGGTGCATCTTATAGTCCGGTGCGTCTTATAGTCCGAAAAATGCGGTATTTCTAAGTCCAAAAAAATACTATTCATCCAATGGATATAATCCAAGAAATATGCATAATGCATGTTATATACCGTGTTTTTCGGACTATAAGACAAAATTTTGGAGGAAAGTGGGGGGGTACGTCTTATAGTCTGAATGTGGGGTATGTATATGTACAAAAAAAAAAAAAAGGTGTGAAACAACTGAAAATATGTCTTATATTCTAGGTTCTTCAAAGTAGCCACCTTTTGCTTTGATGACTGCTTTGCACACTCTTGGCATTCTCTTGATGCGTTTCAAGAGGTAGTCACCGGAAATGGTCTTCCAACAATCTTGAAGGAGTTCCCAGAGATGCTTAGCACTTGTTGGCCCTTTTGCCTTTACTCTGCGGTCCAGCTCACCCCAAACCATCTCGATTGGGTTCAGGTCTGGTGACTGTGGAGGCCAGGTCATCTGGCGTAGCACCCCATCACTCTCCTTCTTGGTCAAATAGCCTTTACACAGCCTGGAGGTGTGTTTGGGGTCATTGTCCTGTTGAAAAATAAATGATGGTCCAACTAAACTCAAACCGGATGAAATAGCATGCCGCTGCAAGATGCTGTGGTAGCCATGCTGGTTCAGTATGCCTTCAATTTTGAATAAATCCCCAACAGTGTCACCAGCAAAGCACCCCCACATCATCACACCTCCTCCTCCATGCTTCACGGTGGGAATCAGGCATGTAGAGTCCATCCGTTCACCTTTTCTGAGGCTGGTGACTCGAATAAACTTATCCTCAGAAGCAGAGGTGACTCTTGGTCTTCCTTTCCTGGGGCGGTCCTCATGTGAGCCAGTTTCTTTGTAGCGCTTGATGGTTTTTGCAACTGCACTTGGGGACACTTCCAAAGTTTACCCAATTTTTCGGACTGACTGACCTTCATTTCTTAAAGTAATGATGGCCACTCGTTTTTCTTTTCTTAGCTGCTTTTTCATGCCATAATACAAATTCTAACAGTCTATTCAGTAGGACTATCAGCTGTGTATCCACCAGACTTCTGCTTATCAAGAGAATGCCAAGAGTGTGCAAAGAAGTCATCAAAGCAAAAGGTGGCAACTTTGAAGAACCTAGAATATAAGACATATTTTCAGTTGTTTCACACTTTTTTGTTAAGTATATAATTCCACATGTGTTAATTCATAGTTTTGATGCCTTCAGTGTGAATGTACAATTTTCATAGTAATGAAAATGCAGAAAAATCTTTAAATGAGAAGGTGTGTCCAAACTTTTGGTCTGTACTGTATATATACTGTGGCTGGTGAGGGGTGTGGGGGGAGCGGCAGCAGCGGAGGAGCGGGGCACAGGAGGAAGGAGCCGCCTGCTGTAGCCTACACTGTGCCCGCTGCTAAAGAAAATGAATATTCACTGCTCCCCACGCCCATGGGCGTGTGGAGCACTGAATATTAATTTTCCTTACTAGCCGGCACACAGTGCAGCCGCAGCACAGCTAATGCTGCGGCCGGGCGATCGCGTGTGCCTGCCCATGGCCGTGGAGAGGGGTGAATTTTTATGCTCTCTAACAGCGAGCAAATGCGATTGCCTGGCAGCAGCAGGAGCCGCGCTGCGGCTACACTGTGTGCCGGCTATTAAGGAGAATGAAGTTCCTGATCCCCACGCACACAGTCCCGGCGTGGGAGCAGTGACTATTCCCGCAGTTTATCTCTATTTGTGAGGGCACATAGCAGTCATGCACGGCTCACACGGTGAGATCAGTGCTGGCAAACAGGACGCAGCGATGGAGCAGAGGGGAGGAAGGTGAGTAGAAGTGTTTATTTCTTTTGTGCATACCAGTATAGGGATGAGGGGTGCCATGCATACCTGGAAGAGGGATGAGGGGTGTCAAGCATACCAGGAAGAGGGATGAGGGGGGCTTTGTATAGCAGGATAGGGATGAGGGGTGCCATGCATGCCAGGATAGGGATGAAGGGTGCCATGCATACCAGGATTGGGATGAGGAGTGCTATGCATACCAGGAAGAGGGATACCATGCATACCAGGATAGGGATGAGGGGTGCCATGCATACCAGGATAAGGAGGGATACCATGCATACCAGGATAGGGATGAGGGGTGCCATGCATACCAGGATAAGGATTAGGGGTGCCATGCATACCAGGTTGAGGGGTGCCATGCATACCAGGATATGGATGAGGGGTACCATGCATACCAGGATAAGGATGAGGGATGCCATGCATACCAGGATGAAGGGTGCAATGCATACCAGGATGGGGATCAGGCATGCCATGCATACCAGGATGGATGGGTGCCATGCATACCAGGATGAGGGGTGCCTTGCATACCATGATGGAGATCAGGGGTGCCATGCATACCAGTATGGGGATTAAGGGTGCCATGCAAACCAGGATGGAGGGGTGCCATGCATACCAGAATGGAAAGATGCCATGCATACCAGGATGGAGGTGTGCCATGCCAACCATGATGGAGGGGTACCATGCATACCAGGATGGGGTTGAAGGTTCCATGCATACCAGAATGGGGAATTGGAGTGCCATGCATACCAGGAGGGGGGGAAAGGGGTGATATGCATACCAGGATGGGGGATTGGGATGCCATGCTTGCCAGGATGGGTGTGGGGCCACTTATAATAGGAAGGGGGGCATATATACAAGGATGGGTGATATTAACAGAATTGGGGGACATTACCCCTATAACAGTGTCAGCAGCAGACGCTCTCCCCCTTAACAGTGCATCATGACCACATTTTTTTTTCCATTTTCCTCCTCTAAAACCCAGTTGCGTCCTATGGACAGGTGCGTCTCATAGTCCAAACAATACGGTATTATGTCTGTACATATCCAAACATAATTCCACTGTTAATGCACAAAAATCTGCTATTTATAAAATGAATTTTATCCAAAAAGTGCATTGTGCATGTTATATATATATATATATATATATATATATATATATATATATGTGCATATCCAAATGTATTTAAATTATTTAAGCAAAAAGGAAAATTTATATATGTATGGAACTATGCCTATCCAAATCATAGGATGAACAGTAAATGTGATCACCATGCAATATCAAATGTCATAATGCAAAAAAGAATACAGAAATAAGTTCATAAAAAGTTAAATTTGTGCATATTATTACGTACTATCCAAAGGCACATCATCACCCCTTCCACATGCTTCAACGCACGTTTCGCTACCGATTCATTAGGAAGTGAGGTGGAGGAGGAAGAGGCGATGTTTCATAGGGTGATTACAGCTGTGGTTACTTACAAATCAAGGACGCCATATTATCGGACGCCTCTACTGTCCCACGCGTCCGGATAGCCGTCCCGTCTGCGACCGAATGTGCATCACCGAAACACGACCAAAGGTCGCAGTTCAATGAAAACATCCCAGTATCGGGTATGAGAGCACACCGGAGCATGCGCAGTGTGGAGCACAGCGACCCTGCAGCCATATTAGAAAAGGGCAAAAGTGCGGGTCAGCATCAAAGTCTAAATATAATTATACGTGCCAAAATAGAATTGTATGAAATATAGAAAAAGTTCTATATGTAATATAGTTAATGCGTGCATACACAATATTACTGCTTATATAATGTGTATATGTAAAAGTGAATAAACACACTATAAACTCTCTATATGTATATGATATAGGTGAATAGTTTGCTTAATTATCCTATGCAGCGCATGCGTAATATAACACACAGCGAAAGCACAACCTGGTTAAAACAGAGCAAAGATGGAAACAAGCCGACCATAATAAACTATGTGTGTATGTATTAAAATGTTGGTTCTTGTATGAACCCATAAAAATATGTCATATACAAATGAATACATCTAATTACCTTGTGTATATATAGAGGTGAATGAATATACTAGAAGCTATCTCCATGTGATAATTTAATATCCTTAATTCAATGTGTAAGTGTATGTGAGTGATAGTTATATATGTGTATATAGGAAAAATAAAAAAGCATAAAATATAATAATAAAATATATATGAAAAAGAGATGTGGTCATGTTAGAGAGAATAATACAAAAACTATATATCTGATGTTGTACTTAGTGATGGAATACATGTGAAACTGTATGGCTGTTCGGGCGATGATGATACAAACAGTCCTCCAATCTGAAAGATATAATAAAAATTAATATGCACATATAGATTGATCACACCCTAATAACTCCTATCCCATAAACGTATATCTCCACTAACTCATAAACCACCATTAATATATACAATAAAGCCAACAATACATGTATATATGTTTATTCAATCAAATCCACTATGATATATATTGATTATATTATTCGATTGATAATAAGGACAAGACACTGAAGATGAGAATATACCAAAAATCCTAGTGTATACTTAAAGAAAACTCGAAAATCCCCACTGTTCATTTAACCCTCTGGGGGTCATACTTCTTAGAGTGGTGATCCATTTACTTTTTTATTTATTATTTATTCAATCTGGGCCAGCTTTTTGGCTAGATTTTCCCTCCTATTCCCAGGATACAGACGGGCAATCCCTTTGACACGTAAGAGATGACATTGATGAGGGTAGCAATTCCGAAACTGTCTCGCCAAAGGTTTAGGTTGAGAAATAGCACCCACCTCATCTTGACAGATTTTCTCCGCTGCCCTAATATTTTTGATGTGTTCCAAAGCTCCCGAGTTGTCATACCAATATAGATGAGTCCACAGAAACATGTGGCTTGATAGATGACCATAGATGTTCTACAATTAATGAAATACAGAATCTTGTATGCCAACTCACCCATCGAATCCTGAAAGGTATCAGTTTTTTCAATATATCTGCACTCTTTGCAGTTGCCACACTTCCATGTGCCAAATTTGGGGCCCTTTGAGCCAAATATACATTGCTCAAAAAAATAAAGGGAACACTTAAACAACAGAATATAACTCCAAGTTAATCAAACTTCTGTGAAATCAAACTGTCCACTTAGGAAGCAACACTGATTGACAATCAATTTCACATGCTGTTGTGCAAATGGAATAGACAATAGATGGAAATGATTGGCAATTATAAAGACACCCTCAATAAAGGAGTGGTTCAGCAGGTGAGGACCGCAGACCACATCTCAGTACCAATGCTTTCTGGGCTGATGTTTTCGTCACTTTTGAATGTTGGTTGTGCTTTCACACTTGTAGTAGCATGAGACGGACCCTACAACCCACAGAAGTTGCTCAGGTAGTGCAGCTCATCCAGGATGGCACATCAATGCGAGCTGTGGCAAGGTTTGCTGTGTCTGTCAGTGTAGTGTCCAGAGGCTGGAGGCGCTACCAGGGGACAAGCCAGTACACCAGGAGACATGGAGGGGGCCGTAGAAGGGCAACAACCCAGCAGCAGGACTGCTACCTACGCCTTTGTGCAAGGAGGAACAGAAGGAGCACTACTAGAGCCCTGCAAAATGACCTCCAGCAGGCCACAAAAGTGCATGTGTCTGCACAAATGGTTAGAAACCGACTCCATGAGGGTGGTATGAGGGCCCGACGTCCACAGATGGGGGTTGTGCTCACAGCCCAACACTGTGCAGGATGCTTGGCATTTGCCACAGAACGCCATGATTGGCAAAGTCACCACTGGCGCCCTGTGCTCTTCACAGATGAAAGCAGGTTCACACTGAGCACATGTGACAGACGTGACAGAGTCTGGAGACGCCGTGGAGAGCGATCTGCTGCCTGCAACATCCTTCAGCATGACCGGTTTGTCAGTAGATTAGTAATGGAGTGGGGTGGCATTTCTTTGGAGGGCCGCACAGCCCTCCCTGTGCTCGTCAGAGGTAGCCTGACTGCCATTAGGTACCGAGATGAGATCCTCAGACCTCTTGTGAGACCATATGCTGGTGCGGTTGGCCCTGGGTTCCTCCTAATGCAGGACAATGCCAGACCTCATGTGGCTGGAGTGTGTCAGCAATTCCTGCAAGATGAAGGCATTGAAGCTATGGACTGGCCCGTCCATTCCCCAGACCTGAATCCGATTGAGTACATCTGGGACATCATGTCTCGCTCCATCCACCAACGTCACGTTGCACCACAGACTGTCCAAGAGTTGGCGGATGCTTTAGTCCAGGTCTGGGAGGAGATCCCACAGGAAACCATCTGCAACCTCATCAGGAGCATGCCCAGGCGTTGTAGGGAGGTCATACAGGCACGTGGAGGCCACACACAATACTGAGACTCATTTTGACTTGTTTTAAGGACATTACATCAAAGTTGGATCAGCCTGTAGTGTGTTTTTCCTCTTTAATTTTGGGGGTGACTCCAAATCCAGGCCTCCATTGGTTAATAAGTTTGATTTCCATTTATGATGTTTGTGTGATTTTGTTGTCAGCACATTCAACTTTGTACAGAACAAAGTATTCAATGAGAATATTTCATTCATTCAGATCTAGGATGTGTTATTTGAGTGTTCCCTTTATTTTTTTGAGCAGTGTATGTGAAGATGTATCAGGTACATGATGACAATGAACTAGTATATCACGTAGTGTCTTATTACGTTTAGCCATAATCAATGGACGATTTGATAGAAAAGGAAGTATTGTCTGATCCTGTTGGAGAATTAGCCCAAATTTGGAGATATTAGTAATTTCCTTCCACCTCGAATGATAATTCGTGATGAATCGAACATGCCCATCAGATTCCTTTTTCTTTTTAGTAATAAGGAGAGATTGTCTATTGGCGTGTTTGGCCCGATAGTAGGCCTGTTGAATAATTTCCATTTTGTACCACGTTGTAAGTATCTACTGGTCATATCACATGCCTATTCTTCAAAAGCTTTGTCTTGGTCACAAATACGAAATAATTGTCTGGACGGCATTGCCTGTATTACATGTGCCAGACGACTGATTTGGCATGCAAGAAAGCATTGGCACTAGTATTCTTGCGATAAATATTTGTATGCAACTGTCCATGGTCATCAACATGAATATCCAAATCCAGAAAATCAATTTTCTTTTGATCAATATGATGGGTTAGCTTAATATTGAATGCATTGTCATTTAGATATTTTAAGAATTTTTCAAGTTCCTCATGGGAGCCCTGCAAAATAAACAACACATCGTCTATGAATCTCATCCAAGATATCACTGATCCCAATGACGTATGTTCAATGTTCTGGAATCAGATGTATTCACACTCCCAAAATCCCAAGGAGAGATTGGCGTAAGATGGGGCCCAAGCCGCGGCCATTGCCACCTCTTTCTTCTGTAGGTAGTATCGATCTTTGAACACAAAATTATTATGTTACAAAATGTATTCTGTTACGGATCCGGGTGGTGGAACCTATGTGCTGTGATGCAAGGAGGGATCAGAGGGGCGTAACTAAGTGCCTACCCTTACCGACCCTGGCCACACAGCCGCTTAGTCGACTCCGTGAACTAAGGAGGAACCGGGAAGGTGAACCAGGTGCCACTCTGGGACCGACCTTGTGAAAGCAGGCGACTCCCATGGGACTGATGGCTGAAGCTGCGGATGAGCACGGCCAGTAGACAGGCGGGCACGGCTGATAGACAGGCTGGCAGGCACTGGGACCTGAGGACTGAGGAGAGTGTTAGCACACAAACAACAATCTTGCACAGGCACCTCCATTTGGAGGAGGTGCCTTAAATAGGGGTAGTCCTCCGGAAATTGGCCGGGGACTCTTTAGGACGGCGCGCGCGGCCCCTTTAAGAGGGAGGGAGTGCACTCTCGCGCACCCTTAGCACAGTGCCCGAGGAACTGCGTGCGGTGCGCACACCCCGGGCAGAAGCTGGGTGGAGCTGGAGGACGCCGGACCGTTACCGCGGCGGTGAGGGGATCGACGTCTCTGCCCGGCAGTACCCCCCCCTTTATGCCCCTCTTTAGGCCCGCAAGAAATTTTTCTAGAAGACGAGGGGCATGAATGTTCTCCCTGGGCTCCCAAGACCTCTCCTCAGGACCAAACCCCTTCCAATCCACAAGAAAGAAAGTCTTTCCTCTTACCCTCTTGATGGCCAAAATGTTCTCTACTTCAAAGACGTCCTCAGCGGAGATTGGAGCTGGAGTGGTACCTGGATAGTCAGATAAAGGATTAAGGACAACAGGCTTGAGGAGAGACATGTGAAAGGAATTGGGAATCCGTAAGGAGGCAGGGAGTTTTAGCTAATACGCCACTGGATTTATTTGGCTCAGAATCGCTAAAGGATCGATAAACCGCGGACCCAACTTGTATGATGGTATCTTGAGGCGGACATATTTGGAGGAAAGCCAGACCTTGTCTCCCGGACGAAATAGAGGCGGTTCCAGACGTCTCTTATCAGCATGCTTCTTCATCCACTCGGAGGACTTAAGAAGCGCAGATCTAGTGTCTTCCCAAATCACGAAAATTCACTGACAAGAGACTCCGCGGAAGTATTGTCCACTGAAGAGGAGACAGGAAAAGGAATTCTGGGGTGTCGGCCGTAAACAACAAATAAAGGAGACATAGCAGAGGACTCACTCACATGGTTGTTATAAGAAAACTCGGCCCAAGGCAGGAGTTCTACCCAATCGCTATGGTGAGCGTTGACAAAATGCCGAAGAAAACTGGTAAGGATCTGATTAATACGCTCCGCTTGACCATTGGACTGAGAATGATAGGCCGAAGAAAAGTCCAAAGATAGATCCAGCAGCTTGCACGTGGCTCTCCAGAAGCGAGAAGTGAACTGAACTCTTCGGTACGAGACAATGTGGAGGGGTAAGCCGTGGAGATGAAAGATGTGATGGATGAAGTCCTTAGCAAGCACAGGTGCAGACGGAAGACCAGGCAGAGGGATGAAGTGAGCAATCGTGGAGAAGCGGTCAGCGACCACCCAACTGACGGTAGAACCGGAAGATACCGGGAGATCAGTGATGAAGTCCATCGCAATGTGTTGCCAAGGAGCAGAAGGCACGGGAAGAGGAAGAAGACGACCAGCTGGAAGGTGCCTAGGTATCTTGTTACAGGCACAAGAGGAACAAGCCGCGACAAAATCCGCAACATCCTTGCACAGGGTGGGCTACCAATAATGTCGGGCAATGAGCAGAAGCGTCTTCCTCTGGCCGGCATGACCAGCCAGTTTGGACGAATGACCCGAGAGTAAGACCCTCTTGCGATCTTGAGCCGCTACAAAGGTCTTACCAGGAGGTAGATGAGACAGGTCAAACGGAGCAACAGTCATTATTATGGAGGGGTCAATGATGTGTAGAGGCTCCTCCTCTTAGTCGGTAGACAGAAAAGAGCGGGATAGAGCGTCAGCTTTAATATTCTTGACTGCTGGGCGGTAATAGAGAGAGAAGCAGAAACGAGCAAAGAACAAAGAACATCTGGCCTGACGCGGATTTAGTCTTTGGGCGGTCTGCAAGTAAGCGAGGTTTTTATGGTCAGTGTAGATGACCACCGAGTGCAGAGCCCCTTATAGCAAGTAGCGCCACTCCTCCAGCGCTAATTTGATGGCCAGCAGTTCTCGATCTCCAATGGAGTAATTGCGCTCGGACGAAGAAAAGAGTTTGGAGAAGAAGCCGCAGGTCACCATTCGCCCGGACGAGGATTTCTGGGTGAGTACTGCTCCGACTCTGGAGGAAGAATCATCAACCTCCAGGAAGAACTGTTTATTGCAATCAGGACGATGTAGCACTGGTGCGGAGGAGAAGGCTTGCTTAAGAGAAACAAAGGCATTTTCTGCCTCAGAAGTCCATTCCCTGGGATTTGCTCCTTTACGGGTGAGAGCAGAGATGGGAGCAGTCCGGGAGGAGAAATGAGGAATGAAGAGGAGGTAATAGTTAGTGAATCCCAGAAACCGCTGAATAGCCTTCAACCCCTCGGGTTGGGGCCACTTTAAGATGGCAGACACCTTCTCGGGATTCATCTGCAGTCTGGTCTCAGAGATGATATATCCAAGAAATGGTAGGGAGGTCTGCTCAAAGAGGCACTTCTCGTACTTAACATACAGGCGATTCTTCCGAAGCCGCAGTTGTACCTGACGAACATCCCTCCGGTGAGAGGGCAGATCAGGGGAGAACACCAAGATATCGTCCAGGTACACCACCACGCAGGAATACAGGAGATCTCGGAAGATGTCGTTTACTAACTCCTGGAAGATGGCTGGAGCATTACAGAGACCGAAGTGCATTACGCGGTACTCATACTGACCATCCCGAGTGTTGAATGTCGTCTTCTACTCGTCTCCCTGGCGAATCTGGACCAGATTGTACGCCCCACGAAGATCGAGCTTAGTGAAGATCTTCGCGCCTTTTAGGCGGTCAAACAGCTCCGAGATGAGAGGCAGGGGGTACTTATTTTTTATGGTAATCTGGTTTAGACCCCTATAGTCGATACATGGACGAAGAGAGCCGTCTTTCTTCTTGACGAAGAAGAATCCTGCTCCAGCCGTAGAGGTGGATTTCAGGATAAATCCCCTAGCAAGATTCTCCTCTATGTATTCAGACATAGCACGGGTCTCGGCCAGCGACAAGGGGTAGATTCGCCCGCAAGGAGGTGAAGCACCAGGTATTAGGTCTATGGGGAAATCATACAGCCTATGAGGTGGTAGTGTCTCTGCCTCCTTTTTATCAAAGTCGTCCGCATATGACCAGTAGGGTGCCGGCAGGCCAGGTAGGTTAGCTGGGATAGACGGAGGTCGAGCAGGACGAACCGGAACCAGACAAGACTTATGGCATTCCTGAAGCCAACGGAGCACCTCACCCGAGCTCCAATTCAGGACGAGCTCATGTCTCTATAACCAAGGCAGGCCAAGCAAGAGGGGATGAGAGAGGCCGGACAGCACGTAAAAGGAGATCTTCTCCGAATGTAGCATTCTCACCTGAAGGGTTACAGGCTCAGTGACAAACAAGATGGTCTCAGAGAGAAGCTTTCCATCCTCAGAGGAAAAAATAAAGGATCATCCAGACGTATGGTAGGAATCTGATAACGCTCCACAACGGCCTGTTGAATGAGATTCCCAGCGGCTCTGGAATCCAGATAGGCAGTCTCGAAGAAGCGGGTCTTATCACTGGTAACTGAGACAGACAGAGTCAAGGACTGAGAGGAAGAACTTTTGCCTAGGGCGACCTCTCCAAACGGTCCCAGACAGGAGCGGATTTGATGCTCTATACTGCCACAGTAGAAGCAACTCCCCTCGGCGAGGCGGATCTCCTGGCGAGACTTGACCGTCTTAACTTGGTCTATTTGCATAGACTCTGGAGAGGACATCGGGGGGAATGCTGGTTGCGAGACTGGCCTTTGGAAGGTTGGTGCGAGACGCAGGGGTCTTTTCTCCCTGGTCGTCTCCTTAGAACGCTCCTGAAAACGGATGTCAATTTGGGTAGCTAATGACACCAGGTCGTCTAGAGAGGGAGGTATGTCATGACCGGCTAGCTCATCCTTGCTCCATCCGGAAAGGCCCTCCCAAAAAGTGGACACCAGAGCCTCAAAGTGCAGAAAGCACTGATTTATGAAGCCCCGACATAGGGCGGGGTCACCACCGAAACGTGGAGGAGCAGATAGCCGGGGTCCTAAGCTGGGTGCCACAGTGCCACTGGGTTGCTTGGTTAGAGGCGGACACAGTCGGGGTGGACAGCACGTCCAGGCTGGAGTTGACTGTCCGCAGATAGGACATGATAGTATCCTGTTGGGATCTCTGGCGAGAGACCTCTTGGTACAGGTCTGAGAGCAAAGGAGCCTGGGAGCCACCGGATTCCATGGCCTGTGCAAACTGTTACGGATCCAGGTGGTGGAACCTCTGTGCTGTGATGCAAGGAGGGATGAGAGGGGCGTAACTAAGTGCATACCCGGACCGACCCTGGCCACATGGTGGCTTAGTCGACTTCGTGAACCAAGGAGGGATCGTGAAGGTGAACCAGGTGCCACTCTGGGACCGACATTGTGAGAGCAGGCGACTCCCACGGGACTGATGGCTGAAGCTAACAGGCACATCAGATGAGCACAGCCAGTAGACAGACAGGCGGGCACAGCTGATAGACAGGCTGGCGGGCACTGGGACCTGAGGACTGAGGAGAGTGTAAGCACACAAACAACAATCTTGCACAGGCACCTCCATTTTGGAGGAGGTGCCTTATATAGGGGAAGTCCTCCGGCCTTTGGCCGGGGACTCTTTAGGGCGGCGCGCACGGCCCCTTTAAGAGGGAGGGAGTGCATGCGCGCCCTGAGCACAGTGCCCGGGGAACTGCGCACGGTGCGCGCACCCCGGGCTGACGTAGGAGGGGAGCAGGAGGACGTCGGACCAGGACCGCGGCAGTGAGGGGATCAGCGTATCTGCCCAGCAGGAGGTAGAGATGCCGACGCTACATATTCAAAAAGAATCATAAGAAAATCCACAAGAGATTCATCCAAACCCCAGCCTGATAGAAAAAAACCTAGTAGCGGATAATCCATATTCATGTGAAATTCAAGTGTGACGCTCACAGCCCTGCCCTGGGAAGATGGTGGGGGTACTTGGAGCAGGGTCAGATGTTAGGGGGATGTAGTCGTGGACCGGACCCGTTCCGTGCCCAGGGCCGTCACATTAAAAATGAAGGGCATTCGGTGTTGGTGTAACAAGTGGTGTTATTATGACTACGCCACCTGCGGTGCCTAGTGATGCGCCACCAGCGCTGCTAGCAGACCTCTGAGGCTGGATGTTAAGGCAGCTTGAGGTGTTATAACTCCCCACAGGCGGAGCTGGGCCTCAGGGCAGATGTGATAGGAGGATGGGGAGAGTAGTCTAGAGTCACTCAGATGCTGTGTGGTGCAGTGTGGAAATAGAGTCCGGAGGCCATAGGGATAGTCTTCCAGGTCTTTTACTCACAGTTTTCAAGCACAGCCGCAAGGCTTCTCCCTGTTCCTCACGGATGACTTCGGCCACCAGGGATGAGGGCTCAGCGCACCCAAGTGCTTCAGGTGCCTAGATCAGGACCCTCAGAGTGTTCCTAACTCTCCCCTTTTGAGTCCTCTCCTGTCCGTGTGTAGAGTAAGGCTGGGTATCCCTCTGGACTATCCACAGATTTGGGGCACGGCGGCAATTGCTGCTGCGTCCGTCCCGCGACGGGATCCACTGACAGAGACTTAAAGTGGCAAAGTCAGATATCGGGGGCCGGTACCCCTCTTGCAGCAGGAGTCCCTCTGGCTGGCCAGAAATAAGAGTACAGGTGGCGTACGCCGCTCCGTCCGTGCTCCCTGGGATCCTTTTGCTATGGAGCTCCACTATAGCTCCTGACCTTCTTAAGCAAGGGAACTTGACCGGGGTAGAGACTCTGTTAACTCGTCCCCGCTCCTCGTGTCGAGGTCAGAGCACGAGGACCGTGCATCTTCAGCACCCTGCAGGCTCCTACACAAGGCCACTGTCAGCTGTGAAGGCCACAATCAAAGAACATTGTTCTAAGATGGTTGACCATTATATATGAAACTATGTGTGCAAACTAAAAGTGTGTTCTACACCCTCCACCCACTACATGGTTCCCCTAACTTTTGGTTCCCCCCACTCGTGATCCTGCTGAGGCAGCACTATGGTGCATACTTGCCTCCCATAGGTCAGGAGTGTGTAGTGTTGGATGCAAGACAGGGTCCTGATTAGTACACCTTCCTTACCTGGGTGAGGAAACACTACACCTGCTGACAGGCTGCAGTATCCCCCTTGTGGCGACCGAACCCTCAGGGGCGCCACAGAAGTATATAATGGTTCTACATCACATGTAATGAGAAACATATCTAAACCAACATGAATATTATCCAATCTCTGTAAAATTTCCGCAGTTTTTGATGAAAGGTGGAAGTTCCATAGCAACCGGTTTTAGATAGTAATACAAGAATCTAGAAATTGGTTCAGATAGACGCCCATTGACTGAGACAATGGGCTGTCCCGGAGGGTCTTATAGACTTCTATGGACCTTTGTGAGCAAGTACAGGATGGGAACAGAAGGTTCGTGAACCTGTAATATGATAATAGCGGGAATAAATAAATATAATAACATATCTATGATACTACAGGAACTAGTCATCTCCTATTGTCCTCTAGGGTGACCATTGCTGACCGCAGGGGTTGGCACCCTAGAATTTGTACGACAATGGCGCCCCCACTCACAAGTTGTCTATCCCTAAAAGTCCCTGTAAGTCCCTGAACACTAATAGAGAGGGAGAGCACAGGGCTAGTATGATAGTAACGGGATTAGAAATATATATATATATAAATAAATCATCCACTGTAACTACATAAAAACGAGGTCGGCAGGGTATGCAAACAATATACAATGTAAGAGTAGGAGAGTATCTCGAGTCCAAAATGTAAATAAAGCGCAGCAAGGCAGCAATATAATATTGTACATTCTTGAATGCGGATATATATACAAGATATGACATCTGACAAATATGCCCATTGATTCATATATACCGTATTTTTCGGACTATAAGACGCACCGGACCATAAGACGCACCCCAAATTTTGGGGTGGAAAATAGGAAAAAAAATATTTTTTATAAGATGGGGTCCGTCTTATAGTCTGATTAGGTATCTTACCTGGGGGGGTGGTCGAGCAGGAGGCAGGATCCTTCAGGAAACCGGCCCGGCGGAAGTGGAGGAATGCTGCGGACCCTGGATACATGAAGCCGGTGCTGCAGCAGCTGTGAGTTGCGGTGATGGTGGATCAGGATCGCAGATTCCTCTGTTCCTTGCCTCAGGAACCCGGAGGCAGCAGAAGAGGTGAAATGCCAGTGTCTGGTTGGGGCCTGTGGACCGGCTGGGGCCTGTGGACTGGCCTGGGGCCTGGGGCCTGTAGACTTGCCTGGGGCCTGTGGACTTGCCTAGGGCCTGTGGACGGGCCTGGGGCCTGTGAACTTGCCTGAGGCCTGGACCTGTGAATGGGTCCGGCGGTGAGGCAGAGATCTACAGGAAAATGGCCGCCGGAGCTCCGGAAGCAGCACACGCTGCTCTCCCACACCGTCGGACACCGCTCACAGCCCGACAGAGGCCCCGGCTCCTCTGCCTCACCGCCGGACACCACTCACAGCCCGGCACAGGCCCCGGCTCCTCTGCTTCACCACCCGACACCAGCACAGGTACAGGCCCCGGCTTCAGCAGCATCTCACCTCTGCCGCCGCCGGAGGACCCTGCGATCCCCGCTCCACCGCCACCGGTAAAGTAACGTTCGGACCATAACATGCACCCCAATTTTCCTTCCAAATTTTGGGGAAAAAAAGTGCGCCTTATGGTCCGAAAAATACGGTAAATCCTTAGCCCTTCAGCTTGACCTCAAGCGAGAAGCTATCCTGATCTTAGATAGCAGTCACAATAATAGATCCAAATAATTCATAATGGAATGGTGAGCACAAATATACAGTGCCTACAAGTAGTATTCAACCCCCTGCAGATTTAGCTGATTTGATAAGATGCAAATAAGTTAGAGCCTTCAAACTGCAAACGAGAGTAGGATTCATGAACAGAAGCATAAATCTTACAAACCAAAAAGTAATGTTGCTCAGTTGAATTTTATTAAATTTTAAACATAAAAGTGTGGGTCAATTATTATACAACCCCTATGTTTAATATTTTGTGGAATAACCCTTGTTTGCAATTACAGCTAATAATCGTCTTTTATAAGACCTGATCAGGCCGGCACAGGTCTATGGAGTTATCTTGGCCCACTCCTCCATGCAGATCTTCTCCAAGTTATCTAGGTTCTTTGGGTGTCTCATGTGGACTTTATTCTTGAGCTCCTTCCACAAGTTTTCAATTGGGTTAAGGTCAGGAGACTGACTAGGCCACTCCAACACCTTGACTTTTTCCCTCTTGAACCAGGCCTTGGTTTTCTTGGCTGTGTGCTTTGGGTCGTTGTCTTGTTGGAAGATGAAATTACGACCCATCTTAAGATCCTTGATGGAGGAGCGGAGGTTCTTGGCCAAAATCTCCAGGTAGGCCGTGCTATCCATCTTCCCATGGCTGCGGACCAGATGGCCAGGCCCCTTGGCTGAGAAACAGCCCCACAGCATGATGCTGCCACCACCATGCTTGACTGTAGGGATGGTATTCTTGGGGTCATATGCAGTGCCATCCAGTCTCCAAACGTCACGTGTGTGGTTGGCACCAAAGATCTCGATCTTGGTCTCATCAGACCATAGAACCTTGAACCAGTCTGTCTCAGAGTCCTCCAAGTGATCATGAGCAAACTGTAGACGAGCCTTGACATGACGCTTTGAAAGTAAAGGTACCTTACGTCTGGAACGGAGACCATTGCGGTGGAGTACGTTACTTATGGTATTGACTGAAACCAATGTCCCCACTGCCATGAGATCTTCCCGGAGCTCCTTCCTTGTTGTCCTTGGGTTAGCCTTGACTCTTCGGACAAGCCTGGCCTCGGCACGGGAGGACATTTTCAAAGGCTGTCCAGGCCGTGGAAGGCTAACAGTAGTTCCATAAGCCTTCCACTTACGGATGATGCTCCCAACAGTGGAGACAGGTAGGCCCAACTCCTTGGAAAGGGTTTTGTACCCCTTGCCAGCCTTGTGACCCTCCACGATCTTGTCTCTGATGGCCTTGGAATGCTCCTTTATCTTTCCCATGTTGACCATGTCTGAGTGCTGTTCACAAGTTTGGGGAGGGTCTTAAATAGTCAGAAAAGGCTGGCAAAAGAGATCTTTAATCCACACATGTGAAGCTCATTATTCTTGGTGCCTGAACTACTTCTTAATACTTTAGGGGGACCAAACAGAATTCTTGTGGTTTGAGGGGTTGAATAATAAATGACACTCTGAATTAACTTTTAACGTTTTAAAAAAAAAAAAAAAGAATATTTGCTGCAGTGCATTTCCCACTTCCAGGCTGATCTACAGTACAAATGTCACAATGCCAAGTTAATTCCGCATGTGTCAACCAGCTAAATCTGCAGGGGGTTGAATACTACTTGTAGGCACTGTAAACATTAGTGTTAAAAAAAAGCACAGTTATAGACTGAACAACGTATAGATTTCATGGGCCATGATACTTATCAGTCCACATGTACGGTCTTCCAATGTATCTCGACGCATTTCTCCACCAGATGTTGGTTCATCAGGAAATCTATGGTAAATGGATAAATGTATAGATGCCCTGCAGCTAACCAAATGCAGGGCATCCCTACATTGATCCCTACATTTTTAATTAAGTTTAATAAAAGCTATATTTTAATTTTTTTTTTTCAAAACATTTTTTTTATTTTTCACTATAATTGTTAGCCTCCTTAGGGGACTTGAAGACGCAATTGTCCAATCGCCTGTGCTAGATACAAAGATGTATATATCAGAAATCATAGTCTCCTTTGAAGCATGGCCACAGTCAGGGTTTCAAAGGAGCTCCATAATGACAGGCACAGGGGTCATCAGCTGACACCAGGCTATAATGACAACCCATCGCCGACCCGCAATTACATCACAGGCACACCGATGGGCGGAGGGAATGACACGCACGCATGCTGTTGCGTGTTATGTATGTCAGAGCAGCGCTCCACCCGCGATTGTTAGCTGCAGGTCCTGGCTGTAATACACAGACATCACCTGCCGGGTATGGGGCTGGCTCACCCTGTGAGCCCGCTTTACACACTTGCTTCCAACTTGCTCAGTACATGTACGGCGGATGTTGTGAAGGGGTTAAATCTGCAGAATATCAATTCTTTCAATGTTTTCCTGCAGATTTCACCCATACTTATGAGTGGGGAAAAATTTGGACAAAAGCGCGTGTTTTTGCCACTTTATTTTTCCTTACAAAAGATGCAGATATGGTGTAGAAATCTCTGAATCAAATACTTAATATGTGAACAGACCCTTAGACAGGTTTGATAATGCTTCATGTGATGCAGCTTCAGCTGGTCTCCCCTACAATGTCACTGCTCACTTATATAAACTAAATGAAAGCTGCTCTATGATCGGCTGCTATGGCAGCAAAGACAGGATTTATTTTAGAAAAGTCTTCATACATATCTTTATCTGCATGGGATGACGTACAGAACGACAAAGAAGCTGAAGCTCGGTATGCGGGGGAGAGTCTGAGCCGCCAGGAGGGATTTGATAGGTAATGAGGTCATCGTACAGATCACATGACGTCAGAGACTGATTTCCTGTCAACACATTAGTGCATGTACTGGAATAGTTGTCAGGCTGGAGATCACATGACCCATTTCCCTATATTGAAGGGGGATGTGTAGATGTAACTGAGGTGTGATGAAATATACAGTACAGACCAAAAGTTTGGACACACCTTCTCATTTAAAGATTTTTCTGTATTTTCATGACTATGAAAATTGTACATTCACACTGAAGGCATCAAAACTATGAATTAACACATGTGGAATTATATACTTAACAAAAAAGTGTGAAAAAACTGAAAATATGTCTTATATTCTAGGTTCTTCAAAGTAGCCACCTTTTGCTTTGATGACTGCTTTGCACACTCTTGGCATTCTCTTGATGAGCTTCAAGAGGTAGTCACTGGAAATGGTCTTCCAACAATCTTGAAGGAGTTCCCAGGGATGCTTAGCACTTGTTGGCCCTTTTGCTTTCACTCTGCGGTCCAGCTCACCCCAAACCATCTCGATTGGGTTCAGGTCTGGTGACTGTGGAGGCCAGGTCATCTGGCGTAGGATCCCATCACTCTCCTTCTTGGTCAAATAGCCCTTACACAGCCTGGAGGTGTGTTTGGGGTCATTGTCCTGTTGAAAATAAATGATGGTCCAACTAAACGCAAACCGGATGGAATAGCATGCTGCTGCAAGATGCTGCGGTAGCCATGCTGGTTCAGTATGCCTTCAATTTTTAATAAATCCCCAACAGTGTCACCAGCAAAGAACCCCCACACCATCACACCTCCTCCTCCATGCTTCACGGTGGGAACCAGGCATGTAGAGTCCATACGTTCACCTTTTCTGCATCGCACAAAGATATGGTGGTTGGAACCAAAGATCTCAAATTTGGACTCATCAGACCAAAGCACAGATTTCCACTGGTCTAATGTCCATTGCTTGTGTTCTTTAGCCCAAACAAGTCTCTTCGGCTTGTTGCCTGTCCTTAGCAGTGGTTTCCTAGCAGCTATTTTACCATGAAGGCCTGCTGCACAAAGTCTCCTCTTAACAGTTGTTGTAGAGATGTGTCTGCTGCTAGAACTCTGTGTGGCATTGACCTGGTCTCTAATCTGAACTGCTGTTAACCTGCGATTTCTGAGGCTAGTGACTCGGATAAACTTATCCTCAGAAGCAGAGGTGACTCTTGGTCTTCCTTTCCTGGGGTGGTCCTCATGTGAGCCAGTTTCTTTGTAGCGCTTGATGGTTTTTGCAACTGCACTTGGGGACACATTCAAAGTTTGCCCAATTTTTCGGACTGACTGACCTTCATTTCTTAAAGTAATGATGACCACTCGTTTTTCTTTACTTAGCTGCTTTTTTCTTGCCATAATACAAATTCTAACAGTTTATTCAGTAGGACAATCAGCTGTGTATCCACCTGACTTCTGCACAACAAAACTGATGGTCCCAACCCCATTTATAAGGCAAGAAATCCCACTTATTAAACCTGACAGGGCACACCTGTGAAGTGAAAACCATTTCCGGTGACTACTTCTTGAAGCTCATCAAGAGAATGCCAAGAGTGTGCAAAGCAGTCATCAAAGCAAAAGGTGGCTACTTTGAAGAACCTAGAATATAAGAGATATTTTCAGTTGTTTCACACTTTTTTGTTAAGTATATAATTCCACATGTGTTAATTCATAGTTTTGATGCCTTCAGTGTGAATGTACAATTTTCAAAGTCATGAAAATACAGAAAAATCTTTAAATGAGAAAGTGTGTCCAAACTTTTGGTCTGCACTGTACTTCTGGATGACCCATAGATTATACATTTCTGGACAGTCCACTCATTACTCAGCATTGACGTTCTAAAACGTCAGTGGATTGTAAGCAGCCTGTACAAGATCGTGACTCTGTGAGTGGGGGAGTGCTGTACACAGCCAGACTTCCAAGACATAAGGCAATACATGGCTTATTACCATACTTACCATTAGTGATGAGCGAGTATGTTCTGTTAACCTTTTCGATGAGCATCTCGGGTGAACACATAGTATCTTCAGCAGGCTCGTAAATCTCGAGTAACGAGCATGCTCAGACTTACCATCTGTTTGGCTGTATTCACAGTGCTATAACAGCACTTGTGTTACAGATTAACAAGAAATTAGGAAGCAATTACCATGCTGCCTCCGCCAGATCCAGGAAACATGTGATCGCTAGCTGTAGGGAAGGAACAAGAGCTGCTGAAAAAAGTAAAAAAAGAGACCCAGCCAGTCTGAATCACTGTATCTAGCCCTGCCTCTATTGAAAAGAAAAATACGTTCAATATCTAAAAATCATTTCTATGTAAAGGGGAATGCAATTTGAAATGTTTTACTTGTCCTTTGTTTAAATAAAGTGAAAAATAGACACATTTCCTATTTTTAGTTACATTTTTCCCCTGATATAAGTGTGGCGCCCCTTAGGGTTCAGTTGCCACAAAGGTACTGCAGTACTGCACCTCACCCCGAGGTGTGGTGTCTCCCTTCACTCAGGTAAGGAGGGAGTGCTGCACGGAACCCCAAACACCTGCATCCAACACTACACTGCTCCAGGCCAGCAGGAGGGGCAAGACGCAATGTAGTTTTCTGCTGAGCCCTGTCCCTGGCTGGAGTGGGGGGAACCAAAGGTAGGGGAAACCAGTAGTGGGTGTGGGTGGAGGAAGTAGTTAGAGGAAGCACTTGTAGAAGGAGGTATAAATAGAGAAGCCATCTTAGAGAGTGTGTTCAGTCAGAGGACGACTGTCAGGGAGCAGAGTCTCAGTCAGAGCTCTGCTCCCCAAGCAGGGCCTAGTCTCAGAGGCCCAGGAGGGGAGCAGGGAGTAAGCTCCATTCTGCAGAAGGGATCCTAGGGGGTACGGCGAGTGCAGGCGGCACCCGTACACCCCAAACCTGCCAAGTGTCAGGAGGATCTAGGCCGCAAGAAGGGGGCCGGCCCCTGGCCCAGTCGTGCAGCTTCAAGCCTCGGCTGGAAAAACCGGAGGCTTCTGGCTTCTATAGCCAGTAGTCAAAACCCCCATTCCAATCCAAGTAAGGTCAAGCAGGTCTGTGCAACTCCGACGGACAGGAGGGGCTTCAGAGTACCCGAATAGGATACAGAGTGGGGAAGCTCAGGGCAGGAGGGAGAAAGACCCAGCGTGAAGTCGGTCTAGAAAGGCACACAAAAAAGTGGGGTTCTGCCAGGTACTCCCAAGCTGCCTGAGGAAGGACTGAACCCCTGCCCGGTGAACGCAGTGCGACGTGGGAGGCTTGCACCTGTACAGTGCACCTGTGGACTGTCTAAAGAACTGTGAGTAAAAATCTTGGATGACTGCACTGTACTGCCTCCGTCCCTTCTTTCACCGGCGCCATTCCGATCCCTGCACTACAACGCCCAGCGCAACCCACGCTCTCATTTCACTGCCCTGAGGCCTGCTCCACCTATGGGGAGCCGTTCCATCTCAAGCTGCCCTAGCACCTGCCTCAGAGGACTGCTGCAGCGCTGGTGATCCTCACCAGCCAACACAGGTGGCGTCACAAACTGTCCCTAACAATTATATCCCCTTTTTGCACTGACCGCTGTGGGTCATGGACCGGGCCAGCCACCATGATATCCCCCGCCAGCAGCGACAAGAGGCCCGGCTGCCGAGTACCCCACGGCCCTGGGGGCGCGTCATAAGCAAAGAAAAAATTTATATAAAAATGCATTGAAAATTAAGCCCCATGTATTGCAAAAAAAAAAGGCAAAACTTTTAAATATCTAAGCGAGAACATTCTTTTTAGGGCCCTTAAATGTGCATGTATGACAGGAATGGGGGGGAAACAGATTGGTTGTAAACTGGTTAAACAGCTAGAATACTGATGGCAAGTAATCTTTGTATATGGAAAAAAAATTGCTAGAGTGATTTTCTAAAAAGAAGACTATCAGCAGGTCGGTCTACAAATTAAAGTTTTTAGCTGCATTGTGACTGAGAAAATGTAGCTTTAATCTGGGGTATAATGCTTCCGATTTTTGGGAATTCTGTGACTCTGAAATGCTCTTGGCATTCTGCAGTAAGTGCTTTACCACATCTCTGCTCTGGAGAGACAGTTGTAGCATCCTTCCTGATGCCCATCCACATGCCCGTCCATATGCCTAGTCTTAGGGAACTCCCAGAAAGCATTTGTTAGCACTGTTAACAGTAAACTGCTGCTAGAGCCCTACAGAGAGGTACAACATGGTGAAACATCTTTTCAGATCTCCCATCTACAGTTGCCAGCAGAATACTGTAGCACTTTGCTGTTTCCGTCAGTCCCATAAATATTGAGTTGAAAATAACAATATGCATGTTTCACCATCACCCTATCAACCCCCCCCCACCACACACACACACGCAGGTCACCTGCAGATGTCCTGTTCTAGTGATCATAAGGGTCCCAGAATAATATAGGTGATAATTAGAGTTGGGAGAATTTATTCAAGTGAAGTTGACTTTTACAAAAAATCTGTATTCTTTTACATATTTTTTGTAGTTTGCTCTGTAGGAATTCAGCAAAATGGTCGCCACCATCTTGTTGAACTATACAAAAGGTTAAAAAACGAATGTCTCTGTTGCTCGTGGTCCCCAGTACAGTCCTCATCTCCTTTACTTACCATGACTGTGCACTGACACATCTTCCCGCTAGGTTGTGAGTAGACCCTGGAAGTCCCTGTGTCTGGAAGTCCTGGTCTAGAGTGCTTGTCGTAAGGTCATGGCACATGTCGTAACATCATCACTTGCTTCATGACTCTGGACCAGGAATTCCAGCTGCTAGTAGGCCCAGGACATTTCTTTGCATGCGCAGGGACATCCCAGGCCGAGTTATGGCCGGAAGTCCTGGCCTAGTGTGAAGATGACCGGGTTCCATCAGCGCACAATGGCGGTAAGGAGCAGGGCCAAGAACCTTGAAGGTCAGAGAGCGGAAAAGGTGAGAAGTGAGGTGAATATTAGTTTTTTTCGGTCTTTTTTTTCGACATCTTACCTTTACTATGCTTTAGGAGTCTTCCCATACCCCAGTATCCCAGAGCTTAATAAAGGAAATTGAATTTGCAGAGAATAAATTCACTCTAAATCGAATGTCTCGGTAAAATCCATGCGATTTGTCGCTAGTGATAAGTGTCATTATGGAAAAACCCTTTAAATGTTCATATTGATCAACCTCATCACAGCCAAGTGTATAATGGAAATAATCATTTTATAACTTCTCTCTATCAGACAAACCTATGTAGATTGCTTACAGGAATACTAAGTTGCGTATTAATAAAATCCATTAACACAAGTCATAAAATGAAATACTAGCTTTACTTAGAACAGAAGATTTCCTCAGTCTGAATAATGGCCTGTAAATGTTAGATTTATTGTGATATTTGTCATTTTTCTCCCCTGATAGGATGCAGTGGTGTTCGGCCATCCAGCTCCGGCACAATCTCTCATTCCATCAAGGAGAGATTATTATTCCACCATGTGCTCGGCTTCGGAAGCTTTGGAAAGGTCCTGATGGCGGAAGATACTATAACCCATCAAGAATTTGCTGTTAAGATCATCAGCAAAAGAGCCCTGCTAGCCGGAGGTGATAGGCTGGATGTGATGGTGGAGAGGCGAGTTCTTCAGCTGGCATCTGGAAGCCCCTTCCTCGTCCACGCGGACTTTGGATTCCAGACCAAGGTAGAATTGTGACTGCTTAGTGCTGAAAGGTCTTGCCACTACTTTGATGTTGATGACCTATTCGTCTGAATAGGAGCTGTCCTGCAGTACCAAGAGCGACCACTAAACCTTGTTAGCTCCGTACACTGTTTACATCCGGCTTTTGGTGGAGATGGTAACAGCTGATCGGACCCCACCAATCTGATATTAATGACCTATTCTAATGCTAGGTACATCATGAGAGTGGAAAACTCCTTTAAGAAATGTCACTGAATGCAACCAAGCTTCACTGATCAATGGCCAATACCTCTGCCAGAGACAAACTCTACAGAGGTGATATAGAGGGGGTATTAATGTTCAGACCAAAATGGCTCTGTATAGTCTTGAATGTGGCTGAGCTGAAATACCAGGCACAGCTCATGGGCAGAAGCACTTTTTTTCTGGAAGAAAAGCAATTTTTTCCTAACCTGAACAACCCCTTTATCCCCATAAAGAAGCAGCAGAGGCTGTAAGAGAGCAGCATTTTCAGTTGTTTTTTCATCTCCGCAGTCTAAAAGCTGTGACTTTTCTATTCTTCTGTCACCGTAGTTCTTTGAAGGTCTATATTTAATTTTGCATGAAGCGTAGTATTTTTAACTGCACCGTTATAGAGTGCACATTGTATTGGATAAGGTGTCTGCATTTTTTATAGGTTGGATTGAAAAAAATAGCAAGTTTGCTGGTATTTTGAGGGTTTTATGGCACTTACATAATATGATAACTTTTATGATAATGGTGAAACCAGATTTATATGATTTTTATGTTTTGCTACATTAGCATACTGAAAAAATAAAACAAAACAAAAACATTTTTTTGTGTTGGTGTTTTACAAGACTCATAACATTGTTGTTGTTAACAGCTGTTTTTTTGCACAGCTTGCGCTTTACGTTGGTATTATTTGGGAGTACACAACACTTTATAACTATCTTTAATTCCACTTTTTGGGAAGCGGGATACACAGAAAACAGTTACTGTATGGCAGCCCTATACAAAGCAGAGAGATAAGATTAAGGCTTTGATTCATCATTGCCTTTACGTCTGGTTTTTGTCTGGTTTTGTGCGTTTTTGCCTTTTTTTTATTTGCACCCAATTCATTACTCTACTTGCGCCTTTTTTGCAGTCTATTTTGTATCAGCTTTTCTGCTTTTTTTCACTTTGTGGGCAGAGTTTAGTGATTCCAGATGTTTTTACCTGATTCATCAATTGTGATTTTTTTAAGTTGCAAATATGACGCAGTCTTAATTTCAATCCCCTTTGGCGTATTTTTTGAGTATGCCAGGTTTTTTGCCATATTTTTGGACCTATTCGAAAATGTGTGATTTTTGGGGCCAAAAAGTTGCAAAAAACACTTCAAGGCAGAAAACGAGCATTTTTTCCTTTGTACCAAATTCTTGAATTGTGTGCGCCATTTTGAAGAATTTGGCACCAAAAGTCAGCAACAAATACCACAAGACCAAAAAGGAAAGTGATTAAAACTATTCAAATTATGAATCTGGGCCTATGTCTATAATTAAAAGAAAAATAATTACCAAACATTGGCTGAAACAAGAATTTCTACATGTATTTATATATTAGATATCATTGTTTAGAATTTTAGGGGTCACAGCAGTTAGGCCACCTTTTGTATTGAGTGACTACATATCTTACCAATATGCTTTAACTTTCTTGGATGGAAAACCCCTTCAAGTAGTGAAATGTGTATTTGTCTTTACTGTATAATAAATGCTAATGTTCCATGTTACAGATGAATGTTTTTCTTGGTATGGAATACATGAGCTGCGGGGACTTTTACCAACTTCTACACAGGAAGGGGCCGCTTGACATCACCAGTGCCAGGTAATGTGTTTAAGGAGTTGTCCAGTCTCAGAAGAAAAATCAGCAGTCTCTCTATGTGACTGCAGACTGACAAATTGTGAAAGTATGCAACGTGCACACAGTCAAGATTTCCCTGTATACCCCGTTCAGGTGGGCGATCCTGTGATTACGGGTACAATTTTCATACTTGTGATCACATGCCAACTAGTCTCACCCGGCTTCTTCAAATAGGAGAGAATTGAGAGACGTGCAGGAGTATAGTCGGCATCTAATCATAAGTATGTAATTTGCATACGTGCATTCTCGAAACTGCAATATTGACATTGTGCGCTGTTTACACCATCACGATTCGGCAGTCACATAGAGGGAATAATATAGAATAATGCTCCTATTGACTCATATGAATTCCCAAGTTTACAATCTGTGGGATCTGATACTTATTCATTTTCTCTTTGTCAGATTCTATGCCGCCGAACTAGTGTGTGGGATCCAGTTCCTCCATTCTAAGGGCGTCATCCACAGGTAATGTAGCCAGTGTGAGGCTGAGTCACACCAGCGTATATTCTCTCATCTAAGAGAATCCAGACCATTATACAAATCACATTTTGATTAAACTCTGAAAAGAATTTGATCATAGTGTGATCCAATTTATTCTGATGTGGAGAAGATGGAAAAAAAATGTCTCCATCTTTTCCATTCTGTCAGTCTGTGGAAATCGGCCTGCACTCAGATGTTATCCGAGTGCAGTCCGATGTTTTCCATGGACTCATAGACTTGCATGGCCGAGTGTGATCCGTTGATTGGATCCAACTTAGGCATTCTGCAATTGGTCCAAGGAAAAAAATCAGACAAGTACACGAGCCCATTAAATAATATTGGTTCCAGTGATATCCGATGTTTTGTCAGATCACACTCAGCCTGGTTTTTTTTTAAACAATGTTTTACTTCAAAGAAATAATCATTTGCTGATAAGCACAGGAACATTTTATTTAATCACATCCAATTGTGAAAATTATTATTATTCTAAAATCTATTGATTAAAATTACCTTTTATTGATGGGAAAACCCCTTTAAAGCTCAGCTGCAGTCAGTCCCTCCACCCTGGTGACCTGCAGACTGATGCCTGTAGCTGGTGTCTAGTAGTCCTATATGGTATCACTGTCAGGAAGCTGCAGATGAGCGGCGGTCACATGGAATACAGTGATCCCTGCGGTGGTACAGGGCATATAGTAAAGGAGTTATCTCAGAGGAAAGTACAGCAGGGAGAGAAAATAGGTTTATTCTCCTATATCATCATTTCACCACAGATAGAAGAAGAACACTTACTTAGGTTCATTTTCTTTTTCTTACAGAGACCTGAAGCCCGAGAACCTCCTGGTGACTGATACGGCCACATTAAGATCACGGATTACGGTCTTGCACTTGAGAACATGCACGGAGAGCGGACAGCCACCACTTTCGCTGGGACCATGGGTTACACGGCTCCTGAGGGGAGAATAGAAGGCTTTTATCTGTTGTATTTAGAAGGATTCCGGATACTTTCACATTGATGAGCTTTATTTCGGCGAGTTCATCAATATAAAATCATTGAGGATCGGATCACACTGATCAGCTGTTCTTACCCCTGGCTGCAACCTGATGGAAACAGAGCAGAACATCGCACCTCTGTACTGTTTAGTGGTCAGTGCCAAGAAATGCAGATCAGCCCGTGTTTCTTTCCATAGGGGCTAATCTGTAGTACCAGCAGCCGCCACTAACCAGTGACCGGTGCTGTGATGTCTGTTTATTGGTTATATCCAACCACTGGCGGAGGAAATAACAGTTAATCAGTGGGACTGCCGGGCGTTGGCCCCCACCAATCTTATATTGATGACCTGTTCTGGTTATCAATATTAGAGCACTAGAAATCCATTGAAAGTATTTTCAATATATCACCCATCCACAGAACAGAGAAAAAATGTGTGACCTCTGAGTGCTTCACTACTGTGAGCCGCACAATCGCCAAATGGGAGGAGCATCGTCTCCTATTCCTCCTAGCCTGCATGTCTACATGGATGGTGAACTATGACCAACCAGGTGTAATGCTGAGTTATCCGGACCAGAGATGTCCTAAAGTGGCAATAACATGTGCAATAATGATACAGGAAAATCTATTATTTTATGTGCACTTATTACATTTATTAGATAACAAGTATCTGAAATATCAAGTACATCGGACTAAGCTGCTCTGTGTATATAATACAAGACAAGCCGCCACCTCAGTATTATCAGCTATGTCACAGATCGCTCCTTAACCCCTTCATGACATATGGCGTACATGTCGGTCATATGTCATGTCCCTGCCTTTGATGCGAGGTCGCACGCCGAGCCCGCATCTTTTCCTGCGGATGATGGTTGATTTAATCTTTAACAGCTGCTGGTGTAACACTACTCCGCCTGCAGCCATTAACATGTTAGATCTCGCTGTCAATCTCTGACAGTGGCATTTAACATGGCTGGCGGGGGGGCGCGTTTTTCTACATGCCCATCGGTGCGCCCCTGACATGATCACGGGGTGCTGATGGGTTACCATGGCATTCGGGGGTCGCTGAAGATCTCCATGCTTGTCATGACAGTACTCCTGTGAAGGCCACCGTTTAGCTGGCATTCATAGGAGATTGTAATTTTAGCTATACATAGCTGTGCATCAGCAGTCAGACAGTCAAAGCTTCAATTCCCCTAAGGGAACTGATAAATATAGGAAAAAAAGTAAAAAAAATGTTTTTAAAAATATAAGGAAACTAAAAAATACAGAAAAGTTCAAATCACCCCCCTTTTGCCCCATTAAAAATAAAACAATTAAAAAAAAATAAAAATACACATATCTAGTATCTCTGTATTGCTGTGTTTGTAAAAGTCCGATCACTCAAAATCTAAAATTAATCTGATCAGTAAAGAAAAAATCAAAACACCAGAATTAAGTTTTTTTGGCCGCCGCAACATTGTAATAAAATGCAATAAAAGGTGATCAAAACATTGTATCTGCCTCAAAATGATATCAATAAAAATGTCATCATGTGTTTGGTATCTGTGTAATTGTACTCACCTGGATAATCATAAAGCCAGGTCAGATTTAACATACAGTATAGTTAACATGGTAAATAAAACAAAAATTGTAAAATTACACTTTTTTTGCAATTTTAACATGCTTGGAATTTTTTTACCACTTTCAAGTGCATCACATGATAAAATGAATGGCGTCATTCAAAACTACTGCTCATCCTGCAATAAACAAGCCCTCATACGGTTATGTGGATGGAAAAATAAAAAAGTTATGGCTCTTGTAAGAAGGGAGGAAAAACTGAAAATCGCCCAATTTTGAAGGGGTTAAAGTTTGAGCTGGTAGCACACTGAGCTGAGCGTTGTCACAATCGTATATATTACATTCATTCTGATTTTTCATATCATTTATTAATTTCATTTATGGAGCATAATTATGAAAGATCCTTTTTGTCTCTTGATTAAGTAGTAAGACTTACTGTCATTTAATATAGAATCACATAACAATATGAGTGACATGTAAGAACGGTGATATACAAGAGGTAGCACTACTAATAATGCTTCTCTATGGCAGATCATGGACAAGGAGGAGTATAACGCCGGAGTAGACTGGTACTCGTTTGGAGTCATCTTAAATGAAATGCTTACCAGTGAGTGTAACTACCATCCCTCACTCTTTGATGAATCATCCTCCGGCGCCAAGGACATCATTGAACAGCTCCTCCAGGAAGATCCTGTCCAGAGATTAGGAGTCAATGGTAACATCCGAGAACACCCCTTCTTCCAGAGAATTGATGGGGTCTCAGTCAGGGTCGGACTGGGGTGCCTAGGGCCCACCAGGGGAACTGACTCTAGGGGCCCACACTACAGCCCACCTAAACGGTTTTATTACTTGTTATGTTTTTCTATAATGTACTATAATTACATGTTTGGCCGCGCTGTGGAGCACCAAGCGGCAGGACTTTCTTCGAACAGTCATTCCGTACTGCCAGAGTCCCTTTAATGGTAACTTGTCACCTTGAAAAATGCTATTTATCTGCAGATATAGGGGTAATCTGCAGGTAAATAGGGTGTAAAGCCTGGTTAGACGGCTTATTGGAAAAGCATTGGCTACACAGAGAAAATTACATTTTATTCTCCCTGCCGCCACTCGCTTCCTGTCATAGGGTCGGTGAGGGTGCTGCAATAACGTCCGGCACCTTGATTGTGACATCTTCCATGGAGGCCAACCTCAGGCTGAGCTTCATTGAATGACTAACATGGCAGCAGCACCTGGCAACTAGTGCTGAGCGAACGTGGTTGGATAAGGTGTGATCCCAGCATGCTCGGGTGTTATCCAAGTATCTTGTAGTGCTCTGCTACTATGCTCGAGTCCTCGGGGTAGCATGTTTTACGGAGGTAGACAGACGCAACACATACAGGAATTGCCGGTTTCTTAGGTAATCCCTGCATGTGTTGCTTCTGTCTATCACCGCAAAACATGCTACCCCGGGGACTCGAGCATATTAGCAGAGCACTACAAGATACTCGGATTACACCCGAGCATGCTGGGATCACACCTTATCCGACCAAACTCACTCACCACTAGTTGCCAGGTACGGCTGCCATGTTAGTCATTCAATGAAGCTCAGCCTGAGGTTGGGCTCCATGGAAGTGTCACAATCAAGGTGCCGGACGTTATTGCAGCACGCTCACTTTGTAGTTCGCGGTGACTGTAATGTCTCTTATCCGACCACGCTCACTCAGCACTACTGGCAACCGAACAGCAACCTGCAACTGCGTCACAGGGGGCAGAAGGGAACAGGAGACTGCATGCACCGGCCATTGTGCTATCTAAATGCCGCTGTCAGTGATTAAAAAGGGCACTTAAATACTCAAAACAGCAGCAATCAAGGCGAGCTCTGATCACTGCTGTTACAGGCAGACGCCGGCTATGTAACACAGCCGACATCTGCCCGGTATGGAGCAGGCTCAGCTCCTGAACCCGCTCCATACAAGCACATCCCAATGGTGACAGTTATGACAAGGTTAGCAAATTTCACTTGTCTGTTCCTAAATGTGGAAAGACAAATGGAATTCCCTAACACATGTGAGCAAGTCCTAATAGATTTAGTAAAGGTGCCCCAAGCATATGAATGTTACTACACACCACAATGGACTCTTACATACACGCATCTTACAAAAATGCATATTATTCCAGATACGTAAACACATACAAACATGCAGACGCGCACAAACACATGTGAAAGAGACCTAATAGATGTAGTAAAGGTGCCTCAAGCATATGAATGTTATTACACACCACAATGCACAGTTACATACACGCATCTTACAAAAATACATATTATTCCAGATACGCAGACACATACAAACATGCAGACACGCACAAACACGCAGACGTGAACAAACACGCAGATGCGCACAAACACACAGACGCGCACAAACACATCAGTACATGAATACATCATCTGAACCACCATCATTTGTAATATCAGGTCAGACCCATATATCTTTGTATCGCATAAACCTACAACTCCCAGTATGTAATTAACAATAGAGATACTGGGAGTTATCAGTCATCATCAGACTGCGGACCATACAGGAACCACAGTACTGGCGAGACACAGGCAGGATCACAAATGAACATTTACATCCAGGTATCTTACCTGAGAACGTCTTCTCTGATTAGAGTCGTTCTCCTTCTTTTCGCCTCCATCTTGTCCAGACCCCTTGAGGACTTTTCTCATCCACAGCTCGTCTCTGCAGACTTCCATCTTCTCCGGTCTTCTGCAGCTCATTCCCACACGATGCCCTTAAAGATAGAGTCATTATAATGCTCCTGAATAAAAATATCTACACTGAGCCCCTGAATAAACCTAACTCTTACAATGCTCCCTGCACAAAACATGACATACACTCTACCCCTCTTATGGTACCTGCTCTCCACACTGTCCTCTCCTTACCATACTGGGCCCCCTCTTCACACTGTCCTCTCACACTGTGTCCCCCCTATACTGCCCAGTCTCTATACTGTGCCCCTTCATCACACTCCCCCTCCTCAGCATACTGTTCCCCCCTTTCTGTGCCCTCACACTGTTTCCCCCATACTGCCGCATCTCCATACCTTCCCCCACACTACCTAGTCTCTGTGCTGTGTCACCTCACACTTTTCTCCCTCCATACTGTCTCCTCACACTATTCCCCCACTCTCCGTACTGTTTCCTCATACATCCCCCTTCTGTTCCCGCACCCATTCCCACACCTCCCCTAGTTATTTCACACATCTCCCCATTCTGTCTCCTAAAATTTCTCTCCCATCTCTCTCCAAATATAATAAATCTTCGGAAGACCACACAGACATGCAGAAGCGTGCTTACACACACACATACTAAGGGCTCTTTCACACGTCAGTACATGCGATGACAGTTTCCACAAGTACCAGAGACATTGGTACACGTAGACCCATTCAAATGAATGTTTTTACCTGCTGCACCTCCCGCAAAACGTCCCACACACTGATGACAGCGCTCTTCCCAAGCACCGGGTGCTGAACACTGCTCTCATCATAGATCCCTGCCGGCGCTGCAATCAGCAACAGCAGGGTCAATGATGAGAGTAGTAGTCTACTCCCGCCGTGTCCAACTGTAAAAATAGGAATAAAATAAAAAAAATCCTTATACTCACCTCTCCTAAGTGTCACCCGCTGTAATCCGTGCGAGCGCTCACGCCGAGGAGAATGACTCCTGCAGCGAGCGGGCCCCGGAGCTGCGCTCAACAAGGGGTGCCCTGTCAATCACTGAGCACAGCTCTGGGGTCCGCTCGCTGCAGAAGTTGTTCTCCTCGGCGTGAGTGCTCGCACGGATTACAGGGGGTGACACTTAGGAGAGGTGAGTATAAGGATGTTTTTATTTTATTCCTATTTTTACAGTTGGACACGGCGGGAGTAGACTACTACTCTCATCATTGACCCTGCTGCTGCTGATCGCAGCAGGCAGGGATCTATGATGAGGGCAGCACCCAGCTCTTGGGAACAGCGCTAACTGTACATTGATTCCCAAGCGCTGGTATGTGTCACACGGATGACACACAGGTGGACACGGATATCTCCAGTCCCGTAAATATCAGGACATGTGAAAGAGCCCTAATATACACACGCAGATACACATACTCACAGAAATGGGGACACGTACACACGCAGGCAAGCACTCACAGAAATGCACACGCAGTCATGCTCAGACACACTCAACCAATCACATACAAAAATTCAGACACGCAGGGAAGCATGCATACATGTGTGAAGACACATATACACATGTAGACATGCAGGCACTCAAATACACACACACACACACATGCATGCAGGCATATACACACACATGCAGGCAGGCATATACACACACACTGTACACACACAGCCATATACACAAACTGTACACACATGCATATACACACAGGTAGGCATATACACACACACGCAAGCATATATACACACGCTTCGCAGGTATATACACACACACTGTACACACACAGGCATTTTCACACACACTGTACACACACACGCAGGCATATACACACATGAACTGCAGGCATATACACGCACCAGCAGGCATATACAAAGTAACACACACACAGGCATATGACTCACCCATAAAACGTTATTGAATATTTGGCACGGTGCTCTTGATATGAAATTGAAGCAGTGACAGCTGTAGGCCTGCAGTCTTGTTTCCAATTCCAGGCCAGGCCTGGTTGGAGAGTTGAACTGTAGAGTGCTGCAGGTCACCGTCCACATATCCAGCCCCGGAACCGGTATAAAAAAAACCAGAGTCAGAGCAGGAGAGAAGGGGGCGGTGCCACCACCCGGGAGCCAGTATTACTACAGGGGAGCAGGCCAGGGCAGATATGGAGCCGGGATAGGACGTATCAGAAGCCCGGGAGCAGGGAGAGCAGAGCGAGACGTCGGCTTCGGTGGCGCCGGCGTCTCAGAGGCCGGCCCTGGAGCAGAGAGAGAGCACTGCAGAGCGCGGGCGCGCGTATCAGAGGCCAGAAGAGAGCGGCGTCAGTGTCACCTGACACCACAGTCTGCCAGCCAGCGGGAAAGCAGAGCGCGGTGCGTGTCACCGCCCAGAAAGAATCCGTCCTCTCAGTGTCAGAGACTCACGTGGTAAGTATGCTGCATGCACGTCACTGCAGGCCCGCTGTCACCAATGAATGTGCCGTGCGCGCGACACTACATTTGATTCAGCCGCGCTTTTAAAGGGCCCCCGCCACCAATTTTCTCACTCTCATATCGGGGCCCACCGGGAAATTTCCCGATTTCCCGCCAGGCCAGACCGACCCTGGTCTCAGTGGAAGCCCTTAGGATGGCCCCACCATACATCCATGTAGTAAGTATATGTACAGAATTGTCACATGGATCTGAATAAGATACTCTCCCACAATCTTCTACGCTTTTGGCTCTGTGATACATTATGTTTAACCCCTTTAAATCCCATGACGTACTAATACGCATCTGTGCCCTGGGACTTAAGAGCCTGACCCGTATTAGTACGTCATCGCGATCGCGTGCGCACACAGGCTGCGCGGGCGCGATCGCCGCCGGGTGTCAGCTGATTGTTACAGCTGACACCCGATACTATGTGCAGGGAGCGGTCCCGAAGTCAATCGCAGCATTGCGGTGGCTAAGGTGAGGTGATCGCAATACTCACCTCCTCTTCCGGCCTCCAGTGCTGTCTGCCATGGCTTCCCGGGTGTTGCCATGACGACCCGATGTCTTCATGACAACATCCGGGTCACCAGACAGCAGGAAGATTTTTTGGTCATGCGCAGTGCATGACCAAACAATCTTCTCTCTGTGCAGCACTGACTGCCTGCATAGCACAGGGATGGTGCTCCATCCCTATGCTATGCAGGCGATCAGAATAAAAAAAGTGAAAGTCCCAGAGTGGGACAAAGTAAAAAACTAAAAAAACTCTCAGAAAGTGAAAATAATTTAAAAAAAAATTGTAAAAATATTAAACAAAATTAAAAAAATAATCCACCAAAAATAAAAATATAATGTACCCATCAATAAATATTATTATGAAAAAAAACAAACAAAACAATAGTACACATATTTGGTATGGCCGCGTCCAGAACATCTTGACCTATAAAATTGTCCCACTAGTTAACCCCTTCAGTGAACATGGTAAAAAAAAGAAATAAAAAACGAAGCAAAAAATAATGCTTTATCATCATACCGCCAAACAAAAAATGGAATAACACGTAATCAAAAAGACGAATATAAATAAAAATGGTACCACTGAAAACGTCATCTTGTCCTGCAAAAAACAAGCCACAATACAGCTCCATCATCTGAAAAATCAAAAAGTTATAGCTCTCAGAATAAAGCGATGCAAAAAAACAATTTTTTCTATAAAATAGCTTTTATTGTGTAAAAGCGCCAAAACATAGAAAAACTATATAAATGTGGTACCGCTGTAAACGTACTGACCAGAAGAATAAAGCTACCTTATCAATTTTACCACTCGCGGAGTAGAATAAAAAATGTAAAAAAAAAAAACAATTCCTGAATTGTTGGTTTTTGTTTATTCTGCCTCCCAAAAGCAGGAATAGAAAGCGATCAAAAAATATCACATGCCTGAAAATGGCACCAATAAAAACGTCAACTCATCCCGCAAAAAACAAGCCATCGCATAACTCTTTCGGCCAAAATATAGAAAAATTATAGCTCTCAAAATATGCAAAAACTAGATTTTACAAAATATGAGTCTTTTAGTGTGTGACAGCTGTCAATCATAAAAACCCGATATCATTCTGGTATCTCTGTAGTCGAACCAACCCAAAGAATAAGGTCGTCTAATCACTTATACCGCACTAGGAACGGCGTAAAAAATAAACGCTAGGGCTGGGGTTGGGGTTAGGGTTGTGCTAATGTTAGGGTTGGGGTCAGGGCTGGGCTAGGGTAGGGTTAGGGATGTTTTTTTTCTCAAAAGTAAAAAAAAAAAAAAAAAAGATGACGATATGGCAACTAGTGTTGAACGCAAGTGCTCGCTACTTGAGTTTGCATCAGGTGCTCGGGTATGCATTGAGTATCGCGAGTGCTCGAGTCTCCGCTCCATATGCTTCGCGGCCAAAAAAAACTCGCGGGGATTGCCTGCCATGCATGAGCAATCCCCGTATGTTTTTTTGGGGTGTCTAATAACCATGAAACATACAGGACGGGGACTCGAGCATGTCACTTGAGCACCCATGATACATGGTGCATACCTGAGTACCCGATGCAAACTCAAGTAGCGAGCACTTGCGCTCAAGACTAGTGACAACTTATTCAATATGATGACCTAATGTCATCAAATTCTGTGTCGTATCTCTTGGCTCAAAATGTTCACTATACCCCTTGATAAAATCCTTGAGGGGTGTAGTTTCCAAAATGGGGTCACTTGTGGGGGGTTTCAACTATTTAGGCACATCAGGGGCTCTCCAAACGCGACATGGCGTCCGCTCTCGATTTCAGCCGATTTTGCGTTCAAAAAGTCAAACAGTGCTCCTTCCCTTCTGAACTCTGCCGTGCGCCCAAACACTGTATTTTCCACCACATATGGGGTATTGGCGTACTCAGGAGAAATTGCACAAACGTTTTTGGGGTCCATTTTCTCCTCTTACCCTTGTGAAAATAAAAAAATTGGGGCTAAAACATCATTTTTGTGGAAAAAGTTTGATTTTTTTATTTTCACGGCTCCATCTTATAAACTTCTGTAAAGGACTTGGGGGTTCAAGGTGCTCACCACACATCTAGATAAGTTCCCTGAGGGGTCTAGTTTCCAAAATGGTGTCACTTGTGGGGGGTTTCCACTGTTTAGGCACATCAGGGGCTCCCCAAATGCAACATGGCGTCCGCTAATTATTCAAGCAAATTTTACATTCAAAAAGTCAAATGGCGCTCCATCCCTTCCGAACCCTGCTGTGCACCCAAACAGTGGTTTTCCCCCACATATGGGGTATCTGCTTACTCAGGAGAAATTGCACAACAAACTGCATGGTGCAATTTCTCCTGTTGCCCTTATGAAAATGCAAAATTGGGGGCTGAAAAACATTTTTGTGGGAAAAATGTGAAAATTTTATTTTTACGGCTCAATGTTATAAACTTCTGTGAAGCACCTGGGGGTTCAAGGTGCTCACCACACATCTAGATAAGTTCTCCGAACCCTGCCGTGCGCCCAAACAGTGGTTTTTCCTCACATATGGGGTATCTGCTTACTCAGGAGAAATTGCACAACAAATTTTGGGGTCCATTTTTTCCTGTTACCCCTGCAAAAAGAAAAAAAATGGGTCTAAAGTAACATTTTTGTAAAATAAGTTAAATGTTAATTTTTTTCTTCCACATTCCAAAAATTCCTGTGAAGCACCTGAAGGGTTAATAAAGTTCTTGAATGTTGTTTTGAGCACCTTGAGGGGTGCAGTTTTTAGAATGGTGTCACTTTTGGGTATTTTCTGTCATAAAGACCCCTCAAAGTGACTTTAAATATGATGTGGTCCCTAAAAAAATGGTTTTGTAAATTTTATTGGAAAAATGAGAAATCACTGGTCAACTTTTAACCCTTATAGCTCCCCAATAAAAAAAATGTTGGTTCCAAAATTGTGCTGATGTAAAGTATGCATGTGGGAAATGTTATTTATTAACTATTTTGTGTGACATCTCTCTGATTTAAGGGCATAAAAATTCAAATTTTGAAAATTGCAAAATTTTCGCTAAATTTCCGTTTTTTTCACAAATAAACGCAAGTGATATTGAAGAAATTTTACCACAAACATGAAGTACAATATGTCACGAAAAAACATTCTCATAATCAGGGGGATCCGTTGAAGCGTTCCAGAGTAATTACCTCATAAAGTGACAGTGGTCAGAATTGTAAAAATTGGCCTGGTCATTAACGTGCAAACCACCTTGGATTGTAAAGGGGTTAATATCAGGGTTGGAAAATAATTTGGACTACGTTAATGTTTACATTACTATTATAAATGATCGGGCTGGAAAATGTAATTTATTAATGGTGCATGTCTAGTCTATAGTATTGCACTTCTTTCAGACTCTTGCAGGCTATACGCAAATAATTAACTAGTTATATGTTCTGTCAGGTGCAAATCATTTAATCTGGCAAAAGAATTGCATAGGCATCTGTAGCTGGAGAAAGAGAAGATCCTTGGCTAAAAAAAATTGAAATGAGTTCTCCATAAGGACCACAATGTTTTGATCATTTTTCAGGCAGACATGGAAGTGAATCTAAAGAAAATTAGTTTGCATTTATCAACAATAATTCTCCTTTTTATAGTCTCCACTGCTGATTTTGACCAGAAGAAAAATAAAACAACAAATATGAACCAATTTTGTAAAAAAACAGAACTGATGGAGCTGTCCCAATTTGGAAGAGTCTGTTAACAGATCAAAGTGTTCAGCGTTGAAGTGATATAAGTACAGATTGTACTTATTTAAACACTTCTCATTCTAACCATACTTAAGCTATTGCCTATTACCTGCACATAATTCTGCATCCTATATATGATGAGACAGGAGTATGATTGGCCATAGAGATAATTAGTGGCACTGCAGCTCACTGAAGTGACTAAACTTGAGCTGCAATGCTTGTGCTGGTTTTGTCTCTACAATATTACATTTACAGAGATAAGCCAAAGACAAGCAAAATACCCAAATAACTGGAAGTAAATGGATAAATTGCACAGTGCAAAAATAATGATAAATAATAAAGGGTATTTAGTTAACATAATTTTGATCAAAGTAATGTAAAAGCCATCCTACCATGTCACGGTAACCCTTATGGGACAGTCCTAACTCTAATATTAAAACCTTAACATTTGTCAAGTGACATGCATATGGATAAGGGCAGAGAGACTGAACCCCTAGTAGAAACATAGACCTGAGAGGCAGAATGAACCTTTCAGCTCAGACAAAGGGCAGCCACACCCTTATATGCACTAAAGCAAACTAAAATACAAAGAAAAAACCTGGGAGTCTGAACTGAAACGTAAATTGATGTGCATGCAAAATGTAAATGCATGTTCACATAAGGCCACTAGACAGAGAAAAACCAAAGACAAGCAAAATACCCAAATAACTGGAAGTAAATGGATAAATCACACAATGCAAAAATAATGATAAATAATAAAGGGTATTTAGTTAACATAATTTTGATCAAAATAATGTAAAAGCCATCCCAACATGTCACAGTAACCCTTATGGGACAGTCCTAACTCTAATATTAAAACCTTACCATTTGTCAAGTGACATACATATGGATAAGGGCAGAGAGACTGAACCCCTAGTAGAAACATAGACCTGAGAGGCAGAATGAAGCTTTCAGCTCAGACAAAGGGCGGCCACACCTTTATATGCACTAAAGCACACTAAACTACAAAGAAAAAACCTGGGAATCTGAACTGAAGCGTAAATTAATGTGCATGCAAAATGTAAATGCATGTTCACATAAGGCCACTAGACAGAGAAAAACCAAAGACAAGCAAAATACCCAAATAACTGGAAGTAAATGGATACATCGCACTGAAGTGACTAAACTTGAGCTGCAATGCTTGTTGTGATGGTTTTGTCTCTACAATATTACATTTACATTTCAAAACGTTCCTTAATATTGAGCAATTTTTTTTCTATACTTCAAGTCAAGACTATTTTAATTAGTCACCAATTTTCACCATGACTTTTTCTGCATCTTTTCTATAGCCAACTAAGCCTAAACCAAAGTTCCGTGCTTTTAAGCTTGACAAGATCCAAGCGGCAGAGGCTACATTATCTATAACACCAGAGGACCAGGCCGTGTTCAGAGGGTTTTCATTTGTCAACTAGAAAACCCTCAACAAGACACCTGCTCAATAATATCAGAGCAAGCTGCATACCTGAGCTTCCAGAAGATCATGCAGAGAAGAGAAGAAGATCGGATGTCCAACATCATCAGGGACCTCCCCATCGATAACTATAAGTGATAAATATAGATAAAAATACGTAAGAAAGAATAAGTATAAGTAAGAAAAGATAAGAAAAGATAAGTATAGGTAAAAAAAGTATAGGTAAATATAAGAATAGATAAGTAAGGATAAGTGTAGGTACAAGAGGATAAGTATAGGAAAAAAAGATAAATATAGGTAAGAAAGAATAACTATATGTAAGTATTGGTAAGAAAATATAAGAATAGGTAAATATAGGTAAGAGAGGATAAGTATAAGTAAAAATGATAAGTACAGGTAAGAAAGGGCAAAAAAGGATAATTATAAGTAAATATAGGTAGGAAAGAATAAGTATAGGTAAATATAGGAAAAATGATAAGTATAGATAAATACAGGAAAGAAATGGTAAGCATAGGTAACAAAAAATAAGTATGCATAAAAAAGGATAAGTAGAAGTAAAAAGGATAAGTGTAGCTAAATATAGGTAAGAAAAGATAATTATAGGAAAAAAAGATCAGTCTAGTTAAGATAAAAATATTGGCAGGAAAGGATAAGTCTAGGTAAGAAAATATAAGTATATGTAAGGATAATTACTGGTAAAAAAGAATAAGTATATTTAACATTCGATCAATAAAAAAAGGATAAGCATAGGTAAGTAATGATAAATATTGGTAGACAAGGATAGGTATGAGTAAAAAAGTATAAATATATGTAAAAAGGTTATGTATATGAAAGTATATGTAATGAAGGATAATTAGAGGTAAGTAGAAGTAAGAAAGGATAAGTATAATTAAAAAAGGAAAAATATAGGTAAGAAAGGAGAAGCATATTTAAAATGTAATTAAAAAAGTATAGGTAAAAAGGAGAAGTATAGATAGGAAAGAATTAGTATAGGTAAAAAAGGATAAGTACTGTTAAAAAAGGATAACTATATTTAGCATTCAGTTAAAAAAAATAAAAATGGATGAGCATAGGTAAGTAAGGAAAAGTTTATGTAAGAAAGGATAAGCATAAGTATGTAATAATAAGTATAGGAAAGAAGCACCAATTCTCAATAATCAACCAGTGTAAGCCGCCCTTAGTTAGACATACGCTTTAAATAGTCTAAATATAAAAATAAGACAAACATATATATTAGATATGTATGAAATATTCCATGTAAAGGTGTGACAGGGCCCCATCCAGAGCTGACACTGCAGTGAACCAGGGATTAGCCGATCGCCAGTATGTGGGTCAGGAAGGAATTTTTCCCCACACATGGGGTTGTTTTGCCTTCCTCTGGTTCACATCCTTTTTATGCAGCAAATCTAAAGATGGCACTGGATGATTAAATAAAACTAAATTGGATAATAGATAAGAATAAAAATTAATGAACTCTATTCATTGTGTCGGTGTATTCTTTATATTCTGCTCATTCTGCTGTCACTATTATTTTGATTTTGGACTGTTGTAGTGAATGTTACAAGCAGTAGGGAATTAAGAGTTAATCCGATTTTTTTTTTGCGGGAATCTGAGTCACATGATCTCGCTGCTGATTCTTTCCCATCATGACAGTGATGTTATGGCCATCTTTCATATGGATTTCTCAGACCAATGTCACTGCCCCAATATGCACCACATTATCAATTACATGTTGTACATAGGATAGGGCTAGCATCATCAGCTACTGCTCTGTAACCCAAGTGTAGTCTCCTCCATTAAAGTCCCTGCATATCACAGATCAGGGACAGTGTGATAACACAGGGGTCAGGGGGTGCTCTTGTCCGCTAGCCCAGTGGTCTTTAGAAAGATTGCATGGACAAGGGCTCATACCACTGAACGCCCACTCTCTTTTACCATGGGTAGAACATTACTCAGACAACACAGGGTGATGGTAAACAGTGTGGCAATAATTTATTGAACCACCAACAATCAATAACATATAAAACAGTCTCAACAACTACACAAGATGGGGAAAATTACAGAGACTCACCCTTCCGCTGGCTTGCCAGGATTTGGGCAGTGTAACCTCATTTAAACCCCGTGGTTTCAATGTGTCCAGTTTGTATATCATCTATCCAATTGACTCAGTGATAGGGATATGGGCAATGTTGGATGCATGTGTTATGTTCTGCTACCAAAGCTAAGGAAAGAGAGGAGATCTGTCCCTACTATAAGACTCAGCTGAATCCCTACGATGTAACAGGGAACCTGATCCTGCGATCAGACCTGCTAAAGTCCTAATCTAGTCTGTACGGAGACCTATAGATTTGGGGAGGGAATCCCTACAAGTACTAAGGACTGGGAGGAATATGGGACACCTCCTAACAGAAATAGCAGCAGACAGACGAACAAACAAAATAGATAGAACCTAGAGGTCCGTAGACCAAGCAAACTAACAGAGTTAGATACAGAGCACAGGCTAGCTAGAAAGTAGATATACAATGAAGTCCAGCAAAGCCAGAAGGGCGGAGCAGGATTAAATAGGCCAACAAGGTCATGTGACCAGCAAAGGAAAAAAAACCTAACAGCAAGGTTCTAACAGTACCCCCCCTTCTAAGAGGATCCTCCGGATCCCCTAGGACCAGGCTTATCAGGAAATCTCCTGTGAAACGCTCTGATAAGTCTGGACGCGGAAACATCATCTGACCTCACCCAAGAGTTATCCTCGGGTCCGAAACCTTTCCAGGCCACAAGATACTGCAAACTACCTCTATACCGTCTAGAGTCAAGGATGCGAGAAATTTCATATTCCCCGTCCTCCACCACCGGAGGAACAGAGGCAGAGGCGTCACCATCCGACACAACAGCTTTTTTTAACAGAGAGACATGAAAGACCGGATTAATTCTCCAGGAGGTAGGAACCTCCAACCTAACAGCAGATTGGTTGACAACCTGAAGCACCTTAAAGGGCCCTACAAACTTGGGACCCAATTTCTTAGAAGGAATCCTCAACCGCAGATTCCTAGAGGACAACCAAACCATGTCACCAACAGCGAACAAAACCTCCTGTCGTTTCCTATCAAAGTAGTCTTTAGATTTTCTGTTGGCCTCCTGAAGATTACCACGCACATCCGTCCAAACTCTTTCCAAATCACCGGAAAAATTCTCCTCCTCAGGCACGGCAGATCCCAACTTGGAGAACGACCCAAACGACGGATGTCTCCCAGAACAACAAAAAAAAGGCGAACAACCAGCAGAAGAAGATGTATGATTGTTCAGAGCAAATTCGGCAAGTGGCAGAAACTCAGACCACCCCTCTTGATTGTCTGCCACAAAACAACGCAAGAACTGCTCAACATCCTGGTTTTTCCTTTCTGTCTGGCCATTAGATTCAGGATGATATCCGGACGAAAACGACAAATGAATTCCCAACCTGTCACAAAAGGCACGCCAAAAACGAGCCACGAACTGAGGACCCCTATCAGAAACAATGTCAGTAGGAACGCCATGAAGTCTGACAATTTCCTTGACAAAGGCCTTAGCGAGAGTTTTAGCGCAGGGCAGTTTGACGAAGGGAACCAAGTGACACATCTTGCTAAAACGGTCCACGACCACCCAGATGACAGTAAAACCCTCAGAGGGGGGAAGGTCAGTTATAAAGTCCATAGCCAAATGTGTCCAAGGAGCACTGGGGACCTCCAAAGGACAAAGCAACCCCGCAGCAGGAGTATGTGAGGACTTAGATCTAGCACATATAGTACATTGGCGCACCCACTTAATGACTTCCTTCTGCCATCCAGGCCACCAAAAACTGCGACCCACCAGTCTCTTGGTCTCAGAGATTCCGGGATGACCTGCCAACCGAGATTCGTGACACTCAACAAACAAATCTCTCCTAAAGGTCCCAGGCACAAACAACCTCCCATGAGGAGTGTTAGATGGGGCATTCTCCTGAGCTTTAAGAATCTCATCTTCCAAAACGGAGTCTAAAGCAGCTATCACAACACCTTCTTGTAAAATGTTTTCCTCTTTCTCAGCACCGACTATGGGAGAAAAACTGCGAGACAAGGCATCCGCCTTAACATTCTTAGTACCAGGGATGTAAGTAACGGAGAAATTAAACCGCGAGAAAAACAGTGCCCACCTAGCCTGACGGGCATTCAGGCGCTTGGCAGCGTCAAGATATATCAGATTTTTATGATCCGTAAGAACCTGAATGGGAAATTCCGCACCTTCCAAGAAGTGGCGCCAGTGTTCAAATGCGAGTTTAATAGCCAATAATTCCCGATTACCAATATCGTAATTCAATTCAGTCTCCGAAAATTTTTTTGAAAAAAATGCACAGGGATGTAATCCATCCCCGTTATCCTGAGACAATACTGCGCCAACCCCCACAGAGGAAGCATCAACCTCAACCAAAAACGGCCTAGTAACATCAGGCTGCATAAGGATGGGAGCAGAGGTGAACCTCTCCTTGAGATACACAAAAGCTTCAATGGCCTCAGAAGACCACTGAACCGCATCAGCACCTTTCCTGGTGAGATCAGTCAGAGGTTTGACAATACTAGAAAAATTTTTTATGAATTTTCTATAGTAATTGGCGAAACCCAAAAACCTCTGTATTGATTTCAAACCAATAGGCCTAGGCCATTCCTGCACAGCCTGAACCTTAACCGGATCCATCTCAAAACCTTTGCTGGAGATAATGTAGCCCAAAAAACTAATTCTCTGTACAGCGAACTCACATTTCTCCAGCTTAGCAAAAAGCGAATTGTCCATTAATAACTGTAATACCTCACGCACGCTCCGCCAATGAGACTCCAGATCTGGCGAATAAATCAAAATGTCATCCAAATACACAACCACATTTTTACCGATCAAAGGTCTAAGGATGTCATTAATCAGATTCTGAAAAAATGCAGGAGCATTAGTAAGACCAAAAGGCATAACCAGATTCTCAAAATGACCCACAGGAGTGTTAAAAGCAGTCTTCCATTCATCACCCTCCTTCATGCGCAACAGATTGTATGCCCCCTTAAGGTCAATTTTAGAGAACCACTTGGCCCCCAATAACTGGTTAAACAGATCAGGAATCAATGGCAGTGGGTAAGGATTGCGTACCGTAATTTTGTTAATCTCACGAAAATCCAGACAAGGACGTAAACCGCCGTCCTTTTTTTTTACAAAAAAAAATCCAACCGCCACAGGAGACTTAGAGGGCCTAATGTGACCGGCGGCCAAACTTGTCTGTATGTATTCCTCCAAAGCCTTCCTCTCAGGAATAGTAAGGTTAAATAAACGACTTTTAGGAAGAGTCGCTCCAGGGACAAATTCAATAGAACAATCATAGTCTCTATGGGGAGGCAAAACCTGCGATTCTTTCTCAGAAAAAACTCTCCAAAAATCCTGAATAGGAACAGGCAATTCTCCCCTATCCAAAGCTGCAATACGCCCGTTACAACACTTGTCATAACATTTATGGCTCCAGGATTTAATTTCACTGGTAGACCAATCCAGTACAGGATTGTGAAATTTTAACCAGGGCAAACCCAATATTACTGGAGAAGGCAAGTTATTCAACACTACCAAATCCAATTTCTCATGGTGAACACCATTAATAGTGAGAGGAAATTCACTGACCTTGAGAGTAATATTCTTCAAAGGGGAGCCATCCACAGAAACCACAGCAATGGGGGATGATAAAGGTTCAGGTTTTAAATTGAGTTTTTCCACGAATCCCCCATCAATAACATTCAGTGTAGACCCGCAATCAACAAACACCCGAAATTCCATTAATTTTTCCTGAGCAATCGTGGAAGCAGCTAAAAATATACCCTTGGAATTTAAACAGGCAATACGGGCGTGACTGACCATTTTTTTTTCTTTCTTCATACGAAGCTCACAGCCTTTAATCAAATGACCAGATTTTCCACAATAGAAACACAAGCCTTCTGAAAAACGACGGTGTTTTTCTTGAGAGCGAGGTGCCACCGATCCAATCTCCATCGGTTCACCACTGTTAGTACACACATTATCATAACCAGAAACTGACATAGCAGAGGATTTGCTCTCATTAACCCTAGCACGCAGTCTTCTGTCCACCCGTATAGCTAATTGCATAGCCTGTTGCAAATCCTCAGGTGTAGGATAAGCAATTAGCAGGTCTTTAACCTTTTCACTGAGCCCAGCAAGAAATAGACTTTTCAGAGCAGAATCGTTCCACCCTGTTTGAGTGGACCAACGACGAAAATGTGTACAATATTTTTCCATATTACCTGATCCTTGTTTTAAACGTCTCAACTCAGTCTCAGCTGATGCCACACGGTCAGGATCATCATATAATAGTCCTAAAGCAGAAAAAAAACTATCCACTGATCTGAAGCATGTATCACTAGGTTGCAAAGAAAAGGCCCACTCCTGAGGCTCTTTGCGCAAAAGTGACATTATGAACCCTACGCGCTGGGATTCATCCCCAGAGGACTTGGGTCTCAAACGAAAATACAATAAGCAAGCATTTTTAAATGAAAAAAATTCTCGATGTTCACCAAAAAATAAATCCGGCAAACATACCTTAGGCTCCAAGAAATATGCTCCAGGACAGTTACTCACGTGCTGACGGAGCTCGGCCACTTCCAGAGAGAGTCCCTGCAGGTGTTTAGCCAAATCCTGAACCGACACCATGATGGAACAAAAAAAAAAATCTTTCCTTAGAGAATTTACAGGCTGGACTTACTGTTATGTTCTGCTACCAAAGCTAAGGAAAGAGAGGAGATCTGTCCCTACTATAAGACTCAGCTGAATCCCTACGATGTAACAGGGAACCTGATCCTGCGATCAGACCTGCTAAAGTCCTAATCTAGTCTGTACGGAGACCTATAGATTTGGGGAGGGAATCCCTACAAGTACTAAGGACTGGGAGGAATATGGGACACCTCCTAACAGAAATAGCAGCAGACAGACGAACAAACAAAATAGATAGAACCTAGAGGTCCGTAGACCAAGCAAACTAACAGAGTTAGATACAGAGCACAGGCTAGCTAGAAAGTAGATATACAATGAAGTCCAGCAAAGCCAGAAGGGCGGAGCAGGATTAAATAGGCCAACAAGGTCATGTGACCAGCAAAGGAAAAAAAACCTAACAGCAAGGTTCTAACAGCATGTGCATACACTTGTCAGTTTTTCACTATAAATATACATTTTTCTACAATCATGTCTTCCTTGTTAGGACCATCTTATGATTATATCCTTCTTAAAAAGGCAGCTAAACAACGTCCACCAACTATCAGATACTTCCACGGTCTAGAGGTACTGACCATGGATGTTGTCTTTATATGGTATAGGGTGCCAAGAGATAACGGGTTTGAATCATCATACACAAAAAAATATTTTATTTTTACATCATGGAACTTATGTAGAAGACGTTTCAATTTTTATTTCAATTTTATACAATTCTCATTACTTTTTTAAAATTGTTCTCTTAATGACGCTAATAGACACTTTTTTAAGGAATATGTAAAGGTTTAATTTTTAAATGAAAATGGTTGCTGGTGCCTTGGAGCCAGTTTTTTTCACTTTCCATGTGTATATACGTTCTCTGCTGTTAACATCTCTTAAGCTATGCACTTGATGAAGTGGACAGGACGTCCACGAAACGTGTCTGTTTTTAGCTTGTCAAAAGAATAAATCCACAACACAAGTCCTGGATTCTATATAATATGTTCTAACCTAGGAGCGCGGAACTACCGACACCTTTCATCTTTTCCTTTACAGTGTAAAGTTGTAATTGCAGTAAACTGAACTGGCAACAACACCACAAACGTGAAAGCAAATGAGTGGCATGTGCCCAGGATTTTGGGACCAGAAAAAAATCATCAAAGCAAGAGAAAATGCAGTGAAATTATTTTCAACACAAAAACTTTTCAGGTTAAGAATTTTTCAACTCATAGAAAACCCCTTTAAACACTCAACAGTCTAATAAAAGAGTATTTCAACCTTAAGTAGTTATTGCCTATCCACAGGATATGTCATCACTGTCTGATAGATGCACTCCAATTTCCAATAAAAAGAGAGATGGCCATGAATATTTGTGGTCCTCTTCATTAATTTCCATGGGAGTTACGGAATAGATGTAAAAGCAGGATAGGGAACGCCCATTATGAAAAAAGGTGTGGAGTACAAATGTGAAAATGGCATTTGTCAGACATTCATGGCATATTCTGTGGACGCAAATGTCTAAGATGGAAATACTCCTTAAAAGTTGATCTGTCAGCAGCTTTCACATTACACACTGCAAAACTCATTAATTATGTCTTTTAAATCTGATGAAATTGGTGTAATATTCATGAAAATCAATATCAAATGGCTGTCTAATTCTCAAATGTAAAAGAGCATTTTATGACTTCAGCTAGATCTAGACTCATAACAAATCATTTTCAAATTAGGCAGGAAAACTTTCACATAGCATTATACAGATTTTCTTGAAGGGAATCTGTCACCCCCTGGGACGTTTTAAACCTATTACTATGGGCATACAAGTGACAGAATTGTTAAAATAGTCTTACCTGTATGCCTCATAGCTGCTGTCTTGTTTTTTATAAATCATCTTTTAATCCTTTATGTTAATGAGTTCTTCCAGACTCTGTGGTGGTGCCTGGAAGAAAACTCCTGCCTCTGGTGTTCATTTGCATACCACCTTCCTCCCATCAACAGCACAGTGCCATGTGACATGTAGTTGTGGGCCTGCAATGGCACGATTATGTTTATCTTTTCCACCCTTCAGTAGCAGTGACTCGCAGGCGCCTGTGCAGAAGAACTATGAAGCAAATGCCCATTGAAGGGCGGAAAAGGTAAGTATAATCGCACTATTGCAGGGCACAGGCTCGGGATTCAGGGGCCACAACTAGCTTTTGGCATGGCACTGTAGAGGTTGAGGACTTGATCAGACAGATCAACTCCCCCCATATTTTTATTGTACCCCAGTACACAGTCTGGTTTGCGGACCTGTGTATAAGTACCTCATACAGTGGTGGGGGTGCTGCCATCACCATGTACAAGAAAAGGATATCCCACCAGCATGTTGTTGCTAAATTGGGCTCTGCTCTTACCCTTTCTCAGCAGCTGCCCAAATAGTGACCTTAGTAGTCCTCTCTGAGTTTTTCAGACAGTACTAAATACTGTGGTAGCTCTATCAGAAAGGAATATGAAGAGATGGATGCTGGTATAAAAGTTTTCTATGTAGCAGTGATAACTTTGAACCAGCAGGGGGTGCACCAAATCCCACACAATTTCCCTACTCACTCCCAGGACGGGGGGCATTCCGGGGATTGAATCCGGGTGTCCTTCCCTTCATAAACCCTAAATCTGTGGGTGTACCCTGATGTACTCTCGCACAGCTTGTAGAGTTTAATTCCGTACCTTGCCCTAGATAGGTATTGCCAGAATTTGAGCCTCCCCTTGAAATGTATTAGAGACTCATCCACACAGATGTCATTTTGGGGAATGTACACTTCAGCAAACTCATTGCTGAAGTGATCAATGACCGGCTGAACTTTGAAAAGTCGGTAAAAGTTGAGGTCATCTCGGGGTGGACGCTGTGCATTATTATCGTTGTAATGCAAAAATTTGTGGATGGACTCAAAGCGTTTACAGGTCACACAGGTGGAACATCAACACTCCAATATTGCTGAAGTTCTGGGATCGTCACTATCCCCATGTAAAAAACAAGGCCCCATCATTTCTACTGCATCTATGGGAGTCCAGTTAGAAAATGATGAAGTGGGGTTTTGGGCCATATAAATTTGTCTGGGGCACCATGAGGTTTACAAAATTCTCAGAGAAAAAGACTTTGAAAAAGTTGATTTCTGTGAGGCCGGTAGTGTCAAATTGGATTCCCGATTGCGCCACAAAATCAGGAATTTATGTTTCGTAATCTTCAGGGGTGAGGTTTATAAGGGGTCACTGACAGTGGGCGCTGGCTCATTTGCTGTCCTGGGGAGTCTGCGTGGCAGTTCGGTATCACTTGAGTTATAGGAGGGTGGAAAAGGAAGGAAGGTGGCATCCTCTCCCTCACTATAGGAAATGGTATGAGGAACTGTTAGAGGATTTAGGAATGTTTAGCTTGCAAAAGAGATAACTGAGAGGAGACTTACTAGCTGTCTACGAAAATCTCAAGGCCTCTCACATTGTAGAGGGATCAGGTATATTCTCATTTGCACAAAGAAAGACTAGAAGCAATGGGATGAAACTGAATGGGAGAAGATACAGATTAGATATTAAAAAAAACTTTTTGACAGTGAGGACGCACGCATGGATGTGGTGCAAAACAGGGAAAAAAAATGGACAGGGAAAAAAAGTCCTGGCCAAAAGTGAGCACAGACGCTGATCAGTGATGTGCGTCACTGATCAGTGGTTCACTGGCTGCAGGACACACGCATGGAGGTGGTGCAAAGGGGGGAAGGAGAGAAAATGAACAGGAAAAAAAGTCCAGGCCAAAAGTGAGCAAGGACGCTGATCAGTGATGTGCGTCACTGATCAGTGGTTCACTGGCTGCAGGACACACGCATGGAGGTGGTGCAAAGGGGGGAAGGAGAGAAAATGAACAGGAAGAAAAGTCCAGGCCAAAAGTGAGCAAGGACGCTGATCAGTGATGTGTGTCACTGATGAGCACTCGGCGACTGTAGGATGCATTATTGTGTATTAGCATGCATATGATTTCTTGATATGGAGGAGGCAAACAATATGTATGTATTGTTATATTGATTTTACCAAGAATTATGTCTCCACGGCTGCGCGTCCTTTATTCACATAGCCATTTGCACTGTGCACATTTTCTTCCATTGCCTGTTTATTATTTTTATTATTATTTATTATTATTATAGCGCCATTTATTCCATGGCTCTTTACATGTGAAATGGGGTATACATAGCAAAAACACTTACAATAATTTTAACAAAACAAGTTAGCGACTGGTACAGGAGGAGAGAGGATCCTGCCCGCGAGGGCTCACAATCTACGACGAATGGGTGAGGAAACAGTAGGTGAGGGTAGAGCTGGTCGTGCAGCAGTATGGTGGAGCGGTGGTTACTGCAGGTTGTAGGCTTGTTATTTTTTTTTAATAAATAAAGATTAATTTCATTAATATATATTGTGGCCTGTGATCGTTTTTTGTTCTTTTTGTGCTTTGCATATGTCTGCATATGTTTGTGTGTGTGCACATTTCTGCGACCCTTATACGTGCAAGTCTGCATGTGTATACGTGAGTGCTTGTGCGTATCTGCATGTGAATGACCGTGTGTGTGCGTGACTGTCTGTGTACATATTGTATATAGGGTGCTATGTGCGGCCTCCTGCTGTATCTGGGGAGCGCCGTGCGGCCTCATGCTGCATCTGGGGAGCGACATGCGACTTCATGTTATGTCTGCAGAGCGCCATGCGACCTCATGCTGTATCTGGGGAGCGCCGTGCAGCCTCATTCTGTATCTGGAGAGCACTGTGCGGCCTCCTGCTGTATCTGGGGAGCGCCGTGCAGTCTCATACTGTATCTGGGGAACGCCGTGCGGCCTCCTGCTGTATCTGGGGAGCGCCGTGCAGCCTCATACTGTATCTGGGGAACGCCGTGCAGCCTCCTGCTTTATCTGGGGAGCGCCGTACAGCCTCATGCTGTATCTGGGGAACGCCGTGCGGCCTCCTGCTGTATCTGGGGAGCACCGTGCGGCCTCATGCTGTATCTGGGGAGCGACATGCGACTTCATGTTGTGTCTGCAGAGCGTCATGCGACCTCCTGCTGTATCTGGGGAGCGCCGTGCAGTCTCATACTGTATCTGGGGAACGCCGTGCGGCCTCCTGCTGTATCTGGGGAGCGCCGTGCAGCCTCATACTGTATCTGGGGAACGCCGTGCAGCCTCCTGCTTTATCTGGGGAGCGCCGTACAGCCTCATGCTGTATCTGGGGAACGCCGTGCGGCCTCCTGCTGTATCTGGGGAGCACCGTGCGGCCTCATGCTGTATCTGGGGAGCGACATGCGACTTCATGTTGTGTCTGCAGAGCGTCATGCGACCTCCTGCTTTATCTGGGGAGCGCCGTACAGCCTCATGCTGTATCTGGGAAACGCCGTGCGGCCTCCTGCTGTATCTGGGGAGCGCCGTGCGGCCTCATGCTGTATCTGGGGAGCGACATGCGACTTCATGTTGTGTCTGCAGAGCGCCATGCGGCCTCATGCTGTATCTGGGGAGCGACATACGACTTCATGTTGTGTCTGCAGAGCGCCATGCGACCTCATGCTGTATCTGGGGAGCGCCGTGCAGCCTCATTCTGTATCTGGGGAACGCCGTGCAGCCTCCTGCTTTATCTGGGGAGCACCGTGCGGCCTCATGCTGTATCTGGGGAGCGACATGCGACTTCATGTTGTGTCTGCAGAGCGCCATGCGACCTCATGCTGTATCTGGGGAGCGCCGTGCAGCCTCATTCTGTATCTGGGGAACGCCGAGCGGCCTCCTGATTTATCTGGGGAGCGCCGTACAGCCTCATGCTGTATCTGGGGAACGCTGTGAGTCCTCCTGCTGTATCTGGGGAGCGCCATGCGGCATCATGCTGTATCTGGGGAGCGACATGCGACTTCATGTTGTGTCTGCAGAGCGCCATGCGACCTCATGCTGTATCTGGGGAGCACCGTGCAGCCTCATTCGGTATCTGGGGAGCACCGTGCGGCCTCCTGCTGTATCTGGGGAGCGCCGTGCAGCCTCATACTGTATCTGGGGAACGCCGTGCGGCCTCCTGCTTTATCTGGGGAGCTCCGTACAGCCTCATGCTGTATCTGGGGAACGCCGTGCGGCCTCCTGCTGTATCTGGGGAGCTCCTTGCGGCCTCATGCTGTATCTGCGGAGCACCGTGTAGCCTCATGCTGTATCTGGGGAGCGCCGTGCGGCCTCATGCTGTATCTGGGGAGCTCCGTGCGGCCTCATGCTGTATCTGGGGAGCGCCGTCCGGCCTTATGCTGTATCTGGGGAGCACCGTGCGGCCTCATGCTGTATCTGGGGAGCGCCGTGCGGCCTCATGCTGTATCTGGGGAGCGACATGCGACTTCATGTTGTGTCTGCAGAGCGCCATGCGACCTCATGCTGTATCTGGGGAGCGCCGTGCAGCCTCATTCTGTATCTGGGGAACGCCGTGCGGCCTCCTGCTTTATCTGGGGAGCGCCGTACAGCCTCCTGCTGTATCTGGGGTACGCCGTGCGGCCTCCTACTGTATCTGGGGAACGCCGTGCGGCCTCATGCTGTATCTGGGGAGCGACATGCGACTTCATGTTGTGTCTGCAGAGCGCCATGCGACCTCATGCTGTATCTGGGGAGCGCCGTGCAGCCTCATTCTGTATCTGGGGAACGCCGTGCAGCCTCCTGCTTTATCTGGGGAGCACCGTGCGGCCTCATGCTGTATCTGGGGAGCGACATGCGACTTCATGTTGTGTCTGCAGAGCGCCATGCGACCTCATGCTGTATCTGGGGAGCGCCGTGCAGCCTCATTCTGTATCTGGGGAACGCCGAGCGGCCTCCTGATTTATCTGGGGAGCGCCGTACAGCCTCATGCTGTATCTGGGGAACGCTGTGAGTCCTCCTGCTGTATCTGGGGAGCGCCATGCGGCATCATGCTGTATCTGGGGAGCGACATGCGACTTCATGTTGTGTCTGCAGAGCGCCATGCGACCTCATGCTGTATCTGGGGAGCACCGTGCAGCCTCATTCGGTATCTGGGGAGCACCGTGCGGCCTCATGCTGTATCTGGGGAGCGCCGTGCAGCCTCATACTGTATCTGGGGAACGCCGTGCGGCCTCCTGCTTTATCTGGGGAGCTCCGTACAGCCTCATGCTGTATCTGGGGAACGCCGTGCGGCCTCCTGCTGTATCTGGGGAGCTCCTTGCGGCCTCATGCTGTATCTGCGGAGCACCGTGTAGCCTCATGCTGTATCTGGGGAGCGCCGTGCGGCCTCATGCTGTATCTGGGGAGCTCCGTGCGGCCTCATGCTGTATCTGGGGAGCGCCGTCCGGCCTTATGCTGTATCTGGGGAGCACCGTGCGGCCTCATGCTGTATCTGGGGAGCGCCGTGCGGCCTCATGCTGTATCTGGGGAGCGACATGCGACTTCATGTTGTGTCTGCAGAGCGCCATGCGACCTCATGCTGTATCTGGGGAGCGCCGTGCAGCCTCATTCTGTATCTGGGGAACGCCGTGCGGCCTCCTGCTTTATCTGGGGAGCGCCGTACAGCCTCCTGCTGTATCTGGGGTACGCCGTGCGGCCTCCTACTGTATCTGGGGAACGCCGTGCGGCCTCATGCTGTATCTGGGGAGCGACATGCGACTTCATGTTGTGTCTGCAGAGCGCCATGCGACCTCATGCTGTATCTGGGGAGCGCCGTGCAGCCTCATTCTGTATCTGGGGAACGCCGTGCGGCCTCCTGCTTTATCTGGGGAGCGCCGTACAGCCTCCTGCTGTATCTGGGGTACGCCGTGCGGCCTCCTACTGTATCTGGGGAACGCCGTGCGGCCTCATGCTGTATCTGGGGAGCGACATGCGACTTCATGTTGTGTCTGCAGAGCGCCATGCGACCTCATGCTGTATCTGGGGAGCACTGTGCAGCCTCATTCTGCATCTGGGGAACGCCGTGCGGCCTCCTGCTTTATCTGGGGAGCGCCGTACAGCCTCATGCTGTATCTGGGGAACGCCGTGTGGCCTCCTGCTGTATCTGGGGAGCTCCTTGCGGCCTCATGCTGTATCTGCGGAGCACCATGTATCCTCATGCTGTATCTGGGGAGCGCCGTGCGTCCTCATGCTGTATCTGGGAAGCTCCGTGCGGCCTCATGCTGTATCTGGGGAGCGCCGTCCGGCCTTATGCTGTATCTGGGGAGCACCGTGCGGCCTCATGCTGTTTCTAGGGAGCATCGTTCGGTCTCATGCTGTATCTGGGGAGCACTGTGCGGCCTCATGCTGCATCTAGAGACCTACGTGCGGCCTCATGCTGTATCTGGGGAGCATTGTGCGGCCTCATGCTGCATCTAGAGAGCTACGTGCGGCTTCATGCTGTATCTGGGGAGAGGGTATTTGTACCATAAATAGTTTATTGCCTATCCACAGGATATGTCATCACTGTCTGATAGATGCACTCCAATTTCCAATGAATAGAGAGATGGCCATGAATATTCGTGCTCCTCATTATTGATTTCCATGGGAGTTCCGGAATAGATGTAAAAGCAGTATAGGGAACACCCATTCTGAAAAAAGGTGTGAAGTACAAATGTGAAAATGGCATTTATCTGACATTCATGGCATATTCTACAGACACAAATGTCTCAGATGGGAGTACACCTTAAAAGTTGATCTGTTAGCCACTTTCACATTACGCACTGCAAAACTCATTAATTATGTCTCTTAAATCTGATGAAACTGGTGTAATTATCGTGAGAATCAATGTCAAATAGCTGTCTAATTCTCAACTTTAACCCCTTAACCCCCGAGGGTGGTTTGCACGTTAATGACCAGGACAATTTTTACAATTCTGACCACTGTCACTTTATGAGGTAATTACTCTGGAACGCTTCAACGGAGCCCCCTGATTCTGAGATTTTTTTTTCGTGACATATTGTACTTCATGATTGTGGTAAAATTTCTTCGATATCACTTGCGTTTATTTGTGAAAAAAAACAGAAATTTGGCGAAAATTTTGAAAATTTTGCAATTTTCAAAATTTGAATTTTTATGCCCTTAAATCAGAGAGATATGTCACACAAAAGAGTTAATAAATAACATTTCCCACATGTCTACTTTGCATCAGCACAATTTTGGAACCAAATTTTTTTTTGTTAGGGAACTATAAGGGTTAAAAGTTGACCAGCGATTTCTCATTTTTCCAACAAAATTTACAAAACCATTTTTTTAGGGACCACATCACATTTGAAGTCACTTTGAGAGGTCTTTATGACAGAAAATACCAAAAAAGTGACACCATTCTAAAAACTGCACCCCTCAAGGTGCTCAAAACCACATTCAAGAACTTTATTAACCCTTCAGGTGCTTCACAGGAATTTTTGGAATGTGGAAGAAAAAAATGAACATTTAACTTTTTTCACAAAAATGTTACTTTAGACACAATTTTTTTTATTTTCACAGGGGTAACAAGAAAAATGGACCCCAAAATTTGTTGTGCAATTTCCCCTGGGCACGCAGATACCCCATATGTGGGGTAAAAACACTGTTTGGGCGCACGGCAGGGATCGGAAGGGAAGGAGCGCCATTTGACTTTTTGATTGTAAAATTTGCTTGAATAATTAGCGGACGCCATGTTGCGTTTGGAGAGCCCCTGTGTGCCCAAACATTGGAGCTCCCCCACAAGTGACCCCATTTTGGAAACTAGACCCCCCAAGGCACCTATCTAGATGCATAGTGAGCACTTGGAACCCCCAGGTGCTTCACAAATTGATTCGTAAAAATGAAAAAGTGTTTTTTTTTTTCACTTTTTCATTTTTACGAATCAATTTGTGAAGCACCTAGGGGTTCCAAGTGCTCATTATGAATCTAGATAGGTGCCTTGGGGGTTCTAGTTTCCAAAATGGGGTCACTTGTGGGGGAGCTCCAATGTTTGGGCACACAGGGACTCTCCAAATGCAACATGGTATCCGCTAACAAATTGAATGGAAAATCGTCTCAAATTGTTAGCGGACACCATGTTGCGTTTGGAAAGCCCCTGTGTGCCAAAACATTGGAGCTCCCCCACAAGTGACCCCATTTTGGAAACTAGACACCCCAAGGCACCTATCTAGATGCATTGTGAGCACCAGTTTCCTCCCACACTCCAAGGACATACTGATAGGGAATCTAGATTGTGAGCCCCAATGGGGACAGTGCCCATAATGTCTGTAAAGTGCTGTGGAATTAATGGCGCTATATAAATTAGTAAAATAAAGAAATAAAACATATAGCATTATACAGCCTTTCTTGAAGGGAATCTGTCACCCCTGGGATATTTTAAACCTATTACTATGGGCATGCAGGTGACAGAATTGTTAAAATAGTCTTACAGATCAACTTCCCCCACATTTTTATTGTTCAGTACACAGTCTGGTTTGCGGACCTGTGTATAAGTACCTTGTACAGCTGTGGGGGTGCAGCCATCACCATGTACGGTGGTCAAGAAAAGGATATCCCACCAGCATGTTGTCGTTACTGTGGGCTCTGCTCTCACCTTTTCTGAGCAGCTGCCCAATTAGTGACTTAGGGAGTCCTCTCTGAATTTTGCGGAAAGTACCAAATACTGCGGTAGCTCTGGCAGACAGGAATATGAAGAGAGGGATGCTGGTATAAAAGTTATCTATGTAGAGGTGATAACTTTGATCCCGCAGTGGATGAACCAAAGCCCACACAATTCTCCTACCCATTCCCAGGACAGGGGGGCATTCAGAGGATTGAATCCAGGTGTCCTTCCCTTCATAAACCCTACATCTGTGGGTGAACCCTGAGGTACTCTCACACAGCTTGTAGAGTTTAATTCCGTACCTGGCCCTCTTACTGGGTAGGTATTGCTGGAATTTGAGCCTCCCCTACATTTCAGTATTATGAACTCATCCACACAGATGTCACTTTGGGGAATGTAAACTTCAGCAAACTTATTGCTGAAGTGATCAATGACCGGCTGAACTTTGAAAAGTCGGTCAAAGTTGGGGTCATCTCGGGGTGGACGCTGTGCATAATCGCTGTAATTAGTGATGAGCGAGTATGTTCTGTTAACCCTTTCGGCGAGTATGCTCGGGCCGAGCACCGAGTAGTTACAGCTGCTCGGTGTTATGTTTGAATCACTCCCATGTGCATGATTTGCGACTGTTTGACAGCTTTAGTACATGTAAGGAATGTCTATTTCTTACACATTCCTCACATGTATTAAAGTTGTCAAACAGTCGCAAATCATGCACACGGGAGTAATTCAAACATAACACCGAGCATACTCGCCAAAAAGGTTAACAGAACATACTCGCTCATCACTAGTTGTAATGCAAAAATTTGTGGATGGGCTCAAAGCGTTTACAAGTCATAGCCATGTGAAACATCAACACTCCAATATTGCCAAAGTTCTGGGTTCTACACAATCCTCATATGAAGAACAATAACCCATCATTTCTACTGCATTTATGGGAGTCCAGTTAGAAAATGATGAAGTGGGGTTTTGGGCCAAAAATTTTGGGCATATAAATTTGTCTGGGGCACCACGAGGTTTACAAAATCCTCAGAGAAAAAGACTTTGAAAAAGTTGATTTCTGTGAGGCTGGTAGCGTCAAATTCAATTCCTAATTGCACCACAAAATCAGGAATCTGTATTTTGTAATCTTCGGGGGTGAAGTTCGTAGGGGGTCACTAACGGTGGGCGGTGGCTCATTTGCGGTCATGGGGAGATTGTATGGCAGTTCGGTATCTCTTGAGGAATAGGAGGGGGAGAATAAAGGAAGGTGGCATCCTCTCCCTCACTATGAGGAATGGTATGAGGAACGGTTAGAGGATTTGGGAATGTTTAGCTTGCAAAAAAGAAGACTAAGAGGAGACTTAATAGCTGTTTACAAATATCTCAAGGCCTATCACACTGTAGAGGGCTCAGCTACATTCTCATTTGCACAAAGAAAGGCTACAAGCAATCGGATGAAACAGAATGGGAGACGGTACAGATTACATTTTAGAAAAAACGTTTCAACAATGAGGGTGATTAACGAGTAGAACAGGCTGCCATGAGAGGTGGTGAGTTTTCCTTCAGTGGAAGCCTGTAAGTTGTAGGAGGCACGCACGGATGTGGTGCAAAATGGGGGAAAAAATGAACAGGGAAAAAAAAAGTCCTGGCCAAAAGCAAGCACAGATGATGATCAGTGATGTGCATCACCGATCAGTGGCTCACTGGCTGCAGGACACACGCATGGAGGTGGTACAAAGGGGGGGAGGAGAGTAAATGAACAGGAAAAAAAGTCCTGGCCAAAAGCGAGCACGAACTCTGATCAGTGATGTGTGTCACTGATCAGCGCTCAGCGACTGTAGGACGCACAAACTGCCAAAAATAGAAAGATCAGCTACTGATCGGCGATCAAATACTGATCAAAGCTCGGCGGCAGAGGTGGGAGTGGGGAAGGGGTTGGAGAGAGGGGGTAAAGATGGTGAAGGGTGTTAAATGGTTAATTATGGAAATTCATTTGGAATGTTAATTAATAATCGATAATCATTTTTCTTAAATCTGAGTTCTATGCCTCAGCCATCGTGTCTACTTGACATGCGCTATTTGTGTGTGTATTTTTGGTTCACTACCATATGTAGAACAGGTGTGCCATACGACTGGCTATAAAAGCCCATGGTACAGAAAGGGGGGGCTCTCTTGCTCTGCCCATCCCACAAGACACAGAAGAAGAATCTTCATGCTGAGAAGTATCTGACATGTAGGCCTGGACACGTGCTGGACAAAGACATGATTTACCAGCCAGGATCCAAGGAAAGATGGGTGAATCTCAACAATTAAGCTAATTATGGACAAATGGACAATTACTTTATAACTAATTATTGTATGTACCTGCTGCAATCTGATTCTTTTTAATGGACAATCCAAGAATAAATCGATACATTTCTTTATAAGAATATCGTGATATTGATACTTTGCGAAGTCCTCAGTAGGAAAAATAATACAGAAAAGAGTATTATTTTACAATGGTGAGCCAGCCAGTCCTGTTTTTCGTTTTTTTTAATTAAGTAAGTGAATTTCTTCCGTGAACACGGGGGGAAGTCCTGACGAGCTGAACAGCTGTTGTTCACGTGTCAGTAAATTCACTAATTTGTCACGAGAAGCAGAAAGAAGCCTACAGACTGAGGACTAACGGGAAGCAGAGGTACTAACAAGGAACAGAATCAGACGAACTGAAGACAGGACGTGCTGATAAAGAAAAGTTAAGGAATCTTAAGGTAAGCAAAATATGGATATAATTTCTTCTTTTGCTAAACAAAGTAATATTAATTTCAAAGTTAATGTAGGAGATGACCTAGAAGTTTTGTGGCTCAGTTTATACAAAGAATGTGAATTGCAGAATTTACAGTTAACTTCTAAATTGGTAAATAGAGAGAAACACAAATTGCGGAATATTCTACATCTTCTACAAGTATTTCATAATTTTGTACTTGAAAGTTCTAAGCAGGAAAATTGTGTAGAAATAGTGTCAGATAGTGACAATGATTCTGACTGTAATGTTGAAAATGAACAAGAAGTAAGACACGTGTCTGTAACTGAAGGTGACCTTGGGTCTGACCAAGAGACGGACATACAGAAACCTGACATGGGAGGAGACATGACTGACATACGAGAAACCGACATATTAGGTGATGTGGGAGGAGACCTGAGTGACGTAGGAGGAACGGACGTACAAGAGCCACTAAAAATATCAGAGAATTCAGGAATTACCCAGGCTCAACTACAAATTAAAATGAGGAAAAATTTACTAAAACTATACAAAATCATGCCAAAATCTGATGTCAAAATCCATGCCTGTAGAAATTCAGAGATATTTGAGAGCTTCTCTGATAAGTTTGATTTATCCAATGAGGAGAGGAATCAATTATTTAAAATATGGATTCCTGTGACATTGTCCAGACGTTTACATTTAATGCCCTGTGAAAATGACTCTCCTAATGGATGGGAAAATGATTCGGACAGATTAAGATATTTGATTTATTGTGTCACAAAGGATTTTCCCAACATAGAAGATCTGCAGAAACTAAGGATTGGTAGGAAGGAATGTACATATACATTCATGTCCATATTTGAACGGTTGTACAAAGCTCTTATCAAAAATGGAAAAGTACAACATATGATAAAAACTTTTGTACAAAAATTCAAATTCCTAGATCCAGTATCTAGAGTTATAGCGTCACAAAAAGAATCCCTATTCAAATGTGTGCAGTTGCTGGATTCTGTTAGAAAACATGAGAATCGTGCAAAGAAAATAAATCAAGTTAATTTTATAAAACCAGAAAAGGTAAAATCTTACCAAAAGCCAATATCAAACTCTCCTAGACTGAGTCATCCCCATAGTGAACTCTATCAAATACGCAGAAGATTTCATATATGTTATAAGCCATATAAAATGATTGAAAAATCAATCTCTTCACAGAATGAGTTATTTCTCAGTCAGAACTGTGATTCTCTAAAAAGGAAAATGGCTGAAACTGATGAACAGAGACAGGTGAGACGACCGGCTCACAGTGACGTCATGGAATGTGGACAGAAGAACAGACAGTTCTCTGAGGTTTTGAAGGATAGAAAAATGTCTTTCCTAAATAGGGCGTTCCTGGAGATATTTGAGAGAGACAGAAGATTTGGTTTAGGGAATGGCTAAGGAAAAACTGTAATTATAATGTTGTATCAAAATGTTATACAATGTCTCAATATTTATTTATAATCTTATGCAGTAAAATTGTAGTTACATAGTTTCTAGTAGTTCATGTATGTATATATATATATATACACTTGTCTAAGTAGAGATTGTGTATAATTGTATTTATATATATGTTTATAAAATATATATATATATTAATTAATAAATTAGAACTTCATATATAAATTTAAGTAACAATATTTTGAATTACATTAGAACCAACCAATATATGTATAAGATATTTAAATAATTCTGTTTCTGTATGAATTTGATATTTAATTTTGTTTTCTTATATTTCCTTAGAGTTTTCATTCCAAAGCAGGATTTGATCAAACAACTCTAAAATGGATTTATTTCTTTAGTCACACAGGAAGTGGAAAAAATTGCATGATTTTATGAATATAACATTTTAAAATAATAACAATATAACTAGTTGGATTATTATGTGTAGCACTTATGAATTAATATTTTCTGTGCATGAAGTGTTCGTTTTAACCAGCAGCCTTTACAGCATGACGTGTGACAGCTGCGGCCTTTGAACTTTGAGCTAATAGTATAGATCCCATTCATTCTATTTTCAGCTGATGTAACTTAAGACCGGGCAGCCAGTGAGTAAAAAAAAAAAGGAACCTAAGGACATTTCTATTTTTTTGCAAGACAAAAGTTTTTTTTTCAAGTGTTTGAAATTTCAAATACTTACTCTCATATTATATAATATGTATTTGGGGAATATTCAAAGAAATATTGATATGACAATGCGCATTAATAAATTGGGATACAACAATTTTGGGTTAAATATATATATATATATATAAAACTTCTTATGTGGAATGTTTGAGTTGAACAGATCTGTGAAGGTGACAGATGAGTAAATCAGCAGCTGCTAAGTGTGATTGATGTGACAGAGGCCTCGTACGTTTGTATGTTTGGAAAAAAAAATGTTTCTTTATGTGAAGGTACAAAAATATATTTAATTCTGAGAAAAATTATAATACATAATTAGGTATTATCTACATAATATATATACTTCTATATTTCTTTAATAATTATTATTTCTTGATTTAACTAATAGTGGATAAGGGCAACCACACATCAAAATGGTTTACAAAGCAAATTTATATTTAGAATAATTTTCCACATGATAATATTCTTGAGTAACTATGATATTATTTTTAATGGTTACCTAAATAGGTACACACCTCTCTTTAGACAAATCTATGCTACTCATCAATATGAAATTTATGCACAATATTTCTAGAAGAATAATTATTTTTAATTTGGTTCTGATATATACATAAATTTTATAAAATAATATTTTTTGGTATTAAGGGGGAAAATGTGTTTTTGATCCTGATTACATAATCACTTTTGATCAATACTTATTTTTTACACATTTTAATAAAGAAGAAACAATAATAAGGTACAATGATATAATTAAGAAGGGTGTTACATGCAAAGTTGCATAGTTTAATAATTTAATATTTTTTGGTGATACAAGGTTATGACAAATATGAAATCATCCAGATAATGGAGATATAAGGGTATTTTTTATGGAGAATATAATTACTCTGCATTTGTCATTAAAATTTAAAGGCCTTATTTTTATTTTTATTCTTATTTTTCTTCTTAATTTTATTTTTCATTTTTAAAATTTTATTCTTACTTATTTTCTTATTTTTCCATTTTTCATTTTTAATTCTCAATTTTTGATTTTAATTCAGTTCAATATTTTAACTGAGAAAACACATTAATATTTAATAAAGTAATGTCTAATACAAGAGTATTGCTTCATTAAATATATATTGTTAAGGAAAAAAATGTTTACATTTTCTGAGTAAACACAACAATTCATTCATTCATTTATTCATTCATTCATTCATACATTCATATATTTATTCATTTTGGTTCAGGAGTATACATTCTTTGATATTATTGGTTTAATAAAGATATAAACACTTGTTGTTTCAAAACACACTGACACCTATGGGTTGGAAAAGGTAATTACACCTATGGCATAAAAATGTTTTATCACATGGAGAACTTCATTGAATTATTATCTATTATTGTTTATTATTCCAAACATAATTTATTTTAACGTTTTGATGATAATTAGATGGATATTATTGATTGCTATGGTACGCTGTGATATTATAGGTTAGGAAAAACTGCCAGATTTGGTATCAGATTAGGGAATGAAGACTTCAATCAAGACATCGCAATTATGAATTCTATCTTAATAAAGACTTTTCATATTTATAAATCAAAGAGATTCCCAAAAGTTACAAGAAGAAGCAACTGATATCCGGACGTCTCAGAAGGTAACAGGTGTGAATGCTGAGTGATAATAGACTGTGTCCATTACATACAATACAATTCACACCACTGACCCCCAGGACGGCAGAGGACGATGATCCTATATGTACTGTGTTGTGCTCAAGTTTCATCACGTTCCAGTGGTTTCTCATCACCTGCAACGCTTCAATGAAAGCTGGTGAACAGGTAATACCTGGCATATGTGTCCTGTATATAAAGGACTGAGTACTGGTTATGGTGCTATATAAAGCAGGGAAGTGTCAAGTTAACCCTTGCTTTACTGACCAAAGACGTCACATCTGTTCCAAAAGTGACACGAGACCAGTGCGGACGACACAGTGGATTCCAGAACTATCCAAAGACAACGTAAGCCCAGGTGACATCACACAGATATTAAAGCTACATTTCATCCATGGACTTCGTTTTCTTATCAGTTGACACATGATCTTTCTAATAAAGAGTACAGTTTATGGACTGCACAATAATGAACACAATTATGGACTGTACAATATCTACACGCTATAATTTATTTCAAAGGAGTTTTCATCTAAAGACTGTGTTATAAAAGAACCGAGGAGAAGATGAGACGACGACCCGATGACATCAGATGATGACGATTGGACCCGCGATTGCTTCAATTTAGATATAGGGAAGTATAATTATACATGTTAAATGAATATTAGTCACGGCTTACCATAACATGAATTCACATCATTATATAACAATAATCCGATATTATTATTATTATAATTAATATTATTATTATTATTATGGAAATTTAATGATATTGCCAAGGAAGAAGGAAAAATGATTGTTATCCTAATGATGAACCTATCTTCTTTTGAGGATTTTCAGTTGAACTCTGTCATCCTCAAAAAAGGGGGAAATGTTAAATGGTTAATTATGGAAATTCATTTGGAATGTTAATTAATAATCGACAATCATTTTTCTTAAATCTGAGTTCTATACATCAGCCATCGTGTTCCAATGATTAGATCAGGTCCCAATGATGTTAACCCTTTGCTATCTTCTAAATGCCGCGATCTATAGCGATCGCGGCATTTAGAAGATAGTGAGAGGAGAGGGGGTCGTCCACTTACCTCTCCGACGGCCCCCTGATGTCTGACAGGACCTGCCGTTGTCATGGCAGCCGGAGGTCAGATGACCGCCTCCGGGTCTGCCATGTACGGTGTCCTGCTAGACTCAGCCTGCAGCTGAAGTCTAGCAGGAGATAATGACAGTTTTAAACTGTCAGCAGAGCTCTCATGCAATGCAATACATGTCTATTGCATTGCATGAGAACAGTGATTAGAAAAATAAAAATTAATGTCCCATACAGGGACTAAGTAAAAATGTAAAAAAAAAGTCTAAAAAATGTTTTCAAACTGTTAAAAAAAATCACAAAATAAATAAAAATAAATAAATAAAATATTAAACCAATAAATTCGTATTTTTATGCAAAAACAAAAAAAGTACACATATTTGGTATTGCCGCGTCTGAAACAACCCGATCTATAAAACTGTCACACTAATTAACTCCTTCTGTGCACACCATAATAAAAATATATAAAAAGCGGATCAAAAAACTATGCTTTTTCATCATGTTGCCAAATAAAAAGTGGAATAAAATGCAATCAAAAAGCAAAATGGAAATAAAAAACGTCATCTTGTTCCGCAAAAAAAAGCCACCATACAGCTCCATCAGCCAAAAAATAAAAAAGTTATAGCTCTCAGAATAAAGCGATGTAAAAAAAATATTTTTTCTATAAAATAGTTTTATTGTGTCAAAGCGCCAAAACATAAAAAAAGATATACGGTAAGTGTAGTATCGCTGTAAACGTACTGACCCGAAGAATAACGCTGTCTTATCAATTTTACCACACGCAGAACGGCATAAAAAAAAACTCAAAAAACAATTCCTGAATTGTTGGTTTTTGTTCATTTTACCTCCCAAAAAACGGAATAGAAAGCGATCAAAAAATGTCACGTACCCAAAAATGGTACCAATAAAAATGTCAACTCATCCCGCAAAAAACAAGCCCTCACATGATTCTGTCGGCCGAAATATGGAAAAAGTATAGCTCTCAAAATATGGCGATACTAAAACAATCGAGAAGGTTTGGGGTGAGCTGGACCGCAGAGTGAAGGCAAAAGGGCCAACAAGTGCTAAGCATCTCTGGGAACTCCTTCAAGATTGTTGGAACACCATTTCTGGTGACTACCTCTTGAAGCTCATCAAGAAAATGCCAAGAGTGTGAAAAGCAGTCATCAAAGCAAAAGGTGGCTACTTTGAAGAACCTAGAATATAAGACATATTTTCAGTTGTTTCACACTTTTTTGTTAACTATATAATTCCACATGTGTTAATTCATAGTTTTGATGCCTTCAGTGTGAATGTACAATTTTCATAAGCATGAAAATACAGAAAAATCTTTAAATGAGAAGGTGTGTCCAAACTTTTGGTCTGTACTGTATATATGTATGTGCATATCCAAATGTATTTACATTATTTAAGCAAAAAGGAAAATTTATATATGTATGGAACTATGCCTATCCAAATCATAGGATGAACAGTAAAAGTGCTCACCATGCAATATCAAATGTCATAATGCAAAAAAGAATACAGAAATAAGTTCATAAAAAGTTTAATTTGTACATATTATTACGTACTGTGATGGATCAACCCCGTACTCCAAGATTTTGCCACATGGGGGTTGTCGTAGCGCCTATGCAGCTAATGGGACATAATGTTATAAAGTGGGGTGAATATTGTGGATCACATATTGTTGGACATTTTGTGATGTGACTGAAGCACTCCTGGCCCCCACCTTCCTGTGCTCACTTAGCAGTGGCAAACAGACAATGTGCTGATTAATGGGTTGTTGCATAACTGCTGTCTGGGAGCCTACTGTGGGTATTATCTGGTGAGAACAATGGGTGCTAAAAATAGCCTTTGTGATTCTCTATAAAACCTGCTTGTGAGAATAAAAGTTAAGTTCATCTTGGAGACACTGTGCGATAGTCATATTTTATATATCCCAGTGTAAGAAAAGCCTTTCCATGTCAGGGGCCTACAGAAGAAGATTGGACATCTGTGGATGGTGTAACTAGCTCGCGTCACACTGGTGGCAGCGGTGGGATGCGGTCCATCTTCTTCAGGAGCCAAGGACTGAATGGAAGACATCTACCAGAAGCTAAAGAGGAATACGTTGAAGGACCTTGTGGAAGCTCGAGGGTTATCCGCCAGCAACAAAACAAAAGCGGATTTGATAGCAGCCATTATGGAGCTCGACAACGCAACAACCTCCAGTGGGAACGTGGAAGAGACTGAATTCCAGAGGGAGGTAAAGAGCAGACTGGCACTTTATGCTCCCAACCCGGCAGTACAGATCATAGATAAGGTGATGGCTGATGTGTGTACTGATCTGGATAAAAAGATAGAGATGGAGAGGGCAGAGCGGATGAATCTAGCCAGGATGGAGATGGCAGAGCGGACCAAGATAGAGCTAGCCAAGATGGAGATGGCAGAACGGAGAGAGGAGATACAGTGAGCAGGGGGAGCCCTGGCTTCCTCCCCGGTACCAGCAGGGGTAAGCCACAAAAAGATCCAATACAATGCCTTCCGACATTGGGGGAGGCAGAGGAAGACATTGATGGCTTTCTGCAGGACATTGAGCGGCAGTGTACCCTTCATAAAGTGGAGCCGGAGGATTAGGTCCAGATTCTGGCCAGCAAGCTGACAGGCCGGGCAGCGGATGCCTATCGCACTGTATCGGATAAGGACTGTATGGACTATAAGCGAGTCAAAGAAGTGATCTTGGCCCGGTATGCACTAACACCAGAGGCATACCGTCAAAAATTCTGCAAAACCACAAAACGGGAAACGGATACCCACGCTGAATGGGCCTGTAAACTATGGCGGTCACTGCTACAGTGGGTACAAGGTAGCAAAGCAGACACGAAGGAGGACATCCTACAGCTCATCGCGTTAGAACGATTCTTTACTGGGTTAACTCCCGAGACGCAAAAATGGCTTCGGGACCAACGACTCTTGAGGAGGCCGCATGGCTGACCGATGAACATTATGATGCCAGGAGGGTCCAATTGTCAGGGTCCAAAACTGTCTCAAGGGGCCCTCCCATGGGTCTGGATGCCCCTAAACCACAGAAGCTTGGCGGGGAACCCACCAATACCCCGGCCTACCAGAGTCCTTCTGGGGTGCGATGCCACACCTGCCATCAGCTGGGTCACCTGCAGAGACACTGTCCCAACTGGACCCAGCGCACCCAGTGGCCAAAACCAGAAACGAATACCTTCAACCAGGCCGCTGTACACTGCTACCAAGGCGAAGCCGACCCGGCATCGGTGGCTATGGCTAATTATGGGATGGAAGAGATAGAGGGAGTGCTGCATGAAGTGGACCCTGTGCAGGCAGCCCAGGCGGATAATCGACAACAACATCGACAGTCGGTGTGGATTAATGGTAAACGGCTGCAAGGATTAAGAGATTCCGGAGCTACTCTGACCCTTGTGAAGTCGCATCTCGCCCAAGACCAAAAGACGGGTCGGACAGTGGTGGTCCGTGTAGCAGGGGGAGCCATACATCGACTGCCCACGGCCAAGATTCACCTGAACTGGGGGGTCGGGGATGGCCTTGTCGAGGTCGGCATGATGAAGGATTTGCCTGCAGACGTCCTGCTGGGAAATGACTTGGGGCCCATGTTGTCTTCCTTCTCGGTTGCCCCCCTGGCTCAGACATATCCTGTGACTACCCGGAGACAAGCTCGAGCTGCGGAGGGGGAATCACACTCGGAGGAGGCCCAGGTAAGACACTACAGCCCTTCACGTATTCCCATAGCCAGACTCATTTCATGGGACACCACAACAGAATTTAGGAGGGAGGTACTAGAGGATCCCTCATTGCAGGGGTATCGCGGGAAGGCATAAGAGGGGAGAGGGGTACTGGAAGGTGAAAAGTTTATATGGCATCAGGGACTCCTATACAGGGCTACAGAGCAAACTCACTCAGGGACGAGCCCCACTGTAAAACGACAGCTGGTAGTTCCCAAAAAGTATAGGCAGGAGTTGCTGCGAATCTCTCATGACATACCCTTGGCGGGGCACCTCGGAGTCAGCCGCACCAGGCATCGTCTGATGCAAAACTTCTTTTGGCCAGGGGTAACCCATGATGTTCGTCAGTACTGCCAGACCTGCGACAGTTGCCAGCGCATTGGCAAGAGGGGAGATTGCTGCAAGGCCAAATTACACCCCCTTCCCATTGTGGAGGAGCCATTTAGCCGAGTAGCGGTCGATCTGATAAGGCCGTTAGCCAAACCCAGTCCGTCAGGGAAAAGGTATATATTGACAGTGATAGATTACGCCACGCGGCATCCAGAGGCGGTTGCCTTACCTAACATACTGGCAGAGACGGTGGTGGCTGCCCTGCTCCAGGTTTTCTCACGGGTTGGATTTCCCCGGGAGATTATCTCGGATCAGGGCACCCAATTTACGGCAGAGGTGACCAGCCAACTGTGGAGACTGTGTGGTGTAAAGTCCATTAGAATGCCCCATACCACCCGCAAACCAACGGGTTGTGTGAGCGCTTTAACGGAACGTTAAAACAACTCATTGGGACGTTCACCCGGACCTACAGGGACTGGGAGAAATTCTTGCCGCACCTCCTGTTCGCCTATCGGGAGGTGCCCCAAAAATCTACGGGGTTCTCCCCATTTGAACTGTTATATGGGAGGCGGGTGAGGGGGCCCCTAGACTTAGTGCAAGAGCTCTGGGAAGGGGAGGAAACCATAGCAGGAACCCCTATCGTGCCCTTCGTGCTGGAACTCCGGGACCGCCTGCAGGAGTTGACTCAAGCTGTGCGTGTGAACATGCAGGCGGCCCAGCGGCGCCAGCACATATGGTACGATCAGAGGGCTAGAGAACGCACCTTCGAGATAGGACAGAAGGTCCTGGTACTAGAACCGGTTAGGCTGAACAAATTCCAGGCCGCATGGCAGGGGCCTTACCGGGTAGTGGGGAAAATAGCCGACACCACCTACAATGTCGCCGATTGTGACGACCCCAAGGTTATCCTCATGTTCCACGTGAATATGCTGAAGCCCTACCGGGAGTGCCCTGAGGAGGTAGCTGCCATCTGCGCACCCGAAGCAGAGGATTTAGCCGGACTCCCCTTGCCTGATGTCTTAGGTGAGAGGACTCAGACGAAAACCTGGGACCAGGTACACTTAGGAGAAAACCTAGGGGCCCGGGAGAGAGAGCAGGCTGAGACATTGCTGAAGCAGCGGCAGAGGATGTTCTCAGAGAGACTGGGGTTCACCCGACTTGCGCAACACAAGGTTGAGACACAAGATCAGACCCCCCTGAGACAAGCCCCCTTCCGCGTCCCGGAGTCTGTACGAGAAGGGATGCGACAAGAGAAACAGGAGATGTTGCGTTTAGGGGTCATTGAGGAGTCAGATAGTCCCTGGGCGTCCCCTGTAGTGTTAGTGCCTAAGAAAGATGGGACTACCCGGTTTTGTGTAGACTATCGCAAGCTAAATGAGAAAACTGTGACGGATGCGTATCCCATGCCGCGTGTGGACGAGTTGTTAGACCGGCTGGCTGGGGCAAAGTATTTGACCGCCATCGATCTATGCAAAGGCTATTGGCAGATCCCCCTAAGTACTGATGCAATTCCCAAGTCTGCATTTGTCACCCCGTTTGGCTTATTCCAGTTTCGGGTTATGCCATTTGGGATGAAGAATGCCCCCGCGACCTTCCAGAGGCTGACTGACTGGCTTCTGGATGGTCTCCAGGACCATGCTTGTGCCTTTATTTATTATTTATTTATTCAATCTGGGCCAGCTTTTTGGCTAGATTTTCCCTCCTATTCCCAGGATACAGGCGGGCAATCCCTTTGACACGTAAGAGATGACATTGATGAGGGTAGCAATTCCGAAACTGTCTCGCCAAAGGTTTAGGTTGAGAAATAGCACCCACCTTGACAGATTTTCTCCGCTGCCCTAATATTTTTGATGTGTTCCAAAGCTCCCGAGTTGTCATACCAATATAGATGAGTCCACAGAAACATGTGGCTTGATAGATGACCATAGATGTTCTACAATTAATGAAATACTGAATCTTGTAAGCCTACTCACCCATCGAATCCGGAAAGGTATTCATTTTTTCAATATATCTGCACTCTTTGCAGTTGCCACACTTCCATGTGCCCCATTTGGGGCCCTTTGAGACAAATATACATTGCTCAAAAAAATAAAGGGAACACTTAAACAACAGAATATAACTCCAAGTAAATCAAACTTCTGTGAAATCAAACTGTCCACTTAGGAAGCAACACTGATTGACAATCAATTTCACATGCTGTTGTGCAAATGGAATAGACAATAGATGGAAATTATTGGCAATTATCAAGACACCCTCAATAAAGGAGTGGTTCTGCAGGTGGGTACCACAGACCACATCTTAGTACCAATGCTTTCTGGGCTGATGTTTTGGTCATTTTTGAATGTTGGTTGTGCTTTCACACTTGTGGTTGCTTGAGACGGACTCTACAACCCACAGAAGTTGCTCAGGTAGTGCAGCTCATCCAGGACGGCACATCAATGCGAGCTGTGGCAAGAAGGTTTGCTGTGTCTGTCAGTGTAGTGTCCAGAGGCTGGAGGCGCTACCAGGAGACAGGACAGTACAACAGGAGACGTGGAGGGAGCCGTAGGAGGGCAACAACCCAGCAGCAGGACTGCTACCTCCGCCTTTGTGCAAGGAGGAACAGAATGAGCACTGCCAGAACCCTGCAAAATTACCTCCAGCAGGCCACAAATGTGCATGTGTCTGCACACACAGTTTTTAACCGACTCCATGAAGGTGGTATGAGGGCCCGACCTCCACAGAAGGGGGTTGTGCTCACAGCCCAACACCATGCAGGATGCTTGGCATTTGCCACAGAACACCACGATTGGCAAAGTCGCCACTGGCACCCTGTGCGCTTCACAGATGAAAGCAGGTTCACACTGAGCACATGTGACAGACGTGACAGAGTCTGGAGACGTCGTGGAGAGCGATCTGCTGCCTGCAACATCGTTCAGCATGACCGGTTTAGCAGTAGATCAGTAATGGTGTGGGGTGGCATTTCTTTGGAGGGCCGCACAGCCCTCCATGTGCTTGCTAGAGGTAGCCTGACTGCCATTAGGTACCGAGATGAGATCCTCAGACCTCTTGAGAGACCATATGCTGGTGCGGTTGGTCCTGGGTTCCTCCTAATGCAGGACAATGCCAGACCTTATGAGGCCTCAGCAGCTCCAGCAAGATGAAGGCATTGAAGCTACGGACTGGCCCGCTCGTTCCCCAGACCTGAATCCGATTGAGTACATCTGGGACATCATGTGTAAGGTGCCCCAGCGAGGTAGTCATGGGCGAGCTGTAGTCCCCACTCGCTATGGCACCCTACAGACAATACGTTTCCTCCCTCTGAAGTGTGGCTGTGTATGTGGTGCTCTTCACTTACTTCAAGCCATCCGATCGTGGCTGTCTCCAGGCATTTCTCTTCTGGGACCAGGGCAGCAATAAATTCAGAGGACACGAGGTTCTTAACCAGAACTTGAACTTTACTTGGGGAAGAGGAATATTTACATTATTTACAGGCAGATATAATGGATAAGGCCCGACAGGCTATCATCTCTCTCACAGTCACTGGCAACATCTTCAGCCCTGGTTCCCTCTTTAAGTGAAGCATCTCTGTGACTCTATCTCTAGTCCACGAGACTCTTCTGTAACGTTAACAGTGACCTGGATCAAATATCTCCCCCACGTCCTAGCCTGGAGTCCTATTTATCTTCTTCTGCTTCCTGCAGACTAGAAGTGCCTCGGGTCCTCACTACCTCTGATGAGTTTCTCCGACCAGCTAACAGGACTCTTGCTCTTGTGTGAGGAGACTTGCACAGTAGTGATCCCACTGTCTGAGGTTGTAGAGCTCCCGTCTACCCTAGCAGCCACTATAGTCAGGCTGCCCGCACGATTCCCTGTATTGTCTCTTAATGGCCTCTGGACACTAAAACAGAGGCTTTTTGCCAATGTGCCCACCCCCTGTGAGCTGTCATCACACAGCATTAACTCATCACTGCCTGCAACCCTGCTAGCAGACTCAACCTGACATCTGCACTCAGAACAGTGGCATCTTGTGGCTGTTTACAGGTACTGCAGCCCACAACGAATTATGCCAGTGTAATGCACACGCCCGGACTGACTGGCGTGTGCGTGTTTATGTAGTGATTCCACTGTGCCATGAACCGGAGAGTGCCTGGAGGGGCGTAACTAAGTATCTGCCCGATCCGACCAAGGTCGCACGACGGCATACGACGCCAGTGCACCAGGGAAGAACCGAGAAGAGGAACCAGGGTCTTCTCCAGGTCAGACTCCGGACACGGCTGTTGACCCACACCGGGGAATACAGGAACAGGCAGACTAGAGCACAAGCTGGGTAGGGTCCAGTACAGACTGGGAGACAAATTCGAAACCGCAGGCGCGGTGGACAGAGCTGAGCAAAGCGAAAACCGCAGGCGCGGTGGACAGAGCTGAGCAAAGCGAAAACCGCAGACGCGGTGGACAGAGCTGAGCAAAGCGAAAACCGCAGACGCGGTGGACAGAGCTGAGCAAAGCGAAAACCGCAGACGCGGTGGACAGAGCTGAGCAAAGCGAAAACCGCAGACGCGGTGGACAGAGCTGAGCAAAGCGAAAACCGCAGACGCGGTGGACAGAGCTGAGCAAAGCGAAAACCGCAGACGCGGTGGACAGAGCTGAGCAAAGCGAAAACCGCAGACGCGGTGGACAGAGCTGAGCAAAGCGAAAACCACAGACGCGGTGGACAGAGCTGAGCAAAGCGAAAACCGCAGACGCGGTGGACAGAGCTGAGCAAAGCGAAAACCGCAGACGCGGTGGACAGAGCTGAGCAAAGCGAAAACCGCAGACGCGGTGGACAGAGCTGAGCAAAGCGAAAACCGCAGACGCGGTGGACAAAGCTGAGCAAAGCGAAAACCGCAGACGCGGTGGACAGAGCTGAGCAAAGCGAAAACCGCAGACGCGGTGGACAGAGCTGAGCAAAGCTAAAACCGCAGACGCGGCGGACAGAGCTGAGCAAAGCGAAAACCGCAGACGCGGTGGACAGAGCTGAGCAAAGCGAAAACCGCAGACGCGGTGGACAGAGCTGAGCAAAGCGAAAACCGCAGACGCGGTGGACGGAGCAGAGCAAAGCAAAAACCGCAGACGCGGAAGGAACAGGGCTCTGTTCACACGGAACAGACTAGAAGGGAAAGGCAGAACCAGATACCCACAGGGTACTTGCAGAGAAGTAGCGAGTGGACCACAAACTCACAAACGGAAGTACAGTGACAACGAGCAGGAGTAGGTACGAGTTCAGACTCTGCAGAAAAAGGAACGGACATAGAGAAAAAACAGGTAAAAGATAGGAGAGAGTTCAGACTGGAACTGAGTGTACGGAGGAGACCGACACTGCAGCGGGATACAGGAGCGGGTCTGGGAATACGGCCCCCAGAGAGGCGGGACGAACAGGCAAGGAGCGTGTTCAGACTGGCCTGGAAATGCAGCCTCCAGGAAGGCGGAACGAACAGGCAAGGAACGAGTACAGACTGCAGGTTAAGGTACACAGATAGGACACAGTACAGACATGGGAACAGATACTGCAAGACAGGTAACATAGACAGGACCTGGCATGTCAGAGACAAAAGCCAACTGACAGGGCAAGATGCTCAGGCATGGGTTAATGGGGCAGCTGGTTTAAATACCAGGTGACAGACAGCAATAGGCTGAGGACGCACAAAGGGTGTGCCTGCAGCAGGTACAAAAAGCAGGAAGTGATCGGGCGCCGCCCATAAGCAGCAGACACAGAAGCAAACAGACAGCATGGAGGGAAGCCAGAGAGACACCCTGGACTGGAGATCAAGTGCGCGCTCTTGCACAGTGGGAGATGGACCACTATGCAAGGACGCCGCCAGGTATGTTACAGCCAGGAACAAGCTCTATATCACTCAAGGCTTGATCCGGGCACTAAGTTCCCCCTTTACTCTACTGACCGGACCAGTAAAGCTAACACCTTAGCTTGGTCTACCAACAGTTCAGAGAGGTCTGACTTCAGGAACACTCCCTTTAACTATCTCAGTACCAAGGGAAGGCTACGCCCTTCCCCACTATTACATTACCCGACAATTTAATGTTGGTCGTCCCCGACCACACTAAACAATAAACACAAATCAGCAGCTATGACATTATATCACATTACTAAATTTTACTAAAACATTTTAGCAAACGACTGGTCCTGAGGTCATCTTCTTGGATGGAAGACCGGCCCTTCTCGGTTAAGGGCCCCGGAACAGCAATTCAGGACAGTCCATTATCAACTTTTCACAGGTACCGGTCCTTCTTGGTAAGGACCCTGGAAACGCAATGTCCATGTCCATATTTTTAGGGCAGGCCAACACCTCAATAGCCCCCAATCTCCTTCGAGGGCTGCATTCTGAGGCACACAGTCACAGGTAACACCCTGTGAGTCTCTTTCTTCTTGGCCCTAGCGGGGGTCACCGGTTCTTCCCGCTAGGCCGCAAGTCTCTTAGGTTTGGAGGATATCCATCCTCAAGGTGTGCCTCAGCATTGTAAATTCCAGCAGAAAAAGGCGCAACAGGCGCAACAGCAAAAAAAAAAAATAAGTAAAAAACAAAAGAGCAGCTCTCCTGGGCACACAACTTTTGGGTGCTGCTTAAGGCCTTCCTGGCCTGGGAGGTAGGGGAACAGTCCTCCATTTTTTTTTTTTTCAACTTAAATCAACATGGGGCACTCCACCCCCACTGGGTAACAGTCCCAAACTGCAGACAGGACCTCCATCTATGGGTCCTAAAGAGGAAAGTGGAAGGTCAACGGACCTTTCAGCCAGCTCACTTCTTTCGGGCCTCCTTCCTTTCCTTCATTAAGGCGGCCCATGCTGTAGAGGAAGGTGGCTTCTTCCACCTCCAGGGCTGGTCAGGGTATTGGCTATGCCCGGGGTCCTCATCCGAGGAGGTGGCGCTGCCACAGCCAATTTGTGTGGGGCCGTAGCTAGTCACGGTGAAGTTGTGAACCTCCTGACTGACAGCAGCCTGAGTCCTTTCGGCGACTCCACGACTAACCGCCTCAGCCCCTTCTGGGTGTTTGGTGGTTGAGCCTACAGCCTCACTGGGAGAGTCAGCCCTACTACAACCCGGGACATCCTCCTCTTTTTCGACGCCATCTCCCCGCTGCTGGCGTCCGGACTCTTCTTCCTGTGGGATGCCGGCCTTGGGAGGGGACACGAATCCTCCAGGGGCTTCCCTAGCCCGATGTTGCCGAGCCTCCCTCTCAGCTCTTCGCCGGAAGACCTGCCTGTCCTTTTCCAGGACGTCCTCCCATTTATATGGGCGGGTGACCGCAGCCGCGTACCACCCCCTTGCACATTCGCATTTCACAAAGTAAACAATCTCCCCTTCATGCAGGTTGTGGAGGCGATCGGGCAGGTATTCGCGTTTGACGGCTTCCTGGCTGACAAACACCTCATGCCCGGTCCACTCTTCCTTGAGGAACCCGTATCCCTCGCGGACACAGAACTCCACAACCCGCCCCTGGGTCTGGGAGTCCTCCACTGACTCCCTCCGCGCCACGTTGGACCCCTCTAGCCAGCCTCTTAAGAAGGTGTCGGTCCACCGCCGCTGCTCCCGCGATGTCATCGAAGGGTCGCGGGTGGCCCACTGTGGACTTCCGGGCTTGGTGTACCGCTCTGTGGAGGGGGAATGTAGGGCCTCCAAGGCCAATGACCAAAAGCTCTCTTGCGGGGCCTTTCTTTTAGGGGGCTTCTCTTCTGCTCCGGCTCTTGAGGGCCTGAGGGCCTCTGTTGCCGCCGAGGCTGCTGGGGCAGGTTTTACAGGGGTGACCGGCCGCTGGGGCATGGACCACTCACCTTCCCTTAGCTCCGCTGGAACTATTGCTCCGGCCCCACCGGGAAGTTCTCCTCCCTCAGCCGAGGGGGACGACTCCTCCGGTATCCGGCTCCAGCTCCATACACGAAGCTCATGAAGTAGCAGGCCCATCTCCGGATCGGGCCTAGTGGCCCACTGGACAGCCACTGGGGGTAAAGGCAACGGTTCGCGGGCAGCGCCCGCCGGCGAACGGCTTCCAGCCGCTGCTCCTGGGGTAATAATCTGCAGGGGTTCCAACTCTCCGCCGGTCTCTCGCACGCTGTTAGGCTCTGAGGCTGCCATTCTTACAGGACGTCCGCTGCCGGATCTCCTTCTCCTGACGGGTCGGACAGAAAATGGCGCCGGTTGCTTACCGGTGCGTCCAGCTCCACCTCTTCCTAGGCCGGCCTTCTGAAGCGACTGCCACGTCACTCTCGGCCGCTCCGCCTTCAGCCGCGCCCCCTCTCTGTGTGCGCTGATACTCACGGGGCCGGGCTTCACTTTACGCCGCGTCCTGTTCCTCTCTGGACGTCCCATCCTGGGACGCATCTTCACCGCCGGGCCCATCCCTCTTTGGGCCGGAACTCGTAGGGGCTGGACATCTTTTAGCGCTCTCCAGCGCCGTCCACTCCCACGATAGGCGGTTCTTCTCCCGGACTTTACCGCCGTCGTCACCATCTTGGAATCCATGCTTCGGGCCGCCATCTTGGGCCGCTTGCCTTCCAACACTTTCTCCTCAGTGTTCTGCGTCGGCTCTTCCCCGCTTTCTTCATGCGAGGAGCTCGCATCCTGCCTACTACGCCAAATGTAAGGTGCCCCAGCGAGGTAGTCGTGGGCGAGCTGTAGTCCCCACTCGCTATGGCACCCTACAGACAATACGTGTCCTCCCTCTGAAGTGTGGCTGTGTATGTGGTGCTCTTCACTTACTTCAAGCCATCCGATCGCGACTGTCTCCAGGCATTTCTCTTCTGGGACCAGGGCAGCAATAAATTCAGAGGACACGAGGTTCTTAACCAGAACTTGAACTTTACTTGGGGAAGAGGAATATTTACAGTATTTACAGGCAGATATAATGGATAAGGCCCGACAGGCTATCATCTCTCTCACAGTCACTGGAAACATCTTCAGCCCTGGTTCCCTCTTTAAGTGAAGCATCTCTGTGACTCTATCTCTAGTCCACGGGACTCTTCTGTAACATTAACAGTGACCTGGATCAAATATCTCCCCCACGTCCTAGCCTGGAGTCCTATTTATATTCTTCTGCTTCCTGCAGACTAGAAGTGCCTCGGGTCCTCACTACCTCTGATAAGTATCTCCGACCAGCTAACAGGACTCTTGCTCTTGCGTGAGGAGACTTGCACAGTAGTGATCCCACTGTCTGAGGGTGTAGAGCTCCCGTCTACCCTAGCAGCCACTATAGTCAGGCTGCCCGCACGATTCCCCGTATTGTCTCTTAATGGCCTCTGGACACTAAAACAGAGGCTTTTTGCCAATGTGCCCACCCCCTGTGAGCTGTCATCACACAGCATTAACTCATCACTGCCTGCAACCCTGCTAGCAGACTCAACCTGACATCTGCACTCAGAACAGTGGCATCTTGTGGCTGTTTACAGGTACTGCAGCCCACAACGAATTATGCCAGGAACAAGCTCTATATCATGCAAGGCTTGATCCGGGCATTAAGTTCCCCCTTTACTCTACTGACCGGACCAGTAAAGCTAACCCCTTAGCTTGGTCTACCAACAGTTCAGAGAGGTCTGACTGTAGGAACACTCCCTTTAACTATCTCAGTACCAAGGGAAGGCTACGCCCTTCCCCACTATTACACATGTCTCGCTCCATCCACCAACGTCACGTTGCACCACAGACTGTCCAGGAGTTGGCGGATGCTTTAGTCCAGGTCTGGGAGGAGATCCCACAGGAGACCTTCTGCAACCTCATCAGGAGCATGCCCAGGCGTTGTAAGGAGGTCATACAGGCACGTGGAGGCCACAAACAATACTGAGCCTCATTTTGACTTGTTTTAAGGACATTACATCAAAGTTGGATCAGCCTATAGTATGTTTTTCCACTTTAATTTTGGGGGTGACTCCAAATCCAGGCCTCCATTGGTTAATAAATTTGATTTTCATTGATGATGTTTGTATGATTTTGTTGTCAGCACATTCAACTTTGTACAGAACAAAGTATTCAATGAGAATATTTCATTCATTCAGATCTAGGATGTGTTATTTGAGTGTTCCCTTTATTTTTTTGAGCAGTGTATATGAAGATGTATCAAGTACATGATGACTATGAACTAGTACATCACGTAGTGTCTTATTACGTTTAGCCATAATCAATGGACGATTTGATAGAAAAGGAAGTATTGTCTGATCCTGTTGGAGAATTAGCCAAAATTTGGAGATGATATTAGTAATTTCCTTCCACCTCGAATGATAATTCGTGATGAATTGAACATGCCCATCAGATTCCTTTTTCTTTTTAGTAATGAGAAGATATTGTCTATTGGCGTGTTTGGCCTGATAGTAGGCCTGTTGAATAATTTCCATTTTGTACCACGTTGTAAGTATCTACTGGTCATATCACATGCCTATTCTTCAAAAGCTTTGTTTTGGTCACAAATACGATGTGCCCTAATAAATTGTCCGGACGGCATTGCCTGTATTACATGTGCCAGACGACTGATTTGGCATGCAAGAAAGCATTGACACTAGTAATCTTGTGATAAATATTTGTATGCAACTGTCCATGGTCATCAACATGAATATCCAAATACGGAAAATCAATTTTCTTTTGATCAATATGATGGGTTAGCTTAATATCAATGCATTGTCATTGAGATATTTTAAGAATTTTTCAAGTTCCTCATGGGAGCCCTGAAAAATAAACAACACATCGTCTATGAATCTCATCCAAGATATCACTGATCCCAATGATGTATGTTCAATGTTCTGGAATCGGATGTATTCACACTCCCAAAATCCCAAGGAGAGATTGGCGTAAGATGGGGCCCAAGCCGCGGCCATTGCCACCTCTTTCTTCTGTAGGTAGTATTGATCTTTGAACACAAAATTATTATATAACAAAATGTATTCTGTTACGAATCCGGGTGATTGAACCTCTGTGCTGTGATGCAAGGAGGGATCAGAGGGGCGTAACTAAGTGCCTACCCGGACCGACCCTGGCCACACAGCGGCTTAGTCGACTCTGTGAACCAAGGAGGGACCGGGAAGGTGAACCAGGTGCCACTCTGGGACCGACCTTGTGAGAGCAGGCGACTCCCATGGGACTGATGGCTGAAGCTGAAAGGCATAGTGGATGAGCACGGCCGGTTGACAGGCGGGCACGGCTGATAGACAGGCTGGCGGGCACTGGGACCTTCAAGGTAGAGGTGAAGATGCTGGAGCTGTCCTAGGCAGAAGTGCTGAAACTGTTGTATCCAGAAGCACCAGAGCTGTCCACTAGCGTGGTGCTGAATCTGGATGGCACTGCCCTCCAACGTTGTGGTATTGAACCAAATGTTACTATAACGTCCTGGTTACAAGCCGTCCACTGCTGTGGTGCTGAATCTAGACAGTTCTTCCCATATAAAAGCTGTCCACTGCTGTGGTGCTGAATCTAGACAGTACTGCCCAGATCGGAGCTGCCCACCGTTGTGGTGCTGAATCTAGGACTGTAGTGCCCAGAGGAGAGCTGCCAACCACTGTGGTGCTGAACCAGTACTATAGAAGGGAGAGAACACAGGAGCTCACCCCCGCTGCTGAGCAGAGATGCTAGATGTGCTGTAGCTGTCTTCTATTGTCCCTCAGCAGATAGCATCATGCTATGAATGGGATGTGCTCTGCTATATCCCAGCGGCTTGTAGATCAGGAATCAGGGCTTCAGTGTGCCTCACCTGAATGACAGCAGTCTGGCACCACCAATGCTGCTATGCGGGACATTGCGCCCTTTACTACTGCCTGCGGTGTAAAACCCCTTCTGATTGGAGCCCATGGATCTGTGATTGGTTATTGAAGACACACCCTCGTACATGGTGGACTTGTCTGTTCCCTTTAAACATATGAGCGGTTCTCACATGTTGTGGCTGATGTCTGATATCATAAGTGCTATCCCCTCATTCTGTATCACTGCAGCTGTCATCTGATGGGCGGCTGATGTATTCCATCACTATAGTACGGGTGAGATCACAGCCATCTGTAGGAACAAAACACCATCTCATCCGTGTCATGTACAGAAGCATGTCACTATGCAAGTCGCCCCCGTACTCCTAAACATCAGCAATAAAGCAGGAAGGAGTGTGTCACTGAATGCAAGATGTGACGAGATAAAACCAACCTTGTAAGGCTACATGCGTAGTGGTCATAGCCACCTCCAGTTACTGTCACATAAAATTCCTGGTGCCACTGATAAAGGAGGGGAGATCTCCGTAATACGGTATCTGTGCACGTTTAGTCCACCAGTGTCTGGAAGGAACGTTGAGCTCAGCTATGCTGCTCATGAGAGCGCAGGGTCCTAATGTCCACCATTATCACTCCATTCTTAGTCTAATTTTACATATCATTTCATCAATGTGTTTCATCTGACATTAACCTTATTCATTATATTTTCAATTAAACACTTTATTAATAATATCTAAAGATTTAAAAAAAGATAAGTATATGATAAACTATATGTCGGTTGCGAATAAATGTACTAATGAATTTACTCTGCATCTCAAGTGTCATATCTACAGTGCCAAAGGTTTTCTTTCTGGATCTTATTGATATTCCTTCTATGCACTACATCTTCTAATTAGGAATGCGAAACTTCTAACGCTTTACACTATGATAAACTGATATATATAAGTACTCGATTATACACTATTTGGACAAAACTTATAACAGCGAAGTACTGTTCATATAGTTAAGTGGCTTAGCAACGGTACAGGAGATAAGATGAGAATAATAGGTTTAGTCTTTAGGATAGGGTTAATGGATAGAGACTGCAAGATGTCGGTGAGTGACACGAAAGAGTGAGACGGACCCGTCCCATCGTGTGCGTAAGAAGGGCACGGTGGAAGAAAAAGAAACCATGCCCATTGCAGCAAGTCAAGGGAGAACGGGTGGAGACTCCCAGGAAACGGGCAGGTGAGCCAGAAGTGGCCTCCCCCAAGAATGGGCAGAGCAACGTAAGAGCACACCCACGGCAGAGTGGGCTGGGACCATTGTTGGTGAGGAGGTAAAGTGGCAAGAGAAGATGGAGTGCTACGGCATTGTGCTCCGTGGTGGGCCCGGAAAGGTCAAGTGGAAAAGGAAGATGACGCAGCTGGAGCAAGAGATGCAGCCGGGTGAACTGTCATCAGTAGAGGCACCAACGAAGGACCAGGGAAGGCCCAGGAACCAATGCCTGACCTCAAGACAAAGGTTCACCCGCAGTCCCCAAAACCAGAACCCGATTCCAAGGCGGAGGCAGCAGTATCAGCGTGGCCAAGATCCTGCGACCAGGCAGGGTGACTGAAAGCTATGCTGGCAGCCCTGGTGGTAAGTACACCTCAGCGTCCTGGAGTGTTATCAGCCTGGGAAACAGCCCTCATCCCCCGGCCACAGCAGTACATGGAAGAGACACCAGCCCTGGACCCTGTTAAGGCCAGATGGGTGGTGAAGGTCATTGAGGGTAAGAAGGAGTGGGAGAAATGGGTGAGGGCCCAACTCGAGCACCCAGGAGGTGGTGAAGTTGACCCGCCCAGGGGGGAAATGGGGGGAAACTTGGTACCCGGGCCTTTACCTTCTTTGTAGGATGTCACGGCAGTCGGCTCCCGGGCCCATCCTCTGGGGTCGCTCTTTAAAAGGGGGTTTGTTAACAGTTTGTCTTGTGATGCCACCTGTGGTTCCCAGTAATGAATACCGGCGCTGCTGCAGACCTCCGGGGGTGATGGGATGGCAGCTGGGATGTTTCTGCTCCCCACAGGTGGAGCGGGTCCCCGGGGAAGGGTAGTTGCAGATGGTAATGCTGGGCGTTGTAGTGCAGGCGCGGTAGCGTGATGGAAATAACTGACAGAGACAGTGGAGTGCAGTCATCCGAGTTTACTCACAGTTCTTTTTAGGTTCCTCGGGTACACTGTCCAGGTGTCAGACTCCCGCGTCGCACTGCGTTTGCCAGGCAGGGGTTCAGCAGTCCTTCAGGTAGATTAGAAGCACTTAACGGGACCCCCTTTCTTATGTTCCTTCCTTGACTGACTTCCCGCGCTGTGTCTTCTTACTCCTGCCCTGCGCTCCCCACACACAGTCCCGATCGGGTGCTCTGAAGTCCCTTCTGGGCAACCTGGAGTTCCCGGACCTATTTGATGCCCTTCACGGCGACTAGGGTGAGGCTGTGGCAACTGCACCATGGAAGTGCAGAAGCCTCCGGTTTTTCCAGCCGAGACCTGGAGTAACACGGCTGGTCCAGGGACCAGTTCCCATCCTGCAGCCTGATCCCTCTGATTCTTGGCAGATTCGGGCGTATGGGTGCCGTCCTGCACTCACCGTACCCCCTGGGATCCATTCTGTTCCCGGAGAATTCCTCCCTTGCTCCCACTCCTCTCCTGGGCCTCTCTCACTAGGCCCACAATGGAGCAGAGCTCCTGAAGAGACTCTGCTCCCCTCCTCTCCTTGCTACTCACTGGCTGAACTGCACTGCTCCAACTAAGATGGCTTCCTTTTTTATATCTATTCTCTAAGTGCTCCCCTGTTCTACGTCCTCCACCCACACCCACTACTGGTTCCCCCTCTCCTTGGTTCCCCCCACTCCAGCCAGGGACAGGGCAGCAAAAGAAGTGCATAATGCCCTTCCAGCCGGCCTGGAGTAGTGCAGTGTTGAGTGCAGGTGTTGGGGTCCCGGGCAGAAATAATCTTTAATAATAATAATAATAATCTTTATATAGCGCAAACATATTCCGCAGTGCTTTACATACATTATTGTCGCTGTCCCCATCGGGGCTCACAATCTAGATTCCCTATCAGTATGTCTTTGGAGTGTGGGAGGAAACCGGAGAACCCGGAGGAAACCCACACAAACACGGGGAGAACATACAAACTCCTTGCAGATGTTGTCATTGGTGGGATTTGAACCCAGGACCCCAGCACTGCAAGTCAGTACTTCCTCCTTACCTGAGAGAAGGAGATGCCACACTTCTGGGTGAGGTGCAGTACCTCTGTGGCGACTGAACCCTCAGGGGTGCCACAAAGTCATTGACCAGATGACCAGATGTCACATCCAATATTTCAGCCCTCAGCGGGAAGATCATGTCCAGCAATGGCTCCTCCACGGGTAGTACCACAGCCTCAGGCCTGACAGAGGCAGCGAGTATTGCGGCTGCAGTGTGCGTTTTCAAGGGCCCCCACTGTATATGCTGTGCGTTGTCTTCCAGGTTCCAGAATGGTCGAGGATGACCATGTCCAAAGAGGGAATGTAAGAGTGATGGACTGTTCTGCAGCATTCCTACCCTTGAAGGCAATAATCCCTTTATGTGTACAGTGCCATGCGGTTTTACGAGTAATGTAAATAGCGATGTGTTTCTCTTACAGTGGCATGTAAAAGTTTAGGCCCCTTGGTAAAAAATGATTGTTATTGTGAACAGTAAAGCAAGTTGAAGATGAAATGATCTCTATAAAAGGGCTAAAGTTAAAGATGACACATTTCCTTTGTATTTTAGGCAAAAAAAAATCTTGTAATTTTTTACATTTTAAAAATTACACAAAGGAAAATGGGCTGATGCAAAAGTTTGGGCACCCTTGGAGATTTGTGTGCTCAGAAAACTTTGACCAAGGTTTCAGACCTTAATTAGCCTGTTAGAGTGCGTGCACATGGTCAGTAAACACTGCGGATTGGATGCAGCACACTTGCGCTGCGTGCAATCTGCAGCGGCCAGATGTTACAGCATAGTGGATGGGATTTATACAAATCCCATGTCTACTATGTGGCTCCGTGCTCCTGCAGCTCACCCGTGGAGTCGGTCATGCAGTGCGTCTTCACAGACCGCAGCATGTCAATTTCTCTTGCAGAGACCCTAGTCTCCGCAAGAGAAATTATATCACTGTAATGTATAGGATGTGGTGAATCCGCATGGTTCATTGAACACATGAAGATTCACTTGCGTGCAGCGCTTTGGACGCAGCATAAAGTATGCTGCGTTCAAAGCGCAGCCAACACCGACCATCTGCACATACCCTAAAGGTTATGGCTTGTTCACTATCATTAGGAAAGGCCAGGTGATACAAATTTCCCAACTTTATAAAAATCCAGCCTCCTCTAACCTTGTGCCAAAAAACAGCAGCCATGGGTTCTTCTAAGCAGCTGTCTAGCACTCTGAAAATGAAAATGGTGGAGGCCCACAAAGCAAGAGTAGGCTATAAGAAAATAGCAAAGCGTTTTCAAGTTGCAACCTTATTGACGGCATCGCTCGTCACTGCAGGAACGTCCTCAGGCTACTGTCAGTGAGTTCCAGCTGGCGTGCTGAGCAGTTGCATACTCATGCAACCGCTCAACACACCAATCGGATGTAGCAGATCTGGGGATCATTGTTCGACATCATCAGTATGGATTATCTGCGGACAGGTGAGGATTACTTTGTATTTTAATTTTTATGTGGATCTTAAGAAATGTGTAAAAGAGGGTCATTGAGTGTTTTGTTCAAACAAAGGTCTTTGCTCTGTGTGAGTTTTTTTACTTGAACTAATGGTGTTAGTAATCGGGATGTCTTATTCACGCCTCTCCATTACTAACCCCTGGGCTTGATGTCAGCAAACATCAAACAGCTGACATCAACCCCAAAACCATTACCCCACTTGCCAATGCACCAGGGCAAGTGGGAAGAGCCGAGAATAAGCACCAGAATTTCTGGGGTGGCTGAGGGCTCATGTTATTAGTCAGGGAGGAGGCCAATATCCATGGTCCCTTCCCAGCCTTTTAATATCAGCCTGCAGGTGTCTGTTTAGCCTTTGCTGGTTATTAAAACTAGGTGGGACACCACATAATTTTTTGGGGGATACCCCCTTTTTAATACCATTAAAGGCTAAGCAGACAGCTGTGAGCTGTTATTAATAAGCTGGGAAGATCCATGAATAGCGGCCCCTTCCCAGATTGCCCACTGCTTTCCCTCAGCTGTTAAGAAAATTAAATGGACCCCATCCCATTTTTTCAAAAATAAATACCTAAATTTGTAAGGATGTAAAACAACGCCAAAATGTAGACTAAACTATATATGAATAGACAATATAAGGTCCTAAGTTCCTGGGCTAAGTCATCACTGCTATGGCCCTACTTATGTATTTGAAGTCCCCCTTTCTCAAAATCTTTCTAATAAATTTAATTTCCCCAAGATTATTGTGAAAATCATATACAGTGGGTAAGGAAAGTATTCCAACCCCTTTAAATGTTTCACTCTTTGTTTCATTGCAGCCATTTGGTAAATTCTAAAAAGTTCATTTTTTTTCACATTAAAGTACACTCTGCACCCCATCTTGACTGAAAAAAAAAACAGAAATGTAGAAATCTTTGCAAATTTATTAATAAAGAAAAACTGAAATATCACATAGTCATAAGTATTCAGACCCTTTGCTCAGTATTGAGTAAAAGCACCCTTTTGAGCTAGTACAGCCATGAGTCTTCTTGGGAATGATGCAACAAGTTTTTCACACCTGGATTTGGGGATCCTCTGCCATTCTTCCTTGCTGATCCTCTCCAGTTCCATCAGGTTGGATGCCGAACGTTGGTGGACAGCCATTTGCAGGTCTCTCCAGAGATGCTCAATTGGGTTTAGGTCAGGGCTCTGGCTGGTCCAGTCAAGAATGGTCACAGAGTTGTTCTGAAGCCACTCCTTTGTTATTTTAGCTTAGTGCTTAGGGTCATTGTCTTCTTGGAAGGTGAACATTCGGCCAAGTTTGAGGTCCAGAGCACTCTGGAAGAGATTTTCATCCAGGATATCTCTGTACTTGGCTGCATTCATGTTTCCTTCAATTGCAACCATCGTCCTTTCCCTGCAGCTGAAAAACACCCCCTTAGTATGATGCTGCCACCACCATGTTTCACTGTTGGGATGGTATTGGGCAGGTGATGAGCAGTGCCTGGTTTTCTCCACACATACCGCTTAGAATTATCACCAAAAAGTTCTATCTTCGTCTCATCAGACCAGAGAATCTTATTTTTCTCATAGTCTGGGAGTCCTTCATGTGTTTTTGAGCAAACTCTATGTGGGCTTTTATATGTCTTGCACTGAGGAGAGGCTTCTGTCGGGCCACTCTGCCATAAAGGCCCGATTGGTGGAGGGCTGCAGTGATAGTTGACTTTGTGGAACTTTCTCCCATCTCCCTGCTGCATCTCTGGAGCTCAGCCACAGTGATCTTGGGGTTCTTCTTTACCTCTCTCACCAAGGCTTTTCTCCCACGATTGCTCAGTTTGGCTGGACGGCCAGGTCTAGGAAGACTTCTGGTGGTCCCAAACTTCTTCCATTTAACGATTATGGAGCCCACTGTGCTCTTAGGAACCATGAGTAATGCAGAACTTCTTTTGTAACCTTGGCCAGATCTATGCCTTGCCACAATTCTGTCTCTGAGCTCCTTGGGCAGTTCCTTCGAGTTCATGATTCTCATTTGGACTGACATGCACTGTGAGCTGTGAGGTCTTATATAGACAGGTGTGTGCCTTTCCAAATCAAGTCCTACCAGTTTAATTAAACACAGCTGGACTCCAATTAAAGAGTAGAACCATCTCAAGGAGGATCACAAGGAAATGGACAGCATGTGACTTAAATATGAGTGTCTGAGCAAAGGGTCAGAATACTTTTGACCATGTGATATTTCAGTTTTTCTTTTTTAATAAGTTTGGAAAAATTTCTACATTTCTGTTTATTTCAGTCAAGATGGGGTGCAGAGTGCACTTTAGTGAGAAAAAAATGAACTTTTTAGAATTTACCAAATGACTGCAATGAAACAAAGAGTGAAAATGTAAAGGGGTCTGTGATGAAAGCCGGCCGGTGGGTGCAGCTCTCTGGCGCCCCCTTACCTCTCAGGTCAGTCAAGGTACTGCACCTAGAGAAAGTAGTGCCAGGTAGCTGCAACCAGCGCAGGGAACACGGTAGTGTGTTATCCCTTCAACGTCACTAAACCGTAACGTCACTACACAGCACAACTCGCTAGCGCCCTCTTAGCCTCAGGTCAGTCAAGGAACTGCACCTAGGATAAGCGGTCGCCAGGGAGACTGTCCTGTAACCTACTGGGTATCGGGGCCCTCTGTAGTGAGGGCGGTATATATATCTTCCTTGGCCGCGCCAGGAATATATATATCTGAACCTCCGACCGTCACTACCAGCCTTCCCCAATCCCCAGTTGGTATGCTGCCACCAGTCCCTATTTTAGATATACGCCCAGTCCGTGAATGGGCCTATATCGGGTCAGGAACCAACCCTGGGTAGCGTTTTTGGCTTGAGCCGAGCTCACACGGACGTGCGTTCGTTATGCAGAATAAAAGGCAGGCCCACAATTACTTGAGGTAATTGATTATAATAATACACTAGATACACGATATACAACTAAATATACACAGGTATAAGGTCAGGCTAAACTATACAACAATGGAATACAACACACAGAATCACCACAGCATATCAGTTACCGGTTTCTTGATTTTCTTGTGACGCAGGGAGAGGATTCTGCGGTCGCAGGCACGGTTCTTTGTTACAGGCTGAGGCCTACCACCGCATGGTCAAACTGCTCCTCCCCTTGGTGGCCTCAGCTGGTGCTCAGATGTTCAGCACACCACTCTTGGGTCAACAACTGACTTATCTCTTGTCTGTCCTGCTATCTTACCTGCCCCGTCCCGCCCACTGCTGGTGAGGTCAGCTGGCTCAGTCTCCACCCTCAGGTCTAACTTCGATCAGAAGCCCAAATTCTATGGAACCCAATAACTTCTTCTGGGATGGTCTCATGATACCCCCAGGGGTTCCCATGGATTCGGGCCGCCGTAACCGACCTTTTGATATCAATTATGATACCATACGGTCCTCAGGAATGGCTCCGCGCTATATCTTGGCTTCCAGAGCACGTACAAACGTCTACCGCGGAGGCTTGTGTGCGCAATGGCTCCGGGACGCCGTGATATTTTTTTATTGGCCCATCCCATGCAACATGCGTGTACTTTTCATGTTTCTATATCTTATGCCTCCATGCTTGTGACAGACAAAGAAACTAGTCCTATGGGACAAATGGTCAGGTACAGATAGACGAAGCACCCCCCCCTGCTGGCTGTGTTTCCTCTCGAAGTCTTTGAAGCTCCTAGCATTCAAGTGTTAAGTAGGCTTCTTATCTTACAGGAGCCTGGATGGGGGGAAACTATCTAGTTGACGTTTTAACAGAAGGTCCCAAGGGTGGGGGCTGCTGAAGTGTGGCCATCCCTGGATATGATTTATCATTACCAAGATGGCGGCTACAGGTTCATCACACCTCCCCCTATACGAGGGCGCGAGGGGGTAGCACATTCCTGTGTTCCCCCGTGCGTCCTTCTGCACCCTCCCCTTGCCGGGATAACCCGTCAGCGTTACCGTGGTCACGGCCTCTTCTGTGGCGAATGGAGAAGTGGTACTGCTGGAGAGCGAGGCTCCAGCGTAGCAACCTGCCATTCGACCCAGAGACCGTGTGTAACCAGCTGAGGGGGTTGTGGTCCGTCTCCACGGTGAAATGGCTCCCGTACAAGTAGGGCTGCAGACGCTGCAGGGCCCATACAATTGCCAGGCATTCTTTTTCCACCGTGGAGTAAGCCACCTCCCGGGGCAGTAGCTTCCTGCTCAGGTACAAGACAGGATGTTCCTGGCCTGTCGTGTTGACCTGACTTAGCACAGCACCGAGGCCAAAGTCACTGGCGTCGGTCTGTACCACAAACGGCCGGTCGAAGTCGGCAGCTTGCAGTACAGGGGAGCTACTTAGGGCGGCCTTGAGTGCCCCGAAAGCTGTCTCGCAGGCGACTGTCCAGTCGACTGCGACGGGCAGCTTCTTCTTGGTGAGGTCCGTCAGGGGCTTGGCCAGGGTGCTATAGTGTGGGACGAACCTCCTATAGTACCCGGCGGTCCCCAAGAAGGACATCACCTGCTTTTTGGTCCTAGGAGTGGGCCAGGATGCGATGGCATCCACTTTCCCCGGTTCTGGCTTCAGAACCCCCCCGCCTACCCGGTGACCCAGGTAGAGGACCTCACTCATGCCCAGCTGGCACTTTTCCGGCTTGATGGTCAAGCCTGCCCGGTGGATCCGACCGAGCACCTGCCGCAGGTGCTCTAGGTGATCCTCCCAAGTGGGACTGAAGACTGCAATATCGTCCAAGTACGCAGCCGCGTACCCTTCAAGTCCCTCAAGCAGCGTATTGACCATCCGCTGAAAAGTGGCAGGGGCATTCTTCATGCCGAATGGCATCACTGTGGACTCGTACAGTCCAAAAGGGGTGATAAAGGCAGAGCGTTCCCTTGCCGCGGGGGTCAGAGGAATCTGCCAGTACCCCCGGCTCAGATCCATGATGGTCAGGTACTTAGCCCCGGCCATCCGATCGAGCAGGTCATCGATGCGTGGTATGGGGAACGCATCGGTGGCCGTTACAGCGTTGAGCCCCCGGTAGTCCACGCAGAACCGTGTAGTTCGGTCCTTCTTTGGTACGAGGACTACAGGCGAGGCCCACGCGCTGCTGGATGCCTGGATCACCCCCAGCTTCAGCATCTCGTCTATCTCTTGGCGCATGTTTCCCTGCACCTCGAAAGAGACCCGATATGCTGAACGCCGGATCGGCGGGTGATCGCCAGTGTCCACGTCGTGGACAGCCATCTCAGTCCTTCCGGGCAGGCTGCTGAACAGCCCCCGGAAGGGGTGCAGGGTGGTCCCCAGCTGGGACCGTTGGTCCTCCGTGAGCTGGTGGCCAACCCCCACATCCTCGATGGACCCACCCGCCTTGGCTTGGGTGAGCAGATCAAGGAGGGTTTCTACCTCTCCTTCCTCGGGAAGGTTGCACACTGGGTGGGCAGTCGCTTCCCGCTCATGATGAGCCTTCATCATGTTCACGTGGAAGGCCTTCCTCCTTCCACGGGCGTGATCCAGGGTGACCAGATAGGTGACGGCGTTGAGTTTCTGGTGCACGAAGTAGGGACCTTCCCAGGCTGCCTGAAGCTTGTTCTGTGGTACGGGGACCAGTACCCACACCTTTTGACCCACCTGGTAGGTCCTCTCACAAGCATTCTGGTCGTACCACCGCTTCTGGTCGGCCTGGGCCTGGGCCATATTGTCCTGCACCAGCTTTGCCAAGGCCATCATCCTGTCCCGGTGGCGCACGACATACTCGATGACCGACACCTCGGGGGTGGCCAAATCCCCTTCCCATGCTTCCTTCACCAGAGCCAGGGGGCCCCGTACCCGTCGCCCGTACAGGAGCTCAAAGGGGGAGAACCCCGTTGAGGCCTGCGGAACCTCCCGGTAAGCAAATAGGAGGTGTGGGAGGTAACGCTCCCAGTCTCTCCCATGGGAGTCGACCAACATCTTAAGCATCTGCTTTAAGGTGCCATTGAACCGCTCACACAGGCCATTAGTCTGTGGGTGATACGGGCTGGCCACCAGATGTTGCACCTGCATTTGCTTACAGAGGGACTCCATCAGCCGCGACATGAACTGGGTCCCTCGGTCGGTGAGCATTTCTTGGGGGAAACCCACTCTGGAGAAGGTCTCCAGTAAGGCGGTAGCCACCTTGTCGGCCCGAATGGACGACAAAGCTACCGCTTCCGGGTACCGGGTGGCATAGTCCACTACCGTGAGTATGAAGCATTTCCCGGAGTGGCTGGGAGTGGACAGAGGTCCAATAAGATCCACAGCAACCCTCGAGAAAGGCTCTTCGATGATTGGCAGAGTTACCAGTGGGGCTTTGGGGCGCGGCCCCGCCTTCCCCACCCTCTGACAGGTGTCACACGAACGGCAGTAGGCACCCACCGCGGCTCCCATCCCAGGCCAGTAGAAATGCTGAGCTATCCTGGCCTTGGTTTTAGCGATCCCTAGGTGTCCGGCCATCGGAATCTCGTGTGCGATCCGCAACAATTCCGCCCTGAACGGATAGGGTACCACTAACTGTCGGTCCCTGGGCCACGCCTCCGGTGAACCCTGCTGGACCGTTACCCGGTACAGCCGTCCCTGGTCCCAGACCACCCGCTCGCAGTCTGACTCCATGGGAGGCTGTGCCGCCTGTTCCTTGAGAGCTTTCAGGCTGTCGTCTGCTTCCAACGCAGCCTGAAATTCCTGACTTGATGTGGCCAGAATCGACGAAACTGCCACATCCTCTGTCAGCCCCTCCGGGCATGTCACCTGGCCGCTGTCTGACCCGGCAGACACTTGGTCAGAAGTGGGGAAGCCGTCGGACCTCTGCAAGGCTCCTTGGGCTCCGGCGCTCCCACTCCTGGTGACAGCGGCTATGACCGCTGTGACCGTGGGTAGTGCCTGCTTCCCCTCTGTTTCTGACCAAGCCGCCCGATCAGGCAGGCTTCCTAGGCCTTTGGACATCTCGGATGTGGGGAACTCCTGCCCTGGGGTCTTACCTGGCGGCTCCTCTCTTGGGACACCCCCACCTCCCATGGCCTGATCCTCCCCCTGCAGTGGGCCTATACTCAGCAGCCTGGATACCCCTGGGAGCCCTACACTGCCGGTAGCTGCCCCCCTCTCCATCCCTGAGCTTCCCTCTACAGAATCCTGCCCGCCCCCTCCCTCACCGGAGGACAAGAGGTCACGGCACGCCGGCTGAGCACCTCTGCGGGCATCCCCACACTCCCCACCTGCTTTCACTAACCCTGTTTGTGTTGTGTCTGTGCAGGTGTTACCCTCAGGTTTCACTCCCTCCTCCTCAGCAGGACACACACTACATACAACATGGTTGGCATTAGCAGCAGACAAATCAATACACTCTTGGGGGGCCGAACTTGGGGGTTCAGAGGGTACATACTGCGATACTAGACGCCCCAAGTCGGTCCCTAATAAAACATTTGCGGGAATATTTGGCGTTACTCCCACCTCCCGCATCCCCCTTCCGGCACCCCAGTCCAAATACACCATGGCAACGGGAAGTGCCGGCTCCACGCCTCCAACCCCGGAGACGGAAAGAGTCTTTCCTGGTACCAAGTCCTGGGGGGACACCACCTCAGGCCGTACCAGTGTTCGTTCAGCGCCCGTGTCCCGCAGTCCCATGACCGCAGAACGGCCTATGGTGACGGGTTGGATGTTGTCCAGGGACCTACCACCACCCCCTCCCACACACAAAACATTGGGCGCTCTCTGGGACTGGGATGGGGTCTTTTGGCGCTGGGGACACTCAGCCCTAAAGTGTCCTGGTTTGTTGCATAGATGACAACGTCTTACGTCTGGTCCTTGCCTGGAGAGGGCAACAGGGGGATACACCCCTTGTGTTCTAGGGGCCGGGGAAACAGGGGCATGACTGGGCTTACCCCCTCTCCAGGTGCTGCTGGCAGACTTCTTCAGCTCAGGCGCCCTGTTATTGGCATACTCGTCTGCCAGGGCGGCTGTAGCAGAAGCCCCTGTTGGTTTTCGGTCACGGAGGAACTGTCGGAGGTCCTCTGGGCAGTTCCACAAGAACTGCTCCGTGACGAACAGTTCCTGGACCTCCTGGCGGGTAGTAAGCGCTAGACCCGAGGTCCAGTGCTCTGCGGCTCTCAACAGCGCCCGCATATGATCGGTCCAGGTGTCCTTGGGGCCACGCAGCAGGCTCCGGAACTTCTGGCGGTACGACTCGGGAGTGAGGTTGTACTGCCGGATCAGGGCCCGCTTGATGCAGTCGTAGTTCTGTACCTCCCCGGCAGGTAAGTCCCCCAAGGCATCCAGGGACTTACCCCTCAAACGGGGGGTCAGGTATCTGGCCCACTGATCCCGGGCCAGATGGTGCTGAAGACAGGTCCGTTCAAATGCCACCAGAAAGGAGTCCAGGTCCCCATCCTTCTCCAGTAGAGGGAAGTCCTCAGCTCGGACTTTGGACGACTTGGTCTCCTGATGGGTTGGTTGCTCTAGCGGAAGCCCCCGCTGGGCCAGGTCCAGTTGGTGCTGGCGCTCCGCAGCTCGCTCTGCACGCTCCGCAGCCTCCCGGCGCTCTGCAGCTTCACGCTCCGCAGCCTCCCGGCGCTCTGCAGCTTCGCGCTCCTCCTCCGCTGCCTTCTCTGATGCTGCCAGGAGGGTTTTGTAGACGGCATCGCCATGAGACTGGAGACTTGCCATAGCCGCTTGTAAAAGGGCTTGTGATCTGGACAGGCTGGGCTGGGTAGGTGGTGGGCAGCCCACTGCGGGACCGTATACTGGGGACTGGCTCCCTGAGGTGCCCGGGCTGGACTCCTCCTCGCCATGAGTAACAATGTCCTCCCCTCCTGCCACACGGACCGTAGCATTAGCCTCCTGCAGGGTCTTGCTCCTGGTGCCGTCTGCCATCTTGGTAACCGACACCGCTGCAACCCTGAGTTTGCACACACCTTGTTATACTTTTAGCCTGACCGTCTAACGTTGGGCTGACCTTAAGACTCCAGCAGTGGAAGTTACCACTGGCAGTCTTTAGTGCCTGGGAGTAGGGGTCCCACAACACTATTATTCTGCAATCCCACCGCTCTGCCACCAATGTGATGAAAGCCGGCCGGTGGGTGCAGCTCTCTGGCGCCCCCTTACCTCTCAGGTCAGTCAAGGTACTGCACCTAGAGAAAGTAGTGCCAGGTAGCTGCAACCAGCGCAGGGAACACGGTAGTGTGTTATCCCTTCAACGTCACTAAACCGTAACGTCACTACACAGCACAACTCGCTAGCGCCCTCTTAGCCTCAGGTCAGTCAAGGAACTGCACCTAGGATAAGCGGTCGCCAGGGAGACTGTCCTGTAACCTACTGGGTATCGGGGCCCTCTGTAGTGAGGGCGGTATATATATCTTCCTTGGCCGCGCCAGGAATATATATATCTGAACCTCCGACCGTCACTACCAGCCTTCCCCAATCCCCAGTTGGTATGCTGCCACCAGTCCCTATTTTAGATATACGCCCAGTCCGTGAATGGGCCTATATCGGGTCAGGAACCAACCCTGGGTAGCGTTTTTGGCTTGAGCCGAGCTCACACGGACGTGCGTTCGTTATGCAGAATAAAAGGCAGGCCCACAATTACTTGAGGTAATTGATTATAATAATACACTAGATACACGATATACAACTAAATATACACAGGTATAAGGTCAGGCTAAACTATACAACAATGGAATACAACACACAGAATCACCACAGCATATCAGTTACCGGTTTCTTGATTTTCTTGTGACGCAGGGAGAGGATTCTGCGGTCGCAGGCACGGTTCTTTGTTACAGGCTGAGGCCTACCACCGCATGGTCAAACTGCTCCTCCCCTTGGTGGCCTCAGCTGGTGCTCAGATGTTCAGCACACCACTCTTGGGTCAACAACTGACTTATCTCTTGTCTGTCCTGCTATCTTACCTGCCCCGTCCCGCCCACTGCTGGTGAGGTCAGCTGGCTCAGTCTCCACCCTCAGGTCTAACTTCGATCAGAAGCCCAAATTCTATGGAACCCAATAACTTCTTCTGGGATGGTCTCATGATACCCCCAGGGGTTCCCATGGATTCGGGCCGCCGTAACCGACCTTTTGATATCAATTATGATACCATACGGTCCTCAGGAATGGCTCCGCGCTATATCTTGGCTTCCAGAGCACGTACAAACGTCTACCGCGGAGGCTTGTGTGCGCAATGGCTCCGGGACGCCGTGATATTTTTTTATTGGCCCATCCCATGCAACATGCGTGTACTTTTCATGTTTCTATATCTTATGCCTCCATGCTTGTGACAGACAAAGAAACTAGTCCTATGGGACAAATGGTCAGGTACAGATAGACGAAGCACCCCCCCCTGCTGGCTGTGTTTCCTCTCGAAGTCTTTGAAGCTCCTAGCATTCAAGTGTTAAGTAGGCTTCTTATCTTACAGGAGCCTGGATGGGGGGAAACTATCTAGTTGACGTTTTAACAGAAGGTCCCAAGGGTGGGGGCTGCTGAAGTGTGGCCATCCCTGGATATGATTTATCATTACCAAGATGGCGGCTACAGGTTCATCACAGGGTCTGAATACTTTCAGTACCCACTGTATCCTTGAACATTACATTTAACTACCTTTTTGTATAAGGTGGCAAAGAATAAAACAAGCAGATAGGAAAAAACAAACTTAATTTATTTAAAAAATGATCAAAAAGAAATATTTCTGTCATGCGCCAAAACATGCAAAATAAAGCAAATAAACATTACAAATTATAATAAGGTGCAGAACTGTAATCAGGGCCAGGACTGGGTGCTGAAAAATGTGGGGGGATCAGCAACATGAGTAAGTGAGGGAAGTGGAATAAAGGGTAGAAATACACCATGGTGCGGAGGGTTTGGTAGGTATGGCCGGTCCGTGGAACTAGATTTGCTGCCAACTATATCCTAATTTGGAAGGCGGCTCACAGCAGGTTCAAGATGATATAAGTATGGCAAATACAAACGGTATATTAGGATTGTCTGAATATGGGTTATTTTGTAGGTGAGGTTTAACACAAAGAACTATTGAAGCCAGAACATTATGTGTCTAATTTTTTTCCAAAACATATCGCCACCAAAAGCGAAAATTTGGCAAGCCAGAATAAACACAAAAAAAAAGACAAAGAAAAGTCACCATCATACTAGCAGTCAAGGGCGGGCTGGGCTGGAGTGCAGAGGGGCAAATGCCCCCCCAGACCAGTTCCCAAGCAGCTGCTCAGGGCTGCCAGGGGACTGCACTGTACCTTTAAATATGTTCAGCTGCCGACCCGACCACATGGCAGAGATGCAGATACACCCCCTGCACGCTGTGTGGCTGAGTCTGCTGAAGTGACGTCACACAGCGAACCTGGAACTGATTCAGTCAGCCGGACAGGAGCCTGTGGATCGGAGACTTCAGTGGTCTCAGTCAGTATGAGGTCAGGGGGTCTGCAGTGAGGGGGAAGCGGGACTGTGCTCACCTTCTCATAAATCCACCCAGGATTCTATATTGTCCAATCAGAGGGCCAGCTGCTGGGGCTCCATGTGAGTTATTGCAGGAGGCTGAACTTTCATGCAGATTAGGGTCCTCCTGTCAGTGCAAAAAGTTCAGTCTGGTGCAATAAATCACACTTAGTCCCAGCAGAGACCACAGACATCACAATACAAGACCCTGCACCGACTGATTACAGCTGAACCTACAGCACCTCATATTCTACTATATGGCCCCATATATAATATGTGAGGTCCTGTAGGCAGGTCCAGGTGTGTTCAGTAATAATAATCTTTATTTTTATATAGCGCTAACATATTCCGCAGCGCTTTACATACATTATCGTCGCTGTCCCCATCGGGGCTCACAATCTAGATTCCCTATCAGTATGTCTTTGGAGTGTGGGAGGAAACTGGAGAACCCGGAGGAAACCCACGCAAACACGGGGAGAACATGCAAACTCCTTGCAGATGTTGTCCTTGGTGGGATTTGAACCCAGGACCCCAGCGCTGCAAGGCTGCAGTGCAGTGTATATCCCTGTACATAATATACCACATCTAGTATACAGATTAGCCTATCATCTACTGTGATATACACATCAGATGTTTTAAAAAAATACACATTACTATACAACATCAGATATCTATAGTGACCAGGGTCGGTCTGGGCTGGCGGGATACCGGGAAATTTCCCGGTGGGCCCCGCCCCCTGCTGCAGAGTAGAGGGGGGAGAAGAGAACAAAAAAAAATCCTGCGGTTTTAAGGGGCACGGGCCCTTTAAAAGCGCAGGCACAGTGTATGCAGGGACGCGCGCACGCAGCGTTCATTACCTGAACCACCGCGGCGCACGTCCCAGTGAAGCAGCTGAAGCTGCGTGTCTCCCTTCGCCGGCCGGCTTATGACGTCATCGTCATGCGCCTGCTGTGAAGGAGGCGCGCAACTCAGGAGGAGGACACCGCACGGGATCGCAGGAAGGTAAGAGGTGTGTGTGTGTGTGTGTGTGTGTGTGTGTAATGGTCTGGACACACAAGGCGGGGGCCAGCAGGACACACAAGGGGGGGCCCAGCTGGACAGACCCACAAGGGGGGGCCCAGCTGGACAGACACACAAGGGGGGGCCCAGCTGGACAGACACACAAGGGGGGGCCCAGCTGGACAGACACACAAGGGGGGGCCCAGCTGGACAGACACACGAGGGGGGGCCCAGCTGGACAGACACACGAGGGGGGGCCCAGCTGGACAGACACACGAGGGGGGGCCCAGCTGGACAGACACACGAGGGGGGGCCCAGCTGGACAGACACACGAGGGGGGGCCCAGCTGGACGGACACACGAGGGGGGGCCCAGCTGGACGGACACACGAGGGGGGGCCCAGCTGGACACACGAGGGGGGGCCAAGCTGGACACACGAGGGGGGAACCCTGGCTGGACACGCAAGGGGGGGGCCCTGGCTGGACACGCAAGGGGGGAGCCATGGCTGGACACGCAAGGGGGGAGCCCTGGCTGGACACGCAAGGGGGGGGAGCCCTGATGGACACGCAAGGGAGGGGAGCCCTGGCTGGACACACAAGGGGGAGCCCTGGCAGGACACACAAGGGGGAACCAAGGTGGACCCAGGCAAAGGGGGGTGGGCAGGATGGGTATATGGGGGGCAGGCTGGACACATGGAGGCCAGCATGGATATATGGGGGGCAGGATGGATATATGGGGGGGGCAGGATGGATATATGGGGGGGCAAGATGGATATATGGAGGCCAGGATGGATATATGGGGGGGGGCAAGCTGGACTTATGGAGGCCAGGATGGATATATGGGGGAGGGGGGGGCAGGCTGAACACATGGAGGCCAGGATGGATATATGGGGGGGGGACAGGCTGGACACATGGGGGGCTAGGATGAATATGTGGGGGGGGCGGGCTCGATACACATGGGCTAGCATAAATATATGGAGGGGCACGCTGGATATATGGGGGGTGTCAGGATGGATATATGCAGGGGGTAAGGGCAGTATGGATATATGAGGGGAGAGGCTGGACACATGGAGGCCAGGATGAATATGTAGAGGGCAGGCTGGACACATGGAGGATATATGGGGGGGACATATGGGGGCGCAGGCTGGAAACATGGAGGCAAGGATGGATATGTGGGGGGGCAGACTGGCACATGGGGGGGCTAGGATGGGTATATGGGAGGGGGCAGGCTCGATACACATGTGCTAGGATAAATATATGGAGGGGTCACAATAGACAAATGGTGGCCAGAAGGGACATATGGGGGTGCCTGGCTAGACAAGGGACTTAATTACTGTTTGGGAGCCAGATTGAGGAACATACTTTATTAGTTTATGGTGACCAGTGGGGAACATTATTACTTTAGATTCCAATTATTATTACATTATTACTTCTGTAATATAATTTACTTTTTAGGAAATTGTTTTCCATGGGATGGGACAAAAGAGAGGTCCTGTTACTGTGCAGGACGGCACTATGTTGCTTTTTTTCTTCAACTGGTGTAGTGTAGAGGTCGGGGGGGGGAAAGTGGGAATATTCTCTAGAAGAGATCAGTTATTAATAACTGTGTGTTATTTTCTGCAGAGATGATTCCTGGCTGGAAGAAGTGATGGCTGTCTGTGCCAGATGAAGAAGAAAAGCGAAGATGAAGGACTTCACCTAGAGACATCACTGGTGAGTCAGTGTATTACATGTACACTTACACTACACACGTGGTCAAAATTGTTGGTACTCCTCGTTTAATGAAAGAAAAACCCACAATGGTCACAGAAATAACTTCAATCTGATAAATTACAAATTTTTGAAAATGAAGAGATGAAGGTCAGACATTGATTTTCGGCTTCCACAGAATTTAAAAAAAAATTAACCTCATGAAATCGGCCTGGACAGAAATGATGGTTCTTCTTCTTAACTTAATATTTTGTTGAACCTTTTGAGGCAATCACTGCAATCAAACGATTCCTGTAACTGTCAATGAGACTTCTGCGCCTCTCGACAGGTATTTTGGCCGACTCCTCATGAGCAAACTGCTCCAGTTGTCTCGTGTTTGAAGGTTGCCTTTTCCAGAATGTTTCAGCTCTTTCCAAAGATGCTCCATAGGATTTAGGTCAGGGCTCATAGAAGCCACTTCAGAATAGTCCAATGTTTTCCTCTTAGCCATTCTTGGGTGTTTTTAGCTGTGTGTGTTTTGGGTCATTATCCTGTTGCTAGACCTGCGACTGAGACCAAGCTTTCTGACACTGGGCAGCACATTTCTCTCTAGAATCCCTTGATAGTCTTGAGATTTCATTGTACCCTGCACAGATTCAAGACACCCTGTGCCAGGTGCAGCAAAGCAGCCCCAGAACATAACAGAGCCTCCACCATGTTTCACAGTAGGGACAGTGTTCTTTTCTTGATATGCTTCATTTTTCCATCTGTGAACATAGAGCTGATGTGCCTTGCCAAAAACTTCAATTTTTGTCTCATCTGTCCATAGTACATTCTCCCAGAAGCTTTGTGGCTTGTCAACATGTAGTTTGGCAAATTCCAGTCTGGCTTTTTTACTATTTTTTTTTTCAACAATGGTGTTCTCCTTGGTCGTCTTACATGAAGTTCACTTTGGATCAAACAACGGTGGATAGTACGATCTGACACTGATGTTCCTTGAGCTTGAAGTTCACCTTTAATCTCTTTAGAAGTTATTCTGGGCTCTTTTGTTACCATTCATATTATCCGTCTCTTTGATTTGTCATCAATTTTCCTCCTGCACCCACGTCCAGGGAGGTTGGCTACAGTCCCATGGATCTTAAATTTCTGAATAATATGTGCACCTGTAGTCACAGAAACATCAAGCTGCTTGGAGATGGTCTTATAACCTTTACCTTTTAACATGCTTTTCTATAATTTTCTTTCTAATCTCCTGAGACAGCTCTTTCCTTTGCTTCTTCTGGTCCATGTTGAGTGTGGTACAGACCATGTCACCAAACAACACAGTGAGTATCTGTAGCCCTATATACAAGCACAGTGAGTATCTGTAGCCCTATATACAAGCACAGTGAGTATCTGTAACCCTATATACAGGCACAGTGAATATCTGTAACCCTATATACAGGCACAGTGAGTATCTGTAACCCTATATACAGGCACAGTGAGTATCTGTAACCCTATATACAGGCACAGTGAGTATCTGTAGCCCTATATACAGGCACAGTGAGTATCTGCAGCCCTATATATAGCACAGTGAGTATCTGTAGCCCTATATACAGGCCCACTGACTGATTACAAGATTGTAGACACCTGTGATGCTAATTAGTGGACACAACTTTATTTAACATGTCCCTTTTGTCACATTATTTTCAGGGGTACCATCATTTCTGTCCAGGCCGATTTCATGAGTTTAATTTTTTTTTTAAATTCAGTGGAAGCAGAAAAGCAATGTCTGACTTTCATTTGTTCATTTTCATAGATTTTTAATTTATTATTACTTTTGTCAGATTCAAGTTATTTCTGTGACCATTGTGGGTTTTTCTTTCATTAAACGAGGGGTACCAACAATTCTGACCACGTGTGTATATAGTATATACAGAACTCCTGTGTATGTCACTGGTGATCACTATATTATGTATACACTATATACAGAGCTTCTGTGTATAATGTCACTTGTGACCACTGTATTACCTGTGCAATATATACAGAGCTCCTGTGTATAATGTCACTGGTGACCACTGTATTACCTGTACACTATATACAGAGCTCCTGTGTATAATGTCACTGGTGACCACTGTATTATCTGTACACTATATACAGAGCTCCTGTGTATAATGTCACTGGTGACCACTGTATTACCTGTGCACTATACACTATGTACAGAGCTCCTGTGTATAATGTCACTGGTGACCACTGTATTACCTGTACACTATATACAGAGCTCCTGTGTATAATGTCACTGGTGACCACTGTAATACCTGTACACTGAATACAGAGCTCCAGTGTATAATGTCACTGGTGATCACTGTATTACCTGTACACTGACACTCTATACAGAGCTCCTGTGTATAATGTCACTGGTGAACCCTGTATTACCTGTACACTGACACTATATACTGAGCTCCAGTGTATAATGTCACTGGTGGTCACTGTATTACCTGTACACTGTACACTATATACAGAGCTCCTGTGTATAATGTCACTGGTGATCCCTGTATTACCTGTACACTGACACTATATACAGAGCTCCTGTGTATAATGTCACTGGTGATCCCTGTATTACCTGTACACTGACACTATATACAGAGCTCCTGTGTATAATGTCACTGGTGGTAATAACAGTGTTGTTAGTATTGTGGTTTGTATTCATGATCAGTATTGTAGTATTTGGTCACTTTGGGGTGGTAATATGTGGTCTGGTCATGGTGTGGCCGTATTTGTTCCTTGTATGTAGTATTATTCGGTCACTATGTGGTGGTAATATGTGATCTAGTCATGGTGTGGCGATATTTGTCTCTTTTGTATGTGGTATTATTGGTGTTGATATAGTGGACTGTGTTGTGTATGGCAGTCATTTTGTTCTTGCTGATATTAACTAGGAAAAGATTTTTTTCCATTAGGCCACAGCCCCACCATCAGTATTCGGTCAGTATTTTTTCTCAGGAGTAGCTGCCAAAACCAGGAGTGGGTGATAAATACAGAATTGGTGACTTGTTTCTATTATACCTTTTCTCTGATTGTTCCTCACCTGGTTTTGGCTCCCACTCCTGAGAAAAATTACTGACCAAATACTGATAGTGGGGCCGCAGCCTTAGAGATTAAATACTTGGACCAGAGCGGCAGAGATGCACTTACAGGGGTTCTCTGGTGAAAACAAGTAATCACCTCTCCACAGGATCAGTGATAATATTGATCGGTGGGGGTCTGACTGCTGGGACACAATCGGCAGAATGTGGAGCTTTTCTCCCCATTAGACTGGAGCGGCATGTGAGATGCGACCACTCATCCAGTCATTCCCTCAGTGACTGTGAGCGCTGCTCTTTTTTGGAAGCTGCATTTTAAAATGGGGATAAGTGTCCTGTCAGGGATGAAACTTCCCCATTCTTCTGATAGGTGCCTTTTCCAATGTTCGGACCCAAACGATCAATAAGTGATCACCGATCCTGTGGATCCCATGGATCGGTGATAACTTGTTTTAACCAAAGAAGCCCTTTAATGCAAACTACCGTAATTGTACATCCCAGTTATAGTGGTGCACAGTAGATGTGCAGGAGCCACCAGTCAATGCTCCACTATAACGGGGATAGCGGATAACAGATATTTGCATATGGCTGTAGGTGGGCCCCTAGAGTCAGTTCTCCCTGTGGGCCCCAGACACCCCAGTCCGACCCTGATAGTGACAGTATATTATATACTAGTCATGTATTCTAATATATATTGTATGCATGTGGTATACTGTGTGAACAGATGTTATGTACAGGTAATGTGTGTATAGTATATCTGAACTCTACCCATGTCTGGTATATATAATACTGTAACTACAAAGTTCAGCACGCGGACTGAGACAGCCGAAGGGCTGAAAACTGTGGTGCACGGGCCACACCATACTCTCCCCTATCCCAATATCACTGCTATCTGCAGAGTGGTGAATACATTGGTGGAAGACGGAGCCACTGGCTCCTACTTCCACAGATCAGCTTTTGCGACTGACACAGCCAACATGATGACATCACGACATCACATCTGCTGTGTGGAGAGTCAGTGCACCGGAGAAAAGAACAGACCGTGGGGGAACGAGAGCGAGGTGAGTATGTCTTCTTTTTTTTTTTTCGTATGTGCATGGAATGTGTGCCTGCATATAGGGGGCTATGTGAGGACTCATACTGTATATAGGAGGCTATGTGAGGGCTCATATAGTATATAGGAGGCTATGTGAGGACTCATACTGTATATAGGAGGCTATGTGAGGGCTCATATTGTATATAGGAGGCTATGTGAGGGCTCATATAGTATATAGGAGGCTATGTGAGGGCTCATATAGTATATAGGAGGCTATGTGAGGGCTCATATAGTATATAGGAGGCCATGTGAGGGCTCATATAGTATATAGGAGGCTATGTGAGGGCTCATATAGTATATAGGAGGCTATGTGAGGGCTCATATAGTATATAGGGGGCTATGTGAGGGCTCATATAGTATATAGGAGGCTATGTGAGGGCTCATATAGTATATAGGAGGCTATGTGAGGGCTCACATTGTATATTGGAGGCTATGTGAGGCCTCACACTGTATATAAGAGGTTATGTGGGGCCTTACACTGTATATAGAAGGCTATGAGGGAATCATACTGTATATAGGAGGCTATTTGAGGGCTCATATTGTATATAGAGAGACTATATGGGGGCTCACACTGTATATAGGAAGCTATGCGGATCTCATAATGTATATAAGAGGCCACGTGGGGTCTGACAATATATAGAGAGGCTATGTGGGGACTCACATTGTATAAAGGAGGCTATGTGGGACTCATACTGTACATAGGAGGCTATGTGGCGGCTAATAATATGTATATGTGGCACCCCAGGGGTCTGGTTTCCCACAGTAATGTAATGTTATGTCTGAGAGCAGGTGGGAGGTCCTTTGGTCAGGGATCCTGTGCATGCCACACCTCCTGCCCAGTCTTGGGAGGGGAAGACCTTCCCCTATATAAACCCGGGGCTGAAGCAGGGTTAGTGAGTCAAGGAGAGTAGAGACAAGAAACAGTCACAGGAAGAAACAGCAGAAGCTCAGTGGGAGCAATACTACTACAAGTCAGGGGCTGGCAGCTGCAGAGCTCGCCCTGACTGAGAAGCTTTCTTACCGGACCCGGCGTCCGAGGCTGTGGGGACTAACTCTTACCCAGCAGCAGAAGCCGACCGGCAGGGGATTTCAGGTCCTCAGGCCCAGAAACCCGAAGGCACGGTCACACGCGTGGGACCAGCGCCGCCATCGTGGAGCGGAAGCCATTAGAAGGCCCCGAGTCACCGGCCATACGGGTGAGCACCACACGGTACACTCAGGGATGTGGGCTACTTATATCCGCTTCTAGCAAGGTAGCCAGAAGAGTACAGTCAGTTTGGGAGGCCTACAACTCCGCCTGGCCAGGGGAGATCCCATCTGCTCAAGGACTGACCAGGCCCCGTTCGCTAGCAAGTACTCCGGGAGGGTCTATCGTTGTTACCAGTAAAGACCCTGAATTACACCGCACCGTCTCTGAGTGGTTCCTGCTACCCTCATCTTCCACGTCGGCTGCCCTGAGGCCATACCCCTCCCGTTGGGGGTTATACTGTCACGCTGCACAATTCTACACCGGCCTCAGCGGTCTGCCCTGCAGCGGCAGCTCCATAGCTGCAAATCAACGGGTGGCGTAGTCGACACTCAAATAACATCTATCAAGACTGCCACACACTGAGTTGACTCCCTGGGCACGGACCGGGTCCCCGCCACTCGGAGACTACAACCCTCATCTGATCCGGTTCCGGGTAAGCCCCCGTGCGCGAGACGCTGCGCGACACAGCAGGCCCAGGGGCGCGTCATATACAGTAGAAGGCTATGTGGGGGCTCATACTGTATAAAGGAGGCTATGTGAGGACTCATACTGTACATAGGGGGCTCATACTATATATAGGAGGCTATATGCGGGCTCATACTGTACAAAAGAGGCTATGTGGCGGCTCATAATATGTATAGGAGGCTATGTGGGTCTCATACGGTATATAGGGGGCTATGTGGTGGCTAATACTGTATATAGGATGGAATATGAGGGCTCACACTGTATATAAGGGCTATGTGGTGGCTTACACTGTATATAGGGGCTATGTGGGGTGCATACTGTATGTAGGAATAATGTCTGTAATCTGCTGTGGAATTAATAGCACTATACACTGTACTTTTCAGATTATAGTACGCACTTTTCTCCTCCAAAAATTTTTGGGAAAATGGGGGTATGTCTTATAATCTGAATGTAGTTTACCGGGGCATTTGGGAGCGGCATTTTAGGGTCGCTGCAGCAGGAATCTGGTGACGGCAGGAGTGAGGCGATGCTGCGGGCCCCAGGCTGGGAAGGTGGGTGTCTGGCTGTGCGACGGGCTCTGTGCTTTCACAAAATGTCAGAGGAGCCCCCGCACTTTCCATGGTTTTCAATGCGGTGAACTTGGGGAAAAAAGGCCACCAGAGGCGGCGCATGTGCGGATTGAGATCGTGACACCGAGATCTTTTCTCCCGAGGTCTCAACCTAAGCATGTGCCGCCTCCGGTGGCCATTTTCCCTAAGTCTACAGCATTGAAATCCACGGGAAGTACAGGGGATCCGCCGGCATTTTGTGAAAGCACGGAGTCCGGCTCATCGTCGAACATCCCCCTCCCAGCCTGGGGTCCACAGCATCACCCCACTCCTGCCGCTGCCAGCTTCCTGGAGCAGCGACTCTGCTCCACCACAGCAGCCCCCTTCCCTGGGTAATCTACCGTAAAAGCAGACTATAAGAAGCACCACCATTTTATTAAAAACATTTTTTTCCTATTTTTCTCACCAAAATTTGGGGTGCGTCTTATGAGGTGCATTTTATAATCTGCAAAATATGGTTAGTAAAATAAATAAATAAATGGGGAGCTGTGTGGGGGCTCATACTGTATACAGGGGGCTGTGTGTGTGCTCATACGGTATATAGGGGGGCTGTGTGGGGGCTCACACTGTATACAGGGGGCTGTGTGTGTGCTCATATGGTATATAGGGGGGCTGTGTGTGGGCTCATACTGTATACAGGGGGCTGTGTGTGTGCTCATATGGTATATAGGGGAGCTGTGTGGGGGCTCATACTGTATACAGGGGGCTGTGTGTGTGCTCATATGGTATATAGGGGGATGTGTGTGGGCTCATACTGTATACAGGGGGCTGTGTGTGTGCTCATATGGTATATAGGGGGGCTGTGTGTGGGCTCATACTGTATACAGGGGGCTGTGTGCTCATATGGTATATAGGGGAGCTGTGTGGGGGCTCATACTGTATACAGGGGGCTGTGTGTGTGCTCATATGGTATATAAGGGGATGTGTGTGGGCTCATACTGTATACAGGGGGCTGTGTGTGTGCTCATATGGTATATAGGGGGGCTGTGTGTGGGCTCATACTGTATACAGGGGGCTGTGTGTGTGCTCATATGGTATATAGGGGGCTGTGTGTGTGCTCATATGGTATATAGGGGGGCTGTGTGGGGGCTCATACTGTATACAGGGGGCTATGTGTGTGCTCATATGGTATATAGTGGGGCTGTGTGTGGGCTCATACTGTATACAGGGGGCTGTGTGTGTGCTCATATGGTATATAGGGGGGCTGTGTGGGGGCTCATACTGTATACAGGGGGCTGTGTGTGTGCTCATATGGTATATAGGGGGGCTGTGTGGGGGCTCATACTGTATACAGGGGGCTGTGTGTGTGCTCATATGGTATATAGGGGAGCTGTGTGGGGGCTCATACTGTATACAGGGGGCTATGTGTGTGCTCATATGGTATATAGTGGGGCTGTGTGTGGGCTCATACTGTATACAAGGGGCTGTGTGTGTGCTCATATGGTATATAGGGGGGCTGTGTGGGGGCTCATACTGTATACAGGGGGCTGTGTGTGTGCTCATATGGTATATAGGGGGGCTGTGTGGGGGCTCATACTGTATACAGGGGGCTGTGTGTGTGCTCATATGGTATATAGGGGAGCTGTGTGGGGGCTCATACTGTATACAGGGGGCTATGTGTGTGCTCATATGGTATATAGTGGGGCTGTGTGTGGGCTCATACTGTATACAGGGGGCTGTGTGTGTGCTCATATGGTATATAGGGGAGCTGTGTGGGGGCTCATACTGTATACAGGGGGCTGTGTGTGTGCTCATATGGTATATAGGGGGATGTGTGTGGGCTCATACTGTATACAGGGGGCTGTGTGTGTGCTCATATGGTATGTAGGGGGGCTGTGTGGGGGCTCATACGGTATACAGGGGGCTATGTGTGTGCTCATATGGTATGTAGGGGGGCTGTGTGGGGGCTCATACGGTATACAGGGGGATGTTGGCATACTTAATTCTGCTCAATATTAAGTGATATAAATATTATTTTATATTAATTGTAGTTAATATTAATATTGAGCAGAACTAATTTCAGCCTTTCAGCCTATTGGTTCAGGCCCCCACAACAGTTACGTTCTCTCATGTGGTCCCTCTGGAAAATGAATTGCCCACCCCTGATATATACCATCATTTATTATCCAGTATATAGCATCTGATGTCTGTATAGCAGTATGTCCTATATCCCATCACATATTCTCCTGTATACTGGATGTCATATACTGTGCACAGACATCAGATGGTGCAGAGGAGAAGAAGTGACTGGTGTAATATCTAATGGCTGTACTCAAGGTGTAATGTGCACTAGTTACATATTAGCCTGTAGGTGGTATAATATATATACTATAGGCCCAGACATCCCATATTATATACAGGATAATAGGAGGCGGGTATAATATCCAGAGCTAACAAGCCTCCCCTATTCCCTGGGCCTGTCCCGATTTGAGGGCTCAGTCCCGGCCCGGCTCAGCTCTTCTCCCGGCAGGGGCGCTGCTGGGCACTGGGCTTTTCCTCCAGACACGCAGGCTTTCCATGCTGTGTGTGACCCCTTGTAGCTCCGCCTCCCGCTCTCTGCTCCTCCCCGGCATCAGGGCAGAGGAATTCTACTGTGCAGAGACCGCACAGCATGAGGAGGTGAGGGGTCAGGGGGCGGGGCCAAGTCTGCGGAGGACATGACAACAAGGTGCGGTCCTGAGGTGAGGGGGAGACCCGCAGCCTCTCCCATCTGTGGCTGCTGTTATTACAGGATGGGAGGGGGCTCATGCAATGTCACCAGCAGCTCTGCAGTCGGGACTAGGGGGGATGGGAAGGGGATTTAGGGACACTGCAGGGCTGACAGCTCTCCTGCGTACAGCCCATACTCTGCTGCTGATTGCAAACACCAGGCCCCACCACTGCCACTGGAGACATGATGGAGAAGAAGGGACTATATACATGTCATGTTGTGCCCGCTGTGTGTATGATGTCTGTGTGATGGTTGTGCCCGCTGTGTGTATGATGTCTGTGTGATGGTTGTGCCCGCTGTCTGTATGATGTCTGTGTGATGGTTGTGCCCGCTGTGTGTATGATGTCTGTGTGATGGTTGTGCCCGCTGTGTGTATGATGTCTGTGTGATGGTTGTGCCCTCTGTGTGTGTGATGTCTGTGTGATGGTTGTGCCCGCTGTGTGTATGATGTCTGTGTGATGGTTGTGCCCTCTGTGTGTATGATGTCTGTGTGATGGTTGTGCCCGCTGTGTGTATGATGTCTGTGTGATGGTTGTGCCCGCTGTGTGTATGATGTCTGTGTGATGGTTGTGCCCTCTGTGTGTATGATGTCTGTGTGATGGTTGTGCCCGCTGTGTGTATGATGTCTGTGTGATAGTTGTGCCCGCTGTCTGTATGATGTCTGTGTGATGGTTGTGCCCGCTGTGTGTATGATGTCTGTGTGATGGTTGTGCCCGCTGTCTGTATGATGTCTGTGTGATGGTTGTGCCCTCTGTGTGTATGATGTCTGTGTGATGGTTGTGCCCGCTGTGTGTATGATGTCTGTGTGATGGTTGTGCCCGGTGTGTGTGTGATGTCTGTGTGATGATTGTGCCCGCTGTGTGTATGATGTCTGTGTGATGGTTGTGCCCGCTGTGTGTGTGATGTCTGTGTGATGGTTGTGCCCGCTGTGTGTATGATGTCTGTGTGATGGTTGTGCCCGCTGTGTGTATGATGTCTGTGTGATGGTTGTGCCCGCTGTGTGTATGATGTCTGTGTGATGGTTGTGCCCGCTGTGTGTATGATGTCTGTGTGATTTTTAACATAGCGCTTTGAAATAGGCAGGGGTGGGAGATTAATTTTCCCAAGGGGCCACGTGAGAGACCGTGACTGTTGTGGAGCTCGAACCAATAGGTTCAAATTAATTCAGCTCAATATTAATATTATCATATTAATTATATATTTTTTGTATATTTATATTATCACTTAATATTGAGCAGATTTAAGTATGCTGACATCCCCCTATATACAGTATGAGCCCCCACACAACCCCATACATACAGTATTAGCACAAACCACCCCTACCTACGGTATGAGCCCTCGCATAGCCCCCAATATACAGTAAGAGCCACCACAAGAAAGCCAGATGTCGTATAATGAATCTACATAAAGATGAGAAAGTTCTGGCGGCTCCGACTGTGAATGAGGGAACAAAAAATAACCCTCAGGTCCCAACAAGAGATGAGCAGGACTCACAGATGAGGCCGCACTGCCCCGGAAGATAAGAGACTCATGGCCTCCAGTCCAGCCGCCAGGTAGCACTGACCCGGACCCCCGACTGGAGGCCCCGGAATCCATCTGCTCATCTCTAGTCCCAGCTGCCCTGGATACAGTGGACAGTCCTGGATTTGGGTCTGGGCCTTGCAGTCTCGGCCGTCTGCTGAATTTCCCTCACTACCAGCGCCCCTCTGACAACTCCTCCTGCCGGGCGAGAAAGATAATGGTAAATGGGCGTGGATTGGGGTGTGACCAGGGGCGAGGCCAAAATTTGCCGCGCATAGCTTCTTTCTGTCCCCCTTTCTGTTCTTCAAAAGTTGAGAGGTATGAATATGTGATGTCTGTATCCCAGTATATCGCTTACCATCACATATTATGCTGTATTCTGGATGTGATGGACTTTGATACTGGCATCCAATGTTATACAGAGGATAATATGTCACTGGTGTAATATCTGATGTCTGTGCTCATAGTGTGGTATATAACTGTCACATGCTATTCTGTATGTAATATCTGATGTATGTAGTCATAATATATCTTATTCCAGTACAGATGAGCGAATTGATTCGCAGGACACTGGTCAAACAGTCCCGTCAGTAGTCTGTGGCCACCAGACCAGAGCCCCGCGAGCCTCCTCCTGCCTGCCGGCATCTCTGACTCCTCTTTTGATTATAGTCTTTGCATGATGTCATCTTTTTGGCGTGACACATACATGACATTGTGCCTGGCTACAAATCAAAGGCAGAGAAAGAGAATGGTGTCAGGTAGGAGGCTGTCAGGGCTCCTATCCAGCAGCCACTGAATATTCATCTGACCATTGGATCAGGGTCCTGCAAATGAAGTTGCTCATCTCTATATATCAGTCATATATTCTCCTATGTATATTGTATTGTATGTGGTATAATATGTTCACTGTGTGCACAGACATCAGATGGGACACACATGATAATTAGTGACTCGTACATCATATACTATAATGTGGAGTTGACTTTTACATTGATGACTTGCTCGATCAAGTATGTAGGAAATAATACACAAAATAATAATTCCTAGGTATCTATCTGGCAGACCTGTGCTTATGTGTGGCCACCTTTAGGCTGTGTGCCCACTATGCGTTTTTTAAGCGTTTCCGCAACGGCAATTCCGCTGCAGAAACGCTTAAAAAACGCTTGGTAGAAGGTCTGCTATGTTCCCCAATGATAATCCGCATCTGCTGTGCACATACTGCGGAAATTTCCGCTGCGGATTATCATTGCGGAAAAATCCACCGCACTACCAATTATTTTGTGTAATCGCAGCGTTTTCACCGCCATTGACTTGCATTGAATTGCATAATATCCGCATGACTACTTGTGCACATGCGGATATTTAGCGATTCAATGTGCGGATGGTACCCGGATTTGGAGAAGAAGAGACTCTCCTCCAGACCCGGGTACCATAGTACCTGTAAAAAAAAAATAATTAAAATAAAAAATATATATTATACTTACCTTCTGATGGCCCCCGGTCTCCATAGTGATGCGTCCTGGCTTCCTGGCAGCTCATGATGGTCTAAAAGGACCTGCCATGACGTCATTTAGTCACGTGACAGGTCACGCGACCGCTGACGTCGGCGGTCGCTTGACCCGTCACATGACTAAATGACGTCATGGCAGGTCCTTTTACACAACCGTGAGACACCGGGAAGACCGGACGCATCGGATAAGGAGACCAGGGGCCGTCAGAAGGTAAGTATAATATTTATTTTTTACCATTCTTTTACGGTCACACTATATAAATCCATACCGGTTGCATGGATTTATATAGTGTGACCAAGTTGTCAAGCACTTTCCAAGTGATGCTAAAATCGCTTGCAAAGCTCTTGACAACCCGCATGCGGAAATGCATGTGAAGAGCGCTTCACTTCTGCTTGTCCCTGGCAGGAAAACTCATAGAATCCGCATGCGTTTTTTCTGCCAGGGAGATGCAGAAACGCTCTGGAAAAATTCTCAGCATTTCTGCATTGTGGGCACTTAGCCTTACTCTGTTTAGGAGTGTAGAAAAGCACAGCGTACCTTGGATTACTTGCATTACACCTCTAACAACCTAAATCCGTGTTGTAGTGGTCAGACATTGTACATATTATGCTTATGTATTACCAGTTTTAAATGCTCACCTGAACTGGACCAAGTGCTGTCATTTTTCTCCACGGGCAGCACTTAGACAATACGTTTGTGTGAATATAGCCTATGAAGCAGCTGGTAATAAACATGTTGAAGGGGTTTTCTGCGAACAAAAGTATATTTTAATCAATAGATCTTGGAATAATAATAACTTCCACAATTGGATGTGTTTAAATAAAATGTCCCTGTGCTGAGATAATGTTATAAATGTGCCCCTGCTGTGTACTGTGTAATGGCTGTGTCTGACTGTGCAGGAACATGGTCTGATCATACCACAGCTACTGGGCAGGGGGGGAAGCAAAAGAGTATATAGCATCGATTAAATCACTGCACACTCTAGTTTCAAGATGCAAACGATGGGTCAAAACGTTCATTTACTGTTGCATTATTCCCTGCACCTTAAATGTGTCTTATTGCATGTCTTCAAATAGACTTTAGTTTGCGTCATGAAACTAGAATGTGCGGTGATTTAATCTACGCCGATTCTGGGGATTCCACATCCCGTGTACCTGCACCTTGACCTACAGACTGTGTGCACGCTAATCAGCTATATATAAAGAGAGTATATATACATTACAGCAGGGGATCACAGCTGAGTCTTTCTTTGAGCTAAAATATTGTTTAAAAACAGGCATTGAAATGTTTTACTCACAAAAAGAATCCTCTGTGATCCCCTGCTATCCTGCCTGTATCCTCTTTTTCTCCCCCCCTGCCCAGGAGATGTGGTATGATCAGACCATGTTCCTGCACGGTCAGACACAGCCATTACACAGTACACAGCAGGGGCACATTTATAAGATTATCTCAGCACAGGAACATTATTATATCACATCCAATTGTGGAAATTATTATTACTCCAAGACCTATTGATTAAAATATACTATTGTTTGTGGGAAAACGACCTTTAAGGATGGGCCGCTACTCATGGACCACTGCTGTGTGCTTGCCCCCAGGCTAAAATTTGCCAGCCAGCCCCTGCTAGCAGTGATATTAGAATACACACTATACATGTTATTACATACAGCATCCTTTACCTATAAAAATTGTATATAATCTCTTCCACTTTTCTTTCCAGTGGGTGTAGTGACAAGATTATGGAGCAGTTGCCGGGACCAGTGCCGCCGCGAGCGACAACAGGGTAGGAAGAGTGGTGATGTGGCTCTTAAAAAGAAAGGCCATACCTATATTATGACCGGCTCCAGTTTTTGACCCTAGTCCTAGATTTTCACCCGTTGTTGTAATGGTTTGATTATTATTTTGCATATTAAAAATGCTGTTTTCTCTGTCATCCCTGACCTTACAGATCTGACTGGACCAAAAAGGGAAATACCTGTAGCCCGGAGGTGCTGGAAGCCAGAGAGGAATCTGAAATGGAGGCCGGAGCTGGGGGCCAGAAAGAAGAAGAGCCTGCGGAGAGCACCAGTACACCACAGCCCCTCGACACCTCCCCTCATGCACCAATAAGCCAGCATCGCTACCGCCCCACCATCACTGGCGTACGTGACATGGGAATACCTGTGAGTGATGATGATGAGAGTTTTTGTCTAAGCCTGGCCCGTTATTTCAGGCACGTTCCCTTTTTATTGAGGCTGCAGACCAGGGCTGCCCTCCAAATTGTTTCGTCTGCCGCTGCGCCACCAAATTCACCGATGGCCATCTTTTAATTCCTTGAAAGGTGGCAACTTTCTGAGGACAACAAAACCCGGTCATTAGACCCCCCAAGAAGGGCACTCAGCAAACCCACCATCACGGCAGCCACCACCTCCAGTGCCAGCATCACGGCAATCACCACCACCTCCAGTACCAGCATCACAGCAGCCATCACCACCACCTCCAGTCACAGCATCACAGCAACCACCACCAACTACAGTGGCACAATCACGGCAGCCACCCCCAGTGCCAGCATCTTGGCAGCCACCTCCATTACCAGCATCACGGCAGCCAACAACCCCCTCACCAGCATGTCTCTTGCCCCAATCACCCTTGTCTTGTTGGCATGATGGCCAAAACACAGAAGACCAGGCCAGACAAAGATCTGAGATACAGGATTTGTGTGCTGAGATGCCGCCACAGTCACTGAAAGGTGTTACATAGATGCGTATTATATGGACGCTATATGGATGGCATAAGCATGGTCGTTTGCTGTGCTTTTTTTTTTCGCACACATTGACTTGCATTGGCGAGTCTCGTCTGATATATGCAGCCACTTGCAGCATGCTGTGATTTTTTTTTCTCAGTTCGATCCGAGCTGGAAAAAAAAAATCACAGATGAACACATAATCATTCAATAACAGGAGTCAGAGTGCAATCCAATTTTTTTTTATCAGATTGCACTCGTGTGATTTAAACGCAGATGAGTATGAGCCCTTAGACTCAGCCAAAAGATTGTAGACATAGAGTATATCTTATTGCTCTAATAGGCATCTAGTCATTCAACAGAGGCCATTAACTATATATTCTACATGCAGGGCTTGTGAATTGTCCATTATTAAAATAAACAGTATATAAAAAGCAGTGCAGGAGGCAGCAGTGAAGGACGTGACAAATATTAATAACAATATGTAAAATAATCACAGGCTGCAATTACCCACCATATTTTTTCTTAAACCATGAAATCAACTTTTTCTTGCGGTTGTAAATTTGAAATGACAGTGATGGCTATTATGACATCACAAGGCACATGACATCATAGACATCACAATTGGAATAGAATGTATAAATTTCTACACTGCTGCCATCTTGTGTCACTATAACCTGACAGCTGAGAGAGAACGAGTCCAGGTAAGTAGCTCTTTACTTTTAAGCTTTGGTATACTTATAATGTATCCACCGGATTTATCATGGATTGCCGGGAACACTCTGTAATAAGACATTTTCAGCACAACCCCTTGTCTAAATGAGAAATTGCTGACGATAGGTGGGTGGGGGAGGTCAAGTTGGGACATCTTTATGGGGCTCCATTTTTGGGTAGTTTTGCCATTTATGTGGACAAATTATTTTATTATCATTCTCTGTTCTCAGATCTTTGGTTCCTATTGAATTAGGGGCTGACATTGGAGTTGTAGTTTAACCCCTTTAAAGCTCAAGACGTACTAATACGTATCTGCGCCATGGGACTTAAGAGCCTGATACGTATTAGTACGTCTTTGCGATCGCGCCCGCACACAGGCTGTGCGGGCGCGATCGCCGCCGGGTGTCAGCCGATTGTCGCAGCTGAGTCGATCGCAGCATTGCGGGGGCAAGGGGAGGTGATCGGGATACTCACCTCTCCTGCCGGCGTCCAGCGATGTCTGCCGCGGCTTCCTGGATGTTGCCATGACGACCCGATGTCGTCATGACAACATCTGGGTCACCAGACAGCAAGAAGATATTTTGGCATGCGCAGTGCATGACCAAAGTATCTTCTGCATTTGCAGCGCTGACAGCCTGTATAGCACAGGGCTGGTGCTCCATCCCTATGCTATACAGGCGATCAGAATAAAAAAAGTGAAAGTCCCATAGTGGGACAAAGAACAAAAGTAAAAAAAGTGTCAGAAAGTGAAGAAAAAAAAAATAATCCACCAAAAATAAAAATATAATGTACCCATCAATAAATATTATTATGAAAAAAAAACAATAACAGTACACATATTTGGTATCGCCGCGTCCGGAATGACCTGACCTATAAAATTGTCCCACTAGTTAGCCCCTTCAGTGAACATGGTAAAAAAAAAATGAAGCAAAAAACAATGCTTTATCTTCATACCGCCAAACAAAAAATGGAATAACACGCAATCAAAAAGACGAATATAAATAATAATGATACCACTGAAAACGTCATCTTGTCCCGCAAAAAACAAGCCGCCATACAGCTCCATCAGCCTAAAAATAAAAAAGTTATAGCTCTCAGAATAAAGCGATGCAAAAAAATTATTTTTTCTATAAAATAGCTTTTATTGTGTAAAAGCGCCAAAACATAGAAAATCGATATAAATGTGGTACCAATGTAAACGTACTGACCCAAAGAATAAAGCTACCTTATCAATTTTACCACACGCGGAACAGCATCAAAAAAAAAAAACAACAATTCCTGAATTGTTGGTTTTTGTTTATTCTGCCTCCCAAAAATCGGAATAGAGAGTGATCAAAATATGTCACGTGCCTGAAAATGGCACCAATAAAAACGTCAACTCATCCCGCAAAAAACAAGATGTCACATGACTCTGTCAACCAAAATATGGAAAAATTATAGGTCTCAAAATATAGCGATGCAAAACTAGATTTTACAAAAAATGCGTCTTTTAGTGTGTGACAGCTGTCAATCATAAAAACCCGATATGATTCTGATATCGCTGTAAACACACTGACTCGAAGAATAAAGTTGTCTAAACGGCGTAAAATATAGACTCTAGGGTTAGGGTTGTGGTAGGGTTAGGGTTAGGGTTGGGCTTGGCCTGAGAGGATCAGATCCGCCCCTATCACTGGGCAAGAAGCCAAAAGCACAAAATAAAAAGAGAAATCCTACTTCTTCCTTCAGGAGGACCCGGAGTGGGCAAACCCAACACATGAGACACCAGGCTAGAGGCCAACCACGACACAAGCTTTAAAGGGAATCTGTCACCCCCTAGGACTTATCAGACCTCTAATATGGGCATAAAGGTTATAGAAATGTAAATCTATACATACTTCTATGGCCCATATTAGAGGTCTGCTTGCTTTGAAATATCCTGGCTCCGGCCTGCCCTCGCTCTGGCTCTGGCCTGCCTTTGCCTGGCCTTCTCTCGTACTGGCTCTGGCTTACTCTCGCCTTGGCTCTGGCCTGCTCTCGCTCTGGCTCCGGCCTGCTCTCGCTCTGGCTCTGGCCTGCCCTTGCCTTGGCTTCGGCCTGCTCTCGTCCTGAATCTGGCCTGCTCTCGTTTTGGCTCTGGCCTGCCCTCGCCTTGGCTCCGGCCTGCTCTCGCTCTGGCTCCAGCCTGCTCTCGCTCTGGCCTGCCCTTGCCTTGGCTTCGGCCTGCTCTCGCCCTGAACCTGGCCTGCTCTCGTTTTGGCTCTGGCCTGCCCTCGCTCTGGCTCCGGCCTGCCCTCGCCCTGGCTCCGGCCTGCTCTCGTTCTGGCTCTGGCCTGCCCTCACCTTGGCTCCGGCCTGCCCTCGCCCTGGCTCCGGCCTGCCCTCGCCCTGGCTCCGGCCTGTTCTCGCTCTGGCTCCGGCTTGCTCTCTCTCTGGCTCCGGCCTGCCCTCGCTCTGGCTCCGGCCTGCCCTCGCCCTGGCTCCGGCCTGCTCTCACTCTGGCTCTGGCCTGCCCTCGCCCAGGCTCTGGCCTGCTCTGGCTCTGGCCTGCCCTCGCCCAGGCTCTGGCCTGCTCTGGCTCTGGCCTGCCCTCGCCCTGGTTCCAGCCTGCTCTGACTCTTGCCTTCCCCCACCCCGGCTCTGGCCTGCCCTCGCTCTGGCTCTGGCCTGCTCTCGCTCTGGCTCTGGCCTGCCCTCACCTTGGCTCCGGCCTGCCCTCGCCCTGGCTCCGGCCTGCCCTCGCCCTGGCTCCGGCCTGTTCTCGCTCTGGCTCCGGCTTGCTCTCTCTCTGGCTCCGGCCTGCCCTCGCTCTGGCTCCGGCCTGCCCTCGCCCTGGCTCCGGCCTGCTCTCACTCTGGCTCTGGCCTGCCCTCGCCCAGGCTCTGGCCTGCTCTGGCTCTGGCCTGCCCTCGCCCAGGCTCTGGCCTGCTCTGGCTCTGGCCTGCCCTCGCCCTGGTTCCAGCCTGCTCTGACTCTTGCCTTCCCCCACCCCGGCTCTGGCCTGCCCTCGCTCTGGCTCTGGCCTGCCCTCGACTTGGCTCCGGCCTGCTCTCGCTCTGGCCTGCCCTCGCCTTGGCTCCGACCTGCTCTCGCTCTGGCTCTGGCCTGCCCTCGCCTTGGCTCCGGCCTGTTCTCGCTCTGGCCTGCCCTCGCCTTGGCTCCGGCCTGCTCTCGCTCTGGCCTGCCCTCGCCCTGGCTCCTGCCTGCTCTCTCTCTGGCTCTGGCCTGCCCTTGCCCTGGCTCCGGCCTGCTCTCGCTCTGGCGCTGGCCTGCCCTGGCTCTGCCTCTGGCCTACCCTCGCCTTGGCTCCGGCCCTGCTCTAGCCTTGGCTCCGGCCTGCTCTCGCTCTAGCTTCGGACTGCTCTCGCCCTGGCTTCGGCCTGCCCTCGCCTTGTCTCCGGCCTGCTCTCGCTCTGGCTCTGGCCTGCCCTGGCTCTGCCTCTGACCTGCCCTCTCCTTGGCTCCAGCCTGCCCTCTCCTTGGTCCGTCCGGCCTGCCCTCTCCTTGGCTCCGGCCTGCTCTCGCTCTGGCTCTGGCCTGCCCTGGCTCTGCCTCTGACCTGCCCTCTCCTTGGCTCCAGCCTGCCCTCTCCTTGGTCCGTCCGGCCTGCCCTCGCCTTGGCTCCGGCCTGCCCTCGCCTTGGCTCCGGCCTGCTCTCGCCTTGGCTCCGGCCTGCTCTCGCTCTGGCTCCGGCCTGCCCTCGCCCTGGCTCCGGCCTGCCCTTGCTCTGGCTCTGGGCATCCCTCACCTTGGCTCCGGCCAGCCCTCACCTTGGCTCCGGCCAGCTCCTGCTCTAACTCCGGCATGCCCTCACCTTGGCTCCGGCCTGCTCTCGCCCTGGCTCCGGCCTGCCCTCACCTTGGCTCCGGCCTGCCCTCGCCCTGGCTCCGGCATGCCCTTACCCTGGCTCCGGCCTGATCTCGCTCTGGCTCCAGCCTGCTCTAGCTCTGGCTCAGGCCTGCTCGCTCTGGCTCTGGCCTGCCCTTGCCTTGGCTCTGGACTGCTCTCGCTTTGGCTCTGGCCTGCTTTCGCTCTGGCCTTCCCTCGCCTTGGCTCTGGCCTGCTCGTGCCCTGGCTCCGGCCTGCTCTTGCCCTGGCTCCGGCCTGCTCTGGCTCTGGCTGCCCTCGCTCTGGCTCCGGCCTGCTCTCGCTCTGGCTCCGTCCTGCTCTCGCTCTGGCTCTGGCCTGCCCTCGCCCTGGCTCCGGCCTGCTCTCTTTTTGGCTCTGGCCTGCCCTCGCCCTGGCTCCGGCCTACTCTGGCTCTGGCCTGCTCTTGCTCTGGCTCTGGCTTCGCCCTGGCTCCGTCCGGCCTGTTTTCGCCCTGGTTCCGGCCTGCCCTTGCCTTGACTCCGGCCTTCTCTCGCTCTGGCACTGGCCTGCCCTTGCCTTGGCTCTGGCCCACTCTCGCTCTGGCCTGCCCTCGACCTGGCTCCGGTCTGCTCTCGTTCTGGCTCTGGCCTGCTCTCGCTCTGGCTCTGGCGTGCCCTCGCCTTGGCTCCGGCCTGCTCCCGCTCTGACTCTGGCCTGCCCTCGCCCTGGCTTCGGCCTGCTTTGGATCTGGCTCTGGCCTGCCCTCTCCTTGGCTCCGGCCTGCTCTCGCCCTGGCTCCGGCCTGCTCTCGCCCTGGCTCTGGCCTGCTCTCGCTCTGGCTCCGGCCTGCTCTCGCTCTGGCTCTGACCTGCCCTCGCCTTGGCTACGGCCTGCTCTCGCCTTGGCTCCGGCCTGCTCTTGCTTTGGCTCCAGCCTGCCCTCGCCCTGGCTACGGCCTGCCCTTGCTCTGGCTCCAGCCAGCCCTCACCTTGGCTCTGGCCTGCTCTCGCCCTGGCTCCGCCTGCTCTTGCTCTAGCTCTCGCCTGCCCTCATCCTGGTTCCGGCCTGCTCTCGCCCTTGCTCTTGCTTGCTTTGGCTCTGGCTCTTGCTTGTTCTCTCCTTGCCTCCGGCCTCCTCTCGCACTGGCTCCGGCCTGCCCTCGTCCTGGCTCCGGCCTGCTCTCGCTCTGGCTCTGGCCTGCTATCTCTCTGGCTCCTGCCTGCCCTCGCCTTAGCTCCTGCCTGTTCTCGCCCTGGATACGACCTAGAGCCTTGGCACCGGCCTGCTCTCGCTCTGGTTCCAGCCTGCCCTTACCTTGGCTCATGCCTGCTCTCTATCTGGCCTGCCCTCAACTTGACTCCGGCCTGCTCTTGCTCTGGCTCCGGCCTGCCCTCGCTTTGGCTCTGGCCTGCCCTCGCCTTGGCTCCAGTGTGCTATATCGCTCTGGCTCCAGCCTGCCATCGCCCTGGCTCCGGCCTACTCTGGCTCTGGCTCTGGCCTGCCCTCGCCCTGGCTCCGGCCTGCCATCGCTCTGCCTCTGGCCAGCCCTCGCCATGGCTCCGGCCTCCTCTCGCCCTGGCTCCAGCCTGCTCTCGCTCTGGCCTGCCTTTGCCTTGGCTCCGGCCTGCTCTCGCCCTGTCTCTTGCTTGCCCTCGCTCTGGCCTGTCCTCTCCTTGGCTCCAGCCTGCTCTCGCACTGGCTCCGGCCTGCCCTCGCCTTGGTTCCGGCCTGCTCTCGCTCTGTCCTGCTCTCGCCCTGGGTCCGGCCTGCTCTCGCCTTTGCTCCGTCCGGCCTGCTATCTCTCTGGCTCCGGCCTGCCCTCGCCTTGTCTCCTACCTGCTCTCTCTCTGGTTCCGGCCTGCCCTTGCTGTGGCTCTGGCCTGCTCTCGCTCTGGCCCTGGCCTGCCCTCGCTCTGGCTCCGGCCTACTCTCGCTCCGGCTTGCCCTTGCCTTGGCTGTGGCCTACCCTCGCCTTGACTCCGGCCTGCTGTCGCCTTGGCTCCGGCCTGCTCTCGCTCTGGCTACAGCCTGCCCTCGCCCTGACTCCGGCCTGCCCTTGCTCTGGCTCCGGCCAGCTCTCTCATTGGCTCTGGCCTGCTCTCGCCCTGCCTCATACCTTCTCTGGCTCTGGCCTGCCCTCGCCCTGGCTCCGGCCTGCTCTCTCTCTGGCTCTGGCCTGCCCATGCGGCTCCGGCCTGCTCTCTCTCTGGCCTGCCCTTGCCTGAGCTCCGGCCTGCTCTCGCTCTGACTCTGACCTGCCCTCGCCCTGGCTCTGGCCTACCCTCACCTTGGCTCCGGCTTGCTCTCGCCTTGGCTCCAGCCTGCTCTCGCTCTGGCTCCTGCCTGCCCTCACTCTGGCTCCTGCCTGCCCTCGCCCTGACTCCGGCCTGCCCTTGCTCTGGCTCCGGCCAGCCCTCGCATTGGCTCTTGCCTACTCTTGCCCTGGGTCTTGCCTGCTCTCGCCCTGGCTCCGACCTGCCCTTGCCTTGGCTCTGGCCTGCTCTCGCTCTGGCTCTGTCCTGCCCTCGCCTTGGCTCCGGCCTGCTCTTGCCCTGGCTCCGGCATGCTCTCGCTCTGGCTCTGGCCTGCCCTCGCACTGGCTCTGGCCTGCTCTCTCTCTGGCTCTGGCCTGCCCTTGCCCTGGCTCCGGCCTACTCTCGCTCTGGCTCTGGCCTGCTCTTGCTCTGGCCTGGCCCTGGTTCTGGCCTTCCCTTGCCTTGGCTCTGGCCTTCTCTCGCTCTGGCTCTCACCTGCCCTTGCCTTGGCTCTGGCCTACTCTTGCTCTGGCTCTGGCCTGCCCTCGCCCTGGCTCTGGCCTACTCTCGCTCTGGCGTTCCCTCGCTTTGGCTCCGGCCTGCTCTCGCTCTGGCTCTGGCCTGCCCTCGCCCTGGCACAGGAATGTTCTCGCCTTGGCTCAGGCCTGCTATCGCTCTGGCTCTAGCCTGCCCGAGCTCTCTCTGGCTCTGGTTTGCCCTCGCTCTTGCGATGGCCTTGACTCCGGCCTGCTCTGACTCTGGCTCCGGCCTGCTCTCTCCCTGGCTCCGGCCTGCTCTCTCCCTGGCTCCGGCCTGCTCTCGCCCTGGCTCTGGCCTGCTCTTGCCCTGGCTCTGGCCTGCTCTTGCCCTGGTTCCGGCGTGCCCTTGCCTTGGCTCTGGCCTTCTCGTGCTCTGGCTCTGGCCTGCCCTTGCCTTGGCTCCGGCCAATTCTCGCCCTGGCTCCGGCCTGCCCTTGCTTGGCTCCGGAGGTCCGGCCTGCTCTCGCTCTGGCTCTGGCCTGCCCTCGCTCTGGCTCTGGCCTGCCCTCGCCTTGTCTCCGGCCTGATCTGGCTCTGGCCTGCCCTCGCCCTGCTCTCGCCTTGGCTCCAGCCTGCTCTCGCCCTGGCTCTGGCCTGCTCTCGCCCTGGTTCTGGCTGCCCTTGCCTTGGCTCCGGCCTTCTTTCTCTCTGGCTCTGGTCTGCCCTTGCCTTGGCTCTGGCCAAATCTTGCTCTGGCCAAGGCGAAGGCAGGCCAGAGCCACAGCGATAGCAGGCCAGAGCCTGAGCGAGAGCAGGCCAGAGCCAAGGCAAAGGCAGGCCGGAGCCAGAGCGATAGCAGGCCGTAGCCATGGCAAAGTCAGGCCGGAGCCAAGGCGAGGGCAGGCCGAAACCAGAGCGAGAGAATGCCGGAGCCAGGGCGAGAGCAGGCCAGAGCAAGAACAGGCCGGAGACAGGGCGAGGGCAGGCCGGAGCCAGAGCGATAGCAGGCCGGAGCCAGAGCGAGAGCAGGCCGGAGCCAGAGCGAGGGCAGGCCGGAGCCAGGGCAAGGGCAGGCCGGAGCCAGAGCGAGAGCAGGCCGGAGCCAGGGCGTGGGCAGGCCAGAGCCGGAGCTGGCCGCAGCCAAGGCGAGGGCTGGCCGGAGGCAGAGCCAGGGTAGGCCAGAGCAAGAGCAGGCCGGAGCCAAGGCAAAGACAGGCCAGAGCGAGAGCAGTCCGAAGCCAAGGCGAAGGCAGGCCGGAGCCAGAGCAGGTGCTGGCCGTATCCAAGGCGAGGGCTGGCCGGCAAGGGCAGGCCGGAGCTAGGGCGAGGGAAGGCCTAAGCCAGAGCGAGAGCAGGCTGGAGCCAGGGCGAGAGCAGGCCGGACGGAGCCAAGTCGAGGGCAGTCCGGAGCCAGGACGAGAGCAGGCCAGCGCCAGCGCGAGAGCAGGCCAGAGCAAGAGCCAGAGCAGTCGGCCAGGGTGAGGGCAGACCAGAGTGAGAGCGAGAGCAGGCCGGAGCCAAGGCGAGGCCAGAGCAAGAGCCTGCCAGAGCCAGAGCGAGAGTAGGCCGGAGCCAGGGCGACGGCTGGCCAGAGCCAGAGAGAGAGTAGGCCAGAGCCATGGCGAGAGCAGGACGGAGCCAAGGCGAGGGCAGGCCGGAGCCCGAGCCATGGCATAGCGGAGCCAGGGTGAGGGCAGTACGGAGCTAGAGCGAGAGCAGGCCGGAGCTAAGGCAAGGGCAGGCCAGAGGCAGAGAGAGCAGGCCGGAACCAAGGCAAGGACAGGCCCAAGCCAGAGCGAGAGCAGGCAAGAGAGAGAGCAGTCCGGAGCCAAGGCGAAGGCAGGCCAGAGCGAGAGCAGGCAGGAGCCAAGGCGAAGGCAGGCCGGGGCAAGAGGAGGTGTTGGCTGGAGCCAAGACGAGGGCTGGCCAGAGCCAGAGCGAGAGCTGGCCGGAGCCAGGACGAGTGCAGGCCGGAGCCAGGGCGAGAGCAGGCCAGAGCCAGCGCGAGAGCAGGCCAGGGCGTGGGCAGACCAGAGTGAGAGCGAGAGCAGGCCGTAGCCAAGGGCAGGCCAGAGCAAGAGCAGGCCAGAGCGAGAGTAGACTGGAGGGCGAGGGCAGGCCGGAGCTAGGGCTGGCCGGAGCCAGATCAACGTCAGGCCGGAACCAGGGCGAGGGCAGGCTGAAGCCATTGCGAAAGCAGGCCAGAGCCAGGGAGAGAGCAGGCCAGAGCCAAGGCGAGGGCAGTCCAGAGCCAGAGCGAAAGCAGGCCAGAGCCAGAGCGAGATCAGGCCGGAGCCAGGGCGAGGGCAGGCCAGAGCCAGAGCAAGAGCAGGCCCTTGCCAAGGCGAGAGCAGGCCGGAGGCAAGGCCAGAGCCAGGGCAGGCCAGGCCGGAGCCAGAACGATAGCAGGCCAGTGCCAGAACAAGAGCAGGCCAGAGCGAGAGAAGTCCGGAGCCAAGGTAAGGGCAGGCCAGAGAGAGAGTATACTGGCCTGAGCCAGAGCCAGAGCAGGCCGGAGCCAAGGCGAAGGCAGGTCTGAACCATAGCGAGAGCAGGCCGGAGTCAGGACGAGGGCAGGCTGGAGCCAAGGCAAGGGCAGGCCGGAGACAGAGCGAGAGCAGGTCGGAGACAAGGCTAGAGCAGGCTGGAGCCAAGGCGAGGGCAGGCCAGAGCTAGGGCGAGAGCAGGCCAGAATCAGAGCAAGAGCAGGCCGGAGCCGTGGCGAAGGCACGCCAGAGCGAGAGCAGACCGGAGACAGGGCGAGGCCAGAGCGAGAGAGCAGGGCGAGGCCAGAGCGAGAGAGCAGTCCAGAGCCAGAGTGAGAGTAGGCTGGAGCCTGGGCGAGGGCAGGCCAGAGCCAGAGAGAGAGCAGGCAGCAGGGCGAGGGCAGGCCAGAGCCAGAGCGAGGGCAGGCCGGAGCCAGAGCGATGGCAGGCCAGAGCCAGGGCGAGGGCAGTCCGAAGCTAAAGCGAGAGTAGGCCGGCGCCAAGGCGAGAGCAGGGCTGGAGCCAAGGCGAGAGGAGGGCCGGAGCCAAGGCGAGGGCAGGCCAGAGGCAGAGCCAGGGCAGGCCAGAGCGAGAGCAGGCCGGAGCCAAGGCAAGGGCAGGCCAGAGCGAGAGCTGGTCGGAGCCAGAGGGCAGGCCAGAGACAGAGCGAGAGCAGGCCGGACGGACCCAAGGCGAGGGCAGGCCAGAGCGGGAGCAGGCCAGAGCGAGAGCAGTCTGGAGCCAAGGAAAGGGCATGCCGGAGCCAGATGTAGCAGGCTTCAGCCAGAGCGAGGGCAGGCCGGAGCCAAGGCGAAGGAAGGCAGGCCAGAACCAGAGCGAGAGCAGGCCAGAGTAAGAGCAGCCGGAGCCAGGGCGAGGGTAGGCCAGACGACCAATCAGCAGTATTGGCGCCAAATTTAAACACCGCTCTGCAGATTAGTCGCAACCACCGGCCGTGACCAATAAGCGATATTGGCGTCAAATTTAAACACCACTTCGCTGATTGGTTGCGGTTTCCGGCCGCAACTAATCAGCATTATTGGCGCCAAATTTAAACACCGCTTTACTGATTTGTCGCGGTGGCCGGCCGCCCTTAGCAGGAGTGTTGCTGATTAGACTGAAAAGAGCAAGAGCAGGCTCGGAGCCAGGGCGAGAGCAGGCCGGAGCCAGAGCAAGGGCAGGCCGGTGCCAGATCCAGAGCAGGACGGAGCCAGGGCGAGGGCAGGCCAGAGTGGCGAGAGCAGGCCGGAGCCAAGGCAAGAGAGCAGGCCGGAGCCAGGGCGAGGGCACTGCGCCAGAGCGAGAGTAGGCCAGAGCCAAGGCAAGGGCAGGCCAGAGCGAGAGAAGGCCGGAACCAGGAGGAGGGCAGGCCGGAGACAGGGCGAGGCCAGAGAGAGAGCGGGCTCTGGCCTGCCCTTGCCTTGGCTCTGGCCAATTCTCGCCCTGGCTCCGGCCTGCCCTTGCACTGGCTCCGGCCTGCTCTCGCTCTGCCTCTGGCCTGCTCTCGCTCTGCCTCTGGCCTGCTCTCGCTCTGGCTCTGGCCTGCCCTCGCCTTGGCTCCGGACTGCTCTCGCTTTGACTCTGGCCTGCCCTTGCTTGACTCCGGAGGTCCGGCCTGCTCTCGCTCTGGCTCTGGCCTGCCCTCTCTCTGGCTCTGGCCTGCCCTCGCCTTGTCTTCGGCCTGATCTGACTCTGGCTCTGGCCTGCCCTCGCCCTGCTCTCGCCTTGGCTCTGGCCTGCTCTCGCCCTGGTTCTGGCTGCCCTTGCCTTGGCTCCGGCCTTCTTTCTCTCTGGCTCTGGTCTGCCCTTGCCTTGGCTCTGGCCAAATCTCGCTCTGGCCAAGGCGAAGGCAGGCCAGAGCCACAGCGATAGCAGGCCAGAGCCTGAGCGAGAGCAGGCCAGAGCCAAGGCAAAGGCAGGCCGGAGCCAGAGCGATAGCAGGCCGTAGCCATGGCAAAGTCAGGCCGGAGCCAAGGCGAGGGCAGGCCGAAACCAGAGCGAGAGAATGCCCGATCCAGGGCGAGAGCAGGCCAGAGCAAGAACAGGCCGGAGACAGGGCGAGGGCAGGCCGGAGCCAGAGCGAGAGCAGGCCGGAGCCAGGGCAAGGGCAGGCCGGAGCCAGAGCGAGAGCAGGCCGGAGCCAGGGCGAGAGCAGGCCAGAGCCAAGGCGAGGGCTAGCCGGAGCCAGAGCAAGGGCAGGCCGGAGCCAGAGCAAGGGCAGGCCGGAGCCAGGGCGAGGACAGGCCAGAGCGAGAGCAGGCCGGAGCCAGGGCGAGAGCAGGCCGGAGCCAAGGCGAGGGCAGGTCAGAGCCAGATCCAGAGCAGGCCGGAGCCAGGGCGAGGGCAGGCCAGACAGAGCAAGAGCAGGCCGGAGCCAAGGCGAGGGAACGCCAGAGCGAGAGGAGGCCAGAGCGAGGGCAGGCCAGAGCCAGAGCGAGAGTAGGCCAGAGCCAAGCAAGGCAAGGGCAGGCCAGATCTGGTGAGAGAAGGCCGGAGCCAAGGCAAGGGCAGCCCGGAACCAGGACGAGAGCAGGCCGGAGACAGGGTGAGGCCAGAGCGAGGGCAGGCCGGAGCCAGGGCGAGGGCAGGCCAGAGAGAGAGCTGGCCGGAGACAGGGCGAGGGCAGGCCAGAGCGAGAGCAGGCCAGAGCCAAGGAGGGGAGGCCATAGCCAGAGCGAGAGCAGGCCGGAGCCAAGGCGAAGGCAGGCCAGAAGAAGAGCGAGAGCAGGCTGGAGTCAAGGGCAGGCCAGAGCAACAGCAAGCCGGAGCCAGGGCGAGAGCAGGCCGGAGTCAAGGTGAGGGCTGACCGGAGCCAGAGCAAGGGCAGGCCGGGGCCAGGGAGAGAGCAGGCCAGAGCCAAGTCGAGAGCAGGCCGGAGCCAAGGCGAGGGCTGGCTGGAGCCAGAGCGAGAGCAGGCCGGAGCCAAGGCAAGAGCAGGCTCCCGGAGCGAAGGAGAGGGCAGGCCAGAGCGAGAGCAGTCCGGAGCCAAGGCCCTGAGGACAGTGTGCCAGAGCCAGATCCAGAGCAGGCCGGAGTCAGAGCGAGGGCAGGCCAGAGTCAGAGCAAGAGCAGGCCGGAGCCAAGGTGAGGGCACGCCAGAGCGAGAGCAGGTCAGAGACAGAGCGAGAGCAGGCCGGAGCCAGGGCGTGGGCAGGCCAGAGCCAAGGCAAGGTCAGGCCAGAGCGAGAGAAGGCCAGAGCCAAGGCAAGGGCAGGCCGGAACAAGGGCGAGAGCAGGCCGGAGACAGGGCGAGGCCAGAGCGAGAGCAGGTCAGAACCAGGGCGAGAGTATGCCAGAGCGAGAGCAGTCTGGAGCCAGAGCTAGGGCAGGCCAGAGCCAGAGCGAGAGCAGGCCTGAACCAGAGCGAGAGTCGGCTGGAGTCATGGGGAAGACAGGGCAGAACAAGAGGGAGATCAGGCTAGAGTCATGAGGAGGGCAGGCCAGAGCCAGAGGAAGAGCAGGCCGGAGAAGCCAAGGCATGGGCAGGCCAGAGCCAGGGTGAGGGCAGGCCAGAGCGAAAGCAGGTCGGAGCCAGGGCGAGAGCAGGTCGGAGCCAGGGCGAGAGCAGTCCGGAGCCAGAGCAAGGGCAGGCCGGAGCCAAGGCGAGGGTAGGCCAGAGCCAAGGCAAGGGCAGGCCAGAGCCAGAGCGATAGAAGGCCAGAGCCAAGGCAAGGGCAAGCCGGAACCAGGGCGAGAGCAGGCTGGAGACAAGGCGAGGCCAGAGCGAGAGCAGGCCAGAACCAGGGCGAGGGCAGGCCAGAGAGAGAGCAGGCCGGCGAGGGCAGGCCAGAGCGAGAGCAGGTCGGAGCCAGGGCGAGAGCAGGCCGGAGCCAGTGCGAGGGCAGGCCAGAGCAAGGGCAGGCCGGAGCCAGGGCAAGGGCAGGCCGGCGTCAGGGCAAGGGCAGGCCGAGTCAGAGCGAGAGCAGGCCGGAGCCAGGGCAATGGCAGGCCAGAGCGAGAGTAGGCCAGAGCCAAGGCAAGGGCAGGCCAGAGCGAGAGAAGGCCAGAGCCAAGGCAAGGGCAGGCTGAAACCAGGACAAGAGCAGGCCGGAGACAGGGTGAATGAGGCCAGAGCCACAGCGAGAGCAGGCCAGAGCCAGAGCGAGAGTAGGCCGGAGCCAGGGCGAGGGCAGGCCAGAGAGAGAGCAGGCCGGAGCCAGGCGAGACACCGGCCTCAGAGGACTGCTGCTGCGCTGGTGACCCTCACCAAAAACTGCAGGTGGCGTAGTCGAACAACCACTCATCCAGAAGCCAATAATTTTTTATGTGACAGCCCTGGGCACGGACCGGGCCAAGGCCATGATGACATCCCCCACAACTACAGTCCCGCCGTCCAAGTTCACCTTCCCAGGGAGGGCTAGAGCGTCACAATAACAGGGCCCTACATTGCTTATTATATACAGTATAATGGCAGGCCAGAGCGAGAGCAGGCCAGAGCCAAGGCGAGGGCAGTCCAGAGCCAGAGCGAGAGCAGGCTAGAGCAGTCCGGAGCCAGAGCTAGGGCAGGCCAGAGCGAGAGCAGGCTGGAGCCAAGGCGAAGGAAGGCCAGAACAAGAGCGAGATCAGGTTAGAGTCAAGACGAGGGCAGGCCAGAGCCAGAGAAAGAGTAGGCCGGAGCCAAGGCATGGGCAGGCCAGTGCCAGAGAGAGAGCAGGCCAGAGACAGGGCGAGGACAGGCCAGAGCAAGAGCGGGTCGGAGCCAGGGCGAGAGCAGGCCAGAGCCAATGCGAGGGCAGGCCGGAGTCAGAGCAAGGGCAGGCCGGAGTCAGGGCGAGGGCAGGCCAGAGCCAGGGCGAGAGCAGGCCGGAGCCAAGGCGAGAGTAGGCCAGAGCCAAGGCAAGGGCAGGCCAGAGCCAGAGAGATAGAAGGCCAGAGCCAAGGCCAGAGCAAGAGCAGGCCAGAGCCAGAGCAAAAGCAGGCCGGAGCCAGGGCGAGGGCAGGCCAGAGCAAGAGAAGGCCAGAGCAAGAGCAGGCCGGAGCCAGGGCGAGGGCAGGCCAGAGCAAGAGCAGTCCGGAGCCAAGGCAAGGGCAGGCCAGACAGAGCCAGAGCGACAGCAGGCCTACGCCGGAGCGAGAGCATGCCGGAGCCAAGGCGAAGGCTGGCCATAACAAGCGAGAGCAGGCCGGAGTCAAGACGAGGGCAGGCCAGAGCAAGAGCAGGCCATATTATTCTCTTAAAAAGCTTGGGGAAGGGGTCTAGGGGACCCTTTTATAGCCAAAATCACGGCCCTGTATCGCAATACGTCACATAGGCTGAAGATAAATGGAACTGTAGCACCCCGAGGGCTCGGTTGCTACAGAGGTATTGCACCTCACCCAGAGGTGTGATATCTCACTCTCAGGTAAGGATGGAGTGTGGATCAGGACCCCGACACCTGCATGCATTACACCACATTGCCGTGGGGCAGGGCGACCAATATGCCCCTGAGATGGGCACGACAGTTCCTGTCCCTGGCTTGAGTGGGGGGAGGGAACACCGAGGAAAGGAGCAAGAGCAGGCCAGAGCCAGGGCGAGAGCAGGCCGGAGCCAAGGCGAGGGCAGGCCAGAGCCAGAGCTAGGGCAGGCCGGAGTCAGAGCAAGGGCAGGCCGGAGCCAGGGCGAGAGCAGGCCGGAGCCAAGGCAAGAGCAAGCCGGAGCCAAAGCGAGGGCAGGCCAGAGCGAGAGCAGGCTGGAGCCAGGACGAGGGCAGGCTGGAGCCTGGGCGAGAGTAGGCTGGAGCCAAGGCGAGGCCAGGACATAGCCAGAGCTGGCCGGAGCGAGGGCAGGCCAGAGTCAGAGCGAGATGAGGCCGGAGCCAAGGAGAGGGCATGCCAGAGCGAGAGCAAGCCGGAGCCAGGACGAGGGCTGGCCAGAGCGAGAGTAGGCTAGAGCCAAAGCGAGGGCAGGCCAGAGCGATAGCAGGCCGGAGCCAGGACGAGGGCAGGCGGGAGCCTGGGCGAAAGCAGGCCGGAGCCAAGGCGAGGGCAGGACAGAGCGAGAGCAGGCCGGAGCCAGGGTGAGGGCATGCCAGAGTCAGAGCGAGAAGAGGCCGGAGCCAAGGCAAGGGCATGCCAGAACAAGAGCAGGCCGGAGCCAGGGCGAGGGCAGCCCAGAGACAGAGCGAGAGTAGGCTAGAGCCGAGGCTAGGGCATGCCAGAGCGAGAGCAAGCAGTAGCCAAGGTAAGGGGTGGCCGGAACCAGGGCGAGAGCGGGCCGGAGCCAGGGCGAGGCCAGAGCGAGAGCAGGCCAGAGCGAGAGTAGGCCGGAGCCAGGGCAAGGGCAGGCCAGAGCCAGAGAGAGAGCAGGTCGGCCAGGGCGAAGGCAGGCCAGACCGAGAGCAGTCGGAGCCAGGGTGAGAGCAGGACGGAGCTAAAGCGAGGGCAAGCCGGAGCCCGAGCTGTGGCATAGCGGAGCCAGGGCGAGGGCAGTACGGAGCGAGAGCAGGCCGGAGCCAAGGCGAGAGCAGGCCGTATCCAAGGCGAGGGCACGCCAGAGGCAGAACCAGGGTAGGCCAGAGCAACAGCAGGCCAGGGCGCAGGCTGGGGCCAAAGGGCAGGCCAGAGGGAGAGCAGGCCAGAGCCAAAGAGAGAGCAGGTCGGAGCCAAGGCGAGAGCAGGCCGGAGCCAAGGCAAGAGCAAGCCGGAGCCAAAGCGAGGGCAGGCCAGGGCAAGGGCAGGCCAGAGCCAGAGAGAGAGCAGGTCTGCCAGAGCGAGAGCAGTCGGAGCCAGGGTGAGAGCAGGACGGAGCTAAAGCGAGGACAAGCCGGAGCCCGAGCTGTGGCATAGCGGAGCCAGGGCGAGGGCAGTACGGAGCTAGAGCGAGAGCAGGCCGGAGCCAAGGCGAGAGCAGGCCGTATCCAAGGCGAGGGCACGCCAGAGGCAGAACCAGGGTAAGCCAGAGCAACAGCAGGCCAGGGCGCAGGCTGGGGCCAAAGGGCAGGCCAGAGCGAGAGCAGGCCAGAGCCAAAGAGAGAGCAGGTCGGAGCCAAGGCGAAGGCAGTCCAGAGCCAGAGTGAGAGCAGGCCGGAGCCAAGGCAAAGGGAGGTCAGAGTGAGAGCAGGCCGGATCCAAGGCGACGGCAGGCCGAAACCAGAGCGAGAGAATGCCGGAGCCAGGGCGAGGGTAGGCCAGAGCGAGAGCCGGCCGGAGACAGGGCGAGGGCAGGCCAGAGCGAGAGCAGGCCGGAGCCACAGTGAGAGCAGGCAGGAGCCTGGGAGAAAGCAGGCCTTAGCCAGAGCGAGAGCAAGCAGAAGCCAGGTCGAGGGCAGGCCGGAGCCAGGGTGAGGGCAGGCCGGAGCCAGGGCGAGGGCAGGCCGGAGCCAGAGCAGGAGCTGGCCGGAGCCAAGGCGAGGGCAGGCCAGAGCCAGGGCAAGGTCAGGCCGGAGCCAGAGCGAGGTCAGGCCGAAGCCAGAGCTAGAGCAGGCCGGAGCCAAGGCAAGGTCAGACCAGGGTCCGAGCTAGAGCAGTCCGGAGCCAAGGACAGGCCAGAGCGAGAGCATGCCAGAGCCACAGCCAGAGCAGGCCCGAGCCAGAGCGAGAGTAGTCCAGAGCCAAGGCTAGGGCAGGCGCGAGACAGAGCGAGAGAGGGCAGGCCAGAGCGAGAGCAGGCCGGAGCCGACGCAAAGGCAGGCCAGAACCAGAGCGAGAGCAGGCCAGAGCGAGAGCAGGCCGGAGCCAGGGCGAGGGCAGACCGGTGCCAAGGCGAGAGCAGGCCGGAGCCAAGACGAGGGCAGGCTTGAGCAGAGCCAGGGCAGGCCAGAGCGAGAGCAGGCCAGAGCCAGAACGAGAGCAGGCCAGTGCCAGAGCAAGATCAGGCCAGTGCCAGAGCAAGAGCAGTCCGGAGCCAAGGCAAGGACAGGCCAGTACCACGGCGAGAGCAGGCCGGAGACATTTCGAGGCCAGAGCGAGAGCAGGCCAGAGCGAAAGTAGGCCGGAGCCAGGGCTAGGGCAGGCCAGAGCCAGATAGAGAGCAGGCCGGAGCCAGAGCGAGAGCAGGCAGGAGCCGAGGCAAGGGCAGGCCAGAACCAGAGCGAGAGCAGGCCAGAGCCAGGGCGAGGGCAGACCGGTGCCAAGGCGAGAGCAGGCCGGAGCCAAGACGAGGGCAGGCTTGAGCAGAGCCAGGGCAGGCCAGAGCGAGAGCAGGCCAGAGCCAGAACGAGAGCAGGCCAGTGCCAGAGCAAGATCAGGCCAGTGCTAGAGCGAGAGCAGTCCGGAGCCAAGGCAAGGACAGGCCAGAACCACGGCGAGAGCAGGCCGGAGACAGTTCGAGGCCAGAGCGAGAGCAGGCCAGAGCCAGAGCGAAAGTAGGCCGGAGCCAGGGCTAGGGCAGGCCACAGCCAGATAGAGAGCAGGCCGGAGCCAGGGTGAGGGCAGGACAGAGCGAGAGCAGGCAGGAGCCAGGGCGAGAGCAGTCCAGAGCCAAGGCAAGGACAGTCCGGAGCCAGGGCGAGGGCAGTCCAGATGTAGAGCGAGAGCAGGCCGGAGCCAAGGCGAGATTAGCCCGGAGCCAAGGCGAGGGCAGGCCAGAGGCAGAGACTGGGCAGGCAAGAGTCAGGGCGAGAGCAGGCCAGAGCCAGGGCAATGGCTGGCCGGAGCCAGAGGAAGGGCAGGTCGGAGCCAGGGCGACGGCAGGCCGGAGCCAGAGCGAGAGCAGGCCAGAGCTAAGGTGAGAGCATGCCAGAGCCAAGGCGAGGGCAGGCCAGAGGCAGAACCAGGGTAGGCCAGAGCAACAGCAGGCCAGTGCGAGAGCAGGCTGGAGCCAAGGCAAGGGCAGGCCAGAGCGAGAGCAGGCCAGAGCCAAAGAGAGAGCAGGTCGTTGCCAAGGCGAAGGCAGGCCAGAGTCAGAGTGAGAGCAGGCCGGAGCCAAGGCAAAGGCAGGCCAGAGCGAGAGCAGGCCGGAGCCAAGGCGAGGTCTGGCTGGAGCCAGAGCGAGAGCAGGCCGGATCCAAGGTGACGGCAGGCCGAAACCAGAGCGAAAGAATGCCGGAGCCAGGGCCAGAGCTAGTGCAGGCCGGAGACAGGGCGAGGGCTGGCCAGAGCAAAAGCAGGCCGGAGCCAAGGCGAGGGCAGGCCGGAGCCAGAGTGAGAGCAGGCAGGGGCGAGGGCAGGCCAGAGCCAGTGCTAAAGCAGACCGGAGCCAGGGCGAGAGCAGGCCGGAGCCAAGGCAAGGTCAGACCAGAGTCCGAGCGAGAGGGCAGGCCAGAGCGAAAGCATGCCAGAGCCACAGCCAGAGCAAGCCCGAGCCAGAGCGAGAGTAGTCCAGAGCCAAGGCTAGGGCAGGCACGAGCCGGAGCCAAGGAGAGGGCAGGACAGAGCCAGAGCGAGAGCAGGCTGGAGCCGAGGCAAGGGCAGGCCAGAGCGAGAGCAGGCCGGAGCCAGGGCGAGAGCAGACCGGTGCCAAGGCGAGAGCAGGCCGGAGCCAAGACGAGGGCAGGCTTGAGTAGAGCCAGGGCAGGACAGAGCGAGAGCAGGCCGGAGCCAAGGCGACGGCAGGCCAGAGCGAGAGCAGGCCGGAACCAAGGTGAGAGCAGGCCAGTGCCAGAGCGAGATCAGGCCAGTGCCAGAGCGAGAGCAGTCCGGAGCCAAGGCAATGGCAGGCCGGAGACAGTTCGAGGCCAGAGCGAGAGCAGGCCAAAGCGAAAGTAGGCCAGAGCCAGATAGATAGCAGGCCGGAGCCAGGGTGAGGGCAGGCCAGAGCCAGAGCAAGAGCAGGCAGGAACCAGGGCGAGAGCAGTCCGGAGCCAAGGCAAGGGCAGTCCGGAGCCAGGGCGAGGGCTGTCCGGATGTAGAGCGAGAGAAGGCCGGAGCCAAGGCGAGATTAGCCCGGAGCCAAGGCGAGGGCAGGCCAGAGGCAGAGCCAGGGCAGGTAAGAGCCAGGGCGAGAGCAGGCCGGAGTAAGGGCGAGGGCAGGCCGGAGCTAGAGCGAGAGCAGGCCGGAGCCAAGGTGAGAGCAGGCCGGAGCCAAGGCGAGGGTACACCAGAGCCAGATTGAGAGCAGGCCGGAGCCAGGACGAGGGCAGGCCAGAGTCATAGAGAGAGCAGGCCGGAGCCAAGGCAAAGGCAGGCCAGAGCCAGAGAGCGAGAGCAGGCCGGATCCAGGACAAGGGCAGGCCAGAGCCAGAGTAAGGGCTAGCCGGAGCCAGGGCGAGGGCAGGCCGAAGCCAGAGCGAAGGCAGACCGGAGCCAGGGCGAGAGCAGGCCAGAGCCAAGGCGAGGGCAGGCCAGAGCTAGAGCCAGAGCAGTCCGGAGCCAGGGCGAGGGCAGACCTGAATCAGAACGAGAGGAGGCCAGAGCCAGGGCGAGGGCAGGCCAGTCCAGAGCGAGAGTAAGCCAGATCCAAGGCTAGGGCAGGCGAGAGCCAGAGCGAGAGAAGGCCGGAGCCAAGGAGAGGGCAGGCCAGAGAGAGATCAGGCCGGAGCCAAGGCGAGGCCAGAGCCAGAGCAAGAGCAGGCCAGAGTCAGAGCGAGAGTAGGCCGGAGCCAGGGCGAGGGCAGGCCAGAGAGAGAGTAGGCCAGAGCCAAGGCGAGGGCAGGCCAGAGTCAGAGCAAGAGCAGGTCGGAGTCATTGCAAGAGCAGGACGGAGCCAAGCCGAGGGCAGGCCGGAGCCCGAGCTATGGCATTGCGGAGCCAGGGCGAGACCAGTACGGAGCTAGAGCGAGAGCAGGCCGTAGCCAAGGCAAGGGCAGGCCAGAGGCAGAGCCAGGGTAGGCCAGAGCATAAGCAGGCCAGAGCGAGAGCAAGCCGGAGCCAAGGCAAGGACAGGCCCAAGCCAGAGCGAGAGCAGGCCAGAGCCAGAGCGAGAGCAGTCCGGAGCCAAGGCGAAGGCAGGCCAGAGCGAGAGCAGGCCAGAGCGAAAGCAGGCCGAAGCCAAGGCAAAGGCAGGCCAGAGCCAGAGTGAGAGCAGGCTGGAGCCAAGGCGAGGGAGGGCAGGCCGGAGCCAGAGCGAGAGCAGGCCGGATCCAAGGAGACGGCAGGCCGAAACCAGAGCGAGAGAATGCCGGAACCAGGGCGAGGGCAGGCCAGAGCGAGAGCAGGCCGAAGACAGGGCTAGGGCAGGCCAGAGCGAGAGCAGGCCGGAGCCAGTGCGAGAGCAGGCCAGAGCCAAGAGGAGGGCAGGCCGGAGCCAGAGTGAGAGCAGGCCGGAGCCAGGGCGAGGGCAGGCCGGAGCCAAAGCGAGAGCAGGATGGAGCCAGGGCGAGGACAGGCTGGAGCCAGAGCGAGGGCAGGCCGGAGCCAGGGCAAGAGCAGGCCGGAACCAGGGCGAGGGCAGGCAGAAGCCAGGGCGAGAGCAGGCCGGAGCCAAGGCGTGGGCAGGCCAGAACCATTGCAGGAGCTGGCCGGAGCCAAGGCGATGGCCAGAGCCAGAGCAAGAGCAGGCCAGAGTCAGAGCGAGAGTAGGCCGGAGCCAGGGCGTGGGCAGGCCAGAGAGAGAGTAGGCCGGAGCCATGGCGAGGGCAGGCCAGAGTCAGAGCAAGAGCAGGTCGGAGTCAGGGCAAGAGCAGGACGGAGCCAAGGCGAGGGCAGGCCGGAGCCCGAGCTATGGCATTGCGGAGCCAGGGCGAGACCAGTACGTTGCTAGAGCGAGAGCAGGCCGTAGCCAAGGCAAGGGCAGGCCAGAGGCAGAGCCAGGGTAGGCCAGAGCAAGAGCAGGCCAGATCGAGAGCAAGCCGGAGCCAAGGCAAGGACAGGCCCAAGCTAGAGCCAGAGCGAGAGCAGTCCGGAGCCAAGGCGAAGGCAGGCCAGAGCGAGAGCAGGCCGAAGCCAAGGCAAAGGCAGGCCAGAGCCAGAGTGAGAGCAGGCTGGAGCCAAGGCGAGGGAGGGCAGGCCGGAGCCAGAGCGAGAGCAGGCCGGATCCAAGGAGACGGCAGGCCGAAACCAGAGCGAGAGAATGCCGGAACCAGGGCGAGGGCAGGCCAGAGCGAGAGCAGGCCGAAGAGAGGGCTAGGGCAGGCCAGAGCGAGAGCAGGCCGGAGCCAGTGCGAGAGCAGGCCAGAGCCAAGAGGAGGGCAGGCCGGAGCCAGAGTGAGAGCAGGCCAGAGCCAGGGCGAGGGCAGGCTGGAGCCAAAGCGAGAGCAGGATGGAGCCAGGGCGAGGACAGGCCGGAGCCAGAGCGAGGGCAGGCCGGAGCCAGGGTGAGGGCAGACCGAAGCCAGGGCGAGGGCAGGCCGGAACCATTGCAGGAGCTGGCCGGAGCCAAGGCGATGGCTGGCCGGAGCCAGAGTAAGGGCTAGCCGGAGCCAGGGCGAGGGCAGGCCGAAGCCAGAGCGAAGGCAGACCGGAGCCAGGGCGAGAGCAGGCCAGAGCCAAGGCGAGGGCAGGCCAGAGCTAGAGCCAGAGCAGGCCGGAGCCAGGGCGAGGGCAGACCTGAATCAGAACTAGAGGAGGCCGGAGCCAAGGCGAGAGCAGGCCGGAGCCAGGGCGAGGGCAGGCCAGTCCAGAGCGAGAGTAAGCCAGATCCAAGGCTAGGGCAGGCGAGAGCCAGAGCGAGAGAAGGCCGGAGCCAAGGAGAGGGCAGGCCAGAGAGAGATCAGGCCGGTGCCGAGGCAAGGGCAGGCCAGATCCAGAGCGAGAGCAGACCAGAGGCAGAGCGAGAGCAGGCCGGAGCCAGAGCAATAGCAGGCAGCAGCCAGGGCGAGGGCAGACCGGAGCCAAGGTGAGGGCACGCCAGAGGCAGAGCCGGGGCAGGCCAGTACCAGAGCGAGAGCAGGCTGGAGCCAAAGCGAGGGCAGACCAGAGCGAGAGCAGGCCGAAGCCAGGGTGAGGGCAGGCCAGAGCCAGAAGGAGAGCAGGCCAGTGCCAGAGCGAGAGCAGGCCAGTGCCAGAGCGAGAGCAGGCCAGTGCCAGAGCGAGAGCAGTCCGGAGCCAAGGCAAGGGCAGGCCAGAGCCAGAGAGTGAGTAGGCCTCAGCTAGAGCGAGAGCAGGCCGGAGCCAAGGCGAAGTCAGGCTAGAACCAGAGCGAGAGCAGACCGGAGTCAAGACGAGGGCAGGACAGAGCCAGAGCAAGAGCAGGCTGGAGCCAAGGAGAGGGCTGGCCGGAGCCAGAGCAAGGACAGGCCAGAGCCAGAGTGAGAGCAGGCCAGAGCCAGGGCGAGGGCAGGCTAGAGCAAGAGCAGGCCGGAGCCAGGGCGAGGGCAGGCCGGAGCCAGGGAGAGAGCAGGTCGGAGCCAAGGCGAGGTCAGGCCAGAGCGAGAGCAGGCCGGAGTCAGGACGAGGGCAGGCCGGAGCCAGGGCGAGAGCAGGCCGGAGCTAAGGCGAGGGCAGGCCAGAGCCAGAGAGAGAGTAGGCCGGAGCCAGGGTGAGGGCAGGCCGGAGCCAGGGAGATAGCAGGTCGGAGCCAAGGCGAGGTCAGGCCAGAGCGAGAGCAGGCCTGAGCCAGGACGAGGGCAGGCCGGAGCCAGGGCGAGAGCAGGCCGGTGCTAAGGCGAGGGCAGGCCAGAGCCAGAGAGAGAGCAGGCCGGAGCCAGGACGAGGGCAGGCCGGAGCCAGGGCGAGAGCAGGCCGGAGCCAGCACGAGAGCAGGCCAGAGCTACAGCCAGAGCAGGCCAGAGTCAGGGCGAGGGCAGACCAGAGTGAGAGCGAGAGCAGGCCGGAGCCAAGGTGAGGGCAGGCCAGAGCGAGAGCTGGCCAGAGCCAGAGTGAGAGCAGGCCAGTGCCTGAGCGAGAGCAGTCCGGAGCCAAGGCAAGGGCAGGCCGGAGCCAGAGCGAGAGCAGGCCGGATCCAAGGAGACGGCAGGCCGAAACCAGAGCGAGAGAATGCCGGAACCAGGGCGAGGGCAGGCCAGAGCGAGAGCAGGCCGAAGACAGGGCTAGGGCAGGCCAGAGCGAGAGCAGGCCGGAGCCAGTGCGAGAGCAGGCCAGAGCCAAGAGGAGGGCAGGCCGGAGCCAGAGTGAGAGCAGGCCAGAGCCAGGGCGAGGGCAGGCCGCAGCCAAAGCGAGAGCAGGATGGAGCCAGGGCGAGGACAGGCCGGAGCCAGAGCGAGGGCAGGCCGGAGCCAGGGCGAGGGCAGGCCGAAGCCAGGGCGAGAGCTGGCCGGAGCCAAGGTGAGGGCAGGCCGGAACCATTGCAGGTGCTGGCCGGAGCCAAGGCGATGGCCAGAGCCAGAGCAAGAGCAGGCCAGAGTCAGAGCGAGAGTAGGCCGGAGCCAGGCCGAGGGCAGGCCAGAGAGAGAGTAGGCCGGAGCCAGGGCGAGGGAGGGCAGGCCAGAGTCAGAGCAAGAGCAGGTCGGAGTCAGGGCAAGAGCAGGACGGAGCCAAGGCGAGGGCAGGCCGGAGCCCGAGCTATGGCATTGCGGAGCCAGGGCGAGACCAGTACGGAGCTAGAGCGAGAGCAGGCCGTAGCCAAGGCAAGGGCAGGCCAGAGGCAGAGCCAGGGTAGGCCAGAGCAAGAGCAGGCCAGAGCGAGAGCAAGCCGGAGCCAAGGCAAGGACAGGCCCAAGCCAGAGCGAGAGCAGGCCAGAGCGAGAGCAGTCCGGAGCCAAGGCGAAGGCAGGCCAGAGCGAGAGCAGGCCGAAGCCAAGGCAAAGGCAGGCCAGAGCCAGAGTGAGAGCAGGCTGGAGCCAAGGCGAGGGAAGGCAGGCCGGAGCCAGAGCGAGAGCAGGCCGGATCCAAGGAGACGTCAGGCCGAAACCAGATCGAAAGAATGCCGGAACCAGGGCGAGGGCAGGCCAGAGCGAGAGCAGGCCGAAGACGGGGCTAGGGCAGGCCAGAGCGAGAGCAGGCCGGAGCCAGTGCGAGAGCAGGCCAGAGCCAAGAGGAGGGCAGGCCGGAGCCAGAGTGAGAGCAGGCCAGAGCCAGGGCGAGGGCAGGTCGGAGCCAAAGCGAGAGCAGGATGGAGCCAGGGCGAGGGCAGGCCGAAGCCAGAGCGAGGGCAGGCCGTAGCCAGAGCGAGGGCAGGCCGGAGCCAGGGCGAGAGCAGGCCGGAGCTAAGGCGAGGGCAGGCCAGAGCCAGAGAGAGAGCAGACCGGAGCCAGGGTGAGGGCAGGCCGGAGCCAGAGAGAGAGCAGGTCGGAGCCAAGGCGGGGTCAGGCCAGAGCGAAAGCAGGCCTGAGCCAGGACGAGGGCAGGCCGGAGCCAGGGCGAGAGCAGGCCTGAGCCAGGACGAGGGCAGGCCAGAGCAAGGGCGAGAGCAGGCTGGAGCTAAGGCGAGGGCAGGCCAGAGCCAGAGAGAGAGCAGGCCGGAGCCAAGGTGAGGGCAGGCCAGAGCCAGAGCGAGAGCTGGCCAGAGCCAGAGTGAGAGCAGGCCAGTGCCTGAGCGAGAGCAGTCCGTAGCCAAGGCAAGGGCAGGCCAGAGCCAGAGAGAGAGTAGGCCTGAGCCAGAGCGAGAGCAGGCCGGAGCCAAGGAGATGGCAGCCCAGAACTAGAGCGAGAGCAGGTCGGAACCAAGGCGAGGGCAGGCCAGAGCAAGAGAGAGAGCAGGCCGGAGCCAAGGCGATGGCAGGCCAGAGCCAGAGAGAGAGCAGGCCGGAGCCAGGGTGAGGGCAGGCCGGAGCCAGGGAGAGAGCAGGTCGGAGCCAAGGCGAGGGCAGGCCAGAGCCAGAGAGAGAGCAGGCCGGAGCCAGGACGAGGGCAGGCCGGAGCCAGGGCGAGAGCAGGCCAGAGACAGCACGAGAGCAGGCCAGAGCTACAGCCAGAGCAGTCCGGAGTCAGGGCGAGGGCAGACCAGAGTGAGAGCGAGAGCAGGCCGGAGCCAAGGTGAGGGCAGGCCAGAGCCAGAGCGAGAGCTGGCCAAAGCCAGAGTGAGAGCAGGCCAGTGCCTGAGCGAGAGCAGTCCGGAGCCAAGGCAAGGGCAGGCCAGAGCCAGAGAGAGAGTAGGCCTGAGCCAGAGCGAGAGCAGGCCGGAGCCAAGGAGATGGCAGCCCAGAACCAGAGCGAGAGCAGGTCGGAACCAAGGCGAGGGCAGGCCATAGGCAGAGCCAGGGCAGGTCAGAGCAAGAGAGAGAGCAGGCCGGAGCCAAGGCGATGGCAGGCCAGAGCCAGAGTGAGAACAGGCCAGAGCCAGAGCGAGAGCAGGCCAGAGCCAGAGCGAGAGAGAGCAGGCCAGTGCCAGAGCGAGAGCAGGCCAGTGCCAGAACGAGAGCAGGCCAGTGCCAGAGCTAGAGAAGTCCGGAGCCAAGGCAAGGGCAGACCAGAGCCAGAGAGCGAGTAGGCCTGAGCCAGATCGAGAGGAGGCCGGAGCTAAGGCAAGGGCAGGCCCGAACCAGAGCAAGAGCAGGCTGGAGCCAAGGCAAGGGCAGGCCGGAGCCAGTTAGAGGGCAGGCCGGAGCCAGTTAGAGGGCAGGCCGGAGCCAGTTAGAGGGCAGGCCGGAGCCAGTTAGAGGGCAGGCCGGAGCCAGTTAGAGGGCAGGCCGGAGCCAGGGTGAGGGCTCGCCGGATCCAGGGCGAGAGCAGGCCGGAGCCAAGGCGAGGGCAGGCCGGAACCATTGCAGAAGCTGGCCGAAGCCAAGGCAATGGCTTGCCGGAGCCAGAGTAAGGGCTGGTCGGAGCCAGGGCGAGGGCAGGCCGAGGCCAGAGCGAGGGCAGACCGGAGGCAGGGCGAGAGCAGGCCAGAGCTAAGGCGAGGGCAGGCCAGAGCTAGAGCCAGAACAGGCCGGAGCTAGGACGAGGGCAGGCCGGAGCCAGGGCGAGGGCAGGCCGGAGCCAGGGCGAGGGCAGGCCGGAGCCAGGGCGAGAGCAGGCCAGAGCCAGCGCGAGAGCAGGCCAGAGCTAGAGGCAGAGCAGGCCGGAGCCAGGGCGAGGGAAGACATGAATCAGAATGAGAGGAGGCCGGAGCCAAGGCGAGAGCAGGCTGGAACCAGGGCAAGGGCAGGCCAGTCCAGAGCGAGAGTAAGCCAGAGCCAAGGCTAGGGCAGGCGAGAGCCAGAGCGAGAGAAGGCCGGAGCCAAGGAGAGGGCAGGCCGTTGCCAAGGCAAGTGCAGGCCAGATCCAGAGCGAGAGCAGGCCAGAGGCAGAGCGAGAACAGGCCAGAGCCAGAGCAATAGCAGGCAGCAGCCAGGGCGAGGGCAGACTGGTGCCAAGGCGAGAGCAGACCGGAGCCAAGGCGAGGGCAGGCCAGAGGCAGAGCCAGGGCAGTCCAGTACCAGAGCGAGAGCAGGCTGGAGCCAAAGCGAGGGCAGACCAGAGCCAGAGCGAGAGCAGGCCGAAGCCAAGGTGAGGGCTGGCCAGAGCCAGAAGGAGAGCAGGCCAGTGCCAGAGCGAGAGCAGGCCAGTGCCAAAGCGAGAGCAGTCCGGAGCCAAGGCAAGGGCAGGCCAGAGAGAGAGTAGGCCTGTGCCAGAGCGAGAGCAGGCGGGAGCCAAGGCGAAGTCAGGCTAGAACCAGAGCGAGAGCAGGCTGGAGCCAAGGAGAGGGCTGGCCGGAGCCAGAGCAAGGACAGGACAGAGCCAGAGGGAGAGCCGGCCAGAGCCAGGGCGAGGGCAGGCCGGAGCCAGGGAGAAAGCAGGTCAGAGCCAAGGCGAGGTCAGGCCAGAGCGAGAGCAGGCCGGAGCCAGGACGAGGGCAGGCCGGAGCCAGGGCGAGAGCAGGCCGGAGCTAAGGCGATGGCAGGCCAGAGCCAGAGCGAGAGCAGGCCGGAGCCAGGACGAGGGCAGGCCGGAGCCAGGGCGAGAGCAGGCCAAAGGCAGCACGAGAGCAGGCCAGAGCTACAGCCAGGGCAGGCCGGAGTCAGAGCGAGAGCAGGCCGGAGCCAAGGTGAGGGCAGGCAAGAGAGAGAGCAGGCCAGAGAGAGAGCAGGCCAGAGCCAGAGTGAGAGCAGGCCAGTGCCTGAGCGAGAGCAGTCCGGAGCCAAGGCAAGGGCAGGCCAGAGCCAGATAGAGAGTAGACCGGAGCCAGAGCGAGAGCAGGCCGGAGCCAAGGAGAAGGCAGCCCAGAACCAGGGCGAGGGCAGGCCATAGCCAGAGCCAGGGCAGGCCAGAGCAAGAGAGAAAGCAGGCCGGAGCCAAGGCGATGGCAGGCCATAGTCAGAGTGAGAACAGGCCAGAGCCAAGGTGAGGGCAGGCCAGAGCGAGAGCCGGCCAGTGCCAGAGCGAGAGCAGGCCAGTGCCAGAACGAGAGCAGGCCAGTGCCAGAGCTAGAGAAGTCCGGAGCCAAGGCAAGGGCAGGCCAGAGCCAGAGAGCGAGTAGGCCTGAGCCAGAGTGAGAGGAGGCCGGAGCCAAGGCAAAGGCAGGCCCGAACCAGAGCGAGAACAGGCCGGAGTCAAGACGAGGGCAGGCCAGAGCCAGAGCAAGAGCAGGCTGGAGCCAAGGCAAGGGCAGGCCGGAACAAGGGCGAGAACAGGCCGGAGTCAAGAGGAGAGCAGGCCAGAGCTAGAGCAAGAGCAGGCCGGAGCCAGGGCGAGGGCAGGCCGGAGCCAGGGCGAGGGCAGGCCGGAGCCAGGGAGAGAGCAGGTCGGAGCCAATGCGAGGTCAGGCCAGAGCGAGAGCAGGCCGGAGCCAGGACGAGGGCAGGCCGGAGCCAGGGCGAGAGCAGGCCGGAGCCAGGGCGAGGGCAGGCCAGTCCAGAGCGAGAGTAAGCCAGATCCAAGGCTAGGGCAGGCGAGAGCCAGAGCGAGAGAAGGCCGGAGCCAAGGAGAGGGCAGGCCAGAGAGAGATCAGGCCGGTGCCGAGGCAAGGGCAGGCCAGATCCAGAGCAAGAGCAGACCAGAGGCAGAGCGAGAGCAGGCCGGAGCCAGAGCAATAGCAGGCAGCAGCCAGGGCGAGGGCAGACCGGAGCCAAGGCGAGGGCAGGCCAGAGGCAGAGCCGGGGCAGGCCAGTACCAGAGCGAGAGCAGGCTGGAGCCAAAGCGAGGGCAGACCAGAGCGAGAGCAGGCCGAAGCCAAGGTGAGGGCAGGCCAGAGCCAGAAGGAGAGCAGGCCAGTGCCAGAGCGAGAGCAGGCCAGTGCCAGAGCGAGAGCAGTCCGGAGCCAAGGCAAGGGCAGGCCAGAGCCAGAGAGTGATTAGGCCTGAACTAGAGCGAGAGCAGGCCGGAGCCAAGGCGAAGTCAGGCTAGAACCAGAGCGAGAGCAGACCGGAGTCAAGACGAGGGCAGGACAGAGCCAGAGCAAGAGCAGGCTGGAGCCAAGGAGAGGGCTGGCCGGAGCCAGAGCAAGGACAGGCCAGAGCCAGAGTGAGAGCAGGCCAGAGCCAGGGCTAGGGCAGGCTAGAGCCAGAGCAAGAGCAGGCCGGAGCCAGGGCGAGGGCAGGCCGGAGCCAGGGCGAGGGCAGGCCGGAGCCAGGGAGAGTGCAGGTCGGAGCCAAGGTGAGGTCAGGCCAGAGCGAGAGCAGGCCGGAGTCAGGACGAGGGCAGGCCGGAGCCAGGGCGAGAGCAGGCCGGAGCTAAGGCGAGGGCAGGCCAGAGCCAGAGAGAGAGCAGGCCGGAGCCAGGGTGAGGGCAGGCCGGAGCCAGGGAGAGAGCAGGTCGGAGCCAAGGCGAGGTCAGGCCAGAGCGAAAGCAGGCCTGAGCCAGGACGAGGGCAGGCCTGGAGCCAGGGCGAGAGCAGGCCGGAGCTAAGGCGAGGGCAGGCCAGAGCCAGAGAGAGAGCAGGCCGGAGCCAGGACGAGGGCAGGCCGGAGCCAGGGCGAGAGCAGGCCGGAGCCAGCACGAGAGCAGGCCAGAGCTACAGCCAGAGCAGGCCGGAGTCAGGGCGAGGGCAGACCAGAGTGAGAGCGAGAGCAGGCCGGAGCCAAGGTGAGGGCAGGCCAGAGCCAGAGCGAGAGCTGGCCAGAGCCAGAGTGAGAGCAGGCCAGTGTCTGAGCGAGAGCAGTCCGGAGCCAAGGCAAGGGCAGGCCAGAGAGAGAGTAGGCCTGAGCCAGAGCGAGAGCAGGCCGGAGCCAAGGAGATGGCAGCCCAGAACCAGAGCGAGAGCAGGTCGGAACCAAGGCGAGGGCAGGCCATAGGCAGAGCCAGGGCAGGCCAGAGCAAGAGAGAGAGCAGGCCGGAGCCAAGGCGATGGCAGGCCAGAGCCAGAGTGAGAACAGGCCAGAGCGAGAGCAGGCCAGAGCCAGAGCGAGAGAGAGCAGGCCAGTGCCAGAGCGAGAGCAGGCCAGTGCCAGAGCGAGAGCAGGCCAGTGCCAGAACGAGATCAGGCCAGTGCCAGAGCTAGAGAAGTCCGGAGCCAAGGCAAGGGCAGACCAGAGCCAGAGAGCGAGTAGGCCTGAGCCAGATCGAGAGGAGGCCGGAGCTAAGGCAAGGACAGGCCCGAACCAGAGCAAGAGCAGGCTGGAGCCAAGGCAAGGGCAGGCCGGAGCCAGTTAGAGGGCAGGCGGAGCCAGTTAGAGGGCAGGTCGGAGCCAGTTAGAGGGCAGGCCGGAGCCAGGGCGAGGGCTCGCCGGATCCAGGGCGAGAGCAGGCCGGAGCCAAGGCGAGGGCAGGCCGGAACCATTGCAGAAGCTGGCCGAAGCCAAGGCAATGGCTGGCCGGAGCCAGAGTAAGGACTGGCCGGAGCCAGGGCGAGGGCAGGCCGAAGCCAGAGCGAGGGCAGACCGGAGGCAGGACGAGAGCAGGCCAGAGCCAAGGCGAGGGCAGGCCAGAGCTAGAGCCAGAACAGGCCGGAGCTAGGACGAGGGCAGGCCGGAGCCAGGGTGAGGGCAGGCCGGAGCCAGGGCGAGAGCAGGCCAGAGCCAGCGCGAGAGCAGGCCAGAGCTAGAGGCAGAGCAGGCCGGAGCCAGGGCGAGGGAAGACCTGAATCAGAACGAGAGGAGGCCGGAGCCAAGGCGAGAGCAGGCTGGAGCCAGGGCAAGGGCAGGCCAGTCCAGAGCGAGAGTAAGCCAGAGCCAAGGCTAGGGCAGGCGAGAGCCAGAGCGAGAGAAGGCCGGAGCCAAGGAGAGGGCAGGCCAGAGAGAGAGCAGGCCGGTGCCGAGGCAAGGGCAGGCCAGATCCAGAGCGAGAGCAGGCCAGAGGCAGAGCGAGAGCAGGCCGGAGCCAGAGCAATAGCAGGCAGCAGCCAGGGCGAGGGCAGACAGGTGCCAAGGCGAGAGCAGACTGGAGCCAAGGCAGGGCAGGCCAGAGGCAGAGCCAGGGCAGGCCAGTACCAGAGCGAGAGCAGGCTGGAGCCAAAGCGAGGGCAGACCAGAGCCAGAGCGAGAGCAGGCCGGAGCAAAGGTGAGGGCTGGCCAGAGCCAGAAGGAGAGCAGGCCAGTGCCAGAGCGAGAGCAGGCCAGTGCCAAAGCGAGAGCAGTCCGGAGCCAAGGCAAGGGCAGGCCAGAGCCAGAGAGAGAGTAGGCCTGTGCCAGAGCGAGAGCAGGCGGGAGCCAAGGCGAAGTCAGGCTAGAACCAGAGCGAGAGCAGGCTGGAGCCAAGGAGAGGGCTGGCCGGAGCCAGAGCAAGGACAGGACAGAGCCAGAGGGAGAGTCGGCCAGAGCCAGGGCGAGGGCAGGCTAGAGCCAGGGCGAGGGCAGGCTAGAGCCAGGGCGAGGGCAGGCCGGAGCCAGGGCGAGGGCAGGCCGGAGCCAGGGAGAGAGCAGGTCGGAGCCAAGGCGAGGTCAGGCCAGAGCGAGAGCAGGCCGGAGCCAGGACGAGGGCAGGCCGGAGCCAGGGCGAGAGCAGGCCGGAGCTAAGGCGATGGCAGGCCAGAGCCAGAGCGAGAGCAGGCCGGAGCCAGGACGAGGGCAGGCCGGAGCCAGGGCGAGAGCAGGCGAAAGGCAGCACGAGTGCAGGCCAGAGCTACAGCCAGAGCAGGCCGGAGTCAGGGCGAGGGCAGACCAGAGTCAGAGTGAGACCAGTCCGGAGCCAAGGCAAGGGCAGGCCAGAGCCAGAGAGAGAGTAGACCAGAGCCAGAGCCAGAGCAGGCCGGAGCCAAGGAGAAGGCAGCCCAGAACCAGAGCGAGAGCAGGTGGGAACCAAGGCGAGGGCAGGCCATAGCCAGAGCCAGGGCAGGCCAGAGCAAGAGAGAGAGCAGGCCAGAGCCAAGGCGATGGCAGGCCAGAGTCAGAGTGAGAACAGGCCAGAGCCAAGGTGAGGGCAGGCCAGAGCGAGAGCAGGCCAGTGCCAGAGCGAGAGCAGGCCAGTGCCAGAACGAGAGCAGGCCAGTGCCAGAGCTAGAGAAGTCCGGAGCCAAGGCAAGGGCAGGCCAGAGCCAGAGAGCGAGTAGGCCTGAGCCAGAGTGAGAGGAGGCCGGAGCCAAGGCAAAGGCAGGCCCTAACCAGAGCGAGAGCAGGCCGGAGTCAAGACGAGGGCAGGCCAGAGCCAGAGCAAGAGCAGGCTGGAGCCAAGGCAAGGGCAGGCCGGAACAAAGGCGAGAACAGGCCGGAGTCAAGACGAGAGCAGGCCAGAGCTAGAGCAAGAGCAGGCCGGAGCCAGGGCGAGGGCAGGCCGGAGCCAGGGCGAGGGCAGGCCGGAGCCAGGGAGAGAGCAGGTCAGAGCCAATGAGAGGTCAGGCCAGAGCGAGAGCAGGCCGGAGCCAGGACGAGGGCAGGCCGGAGCCAGGGCGAGAGCAGGCCGGAGCTAAGGCGATGGCAAGCCAGAGCGAGAGCAGGCCGGAGCCAGGACGAGGGCAGGCCGGAGCCAGGGCAAGAGCAGGCCAAAGCCAGCACGAGAGCAGGCCAGAGCTACAGCCAGAGCAGGCCGGAGTCAGGGCGAGGGCAGACCAGAGTCAGAGCGAGAGTAGGCCGGAGCCAAGGTGAGGGCAGGCCAGAGCCAGAGCGAGAGCAGGCCAGAGCCAGAGTGAGAGCAGGCCAGTGTCTGAGCGAGAGCAGTCCGGAGCCAAGGCAAGGGCAGGCCAGAGCCAGAGAGAGAGTTGACCTGAGCCAGAGCGAGAGCAGGCCGGAGCCAAGGAGAAGGCAGCCCAGAACCAGAGCGAGAGCAGGTCGGAACCAAGGCGAGGGCAGGCCATAGGCAGAGCCAGGCCAGGCCAGAGCAAGAGAGAAGAGAGCAGACCGGAGCCAAGGCTATGGCAGGCCAGAGTCAGAGTGAGAACAGGCCAGAGCCAAGGTGAGGGCAGGCCAGAGCGAGAGCAGGCAAGTGCCAGAGCGAGAGCAGGCCAGTGCCAGAGCGAGAGCAGGCGAGTGCCAGAGCTAGAGAAGTCCGGAGCCAAGGGAAGGGCAGGCCAGAGCCAGAAAGCGAGTAGGCCTGAGCCAGAGCGAGAGGAGGCCGGAGCCAAGGCAAAGGCAGGCCCGAACCAGAGCGAGAACAGGCCGGAGTCAAGACGAGGGCAGGCCAGAGCCAGAGCAAGAGCAGGCTGGAGCCAAGGCAAGGGCAGGCCGGTACAAGGGCGAGAACAGGCCGGAGTCAAGACGAGAGCAGGCCAGAGCTAGAGCAAGAGCAGGCCAGAGCAAGAGCAGGCCGGAGCCAGGGCGAGAGCAGGCCGGAGCCAAGGTGAGGGCTGGCCGGAGCCAGAGCAAGGGCAGGCCGGAGCCAGGGCGAGAGCAGGCCGGAGCCAAGGCGAGGGCAGGCCAGAGCCAGAGCAAGAGCAGGCTGGAGCCAAGGCAAGGGCAGACCAGTACAAGGGCGAGAACAGGCCGGAGTCAAGACGAGAGCAGGCCAGAGCTAGAGCAAGAGCAGGCCAGAGCAAGAGCAGGCCGGAGCCAGGGCGAGAGCAGGCCGGAGCCAAGGCGAGAGCGGGCCAGAGCGAGAGCAGGCCGTAGCCAAGGCGAGGGCAGGCCAGAGCCAGATTCAGAGCAGGCCAGAGTCATGGCGAGAGCAGGCCAGAGCCAAGGCGAGGGCAGGTCAGAGCCAGAGCGAAAGCAGTCCGGAGCCAAGGCAAGGGCAGGCCAGAGCCAGAGCGAGAGTAGGCCAGAGCCAGAGCGAGAGCAGGCCTGAGCCAGAGCGAGAGCAGGCCTGAGCAAGAGCAGGCCGGAGCCAAAGCAGTCCGGAGCCAAGGCAAGGTCAGGCCAGAACAAGAGCGAGATCAGGCCAGAGTAAAGACGAGGGCAGGCCAGAGGAAGAGCAGGCCGGAGACAAGGCATGGGCAGACGAGAGCCAGAGAGAGAGCAGGCCGGAGCCAGAGCGAGGGCAGGCTAGAGCGAGAGCTGGTCAGAGCCAGGGCGAGAGCAGGCCGGAGTCAAGACAAGGGCAGGCCAGAGCAAGAGCCGGCCAGATCCAGAGCAAGAGCAGGCCGGAGCCAGGGCGAGGGCAGGCCAGAGCCAGGGCAAGAACAGGCTGGAGTCAGAGCTAGAGCAGGCCGGAGCCAAGGCGAGAGCAGGCCGGAGCCAAGGCGAGGGCTGGCCGGAGCCATAGCGAGAGCAGGCCGGAGCCAAGGCGAGAGCGGGCCAGAGCGAGAGCAGGCCGTAGCCAAGGCGAGGGCAGGCCAGAGCCAGATTCAGAGCAGGCCAGAGTCATGGCGAGAGCAGGCCAGAGCCAAGGCGAGGGCACGCCAGAGCCAGAGCGAGAGCAGGTCAGAGCCAGAGCGAGAGTAGGCCAGAGCCAAGGCAAGGACAGGCCAGAGCCAGAAAGAGAGAAGGCCGGAGCCAAGGCAAGGGCAGGCCGGAACATGGGCGAGAGCAGGCCGGAGACAGGGCGAAGCCAGAGCGAGAGCAGGTCAGAACCTGAGCGAGAGTATACCGGAGCCAAGGCGAAGGGAGGCCAGAACTAGAGCGAGGGCAGGCAAAAGCAAGAGCGAGAGTAGGCCAGAGCCAAGGCAAGGGCAGGCCAGAGCGAGAGAGAGAGCAGGCCGGAACAAGGGCTAGATCAGGCCCGAGACAGAGCAAGGCCAGAGCGAGAGCAGGCCACAGCCTGAGTGAGAGTATGCCGGAGCCAGGGCGAGGGCAGGCCAGAGCCAGAGAGAGAGCAGGCCGGAGCAAGGGCGAGGGCGGGCCAGAGCCAAAGCGAGAGCAGGCCGGAGCCAGGACTAGAGCAGGCCGGAGCTAAGGCGATGGCAGGCCGGAGCCAGGGCAAGGGCAGTCCAGAACTAGAGCGAGAGCCGGCCGGAGCCAAGGTGAGAGCTGGCTGGAGCTAAGGTGAGGGCAGGCCAGAGGCAGAGCCAGGGCAGGCCAGAGCAAGAGCAGGCCGGAGCCAAGGCGAGGGCAGGCCAGAGCGAGAGCAGGTCGGAGCCAGGGCTAGAGCAGGCCGGAGCTAATGCGAGGGCTGGCCTGAGCTAGAGCAACAAGGGCAGGCCGGAGTCAGGGCAAGGGCAGGCCGGAGCCAGAGCAAGGGCAGGCCGGAGTCAGGGCGAGAGCAGGCCGGAGCCAAGGCGAAGTCAGGCCAGAACCAGAGGGAGAGCATGCCGGAGTCAAGACGAGGGCAGGCCAGAGCAAGAGCAGGCCAGAGCAAGAGCAGGCCGGAGCCAGGGCGAGAGCAGGCCGGAGCCAAGGCAAGGGCTGGCCAGAGTCAGAGCGAGCGTAGGCCGGAGCCAAAGTGAGGGCAGGCCAGAGCCAGAGCGAGAGCAGGCCAGAGCCAGAGTGAGAGCAGGCCAGTGCCTGAAAGAGAGCAGTCCGGAGCCAAGGCAAGGGCAGGCCAGAGCCAGAGAGAGAGTTGGCCTGAGCCAGAGCGAGAGCAGGCCGGAGCCAAGGAGAAGGCAGCCCAGAACCAGAGCGAGAGCAGGTCGGAACCAAGGCGAGGGCAGGCCATAGGCAGAGCCAGGGCAGGCCAGAGCAAGAGAGAAGAGAGCAGGCCGGAGCCAAGGCGATGGCAGGCCAGAGTCAGAGTGAGAACAGGCCAGAGCCAAGGTGAGGGCAGTCCAGAGCAAGAGCAGGCCAGTGCCAGAGCGAGAGAAGTCCGGAGCCAAGGGAAGGGCAGGCCAGAGCCAGAAAGCGAGTAGGCCTGAGCCAGAGCGAGAGGAGGCCGGAGCCAAGGCAAAGGCAGGCCCGAACCAGAGCGAGAACAGGCCGGAGTCAAGACGAGGGCAGGCCAGAGCCAGAGCAAGAGCAGGCTGGAGCCAAGGCAAGGGCAGGCCGGTACAAGGGCGAGAACAGGCCGGAGTCAAGACGAGAGCAGGCCAGAGCTAGAGCAAGAGCAGGCCAGAGCAAGAGCAGGCCGGAGCCAGGGCGAGAGCAGGCCGGAGCCAAGGTGAGGGCTGGCCGGAGCCAGAGCAAGGGCAGGCCGGAGCCAGGGCGAGAGCAGGCCGGAGCCAAGGCGAGGGCAGGCCAGAGCCAGAGCAAGAGCAGGCTGGAGCCAAGGCAAGGGCAGGCAGTACAAGGGCGAGAACAGGCCGGAGTCAAGACGAGAGCAGGCCAGAGCAAGAGCAGGCCGGAGCCAGGGCGAGAGCAGGCCGGAGCCAAGGCGAGGGCTGGCCGGAGCCAGAGCAAGGGCAGGCCGGAGCCAGGGCTAGAGCAGGCCGGAGCCAAGGCGAGGGCAGGCCAGAGCCAGAGCAAGAGCAGGTCGGAGCCAAGGCGAGGGCAGGTCAGAGCCAGAGCGAGAGCAGGCCGGAGCCAAGGCGAGGGGAGGCCAGAGCGAGAGCAGGCCAGAGCGAAAGCAGTCCGGAGCCAAGGCAAGGGCAGGCCAGAGCCAGAGCGAGAGCAGGCCTGAGCCAGAGCGAAAGCAGGCCTGAGCAAGAGCAGGCCGGAGCCAAAGCAGTCCGGAGCCAAGGCAAGGGCAGGCCAGAACAAGAGCGAGATCAGGCCAGAGTAAAGACGAGGGCAGGCCAGAGCCAGAGGAAGAGCAGGCCGGAGACAAGGCATGGGCAGGCGAGAGCCGGAGAGAGAGCAGGCCGGAGCCAGAGCGAGGGCAGGCTAGAGCGAGAGCTGGTCAGAGCCAGGGGAAGAGCAGGCCGGAGTCAAGACAAGGGCAGGCCAGAGCCAGAGCAAGAGCCGGCCAGATCCAGAGCAAGAGCAGGCTGGAGCCAGGGCGAGGGCAGGCCAGAGCCAGGGCAAGAGCAGGCCGGAGCCAGAGCGAGAGCAGGCCGGAGCCAAGGCGAGAGCAGGCCGGAGCCAAGGCAAGGGCTGGCCAGAGCGAGAGCAGGCCGGAGCCAAGGCGAGAGCGGGCCAGAGCGAGAGCAGGCCGTAGCCAAGGCGAGGGCAGGCCAGAGCCAGATTCAGAGCAGGCCAGAGTCATGGCGAGAGCAGGACAGAGCCAAGGCGAGGGCACGCCAGAGCCAGAGCGAGAGCAGGTCAGAGCCAGAGCGAGAGTAGGCCAGAGCCAAGGCAAGGGCAGGCCAGAGCCAGAAAGAGAGAAGGCCGGAGCCAAGGCAAGGGCAGGCCGGAACATGGGCGAGAGCAGGCCGGAGACAGGGCGAAGCCAGAGCGAGAGCAGGTCAGAACCTGAGCGAGAGTATGCCAGAGCCAAGGCGAGGGGAGGCCAGAACTAGAGCGAGAGCAGGCCGGAGCCAGGGCGAGGGCAGGCAAAAGCAAGAGCGAGAGTAGGCCAGAGCCAAGGCAAGGGCAGGCCAGAGCGAGAGAGAGAGCAGGCCGGAACAAGGGCTAGATCAGGCCCGAGACAGAGCGAGGCCAGAGCGAGAGCAGGCCACAGCCTGAGTGAGAGTATGCCGGAGCCAGGGCGAGGGCAGGCCAGAGCCAGAGAGAGAGCAGGCCGGAGCAAGGGCGAGGGCGCGCCAGAGCCAAAGCGAGAGCAGGCCGGAGCCAGGACTAGAGCAGGCCGGAGCTAAGGCGAGGGCAGGCCGGAGCCAGAGCGATGGCAGGCCGGAGCCAGGGCAAGGGCAGTCCAGAACTAGAGCGAGAGCCGGCCGGAGCCAAGGTGAGAGCTGGCTGGAGCCAAGGTGAGGGCAGGCCAGAGGCAGAGCCAGGGCAGGCCAGAGCAAGAGCAGGCCGGAGCCAAGGCGAGGGCAGGCCAGAGCGAGAGCAGGTCGGAGCCAGGGCTAGAGCAGGCCGGAGCTAATGCGAGGGCTGGCCTGAGCTAGAGCAACAAGGGCAGGCCGGAGTCAGGGCAAGGGCAGACCGGAGCCAGAGCAAGGGCAGGCCGGAGTCAGGGCGAGAGCAGGCCGGAGCCAAGGCGAAGTCAGGCCAGAACCAGAGGGAGAGCATGCCGGAGTCAAGACGAGGGCAGGCCAGAGCAAGAGCAGGCCGGAGCCAGCAGGCCGGAACCAGGGCGAGAGCAGGCCGGAGCCAAGGCAAGGGCTGGCCAGAGTCAGAGCAAGGACAGGCCGGAGCCAGGGTGAGGGCAGGCCGGTGCAAGAGCAAGCCAGAGCCAAGGCGAGAGCAGGCCGAAGCCAAGGCGAGGGCAGTCCAGAGCGAGAGCAGGCCAGAGCCAGGGCGAGAGAGCAGGCCGTAGCCAAGGAGAAGGCAGGCCAGAGCCAGATCCAGAGAAGGCCGGAGCCAGGGCGAGGGCAGGCCAGAGTCAGAGCGAGAGCAGGACGGAGCCAAGGCGAGGGCACGCCAGAGCGAGAGCAGGCCAGAGCGAGAGCAGGCCGGGGCAAGGGCGAGGGCAGGCCAGAGCCAGAGCAAGAGTAGGCCACTGCCAAGGCAAGGGCAGGCCAGAGCAAGAGAAGGCCGGAGCCAAGGCCAGTGCAGGCCGGAACCAGGGCGAGAGCACGCCGTAGACAGTTCGAGGCCAGAGCCAAAGCGAGAGCAGGCCAGAGCCAGAGCGAAAGTAGGCCAGAGCCATGGCTAGGGCAGGCCAGAGCCAGAGAGAGAGCAGGCTGGAGCCAAGGTGAGGGCAGGCCAGAGCGACAGCAGGCAGGAGCCAGGGTGAGAGCAGTCCGGAGCCAAGGCAAGAGCAGTCCGGAGCCAGGGCGAGGGCAGTCCGGATGTAGAGCGAGAGAACGAGAGCAGGCCGGAGCCAAGGCGAGATTAGACCGAAGCCAAGGCGAGGGCAGGCTAGAGGCAGAGCCAGGGCAGGCCACAACCAGAGCGAGAGTAGGTTGGACCCAGGGCGAGAGCAGAGCCAGGGCAAGGGCTGGCCGGAGCCAGAGCAAGGGCAGGTTAGAGCCAGGGCGAGGGCAGGCCGAAGCCAAGGTGAGAGCAGGCCGGAGCCAAGGCGAGGGTACGCCAGAGCGAGAGCAGGCCAGAGCCAGGACGAGGACAGGCCAGAGTCATAGAGAGAGCAGGCCGGAGCCAAGGCAAGGGCAGGCCAGAGAGAGAGCAGGCCGGAGCCAGGGCGAGGGCAGGCCGGAGCCAAGGCGAGGGATGGCCGGAGCCAGAGCAAGGGAAGGTTGGATCCAGGGCTAAGGCAGGTCGGAGCCAGAGCGAGACCAGGCCGGAGCCAAGGCGAGAGCAGGACGGAGCCAAGGCGAGGGAAGGCCAAAGCGAGAGCAGGCCGGAGCCAGGACGAGGCAGGCCGGAGCCAGGCGAGAGGAGGCCGGAGCCAAGGAGAGGGCATGCCAGAGCCAGAGCAGGCCGGAGCCAGAGCTAGGGCAGGCCAGAGTAACAGCGAGAGCAGGCCGGAGCCGAGGCGACTGCAGGCCACAGCCAGAGCGAGAGAAGGCCAGAGCCATGGTAAGCAGGCCAGAGCCAGAGCCATGGCGAGGGCAGGCCAGAGCCAGAGCGAGAGTAGGCCAGGGACAAGGCAAGGGCAGGCCAGGGACAAGGCAAGGGCAGGCCAGAACCAGGGCGAGAGCAGGCCGGAGACAGGGCCAGGCTAGAGGCAGAGCCAGAGCAGGCCAGAGCCAAAGCGAGAGTAGGCCCGAGCCAGGGAGTGGGCAGGCCAGAGCCAGAGAGAGAGAAGGGCGAAGCCTGGGCGAGGGCAGGCCTGAGCCAGAGCGAAAGCAGGTCGGAGCCAGGTCGAGACCAGGCCGGAGCCAAGGCAAGGGCAGGCTGGGAGCCAGAGCGATGGCAAGCCGGATCCAGTGCAAGGGCAGTCCGTAGCTAGAGCGAGAGCAGGCCGGAGCCACGGCGAGAGCAGGCCGGAGCCAAGGCGAGGGCAGTCCAGACCCAGAGCAAAAGCAGGCCGGAGCCAGGACGAGGGCAGGCCGGAGCCAGGACGAGGGCAGGCCGGAGCCAGAGTGATGGCAAGCCGGAGCCAGGGCGCAGGCAGTCCGGAGCTAGAGCGAGAGCAGGCCGGAGCCAGGGGGAGAGCAGGCCGGAGCCAAGGCGAAGCCAGGCCAGAGCCAGAGCGAGAGCAGACCGGAGCCAGGACGAGGGCAGGCCGGAGCCAGGGTGAGAGCAGGCTGGAGCCAAGGCGAGGACAGACCAGAGCCACAGTGACAGCAGGCCAGAGCAAGGGCAGGCCGGAGCCAGGGCGAGGACAGGCCGGAGCCAGGGCGAGGACAGGCCAGAGCGCGAGCAGCCCAGAGCCAGGTCGAGGGCAGGCCAGAGCCAGAGTAAGAGCAGGCCGGAGCCAAGGCAAGGGCAGAACGGAGCCAGAGCGATGGCAAGCTGGAGCCAGGGCGAGCGCAGTCCAGAGCTAGAGCGAGAGCAGGCCAGAGTTAGGGCGAGAGCAGGCCCGAGCCAAGGCGAGGGCTGGCCAGAGCCAGAGCGAGAGCAGGCCGGAGCCAGGACGAGGGCAGGCCGGAGCCAAGGCGAGGGCAGGCCAGAGCCAGAGCAAGAGCAGGCTGGAGCCAAGGCAAGGGCAGGCCAGTACAAGGGCGAGAACAGGCCGGAGTCAAGACGAGAGCAGGCCAGAGCAAGAGCAGGCCGGAGCCAGGGCGAGAGCAGGCCGGAGCCAAGGCGAGGGCTGGCCGGAGCCAGAGCAAGGGCAGGCCGGAGCCAGGGCGAGAGCAGGCCGGAGCCAAGGCGAAGGCAGTCCAGAGCCAGAGCAAGAGCAGTTCGGAGCCAAGGCGAGGGCATGTCAGAGCCAGAGCGAGAGCAGGCCGGAGCCAAGGCGAGGGGAGGCCAGAGCGAGAGCAGGCCAGAGCGAAAGCAGTCCGGAGCCAAGGCAAGGGCAGGCCAGAGCCAGAGCGAGAGCAGGCCTGAGCCAGAGCGAGAGCAGGCCTGAGCAAGAGCAGGCCGGAGCCAAAGCAGTCCGGAGCCAAGGCAAGGGCAGGCCAGAACAAGAGCGAGATCAGGCCAGAGTAAAGACGAGGGCAGGCCAGAGCCAGAGGAAGAGCAGGCCGGAGACAAGGCATGGGCAGGCGAGAGCCAGAGAGAGAGCAGGCCGGAGCCAGAGCGAGGGCAGGCTAGAGCGAGAGCTGGTCAGAGCCAGGGGAAGAGCAGGCCGGAGTCAAGACAAGGGCAGGCCAGAGCAAGAGCAGGCCAGAGCCAGGGCAAGAGCAGGCCGGAGCCAGGGGGAGAGCAGGCCGGAGCCAAGGCGAAGCCAGGCCAGAGCCAGAGCGAGAGCAGACCGGAGCCAGGACGAGGGCAGGCCGGAGCCAGGGTGAGAGCAGGCTGGAGCCAAGGCGAGGACAGACCAGAGCCACAGTGACAGCAGGCCAGAGCAAGGGCAGGCCGGAGCCAGGGCGAGGACAGGCCGGAGCCAGGGCGAGGACAGGCCAGAGCGCGAGCAGCCCAGAGCCAGGTCGAGGGCAGGCCAGAGCCAGAGTAAGAGCAGGCCGGAGCCAAGGCAAGGGCAGAACGGAGCCAGAGCGATGGCAAGCTGGAGCCAGGGCGAGCGCAGTCCAGAGCTAGAGCGAGAGCAGGCCAGAGTTAGGGCGAGAGCAGGCCCGAGCCAAGGCGAGGGCTGGCCAGAGCCAGAGCGAGAGCAGGCCGGAGCCAGGACGAGGGCAGGCCGGAGCCAAGGCGAGGGCAGGCCAGAGCCAGAGCAAGAGCAGGCTGGAGCCAAGGCAAGGGCAGGCCAGTACAAGGGCGAGAACAGGCCGGAGTCAAGACGAGAGCAGGCCAGAGCAAGAGCAGGCCGGAGCCAGGGCGAGAGCAGGCCGGAGCCAAGGCGAGGGCTGGCCGGAGCCAGAGCAAGGGCAGGCCGGAGCCAGGGCGAGAGCAGGCCGGAGCCAAGGCGAAGGCAGTCCAGAGCCAGAGCAAGAGCAGTTCGGAGCCAAGGCGAGGGCATGTCAGAGCCAGAGCGAGAGCAGGCCGGAGCCAAGGCGAGGGGAGGCCAGAGCGAGAGCAGGCCAGAGCGAAAGCAGTCCGGAGCCAAGGCAAGGGCAGGCCAGAGCCAGAGCGAGAGCAGGCCTGAGCCAGAGCGAGAGCAGGCCTGAGCAAGAGCAGGCCGGAGCCAAAGCAGTCCGGAGCCAAGGCAAGGGCAGGCCAGAACAAGAGCGAGATCAGGCCAGAGTAAAGACGAGGGCAGGCCAGAGCCAGAGGAAGAGCAGGCCGGAGACAAGGCATGGGCAGGCGAGAGCCAGAGAGAGAGCAGGCCGGAGCCAGAGCGAGGGCAGGCTAGAGCGAGAGCTGGTCAGAGCCAGGGGAAGAGCAGGCCGGAGTCAAGACAAGGGCAGGCCAGAGCAAGAGCAGGCCAGAGCCAGGGCAAGAGCAGGCCGGAGCCAGAGCGAGAGCAGGCCAGAGCCAAGGCGAGGGCACGCCAGAGCCAGAGCGAGAGCAGGTCAGAGCCAGAGCGAGAGTAGGCCAGAGCCAAGGCAAGGGCAGGCCAGAGCCAGAAAGAGAGAAGGCCGGAGTCAAGGCAAGGGCAGGCCGGAACATGGGCGAGAGCAGGCCGGAGACAGGGCGAAGCCAGAGCGAGAGCAGGTCAGAACCTGAGCGAGAGTATGCCGGAGCCAAGGCGAGGGGAGGCCAGAACTAGAGCGAGAGCAGGCCGGAGCCAGGGCGAGGGCAGGTAAAAGCAAGAGCGAGAGTAGGCCAGAGCCAAGGCAAGGGCAGGCCGGAACATGGGCGAGAGCAGGCCGGAGACAGGGCGAAGCCAGAGCGAGAGCAGGTCAGAACCTGAGCGAGAGTATGCCGGAGCCAAGGCGAGGGGAGGCCAGAACTAGAGCGAGAGCAGGCCGGAGCCTGGGCGAAAGCCGGCCGGAGCGAGAGCGGGCGGAGCCATGGCGAGGGCAGGCTTTAGCCAAGGCGAGGGCAGGCCGGAGCCAGAGCGAGAGCAGGCCGGAGCCAGGGGAAGGGCAGGCCGGAGCCAAAGCCAGAGTTGGCCAGAGCCAAGGCAAAGGCAGGCCAGAACCAGTGCGAGGGCAGGCCGGAGCCAGAGCGAGAGAAGGCCGGAGCCAAGGCGAGGGCAGTCCAGAGCGAGAGCAAGCCGGAGCCAGGGCGAGAGCAAGCGGGAGGCAAGGCAAGGGCAGGCCAGAGCGAGAGCAGGCCGGAGCCAGGGCGAGAGCAGGCTGGAGCCAAGGCGAGGGCAGGCCAGAGCCAGGGCGAGGGCAGGCCAGAGCCAGAGCGACAGTAGTCCGGAGCCAGGGCGAGGGCAGGCTGAAGCCAGTGCGAGAGTATGCCGGAGCCAAAGCGAGAGCAGGACTTAGCCAGAGCGAGGGCAGGCCGAAGCCAGAGCGAGAGCAAGCCGGAGCCAAGTTGATGTCAGGCCAGATCGAGAGCAGGCATGATCCAAAGCAAGGGCAGGCTGGAACCAGAGCGAGAGCAGGCCGGAGCCATGGCGAATGCAGGCCGGATCCAGGGTGAGAACAGGCAGGAGCCAAGGCGAGCGCAGGCCGGAGCCAGAGATATAGCAGGCCGGAGCCATGGCGAGAGGAGGCCAGAGCGAGAGCAGGCCGGAGCCAAGACGAAGGCAGGCTGGAGCCTGTGCAATAGCAGGCTGGAGCCAAGGAGAGGACAGGCCAAAGCCAGAGCGAGAGCAAGCAAGAGCCAGGTCGAGAGCAGGCAGTAGCCAAGACAAGGGAAGGCCAGAGCGAGAGCAGGCTGGAGCCAGGGCGAGAGGAAGCCGGAACTAAGGCGAGGGCAGGCCAGAGGCAGAGCGAGGGCAGGCCAGAGCCAGGGCGAGGGCAGGCCAGAGCCAGGGCGAGGGCAGGCCAGAGCGAGAGCAGGCCGGAGCCAAGGCGAGGGCAGGCCAGAGCCAGGGCGAGGGCAGGCCAGAGTGAGGGCAGGCCGGAGCCAGAGAGAGGGCAGGCTGGATCCAGAGCGAGAGCAGGCCGGAGCCAAGACCCTGAGGGCCGGCCAAAGCGAGAGCAGGCATGAGCCAAGGCAAGGGCAGGCCGGAACCATGGCGAGAGCAGTCCGGAGCCAGGGCGAGAGCAGTCCGGAGCCAAGGCGAGGGCAGACCGGAGCCAGGGCGAGGGCAGGCCAGAGCTACAGAGAGAGTAGGCCGGAGCCAGGGTGAGCGCAGGCTGGAGCCAGGGCGAGAGCAGGCTGGAGCCAGGGCGAGAGCAGGCCGGAGCCAAGGCGAGGGCAGGCCGGAGCCAGATCGAGGGCAGGCCGAAGCCAGAGTGAGAGCAGGCCGGAGCCAAGTTGACATCAGGCCAGATCGAGAGCAGGCATGATCCAAAGCAAGGTCAGGCTGGATCCAGGGCGAGAACAGGCAGGAGCCAAGGCGAGGGCAGGCCAGAGCCAGAGAGAGAGCAGGCTGGAGCCAGGGCGAGGGCAGGCCAGAGCGAGAGCAGGCCGGAGCCAAGGCGAGGGCAGGCCGGAGCCAGAGCGATGGTTGGCCGTAGCCAGGGCGAGAGCAGGCCAGAACCAAGGCGAGAGCAGGCCGGAGCCAAGGCGAGGGCAGGCCAGAAGTAGAGCGAGAGCAGGCCAGAGCCAAGGCGAGGGCAGACCAGAGCGAGAGCAGGTTGGAGCCAAGGCGAGGGCTGGCAAGAGCGAGAGCAGGCCGGAGCCAAGGCGAGGGCAGGCCAGAGCGAGAGCAAGCCAGAGCGAGAGCAGTCTGGAGCCAAGGCAAAGGCAGGCCAGAGCCAGAGCTAGAGCAGGCTTGAGCCAGAGCGAGGGGATGCCGGAGCCAAGGTGAAGGCAGGCTAGAACAAGAGCGAGAGCAGGCTGGAGTCAAGACGAGGGCAGGCCAGGCCAGAGCAAGAGCAGGCCGGAGCCAGGGCGAGGGAAGGCCAGAGCGAGAGCAGGCCGGAGCCAGGGCCAGAGCAGGCCGGAGGCAAGGCGAGGGCTGGTCGGAGCCAGAGCAAGGGCAGGCCGGAGCCACAGCGAGGGCAGGCCAAAGCCAGAGCAAGAGCAGGCCGGAGTCAAGGCGAGAGCAGGCCGGAGCCAAGGCGAGAGCAGGCCGGAGCCAAGGCGAGGGCAGGCCAGAGCGAGAGCAGGCCGGAGCCAAGGCGAGGGCAGGCCAGATCCAGAGCAAGCCGGAGTCAGGGCGAGGGCATGCCAGAGTCAGAGCGAGGGCAGGCCAGAGTCAGAGCGAGAGAATGCCGGAGCCAGGGCGAGAGCAGGCCGGAGCCAGGGCGAGGGCAGGCCGGAGCCAGGGCGAGGGCAGGCCAGAGCGAGAGCAGGCCGGAGCCAGGTCGAGAACAGGCAGTAGCCAAGACAAGGGCAGGCCAGAGCGAGAGCAGGCTGGAGCCAGGGCGAGAGGAGGCCGGAACTAAGGCGAGGGCAGGCTAGAGGCAGAGCCAGGGCAGGCCAGAGCGACAGCAGGTCAGAGCCAAGGCGAGGGCAGGCCAGAGGCAGAGCGAGGGCAGGCCAGAGCCAGGGCGAGGGCAGGCCAGAGCGAGAGCAGGCCGGAGCCAAGGCGAGTGCAGGCCGGAGCCAGAGCGAGGGCAGGCTTGATCCAGAGTGAGAGCAGGCCGGAGCCAAGGCGAGGGCAGGCCAGAGCGAGAGCAGGCATGAGCCAAGGCAAGGGCAGGCCGGAACCAGGGCGAGAGCAGGCCGGAGCCAAGGCGATGGCAGGCCAGAGCCAGAGTCAGGGCAGACCGGATCCAGGGCGAGGGCAGGCCAGAGCCAGAGAGAGAGTAGGCCGGAGCCAGGGCGAGAGCAGGCCGGAGCCAAGGCGAGGGCAGGCCGGAGCCAGAGTGAGAGCAGGCCGGAGCCAAGTTGACGTCAGGCCAGATCGAGAGCAGGCATGATCCAAAGCAAGGTCAGGCTGGATCCAGGGTGAGAACAGGCAGGAGCCAAGGCGAGGGCAGGCCAGAGCCAGATAGAGAGCACGGAGCCAGGGCGAGGGCAGGCCAGAGCGAGAGCAGGCCGGAGCCAAGGCGAGGGCAGGCCGGAGCCAGAGCGATGGTTGGCTGGAGCCAGGGCGAGAGCAGGCCGGAACCAAGGCGAGAGCAGGCCGGAGCCAAGGCGAGGGCAGGCCGGAGCCAAGGCGAGGGCAGGCCAGAAGTAGAGCAAGAGCGGGCCAGAGCCAAGGCGAGGGCAGACCAGAGCGAGAGCGAGAGCAGGCCGGAGGCAAGGCGAGAGCAAGCCAGAGCGAGAGCAGTCTGGAGCCAAGGCAAGGGCAGGCCAGAGCCAGAGCTAGAGCAGGCTTGAGCCAGAGCGAGGGGATGCCGGAGCCAAGGTGAAGGCAGGCAAGAACCAGAGCGAGAGCAGGCTGGAGTCAAGACGAGAGCAGGCCGGAGCCAAGGCGAGGGCAGGCCAGAAGTAGAGCAAGAGCGGGCCAGAGCCAAGGCGAGGGCAGACCAGAGCGAGAGCGAGAGCAGGTCGGAGCCAAGGCGAGGGCAGGCAAGAGCGAGAGCAGGCCGGAGGCAAGGCGAGGGCAGGCCAGAGCGAGAGCAAGCCAGAGCGAGAGCAGTCTGGAGCCAAGGCAAGGGCAGGCCAGAGCCAGAGCTAGAGCAGGCTTGAGCCAGAGCGAGGGGATGCCGGAGCCAAGGTGAAGGCAGGCAAGAACCAGAGCGAGAGCAGGCTGGAGTCAAGACGAGGGCAGGCCAGGCCAGAGCAAGAGCAGGCCGGAGCCAGGGCGAGGGAAGGCCAGAGCCAGAGCAAGAGCAGGCCGGATGCAAGGCGAGGGCTGGTCGGAGCCAGAGCAAAGGCAGGCCGGAGCCACAACGAGGGCAGGCCGAAGCCAAAGCAAGAGCAGGCCGGAGCCAAGGCGAGAGCAGGCCGGAGCCAAGGAGAGGGCAGGCCAGGGCAAGAGCAGGCCGGAGCCAAGGCGAGGGCAGACCAGAGCGAGAGCGAGAGCAGGTCGGAGCCAAGGCGAGGGCAGGCAAGAGCGAGAGCAGGCCGGAGGCAAGGCGAGGGCAGGCCAGAGCGAGAGCAGGCCGGAGCCAGGGCGAGGGAAGGCCAGAGCCAGAGCAAGAGCAGGCCGGATGCAAGGCGAGGGCTGGTCGGAGCCAGAGCAAAGGCAGGCTGGAGCCACAGCGAGAGCAGGCCGAAGCCAAAGCAAGAGCAGGCCGGAGCCAAGGCGAGGGCAGGCCAGGTCGAGAGCAGGCCGGAGCCAAGCCGAGGGCAGGCCAGATCCAGAGCTGGCCGGAGCCAAGGCGAGGGCAGGCCAGAGGCAGATCCAGAGCAGGCCGGAGCCAGGGCGAGGGCAGGCCAGAGTCAGAGCAAGAGCAGGCCGGAGCCAAGGCGAGGGCACGCCAGTGCCAGAGCGATGGCAGGCCGGAGCCAGGGCAAGGGCAGTCCGGAGCTACAGCGAGAGCAGGCCGGAGCCAAGGCAAGAGCAGGCCGGAGCCAAGGCGAAGGCAGGTCAGAAGCAGAGCCAGGGCTGGCCAGAGCGAGAGCAGGCCGGAGCCAAGGCGAGGGCAGGCAAGAGCGAGAGCTGGTCGGAGCCAGGGCGAGGGCAGTCCAGAGCTACAGCGAGAGCAGGCCGGAGCCAAGGCGAGAGCAAGCCGGAGCCTAAGCAAGGGCAGGCCAGAGCGAGAACAGGCCGGAGCCAGGACGAGGGCAGGCCGAGGCCTGGGCGAGAGAAGGCCGGAGCCAAGGCGAGGGCAGGACAGAGCCAGGGCGAGGGCAGGCCAGAGTCAAAGCGAGAGGAGGCCGGAGCAAAGGCGAGGGCATGCCAGAGCAAGAGCAGGCCGGAGCCAGGACGAGGGCAGGCCAGAGCGAGAGTAGGCTAGAGCCAAAGCGAGGGCAGGCCAGAGCAAGAGCAGGCTGGAGCCAGGACGAGGGCAGGCCGGAGCCTGGGCGAGAGCAGGCCGGAGCCAAGGCGAGGGCAGGACAGTGCCAGAGCAGGCCGGAGCCAGGGCGAGGGCAGGCCAGGGTCAGAGCGAGAGGAGGCCGGAGCCAAGGCGAGGGAATGCCAGAGCCAGAACAATAGCAGGCCGGAGCCAGGGCGAGGGCAGGCCAGAGCCAGAGCGAGAGTAGTTTAGAGCCGAGGCTAGGGAATGCCAGAGCCAGAGCGAGAGCAGGCAGGAGCCAAGGTAAGGGGAGGCCGGAACCTGGACGAGAGCAGGCCGGAGCCAGGGCGAGGCCAGAGCGAGAGCAGGCCAGAGCCAGAGCGAGAGCAGTTCGGAGCCAGGGCGAGAGCAGGACGGAGCTAAAGCGAGGGCAAGCCAGAGCCCGAGCTGTGGCATAGCGGAGCCAGGGCGAGTGCGGTACGGAGCGAGAGCAGGCCGGAGCCAAGGCGAGAGCCGGCCGCTACCAAGACGAGGGCAGGCCAGAGGCAGAACCAGGGTAAGCCAGAGCAACAGCTGGCTAGGGCGAGAGCAGGCTGCAGCCAAGGCAAGGGCAGGCCAGAGTGAGAGCAGGCCAGAGCCAAAGCGAGAGCAGGTCGGAGCCAAGGTGAAGGCAGGCCAGAGCCAGAGTGAGAGCAGGACGGAGCCAAGGCAAAGGCAGGCCAGAGTGCGAGCAGGCCGGTGCCAAGGCGAGGGCTAGCCAGAGCGAGAGCAGGCCGGATCCAAGGCGACGGCAGGCCGAAACCAGAGCGAGAGAATGCCGGAGCCAGGCCGAGGGCAAGCTAGAGCGAGAGCAGGCCGGAGACAGGGTGAGGGCAGGTCAGAGCGAGAGCAGGCCGAAGCCAGAGCGAGAGCAGGCCGGAGCCAAGGCGAGGGCAGGCCGGAGCGAGAGTGAGAGCAGGCCGGAGCCAGGGCGAGGGCAGGCCTTAGCCAGAGCGAGAACAAGCAGAAGTCAGGGCGAAGGCAGGCCGGAGCCAGAGCGAGGGCATGCCGGAACCAGGTCGAGGGCAGGCCAGAGCCAGGCTAGGGCAGGCCGGAGCCAGGGCGAGAGCAGGCCGGAGCCAGGGCGAGAGCAGGCCGGAGCCAAGGCGAAGGCAGGCCAGAGCAGGAGCTGGCCGGAGCCAAGGCGAGGGCAGGCCGGAGCCAGGGCGAGGTCAGGCCGAAGCCAGAGCTAGAGCAGGCCGGAGCCAGGGCGATTGCAGGCCGGAGCCAAGGCAAGGTCAGACCAGAGTCCGAGCGAGAGCAGGCCGGAGCCAAGGAAAGGGCAGGCCAGAGCGAGAGCATGCCAGAGCCAGAGCAGGCCCGAGCCAGAGCGAGAGTGGGCCAGAGCCAAGGCTAGGGCAGGTGCGAGCCAGAGCGAGAGAAGTCCGGAGCCAAGGAAACGGCAGGCCAGAGCGAGAGCAGGCCGGAGCCGAGGCAAAGGCAGGCAAGAACCAGAGCGAGAGCAGACTAGAGCGAGAGCAGGCAGGAGCCAGGGCGAGGGCAGACCGGTGCCATGGCGAGAGCAGGCCAGAGCCAAGACGAGGGCAGGCTTGAGCAGAGCCAGGGCAGGCCAGAGCCAGAGCGAGAGCAGGCTGGAGCCAAGGCAAAGGCCGGCCAGAGCAAGAGCAGGCCGGAGCCAAGGCGAGGGCTGGCCGGAGCCAGAGCGAGATCTGGCCGGATCCAAGGCGACGGCAGGCCGAAACCAGAGCGAGAGAATGCCGGAGCCAGGGCGAGGGCAGGCAAGAGCGAGAGCAGGCCGGAGACAGGGTGAGGGCAGGTCAGAGCGAGAGCATGCCGAAGCCAGAGCAAGAGCAGGCCGGAGCCAAGGCGAGGGCAGGCCGGAGCGAGAGTGAGAGCAGGCCGGAGCCAGGGAGAGGGCAGGCCTTAGCCAGAGCGAGAACAAGCAGAAGCCAGGGCGAAGGCAGGCCGGAGCCAGGGCGAGGGCATGCCGGAGCCAGGGCGAGGGCATGCCGGAGCCAGGTCGAGGGCAGGCCAGAGCCAGGCGAGGGCAGGCCGGAGCCAGGGCGAGAGCTGGCCGGAGCCAAGGCGAGGGCAGGCCGGAGCCAGGGCGAGGTCAGGCCGAAGCCAGAGCTAGAGCAGGCTGGAGCCAGGGCGATTGCAGGCCGGAGCCAAGGCAAGGTCAGACCAGAGTCCGAGCGAGAGCAGGCCGGAGCCAAGGATAGGGCAGGCCAGAGCCAGAGCGAGAGCATGCCAGAGCCAGAGCAGGCCCGAGCCAGAGCGAGAGTGGGCCAGAGCCAAGGCTAGGGCAGGCCAGAGCGAGAGCAGGCCGGAACCGAGGCAAAGGCAGGCAAGAACCAGAGCGAGAGCAGGCAGGAGCCAGGGCGAGGGCAGACCGGTGCCATGGCGAGAGCAAGCCAGAGCCAAGACGAGGGCAGGCTTGAGCAGAGCCAGGGCATGCCAGAGCGAGAGCAGGCCAGAGCCAAGGCGACGGCAGGCCAGAGCCAGAACGAGAGCAGGCCGGAGCCAAGGTGAGGCCTGGCCAGAGCCAGAACGAGAGCAGGCCAGTGCCAGAGCGAGAGCAGTCCGGAGCCAAGGCGACGGCAGGCCAGAGCCAGTGCAAGAGCAGGCCGGAGCCAAGGTGAGGGCAGGCCAGAGCCAGAACGAGAGCAGGTCAGTTCCAGAGCGAGAGCAGGCCAGATCCATAGCAAGAGCTGGCCAGAGCCAGAGCGAAAGTAGTCCAGAGCCAAGGCAAGGGCAGGCCAGAGCCAGAGCGAGAGAAGGCCGGAGCCAAGGCAAAGGCAGCCCGGAACCAGGGCGAGAGCAGGCCGGAGCCAGAGCGAGAGCAGGCCGGAGCCAGAGCAAGGGCAGGCAAGAGCCAGGGCGAGGGCAGGCTGGAGCCAGAGCGAGAGCAGGCCGGAGCCTCGGCGAGGGCAGGCCAGAGCCAAGGCCAGGGCAGGCCAGAGACAAAGCTTGAGCAGGCCAGAGCCATAGCGAGAGCAGGCCGGAGCCAGGGCTAGGGCAAGCCAGAGCCAGAGTGAGAGCAAGCCGTAGCCAGGGTGAGAGCAGGCTGGAGCCAAGGCAAGGGCAGACCAGAGGGAGAGCAGGCCGGAGCCAGGACGAGGGCAGGACAGAGCCAGAGAGAGAGCAGTCCGGAGCCAAGGTGAGGGCAGGCCAGAGGCAGATCCAGAGCAGGCCGAAGCCAGGGCGAGGGCAGGCCAGAGTCAGAGCGAGAGCAGGCCGGAGCCAAGGCGAGGGCACGCCAATGCCAGAGCGATGGCAGGCCGGAGCCAGGGCAAGGGCAGTCCGGAGCTACAGCGAGAGCAGGCCGGAGCCAAGGCAAGAGCAGGCCGGAGCCAAGGCGAGGGCAGGCCAGAAGCACAGCCAGGGCAGGCCAGAGCGAGAGTAGGCCGGAGCCAAGGCGAGGGCAGGCAAGAGCGAGAGCGAGATCTGGTCGGAGCCAGGGCGAGGGCAGTCCGGAGCTACAGCGAGAGCAGGCCGGAGCCAAGGAGAGAACAAGCCGGAGCCTAAGCGAGGGCAGGCCAGAGCGAGAACAGGCCGGAGCCAGGACGAAGGCAGGCCGAGGCCTGGGCGAGAGAAGGCCGGAGCCAAGGCGAGGGCAGGACAGAGCCAGAGCAGGCCGGAGCCAGGGCAGGCCACAGTCAGAGCGAGAGGAGGCCGGAGCAAAGGCGAGGGCATGCCAGAGCGAGAGCAGGCCGGAGCCAGGACGAGGGCAGGCCAGAGCCAGAGCGAGAGTAGGCTAGAGCCAAAGCGAGGGCAGGCCAGAGCATGAGCAGGCCGGAGCCAGGACGAGGGCAGGCCGGAGCCTGGGCGAGAGCAGGCCGGAGCCAAGGCGAGGGCAGGACAGAGCCAGAGCAGGCCGGAGCCAGGGCAAGGGCAGGCCAGGGTCAGAGCGAGAGGAGGCCGGAGCCAAGGCGAGGGCATGCCAGAGCCAGAACAAGAGCAGGCCGGAGCCTGGGCAAGGGCAGGCCGGAGCCAGTGCGAGAGTAGTTTAGAGCCGAGGCTAGGGCATGCCAGAGCGAGAGCAGGCAGGAGCCAAGGTAAGGGGAGGCCGGAACCTGGGCGAGAGCAGGCCGGAGCCAGGGCGAGGCCAGAGCAAGAGCAGGCCAGAGCCAGAGCGAGAGTAGGCCAGGGCGAGGGCAGGCCAGAGCCAGAGAGAGGGCAGGCCAGAGCGAGAGCAGTTCGGAGCCAGGGCGAGAGCAGGACGGAGCTAAAGCGAGGGCAAGCCGGAGCCCGAGCTGTGGCATAGCGAGAGCAGGCTGGAGCCAAGGCAAGGGCAGGCCAGAGCCAAAGCGAGAGCAGGTCGGAGCCAAGGTGAAGGCAGGCCAGAGCCAGAGTGAGAGCAGGCCGGAGCCAAGGCAAAAGCAGGCCAGAGCGAGAGCAGGCCGGAGCCAAGGCGAGGGCTGGCCGGAGCCAGAGCGAGAGCAGGCCGGAGCCAGAGCGAGGGCAGGCAAGAGCCAGGGCGAGGGCAGGCTGGAGCCAGAGCGAGAGCAGGCCGGATCCAAGGCGACGGCAGGCCGAAAATAGAGCAAGAACAGGCCGGAGCCATAGCAAGAGCTGGCCAGAGCCAGAGCGAGAGTAGTCCAGAGCCAAGGCAAGTGCAGGCCTGAGCGAGAGAAGGCCGGAGCCAAGGCAAAGGCAGCCCGGAACCAGGGCGAGAGCAGGCCGGAGCCAGAGCGAGAGCAGGCCGGAGCCAGAGCGAGGGCAGGCCAGAGCCAGGGCGAGGGCAGGCCGGAGCCAGAGCGAGAGCAGGCCGGGGCCTCGGCGAGGGCAGGCCAGAGCGAGAGCAGGCCGGAGACAGGGCGAGGGCAGGTCAGAGCGAGAGCAGGCCGGAGCCAGAGCGAGAGCAGGCCGGAGCCAAGGCGAGGGCAGGCCGGAGCGAGAGTGAGATCAGGCCGGAGCCAGGGCGAGGGCAAGCCTTAGCCAGACCGAGAGCAATAAGAAGCCAGGGCGAAGGCAGGCCGGAGCCAGGGCGAGGGCATGCCGGAACCAGGTCGAGGGCAGGCCGGAGCCAGGGCGAGAGCAGGCCGGAGCCAAGGCGAGGGCAGGCAGGAGCCAGAGCAGGAGCTGGCCGGAGCCAAGGCGAGGGCAGGCCAGAGCAAGGGCTGGCCGGAGCCAGGGCGAGGTCAGGCCGAAGCCAGAGCTAGAGCAGGCCGGAGCCAGGGCGATTGCAGGCCGGAGCCAAGGCAAGGTCAGACCAGAGTCCGAGCAAGAGCAGGCCGGAGCCGAGGCAAGGGCAGGCAAGAACCAGAGCGAGAGCAGGCTAGAGCGAGAGCAGGCCGGAGCCAAGGCGAGGGCAAGCCAGAGCCAGAACAAGGGCAGGCCGGAGCCAGGGCGAGGTCAGGCCGAAGCCAGAGCTAGAGCAGGCCGGAGCCAAGGAAAGGGCAGGCCAGAGCGAGAGCATGCCAGAGCCACAGCCAGATCAGGCCCGAGCCAGAGCGAGAGTAGGCCAGAGCCAAGGCTAGTGCAGGCGCGAGCCAGAGCGAGAGATGTCCGGAGCCAAGGAAACGGCAGGCCAGAGCGAGAGCAGGCCGGAGCCGAGGCAAGGGCAGGCAAGAACCAGAGCGAGAGCAGGCTAGAGCGAGAGCAGGCAGGAGGCAGGGCGAGGGCAGACCGGTGCCAAGGCGAGAGTAGGCCGCAGCCAAGAAGAGGGCAGGCTTGAGCAGAGCCAGGGCAGGCCAGAACGAGAGCAGGCCAGAGCCAAGGCGACGGCAGGCCAGAGCCAGAACGAGAGCAGGCCGGAGCCAAGGTGAGGGCAGGCCAGAGCCAGAGCGAGAGCAGGCCAGTGCCAGAGCGAGAGCAGGCCGGAGCCAAGGCAAGAGCAGGCCGGAGCCAAGGCGAGGGCAGGCCAGAAGCACAGCCAGGGCAGGCCAGAGCGAGAGCAGGCCGGAGCCAAGGCCAGGGCAGGCAAGAGCGAGAGCTGGTCGGAGCCAGGGCGAGGGCAGTCCGGAGCTACAGCGAGAGCAGGCCGGAGCCAAGGCGAGAGCAAGCCGGAGCCTAAGCGAGGGCAGGCCAGAGCGAGAACAGGCCGGAGCCAGGACGAAGGCAGGCCGAGGACTGGGCGAGAGCAGGCCGGAGCCAAGGCGAGGGCAGGACAGAGCCAGAGCAGGCCGGAGCCAGGGCGAGGGCAGGCCACAGTCAGAGCGAGAGGAGGCTGGAGCAAAGGCGAGGGCATGCCAGAGTGAGAGCAGGCCAGAGCCAGGACGAGGGCAGGCCAGAGCCAGAGCGAGAGTAGGCTAGAGCCAAAGCGAGGGCAGGCCAGAGCATGAGCAGGCCGGAGCCAGGACGAGGGCAGGCCGGAGCCTGGGCGAGAGCAGGCTGGAGCCAAGGCGAGGGCAGGACAGAGCCAGAGCAGGCCGGAGCCAGGGCGAGGGCAGGCCAGGGTCAGAGCGAGAGGAGGCCGGAGCCAAGGCGAGCGCATGCCAGAGCCAGAACAAGAGGAGGTCGGAGCCTGGGCAAGGGCAGGCCAGAGCGAGAGTAGTTTAGAGCCGAGGCTAGGGCATGCCAGAGCGAGAGCAGGCAGGAGCCAAGGTAAGGGGAGGCCGGAACCTGGGCGAGAGCAGGCCGGAGCCAGGGCGAGGCCAGAGCGAAAGCAGGCCAGAGCCAGAGCGAGAGTAGGCCAGGGCAAGGGCAGGCCAGAGCCAGAGAGAGGGCAGGCCAGAGCGAGAGCAGTTCGGAGCCAGGGCGAGAGCAGGACGGAGCTAAAGCGAGGGCAAGCCGGAGCCCGAGCTGTGGCATAGCGGAGCCAGGGCGAGGGCTGTACGGAGCTAGAGCAAGAGCAGGCCGGAGCCAAGGCAAGAGCAGGCTGGAGCCAAGGCGAGGGCAGGCCAGAGGCAGAACGAGGGTAGGCCAGAGCAACAGCTGGCTAGGGCGAGAGCAGGCTGGAGCCAAGGCAAGGACAGGCCAGAGCCAAAGCGAGAGCAGGTCGGAGCCAAGGTGAAGGCAGGACAGAGCCAGAGTGAGAGCAGGCCGGAGCCAAGGCAAAAGCAGGCCAGAGCGAGAGCAGGCCGGAGCCAAGGCGAGGGCTGGCCGGAGCCAGAGCGAGAGCAGGCCGGATCCAAGGCGACGGCAGGCCGAAAACAGAGCGAGAGAATGCCGGAGCCAGGGCAGGCCAGAGCCAGAGCAAGAGCAGGCCGGAGCCATAGCAAGAGCTGGCCAGAGCCAGAGCGAGAGTAGTCCAGAGGCAAGGCAAGAGCAGGCCAGAGCGAGAGAAGGCTGGAGCCAAGGCAAAGGCAGCCCGGAACCAGGGCGAGAGCAGGCCGGAGCCAGAGCGAGAGCAGGCCGGAGCCAGAGCGAGGGCAGGCTAGAGCCAGGGCGAGGGCAGGCCAGAGCCAGAGCGAGAGCAGGCCAGAGCCAAGGCGACGGCAGGCCAGAGCCAGAACGAGAGCAGGCCGGAGCCAAGGTGAGGGCAGGCCAGAGCCAGAACGAGAGCAGGCCAGTGCCAGAGCGAGAGCAGGCCGGAGCCAAGGCAAGAGCAGGCCGGAGCCAAGGCGAGGGCAGGCCAGAAGCACAGCCAGGGCAGGCCAGAGCGAGAGCAGGCCAGAGCCAAGGCGAGGGCAGGCAAGAGCGAGAGCTGGTCGGAGCCAGGGCGAGGGCAGTCCAGAGCTACAGCGAGAGCAGGCCGGAGCCAAGGCGAGAGCAAGCCGGAGCCTAAGCGAGGGCAGGCCAGAGCGAGAACAGGCCGGAGCCAGGACGAAGGCAGGCCGAGGCCAAGGTGAGGGCAGGACAGAGCCAGAGCAGGCCGGAGCCAGGGCGAGGGCAGGCCACAGTGAGAGCGAGAGGAGGCCGGAGCAAAGGCGAGGGCATGCCAGAGCGAGAGCAGGCCGGAGCCAGGACGAGGGCAGGCCAGAGCCAGAGCGAGAGTAGGCTAGAGCCAAAGCGAGGGCAGGCCAGAGCATGAGCAGGCCGGAGCCAGGACGAGGGCAGGCCGGAGCCTGGGCGAGAGCAGGCCGGAGCCAAGGCGAGGGCAGGACAGAGCCAGAGCAGGCCGGAGCCAGGGCGAGGGCAGGCCAGGGTCAGAGCGAGAGGAGGCCGGACGCAAGGCGAGGGCATGCCAGAGCCAGAACAAGAGCAGGCCGGAGCCTGGGCAAGGGCAGGCCAGAGCGAGAGTAGTTTAGAGCCGAGGCTAGGGCATGCCAGAGCGAGAGCAGGCAGGAGCCAAGGTAAGGGGAGGCCGGAACCTGGGCGAGAGCAGGCCGGAGCCAGGGCGAGGCCAGAGCGAGAGCAGGCCAGAGCCAGAGCGAGAGTAGGCCAGGGCGAGGGCAGGCCAGAGCCAGAGAGAGGGCAGGCCAGAGCCAGAGCGAGAGCAGTTCGGAGCCAGGGCGAGAGCAGGACGGAGCTAAAGCGAGGGCAAGCCGGAGCCCGAGCTGTGGCATAGCGGAGCCAGGGCGAGGGCTGTATGGAGCTAGAGCAAGAGCAGGCCGGAGCCAAGGCAAGAGCAGGCTGGAGCCAAGGCGAGGGCAGGCCAGAGGCAGAACGAGGGTAGGCCAGAGCAACAGCTGGCTAGGGCGAGAGCAGGCTGGAGCCCAGGCATGGGCAGGCCAGAGCCAAAGCGAGAGCAGGTCGGAGCCAAGGTGAAGGCAGGACAGAGCCAGAGTGAGAGCAGGCCAGAGCCAAGGCAAAAGCAGGCCAGAGCGAGAGCAGGCCGGAGCCAAGGCGAGGGCTGGCCGGAGCCAGAGCGAGAGCAGGCCGGATCCAAGGCGACGGCAGGCCGAAAACAGAGCGAGAGAATGCCGGAGCCAGGGCAGGCCAGAACCAGAGCAAGAGCAGGCCGGAGCCATAGCAAGAGCTGGCCAGAGCGAGAGTAGTCCAGAGCCAAGGCAAGGGCAGGCCAGAGCGAGAGAAGGCCGGAGCCAAGGCAAAGGCAGCCCGGAACCAGGGCGAGAGCAGGCCGGAGCCAGAGCGAGAGCAGGCCGGAGCCAGAGCGAGGGCAGGCTAGAGCCAGGGCGAGGGCAGGCCGGAGCCAGAGCAGGCCGGGGCCTCGGCGAGGGCAGGCCAGAGCGAGAGCAGGCCGGAGACAGGGCGAGGGCAGGTCAGAGCGAGAGCAGGCCGGAGCCAAGGCGAGGGCAGGCCGGAGCGAGAGTGAGATCAGGCCGGAGCCAGGGCGAGGGCAAGCCTTAGCCAGAGCGAGAGCAATAAGAAGCCAGGGCGAAGGCAGGCCGGAGTCAGGGCGAGGACATGCCGGAACCAGGTCGAGGGCAGGCCGGAGCCAGGGCGAGAGCAGGCCGGAGCCAAGGCGAGGGCAGGCAGGAGCTGGCCGGAGCCAAGGCGAGGGCAGGCCAGAGCAAGGGCTGGCCGGAGCCAGGGCGAGGTCAGGCCGAAGCCAGAGTTAGAGCAGGCCGGAGCCAGGGCGATTGCAGGCCGGAGCCAAGGCAAGGTCAGACCAGAGTCCGAGCGAGAGCAGGCCGGAGCCAAGGAAAGGGCAGGCCAGAGCGAGAGCATGCCAGAGCCACAGCCAGAGCAGGCCCGAGCCAGAGCGAGAGTAGGCCAGAGCCAAGGCTAGGGCAGGCGCGAGCCAGAGCGAGAGAAGTTCGGAGCCAAGGAAACGGCAGGCCAGAGCAAGAGCAGGCCGGAGCCGAGGCAAGGGCAGGCAAGAACCAGAGCGAGAGCAGGCTAGAGCGAGAGCAGGCTGGAGCCAAGGCGAGGGCAGGCCAGAGCCAGAACAAGGGCAGGCCGGAGCCAGGGCGAGGTCAGGCCGAAGCCAGAGCTAGAGCAGGCCGGAGCCAGGGCAAGGTCAGACCAGAGTCGGAGCGAGAGCAGGCGGAGCCAAGGAAAGGGCAGGCCAGAGCGAGAGCATGCCAGAGCCACAGCCAGAGCGAGAGTAGGCCAGAGCCAAGGCTAGTGCAGGCGCGAGCCAGAGCGAGAGATGTCCGGAGCCAAGGAAACGGCAGGCCAGAGCGAGAGCAGGCCGGAGCCAAGGCAAGGGCAGGCAAGAACCAGAGCGAGAGCAGGCTAGAGCGAGAGCAGGCAGGAGCCAAGGCGAGGGCAGACCGGTGCCAAGGCGAGAGCAGGCCGCAGCCAAGACGAGGGCAGGCTTGAGCAGAGCCAGGGCAGGCCAGAGCCAAGGCGACGGCAGGCCAGAGCCAGAACGAGAGCAGGCCGGAGCCAAGGTGAGGGCAGGCCAGAGCCAGAACGAGAGCAGGCCAGTGCCAGAGCGAGAGCAGTCCGGAGCCAAGGCGACGGCAGGCCAGAGCAAGAGCAGGCCGGAGCCAAGGCGACGGCAGGCCAGAGCCAGAGCAAGAGCCGGCCGGAGCCAAGGTGAGGGCAGGCCAGAGCCAGAACGAGAGCAGGTCAGTTCCAGAGCCATAGCAAGAGCTGGCCAGAGCCAGAGCGAGAGTAGTCCAGAGCCAAGGCAAGGGCAGGCCGGAGCCAGAGCGAGAGCAGGCCGGAGCCAGAGCGAGGGCAGGCCAGAGCGAGAGCAGGCCGGAGCCTCGGCGAGGGCAGGCCAGAGCCAAGGCCAGGGCAGGCCAGAGACAGAGCTAGAGCAGGCCAGAGCCATAGCGAGAGCAGGCCAGAGCCATAGCGAGAGCAGGCCGGAGCCAGGGCGAGGGCAAGCCAGAGCCAGAGAGAGAGCAAGCCAGAGCCAGGGTGAGAGCAGGCCGGAGCCAAGGCAAGGGCAGACCAGAGGGAGAGCAGGCCGGAGCCAGGACGAGGGCAGGACAGAGCCAGAGAGAGAGCAGGCCGGAGCCAAGGCGAGGGCAGGCCAGAGCGAGAGCAGGGCAGGACGGAACCAGAGCGAGAACAGGCCAGATCCAAGGCGAGGGCAGGCCAGAGCGCGATTAGGACGGAGCCAAGGCGAGGGCAGGCCAGAGCCAGAGTGATATCAGGCCGGAGTCAGAGCGAGTGCAGGCCGGAGCCAGTGCAAGGGCTGGCCAGAGCCAGAGCGAGAGTAGTCCAGAGCCAAGGCAAGGGCAGGCCAGAGCCAGAGTGAGAGAAGGCCGGAGCCAAGGTAAAGGCAGCCCGGAACCAGGGCGAGAGCAGGCCGGAGCCAGAGCGAGGGCAGGCCAGAGCCAGGGCGAGGGCAGGCCGGAGCCAGAGCGAGAGCAGGCCGCAGCCAGAGCGAGGGCAGGCCAGAGCCAAGGCCAGGGCAGGCCAGAGACAGAGCTAGAGCAGGCCGAAGCCAGGGCGAGGGCAAGCCAGAGCCAGAGAGAGAGCAAGCCGCAGCCTGGGTGAGAGCAGGCCGGAGCCAAGGCAAGGGCAGACCAGAAGGAGAGCAGGCCGGAGCCAGGACGAGGGCAGGACAGAGTCAGAGAGAGCAGGCCGGAGCCAAGGCGAGGGCAGGCCGGAGCCAGGGCGAGGGCAGGCCAGAGCGAGATCAGTCCAGAGCTAGGGCGAGGGCAGGACGGAACCAGAGCGAGAACAGGCCGGATCCAAGGCGAGGACAGGCCAGAGCGCGATTAGGACGGAGCTAAGGCGAGGGCAGGCCAGAGCCAGAGTGATATCAGGCTGGAGCCATAGCGAGTGCAGGCCGGAGCCACGGTCAAGGCAGGCCAGAACCAGAGCAAGAGCAGTCCGGAGCCAATGCGAAGGCAGGCCAGAGCCAGAGCAAGAGCAGGCCGGAGCCAAGGAGAGGGCAGGCCGGAGCCAGAGCGAGGGCAGGCCGGAGCCAAGGCGAGAGCAGGCCGGAGCCAGGGCAAGAGCAGGCCGGAGCCAAGGCAAGGGCAGGCCAGAGCCATTGCGAGATCAGGCCGGATCCAGAGCGAGGGCAGGCCGAAGCAAGGGTGTGAGCAGGCCGGAGCGAGGGCAGGCCGGAGCCAGGGCGAGAGCAGGCCAGAGCCAAGGCGAGGACAGGCCGGAGCCAGGGCGAGGGCAGGCCAGAGCCACAGCGAGAGTAGGCCGGAGCCAAGGCGAAGGCATGCAAGACAGAGTGAGAGCAGGCCGGAGCCAGGGCGAGGGCAGGCCAGAGCCAGCGCGAGAGTAGGCCAGAGCCAAAGCAAGGGCAGGCCAGAGCAAGAGCGAGAGAACACAGTTTTAATTACCTGGCCTGTAGGTAACTGTTTTGAACAGCAAACCAGTGTCAAAAACTTTGCTGACACCCTGAAAAGAAAATTTAATGGAGGCCAGAAATGGCAGTATTTTCTGACAACGTATATGTGAGCCGTGTGACGGAGAAAACACAGTTTTAAATATCTGGCCTGTAGGTAACTGTTTTGAACAGCAAACCAGTGTCAAAAACTTTGCTGACACACTGAAAAAAAAATTTAATGGAGGCCAGAATTGTCAGTATTTTCTGAAAACGTATATGTGACCCGTGTGACGGAGAAAACGCAGTTTAAGGTAGATGGCTTTTTAGCACTGTAATATGGAAAGGACCTGGCTGTATTCTGCAGTGCCAACAAACAAATGGTGCAGAAAAAACGTGTTCTCTGGATTGCTTTTTAAGCAAATAATGAGGATTAAGATGCAAAAAAAATTATTCCTGGCCCCTGAGACCTGGGCCTATTTCCAGAAATATTTAACAGCAGCAGCCGACAGAACTGGAATGGAGCCTCTTGTGCTATTTGCACTGCAGTCTGCTATATACACCGCATGCCTATACACCCTGCCTGCCTGATATATCTCTGCAGATGGATTAGTCCTCAGAAGGACTGTTTGTTAAGTTGGATATGTGTAATGTACGGTTTTTCTCCCTACACTACCTAATACACGATCAAATCTCTCCCTGACAAAGCAGCAGCTCTCCCTACACTGTCTGATCCGGAGTGACTGTAACGAGCATGGCGGCACCAGGTCTGATATAGACCTGATGACGCTGTGCGGCCAGCCAATCAGTGTAATGCCCACAACAGACACAGCCTTTATTATTTGTGGCATCCAGGCCTGGGGTGACACAGCTATAGTTACAATAATGTAGCTCCGGGTGGGCCCCCTCAGAGTGTGGGGCCCGGGGCAACAGCCCCCTCTGCTCCCCCGGTAGCTACGCTACTGGAACAAATAGTATGCTGCTACAGGGATAATGGCATACAAAGATATTATTGTGAAAGCCCTTATAAAAACATGACTGCAGAGGTTGGCACTCTGTCTGTAAGATGAAATGGAGCCACTGCTCCACAGAGACAATCCCGAGTATTCCAGGCTTCTCCCTAAAGCACACACTAAAAAATAACAAACACATAAGAAAAACTGCGAAACCAGGCTGGGCCAAAAACCTATGGACGCCCAAGTAAAAAAGAATCCCCTAAACAAGTAAAAGCTTAAACAACATCATTGCAATGTTGCGGCGACCAAAAAACGTAGTTCTGGAGTTTAGAATTTTTTTCTCATTACGCCGTTTACTGATCGGATTAATTATTTTTTTATTTTGATAGATTGGGCGATTCTGAACACAGCGATACCAAATATGTGTATGTGTGATTTTTTTTTATTGTTTTACTTTGAATTGGGGCGAAAGGGGGGTGTTTTAAACTTTTTTTTTTTTTTTTAATATGTTTAAACATTTTTTTTAAACTTTTTGATTGCTTCAATGGTCTCCATGGGAGACTAAAAGCAGCACTTGCCTGATCGGCTCTGCTACATACAGGCGATGATCAGATCGCCTCTATGTAGCAGATTTGCTCACGTGCTATAAGCCCCGACCACTGGGCGGCGCTCATAGCAATCTGGACATGATAGCCACAGAGGTCTCCTGCAAATCTTTGGTTGTCATGCCAACCCATCGGTGACCCGCAATCATGTGACAGGGTCACCGATGGGCAGGGAAAGTGATGCGCCTCCGGCTTGGCGATGTTAAATGCGGCTGTCAGAGATTGACAGTGGCATTTAACTAGTTAACAGCTGCAGGTGGATTGCGATTCCACTCGTGGCTGTTGCGGGCACATGTCAGCTGTATAGATCAGCTGACATGTGCCCGATTTAGTGCGGGCTCAAAGCCAGAGCCTGCGCTAAACAGGGGAATATGACCTGTGCCATACTATTACGGCATAGGTCGTAAATTAATGTGTCTCTCCTTAAACATCTAGTCCATTTTCCAAAGATTCGGGAACTACTCCTGCTCCTGTCAGCACTGCAGACGTTTTTGAAGTAGAGAGTATCCTGGCTACCAAGAGGGTAAGAGTAAAGACCTTTTCTCTTGTAGATTGGAAGGGGTTTGGTTTTGAGAAGAGATCCTGGGAACCCAGAGAGAACATCCATACCCCTCTCCTCCTGGAGAAATTTCTTGCAGGCCTAAAAAACGAGGGGGCATAAAGGGTGGTACTGTAGCTTCGGCGTCTCTGCCTCCTACCCTCTTTCCCTGGCAGAGACGCCGGAGGGCCCCCCTCTCTCCACGCTGACTCAGCCCGGCATGCGCGCACAGTGCACAGATGCCTGGGCACTGTGCTTAAGGTGTGCGTGCGCTCCCCTCCTCTTAAAGGGACAGCGCGCACCATCCTAAAGTGTCCCCGGCCAATGGCCGGAGGACTCTGGCTATTTAAGGCACCTCCTCCAATATGGAGGTGCTTGTGCAACTTAGTTTGTGGTTAACACTCTCTTTAATTCCTGGTCCCAGTACATGTACCCACCTGTCTGCCTTTCTATCAGCCGTGCCCACCTACCTGCCTATCAGCCGTGCCCACCAGCCTGTCTATCAGCCGTGCCCGCCTGCCTGTCTATCGGCCGAAACCTCTTGCCTGTCCATCAGTGGTATCAGTCTGTGTCTGCCTCCTGTCTCTGGGAATCAGCTGCCAATCATCCGAGGTCAGTACTGGAGTAGCACCTGGTTCACCTTCCTCGTCCCTCCTTGGATCACGGAGACGTTAAGCTGCCGTATATCTAAGGTCGGATTCTGTGAGGCACCTAGTTACGACTCTCCGATCCTTGCACCGTGGAACAGTTCTTTCATCACCTGCCCCGTTACATATATATATATATATATATATATATATATATATATATATATATATATATATATATATATATATATATATATATATACACACACACACACACACACACACACAGTACAGACCAAAAGTTTGGACACACCTTCTCATTTAAAGATTTTTCTGTATTTTCTTGACTATGAAAATTGTACATTCACACTGAAGGCATCAAAACTATGAATTAACACATGTGGAATTATATACTTAACAAAAAAGTGTGAAACAACTGAAAATATGTCTTATATTCTAGGTTCTTCAAAGTAGCCACCTTTTGCTTTGATGACTGCTTTGCACACTCTTGGCATTCTCTTGATAAGCTTCAAGAGGTAGTCACCAGAAATGGTGTTCCAACAATCTTGAAGGAGTTCCCAGAGATGCTTAGCACTTGTTGGCCCTTTTGCCTTCACTCTGCGGTCCAGCTCACCCCAAAACTTCTCGATTGGGTTCAGGTCTGGTGACTGTGGAGGCCAGGTCATCTGGCGTAGCACCTCATCACTCTCCTTCTTGGTCAAATAGCCCTTACACAGCCTGGAGGTGTGTTTGGGGTCATTGTCCTGTTGAAAAATAAATGATGGTCCAACTAAACACAAACTGGATGGAATAGCATGCAGCTGCAAGATGCTGTGGTAGACATGCTGGTTCAGTATGCCTTCAATTTTGAATAAATCCCCACAGTGTCACCAGCAATGCACCCCCACACCATCACACCTCCTCCTCCATGCTTCACGGTGGGAACCAGGCATGTAGAGTCATCCGTTCACCTTTTCTGTGTCGCACAAAGACACAGTGGTTGGAACCAAAGATTTCAAATTTGGACTCATCAGACCAAAGCACAGATTTCCACTGGTCTAATGTCCATTCCTTGTGTTCTTTAGCCCAAACAAGTCTCTTCTGCTTGTTGCCTGTCCTTAGCAGTGGTTTCCTAGCAGTTATTTTACCATGAAGGCCTGCTGCACAAAGTCTCCTCTTAACAGTTGTTGTAGAGGTGTGTCTGCTGCTAGAACTCTGTGTGGCATTGACCTGGTCTCTAATCTGAGCTGCTGTTAACCTGCGATTTCTGAGGTTAGTGACTCGGATAAACTTATCCTCAGAAGCAGAGGTGACTCTTGGTCTTCTTTCCTGGGGCGGTCCTCATGTGAGCCAGTATCTTTGTAGCACTTGATGGTTTTTGCAACTGACTGACCTTCATTTCTTAAAGTAATGATGGCCACTCGTTTTTCTTTACTTAGCTGCTTTTTTCTTGCTATAATACAAATTCTAACAGTCTATTCAGTAGGACTATCAGCTGTGTATCCACCAGACTTCTGCACAACACAACTGATGGTCCCAAACCCATTTATAAGGCAAGAAATCCCACTTATTAAACCTGACAGGGCACACCTGTGAAGTGAAAACCATTTTCGGTGACTACCTCTTGAAGCTCATGAAGAGAATACCAAGAGTGTGCAAAGCAGTCATCTAAGCAAAAGGTGGCTACTTTGAAGAACCTAGAATATAAGACATATTTTCAGTTGTTTCACACTTTTTTGTTAACTATATAATTCCACATGTGTTAATTCATAGTTTTGATGCCTTCAGTGTGAATGTACAATTTTCATAAGCATGAAAATACAGAAAAATCTTTAAATGAGAAGGTGTGTCCAAACTTTTGGTCTGTACTGTATATATGTATGTGCATATGCAAATGTATTTACATTATTTAAGCAAAAAGGAAAATTTATATGTGTATGGAACTATGCCTTATCCAGATCATAGGATTAACAGTAAAAGTTATCACCATGCAATATCAAATGTCATAATGCAAAAAAGAATACAGAAATAAGTTCATAAAAAGTTTAATTTGTGCATATTATTACGTACTCTGATGGATCAACCCCGTACTCCAAGATTTTGCCACATGGGGGTTGTCGTAGCGTCTATGCAGCTAATGGGACATAATGTTATAAAGTGGGGTGAATATTGTGGATCACATATTGTTGGACATTTTGTGATGTGACCGAAGCACTCCTGGACATCTGTGGATGGGGTAACTAGCTCCCGTCACACTGGTGGCAGCGGTGGGATGCGGTCCATCTTCTTCAGGAGCCAAGGACTGAATGGAAGACATCTACCAGAAGCTAAAGAGGAATACGTTGAAGGACCTTGTGGAAGCTCGAGGGTTAACCGCCAGCAACAAAACAAAAGCGGATTTGATAGCAGCCATTATGGAGCTCAACAATGCAACAACCTCCAGTGAGAACGTGGAAGAGACTGAATTCCAGAGGGAGGTAAAGAGCAGACTGGCACTTTATGCTCCCAACCCGGCAGTACAGCTCATAGATAAGTTGATGGCTGATGTGCGTACTGATCTGGATAAAAAGATGGAGATGGAGAGGGCAGAGTGGATGGAGCTAGCCAGGATGGAGATGGCAGAGCGGACCAAGATAGAGCTAGCCAAGATGGAGATGGCAGAACGGAGAGAGGAGATACAGCGAGCAGGGGGAGCCCTGGCTTCCTCCCCGGTTCCTCGCAGGGGTAAGCCACAAAAAGATCCAATACAATGCCTTCCGACATTGGGGGAGGCAGAGGAAGACATTGATGGCTTTCTGCAGGACATTGAGCGGCAGTGTACCCTTCATAAAGTGGAGCCGGAGGATTGGGTCCAGATTCTGGCCAGCAAGCTGACGGGCCGAGCAGCGGATGCTTATCGCACTGTATCGGATAAGGACTGTATGGACTATAAGCGAGTCAAAGAAGTGATCTTGGCCCGGTATGCACTAACACCAGAGGCATACCGTCAAAAGTTCCGCAAAACCACAAAACGGGAAACGGATACTCATGCTGAATGGGCCTGTAAACTATGGCGGTCACTGCTACAGTGGGTACAAGGTAGCAAAGCAGACACGAAGGAGGACGTCCTACAGCTCATCGCGTTAGAACGATTCTTTACTGGGTTAACTCCCGAGACGCAAGAATGGCTTCGGGACCGACGACTCTTGAGGCCGCATGGCTGACCGATGAACATTATGATGCCAGGAGGGCCCAATTGTCAGGGTCCAAAACTGTCTCAAGGGGCCCTCCCATGGGTCTGGAGGCCCCTAAACCACAGAAGCTTGGCGGGGGACCCACCAATACCCCGGCCTACCAGAGTCCTCCTGGGGTGCGATGCCACACCTGCCATCAGCTGGGTCACCAGCAGAGACACTGTCCCAACTGGACCCAGCCCACCCAGTGGCCAAAACCGGAAACGACTACCTTCAACCGGGCCGCTGTACACTGCTATCAAGGTGAAGCCGACCCGGCATCGGTGGCATGGCTAATTATGGGATGGAAGAGATAGAGGGAGTGCTGCATGAACTGGACCCTGTGCAGGCAGCCCAGGCGGATAATCGACAACAACATCGACAGTCGGTGTGGATTAATGGTAAACGGCTGCAAGGATTAAGAGATTCCGGAGCTACTCTGACCCTTGTGAAGTCGCATCTCGCCCAAGACCAAAAGACGGGTCGGACAGTGGCGGTCCGTGTAGCAGGGGGAGCCATGCATCGACTGCCCACGGCCAAGATTCACCTGAACTGGGGGGTCGGGGATGGCCTTGTCGAGGTCGGCATGATGAAGGATTTGCCTGCTGATGTCCTGCTGGGAAATGACTTGGGGCCCATGTTGTCTTCCTTCTCGGTCGCCCCCCTGGCTGACACATATCCTGTGACTACCCGGAGACAAGCTCAAGCTGCGGAGGCGGAATCACACTCGGAGGAGGCCCAGGTAAGACACTACAGCCCTTCACGTATTCCCATAGCCAGACACATTTCATGGGACACCCCATCAGAATTTAGGAGGGAGGTACTAGAGGATCCCTCATTGCAGGGGTATCGCGGGAAGGCATAAGAGGGGAGAGGGGTATTGGAAGGTGAACAGTTTATATGGCATCAGGGACTCCTCTACAGGGTTACAGAGCAAACTCACTCAGGGACGAGCCCCACTGTAAAACTACAGCTGGTAGTTCCCAAAAAGTATAGGCAGGAGTTGCTGCGAATCTCTCATGACATACTCTTGGCGGGGCACCTCGGAGTCAGCCGCACCAGGTATCGTCTGACACAAAACTTCTTTTGGCCAGGGGCATCCCATGATGTTCGTCAGTACTGCCAGACCTGTGACAGTTGCCAGCGCATTGGCAAGAGGGGAGATCGCTGCAAGGCCAAATTACACCCCCTTCCCATTGTGGAGGAGCCATTTAGCCGAGTAGCGGTCGATCTGATAAGGCCGTTAGCCAAACCCAGTCCGTCAGGGAAAAGGTATATATTGACAGTGATAGATTACGCCACGCGGCATCCAGAGGCGGTTGCCTTACCTAACATACTGGCAGAGACGGTGGTGGCTGCCCTGCTCCAGGTTTTCTCACGGGTTGGATTTCCCCGGGAGATTATCTCGGATCAGAGCACCCAATTTACGGCAGAGGTGACCAGCCAACTGTGGAGACTGTGTGGTGTAAAGTCCATTAGAAGCGCCCCATACCACCCGCAAACCAACGGGTTGTGTGAGCGCTTTAAAGGAACGTTAAAACAACTCATTGGGACGTTCACCCGGACCTACAGGGACTGGGAGAAATTCTTGCCGCACCTCCTGTTCGCCTATCGGGTGGTGCCCCAAAAATCTACGGGGTTCTCCCCATTTGAACTGTTATATGGGAGGCGGGTGAGGGGGCCCCTAGACTTAGTGCAAGAGCTCTGGGAAGGGGAGGAAACCATAGCAGGAACCCCTATCGTGCCCTTCGTGCTGGAACTCCAGGACCGCCTGCAGGAGTTGACTCAGGCTGTGCGTGTGAACATGCAGGCAGCCCAACGGCGCCAGCGCGTATGGTACGATCAGAGGGCTAAAGAACGCACCTTCGAGATAGGACAGAAGGTCCTGGTACAAGAACCGGTTAGGCAGAACAAATTCCAGGCCGCATGGCAGGGGCCTTACCGGGTAGTGGGGAAAATAGCCGACACCACCTACAATGTCGCCGATTGTGACGACCCCAGGGTTATCCGCATGTTCCACGTGAATACGCTGAAGCCCTACCGGGAGTGCCCTGAAGAGGTAGCTGCCATCTGCGCACCCGAAGCAGAGGATTTAGCCGGACTTCCCTTGCCTGATGTCTTTGATGAGAAGACTCAGTCGAAAACCTGGGACCAGGTACACTTAGGAGAAAACCTAGGGGCCCGGGAGAGAGAGCAGGCTGAGACATTGCTGAGGCAGCGGCAGAGGATGTTCTCAGAGAGACCGGGGTTCACCCGACTTGCACAACACAAGGTTGAGACACAAGATCAGACCCCCCTGAGACAACCCCCCTTCCGCGTCCCGGAGTCTGTACGAGAAGGGATGCGACAAGAGATACGGAGATGTTTTTTTTAGGGGTCATTGAGGAGTCAGATAGTCCCTGGGCGTCCCCTGTATTGTTAGTGCCTAAGAAAGATGGGACTACCCAGTTTTGTGTAGACTATCGCAAGCTAAATGAGAAAACTGTGACGGATGCGTATCCCATGCCGCGTGTGGACGAGTTGTTAGACAGGCTGGCTGGGGCAAAGTATTTGACCACCATCGATCTATGCAAAGGCTATTGGCAGATCCCCCTAAGTCCTGATGCTATTCCCAAGTCTGCATTTGTCACCCCGTTTGGCTTATTCCAGTTTCGGGTTATGCCATTTGGGATGAAGAATGCCCCCGCGACCTTCCAGAGGCTGGCTGACTGGCTTCTGGATGGTCTCCAGGACTATGCTTGTGCCTACCTGGATGACATCGTCGCCTACAGCGCGACATGGGATGAGCATCTTAATCACCTAGAGACAGTATTGGATAGGATCCACAAAGCCGGAATCACCCTGAACCCCAACAAGTGTCACATAGGCAAAGCAGAGGTTCAGTATTTAGGACATTGGGTGGGGGGTAGAAAACAACGACCGGAACCCGCCAAGATTGAGGCGGTAGCCAAGTGGCCCACCCCACGTACTAAAACCCAAGTCATGGCCTTTCTAGGAACAGCGGGGTATTATAGGAAATTTGTCCCTAATTACAGCAGCATTGCCAAGCCCCTCACTGATCTGACACATAAGAACCTCCCCCGCCAGGTAACCTGGACCCCCCAGTGTGAGGAAGCCTTCCGCCAGCTAAAGGATGCTCTCACAAATACCCCGATATTGGCCGCACCCGATGCAACTAAACGTTTCCTTGTTCACACAAACGCATCTATGTTTGGGTTGGGGGCAGTACTGAGCCAAGTCGGGCCGAAGCACTCCTGGCCCCCACCTTCCAGTGCTCACTTAGCAATGGCAAACAGACAATGTGCTGATTAATGGGTTGTTGCATAACTGCTGTCTGGGAGCCTTCTGTGGGTATTATCTGGTGAGAACAATGGGTGTTAAAAATAGCCTGTGTGATTCTCTATAAAACCTGCTTGTGAGAATAAAAGTTAAGTTCATCTTGGAGACACTGTGCGATAGTCATATTTTATTTACCCCAGTGTAAGAAAAGCCTTTCCATGTCAGGGGCCTACAGAAGAAGATTGGACATCTGCGGATGGGGTAACTAGCTCCCGTCAAACGTACTATCCAGAGGCACATCATCACCCCTTCCACATGCTTCAACACACGTTTCGCTACCGATTCATTAGGAAGTGAGGTGGAGGAGGAAGAGGCGATGTTTTATAGGGTGATTACAGCTGTGGTTACTTACAAATCAAGGACGCCATATTATCGGACGCCTCTACTGTCCCACGCGTCCGGATTGCCGTCTCGTCTGCGACCGAATGGTCGTGTTTCGGTGATGTACAAAGGTCGCAGTTCAATGAAAACATCCCAGTATCGGGTACGAGAGCACACCGGAGCATGCGCAGTGTGGCGCACAGCGACCCTGCAGCCATATTAGAAAAGGGAAAAAGTGCGGGTCAGCATCAAAGTCTAAATATAATTATACGTGCCAAAATAGAATTGTATGAAATATAGAAAAAGTTCTATATGTAATATAGTTAATGCGTGCATACACAATATTATTGCTTATATAATGTGTATATGTAAAAGTGAATAAACACACTATAAACTCTCTATATGTACTGTACAATAAAGCCAACAATACATGTATATATGTTTATTCAATCAAATGCACTATGATATATATTGATTATATTATTCGATTGATAATAAGGACAAGACACTGAAGATGAGAATATGCCAAAAATCCTAGTGTATACTTAAAGAAAACTCGAAAATCCCCACTGTTCATTTAAACCTCTGGGGGTCATACTTCTTAGAGTGGTGATCCATTTACTTTTTTATTTATTATTTATTTATTCAGTCTGGGCCAGCTTTTTGGCTAGATTTTCCCTCCTATTCCCAGGATACAGACGGGCAATCCCTTTGACACATAAGAGATGACATTGATGAGGGTAGTAATTCCGAAACTGTCTCGCCAAAGGTTTAGGTTGAGAAATAGCACCCACCTTGACAGATTTTCTCCGCTGCCCTAATATTTTTGATGTGTTCCTAAGCTCCCGAGTTGTCATACCAATATAGATGAGTCCACAGAAACATGTGGCTTGATAGATGACCATAGATGTTCTACAATTAATGAAATACAGAATCTTGTAAGCCTACTCACCCATCGAATCCTGAAAGGTATTTGTTTTTTCAATATATCTGCACTCTTTGCAGTTGCCACACTTCCATGTGCCCCATTTGGGGCCTTTTGAGACAAATATACATTGCTCAAAAAAATAAAGGGAACACTTAAACAACAGAATATAACTCCAAGTAAATCAAACTTCTGTGAAATCTTAGGAAGCGACACTGATTGACAATCAATTTCACATGCTGTTGTGCAAATGGAATAGACAATAGATGGAAATTATTGGCAATTATCAAGACACCCTCAATAAAGGAGTGGTTCTGCAGGTGGGGACCACAGACCACATCTCAGTACCAATGCTTTCTGGGCTGATGTTTTGGTCACTTTTGAATGTTGGTTGTGCTTTCACACTTGTGGTAGCTTGAGACGGACTCTACAACCCACAGAAATTGCTCAGGTAGTGCAGCTCATCCAGGATGGCACATCAATGCGAGATGTGGCAAGAAGGTTTGCTGTGTCTGTCAGTGTAGTGTCCAGAGGCTGGAGGCGCTACCAGGAGACAGGTCAGTACACCAGGAGACGTGGAGGGAGCCGTAGGAGGGCAACAACCCAGCAGCAGGACTGCTACCTCCGCCTTTGTACAAGGAAGAACAGAAGAAGCACTGCCAGAGCCCAGCAAAATGACCTCCAGCAGACCACAAATGTGCATGTGTCTGCACAAACAGTTATAAACCGACTCCATGAAGGTGGTATGAGGGCCCGACGTCCACAGAAGGGGGTTGTGCTCACAGCCCAACACCGTGCAGGATGCTTGGCATTTGCCACAGAACACGATTGGCAAAGTTGCCACTGGCTCCCTGTGCTCTTCACAGATGAAAGCAGGTTCACACTGAGCACATGTGACAGACATGACAGAGTCTGGAGACGCCGTGGAGAGCGATCTGCTGCCTGCAACATCATTCAGTATGACCGGTTTGGCAGTAGATCAGTAATGGTGTGGGGTGGCATTTCTTTGGAGGGCCGCAAAGCCCTCCATGTGCTTGCCAGAGGTAGCCTGACTGCCATTAGGTACCGAGATGAGATCCTCAGACCTCTTGTGAGACCACATGCTGGTGCGGATGGCCCTGGGTTCCTCCTAATGCAGGACAATGCCAGACCTCATGTGGCTGGAGTGTGTCAGCAGCTCCTGCAAGATGAACGCATTGAAGCTACGGACTGGCCCGCCCGTTCCCCAAACTGAATCCGATTGAGTACATCTGGGACATCATGTCTCGCTCCATCCACCAACGTCACGTTGCACCACAGACTGTCCAGGAGTTGGTGGATGCTTTAGTCCAGGTCTGGGAGGAGATCCCACAGGAGACCATCTGCAGCCTCATCAGGAGCATGCCCAGGCGTTGTAATGAGGTCATACAGGCACGTGGAGGCCACACACAATACTCAGCCTCATCAGGAGCATGCCCAGGCGTTGTAGGGAGGTCATATAGGCACGTGGAGGCCACAAACAATACTGAGCCTCATTTTGACTTGTTTTAAGGACATTACATCAAGGTTGGATCAGCCTGTAGTGTGTTTTTCCACTTTAATTTTGGTGGTGACTCCAAATCCAGGCTTCCATTGGTTAATAAATTTGATTTCCATTAACCCCTTAAGCCCCGCGGGTGGTTTGCACGTTAATGACCGGGCCAATTTTTACAATTCTGACCACTGTCACTTTATGAGGTAATTACTCTGGAACGCTTCAACGGATCCCCCTGATTCTGAGATTGTTTTTTCGTGACATATTGTACTTCATGATTGTGGAAAAATTTCTTCGATATCACTTGCGTTTATTTGTGAAAAAAACGGAAATTTGGCGAAAATTTTGAAAATTTTGCAATTTTCAAAATTTGAATTTTTAAGCCCTGAAATCAGAGCGATATGTCACACAAAAGAGTTAATAAATAACATTTCCCACATGTCTACTTTACATCAGCACAATTTTGGAACCAAAATTTTTTTTTGTTAGGGAGCTATAAGGGTTAAAAGTTGACCAGCGATTTCTCATTTTTCCAACAAAATTTACAAAACCATTTTTTTAGGGACCACATCACATTTGAAGTCACTTTGAGAGGTCTTTATGACAGAAAATACCCAAAAGTGACACCATTCTAAAAACTGCACCCCTCAAGGTGCTCAAAACCACATTGAAGAACTTTATTAACCCTTCAGGTGCTTCATAGGAATTTTTTGAATGTGGAAGAAAAAAATGAACATTTAACTTTTTTCACAAAAATGTTACTTTAGACCCAATTTTTTTTATTTTCACAGGGGTAACAAGAAAAAATGGACCGCAAAATTTGTTGTGCAATTTCCCCTGGGCACGCAGATACCCAATATTTGGGGAAAAAACACTGTTTGGGCGCACTGTAGGGCTCGGAAGGGAAGGAGCGCCATTTGACTTTTTGATTGTAAAATTTGCTTGAATAATTAGCGGACACCATGTTGCGTTTAGAGAGCCCCTGTGTGCCCAAACATTGGAGCTCCCCCACAAGTGACCCCATTTTGGAAACTAGACCCCACAAGGCACCTATCTAGATGCATAGTGAGCAGTTGCAACCCCCAGGTGCTTCACAAATTGATTCGTAAAAATGAAAAAGTGAAAAAAAAAACACTTTTTCATTTTTACGAATCAATTTGTGAAGCACCTAGGGGTTCCAAGTGCTCACTATGCATCTAGATAGGTGCCTTTGGGGGTCTAGTTTCCGAAATGGGGTCACTTGTGGGGGAGCTCCAATGTTTGGGCACACAGGGACTCTCTAAATGCAACATGGTATCCGCTAACAAATTGAATGGAAAATCGACTCAAATTGTTAGCGGACACCACATTGCGTTTGAAGAGCCCCTCTGTGCCCAAACTTTGGAGCTCCCCCACAAGTGACCCCATTTTGGAAACTAGACCCCCAAGGCACCTTTCTAGATGCATAGTGAGCACTTGGAACCCCCAGGTGCTTCACAAATTGATTCGTAATAATGAAAAAGTGAAAAAAAAAACACTTTTTCATTTTTACGAATCAATTTGTGAAGCACCTAGGGGTTCCAACTGCTCACTATGCATCTAGATAGGTGCCTTGGGGGGTCTAGTTTCCAAAATGGGGTCACTTGTGGGGGAGCTCCAATGTTTGGGCACACAGGGACTCTCTAAATGCAACATGGTATCCGCTAAGAAATTGAATGGAAAATAAGGCTCAAATTGTTAGCGGACACCACATTGCGTTTGGAGAGTCCCTCTGTGCCCAAACTTTGGAGCTCCCCCACAAGTGACCCCATTTTGGAAACTAGACCCCCCAAGGCACCTTTTTAGATGCATAGTGAGCACTTGGAACCCCCAGGTGCTTCACAAATTGATTCGTAATAATGAAAAAGTGAAAAAAAAACCACTTTTTCATTTTTACGAATCAATTTGTGAAGCACCTAGGGGTTCCAAGTGCTCACTATGCATCTAGATAGGTGCCTTGGGGGGTCTAGTTTCCAAAATGGGGTCACTTGTGGGGGAGCTCCAATGTTTGGGCACACAGGGACTCTCTAAATGCAACATGGTATCCGCTAACAAATTGAATGGAAAATCGGCTCAAATTGTTAGCTGACACCACATTGCGTTTGGAGAGCCCCTCTGTGCCCAAACTTTGGAGCTCCACACAAGTGACCCCATTTTGGAAACTAGACCCCCCAAGGCACCTATCTAGATTCATAGTGAGTACTTGGAACCCCAGGTGCTTCACAAATTGATTCATAAAAATGAAAAAGTGTTTTTTTTTTTTTTCACTTTTTCATTATTACGAATCAATTTGTGAAGCACCTGGGGGTTCCAAGTGCTCACTATGCATCTAGAAAGGTGCCTTGGGGGGTCTAGTTTCCAAAATGGGGTCACTTGTGGCGGAGCTCCAAAGTTTGGGCACAGAGGGGCTCTCCAAACGCAATGTGGTGTCCGCTAACAATTTGAGCCGATTTTCCATTCAATTTGTTAGCGGATATCATGTTGCATTTAGAGAGTCCCTGCGTGCCCAAACATTGGAGCTCCCCCACAAGTGACCCTATTTTGGAAACTATACCCCTCAAGGATTTTATTAAGGTGTATAGTGAACATTTTGAACCCAGAGGTACGGCACAGAATTTGTTTACATTAGGTCATCATATTGAATAAGTTGTCATTATTCTTGAGCGCAAGTGCTCGCTACTTGAGTTTGCATCGGGTACTCAGGTATGCACCATGTACAGCGTGTGCTCGAGTGACATGCTTGAGTCCCTGCTCCGCATGTTTCACGGTTATTAGACACCCAAAAAAAAACATGCGGGGATCGCTCGTGCATGGCAGGCAATCCCCGTAAAGTTTTTTGGCCGCGAAGCATATGGGGCAGAGACTCGAGCATGTCACTCAGATACCCACGATACTCAATGCATACCAGAGCACCCGATGCAAACTCAAGTAGCGAGCACTTGCTCTCAACACTAGTCGCCATATCGTCATCTTTTTTTCTTACTTTTGAAAAAAATCCCAACCCCAGCCCTAACCCTAGCACAACCCTAGCCCCAGCACAACCCTAGCCCCAGCACAACCCTAGCCCCAAACCCAGCCCTAACCCTAGCCCAATCCTAACCCAAGAGTTTATTTTTGACGCCGTTCCTTGTGCGGTATAAGTGATTAGACGACTTTATTCTTCGGGTCGGTGTGATTACAGCAATGCCAGAATCATATGGGGTTTTTATGACTGACAGCTGTCACACACTAAAAGACGCATTTTTTGTAAAATCTAGTTTTTGCATCGCCATATTTTGAGAGCTATAATTTTTCCAGATTTTGGCAGACAGTCATGTGACGGCTCGTTTTTTGCGGGATGACTTGACGTTGTTATTGGTGCCATTTTCAGGCACGTGACATTTTTTGATCGCTTTCTATTCCGATTTTTGGGAGGCAGAATAAACAAAAACCAACAATTCAGGAATTGTTTTTTTTTTTTTTTTTTATTCTGTTCCGCGTGTGGTAAAATCGATAAGGCAGCTTTATTCTTCGGGTCAGTACGTTTACAGCGGTACCACATTTGTATCATTTTTCTATGTTTTGGCGCTTATACACAATAAAAGCTATTTTATAGAAAAAAATATTTTTTAGTATCGCTTTATTCTGAGAGCTATAACTTTTTTATTTTTCGGCTGATGGAGCTGTATGGTGGCTAGTTTTTTGCGGGACGAGATGACGTTTTCAGAGGTACCATTTTTATTTATATGCGTCTTTTTGATCGCGTGTTATTCCACTTTTTATTTGGCGGTATGGTGATAAAGCATTGTTTTTTGCTTCGTTTTTTTTTTTTTTTTTTTACCGTGTTCACTGAAGGGGTTAACTAGTGGGACAGTTTTATAGGTCAGGTTTTTCCGGACGCGGCGATACCAAATATGTGTACTTTTATTGTTTTTTTTTTATTTTTTTTATAATAATATTTATTGATGGGTACATTATATTTTTATTTTTGGTGTATTATTTTTTTTATTTTTTTATAATATTTTTGCACATTTTTTTTTTCCACTTTCACACAGTTTATACACTTTATTACTTTGTCCCACTCTGGGACTTTCACTTTTTTTTTTCTGATCGCCTGCATGGCACAGGAATGGAGCACCATCCCTATGCCATGAAGGCTGTCAGAAGTGCACAGTGTGAAGATTGCTTGGAGATGCACTGCGCATGTCCAAGCAATCTTCCTGCTCTCTGGTGACCCGGATGTTGTCATGACGACAACGGGTCGTCATGGCAACACCCGGGAAGCCTTTGCAGACTGCGCTGGAAGCCGGAAGAGGAGGTGAGTATCGCCGATCACCTCCCCTTGCCCCCGCAATGCCGCGATCGACTTCGATCGCAGCATCGCGGGGGTTAATGTGCTGGGAGCGGTGCAGGACCGCTCCCTGCACATAGTACCGGGTGTCAGCTGTGACAATCAGCTGACACCCGGCGGCGATCGCGCCCGCACAGCCTGTGTGCGCGCGCGATCACGATGACGTACTAATACGGGTCTGGCTCTTAAGTCCCAGGGCACAGACGCGTATTAGTACGTCAGATGTTATTAAGGGGTTAATGATGTTTGTGTGATTTTGTCATCAGCACATTCAACTTTGTACAGAACAAAGTATTCAATGAGAATATTTCATTCATTCAGATCTAGGATGTGTTATTTGAGCGTTCCCTTTATTTATTTGAGCAGTGTATATGAAGATGTATCAGGTACATGATGACTATGTACTAGTATATCACGTAGTGTCTTATTACGTTTAGCCATAATCAATGGACGATTTGATAGAAAAGGAAGTATTGTCTGATCCTGTTGGAGAATTAGCCAAAATTTGGAGATGATATTACTAATTTCCTTCCACCTCGAATGATAATTCGTGATGAATTGAACATGCCCATCAGATTCCTTTTTCTTTTTAGTAATGAGAAGATATTGTCTATTGGCGTGTTTGGCCCGATAGTAGGCCTGTTGAATAATTTCCATTTTGTACCACGTTGTAAGTATCTACTGGTCATATCACATGCCTATTCTTCAAAAGCTTTGTTTTGGTCACAAATACGATGTGCCCTAATAAATTGTCCGGATGGCATTGCCTGTATTACATGTGCCAGATGACTGATTTGGCATGCAAGAAAGCATTGGCACTAGTAATCTTGTGATAAATATTTGTATGCGACTGTCCATGGTCATCAACATGAATATCCAAATGCGAAAAATCAATTTTCTTTTGATCAATATGATGGGTTAGCTTAATATTCAATGCATTGTCAATTAGATATTTTAAGAATTTTTCAAGTTCCTCATGGGAGCCCTGCAAAATAAACAACACATCGTCTATGAATCTCATCCAAGATATCACTGATCCCAATGACGTATGTTCAATGTTCTGGAATCGGATGTATTCACACTCCCAAAATCCCAAGGAGAGATTGGCGTAAGATGGGGCCCAAGCTGCGGTCATTGCCACCTCTTTCTTCTGTAGGTAGTATTGATCTTTGAACACAAAATTATTATATAACAAAATGTATTCTGTTACGAATCCGGGTGGTGGAACCTCTGTGCTGTGATGCAAGGAGGGATCAGAGGGGCGTAACTAAGTGCCTACCCGGACCGACCCTGGCCACACAGCGGCTTAGTCGACTCTGTGAACCAAGGAGGGACCGGGAAGGTGAACCAGGTGCCACTCTGGGACCGACCTTGTGAGAGCAGGCGACTCCCATGGGACTGATGGCTGAAGTTGAAAGGCACAGCGGATGAGCACGGCCAGTTGACAGGCGGGCACGGCTGATAGACAGGCTGGCGGGCACTGGGACCTTCAAGGTAGAGGTGAAGATGCTGGAGCTGTCCAAGGTAGAAGTGCTGAAACTGTTGTATCCAGAAGCACCAGAGCTGTCCACTAGCGTGGTGCTGAACCTGGATGGCACTGCCCTCCAACGTTGTGGTATTGAAGCAAATGTTACTATAACGTCCTGGTTACAAGCCGTCCACTGCTGTGGTGCTGAATCTAGACAGTTCTTCCCATATAAAAGCTGTCCACTGCTGTGGTGCTGAATCTAGACAGTACTGCCCAGATCAGAGCTGCCCACCGTTGTGGTGCTGAATCTAGGACTGTAGTGCCCAGAGGAGAGCTGCCAACCACTGTGGTGCTGAACCAGTACTATAGAAGGGAGAGAACACAGGAGCTCACCCCCGCTGCTGAGCAGAGATGCTAGATGTGCTGTAGCTGTCTTCTATTGTCCCTCAGCAGATAGCATCATGCTATGAATGGGATGTGCTCTGCTATATCCCTGCAGCTTGTAGATCAGGAACCAGGGCTTCAGTGTGCGTCACCTGAATGACAGCAGTCTGGCACCACCAATGCTGCTATGCGGGACATTGCGCCCTTTACTACTGCCTGCGATGTAAAACCCCTTCTGATTGGAGCCCATGGATCTGTGATTGGTTATTGAAGACACACCCTCGTACATGGTGGACTTGTCTGTTCCCTTTAAACATATGAGCGGTTCTCACATGTTGTGGCTGATGTCTGATATCATAAGTGCTATCCCCTCATTCTGTATCACTGCAGCTGTCATCTGATGGGCGGCTGATGTATTCCATCACTATAGTACGGGTGAGATCACAGCCATCTGTAGGAACAAAACACCATCTCATCCGTGTCATGTACAGAAGCATGTCACTATGCAAGTCGCCCCCGTACTCCTAAACATCAGCAATAAAGCATGAAGGAGTGTGTCACTGAATGCAAGATGTGACGAGATAAAACCAACCTTGCAAGGCTACATGCGTAGTGGTCATAGCCACCTCCAGTTACTGTCACATAAAATTCCTGGTGCCACTGATAAAGGAGGGGAGATCTCCGTAATACGGTGTCTGTGCACGTTTAGTCCACCAGTGTCTGGAAGGAACGTTGAGCTCAGCTATGCTGCTCATGAGAGCGCAGGGTCCTAATGTCCACCATTACCACTCCATTCTTAGTCTAATTTTACATATCATTTCATCAATGTGTTTCATCTGACATTAACCTTATTTATTATATTTTCAATTAAACACTTTATTAATAATATCTAAAGATTTAAAAAAAGATAAGTATATGATAAACTATATGTCGGTCGCGAATAAATGTACTAATGAATTTACTCTGCATCTCAAGTGTCATATCTACAGTGCCAAAGGTTTCCTTTCTGGATCTTATTGATATTCCTTCTATGCACTACATCTTCTAATTAGGAGTGCGAAACTTCTAACGCTTTACACTATGATAAACTGATATATATAAGTACTCGTATATACACTATTTGGACAAAACTTATAACAGCGAAGTACTGTTCATATAGTTAAGTGGCTTAGCAACGGTACAGGAGATAAGATGAGAATAATAGGTTTAGTCTTTAGGATAGGGTTAATGGATAGAGACTGCAAGATGTCGGTGAGTGACACGAAAGAGTGAGACGGACCCGTCCCATCGTGTGCGTAAGAAGGGCACGGTGGAAGAAAAAGAAACCACGCCCATTGCAGCAAGCCAAGGGAGAACGGGTGGAGACTCCCAGGAAACGGGCAGGTGAGCCAGAAGTGGCCTCCCCCAAGAATGGGCAGAGCAACGTAAGAGCACACCCATGGCAGAGTGGGCTGGGACCATTGTTGATGAGGAGGTAAAGTGGCAAGAGAAGATAGAGTGCTTCGGTTTACCTATTGAAAGTGATGGTCGGTGCCACGGCATTGTGCTCCGCGGTGTGCCCGGAAAGGTCAAGTGGAAAAGGAAGATGACGCAGCTGGAGCAAGAGATGCAGCTGGGTGAACTGTCATCAGTAGAGGCACCAACCAAGGTCCAGGGAAGGCCCAGGATCCAATGCCTGACCTCAAGACAAAGGTTCGCCCACAGTCCCCAAAACCAGAACCCGATTCCAAGGCGGAGGCAGCAGTGTCAGCGTGACCAAGATCCTGCGACCAGGCAGGGTGACTGAAAGCTATGCTGGCAGCTCTGGTGGTAAGTACACCTCAGCGTCCTGGAGAGTTATCAGCCTGGGAACCAGCCCTCATTCCCTGGCCACAGCAGTACATGGAAGAGACACGAGCTCTGGACCCCGTTAAGGCCAGATGGGTGGTGAAGGTCATTGAGGTTAAGAAGGAGTGGGAGAAATGGGTGAGAGCCCAACTCGAGCACCCAGGAGGTGGTGAAGTTGACCCGCCCAGGGGGGATATAGGGGGAAACTTGGTACCCGGGCCTTTACCTTCTTTGTAGGATGTCACGGCAGTCGGCTCCCGGGCCCATCCTCTGGGGTCGCTCTTTAAAAGGGGGTTTGTTAACAGTTTGTCTCGTGACGCCACCTGTGTTTCCCGGTAATGAATACCGGCGCTGCTGCAGACCTCCGGGGGTGATGGGATGGCAGCTGGGATGTTTCTGCTCCCCACAGGCGGAGCGGGCCCCCGGGGCAGGGTAGTTGCAGATGGTAATGCTGGGCATTGTAGTGCAGGCACGGTAGCATGATGGAAATAACTGACAGAGACAGTGGAGTGCAGTAATCCGAGTTTACTAACAGTTCTTTTAAGGTTCCTCGGGTACACTGTCCAGGTGTCAGACTCCCGCGTCGCACTGCGTTTGCCAGGCAGGGGCTCAGCACTCCTTCAGGTAGATTAGAAGCACTTAACGGGACCCCCTTTCTTATGTTCCTTCCTTGACTGACTTCACGCGCTGGGTCTTCTCACTCCTGCCCTGCGCTCCCCACACACAGTCCCGATCGGGTGCTCTGAAGTCCCTTCTGGGCAACCTGGAGTTCCCGGACCTACTTGATGCCCTTCACGGCAGGGTGAGGCTGTGGCAACTGCACCATGGAAGTGCAAAAGCCTCCGGTTTTTCCAGCCGAGACCTGGAGTAACACGGCTGGTCCAGGGACCAGTTCCCTTCCTGCGGCCTGATCCCTCTGATTCTTGGCAGATTCGGGCGTATAGGTGCCGTCCTGCACTCACTGTACCCCCTGGGATCCCTTCTGTTCCCGGAGCATTCCTCCCTTGCTCCCACTCCTCTCCTGGGCCTCTCTCACTAGGCCCACAATGGAGCAGAGTTCCTGAAGAGACTCTGCTCCCCTCCTCTCCTTGCTACTCACTGGCTGAACTGCACTGCTCCAACTAAGATGGCTTCCTTTTTTATATCTATTCTCTAAGCGCTCCCCTGTCCTACGTCCTCCACCCACACCCACTACTGGTTCCCCCTCTCCTTGGTTCCCCCCACTCCAGCCAGGGACAGGGCAGCAAAAGAAGTGCATAATGCCCTTCCAGCCGGCCTGGAGTAGTGCAGTGTTGAGTGCAGGTGTTGGGGTCCCCGGCAGTAATAATCTTTAATAATAATAATCTTTATTCCGCAGCGCTTTACATACATTATTGTCGCTGTCCCCATCGGGGCTCACAATCTAGATTCCCTATCAGTATGTCTTTGGAGTGTGGGAGGAAACCGGAGAACCCGGAGGAAACCCACGCAAACACGGGGAGAACATACAAACTCCTTGCAGATGTTGTCCTTGGTGGGATTTGAACCCAGGACCCCAGCGCTGCAAGGCTGCAGTGCTAACCACTGCACCACCGTGCCACCGGCAGTACTTCCGCCTTACCTGAGAGAAGGAGATGCCACACTTCTGGGTGAGGTGCAGTACCTCTGTGGCGACTGAACCCTCAGGGGTGCCACAAAGTCATTGACCAGATGACCAGATGTCACATCCAATATTTCAGCCCTCAGCGGGAAGCTCATGTCCAGCAATGACTCCTCCACGGTTAGTACCACAGCCTCAGGCCTGACAGAGGCAGCGAGTATTGCGGCTGCAGTGTGCGTTTTCAAGGGCCCCCACTGTATATGCTGTGTGTTGTCTTCCAGGTTCCAGAATGGTCGAGGATGACCATGTCCAAAGAGGGAATGTAAGAGTGATGGACTGTTCTGCAGCATTCCTACCCTTGAAGGCAATAATCCCTTTATGTGTACAGTGCCATGCGGTTTTACGAGTAATGTAAATAACGATGTGTTTCTCTTACAGTGGCATGTAAAAGTTTAGGCCCCTTGGTAAAAAATGATTGTTATTGTGAACAGTAAAGCAAGTTGAAGATGAAATGATCTCTATAAAAGGGCTAAAGTTAAAGATGACACATTTCCTTTGTATTTTAGGCAAGAAAAAATCTTGTAATTTTTTACATTTTAAAAATTACACAAAGGAAAATGGGCTGATGCAAAAGTTTGGGCACCCTTGGAGATTTGTGTGCTCAGAAAACTTTCACCAAGGTTTCAGACCTTAATTAGCCTGTTAGAGTGCGGGCACATGGTCAGTAAACACTGCGGATTGGATGCAGCACACTTGCGCTGCGTGCAATCTGCAGCGCCCAGATGTTACAGCATAGTGGATGGGATTTATACAAATCCCATGTCCACTATGCGTCTCCGTGCTCCTGCAGCTCACCCGTGGAGACGGTCATGCAGTGCGTCTTCACAGACCGCAGCATGTCAATTTCTCTTGCAGAGACCCTAGTCTCCGCAAGAGAAATTATATCACTGTAATGTATAGGATGTGGTGAATCCGCATGGTTCATTGAACACATGCGGATTCACTTGCGTGCAGCGCTTTGGACGCAGCATAAAGTATGCTGCGTTCAAAGCGCAGCCAACACCGACCATCTGCACATACCCTAAAGGTTATGGCTTGTTCACTATCATTAGGAAAGGCCAGGTGATACAAATTTCCCAACTTTATAAAAACCCAGCCTCCTCTAACCTTGTGCCAAAAAACAGCAGCCATGGGTTCTTCTAAGCAGCTGTCTTGCACTCTGAAAATGAAAATGGTGGAGGCCCACAAAGCAAGAGTAGGCTATAAGAAAATAGCAAAGCGTTTTCAAGTTGCAATCTTATTGACGGCATCGCTCGTCACTGCAGGAACGTCCTCAGGCTACTGTCAGTGAGTTCCAGCTGGCGTGCTGAGCAGTTGCATACTCATGCAACCGCTCAACACACCAATCGGATGTAGCAGATCTGGGGATCATTGTTCGACATCATCAGTATGGATTATCTGCGGACAGGTGAGGATTACTTTGTTTTTTTATTTTTATGTGGATCTTAAGAAATGTGTAAAAGAGGGTCATTGAGTGTTTTGTTCAAATAAAGGTCTTTGCTCTGTGTGAGTTTTTTTACTTGAACAAATGGCGTTAGTAATCGGGATGTCTTATTCACGCCTCTCCATTACTAACCCCTGGGCTTGATGTCAGCAAACATCAAAGAGCTGACATCAACCCCAAAACCATTACCCCACTTGCCAATGCACCAGGGCAAGTGGGAAGAGCCGAGAATAAGCACCAGAATTTCTGGGGTGGCTGAGGGCTCATGTTATTAGTCAGGGAGGAGGCCAATATCCATGGTCCCTTCCCAGCCTTTTAATATCAGCCTGCAGGTGTCTGTTTAGCCTTTGCTGGTTATTAAAACTAGGTGGGACACCACATATTTTTTTTGGGGATACCCCCTTTTTAATACCATTAAAGGCTAAGCAGACAGCTGTGAGCTGTTATTAATAAGCTGGGAAGATCCATGAATAGCGGCCCCTTCCCAGATTGCCCACTGCTTTCCCTCAGCTGTTAAGAAAATTTAATGGACCCCATCCCATTTTTTCAAAAATAAACACCTAAATTTGTAAGGATGTAAAACAACGCCAAAATGTAGACTAAACTATATATGAATAGACAATATAAGGTCCTAAGTTTCTGGGCTAAGTCATCACTGCTATGGCCCTACTTATGTATTTGAAGTCCCCCTTTCTCAAAATCTTTCTAATAAATTTAATTTCCCCAAGATTATTGTGAAAATCATATACAGTGGGTAAGGAAAGTATTCTGACCCCTTTAAATGTTTCACTCTTTGTTTCAGTGCAGCCATTTGGTAAATTCTAAAAAGTTCCTTTTTTTTCTCATTAAAGTGCACTCTGCACCCCATCTTGACTGAAAAAAAAACAGAAATGTAGAAATCTTTGCAAATTTATTAATAAAGAAAAACTGAAATATCACATGGTCATAAGTATTCAGACCCTTTGCTCAGTATTGAGTAAAAGCACCCTTTTGAGCTAGTACAGCCATGAGTCTTCCTGGGAATGATGCAACAAGTTTTTCACGCCTGGATTTGGGGATCCTCTGCCATTCTTCCTTGCTGATCCTCTCCAGTTCCATCAGGTTGGATGCTGAACGTTGGTGGACAGCCATTTGCAGGTCTCTCCAGAGATGCTCAATTGGGTTTAGGTCAAGGCTCTGGCTGGGCCAGTCAAGAATGGTCACAGAGTTGTTCTGAAGCCACTCCTTTGTTATTTTAGCTTAGTGTTTAGGGTCATTGTCTTCTTGGAAGGTGAACATTCGGTCAAGTTTGAGATCCAGAGCACTCTGGAAGAGATTTTCATCCAGGATATCTCTGTACTTGGCCACATTCATGTTTCCTTCAATTGCAACCATCGTCCTTTCCCTGCAGCTGAAAAACACCCCCATAGTATGATGCTGCCACCACCATGTTTCACTGTTGGGATTGTATTGGGCAGGTGATGAGCAGTGCCTGGTTTTCTCCACACATACCGCTTAGAATTATCACCAAAAAGTTCTATCTTCGTCTCATCAGACCAGAGAATCTTATTTTTCTCATAGTCTGGGAGTCCTTCATGTGTTTTTGAGCAAACTCTATGTGGGCTTTTATATGTCTTGCACTGAGGAGAAGCTTCTGTCGGGCCACTCTGCCATAAAGGCCCTATTGGTGGAGGACTGCAGTGATAGTTGACTTTGTGCAACTTTATCTCATGTCCCTGCTGCATCTCTGGAGCTCAGCCACAGTGATCTTGGGGTTCTTCTTTACCTCTCTCACCAAGGCTTTTCTCCCACGATTGCTCAGTTTGGCTGGACGGCCAGGTCTAGGAAGACTTCTGGTGGTCCCAAACTTCTTCCATTTAAGGATTATGGAGCCCACTGTGCTCTTAGGAACCATGAGTAATGCAGAACTTCTTTTGTAACCTTGGCCAGATCTATGCCTTGCCACAATTCTGTCTCTGAGCTCCTTGGGCAGTTCCTTCGAGTTCATGATTCTCATTTGGACTGACATGCACTGTGAGCTGTGAGGTCTTATATAGACAGGTGTGTGCCTTTCCAAATCAAGTCCTACCAGTTTAATTAAACACAGCTGGACTCCAATTAAAGAGTAGAGCCATATCAAGGAAGATCACAAGGAAATGGACAGCATGTGACTTAAATATGAGTGTCTGAGCAAAGGGTCAGAATACTTATGACCATGTGATATTTCAGTTTTTCTTTTTTAATAAGTTTGCAAAAATTTCTACATTTCTGTTTATTTCAGTCAAGATGGGGTGCAGAGTGCACTTTAGTGAGAAAAAAAATGAACTTTTTAGAATTTACCAAATGACTATGTTCAGCTGCCAACCCGGCCACATGGCAGAGATGCAGATACACCCCCTGCACGCTGTGTGGCTGAGTCTGCTGAAGTGACGTCACACAGCGCAGCTGGAACTGATTCAGTCAGCCGGACAGGAGCCTGTGGATCGGAGACTTCAGTGGTCTCAGTCAGTATGAGGTCAGGAGGTCTGCAGTGAGGGGGAAGCGGGACTGTGCTCACCTTCTCATAAATTCACCCAGGATTCTATATTGTCCAATCAGAGGGCCAGCTGCTGGGGCTCCGTGTGAGTTATTGCAGGAGGCTGAACTTTCATGCAGATTAGGGTCCTCCTGTCAGTGCAAAAAGTTCAGTCTGGTGCAATAAATCACACTTAGTCCCAGCAGAGACCACAGACATCACAATACGAGACCCTGCACCGACTGATTACAGCTGAACCTACAGCACGTCATATTCTACTATATGGCCCCATATATAATATGTGAGGTCCTGTAGGCAGGTACAGGTGTGTTCAGTAATAATAATCTTTATTTTTATATAGCGCTAACATATTCCGCAGCGCTTTACATACATTATCGTCGCTGTCCCCATCGGGGCTCACAATCTAGATTCCCTATCAGTATGTCTTTGGAGTGTGGGAGGAAACTGGAGAACCCGGAGGAAACCCACGCAAACACGGGGAGAACATGCAAACTCCTTGCAGATGTTGTCCTTGGTGGGATTTGAACCCAGGACCCCAGCGCTGCAAGGCTGCAGTGCAGTGTATATCCCTGTACATAATATACCACATCTAGTATACAGATTAGCCTATCATCTACTGTGATACACACATCAGATGTTTTAAAAAAATACACATTACTATACAACATCAGATGTCTATAGTGACAGTATATTATATACTAGTCATGTATTCTAATATATATTGTATGCATGTGGTATATTGTGTGAACAGATGTTATGTACAGGTAATGTGTGTATAGTATATCTGAACTCTACCCATGTCTGGTATATATAATACTGTAACTACAAAGTTCAGCCCGCGGACTGAGACAGCCGAAGGGCTGAAAACTGTGGTGCACGGGCCACACCATACTCTCCCCTATCCCAATATCACTGCTATCTGCAGTGTGGTGAATACATTGGTGGAAGACGGAGCCACTGGCTCCTACTTCCACAGATCAGCTTTTGCGACTGACACAGCCAACATGATGTCATCACGACATCACATCTGCTGTGTGGAGAGTCAGCGCACCGGAGAAAAGAACAGACCGCGGGGGAACGAGAGCGAGGTGAGTATCTCTTCTTTTTTTTTTTTCGGATGTGCATGGAATGTGTGCCTGCATATAGGGGGCTATGTGAGGATTCATACTGTATATAGGAGGCTATGTGAGGGCTCATATAGTATATAGGAGGCTATGTGAGGGCTCATATAGTATATAGGAGGCTATGTGAGGGCTCATATAGTATATAGGAGGCTATGTGAGGGCTCATATAGTATATAGGAGGCTATGTGAGGGCTCATATAGTATATAGGAGGCTATGTGAGGGCTCATATAGTATATAGGAGGCTATGTGAGGGCTCATATAGTATATAGGAGGCTATGTGAGGGCTCACATTGTATATTGGAGGCTATGTGAGGCCTCACACTGTATATAAGAGGTTATGTGGGGCCTTACACTGTATATAGAAGGCTATGAGGGAATCATACTGTATATAGGAGGCTATTTGAGGGCTCATATTGTATATAGAGAGACTATGTGGGGGCTCACACTGTATATAGGAAGCTATGTGGATCTCATAATGTATATAAGAGGCCACGTGGGGTCTGACAATATATAGAGAGGCTATGTGGGGACTCACATTGTATAAAGGAGGCTATGTGGGACTCATACTGTACATAGGAGGCTATGTGGCGGCTAATAATATGTATACAGTAGAAGGCTATGTGGGGGCTCATACTGTATAAAGGAGGCTATGTGAGGACTCATACTGTACATAGGGGGCTCATACTATATATAGGAGGCTATATGCGGGCTCATACTGTACAAAGGAGGCTATGTGGCGGCTCATAATATGTATAGGAGGCTATGTGGGTCTCATACGGTATATAGGGGGCTATGTGGTGGCTAATACTGTATATAGGATGGAATATGAGGGCTCACACTGTATATAAGGGCTATGTGGTGGCTTACACTGTATATAGGGGCTATTTGGGGTGCATACTGTATGTAGGAATAATGTCTGTAATCTGCTGTGGAATTAATAGCACTATATACTGTACTTTTCAGATTATAGTACGCACTTTTCTCCTCCAAAAATTTTTGGGAAAATGGGGGTACGTCTTATAATCTGAATGTAGTTTACCGGGGCATTTGGGAGCGGCATTTTAGGGTCGCTGCTGCAGGAAGCTGGTGACGGCAGGAATGAGGCGATGCTGCGGGCCCCAGGCTGGGAAGGTGGGTGTCTGGCTGTGCGACGGGCTCTGTGCTTTCACAAAATGTCGGAGGAGCCCCCGCACTTTCCATGGTTTTCAATGCGGTGAACTTGGGGAAAAAAGGCCACCAGAGGCGGCGCATGTGCGGATTGAGATCGTGACACCGAGATCTTGTCTCCCGAGGTCTCAACCTAAGCATGTGCCGCCTCCGGTGGCCATTTTCCCTAAGTCTACAGCATTGAAAACCACGGGAAGTACAGGGGATCCGCCGGCATTTTGTGAAAGCACGGAGCCCGGCTCATCGTCGAACATCCCCCTCCCAGCCTGGGGTCCACAGCATCACCCCACTCCTGCCGCTGCCAACTTCCTGGAGCAGCGACTCTGCTCCACCACAGCAGCCCCCTTCCCTGGGTAATCTACCGTAAAAGCAGACTATAAGAAGCACCACCATTTTATTAAAAACATTTTTTTCCTATTTTTCTCACCAAAATTTGGGGTGCGTCTTATGATACGGTGCATTTTATAATCTGCAAAATATGGTTAGTAAAATAAATAAATAAATGGGGAGCTGTGTGGGGGCTCATACTATATACAGGGGGCTGTGTGTGTGCTCATATGGTATATAGGGGGGCTGTGTGGGGGCTCATACTGTATACAGGGGGCTGTGTGTGTGCTCATATGGTATATAGGGGAGCTGTGTGGGGGCTCATACTGTATACAGGGGGCTGTGTGTGTGCTCATATGGTATATAGGGGGATGTGTGTGGGCTCATACTGTATACAGGGGGCTGTGTGTGTGCTCATATGGTATATAGGGGGGCTGTGTGGGGGCTCATACTGTATACAGGGGGCTGTGTGTGTGCTCATATGGTATATAGGGGGATGTGTGGGGGCTCATACTGTATACAGGGGGCTGTGTGTGTGCTCATATGGTATATAGGGGGATGTGTGTGGGCTCATACTGTATACAGGGGGCTGTGTGTGTGCTCATATGGTATATAGGGGGGCTCATACTGTATACAGGGGGCTGTGTGTGTGCTCATATGGTATATAGGGGGATGTGTGTGGGCTCATACTGTATACAGGGGGCTGTGTGTGTGCTCATATGGTATATAGGGGAGCTGTGTGGGGGCTCATACTGTATACAGGGGGCTGTGTGTGTGCTCATATGGTATATAGGGGGATGTGTGTGGGCTCATACTGTATACAGGGGGCTGTGTGTGTGCTCATATGGTATATAGGGGAGCTGTGTGGGGGCTCATACTGTATACAGGGGGCTGTGTGTGTGCTCATATGGTATATAGGGGGGCTGTGTGTGGGCTCATACGGTATACAGGGGGATGTTGGCATACTTAATTCTGCTCAATATTAAGTGATATGAATATTATTTTATATTAATTGTAGTTAATATTAATATTGAGCCGAACTAATTTCAGCCTTTCAGCCTATTGGTTCAGGCCCCCACAACAGTTACGTTCTCTCATGTGGCCCCTCTGGAAAATGAATTGCCCACCCCTGATATATACCATCATTTATTATCCAGTATATAGCATCTGATGTCTGTATAACAGTATGTCCTATATCCCATCACATATTCTCCTGTATACTGGATGTCATATACTGTGCACAGACATCAGATGGTGCAGAGGAGAAGAAGTGACTGGTGTAATATCTAATGGCTGTACTCAAGGTGTAATGTGCACTAGTTACATATTAGCCTGTAGGTGGTATAATATATATACTATAGGCCCAGACATCCCATATTATATACAGGATAATAGGAGGCGGGTATAATATCCAGAGCTAACAAGCCTCCCCTATTCCCTGGGCCTGTCCCGATTTGAGGGCTCAGTCCCGGCCCGGCTCAGCTCTTCTCCCGGCAGGGGCGCTGCTGGGCACTGGGCTTTTCCTCCAGACACGCAGGCTTTCCATGCTGTGTGTGACCCCTTGTAGCTCCGCCTCCCGCTCTCTGCTCCTCCCCGGCATCAGGGCAGAGGAATTCTACTGTGCAGAGACCGCACAGCATGAGGAGGTGAGGGGTCAGGGGGCGGGGCCAAGTCTGCGGAGGACATGACAACAAGGTGCGGTCCTGAGGTGAGGGGGAGACCCGCAGCCTCTCCCATCTGTGGCTGCTGTTATTACAGGATGGGAGGGGGCTCATGCAATGTCACCAGCAGCTCTGCAGTCGGGACTAGGGGGGATGGGAAGGGGATTTAGGGACACTGCAGGGCTGACAGCTCTCCTGCGTACAGCCCATACTCTGCTGCTGATTGCAAACACCAGGCCCCACCACTGCCACTGGAGACATGATGGAGAAGAAGGGACTATATACATGTCATGTTGTGCCCGCTGTGTGTATGATGTCTGTGTGATGGTTGTGCCCGCTGTGTGTATGATGTCTGTGTGATGGTTGTGCCCGCTGTGTGTGTGATGTCTGTGTGATGGTTGTGCCCCGCTCTGTGTGTGATGTCTGTGTGATGGTTGTGTCCGCTGTGTGTGTGATGTCTGTGTGATGGTTGTGCCCGCTGTGTGTGTGATGGTTGTGCCCGCTGTGTGTGTGATGTCTGTGTGATGGTTGTGCCCGCTGTGTGTGTGATGTCTGTGTGATGGTTGTGCCCGCTGTGTGTGTGATGTCTGTGTGATGGTTGTGCCCGCTGTGTGTGTGATGTCTGTGTGAAGGTTGTGCCCGCTGTGTGTATGATGTCTGTGTGATGGTTGTGCCCGCTGTGTGTATGATGTCTGTGTGATGGTTGTGCATGCTGTGTGTATGATGTCCGTGTGATGGTTGTGCCCGCTGTGTGTATGATGTCCGTGTGATGGTTGTGCCCGCTGTGTGTATGATGTCCGTGTGATGGTTGTGCATGCTGTGTGTATGATGTCTGTGTGATGGTTGTGCCCGCTGTGTATGATGTCCGTGTGATAGTTGTGCCCGCTGTGTGTATGATGTCCGTGTGATGGTTGTGCCCGCTGTGTGTATGATGTCCGTGTGATGGTTGTGCCTGCTGTGTGTATGATGTCTGTGTGATGGTTGTGCCCGCTGTGTGTATGATGTCTGTGTGATGGTTGTGCCCGCTGTGTGTATGATGTCTGTGTGATTTTTAACATAGTGCTTTGAAATAGGGTGGGAGATTAATTTTCCCAAGGGGCCACATGAGAGACCGTGACTGTTGTGGAGTCCGAACCAATAGGTTCAAATTAATTCAGCTCAATATTAATATTAACATATTAATTATATTTTTTTGTATATTTATATTATCACTTAATATTGAGCAGATTTAAGTATGCTGACATCCCCCTATATACAGTATGAGCCCCCACACAACCCCGTACATACAGTATTAGCACACACCACCCCTACCTACAGTATGAGCCCTCGCATAGCCCCCAATATACAGTAAGAGCCACCACAAGAAAGCCAGATGTCGTATAATGAATCTACATAAAGATGAGAAAGTTCTGGCGGCTCCGACTGTGAATGAGGGAACAAAAAATAACCCTCAGGTCCCAACAAGAGATGAGCAGGACTCACAGATGAGGCCGCACTGCCCCGGAAGATAAGAGACTCATGGCCTCCAGTCCAGCCGCCAGGTAGCACTGACCCGGACCCCCGACTGGAGGCCCCGGAATCCATCTGCTCATCTCTAGTCCCAGCTGCCCTGGATACAGTGGACAGTCCTGGATTTGGGTCTGGGCCTTGCAGTCTCGGCCGTCTGCTGAATTTCCCTCACTACCAGCGCCCCTCTGACAACTCCTCCTGCCGGGCGAGAAAGATAATGGTAAATGGGCGTGGATTGGGGTGTGACCAGGGGCGAGGCCAAAATTTTCCACGCATAGCCTCTTTCTGTCCCCCTTTCTGTTCTTCAAAAGTTGAGAGGTATGAATATGTGATGTCTGTATCCCAGTATATCGCTTACCATCACATATTATGCTGTATACTGGATGTGATGGACTTTGATACAGGCATCCAATGTTATACAGAGGATAATATGTCACTGGTGTAATATCTGATGTCTGTGCTCATAGTGTGGTATATAACTGTCACATGCTATTCTGTATGTAATATCTGATGTATGTAGTCATAATATATCTTATTCCAGTACAGATGAGCGAATTGATTCGCAGGACACTGGTCAAACAGTCCCGTCAGTAGTCTGTGGCCACCAGACCAGAGCCCCGCGAGCCTCCTCCCACCTGCCGGCATCTCTGACTCCTCTTTTGATTATAGTCTTTGCATGATGTCATCTTTTTGGCGTGACACATACATGACCTTGTGCCTGGCTACAAATCAAAGGCAGAGAAAGAGAATGGTGTCAGGTAGGAGGCTGTCAGGGCTCCTATCCAGCAGCCACTGAATATTCATCTGACCATTGGATCAGGGTCCTGCAAATGAAGTTGCTCATCTCTATATATCAGTCATATATTCTCCTATGTATATTGTATTGTATGTGGTATAATATGTTCACTGTGTGCACAGACATCAGATGGGACACACATGATAATTAGTGACTCGTACATCATATACTATAATGTGGAGTTGACTTTTACATTGATGACTTGCTCGATCAAGTATGTAGGAAATAATACACAAAATAATAATTCCTAGGTATCTATCTGGCAGACCTGTGCTTATGTGTGGCCACCTTTAGGCTGTGTGCCAACTATGTGTTTTTTAAGCGTTTCCGCAACGGCAATTCCACTGCAGAAACGCTTAAAAACGCTTGGTAGAAGGTCTGCTATGTTCCCCAATGATAATCCGCATCTGCTGTGCACATGCTGCGGAAATTTCCGCTGCGGATTATCAATGCGGAAAAATCCGCCGCACTACCAATTATTTTGTGTAATCGCAGCGTTTTCACCGCCATTGACTTGCATTGAATTGCATAATATCCGCATGACTACATGTGCACATGCGGATATTTAGTGATTCAATGTGCAGATGGTACCCAGATTTGGAGAAGAAGAGACTCTCTTCCAGACCGGGTACCATAGTACCTGTAAAAAAAAATAATTAAAATAAAAAATATACATTATACTTACCTTCTGATGGCCCCCGGTCTCCATAGCGATGCGTCCTGGCTTCCTGGCAGCTCATGATGGTCTAAAAGGACCTGCCATGACGTCATTTAGTCATGTGACAGGTCACGCGACCGCTGACGTCGGTGGTCGCTTGACCCGTCACATGACTAAATGACGTCATGGCAGGTCCTTTTACACAACCGCGAGACACCGGGAAGACCGGACGCATCGGATAAGGAGACCAGGGGCCGTCAGAAGGTAAGTATAATATTTATTTTTTACCATTCTTTTACGGTCACACTATATAAATCCATACCGGTTGCATGGATTTATATAGTGTGACCAAGTTGTCAAGCACTTTCCAAGTGATGCTAAAATCGCTTGCAAAGCGCTTGACAACCCGCATGCGGAAATGCATGTGAAGAGCGCTTCACTTCTGCTTGTCCCTGGCAGGAAAACTCATAGAATCCGCATGCGTTTTTTCTGCCAGGGAGATGCAGAAACGCTCTGGAAAAATTCTCAGCATTTCTGCATTGTGGGCCCTTAGCCTTACTCTGTTTAGGAGTGTAGAAAAGCACAGCGTACCTTGGATTACTTGCATTACACCTCTAACAACCTAAATCCGTGTTATAGTGGTCAGACATTGTACATATTATGCTTATGTATTACCAGTTTTAAATGCTCACCTGAACTGGACCAAGTGCTGTCATTTTTCTCCACGGGCAGCACTTAGACAATACGTTTGTGTGAATATAGCCTATGAAGCAGCTGGTAATAAACATGTTGAAGGGGTTTTCTGCGAACAAAAGTATATTTTAATCAATAGATCTTGGAATAATAATAATAACTTCCACAATTGGATGTGTTTAAATAAAATGTCCCTGTGCTGAGATAATGTTATAAATGTGCCCCTGCTGTGTACTGTGTAATGGCTGTGTCTGACTGTGCAGGAACATGGTCTGATCATACCACAGCTACTGGGCAGGGGGGGAGAAAAAGAGTATATAGCATCGATTAAATCACTGCACACTCTAGTTTCAAGATGCAAACGATGGGTCAAAATGTTCATTTACTGTTGCATTATTCCCTGCACCTTAAATGTGTCTTATTGCATGTCTTCGAATAGACTTTAGTTTGCGTCATGAAACTAGAATGTGCGGTGATTTAATCTACGCCGATTCTGGGGATTCCACATCCTGTGTACCTGCACCTTGACCTACAGACTGTGTGCACGCTAATCATCTATATATAAAGAGAGTATATATACATTACAGCAGGGGATCACAGCTGAGTCTTTCTTTGAGCTAAAATATTGTTTAAAAACAGGCATTGAAATGTTTTACTCACAAAAAGAATCCTCTGTGATCCCCTGCTATCCTGCCTGTATCCTCTTTTTCTCCCCCCTGCCCAGGAGATGTGGTATGATCAGAACATGTTCCTGCACGGTCAGACACAGCCATTACACAGTACACAGCAGGGGCACATTTATAAGATTATCTCAGCACAGGAACATTATTATATCACATCCAATTGTGGAAATTATTATTACTCCAAGATCTATTGATTAAAATCTACTATTGTTTGTGGGAAAACGACCTTTAAGGATGGGCCGCTACTCATGGACCACTGCTGTGTGCTTGCCCCCAGGCTAAAATTTGCCAGCCAGCCCCTGCTAGCAGTGATATTAGAATACACACTATACATGTTATTACATACAGCATCCTTTACCTATAAAAATTGTATATAATCTCTTCCACTTTTCTTTCCAGTGGGTGTAGTGACAAGATTATGGAGCAGTTGCCGGGACCAGTGCCGCCGCGAGCGACAACAGGGTAGGAAGAGTGGTGATGTGGCTCTTAAAAAGAAAGGCCATACCTATATTATGACCGGCTCCAGTTTTTGACCCTAGTCCTAGATTTTCACCCCTAAGTGGCTATCTTTTTCAGTTTTATTTGTTGTAATGGTTTGATTATTATTTTGCATATTAAAAATGCTTTTTTCTCTGTCATCCCTGACCTTACAGATCTGACTGGACCAAAAAGGGAAATACCTATAGCTCGGAGGTGCTGGAAGTCAGAGAGGAATCTGAAATGGAGGCCGGAGCTGGGGGCCAGAAAGAAGAAGAGCCTGCGGAGAGCACCAGTACACCACAGCCCCTCGACACCTCCCCTCATGCACCAATAAGCCAGCATCGCTACCGCCCCACCATCACTGGCGTACTTGACATGGGAATACCTGTGAGTGATGATGATGAGAGTTTTTGTCTAAGCCTGGCCCGTTATTTCAGGCACGTTCCCTTTTTATTGAGGCTGCAGACCAGGGCTGCCCTCCAAATTGTTTTGTCTGCCGCTGCGCCACCAAATTCACAGATGGCCATCTTTTAATTCCTTGAAAGGTGGCAACTTTCTGAGGACAACAAAACCCGGTCAGCAGACCCACCATCACGGCAGCCACCACCTCCAGTGCCAGCATCACGGCAATCACCACCACCTCCAGTACCAGCATCACAGCAGCCATCACCACCACCTCCAGTCACAGCATCACAGCAACCACCACCAACTACAGTGGCACCATCACGGCAGCCACCTTCAGTGCCAGCATCTTGGCAGCCACCTCCATTACCAGGATCACGGCAGCCAACAACCCCCTCACCAGCATGTCTCTTGCCCCAATCACCCTTGTCTTGTTGGCATGATGGCCAAAACACAGAAGACAAGGCCAGACAAAGATCTGAGATACAGGATTTGTGTGCTGAGATGCCGCCACAGTCACTGAAAGGTGTTACATAGATGCGTATTATATGGACGCTATATGGATGGCATAAGCATGGTCCGTTTGCTGTGCTTTTTTTTTCTCGCACACATTGACTTGCATTGGCGCTGGGAAAAAAAAAATCACAGATGAACACATAATCATTCAATAACAGGAGTCAGAGTGCAATCCAATTTTTTGTTATCAGATTGCACTCGTGTGATTTATACGCAGATGAGTATGAGCCCTTAGACTCAGCCAAAAGATTGTAGACATAGAGTATATCTTATTGCTCTAATAGGCATCTAGTCATTCAACAGAGGCCATTAACTATATATTCTACATGCAGGGCTTGTGAATTGTCCATTATTAAAATAAACAGTATATAAAAAGCAGTGCAGGAGGCAGCAGTGAAGGACATGACAAATATTAATAACAATATGTAAAATAATCACAGGCTGCAATTACCCACCATATTTTTTCTTAAACCATGAAATCAACTTTTTCTTGCGGTTGTAAATTTGAAATGACAGTGATAGCTATTATGACATCACAAGGCACATGACATCATAGACATCACAATTGGAATAGAATGTATAAATTTCTACACTGCTGCCATCTTGTGTCACTATAACCTGACAGCTGAGAGAGAACGAGTCCAGGTAAGTAGCTCTTTACTTTTAAGCTTTGGTATACTTATAATGTATCCACCGGATTTATCATGGATTGCCGGGAACACTCTGTAATAAGACATTTTCAGGACAACCCCTTGTCTAAATGAGAAATTGCTGACGATAGGTGGGTGGGGGAGGTCAAGTTGGGACATCTTTATGGGGCTCCATTTTTGGGTAGTTTTGCCATTTATGTGGACAAATTATTTTATTATCATTCTCTGTTCTCAGATCTTTGGTTCCTATTGAATTAGGGGCTGACATTGGAGTTGTAGTTTAACCCCTTTAAAGCTCAAGACGTACTAATACGTATCTGTGCCATGGGACTTAAGAGCCTGATACGTATTAGTACGTCTTTGCGATCGCGCCCGCACACAGGTTGTGCGGGCGCGATCGCCGCCGGGTGTCAGCCGATTGTCGCAGCTGAGTCGATCGCAGCATTGCGGGGGCAAGGGGAGGTGATCGGGATACTCACCTCTCCTGCCGGCGTCCAGCGATGTCTGCCGCGGCTTCCTGGATGTTGCCATGACGACCCGATGTCGTCATGACAACATCTGGGTCACCAGACAGCAGGAAGATATTTTGGCATGCGCAGTGCATGACCAAAGTATCTTCTGCATTTGCAGCGCTGACAGCCTGTATAGCACAGGGCTGGTGCTCCATCCATATGCTATACAGGCGATCAGAATAAAAAAAGTGAAAGTCCCATAGTGGGACAAAGAATAAAAGTAAAAAAAGTGTCAGAAAGTGAAGAAAAAAAAAAATAAAAAAAAATAATCCACCAAAAATAAAAATATAATGTACCCATCAATAAATATTATTATGAAAAAAAAAACAATAAAAGTACACATATTTGGTATCGCCGCGTCCGGAATGACCTGACCTATAAAATTGTCCCACTAGTTAGCCCCTTCAGTGAACATGGTAAAAAAATAAAATAAAAAATGAAGCAAAAAACAATGCTTTATCATCATACCGCCAAACAAAAAATGGAATAACATGCGATCAAAAAGACGAATATAAATAATAATGATACCACTGAAAACGTCATCTTGTCCCGCAAAAAACAAGCCGCCATACAGCTCCATCAGCCTAAAAATAAAAAAGTTATAGCTCTCAGAATAAAGCGATGCAAAAAAATTATTTTTTCTATAAAATAGCTTTTATTGTGTAAAAGCGCCAAAACATAGAAAATCAATATAAATGTGGTACCACTGTAAACGTACTGACCCAAAGAATAAAGCTACCTTATCAATTTTACCACACGCGGAACAGCATAAAAAAAAACAAAAAACAATTCCTGAATTGTTGGTTTTTGATTATTCTGCCTCCCAAAAATTGGAATAGAGAGTGATCAAAATATGTCACGTGCCTGAAAATGGCACCAATAAAAACGTCAACTCATCCCGCAAAAAACAAGATGTCACATGACTCTGTCGACCAAAATATGGAAAAATTATAGCTCTCAAAATATGGCGATGTAAAACTAGATTTTACTAAAGAATGCGTCTTTTAGTGTGTGACAGCTGTCAATCATAAAAACCCGATATGATTCTGGTATCGCTGTAATCGCATTGACTCGAAGAATAAAGTTGTCTAAACGGCGTAAAATATAAACTCTAGGGTTAGGGTTGTGGTAGGGTTAGGGTTGGGGTTAGGGTTAGGGCTAGGGTTAGGGTTGGGCTAGGCCTGAGAGGATGAGATCCGCCCCTATCACTGGGCAAGAAGCCAAAAGCACAAAATAAAAAGAGAAATCCTACTTCCTCCTTCAGGAGGACCCGGAGTGGGCAAACCCAACACGAGACACCGGGCTAGAGGCCAACCACGACAAAAGCTTTAAAGGGAATCTGTCACCCCCTAGGACTTATCAGACCTCTAATATGGGCATAAAAGTTATAGAAATGTAAATCTATACATACTTCTATGGCCCATATTAGAGGTCTGCTTGCTTTGAAATATCCTGGCTCCGGCCTGCTCTCGCTCTGGCCTGCCTTTGCCCTGGCTCTGTCCTGCTCTCGCTCTGACTCTGGCCTGCTCTCGCACTGGCTCCGGCCTGCTCTCGCCTTGTCTCCGGCCTGCTCTCGCCTTGTCTCCGGCCTGCTCTCGCTCTGGCTCCGGCCTGCTCTCGCTCTGGCCTGCCCTTGCCTTGGCTTCGGCCTGCTCTCGCCCTGACTCCGGCCTGCTCTCATTTTGGCTCTGGCGTGCCCTCGCCCTGACTCCGGCCTGCTCTCGTTCTGGCTCTGGCCTGCCCTCGCCCTGGCTCCGGCCTGCTCTCGCTCTGGCTTCAGCCTGCTCTCGCTCTGGCCTGCCCTTGCCTTGGCTTCGGCCTGCTCTCGCCCTGAATCTGGCCTGCTCTCATTTTGGCTCCGGCCTGCCCTCGCCCTGGCTCCGGCCTGCTCTCGTTCTGGCTCTGGCCTGCTCTCGCTCTGGCTCTCGCCTGCCCTCGCCGTGGCTCCGTCCTGCCCTCGCCGTGGCTCCGGCCTGCCCTCGCCCTGGCTCCGGCCTGCCCTCGCCCTGGCTCCGGCCTGCCCTCGCCCTGGCTCCGGCCTGCTCTCGCTCTGGCTCCGGCTTGCTCTCTCTCTGGCTCCGGCCTGCCCTCGCTCTAGCTCCGGCCTGCCCTCGCCCTGGCTCCGGCCTGCTCTCGCTCTGGCTCTGGCCTGCCCTCGCCCAGGCTCTGGCCTGCTCTGGCTCTGGCCTGCCCTCGCCCAGGCTCTGGCCTGCCCTCGCCCTGGTTCCGGCCTGCTCTGTCTCTTGCCTTCCCCCGCGCCTGCTCTGTCTCTTGCCTTCCCCCGCGCCGTCTCTGGTCTGCCCTCGCTCTAGCTCTGGCCTGCCCTCGCCCTTGCTCCAGCCTGCTCTAGCTCTGGCTCCGTCCTGCCCTCGCCCTGGCCTGCCCTCGCCCTGGCTCCGGCCTGCTCTCGCTCTGGCTCCGGCCTGCTCTCGCTCTGGCCTGCTCTCGCTCTGGCTCCGGCCTGCCCTCGCTCTGGCCTGCCCTCGCCCTGGTTCCGGCGTGCTCTCGCTCTGACTCTGGCCTGAACTCGCCCTGGTTCCGGCGTGCTCTCACTCTGGCTCTTGCCTGCCCTCGCCCTGGCTCCGGCCTGCTCTCGCTCTGGCTCTTGCCTGCCCTCGCCCTGGCTCCGGCCTGCTCTCGCTCTGGCTCTTGCCTACCCTCGCCTTGGCTCCGGCCTGCTCTTGCTCTTGCTCCGGCCTGCCCTCGACTCGGCTCCGGCCTGCTCTCTCCCTGGCTCTTTCCTGCTCTCGCCTTGGGACCGGTCTGCCCTCTCCCTGGCTCCTGCCTGCTCTCGCTCTGGCCTGCTCTCGCTCTGGCTCTGGCCTGCCCTCGCCCAGGCTCTGGCCTGCCCTCGCCCAGGCTCTGGCCTGCTCTGGCTCTGGCCTGCCCTCGCCCTGGTTCCGGCCTGCTCTGTCTCTTGCCTTCCCCCGCGCCGTCTCTGGTCTGCCCTCGCTCTAGCTCTGGCCTGCCCTCGCCCTTGCTCCAGCCTGCTCTCGCTCTGGCTCCGTCCTGCCCTCGCCCTGGCTCCGGCCTGCCCTCGCCCTGGCTCCGGCCTGCTCTCGCTCTGGCTCCGGCCTGCTCTCGCTCTGGCCTGCTCTCGCTCTGGCTCAGGCCTGCCCTCGCTCTGGCCTGCCCTCGCCCTGGTTCCGGCGTGCTCTCGCTCTGACTCTGGCCTGAACTCGCCCTGGTTCCGGCCTGCTCTCGCTCTGGCTCTTGCCTACCCTCGCCTTGGCTCCGGCCTGCTCTTGCTCTTGCTCCGGCCTGCCCTCGACTCGGCTCCGGCCTGCTCTCTCCCTGGTTCTTTCCTGCTCTCGCCTTGGGACCGGTCTGCCCTCTCCCTGGCTCCTGCCTGCTCTCGCTCTGGCTCCGGCCTGCTCTCGCTCTGGCCTGCTCTCGCTCTGGTTCTGGCCTCCTCTTGCCTCGGCTCCGGCCTGCTCTCGCTCTGGCTCCGGCCTGCCCTCTCCTTGGCTCCGGCCTGCTCTCGCTCTAGCTCGCGCCTGCCCTAGCCTTGTCTCTGGCCTACTCTCTCTCTGGCTCTGGCCTGCCCTCGCACTGGTTCCGGCCTGCTCTCGCTCTGGCCTTCTCTCTCTCTTGCCTGCCCTCTCCTTGGCTCTGGCCTGCTCTGGCTCTGACTTTGATCTGCCCTCGCCTTTGCTCCGGCCTCCTCTCGCTCTGGCTACGGCCTGTTCTCGCTCTGGCTTCGGCCTGCCCTCGCTCTGGCTTCGGCCTGCCCTCGCCCTGGCTTCGGCCTGCCCTCGCCCTGGCTTCGGCCTGCCCTTGCTCTGGCTTCGGCCTGCCCTTGCTCTGGCTCTGGCCAGCCCTCGCCTTGGCTCCGGCCAGCTCCTGCTCTGGCTCCGGCCTGCCCTCGCCTTGCCTCCGGCCTGCCCTCGCCTTGCCTCCGGCCTGCCCTCGCCTTGCCTCCGGCCTGCCCTCGCCTTGGCTCCGGCCTGCCCTCGCCTTGCCTCCGGCCTGCCCTCGCCTTGGCTCCGGCCTGCTCTCGCCCTAGGTCCGCTCTGCCCTCGCCCTGGCTCCGGCCTGCCCTGTATCTGCCTCCGGCATGCCCTCGCTCTGGCTCCGGCCTGCCCTCGCCCTGGCTCCGGCCTGTTCTCGGTCTAGCTCTGGCCTGCCCTCGCCCTGGCTCCGGGCTGCCCTCGCCTTGGCTCCGGCCTGCTCTCGCTCTGGCTCCGGCCTGCCCTCGCTCTGGCTCCGGCCTGCCCTCGCTCTGGCTCCGGCCTGCTGTCGCCCTGGCTCCGGCATTCTCTCGCTCTGGTTTCGGCCTGCCGTCGCCTTGGATCCGGCCTGCTCTCGCTCTGGCTCTGAACTGCTCTCCCTCTGGCTCTGGCCTGCCCTCGCCCTGGCTCCGGCCTGCTCTCTCTCTGGCTCTGGCCTGCCCTTGCCCTGGCTCTGGCCTACTCTCACTCTGGCTCTGGCCCCGCCCTTTCTCCTGCCTGCGCTCGCCCTGGTTCCGGCCTGCCCTTGCTTGGTCTGGCCTTCTCTATCTCTGGCTCCAGCCTGCCCTTGCCTTGGCTCTGGCCTACCCTCGCCTTGACTCCGGACTGCTCTCGCCTTGGCTCTGGCCTGCTCTCGCTCTGGCTACTGCCTGCCCTCTCTCTGACTCCGGCTTGCCCTTGCTCTGGCTCCGGCCAGCCCTCGCATTGGCTCTTGCCTGCTCTCACCCTGGCTCTTGCCTGCTCTCGCTCTGGCTCTGTCTTGCCCTGGCTCCGGCCTGCTCTCGCTCTGGCCTGCCCTAGCCCTGGCTTCGGCCTACTCTCGCTCTGGCTCTTGCCTGCTCTCTCTCTGGCCTCGCGCTGTCTCCGGCCTCCTCTCGCCCTGGTTCCGGCCTGCCCTTGCCTTGGCTCTGGCCTTCTCTCGCTCTGGCCTGCCCTTGCCTTGGCTCTGGCCTACTCTCGCTCTGGCCTGCCCTCGCCCTGGCTCTAGCCTGCACTCGCTCTGGCCTGCTCTCTCTCTGGCCTGCTCTCTCTCTGGCGTGCCCTCGCTTTGGCTCTGGCCTGCTCTCGCTCTGACTCTGGCCTGCCCTCGCCCTGGCTCCGGCCTGCTCTGGATCTGTCTCTGGCCTGCCTTCGCCATGGCTCCGGCCTGCTCTCGCTCTGGCCTGCCCTCACCTTGGCTCTGGCCTGCCCTCACCTTGGCTCCGGCCTACTCTCGCCTTGGCTCCGGCCTGCTCTTGCTCTGGCTCCAGCCTGCCCTCGTCCTGGCTCCGGCCTGCTCTTGCTTTGGCTCTGGCCTGCCCTCGCCCTGGCTCCGGACTGCTCTTGCTCTGGCCTGCCCTAGTCTTGACTCCGGCCTGCTCTCGCTCTGGTTCTGGCCTGCCTTCGCCTTGGCTCCGGCCTGCCCTCGCTCTGGCTCAAGCCTGCTCTACCTCTGGCTGTGGCCTGCCCTTTCCTTGGCTCCGGACTGCTCTCGCTCTGGCTCTGGCCTGCTTTTGCTCTGGCTCTGGCCTGCCCTCGACTTGGTTCCGGCCTGCACTTGCTCTGGCTCTGGCCTGTCCTCTCTTTCCTCCGACCTGCTCTCGCTCTGGCCTGCCCTCGCTTTGGCTCCGGCCTGCCCTCGTCTTGGCTCCGGCCTGCTCTCGCTCTGGCTCTGGCCTGCCTTTGCCTTTGCTTCGGCCTGCTCTCGCTCTGGCTCTGGCCTGCTCTTTCTCTGGCTCTAGCCTGCCTTCGCCTTGGCTCCGGGCTGCTCTCTCTCTGGCTCTGGCCTGCTCTCGCTTTGGCTCTGGCCCTTGCCTGGGCTCCGGCCTGCTCTCCCTCTGGCCTGCTCTTGCTCTGGCCTACCCTGGCTCTGCCTCTGGCCTGCCCTCGCCTTGGCTGCGGCCTGCTCTCGCCTTGGCTCCAGCCTGCTCTCGCTCTAGCTCCGTCCTGCCCTCGCCCTGGCTCCACTATGCCAGAGCTCGGGCTCTGGCCTGCCCTCGCCTTGGCTACGTTCTGCTCTCTCCCTGGCTCTGAACTGCTCTCGCTCTGGCTTTGGCCTTCCCTCGCTCTGGCTCTGGCCTGCCCTTCCTTGCCTTGGCTCCGGACTGCTCTCGCTCTGGCTCTGGCCTGCTCTCGCTCTGGCCTTCCCTCGCCTTGGCTCTGGCCTGCTCTTGCCCTGGCTCCGGCCTGCTCTTGCCCTGGCTCCGGCCTGCTCTTGCACTGGCTCCGGCCTGCTCTCGCTCTGGCTCTGGCCTGCCCTCGCCCTGGCTCCGGCCTGCCGTCGCTCTGCCTCTGGCCTGCCCTCGCCATGGCTCTGGCCTCCTCTCGCCCTGGTTCCAGCCTGCTCTCGCTCTGGCCTGCCCTTGCCTTGGTTGGCTCTGGCTCTGGCCTTGCCCTGGCTCCGGCCTGTTTTCGCCCTGGTTCCGGCCTGCCCTTGCCTTGACTCCGTCCGGCCTTCTCTCGCTCTGGCTCTGGCCCACTCTCGCTCTGGCCTGCCCTCGACCTGGCTCCGGTCTGCTCTCGTTCTGGCTCTGGCCTGCTCTCGCTCTGGCGTGCCCTCGCCTTGGCTCCGGCCTGCTCCCGCTCTGACTCTGGCCTGCCCTCGCCCTGGCTCCGGCCTGCTTTGGATCTGGCTCTGGCCTGCCCTCGCCCTGGCTCCGGCCTGCTCTCGCCCTGGCTCCGGCCTACTCTCGCTCTGGCTCTGACCTGCTCTCGCTCTGGCTCTGACATGCCCTCGCCTTGGCTCCGGCCTGCTCTCGCCTTGGCTCCGGCCTGCTCTTGCTTTGGCTCCGGCCTGCCCTCGCCTTGGCTCCAGCCTGCCCTCGCCCTGGCTCCGGCCTGCCCTTGCTCTGTCTGGCTCCAGTCAGCCTTCACCTTGGCTTTGGCCTGCTCTCGCCCTGTCTCCGCCTGCTCTTGCTCTAGCTCTGGCCTGCCCTCATCCTGGATCCGGCCTGCTCCTCGCCCTTGCTCTTGCTTGCTCTGGCTCTTACCTGTTCTTTCCTTGTCTCCGGCCTGCTCTCGCACTGGCTCCGGCCTGCCCTCGTCCTGGCTCTGGCCTGCTATCTCTCTGGCTCCTGCCTGCCCTCGCCTTGGTTCCTGCCTGTTCTCGCCCTGGATACGACCTAGAGCCTTACCGGCCTGCTCTCGCTCTGGTTCCAGCCTGCCCTTCCTTACCTTGGCTCATGCCTGCTCTCTATCTGGCCTGCCCACAACTTGACTCCGGCCTGCTCTTGCTCTGGCTCCGGCCTGCCCTTGCTCTGGCTCCGGCCTGCCCTCGCTCTGGCTCCGGCCTGCCCTCGCTCTGGCCTACCCTCGCCTTGACTCCAGTGTGCTATCACTCTGGCTCCAGCCTGCCCTCGCCCTGGCTCCAGCCTGCTCTGGCTCTGGCCTGCCCTCGCCCTGGCTCCGGCCTGCCGTCTCTCTGCCTCTGGCCTGCCCTCGCCATGGCTCCGGCCTCCTCTCGCCCTGGCTCCAGCCTGCTCTCGCTCTGGCCTGCCCTTGCCTTGGCTCCGGCCTGCTCTCGCCCTGTCTCTTGCTTGCTCTCGCTCTGGCTCTGGCCTGTCCTCTCCTTGGCTCCGGCCTGCTCTCGCACTGGCTCCGGCCTGCCCTCGTCCTGGCTCCGTCCTGCTCTCGCCCTGGGTCCGGCCTACTCTCGCCTTGGCTCCGTCCGGCCTGCTCTCGCCTTGGCTCCGGCCTTGGCTCCTACCTGTTCTTGCCCTGGTTCCGGCCTGCATTCTCCTTGGCTCCGGCCTGCTCTCTCTCTCGTTCCGGCCTGCCCTTGCTGTGGCTCATGCCTGCTGTATATCTGGTCTGACCTCAACTTGGCTCTGTCCTGCTCTAGCTCTGGCTCTGGCCTGCCCTCGCTCTGGCCTACTCGCTCCGGCTCCGGCCTACTCGCTCCGGCCTGCCCCCTTGCCTTGGCTGTGGCCTACCCTCGCCTTGACTCCGGCCTGCTCTTGCCTTGCCTTGCCTCCGGCCTGCTCTCGCTCTGGCTACGGCCTGCCCTCGACCTGGCTCCGGCCTGCTCTCTCTCTGGCTCTGGCCTGCCCATGCCTTGGCTCCGGCCTGCTATCTCTCTGGCTCTGGCCTGCCCTTGACTTAGCTCCGGCCTGCTCTCGCTCAGAGCTGGCCTGCCCTTGCTCTGGCTCCGGCCAGCTCTTTCATTGGCTCCGGCCTGCTCTCGCCCTGCCTCCGACCTTCTCTGGCTTTGGCTCTGGCCTGCCCTCGCCCTGGCTCCGGCCTGCTCTCTCTCTGGCTCTGGCCTGCCCATGCCTTGGCTCCGGCCTGCTATCTCTCTGGCTCTGGCCTGCCCTTGACTTAGCTCCGGCCTGCTCTCGCTCTGACTCTGACCTGCCCTCGCCCTGGCTCTGGCCTACCCTCCCTCACCTTGGCCGGCCTGCTCTCGCCTTGGCTCCAGCCTGCTCTCGCCTTGGCTCCGGCCTGCTCTTGCTTTGGCTCCGGCCTGCCCTCGCCTTGGCTCCGGCCTGCCCTCGCCCTGGCTCCGGCCTGCCCTTGCTCTAGCTCTGGCCTGCCCTCATCCTGGATCCGGCCTGCTCCTCGCCCTTGCTCTTGCTTGCTCTGGCTCTTGCCTGTTCTTTCCTTGTCTCCGGCCTGCTCTCGCACTGGCTCCGGCCTGCCCTCGTCCTGGCTCCGGCCTGCTCTCGCTCTGACTCTGGCCTGCTATCTCTCTGGCTCCTGCCTGCCCTCGCCTTGGCTCCTGCCCGTTCTCGCCCTGGATACGACCTAGAGCCTTACCGGCCTGCTCTCTCTCTGGTTCCAGCCTGCCCTTACCTTGGCTCATGCCTGCTCTCTATCTGGCCTGCCCTCAACTTGACTCCGGCCTGCTCTTGCTCTGGCTCCGGCCTGCCCTCGCTCTGGCCTGCCCTCGCCTTGGCTCCAGTGTGCTATCGCTCTGGCTCCAGCCTGCCCTCGCCCTGGCTCTGTCCTGCTCTGGCTCTGGCCTGCCCTCGCCCTGGCTACGGCCTGCCGTCGCTCTGCCTCTGGCCTGCCCTCGCCATGGCTCCGGCCTCCTCTCGCCCTGGCTCCAGCCTGCTCTTGCTCTGGCCTGCCCTTGCCTTGGCTCCGGCCTGCTCTCGCCCTGTCTCTTGCTTGCTCTTGCTCTGGCTCTGGCCTGTCCTCTCCTTGGCTCCGGCCTGCTCTCGCACTGGCTCCGGCCTGCCCTCGTCCTGTCTCCGGCCTGCTCTCGCTCTGTCCTGCTCTCGCCCTGGGTCCGGCCTACTCTCGCCTTGGCTCCGGCCGGCCTGCTCTCGCCTTGGCTCCGGCCTATCTCTCTGGCTCCGGCCTGCCCTCGCCTTGGCTCCTGCCTGTTCTTGCCCTGGTTCCGACCTGCATTCTCCTTGGCTCCGGCCTGCTCTCTCTCTGGTTCCGGCCTGCCCTTGCTGTGGCTCATGCCTGCTCTATATCTTGTCTGACCTCAACTTGGCTCTTCTAGCTCTGGCTCTGGCCTGCCCTCGCTCTGGCTCCGGCCTACTCTCGCTCCGGCCTGCCCCCTTGCCTTGGCTGTGGCCTACCCTCGCCTTGACTCCGGCCTGCTCTCGCCTTGCCTCCGGCCTGCTCTCGCTCTGGCTACGGCCTGCCCTCGCCCTGACTCCGGCCTGCCCTTGCTCTGGCTCCGGCCAGCTCTCGCATTGGCTCCGGCCTGCTCTCGCCCTGCCTCCGACCTTCTCTGGCTCTGGCCTGCCCTCTCCCTGGCTCCGGCCTGCTCTCTCTCTGGCTCTGGCCTGCCCCCATGCCTTGGCTCCGGCCTGCTATCTCTCTGGCTCTGGCCTGCCCTTGACTTAGCTCCGGCCTGCTCTCGCTCTGACTCTGACCTGCCCTCGCCCTGGCTCTGGCCTACCCTCACCTTGGCCGGCCTGCTCTCACTCTCGCTCTGGCTCCTGCCTGCCCTCGCTCTGGCTCCTGCCTGCCCTCGCCTTGACTCCGGCCTGCCCTTGCTCTGGCTCCGGCCAGCCCTCGCATTGGCTCTTGCCTGCTCTCGCCATAGCTCCGACCTGCTGTCTCTCTGGCTCTGGCCTGCCCTTGCCTTGGCTCTGGCCTGCCCTTGCCTTGGCTCTGGCCTGCTCTCGCTCTGGCTCTGTCCTGCCCTTGCCTTGGCTCCGGCCTGCTCTTGCCCTGGCTCCGGCATGCTCTCGCTCTGGCTCTGGCCTGCCCTCGCACTGGCTCTGGCCTGCCCTCGCACTGGCTCTGGCCTGCCCTTGCCCTGTCTCCGGCCTGCTCTCGCTCTGGCTCTGGCCTGCCCTCGCACTGGCTCTGGCCTGCTCTCTCTGGCTCTGGCCTGCCCTTGCCCTGTCTCCGGTCTGCTCTCGCTCTGGCCTGCTCTCTCAGGCCTCGCCCTGTCTTCGGCCTCCTCTCGCCCTGGTTCCGGCCTGCCCTTGCCTTGGCTTGGGCCTTCTCTCGCTCTGGCTCTCGCCTGCCCTTGCCTTGGCTCTGGCCTACGAGATCTCGCTCTGGTTCTGGCCTGCCCTCGCCCTGGCTCCGGCCTGCTCTCGCTCTGGCCTGCTCTCGCTCTGGCGTGCCCTCACTTTGGCTCCGGCCTGCTCTCTCTCTGGCTCTGGCCTGCCCTCGCCCTGGCTCCGGAATGTTCTCGCCTTCGCTCCAGCCTGCTATCGCTCTGGCTCTAGCCTGCCCGAGCTCTCTCTGGCTCTGGCTTGCGCCTTGACTCCGGCCTGCTCTGACTCTGGCTCGGGCCAGCCCTTGCCCTGGCTCGGGCCAGCCCTTGCCCTGGCTCTGGCCTGCTCTCGCCCTGGCTGCGGCCTGCTCTCGCCCTGGCTCTGGCCTGCTCTTGCTCTGGCTCTGGCCTGCTCTTGACCTCGTTCCGGCGTGCCCTTGCCTTGGCTCTAGCCTTCTCTTGCTCTGGCTCTGGCCTGCCCTTGCCTTGGCTCTGGCTCTGGCCTGCCGTTGCCCTGGCTCCGGCCTGCTCTCGATCTGCCTCTGGCCTGCTCTCGCTCTGGCCTGCCCCTGACTTTGCTCCGGCTTGCTCCCGCTCTGGCCTGCCCTCGCCTTGGCTCCGGACTGCTCTCGCTTTGGCTCTGGCCTGCCCTTGCTTGGCTCCGTCTGGCCTGCTCTCGCTCTGGCACTGGCCTGCCCTCGCTCTGGCTCTGGCCTGCCCTCGCCTTGTCTCCGGTCTGATCTGACTCTGGCTCTGGCCTGCCCTCGCCCTGCTCTCGCCTTGACTCCGGCCTGCTCTCGCCCTGGCTCTGGCCTGCTCTCACCCTGGTTCCGGCTGCCCTTGCCTTGGCTCCGGCCTTCTTTCTCTCTGGCTCTGGCCTGCCCTTGCCTTGGCTCTGGCCAAATCTCGCTCTGGCCAAGGCGAAGGCAGGCCAGAGCCACAGCGAGAGCAGGCCAGAGCCTGAGCGAGAGCAGGCCGGAGCCAAGGCAAAGGCAGGCTGGAGCCAGAGCGATAGCAGGCCGTAGCCATGGCAAAGGCAGGCCGGACAGATCCAAGGCGAGGGGACAGGCCGAAACCAGAGCGAGAGAATGCCGAGGGCAGGCCAGAGCAAGAACAGGCCGGAGACAGGGCGAGGGCAGGCCGGAGCCAGAGCGAGGGCAGGCCGGAGCCAGGGAAAGGGCAGGCCGGAGCCAGAGCGAGAGCAAGCCGGAGCCAGGGCGAGGGCAGGCCAGAGCCGGAGCTGGCCGCAGCCAAGGCGAGGGCTGGCCGGAGGCAGAGCCAGGGTAGGCCCGAGCAAGAGCAGGCCGGAGCCAAGGCAAGGACAACCAAGAGCGAGAGCAGTCCTGAGCGAGAGCAGTCCGAAGCCAAGGCGAAGGCAGGCCAGAGCAGGTGCTGGCCGTATCCAAGGCGAGGGCTGGCCGGAGCCAGAGCAAGGGCAGGCCGGAGCTAGGGCGAGGGAAGGCCTAAGCCAGAGCGAGAGCAGGCTGGAGCCAGGGCGAGAGCATGCCGGATGGAACCAAGGCGAGGGCAGTCCGGAGCCAGAGCGAGAGCAGTCCGTAGCCAGGACGAGAGCAGGCCAGAGCCAGCGCGAGAGCAGGCCCGAGCAAGAGCCAGAGCAGGCGGCCAGGGTGAGGGCAGACCAGAGTGAGAGCGAGAGCAGGCCGGACGGCCAAGGCGAGGCCAGAGCCAGAGCAAGAGCAGGCCATAGCGAGAGTATGCCGGAGCCAGGGTGACGGCAGGCCAGAGCCAGAGAGAGAGTAGGCCAGAGCCATGGCGACGAGCAGGACGGAGCCAAGGCGAGGGCAGGCCGGAGCCCGAGCTATGGCATAGCGGAGCCAGGGTGAGGGCAGTACTTAGCTAGAGCGAGAGCAGGCCGGAGCTAAGGCAAGGACAGGCCAGAGGCAGAGAGCCAGGGTAGCGCCAGAGCTAGAGCAGGCCAGAGCGAGAGCAAGCTGGAGCCAAGGCAAGGACAGGCCCAAGCCAGAGCGAGAGCAGGCCAGAGCAAGAGCAGTCCGGAGCCAAGGCGAAGAAGGCAGGCCAGAGCCATAGTGAGAGCAGGCCAGAACGAGAGCAGGCAGGAGCCAAGGCGAAGGCAGGCCGGGGCAAGAGGAGGTGTTGGCCGGAGCCAAGACGAGGGCTGGCCAGAGCGAGAGCATACCGGAGCCAGGACGAGTGCAGGCCGGAGCCAGTGCGAGAGCAGGCCAGAGCCAGTGCGAGAGCAGGCCTGGGCGAGGGCAGACCAGAGTGAGAGCGAGAGCAGGCTGGAGCCAAGAGCAGGCTAGAGCCAGAGCGAGAGTAGACCGGAGCCAAGGCGAGGGCAGGCCGGAGCTAGGGAGAGAGCAGGCCAGAGCCAAGGCGAGGGCAGTCCAGAGCCAGAGCGAAAGCAGGCCAGAGTCAGAGCGAGAGTAGACCGGAGCCAAGGCGAGGGCAGGCCGGAGCCAGGGCGAGGACAGGCTGAAGCCATAGCGAAAGCAGGCCGGAGCCAGGGAGAGAGCAGGCCAGAGCGAGAGCAGTCCGGAGCCAGAGTGAGATCAGACCGGAGCCAGGGCGAGGGCAGGCCAGAGCCAGAGCAAGAGCAGGGGAGGCAAGGCCAGAGCCAGGGCGGCCCGGAGCCAGAACGATAGCAGGCCAGTGCCAGAACAAGAGCAGGCCAGAGCGAGAGAAGTCCGGAGCCAAGGTAAGAGCAGGCCAGAGCCAGAGAGAGAGTAGGCCTGAGCCAGAGCGAGAGCAGGCCGGAGCCAAGGCGAAGGCAGGCCAGAACCAGAGCGAGAGCAGGCTGGAGTCAAGACGAGGGCAGGCCAGAGCCAGGGCGAGGGCAGGCCGGAGACAGAGCGAGAGCAGGTCGGAGACAAGGCTAGAGCAGACTGGAGCCAAGACGAGGGCAGGCCAGAGCCAGGGCGAGAGCAGGCCGGAGCCAAGGCGAGAGCTGGCCGGAGACAGGGTGAGGCCAAAGCGAGAGAGCAGGGCGAGGGCAGGCCAGAGCAAGAGCAGGGGAGGCAAGGCCAGAGCCAGGGCAGGGCGGGCGGGAGCCAGAACGATAGCAGGCCAGTGCCAGAACAAGAGCAGGCCAGAGCGAGAGAAGTCCGGAGCCAAGGTAAGGGCAGGCCAGAGCCAGAGAGAGAGTAGGCCTGAGCCAGAGCGAGAGCAGGCCGGAGCCACGGCGAAGGCAGGCCAGAACCAGAGCGAGAGCAGGCTGGAGTCAAGACGAGGGCAGGCCAGAGCCAGAGCAAGGGCAGGCCGAAGCCAGGGCGAGGGCAGGCCGGAGACAGAGCGAGAGCAGGTCGGAGACAAGGCTAGAGCAGACTGGAGCCAAGGCGAGGGCAGGCCAGAGCCAGGGCGAGAGCAGGCTGGAGCCAAGGCGAGGGCAGGCCAGAGCCATGGCGAAGGCACGCCAGAGCGAGAGCTGGCCGGAGACAGGGTGAGGCCAGAGTGAGAGAGCAGGGCGAGGCCAGAGCGAGAGAGCAGTCCAGAGCGAGAGTAGGCTGGAGCCTGGGCGAGGGCGACCAGAGCCAGAGAGAGAGCAGGTAGCAGGGCGAGGGTGACCAGAGCCAGAGAGAGAGCAGGTAGCAGGGCGAGGGCAGGCCAGAGCAAGATCAGGCCGGAGCCAGGGCCAGGGCTGACCGGAGCCAGAGCAAGGGCACGAGGGCAGGCCGGAGCCAGAGCGATGGCAGTCCAGAGCCAGGGCAAGTGCAGTCCGAAGCTAAAGCGAGAGTAGGCCGGTGCCAAGGCGAGAGCAGGGCCGGAGCCAAGGCGAGGGCAGGCCAGAGCGAGAGCAGGCCGGACCCAAGGCGAGGGCAGGCCAGAGCGAGAGCAGTCTGGAGCCAAGGAAAGGGCAGGCCGGAGCCAGATGTAGCAGGCTTGAGCCAGAGCGAGGGCAGGCCAGAACCAGAGCGAGAGCAGGCCGGAGTCAAGACGAGGGCAGGCCAGAGTAAGTGTTATGTTCTGCTACCAAAGCTAAGGAAAGAGAGGAGATCTGTCCCTACTATAGGACTCAGCTGAATCCCTACGATGTAACAGGGAACCTGATCCTGCGATCAGACCTGCTAAAGTCCTAATCTAGTCTGTACGGAGACCTATAGATGTGGGGAGGGAATCCCTACAAGTACTAAGGACTGGGAGGAATATGGGACACCTCCTAACAGAAATAGTAGCAGACAGACAAACAAACAAAATAGATAGAACATAGAGGTCCGTAGACCAAGCAAACTAACAGAGTTAGATACAGAGCACAGGCTAGCTAGAAAGTAGATATACAATGAAGTCCAGCAAAGCCAGAAGGGCGGAGCAGGATTAAATAGGCCAACAAGGTCATGTGACCAGCAAAGGAAAAAAGACCTAACAGCAAGGTTCTAACAGTACCCCGGGGCCCTTCTAAGAGGATCCTCCGGATCCCCTAGGACCAGGCTTATCAGGAAATCTCCTGTGAAACGCTCTGATAAGTCTGGACGCGGAAACATCATCTGACCTCACCCAAGAGTTATCCTCGGGTCCGAAACCTTTCCAGGCCACAAGATACTGCAAACTACCTCTATACCGTCTAGAGTCAAGGATGCGAGAAATTTCATATTCCCCGTCCTCCACCACCGGAGGAACAGAGGCAGAGGCGTCACCATCCGACACAACAGCTTTTTTTAACAGAGAGACATGAAAGACCGGATTAATTCTCCAGGAGGTAGGAACCTCCAACCTAACAGCAGATTGGTTGACAACCTGAAGCACCTTAAAGGGCCCTACAAACTTGGGACCCAATTTCTTAGAAGGAATCCTCAACCGCAGATTCCTAGAGGACAACCAAACCATGTCACCAACAGCGAACAAAACCTCCTGTCGTTTCCTATCAAAGTAGTCTTTAGATTTTCTGTTGGCCTCCTGAAGATTACCACGCACATCCGTCCAAACTCTTTCCAAATCACCGGAAAAATTCTCCTCCTCAGGCACGGCAGATCCCAACTTGGAGAACGACCCAAACGACGGATGTCTCCCAGAACAACAAAAAAAAGGCGAACAACCAGCAGAAGAAGATGTATGATTGTTCAGAGCAAATTCGGCAAGTGGCAGAAACTCAGACCACCCCTCTTGATTGTCTGCCACAAAACAACGCAAGAACTGCTCAACATCCTGGTTTTTCCTTTCTGTCTGGCCATTAGATTCAGGATGATATCCGGACGAAAACGACAAATGAATTCCCAACCTGTCACAAAAGGCACGCCAAAAACGAGCCACGAACTGAGGACCCCTATCAGAAACAATGTCAGTAGGAACGCCATGAAGTCTGACAATTTCCTTGACAAAGGCCTTAGCGAGAGTTTTAGCGCAGGGCAGTTTGACGAAGGGAACCAAGTGACACATCTTGCTAAAACGGTCCACGACCACCCAGATGACAGTAAAACCCTCAGAGGGGGGGAGGTCAGTTATAAAGTCCATAGCCAAATGAGGACAAAGCAACCCCGCAGCAGGAGTATGTGAGGACTTAGATCTAGCACATATAGTACATTGGCACACCCACTTAATGACTTCCTTCTGCCATCCAGGCCACCAAAAACTGCGACCCACCAGTCTCTTGGTCTCAGAGATTCCGGGATGACCTGCCAACCGAGATTCGTGACACTCAACAAACAAATCTCTCCTAAAGGTCCCAGGCACAAACAACCTCCCATGAGGAGTGTTAGATGGGGCATTCTCCTGAGCTTTAAGAATCTCATCTTCCAAAACGGAGTCTAAAGCAGCTATCACAACACCTTCTTGTAAAATGTTTTCCTCTTTCTCAGCACCGACTATGGGAGAAAAACTGCGAGACAAGGCATCCGCCTTAACATTCTTAGTACCAGGGATGTAAGTAACGGAGAAATTAAACCGCGAGAAAAACAGTGCCCACCTAGCCTGACGGGCATTCAGGCGCTTGGCAGCATCAAGATATATCAGATTTTTATGATCCGTAAGAACCTGAACGGGAAATTCCGCACCTTCCAAGAAGTGGCGCCAGTGTTCAAATGCGAGTTTAATAGCCAATAATTCCCGATTACCAATATCGTAATTCAATTCAGTCTCCGAAAAATTTTTTGAAAAAAAGGCACAGGGATGTAATCCATCCCCGTTATCCTGAGACAATACTGCGCCAACCCCTACAGAGGAAGCATCAACCTCAACCAAAAACGGCCTAGTAACATCAGGCTGCATAAGGATGGGAGCAGAGGTGAACCTCTCCTTGAGATACACAAAAGCTTCAATGGCCTCAGAAGACCACTGAACCGCATCAGCACCTTTCCTGGTGAGATCAGTCAGAGGTTTGACAATACTAGAAAAATTTTTTATGAATTTTCTATAGTAATTGGCGAAACCCAAAAACCTCTGTATCGATTTCAAACCAATAGGCCTAGGCCATTCCTGCACAGCCTGAACCTTAACCGGATCCATCTCAAAACCTTTGCTGGAGATAATGTAGCCCAAAAAACTAATTCTCTGTACAGCGAACTCACATTTCTCCAGTTTAGCAAAAAGCGAATTGTCCATTAATAACTGTAATACCTCACGCACACTCCGCCAATGAGACTCCAGATCTGGCGAATAAATCAAAATGTCATCCAAATACACAACCACATTTTTACCGATCAAAGGTCTAAGGATGTCATTAATCAGATTCTGAAAAAATGCAGGAGCATTAGTAAGACCAAAAGGCATAACCAGATTCTCAAAATGACCCACAGGAGTGTTAAAAGCAGTCTTCCATTCATCACCCTCCTTCATGCGCAACAGATTGTATGCCCCCTTAAGGTCAATTTTAGAGAACCACTTGGCCCCCAATAACTGGTTAAACAGATCAGGAATCAATGGCAGTGGGTAAGGATTGCGTACCGTAATTTTGTTAATCTCACGAAAATCCAGACAAGGACGTAAACCGCCGTCCTTTTTTTTTACAAAAAAAAATCCAACCGCCACAGGAGACTTAGAGGGCCTAATGTGACCGGCGGCCAAACTTGTCTGTATGTATTCCTCCAAAGCCTTCCTCTCAGGAATAGTAAGGTTAAATAAACGACTTTTAGGAAGAGTCGCTCCAGGGACAAATTCAATAGAACAATCATAGTCTCTATGGGGAGGCAAAACCTGCGATTCTTTCTCAGAAAAAAACTCTCCAAAAATCCTGAATAGGAACAGGCAATTCTCCCCTATCCAAAGCTGCAATACGCCCGTTACAACACTTGTCATAACATTTATGGCTCCAGGATTTAATTTCACTGGTAGACCAATCCAGTACAGGATTGTGAAATTTTAACCAGGGCAAACCCAATATTACTGGAGAAGGCAAGTTATTCAACACTACCAAATCCAATTTCTCATGGTGAACACAATTAATAGTGAGAGGAAATTCACTGACCTTGAGAGTAATATTCTTCAAAGGGGAGCCATCCACAGAAACCACAGCAATGGGGGATGATAAAGGTTCAGGTTTAAATTGAGTTTTTCCACGAATCCCCCATCAATTACATTCAGTGTAGACCCGCAATCAACAAACACCCGAAATTCCATTAATTTTTCCTGAGCAATCGTGGAAGCAGCTAAAAATATACCCTTGGAATTTAAACAGGCAATACGGGCGTGACTGACCATTTTTTTTTCTTTCTTCATACGAAGCTCACAGCCTTTAATCAAATGACCAGATTTTCCGCAATAGAAACACAAGCCTTCCGAAAAACGACGGTCTTTTTCTTGAGAGCGAGGTGCCACCGATCCAATCTCCATCGGTTCACCACTGTTAGTACACACATTATTATAACCAGAAACTGACATAGCAGAGGATTTGCTCTCATTAACCCTAGCACGCAGTCTTCTATCCACCCGTATAGCTAATTGCATAGCCTGTTGCAAATCCTCAGGTGTAGGATAAGCAATTAGCAGGTCTTTAACCCTTTCACTGAGCCCAGCAAGAAATAGACTTTTCAGAGCAGAATCGTTCCACCCTGTTTGAGTGGACCAACGACGAAAATGTGTACAATATTTTTCTACATTACCTGATCCTTGTTTTAAATGTCTCAACTCAGTCTCAGCTGATGCGACACGGTCAGGATCATCATATAATAGTCCCAAAGCAGAAAAAAAACTATCCACTGATCTGAAGCATGAATCGGTTGCAAAGAAAAGGCCCACTCCTGAGGCTCTTTGCGCAAAAGTGACATTATGAACCCTACGCGCTGGGATTCATCCCCAGAGGACTTAGGTCTCAAACGAAAATACAATAAGCAAGCATTTTTAAATGAAAAAAATTCTCGGTGTTCACCAAAAAATAAATCCGGCAAACATACCTTAGGCTCCAAGAAATGTGCTCCAGGACAGTTACTCACGTGCTGACGGAGCTCGGCCACCTCCAGAGAGAGTCCCTGCAGGCGATGAGCCAAATCCTGAACCGACATCATGATGGAACAGAAAAATCTTTCCTTAGAGAATTTGCTGGCTGGACTTACTGTTATGTTCTGCTACCAAAGCTAAGGAAAGAGAGGAGATCTGTCCCTACTATAGGACTCAGCTGAATCCCTACGATGTAACAGGGAACCTGATCCTGCGATCAGACCTGCTAAAGTCCTAATCTAGTCTGTACGGAGACCTATAGATGTGGGGAGGGAATCCCTACAAGTACTAAGGACTGGGAGGAATATGGGACACCTCCTAACAGAAATAGTAGCAGACAGACGAACAAACAAAATAGATAGAAAGAACATAGAGGTCCGTAGACCAAGCAAACTAACAGAGTTAGATACTGAGCACAGGCTAGCTAGAAAGTAGATATACAATGAAGTCCAGCAAAGCCAGAAGGGCGGAGCAGGATTAAATAGGCCAACAAGGTCATGTGACCAGCAAAGGAAAAAAGACCTAACAGCAAGGTTCTAACTGTAAGAGCAGCCAGAGCCAGGGCGAGAGCAGCCGGAGCCAGGGCGAGGGTAGGCCAGATGACCAATCAGCAGTATTGGCGCCAAATTTAAACACCGCTTTACTGATTTGTCGCGGTGGCCGGCCGCCCTTAGCAGGAGTTACCTTACCTGCTGCTGCTTGCTGTCAAGCAGCAGACTGAAAAGAGCAAGAGCAGGCCGGATAGCCAGGGCGAGAGCAGGCCGGAGCCAGAGCAAGGGCTGGCCGGTGCCAGATCCAGAGCAGGACGGAACCAGGGCGAGGGCAGGCCAGAGTGGCGAGAGCAGGCCGGAGCCAAGGCGAGGGCAGGCCAGAGCGAGAGTAGGCCAGAGCCAAGGCAAGGGCAGGCCAGAGCGAGAGAAGGCCGGAACCAGGAGGAGGGCAGGCCGGAGACAGGGCGAGGCCAGAGCCAGGGGCGAGGGCAGGCCAGAGCCAGAGAGAGAGCAGGCCGGAGTGCGAGGGCAGGCCAGAGCCAGGGCGAGAGCAGGCCGGAGACAGGGCGAGGCCAGAGCAAGAGCAGGCCAGAGCAAGAGCTGACCAGAGCCAGAACAAGCGCAGGCCGGAGCCAGGGCGAGGGCAGGCCAGAGCCAGGGCGAGGGCAGGCCGGAGCCAGAGCAAGAGAAGTCCGGAGCCAAGGCAAGGGCAGGCCAGACAGAGCCAGAGCGACAGCACGCCTACGCCAGAGCGACAGCAGGCCTACGCCAGAGCGGGAGCAGGCCGGAGCCAAGGCGAAGGCAGGCCATAACAAGAGCGAGAGCAGGCTGGAGTTAAGACCCTCGGGCAGGCCAGAGCAAGAGCATGCCAGAGCAAGAGCAGGCCGGAATCAGGGCGAGGGCAGGCCAGAGCAAGAGCAGGCCGGAGCCAAGGCGAGGGCTAGCCGGAGCCAGAGTAAGGGCAGGCCGGAGCCAGAGCAAGGGCAGGCCGGAGCCAGGCTGAGGACTGGCCGGAGCCAGGGCAAGAGCAGGCCGGAGCCAAGGCGAGGGCAGGTCAGAGCCAGATCCAGCAGAGCAGGCCGGATGGAGGCAGGGCGAGGGCTGGCCAGACAGAGCAAGAGCAGGCCGGATCCAAGGCGAGGGAAGCCAGAGCGAGAGGAGGCCAGAGCGAGAGCAGGCCGGAGCCAGGGCGAGGGCAGGCCAGAGCGAGAGTAGGCCAGAGCCAAGGCAAGGACAGGCCAGATCTGGCGAGAAAAGGCCGGAGCCAAGGCAAGGGCAGCTCGGAACCAGGACGAGAGCAGGCCGGAGACAGGGTGAGGCCAGAGCAAGAGCAGGCCAGAGCCATGGCGAGGGCAGGCCAGAGAGAGAGCAGGCCGGAGACAGGGTGAGGGCAGGCCAGAGCGAGAGCAGGCCAGAGCCAAGGAGGGCAGGCCAGAGAGAGAGCAGGCCGGAGACAGGGCGAGGGCAGACCAGAGCGAGAGCAGGCCAGAGCCAAGGAGGGCAGGCCAGAGCGAGAGCAGGCCGGAGCCAAGGCGAAGGCAGGCCAGAAGAAGAGCGAGAGCAGGCTGGATTCAAGGGCAGGCCAGAGCCAGGGCGAGGGCAGGCCAGAGCAACAGCTGGCCGGAGTCAGGGCGAGAGCAGGCCGGAGTCAGAGCAAGGGCAGGCCGGAGCCAGGGAGAGAGCAGGCCAAAGCCAAGGCGAGAGCAGGCCGGAGCCAAGGCGAGGGCTGGCCGGAGCCAGAGCGAGAGCAGGCCGGAGCCAAGGCGAGAGTAGGCTCCCGGAGCCAAGGATAGGGCAGGCCAGAGCGAGAGCAGTCCGGAGCCAAGGCCCTGAGGACAGTGTGCCTGAGCCAGATCCAGAGCAGGCCGGAGTCAGGGCGAGGGCAGGCCAGAGTCAGAGCAAGAGCAGGCCGGAGCCAAGGCGAGAGCAGGCCGGAGCCAAGGCGAGGGTAGGCCAGAGCCAAGGCAAGGGCAAGCCAGAGCCAGAGCGATACGAAGGCCAGAGCCAAGGCAAGGGCAGGCCGGAACCAGGGCGAGAGCAGGCTGGAGACAGGGCGAGGCCAGAGCGAGAGTAGGCCAGAGCCAGGGCGAGGGCAGGCCAGAGTCAGAGCAAAAGCAGGCCGGAGCCAAGGCGAGAGCAGGCCGGAGCCAAGGCGAGGGTAGGCCAGAGAGGGCAAGCTAGAGCCAGAGCGATACGAAGGCCAGAGCCAAGGCAAGGGCAGGCCGGAACCAGGGCGAGAGCAGGCTGGAGACAGGGCGAGGGCAGGCCGGAGCCAGAGCAAGAGAAGTCCGGAGCCAAGGCAAGGGCAGGCCAGACAGAGCCAGAGCGACAGCAGGCCTACGCCAGAGCGACAGCAGGCCTACGCCAGAGCGGGAGCAGGCCGGAGCCAAGGCGAAGGCAGGCCATAACAAGAGCGAGAGCAGGCTGGAGTTAAGACCCTCGGGCAGGCCAGAGCAAGAGCAGGCCGGAATCAGGGCGAGGGCAGGCCAGAGCAAGAGCAGGCCGGAGCCAAGGCGAGGGCTAGCCGGAGCCAGAGTAAGGGCAGGCCGGAGCCAGAGCAAGGGCAGGCCGGAGCCAGGCTGAGGACTGGCCGGAGCCAGGGCAAGAGCAGGCCGGAGCCAAGGCGAGGGCAGGTCAGAGCCAGATCCAGCAGAGCAGGCCGGATGGAGCCAGGGCGAGGGGGCCAGACAGAGCAAGAGCAGGCCGGATCCAAGGCGAGGGAAGCCAGAGCGAGAGCAGGCCGGAGCCAGGGCGAGGGCAGGCCAGAGCGAGAGTAGGCCAGAGCCAAGGCAAGGACAGGCCAGATCTGGCGAGAAAAGGCCGGAGCCAAGGCAAGGGCAGCTCGGAACCAGGACGAGAGCAGGCCGGAGACAGGGTGAGGCCAGAGCAAGAGCAGGCCAGAGCCATGGCGAGGGCAGGCCAGAGAGAGAGCAGGCCGGAGACAGGGCGAGGGCAGGCCAGAGCGAGAGCAGGCCAGAGCCAAGGAGGGCAGGCCAGAGAGAGAGCAGGCCGGAGACAGGGCGAGGGCAGGCCAGAGCGAGAGCAGGCCAGAGCCAAGGAGGGCAGGCCAGAGCGAGAGCAGGCCGGAGCCAAGGCGAAGTCCAGGCCAGAAGAAGAGCGAGAGCAGGCTGGAGTCAAGGGCAGGCCAGAGCCAGGGCGAGGGCAGGCCAGAGCAACAGCTGGCCGGAGTCAGGGCGAGAGCAGGCCGGAGTAAGAGCAAGGGCAGGCCGGAGCCAGGGAGAGAGCAGGCCAGAGCCAAGGCGAGAGCAGGCCGGAGCCAAGGCGAGGGCTGGCCGGAGCCAGAGCGATAGCAGGCCGGAGCCAAGGCGAGAGTAGGCTCCCGGAGCCAAGGATAGGGCAGGCCAGAGCGAGAGCAGTCCGGAGCCAAGGCCCTGAGGACAGTGTGCCTGAGCCAGATCCAGAGCAGGCCGGAGTCAGGGCGAGGGCAGGCCAGAGTCAGAGCAAGAGCAGGCCGGAGCCAAGGCGAGAGCAGGCCGGAGCCAAGGCGAGGGTAGGCCAGAGCCAAGGCAAGGGCAAGCCAGAGCCAGAGCGATACGAAGGCCAGAGCCAAGGCAAGGGCAGGCCGGAACCAGGGCGAGAGCAGGCTGGAGACAGGACGAGGCCAGAGCGAGAGTAGGCCAGAGCCAGGGCGAGGGCAGGCCAGAGTCAGAGCAAAAGCAGGCCGGAGCCAAGGCGAGAGCAGGCCGGAGCCAAGGCGAGGGTAGGCCAGAGCCAAGGCAAGGGCAAGCCAGAGCGATACGAAGGCCAGAGCCAAGGCAAGGGCAGGCCGGAACCAGGGCGAGAGCAGGCTGGAGACAGGGCGAGGCCAGAGCGAGAGTAGGCCAGAGCCAGGGCGAGGGCAGGCCAGAGTCAGAGAGAGAGCAGGCCGGAGCCAGAGAGAGAGCAGGCCGGAGCCAGGGCGAAGGCAGGCCATTGCCAGAGCGAGAGCAGGCCGGAGCCAGGGCGAGAGCAGGCCAGAGCAAGAGCAGGTCGGAGCCAGGGCGAGAGCAGGCCGGAGCCAGAGCAAGGGCAGGCCGGAGTCAGGGCGAGGGCAGGCCGGAGCCAGAGCGAGAGCAGGCCGGAGCCAAGGCGAGAGCAGGCCAGAGCGAGAGCAGGCCGGAGCCAGGGCGAGCGCAGGCCAGAGCGAGAGAAGGCCAGAGCCAAGGCAAGGGCAGGCTGAAGCCAGGACGAGAGCAGGCCGGAGACAGGGTGAGTGAGGCCAGAGCCACAGCGAGAGCAGGCCAGAGCGAGAGTAGGCCGGAGCCAGGGCGAGGGCAGGCCAGAGAGAGAGCAGGCCGGAGCCAGGCGAGGGCAGGCCAGAGCCAAGGCGAGGGCAGTCCAGAGCGAGAGCAGGCCAGAGCGAGAGCAGTCCGGAGCCAGAGCTAGGGCAGGCCAGAGCGAGAGCAGGCCTGAGCCAGAGAAGAGCGAGAAGATCAGGTTAGAGTCAAGACGAGGGAAGGTCAGAGCCAGAGGAAGAGCAGGCCGGAGAAGGCATGGGCAGGCCAGAGCCAGAGAGAGCAGGCCGGAAACAGGGCGAGCGGGCAGGCCAGAGCAAGAGCGGGTCGGAGCCAGGGCGAGAGCAGACCAGAGCCAATGCGAGGGCAGGCCGGAGCCAGAGCAAGGGCAGGCCGGAGTCAGGGCGAGGGCAGGCCAGAGCCACGGCGAGAGCAGGCCGGAGCCAAGTCGAGTGTAGGCCAGAGCCAAGGCAAGGGCAGGCCAGAGCCAGAGCGATAGAAGGCCAGAGCCAAGGCGAGGGCAGGCCAGAGCAAGAGAAGGCCAGACAGGCCGGAGCCAGGGCGAGGGCAGGCCAGAGCCAGACCAAGAGCAGTCCAGAGCCAAGGCAAGGGCAGGCCAGATAGAGCCAGAGCGACAGCAGGCCTTCGCCAGAGCGAGAGCATGCCGGAGCCAAGGCGAAGGCTGGCCATAACGAGCGAGAGCAGGCCGGAGCCAAGACGAGGGCAGGCCAGAGCAAGAGCAGGCCATATTATTCTCTTAAAAAACTTGTGGTAGATAGGGTACCATCACGGCCCTGCCTACGAGCTTACAATCTAATATACAATACAGGCTGCTCCTGAGGGCATACAGAATAATGTATACCCTGTCCTAGGAGCTTACACAATACGTCACCTAGGCTGAAGATAAATGGAACTGTGGCACCCTGAGGGCTCGGTTGCTACAGAGGTATTGCACCTCACCCAGAGGTGTGATATCTCACTCTCAGGTAAGGATGGAGTGTGGATCAGGACCCCGACACCTGCATGCATTACACCACATTGCCGTGGGGCAGGGCGACCAATATGCATGCCCCTGAGATGGGCACGACAGTCCCTGTCCCTGGCTGGAGTGGGGGGAGGGAACACCGAGAAAGGGAGCAAGAGCAGGCCAGAGCCAGGGCGAGAGCAGGCCGGAGCCAAGGCGAGGGCTAGCCAGAGCAAGGGCAGGCCGGAGCCAGGGCGAGGACAGGCGAGAGCAGGCCAGAGCCAGAGCAGGCCGGAGCCAGGGCGAGAGCAGGCCGGAGCCAAGGCGAGGGCAGGTCAGAGCCAGAGTGAGAGCGGGCCAGAGCAAGGATGAGGGCAGGCAGTAGCCAGGGCGAGGGCAGGCCAGAGTCAGAGCGAGAGCAGGCCGGAGCTAAGGCAAGGGCAGTCTAGAGCCAGAGAGAGAGCAGGCCGGATCCAGGGCGAGGGAAGGCCAGAGGTACACCGAGACCATGTACTTTCCAATTGTGCTACTCAGCCCCCGGAACATTAGTCAATGACATTAGCCCATTCCTTAGGGACCTACCATTTGTCATTGTCAAGTCACATTTCCGGGTTGTAACCTTGTCAGGTCTCCCCCGCTCCCAGCGGCCAATACAGCAGTGCGACTCACATGCCCTGGTATCTAAGGTCCGGTTTGACTCTGTACTGTCCCGTCCTCTATTGAGTCATTTGTATGGGCTGCTCAAACCTGAGTTACTGGAGGTCTCACTACCTCTAAACCCACGCCCACTACTCTCAGGACATCTTGAAAGTTCCCTGACTTCAGCTGTAGCTGTTCAGTTATTTAGGGGGCCCTTTCTCTGTCTAGCCTCACAATTTCTAGACGGCTGCCATCTTCTGCTACTCAGATGATGCTGTCCATCCACTCGCAGTCTAGCAAGATTTAACTGTTCCACCTCTCGCAGGTAGGTCACTCGGTACTCCAACAGCATGTGCACATATTCCAGGCTTTCTTCTGTTCCTACCGCGGAGAATGACACCATGCCATCTTCGTCTGGTATCCAGTCCTGACGATCACGTGGACTGCTTACTTTCACCACACCAGACTTCTTGACCATCATCTGCATGGCTCGACCATTTCTCCCAATGAGCTTTCTCACCAGAACATGAGGCACCCGGATGACCTCTTCCTGCAGACTGTGAGCTTTTCTCATCAGCAGGCCGGAGCCAGAGCAAGGGCAGGCTAGAGTCAGGGCGAGGGCATGCCGGAGCCAGAGCGAGAGCCGGCTGTAGCTAAGGCGGGAACAGGCCGGAGCCAAGGCGAGGGTAGGCCAGAGCCAGAGTGAAAACAGGCCGGAGCCAGGACGAGGGCAGGCCGGAGCCTCGGCGATGGCAGACCAGAGCCAGAGCGAGAGAAGGCCAAAGCCAAGGCGAAGGCGCCAGAGCGAGAGCATGCCGGAGTCAAGACGAGGGCAAACCAGAGCAAGAGCAGGCCGTAGCCAGGTCGAGGACAGGCCAGAGCAAGAGCAGGCCGGAGCCAGGGCGAGAGCAGGCCGGAGCCAAAGCGAGGGCTGGCCAGAGTCAGAGCAAGGGCAGGCTGGAGCCAGGGAGAGAGCAGGCCGGAGCCAGAGCAAGAGCAAGCCAGAGCCAAGGCGAGAGCAGGCTGGAGCTAAGGCGAGGGCAGTCCAGAGCGAGATCAGGCCGGAGCCAAGGAGAGGGCAGGCCAGAGCCAGATCCAGAGCAGGCCGGAGCCAGGGTGAGGGCAGGCCAGAGTCACAGCGACAGCAGGACGGAGCTAAGGCGAGGGCACGCCATAGCGAGAGCACGCCAGAGCGAGAGCAGGGCGAGGGCAGGCCAGAGCCAGAGCAAAAGTAGGCCAGAGCCAAGGCAAGGGCAAGCGCAAGAGAAGGCCGGAGCCAAGGCAAGGGCAGGCCGGAACCAGGTCGAGAGCAGGCCGGAGACAGTTCGAGGCCAGAGCGAGAGCAGGCCGGAGCCAGGGTGAGGGCAGGCCAGAGCCAGATAGAGAGCAGGCCGGAGTCAGGGTGAGGGCAGGCCAGAGCGAGAGCACGCAGGAGCCAGGGTGAGAGCAGTTCGGAGCCAAGGCAAGGGCAGTCCGGAGCCAGTGCGAGGGCAGTCCGGATGTAGAGCGAGAGCAGGCCGGAGCCAAGGCGAGATTAGCCCGGAGCCAAGGCGAGGGCAGGCCAGAGGCAGAGCCAGGGCAGGCCAGAGCCAGAGCGAGAGTAGGTCGGAGCCAGAGCGAGAGTAGGTCGGAGCCAGAGCGAGAGCAGGCCGGAGCCAGGGCAAAGGCTGGCCGGAACAAGGGCGAGAACAGGCCGGAGTCAAGACGAGGGCAGGACAGAGCAAGAGCAGGCCAGAGCAAGAGCAGGCCGAGCCAGGGCGAGGGCTAACCAGAGTCAGAGCAAGAGCTGGCCGGAGCCAGGGCGAGAGCAGGCCGGAGCCAAGGCGAGGGCTGGCCGGAGCCAGACCGAGGGCAGGCTAGAGCCAGACCGAGGGCAGGCTAGAGCCAGACCGAGAGCAGGCCTGAGCCAGACCGAGAGCAGGCCTGAGCCAGGGCAAGAGCAGGCCGGAGCCAAGGCGAGGGCTGGCCAGAGCCAGATCCAGAGCAGGCCGGAGTCATGGCGAGGGCAGGCCAGAGTCAGAGCAAGAGCAGGCCGGAGCCAAGGCGAGGGCACGCCAGAGCGAGAGCAGGCCAGAACCAAAGCGAGAGCAGGCCGGAGCCAGGGCGAGGGCAAGCAAGAGCCAGAGCGAGAGTAAGCCAGAGCCAAGGCAAGGGCACTCCAGAGCCAGAGCGAGAGAAGGCTGGAGCCAAGGCAAGGGCAGGCTGGAACAAGGGCTAGAGCAGGCCCGATACAGGGCGAGGCCAGAGTGAGAGTATGCCGGAGCCAGGGTGAGGGCGGGCCAGAGAGAGAGCAGGCCGGAGCCAGGTCGAGGGCGGGCCAGAGCCAAAGCGAGAGCAGGCCGGAGCCAGGGCGAGAGCAGGCCGGAGCTAAGGCGAGGGCAGGCCGGAGCCAGAGTGATGGCAGGCCGGAGCCAGGGCGAGGGCAGTCAGGAACTAGAGCGAGAGCAGGCCGGAGCCAAGTCGAGGGCAGGCTAGAGCCAGAGCAAGAGCAGGTCAGAGCCAAAGCGAGGGCAGGCCAGAGCGAGAGCAGGCCGGAGCCAAGGCGAGGGGAGGCCAGAGCGAAGGCAGGCCAGAGCAAGAGCAGGCCGGAGCCACTGCGAAAGCAGGCCAGAACAAGAGCTAGATCAGGTCAGAGTCAAGACGAGGGCAGGCCAGAGCCAGAGGAATAGCAAGCCAGAGCCAAGGCATCGGCAGGCGAGAGCCAGAGAGAGAGAAGGCCGGAGCCAGAGCGAGGGCAGGCCAGAGCGAGGGCAGGTCGGAGCCAGGGCGAGAGCAGGCCGGAGCTAGAGCAAAGGCAGGCCAAAGCGAGAGTAGGCCAGAGCCAGAGCGAGAACGGGTCGGAGCCAGGGCGAGGGCAGGCCAGAGCCAATGCGAGGGCAGGCCGGAGCCAGAGCAAGGGCCGGCCGGAGTCAGGGCGAGGCCAGAGCGAGAGAAGGCCAGAGCCAGAGCGAGAGAAGGCCGGAGCCAAGGCGAGAGTAGGCCAGAGCCAAGGCAAGGGCAGGCCAGAGCGATAGAAGGCCAGAGCCAAGGCAAGGGCAGGCCAGAGCCAGAGCGAAAGCAGGCCGGAGCCAGGGTAAGAGCAGGCCAGAGCATGAGCAGTCCGGAGCCAAGGCAAGGGCAGGCCAGACAGAGCCAGAGCGACAGCAGGCCTACGCCAGAGCGAGAGCATGCCGGAGCCAAGGCGAAGGCTAGCCATAACGAGCGAGAGCAGGCCGGAGTCAAGACGAGGGCAGGCCAGAGCAAGACCAGGCCGGAGCCAGGGTGAGGGCAGGGCGAGAGCAAGCCAGAGCGAGAGCAGGCCACAGCCAGAATGAGAGTATGCCGGAGCCAGGGCGAGGGCTGGCCAGCGCCAGAGAGAGAGCAGGCCGGAGCCAGGGCGAGGGCGGGCCAGAATCAAAGCGAGAGCAGGCCGGAGCCAGAGCGATGGCAGGCCGGAGCCAGGGCAAGGGCAGTCAGGAACTAGAGCGAGAGCAGGCCGGAGCCAAGGTGAGAGCTGGCTGGAGCCAAGGCGAGGGCAGGCCAGAGCCAGGGCAGGCCGGAGCCAAGGCGAGGGCAGGCTAGAGCCAGAGCAAGAGCAGGTCAGAGCCAAGGCGAGGGCAGGCCAGAGCCAGATCGAGAGCAGGCCAGTGCCAGAGTGAGCAGTCCGGAGCCAAGGCAAGGGCAGGCCAGAATCAGAGCTAGAGTAGGCTGGAGCCAGGGCGAGGGCAGGACAGAGGCAGAGCGAGAGCAGGTCGGAGCCAGTGCGAGAGCAGGCCGGAGCCAAGGCGAGAGCAAGCCGGAGCCAAAGCGAGGGCAGGCGAGAGCAGGCTGGAGCCAGGACGAGGGCAGGCCGGAGCCTGGGCGAGAGCAGGCTGGAGCCAAGGCGAGGTCAGGACAGAGCCAGAGCAGGCCGGAGCCAGGGCGAGGGCAGGCCAGAGTCAGAGCGAGAGGAGGCCGGAGCCAAGGCAAGGTCAGACCATGGTCCGAGCGAGAGGGCAGGTCAGAGCGAGAGCATGCCAGAGCCACAGCCAGAGCAGGCCCGAGCCAGAGCGAGAGTAGTCTAGAGCCAAGGCTAGGATAGGCGCGAGCCAGAGCGAGAGAAGGCCAGAGCCTGGGCGAGGGCAGACCGGTGCCAAGGCGAGAGCAGGCCGGAGCCAAGACGAGGGCAGGCTTGAGCAGAGCCAGGGCAGGCCAGAGCGAGAGCAGGCCAGAGCCAGAGCGAGAGCAGGCCGGAGCCAAGGTGAGGACAGGCCAGAGCCAAAACGAGAGCAGGCCAGTGCCAAAGCGAGATCAGCCCAGTGCCAGAGCGAGAGCAGTCCGGAGCCAAGGCAAGGGCAGGCCGGAACCAGGGTGAGAGCAGGCCGGAGACAGTTCGAGGCCAGTGCGAGAGCAGGCCATAGCCAGATAGAGAGCAGGCCGGAGCCAGGGTGAGGGCAGGCCAGAGCAAGAGCAGGCAGGAGCCAGGGCGAGAGCAGTCCGGAGCCAAGGCAAGGGCAGTCCGGAGCCAGGGCGAGGGCTGTCCGGATGTAGAGCGAGAGCAGGCCGGAGCCAAGGCGAGATTAGCCCGGAGCCAAGGCGAGGCAGGCCAGAGGCAAATCGAGAGCAGGCCGGAGCCAGGGCAAGGGCTGTCCGGAGCCAGGGCAAGGGCTGGCCGAAGCCAGGGCGAGGGCAGGCCGGAGCTAGAACGAGAGCAGGCCGGAGCCAAGGTGAGAGCAGGCCGGAGCCAAGGCGGGTACACCAGAGCCAGATTGAGATCAGGCCGGAGCCAGGACGAGGGCAGGCCAGAGTCATAGAGAGAACAGGCCGGAGCCAAGGCAAAGGCAGGCCAGAGAGAGAGAGCAGGCCGAAGCCAGGGCGAGGGCAGGCAGGAGCCAGGGCAAGGGCAGGCTAGAGTCATAGAGCAGGCCGGAGCAAAGGCAGGCCAGAGCCAGAGAGAGAGAGCAGGCCGGATCCAGGGCGAGGGCAGGCCGGTGCCAGAGCGAGAGTAAGTCGGAGCCAGGGCGATAGCAGGCCGGAGCCAGGGCAAGGGCTGGCCAGAGCCAGAGCCAAGGTCAGGTCCGAGCCAGGGCGAGGGCAGGCCGGAGCCAAGGTGAGAGCAGGCCGGAGCCAAGGTGAGGGTACACTAGAGCTAGAGCAAGAGCAGGCCGGAGCCAGGAATAGGACAGGCCAGAGTCATAGAGAGAGCAGGCCGGAGCCAAGGCAAGGGCAGGCCAGAGCCAGAGAGAGAGCAGGCCGGAGCCAGGGCGAGGGCAGGCCAGAGCGAGAGCAGGCCGCACACAGGGCGAGGGTAGGCCGGAGCCAGAGCGTGAGCAGGCCGGAGCCATAGCGAGAGCATGCCGGAGCCAAGGCGAGGGCAGGCCGGAGCCAGACTGAGAGCAGGTCGGAGCTAGGGCTAGGGCAGGCCGGAGCCAGGGCGAGGGCAGGTCGGAGCCAGGGCGAGGGCAGGCCAGAGTCATAGAGAGAGTAGGCCGGAGCCAAGGCAAGGGCAGGCCAGAGCCAGAGAGAGAGCAGGGCAAGGGCAGGCCAGAGCGAGTGCAGGCCGGATCCAAGGCGAGGGGAGGGCAGGCCGAAACCAGAGCGAGAGAATGCCGGAGCCAGGGCGAGGGCAAGCCAGAGCGAGAGCAGGCCGGAGACAGGGCAAGGGCAGGCCGGAGCCAGAGCGAGAGCAGGCCGGAGCGAAGGCGAGGTCAGGCTGGAGCCAGGGCGAGGGCAGGCCCTAGCCAGAGCGAGAGCAGGATGGAGCCAGGGCGAGGGCAGGCTGGAGCCAGAGAGAGGACAGGCCGGAGCCAGGACGAGGGCAGGCCGAAGCCAAGGCGAGGGCAGGCTGGAGCCAGAGCAGGAGCTGGCCGGAGCCAAGGCGAGGGCTGGCCGGAGGCAGAGCCAGGGTAGGCCAGAGCAAGAGCAGGCCAGAGCAAGAGCAGACCGGAGCCAAGGCAAGGACAGGCCAGAGCGAGAGCAGGTCAGAGCGAGAGCAGTCCGAAGCCAAGGCAAGGACAGGGCAGAGCGAGAGCAGGTCAGAGCGAGAGCAGTCCGAAGCCAAGGCGAAGGCAAGGACAGGCCAGAGCCAGAGCAGGTCAGAGCGAGAGCAGTCCGAAGCCATGGCGAAGGCAGGCCGGAGCCAGAGCAGGTGTTGGCCGGATCCAAGGCGAAGGCTGGCCGGAGCCAGAGCTAGGGCAGGCTGGAGCCAGGGCGAGGGAAGGCCTAAGCCAGAGCGAGAGCAGGCTGGAGCGAGGTGGAGAGCAGGCCGGAGCCAAGGCGAGGGCAGGCCAGAGCGAGACCAGGCCGGAGCCAGGACGAGGGCAGGCCGGAGCCAGGGCGAGAGCAGGCCAGAGCTAGAGCCAGAGCAGGCGGCCAGGGCGAGGGCAGACCAGAGTGAGAGAGAGAGCAAGCTGGAGCCAAGGCGAGGCCAGAGCCAGAGCAAGAGCAGGCCAGAGCAAGACAGGCTCAAGCCAGAGCGAAAGCAGGCCAGAGCGAGAGCAGTCCGGAGCCAAGGCGAAGGCAGGCCACAGCCAGAGCGAGAGCTGGCCAGAGCCAGAGCGAGAGCAGGCAGGAGCCAAGGCGAAGGAAGGCAGGCCGGAGCAAGAGCAGGTGCTGGCCGGAGCCAAGGCGAGGGCTGGCCGGAGCCAGAGCAAGGGCAGGCCGGAGCCAGGGCGAGGGAATGCCGAAGCCAGAGCGAGAGCAGGCTGGAGCCAGTGCGAGAGCAGGCCGGAGCCAAGACGAGGGCAGGCCAGAGCAATTAAACTGATAAGAACAGATACTACACTTGATCTTAGCCAAAAGGCCGAGAAGCGATAACCAGAATTGGTTTCGAACTACGGAGCCACCCAAGCCTGAAAAGTCCATTTGTGGAGATGAGCTCCTGGACTCCCGTTAAGAAGACATGTTGTCAACCTCTAGATCCCTTACATGCCTGCACTTTTCGGCTTGCTGCTGCTGCTGCAATCCACGCGTTTTAGATCTGCATAACTCTACCTCTTTAAACACAGCACCCTCACCCCCTGCTGTTCCCACCCGCCTCAACACCGTTGGAAGGGAGGAGAACCAATTAAGGCGGGGGGTGGGGTGGAACGAGCAGCTGTCTACCTTAGCAGGGGGGCTGCTGAGCCAGGACGAGGGCAGGCTGGAGCCAGCGCGATAGCAGGCCAAAGCTAGTGCCAGAGCAGGCGGCCAGGGCTAGGACAGACCAGAGTGAGAGCGAGAGCAGGCCTGAGCCAAGGCGAGGCCAGAGCGAGAGTAGGCCGGAGCCAGGGCGAGGGCAGGTGAGAGCCAGAGAGAGAGTAGGCCGGAGCCAGGGCGAGGGCAGGTCAGAGTCAGAGCAAGAGCAGGTCGGAGCCAGGGCAAGAGCAGGACGGAGCCAAGGTGAGGGCAGGCCGGAGCCTGAGCTATGGCATTGCGGAGCCAGGGCGAGACCAGTACGGAGCAAGAGCGAGAGCAGGTCGTAGCCAAGGCAAGGGCAGGCCAGAGGCAGAGCCAGGGTAGGCCAGAGCAAGAGCAGGCCAGAGCGAGAGCAGGCCAGAGCCTGAACGAGAGCAGGCAGGAGCCAAGGCAAAGGCAGGCCAGAGTCAGAGCGAGAGCAGGCCGAAGCCAAGGCAAAGGCAGGTCAGAGCCAGAGTGCGAGAAGGCTGGAGCCAAGGCGAGGGAGGGCAGGCCGGATCCAAGGAGACGGCAGGCCGAAACTAGAGCGAGACAATGCCGGAACCAGGGCGAGGGCAGGCCAGAGCGAGAGCAGGCCGGAGCCAGAGCCAAGAGGAGGGCAGGCCGGAGCCACAGTGAGAGCAGGCCAGAGCCAGGGCGAGGGCAGGCCGGAGCCAAAGCGAGAGCAGGATGGAGCCAGGGCGAGGACAGGCCGGAGCCAGTTAGAGGGCAGGCCGGAGCCAGTTAGAGGGCAGGCCGGAGCCAGGGCGAGGGCAGGCCGGAGCCAGGGCGAGAGCAGGCCGGAGCCAAGGCGAGGACAGGCCGGAACCATTGCAGGAGCTGGCCGGAGCCAGGGCGAGGGCAGGCCGAAGCTAGAGCGTAGGCAGACTGGAGCCAGGGCGAGAGCAGGCCAGAGCCAAGGCAAGGGCAGGCCAGAGCTAGAGCCAGAGCAGGCCGGAGCCTGGGCGATGGCAGACCTGAATCAGAACGAGAGTAAGCCAGAGCCAAGGCTAGGGCAGGCGAGAGCCAGAGCGAGAGAAAGCCGGAGCCAAGCAGAGGGCAGGCCAGAGAGAGAGCAGGCCAGATCCAGAGCGAAAGCAAGCCAGAGGCAGAGCGAGAGCAGGCCGGGGCCAGAGCAATAGCAGGCAGCGGCCAGGGCGAGAGCAGACCGGAGCCAAGGCGAGGGCAAGCCAGAGGCAGAGCCGGGGCAGGCCAGTACCAAAGTGAGAGCAGGCCGGAGCCAAGGTGAGGGCAGGCCAGAGCCAGAAGGAGAGCAGGCCAGTGCCAGAGCGAGAACAGGCCAGTGCCAGAGCGGGCGCAGTCCGGAGCCAAAGCAAGGGCAGGCCAGAGCCAGAGAGAGAGTAGGCCTGAGCCAGAGCGAGAGCAGGCCGGAGCCAAGGCGAAGTCAGGCTAGAACCAGAGCGAGAGCAGACCGGAGTCAAGACGAGGGCAGGACAGAGCAAAAGCAGCCTGGAGCCAAGGAGAGGGCTGGCCGGAGCCAGAGCAAGGACAGGCCAGAGCCAGAGTGAGAGCAGGCCAGAGCCAGGGCGAGGGCAGGCTAGAGCAAGAGCAGGCCGGAGCCAGGGCGAGGGCAGGCCGGAGCCAGGTCGAGGGCAGGCCGGAGCCAGGGCGAGGGCAGGCCGGAGCCAGGGTGAGGGCAGGCCGGAGCCAGGGTGAGGGCATGCCGGAGCCAGGGAGAGAGCAGGTCGGAGCCAAGGCGAGGTGAGAGCAGGCCGGAGCCCGCACGAGGGCAGGCCGTAGCCAGGGCGAGAGCCGGCCGGAGCTAAGGCGAGGGCAGGCCAGAGCCAGGGCAAGAGCAGGCCGGAGCTAAGGCGAGGGCAGGCCAGAGCCAGAGAGAGAGCAGGCGGGAGCCAGGACGAGGGCAGGCCGGAGCCAGGGCGAGAGCCAGCACGAGAGCATGCCAGAGCTACAGCCAGAGCAGGTCGGAGTCAGGGCGAGGGCAGACCAGAGTCAGAGCGAGAGCAGGCCGGAGCCAAGGTGAGGGCAGGCCAGAGCTAGAGCTGGCCAGAGTGAGAGCAGGCCAGTGCCTGAGCGAGAGCAGTCCGGAGCCAAGGCAAGGGCAGGCCAGAGCCAGAGAGAGAGTAGGCCTGAGCCAGAGCGAGAGCAGGCCGGAGCCAAGGAGAAGGCAGACCAGAACCAGAGCGAGAGCAGGTCGGAACCAAGGCGAGGGCAGGCCACAGGCAGAGCCAGGGCAGGCCAGAGCAAGAGAGAGAGCAGGCGGAAGCCAAGGCGATGGCAGCCCATAGCCAGAGTGAGAACAGGCCAGAGCCAAGGTGAGGGCAGGCCAGAGCGAGAGCAGGCCAGTGCCAGAGCAAGAGCAGGCCAGTGCCAGAGCGAGAGCAGGCCAGTGCCAGAACGAGAGCAGGCCAGTGCCAGAGCTAGAGAAGTCCGGAGCCAAGGCAAGGGCAGACCAGAGCCAGAGAGCGAGTAGGCCTGAGCCAGAGCGAGAGGAGGCCGGAGCCAAGGCAAAGGCAGGCCCGAACCAGAGCGAGAGCAGGCCGGAGTCAAGACGAGGGTAGGCCAGAGCCAGAGCAAGAGCAGGCTGGAGCCAAGGCAAGGGCAGGCCGGAGCCAGTTTGAGGGCAGGCCGGAGCCAGGGCGAGGGCAGGCCGGAGCCAGGGAGGGCGAGGGCAGGGCGAGAGCAGGCTGGAGCCAAGGCGAGGGCAGGCCGGAACCATTGCAGGAGCTGGCCGGAGCCAAGGCGATGGCTGGCCGGAGCCTGAGTAAGGGCTGGCCGGAGCCAGGGCGAGGGCAGTCCGAAGCCAGAGCGAGGGCAGACCGGAGCCAGAGCGAGAGCAGACCGGAGCCAAGGCGAGGCTTCACCTTGGCTCCTGCCTGCTCTCGTTCTGGCCTGCTCTCACTCTGGCTCTGGCCTGCCTTCGCCTTGGCTCCGGACTGCTCTTGCTCTGGCCTGCTCTCGCTCTGGCTTGGGCCTGTCCTTGCCTTGGCTCCAGCTTGCTCTCGCTCTGGCCTGCTCTAGCTCTGGCGCTACCCTGGTTCTCTGCCTCTGGCCTGTCCTTGCCTTAGCTCCGGCCTGCTCTCGCTCTAGCTAAGTACTGCCCTCACCCTGGCTCCGGCCTGCCCTTGCTCTGGCTCCGGCCTGCCCTCGCCTTGGCTCCGTCCTGCTCGTCGCCATGGCTCTGGCCTACTCTCTCTCTGGCTGTGGCCTGCCGTCACCCTGGCTCCGGCATACTCTCGCTATGGCCTGCTCTTGCTCTGGCCTCGCCTTGGCCGTCCGGCCTGCTCTCGCTCTCACTCTGGTCTGCCCTCACCCTGGCCGCCTGCTCTGGCTCTTGCTCGGGCCTGCTCTCGCGCTGGCTCTGGCCTGCTCTCGTCCTGGCTACGGACTGCTCTCGCTCTGGCTCCGGACTGCCCTCACCTTGGCTCCATCCGGCATGCTCTCGCCCTGGCTCCAGCCTGCTCTCGCTCTGGCTTAGGCCTTCCCTCGCCCTAGCTCCGGCCTGCCCTTGCTCTGGCTCCGGCCAGCCCTCGCCTTGGATACGGCCAGCACCTGCTCTGGCCTGCCTTCGCCTTGGCTTCGGACTGCTCTCGCTCAGGACTGCTCTCGCTCTTGGTTGTCCTTGCCTTGGCTCTGGCCTGCTCTTGCTCGGGCCTACCCTGGCTCTGCCTCCGGCCAGCCCTCGCCTTGGCTGCGGCCAGCTCCGGCTCTGGCCTGCCCTCGCCCTGGCTCCGGCTTGCTCTCGCTCTGGCTCCGGCCTGCCCTTTTCCTGGCTCCGGCCTGCCCTCGCTCTGGCTCCAGCCTGCCCTCGCCCTTTCTCCGGCCTGTTCTTGCTCTGGCCTGCCCTCGCCCTGGCTTCGGCATTCTCTCGCTCTGGTTTCGGCCTGTCCTCGCCTTGGATCTGTCCGGCCTGCCTTTGCCATGGCTACGGCCTGCTATCGCTCTGGCTCCGGCCTGCCTTTGCCTTGGCTCCGGCCTGCTCTCGCTCAGGCTCTGGCCTGCTCTCGCTGTGGCTCTGGCCTGCCTTCGCCTTGGCCAGAGCGAGATTTGGCCAGAGCCAAGGCAAGGGCAGGCCAGAGCCAGAGAGAAAGAAGGCCGGAGCCAAGGCAAGGGCAGCCGGAACCAGGGTGAGAGCAGGCCAGAGCCAGGGCGAGAGCAGGCCGGAGTCTAGGCGAGAGCAGGGCGAGGGCAGGCCAGAGCCAGAGTCAGATCAGACCGGAGACAAGGCAAGGGCAGGCCAGAGCCAGAGCGAGGGCAGGCCAGTGCCAGAGCGAGAGCAGGCTAGACGGAGCCAAGCAAGGGCAGGCCAGAGCCAAAGCGAGAGCAGTCCGGAGCCAAGGCGAGGGCAGGCCAGAGCGGGAGCAAGCCGGAGCAAAGTCAGGGGCAGGCCAGAGCCAGAGCGAGAGCAGGCCAGAGGCAGAGCGAGAGCAGGCCGGAGCCAGGGCAACGGCAGGCCGGAGCCAGAGCCAAGGCAAGGGCAGGCCAGAGCCAGAGCCAGAGAAGGCTAGATAGAGCCAAGGCAAGGGCACGCCGGAACGAGGGCAAGAGCAGGCCAGAGCCAGGGCAAGAGCAGGCCAGAGCCAGGGCGAGAGCAGGCCGCAGCCAGGGCGAGAGCAGGCCAGAGCCAGGGCAAGGGCTGGCCCGAGCCAGGGCAAGGGCTGGCCCGAGCCAGGGCAAGGGCTGGCCCGAGCCAGGGCAAGGGCTGGCCCGAGCCAGAGTCAGAGCAGGCCGGAGTCAAGGCGCAAGCCAGAGCCAGAGAGAGCTCGGGCAGGCTAGAGCCAGAGCGATAGCAGGCTGGAGCGAAGGCGAGAACATTCCGGAGCCAGGGCGAGGGCAGGCCAGAGCCAGAGCGAGAGCAGGCCGGAGCCAAAGTGAGGGCACGCCAGAGCGAGAGCAGGCCAGAGCGAGAGCAGGCCGGGCCAGGGCGAGGGCAGGCCAGAGCCAGAGCGAGATCTCGTAGGCCAGAGCCAAGGCAAGGGCAGGCGAGAGCCAGAGCGAGAGAAGGCCCAAGGCAAGGGCAGGCCGGAACCAGGGCGAGAGGAGGCCGGAGACAGGGCGAGACCAGAGAGAGAGCAGGCCAGAGCCAGAGCGAGAGCAGGCCGGAGACAGGGCAAGGGCAGGCCAGAGCCAGAGAGAGAGCAGGCCAGAGCCAGTGCGAGGGCAGGCCAGAGCGAGAGCAGGCCGGAGACAGGGCAAGGGCAGGCCAGAGCTAGAGAGAGAGCAGGCCAGAGCCAGTGCGAGGGCAGGCCAGAGCCAGAGCGAGAGCATGCCGGAGCCAGGGCAAGAGCAGGCCGGAGCCAAGGCAAGGGCAGGACAGAGCCAGAGCGAGAGCAGGCCAGAGCCAAGGCAAGGGCAGGCCAGAGCCAAGGCAAGGGCAGGCCAGAGCCAGAGAGACAGCAGGTCGGAGCTATGGCGAGAGCAGGCAAGAGCCAATGCGAGGGCTGGCCGGAGCCAGAGCAAGGGCAGGCCGGAGTCAAGGCGAGGGCAGGCAGGAGCCAGAGCGAGGGCAGGCAGGAGCCAGAGCGAGAGTGAGAGCAGGCCGGCCAAGGTGAGGGTAGGCCAGAGCCAGTGCGAGGGCAGGTCAGAGTCAGAGCGAGAGCAGGCCGGAGCTAAGTCAAAGGCAGGCCAGAGCCAGAGAGATAGCAGGCCGGAGCCAAGGCATGGGGGCAGGCCAGAGCCAGAGAGAGAGCAGGCCGGAGCCAGGGCGAGGGCAGGCCAGAGCCAGAGAAGGTCGGAGGCAGGGCGAGAGCAGGCCGGAGCCAATGCGAGAGCTGGCCGGAGCCAGAGCAAGGGCAGGCCGGAGTCAGGGCGAGGGCAGGCCGTAGCCAGAGCGAGAGCAGGCCGGAGGCAAGGCGAGAGCAGGCCGGAGTCAAGGCAAGGGTAGGCCACAGCCAAGGCAAGGGGGCAGGCCGGAGCGAGAGTAGGCCGGAGCCAGAGCGAGGGCAGGCCAGAGCCAGAGCTAGAAGAGCCAAGTTGAGGTCAGACCAGATATAGAGCAGGCATGAGCCACAGCAAGGGCAGGCCGGAACCAGAGAGAGAGCAGGCCGGAGCCAAGGAGAATGCAGGCCGGAACCAGGGCAAGAACAGGTAGGAGCCAAGGCGAGGGCAGGCCGGAGCCAGAGAGATAGGCCGGAGCCAAGGCGAGAGCAGGCAGGCCGGAGCCAAGGCGAGAGCAGGCAGGCCGGAGCCAAGGCGAGAGCAGGCAGGCCGGAGCCAAGGCGAGAGCAGGCCGGCCGGAGCCAAGGCGAGAGCAGGCCGGAGCCAGGACGAGGGTAGGCCGGAGCCAGTGCGAGAGCAGGCCGGAGCCAAGGAGAGGACAGGCCAGAGCCAGAGCGAGAGCAAGCAAGAGACAGGGCGAGAGCAGGCCGGAGCCAAGGCAAGGGCAGGCCAGAGCAAGAGCAGGCTGGAGCCAGGGCGAGAGGAGGCCGGAGCCATGGCGAGGGCAGGCCAGAGGCAGAGCGACGGCAGGCCGGAGCCAGGGCGAGGGCAGGCCAGAGCCAGAGCAGGACGGAGCCAGGGCGAGGGCAGGCTGGAGCCAGAGCGATAGCACACTGGAGCCAAGGCGAGGGCAGGCCAGAGCGAGGGCAGGCCGGAGCCAGAGCAAGAGCAGGCCGGAGTCAAGTTGAGGGCAGGCCAGATAGAGAGCAGGCATGAGCCAAGGTAAGGGCAGGCTGGAACCAGAGCGAGAGCAGGCCGGTAAGGCTCTAGGTCGTATCCAGGGCGAGAACGGGCAGGAGCCAAGGCGAGGGCAGGCAGGAGCCAGAGAGATAGCAGGCCAGAGTCAGAGCGAGAGCAGGCCGGAGCCAGGACGAGGGCAGGCCGGAGCCAGTGCGAGAGCAGGCCGGAGACAAGGAAAGAACAGGCAAGAGCCAGAGCAAGCAAGAGCAAGGGCGAGGAGCAGGCCGGATCCAGGATGAGGGCAGGCCAGAGCTAGAGCAAGAGCAGGCGGAGACAGGGCGAGAGCAGGCCAAAGCCAAGGTGAAGGCTGACTGGAGCCAGAGCAAGGGCAGGCCGGAGCCAGGGCGAGGGCAGGCCGGAGCCAAGGCGAGGGCAGGCCGGAGCCAAAGCAAGAGCAGGCCGGAGCCAAGGCGAGAGCAGGCTGGAGCCAAGGCGAGAGCAGGCCGGCCAAGGTGAGGGTAGGCCAGAGCCAGGGCGAGGGCAGGTCAGAGTCAGAGCGAGAGCAGGCCGGAGCTAAGTCAAGGGCAGGCCAGAGCCAGAGAGATAGCAGGCCGGAGCCAAGGCATGGGCAGGCCAGAGCCAGAGAGAGAGCAGGCCGGAGCCAGGGCGAGGGCAGGCCAGAGCCAGAGAAGGTCGGAGGCAGGGCGAGAGCAGGCCGGAGCCAATGCAAGAGCTGGCCGGAGCCAGAGCCAGGGCAGGCCAGCTCTGAGCGAGAGCAGGCCGGAGCTAAGTCAAGGGCAGGCCAGAGCCAGAGAGATAGCAGGCCGGAGCCAAGGCATGGGCAGGCCAGAGCCAGAGAGAGAGCAGGCCGGAGCCAGGGCGAGGGCAGGCCGTAGCCAGAGCGAGAGCAGGCCGGAGGCAAGGCAAGGCAAGGCAAGAGCAGGCCGGAGTCAAGGCGAGGGTAGGCCACAGCCAAGGCAAGGGGGCAGGCCGGAGCGAGTAGGCCGGAGTCAGAGCGAGGGCAGGCCAGAGCCAGAGCTAGAGCAGGACAGAGCCAAGTTGAGGTCAGACCAGATATAGAGCAGGCATGAGCCACAGCAAGGGCAGGCCGGAACGAGAGAGAGAGCAGGCCGGAGCCAAGGAGAATGCAGGCCGGAACCAGGGCAAGAACAGTTAGGAGCCAAGGCCGGAGCCAGAGAGATAGGCCGGAGCCAAGGCGAGAGCAGGCCGGACGGAGCCAAGGCGAGAGTAGGCCAGACCCAGGGCGAGAGCAGGACAGAGCGAGAGCAGGCCGGAGCCAGGACGAGGGCAGGCCGGAGCCAGTGCGAGAGCAGGCCGGAGCCAAGGAGATGACAGGCCAGAGCCAGAGCGAGAGCAAGCAAGAGACAGGGCGAGAGCAGGCCGGAGCCAAGGCAAGGGCAGGCCAGAGCGAGAGCAGGCTGGAGCCAGGGCGAGAGGAGGCCAGAGCCATGGCGAGGGCAGGCCAGAGGCAGAGCGACGGCAGGCCGGAGCCAGGGCGAGGGCAGGCCAGAGCCAGAGCAGGCCGGAGCCAGGGCGAGGGCAGGCTGGAGCCAGAGCGATAGCACACTGGAGCTAAGGCGAAGGCAGGCCAGAGCGAGGGCAGGCCGGAGCCAGAGCAAGGGCAGGCCGGAGCAAGAGCAAGAGCAGGCCAGATAGAGAGCAGGCATGAGCCAAGGTAAGGGCAGGCTGGAACCAGAGCGAGAGCAGGCCGGTAAGGCTCTAGGTCGTATCCAGGGCGAGAACAGGCAGGGGCCAAGGCGAGGGCAGGCAGGAGCCAGAGAGATAGCAGGCCAGAGCCAGAGCGAGAGCAGGCCGGAGCCAGGACGAGGGCAGGCCGGAGCCAGTGCGAGAGCAGGCCGGAGACAAGGAAAGAACAGGCAAGAGCCAGAGCAAGCAAGAGCAAGGGCGAGGAGCAGGCCGGATCCAGGATGAGGGCAGGTCAGAGCTAGAGCAAGAGCAGGCGGAGACAGGGCGAGAGCAGGCCAAAGCCAAGGTGAAGGCTGACTGGAGCCAGAGCAAGGGCAGGCCGGAGCCAGGGCGAGAGCAGGCTGGAGCCAAGGCGAGGGCAGGCCGGAGACAAAGCAAGAGCAGGCCGGAGCCAAGGCGAGAGCAGGCCGGAGCCAAGGCGAGGGCAGGTCAGAGCCAGAGCGAGAGCAGGTCAGAGCCAGAGCGAGAGTAGGCCGGAGCCAGGGCGAGAGCAGGCCGGAGCCAGGGCAAGACAGAGCCAGAGCGAGAGCAGGCAAGAGCCAGGGCGAGGGCAGGCTGGAGCCAAGGCGAGGGCAGGCCGGAGACAAGGCGAGAGCAGGCCGGAGCCAAGGCGAGGGCAGGTCAGAGCCAGAGCGAGAGCAGGTCAGAGCCAGAGCGAGAGTAGGCCGGAGCCAGGGCGAGAGCAGGCCGGAGCCAGGGCGAGGGCAGGCCGGAGCCAGGGCGAGGGCAGGCCAGAGCCAGGGCAAGAGCAGGCCGGAGCCAGGGCAAGAGCAGGCCGGAGCCAGGGGAAGAACAGGCCGGAGCCAAGGCGAGGGAAGGCCAGAGCGAGAGCAGGCCAGAGCGAGAGCAGTCCGGAGCCAAGGCAAGGAAGGGCAGGCCAGAGCCAGAGCGAGGGAAGGCCAAAGCCAGAGCGAGAGCAGTTCAGAGCCAGGGAGAGAGCAGGACGTAGCCAAGGCGAGGGCAGGCCAGAGCCCGAGCTCTGGCATAGTGGAGACAGGGCGAGGGCAGGACGGAGCTAGAGCGAGAGCAGGCTGGAGCCAAGGCGAGAGCAGGCCGCAGCCAAGGCGAGGGCAGGCCAGAGGCAGAGCCAGGGTAGGCCAGAGCAAGAGCAGGCCAGAGCGAGAGCAGGCCGGAGCCCAGGCAAGGGCCAGAGCCAAAGCGAGAGCAGGCCAGAGCCAGAGAGAGAGCAGCCCGGAGCCAAGGCGAAGGCAGGCTAGAGCCAGAGAAAGAGCAGGCCAGAGCCAGAGCGAGAGCAAGCCGGAGCAAAGGCAAAGGCAGGCCAGAGCCAGAGCGAGAGCAGTCCGGAGCCAAGACGAGGGCAGGCCAGAGCGAGAGCAGGCCGGAGCCAAAGCGAGGGCAGGCCAGAGCGAGATCAGGTCGGAGGAAAGAGAGGACAGGCCAGAGCCAGAGCGAGTGCAGGCCGGAACCAAGTCGAGGGCAGGCCAGAGCCAGAGCAAAAGCAGGCCAGAGCCAGAGCGAGAGCAGTCCGGAGCCAAGGAAAGGGCAGGCCACAGCCAGAGGTAGAGCAGGCTTGAGCCAGAGCGAGGGCAGGCCGGAGCCAAGGCGAAGGCAGGCCAGAACCAGAGCGAGAGCAGGCCGGAGTCAAGACGAGGGCAGGCCAGAGCAAGAGCAGTCCGGAGCCAGGGCGAGGGCAGGCCAGAGCCAAAGCAAGAGCAAGCCGGAGCCAGGACGAGGGCAGGCTGGAGCCAGAGCAAGAGCAGGCCGGAGCCAAGGCGAGAGTAGGCCGGAGCCAAGGTGAGGGCAGGCCAGAGCCAAGGTGAGGGCAGGCCAGAGCCAGAGCGAGAGCAGGCCGGAGCCATGGCGAGGGCAGGCCAGAGACAGATCCAGAACAGGCCGGAGCCAGGGCGAGGGCAGGCCAGAGTCAGAGCGAGAGCAGGCCGGAGCCAAAGCAAGGGCACGCCAGAGCGAGAGCAGGCCAGAGCGAGAGCAGGCCAGAGCGAGAGCAGGCCAGAGCCAGGGCGAGGGCAGGCCAGAGCGAGAGTAGGCCAGAGCCAAGGCAAGGGCAGGCCAGAGCCAGAGCGAGAGAAGTCCAGAGACAAGGCAAGGGCAGGCCGGAACCAGGGCGAGAGGAGGCCGGAGACAGCGCGAGGCCAGAGAGAGAGCAGGCAAGAGCCAGAGCGAGAGTAGGCCGAAGCCAGGGCTAGGGCAGGCCAGAGCCAGAGCGAGAGCAGGCCGGAGCCAGGGCAAGACAGAGCCAGAGCGAGAGCAGGCAAGAGCCAGGGCGAGAGCAGGCAAGAGCCAATGCGAGGGCTGGCCGGAGCCAGAGCAAGGGCAAGCCGGAGTCAGAGAGAGGGCAGGCAGTAGCCAGAGCGAGAGCAGGCCAGAGCCAAGGCGAGAGCAGGCCGGAGTCAAGGCGAGGGTAGGCCAGAGCCAAGGCAAGGGCAGGCCGGAGCCAGAGATAGAGAAGGCCAGAGCCAAGCAAGGGCAGGCCGGAACCAGGGCGAGCGCAGGCAGGAGAAAGGGCGGGGCCAGAGCCAGAGTGAGAGTAGGCCAGAGCCAGGGCAAGGGCAGGCCAGAGCCAGAGAGAGAGCAGGCCGGAGCCAGGGCGAGGGCAGGCCAGAGCCAGAGGGAGAGCAGTTCAGAGCCAGAGCGAGAGCAGGCCGGATCCAAGGCGACGGCAGGCCGAAACCAGAGCGAGAGAATGCCGGAACCAGGGCGACAGCAGGCCGGAGCCAGAGCGAGGGCAGGCCGGAGCCAGAGCGAGAGCAGGCCGGAGCCAAGGCGAGGGCAGCCCGGAGCCAGAGTGAGAGCAGGCCGGAGCCAGGGCGAGGGCAGGCCAGAGCTAGACCGAGAACAGGCCGGAGCCAGGGCGAGGGCAGGCCGGAGCCAGAGCGAGGGCATGCCGGAGGCAGATACAGGGCAGGCCGGAGCCAGGGCGAGGGCAGAGCGGACCTAAGGCGAGAGCAGGCCGGAGCCAAGGCGAGGGCAGGCCGGAGGCAAGGCGAGGGCAGGCCGGAGCCAGAGCAGGAGCTGGCCGGAGCCAAGGCGAGGGCTGGCCGGAGCCAAGGCGAGGGCTGGCCAGAGCCAGAGCAAGGGCAGGCCGAAGCCAGAGCAAGGGCAGGGCGAGGGCAGGCCGAAGCCAGAGCGAGAACAGGCCGTACGTAGCCAGGGCGAGAGGAGGCCGGAGCAAAGGCGAGGGCAGATCAAAGTCAGAGCCAGAGCAGGCCGGAGCCAAGGAGAGGGCAGGCCAGAGCCAGAGAGAGAGTAGGCCAGAGACAAGGCTAGGGCAGGCGCGAGCTAGAGCGAGAGCAGGCCGGAGCCAAGGAGAGGGCAGGCCAGAGCCAGAGCGAGAGCAGGCCGGAGCCGAGGCAAGAGGAGGCCAGAACCAGAGCGAGAGCAGGCCAGAGCGAGAGCAGGCCGGAGCCAGAGCGAGAGCAGGCAGGAGCCAGGGAGAGGGCAGACCGGTCCCAAGGCGAGAGCAGGAAAGAGCCAGGGAGAGAGCAGGCCGGAGCCGAGTCGAGGGCAGGCCGGAGCAAGAGCAGGCCGGAGCCAAGGCGAGGGTAGGCAAGAGCCAGAGCGAGAGCAGGCCGGAGCCAGGGCGAGGGCAGGCAAGAGCCAGAGTGAGAGCACGCCGGAATCAGGGCGAGTTCAGGCCAGAGTCAGAGCGAGAGCACGCCGGAACCAGGGCGAGGGCAGGCCAGAGCGAGGGCAGGCCGGAGCCAGAGCGAGAGCAGGCCAGAGCCAGAGCGAGAGCAGGCCGGAGCCAGAGCGAGAGCAGGCCGGAGCCAGAGCGAGAGCAGGCCGGAGCCAGGGCGAGGGCAGGCCGGAGCCAGGGCGAGGGCAAGCCGGAGCCAGGGCGAGGGCAGGACGGAGCCAGAGCGAGAGCAGGCCGGAGCAAGGGCGAGGGCAGGCCAGAGCTAGAGCGAGGGCAGACCAGAGACGGCGCGGGGGAAGGCAAGAGACAGAGCAGGCCGGAACCAGGGCGAGGGCAGGCCAGAGCCAGAGCAGGCCAGAGCCTGGGCAAGGGCAGGCCAGAGCCAGAGCAGGCCAGAGCCTGGGCGAGGGCAGGCCAGAGCCAGAGCGAGAGCAGGCCGGAGCCAGGGCGAGGGCAGGCCGGAGCTAGAGCGAGGGCAGGCCGGAGCCAGAGAGAGAGCAAGCCGGAGCCAGAGCGAGAGCAGGCCGGAGCCAGGGCGAGGGCAGGCCGGAGCTAGAGCGAGGGCAGGCCGGAGCCAGAGAGAGAGCAAGCCGGAGCCAGAGCAAGGGCAGGCCGGAGCAAGAGCAAGAGCAGGCCAGATAGAGAGAGCGAGAGCAGGCCGGTAAGGCTCTAGGTCGTATCCAGGGCGAGAACAGGCAGGAGCCATGGCGAGGGCAGGCAGGAGCCAGAGAGATAGCAGGCCAGAGCCAGAGCGAGAGCAGGCCGGAGCCAGGACGAGGGCAGGCCGGAGCCAGTGCGAGAGCAGGCCGGAGACAAGGAAAGAACAGGCAAGAGCCAGAGCAAGCAAGAGCAAGGGCGAGGAGCAGGCCGGATCCAGGATGAGGGCAGGTCAGAGCTAGAGCAAGAGCAGGCGGAGACAGGGCGAGAGCAGGCCAAAGCCAAGGTGAAGGCTGACTGGAGCCAGAGCAAGGGCAGGCCGGAGCCAGGGCGAGAGCAGGCTGGAGCCAAGGCGAGGGCAGGCCGGAGACAAAGCAAGAGCAGGCCGGAGCCAAGGCGAGAGCAGGCCGGAGCCAAGGCGAGGGCAGGTCAGAGCCAGAGCGAGAGCAGGTCAGAGCCAGAGCGAGAGTAGGCCGGAGCCAGGGCGAGAGCAGGCCGGAGCCAGGGCAAGACAGAGCCAGAGCGAGAGCAGGCAAGAGCCAGGGCGAGGGCAGGCTGGAGCCACGGCGAGGGCAGGCCGGAGACAAAGCAAGAGCAGGCCGGAGCCAAGGCGAGAGCAGGCCGGAGCCAAGGCGAGGGCAGGTCAGAGCCAGAGCGAGAGCAGGTCAGAGCCAGAGCGAGAGTAGGCCGGAGCCAGGGCGAGAGCAGGCCGGAGCCAGGGCGAGGGCAGGCCGGAGCCAGGGCGAGGGCAGGCCAGAGCCAGATCCAAAGCAGGCCGGAGCCAGGGCGAGGGCAGGCCAGAGTCAGAGCGGTAGCAGGCTGGAGCCAAGGCGAGGGCACGCCAGAGCGAGAGCAGGCCAGAGCCAGAACGAGAGCAGACCGGAGCCAGGTCGAGGGCAGGCCAGAGCGAGAGTGGGCCAGAGCCAAGGCAAGGGCTGGCCAGAGCCAGAGCGAGAGAAGGCCGGACGGAGTCAAGGCAAGGGCAGGCCGGAACCAGGGCGAAAACAGGCCGGAGCCAGGGCGAGGCCAGAGCCAGAGCAGGCCAGAGCCAAGGCAAGGGCAGGCCAGAGCGAGAGCAGGCTGGAGCCAGGGCGAGAGGAGGCCAGAGCAATGGCGAGGGCAGGCCAGAGGCAGAGCGACGGCAGGCCGGAGCCAGGGCGAGGGCAGGCCAGAGCCAGAGCGAGAGCAGGCCGGAGCCAGTGCAAGAGCAGGCCGGAGCCAGTGCAAGAGCAGGCCGGAGCCAGGGCAAGAGCAGGCCGGAGCCAGGGCAAGAGCAGGCCGGAGCCAGGGGAAGAGCAGGCCGGAGCCAGGGGATGAGCAGGCCAGAGCCAAGGCGAGGGAAGGCCAGAGCGAGAGCAGGCCAGAGCGAGAGCAGTCCGGAGCCAAGGCAAGGAAGGGCAGGCCAGAGCCAGAGCGAGGGAAGGCCAAAGCCAGAGCGAGAGCAGTTCAGAGCCAGGGAGAGAGCAGGACGTAGCCAAGGCGAGGGCAGGCCAGAGCCCGAGCTCTGGCATAGTGGAGACAGGGCGAGGGCAGGACGGAGCTAGAGCGAGAGCAGGCTGGAGCCAAGGCGAGAGCAGGCCGCAGCCAAGGCGAGGGCAGGCCAGAGGCAGAGCCAGGGTAGGCCAGAGCAAGAGCAGGCCAGAGCGAGAGCAGGCCGGAGCCCAGGCAAGGGCCAGAGCCAAAGCGAGAGCAGGCCAGAGCCAGAGAGAGAGCAGCCCGGAGCCAAGGCGAAGGCAGGCTAGAGCCAGAGAAAGAGCAGGCCAGAGCCAGAGCGAGAGCAAGCCGGAGCAAAGGCAAAGGCAGGCCAGAGCGAGAGCAGTCCGGAGCCAAGACGAGGGCAGGCCAGAGCGAGAGCAGGCCGGAGCCAAAGCGAGGGCAGGCCAGAGCGAGATCAGGTCGGAGGAAAGAGAGGACAGGCCAGAGCCAGAGCAAGTGCAGGCCGGAACCAAGTCGAGGGCAGGCCAGAGCCAGAGCAAAAGCAGGCCAGAGCCAGAGCGAGAGCAGTCCGGAGCCAAGGAAAGGGCAGGCCACAGCCAGAGGTAGAGCAGGCTTGAGCCAGAGCGAGGGCAGGCCGGAGCCAAGGCGAAGGCAGGCCAGAACCAGAGCGAGAGCAGGCCGGAGTCAAGACGAGGGCAGGCCAGAGCAAGAGCAGTCCGGAGCCAGGGCGAGGGCAGGCCAGAGCCAAAGCAAGAGCAGGCCGGAGCCAGGACGAGGGCAGGCTGGAGCCAGAGCAAGAGCAGGCCGGAGCCAAGGCGAGAGTAGGCCGGAGCCAAGGTGAGGGCAGGCCTGAGCCAAGGTGAGGGCAGGCCAGAGCCAGAGCGAGAGCAGGCCGGAGCCATGGCGAGGGCAGGCCAGAGACAGATCCAGAACAGGCCGGAGCCAGGGCGAGGGCAGGCCAGAGTCAGAGCGAGAGCAGGCCGGAGCCAAAGCAAGGGCACGCCAGAGCGAGAGCAGGCCAGAGAGAGAGCAGGCCAGAGCGAGAGCAGGCCAGAGCCAGGGCGAGGGCAGGCCAGAGCGAGAGTAGGCCAGAGCCAAGGCAAGGGCAGGCCAGAGCCAGAGCGAGAGAAGTCCAGAGACAAGGCAAGGGCAGGCCGGAACCAGGGCGAGAGGAGGCCGGAGACAGCGCGAGGCCAGAGAGAGAGCAGGCAAGAGCCAGAGCGAGAGTAGGCCGAAGCCAGGGCTAGGGCAGGCCAGAGCCAGAGCGAGAGCAGGCCGGAGCCAGGGCAAGACAGAGCCAGAGCGAGAGCAGGCAAGAGCCAGGGCGAGAGCAGGCAAGAGCCAATGCGAGGGCTGGCCGGAGCCAGAGCAAGGGCAAGCCGGAGTCAGAGAGAGGGCAGGCAGTAGCCAGAGCGAGAGCAGGCCAGAGCCAAGGCGAGAGCAGGCCGGAGTCAAGGCGAGGGTAGGCCAGAGCCAAGGCAAGGGCAGGCCGGAGCCAGAGATAGAGAAGGCCAGAGCCAAGCAAGGGCAGGCCGGAACCAGGGCGAGCGCAGGCAGGAGAAAGGGCGGGGCCAGAGCCAGAGTGAGAGTAGGCCAGAGCCAGGGCAAGGGCAGGCCAGAGCCAGAGAGAGAGCAGGCCGGAGCGAGGGCAGGCCAGAGCCAGAGGGAGAGCAGTTCAGAACCAGAGCGAGAGCAGGCCGGATCCAAGGCGACGGCAGGCCGAAACCAGAGCGAGAGAATGCCGGAGCCAGGGCGACAGCAGGCCGGAGCCAGAGCGAGGGCAGGCCGGAGCCAGAGCGAGAGCAGGCCGGAGCCAAGGCGAGGGCAGCCCGGAGCCAGAGTGAGAGCAGGCCGGAGCCAGGGCGAGGGCAGGCCAGAGCTAGACCGAGAACAGGCCGGAGCCAGGGCGAGGGCAGGCCGGAGCCAGAGCGAGGGCATGCCGGAGGCAGATACAGGGCAGGCCGGAGCCAGGGCGAGGGCAGAGCGGACCTAGGGCGAGAGCAGGCCGGAGCCAAGGCGAGGGCAGGCCGGAGGCAAGGCGAGGGCAGGCCGGAGCCAGAGCAGGAGCTGGCCGGAGCCAAGGCGAGGGCTGGCCAGAGCCAGAGCAAGGGCAGGCCGAAGCCAGAGCAAGGGCAGGCCGAAGCCAGGGCGAGGGCAGGCCGAAGCCAGGGCGAGAACAGGCCGTAGCCAGGGAGAGAGGAGGCCGGAGCAAAGGCGAGGGCAGATCAAAGTCAGAGCCAGAGCAGGCCGGAGCCAAGGAGAGGGCAGGCCAGAGCCAGAGAGAGAGTAGGCCAGAGACAAGGCTAGGGCAGGCGCGAGCTAGAGCGAGAGCAGGCCGGAGCCAAGGAGAGGGCAGGCCAGAGCCAGAGCGAGAGCAGGCCGGAGCCGAGGCAAGAGGAGGCCAGAACCAGAGCGAGAGCAGGCCAGAGCGAGAGCAGGCCGGAGCCAGAGCGAGAGCAGGCAGGAGCCAGGGAGAGGGCAGACCGGTCCCAAGGCGAGAGCAGGAAAGAGCCAGGGAGAGAGCAGGTCGGAGCCGAGTTGAGGGCAGGCCGGAGCAAGAGCAGGCCGGAGCCAAGGCGAGGGTAGGCAAGAGCCAGAGCGAGAGCAGGCCGGAGCCAGGGCGAGGGCAGGCAAGAGCCAGAGTGAGAGCACGCCGGAACCAGGGCGAGTTCAGGCCAGAGTCAGAGCGAGAGCACGCCGGAACCAGGGCGAGGGCAGGCCAGAGCGAGGGCAGGCCGGAGCCAGAGCGAGAGCAGGCCAGAGCCAGAGCGAGAGCAGGCCGGAGCCAGAGCGAGAGCAGGCCGGAGCCAGAGCGAGAGCAGGCCGGAGCCAGGGCGAGGGCAGGCCGGAGCCAGGGCGAGGGCAGGACGGAGCCAGAGCGAGAGCAGGCCGGAGCAAGGGCGAGGGCAGGCCAGAGCTAGAGCGAGGGCAGACCAGAGACGGCGCGGGGGAAGGCAAGAGACAGAGCAGGCCGGAACCAGGGCGAGGGCAGGCCAGAGCCAGAGCAGGCCAGAGCCTGGGCGAGGGCAGGCCAGAGCCAGAGCAGGCCAGAGCCTGGGCGAGGGCAGGCCAGAGCGAGAGCAGGCCGGAGCCAGGGCGAGGGCAGGCCGGAGCTAGAGCGAGGGCAGGCCGGAGCCAGAGAGAGAGCAGGCCGGAGCCAGAGCGAGGGCAGGCCGGAGCCAGGGCGAGGGCAGGCCGGAGCCACGGCGAGGGCAGGCCGGAGCCAAGGAGCGGGCAGGCGAGAGCCAGAGCGAGAGCAGGCCAGAGCCAGAACGAGAGCAGGCCGCAGCCAGGGCGAGGGCAGGCCGGAGCCAGGGCGAGGGCAGGACGGAGCCAGAGCGAGAGCAGGCCGGAGCAAGGGCGAGGGTAGGCCAGAGCCAAAATGAGAGCAGGCCAGATTCAGGGCGAGAGCAGGCCGAAGCCAAGGCAAGGGCAGGCCAGAGCGAGAGCAGGCTGGAGCCAGAGCGAGAGCAGGCCGGAGCCAGGGCGAGGGCAGGCCAGAGCCAGAACGAGAGCAGGCCGGAGCCAGGGCGAGGGCAGGCCAGAGCCAAAATGAGAGCAGGCCAGATTCAGGGCGAGAGCAGGCCGAAGCCAAGGCAAGGGCAGGCCAGAGCGAGAGCAGGCCGGAGCCAGAGCGAGAGCAGGCCGGAGACAAGGCGAGAGCAGGCCGGAGCCAGTGCGAGAGCAGGCCAGAGTCAGAGCGAGAGCAGGACAGAGCCAGGGCAAAGGCAGGCCAGAGCCAGAGCGAGAGCAGGCCGGAGCCAGGATATTTCAAAGCAAACAGACCTCTAATATGGGCCATAGAAGTATGTATAGATTTACATTTCTATAACCTTTATGCCCATATTAGAGGTCTGATAAGTCCTAGGGGGTGACAGATTCCCTTTAAAGCTTGTGTCGTGGTTGGCCTCTAGCCCGGTGTCTCATGTGTTGGGTTTGCCCACTCCGGGTCCTCCTGAAGGAGGAAGTAGGATTTCTCTTTTTATTTTGTACTTTTGGCTTCTTGCCCAGTGATAGGGACGGATCTCATCCTCTCAGGCCTAGCCCAACCCTAACCCTAGCCCTAACCCTAACCCCAACCCTAACCCTAGAGTTTATATTTTACGCCGTTTAGACAACTTTATTCTTCGAGTCAATGCGATTACAGCGATACCAGAATCATATCGGGTTTTTATGATTGACAGCTGTCACACACTAAAAGACGCATTCTTTTGTAAAATCTAGTTTTACATCGCCATATTTTGAGAGCTATAATTTTTCCATATTTTGGTCGACAGAGTCATGTGACATCTTGTTTTTTGCGGGATGAGTTGACGTTTTTATTGGTGCCATTTTCAGGCACGTGACATATTTTGATCACTCTCTATTCCGATTTTTGGGAGGCAGAATAATCAAAAACCAACAATTCAGGAATTGTTTTTTTTTTTTTTTTATGCTGTTCCGCGTGTGGTAAAATTGATAAGGTAGCTTTACTCTTTGGGTCAGTACGTTTACAGTGGTACCACATTTATATCGATTTTCTATGTTTTGGCGCTTTTACACAATAAAAGCTATTTTATAGAAAAAATAATTTTTTTGCATCGCTTTATTCTGAGAGCTATAACTTTTTTATTTTTAGGCTGATGGAGCAGTATGGCGGCTTGTTTTTTGCGGGACAAGATGACGTTTTCAGTGGTATCATTATTATTTATATTCGTCTTTTTGATCGCATGTTATTCCATTTTTTGTTTGGCGGTATGATGATAAAGCATTGTTTTTTGCTTCATTTTTTATTTTTTTTTTTTACCATGTTCACTGAAGGGGCTAACTAGTGGGACAATTTTATAGGTCAGGTCATTCCGGACGCGGCGATACCAAATATGTGCACTTTTATTGTTTTTTTTTTCATAATAATATTTATTGATGGGTACATTATATTTTTATTTTTGGTGGATTATTTTTTTTAATTTTTTTTTTTCTTCACTTTGACACTTTTTTTACTTTTATTCTTTATCCCACTATGGGACTTTCACTTTTTTTATTCTGATCGCCTGTATAGCATAGGGATGGAGCACCAGCCCTGTGCTATACAGGCTGTCAGCGCTGCAAATGCAGAAGATACTTTGGTCATGCACTGCGCATGCCAAAATATCTTCCTGCTGTCTGGTGACCCAGATGTTGTCATGACGACATCGGGTCGTCATGGCAACATCCAGGAAGCCGCGGCAGACATCGCTGGACGCCGGCAGGAGAGGTGAGTATCCCTATCACCTCCCCTTGCCCCCGCAATGCTGCGATCGACTCAGCTGCGACAATCGGCTGACACCCGGCGGCGATCGCGCCCGCACAGCCTGTGTGCGGGCGCGATCGCAAAGACGTACTAATACGTATCAGGCTCTTAAGTCCCATGGCGCAGATACGTATTAGTACGTCTTGAGCTTTAAAGGGGTTAAACTACAACTCCAATGTCAGCCCCTAATTCAATAGGAACCAAAGATCTGAGAACAGAGAATGATAATAAAATAATTTGTCCACATAAATGGCAAAACTACCCAAAAATGGAGCCCCATAAAGATGTCCCAACTTGACCTCCCCCACCCACCTATCGTCAGCAATTTCTCATTTAGACAAGGGGTTGTCCTGAAAATGTCTTATTACAGAGTGTTCCCGGCAATCCATGATAAATCCGGTGGATACATTATAAGTATACCAAAGCTTAAAAGTAAAGAGCTACTTACCTGGACTCGTTCTCTCTCAGCTGTCAGGTTATAGTGACACAAGATGGCAGCAGTGTAGAAATTTATACATTCTATTCCAATTGTGATGTCTATGATGTCATGTGCCTTGTGATGTCATAATAGCTATCACTGTCATTTCAAATTTACAACCGCAAGAAAAAGTTGATTTCATGGTTTAAGAAAAAATATGGTGGGTAATTGCAGCCTGTGATTATTTTACATATTGTTATTAATATTTGTCATGTCCTTCACTGCTGCCTCCTGCACTGCTTTTTATATACTGTTTATTTTAATAATGGACAATTCACAAGCCCTGCATGTAGAATATATAGTTAATGGCCTCTGTTGAATGACTAGATGCCTATTAGAGCAATAAGATATACTCTATGTCTACAATCTTTTGGCTGAGTCTAAGGGCTCATACTCATCTGCGTTTAAATCACACGAGTGCAATCTGATAAAAAAAAAATTGGATTGTACTCTGACTCCTGTTATTGAATGATTATGTGTTCATCTGTGATTTTTTTTTTCCCAGCTCAGATCGAACTGAGAAAAAAAAAATCACAGCATGCTGCAAGTGGCTGCATATATCAGACGAGACTCGCCAATGCAAGTCAATGTGTGCGAGAAAAAAAAAGCACAGCAAACGGACCATGCTTATGCCATCCATATAGCGTCCATATAATACGCATCTATGTAACACCTTTCAGTGACTGTGGCGGCATCTCAGCACACAAATCCTGTATCTCAGATCTTTGTCTGGCCTTGTCTTCTGTGTTTTGGCCATCATGCCAACAAGACAAGGGTGATTGGGGCAAGAGACATGCTGGTGAGGGGGTTGTTGGCTGCCGTGATGCTGGTAAAGGAGGTGGCTGCCAAGATGCTGGCACTGAAGGTGGCTGCCGTGATGGTGCCACTGTAGTTGGTGGTGGTTGCTGTGATGCTGTGACTGGAGGTGGTGGTGATGGCTGCTGTGATGCTGGTACTGGAGGTGGTGGTGATTGCCGTGATGCTGGCACTGGAGGTGGTGGCTGCCGTGATGGTGGGTCTGCTGAGTGCCCTTCTTGGGGGGTCTAATGACCGGGTTTTGTTGTCCTCAGAAAGTTGCCACCTTTCAAGGAATTAAAAGATGGCCATCGGTGAATTTGGTGGCGCAGCGGCAGACAAAACAATTTGGAGGGCAGCCCTGGTCTGCAGCCTCAATAAAAAGGGAACGTGCCTGAAATAACGGGCCAGGCTTAGACAAAAACTCTCATCATCATCACTCACAGGTATTCCCATGTCACGTACGCCAGTGATGGTGGGGCGGTAGCGATGCTGGCTTATTGGTGCATGAGGGGAGGTGTCGAGGGGCTGTGGTGTACTGGTGCTCTCCGCAGGCTCTTTTTCTTTCTGGCCCCCAGCTCCGGCCTCCATTTCAGATTCCTCTCTGGCTTCCAGCACCTCCGGGCTACAGGTATTTCCCTTTTTGGTCCAGTCAGATCTGTAAGGTCAGGGATGACAGAGAAAAAAGCATTTTTAATATGCAAGATAATAATCAAACCATTACAACAAATAAAACTGAAAAAGATAGCCACTTACGGGTGAAAATCTAGGACTAGGGTCAAAAACTGGAGCCGGTCATAATATAGGTATGGCCTTTCTTTTTAAGAGCCACATCACCACTCTTCCTACCCTGTTGTCGCTCGCGGCGGCACTGGTCCCGGCAACTGCTCCATAATCTTGTCACTACACCCACTGGAAAGAAAAGTGGAAGAGATTATATACAATTTTTATAGGTAAAGGATACTGTATGTAATAACATGTATAGTGTGTATTCTAATATCACTGCTAGCAGGGGCTGGCTGGCAAATTTTAGCCTGGGGGCAAGCACACAGCAGTGGTCCATGAGTAGCGGCCCATCCTTAAAGGTCGTTTTCCCACAAACAATAGTATATTTTAATCAATAGGTCTTGGAGTAATAATAATTTCCACAATTGGATGTGATATAATAATGTTCCTGTGCTGAGATAATCTTATAAATGTGCCCCTGCTGTGTACTGTGTAATGGCTGTGTCTGACCGTGCAGGAACATGGTCTGATCATACCACATCTCCTGGGCAGGGGGGGAGAAAAAGAGGATACAGGCAGGATAGCAGGGGATCACAGAGGATTCTTTTTGTGAGTAAAACATTTCATTGCCTGTTTTTAAACAATATTTTAGCTCAAAGAAAGACTCAGCTGTGATCCCCTGCTGTAATGTATATATACTCTCTTTATATATAGATGATTAGCGTGCACACAGTCTGTAGGTCAAGGTGCAGGTACACGGGATGTGGAATCCCCAGAATCGGCGTAGATTAAATCACCGCACATTCTAGTTTCATGACGCAAACTAAAGTCTATTTGAAGACATGCAATAAGACACATTTAAGGTGCAGGGAATAATGCAACAGTAAATGAACGTTTTGACCCATCGTTTGCATCTTGAAACTAGAGTGTGCAGTGATTTAATCGATGCTATATACTCTTTTGCTTCCTCCCCTGCCCAGTAGCTGTGGTATGATCAGACCATGTTCCTGCACAGTCAGACACAGCCATTACACAGTACACAGCAGGGGCACATTTATAACATTATCTCAGCACAGGGACATTTTATTTAAACACATCCAATTGTGGAAGTTATTATTATTCCAAGATCTATTGATTAAAATATAGTTTTGTTCGCAGAAAACCCCTTCAACATGTTTATTACCAGCTGCTTCATAGGCTATATTCACACAAACGTATTGTCTAAGTGCTGCCCGTGGAGAAAAATGACAGCACTTGGTCCAGTTCAGGTGAGCATTTAAAACTGGTAATACATAAGCATAATATGTACAATGTCTGACCACTACAACACGGATTTAGGTTGTTAGAGGTGTAATGCAAGTAATCCAAGGTACGCTGTGCTTTTCTACACTCCTAAACAGAGTAAGGCTAAGTGCCCACAATGCAGAAATGCTGAGAATTTTTCCAGAGCGTTTCTGCATCTCCCTGGCAGAAAAAACACATGCGGATTCTATGAGTTTTCCTGCCAGGGACAAGCAGAAGTGAAGCGCTCTTCACATGCATTTCCGCATGCGGGTTGTCAAGCGCTTTGCAAGCGATTTTAGCATCACTTGGAAAGTGCTTGACAACTTGGTCACACTATATAAATCCATGCAACCGGTATGGATTTATATAGTGTGACCGTAAAAGAACGGCAAAAAATAAATATTATACTTACCTTCTGACGGCCCCTGGTCTCCTTATCCGATGCGTCCGGTCATCCCGGTGTCTTGCGGTTGTGTAAAAGGACCTGCCATGACGTCATTTAGTCATGTGACGGGTCAAGCTACCGCCGACGTCAGCGGTCGCGTGACCTGTCACATGACTAAATGACGTCATGGCAGGTCCTTTTAGACCATCATGAGCTGCCAGGAAGCCAGAACGCATCGCTATGGAGACCGGGGGCCATCAGAAGGTAAGTATAATGTATATTTTTTATTTTAATTATTTTTTTTTACAGGTACTATGGTACCCGGGTCTGGAGGAGAGTCTCTTCTTCTCCAAATCCGGGTACCATCCGCACATTGAATCGCTAAATATCCGCATGTGCACAAGTAGTCATGCGGATATTATGCAATTCAATGCAAGTCAATGGCGGTGAAAACGCTGCGATTACACAAAATAATTGGTAGCGCGGCGTATTTTTCCGCATTGGTAATCCGCAGCGGAAATTTCCGCAGCATGTGCACAGCAGATGCGGATTATCATTGGGGAACATAGCAGACCTTCTACCAAGCGTTTTTTAAGCGTTTCTGCAGCGGAATTGCCGTTGCGGAAACGCTTAAAAAACGCATAGTGGGCACACAGCCTAAAGGTGGCCACACATAAGCACAGGTCTGCCAGATAGATACCTAGGAATTATTATTTTGTGTATTATTTCCTACATACTTGATCGAGTAAGTCATTAATGTAAAAGTCAACTCCACATTATAGTATATGATGTACGAGTCACTAATTATCATGTGTGTCCCATCTGATGTCTGTGCACACAGTGAACATATTATACCACATACAATACAATATACATAGGAGAATATATGACTGATATATAGAGATGAGCAACTTCATTTGCAGGACCCTGATCCAATGGTCAGATGAATATTCAGTGGCTGCTGGATAGGAGCCCTGACAGCCTCCTACCTGACACCATTCTCTTTCTCTTCCTTTGATTTGTAGCCAGGCACAATGTCATGTATGTGTCACGCCAAAAAGATGACATCATGCAAAGACTATAATCAAAAGAGGAGTCAGAGATGCCGGCAGGCGGGAGTAGGCTCGCGGGGCTCTGGTCTGGTGGCCACAGACTACTGACGGGACTGTTTGACCAGTGTCCTGCGAATCAATTCGCTCATCTGTACTGGAATAAGATATATTATGACTACATACATCAGATATTACATACAGAATAGCATGTGACAGTTATATACCACACTATGAGCACAGACATCAGATATTACACCAGTGACATATTATCCTCTGTATAACATTGGATGCCTGTATCAAAGTCCATCACATCCAGTATACAGCATAATATGTGATGGTATGCGATATACTGGGATACAGACATCACATATTCATACCTCTCAACTTTTGAAGAACAGAAAGGGGGACAGAAAGAGGCTATGCGCGGCAAATTTTGGCCTCGCCCCTGGTCACACCCCAATCCACGCCCATTTACCATTATCTTTCTCGCCCGGCAGGAGGAGTTGTCAGAGGGGCGCTGGTAGTGAGGGAAATTCAGCAGACGGCCGAGACTGCAAGGCCCAGACCCAAATCCAGGACTGTCCACTGTATCCAGGGCAGCTGGGACTAGAGATGAGCAGATGGATTCCGGGGCCTCCAGTCGGGGGTCCGGGTCAGTGCTACCTGGCGGCTGGACTGGAGGCCATGAGTCTCTTATCTTCCGGGGCAGTGCGGCCTCATCTGTGAGTCCTGCTCATCTCTTGTTGGGACCTGAGGGTTATTTTTTGTTCCCTCATTCACAGTCGGAGCCGCCAGAACTTTCTCATCTTTATGTAGATTCATTATACGACATCTGGCTTTCTTGTGGTGGCTCTTACTGTATATTGGGGGCTATGCGAGGGCTCATACTGTAGGTAGGGGTGGTGTGTGCTAATACTGTATGTACGGGGTTGTGTGGCGGCTCATACTGTATATAGGGGGATGTCAGCATACTTAAATCTGCTCAATATTAAGTGATAATATAAATATACAAAAAAAACATAATTAATAAGTTAATATTAATATTGAGCTGAATTAATTTGAACCTATTGGTTCGGGCTCCACAACAGTCACGGTCTCTCATGTGGCCCCTTGGGAAAATTAATCTCCCACCCCTGCCTATTTCAAAGCGCTATGTTAAAAATCACACAGACATCATACACACAGCGGGCACAACCATCACACAGACATCATACACACAGCGGGCACAACCATCACACAGACATCATACACACAGCGGGCACAACCATCACACAGACATCATACACACAGCGGGCACAACCATCATACAGACATCATACACACAGCGGGCACAACCATCACACACACATCATACACACAGCGGGCACAACATGACATGTATATATTCCCTTCTTCTCCATCATGTCTCCAGTGGCAGTGGTGGGGCCTGGTGTTTGCAATCAGCAGCAGAGTATGGGCTGTACGCAGGAGAGCTGTCAGCCCTGCAGTGTCCCTAAATCCCCTTCCCATCCCCCCTAGTCCCGACTGCAGAGCTGCTGGTGACATTGCATGAGCCCCCTCCCATCCTGTAATAACAGCAGCCACAGATGGGAGAGGCTGCGGGTCTCCCCCTCACCTCAGGACCGCACCTTGTTGTCATGTCCTCCGCAGACTTGGCCCCGCCCCCTGACCCCTCACCTCCTCATGCTGTGCGGTCTCTGCACAGTAGAATTCCTCTGCCCTGATGCCGGGGAGGAGCAGAGAGCGGGAGGCGGAGCTACAAGGGGTCACACACAGCATGGAAAGCCTGCGTGTCTGGAGGAAAAGCCCAGTGCCCAGCAGCGCCCCTGCCGGGAGAAGAGCTGAGCCGGGCCGGGACTGAGCCCTCAAATCGGGACAGGCCCAGGGAATAGGGGAGGCTTGTTAGCTCTGGATATTATACCCGCCTCCTATTATCCTGTATATAATATGGGATGTCTGGGCCTATAGTATATATATTATACCACCTACAGGCTAATATGTAACTAGTGCACATTACACCTTGAGTACAGCCATTAGATATTACACCAGTCACTTCTTCTCCTCTGCACCATCTGATGTCTGTGCACAGTATATGACATCCAGTATACAGGAGAATATGTGATGGGATATAGGACATACTGTTATACAGACATCAGATGCTATATACTGGATAATAAATGATGGTATATATCAGGGGTGGGCAATTCATTTTCCAGAGGGGCCACATGAGAGAACGTAACTGTTGTGGGGGCCTGAACCAATAGGCTGAAAGGCTGAAATTAGTTCTGCTCAATATTAATATTAACTACAATTAATATAAAATAATATTTATATCACTTAATATTGAGCAGAATTAAGTATGCCAACATCCCCCTATATACCGTATGAGCCCACACACAGCCCCCCTATATACCGTATGAGCCCACACATAGCCCCCTGTATACAGTATGAGCCCTCACATAGCCCCCCTATATACCATATGAGCACACACACAGCCCCCCTATATACCATATGAGCACACACATAGCCCCCTGTATACAGTATGAGCCCACACACAGCCCCCCTATATACCATATGAGCACACACACAGCCCCCTGTATACAGTATGAGCCCACACACAGCCCCCCTATATACCATATGAGCACACACATAGCCCCCTGTATACCATATGAGCACACACACAGCTCCCTATTTATTTATTTATTTTACTAACCATATTTTGCAGATTATAAAATGCACCGTATCATAAGACGCACCCCAAATTTTGGTGAGAAAAATAGGAAAAAATTGTTTTTTAATAAAATGGTGGTGCTTCTTATAGTCTGCTTTTACGGTAGATTACCCAGGGAAGGGGGCTGCTGTGGTGGAGCAGAGTCGCTGCTCCAGGAAGCTGGCAGCGGCAGGAGTGGGGTGATGCTGTGGACCCCAGGCTGGGAGGGGGATGTTCGACGATGAGCCGGGCTCCGTGCTTTCAAAAAATGCCGGCGGACCCCCTGTACTTCCCGTGGTTTTCAATGCTGTAGACTTAGGGAAAATGGCCACCGGAGGCGGCACATGCTTAGGTTGAGACCTCGGGAGACAAGATCTCGGTGTCACGATCTCAATCCTCAACCATCTCTGGTGGCCTTTTTTCCCCAAGTTCACCGCATTGAAAACCATGGAAAGTGCGGGGGCTCCTTCGACATTTTGTGAAAGCACAGAGCCCGTTGCACAGCCAGACACCCACCTTCCCAGCCTGGGGCCCGCAGCATCGCCTCACTCCTGCCGTCACCAGCTTCCTGCAGCAGCGACCCTAAAATGCCGCTCCCAAATGCCCCGGTAAACTATATTCAGATTATAAGACGTACCCCCATTTTCCCAAAAATTTTTGGAGGAGAAAAGTGCGTACTATAATCTGAAAAGTACAGTATATAGTGCTATTAATTCCACAGCAGATTACAGACATTATTCCTACATACAGTAAGCACCCCACATAGCCCCTATATACAGTGTAAGCCACCACATAGCCCTTATATACAGTGTGAGCCTCATATTCCATCCTATATACAGTATTAGCCACCACATAGCCCCCTATATACCGTATGAGACCCACATAGCCTCCTATACATATTATGAGCCGCCACATAGCCTCCTTTGTACAGTATGAGCCCGCATATAGCCTCCTATATATAGTATGAGCCCCCTATGTACAGTATGAGGCCTCACATAGCCTCCTTTATACAGTATGAGCCCCCACATAGCCTTCTACTGTATACATATTATTAGCCGCCACATAGCCTCCTATGTACAGTATGAGTCCTCATAGCCTCCTTTATACAGTATGAGTCCCACATAGCCTCCTTTATACAATGTGAGTCCTCACATAGCCTCTCTATATATTGTCAGACCCCACGTGGCCTATTATATACATTATGAGATCCGCATAGCTTCCTATATACAGTGTGAGCCCCCACATAGTCTCTCTATATACAATATGAGCCCTCAAATAGCCTCCTATATACAGTATGATTCCCTCATAGCCTTCTATATACAGTCTAAGGCCCCACATAACCTCTTATATACAGTGTGAGGCCTCACATAACCTCCAATATACAATGTGAGCCCTCACAGATCCTCCTATATATTATATGATCCCTCACATAGCCTCCTATATACTATATGAGCCCTCACATAGCCTCCTATATACTATATGAGCCCCCACATAGCGTCCTATATACTATATGAGCCCTCACATAGCCTCCTATATACTATATGAGCCCTCACATAGCCTCCTATATACAGTATGAGTCCTCACATAGCCTCCTATATACTATATGAGCCCTCACATAGCCTCCTATATACTATATGAGCCCTCACATAGCCTCCTATATACTATATGAGCCCTCACATAGCCTCCTATATACAGTATGAGTCCTCACATAGCCCCCTATATGCAGGCACACATTCCATGCACATCCGAAAAAAAAAAAAGAAGACATACTCACCTCGCTCTCGTTCCCCCGCGGTCTGTTCTTTTCTCCGGTGCACTGACTCTCCACACAGCAGATGTGATGTCGTGATGTCATCATGTTTGCTGTGTCAGTCGCAAAAGCTGATCTATGGAAGTAGGAGCCAGTGGCTCCGTCTTCCACCAATGTATTCACCACACTGCAGATAGCAGTGATATTGGGATAGGGGAGAGTATGGTGTGGCCCGTGCACCACAGTTTTCAGCCCTTCGGCTGTCTCAGTCCGCGGGCTGAACTTTGTAGTTACAGTATTATATATACCAGACATGGGTAGAGTTCAGATATACTATACACACATTACCTGTACATAACATCTGTTCACACAGTATACCACATGCATACAATATATATTAGAATACATGACTAGTATATAATATACTGTCACTATAGACATCTGATGTTGTATAGTAATGTGTATTTTTTTAAAACATCTGATGTGTGTATCACAGTAGATGATAGGCTAATCTGTATACTAGATGTGGTATATTATGTACAGGGATATACACTGCACTGCAGTCTTGCAGCGCTGGGGTCCTGGGTTCAAATCCCACCAAGGACAACATCTGCAAGGAGTTTGTATGTTCTCCCCGTGTTTGCGTGGGTTTCCTCCGGGTTCTCCAGTTTCCTCCCACACTCCAAAGACATACTGATAGGGAATCTAGATTTTGAGCCCCGATGGGGACAGCGACGATAATGTATGTAAAGCGCTGCGGAATATGTTAGCGCTATATAAAAATAAAGATTATTATTACTGAACACACCTGTACCTGCCTACAGGACCTCACATATTATATATGGGGCCATATAGTAGAATATGACGTGCTGTAGGTTCAGCTGTAATCAGTCGGTGCAGGGTCTCGTATTGTGATGTCTGTGGTCTCTGCTGGGACTAAGTGTGATTTATTGCACCAGACTGAACTTTTTGCACTGACAGGAGGACCCTAATCTGCATGAAAGTTCAGCCTCCTGCAATAACTCACACGGAGCCCCAGCAGCTGGCCCTCTGATTGGACAATATAGAATCCTGGGTGAATTTATGAGAAGGTGAGCACAGTCCCGCTTCCCCCTCACTGCAGACCTCCTGACCTCATACTGACTGAGACCACTGAAGTCTCCAATCCACAGGCTCCTGTCCGGCTGACTGAATCAGTTCCAGCTGCGCTGTGTGACGTCACTTCAGCAGACTCAGCCACACAGCGTGCAGGGGGTGTATCTGCATCTCTGCCATGTGGCCGGGTTGGCAGCTGAACATAGTCATTTGGTAAATTCTAAAAAGTTCATTTTTTTTCTCACTAAAGTGCACTCTGCACCCCATCTTGACTGAAATAAACAGAAATGTAGAAATTTTTGCAAACTTATTAAAAAAGAAAAACTGAAATATCACATGGTCATAAGTATTCTGACCCTTTGCTCAGACACTCATATTTAAGTCACATGCTGTCCATTTCCTTGTGATCCTCCTTGAGATGGCTCTACTCTTTAATTGGAGTCCAGCTGTGTTTAATTAAACTGGTAGGACTTGATTTGGAAAGGCACACACCTGTCTATATAAGACCTCACAGCTCACAGTGCATGTCAGTCCAAATGAGAATCATGAACTCGAAGGAACTGCCCAAGGAGCTCAGAGACAGAATTGTGGCAAGGCATAGATCTGGCCAAGGTTACAAAAGAAGTTCTGCATTACTCATGGTTCCTAAGAGCACAGTGGGCTCCATAATCCTTAAATGGAAGAAGTTTGGGACCACCAGAAGTCTTCCTAGACCTGGCCGTCCAGCCAAACTGAGCAATCGTGGGAGAAAAGCCTTGGTGAGAGAGGTAAAGAAGAACCCCAAGATCACTGTGGCTGAGCTCCAGAGATGCAGCAGGGACATGAGATAAAGTTGCACAAAGTCAACTATCACTGCAGTCCTCCACCAATCGGGCCTTTATGGCAGAGTGGCCTGACAGAAGCTTCTCCTCAGTGCAAGACATATAAAAGCCCACATAGAGTTTGCTCAAAAACACATGAAGGACTCCCAGACTATGAGAAAAATAAGATTCTCTGGTCTGATGAGACGAAGATAGAACTTTTTGGTGATAATTCTAAGCTGTATGTGTGGAGAAAACCAGGCACTGCTCATCACCTGCCCAATACAATCCCAACAGTGAAACATGGTAGTGGCAGCATCATACTATGGGGGTGTTTTTCAGCTGCAGGGAAAGGACGATGGTTGCAATTGAAGGAAACATGAATGCGGCCAAGTACAGAGATATCCTGGATGAAAATCTCTTCCAGAGTGCTCTGGACCTCAAACTTGGCCGAATGTTCACCTTCCAAGAAGACAATGACCCTAAGCACTAAGCTAAAATAACAAAGGAGTGGCTTCAGAACAACTCTGTGACCATTCTTGACTGGCCGAGCCAGAGCCCTGACCTAAACCCAATTGAGCATCTCTGGAGAGACCTGCAAATGGCTGTCCACCAACGTTCGGCATCCAACCTGATGGAACTGGAGAGGATCAGCAAGGAAGAATGGCAGAGGATCCCCAAATCCAGGTGTGAAAAACTTGTTGCATCATTCCCAAGAAGACTCATGGCTGTACTAGCTCAAAAGGGTGCTTTTACTCAATACTGAGCAAAGGGTCTGAATACTTATGACTATGTGATATTTCAGTTTTTCTTTATTAATAAATTTGCAAAGATTTCTACATTTCTGTTTTTTTTCAGTCAAGATGGGGTGCAGAGTGTACTTTAATGAGAAAAAAAATGAACTTTTTAGAATTTACCAAATGGCTGCAATGAAGCAAAGAGTGAAAAATGTAAAGGGGTCGGAATACTTTCCTTACCCACTGTATATGATTTTCACAATAATCTTGGGGAAATTAAATTTATTAGAAAGATTTTGAGAAAGGGGGACTTCAAATACATAAGTAGGGCCATAGCAGTGATGACTTAGCCCAGGAACTTAGGACCTTATATTGTCTATTCATATATAGTTTAGTCTACATTTTGGCGTTGTTTTACATCCTTACAAATTTAGGTGTTTATTTTTGAAAAAATGGGATGGGGTCCATTTAATTTTCTTAACAGCTGAGGGAAAGCAGTGGGCAATCTGGGAAGGGGCCGCTATTCATGGATCTTCCCAGCTTATTAATAACAGCTCACAGCTGTCTGCTTAGCCTTTAATGGTATTAAAAAGGGGGTATCCCCCAAAAAATTATGTGGTGTCCCACCTAGTTTTAATAACCAGCAAAGGTTAAACAGACACCTGCAGGCTGATATTAAAAGGCTGGGAAGGGACCATGGATATTGGCCTCCTCCCTGACTAATAACATGAGCCCTCAGCCACCCCAGAAATTCTGGTGCTTATTCTCGGCTCTTCCCACTTGCCCTGGTGCATTGGCAAGTGGGGTAATGGTTTTGGGGTTGATGTCAGCTGTTTGATGTTTTCTGACATCAAGCCCAGGGGTTAGTAATGGAGAGGTGTGAATAAGACATCCCGATTACTAACGCCATTAGTTCAAGTAAAAAAACTCACACAGAGCAAAGACCTTTGTTTGAACAAAACACTCAATGACCCTCTTTTACACATTTCTTAAGATCCACATAAAAATAAAAAAACAAAGTAATCCTCACCTGTCCGCAGATAATCCATACTGATGATGTCGAACAATGATCCCCAGATCTGCTACATCCGATTGGTGTGTTGAGCGGTTGCATGAGTATGCAACTGCTCAGCACGCCAGCTGGAACTCACTGACAGTAGCCTGAGGACGTTCCTGCAGTGACGAGCGATGCCGTCAATAAGGTTGCAACTTGAAAACGCTTTGCTATTTTCTTATAGCCTACTCTTGCTTTGTGGGCCTCCACCATTTTCATTTTCAGAGTGCTAGGCAGCTGCTTAGAAGAACCCATGGCTGCTGTTTTTTGGCACAAGGTTAGAGGAGGCTGGGTTTTTATAAAGTTGGGAAATTTGTATCACCTGGCCTTTCCTAATGATAGTGAACAAGCCATAACCTTTAGGGTATGTGCAGATGGTCGGTGTTGGCTGCTCTTTGAACGCAAGTGAATCCGCATGTGTTCAATGAACCATGCGGATTCACCACATCCTATACATTACAGTGATATAATTTCTCTTGCGGAGACTAGGGTCTCTGCAAGAGAAATTGACATGCTGCGGTCTGTGAAGACGCACTGCATGACCGTCTCCACGGGTGAGCTGCAGGAGCACGGAGACGCATAGTGGACATGGGATTTGTATAAATCCCATCCACTATGCTGTAACATCTGGCCGCTGCAGATTGCACGCAGCGCAAGTGTGCTGCATCCAATCCGCAGTGTTTACTGACCATGTGCACGCACTCTAACAGACTAATTAAGGTCTGAAACCTTGGTCAAAGTTTTCTGAGCACACAAATCTCCAAGGGTGCCCAAACTTTTGCATCAGCCCATTTTCCTTTGTGTAATTTTTAAAATGTAAAGAATTACAAGATTTTTTCTTGCCTAAAATACAAAGGAAATGTGTCATCTTTAACTTTAGCCCTTTTATAGAGATCATTTCATCTTCAACTTGCTTTACTGTTCACAATAACAATAATTTTTTACCAAGGGGCCTAAACTTTTACATGCCACTGTAAGAGAAACACATCGCTATTTACATTACTCGTAAAACCGCATGGCACTGTACACATAAAGGGATTATTGCCTTCAAGGGTAGGAATGCTGCAGAACAGTCCATCACTCTTACATTCCCTCTTTGGACATGGTCATCCTCGACCATTCTGGAACCTGGAAGACAGCACACAGCATATACAGAGGGGGCCCTTGAAAACGCACACTGCAGCCGCAATACTCGCTGCCTCTGTCAGGCCTGAGGCTGTGGTACTAACCGTGGAGGAGTCATTGTTGGACATGAGCTTCCCGCTGAGGGCTGAAATATTGGATGTGACATCTGGTCATCTGGTCAATGACTTTGTGGCACCCCTGAGGGTTCAGTCGCCACAGAGGTACTGCACCTCACCCAGAAGTGTGGCATCTCCTTCTCTCAGGTAAGGCAGAAGTACTGCCGGTGGCACGGTGGTGCAGTGGTTAGCACTGCAGCCTTGCAGCGCTGGGGTCCTGGGTTCAAATCCCACCAAGGACAACATCTGCAAGGAGTTTGTATGTTCTCCCCGTGTTTGCGTGGGTTTCCTTCGGGTTCTCCGGTTTCCTCCCACACTCCAAAGACATACTGATAGGGAATCTAGATTGTGAGCCCCGATGGGGACAGCGACAATAATGTATGTAAAGCGCTGCGGAATAAAGATTATTATTATTAAAGATTATTACTGCCGGGGACCCCAACACCTGCACTCAACACTGCACTACTCCAGGCCGGCTGGAAGGGCATTATGCACTTCTTTTGCTGCCCTGTCCCTGGCTGGAGTGGGGGGAACCAGTAGTGGGTGTGGGTGGAGGACGTAGGACAGGGGAGCGCTTAGAGAATAGATATAAAAAAGGAAGCCATCTTAGTTGGAGCAGTGCAGTTCAGCCAGTGAGTAGCAAGGAGAGGAGGGGAGCAGAGTCTCTTCAGGAACTCTGCTCCATTGTGGGCCTAGTGAGAGAGGCCCAGGAGAGGAGTGGGAGCAAGGGAGGAATGCTCCGGGAACAGAAGGGATCCCAGGGGGTACAGTGAGTGCAGGACGGCACCTATACGCCCGAATCTGCCAAGAATCAGAGGGATCAGGCCGCAGGAAGGGAACTGGTCCCTGGACCAGCCGTGTTACTCCAGGTCTCGGCTGGAAAAACCGGAGGCTTCTGCACTTCCATGGTGCAGTTGCCACAGCCTCACCCTAGTCGCCGTGAAGGGCATCAAGTAGGTCCGGGAACTCCAGGTTGCCCAGAAGGGACTTCAGAGCACCCGATCGGGACTGTGTGTGGGGAGCGCAGGGCAGGACTGAGAAGACCCAGCGCGTGAAGTCAGTCAAGGAAGGAACATAAGAAAGGGGGTCCCGTTAAGTGCTTCTAATCTACCTGAAGGAGTGCTGAGCCCCTGCCTGGCAAACGCAGTGCGACGCGGGAGTCTGACACCTGGACAGTGTACCCGAGGAACCTAAAAAGAACTGTGAGTAAACTCGGATGACTGCACTCCACTGTCTCTGTCAGTTATTTCCATCATGCTACCGCGCCTGCACTATAATGCCCAGCATTACCATCTGCAACTACCCTGCCCTGGGGGCCCGCTCCGCCTGTGGGGAGCAGAAACATCCCAGCTGCCATCCCATCACCCCCGGAGGTCTGCAGCAGCGCCGGTATTCATTACCGGGAAACACAGGTGGCGTCACGAGACAAACTGTTAACAAACCCCCTTTTAAAGAGCGACCCCAGAGGATGGGCCCGGGAGCCGACTGCCGTGACATCCTACAAAGAAGGTAAAGGCCCGGGTACCAAGTTTCCCCCTATATCCCCCCTGGGCGGGTCAACTTCACCACCTCCTGGGTGCTCGAGTTGGGCTCTCACCCATTTCTTCCACTCCTTCTTAACCTCAATGACCTTCACCACCCATCTGGCCTTAACGGGGTCCAGAGCTGGTGTCTCTTCCATGTACTGCTGTGGCCAGGGAATGAGGGCTGGTTCCCAGGCTGATAACTCTCCAGGACGCTGAGGTGTACTTACCACCAGGGCTGCCAGCATAGCTTTCAGTCACCGTGCCTGGTCGCAGGATCTTGGCCACGCTGACACTGCTGCCTCCGCCTTGGAATCGGGTTCTGGTTTTGGGGACTGCGGGCAAACCTTTGTCTTGAGGTCAGGCATTGGATCCTGGGCCTTCCCTGGACCTTGGTTGGTGCCTCTACTGATGACAGTTCACCCAGCTGCATCTCTTGCTCCAGCTGCGTCATCTTCCTTTTCCACTTGACCTTTCCGGGCACACCGCGGAGCACAATGCCGTGGCACCGACCATCACTTTCAATAGGTAAACCGAAGCACTCTATCTTCTCTTGCCACTTTACCTCCTCATCAACAATGGTCCCAGCCCACTCTGCCATGGGTGTGCTCTTACGTTGCTCTGCCCATTCTTGGGGGAGGCCACTTCTGGCTCACCTGCCCGTTTCCTGGGAGTCTCCACCCGTTCTCCCTTGGCTTGCTGCAATGGGCGTGGTTTCTTTTTCTTCCACCGTGCCCTTCTTACGCACACGATGGGATGGGTCCGTCTCACTCTTTCGTGTCACTCACCGACATCTTGCAGTCTCTATCCATTAACCCTATCCTAAAGACTAAACCTATTATTCTCATCTTATCTCCTGTACCGTTGCTAAGCCACTTAACTATATGATCAGTACTTCGCTGTTATAAGTTTTGTCCAAATAGTGTATATACGAGTACTTATATATATCAGTTTATCATAGTGTAAAGCGTTAGAAGTTTCGCACTCCTAATTAGAAGATGTAGTGCATAGAAGGAATATCAATAAGATCCAGAAAGGAAACCTTTGGCACTGTAGATATGACACTTGAGATGCAGAGTAAATTCATTAGTACATTTATTTGCAACCGACATATAGTTTATCATATACTTATCTTTTTTTAAATCTTTAGATATTATTAATAAAGTGTTTAATTGAAAATATAATGAATAAGGTTAATGTCAGATGAAACACATTGATGAAATGATATGTAAAATTAGACTAAGAATGGAGTGGTAATGGTGGACATTAGGACCCTGCGCTCTCATGAGCAGCATAGCTGAGCTCAACGTTCCTTCCAGACACTGGTGGACTAAACGTGCACAGATACCGTATTACGGAGATCTCCCCTCCTTTATCAGTGGCACCAGGAATTTTATGTGACAGTAACTGGAGGTGGCTATGACCACTACGCATGTAGCCTTACAAGGTTGGTTTTATCTCGTTACATCTTGCATTCAGTGACACACTCCTTCCTGCTTTATTGCTGATGTTTAGGAGTACGGGGGCGACTTGCATAGTGACATGCTTCTGTACATGACACGGATGAGATGGTGTTTTGTTCCTACAGATGGCTGTGATCTCACCCGTACTATAGTGATGGAATACATCAGCCGCCCATCAGATGACAGCTGCAGTGATACAGAATGAGGGGATAGCACTTATGTTATCAGACATCAGCCACAACATGTGAGAACCGCTCATATGTTTAAAGGGAACAGACAAGTCCACCATGTACGAGGGTGAGTCTTCAATAACCAATCACAGATCCATGGGCTCCAATCAGAAGGGGTTTTACATCGCAGGCAGTAGTAAAGGGCGCAATGTCCCGCATAGCAGCATTGGTGGTGCCAGACTGCTGTCATTCAGGTGACGCACACTGAAGCCCTGATTCCTGATCTACAAGCCGCAGGGATATAGCAGAGCACATCGCATTCATAGCATGATGCTATCTGCTGAGGGACAATAGAAGACAACTACAGCACATCTAGCATCTCTGCTCAGCAGCGGGGGTGAGCTCCTGTGTTCTCTCCCTTCTATAGTACTGGTTCAGCACCACAGTGGTTGTCAGCTCTCCTCTGGGCACTACAGTCCTAGATTCAGCACCAAAACGGTGGGCAGCTCTGATCTGGGCAGTACTGTCTAGATTCAGCACCACAGCAGTGGACAGCTTTTATATGGGAAGAACTGTCTAGATTCAGCACCACAGCAGTGGACGGCTTGTAACCAGGACGTTATAGTAACATTTGCTTCAATACCACAACGTTGGAGGGCAGTGCCATCCAGGTTCAGCACCACGCTAGTGGACAGCTCTGGTGCTTCTGGATACAACAGTTTCAGCACTTCTACCTTGGACAGCTCCAGCATCTTCACCTCTACCTTGAAGGTCCCAGTGCCCGCCAGCCTGTCTATCAGCCGTGCCCGCCTGTCAACTGGCCGTGCTCATCCGCTGTGCCTTTCAGCTTCAGCCATCAGTCCCATGGGAGTCGCCTGCTCTCACAAGGTCGGTCCCAGAGTGGCACCTGGTTCACCTTCCCGGTCCCTCCTTGGTTCACAGAGTCGACTAAGCCGCTGTGTGGCCAGGGTCGGTCCGGGTAGGCACTTAGTTACGCCCCTCTGATCCCTCCTTGCATCACAGCACAGAGGTTCCACCACCCGGATTCGTAACAGAATACATTTTGTTATATAATAATTTTGTGTTCAAAGATCAATACTACCTAACAGAAGAAAGAGGTGTCAATGGCCGCGGCTTGGGCCCCATCTTACGCCAATCTCTCCTTGGGATTTTGGGAGTGTGAATACATCCGATTCCAGAACATTGAACATACGTCATTGGGATCAGTGATATCTTGGATGAGATTCATAGACGATGTGTTGTTTATTTTGCAGGGCTCCCATGAGGAACTTGAAATATTCTTAAAATATCTAATTGACAATGCATTGAATATTAAGCTAACCCATCATATTGATCAAAAGAAAATAGATTTTCCGTATTTGGATATTCATGTTGATGACCATGGACAGTTGCATACAAATATTTATCACAAGATTACTAGTGCCAATGCTTTCTTGCATGCCAAATCAGTCATCTGGCACATGTAATACAGGCAATGCCATCCGGACAATTTATTAGGGCACATCGTATTTGTGACCAAAACAAAGCTTTTGAAGAATAGGCATGTGATATGACCAGTAGATACTTACAACGTGGTACAAAATGGAAATTATTCAACAGGCCTACTATCGGGCCAAACACGCCAATAGACAATATCTTCTCATTACTAAAAAGAAAAAGGAATCTGATGGGCATGTTCGATTCATCACGAATTATCATTCGAGGTGGAAGGAAATTAGTAATATCATCTCCAAATTTTGGCTAATTCTCCAACAGGATCAGACAATACTTCCTTTTCTATCAAATCGTCCATTGATTATGGCTAAACGTAATAAGACACTACGTGATATACTAGTACATAGTCATCATGTACCTGATACATCTTCATATACACTGCTCAAATAAATAAAGGGAACGCTCAAATAACACATCCTAGATCTGAATGAATGAAATATTCTCATTGAATACTTTGTTCTGTACAAAGTTGAATGTGCTGATGACAAAATCACACAAACATCATTAACCCCTTAATAACATCAGACGTACTAATACGCGTCTGTGCCCTGGGACTTAAGAGCCAGACCCGTATTAGTACGTCATCGCGATTGCGCGCGCACACAGGCTGTGCGAGCGCGATCGCCGCCGGGTGTCAGCTGATTGTCACAGCTGACACCCGGTACTATGTGCAGGGAGCGGTCCTGCACCGCTCCCAGCACATTAACCCCCGCGATGCTGCGATCGAAGTCGATTGCGGCATTGCGGGGGCAAGGGGAGGTGATCGGCGATACTCACCTCCTCTTCTGGCTTCCAGCGCAGTCTGCAAAGGCTTCCCGGGTGTTGCCATGACGACCCGATGTCGTCATGACAACATCCGGGTCACCAGAGAGCAGGAAGATTGCTTGGACATGCGCAGTGCATCTCCAAGCAATCTTCACACTGTGCACTTCTGACAGCCTTCATGGCATAGGGATGGTGCTCCATTCCTGTGCCATGCAGGCGATCAGAAAAAAAAAAGTGAAAGTCCCAGAGTGGGACAAAGTAATAAAGTGTATAAACTGTGTGAAAGTGGAAAAAAAAAAAAAAAAAAGTGCAAAAATATTATAAAAAAATAAAAACAATAATACACCAAAAATAAAAATATAATGTACCCATCAATAAATATTATTATAAAAAAAATAAAAAAAAAACAATAAAAGTACACATATTTGGTATCGCCGCGTCCGGAAAAACCTGACCTATAAAACTGTCCCACTAGTTAACCCCTTCAGTGAACACGGTAAAAAAAAAAAAAAAAAAAACGAAGCAAAAAACAATGCTTTATCACCATACCGCCAAATAAAAAGTGGAATAACACGCGATCAAAAAGACGCATATAAATAAAAATGATACCGCTGAAAACGTCATCTCGTCCCGCAAAAAACAAGCTGCCATACAGCTCCATCAGCCGAAAAATAAAAAAGTTATAGCTCTCAGAATAAAGCGATACTAAAAAATATTTTTTTCTATAAAATAGCTTTTATTGTGTATAAGCGCCAAAACATAGAAAAATGATACAAATGTGGTACCGCTGTAAACGTACTGACCCGAAGAATAAAGCTGCCTTATCAATTTTACCACACGCGGAACAGAATTAAAAAAAAAAAAAAAAAACAATTCCTGAATTGTTGGTTTTTGTTTATTCTGCCTCCCAAAAATCGGAATAGAAAGCGATCAAAAAATGTCACGTGGCTGAAAATGGCACCAATAACAACGTCAAGTCATCCCACAAAAAACGAGCCGTCACATGACTGTCTGCCAAAATCTGGAAAAATTATAGCTCTCAAAATATGGCGATGCAAAAACTAGATTTTACAAAAAATGCGTCTTTTAGTGTGTGACAGCTGTCAGTCATAAAAACCCCATATGATTCTGGCATTGCTGTAATCACACCGACCCGAAGAATAAAGTCGTCTAATCACTTATACCGCACAAGGAACGGCGTCAAAAATAAACTCTTGGGTTAGGATTGGGCTAGGGTTAGGGCTGGGTTTGGGGCTAGGGTTGTGCTGGGGCTAGGGTTGTGCTAGGGTTAGGGCTGGGGTTGGGATTTTTTTCAAAAGTAAGAAAAAAAGATGACGATATGGCGACTAGTGTTGAGAGCAAGTGCTCGCTACTTGAGTTTGCATCGGGTGCTCTGGTATGCATTGAGTATCGTGGGTATTTGAGTGACATGCTCGAGTCTCTGCCCCATATGCTTCGCGGCCAAAAAACTTTACGGGGATTGCCTGCCATGCACGAGCGATCCCCGAATGTTTTTTTTTGGGTGTCTAATAACCGTGAAACATGCGGAGCAGGGACTCGAGCATGTCACTCGAGCACACGCTGTACATGGTGCATACCTGAGTACCCGATGCAAACTCAAGTAGCGAGCACTTGCGCTCAAGAATAATGACAACTTATTCAATATGATGACCTAATGTAAACAAATTCTGTGCCGTACCTCTGGGTTCAAAATGTTCACTATACACCTTAATAAAATCCTTGAGGGGTATAGTTTCCAAAATGGGGGCACTTGTGGGGGAGCTCCAATGTTTGGGCACGCAGGGACTCTCTAAATGCAACATGATATCCGCTAACAAATTGAATGGAAAATCGGCTCAAATTGTTAGCGGACACCACATTGCGTTTGGAGAGCCCCTCTGTGCCCAAACTTTGGAGCTCCCCCACAAGTGACCCCATTTTGGAAACTAGACCCCCCAAGGCACCTTTCTAGATGCATAGTGAGCACTTGGAACCCCCAGGTGCTTCACAAATTGATTCGTAATAATGAAAAAGTGAAAAAAAAAACACTTTTTCATTTTTATGAATCAATTTGTGAAGCACCTGGGGTTCCAAGTGCTCACTATGAATCTAGATAGGTGCCTTGGGGGGTCTAGTTTCCAAAATGGGGTCACTTGTGTGGAGCTCCAAAGTTTGGGCACAGAGGGGCTCTCCAAACGCAATGTGGTGTCCGCTAACAATTTGAGCCGATTTTCCATTCAATTTGTTAGCGGATACCATGTTGCATTTAGAGAGTCCCTGTGTGCCCAAACATTGGAGCTCCCCCACAAGTGACCCCATTTTGGAAACTAGACCCCCCAAGGCACCTATCTAGATGCATAGTGAGCACTTGGAACCCCTAGGTGCTTCACAAATTGATTCGTAAAAATGAAAAAGTGTTTTTTTTTTCACTTTTTCATTATTACGAATCAATTTGTGAAGCACCTGGGGGTTCCAAGTGCTCACTATGCATCTAGAAAGGTGCCTTGGGGGGTCTAGTTTCCAAAATGGGGTCACTTGTGGGGGAGCTCCAAAGTTTGGGCACAGAGGGGCTCTCCAAACGCAATGTGGTGTCCGCTAACAATTTGAGCCGATTTTCCATTCAATTTGTTAGCGGATGCCATGTTGCATTTAGAGAGTCCCTGTGTGCCCAAACATTGGAGCTCCCCCACAAGTGACCCCATTTTGGAAACTAGACCCCCCAAGGCACCTAACTAGATGCATAGTGAGCAGTTGGAACCCCTAGGTGCTTCACAAATTGATTCGTAAAAATGAAAAAGTGTTTTTTTTTTCACTTTTTCATTATTACGAATCAATTTGTGAAGCACCTGGGGGTTCCAAGTGCTCACTATGCATCTAGAAAGGTGCCTTGGGGGGTCTAGTTTCCAAAATGGGGTCACTTGTGGGGGAGCTCCAAAGTTTGGGCACAGAGGGGCTCTCCAAACGCAATGTGGTGTCCGCTAACAATTTGAGCCGATTTTCCATTCAATTTGTTAGCGGATACCATGTTGCATTTAGAGAGTCCCTGTGTGCCAAAATATTGGAGCTCCCCCACAAGTGACCCCATTTCGGAAACTAGACCCCCCAAGGCACCTATCTAGATGCATAGTGAGCAGTTGGAACCCCTAGGTGCTTCACAAATTGATTCGTAAAAATGAAAAAGTGTTTTTTTTTCACTTTTTCATTTTTACGAATCAATTTGTGAAGCACCTGGGGGTTGCAACTGCTCACTATGCATCTAGATAGGTGCCTTGTGGGGTCTAGTTTCCAAAATGGGGTCACTTGTGGGGGAGCTCCAATGTTTGGGCACACAGGGGCTCTCTAAACGCAACATGGTGTCCGCTAATTATTCAAGCAAATTTTACAATCAAAAAGTCAAATGGCGCTCCTTCCCTTCCGAGCCCTACAGTGCGCCCAAACAGTGTTTTTTCCCCAAATATTGGGTATCTGCGTGCCCAGGGGAAATTGCACAACAAATTTTGGGGTCCATTTTTTCTTGTTACCCCTGTGAAAATAAAAAAAAATGGGTCTAAAGTAACATTTTTGTGAAAAAAGTTAAATGTTCATTTTTTTCTTCCACATTCAAAAAATTCCTATGAAGCACCTGAAGGGTTAATAAAGTTCTTGAATGTGGTTTTGAGCACCTTGAGGGGTGCAGCTTTTAGAATGGTGTCACTTTGGGGTATTTTCTGTCATAAAGACCTCTCAAAGTGACTTCAAATGTGATGTGGTCCCTAAAAAAATGGTTTTGTAAATTTTGTTGGAAAAATGAGAAATCGCTGGTCAACTTTTAACCCTTATAGCTCCCTAACAAAAAAAAATTTTGGTTCCAAAATTGTGCTGATGTAAAGTAGACATGTGGGAAATGTTATTTATTAACTCTTTTGTGTGACATATCGCTCTGATTTCAGGGCTTAAAAATTCAAATTTTGAAAATTGCAAAATTTTCGCCAAATTTCCGTTTTTTTCACAAATAAACGCAAGTGATATCGAAGAAATTTTTCCACAATTATGAAGTACAATATGTCACGAAAAAACAATCTCAGAATCAGGGGGATCCGTTGAAGCGTTCCAGAGTAATTACCTCATAAAGTGACAGTGGTCAGAATTGTAAAAATTGGCCCGGTCATTAACGTGCAAACCACCCGCGGGGCTTAAGGGGTTAATGGAAATCAAATTTATTAACCAATGGAAGCCTGGATTTGGAGTCACCACCAAAATTAAAGTGGAAAAACACACTACAGGCTGATCCAACCTTGATGTAATGTCCTTAAAACAAGTCAAAATGAGGCTCAGTATTGTTTGTGGCCTCCACGTGCCTATATGACCTCCCTACAACGCCTGGGCATGCTCCTGATGAGGCTGAGTATTGTGTGTGGCCTCCACGTGCCTGTATGACCTCATTACAACGCCTGGGCATGCTCCTGATGAAGTTGCAGATGGTCTCCTGTGGGATCTCCTCCCAGACCTGGACTAAAGCATCCGCCAACTCCTGGACAGTCTGTGGTGCAACGTGCCGTTGGTGGATGGAGTGAGACATGATGTCCCAGATGTACTCAATCGGATTCAGTTTGGGGAACGGGCGGGCCAGTCCGTAGCTTCAATGCGTTCATCTTGCAGGAGCTGCTGACACACTCCAGCCACATGAGGTCTGGCATTGTCCTGCATTAGGAGGAACCCAGGGCCATCCGCACCAGCATGTGGTCTCACAAGAGGTCTGAGGATCTCATCTCGGTACCTAATGGCAGTCAGGCTACCTCTGGCAAGCACATGGAGGGCTGTGCGGCCCTCCAAAGAAATGCCACCCCACACCATTACTGATCTACTGCCAAACCGGTCATACTGAATGATGTTGCAGGCAGCAGATCGCTCTCCACGGCGTCTCCAGACTCTGTCATGTCTGTCACATGTGCTCAGTGTGAACCTGCTTTCATCTGTGAAGAGCACAGAGAGCCAGTGGCGACTTTGCCAATCGTGTTCTGTGGCAAATGCCAAGCATCCTGCACGGTGTTGGGCTGTGAGCACAACCCCCTTCTGTGGACGTCGGGCCCTCATACCACCTTCATGGAGTCGGTTTCTAACTGTTTGTGCAGACACATGCACATTTGTGGCCTGCTGGAGGTCATTTTGCAGGGCTCTGGCAGTGCTCCTTCTGTTCCTCCTTGCACAAAGGCGGAGGTAGCAGTCCTGCTGCTGGGTTGTTGCCCTCCTACGGCTCCCTCCACGTCTCCTGGTGTACTGACCTGTCTCCTGGTAGCGCCTCCAGCCTCTGGACACTACACTGACAGACACAGCAAACCTTCTTGTCACATCTCGCATTGATGTGCCATCCTGGATGAGCTGCACTACCTGAGCAATTTCTGTGGGTTGTAGAGTCCGTCTCAAGCTACCACAAGTGTGAAAGCACAACCAACATTCAAAAGTGACCAAAACATCAGCCCAGAAAGCATTGGTACTGAGATGTGGTCTGTGGTCCCCACCTGCAGAACCACTCCTTTATTGAGGGTGTCTTGATAATTGCCAATAATTTCCATCTATTGTCTATTCCATTTGCACAACAGCATGTGAAATTGATTGTCAATCAGTGTCGCTTCCTAAGTGGACAGTTTGATTTCACAGAAGTTTGATTTACTTAGAGTTATATTCTGTTGTTTAAGTGTTCCCTTTATTTTTTTGAGCAATGTATATTTGTCTCAAAGGGCCCCAAATGGGGCACATGGAAGTGTGGCAACTGCAAAGAGTGCAGATATATTGAAAAAACGAATACCTTTCAGGATTCGATGGGTGAGTAGGCTTACAAGATTCTGTATTTCATTAATTGTAGAACATCTATGGTCATCTATCAAGCCACATGTTTCTGTGGACTCATCTATATTGGTATGACAACTCGGGAGCTTAGGAACACATCAAAAATATTAGGGCAGCGGAGAAAATCTGTCAAGGTGGGTGCTATTTCTCAACCTAAACCTTTGGCGAGACAGTTTCGGAATTGCTACCCTCATCAATGTCATCTCTTACGTGTCAAAGGGATTGCCCGTCTGTATCCTGGGAATAGGAGGGAAAATCTAGCCAAAAAGCTGGCCCAGATTGAATAAATAAATAATAAATAAAAAAGTAAATGGATCACCACTCTGAGAAGTATGACCCCCAGAGGGTTAAATGAACAGTGGGGATTTTCGAGTTTTCTTTAAGTATACACTAGGATTTTTGGTATATTCTCATCTTCAGTGTCTTGTCCTTATTATCAATCGAATAATATAATCAATATATATCATAGTGCATTTGATTGAATAAACATATATACATGTATTGTTGGCTTTATTGTACAGTACATATAGAGAGTTTATAGTGTGTTTATTCACTTTTACATATACACATTATATAAGCAACAATATTGTGTACGCAGGCATTAACTATATTATATATAGAACTTTTTCTATATTTCATACAATTCTATTTTGGCACGTATAATTATATTTAGACTTTGATGCTGACCCGCACTTTTTCCCTTTTCTAATATGGCTGCAGGGTCGCTGTGCGCCACACTGCGCATGCTCCGGTGTGCTCTCGTACCCGATACTGGGATGTTTTCATTGAACTGCGACCTTTGGTCGTGTTTCGGTGATGCACATTCGGTCGCAGACTGGACGGCTATCCGGACGCGTGGGACAGTAGAGGCGTCCGATAATATGGCGTCCTTGATTTGTAAGTAACCACAGCTGTAATCACCCTATAAAACATCGCCTCTTCCTCCTCCACCTCACTTCCTAATGAATCGGTAGCGAAACGTGTGTTGAAGCATGTGGAAGGGGTGATGATGTGCCTCTGGATAGTACGTTTGACGGGAGCTAGTTACCCCATCCGCAGATGTCCAATCTTCTTCTGTAGGCCCCTGACATGGAAAGGCTTTTCTTACACTGGGGTAAATAAAATATGACTATCGCACAGTGTCTCCAAGATGAACTTAACTTTTATTCTCACAAGCAGGTTTTATAGAGAATCACACAGGCTATTTTTAACACCCATTGTTCTCACCAGATAATACCCACAGTAGGCTCCCAGACAGCAGTTATGCAACAACCCATTAATCAGCACATTGTCTGTTTGCCACTGCTAAGTGAGCACTGGAAGGTGGGGGCCAGGAGTGCTTCGGCCCGACTTGGCTCAGTACTGCCCCCAACCCAAACATAGATGCGTTTGTGTGAACAAGGAAACGTTTAGTTATATCGGGTGCGGCCAATATCGGGGTATTTGTGAGAGCATCCTTTAGCTGGCGGAAGGCTTCCTCACACTGGGGGGTCCAGGTTACCTGGCGGGGGAGGTTCTTATGTGTCAGATCAGTGAGGGGCTTGGCAATGCTGCTGTAATTAGGGACAAATTTCCTATAATACCCCGCTGTTCCTAGAAAGGCCATGACTTGGGTTTTAGTACGTGGGGTGGGCCACTTGGCTACCGCCTCAATCTTGGCGGGTTCCGGTCGTTGTTTTCCACCCCCCACCCAATGTCCTAAATACTGAACCTCTGCTTTGCCTATGTGACACTTGTTGGGGTTCAGGGTGATTCCGGCTTTGTGGATCCTATCCAATACTGTCTCTAGGTGATTTAGATGCTCATCCCATGTCGCGCTGTAGGCGACGATGTCATCCAGGTAGGCACAAGCATAGTCCTGGAGACCATCCAGAAGCCAGTCAGCCAGCCTCTGGAAGGTCGCGGGGGCATTCTTCATCCCAAATGGCATAACCCGAAACTGGAATAAGCCAAACAGGGTGACAAATGCAGACTTGGGAATAGCATCAGGACTTAGGGGGATCTGCCAATAGCCTTTACATAGATCGATGGTGGTCAAATACTTTGCCCCAGCCAGCCTGTCTAACAACTCGTCCACACGCGGCATGGGATACGCATCCGTCACAGTTTTCTCATTTAGCTTGCGATAGTCTACACAAAACTGGGTAGTACCATCTTTCTTAGGCACTAACACTACAGGGGACGCCCAGGGACTATCTGACTCCTCAATGACCCCTAAAAAAAACATCTCCGTATCTCTTGTCGCATCCCTTCTCGTACAGACTCCGGGACGCGGAAGGGGGGTTGTCTCAGGGGGGTCTGATCTTGTGTCTCAACCTTGTGTTGTGCAAGTCGGGTGAACCCCGGTCTCTCTGAGAACATCCTCTGCCGCTGCCTCAGCAATGTCTCAGCCTGCTCTCTCTCCCGGGCCCCTAGGTTTTCTCCTAAGTGTACCTGGTCCCAGGTTTTCGACTGAGTCTTCTCACCAAAGACATCAGGCAAGGGAAGTCCGGCTAAATCCTCTGCTTCGGGTGCGCAGATGGCAGCTACCTCTTCAGGGCACTCCCGGTAGGGCTTCAGCGTATTCACGTGGAACATGCGGATAACCCTGGGGTCGTCACAATCGGCGACATTGTAGGTGGTGTCGGCTATTTTCCCCACTACCCGGTAAGGCCCCTGCCATGCGGCCTGGAATTTGTTCTGCCTAACCGGTTCTTGTACCAGGACCTTCTGTCCTATCTCGAAGGTGCGTTCTTTAGCCCTCTGATCGTACCATACGCGCTGGCGCCATTGGGCCGCCTGCATGTTCACACGCACAGCCTGAGTCAACTCCTGCAGGCGGTCCTGGAGTTCCAGCACGAAGGGCACGATAGGGGTTCCTGCTATGGTTTCCTCCCCTTCCCAGAGCTCTTGCACTAAGTCTAGGGGCCCCCTCACCCGCCTCCCATATAACAGTTCAAATGGGGAGAACCCCGTAGATTTTTGGGGCACCACCCGATAGGCGAACAGGAGGTGCGGCAAGAATTTCTCCCAGTCCCTGTAGGTCCGGGTGAACGTCCCAATGAGTTGTTTTAACGTTCCTTTAAAGCGCTCACACAACCCGTTGGTTTGCGGGTGGTATGGGGCGCTTCTAATGGACTTTACACCACACAGTCTCCACAGTTGGCTGGTCACCTCTGCCGTAAATTGGGTGCTCTGATCCGAGATAATCTCCCGGGGAAATCCAACCCGTGAGAAAACCTGGAGCAGGGCAGCCACCACCGTCTCTGCCAGTATGTTAGGTAAGGCAACCGCCTCTGGATGCCGCGTGGCGTAATCTATCACTCTCAATATATACCTTTTCCCTGACGGACTGGGTTTGGCTAACGGCCTTATCAGATCGACCGCTACTCGGCTAAATGGCTCCTCCACAATGGGAAGGGGGTGTAATTTGGCCTTGCAGCGATCTCCCCTCTTGCCAATGCGCTGGCAACTGTCACAGGTCTGGCAGTACTGACGAACATCATGGGATGCCCCTGGCCAAAAGAAGTTTTGTGTCAGACGATACCTGGTGCGGCTGACTCCGAGGTGCCCCGCCAAGAGTATGTCATGAGAGATTCGCAGCAACTCCTGCCTATACTTTTTGGGAACTACCAGCTGTAGTTTTACAGTGGGGCTCGTCCCTGAGTGAGTTTGCTCTGTAACCCTATAGAGGAGTCCCTGATGCCATATAAACTGTTCACCTTCCAATACCCCTCTCCCCTCTTATGCCTTCCCGCGATACCCCTGCAATGAGGGATCCTCTAGTACCTCCCTCCTAAATTCTGCTGGGGTGTCCCATGAAATGTGTCTGGCTATGGGAATACGTGAAGGGCTGTAGTGTCTTACCTGGGCCTCCTCCGAGTGTGATTCCGCCTCCGCAGCTTGAGCTTGTCTCCGGGTAGTCACAGGATATGTGTCAGCCAGGGGGGCGACCGAGAAGGAAGACAACATGGGCCCCAAGTCATTTCCCAGCAGGACGTCAGCAGGCAAATCCTTCATCATGCCGACCTCGACAAGGCCATCCCCGACCCCCCAGTTCAGGTGAATCTTGGCCGTGGGCAGTCGATGCATGGCTCCCGCTGCTACACGGACCGCCACTGTCCGACCCGTCTTTTGGTCTTGGGCGAGATGCGACTTCACAAGGGTCAGAGTAGCTCCGGAATCTCTTAATCCTTGCAGCCGTTTACCATTAATCCACACCGACTGTCGATGTTGTTGTCGATTATCCGCCTGGGCTGCCTGCACAGGGTCCAGTTCATGCAGCACTCCCTCTATCTCTTCCATCCCATAATTAGCCATGCCACCGATGCCGGGTCGGCTTCACCTTGATAGCAGTGTACAGCGGCCCGGTTGAAGGTAGTCGTTTCCGGTTTTGGCCACTGGGTGCGCTGGGTCCAGTTGGGACAGTGTCTCTGCTGGTGACCCAGCTGATGGCAGGTGTGGCATCGCACCCCAGGAGGACTCTGGTAGGCCGGGGTATTGGTGGGTCCCCCGCCAAGCTTCTGTGATTTAGGGGCCTCCAGACCCATGGGAGGGCCCCTTGAGACAGTTTTGGACCCTGACAATTGGGCCCTCCTGGCATCATAATGTTCATCGGTCAGCCATGCGGCCTCCTCAAGAGTCGTCGGTCCCGAAGCCATTCTTGCGTCTCGGGAGTTAACCCAGTAAAGAATCGTTCTAACGCGATGAGCTGTAGGACGTCCTCCTTCGTGTCTGCTTTGCTACCTTGTACCCACTGTAGCAGTGACCGCCATAGTTTACAGGCCCATTCAGCATGAGTATCCCTTTCCCGTTTTGTGGTTTTGCGGAACTTTTGACGGTATGCCTCTGGTGTTAGTGCATACCGGGCCAAGATCACTTCTTTGACTCGCTTATAGTCCATACAGTCCTTATCCGATACACTGCGATAAGCATCCGCTGCCCGGCCCGTCAGCTTGCTGGCCAGAATCTGGATCCAATCCTCCGGCTCCACTTTATGAAGGGTACACTGCCGCTCAATGTCCTGCAGAAAGCCATCAATGTCTTCCTCTGCCTCCCCCAATGTCGGAAGGCATTGTATTGGATCTTTTTGTGGCTTACCCCTGCTGGTACCGGGGAGGAAGCCAGGGCTCCCCCTGCTCGCTGTATCTCCTCTCTCCGTTCTGCCATCTCCATCTTGGCTAGCTCTATCTTGGTCCGCTCTGCCATCTCCATCCTGGCTAGCTCCATCCACTCTGCCCTCTCCATCTCCATCTTTTTATCCAGATCAGTACGCACATCAGCCATCAACTTATCTATGATCTGTACTGCCGGGTTGGGAGCATAAAGTGCCAGTCTGCTCTTTACCTCCCTCTGGAATTCAGTCTCTTCCACGTTCTCACTGGAGGTTGTTGCGTTGTTGAGCTCCATAATGGCTGCTATCAAATCCGCTTTTGTTTTGTTGCTGGCGGTTAACCCTCGAGCTTCCACAAGGTCCTTCAACGTATTCCTCTTTAGCTTCTGGTAGATGTCTTCCATTCAGTCCTTGGCTCCTGAAGAAGATGGACCGCATCCCACCGCTGCCACCAGTGTGACGGGAGCTAGTTACCCCATCCACAGATGTCCAGGAGTGCTTCGGTCACATCACAAAATGTCCAACAATATGTGATCCACAATATTCACCCCACTTTATAACATTATGTCCCATTAGCTGCATAGGCGCTACGACAACCCCCATGTGGCAAAATCTTGGAGTACGGGGTTGATCCATCAGAGTACGTAATAATATGCACAAATTAAACTATTTATGAACTTATTTCTGTATTCTTTTTTGCATTATGACATTTGATATTGCATGGTGATAACTTTTACTGTTAATCCTATGATCTGGATAGGCATAGTTCCATACACATATAAATTTTCCTTTTTGCTTAAATAATGTAAATACATTTGGATATGCACATACATATATACAGTACAGACCAAAAGTTTGGACACACCTTCTCATTTAAAGATTTTTCTGTATTTTCATGCTTATGAAAATTGTACATTCACACTGAAGGCATCAAAACTATGAATTAACACATGTGGAATTATATACTTAACAAAAAAGTGTGAAACAACTGAAAATATGTCTTATATTCTAGGTTCTTCAAAGTAGCCACCTTTTGCTTAGATGACTGCTTTGCACACTCTTGGTATTCTCTTCATGAGCTTCAAGAGGTAGTCACCGGAAATGGTTTTCACTTCACAGGTGTGCCCTGTCAGGTTTAATAAGTGGGATTTATTGCCTTATAAATGGGTTTGGGACCATCAGTTGTGTTGTGCAGAAGTCTGGTGGATACACAGCTGATAGTCCTACTGAATAGACTGTTAGAATTTGTATTATAGCAAGAAAAAAGCAGCTAAGTAAAGAAAAACGAGTGGCCATCATTACTTTAAGAAATGAAGGTCAGTCAGTGCGAAAAATTGGGAAAACTTTCAAAGTGTCCCTAAGTGCAGTTGCAAAAACCATCAAGTGCTACAAAGATACTGGCTCACATGAGGACCGCCCCAGGAAAGAAGACCAAGAGTCACCTCTGCGTCTGAGGATAAGTTTATCCGAGTCACTAACCTCAGAAATCGCAGGTTAACAGCAGCTCAGATTAGAGACCAGGTCAATGCCACACAGAGTTCTAGCAGCAGACACATCTCTACAACAACTGTTAAGAGGAGACTTTGTGCAGCAGGCCTTCATGGTAAAATAACTGCTAGGAAACCACTGCTAAGGACAGGCAACAAGCAGAAGAGACTTGTTTGGGCTAAAGAACACAAGGAATGGACATTAGACCAGTGGAAATCTGTGCTTTGGTCTGATGAGTCCAAATTTGAAATCTTTGGTTCCAACCACTGTGTCTTTGTGCGACACAGAAAAGGTGAACGGATGGACTCTACATGCCTGGTTCCCACCGTGAAGCATGGAGGAGGAGGTGTGATGGTGTGGGGGTGCATTGCTGGTGACACTGTGGGGATTTATTCAAAATTGAAGGCATACTGAACCAGCATGTCTACCACAGCATCTTGCAGCTGCATGCTATTCCATCCAGTTTGTGTTTAGTTGGACCATAATTTATTTTTCAACAGGACAATGACCCCAAACACACCTCCAGGCTGTGTAAGGGCTATTTGACCAAGAAGGAGAGTGATGAGGTGCTACGCCAGATGACCTGGCCTCCACAGTCACCAGACCTGAACCCAATCGAGAAGGTTTGGGGTGAGCTGGACCGCAGAGTGAAGGCAAAAGGGCCAACACGTGCTAAGCATCTCTGGGAACTCCTTCAAGATTGTTGGAACACCATTTCTGGTGACTACCTCTTGAAGCTCATCAAGAGAATGCCAAGAGTGTGCAAAGCAGTCATCAAAGCAAAAGGTGGCTACTTTGAAGAACCTAGAATATAAGACATATTTTCAGTTGTTTCACACTTTTTTGTTAAGTATATAATTCCACATGTGTTAATTCATAGTTTTGATGCCTTCAGTGTGAATGTACAATTTTCATAGTCATGAAAATACAGAAAAATCTTTAAGTGAGAAGGTGTGTCCAAACTGTTGGTCTGTACTGTGTGTGTGTGTGTGTATATATATATATATATATATATATATATGTAACGGGGCAGGTGATGAAAGAACTGTTCCACGGTGCAAGGATCGGAGAGTCGTAACTAGGTGCCTCGCAGAATCCGACCTTAGATATACGGCAGCTTAACGTCTCCGTGATCCAAGGAGGGACGAGGAAGGTGAACCAGGTGCTACTCCAGTACTGACCTCGGATGATTGGCAGCTGATTCCCAGAGACAGGAGGCAGACACAGACTGATACCACTGATGGACAGGCAAGAGGTTTCGGCCGATAGACAAGCAGGCGGGCATGGCTGATAGGCAGGCGGGCACGGCTGATAGACAGGCTGGTGGGCACGGCTGATAGGCAGGCAGGTGGGCACGGCTGATAGAAAGGCAGACAGGTGGGTACATGTACTGGGACCAGGAACTAAAGAGAGTGTTAACCACAAACAAACTAAGTTGCACAAGCACCTCCATATTGGAGGAGGTGCCTTAAATAGCCAGAGTCCTCCGGCCATTGGCCGGGGACACTTTAGGATGGTGCGCGCTGTCCCTTTAAGAGGAGGGGAGCGCACTCACACCTTAAGCACAGTGCCCAGGCATCTGTGCACTGTGCGCGCATGCCGGGCTGAGTCAGCATGGAGAGAGGGGGGCCCTCCGGCGTCTCTGCCAGGGAAAGAGGGTAGGAGGCAGAGACGCCGAAGCTACAGTACCCCCCTTTATGCCCCCTCGTTTTTTAGGCCTGCAAGAAATTTCTCCAGGAGGAGAGGGGTATGGATGTTCTCTCTGGGTTCCCAGGATCTCTTCTCAAAACCAAACCCCTTCCAATCTACAAGAGAAAAGGTCTTTACTCTTACCCTCTTGGTAGCCAGGATACTCTCTACTTCAAAAACGTCTGCAGTGCTGACAGGAGCAGGAGTAGTTCCCGAATCTTTGGAAAATGGACTAGATGTTTAAGGAGAGACACATTAATTTATGACCTATGCCGTAATAGTATGGCACAGGTCATATTCCCCTGTTTAGCGCAGGCTCTGGCTTTGAGCCCGCACTAAATCGGGCACATGTCAGCTGATCTATACAGCTGACATGTGCCCGCAACAGCCACGAGTGGAATCGCAATCCACCTGCAGCTGTTAACTAGTTAAATGCCACTGTCAATCTCTGACAGCCGCATTTAACATCGCCAAGCCGGAGGCGCATCACTTTCCCCGCCCATCGGTGACCCTGTCACATGATTGCGGGTCACCGATGGGTTGGCATGACAACCAGAGATTTGCAGGAGACCTCTGTGGCTATCATGTCCAGATTGCTATGAGCGCCGCCCAGTGGTCGGGGCTCATAGCACGTGAGCAAATCTGCTACATAGAGGCGATCTGATCATCGCCTGTATGTAGCAGAGCCGATCAGGCAAGTGCTGCTTTTAGTCTCCCATGGAGACCATTGAAGCAATCAAAAAGTTTAAAAAAAATGTTTAAACATATTAAAAAAAAAAAATAAATAAAAGTTTAAAACACCCCCCTTTCGCCCCAATTCAAAGTAAAACAATAAAAAAAAATCACACATACACATATTTGGTATCGCTGTGTTCAGAATAGCCCAATCTATCAAAATAAAAAAATAATTAATCCGATCAGTAAACGGCGTAATGAGAAAAAAATTCTAAACTCCAGAACTATGTTTTTTGGTCGCCGCAACATTGCAATGATGTTGTTTAAGCTTTTACTTGTTTAGGGGATTCTTTTTTACTTGTGCGTCCATTGGTTTTTGGCCCAGTCTGGTTTCGCAGTTTTTCTTATGTGTTTGTTATTTTTTAGTGTGTGCTTTAGGGAGAAGCCCGGAATACTCGGGATTGTCTCTGTGGAGCAGTGGCTCCATTTCATCTTACTGACAGAGTGCCAACCTCTGCAGTCAGGTAGGGATGTTTTTATAAGGGCTTTCACAATAATATCTTTGTATGCCATTATCCCTGTAGCAGCATACTATTTGTTCCAGTAGCGTAGCTACCGGGGGAGCAGAGGGGGCTGTCGCCCCGGGCCCCACACTCTGAGGGGGCCCACCCGGAGCTACATTATTGTAACTATAGCTGTGTCACCCCAGGCCTGGATGCCACAAATAATAAAGGCTGTGTCTGTTGTGGGCATTACACTGATTGGCTGGCCGCACAGCGTCATCAGGTCTATATCAGACCTGGTGCCGCCATGCTCGTCACAGTCACTCCGGATCAGACAGTGTAGGGAGAGCTGCTGCTTTGTCAGGGAGAGATTTGATCGTGTATTAGGTAGTGTAGGGAGAAAAACCGTACATTACACATATCCAACTTAACAAACAGTCCTTCTGAGGACTAATCCATCTGCAGAGATATATCAGGCAGGCAGGGTGTAGAGGCAGGCGGTGTATATAGCAGACTGCAGTGCAAATAGCACAAGAGGCTCCATTCCAGTTCTGTCGGCTGCTGCTGTTAAATATTTCTGGAAATAGGCCCAGGTCTCAGGGGCCAGGAATAATTTTTTTTGCATCTTAATCCTCATTATTTGCTTAAAAAGCAATCCAGAGAACACGTTTTTTCTGCACCATTTGTTTGTTGGCACTGCAGAATACAGCCAGGTCCTTTCCATATTACAGCGCTAAAAAGCCATCTACTTTAAACAGCGTTTTCTCCGTCACACGGCTCACATATACGTTTTCAGAAAATACTGACAATTCTGGCCTCCATTAAATTTTTTTTTCAGTGTGTCAGCAAAGTTTTTGACACTGGTTTGCTGTTCAAAACAGTTACCTACAGGCCAGGTATTTAAAACTGTGTTTTCTCCGTCACACGGCTCACATATACGTTGTCAGAAAATACTGCCATTTCTGGCCTCCATTAAATTTTCTTTTCAGGGTGTCAGCAAAGTTTTTGACACTGGTTTGCTGTTCAAAACAGTTACCTACAGGCCAGGTAATTAAAACTGTGTTCTCTCGCTCTTGCTCTGGCCTGCCCTTGCCTTGGCTCTGGCCTACTCTCGCGCTGGCTCTGGCCTGCCCTCGCCCTGGCTCCGGCCTGCTCTCACTCTGTCTTGCATGCCTTCGCCTTGGCTCCGGCCTACTCTCGCTGTGGCTCTGGCCTGCCCTCGCCCTGGCTCCGGCCTGTCCTCGCCTTGGCTCTGGCCTGCTCTCGCCCTGGCTCCGGCCTGCCCTCGCCCTCGCTCCGGCCTGCTCACACCCTTGCTTCGGCCTGATCTCGCAATGGCTCTGGCCTGCCCTTGCCTTGGCTCCGGCCTGCTCTTGCCCTGGCTCCGGCCTGCTCTCGCCTTGGCTCCGGTCTGCCCTCGCTCTGGCTCCGGCCTGCCCTCTCCTTGGCTCCGGCCTGCTCTTGCTCTGGCTCTGGCCTGCCTTCGCATTGGCTCCGGACTGCTCTTGCTCTGGTTCTGGCCTGCCTTGACCGTGGCTCCGGCCTGCACTCGCTCTGGCTCCAGCCTGATATCACTCTGGCTCTGGCCTGCCCTCACCTTAGCTCCGTCCTAATCGCGCTCTGGCCTGTCCTCGCCTTGGATCCGACCTGTTCTCGCTCTGGTTCCGTCCTGCCCTCGCCCTAGCTCTGGACTGATCTCGCTCTGGCCTGCCCTCGCCCTGGCTCCGGCCTGCTCTGGCCTGCCCTCGCCTTGGCTCCGGCCTGCTCTCTCTGGCTCTGTCCTGCCCTCGTCCTGGCTCCGGCCTGCTCTCCTTCTGGTCTGCCCTTGCCTTGGCTCCGGCCTGCTCTCACCCAGGCTGCGGCTTGCTCTCTCTCTGGCTCTGGCTTGCCCTCGCCCTGGCTTCGGCCTGCTCTAGCTCTGTCTCTGGCCTGCCCTGGCCTTGGCTCTGGCCTGCCCTCGCTCTGGCTGCGGCCTGCTCTCGCTCTGGCTCCGGCCTGCCCTCGCCCTGGCTCTGGCCTGCCCTCGCTCTGGCTCCGGCCTGCTCTCGCCCTGGTTCCGGGCTGCCTTTGCCTTGGCTCCGGCCTTCTCTCACTCTGGCTCTGGCCTGCCCTTGCCTTGGCTCTGGACTACTCTCGCTCTGGCTCTGGCCAGCCCTTGCACTGGCTCCGGCCTGCACTCGCTCTGACTCCGCTCCGGCCTGATATCACTCTGGCTCTGGCCTGCCCTCGCCTTGGCTCCGTCCTAATCGCGCTCTGGCCTGCCCTCGCCTTGGATCCGGCCTGTTCTCGCTCTGGTTCCGTCCTGCCCTGCTCTCGCTCTGGCCTGCCCTCGCCTTGGCTCCGGCCTGCTGTCTCTCTGGCTCTGTCCTGCCCTCGTCCTGGCTCCGGCCTGCTCTCCCTCTGGTCTGCCCTTGCCTTGGCTCCGGCCTGCTCTCACCCTGGCTCCGGCTTGCTCTCTCTCTGGCTCTGGCTTGCCCTCGCCCTGGCTCCGGCCTGCTCTCGCTATGGCTCTGGCCTGCTCTCGCTATGGCTCTGGCCTGCACTAGCTCTGTCTCTGGCCTGCCCTGGCCTTGGCTCTGGCCTGCCCTCGCCGAGGCTCCGGCCTGCTCTCGCTCTGGCCTGCCCTCGCTCTGGCTCCGGCCTGCTCTCGCTCTGGCTCCGGCCTGCTCTCGCCCTGGTTCCGGGCTGCCTTTGCCTTGGCTCCGGCCTTCTCTCGCTCTGGCTCTGGCCTGCCCTTGCCTTGGCTCTGGACTACTCTCGCTCTGGCTCTGGCCAGCTCTTGCTATGGCTCTGGAACTGACCTGCTCTTGTTCTGGCTCTGGCCTGCCCTCACCTTGGCTCCGGCCGGCTCTTGCTCTGGCTCTGGCCTGCCGTCGCCTTGGCTCCGGCCTGCTCTTGCTCTGGCCTGCCGTCGCCTTGGCTCCAGACTGCTCTCGCTCTGGCACTGGCCTGCTCTCGTTCTGGCTCTGGCCAGCCCTCACCTTGGCTCCGGCCTGCTCTCGTTCTGGCTCTGGCCTGCCGTCGCCTTGGCTCTGGCCTGCTCTCGCTCTGGCTCTGGCCTGCCCTGGCTCTGCTCAAGCCTGCCCTCGTCTTGGCTGCGGCCTGCTCTCGCCTTGGCACCGGTCTGCCCTCGCCCTGGCTCCTGCCTGCTCTCGCTCTAGCCTGCTCTCGCTCTGGTTCTTGCCTGCCCTTGCCTCGGCTCCGGCCTGCTCTCGCTCTGGCCTGCCGTTTCCTTGGCTCCGGACATCTCTCGCTCTGGCTCGCGCCTGCACTAGCCTTGGCTCTGGCCTACTCTCGCTCTGGCTGTGGCTCTGGCATGCTCTCGCTCTGGCCTGCCCTTTCCTTGGCTCCGGCCTGCTCTCGCTCGGACTCTGGTCTGACCTTGCCCTGGCTCCGGCCTGCTCTAGCTCTGGCTTCGGCCTGACCTCGCCCTGGCTCCGGCCTGCCCTTGTTCTGGCTCTGGCCTGCCCTCGCCTTGGCTCCGGCCTGCTCTCGCTCTAGCCTGCTCTCGCTCTGGTTCTTGCCTGCCCTTGCCTCGGCTCCGGCTTGCTCTTGCTCTGGCCTGCCGTTTCCTTGGCTCCGGACTTCTCTCGCTCTGGCTCGCGCCTGCCCTAGCCTTGGCTCTGGCCTACTCTCGCTCTAGCTCGGGCCTGCTCTGGCTGTGGCTCTGGCATGCTCTCGCTCTGGCCTGCCCTTTCCTTGGCTCCGGCCTGCTCTCGCTCGGACTCTGGTCTGACCTTGCCTTGGCTCCGGCCTGCAATCGCCCTGGCTCCGGCCTGCTCTAGATCTGGCTTCGGGCTGACCTCGCCCTGGCTCCGGCCAGCCCTTGCTCTGGCCTGCCCTCGCCTTGGCTCCGGCCAGCTCCTGCTCTGGCTCTGGCCTGCCTTCACCTTGGCTCCGACCTGCCTTCACCTTGGCTCCGACCTGCTCTCGCTTTGGCTCTGGCCGGCTCTCGCACTGGCCTGCCCTTGCCTTGGCTCCAGCCTGCTCTCGCCCTAGCCAGCTGTTGCTCTGGCCTACCCTGGTTCTGCCTCTGGCCTGCCCTCGCCTTGGCTCCAGCCTGCCCTCGCCTTGGCTCCGGCCAGCTCCTGCTCTGGCTCCTGCCTGCCCTCGCCTTGGCTCCGGCCTGCTCTCGCCCTGGCTCCGGCCTGCCCTCGACCTGGTTCCGGCATGCCCTCGCCCTGGCTCCGGCCTGCCTTCGCCCTGGCTTCTTATTGCTCTTGCTCTGGCTAAGGCTTGCCCTCGCCCTGGCTCCGGCCTGATCTCACTCTCGCTCCGGCCTGCCCTCGCCTTGGCTCCGGCCTGCTCTCGCTCTGGCTCCGGCCTGCTCTCGCTCTGGCTCCGGCCTCGCCCTGTCTCCGGCCTGCTCTCGCTCTGGCCTGCCCTCGCCGAGGCCCCGGCCTGCTCTCGCTCTGGCTCCGGCCAGCCCTTGCCCTGGCTCTGGCCTGCCCTCGCTCTGGCTCCGGCCTGCTCTCGCCCTGGTTCTGGGCTGCCTTTGCCTTGGCTCCGGCCTTCTCTCGCTCTGGCCTACCCTTGCCTTGGCTCTGGCCAGCTCTTGCTATGGCTCCGGCCTGCTCTTGCTCTTGCTCTGGCCTGCCATCGCCCTGGCTCCGGCATTCTCTCGCTCTGTTTTCGGCCTGCCGTCGCCTTGGATCCGGCCTGCTCTCGCTCTGGCTCCGGCCAGCCCTCGCCTTGGCTCCGGCCTGCTCTTGCTCTGGCCTGCTTTTGCCTTGGCTCCGGCCTGCTCTCACTCTGGCTCTGGCCTGCCTTCACCTTGGCTCCGACCTGCTCTCGCTTTGGCTCTGGCCGGCTCTCGCTCTGGCCTGCCCTTGCCTTGGCTCCAGCCTGCTCTCGCCCTAGCCAGCTGTTGCTCTGGCCTACCCTGGTTCTGCCTCTGGCCTGCCCTCGCCTTGGCTCCAGCCTGCTCTCGCCTTGGCTCCGGCCTGCTCTCGCTCTAGCTCCATACTGCCCTCGCCCTGGCTCCGCTATGCCACAGCTCGGGCTCCGGCTTGCCCTCGCTTTAGCTCCGACCTGCTCTCGCCCTGGCTCCGAACTGCTCTCGCTCTGGCTCTGGCCTGCCCTCTCTCTGGCTCTGGCCTGCCCTCGCCCTGGCCTACTCTCGCTCTGGCTCTGGCCTGCTCTCGCTCTGGCCTCGCCCTGGCTCCGGCCTGCTCTCGCCCAGGTTCCAGCCTCCCCTTACCTTGGCTCCTGCCTGCTCTCGCTCTGGCATGCCCTAGCCTCGGCTCTAAACTACTCTCGCTCTGGCTCTGGCCTGCCCTCGCCCAGGCTCCGGCCTGCTCTTGTTCTGGCTCTGGCATGCCCTCGCCTTGGCTCCGGCCTCCTCTTGCTCTGACCCTGGCCTGCCCTCGCCCTGGCTCCGGCCTGCTCTGGCTCTGTCCTGCCCTCGCCTTGGCTCCGGCCTGCTCTCGCCCAGGCTCCGGCCTTCCCACGTCCTGGCTCCGACCTGCTCATGCTCTGGCCTGCCCTCGCTTTGGCTCTAGCCTACTCTCGCTCTGGCTCTGGCCTGCCCTCGTCCTGGCTCCGGCCTGCTCTCGCTCTGGCATGCCCTCGCCTTTGATCCGGCCTCCTCTCGCTCTGACTGTGGCCTGCCCTCGTCCTGGCTCCGGCCTGCTCTGGCTCTGTCCTGCCCTCGCCTTGGCTCTGGCCTGCTCTCGCCCAGGCCTCGGCCTGCCTTCGTCCTGGCTCCGGCCTGTTCTCGCTCTGGCCTGCCCTCGCTTAGGCTCCGGCTTGCTCTCGCCTTGGCTCCGGCCTGCTCTCGCTGTAGCTCCGGACTGCCCTCGCCCTGGCTCCGACGAGCTCTAGCTCTCGCTCTTGCCTGCCCTCGCCTTGGCTCCGGCCTGCTCTCGCTCTGGCCTGCCCTGGCTGTGCTTCTGGCCTGCCCTCGCCTTGGCTCCGGCCTGCTCTTGCCTTGGCTCCGGCCTGCTCTCGCTGTAGCTCCGGACTGCTCTCGCTCTGGCACTGGCCTGATCTCGTTCTGGCTCTGGCCTGCCCTCACCTTGGCTCCGGCCTGCTCTCGTTCTGGCTCTGGCCTGCCGTCGCTCTGGCTCTGGCCTGCCCTGGCTCTGCTCAAGCCTGCCCTCGTCTTGGCTGCGGCCTGCTCTCGCCTTGGCACCGGTCTGCCCTCGCCCTGGCTCCTGCCTGCTCTCGCTCTAGCCTGCTCTCGCTCTGGTTCTTGCCTGCCCTTGCCTCGGCTCCAGCCTGCTCTTGCCTTGGCTCCGGCCTGCTCTCGCTCTGGCACTGGCCTGCCCTCATCTTGGCTCCGGCCTGCTCTCGTTCTGGCTCTGGCCTGCCGTCGTCTTGGCTGCGGCCTGCTCTCGCCTTGGCACCGGTCTGCCCTCGCCCTGGCTCCTGCCTGCTCTCGCTCTAGCCTGCTCTCGCTCTGGTTCTTGCCTGCCCTTGCCTCGGCTCCGGCCTGCTCTCGCTCTGGCCTGCCGTTTCCTTGGCTCCGCACATCTCTCGCTCTGGCTCGCGCCTGCACTAGCCTTGGCTCTCGCCTACTCTCGCTCTGGCTCGGGCCTGCTCTGGCTGTGGCTCTGGCATGCTCTCGCTCTGGCCTGCCCTTTCCTTGGCTCCGGCCTGCTCTCGCTCGGACTCTGGTCTGACCTTGCCCTGGCTCCGGCCTGCTCTAGCTCTGGCTTCGGCCTGACCTCGCCCTGGCTCCGGCCTGCCCTTGTTCTGGCTCTGGCCTGCCCTCGCCTTGGCTCCGGCCTGCTCTCGCTCTAGCCTGCTCTCGCTCTGGTTCTTGCCTGCCCTTGCCTCGGCTCCGGCCTGCTCTTGCTCTGGCCTGCCGTTTCCTTGGCTCCGAACTTCTCTCGCTCTGGCTCGCGCCTGCCCTAGCCTTGGCTCTGGCCTACTCTCGCTCTGGCTCGGGCCTGCTCTGGCTGTGGCTCTGGCATGCTCTCGCTCTGGCCTGCCCTTTCCTTGGCTCCGGCCTGCTCTCGCTCGGACTCTGGTCTGACCTTGCCTTGGCTCCGGCCTGCAATCGCCCTGGCTCCGGCCTGCTCTAGCTCTGGCTTCGGCCTGACCTCGCCCTGGCTCCGGCCAGCCCTTGCTCTGGCCTGCCCTCGCCTTGGCTCCGGCCAGCTCCGGCCTGCCCTCGCCTTGGCTCCGGCCTGCTCTCGCCCTGGCTCCGGCCTGCCCTCGACCTGGTTCCGGCATGTCCTCGCCCTGACTCCGGCCTGCCTTCGCCCTGGCTTCTTATTGCTCTCGCTCTGGCTAAGGCTTGCCCTCGCCCTGGCTCCGGCCTGATCTCACTCTCGCTCCGGCCTGCCCTCGCCTTGGCTCCGGCCTGCTCTCGCTCTGGCTCCGGCCTGCTCTCGCTCTGACCTGCCCTCGCCCTGTCTCCGGCCTGCTCTCGCTCTGGCCTGCCCTCGCCGAGGCCCCGGCCTGCTCTCGCTCTGGCCTGCCCTCGCCCTGGCTCTAGCCTGCCCTCGCTCTGGCTCCGGCCTGCTCTCGCTCTGGCTCCGGCCTGCTCTCGCCCTGGTTCCGGGCTGCCTTTGCCTTGGCTCCGGCCTTCTCTCGCTCTGGCCTGCCCTTGCCTTGGCTCTGGACTACTCTCGCTCTGGCTCTGGCCAGCTCTTGCTATGGCTCCGGCCTGCTCTTGCTCTGGCTCTGGCCTGCCCTGGCTCCGGCATTATCTCGCTCTGTTTTCGGCCTGCCGTCGCCTTGGATCCGGCCTGCTCTCGCTCTGGCTCCGGCCAGCCCTCGCCTTGGCTCCGGCCTGCTCTCGCTCTGGACTGCTTTTGCCTTGGCTCCGGCCTGCTCTCACTCTGGCTCTGTCCTGCCTTCACCTTGGCTCCGACCTGCTCTCGCTTTGGCTCTGGCCTGCCCTTGCCTTGGCTCCAGCCTGCTCTCGCCCTAGCCAGCTGTTGCTCTGGCCTACCCTCGTTCTGCCTCTGGCCTGCCCTCGCCTTGGCTCCAGCCTGCTCTTGCCTTGGCTCCGGCCTGCTCTTGCTCTAGCTCCGCACAGCCCTCGCCCTGGCTCCGCTATGCCACAGCTCGGGCTCCGGCTTGCCCTCGCTTTAGCTCCGTCCTGCTCTCGCCCTGGCTCCGAACTGCTCTCGCTCTGGCTCTGGCCTGCCCTCTCTCTGGCTCTGGCCTGCCCTCGCCCTGGCCTACTCTCGCTCTGGCTCTGGCCTGCTCTCGCTCTGGCCTCGCCCTGGTTCCGGCCTGCTCTCGCCCAGGTTCCGGCCTCCCCTTACCTTGGCTCCTGCCTGCTCTCGCTCTGGCATGCCCTAGCCTCGGCTCTAAACTACTCTCGCTCTGGCCTGCCCTTGCCCAGGCTCCGGCCTGCTCTTGTTCTGGCTCTGGCATGCCCTCGCCTTGGCTCCGGCCTCCTCTCGCTCTGACCCTGGCCTGCCCTCGCCCTGGCTCCGGCCTGCTCTGGCTCTGTCCTGCCCTCGCCTTGGCTCCGGCCTGCTCTCGCCCAGGCTCCGGCCTGCCCTCGTCCTGGCTCCGGCCTGCTCATGCTCTGGCCTGCCCTCGCTTTGGCTCTAGCCTACTCTCGCTCTGGCTCTGGCCTGCCCTCGTCCTGGCTCCGGCCTGCTCTCGCTCTGGCATGCCCTCGCCTTTGCTCCGGCCTCCTCTCGCTCTGACTGTGGCCTGCCCTCGCCCTGGCTCCGGCCTGCTCTGGCTCTGTCCTGCCCTCGCCTTGGCCTCGGCCTGCCTTCGTCCTGGCTCCGGCCTGTTCTCGCTCTGGCCTGCCCTCGCTTAGGCTCCGGCTTGCTCTCGCCTTGGCTCAGGCCTGCTCTCGCTGTAGCTCCGGACTGCCCTCGCCCTGGCTCCGACCAGCTCTCGCTCTTGCCTGCCCTCGCCTTGGCTCCGGCCTGCTCTCGCTCTGGCCTGCCCTGGCTGTGCTTCTGGCCTGCCCTCGCCTTGGCTCCGGCCTGCTCTCGCTCTGGCACTGGCCTGCTCTCGTTCTGGCTCTGGCCTGCCCTCACCTTGGCTCCGGCCTGCTCTCGTTCTGGCTCTGGCCTGCCGTCGCCTTGGCTCTGGCCTGCCGTCGCCTTGGCTCTGGCCTGCCCTCGCCCTGGCTCTAGCCTGCCCTCGCTCTGGCTCCGGCCTGCTCTCGCTCTGGCTCCGGCCTGCTCTCGCCCTGGTTCCGGGCTGCCTTTGCCTTGGCTCCGGCCTTCTCTCGCTCTGGCCTGCCCTTGCCTTGGCTCTGGACTACTCTCGCTCTGGCTCTGGCCAGCTCTTGCTATGGCTCCGGCCTGCTCTTGCTCTGGCTCTGGCCTGCCCTGGCTCCGGCATTCTCTCGCTCTGTTTTCGGCCTGCCGTCGCCTTGGATCCGGCCTGCTCTCGCTCTGGCCTGCTTTTGCCTTGGCTCCGGCCTGCTCTCACTCTGGCTCTGTCCTGCCTTCACCTTAGCTCCGACCTGCTCTCGCTTTGGCTCTGGCCTGTCCTTGCCTTGGCTCCAGCCTGCTCTCGCCCTAGCCAGCTGTTGCTCTGGCCTACCCTCGTTCTGCCTCTGGCCTGCCCTCGCCTTGGCTCCAGCCTGCTCTTGTCTTGGCTCCGGCCTGCTCTTGCTCTAGCTCCGTACAGCCTTCGCCCTGGCTCCGCTATGCCACAGCTCGGGCTCCGGCTTGCCCTCGCTTTAGCTCCGTCCTGCTCTCGCCCTGGCTGCGAACTGCTCTCGCTCTTGCCTGCCCTCGCCCTGGCCTACTCTCGCTCTGGCTCTGGCCTGCTCTCGCTCTGGCCTCGCCCTGGCTCTGGCCTGCTCTCGCCCAGGTTCCAGCCTCCCCTTACCTTGGCTCCTGCCTGCTCTCGCTCTGGCATGCCCTAGCCTCGGCTCTAAACTACTCTCGCTCTGGCCTGCCCTTGCCCAGGCTCCGACCTGCTCTTGTTCTGGCTCTGGCATGCCCTCGCCTTGGCTCCGGCCTCCTCTCGCTCTGACCCTGGCCTGCACTCGCCCTGGCTCCGGCCTGCTCTGGCTCTGTCCTGCCCTCGCCTTGGCTCCAGCCTGCTCTCGCCCAGGCTCCGGCCTGCCCTCGTCCTGGCTCCGGCCTGCTCATGCTCTGGCCTGCCCTCGCTTTGGCTCTAGCCTACTCTCGCTCTGGCTCTGGCCTGCCCTCGTCCTGGCTCCGGCCTGCTCTCGCTCTGGCATGCCCTCGCCTTTGCTCCAGCCTCCTCTCGCTCTGACTGTGGCCTGCCCTCGCCCTGGCTCCGGCCTGCTCTGGCTCTGTCCTGCACTCGCCTTGGCTCCGGCCTGCTCTCGCCCAGGCCTCGGCCTGCCTTCGTCCTGGCTCCGGCCTGTTCTCGCTCTGGCCTGCCCTCGCTTAGGCTCCGGCTTGCTCTCGCCTTGGCTCCGGCCTGCTCTCGCTGTAGCTCCGGACTGCCCTCGCCCTGGCTCCGACCAGCTCTCGCTCTCGCTCTTGCCTGCCCTCGCCTTGGCTCCGGCCTGCTCTCGCTCTGGCCTGCCCTGGCTGTGCTTCTGGCCTGCCCTCGCCTTGGCTCCGGCCTGCTCTTGCCTTGGCTCCGGCCTGCTCTCGCTCTGGCACTGGCCTGCTCTCGCTCTGGCTCTGGCCTGCCCTCACCTTGGCTCCGGCCTGCTCTCGTTCTGGCTCTGGCCTGCCGTCGCCTTGGCTCTGGCCTGCTCTCGCTCTGGCCTGCCCTGGCTCTGCTCAAGCCTGCCCTCGTCTTGGCTGCGGCCTGCTCTCGCCTTGGCACCGGTCTGCCCTCGCCCTGACTCCTGCCTGCTCTCGCTCTAGCCTGCTCTCGCTCTGGTTCTTGCCTGCCCTTGCCTCGGCTCCGGCCTGCTCTCGCTCTGGCCTGCCGTTTCCTTGGCTCCGGACATCTCTCGCTCTGGCTCGCGCCTGCACTAGCCTTGACTCTGGCCTACTCTCGCTCTGGCTCGGGCCTGCTCTGGCTGTGGCTCTGGCATGCTCTCGCTCTGGCCTGCCCTTTCCTTGGCTCCGGCCTGCTCTCGCTCGGACTCTGGTCTGACCTTGCCCTGGCTCCGGCCTGCTCTAGCTCTGGCTTCGGCCTGACCTCGCCCTGGCTCCGGCCTGCCCTTGTTCTGGCTCTGGCCTGCCCTCGCCTTGGCTCCGGCCTGCTCTCGCTCTAGCCTGCTCTCGCTCTGGTTCTTGCCTGCCCTTGCCTCGGCTCCGGCCTGCTCTTGCTCGGACTCTGGTCTGACCTTGCCTTGGCTCTGGCCTGCAATCGCCCTGCCTCCGGCCTGCTCTAGCTCTGGCTTCGGCCTGACCTCGCCCTGGCTCCGGCCAGCCCTTGCTCTGGCCTGCCCTCGCCTTGGCTCCGGCCAGCTCCTGCTCTGGCTCCTGCCTGCCCTCGCCTTGGCTCCGGCCTGCTCTCGCCCTGGCTCCGGCCTGCCCTCGACCTGGTTCCGGCATGCCCTCGCCCTGGCTCCGGCCTGCCTTCGCCCTGGCTTCTTATTGCTCTCGCTCTGGCTAAGGCTTGCCCTCGCCCTGGCTCCGGCCTGATCTCACTCTCGCTCCGGCCTGCCCTCGCCTTGGCTCCGGCCTGCTCTCGCTCTGGCTCCGGCCTGCTCTCGCTCTGACCTGCCCTCGCCCTGTCTCCGGCCTGCTCTCGCTCTGGCCTGCCCTCGCCGAGGCCCCGGCCTGCTCTCGCTCTGGCTCCGGCCTGCCCTCGCCCTGGCTCTGGCCTGCCCTCGCTCTGGCTCCGGCCTGCTCTCGCTCTGGCTCCGGCCTGCTCTCGCCCTGGTTCCGGGCTGCCTTTGCCTTGGCTCCGGCCTTCTCTCGCTCAGGCCTGCACTTGCCTTGGCTCTGGACTACTCTCGCTCTGGCTCTGGCCAGCTCTTGCTATGGCTCCGGCCTGCTCTTGCTCTGGCCTGCCGTCGCCCTGGCTCCGGCATTCTCTCGCTCTATTCTTGGCCTGCCGTCGCCTTGGATCCGGCCTGCTCTCGCTCTGGCTCCGGCCAGCCCTCGCCTTGGCTCCGGCCTGCTCTCGCTCTGGCCTGCTTTTGCCTTGGCTCCGGCCTGCTCTCACTCTGGCTCTGGCCTGCTCTCGCTTTGGCTCTGGCCGGCTCTCGCTCTGGCCTGCCCTTGCCTTGGCTCCAGCCTGCTCTCGCCCTAGCCAGCTGTTGCTCTGGCCTACCCTCGCCTTGGCTCCAGCCTGCTCTCGCCTTGGCTCCGGCCTGCTCTCGCTCTAGCTCCGTACTGCCCTCGCCCTGGCTCCGCTATGCCACAGCTCGGGCTCCGGCTTGCTCTCGCTTTAGCTCCGTCCTGCTCTCGCCCTGGCTCTGTCCTGCCCTCGCCTTGGCTCCGGCCTGCTCATGCTCTGGCCTGCCCTCGCTTTGGCTCTGGCCAGCCCTCGTCCTGGCTCCGGCCTGCTCTCGCTCTGGCATGCCCTCGCCTTTGCTCCGGCCTCCTCTCGCTCTGACTGTGGCCTGCCCTCGCCCTGGCTCCGGCCTGTTCTGGCTCTGTCCTGCCCTCGCCTTGGCTCCGGCCTGCTCTCGCCCAGGCCTCGGCCTGCCTTCGTCCTGGCTCCGGCCTGCCCTCGCTTAGGCTCCGGCTTGCTCTCGCCTTGGCTCCGGCCTGCTCTCGCTGTAGCTCCGGACTGCCCTCGCCCTGGCTCCGACCAGCTCTCGCTCTCGCTCTTGCCTGCCCTCGCCTTGGCTCCGGCCTGCTCTCGCTCTGGCCTGCCCTGGCTGTGCTTCTGGCCTGCCCTTGCCTTGGCTCCGGCCTGCTCTTGCCTTGGTTCCGGCCTGCTCTCGCTCTGGCACTGGCCTGCTCTCGTTCTGGCTCTGGCCTGCCCTCACCTTGGCTCCGGCCTGCTCTCGTTCTGGCTCTGGCCTGCCGTCGCCTTGGCTCTGGCCTGCTCTCGCTCTGGCCTGCCCTGGCTCTGCTCAAGCCTGCCCTCGTCTTGGCTGCGGCCTGCTCTCGCCTTGGCACCGGTCTGCCCTCGCCCTGCCTCCTGCCTGCTCTCGCTCTAGCCTGCTCTCGCTCTGGTTCTTGCCTGCCCTTGCCTCGGCTCCGGCCTGCTCTCGCTCTGGCCTGCCGTTTCCTTGGCTCCGGACATCTCTCGCTCTGGCTCGCGCCTGCACTAGCCTTGGCTCTGGCCTACTCTCGCTCTGGCTCGGGCCTGCTCTGGCTGTGGCTCTGGCATGCTCTCGCTCTGGCCTGCCCTTTCCTTGGCTCCGGCCTGCTCTCGCTCGGACTCTGGTCTGACCTTGCCCTGGCTCCGGCCTGCTCTAGCTCTGGCTTCGGCCTGCCCTTGTTCTGGCTCTGGCCTGCCCTCGCCTTGGCTCCGGCCTGCTCTCGCTCTAGCCTGCTCTCGCTCTGGTTCTTGCCTGCCCTTGCCTCAGCTCCGGCCTGCTCTTGCTCGGACTCTGGTCTGACCTTGCCTTGGCTCCGGCCTGCAATCGCCCTGGCTCCGGCCTGCTCTAGCTCTGGCTTCGGCCTGACCTCGCCCTGGCTCCGGCCAGCCCTTGCTCTGGCCTGCCCTCGCCTTGGCTCCGGCCAGCTCCTGCTCTGGCTCCTGCCTGCCCTCGCCTTGGCTCCGGCCTGCTCTCGACCTGGTTCCGGCATGCCCTCGCCCTGGCTCCGGCCTGCCTTCGCCCTGGCTCCGGCCTGCCTTCGCCCTGGCTTCTTATTGCTCTCGCTCTGGCTAAGGCTTGCCCTCGCCCTGGCTCCGGCCTGATCTCACTCTCGCTCCGGCCTGCCCTCGCCTTGGCTCCGGCCTGCTCTCGCTCTGGCTCCGGCCTGCTCTCGCTCTGACCTGCCCTCGCCCTGTCTCCGGCCTGCTCTCGCTCTGGCCTGCCCTCGCCGAGGCCCCGGCCTGCTCTCGCTCTGGCTCCGGCCTGCCCTCGCACTGGCTCTGGCCTGCCCTCGCTCTGGCTCCGGCCTGCTCTCGCCCTGGTTCCGTGCTGCCTTTGCCTTGGCTCTGGCCTTCTCTCGCTCAGGCCTGCACTTGCCTTGGCTCTGGACTACTCTCGCTCTGTCTCTGGCCAGCTCTTGCTATGGCTCCGGCCTGCTCTTGCTCTGGCCTGCCGTCGCCCTGGCTCCGGCATTCTCTCGCTCTATTTTCGGCCTGCCGTCGCCTTGGATTCAGCCTGCTCTCGCTCTGGCTCCGGCCTGCTCTCGCTCTGACCTGCCCTCGCCCTGTCTCCGGCCTGCTCTCGCTCTGGCCTGCCCTCGCCGAGGCCCCGGCCTGCTCTCGCTCTGGCTCTGGCCTGCCCTCGCCCTGGCTCTGGCCTGCCCTCGCTCTGGCTCCGGCCTGCTCTCGCTCTGGCTCCGGCCTGCTCTCGCTCTGGTTCCGGGCTGCCTTTGCCTTGGCTCCGGCCTTCTCTCGCTCAGGCCTGCACTTGCCTTGGCTCTGGACTACTCTCGCTCTGGCTCTGGCCAGCTCTTGCTATGGCTCCGGCCTGCTCTTGCCAGATCTGGCCTGCCGTCGCCCTGGCTCCGGCATTCTCTCGCTCTATTTTCGGCCTGCCGTCGCCTTGGATCCGGCCTGCTCTCGCTCTGGCTCCGGCCAGCCCTCGCCTTGGCTCCGGTCTGCTCTCGCTCTGGCCTGCTTTTGCCTTGGCTCCGGCCTGCTCTCACTCTGGCTCTGGCCTGCCTTCACCTTGGCTCCGAACTGCTCTCGCTTTGGCTCTGGCCGGCTCTCGCTCTGGCCTGCCCTTGCCTTGGCTCCAGCCTGCTCTCGCTATGCCACAGCTCGGGCTCCGGCTTGCCCTCGCTTTAGCTCCGTCCTGCTCTCGCCCTGGCTCCGAACTGCTCTCGCTCTGGCCTGCCCTCTCTCTGGCTCTGGCCTGCCCTCGCCCTGGCCTACTCTCGCTCTGGCCTGCTCTCGCTCTGGCCTCGCCCTGGCTCCGGCCTGCTCTCGCCCAGGTTCCGGCCTCCCCTTACCTTGGCTCCTGCCTGCTCTCGCTCTGGCATGCCCTAGCCTCGGCTCTAAACTACTCTCGCACTGGCTCTGGCCTGCCCTTGCCCAGGCTCCGGCCTGCTCTTGTTCTGGCTCTGGCATGCCCTCGCCTTGGCTCCGGCCTACTCTCGCTCTGACCCTGGCCTGCCCTTGCCCTGGCTCCGGCCTGCTCTGGCTCTGTCCTGCCCTCGCCTTGGCTCCGGCCTGCTCTCGCCCAGGCTCCGGCCTGCCCTCGTCCTGGCTCCGGCCTGCTCATGCTCTGGCCTGCCCTCGCTTTGGCTCTAGCCTACTCTCGCTCTGGCTCTGGCCTGCCCTCGTCCTGGCTCCGGCCTGCTCTCGCTCTGGCATGCCCTCGCCTTTGCTCCGGCCTCCTCTCGCTCTGACTGTGGCCTGCCCTGGCTCCGGCCTGCTCTGGCTCTGTCCTGCCCTCGCCTTGGCTCCGGCCTTCTCTCGCCCAGGCCTCGGCCTGCCTTCGTCCTGGCTCCGGCCTGTTCTCGCTCTGGCCTGCCCTCGCTTAGGCTCCGGCTTGTTCTCTCCTTGGCTCCGGCCTGCTCTCGCTGTAGCTCCGGACTGCCCTCGCCCTGGCTCCGACCAGATCTCGCTCTCGCTCTTGCCTGCCCTCGCCTTGGCTCCGGCCTACTCTCGCTCTGGCCTGCCCTGGCTGTGCTTCTGGCCTGCCCTCGCCTTGGCTCCGGCCTGCTCTTGCCTTGGCTCCGGCCTGCTCTCGCTGTAGCTCCGGACTGCCCTTGCCCTGGCTCCGGCCTGCCATCGCTCTGGCATTGGCGTGCCCTCGCCTTGGCTCCGGCCTGCTCTCGCTCTGACTCTGGCCTGCCCTCGCCCTGGCTTCGGCCTGCTCTGGATCTGCCTCTGGCCTGCCCTCACCTTGGCTCCGGCCTGCTCTCTCTCTGGCTCTGTCCTGCCCTCGTCCTGGCTCCGGCCTGCTCTCCCTCTGGTCTGCCCTTGCCTTGGCTCCGGCCTGCTCTCACCCTGGCTCCGGCTTGCTCTCTCTCTGGCTCTGGCTTGCCCTAGCCCTGGCTCCGGCCTGCTCTCGCTATGGCTCTGGCCTGCTCTAGCTTTGTCTCTGGCCTGCCCTGGCATTGGCTCTGGCCTGCCCTCGCCGAGGCTCCGGCCTGCTCTCGCTCTGGCTCCGGCCTGCCCTCGCCCTGGCTCTTGCCTGCCCTCGCTCTGGCTCCGGCCTGCTCTCGCTCTGGCTCCGGCCTGCTCTCGCCCTGGTTCCGGGCTGCCTTTGCCTTGGCTCCGGCCTTCTCTCGCTCTGGCTCTGGCCTGCCCTTGCCTTGGCTCTGGACTACTCTCGCTCTGGCTCTGGCAAGCTCTTGCTATGGATCTGGCCTGTTCTCGCTCTGGAACTGACCTGCTCTCGTTCTGGCTCTGGCCTGCCCTCACCTTGGCTCCGGCCTGCTCTTGCTCTGGCTCTGGCCTGCCGTCGCCTTGGCTCCGGACTGCTCTCGCTCTGGCACTGACCTGCTCTCGTTCTGGCTCTGGCCAGCCCTCAACTTGGCTCCAGCCTGCTCTCGTTCTGGCTCTGGCCTGCCGTCGCCTTGGCTCTGGCCTGCTCTCGCTCTGGCTCTGGCCTGCCCTGGCTCTGCTCAAGCCTGCCCTCGTCTTGGCTCTGGCCTGCTCTCGCCATGGCACCGGTCTGCCCTCGCCCTGGCTCCTGCCTGCTCTCGCTCTAGCCTGCTCTCGCTCTGGTTCTTGCCTGCCTTTGCCTCGGCTCCGGCCTGCTCTCGCTCTGGCCTGCCTTAGCCTTGGCTCTGACCCACTCTCGCTCTGGCTTGGGCCTGCTCTGGCTCTGGCATGCTCTCGCTCTGGCCTGCCCTTTCCTTGGCTCCGGCCTGCTCTCGCTTGGACTCTGGTCTGACCTTGCCTTGGCTCCGGCCTGCAATCGCCCTGGCTCCAGCCTGCTTTAGCTCTGGCTTCGGCCTGACCTCGCCCTGGCTCCGGCCTGCCCTCGCCTTGGCTCCGGCCAGCTCCTGCTCTGGCTCCGGCCTGCCTTCGCCTTGGCTCCGGCCTGCTCTCGCCCTGGCTCCGGCCTGCCCTCGCCTGGCTCTGGCCTGCCCTCGACCTGGCTCCGGCATGCCCTCGCCCTGGCTCCGGCCTGCCTTCGCCCTGGCTTCTGCTTGTTCTCACTCTGGCTAAGGCCTGCCCTCTCCCTGGCTCCGGCCTGCTCTCACTCTCGCTCCGGCCTGCCCTCGCCTTGGCTCCGGCCTGCCCTCGCCTTGGCTCCGGCCTGCTCTTGCTCTGGCTTCGGCATGCTCTCGCTCTGACCTGCCCTCACCCTGTCTCCGGCCTGCTCTCGCTCTTGCCTGCCCTCGCCCTGGCTCCGGCATTCTCTCGCTCTGGTTTCGGCCTGCCGTCGCCTTGGATCCGGCCAGATCTCGCTCTGGCTCCGGCCAGCCCTCGCCTTGGCTCCGGCCTGCTCTCGCTCTGGCCGGCCTTTGCCTTGGCTCCGGCCTGCTCTCGCTCTGGCTCTGGCCTGCCCTGGCTCTGCTCAAGACTGCCCTCGTCTTGGCTCTGGCCTGCTCTCGCCATGGCACCGGTCTGCCCTCGCCCTGGCTCCTGCCTGCTCTCGCTCTAGCCTGCTCTCGCTCTGGTTCTTGCCTGCCTTTGCCTCGGCTCCGGCCTGCTCTCGCTCTGGCCTGCCGTTTCCTTGGCTCCGGACTTCTCTCGCTCTGGCTCGCACCTGCCCTAGCCTTGGCTCTGGCCCACTCTCGCTCTGGCTCGGGCCTGCTCTGGCTCTGGCATGCTCTCGCTCTGGCCTGCCCTTTCCTTGGCTCCGGCCTGCTCTCGCTCGGACTCTGGTCTGACCTTGTCTTGGCTCCGGCCTGCAATCGCCCTGGCTCCGGCCTGCTCTAGCTCTGGCTTCGGCCTGACCTCGCCCTGGCTCCGGCCTGCCCTCGCCTTGGCTCTGGCCAGCTCCTGCTCTGGCTCCGGCCTGCCTTCGCCTTGGCTCCGGCCTGCTCTCGCCCTGGCTCCGGCCTGCTCTCGCCCTGGCTCCGGCCTGCCCTCGCCTGGCTCTGGCCTGCCCTCGACCTGGTTCCGGCATGCCCTTGCTCTGGCTCCGGCCTGCCTTCGCCCTGACTTCTGCTTGTTCTCGCTCTGGCTAAGGCCTGCCCTCGCCCTGGCTCCGGCCTGCTCTCACTCTCGCTCCGGCCTGTCCTCGCCTTGGCTCCGGCCTGCTCTCGCTCTGGCTTCGGCCTGCTCTCGCTCTGACCTGCCCTCACCCTGTCTCCGGCCTGCTCTCGCTCTGGCCTGCCCTCGCCCTGACTCCGGCATTCTCTCGCTCTGGTTTCGGCCTGGCGTCGCCTTGGATCCGGCCTGCTCTCGCTCTGGCTCCGGCCAGCCCTCGCCTTGGCTCCGGCCTGCTCTCACTCTGGCCTGCCTTTGCCTTGGCTCCGTCCTGCTCTCACTCTGGCTCTGGCCTGCCTTCACCTTGGCTCCGACCTGCTCTCGCTTTGGCTCTGGCCTGCTCTCGCTCTGGCCTGCCCTTGCCTTGGCTGCAGCCTGCTCTCGCCCTAGCCAGCTGTTGCTCTGGCCTACCCTGGTTCTGCCTCTGGCCTGCCCTCGTCTTGGCAGCGGCCGGCTCTCGCCTTGGCTCCGGCCTGCTCTCGCTCCGTACCGCACTCGCCCTGGCTCCGCTATGCCACAGCTCGGGCTCTGGCTTGCCCTCGCTTTAGCTCCGTCCTGCTCTCGCCCTGGCTCCGACCTACTCTTGCTCTGGCTCTGGCCTGCTCTCGCTCTGGCCTCGCCCTGGCTCCGGCCTGCTCTCGTCCAGGTTCCGGCCTCCCCTTACCTTGGCTCCTGCCTGCTCTCGCTCTGGCTCTGGCATTCCCTAGCCTCGGCTCTAAACTACTCTCGCTCTGGCTCTGGCCTGCCCTCGCCCTGGCTCCGGCCTGCTATTGTTCTGGCTCTGGCATTCCCTCGCCTTGGCTCCGGCCTCCTCTCGCTCTGACCCTGGCCTGCCCTCGCCCTGGCTCCGGCCTGCTCTGGCACTGTCCTGCCCTCGCCTTGGCTCCGGCCTGCTCTCGCCCAGGCTCCGGCCTGCCCTCTTCCTGGCTCCAGCCTGCTCTTGCTCTGGCCTGCCCTCGCTTTGGCTCTAGCCTACTCTCGCTCTGGCCTGCCCTCGTCCTGGCTCCGGCCTGCTCTTGCTCTGGCATGCCCTCGCCTTTGCTCCGGCCTCCTCTCGCTTTGACTCTGGCCTGCCCTCGCCCTGGCTCTGTCCTGCCCTCGCCTTGGCTCCGGGCTTCTCTCGCCCAGGCCTCGGCCTGCCCTCGTCCTGGCTCCAGCCTGTTCTCGCTCTGGCCTGCCCTTGCTTAGGCTCCGGCTTGCTCTCGCCTTGGCTCCGGCCTGCTCTCGCTGTAGCTCTGGACTGCCCTCGCCCTGGCTCCGACCAGCTCTCGCTCTCGCTCTTGCCTGCCCTCGCCTTGGCTCCGGCCTGCTCTCGCTCTGGCCAGCCCTGGCTCTGCTTCTGGCCTGCCTTCGCCTTGGATCCGGCCTGCTCTTGCCTTGGCTCCGGCCTGCTCTCGCTGTAGCTCCGGACTGCCCTTGCCCTGGCTCCGGCCTGACATCGCTCTGGCACTGGCGTGCCCTCGCCTTGGCTCCGGCCTGCTCTTGCTCTGACTCTGGCCTGCCCTCGCCCTGGCTCCGGCCTGCTCTGGATCTGCCTCTGGCCTGCCCTCGCCTTGGCTCCGGCCTGCTCTCGCCCTGGCTCCGGCCTGCTCTCGCTCTGGCTCTGGCCTGCCCTCACCCTTGCTCCGACCTGCTCTCGCTCTGACTCTGGCCTGCCCTTGCCCTGGCTCCGGCCAGCTCTGGATCTGGCTCTGGCCTGCCCTCGGCTTGGCTCCGGCCTGCTCTCGCCCTGGCCTGCCCTCTCCTTGGCTCCGGCCTGCTCTCGCCTTGGCTCCGGCCTGCTCTTGCTTTGGCTTCGGCCTGCTCTCGCTGTGGCTCCGGCCTGCCTTTGCTCTGGCTCCGACCAGCCCTCGCCTTGCATCCGGCCTGCTCTTGCTCTGGCTCTGGCCTTCCCTCGCCCTGGCTCCGGCCTGCTCTTGCTCTGGCCTGGCCTGCCCTCGTCTTGACTCCAGCCTGCTCTCGCTCTGGTTCTTGCCTGCCTTCACCTTGGCTCCGGCATCCCCTCGCTCTGGCTCAAGCCTGCTCTAGCTCTGGCTCTGGCCTGCCCTTGCCTTGGCTCCAGACTGCTCTCGCTCTGGCTTGCTCTCGCTCTGGCCTGCCTTCGCCTTGCCTCCGGCCTGCTCTCGCTCTTGCCTGCCCTCGCCTTGGCTCCGACCTGCTCTCACTCTCGCTCTGGTCTGCCCTCGCCTTGGCTCTGGCCAACCATCGCTCTGGCTCCGGCCTGCCCTCGCCTTGGCTCAGGCCTGCTCTCGCCCTGGCCTGCCCTCTCCTTGGCTCCGGCCTGCTCTCGCCTTGGCTCCGGCCTGCTCTTGCTTTGGCTTCGGCCTGCCCTCGCTGTGGCTCCGGCCTGCCTTTGCTCTGGCTCCGACCAGCCCTCGCCTTGCATCCGGCCTGCTCTTGCTCTGGCTCTGGCCTTCCCTCGCCCTGGCTCCGGCCTGCTCTTGCTCTGGCCTGGCCTGCCCTCGTCTTGACTCCAGCCTGCTCTCGCTCTGGTTCTTGCCTGCCTTCACCTTGGCTCCGGCATCCCCTCGCTCTGGCTCAAGCCTGCTCTAGCTCTGGCTCTGGCCTGCCCTTGCCTTGGCTCCAGACTGCTCTCGCTCTGGCTTGCTCTCGCTCTGGCCTGCCCTCGCCTTGCCTCCGGCCTGCTCTCGCTCTTGCCTGCCCTCGCCTTGGCTCCGACCTGCTCTCGCTCTCGCTCTGGTCTGCCCTCGCCTTGGCTCTGGCCCGCTCTTGCTCTACTTCTGGCCTGCCCTCGCCTTGGCTCCGGCCTGCTCTCGTCTTGACTCCAGCCTGCTCTCGCTCTGGTTCTTGCCTGCCTTCACCTTGGCTCCGGCATCCTCTCGCTCTGGCTCAAGCCTGCTCTAGCTCTGGCTCTGGCCTGCCCTTGCCTTGGCTCCAGACTGCTCTCGCTCTGGCTTGCTCTCGCTCTGGCCTGCCCTCGCTTTGCCTCCGGCCTGCTCTCGCTCTTGCCTGCCCTCGCCTTGGCTCTGACCTGCTCTCGCTCTGGTCTGCCCTCGCCTTGGCTCTGGCCCGCTCTTGCTCTACTTCTGGCCTGCCCTCGCCTTGGCTCCGGCCTGCCCTCGCCTTGGCTCCGGCTTGCTCTCGCCTTGGTTCCGGCCTGCTCTCGCCCTGGCTCCAGCCAACCATCGCTCTGGCTCCGGCCTGCCCTCGCCTTGGCTCCGGCCTGCTCTCGCTCTGGCCTGCCCTCGCCCTGGCTCCATGCTCTCTATCTGGTTCTGGCCTGCCCTCGCCTTGGCTCCTGCCTGTTCTCGCCCTGGATCCAGCCTGACCTTGCTTTGGATCATGCCTGCTCTCGATCTGGCCTGACATCAACTTGGCTCCGGCCTGCTCTCACTCTGGCTCCGGCCTGCCCTCGCCTTGGCTCCGGCCTGCTCTCGCCCTGGCTCCAGCCTGTGCTCGCCCTGGCTCCGGCCTACTCTCTCTCTGGCTCTGGCCTGCCCTCGCCCTGGATCCGGTCTGCCCTCACTCTGGCTCTGGCCTGCCCTCGCCTTGGCTCCGGCCTGCTCTCGCCCTGGCTCCGGACTGCTCTCGCCCTGGTTCCAGCCTGCCCTTGCCTTGGCTCATGCCTGCTCTCGCTCTGGCCTGCTTTCGCCTTGGCTCCGGCCTGCTCTCACTCTGGATCAAGCCTGCCCTCGCTCTGGCTCCGGCCTGCCCTCGCCTTGGCTCCGGCCTGCTCTCGCTCTGGCCTGCCCTCGCCCTGGCTCTGGCCTGCCCTCGCTCTGCCTCTGGCCTGCCCTCGCCTTGGTTCTGGCCTGCTGTCGCTCTGGCCTGCCCTCGCCCTGGCTCTGGCCTGCCCTCGCTCTGCCTCTAGCCTGCCCTCGCCTTAGTTCCGGCCTCCTCTCGCCCTGGCTCCAGCCTGCTCTCGCTCTGGCCTGCCCTTGTCTTGGCTACTGCCTGCTCTCGACCTGGCTCCGGCCTGCTCTCGCTCTGGCCTGCCCTCGCCCTGGCTCCGGCCTGCCCTCGCCCTGGCACCGGCCTGCTCTCGCCCTGGCTCCGGCCTGCTCTCGCCCTGGCTCCGGCCTGCTCTCGCTCTGACTCTGGCCTGACCTCGCTCTGACTCTGGCATGCCCTCGCCCTGACTCCGGCTTGCTCTGGATCTGGCCTGCCCTCGCCTTGGCTCCGGCCTGCTCTCGCTCTGGCCTGCCCTCGCCTTGGCTCCGGCCTGCTCTCGCCTTGGCTCTGGCCTGCTCTCGCCTTGGCTCCGGCCTGCTCTTGCTCTGGCTTCGGCCTGCCCTCGCTGTGGCTCCGGCCTGCCCTTGCTCTGGCTCCGACCAGCCCTCGCCTTGCCTCCGGCCTGCTCTGGCCCTGGCTCCGGCCTGCTCTCGCTCTGGCCTTCCCTCGCCCTGGCTCCGGCCTGCTCTTGCTCTGGCCTGGCCTGCCCTCGTCTTGACTCCAGCCTGATCTCGCTCTTGTTCTAGCCTGCCTTCACCTTGGCTCCGGCATCCCCTCGCTCTGGCTCAAGCCTGCTCTAGCTCTGGCTCTGGCCTGCCCTTGCCTTGGCTCCAGACTGCTCTCGCTCTGGCTTGTTCTCGCTCTGGCCTGCCCTCGCCTTGGCTCCGGCCTGCTCTCGCTCTTGCCAGCCCTCGCCTTGGCTCCGACCTGCTCTCGCTCTGGTCTGCCCTCGCCTTGGCTCTGGCCTGTTCTCGCTCTACTTCTGGCCTGCCCTCGCCTTGGCTCCGGCCTGCTCTAGCCTTGGTTCTGGCCTGCTCTCTCCCTGGCTACGGCCAACCATCGCTCTGGCTCCGGCCTGCCCTCGCCTTGGCTCCGGCCTGCTCTCGCTCTGGCCTGCCCTCGCTCTGGCTCCAGCCTGCTCTCTCTCTGGCTCTGGCCTGCCCTCGCCTTGGCTCCTGCCTGTTCTCGCCCTGGATCCAGCCTGACCTTGCTTTGGATCATGCCTGCTCTCGATCTGGCCTGACGTCAACTTGGCTCCGGCCTGCTCTCACTCTGGCTTCGGCCTGCCCTCGATCTGGCTCCGGCCTGCCCTCGCCTTGGCTCCGGCCTGCTCTCGCCCTGGCTCCAGCCTGCTCTCGCCCTGGCTCCAGCCTGCGCTCACCCTGGCTCCGGCCTACTCTCTCTCTAGCTCTGGCCTGCCCTCGCCCTGGCTCCGGTCTGCCCTCGCCTTGGCTCCGGCCTGCTCTCGCCCTGGCTCTGGACTGCTCTCGCCCTGGTTCCCGCCTGCCCTTGCCTTGGTTCATGCCTGCTCTCACTCTGGCCGGCCCTCAGGGCCTTGGCTCCGGCCTGCTCTCGCTCTGGATCCAGCCTGCCCTCTCTCTGGCTCCGGCCTGCCCTCGCCTTGGCTCCGGCCTGCTCTCGCTCTGGCCTGCCCTCGCCCTGGCTCTGGCCTGCCCTCGCTCTGCCTCTGGCCTGCCCTCGCCTTGGCTCCGGCCTGCTCTCGCTCTGGCCTGCCCTCGCCCTGGCTCTGGCCTGCCCTCGCTCTGCCTCTGGCCTGCCCTCGCCTTAGTTCCGGCCTCCTCTCGCCCTGGCTCCAGCCTGCTCTCGCTCTGGCCTTCCCTTGTCTTGGCTACTGCCTGCTCTCGACCTGGCTCTTGCTTGCTCTCGGTCTGGCTTTGGCCTGTCCTCTCCTTGGCTCCAGCCTGCTATTGCACAGGCTCCAGCCTGCCTTCGTCTTGGCTCCGGCCTGCTCTCGCTCTGGTTCCAGCCTGCCCTTGCTTTGGATCATGCCTGCTCTCGATCTGGCCTGACATCAACTTGGCTCCGGCTTGCTCTCGCTCTGGCTTCGGCTTGCTCTCGCTCTGGCTTCGGCCTGCCCTCGCTCTGGCTTCGGCCTGCCCTCGCTCTGGCTAAGTCCTGCTCTCGTTTTGGCTCCGGCCTACTCTCGCTCTGGCTTCAGCCTGCCCTCGCCCTGGCTCCGGACTACTGTCGCTCTGGCTCTGGCCTGCCCTCGCCCTGGCTCTGGCCTGCCCTCGCCCTGGCTCCGGCCTGCTCTCGCTCTGGCCTGACCTTGCCTTGCCTCCCGCTTGCTCTCGCCCTGGCTCCGGCTTGCTCTCGCTCTGGCCTGCCCTCGCCTTGGCTCCGGCCTTCTCTCGCTCTGGCTCCGGCCTGCCCTCGCACGGGCTCCGGCCTGCTCTCGCACTGGTTCTGGCCTGCCTTTGCCTTGGCTCTGGCCAACTCTGGCTTTGGCTCCGGCCTGCCCTTCCCCTGGCTCCGGCCTCCTCTCGCTCTGGCTCCGGCCTGCCCTCGCCTTGGCTCCAGCCTGCCCTCGCCATGGCTCCGCCCGCTCTCGCTCCGGCCGGCTTTCGCCCAGGCTCCGGCCTGCTCTCGCTCTAGTTCTGGTCTCCCCTCGCCTTGGCTCCGGCATACTCTCGCTCAGGTTCTGACCTGCTCTCGCTCTGGCTTCGCCCTGTCTCCGGCCTGCTCTCGCCCATGTTCCGGCCTGCCCTTGCCTTGGCTCCGGCCTTCTCTCTTTCTGGCTCTGGCCTGCCCTTGCCTTGGCTCTGGCCTACTCTCGCTCTGGCTCTGACCTGCTCTCGCTCTGGCTCTGGCGTGCCCTCGCCTTGGCTCTGGCCTGCTCTCGCCATGACTCTGGCCTGCTCTGAATCTGGCTCTGGCCTGCTCTCGCTCTGGCCCGCTCTCGCCTTGGCTCCGGCCTGCTCTCGCTCTGGCTCCGGCCAGCCCTCGCCTTGGCTCCGGCCTGCTCTCGCCTTGGCTCCGGCCTGCTCTCGCTCTGGCTCCGGCCTGCTCTTGCCCTGGCTCTGGCCTGCTCTTGCTCTGGATCTGGCCGGCTCTTGCTCTGGCTCTGGCCTGCCCTTGTCTTGACTCCGGCCTGCTCTTCCCCTGGCTCTGACCAGCTCTCGCTCTAGCCTGCCCTCGCTCTGGCTCCGGCCTGCTCTCTCTCTGGCTCTCGCCTGCCCATGCCTTGTCTCCGGCCTGCTCTTCCTCTGGCTCTGGCCTGCCCTCGTCTTTACTCTGGCCTGATCTCGCTCTTGTTCTGGCCTGCCCTTGCCTTGGCTCCGGACTGCTTTGGCTCCGGCCTGCTCTTGCTCAGGCCTGCTCTCGCTCTGGCTCAGGCCTGCTCTCGCTCTGGCTCTGGCCTGCCCTTGCCTTGGCTCCGGACTGCTTTCGCTCTGGCCTGCTCTCGCTCTGGCCTCCCCTCGCCTTGGCTCCGGCCTGCTCTCGCTCTGGCTCTGACCTGCTCTTGCTCTGGCTCTGGCCTGCCCTCGCCTTGGCTCCGGCCTGCTCTCGCCCTGGCTCCGGCCTGCCCTTGCTCTGGCTCCGGCCAGCCCTCACCTTGGCTCCGGCCTGCTCTCGCCCTGGCTCCGGCCTGCTCTTGCTCTGGCTCTGGCCTGCTCTTGCTCTAGCTCTGGCCTGTTCTCGTTCTTCCCGCTCTAGCTCAGGACTGGCCTCGCCCTGGGTCCGGCTTGCCATCGCTCTGGCCTGCTCTCGCCCTGGTTCCGGCCTGCCCTTGCCTTGGCTCTGGCCTTCTATCACTCTGGGTCTGGCCTGCCCTTGCCTTGGCTCTGGCCTACCCTCGCCTTGGCTCCGGCCTGCTCTCGCCTTGGCTCCGGCCTGCTCTCGCCTTGGCTCCGGCCTCCTCTTACTCTGGCTCCGGCCTGCCCTCGCCCTGACTCCGGCCTACCCTTGCATTGGCTCCGGCCTGCTCTCGGCCTGGCTCCGACCTGCTCTCGCTCTGGCCTGCCCATGCCTTGGCTCCGGCCTGCTCTTCCTCTGGCTCTTGCCTGCCCTCGTCATGACTCTAGCCTGATCTCGTTCTTGTTCTGGCCTGCCTTCGCCATGGCTCCAGCCTGTTCTCGCTCTGGCTCAGGCCTGCTCTCGCTCTGGCCTGCCGTAGCTCTGGCTCCGGACAGCTCTCGCTCTGGTTCTGGCCTGCTCTGGCTCTGGCCTGCCCTTTCCTTGGCTCCGGTCTTCTCTGACTCTGGCTCTGGCCTGCCGTCGCCGTGGCTCCGGCCTGCTTTCGCTGTGGCTCTGGCCTGTCCTCTCCTTGGCTCCCCCCTGCTCTCACCCTGGCTCCGGCCTGCCCTCGTCCTGGCTCCGGCCTGCTCTCGCTCTGGCTCTGGCCAGCCCTCGCCTTGGCTCGGGCCTGCTCTCGCCCTAGCTCTGGCCTGCGCTCGCCCTGGCTCCAGCTTGCCATCGCTCTGGCTCCGTTCTGCCCTTGCCTTGGCTCCGGCCTGCTCTCGCCCTGGCTCTGACCTGCTCTCGCCCAGGCCTGCCCTCGCCCAGGCTCCAGCCTGCCCTCGCCTTGGCTCCGGCCTACACTCGCTCTGGCTTGCTCTTGCTCTGGCCTCGCCCTGGCTCCGGCCTGCCCTCGTCCTGGCTCCGGCCTGCTCTCGCTCTAGCTCCGGACTGGCCTCGCCCTGGGTCCGGCTTGCCATCGCTCTGGCTCTTGCCTGCTCTTGCCCTGGTTCCGGCCTGCCCTTGTTTTGGCTCCGGCCTTCTCTCGCTCTGGCTCTTGCCTGCCCTTGCCTTGGCTCTGGCCAACTCTCGCTCTGGCTCCGGCCTGTCCTTGCCCTGGCACCGGCCTGCTCTCGCCCTGGCTCTGGACTGCTCTCGCTCTGGCTCTGGCCTGCTCTCACTCTGGCTCTGGCCTGCCCTTGCCTTTGCTCCGGCTTACTCTCGCTCTGACTTGCCCTCGCCTTGGATCCGGACTGGTCTCGATTTGGCTCTGGCCTGCCCTCGCTTGGCTCCGGCCTGCTCTCGCTCTGGCTTACCCTCGCTCTGGCTCCGGCCTGCTCTCACCCTGGCTCCGGCCTGCCCTCGTCCTGGCTCCGGCCTGCTCTCGCTCTGGCCTGCCCTCGCCTTGGCTCTGGCCTGCTCTCGCTCTAGCTCCGGACTGCGCTCGCCCTGGCTCTAGCTTGCCATCGCTCTGGCTCCATTCTGCCCTCGCCTTGGCTCCGGCCTGCTCTCGCCCTGGCTCCGACCTGCTCTCGCCATGGCCTGCCCTCGCCCAGGCTCCAGCCTGCCCTCGCCTTGGCTCCGGCCTACTCTCGCTCTGGCTTCGACCTGGCACCGGCCTGCCCTCGCTCTAGCTCAGGACTGGCCTCGCCCTGGGTCCGGCTTGCCATCGCTCTGGCTCTTGCCTGCTCTCGCCCTGGTTCCGGTCTGCCCTTGTCTTGGCTCCGGCCTTCTCTCGCTCTGGCTCTGGCCTGCCTTTGCCTTGGCTCTGGCCAACTCTCGCTCTGGCTCCGGCCTGCCCTTGCCCTGGCTCTGGCCTGCTCTCGCTCAGGCTCTGGCCTGCTCTCACTCTGGCTCTGGCCTGCCCTTGCCTTTGCTCCGGCTTACTCTCGCTCTGGCCTGCCCTCGCATTGGATCCGGACTGCTCTCGATTTGGCTCTGGCCTGCCCTCGCTTGGCTCCGACCTGCTCTCTCTCTGGCTCTGGCCTACCCTCGCTCTGGCTCTGGCCTGCCCTCGCTCTGGCTCTGGCCTGCCCACGCCTTGGCTCCGGCCTGCTCTTACTCTGGCTCTGGCCTGCCCTCGACCTGGCTCTGGGCTGCTCGCGCTCTGGCCTGTCCTCGCCCTGGCTCCGGCCTGTCCTCGCCCTGGCTCCGGCCTGCTGTCACTGTGGCTCTGGTCTGTCCTCGCCTTGGCTCCGGCCTGCTCTCACCCTGGCTCCGGCCTGCCCTCGTCCTGGCTCCGGTCTGCTCTCGCTCTGGCTCTGGCCTGGCCTCGCCTTGGCTCCGGCCTGCTCTCCTACTGGCTCCGGCCTGCTCTCGCTCTAGCTCCGGACTGCCTGCGCCCTGGCTCCGGCTTGCCATCACTCTGGCTCCGGCCTGCCCTCGTCCTGGCTCCGGCCTGCCCTCGTCCTGGCTCCGGCCTGCCCTCGTCCTGGCTCCGGCCTGCTTTTGCTCTGGGTCTGGACTGCCCTCGCCTTGGCTCCGGCCTGCTCTCGCCGTGGCTCCGGCCTGCTCTCGCTCTAGCTACGGACTGCCCTTGCACTGGATCCGGCTTGCCATCGCTCTGGCTCCCAGCCTGCCCTTGCCTTGGCTCCGGCCTGGTCTCGACCTGGCTCCGACCTGCTTTCGCTCTGGCTCAGGCCTGCCCTCGCCCAGGCTTCGCCCTTCTCTCTCTCTGGCTCTGGCCTGCCCACTCCCTGGCTCGGGCCTACTCTCGCTTTGGCTCTGGCCTGCTCTGGCTCTGCCTCTAGCCTGGTCCTTTCTCCGGCCTGCTCTCGCTCTGGTTCTGGCCTGCCATTGCCTTGTCACTGGCCTGCCCTTGCCTTGTCCCTGGCCTACTCTCGCTCTGGCTCTGGCCTGCTTACCATGGCTCTGGCCTGCTCTCGCTCTGGCTGTGGCCTGCACTCGCCTCGACTCCGGCCTGCTCTCGCTGTTACTCTGGCCTGCCCTAGCCCTGGCTCCGGCCTGCTCTGGCTCTGGCATGCCCTCTCCTTGGCTCCGGCCTCCTCTCGCCTGGCTCCGGCCTGCCTCGTCCTGCTCTCGCTTTGGCCTTCCCTCGCCTTGGCTCCGTCCTGCTCTCGCCTTGGCTCCGGCCTGGTCTCGCTCTGGCTCCGACCTGCCTTCGCCCTGGATCCGACCTTCCCTTGCTCTGGCTCCGGCCATCCCTCGGCTTGGCTCCGGCCTGCCCTCGCCCTGGCTCCGGCCTGCTCTCTCTCTGGCCTGCCCTTGCCTTGGCTCCGGCCTGCTCTCTCTATGACTCTGGCCTGTCCTCGTCCTGGCTCTGGCCTGCTCTCGCTCTGGCGTACCCTCGCCTTGGCTCCGGCCTGCCCTCGCCCTGGCTCTAACCTGCCCTTGCTCTGGCTCCGGCCAGCCCTTGCCCTGGCTCTGCTCTCGCCCTGGGTCCGACCTACTCTCGCTCTGGTTGTGGCCTGCCCTGGCTCTGCCTCTAGCCTGCCCTCGCCTTGGCTTCGGTCTAATCTCGCCTTGGCTCCGGCCTGCTCTCATTCTCTCGCTCTACATCCGGACTGCCCTCGCCCTGGCTCCGGACTGCTCTTGCCTTGGCTCCGGACTGCTCTCACCCTGGCTCCTGCCTGCTGTTGCTCTGGCTCTGGCCTGCCCTCACCTTGGCTCCAGCCTGCTCTCTCTCTGGCTCTGGCCTGCCCTAGCCATGGCTCCGGCCTACTTTCGCTCTGGCTCTGGCCTGCTCTCGCTTTGGCTCTGGCCTCGAACTGTCTACGGCGTGCTCTCGCCCTGGTTCCGGCCTGCACTGGCCTTGGCTCCGGCCTTCTCTTGCTCTGGCTCTGGCCTGCCCTTGCTGTTAGAACCTTGCTGTTAGGTTTTTTTTCCTTTGCTGGTCACATGACCTTGTTGGCCTATTTAGTCCTGCTCCGCCCTTCTGGCTTTGCTGGACTTCATTGTATATCTACTTTCTAGCTAGCCTGTGCTCTGTATCTAACTCTGTTAGTTTGCTTGGTCTACGGACCTCTATGTTCTATTTATTTTGTTTGTTCGTCTGTCTGCTACTATTTCTGTTAGGAGGTGTCCCATATTCCTCCCAGTCCTTAGTACTTGTAGGGATTCCCTCCCCACATCTATAGGTCTTCGTACAGACTAGATTAGGACTTTAGCAGGTCTGATCGCAGGATCAGGTTCCCTGTTACATCGTAGGGATTCAGCTGAGTCTCATAGTAGGGACAGATCTCCTCTCTTTCCTTAGCTTTGGTAGCAGAACATAACACTTGCCTTGGCAGTGGCCTACTCTTGCTCTGGCTCTGGCCTGCCCTCGCCCTTGCCCCGGCCTGCTCTCGCTCTGGCCTGCTCTCGCTCTGGCGTGCCCTCGCCTTGGCTCCGTCCTGCTCTCGCTCTGACTCTGGCCTGCCCTCGCCCTGGCTCCGGCCTTCTCTGGATCTGGCTCTGGCCTGCCTTCTCCTTGGCTACGGCCTGCTCTCTCGCCCTGGCTCTGGCCTGCTCTCGCTCTGGACTGCCCTCACCTTGGCTTCGGCCTGCTCTCGCCTTGGCTCTGGCTTGCTCTTGCACCGGCCTGCCCTTACCCTGGCTCCGGCCTGTCCTTGCTCTGACTCTGGCCAGCCCTTGCCTTGGCTCCGGCCTGCTCTCGCCCTGGCTCCGGCCTGCTGGCTCCGGCCTGCTCTTGCTCTGGCCTGCCCTAGTCTTGACTCCGGCATGCTCTCCCTCTGGTTCTGGCCTGACTTCGCCTTGGCTCCGGCCTGCTCTCGCCCTGACTCCGGCCTGCCCTTGCTCTGGCTCCGGCCTGCCCTTGCCCTGACTCCGGCCTGCCCTTGTTGCTCTAGCTCAGGCCAGCCCTCGCATTAGCTCCGGCCTGCTCTAGCCCTGGCTCCGACCTGCTCTCGCTCTGGCCTGCCCTCGCCTTGGCTCCGGCCTGCTCTTGCTCTGGCCTGCCCTGGCTCTGCCTCTGGCCTGCCCTCACCTTGGCTCCAGCCAGCTCTCACCTTGGCTCCGGCCGGCTCTCGCTCTAGTTCTGGACTGCCCTTGCCCTGGCTCCGGCCTGCCATCGCTCTGGCTCCGGCCTGCCCTCGCCTTAGCTCCGGCCTGCTCTAGTCCTGGCTCCGGCCTGCTCTCGCTTTGGCTCTGGCCCGCCCTCGCCATTGCTCCGGCCTGCTCTCTCTCTGGCTCTGGCCTGCCCTCGCCCTGGCTCCGGCATACTCTCACTCAGGCTGTGGCCTGCTCTCGCTCTGGCCTCGCTCTGTCTCGGGCCTGATCTAGCCCTTGTTCCGGCCTGCTCTCTCTCTCGCTCTGCCCTGCCCTTGCCTTGGCTCTGGCCTACTCTCGCTCTTGCTTTTGCCTGCCCTCGCCCTGGCTCCAGCCTGCTCTCTCTCTAGTTCTGGCCTCCCCTCGCCTTGGCTCCGGCATACTCTCGCTCAGGTTCTGACCTGCTCTCGCTCTGGCTTCGCCCTGTCTCCGGCCTGCTCTCGCCCATGTTCCGGCCTGCCCTTGCCTTGGCTCCGGCCTTCTCTCTTTCTGGCTCTGGCCTGCCCTTGCCTTGGCTGTGACCTACTCTCGCTCTGACCTGCTCTCGCTCTGGCGTGCCCTCGCCTTGGCTCTGGCCTGCTCTCGCCATGACTCTGGCCTGCTCTGAATCTGGCTCTGGCCTGCTCTCGCTCTGGCCCGCTCTCGCCTTGGCTCCGGCCTGCTCTCGCTCTGGCTCCGGCCAGCCCTCGCCTTGGCTCCGGCCTGCTCTCGCTTTGGCTCCGGCCTGCTCTCGCTCTGGCTCCGGCCTGCTCTTGCCCTGGCTCTGGCCTGCTCTTGCTCTGGATCTGGCCGGCTCTTGCTCTGGCTCTGGCCTGCCCTTGTCTTGACTCAGGCCTGCTCTTCCCCTGGCTCTGACCAGCTCTCGCTCTAGCCTGCCCTCGCTCTGGCTCCGGCCTGCTCTCTCTCTGGCTCTCGCCTGCCCATGCCTTGTCTCCGGCCTGCTCTTCCTCTGGCTCTGGCCTGCCCTCGTCTTTACTCTGGCCTGATCTCGCTCTTGTTCTGGCCTGCCCTTGCCTTGGCTCCGGACTGCTTTGGCTCCGGCCTGCTCTTGCTCAGGCCTGCTCTCGCTCTGGCTCAGGCCTGCTCTCGCTCTGGCTCTGGCCTGCCCTTGCCTTGGCTCCGGACTGCTTTCGCTCTGGCCTGCTCTCGCTCTGGCCTCCCCTCGCCTTGGCTCCGGCCTGCTCTCGCTCTGACCTGCCCTCGCCTTGGCTCCGACCTGCTCTTGCTCTGGCTCTGGCCTGCCCTCGCCTTGGCTCCGGCCTGCTTTCGCCCTGGCTCCGGCCTGCCCTTGCTCTGGCTCCGGCCAGCCCTCGCCTTGGCTCCGGCCTGCTCTCGCCCTGGCTCCGGCCTGCTCTTGCTCTGGCCTGCTCTCGTCTTGACTCCGGCCTGTTCTCGCCCTTGTACTGGCCTGCCCTTGGCTTGGCTCCAGCCTGCTCTTGCTCTGGCTCTGGCCTGCCCTCGCCTTGGCTCCGGCCTGCTCTCGCCCTGGCTCCGGCCTGCCCTTGCTCTGGCTCCGGCCAGCCCTCACCTTGGCTCCGGCCTGCTCTCGCCCTGGCTCCGGCCTGCTCTTGCTCTGGCCTGCTCTTGCTCTAGCTCTGGCCTGCTCTCGTCTTGACTCCGGCCTGTTCTCGTTCTTCCCGCTCTAGCTCAGGACTGGCATCGCCCTGGGTCCGGCTTGCCATCGCTCTGGCTCTTGCCTGCTCTCGCCCTGGTTCCGGCCTGCCCTTGCCTTGGCTCTGGCCTTCTATCGCTCTGGGTCTGGCCTGCCCTTGCCTTGGCTCTGGCCTACCCTCGCCCTGGCTCCGGCCTGCTCTCGCCTTGGCTCCGGCCTCCTCTTACTCTGGCTCCGGCCTGCCCTCGCCCTGACTCCGGCCTACCCTTGCATTGGCTCCGGCCTGCTCTCGGCCTGGCTCCGACCTGCTCTCGCTCTGGCCTGCCCATGCCTTGGCTCCGGCCTGCTCTTCCTCTGGCTCTTGCCTGCCCTCGTCATGACTCTAGCCTGATCTCGCTCTTGTTCTGGCCTGCCTTCGCCATGGCTCCAGCCTGTTCTCGCTCTGGCTCAGGCCTGCTCTCGCTCTGGCTCTGAACTGCCCTAGCTCTGGCTCCAGACAGCTCTCGCTCTGGTTCTGGCCTGCTCTGGCTCTGGCCTGCCCTTTCCTTGGCTCCGGTCTTCTCTGACTCTGGCTCTGGCCTGCCGTCACCGTGGCTCCGGCCTGCTCTCGCTGTGGCTCTGGCCTGTCCTCTCCTTGGCTCCCCCCTGCTCTCACCCTGGCTCCGGCCTGCCCTCGTCCTGGCTCCGGCCTGCTCTCGCTCTGGCCAGCCCTCGCCTTGGCTCGGGCCTGCTCTCGCCCTAGCTCTGGCATGCTCTCGCTCTAGCTCCGGACTGCGCTCGCCCTGGCTCCAGCTTGCCATCGCTCTGGCTCCGTTCTGCCCTTGCCTTGGCTCCGGCCTGGTCTCGCCCTGGCTCTGACCTGCTCTCGCCCAGGCCTGCCCTCGCCCAGGCTCCAGCCTGCCCTCGCCTTGGCTCCGGCCTACTCTCGCTCTGGCCTGCTCTCGCTCTGGCCTCGCCCTGGCTCCGGCCTGCCCTCGTCCTGGCTCCGGCCTGCTCTCGCTCTAGCTCCGGACTGGCCTCGCCCTGGGTCCGGCTTGCCATCGCTCTGGCTCTTGCCTGCTCTCGCCCTGGTTCCGGCCTGCCCTTGTCTTGGCTCCGGCCTTCTCTCGCTCTGGCTCTTGCCTGCCCTTGCCTTGGCTCTGGCCAACTCTCGCTCTGGCTCCGGCCTGTCCTTGCCCTGGCACCGGCCTGCTCTCGCCCTGGCTCTGGACTGCTCTCGCTCTGGCCTGCTCTCACTCTGGCTCTGGCCTGCCCTTGCCTTTGCTCCGGCTTACTCTCGCTCTGACTTGCCCTCGCCTTGGATCCGGACTGCTCTCGATTTGGCTCTGGCCTGCCCTCGCTTGGCTCGGGCCTGCTCTCGCCCTAGCTCTGGCATGCTCTCGCTCTAGCTCCGGACTGCGCTCGCCCTGGCTCTAGCTTGCCATCGCTCTGGCTCCGTTCTGCCCTCGCCTTGGCTCCGGCCTGCTCTCGCCCTGACTCCGACCTGCTCTCGCCGTGGCCTGCCCTCGCCCAGGCTCCAGCCTGCCCTCGCCTTGGCTCCGGCCTACTCTCGCTCTGGCCTGCTCTCGCTCTGGCTTCGCCCTGGCACCGGCCTGCCCTCGCTCTAGCTCAGGACTGGCCTCGCCCTGGGTCCGGCTTGCCATCGCTCTGGCTCTTGCCTGCTCTCGCCCTGGTTCCGGCCTGCCCTTGTCTTGGCTCCAGCCTTCTCTCGCTCTGGCTCTGGCCTGCCTTTGCCTTGGCTCTGGCCAACTCTCGCTCTGGCTCCGGCCTGCCCTTGCCCTGGCTCTGGCCTGCTCTCGCTCAGGCTCTGGCCTACCCTCGCTCTGGCTCTGGCCTGCCCTCGCTCTGGCTCCGGCCTGCCCACGCCTTGGCTCCGGCCTGCTCTTACTCTGGCTCTGGCCTGCCCTCGACCTGGCTCAGGGCTGCTCGCGCTCTGGCCTGTCCTCGCCCTGGCTCCGGCCTGTCCTCGCCCTGGCTCCGGCCTGCCCTTGCTCTGGCCTGCTGTCACTGTGGCTCTGGTCTGTCCTCGCCTTGGCTCCGGCCTGCTCTCACCCTGGCTCCGGCCTGCCCTCGTCCTGGCTCCGGTCTGCTCTCGCTCTGGCCTGGCCTCGCCTTGGCTCCGGCCTGCTCTCCCCCTGGCTCCGGCCTGCTCTCGCTCTAGCTCCGGACTGCCTGCGCCCTGGCTCCGGCTTGCCATCACTCTGGCTCCGGCCTGCCCTCGTCCTGGCTCCGGCCTGCCCTCGTCCTGGCTCCGGCCTGCTTTTGCTCTGGGTCTGGACTGCCCTCGCCTTGGCTCCGGCCTGCTCTCGCCGTGGCTCCGGCCTGCTCTCGCTCTAGCTACGGACTGCCCTTGCACTGGATCTGGCTTGCCATCGCTCTGGCTCCCAGCCTGCCCTTGCCTTGGCTCCGGCCTGGTCTCGACCTGGCTCCGACCTGCTTTCGCTCTGGCTCAGGCCTGCCCTTGCCCAGGCTTTGCCCTTCTCTCTCTCTGGCTCTGGCCTGCCCACTCCCTGGCTCGGGCCTACTCTCGCTTTGGCTCTGGCCTGCTCTGGCTCTGCCTCTAGCCTGGCCCTGTCTCCGGCCTGCTCTCGCCCTGGTTCTGGCCTGCCCTTGCCTTGTCCCTGGCCTGCCCTTGCCTTGTCCCTGGCCTACTCCCACTCTGGCTCTGGCCTGCCCTCGCCATGGCTCTGGCCTGCTCTCGATCTGGCTCTGGCCTGCTTACCATGGCTCTGGCCTTCTCTCGCTCTGGCTGTGGCATGCACTCGCCTCGGCTCCGGCCTGCTCTCGCTCTGGCTCCGGCCTGCCCTTGCCCTGGCTCTGGCCTGCTCTCGCTCAGGCTCTGGCCTACCCTCGCTCTGGCTCTGGCCTGCCCTCGCTCTGGCTCCGGCCTGCCCACGCCTTGGCTCCGGCCTGCTCTTACTCTGGCTCTGGCCTGCCCTCCACCTGGCTCTGGGCTGCTCGCGCTCTGGCCTGTCCTCGCCCTGGCTCCGGCCTGTCCTCGCCCTGGCTCCGGCCTGCCCTTGCTCTGGCCTGCTGTCACTGTGGCTCTGGTCTGTCCTCGCCTTGGCTCCGGCCTGCTCTCACCCTGGCTCCGGCCTGCCCTCGTCCTGGCTCCGGTCTGCTCTCGCTCTGGCTCTGGCCTGGCCTCGCCTTGGCTCCGGCCTGCTCTCCCCCTGGCTCCGGCCTGCTCTCGCTCTAGCTCCGGACTGCCTGCGCCCTGGCTCCGGCTTGCCATCACTCTGGCTCCGGCCTGCCCTCGTCCTGGCTCCGGCCTGCCCTCGTCCTGGCTCCGGCCTGCTTTTGCTCTGGGTCTGGACTGCCCTCGCCTTGGCTCCGGCCTGCTCTCGCCGTGGCTCCGGCCTGCTCTCGCTCTAGCTACGGACTGCCCTTGCACTGGATCCGGCTTGCCATCGCTCTGGCTCCCAGTCTGCCCTTGCCTTGGCTCCGGCCTGGTCTCGACCTGGCTCTGACCTGCTTTCGCTCTGGCTCAGGCCTGCCCTCGCCCAGGCTTCGCCCTTCTCTCTCTCTGGCTCTGGCCTGCCCACTCCCTGGCTCGGGCCTACTCTCGCTTTGGCTCTGGCCTGCTCTGGCTCTGCCTCTAGCCTGGCCCTGTCTCCGGCCTGCTCTCGCCCTGGTTCTGGCCTGCCCTTGCCTTGTCCCTGGCCTACTCTCACTCTGGCTCTGGCCTGCCCTCGCCATGGCTCTGGCCTGCTCTCGCTCTGGCTCTGGCCTGCTTACCATGGCTCTGGCCTTCTCTCGCTCTGGCTGTGGCCTGCACTCGCCTCGGCTCCGGCCTGCTCTCGCTGTTACTCTGGCCTGCCCTAGCCCTGGCTCCGGCCTGCTCTGGCTCTGGCATGCCCTCTCCTTGGCTCCGGCCTCCTCTCGCCTGGCTCCGGCCTGCCTCGTCCTGCTCTCGCTTTGGCCTTCCCTCGCCTTGGCTCCGTCCTGCTCTCACCTTGGCTCCGGCCTGGTCTCGCTCTGGCTCCGACCTGCCTTCGCCCTGGATCCGACCTTCCCTTGCTCTGGCTCCGGCCATCCCTCGCCTTGGCTCCGGCCTGCCCTCGCCCTGGCTCCGGCCTGCTCTCTCTCTGGCCTGCCCTTGCCTTGGCTCCGGCCTGCTCTCTCTATTACTCTGGCCTGTCCTCGTCCTGGCTCTGGCCTGCTCTCGCTCTGGCGTACCCACGCCTTGGCTCCGGCCTGCTCTCACCTTGGCTTCGGCCTGCCCTCGCCCTGGCTCTAACCTGCCCTTGCTCTGGCTCCGGCCAGCCCTTGCCCTGGCTCTGCTCTCGCCCTGGGTACGACCTACTCTCGCTCTGGTTGTGGCCTGCCCTGGCTCTGCCTCTAGCCTGCCCTCACCTTGGCTTCGGTCTAATCTCGCCTTGGCTCCGGCCTGCTCTCATTCTCTCGCTCTACATCCGGACTGCCCTCGCCCTGGCTCCGGACTGCTCTTGCCTTGGCTCCGGACTGCTCTCACCCTGGCTCCTGCCTGCTGTCGCTCTGGCCTGCCCTCACCTTGGCTCCAGCCTGCTCTCTCTCTGGCTCCGGCCTACTTTCGCTCTGGCTCTGGCCTGCTCTCGCTTTGGCTCTGGCCTCGAACTGTCTACGGCGTGCTCTCGCCCTGGTTCCGGCCTGCACTGGCCTTGGCTCCGGCCTTCTCTTGCTCTGGCTCTGGCCTGCCCTTGCCTTGGCAGTGGCCTACTCTTGCTCTGGCCTGCCCTCGCCCTTGCCCCGGCCTGCTCTCGCTCTGGCCTGCTCTCGCTCTGGCGTGCCCTCGCCTTGGCTCCGTCCTGCTCTCGCTCTGACTCTGGCCTGCCCTCGCCCTGGCTCCGGCCTTCTCTGGATCTGGCTCTGGCCTGCCTTCTCCTTGGCTACGGCCTGCTCTCTCGCCCTGGCTCTGGCCTGCTCTCGCTCTGGACTGCCCTCGCCTTGGCTTCGGCCTGCTCTCGCCTTGGCTCTGGCTTGCTCTTGCACCGGCCTGCCCTTACCCTGGCTCCGGCCTGTCCTTGCTCTGACTCTGGCCAGCCCTTGCCTTGGCTCCGGCCTGCTCTCGCCCTGGCTCCGGCCTGCTGGCTCCGGCCTGCTCTTGCTCTGGCCTGCCCTCGTCTTGACTCCGGCATGCTCTCCCTCTGGTTCTGGCCTGACTTCGCCTTGGCTCCGACCTGCTCTCGCTCTGGCCTGCCCTCGCCTTGGCTCCGGCCTGCTCTTGCTCTGGCCTGCCCTGGCTCTGCCTCTGGCCTGCCCTCACCTTGGCTCCAGCCAGCTCTCACCTTGGCTCCGGCCTGCCATCGCTCTGGCTCCGGCCTGCCCTCGCCTTAGCTCCGGCCTGCTCTCGCTTTGGCTCTGGCCCGCCCTCGCCCTTGCTCCGGCCTGCTCTCTCTCTGGCTCTGGCCTGCCCTCGCCCTGGCTCCGGCATACTCTCACTCAGGCTGTGGCCTGCTCTTGCTCTGGCCTCGCTCTGTCTCGGGCCTGATCTAGCCCTTGTTCCGGCCTGTTCTCTCTCTCGCTCTGGCCTGCCCTTGCCTTGGCTCTGGCCTACTCTCGCTCTTGCTTTTGCCTGCCCTCGCTCTAGTTCTGGCCTCCCTTCGCCTTGGCTCCGGCATACTCTCGCTCAGGTTCTGACCTGCTCTCGCTCTGGCTTCGCCCTGTCTCTGGCCTGCTCTCGCCCATGTTCCGGCCTGCCCTTGCCTTGGCTCCGGCCTTCTCTCTTTCTGGCTCTGGCCTGCCCTTGCCTTGGCTCTGGCCTACTCTCGCTCTGGCTCTGACCTGCTCTCGCTCTGGCTCTGGCGTGCCCTCGCCTTGGCTCTGGCCTGCTCTCGCCATGACTCTGGCCTGCTCTGAATCTGGCCTGCCCTCGCCTTGGCTACGGCCTGCTCTCGCTCTGGCCCTCTCTCTCCTTGGCTCCGGCCTGCTCTCGCTCTGGCTCCGGCCAGCCCTCGCCTTGGCTCCGGCCTGCTCTCGCCTTGGCTCCGGCCTGCTCTAGCTCTGACTCCAGCCTGCTCTTGCCCTGGCTCTGGCCTGCCCTCGCCCTGGCTCCGGCCTGCTCTTGCTCTGGATCTGGCCGGCTCTTGCTCTGGCTCTGGCCTGCCCTTGTCTTGACTCCGGCCTGCTCTCGCCCTGGCTCTGACCAGCTCTCGCTCTAGCCTGCCCTCGCTCTGGCTCCGGCCTGCTCTCTCTCTGGCTCTCGCCTGCCCATGCCTTGTCTCCGGCCTGCTCTTCCTCTGGCTCTGGCCTGCCCTCGTCTTTACTCTGGCCTGATCTCGCTCTTGTTCTGGCCTGCCCTTGCCTTGGCTCCGGACTGCTTTGGCTCCGGCCTGCTCTTGCTCAGGCCTGCTCTCGCTCAGGCCTGCTCTCGCTCTGGCTCTGGCCTGCCCTTGCCTTGGCTCCGGACTGCTTTCGCTCTGGCCTGCTCTCGCTCTGGCCTCCCCTCGCCTTGGCTCCGGCCTACTCTCGCTCTGGCTCTGACCTGCCCTCGCCTTGGCTCTGGCCTGCTCTCGCCATGACTCTGGCCTGCTCTGAATCTGGCTCTGGCCTGCCCTCGCCTTGGCTCCGGCCTGCTCTCGCCCTGGCTCCGGCCTGCTCTTGCTCTGGCCTGCTCTTGCTCTAGCTCTGGCCTGCTCTCGTCTTGACTCCGGCCTGTTCTCGCCCTTGTACTGGCCTGCCCTTGCCTTGGCTCCAGCCTGCTCTTGCTCTGGCTCTGGCCTGCCCTCGCCTTGGCTCCGTCCTGCTCTCGCCCTGGCTCCGGCCTGCCCTTGCTCTGGCTCCGGCCAGCCCTCACCTTGGCTCCGGCCTGCTCTCGCCCTGGCTCCGGACTGCTCTTGCTCTGGCTCTGGCCTGCTCTTGCTCTAGCTCTGGCCTGCTCTCGTCTTGACTCCGGCCTGTTCTCGCCCTTGTACCGGCCTGCCCTTGCCTTGGCTCCAGCCTGCTCTTGCTCTGGCCTGCCCTCGTCTTCACTCCGGCCTGTTCAAGCTCTGGTTCGGGCCTGCCTTTGCCTTGGCTCCGGCCTCCTCTCGCTCTGGCTCAGGCCTACTCGCTTTCTGGCTCTGGCCTGCCCTTGCCTTGGCTCCGGACTTCTCTAGCTCTGGCACTGGCCTGCTCTCGCTCTGGCACTGGCCTGCTCTCGCTCTGGCCTGCCCTCACCTTGGCTCTGGCCTGTTCTCACTCTGACTCTGGCCTGCCATCGCCTTGGCTCCGGCCTGCTCTCTTCTCTCTTGCTCTGGCCTGCCCTGGCTCTGCCTATGGCCTGCCCTCGCCTTGGTTCCGACCTGCTCTCGCTCTGGTTCTGGGCTGCCTTCTCCTTGGCTCCGGCCTGCTCTCGCTCTGGCTCAGGTCAACTCTCTCTCTGGCTCTGGCCTGCCCTTGCCTTGGCTCCGGACTGCTCTCGCTCAGGCACTGGCCTGCTCTCGCTCTGGCCTGCCCTCACCTTGGCTCCGGCCTACTCTCGCTCTGACTCTGGTCTGCCCTCGCCCTGACTCCGGCCTGCTCTGGCTGTAGCTCTGGCCTGCTCTCGAGCTGGCTTTGGCCTGCTCTCGCCCTGGCTCCGGCCTGCCCTCGTCCTGGCTCCGGCCTGCTCTCGCTCTGGCTTGCCATCGCCTTAGCTCCGGCCTGCTCTCGCCCTGGCTCCGGCCTGCCCTCGTCCTGGCTCCGGCCTGCTCTCGCTCTGGCCTGACCTCGCATTGGCTCTGACCTGCTCTCTCCCTGGCTCCGGCCTGCCCTCGCCCTGGCTCCGGCCTGCCCTCGCCCTGGCTCCGGCCTGCTCTTGCTCTAGCTCTGGCTTGCTCTCGTCTTGACTCCGGCATGTTCTCGCCTTTGTTCCGGCCTGCCCTTGCCTTGGCTCCAGCCTGCCTTTGCCTTGGCTCCGGCCTCCTCTCACTCTGGCTCAGGCCTACTCGCTCTCTGGCTCTGGCCTGCCCTTGCCTTGGCTCCGGAGTTCTCTAGCTCTGGCACTGGCCTGCTCTCGTTCTGGCATTGGCCTGCTCTCGCTCTGTCACTGGCCTGCTCTCGCTCTGGCCTGCCCTCACCTTGGCTCTGGCCTGTTCTCACTCTGACTCTGGCCTGCCATCGCCTTGGCTCTGGCCTGCTCTCTCTCTTGCTCTGGCCTGCCCTGGCTCTGGCTATGGCCTGCCCACGCCTTGGTTCCGACCTGCTCTCCCTCTGGTTCTGGGCTGCCTTCTCCTTGGCTCCAGCCTGCTCTCGCTCTGGCTCCGGTCTACTCTCTCTCTGGCTCTGGCCTGCCCTTGCCTTGGCTCCGGACTGCTCTCACTCTGTCACGGGTGTGTCGCCACGAAGATCGTCACGATTACACAGCCTGACTTCACGCAGCTGACTTTTTGGTGCTTTGTGTTTTTCGGCAGTGAGGGAGTTAATTCTCTCTCTCTCTGTGCTAGACGAGGTCCAGCCTCGCCCAGCTGCAATCAATGCTGCTGTAGTGAGACTCCTTCAAATGCCTGCTGGTCTGTTAGGGAAGTGTCGGTGAAAGCATTTCATGCAGACTAACAGAGCGGATCGTGGTATTTAGAGTTTCAGAGATAAGTGTATTTGGAGTGTTTTTCCCTTCCTCGCTTTATCATTTATCTCCTTTCCCGTTGGTGTTCCCTCTGTTGTAGTTGTGTAGTTTTTGTATGCAAGGTGGTTTTGGTTTTTCCCTTGTACTGTCTCGTTCGTCTAAGTACTGTGTGTGGGCATATTATTACTTGTCCCCTTTTGTTGTGATCGGGGTCCTTCTCAGGACTAGATTACTTAGGTGCAGGGATCCTCAGGAGGTAGGGGTTATGCTGGCGGCCTGGACCTCTGTACCTTTAACAGTACCTCCAGGTTGAGGGATTAGTCAGGGCCCCTGCTTAGGGTCAGCTTAGGCCCCCTACCTCCAGTATACAGAGACAGCGTGACATTTTCACCGACCCACTTAGTTTTTCTCCAGCTACCATGGATCCAGTAGCCGGTCTAGCTCGGCAGTTGCAGAGTTTGTCCATGGAGCTGGCGGACGTTAGGTCCAAGGTTTTGTATCCTCGGGAGCAAGCCGGACCAGAACCTAAAGTAGCTCTCCCTGACAGGTTCACTGGGGGGCGGGACAAGTTTGTTGTTTTCCGGGAGGCATGCAAGTTGTACTTTCGGCTGCGGCCTCGGTCATCGGGGAGTGAAGAACAAACGGTGGGAATTGTCATCTCGCTCCTACAAGGGGACCCACAATCTTGGGCGTTCTCTCTTCCCCCGGGCTCCCCGGCTCTCCAGTCAGTGGATAGGTTTTTCGCTGCTCTGGGACTCGTATATGATGACCCAGATCGGATCTCCCTTGCTGAGTCTAAGTTACGTAGGATCCAGCAGGGAGATCGTCCGGCGGAGGAATTCTGTTCGGAGTTCCGTAGGTGGGCCACGGACACCCAGTGGAATGACCCGGCTCTTAGGAGCCAGTTTTGTCAAGGTTTATCCGACAAATTACAGGATGTGTTGGCACAGTATGACTCTCCCGCGTCACTGGAAGCCGCTATGGCCCTTGCTATTCGCGTTGACAGACGGCTTCGGGAGAGGTGCGGGATAACTCTACCCCCTGTGATGACTCCACCTCCTACAAGGTCCCCTCATATGGTGGTTCCCCTGGTCAGTCCTGAGGAGCCTATGCAATTAGGAGGGACATCATTTCGGGGGAGGGGACCGGTGGTGCGCCATAAGACAGGAAGGTGTTTCTTCTGTGGGAGAATGGGGCATTTTATTGGGGGGTGTCCATCCCGTCCCTTGCAGAGTGAAGAGTCGTCGGAAAACTGTTGATCCCAGGTTGTGTGGTGGACGGCAATCTGGGAGTAGGTATTTCGTCCCTAGGTTCGTCTCAGTTTCTCGTACCGGCGGAGGTGGTGGTGGGTACGAGAACTGAGAGGATATCTGTTCTTCTGGATAGTGGGGCCGGGGCTAATCTGGTTGATGCTCGGTTTGCCCGGGTTCAAGGTATGCGATTGAGTGAGTTGGCTAAACCCATCCCCATATTCTCGATCGATGCCAGGCCTCTCGGTCAGGGAAGTTTTTTGCAAGCTGTGCATGACGTAAAACTTCAAGTGGGGGCGATACATAAAGAACTGTTGTCTTGCTACGTGTTGGAGGGTCTTCCCACTCCTATAGTGTTGGGCCTTCCTTGGTTAACTAAGCATAACCCGGTTATTAATTGGCAAACCAGAGAGATAAGCCAATGGAGTAAATTCTGTAATAAAAACTGCATGAACACGGTCATCGGTGCGGTTACTCCTTGGGTCTTACCTCCATTTCTGGCGGACTTTGAGGATGTATTCTCGGAGAAAGGGTGTCAGGAACTACCTCCTCATCGCGAGTATGACTGTTCTGTAAAACTGCTCCCTGAGGCCAAGTTACCTAAAGCTAGGTTGTATAACCTTTCTGGCCCTGAGAGGCAGGCCATGAAGGATTATATTTCAGAAAGTCTGGCTAAGGGGCATATTAGACCTTCATCTTCACCGGTGGCTGCGGGGTTCTTCTTTGTTAAGAAGAAAGATGGAGGCCTACGCCCTTGCCTGGATTTCCGTGAACTTAATCGGATTACGGTCCGAGATCCGTATCCGCTCCCACTTATTCCCGATCTCTTTAATCAGATCGTGGGCGCCAAATGGTTCTCTAAGTTGGATCTCAGGGGGGCGTACAATCTGATTAGGATGAAGGAGGGGGATGAGTGGAAGACGGCGTTTAACACTCCGGAGGGGCATTATGAGAACCTTGTCATGCCATTCGGTCTGACTAATGCCCCGGCGGTGTTCCAACACTTTGTTAATGACATTTTTCGCCACCTGGTGGGACAGTTTGTTGTCATATATCTGGATGATATCTTAATTTACTCGCCGGATCTGGTGTCTCATCAGGAGCACGTTAGGCAGGTGTTACAGATCTTGCGGGATAATAAACTGTATGCCAAATGGGAAAAGTGTGTGTTCGCCGTACAGGAACTCCAGTTTTTAGGCTTCCTGGTTTCAGCGTCCGGTTTTCGTATGGACCCTGGGAAAGTGCGGGCAGTTCTTGAGTGGGATCAGCCAGAGAATCTTAAGGCACTACAACGTTTCCTGGGGTTTGCTAATTATTACCGGAAGTTCATTCGTAATTTCTCGTCCATGGTTAAGCCTCTCACAGACATGACTAAAAAGGGGACGGATTTTTCTAGGTGGTCTGACAAGGCTTGTCAAGCATTCTCCTCCTTGAAAAAATGTTTTGCCTCGGCACCCATACTCATTCAACCTGATGCGTCACAGCCATTCATTGTAGAGGTAGACGCTTCCGAGGTAGGGGTGGGAGCAGTATTGTCACAAGGTTCGTCCCCTGGTAAGTGGCATCCGTGCGCCTTTTTCTCTAAAAAATTGTCGTCCGCTGAGAGGAATTACGATGTCGGCAATAGGGAACTCTTGGCCATTAAGTTAGCTTTTGAGGAGTGGCGCCATTTTTTGGAGGGGGCAGTCCATCCGGTCACCGTCATCACCGATCACAAGAACCTGCTATATCTGGAGTCCGCGAAACGTCTGAATCCCAGACAAGCTAGGTGGTCATTGTTTTTTACCAGGTTTAATTTTGTCGTTACATATCGTCCTGGGTCAAAAAATGTAAAGGCGGATGCCTTATCTCGTAGTTTCCCTGGGGCCGGGAATACGGACGACCCGATTCCTATCCTTCAGGAGGGGGTGGTGGTTTCGGCAGTATGCTCTGAGCTGGAGGAGGAGGTATTGGAGGCTCAGGGGGACGCCCCTGTTGGACCTCCGGGGAGACTGTTTGTTCCAGATCAGTTGCGACAAAAGGTGATCGAGGCACACCATAACTCAGCTTTTGCAGGACACCCGGGGAGTAGAGCAACTGTGGATCTCCTCTCGCGTCGGTTTTGGTGGCCTAACTTACATAAGGAGGTGGTAACTTTTGTCGCGTCCTGTGGGGTTTGTGCGCGCTCTAAGACCTCACATACCCGTCCGTCTGGGGCCCTCTTACCTTTGAAGATCCCGGAGCGTCCTTGGACTCATCTGTCTATGGACTTTATTACGGACCTCCCTCCGTCTTCGGGTAAAACGGTCATACTCGTTGTAGTGGACAGGTTCAGCAAGATGGCACATTTTATCGCTCTTCCGGCTCTCCCTAATGCTAAAACTCTTGCGCAGGTGTTCATTGGGGAGATTGTGAGGCTTCACGGGGTACCCTCCGAGGTGGTGTCTGATCGGGGGTCTCAGTTTGTGTCCAAGTTCTGGAAGGCGTTTTGTGCACGGCGGGGGATGCATTTGTCATTCTCATCGGCTTTTCATCCTCAGACCAATGGTCAGACGGAATGTATGAACCAGAGCTTGGAGACATATCTCCGGTGTTTTGTGTCAGAGAACCAGGAGGACTGGGCTTCTTTCTTACCTCTGGCAGAGTTTGCTCTTAATAATAGGCGGAGCGAGTCCACTGGTAAGTCCCCGTGTTTTGGGGCATATGGTTTTCACCCCCAGTTTTGTACTTTCAGTAGGGGGGGCTCTTCGGGGGTTCCTGAGGAGGAACGATTTTCCTCATCACTCGCTTCAGTATGGAGAGGGGTGCTGAAGAATCTGAATACTATGGGGAACCGTTACAAACGTATGGCTGATAGGAGGAGAGTGTCTGGTCCGGACCTAAGTGTGAACGATCGGGTATGGTTGTCTACCAGGAATATAATACTTAAGGTTCCCTCCTGGAAACTGGGTCCCAGGTTCATCGGGCCGTACAGAATCAGTTCTATTATTAATCCGGTGGCATTCCGTCTTGACCTCCCCCCTACGTTTAAAATTCACAACGTGTTCCACAGATCGTTGCTTAAGAGGTATGTGGCGCCGGTGGTACCGTCACCTTTACCTCCCCCTCCAGTGGTGGTCAAGGGTAACTTGGAGTTCCAGGTATCGAGGGTCATCGATTCACGCTTTAATCGCCGGTCCCTTCAGTACCTGGTTCATTGGAAAGGGTATGGTCCTGAGGAGAGGATGTGGGTTCCTGCGTCGGATATTAACGCAGACCGATTAGTTCGGGCCTTCCACACGACTCACCCGGATAAACCTGGCCCTGAGGGTCCGGAGGCCCCTCGTAGAAGGGGGGGTACTGTCACGGGTGTGTCGCCACGAAGATCGTCACGATTACACAGCCTGACTTCTCGCAGCTGACTTTTTGGTGCTTTGTGTTTTTCGGCAGTGAGGGAGTTAATTCTCTCTCTCTCTGTGCTAGACGAGGTCCAGCCTCGCCCAGCTGCAATCAATGCTGCTGTAGTGAGACTCCTTCAAATGCCTGCTGGTCTGTTAGGGAAGTGTCGGTGAAAGCATTTCATGCAGACTAACAGAGCGGATCGTGGTATTTGGAGTTTCAGAGATAAGTGTATTTGGAGTATTTTTCCCTTCCTCGCTTTATCATTTATCTCCTTTCCCGTTGGTGTTCCCTCTGTTGTAGTTGTGTAGTTTTTGTATGCAAGGTGGTTTTGGTTTTTCCCTTGTACTGTCTCGTTCGTCTAAGTACTGTGTGTGGGCATATTATTACTTGTCCCCTTTTGTTGTGATCGGGGTCCTTCTCAGGACTAGATTACTTAGGTGCAGGGATCCTCAGGAGGTAGGGGTTACGCTGGCGGCCTGGACCTCTGTACCTTTAACAGTACCTCCAGGTTGAGGGATTAGTCAGGGCCCCAGCTTAGGGTCAGCTTAGGCCTCCTACCTCCAGTATACAGAGACAGCGTGACACACTCTGACTCTGGTCTGCCCTCGCCCTGACTCCGGCCTGCTCTGGCTGTAGCTCTGGCCTGCACTCGTGCTGCCTTTGGCCTGCTCTCGCCCTGGCTCTGGCCTGCTCTCGCTCTGGCTCTGGCCTGCCATCGCCTTAGCTCCCGCCTGCTCTCGCCCTGGCTCCGGCCTGCCCTCGTCCTGGCTCCGGCCTGCTCTCGCTCTGGCCTGACCTCGCCTTGGCTCCGACCTACTCTCTCCCTGGCTCCGGCCTGCCCTCGCCCTGGCTCCGGCCTGCCCTCGCCCTGGCTCTAGCCTGCCCTCGCCCTGGCTCTGGCCGGCTCTCCCTCTGGCTCTGTCCTGTCCTTGCTCTGGCTCCGGCCAGCCCTCTCCTTGGCTCCAGCCTGCTCTCGCTCTGGTTGTAGCCTGACTTCGCCTTGGCTCCCGCCTGCTCTCGCTCTGGCACAGGCCTACTCTCTCTCTGGCTCTGGCCTGCCCTTGCCTTGGCTCCGGACTGCTCTCGCTTTGGCACTGGCCTGTTCGCCTTCTGGCTCTGGCCAGCCCTCACCTTGGCTCCGGCCTGCTCTCACTCTGGTCTGCCCTCGCATTGGCTCCAGCCTGCTCTCGCTCTGGTACTGGCCTGCCCTGGCTCTGCCTCTGGCCTGCCCTGCCTTGGCTCCGGTCTGCTCTCGCCTTGGCACCTGTCTGCCCTCGCCCTGGCTGCTGCCTGCTATTGCTCTGGCTCCGGCCTGCTCTCGCTCTGCCTCTGGCCTGCTCTCGCTCTGGATCTGGCCTGCCCTTGCCTCGGAACCGGCCTGCTCTCTCTCTGGCCTGCCCTCTCCTTGGCTCCGGCCTTCTCTCGCTCTGGCTCTCGCCTGCCCTAGCCTTGGCTCTGGCTTACTCTTGCTCTGGACTGGCCTGCCCTTGCCCTGGCTCCAGCCTGCTCTCGCCTTGGCTCCGGCCTCCTCTCGTTCTGATTCAGGTCTTCCCTCGCCCTGGCTCCGGCCTGCTCTGCTTCTAGCTCTGGCCTGCTCTCTCGCTGGCTCTGGCCTGCTCTCGCCCTGGCTCCGGCCTGCCCTCACCCTGGCTCCGGCCTGCCCTCGTCCTAGCTCCGGCCTGTTCTGGCTCTAGCTCTGGCCTGCCCTCGCCTTGGCTCTGGCCTGCTCTCGTCCTGCCTCCGGTCTGCCCTCGCTCTGGCTTCGGCCTGCCCTCGCCCTGGCTCCGGCCAGTCCTTACTCTGGCTCCGGCCAGCCATTGCCTTGGCTTCGGCCAGCTTCTGCAATGGTTCCGGCCTGCCCTCGCCTTGGCTCCGGCCTGCTCTCGCCCTGGATCCGGCGAGCCCTCGCCCTGGCTCCGGCCTGCCCTCTAACTGGCTCCGGCCTGCCCTCTAACTGGCTCCGGCCTGCCCTCTAACTGGCTCCGGCCTGCCCTCTAACTGGCTCTGGCCTGCCCTCTAACTGGCTCTGCCTGCCCTCTAACTGGCTCTGCCTGCCCTCTAACTGGCTCCGGCCTGCCCTTGCCTTGGCTCCAGCCTGCTCTTGCTCTGGCTCTGTCCTGCCCTTGTCTTGACTCCGGTCTGCTCTCGCTCTGGTTCTAGCTTGACTTCGCCTTGGCTCCGGCCTGCTCTCGCTCTAGTTCAGGCCTAATCACTCTCTGGCTCTGGCCTGCCCTTGCCTTGGCTCCAGACTGCTCTCGCTCTGGCACTGGCCTGCTCTCGCTCTGGCACTGGCCTGCTCTCCTTCTGGCTCTGGCCTGCCCTCACCTTGGCTTCGGCCTGCTCTCGCTCTGGTCTGCCGTCGCTTTGGCTCCAGCCTGCTCTCGCTCTGGTACTGGCCTGCCCCGGCTCTGCCTCTGGCCTGCCCTCGCCTTGGCTCCGGTCTGCCCTCGCCCTGGCTGCTGCCTGCTATTGCTCTGGCTCCGGCCTGCTATCGCTCTGCCTCTGGTCTGCTCTTGCTCTGGATCTGGCCTGCCCTTGCCTCGGCACCGGCCTGATCTCTCTCCGGCCTGCCCTCTCCTTGGCTCCGGCCTTCTCTCGCTCTGGCTCTCGCCTGCCCTAGCCTTGGATCTGGCTTACTCTCGCTCTGGACTGGCCTGCCCTCGCCCTGGCTCCGGCCTGCTCTCGCCCTGGCTCCGGCCTGCCCTCGTCCTGGCTCCGGCCTGCTCTCACTCTGGCCTGACCTCGCATTGGCTCCGACGTGCTCTCTCCCTGGCTCCGGCCTGCTCTTGCTCTAGCTCTGGCCTGCTCTCGTCTTGACTCCGGCCTGTTCTCGCCCTTGTTCCGGCCTGCCCTTGCCTTGGCTCCAGCCTGCTCTTGCTCTGGCTCTGGCCTGCCCTCGTCTTGACTCCGGCCTGCTCTCGCTCTGGTTCGGGCCTGCCTTTGCCTTGGCTCCGGCCTCCTCTCACTCTGGCTCAGGCCTACTCGCTCTCTGGCTCTGGCCTGCCCTTGCCTTGTCTCCGGACTTCTCTAGCTCTGGCACTGGCCTGCTCTCGTTCTGGCACTGGCCTGCTCTTGCTCTGGCACTGGCCGGCTCTCGCTCTGGCCTGCCCTCACCTTGGCTCTGGCCTGCCATCGCCATGGCTCCGGCCTGCTCTCTCTCTTGCTCTGGCCTGCCCTGGCTCTGGCTATGGCCTGCCCTCGCCCTGGTTCTGGGCTGCCTTCTCCTTGGCTCCGGCCTGCTCTCGCTCTGGCTCCGGTCTACTCTCTCTCTGGCTCTGGCCTGCCCTTGCCTTGGCTCCGGACTGCTCTCGCTCAGGCACTGGCCTGCTCTCACTCTGGCTCTGGCCTGCTCTCTCTCTGGCCTGCCCTCACCTTGGCTCCGGCCTGCTCTCGCTCTGACTCCGGCCTGCTCTGGCTGTAGCTCTGGCCTGCTCTCGTGCTGCCTTTGGCCTGCTCTCGCCCTGGCTCCGGCCTGCCCTCGTCCTGGCTCCGGCCTGCTCTCGCTCTGGCCTGCCATCGCCTTAGCTCCCGCCTGCTCTCGCCCTGGCTCCGGCCTGCCCTCGTCCTGGCTCCGGCCTACTCTCGCTCTGGCCTGACCTCGCCTTGGCTCTGACCTGCTCTCTCCCTGGCTCCGGACTGCCCTCGCCCTGGCTCCGGCCTGCCCTCGCCCTGGCTCCGGCCTGCCCTCGCCCTGGCTCTGGCCTGCCCTCGCCCTGGCTCTGGCCGGCTCTCCTTCTGGCTCTGTCCTGTCCTTGCTCTGGCTCCGGCCAGCCCTCTCCTTGGCTCCAGCCTGCTCTCGCTCTGGTTCTAGCCTGACTTCGCCTTGGCTCCCGCCTGCTCTCGCTCTGGCACAGGCCTACTCTCTCTCTGGCTCTGGCCTGCCCTTGCCTTGGCTCCGGACTGCTCTCGCTTTGGCACTGGCCTGCTCTCGCTCTGGCACTGGCCTGCTCTCCTTCTGGCTCTGGCCAGTCCTCACCTTGGCTCCGGCCTGCTTTCGCTCTGGCTCTGGTCTGCCCTCGCTTTGGCTCCAGCCTGCTCTCGCTCTGGTACTGGCCTGCCCTGGCTCTGCCTCTGGCCTGCCCTCGCCTTGGCACCGGTCTGCTCTCGCCCTGGCTGCTGCCTGCTATTGCTCTGGCTCTGGCCTGCTCTCGCTCTGCCTCTGGCCTGCTCTCGCTCTGGATCTGGCCTGCCCTTGCCTCGGCACCGGCCTGCTCTCTCTCTGGCCTGCCCTCTTCTTGGCTCCGGCCTTCTCTCGCTCTGGCTCTCGCCTGCCCTAGCCTTGGCTCTGGCTTACTCTCGCTCTGGACTGGCCTGCCCTTGCCCTGGCTCCAGCCTGCTCTCGCCTTGGCTCCAGCCTCCTCTCGTTCTGATTCATGTCTTCCCTCGCCCTAGCTCCGGCCTGCTCTGCCTCTAGCTCTGGCCTGCTCTCGCGCTGGCTCTGGCCTGCTCTCGCCCTGGCTCCGGCCTGCCCTCGCCCTGGCTCCGGCCTGCCCTCGTCCTAGCTCCGGCCTGTTCTGGCTCTAGCTCTGGCCTGCCCTCGCCTTGGCTCTGGCCTGCTCTCGCCCTGCCTCCGGTCTGCCCTCGCACTGGCTTCGGCCTGCCCTCGCCCTGGCTCCGACCAGCCCTTACTCTGGCTCCGGCCAGCCATTGCCTTGGCTTCGGCCAGCTTCTGCAATGGTTCCGGCCTGCCCTCGCCTTGGCTCCGGCCTGCTCTCGCCCTGGATCCGGCGAGCCCTCGCCCTGGCTCCGGCCTGCCCTCTAACTGGCTCCGGCCTGCCCTTGCCTTGGCTCCAGCCTGCTCTTGCTCTGGTTCGGGCCTGCCCTTGCCTTAGCTCCGGCCTCCTCTCGATCTGGCTCAGGCCTACTCGCTCTCTGGCTCTGGTCTGCCCTTGCCTTGGCTCCAGACTTCTCTAGCTCTGGCACTGGCCTACTCTCGTTCTGGCACTGGCCTGCTCTCGCTCTGGCACTGGCCTGCTCTCTCTCGCTCTGGCCTGCTCTCGCTCTGGCCTGTTCTCACTCTGGCTCTGGCCTGCCATCGCCTTGGCTCCGGCCTGCTCTCTCTCTTGCTCTGGCCTGCCCTGGCTCTGCCTATGGCCTGCCCTCGCCTTGGTTCCGACCTGCTCTCGCTCTGGTTCTGGGCTGCCATCTCCTTGGCTCCGGCCTGCTCTCGCTCTGGCTCAGGCCTACTCTCTCTCTGGCTCTGGCCTGCCCTTGCCTTGGCTCCGGACTGCTCTCGCTCAGGCACTGGCCTGCTCTCACTCTGGCTCTGGCCAGCTCTCGCTCTGGCTCTGGCCTGCCCTCACCTTGGCTCCGGCCTGCTCTCGCTCTCACTCTGGTCTGCCCTCGCCCTGGCTCCGGCCTGCTCTCTCTCTGGCCTGCCCTCGCCTTAGCTCCGGCCTGCTCTCGCCCTGGCTCCGGCCTGCCCTCGCCCTGGCTCCGGCCTGCCCTCGCCCTGGCTCCATCCTGCTCTCGCTTTGGCTCCGGCCTGCCCTCGCCCTGGCTCTGGCCTGCTCTCACTCTGGCTCTGGCCTGCTCTCACTCTGGCTCTGGCCTGCTCTCACTCTGGCTCTGGCCTGCTCTCACTCTGGCTCCGGCCTGCCCTCCTCTTGGCTCTGGCCTGCTCTCGCACTGGCTCCGGCCTGCTCTCGCTCTGGCCTGCCCTAGCCCTGTCTTCGGCCTGCTCTCGCTCTGGCCTGCCCTCGCCCTGGTTCCGGCATTCTCTCGCTCTGGTTTCGGCCTGCCGTCTCCTTGGATCCGGCCTGCTCTCGCTCTGGCTCCGGCCTGCCCTTGCCTTGGCTCCGGACTGCTCTCGCTCAGGCACTGGCCTGCTCTCACTCTGGCTCTGGCAAGCTCTCGCTCTGGCCTGCCCTCACCTTGGCTCCGGCCTGCTCTCGCTCTCACTCTGGTCTGCCCTCGCCCTGACTCTGGCCTGCTCTGGCTGTAGCTCTGGCCTGCTCTCGTGCTGGCTCCGGCCTGCCCTCGCCCTGGCTCCGGCCTGCTCTCTCTCTGGCTCTGGCCTGCCCTCGCCTTAGCTCCGGCCTGCTCTCGCCCTGGCTCCGGCCTGCCCTCGTCCTGGCTCAGGCCTGCTCTCGCTCTGGCCTGACCTCGCCTTGGCTCCGACCTGCTATCTCCCTGGCTCCGGCCTGCCCTCACCCTGGCTCCGGCCTGCTCTCTCTCTGGCTCTGGCCTGCCCTCGCCTTAGCTCCGGCCTGCTCTCGCCCTGGCTCCGGCCTGCCCTCACCCTGGCTCCGGCCTGCTCTCTCTCTGGCTCTGGCCTGCCCTCGCCTTAGCTCCGGCCTGCTCTCGCCATGGCTCCGGCCTGCCCTCGTCCTGACTCCGGCCTGCTCTCGCTCTGGCCTGACCTCGCCTTGGCTCCGACCTGCTCTCTCCCTGGCTCCGGCCTGCCCTCGCCCTGGCTCCGGCCTGCCCTCGCCCTGGCTCCGGCCTGCTCTTGCTCTGGCTCTAGCCTGCCCTAGCCCTGGCTCTGGCCTGCTCTCACTCTGGCTCTGGCCTGTCCTTGCTCTGGCTCCGGCCAGCCCTCTCCTTGGCTCCAGCCTGCTCTTGCTCTGTCCTGCCCTCGTCTTGACTCCGGTCTGCTCTCACTCTGGTTCTAGCCTGACTTCGCCTTGGCTCCGGCCTGCTCTCGCTCTAGCTCAGGCCTACTCACTCTCTGGCTCTGGCCTGCCCTTGCCTTGGCTCCGGACTGCTCTCGCTCTGGCACTGGCCTGCTCTCGCTCTGGCACTGGCCTGCTCTCCTTCTGGCTCTGGCCTGCCCTCACCTTGGCTTCGGCCTGCTCTCGCTCTGGTCTGCCCTCGCTTTGGCTCCAGCCTGCTCTCGCTCTGGCACTGGCCTGCCCCGGCTCTGCCTCTGGCGTGCCCTCACCTTGGCTCCGGTCTGCCCTCGCCCTGGCTGCTGCCTGCTATTGCTCTGGCTCCGGCCTGCTCTCGCTCTGCCTCTGGTCTGCTCTCGCTCTGGATCTGGCCTGCCCTTGCCTCGGCACCGGCCTGATCTCTCTCTGGCCTGCCCTCTCCTTGGCTCCGGCCTTCTCTCGCTCTGGCTCTCGCCTGCCCTAGCCTTGGATCTGGCTTACTCTCGCTCTGGACTGGCCTGCCCTCGCCCTGGCTCCGGCCTGCTCTCGCCTTGGCTCCGGCCTCCTCTCGTTCTGATTCAGGTCTGCCCTCGCCCTGGCTCCGGCCTGCTCTGGCTCTAGCTCTGGCCTGCCCTCGCCTTGGCTCTGGCCTGCTCTCGCCCTGGCTCCGGTCTGCCTTCGCTCTGGCTCCGGCCTGCTCTCGCTCTCACTCTGGTCTGCCCTCGCCCTGACTCTGGCCTGCTCTGGCTGTAGCTCTGGCCTGCTCTCGTGCTGGCTCCGGCCTGCTCTCGCCCTGGCTCCGGCCTGCCCTCGTCCTGGCTCCGGCCTGCTCTCTCTCTGGCTCTGGCCTGCCCTCGCCTTAGCTCCGGCCTGCTCTCGCCCTGGCTCCGGCCTGCCCTCGTCCTGTCTCAGGCCTGCTCTCGCTCTGGCCTGACCTCGCCTTGGCTCCGACCTGCTATCTCCCTGGCTCCGGCCTGCCCTCACCCTGGCTCCGGCCTGCTCTCTCTCTGGCTCTGGCCTGCCCTCGCCTTAGCTCCGGCCTGCTCTCGCCCTGGCTCCGGCCTGCCCTCGTCCTGACTCCGGCCTGCTCTCGCTCTGGCCTGACCTCGCCTTGGCTCCGACCTGCTCTCTCCCTGGCTCCGGCCTGCCCACGCCTTGGCTCCGGCCTGTTCTCGCCCTGGCTTTGGCCTGCCCTCGCCCTGGTTCCGGCCTGCTCTCGCCCTGGCTCCGGCCTGCCCTAGCCCTGGCTCCGGCCTGCTCTCACTCTGGCTCTGGCCTGTCCTTGCTCTGGCTCCATCCTGCTGTCGCTTTGGCTCCGGCCTGCCCTCGCCCTGGCTCCGGCCTGCTCTCACTCTGGCTCCGGCCTGCCCTCCTCTTGGCTCTGGCCTGCTCTCGCACTGGCTCCGGCCTGCTCTCGCTCTGGCCTGCCCTAGCCCTGTCTTTGGCCTGCTCTCGCTCTGGCCTGCCCTCGCCCTGGTTCCGGCATTCTCTCGCTCTGGTTTCGGCCTGCCGTCTCCTTGGATCCGGCCTGCTCTCGCTCTGGCTCCGGCCTGCCCTCCCTCGCCTTGGCTCCAGCCTGCTCTCACTCTGGCTCTGGCCTGCCTTTGCCTTGGCTTCGGCCTGCTTTCGCTCTGGCCTGCTCTCGCTCTGGCCTGCCTTCGCCTTGGCTCCGGACTGCTCTCGCTCTGGCTCTGGCCTGCTCTCGCTCTGGCTTGGGCCTGTCCTTGCCTTGGCTCTGGCTTGCTCTCGCTCTGGCCTGCTTATGCTCTGGCCTACCCTGGCTCTGCCTCTGGCCTGCCCTTGCCTTGGCTACGGCCTGCTCTCGCTCTAGCTCCGTACTGGTCTCGCCCTGGCTCCGCAATGCCATAGCTCGGGCTCCGGCCTGCCCTCGGCTTGGCTCCGGCCTGCTCTTGCCCTGACTCCGACCTGCTCTTGCTCTGACTCTGGCCTGCCCTCGCCTTGGCTCTGGCCTACTCTCTCTCTGGCCTGCCCTCGCCCTGGCTCCGGCCTACTCTCGCTCTGACTCTGGCCTGCTCTTGCTCTGGCCTCGCCTTGGCTCCGGCCTGATCTCTCTCTGGCCTGCCCTCTCCTTGGCTCCGGCCTTCTCTCGCTCTGGCTCTCGCCTGCCCTAGCCTTGGATCTGGCTTACTCTCGCTCTGGACTGGCCTGCCCTCGCCCTGGCTCCGGCCTGCTCTGGCTCTAGCTCTGGCCTGCCCTGGCTCTAGCTCTGGCCTGCCCTCGCCTTGGCTCTGGCCTGCTCTCGCCCTGGCTCCGGTCTGCCTTCGCTCTGGCTCCGGCCTGCCCTCGCCCTGGCTCCGGCTAGCCCTTACTCTGGCTCTGGCCTGCTCTCGCCCTGGCTCCGGCCTGCCCTTTTCCTGGATCCGGCCTGCTCTCGCTCTCTGGCTCTGGCCTGCCTTTGCCTTGGCTCCGGCCTGCTCTCTCTATGACTCTGGCCTGCCCTCGTCCTGGCTCCGGCCTGCTCTCAATCTGGCTCTGGTGTACCCTCGCCTTGGCTCCGGCCTGCTCTCACCTTGGCTCCGGCCTGCTCTCGCTCTAGCTCCGGCCTGCCCTCGCCCTGACTCCGGCCTGCTCTCGCCCTGGCTCTTACCTGCCCTGGCTCTGCCTCTGGCCTGCCCTCGCCTTGGCTCCGGGCTAATCTCGCCTTGGCTCCGGCCTTCTCTCGCTCTACATCCGGACAGCCCTCGCCCTGGCTCCGGACTGCCCTTGCCTTGGCTCCGGACTGCTCTTGCCCTGGTTCCTGCCTGCTCTTGCTCTGGCTCTGGCCTGCCCTCACCCTGGCTCCGGCCTGCTATCTATCTGGCTCTGGCCTACTTTCGCTTTGGCCTGCTCTCGCTCTGGCCTCGAACTGTCTCCGGCCTGCCATTGCCTTGGCTCCGGACTGCTCTCGCTCTGGCACTGGCCTGATCTCGCTCTGGCACTGGCCTGCTCTCGTTCTGGCTCTGGCCTGCCCTCACCTTGGTTCCGGCCTGCTCTCGCTCTGGCCTGCCGTCGCCTTGGCTCCGGCCTGCTCTCGCTCTGGCCTGCCCTGGCTCTACTCAAGCCTGCCCTCGTCTTGGTTCCGGCCTGCTCTCGCCTTGGCACCGGTCTGCCCTCGCCCTGGCTCCGGCCTGCTCTCGCTCTGGCCTGCTCTGGCTCTGGCCTGCCCTTGCCTCGGCTCCAGCCTGCTCTCGCTCTGGCTCTGGCCTGCCCTCTCCTTGGCTCTGGCTCGTGCCTGCCCTAGCCTTGGCTCTGGACTACTCTCGCTCTGGCTCGGGCCTGCTCTGGCTGTGGCTCTGGCATGCCCTCTCGCTCGGACTCTGGTCTGACCTTGCCTTGGCTCCGGCCTGCTCTCGCCCTGGCTCCGGTCTGCTTTAGCACTGGCTCTGGCCTGCCCTCGCCCCTGCCTGCTCTCACTCTGGCTCCGGCCTGCCCTCGCCTTGGCTCCGGCCTGCTTTTGCTCTGGCCAGCCCTCGCCCTGTCTCCGGCCTGCTCTAGCTCTGGCATTCTTTCGCTCTGGTTTCGGCCTGCCGTCACCTTGGATCCGGCCTGCTCTCGCTCTGGCTCCAGCCAGACCTCGCCTTGGCTCCGGCCTGCTCTCGCTCTGGCCTGCCTTTGCCTTGGCTCCGGCCTGCTCTCACTCTGACTCTGGCCTGCCTTCGCCTTGGCTCCGACCTGCTCTCTCTTTGGCTCTGGCCTGCTCTCGCTCTGGCCTGCCCTTGCCTTGGCTCCAGCCTGCTTTCGCCCTGGCCTGCTGTTGCTCTGGCCTACCCTGGTTCTGCCTCTGGCCTGCCCTCGCCTTGGCTCTGGCATGCTCTCACCTTAGCTCTGGCCTGCTCTCGCTCTGGCTCCGGCCTGCCGTCGCCCTGGCTCCGACCTGCCCTTGCTCTGGCTCCGGCCAGCCATTGCCCTGGCTCTGGCCTGCTCTCGCCCTGACTCTTGCCTGCCCAGTCTCTGCCTCTGGCCTGCCCTCGCCTTGGCTCCGGGCTAATCTCGCCTTGGCTCCGGCCTGCTCTCGCTCTACATCTGGACTGCCCTCGCCCTGGCTCCGGACTGTCCTTGCCTTGGCTCTGGACTGCTCTCGCCCTGGCTCCTGCCTGCTCTCGCTCTGTCCTGCCCTCACCCTGGCTCCGGCCTGCTCTCTATCTGGCTGTGGCCTGCCCTAGCCCTGGCTCCGGCCTACTTTCGCTCTGGCTCTGGCCTGCTCTCGCTCTGGCCTCGAACTGTCTCCGGCCTGCTCTCGCCGTGGTTCTGGCCTGTCCTTGCCTTGGCTCCGGACTGCTCTCGCTCTGGCACTGGCCTGATCTTGCTCTGGCACTGGCCTGCTCTCGTTCTGGCTCTGGCCTGCTCTCGCTCTGGCCTGCCCTGGCTCTCCTCAAGCCTGCCCTCGTCTTGGCTCCGGTCTGCCCTCGCCCTGGCTCTGGCCTGCTCTCGCTCTGGTTCTGGCCTGCCCTTGCCTCGGCTACGGCCTGCTCTCGCTCTGGCCTGCCCTCTCTCGCTCTGTCTCGCGCCTGCCCTAGCCTTGGCTCTGGACTACTATCGCTCTGGCTCGGGCCTGCTCTGGCTGTGTCTCTGGCATGCTCTCGCTCTGGCCTGTCCTTGGCTCCGGACTGCTCTCGCTCGGACTCTGGTCTGACCTTGCCTTGGCTCCGGCCTGCTCTCGCCCTGACTCTTGCCTGCCCAGTCTCTGCCTCTGGCCTGCCCTCGCCTTGGCTCCAGGCTAATCTCGCCTTGGCTCCGGCCTGCTCTCGCTCTACATCCGGACTGCCCTCGCCCTGGCTCCGGACTGCCCTTGCCTTGGCTCCGGACTGCTCTCGCCCTGGCTCCTGCCTGCTCTCGCTCTGGCTCCTGCCTGCTCTCGCTCTGGCTCCGGCCTGCTCTCTATCTGGCTCTGGCCTGCCCTAGCCCTGGCTCCGGCCTACTTTCGCTCTGGCCTGCTCTCGCTCTGGCCTCGAAATGTCTCCGGCCTGCTCTCACCGTGGTACTGGCCTGTCCTTGCCTTGGCTCCGGACTGCTCTTGCTCTGGCACTGGCCTGATCTTGCTCTGGCACTGGCCTGCTCTCGTTCTGGCTCTGGCCTGCTCTCGCTCTGGCCTGCCCTGGCTCTGCTCAAGCCTGCCCTCGTCTTGGCTCCGGCCTGCTCTCGCCTTGGCACCGGTCTGCCCTCGCCCTGGCTCCGGCCTGCTCTCGCTCTGGTTCTGGCCTGCCCTTGCGTCGGCTCCGGCCTGCTCTCGCTCTGGCCTGCCCTCTCTCGCTCTGTCTCGCGCCTGCCCTAGCCTTGGCTCTGGACTACTCTCGCTCTGGCCTGCTCTGGCTGTGGCTCTGGCATGCTCTCGCTCTGGCCTGTCCTTGGCTCCGGACTGCTCTCGCTCGGACCCTGGTCTGACCTTGCCTTGGCTCCGGCCTGCTCTCGCCCTGGCTCCGGCCTGCTCTAGCTCTGGCTTCGGCCTGACCTCGCCCTGGCTCCGGCCTGACCTTGCTCTGGCTCTGGCCTGCCCTCGCCTTGGCTCCGGCCAGCTCCTGCTCTGGCTCCGGCCTGCCCTCGCCCTGGCTCCGGCCTGCCCTCGCCCTGGCCTGCCCTCGACCTGGCTCCGGCCTGCCCTCGACCTGGCTTCTGCTTGCTCTCGCTCTGGCTAAGGCCTGCCTTCTCCCAGGCTCCTGCCTGCTCTCACTGTGGCTCCGGCCTGCTCTCGCTCTGGCCTGCCCTCGCCCTGTCTCCGGCCGGCTCTCGCTCTGGCCTACCCTCGCCCTGGCTCCGGCATTCTCTCGCTCTGGTTTCGGCCTGCCGTCGCCTTGGATCCGGCCTGCTCTCACTCTGGCCTGCCTTTGCCTTGGCTCCGGCCTGCTCTCACTCTGGCTCTGGACTGCCTTCGCCTTGGCTGAGACCTGCTCTCTCTTTGGCTCTGGCCTGCTCTCGCTCTGGCCTGCCCTTTGGCCCCAGCCTGCGCCCTGGCCTGCTGTTGCTCTGGCCTACCCTGGTTATGCCTCTGGCGTGCCCTCGCCTTGGATACGGCCTGCTCTCGCCTTGGCTCCGGCCTGCTCTCGCTCTAGCTCCGTACTGCCCTCGCCCTGGCTCCGCTATGCCACAGCTCGGGCTCCGGCTTGCCCTCGCTTTAGCTCCGTCCTGCTCTCACCCTGGCTCCGACTGCTCTCGGTCTGGCCTGCCTTCGCCCTGGCCGACCTGCTCTCTCTCTGGCTATGGCCTGCCCTTGCCCTGGCTCCGGCCTACTCTCGCTCTGGCCTGCTCTCGCTCTGGCCTCGCCCTGGCTCCGGCCCGCTCTCGCCCTGGTTCCGGCCACCCCTTACCTTGGCTACTGCTTGCTCTCGCTCTGGCATGCCCTAGTCTCGGCTCTAGCCTACTCTCGCTCTGTCTCTGGGCTGCCCTCGCCCTGGCTCCGGCCTGCTCTTGTTCTGGCATGCCCTTGCCTTGGCTCCGGCCTCTTCTCGCTCTGACTCTGGCATGCCCTCACCCTGGCTCCAGCCTGCTCTCGCTCTGTCCTGCCCTCGCCTTGGCTCCGGCCTGCTTTCGCCCAGGCTCCGGCCTGCCCTCGTCCTGGCTCCGGCCTGCTATCGCTCTGGCCTTCCCTCGCTTTGGCTCTAGCCTACTCTCGCTCTGGCATGCCCTCTCCTTGGCTCTGGCCTCATCTCGCTCTGACTCTGGCCTGCCCTCGCTCCGGCCAGCTCTGGCTATGTCCTGCCCTCGCTTTGGCTCCAGCCTACTCTCGCCCAGGCTCCAGCCTGCCCTCGTCCTGGCTCCAGCCTGCTCTCGCTCTGGCCTGCCCTCGCTTTGGCTCCGGCTTGCTCTTGCCTTGGCTCCGGCCTGCCCTTGCTCTGGCTCCGGCCTGCCCTTGCTCTGACTCCGGCCTGCCCTAGCTCTGGCTCTGGCCTGCCCTCGCCTTGGCTCCGGCCTGCTCTCGCCCTGGCTCTGGCCTGCTCTTGCTCCTTTCCTCGGTGTTCCCTCCCCCCACTCAAGCCAGGGACAGGAACTGTCGTGTCCATCTCAGGGGCATATTGGTCGCCCTGCCCCACGGCAATGTGGTGTAATGCATGCAGGTGTCGGGGTCCTGATCCACACTCCATCCTTACCTGAGAGTGAGATATCACACCTCTGGGTGAGGTGCAATACCTCTGTAGCAACCGAGCCCTCGGGGTGCTACAGTTCCATTCATCTTCAGCCTATGTGACGTATTGCGATACAGGGCCGTGATTTTGGCTATAAAAGGGTCCCCTAGACCCCTTCCCCAAGCTTTTTAAGAGAATAATATGGCCTGCTCTTGCTCTGGCCTGCCCTCGTCTTGACTCCGGCCTGCTCTCGCTTGTTATGGCCAGCCTTCGCCTTGGCTCCGGCATGCTCTCGCTCCGGCGTAGGCCTGCTGTCGCTCTGGCTGTCTGGCCTGCCCTTGCCTTGGCTCCGGACTGCTCTTGCTCTGGCCTGCCCTCGCCCTGGCTCCGGCCTGCTCTTGCTCTGGCCTTCTCTTGCTCTGGCCTGCCCTCGCCCTGGCTCCGGCCTGCTTTTGCTCTGGCTCTGGCCTGCTCTTGCTCTGGCCTTGGCTCTGGCCTTCTATCTCTCTGGCTCTGGCCTGCCCATGCCTTGGCTCTGGCCTACTCTCGTCTTGGCTCCGGCCTGCTCTCGCCCTGGCTCTGGCCTGCCCTCGCCCTGACTCCGGCCTGCCCTTGCTCTGGCTCCGGCCTGCCCTCGCATTGGCTCCGGCCTGCTCTCGCCCTGGCTCCGACCCGCTCTTGCTCTGGCCTGTCCTCGCCCTGTCTCCGGCCTGCTCTCTCTCTGGCACTGGCCTGCCCATGCCTTGGCTCCGGCCTGCTCTTCCTCTGGCCTGCCCTCGTCTTGACTCTAACCTGATCTCGCTCTTGTTCTGGCCTTCCTTCGCCTTGGCTCCAGCCTGCTCTCGCTCTGGCCTGCCCTAGCTCTGGCTCCGGACTGCTCTAGCTCTGGCCTGCTCTCGCTCTGGACTGCCCTCGACTTGGCTCTGGCCTGCTCTCGCTCTGGCCTGCCATTATACTGTATATAATAAGCAATGTAGGGCCCTGTTATTGTGACGCTCTAGCCCTCCCTGGGAAGGTGAACTTGGACGGCGGGCCTGTAGTTGTGGGGGATGTCATCATGGCCTTGGCCCGGTCCGTGCCCAGGGCTGTCACATAAAAAATTATTGGCTTCTGGATGAGTGGTTGTTCGACTACGCCACCTGCGGTTTTTGGTGAGGGTCACCAGCGCAGCAACAGTCCTCTGAGGCCGGTGTCTCGCCTGGCTCCGGCCTGCTCTCTCTCTGGCCTGCCCTCGCCCTGGCTCCGGCCTACTCTCGCTCTGGCTCTGGCCTGCTCTCGCTGTGGCTCTGGCCTCATTCACCCTGTCTCCGGCCTGCTCTTGTCCTGGTTTCGGCCTGCCCTTGCCTTGGCTCTGGCCTTCTCTCGCTCTGGCCTGCCCTTGCCTTGGCTCTGGCCTACTCTCGCTCTGGCCTGCCATCGCCCTGGCTCCGGCCTGCTCTCGCTCTGACTCGGCCTGCCCTTGCCCTGACTCCGGCCTGCCCTTGCCCTGACTCCGGCCTGCCCTTGCCCTGACTCCGGCCTGCCCTTGCTCTGGCTCCGGCCTGCCCTTGCTCCGGCCTGCTCTCGCCCTGGCTCCGACCTGCTCTCGCTCTGGCCTGCCCTCGCCGGCCTGCTCTCTCTCTGGCTCTGGCCTGCCCTCGCCCTGGTTCTGGCCTACTCTCGCTCTGGCCTCGCCTTGTCTCCAGCCTGCTCTCGCCCTGGTTCCGGCTTGCCCTTGCCTTGGCTCTGGCCTTCTATCGCTCTGGCTCTGGCCTGCCCTTGCCTTGGCTCTGGCCTACCCTCGCCTTGGCTCCGGCCTGCTCTCGCTCTGGCTCCGGAATGCCCTCGCCCTGACTCCGGCCTGCCCTTGCTCTGGCTCCGGACTGCTCTCGCCCTGGCTCCGACCTGCTCTCGCCCTGGCTCCGACCTGCTTTCGCTCTGGCCTGCCCTCGCCCTGGCTCTGGCCTGCCCATGCCTTGGCTTCTCCGGCCTGCTCTTCCTCTGGCTCTGGCCTGCCCTCCTCATGACTCTAGCCTGATCTCCCTCTTGTTCTGCCCTGTCTTCCCCATGACTCCAGCCGACTCTCGCTCTGGTTCAGGCCTGCTCTGGCTCTGGCTCTGGCCTGCCCTAGCTCTGGCTCCAGACTGCTCTCGCTCTGGCATACTCTCGCCCTGGTTCTGACCTGCTCTCGCTCTGGCCTCGCCCTGTCTCCGGCCTGCTCTCGCCCTTGTTTCGGCCTGCCCTTGCCTTGGCTCTGGCCTTCTCTCGCTCTGGCCTGACCTTGCCTTGGCTCTGGCCTGCCCACGCCCTGGCTCCGGCCTGCTCTCGCTCTGTCTCTGACTTGCTCTCGCTCTGGCGTGCCCTCACCTTGGCTCCGGCCTGCTCTTGCTCTGACTCTGGTCTGCCCTCGCCCTGACTTCGGCCTGCTCTGGATCTGGCTCTGGCACACTGTCCTCAGGGCCTTGGCTCCGGACTGCTCTGGATCTGGCTCTGGCACACTGTCCTCAGGGCCTTGGCTCCGGACTGCTCTCGCTCTGGCCTGCCCTCTCCTTCGCTCCGGGAGCCTGCTCTTGCCTTGGCTCCGGCCTGCTCTCGCTCTGACTCCAGCCAGCCCTCGCCTTGGCTCCGGCCTGCTCTCGACTAGGCTCTGGCCTGCTCTCTCCCTGGCCCCGGCCTGCCCTTGCTCTGGCTCCGGTCAGCCCTCGCCTTGACTCCGGCCTGCTCTCGCCCTGGCTCCGGCCTGCTGTTGCTCTGGCCTGCCCACGCCCTGGCTCTGGCCTGCCCTTGACTCCAGCCTGCTCTCGCTCTTCTTCTGGCCTGCCTTCGCCTTGGCTCCGGCCTGCTCTCGCTCTGGCTATGGCCTCCCCTCCTTGGCTCTGGCCTGCCCTCGCCCTGTCTCCGGCCTGCTCTCTCTCTGGCCTGCCCTCGCTCTGGCCTCACCCTGTCTCCGGCCTGCTCTCGTCCTGGTTCCGGGCTGCCCTTGCCTTGGCTCCGGCCTTCTCTCACCAGATCTGGCCTGCCCTTGCCTTGGCTCTGGCCTACTCTTGCTCTGGCCTGCCCTCGCCCTGGCTCCGGCCTGCTCTCGCTCTGGCTCTGGCCTCCTCTCGCTCTGGCGTTCCCTCGCCTTGGCTCCGGCCTGCTCTTGCTCTGTCTGGCCTGCCCTCGCCCTGGCTCCGGCCTGCTCTGGATCTGGCTCTGACCTGCCCTCGCCTTGGCTCCGGCCTGCTCTCGCCCTGGCTCCGGCCTGCTCTCGCTCTGGCTCCGGCTAGCCCTCGCCCTGGCTCTGGTCTGCTCTTGCAAAAAATTTGCACTTAGTCATTTTTCCGGCGTTTATCAGACTTTCAGAGAGGGGAAATGTCAGTGAGCGTTCCGATTTCAGTTCCAGAGCGATTCACCCGATGAGTCCTTGATATTTAGTTTTTTTCAGGCAATTTTCTGAATTTTTGAAAATTTCACTTTTTTGTGAAAATATCCACTAAATGAGGGAATAATGTGTGTGAGGGTACCCCAGGAGAGTTCCAAATGTGTGTGAGTAGAATATATATCCCACGGGGGTAAAATTGAAAAAAGTTTAAAACAAATTTTTTTTGGACTTAGTCAATTTTCCGGCTGTGCGCCTTTTCACAAAATGACTGTCGTTTCACACTTAAAGTGGCGCCGCCCAAGAAGAACGGACGCCATTATGTCCAAAAACAACAGCAACCAAAGACCTCCCATCGTGGGCCTGGCTCCCCAATGGTGCAAAAAGTGCAGACCGCCCCCTCCAGTAGAGACAGTCCGCATAGTAGTGTCAGCCAGCCGCCCTGGAGCCGCCTCGAAAAGAGGAGGAGAAACAGACCACACATTGCAGCCAAGATGGAAGCAGCAAAGGAGATGTCCTCCGTAGCTGGCCCACCTGCTGCTACCCCCATAAACCTAACCTCTGAGGAAGGTCCGCAAGCGAAAAAACATGGTGACGAGCGGAAGCTGCCGGCAGCTATTCCGCTGTGTGGGGGCCGCAGGCGGCTCCGGACAGTGTGCACATACCATGGTAGGATTTAATGCAATCTTTAAGACAATATAGATAAAAAGGAAAATACCCATAAAGTCTTAAAAATGGCATCGTTCCCCGTTCAATGGTGCCACGGGAGCATGCTCTTGCTCTGGCCTGCCCTCGTCTTGACTCCAGCCTGTTCTCGCTCTTGTTATGGCCTGCCTTCGCCTTGGCTCCGGCCTGCTCCCGCTCTGGCGTAGTAGGCCTGCTGTCGCTCTGGCTCTGTCTGGCCTGCACTTGCCTTGGCTCCGGACTTCTCTTGCTCTGGCTCTGGCCTGCCCTCGCCCTGGCTCTGGCCTGCTCTTGCTCTGGCCTGCCCTCACCCTGGCTCCGGTCTGCTCTTTCTCTTGCTCTGGCCTCACCCTGTCTCCGGCCTGCTCTCGCCCTGTCTCCGGCCTGCCCTCGCCCTGGCTCTGGCCTACTCTCTATCTGGCTCTGGCCCGCTCTCTCTCTGGCCTCGCCCTGTCTCCAGCCTGCCCTCCTCCTGGTTCCGGCCTTCTCTCGCTCTGGCCTGCCCTTGCCTTGGCTCTGGCCTACTCTCGCTCTGGCGCAGTGCCCTCGCCCTGGCTCCGGCCTGCTCTCTTGCCTTGGCTCCGGCCTGCTCTCGCCACTCTGGCCTGCTCTGGATCTGGAACCGGCCTGCCCTTGCTCTTGTTTCGGCCTGCTCTCGCCCTGGCTCCGAGCCTGCTCTTGCTCTTTTCAGTCTAATCAGCAACACTCCTGCTAAGGGCGGCCGGCCACCGCGACAAATCAGTAAAGCGGTGTTTAAATTTGGCGCCAATAATGCTGATTAGTTGCGGCCGGAAACCGCGACCAATCAGCGAAGTGGTGTTTAAATTTGGCGCCAATATCGCTTATTGGTCACGGCCGGTGGTTGCGACTAATCTGCAGAGCGGTGTTTAAATTTGGCGCCAATACTGCTGATTGGTCGTCTGGCCTACCCTCGCTCTGGCTCTGGCCTGTCCTCGCCCTGCTGCCTGCTCTCTCTCTGGCTCTGGCCTGCCCTCGCCCAGGCTCCAGCCTGCTCTCACTCTGGCTCTGGACTGCTTTCTCGCTCTGGCCTCGCCCTGCTCTCTCGCTCTGGCCTCGCCCTGCTCTCGCTCTGGCGTGCCTTCGCCACGGCTCCGGCCTGCTCTTGCTCTGATTCTGGCCTGCTCTCGCCCTGGCTCTGGCCTGCCCTCGCCTTGGCTCCAGCCTGCTCTAGCCTTGTCTCCGACCTGCTCTCGCTCTGTCTCCGGCCTGCCCTTGCCTTGGCTCCAGCCTGCCCTCGTCCTGACTCCGGCCTGCTCTCGCTCTGGTTCAGGCCTGCCTTCGCCTTGGCTCCGGCCTGCTCTCACTCTGGCTCAGGCCAGTAAACTCTCTCTCTGGCTCTGCCTGCCCTTACCTTGGCTCCGGACTTCTCTCGCTCTGGCCTGCTCTTGTTCTGGCACTGGCCTGCTATCGTTCTGGCTCCGGCCTGGCCTGCCCTGGCTCTGGCCTTGCCTCCTGCCTGCTCTCGCCTTAGCAAGGGCCTGCCCTTGCTCTGGCCTGCCCTCGCCCTGGCTCCGGCCTGATCTCGCTCTGGCTCTGGCCTGCTTTCGCTCTGGCTCTGGACTGCCCTCGCTTTGGCTCTGGCCTGCTCTCTCCCTGGCTCCGGCCGGCTTTCGCAATGGCTTCAGCCTGCCCTCGATCTGGCTCCGGCCAGCCCTAGCTCCGGCCTGCCCTCGCCCTCCAGTCTACTCTCGCTCTGGCCTGCTCTAGCTCTGGCCTGGCCTTGGCTCCGGCCTGATCTCGCTCTCACTCTGGTCTGCCCACGCCCTGGCCTGCTCTCACGCTGGCTCTGGCCTGCTCTCGCCCTGGCTCCGGCCTGCACTCGTCCTGGCTCCGGCCAGCTCTCGCTCTGGCCAGCCCTCGTCTTGGCTCCAGCCAACACCTCCTCTTGCCCCGGCCTGCCTTCGCCTTGGCTCCTGCCTGCTCTCGCTCTGGCCTGCTCTCGCACTGGCCTGCCTTCGCCTTGGCTCCGGACTGCTCTCTCTCTTGCCTGCTCTCGCTCTGGCTTGGGCCTGTCCTTGCCTTGGCTCCGGCCTGCTCTCTCTGCCTCTGGCCTGCCCTTGCCTTAGCTCCGGCCTGCTCTCGCTCTAGCTCCGTACTGCCCTCACCCTGGCTCCGCTATGCCATAGCTCGGGCTCCGGCCAGCCCTCGCCTTGGCTCCGTCCTGCTCTCGCCATGGCTCTGGCCTACTCTCTCTCTGGCCAGCCGTCGCCCTGGCTCCGGCCTACTCTCGCTCTGGCTCTGGCAGGCTCTTGCTCTGGCCTCGCCTTGGCTCCGGCCTGCTCTCGCTCTCACTCTTGTCTGCCCTCACCCTGGCCGACTGCTCTGGCTCTTGCTCTGGCCTGCCCTTGTCCTGGCTCCGGACTGCTCTCGCTCTGGCCTGCCCTCGCCTTGGCTCCGTCCGGCCTGCTCTCGCCCTGGCTCCAGCCTGCACTCGCTCTGGCTTAGGCCTTCCCTCGCCCTAGCTCCGACCTGCCCTTGCTCTGGCTCCGGCCAGCCCTCGCCTTGGATACGGCCAGCATCTGCTCTGGCTCCGGCCTGCCTTCGCCTTGGCTTCGGACTGCTCTCGCTCTGGCCTGTCCTTGCCTTGGCTCCGGCCTGCTCTTGCTCTGGCCTACCCTGGCTCTGCCTCCGGCCAGCCCTCGCCTTGGCTGCGGCCAGCTCCGGCTCTGGCCTGCCCACGCCCTGGCTCCGGCCTGCTCTCACTCTGGCTCCGGCCTGCCCTTGCCCTGGCTCCGGCCTGCTCTCGCTCTGGCTCCGGCCTGCCCTCGCACTGTCTCCGGCCTGTTCTTGCTCTGGACTGCTCTCGCCCTGGCTCCGGCATTCTCTCGCTCTGGTTTCGGCCTGCCCTCGCCTTGGCTCCGGCCTGACTTTGCCATGGCTACGGCCTGCTATCGCTCTGGCTCCGGCCTGCCTTTGCCTTGGCTCTGGCCTGCTCTCGCTCAGGCTCTGGCCTGCTATCGCTGTGGCTCTGGCCTGCCTTCGCCTTGGCCAGAGCGAGATTTGGCCAGAGCCAAGGCAAGGGCAGACCAGAGCCAGAGAGAAAGAAGGCCGGAGCCAAGGCAAGGGCAGCCAGAACCAGGGCGAGAGCAGGCTGGAGCCAAGGCGAGAGCAGGGCGAGGGCAGGCCAGAGCCAGAGTCAGATCAGGCCGGAGACAAGGCGAGGGCAGGCCAGAGCCAGAGAGAGGGCAGGCCAGAGCCAGAGCAGGCCGGACCTCCGGAGCCAAGCAAGGGCAGGCCAGAGTCAAAGCGAGAGCAGTCTGGAGCCAAGGCGAGGGCAGGCCAGAGCCAGAGCGAGAGCAGGCCAGAGGCAGAGCGAGAGCAGGCCAGAGGCAGAGCGAGAGCAGGCCGGAGCCAGTGCAAGGGCAGGCCGGAGCCAGGGCGAGAATTGGCCAGAGCCAAGGCAAGGGCAGGCCAGAGCCCGCTCTCTCTCTGGCCTCGCCCTGTCTCCGGCCTGCCCTCCTCCTGGTTCCGGCCTTCTCTCGCTCTGGCCTGCCCTTGCCTTGGCTCTGGCCTACTCTCGCTCTGGCGCAGTGCCCTCGCCCTGGCTCCGGCCTGCTCTCTTGCCTTGGCTCCGGCCTGCTCTCGCCACTCTGGCCTGCCCTCGCCCTGGCTCCGTCCTGCTCTGGATCTGGCACCGGCCTGCCCTTGCTCTGGCTGCGGCCTGCTCTCGCCCTGGCTCCGAGCCTGCTCTTGCTCTTTTTAGTCTAATCAGCAACACTCCTGCTAAGGGCGGCCGGCCACCGCGACAAATCAGTAGAGCGGTGTTTAAATTTGGCGCCAATAATGCTGATTAGTTGCGGCCGGAAACCGCAACCAATCAGCGAAGTGGTGTTTAAATTTGGCGCCAATATCGCTTATTGGTCACGGCCGGTGGTTGCGACTAATCTGCAGAGCGGTGTTTAAATTTGGCGCCAATACTGCTGATTGGTCGTCTGGCCTACCCTCGCCCTGGCTCCGGCTGCTCTTACTCTGGCCTGCTCTCGCTCTGGTTCTGGCCTGCCTTCCTTCGCCTTGGCTCCGGCCTGCCCTCGCTCTGGCTGAAGCCTGCTACATCTGGCTCCGGCGTGCCCTTTCCTTGGCTCCAGACTGCTCTCGCTCTGGCCTGCTCTCGCCTTGGGTCCGTCCGGCCTGCTCTCGCTCTGTCTCTGGCCTGCCCTCTGGCTCCGACCAGCTCTCGCTCTGGCCTGCCCTTGCCTTGGCTCCGGCCTGCTCTCGCTCTGGCCTGCCCTGGCTCTGCCTCTGGCCTGCCCTCGCCTTGGCTCCGGCCCTGCTCTCGCCTTGGCTCCAGCCCTGCTCTCGCTTTAGCTTCGGACTGCCCTCGCCCTGGCTCTGGCCTGCCATCGCTCTGGCTCCGGCCTGCCCTCGCTCTGGCTCTGGCCTCGCCCTGCTCTCTCGCTCTGGCCTCGCCCTGTCTCCGGTCTGCTCTCGCTCTGGCGTGCCTTCGCCACGGCTCCGGCCTGCTCTTGCTGATTCTGGCCTGCTCTCGCCCTGGCTCTGGCCTGCCCTCGCCTTGGCTCCAGCCTGCTCTAGCCTTGTCTCCGACCTGCTCTCGCTCTGTCTCCGGCCTGCCCTTGCCTTGGCTCCAGCCTGCCCTCGTCTTGACTCCGGCCTGCTCTCGCTCTGGTTCAGGCCTGCCTTAGCCTTGGCTCCGGCCTGCTCTGGCTCAGGCCAGTATACTCTCTCTCTGGCTCTGGCCTGCCCTCGCCCTGGCTCCGGCCTGATCTCGCTCTGGCTCTGGCCTGCTTTCGCTCTGGCTCTGGACTGCCCTCGCCTTGGCTCTGGCCTGCTCTCTCCCTGGCTCCGGCCTGCTCTCTCCCTGGCTCCGGCCTGCTTTCGCAATGGCTTCAGCCTGCCCTCGCCCTGGTTCCGGCCTGACGTTGATCTGGCTCCGGCCAGCCCTAGCTCCGGCCTGCCCTCGCCCTCCAGTCTACTCTCGCTCTGGCCTGCTCTTGCTCTGGCCTGGCCTTGGCTACGGCCTGCTCTCGCTCTCACTCTGGTCTGCCACGCCCTGGCCTGCTCTCGCCCTGGCTCCGGCCTGCACTCGTCCTGGCTCCGGCCAGCTCTCGCTCTGGCCAGCCCTCGTCTTGGCTCCAGCCAACACCTCCTCTTGCCCCGGCCTGCCTTCGCCTTGGCTCCTGCCTGCTCTCGCTCTGGCCTGCCCTCGCTCTGGCCTGCCTTCGCCTTGGCTCCGGACTGCTCTCTCTCTTGCCTGCAATCGCTCTGGCTTGGGCCTGTCCTTGCCTTGGTTCCGGCCTGCTCTCTCTGCCTCTGGCCTGCCCTTGCCTTAGCTCCGGCCTGCTCTCGCTCTAGCTCCGTACTGCCCTCACCCTGGCTCCGCTATGCCATGGCTCGGGCTCCGGCCTGCCCTCGCCTTGGCTCCGTCCTGCTCTCGCCATGGCTCTGGCCTACTCTCTATCTGGCTCTGGCCAGCCGTCGCCCTGGCTCCGGCCTACTCTCGCTCTGGCAGGCTCTTGCTCTGGCCTCGCCTTGGTTCCGGCCTGCTCTCGCTCTCACTCTGGTCTGCCCTCACCCTGGCCGACTGCTCTGGCTCTTGCTCTGGCCTGCTCTCGCGCTGGCTCTGGCCTGCTCTCGTCCTGGCTCCGGACTGCTCTCGCTCTGGCCTGCCCTCGACTTGGCTCTGTCCGGCCTGCTCTCGCCCTGGCTCCAGCCTGCTCTCGCTCTGGCTTAGGCCTTCCCTCGCCCTAGCTCCGGCCTGCCCTTGCCGGCCAGCCCTCGCCTTGGATACGGCCAGCAGCTGCTCTGGCTCCGGCCTGCCTTCGCCTTGGCTTCGGACTGCTCTCGCTCTGGCTCTGGCCTGTCTTTGCCTTGGCTCCGGCCTGCTCTTGCTCTGGCCTACCCTGGCTCTGCCTCCGGCCAGCCCTCGCCTTGGCTGCGGCCAGCTCCGGCTCTGGCCTGACCACGCCCTGGCTCCGACCTGCTCTCGCTCTGGCTCCGGCCTGCCCTCGCCCTGGCTCCGGCCTGCCCTCGCTCTGGCTCCGGCCTGTTCTCGCTCTGGCTCCGGCCTGCTATCGCTCTGGCTCCGGCCTGCCCTCGCCCTGTCTCCGGCCTGTTCTTGCTCTGGACTGCTCTCGCCCTGGCTCCGGCATTCTCTCGCTCTGGTTTCGGCCTGCCCTCGCCTTGGCTCCGGCCTGACTTTGCCATGGCTACGGCCTGCTATCGCTCTGGCTCCGGCCTGCCTTTGCCTTGGCTCTGGCCTGCTCTCGCTCAGGCTCTGGCCTGCTATCGCTGTGGCTCTGGCCTGCCTTCGCCTTGGCCAGAGCGAGATTTGGCCAGAGCCAAGGCAAGGGCAGACGAGAGCCAGAGAGAAAGAAGGCCGGAGCCAAGGCAAGGGCAGCCAGAACCAGGGCGAGAGCAGGCCAGAGCCAGGGCGAGAGCAGGCTGGAGCCAAGGCGAGAGCAGGGCGAGGGCAGGCCAGAGCCAGATCAGGCCGGAGACAAGGCGAGGGCAGGCCAGAGCCAGAGCGAGGGCAGGCCAGAGCCAGAGCGAGGGCAGGCCAGAGCCAGAGCGAGAGCAGTCCGGAGCCAAGGCGAGGGCAGGCCAGAGGCAGAGCGAGAGCAGGCCGGAGCCAGTGCAAGGGCAGGCCGGAGCCAGGGCGAGAATTGGCCGGAGCCAAGGCAAGGGCAGGCCAGAGCCAGAGCACGAGAAGGCCAGAGCCAAGGCAAGGGCACGTCGGAACCAGGGCAAGAGCAGGCCAGAGCCAGGGCAAGAGCAGGCCAGAGCCAGGGCGAGAGCAGGCCGGAGCCAGGGAGAGAGCAGGCCGGAGCCAGGGCGAGGGCTGGCCCGAGCCAGAGTCAGAGCAGGCCGGAGTCAAGGCCCTCGCAAGAGCAAGAGCGAGCGCAAACCAGAGCCAGAGAGAGCTCGGGCAGGCTAGAGCCAGAGCGATAGCAGGCCTGAGCCAAGGCGAGAACATTCCTGTGCCAGGGCGAGGGCAGGCCAGAGCCAGAGCGAGAGCAGGCCGGAGCCAAAGCGAGGGAACGCCAGAGCGAGAGTAGACCAGAGCCAGGGCGAGGGCAGGCCAGAGCCAGAGCAAGAGTAGGCCAGAGCCAAGGCAAGGGCAGGTGAGACCAGAGCGAGAGAAGGCCAGAGCCAAGGCAAGGGCAGGCCAGAACCAGGGCCAGGCCAGAGCAAGAGCAGGCCAGAGCCAGAGCGAGAGTAGGCCGGAGCCAGGGCAAGGGCAGGCCAGAGCCAGAGAGAGAGCAGGCCAGAGCCAGTGCGAGTGCAGGCCAGAGCCAGAGCGAGAGCATGCCGGAGCCAGGGCAAGAGCAGGCCGGAGCCAAGGCGAGGGCAGGACAGAGCCAGAGCGAGAGCAGGCCAGAGCCAAGGCAAGGGCAGGTCGGAGCCAGGGCAAGAGTAGGCAAGAGCCAATGCGAGGGCTGGCCGGAGCCAGAGCAAGGGCAGGCCGGAGTCAGGGCGAGGGCAGGCAGGAGCCAGAGTGAGGGCAGGCAGGAGCCAGAGTGAGGGCAGGCAGGAGCCAGAGCGAGAGCAGGCTGGAGCCAAGGCGAGAGCAAGCCGGAGCCAAGGTGAGGGTAGGCCAGAGCCAGGGCGAGGGCAGGTCAGAGTCAGAGCGAGAGCAGGCCGGAGCTCAGGCAAGGGCAGGCCAGAGCCAGAGAGAGAGCAGGCCGGAGCCGCATGGGCAGGCCAGAGCCAGAGAGAGAGCAGGCCGGAGCCAGGGCGAGGGCAGGCCAGAGCCAGAGAAGGTAGGAGGCAGGGCGAGAGCAGGCCAGAGCCAATGCGAGAGCTGGCCGGAGCCAGAGCAAGGGCAGGCCGGAGTCAGGGCGAGGGCAGGCTGTAGCCAGAGCGAGAGCAGGCCGGAGCCAAGGCGAGAGCAGGCCGGAGTCAAGGCGAGGGTAGGCCACAGCCAAGGCAAGGGCAAGCCGGAGCGAGAGTAGGCCGGAGCCAGAGCGAGGGCAGGCCAGGGCCAGAGCGAGAGCAGGCCAGAGCCACAGCAAGGGCAGGCCGGAACCAGAGAGAGAGCAGGTAGGAGCCAAGGCGAGGGCAGGCCGGAGCCAGAGAGATAGCAGGCCGGAGCCAAGGCGAGAGCAGGCCGGACGGAGCAAAGGCGAGAGCAGGCCGGACCCAGGGCGAGAGCAGGACAGAGCGAGAGCAGGCCGGAACCAAGGCGAGGGCAGGCCGGAGCCAGTGCGAGAGCAGGCTGGAGCCAAGGAGAGGACAGGCCAGAGCCAGAGCGAGGGCAAGCAAGAGACAGGGCGAGAGCAGGCCGGAGCCAAGGCAAAGGCAGGCCAGAGCGAGAGCAGGCTGGAGCCAGGGCGAGAGGAGGCCGGAGCCATCGCGAGGGCTGGCCAGAGGCAGAGCGATGGCAGGCCGGAGCCAGGGCGAGGGCAGGCCAGAGCCAGAGCCAGAGTAGGACGGAGCCAGGGCGATGGCAGGCTGGAGCCAGAGCGATATAGCACACTGGAGCCAAGGCGAGGGCAGGCCAGAGCCAAAGCGAGGGCAGGCCGGAGCCAGAGCAAGAGCAGGCCGGAGTCAAGTTGAGGGCAGGCCAGATAGAGAGCAGGCATGAGCCAAGGTAAGGGCAGGCTGGAACCAGAGCGAGAGCAGGCCGGTGCCAAGGCTCTAGGTCGTATCCAGGGCGAGAACAGGCAGGAGCTAAGGCGAGGGCAGGCAGGAGCCAGAGAGATAGCAGGCCAGAGCCAGAGCGAGAGCAGGCCGGAGCCAGGACGAGGGCAGGCCAGAGCCAGTGCAAGAGCAGGCCGGAGACAAGGAGAGAACAGGCAAGAGCCAGAGCCAAAGCAAGCAAGAGCAAGGGCGAGAGCAGGCCGGAACCAGGATGAGGGCAGGCCAGAGCTAGAGCAAGAGCAGGCGGAGCCAGGGCGAGAGCAGGCCAGAGCCAAGGTGAGGGCTGGCTGGAGCCAGAGCAAGGGCAGGCCGTAGCCAGGGCGAGGGCAGGCTGGAGCCAAAGCAAGAGCAGGCCGGAGCCAAGGCGAGAGCAGGCCGTAGCCAAGGCGAGGGCAGGTCAGAGCCAGAGCGAGAGCAGGCCGGAGCCAGAGCGAGAGCAAGCCAGAGCCAGGGCGAGAGCAGGCCGGAGCCAAGGAGAGGGCAGGCCAGAGCCAGATCCAAAGCAGGCCGAAGCCAGGGCGAGGGCAGGCCAGAGTCAGAGCGGGAGCAGGCCGGAGCCAAGGCGAGGGCACGCCAGAGCCAGAGGGAGAGCAGGTCAGAGCCAGAAAGAGAGCAGACCGGAGCCAGGTCGAGGGCAGGCCAGAGCGAGAGTGGGCCAGAGCCAAGGCAAGGGCAGGCCGGAACCAGGGCGAAAACAGGCCGGACGGAGCCAGGGCGAAGCCAGAGCAAGAGCAGGCCAGAGCCAGAGTAGGCCGGAGCCAGGGCGAGGGCAGGCCAGAGCCAAAAAGAGAGCAGGCCGGAGCCAGGGCGAGGCCAGGCCAGAGCCAGAGCGAGAGCAGGCCGGAGCCAGAGCGAGAGCAGGCCGGAGCCAGAGCGAGAGCAGGCCGGAGCCAGAGCGAGAGCAGGCCGGAGCCAGAGCGAGAGCAGGCCGGAGCCAGGGCGAGGGCAGCCAGAGCCAGAGCAGGCCGGAGCCAGGGCAAGAGCAGGCCGGAGCCAGGGCACGAGCAGGCCAGAGCGAGAGCAGGCTGGAGCCAGGGCGAGAGGAGGCCGGAGCCAAGGCAAAGGCAGGCCAGAGCGAGAGCAGGCTGGAGCCAGGGCGAGAGGAGGCCGGAGCCATCGCGAGGGCTGGCCAGAGGCAGAGCGATGGCAGGCCGGAGCCAGGGCGAGGGCAGGCCAGAGCCAGAGCCAGAGTAGGACGGAGCCAGGGCGATGGCAGGCTGGAGCCAGAGCGATATAGCACACTGGAGCCAAGGCGAGGGCAGGCCAGAGCCAAAGCGAGGGCAGGCCGGAGCCAGAGCAAGAGCAGGCCGGAGTCAAGTTGAGGGCAGGCCAGATAGAGAGCAGGCATGAGCCAAGGTAAGGGCAGGCTGGAACCAGAGCGAGAGCAGGCCGGTGCCAAGGCTCTAGGTCGTATCCAGGGCGAGAACAGGCAGGAGCTAAGGCGAGGGCAGGCAGGAGCCAGAGAGATAGCAGGCCAGAGCCAGAGCGAGAGCAGGCCGGAGCCAGGACGAGGGCAGGCCAGAGCCAGTGCAAGAGCAGGCCGGAGACAAGGAGAGAACAGGCAAGAGCCAGAGCCAAAGCAAGCAAGAGCAAGGGCGAGAGCAGGCCGGAACCAGAATGAGGGCAGGCCAGAGCTAGAGCAAGAGCAGGCGGAGCCAGGGCGAGAGCAGGCCAGAGCCAAGGTGAGGGCTGGCTGGAGCCAGAGCAAGGGCAGGCCGTAGCCAGGGCGAGGGCAGGCTGGAGCCAAAGCAAGAGCAGGCCGGAGCCAAGGCGAGAGCAGGCCGTAGCCAAGGCGAGGGCAGGTCAGAGCCAGAGCGAGAGCAGGCCGGAGCCAGAGCGAGAGAAAGCCAGAGCCAGGGCGAGAGCAGGCCGGAGCCAAGGAGAGGGCAGGCCAGAGCCAGATCCAAAGCAGGCCGAAGCCAGGGCGAGGGCAGGCCAGAGTCAGAGCGGGAGCAGGCCGGAGCCAAGGCGAGGGCACGCCAGAGCCAGAGGGAGAGCAGGTCAGAGCCAGAAAGAGAGCAGACCGGAGCCAGGTCGAGGGCAGGCCAGAGCGAGAGTGGGCCAGAGCCAAGGCAAGGGCAGGCCAGTGCCAGAGCGAGAGAAGGCCGGAGTCAAGGCAAGGGCAGGCCGGAACCAGGGCGAAAACAGGCCGGACGGAGCCAGGGCGAAGCCAGAGCAAGAGCAGGCCAGAGCCAGAGTAGGCCGGAGCCAGGGCGAGGGCAGGCCAGAGCCAAAAAGAGAGCAGGCCGGAGCCAGGGCGAGGCCAGGCCAGAGCCAGAGCGAGAGCAGGCCGGAGCCAGAGCGAGAGCAGGCCGGAGCCAGAGCGAGAGCAGGCCGGAGCCAGAGCGAGAGCAGGCCGGAGCCAGAGCGAGAGCAGGCCGGAGCCAGAGCGAGAGCAGGCCGGAGCCAGGGCGAGGGCAGCCAGAGCAGGCCGGAGCCAGGGCAAGAGCAGGCCGGAGCCAGGGCACGAGCAGGCCAGAGCCAAGGCGAGGGAAGGCCAGAGCGAAAACAGGCCAGAGCCAAAGCGAGAGCAGTCCAGAGCCAAGGCAAGGGCAGGCCAGAGCCAGAGCGAGAGAGAGCAGGCCTGAGCCAGAGCTAGAGCAGGCTGGAGCCAGGGCGACGGCAGACCAGAGTCAGAGCGAGAGGAGGCCGGAGCCAAGGCAAGGGCAGACCAGAGCAAGAGCAGGCAAGAGCCAGAGCGAGATCAGGCCGGAGCCAGGGTAAGGGCATGCCGGAGCCAGGGCGAGGGCAGGCCAGAGCCAGGGCGAGAGCAGGCCGGAGCCAGGGCGAGAGCAGGCCGGAGCCAGGGAGAGAGCAGGCCGGAGCCAGGGCGAGGGCTGGCCCGAGCCAGAGTCAGAGCAGGCCGAAGTCAAGGCCCTCGCAAGAGCAAGAGCGAGGGCAAACCAGAGCCAGAGAGAGCTCGGGCAGGCTAGAGCCAGAGCGATAGCAGGCCTGAGCCAAGGCGAGAACATTCCTGTGCCAGGGCGAGGGCAGGCCAGAGCCAGAGCGAGAGCAGGCCGGAGCCAAAGCGAGGGAACGCCAGAGCGAGAGTAGACCAGAGCCAGGGCGAGGGCAGGCCAGAGCCAGAGCAAGAGTAGGCCAGAGCCAAGGCAAGGGCAGGTGAGACCAGAGCGAGAGAAGGCCAGAGCCAAGGCAAGGGCAGGCCAGAACCAGGGCCAGGCCAGAGCAAGAGCAGGCCAGAGCCAGAGCGAGAGTAGGCCGGAGCCAGGGCAAGGGCAGGCCAGAGCCAGAGAGAGAGCAGGCCAGAGCCAGTGCGAGGGCAGGCCAGAGCCAGAGCGAGAGCAGGCCGGAGCCAGAGCGAGAGCAGGCCGGAGCCAGGGCGAGGGCAGCCAGAGCCAGAGCAGGCCGGAGCCAGGGCAAGAGCAGGCCGGAGCCAGGGCACGGGCAGGCCAGAGCCAAGGCGAGGGAAGGCCAGAGCGAAAACAGGCCAGAGCCAAAGCGAGAGCAGTCCAGAGCCAAGGCAAGGGCAGGCCAGAGCCAGAGCGAGAGAGAGCAGGCCTGAGCCAGAGCTAGAGCAGGCTGGAGCCAGGGCGACGGCAGACCAGAGTCAGAGCGAGAGGAGGCCGGAGCCAAGGCAAGGGCAGACCAGAGCAAGAGCAGGCAAGAGCCAGAGCGAGATCAGGCCGGAGCCAGGGTAAGGGCATGCCGGAGCCAGGGCGAGGGCAGGCCAGAGCCAGGGCGAGAGCAGGCCGGAGCCAGGGCGAGAGCAGGCCGGAGCCAGGGAGAGAGCAGGCCGGAGCCAGGGCGAGGGCTGGCCCGAGCCAGAGTCAGAGCAGGCCGAAGTCAAGGCCCTCGCAAGAGCAAGAGCGAGGGCAAACCAGAGCCAGAGAGAGCTCGGGCAGGCTAGAGCCAGAGCGATAGCAGGCCTGAGCCAAGGCGAGAACATTCCTGTGCCAGGGCGAGGGCAGGCCAGAGCCAGAGCGAGAGCAGGCCGGAGCCAAAGCGAGGGAACGCCAGAGCGAGAGTAGACCAGAGCCAGGGCGAGGGCAGGCCAGAGCCAGAGCAAGAGTAGGCCAGAGCCAAGGCAAGGGCAGGTGAGACCAGAGCGAGAGAAGGCCAGAGCCAAGGCAAGGGCAGGCCAGAACCAGGGCCAGGCCAGAGCAAGAGCAGGCCAGAGCGAGAGTAGGCCGGAGCCAGGGCAAGGGCAGGCCAGAGCCAGAGAGAGAGCAGGCCAGAGCCAGTGCGAGGGCATGCCAGAGCCAGAGCGAGAGCATGCCGGAGCCAGGGCAAGAGCAGGCCGGAGCCAAGGCGAGGGCAGGACAGAGCCAGAGCGAGAGCAGGCCAGAGCCAAGGCAAGGGCAGGTCGGAGCCAGGGCGAGAGCAGGCAAGAGCCAGGGCAAGAGTAGGCAAGAGCCAATGCGAGGGCTGGCCGGAGCCAGAGCAAGGGCAGGCCGGAGTCAGGGCGAGGGCAGGCAGGAGCCAGAGTGAGGGCAGGCAGGAGCCAGAGCGAGAGCAGGCTGGAGCCAAGGCGAGAGCAAGCCGGAGCCAAGGTGAGGGTAGGCCAGAGCCAGGGCGAGGGCAGGTCAGAGTCAGAGCGAGAGCAGGCCGGAGCTCAGGCAAGGGCAGGCCAGAGCCAGAGAGAGAGCAGGCCGGAGCCGCATGGGCAGGCCAGAGCCAGAGAGAGAGCAGGCCGGAGCCAGGGCGAGGGCAGGCCAGAGCCAGAGAAGGTAGGAGGCAGGGCGAGAGCAGGCCAGAGCCAATGCGAGAGCTGGCCGGAGCCAGAGCAAGGGCAGGCCGGAGTCAGGGCGAGGGCAGGCTGTAGCCAGAGCGAGAGCAGGCCGGAGCCAAGGCGAGAGCAGGCCGGAGTCAAGGCGAGGGTAGGCCACAGCCAAGGCAAGGGCAAGCCGGAGCGAGAGTAGGCCGGAGCCAGAGCGAGGGCAGGCCAGGGCCAGAGCGAGAGCAGGCCAGAGCCACAGCAAGGGCAGGCCGGAACCAGAGAGAGAGCAGGTAGGAGCCAAGGCGAGGGCAGGCCGGAGCCAGAGAGATAGCAGGCCGGAGCCAAGGCGAGAGCAGGCCGGACGGAGCAAAGGCGAGAGCAGGCCGGACCCAGGGCGAGAGCAGGACAGAGCGAGAGCAGGCCGGAACCAAGGCGAGGGCAGGCCGGAGCCAGTGCGAGAGCAGGCTGGAGCCAAGGAGAGGACAGGCCAGAGCCAGAGCGAGGGCAAGCAAGAGACAGGGCGAGAGCAGGCCGGAGCCAAGGCAAAGGCAGGCCAGAGCGAGAGCAGGCTGGAGCCAGGGCGAGAGGAGGCCGGAGCCATCGCGAGGGCTGGCCAGAGGCAGAGCGATGGCAGGCCGGAGCCAGGGCGAGGGCAGGCCAGAGCCAGAGTAGGACGGAGCCAGGGCGATGGCAGGCTGGAGCCAGAGCGATATAGCACACTGGAGCCAAGGCGAGGGCAGGCCAGAGCCAAAGCGAGGGCAGGCCGGAGCCAGAGCAAGAGCAGGCCGGAGTCAAGTTGAGGGCAGGCCAGATAGAGAGCAGGCATGAGCCAAGGTAAGGGCAGGCTGGAACCAGAGCGAGAGCAGGCCGGTGCCAAGGCTCTAGGTCGTATCCAGGGCGAGAACAGGCAGGAGCTAAGGCGAGGGCAGGCAGGAGCCAGAGAGATAGCAGGCCAGAGCCAGAGCGAGAGCAGGCCGGAGCCAGGACGAGGGCAGGCCAGAGCCAGTGCAAGAGCAGGCCGGAGACAAGGAGAGAACAGGCAAGAGCCAGAGCCAAAGCAAGCAAGAGCAAGGGCGAGAGCAGGCCGGAACCAGGATGAGGGCAGGCCAGAGCTAGAGCAAGAGCAGGCGGAGCCAGGGCGAGAGCAGGCCAGAGCCAAGGTGAGGGCTGGCTGGAGCCAGAGCAAGGGCAGGCCGTAGCCAGGGCGAGGGCAGGCTGGAGCCAAAGCAAGAGCAGGCCGGAGCCAAGGCGAGAGCAGGCCGTAGCCAAGGCGAGGGCAGGTCAGAGCCAGAGCGAGAGCAGGCCGGAGCCAGAGCGAGAGCAAGCCAGAGCCAGGGCGAGAGCAGGCCGGAGCCAAGGAGAGGGCAGGCCAGAGCCAGATCCAAAGCAGGCCGAAGCCAGGGCGAGGGCAGGCCAGAGTCAGAGCGGGAGCAGGCCGGAGCCAAGGCGAGGGCACGCCAGAGCCAGAGGGAGAGCAGGTCAGAGCCAGAAAGAGAGCAGACCGGAGCCAGGTCGAGGGCAGGCCAGAGCGAGAGTGGGCCAGAGCCAAGGCAAGGGCAGGCCAGTGCCAGAGCGAGAGAAGGCCGGAGTCAAGGCAAGGGCAGGCCGGAACCAGGGCGAAAACAGGCCGGACGGAGCCAGGGCGAAGCCAGAGCAAGAGCAGGCCAGAGCCAGAGTAGGCCGGAGCCAGGGCGAGGGCAGGCCAGAGCCAAAAAGAGAGCAGGCCGGAGCCAGGGCGAGGCCAGGCCAGAGCCAGAGCGAGAGCAGGCCGGAGCCAGAGCGAGAGCAGGCCGGAGCCAGAGCGAGAGCAGGCCGGAGCCAGAGCGAGAGCAGGCCGGAGCCAGGGCGAGGGCAGCCAGAGCCAGAGCAGGCCGGAGCCAGGGCAAGAGCAGGCCGGAGCCAGGGCACGAGCAGGCCAGAGCCAAGGCGAGGGAAGGCCAGAGCGAAAACAGGCCAGAGCCAGAGCGAGAGAGAGCAGGCCTGAGCCAGAGCTAGAGCAGGCTGGAGCCAGGGCGACGGCAGACCAGAGTCAGAGCGAGAGGAGGCCGGAGCCAAGGCAAGGGCAGACCAGAGCAAGAGCAGGCAAGAGCCAGAGCGAGATCAGGCCGGAGCCAGGGTAAGGGCATGCCGGAGCCAGGGCGAGGGCAGGCCAGAGCCAGGGCGAGAGCAGGCCGGAGCCAGGGCGAGAGCAGGCCGGAGCCAGGGCGAGAGCAGGCCGGAGCCAGGGCGAGGGCTGGCCCGAGCCAGAGTCAGAGCAGGCCGAAGTCAAGGCCCTCGCAAGAGCAAGAGCGAGGGCAAACCAGAGCCAGAGAGAGCTCGGGCAGGCTAGAGCCAGAGCGATAGCAGGCCTGAGCCAAGGCGAGAACATTCCTGTGCCAGGGCGAGGGCAGGCCAGAGCCAGAGCGAGAGCAGGCCGGAGCCAAAGCGAGGGAACGCCAGAGCGAGAGTAGACCAGAGCCAGGGCGAGGGCAGGCCAGAGCCAGAGCAAGAGTAGGCCAGAGCCAAGGCAAGGGCAGGTGAGACCAGAGCGAGAGAAGGCCAGAGCCAAGGCAAGGGCAGGCCAGAACCAGGGCCAGGCCAGAGCAAGAGCAGGCCAGAGCCAGAGCGAGAGTAGGCCGGAGCCAGGGCAAGGGCAGGCCAGAGCCAGAGAGAGAGCAGGCCAGAGCCAGTGCGAGGGCAGGCCAGAGCCAGAGCGAGAGCAGGCCAGAGCCAGAGCGAGAGCAGGCCGGAGCCAGGGCGAGGGCAGCCAGAGCCAGAGCAGGCCGGAGCCAGGGCAAGAGCAGGCCGGAGCCAGGGCACGAGCAGGCCAGAGCCAAGGCGAGGGAAGGCCAGAGCGAAAACAGGCCAGAGCCAAAGCGAGAGCAGTCCAGAGCCAAGGCAAGGGCAGGCCAGAGCCAGAGCGAGAGAGAGCAGGCCTGAGCCAGAGCTAGAGCAGGCTGGAGCCAGGGCGACGGCAGACCAGAGTCAGAGCGAGAGGAGGCCGGAGCCAAGGCAAGGGCAGACCAGAGCAAGAGCAGGCAAGAGCCAGAGCGAGATCAGGCCGGAGCCAGGGTAAGGGCATGCCGGAGCCAGGGCGAGGGCAGGCCAGAGCCAGGGCGAGAGCAGGCCGGAGCCAGGGCGAGAGCAGGCCGGAGCCAGGGAGAGAGCAGGCCGGAGCCAGGGCGAGGGCTGGCCCGAGCCAGAGTCAGAGCAGGCCGAAGTCAAGGCCCTCGCAAGAGCAAGAGCGAGGGCAAACCAGAGCCAGAGAGAGCTCGGGCAGGCTAGAGCCAGAGCGATAGCAGGCCTGAGCCAAGGCGAGAACATTCCTGTGCCAGGGCGAGGGCAGGCCAGAGCCAGAGCGAGAGCAGGCCGGAGCCAAAGCGAGGGAACGCCAGAGCGAGAGTAGACCAGAGCCAGGGCGAGGGCAGGCCAGAGCCAGAGCAAGAGTAGGCCAGAGCCAAGGCAAGGGCAGGTGAGACCAGAGCGAGAGAAGGCCAGAGCCAAGGCAAGGGCAGGCCAGAACCAGGGCCAGGCCAGAGCAAGAGCAGGCCAGAGCCAGAGCGAGAGTAGGCCGGAGCCAGGGCAAGGGCAGGCCAGAGCCAGAGAGAGAGCAGGCCAGAGCCAGTGCGAGGGCAGGCCAGAGCCAGAGCGAGAGCAGGCCGGAGCCAGAGCGAGAGCAGGCCGGAGCCAGGGCGAGGGCAGCCAGAGCCAGAGCAGGCCGGAGCCAGGGCAAGAGCAGGCCGGAGCCAGGGCACGAGCAGGCCAGAGCCAAGGCGAGGGAAGGCCAGAGCGAAAACAGGCCAGAGCCAAAGCGAGAGCAGTCCAGAGCCAAGGCAAGGGCAGGCCAGAGCCAGAGCGAGAGAGAGCAGGCCTGAGCCAGAGCTAGAGCAGGCTGGAGCCAGGGCGACGGCAGACCAGAGTCAGAGCGAGAGGAGGCCGGAGCCAAGGCAAGGGCAGACCAGAGCAAGAGCAGGCAAGAGCCAGAGCGAGATCAGGCCGGAGCCAGGGTAAGGGCATGCCGGAGCCAGGGCGAGGGCAGGCCAGAGCCAGGGCGAGAGCAGGCCGGAGCCAGGGCGAGAGCAGGCCGGAGCCAGGGAGAGAGCAGGCCGGAGCCAGGGCGAGGGCTGGCCCGAGCCAGAGTCAGAGCAGGCCGAAGTCAAGGCCCTCGCAAGAGCAAGAGCGAGGGCAAACCAGAGCCAGAGAGAGCTCGGGCAGGCTAGAGCCAGAGCGATAGCAGGCCTGAGCCAAGGCGAGAACATTCCTGTGCCAGGGCGAGGGCAGGCCAGAGCCAGAGCGAGAGCAGGCCGGAGCCAAAGCGAGGGAACGCCAGAGCGAGAGTAGACCAGAGCCAGGGCGAGGGCAGGCCAGAGCCAGAGCAAGAGTAGGCCAGAGCCAAGGCAAGGGCAGGTGAGACCAGAGCGAGAGAAGGCCAGAGCCAAGGCAAGGGCAGGCCAGAACCAGGGCCAGGCCAGAGCAAGAGCAGGCCAGAGCCAGAGCGAGAGTAGGCCGGAGCCAGGGCAAGGGCAGGCCAGAGCCAGAGAGAGAGCAGGCCAGAGCCAGTGCGAGGGCAGGCCAGAGCCAGAGCGAGAGCATGCCGGAGCCAGGGCAAGAGCAGGCCGGAGCCAAGGCGAGGGCAGGACAGAGCCAGAGCGAGAGCAGGCCAGAGCCAAGGCAAGGGCAGGTCGGAGCCAGGGCGAGAGCAGGCAAGAGCCAGGGCAAGAGTAGGCAAGAGCCAATGCGAGGGCTGGCCGGAGCCAGAGCAAGGGCAGGCCGGAGTCAGGGCGAGGGCAGGCAGGAGCCAGAGTGAGGGCAGGCAGGAGCCAGAGCGAGAGCAGGCTGGAGCCAAGGCGAGAGCAAGCCGGAGCCAAGGTGAGGGTAGGCCAGAGCCAGGGCGAGGGCAGGTCAGAGTCAGAGCGAGAGCAGGCCGGAGCTCAGGCAAGGGCAGGCCAGAGCCAGAGAGAGAGCAGGCCGGAGCCGCATGGGCAGGCCAGAGCCAGAGAGAGAGCAGGCCGGAGCCAGGGCGAGGGCAGGCCAGAGCCAGAGAAGGTAGGAGGCAGGGCGAGAGCAGGCCAGAGCCAATGCGAGAGCTGGCCGGAGCCAGAGCAAGGGCAGGCCGGAGTCAGGGCGAGGGCAGGCTGTAGCCAGAGCGAGAGCAAGCCGGAGCCAAGGCGAGAGCAGGCCGGAGTCAAGGCGAGGGTAGGCCACAGCCAAGGCAAGGGCAAGCCGGAGCGAGAGTAGGCCGGAGCCAGAGCGAGGGCAGGCCAGGGCCAGAGCGAGAGCAGGCCAGAGCCACAGCAAGGGCAGGCCGGAACCAGAGAGAGAGCAGGTAGGAGCCAAGGCGAGGGCAGGCCGGAGCCAGAGAGATAGCAGGCCGGAGCCAAGGCGAGAGCAGGCCGGACGGAGCAAAGGCGAGAGCAGGCCGGACCCAGGGCGAGAGCAGGACAGAGCGAGAGCAGGCCGGAACCAAGGCGAGGGCAGGCCGGAGCCAGTGCGAGAGCAGGCTGGAGCCAAGGAGAGGACAGGCCAGAGCCAGAGCGAGGGCAAGCAAGAGACAGGGCGAGAGCAGGCCGGAGCCAAGGCAAAGGCAGGCCAGAGCGAGAGCAGGCTGGAGCCAGGGCGAGAGGAGGCCGGAGCCATGGCGAGGGCTGGCCAGAGGCAGAGCGATGGCAGGCCGGAGCCAGGGCGAGGGCAGGCCAGAGCCAGAGCCAGAGTAGGACGGAGCCAGGGCGATGGCAGGCTGGAGCCAGAGCGATATAGCACACTGGAGCCAAGGCGAGGGCAGGCCAGAGCCAAAGCGAGGGCAGGCCGGAGCCAGAGCAAGAGCAGGCCGGAGTCAAGTTGAGGGCAGGCCAGATAGAGAGCAGGCATGAGCCAAGGTAAGGGCAGGCTGGAACCAGAGCGAGAGCAGGCCGGTGCCAAGGCTCTAGGTCGTATCCAGGGCGAGAACAGGCAGGAGCTAAGGCGAGGGCAGGCAGGAGCCAGAGAGATAGCAGGCCAGAGCCAGAGCGAGAGCAGGCCGGAGCCAGGACGAGGGCAGGCCAGAGCCAGTGCAAGAGCAGGCCGGAGACAAGGAGAGAACAGGCAAGAGCCAGAGCCAAAGCAAGCAAGAGCAAGGGCGAGAGCAGGCCGGAACCAGGATGAGGGCAGGCCAGAGCTAGAGCAAGAGCAGGCGGAGCCAGGGCGAGAGCAGGCCAGAGCCAAGGTGAGGGCTGGCTGGAGCCAGAGCAAGGGCAGGCCGTAGCCAGGGCGAGGGCAGGCTGGAGCCAAAGCAAGAGCAGGCCGGAGCCAAGGCGAGAGCAGGCCATAGCCAAGGCGAGGGCAGGTCAGAGCCAGAGCGAGAGCAGGCCGGAGCCAGAGCGAGAGCAAGCCAGAGCCAGGGCGAGAGCAGGCCGGAGCCAAGGAGAGGGCAGGCCAGAGCCAGATCCAAAGCAGGCCGAAGCCAGGGCGAGGGCAGGCCAGAGTCAGAGCGGGAGCAGGCCGGAGCCAAGGCGAGGGCACGCCAGAGCCAGAGCGAGAGCAGGCCAGAGCCAGAAAGAGAGCAGACCGGAGCCAGGTCGAGGGCAGGCCAGAGCGAGAGTGGGCCAGAGCCAAGGCAAGGGCAGGCCAGTGCCAGAGCGAGAGAAGGCCGGAGTCAAGGCAAGGGCAGGCCGGAACCAGGGCGAAAACAGGCCGGACGGAGCCAGGGCGAAGCCAGAGCCAGAGCAAGAGCAGGCCAGAGCCAGAGTAGGCCGGAGCCAGGGCGAGGGCAGGCCAGAGCCAAAAAGAGAGCAGGCCGGAGCCAGGGCGAGGGCAGGCCAGAGCCAGAGCGAGAGCAGGCCGGAGCCAGAGCGAGAGCAGGCCAGAGCAGGCCGGAGCCAGGGCAAGAGCAGGCCGGAGCCAGGGCACGAGCAGGCCAGAGCCAAGGCGAGGGAAGGCCAGAGCGAAAACAGGCCAGAGCCAAAGCGAGAGCAGTCCAGAGCCAAGGCAAGGGCAGGCCAGAGCCAGAGCGAGAGAGAGCAGGCCTGAGCCAGAGCTAGAGCAGGCTGGAGCCAGGGCGACGGCAGACCAGAGTCAGAGCGAGAGGAGGCCGGAGCCAAGGCGAGGGCAGACCAGAGCAAGAGCAGGCAAGAGCCAGAGCGAGATCAGGCCGGAGCCAGGGTAAGGGCATGCCGGAGCCAGGGCGAGGGCAGGCCGGAGCCAGGGCGAGAGCAGGCCGGAGCCAAGGTGAGGGCATGCCGGAGTTAGAGCAGGAGCTGGCCGGAGCCAAGGTGAGGGCTGCCCAGAGCCAGAGCAAGGGCAGGCCGGAGCCAGGGCGAGGGCAGGCCGGAGCCAGAGCGAGAGCAGGCCGGAGCCAAGGCGAGAGCAGGCCGGAGCCAAGGCGAGGGCAGACCAGAGTCAGAGCGAGAGCAGGCCGGAGCCAAGGAGAGGGCAGGCCGGACGGAGCCAAGGAGAGGGCAGGCCGGAGCCAAGGAGAGGGCAGGTCAGAGGCAGAACCAGGGCAGGCCAGAGCCAGAGCGAGAGCAGGCCGGAGACAAGGCGAGGGCAGGCCGAAGCCAGGGCGAGAGCAGTCCGAAGCTAGAGCGAGAGCAGGCCGGAGCCAAGGCTAGAGCAGGGCCGGAGCCAAGGCGAGGGTAGGCCAGAGGCAGAGCCAGGGCAGGCCAGCGCCAGAGCGAGAGCAGGCCGGAGCCAGGGCAAGGGCAGGCCAGAGCCAGAGAGAGAGCAGGCAGGAGCCAGGGCGAGGGCAGGCCAGAGCGAGAGCAGGCCGGAGCCAAGGCGAGGGCAGGCCAGAGCGAGAACAGGCCGGAGCCAAGGCGAGGGCAGGCCAGAGCCAGAGCGAGAGCAGGTCGGAGCCAAGGCGAGGGCAGGCCAGAGTGAGAGCAGGCCGGAGCCAAGTCGAGGGCAGGCCAGAGCCAGAGCGAGGGCAGGCCAGAGCCGGGGTGGGGGAAGGCAAGAGTCAGAGCAGGCTGGAACCAGGGCGAGGGCAGGCCAGAGCCAGAGCAGGCCAGAGCCTGGGCGAGGGCAGGCCAGAGCCAGAGCAGGCCAGAGCCTGGGCGAGGGCAGGCCAGAGCCAGAGTGAGAGCAGGCCGGAGCCAGGGCGAGGGCAGGCCGGAGCCAGAGAGAGAGCAAGCCGGAGCCAGAGCGAGAACAGGCCGGAGCCAGGGCGAGGGCAGGCCGGAGCCAGGGCGAGGGCAGGCCGGAGCCAAGGTGAGGGCAGGCCAGAGCCAGAGCGAGAGCAGGCCAGAGCCAGAACGAGAGCAGGCCGGAGCCAGGGCGAGGGCAGGCCGGAGCCAGAGCGAGGGCAGGCCAGAGCCAAAACGAGAGCAGGCCAGATTCAGGGCGAGAGCAGGCCGAAGCCAAGGCAAGGGCAGGCCAGAGCGAGAGCAGGCTGGAGCCAGAGCGAGAGCAGGCCGGAGCCAAGGCGAGGGCAGGCCAGAGCCAAAACGAGAGCAGGCCAGATTCAGGGCGAGAGCAGGCCGAAGCCAAGGCAAGGGCAGGCCAGAGCCAGAGCCAGAGCAGGCCGGAGCCAGAGCGAGAGCAGGCCAGAGCCAAGGCGAGAGTAAGCCAGAGCCAGTACGAGAGAAGGCCAGAGTCAGAGAAAGAGCAGGACAGAGCCAGGGCAAGGGCAGGCCAGAGCCAGAGCGAGGGCAGGCCGGAGCCAGGATATTTCAAAGCAAGCAGACCTCTAATATGGGCCATAGAAGTATGTATAGATTTACATTTCTATAACCTTTATGCCCATATTAGAGGTCTGATAAGTCCTAGGGGGTGACAGATTCCCTTTAAAGCTTGTGTCGTGGTTGGCCTCTAGCCCGGTGTCTCATGTGTTGGGTTTGCCCACTCCGGGTCCTCCTGAAGGAAGAAGTAGGATTTCTCTTTTTATTTTGTGCTTTTGGCTTCTTGGCCAGTGATAGGGGCGGATCTGATCCTCTCAGGCCAAGCCCAACCCTAACCCTAACCCTACCACAACCCTAACCCTAGAGTTTATATTTTACGCCGTTTAGACAACTTTATTCTTCGAGTCAGTGTGTTTACAGCGATATCAGAATCATATCGGGTTTTTATGATTGACAGCTGTCACACACTAAAAGACGCATTTTTTGTAAAATCTAGTTTTGCATCGCTATATTTTGAGACCTATAATTTTTCCATATTTTGGTCGACAGAGTCATGTGACATCTTGATTTTTGCGGGATGAGTTGACGTTTTTATTGGTGCCATTTTCAGGCACGTGACATATTTTGATCACTCTCTATTCCGATTTTTGGGAGGCAGAATAAACAAAAACCAACAATTCAGGAATTGTTTTTTTTTTTTTTTATGCTGTTCCGCGTGTGGTAAAATTGATAAGGTAGCTTTATTCTTTGGGTCAGTACGTTTACATTGGTACCACATTTATATCGATTTTCTATGTTTTGGCGCTTTTACACAATAAAAGCTATTTTATAGAAAAAATAATTTTTTTGCATCGCTTTATTCTGAGAGCTATAACTTTTTTATTTTTAGGCTGATGGAGCTGTATGGCGGCTTGTTTTTTGCGGGACAAGATGACGTTTTCAGTGGTATCATTATTATTTATATTCGTCTTTTTGATTGCGTGTTATTCCATTTTTTGTTTGGCGGTATGATGATAAAGCATTGTTTTTTGCTTCATTTTTTTTTTACCATGTTCACTGAAGGGGCTAACTAGTGGGACAATTTTATAGGTCAGGTCATTCCGGACACGGCGATACCAAATATGTGTACTTTTATTGTTTTTTTTTCATAATAATATTTATTGATGGGTACATTATATTTTTATTTTTGGTGGATTATTTTTTTTTTCTTCACTTTCTGACACTTTTTTTACTTTTGTTCTTTGTCCCACTACGGGACTTTCACTTTTTTTATTCTGATCGCCTGTATAGCATAGGGATGGAGCACCAGCCCTGTGCTATACAGGCTGTCAGCGCTGCAAATGCAGAAGATACTTTGGTCATACACTGCGCATGCCAAAATATCTTCTTGCTGTCTGGTGACCCAGATGTTGTCATGACGACATCGGGTCGTCATGGAAACATCCAGGAAGCCGCGGCAGACATCGCTGGACGCCGGCAGGAGAGGTGAGTATCCCGATCACCTCCCCTTGCCCCCGCAATGCTGCGATCGACTCAGCTGCGACAATCGGCTGACACCCGGCGGCGATCGCGCCCGCACAGCCTGTGTGCGGGCGCGATCGCAAAGACGTACTAATACGTATCAGGCTCTTAAGTTCCATGGCGCAGATACGTATTAGTACGTCTTGAGCTTTAAAGGGGTTAAACTACAACGCCAATGTCAGCCCCTAATTCAATAGGAACCAAAGATCTGAGAACAGAGAATGATAATAAAATAATTTGTCCACATAAATGACAAAACTACCCAAAAATGGAGCCCCATAAAGATGTCCCAACTTGACATCCCCCACCCACCTATCGTCAGCAATTTCTCATTTAGACAAGGGGTTGTCCTGAAAATGTCTTATTACAGAGTGTTCCCGGCAATCCATGATAAATCCGGTGGATACATTATAAGTATACCAAAGCTTAAAAGTAAAGAGCTACTTACCTGGACTCGTTCTCTCTCAGCTGTCAGGTTATAGTGACACAAGATGGCAGCAGTGTAGAAATTTATACATTCTATTCCAATTGTGATGTCTATGATGTCATGTGCCTTGTGATGTCATAATAGCTATCACTGTCATTTCAAATTTACAACCGCAAGAAAAAGTTGATTTCATGGTTTAAGAAAAAATATGGTGGGTAATTGCAGCCTGTGATTATTTTACATATTGTTATTAATATTTGTCATGTCCTTCACTGCTGCCTCCTGCACTGCTTTTTATATACTGTTTATTTTAATAATGGACAATTCACAAGCCCTGCATGTAGAATATATAGTTAATGGCCTCTGTTGAATGACTAGATGCCTATTAGAGCAATAAGATATACTCTATGTCTACAATCTTTTGGCTGAGTCTAAGGGCTCATACTCATCTGCGTTTAAATCACACGAGTGCAATCTGATAAAAAAAAATTGGATTGCACTCTGACTCCTGTTATTGAATGATTATGTGTTCATCTGTGATTTTTTTTTCCAGCTCGGATCGAACTGAGAAAAAAAAATCACAGCATGCTGCAAGTGGCTGCATATATCAGATGAGACTCGCCAATGCAAGTCAATGTGTGCGAGAAAAAAAAAGCACAGCAAACGGACCATGCTTATGCCATCCATATAGCGTCCATATAATACGCATCTATGTAACACCTTTCAGTGACTGTGGCGGCATCTCAGCACACAAATACTGTATCTCAGATCTTTGTCTGGCCTGGTCTTCTGTGTTTTGGCCATCATGCCAACAAGACAAGGGTGATTGGGGCAAGAGACATGCTGGTGAGGGGGTTGTTGGCTGCCGTGATGCTGGTAATGGAGGTGGCTGCCAAGATGCTGGCACTGGAGGTGGCTGCCGTGATTGTGCCACTGTAGTTGGTGGTGGTTGCTGTGATGCTGTGACTGGAGGTGGTGGTGATGGCTGCTGTGATGCTGGTACTGGAGGTGGTGGTGATTGCAGTGATGCTGGCACTGGAGGTGGTGGCTGCCGTGATGGTGGGTCTGCTGAGTGCCCTTCTTGGGGGGTCTAATGACCGGGTTTTGTTGTCCTCAGAAAGTTGCCACCTTTCAAGGAATTAAAAGATGGCCATCGGTGAATTTGGTGGTGCAGCGGCAGACGAAACAATTTGGAGGGCAGCCCTGGTCTGCAGCCTCAATAAAAAGGGAACGTGCCTGAAATAACGGGCCAGGCTTAGACAAAAACTCTCATCATCATCACTCACAGGTATTCCCATGTCACGTACGCCAGTGATGGTGGGGCGGTAGCGATGCTGGCTTATTGGTGCATGAGGGGAGGTGTCGAGGGGCTGTGGTGTACTGGTGCTCTCCGCAGGCTCTTCTTCTTTCTGGCCCCCAGCTCCGGCCTCCATTTCAGATTCCTCTCTGGCTTCCAGCACCTCCGAGCTACAGGTATTTCCCTTTTTGGTCCAGTCAGATCTGTAAGGTCAGGGATGACAGAGAAAAAAGCATTTTTAATATGCAAAATAATAATCAAACCATTACAACAACGGGTGAAAATCTAGGACTAGGGTCAAAAACTGGAGCCGGTCATAATATAGGTATGGCCTTTCTTTTTAAGAGCCACATCACCACTCTTCCTACCCTGTTGTCGCTCGCGGCGGCACTGGTCCCGGCAACTGCTCCATAATCTTGTCACTACACCCACTGGAAAGAAAAGTGGAAGAGATTATATACAATTTTTATAGGTAAAGGATGCTGTATGTAATAACATGTATAGTGTGTATTCTAATATCACTGCTAGCAGGGGCTGGCTGGCAAATTTTAGCCTGGGGGCAAGCACACAGCAGTCGTCCATGAGTAGCGGCCCATCCTTAAAGGTCGTTTTCCCACAAACAATAGTAGATTTTAATCAATAGGTCTTGGAGTAATAATTATTTCCACAATTGGATGTGATATAATAATGTCCCTGTGCTGAGATAATCTTATAAATGTGCCCCTGCTGTGTACTGTGTAATGGCTGTGTCTGACCGTGCAGGAACATGGTCTGATCATACCACATCTCCTGGGCAGGGGGGAGAAAAAGAGGATACAGGCAGGATAGCAGGGGATCACAGAGGATTCTTTTTGTGAGTAAAACATTTCAATGCCTGTTTTTAAACAATATTTTAGCTCAAAGAAAGACTCAGCTGTGATCCCCTGCTGTAATGTATATATACTCTCTTTATATATAGATGATTAGCGTGCACACAGTCTGTAGGTCAAGGTGCAGGTACACGGGATGTGGAATCCCCAGAATCGGCGTAGATTAAATCACCGCACATTCTAGTTTCATGACACAAACTAAAGTCTATTTGAAGACATGCAATAAGACACATTTAAGGTGCAGGGAATAATGCAACAGTAAATGAACGTTTTGACCCATCGTTTGCATCTTGAAACTAGAGTGTGCAGTGATTTAATCGATGCTATATACTCTTTTGCTTCCTCCCCTGCCCAGTAGCTGTGGTATGATCAGACCATGTTCCTGCACAGTCAGACACAGCCATTACACAGTACACAGCAGGGGCACATTTATAACATTATCTCAGCACAGGGACATTTTATTTAAACACGTCCAATTGTGGAAGTTATTATTATTCCAAGATCTATTGATTAAAATATACTTTTGTTCGCAGAAAACCCCTTCAACATGTTTATTACCAGCTGCTTCATAGGCTATATTCACACAAACGTATTGTCTAAGTGCTGCCCGTGGAGAAAAATGACAGCACTTGGTCCAGTTCAGGTGAGCATTTAAAACTGGTAATACATAAGCATAATATGTACAATGTCTGACCACTACAACACGGATTTAGGTTGTTAGAGGTGTAATGCAAGTAATCCAAGGTACGCTGTGCTTTTCTACACTCCTAAACAGAGTAAGGCTAAGTGCCCACAATGCAGAAATGCTGAGAATTTTTCCAGAGCGTTTCTGCATCTCCCTGGCAGAAAAAACGCATGCGGATTCTATGAGTTTTCCTGCCAGGGACAAGCAGAAGTGAAGCGCTCTTCACATGCATTTCCGCATGCGGGTTGTCAAGAGCTTTGCAAGCGATTTTAGCATCACTTGGAAAGTGCTGGAGAACTTGGTCACACTATATAAATCCATGCAACCGGTATGGATTTATATAGTGTGACCGTAAAAGAATGGTAAAAAATAAATATTATACTTACCTTCTGACGGCCCCTGGTCTCCTTATCCGATGCGTCCGGTCTTCCCGGTGTCTCACGGTTGTGTAAAAGGACCTGCCATGACGTCATTTAGTCATGTGACGGGTCAAGCGACCGTCGACGTCAGCGGTCGCGTGACCTGTCACATGACTAAATGACGTCATGGCAGCTCCTTTTAGACCATCATGAGCTGCCAGGAAGCCAGGACGCATCGCTATGGAGACCGGGGGCCATCAGAAGGTAAGTATAATGTATATTTTTTATTTTAATTCTTTTTTTTTACAGGTACTATGGTACCCGGGTCTGGAGGAGAGTCTCTTCTTCTCCAAATCCGGGTACCATCCGCACATTGAATCGCTAAATATCCGCATGTGCACATGTAGTCATGCGGATATTATGCAATTCCATGCAAGTCAATGGCGGCGAAAACGCTGCGATTACACAAAATAATTGGTAGTGTGGCGGATTTTTACGCAATGATAATCCGCAGCGGAAATTTCCGCAGCATGTGCACAGCAGATGCGGATTATCATTGGGGAACATAGCAGACCTTCTACCAAGCGTTTTTTAAGCGTTTCTGCAGCGGAATTGCCGTTGCGGAAACGCTTAAAAAACGCATAGTGGGCACACAGCCTAAAAGGTGGCCACACATAAGCACAGGTCTGCCAGATAGATACCTAGGAATTATTATTTTGTGTATTATTTCCTACATACTTGATCGAGCAAGTCATTAATGTAAAAGTCAACTCCACATTATAGTATATGATGTACGAGTCACTAATTATCACGTGTGTCCCATCTGATGTCTGTGCACACAGTGAACATATTATACCACATACAATACAATATACATAGGAGAATATATGACTGATATATAGAGATGAGCAACTTCATTTGCAGGATCCTGATCCAATGGTCAGATGAATATTCAGTGGCTGCTGGATAGGAGCCCTGACAGCCTCCTACCTGACACCATTCTCTTTCTCTTCCTTTGATTTGTAGCCAGGCACAATGTCATGTATGTGTCACGCCAAAAAGATGACATCATGCAAAGACTATAATCAAAAGAGGAGTCAGAGATGCCGGCAGGCGGGAGGAGGCTCGCGGGACTCTGGTCTGGTGGCCACAGACTACTGACGGGACTGTTTGACCAGTGTCCTGCGAATCAATTCGCTCATCTGTACTGGAATAAGATATATTATGACTACATACATCAGATATTACATACAGAATAGCATGTGACAGTTATATACCACACTATGAGCACAGACATCAGATATTACACCAGTGACATATTATCCTCTGTATAACATTGGATGCCTGTATCAAAGTCCATCACATCCAGTATACAGCATAATATGTGATGGTAAGCGATATACTGGGATACAGACATCACATATTCATACCTCTCAACTTTTGAAGAACAGAAAGGGGGACAGAAAGAGGCTATGCGCGGCAAATTTTGGCCTCGCCCCTGGTCACACCCCAATCCACGCCCATTTACCATTATCTTTCTCGCTCGGCAGGAGGAGTTGTCAGAGGGGCGCTGGTAGTGAGGGAAATTCAGCAGACGGCCGAGACTGCAAGGCCCAGACCCAAATCCAGGACTGTCCACTGTATCCAGGGCAGCTGGGACTAGAGATGAGCAGATGGAATCCGGGGCCTCCAGTCGGGGGTCCGGGTCAGTGCTACCTGGCGGCTGGACTGGAGGCCATGAGTCTCTTATCTTCCGGGGCAGTGCGGCCTCATCTGTGAGTCCTGCTCATCTCTTGTTGGGACCTGAGGGTTATTTTTTGTTCCCTCATTCACAGTCGGAGCCGCCAGAACTTTCTCATCTTTATGTAGATTCATTATAGGACATCTGGCTTTCTTGTGGTGGCTCTTACTGTATATTGGGGGCTATGCGAGGGCTCATACTGTAGGTAGGGGTGGTGTGTGCTAATACTGTATGTACGGGGTTGTGTGGCGGCTCATACTGTATAAAGGGGGATGTCAGCATACTTAAATCTGCTCAATATTAAGTGATAATATAAATATACAAAAAATATATAATTAATATGATAATATTAATATTGAGCTGAATTAATTTGAACCTATTGGTTCGGGCTCCACAACAGTCACGGTCTCTCACGTGGCCCCTTGGGAAAATTAATCTCCCACCCCTGCCTATTTCAAAGCGCTATGTTAAACATCACACAGACATCATACACACAGCGGGCACAACCATCACACAGACATCATACACACAGCGGGCACAACCATCACACAGACATCATACACACAGCGGGCACAACCATCACACAGACATCATACACACAGCGGGCACAACCATCACACAGACATCATACACACAGCGGGCACAACCATCACACAGACATCATACACACAGGGGGCACAACCATCACACGGACATCATACACACAGCGGGCACAACCATCACACGGACATCATACACACAGCGGGCACAACCATCACACGGACATCATACACACAGCGGGCACAACCATCACACGGACATCATACACACAGCGGGCACAACCATCACACGGACATCATACACACAGCGGGCACAACCATCACACGGACATCATACACACAGCGGGCACAACCATCACACGGACATCATACACACAGCGGGAACAACCATCACACAGACATCATACACACAGCGGGCACAACCATCCCACAGACATCATACACACAGCGGGCACAACCATCCCACAGACATCATACACACAGCGGGAACAACCATCCCACAGACATCATACACACAGCGGGCACAACCATCCCACAGACATCATACACACAGCGGGCACAACCATCCCACAGACATCATACACACAGCGGGCACAACCATCACACAGACATCATACACACAACGGGCACAACCATCCCACACACATCATACACACAGCGGGCACAACCATCACACAGACATCATACACACAGCGGGCACAACCATCACACAGACATCATACACACAGCGGGCACAACCATCACACAGACATCATACACACAGCGGGCACAACCATCACACAGACCTCATACACACAGCGGGCACAACCATCACACAGACCTCATACACACAGCGGGCACAACCATCCCACAGACCTCATACACACAGCGGGCACAACCATCCCACAGACCTCATACACACAGCGGGCACAACCATCCCACAGACCTCATACACACAGCGGGCACAACCATCACACAGACATCATACACACAGCGGGCACAACCATCACACGGACATCATACACACAGCGGGCACAACCATCACACGGACATCATACACACAGCGGGCACAACCATCACACGGACATCATACACACAGCGGGCACAACCATCACACGGACATCATACACACAGCGGGCACAACCATCACACGGACATCATACACACAGCGGGCACAACCATCACACGGACATCACACACACAGCGGGCACAACCATCACACAGACATCATACACACAGCAGGCACAACCATCACACAGACATCATACACACAGCGGGCACAACCATCACACAGACATCATACACACATCATACACACAGCAGGCATGCCATCACACGGACATCATACACACAACGGGGCACAACCATCATACACACACATCATACACACAGCGGGCACAACCATCACACGGACATCATACACACAGCGGGCACAACCATCACACGGACATCATACACACAGCGGGCACAACCATCACACGGACATCATACACACAGCGGGCACAACCATCACACGGACATCATACACACAGCGGGCACAACCATCACACGGACATCATACACACAGCGGGAACAACCATCACACAGACATCATACACACAGCGGGAACAACCATCACACAGACATCATACACACAGCGGGCACAACCATCCCACAGACATCATACACACAGCGGGCACAACCATCCCACAGACATCATACACACAGCGGGCACAACCATCCCACAGACATCATACACACAGCGGGCACAACCATCACACAGACATCATACACACAGCGGGCACAACCATCACACAGACATCATACACACAGCGGGCACAACCATCACACAGACATCATACACACAACGGGCACAACCATCCCACACACATCATACACACAGCGGGCACAACCATCACACAGACATCATACACACAGCGGGCACAACCATCACACAGACCTCATACACACAGCGGGCACAACCATCACACAGACCTCATACACACAGCGGGCACAACCATCACACAGACCTCATACACACAGCGGGCACAACCATCACACAGACCTCATACACACAGCGGGCACAACCATCACACAGACCTCATACACACAGCGGGCACAACCATCACACAGACCTCATACACACAGCGGGCACAACCATCACACAGACATCATACACACAGCGGGCACAACCATCACACACACAGCGGGCACAACCATCCCACAGACCTCATACACACAGCGGGCACAACCATCCCACAGACCTCATACACACAGCGGGCACAACCATCCCACAGACCTCATACACACAGCGGGCACAACCATCCCACAGACCTCATACACACAGCGGGCACAACCATCCCACAGACCTCATACACACAGCGGGCACAACCATCACACAGACATCATACACACAGCGGGCACAACCATCACACAGACCTCATACACACAGCGGGCACAACCATCACACAGACATCATACACACAGCGGGCACAACCATCACACGGACATGATACACACAGCGGGCACGCCATCACACAGACATCAGACACACAATGGGCACAACCATCACACGGACATCATACACACAGCGGGCACAACCATCACACGGACATCATACACACAGCGGGCACAACCATCACACGGACATCATACACACAGCGGGCACAACCATCACACGGACATCATACACACAGCGGGCACAACCATCACACAGACATCACACACACAGCGGGCACAACCATCACACAGACATCATACACACAGCAGGCACAACCATCACACAGACATCATACACACAGCGGGCACAACCATCACACAGACATCATACACACAGCGGGCACAACCATCACACAGACATCATACACACATCATACACACAGCAGGCATGCCATCACACGGACATCATACACACAACGGGGCACAACCATCATACACACACATCATACACACAGCGGGCACAACCATCACACAGACATCATACACACAATGGGGCACAACCATCACACAGACATCATACACACAGCGGACACAAACATCACACAGACATCATACACACAGCGGGCACAACCATCACACAGACATCATACACACAGCGGGCACAACCATCACACAGACATCATACACACAGCGGGCACAACCATCACACAGACATCATACACACAACGGGGCACAACCATCATACAGACATCATCCACACAGCGGGCACAACCATCACACAGACATCATACACACAGCGGGCACAACCATCACACGGACATCATACACACAGCGGGCACAACCATCACACGGACATCATCATACACAGAGCGGGCACAACCATCACACAGACATCATACACACAGCGGGCACAACCATCACACGGACATCATACACACAGCGGGCACAACCATCACACAGACATCATACAGACAGCGGGCACAACCATCACACAGACATCATACAGACAGCGGGCACAACCATCACACAGACATCACACACACAGCGGGCACAACCATCACACAGACATCACACACACAGCGGGCACAACCATCACACAGACATCATACACACAGCGGGCACAACCATCACACAGATATCATACACACAGCGGACACAACCATCACACAGACATCACACACACAGCGGGCACAACCATCACACGGACATCATACACACAGCGGGCACAACCATCACGCAGACATCATACACACAGCAAGCACAACCATCACACGGACATCATACACACAGCGGGCACAACCATCACACAGACATCAAACACACAGCGAGCACAACCATCACACGCACATCATACACACAGCGGGCACAACCATCACACAGACATCATACACACAGCGGGCACAACCATCACACAGACATCATACACACAGCGGGCACAACCATCACACAGACATCATACAGACAGCGGGCACAACCATCACACACACAGCGGGCACAACCATCACACGGACATCATACACACAGCGGGCACAACCATCATACAGACATCATACACACAGCGGGCACAACCATCACACAGACATCATACACACAGCGGGCACAACCATCACACAGACATCATACACAGAGCGGGCACAACATGACATGTATATATTCCCTTCTTCTCCATCATGTCTCCAGTGGCAGTGGTGGGGCCTGGTGTTTGCAATCAGCAGCAGAGTATGGGCTGTACGCAGGAGAGCTGTCAGCCCTGCAGTGTCCCTAAATCCCCTTCCCATCCCCCCTAGTCCCGACTGCAGAGCTGCTGGTGACATTGCATGAGCCCCCTCCCATCCTGTAATAACAGCAGCCACAGATGGGAGAGGCTGCGGGTCTCCCCCTCACCTCAGGACCGCACCTTGTTGTCATGTCCTCCGCAGACTTGGCCCCGCCCCCTGACCCCTCACCTCCTCATGCTGTGCGGTCTCTGCACAGTAGAATTCCTCTGCCCTGATGCCGGGGAGGAGCAGAGAGCGGGAGGCGGAGCTACAAGGGGTCACACACAGCATGGAAAGCCTGCGTGTCTGGAGGAAAAGCCCAGTGCCCAGCAGCGCCCCTGCCGGGAGAAGAGCTGAGCCGGGCCGGGACTGAGCCCTCAAATCGGGACAGGCCCAGGGAATAGGGGAGGCTTGTTAGCTCTGGATATTATACCCGCCTCCTATTATCCTGTATATAATATGGGATGTCTGGGCCTATAGTATATATATTATACCACCTACAGGCTAATATGTAACTAGTGCACATTACACCTTGAGTACAGCCATTAGATATTACACCAGTCACTTCTTCTCCTCTGCACCATCTGATGTCTGTGCACAGTATATGACATCCAGTATACAGGAGAATATGTGATGGGATATAGGACATACTGTTATACAGACATCAGATGCTATATACTGGATAATAAATGATGGTATATATCAGGGGTGGGCAATTCATTTTCCAGAGGGGCCACATGAGAGAACGTAACTGTTGTGGGGGCCTGAACCAATAGGCTGAAAGGCTGAAATTAGTTCTGCTCAATATTAATATTAACTACAATTAATATAAAATAATATTTATATCACTTAATATTGAGCAGAATTAAGTATGCCAACATCCCCCTATATACCGTATGAGCCCACACACAGCCCCCCTATATACCGTATGAGCCCACACACAGCCTCCCTATATACCATATGAGCACACACACAGCCTCCCTATATACCATATGAGCACACACACAGCCCCCTGTATACAGTATGAGCCCACACACATCCCCCTATATACCATATGAGCACACACACAGCCCCCTGTATACAGTATGAGCCCACACACAGCCCCCCTATATACCGTATGAGCCCACACACAGCCTCCCTATATACCGTATGAGCCCACACACAGCCTCCCTATATACCATATGAGCACACACACAGCCCCCTGTATACAGTATGAGCCCACACACATCCCCCTATATACCATATGAGCACACACACAGCCCCCTGTATACAGTATGAGCCCCCACACAGCTCCCCTATATACCATATGAGCACACACACAGCCCCCTGTATACAGTATGAGCCCCCACACAGCCCCCCTATATACCATATGAGCACACACACAGCCCCCTGTATACAGTATGAGCCCACACACAGCCCCCCTATATACCATATGAGCACACACATAGCCCCCTGTATACAGTATGAGCCCCCACACAGCCCCCCTATATACCATATGAGCACACACACAGCCCCCCTATATACCATATGAGCACACACACAGCCCCCTGTATACAGTATGAGCCCACACACAGCCCCCCTATATACCATATGAGCACACACACAGCCCCCTGTATACAGTATGAGCCCACACACATCCCCCTATATACCATATGAGCACACACACAGCCCCCTGTATACAGTATGAGCACACACACAGCCCCCCTATATACCATATGAGCACACACACAGCCCCCTGTATACAGTATGAGCCCACACACAGCCCCCCTATATACCATATGAGCACACACATAGCCCCCTGTATACAGTATGAGCCCCCACACAGCCCCCCTATATACCATATGAGCACACACACAGCCCCCCTATATACCATATGAGCACACACACAGCCCCCTGTATACAGTATGAGCCCACACACAGCCCCCCTATATACCATATGAGCACACACACAGCCCCCTGTATACAGTATGAGCCCACACACATCCCCCTATATACCATATGAGCACACACACAGCCCCCTGTATACAGTATGAGCCCACACACAGCCCCCCTATATACCATATGAGCACACACACAGCCCCCTGTATACAGTATGAGCCCACACACATCCCCCTATATACCATATGAGCACACACATAGCCCCCTGTATACAGTATGAGCCCACACACAGCCCCCCTATATACCATATGAGCACACACACAGCCCCCTGTATACAGTATGAGCCCACACACAGCCCCCCTATATACCATATGAGCACACACATAGCCCCCTGTATACAGTATGAGCCCCCACACAGCTCCCCATTTATTTATTTATTTTACTAACCATATTTTGCAGATTATAAAATGCACCGTATCATAAGACGCACCCCAAATTTTGGTGAGAAAAATAGGAAAAAAATGTTTTTAATAAAATGGTGGTGCTTCTTATAGTCTGCTTTTACGGTAGATTACCCAGGGAAGGGGGCTGCTGTGGTGGAGCAGAGTCGCTGCTCCAGGAAGCTAGCAGCGGCAGGAGTGGGGTGATGCTGTGGACCCCAGGCTGGGAGGGGGATGTTCGACGATGAGCCGGACTCCGTGCTTTCACAAAATGCCGGCGGATCCCCTGTACTTCCCGTGGTTTTCAATGCTGTAGACTTAGGGAAAATGGCCACCGGAGGCGGCACATGCTTAGGTTGAGACCTCGGGAGACAAGATCTCGGTGTCACGATCTCAATCCGCACATGCGCCGCCTCTGGTGGCCTTTTTTCCCCAAGTTCACCGCATTGAAAACCATGGAAAGTGCGGGGGCTCCTCCGACATTTTGTGAAAGCACAGAGCCCGTCGCACAGCCAGACACCCACCTTCCCAGCCTGGGGCCCGCAGCATCGCCTCACTCCTGCCGTCACCAGCTTCCTGCTGCAGCGACCCTAAAATGCCGCTCCCAAATGCCCCGGTAAACTACATTCAGATTATAAGACATACCCCCATTTTCCCAAAAATTTTTGGAGGAGAAAAGTGCGTACTATAATCTGAAAAGTACAGTGTATAGTGCTATTAATTCCACAGCAGATTACAGACATTATTCCTACATACAGTATGCACCCCACATAGCCCCTATATACAGTGTAAGCCACCACATAGCCCTTATATACAGCGTGAGCCCTCATATTCCATCCTATATACAGTATTAGCCACCACATAGCCCCCTATATACCGTATGAGACCCACATAGCCTCCTATACATATTATGAGCCGCCACATAGCCTCTTTTGTACAGTATGAGCCCGCATATAGCCTCCTATATATAGTATGAGCCCCCTATGTACAGTATGAGGCCTCACATAGCCTCCTTTATACAGTATGAGCCCCCACATAGCCTTCTACTGTATACATATTATTAGCCGCCACATAGCCTCCTATGTACAGTATGAGTCCCACATAGCCTCCTTTATACAATGTGAGTCCCCACATAGCCTCTCTATATATTGTCAGACCCCACGTGGCCTCTTATATACATTATGAGATCCGCATAGCTTCCTATATACAGTGTGAGCCCCCATATAGTCTCTCTATATACAATATGAGCCCTCAAATAGCCTCCTATATACAGTATGATTCCCTCATAGCCTTCTATATACAGTGTAAGGCCCCACATAACCTCTTATATACAGTGTGAGGCCTCACATAGCCTCCAATATACAATGTGAGCCCTCACATAGCCTCCTATATACTATATGAGCCCTCACATAGCCTCCTATATACTATATGAGCCCTCACATAGCCTCCTATATACTATATGAGCCCTCACATAGCCTCCTATATACTATATGAGCCCTCACATGGCCTCCTATATACTATATGAGCCCTCACATAGCCTCCTATATACTATATGAGCCCTCACATAGCCTCCTATATACTATATGAGCCCTCACATAGCCTCCTATATACAATATGAGCCCTCACATAGCCTCCTATATACTATATGAGCCCTCACATAGCCTTCTATATACAGTATGAGTCCTCACATAGCCCCCTATATGCAGGCACACATTCCATGCACATCCGAAAAAAAAAAAAGAAGACATACTCACCTCGCTCTCGTTCCCCCGCGGTCTGTTCTTTTCTCCGGTGCGCTGACTCTCCACACAGCAGATGTGATGTCGTGATGTCATCATGTTTGCTGTGTCAGTCGCAAAAGCTGATCTGTGGAAGTAGGAGCCAGCGGCTCCGTCTTCCACCAATGTATTCACCACACTGCAGATAGCAGTGATATTGGGATAGGGGAGAGTATGGTGTGGCACGTGCACCACAGTTTTTAGCCCTTCGGCTGTCTCAGTCCGCGGGCTGAACTTTGTAGTTACAGTATTATATATACCAGACATGGGTAGAGTTCAGATATACTATACACACATTACCTGTACATAACATCTGTTCACACAGTATACCACATGCATACAATATATATTAGAATACATGACTAGTATATAATATACTGTCACTATAGACATCTGATGTTGTATAGTAATGTGTATTTTTTTAAAACATCTGATGTGTGTATCACAGTAGATGATAGGCTAATCTGTATACTAGATGTGGTATATTATGTACAGGGATATAGACTGCACTGCAGCCTTGCAGCGCTGGGGTTCGGGGTTCAAATCCCACCAAGGACAACATCTGCAAGGAGTTTGTATGTTCTCCCCATGTTTGCGTGGGTTTCCTCCGGGTTCTCCGGTTTCCTCCCACACTCCAAAGACATACTGATAGGGAATCTAGATTGTGAGCCCCGATGGGGACAGCGACGATAATGTATGTAAAGCGCTGCGGAATATGTTAGCGCTATATAAAAATAAAGATTATTATTACTGAACACACCTGGACCTGCCTACAGGACCTCACATATTATATATGGGGCCATATAGTAGAATATGAGGTGCTGTAGGTTCAGCTGTAATCAGTCGGTGCAGGGTCTTGTATTGTGATGTCTGTGGTCTCTGCTGGGACTAAGTGTGATTTATTGCACCAGACTGAACTTTTTGCACTGACAGGAGGACCCTAATCTGCATGAAAGTTCAGCCTCCTGCAATAACTCACACGGAGCCCCAGCAGCTGGCCCTCTGATTGGACAATATAGAATCCTGGGTGGATTTATGAGAAGGTGAGCACAGTCCCGCTTCCCCCTCACTGCAGACCTCCTGACCTCATACTGACTGAGACCACTGAAGTCTCCGATCCACAGGCTCCTGTCCGGCTGACTGAATCAGTTCCAGGTTCGCTGTGTGACGTCACTTCAGCAGACTCAGCCACACAGCGTGCAGGGGGTGTATCTGCATCTCTGCCATGTGGTCGGGTCGGCAGCTGAACATATTTAAAGGTACAGTGCAGTCCCCTGGCAGCCCTGAGCAGCTGCTTGGGAACTGGTCTGGGGGGGCATTTGCCCCTCTGCACCCCAGCCCAGCCCGCCCTTGACTGCTAGTATGATGGTGACTTTTCTTTGTCTTTTTTTTTTGTGTTTATTCTGGCTTGCCAAATTTTCTCTTTTGGTGGCGATATGTTTTGGAAAATAATTAGACACATAATGTTCTGGCTTCAATAGTTCTTTGTGTTAAACCTCACCTACAAAATAACCCATATTCAGACAGTCCTAATATACCGTTTGTATTTGCCATACTTATATCATCTTGAACCTGCTGTGAGCCGCCTTCCAAATTAGGATATAGTTGGCAGCAAATCTAGTTCCACGGACCGGCCATACCTACCAAACCCTCCGCACCATGGTGTATTTCTACCCTTTACTCCACTTCCCTCACTTACTCATGTTGCTGATCCCCCCACATTTTTCAGCACCCAGTCCTGGCCCTGATTACAGTTCTGCACCTTATTATAATTTGTAATGTTTATTTGCTTTATTTTGCATGTTTTGGCGCATGACAGAAATATTTCTTTTTGATCATTTTTTAAATAGATTAAGTTTGTTTTTTCCTATCTGCTTGTTTTATTCTTTGCCACCTTATACAAAAAGGTAGTTAAATGTAATGTTCAAGGATACAGTGGGTGCTGAAAGTATTCAGACCCCTTTACATTTTCACTCTTTGTTTCATTGCAGTCATTTGGTAAATTCTAAAAAGTTCATTTTTTTTCTCACTAAAGTGCACTCTGCACCCCATCTTGACTGAAATAAACAGAAATGTAGAAATTTTTGCAAACTTATTAAAAAAGAAAAACTGAAATATCACATGGTCATAAGTATTCAGACCCTTTGCTCAGACACTCATATTTAAGTCACATGCTGTCCATTTCCTTGTGATCCTCCTTGAGATGGTTCTACTCTTTAATTGGAGTCCAGCTGTGTTTAATTAAACTGGTAGGACTTGATTTGGAAAGGCACACACCTGTCTATATAAGACCTCACAGCTCACAGTGCATGTCAGTCCAAATGAGAATCATGAACTCGAAGGAACTGCCCAAGGAGCTCAGAGACAGAATTGTGGCAAGGCATAGATCTGGCCAAGGTTACAAAAGAAGTTCTGCATTACTCATGGTTCCTAAGAGCACAGTGGGCTCCATAATCGTTAAATGGAAGAAGTTTTGGACCACCAGAAGTCTTCCTAGACCTGGCCGTCCAGCCAAACTGAGCAATCGTGGGAGAAAAGCCTTGGTGAGAGAGGTAAAGAAGAACCCCAAGATCACTGTGGCTGAGCTCCAGAGATGCAGCAGGGAGATGGGAGAAAGTTCCACAAAGTCAACTATCACTGCAGCCCTCCACCAATCGGGCCTTTATGGCAGAGTGGCCCGACAGAAGCCTCTCCTCAGTGCAAGACATATAAAAGCCCACATAGAGTTTGCTCAAAAACACATGAAGGACTCCCAGACTATGAGAAAAATAAGATTCTCTGGTCTGATGAGACGAAGATAGAACTTTTTGGTGATAATTCTAAGCGGTATGTGTGGAGAAAACCAGGCACTGCTCATCACCTGCCCAATACCATCCCAACAGTGAAACATGGTGGTGGCAGCATCATACTAAGGGGGTGTTTTTCAGCTGCAGGGAAAGGACGATGGTTGCAATTGAAGGAAACATGAATGCAGCCAAGTACAGAGATATCCTGGATGAAAATCTCTTCCAGAGTGCTCTGGACCTCAAACTTGGCCGAATGTTCACCTTCCAAGAAGACAATGACCCTAAGCACTAAGCTAAAATAACAAAGGAGTGGCTTCAGAACAACTCTGTGACCATTCTTGACTGGACCAGCCAGAGCCCTGACCTAAACCCAATTGAGCATCTCTGGAGAGACCTGCAAATGGCTGTCCACCAACGTTCGGCATCCAACCTGATGGAACTGGAGAGGATCAGCAAGGAAGAATGGCAGAGGATCCCCAAATCCAGGTGTGAAAAACTTGTTGCATCATTCCCAAGAAGACTCATGGCTGTACTAGCTCAAAAGGGTGCTTTTACTCAATACTGAGCAAAGGGTCTGAATATTTATGACTATGTGATATTTCAGTTTTTCTTTATTAATAAATTTGCAAAGATTTCTACATTTCTGTTTTTTTTTTCAGTCAAGATGGGGTGCAGAGTGCACTTTAATGTGAAAAAAAATGAACTTTTTAGAATTTACCAAATGGCTGCACTGAAACAAAGAGTGAAACATTTAAAGGGGTCGGAATACTTTCCTTACCCACTGTATATGATTTTCACAATAATCTTGGGGAAATTAAATTTATTAGAAAGATTTTGAGAAAGGGGGACTTCAAATACATAAGTAGGGCCATAGCAGTGATGACTTAGCCCAGGAACTTAGGACCTTATATTGTCTATTCATATATAGTTTAGTCTACATTTTGGCGTTGTTTTACATCCTTACAAATTTAGGTGTTTATTTTTTAAAACATGGGATGGGGTCCATTTAATTTTCTTAACAGCTGAGGGAAAGCAGTGGGCAATCTGGGAAGGGGCCGCTATTCATGGATCTTCCCAGCTTATTAATAACAGCTCACAGCTGTCTGCTTAGCCTTTAATGGTATTAAAAAGGGGGTATCCCCCAAAAAATTATGTGGTGTCCCACCTAGTTTTAATAACCAGCAAAGGCTAAACAGACACCTGCAGGCTGATATTAAAAGGCTGGGAAGGGACCATGGATATTGGCCTCCTCCCTGACTAATAACATGAGCCCTCAGCCACCCCAGAAATTCTGGTGCTTATTCTCGGCTCTTCCCACTTGCCCTGGTGCATTGGCAAGTGGGGTAATGGTTTTGGGGTTGATGTCAGCTGTTTGATGTTTGCTGACATCAAGCCTAGGGGTTAGTAATGGAGAGGTGTGAATAAGACATCCCGATTACTAACGCCATTAGTTCAAGTAAAAAAACTCACACAGAGCAAAGACATTTCTTAAGATCCACATAAAAATACAAAAACAAAGTAATCCTCACCTGTCCGCAGATAATCCATACTGATGATGTCGAACAATGATCCCCAGATCTGCTACATCCGATTGGTGTGTTGAGCGGTTGCATGAGTATGCAACTGCTCAGCACGCCAGCTGGAACTCACTGACAGTAGCCTGAGGACGTTCCTGCAGTGACGAGCGATGCCGTCAATAAGGTTGCAACTTGAAAACGCTTTGCTATTTTCTTATAGCCTACTCTTGCTTTGTGGGCCTCCACCATTTTCATTTTCAGAGTGCTAGGCAGCTGCTTAGAAGAACCCATGGCTGCTGTTTTTTGGCACAAGGTTAGAGGAGGCTGGGTTTTTATAAAGTTGGGAAATTTGTATCACCTGGCCTTTCCTAATGATAGTGAACAAGCCATAACCTTTAGGGTTTGTGCAGATGGTCGGTGTTGGCTGCGCTTTAAACGCAGCATACTTTATGCTGCGTCCAAAGCGCTGCACGCAAGAGAATCCGCATGTGTTCAATGAACCATGCGGATTCACCACATCCTATACATTACAGTGATATAATTTCTCTTGCAGAGACCCTAGTCTCTGCAAGAGAAATTGACATGCTGCGGCCTGTGAAGACGCACTGCATGACCGTCTCCACGGGTGAGCTGCAGGAGCACGGAGACGCATAGTGGACATGGGATTTGTATAAATACCATCCACTATGCTGTAACATCTGGCCGCTGCAGATTGCACGCTGCGCAAGTGTGCTGCATCCAATCCGCAGTGTTTACTGACCATGTGCACGCACTCTAACAGGCTAATTAAGGTCTGAAACCTTGGTCAAAGTTTTCTGAGCACACAAATCTCCAAGGGTGCCCAAACTTTTGCATCAGCCCATTTTCCTTTGTGTAATTTTTAAAATGTAAAAAATTACAAGATTTTTTTTTGCCTAAAATACAAAGGAAATGTGTCATCTTTAACTTTAGCCCTTTTATAGAGATCATTTCATCTTCAACTTGCTTTACTGTTCACAATAACAATAATTTTTTACCAAGGGGCCTAAACTTTTACATGCCACTGTAAGAGAAACACATCGCTATTTACATTACTCGTAAAACCGCATGGCACTGTACACATAAAGGGATTATTGCCTTCAAGGGTAGGAATGCTGCAGAACAGTCCATGACTCTTACATTCCCTCTTTGGACATGGTCATCCTCGACCATTCTGGAACCTGGAAGACAGCACACAGCATATACAGTGGGGGCCCTTGAAAACGCACACTGCAGCTGCAATACTCGCTGCCTCTGTCAGGCCTGAGGCTGTTGTACTAACCGTGGAGGAGTCATTGCTGGACATGATCTTCCCGCTGAGGGCTGAAATATTGGATGTGACATCTGGTCATCTGGTCAATGACTTTGTGGCACCCCTGAGGGTTCAGTCGCCACAGAGGTACTGCACCTCACCCAGAAGTGTGGCATCTCCTTCTCTCAGGTAAGGAGGAAGTATTGCCAGCGGCACGGTGGCGCAGTGGTTAGCACTGCAGCCTTGCAGCGCTGGGGTCCTGGGTTCAAATCCCACCAATGACAACATCTGCAAGGAGTTTGTATGTTCTCCCCGTGTTTGTGTGGGTTTCCTCCAGGTTCTCCAGTTTCCTCCCACACTCCAAAGACATACTGATAGGGAATCTAGATTGTGAGCCCCGATGGGGACAGCAACAATAATGTATGTAAAGCACTGCGAAATATGTTTGCGCTATATAAAGATTTTTATTTTTATTATTATTATTAAAGATTATTTCTGCCCGGAACCCCAACACCTGCACTCAACACTGCACTACTCCAGGCCGGCTGGAAGGGCATTATGCACTTCTTCTGTTGCCCTGTCCCTGGCTGGAGTGGGGGGAACCAAGGAGAGGGGGAACCAGTAGTGGGTGTGGGTGGAGGACGTAGAACAGGGGAGCACTTAGAGAATAGATATAAAAAAGGAAGCCATCTTAGTTGGAGCAGTGCAGTTCAGCCAGTGAGTAGCAAGGAGAGGAGGGGAGCAGAGTCTCTTCAGGAGCTCTGCTCCATTGTGGGCCTAGTGAGAGAGGCCCAGGAGAGGAGTGGGAGCAAGGGAGGAATTCTCCGGGAACAGAATGGATCCCAGGGGGTACGGTGAGTGCAGGACGGCACCCATACGCCCGAATCTGCCAAGAATCAGAGGGATCAGGCCGCAGGAAGGGAACTGGTCACTGGACCAGCCGTGTTACTCCAGGTCTCGGCTGGAAAAACCGGAGGCTTCTGCACTTCCATGGTGCAGTTGCCACAGCCTCACCCTAGTCGCCGTGAAGGGCATCAAGTAGGTCCGGGAACTCCAGGTTGCCCAGAAGGGACTTCAGAGCACCCGATCGGGACTGTGTGTGGGGAGCGCAGGGCAGGAGTAAGAAGACACAGCGTGGGAAGTCAGTCAAGGAAGGAACATAAGAAAGGGGGTCCCGTTAAGTGCTTCTAATCTACCTGAAGGACTGCTGAACCCCTGCCTGGCAAACGCAGTGCGACGCGGGAGTCTGACACCTGGACAGTGTACCCGAGGAACCTAAAAAGAACTGTGAGTAAACTCGGATGACTGCACTCCACTGTCTCTGTCAGTTATTTCCATCACGCTACCGCGCCTGCACTACAACGCCCAGCATTACCATCTGCAACTACCCTTCCCCGGGGGCCCGCTCCACCTGTGGGGAGCAGAAACATCCCAGCTGCCATCCCATCACCCCCGGAGGTCTGCAGCAGCGCCGGTATTCATTACTGGGAACCACAGGTGGCATCACAAGACAAACTGTTAACAAACCCCCTTTTAAACAGCGACCCCAGAGGATGGGCCCGGGAGCCGACTGCCGTGACATCCTACAAAGAAGGTAAAGGCCCGGGTACCAAGTTTCCCCCCATTTCCCCCCTGGGCGGGTCAACTTCACCACCTCCTGGGTGCTCGAGTTGGGCCCTCACCCATTTCTCCCACTCCTTCTTACCCTCAATGACCTTCACCACCCATCTGGCCTTAACAGGGTCCAGGGCTGGTGTCTCTTCCATGTACTGCTGTGGCCGGGGGATGAGGGCTGTTTCCCAGGCTGATAACACTCCAGGACGCTGAGGTGTACTTACCACCAGGGCTGCCAGCATAGCTTTCAGTCACCCTGCCTGGTCGCAGGATCTTGGCCACGCTGATACTGCTGCCTCCGCCTTGGAATCGGGTTCTGGTTTTGGGGACTGCGGGCGAACCTTTGTCTTGAGGTCAGGCATTGGTTCCTGGGCCTTCCCTGGACCTTCGTTGGTGCCTCTACTGATGACAGTTCACCCGGCTGCATCTCTTGCTCCAGCTGCGTCATCTTCCTTTTCCACTTGACCTTTCCGGGCCCACCGCGGAGCACAATGCCGTAGCATCGACCATCACTTTCAATAGGTAAACGGTAGCACTCCATCTTCTCTTGCCACTTTACCTCCTCACCAACAAGGGTCCCAGACCACTCTGCCGTGGGTGTGCTCTTACGTTGCTCTGCCCATTCTTGGGGGAGGCCACTTCTGGCTCACCTGCCCGTTTCCTGGGAGTCTCCACCCGTTCTCCCTTGACTTGCTGCAATTGGCGTGGTTTCTTTTTCTTCCACCATGCCCTTCTTACGCACACGATGGGACGGGTCCGTCTCACTCTTTCATGTCACTCACCGACATCTTGCAGTCTCTATCCATTAATCCTATCCTAAAGACTAAACCTATTATTCTCATCTTATCTCCTGTACCGTTGCTAAGCCACTTAACTATATGAACAGTACTTCGCTGTTATAAGTTTTGTCCAAATAGTGTATATACGAGTACTTATATATATCAGTTTATCATAGTGTAAAGCGTTAGAAGTTTCGCATTCCTAATTAGAAGATGTAGTGCATAGAAGGAATATCAATAAGATCCAGAAAGGAAACCTTTGGCAGTGTAGATATGACACTTGAGATGCAGAGTAAATTCATTAGTACATTTATTCGCAACCGACATATAGTTTATCATATACTTATCTTTTTTTAAATCTTTAGATATTATTAATAAAGTGTTTAATTGAAAATATAATGAATAAGGTTAATGTCAGATGAAACACATTGATGAAATGATATGTAAAATTAGACTAAGAATGGAGTGGTAATGGTGGACATTAGGACCCTGCGCTCTCATGAGCAGCATAGCTGAGCTCAACGTTCCTTCCAGACACTGGTGGACTAAACGTGCACAGATACCGTATTACGGAGATCTCCCCTCCTTTATCAGTGGCACCAGGAATTTTATGTGACAGTAACTGGAGGTGGCTATGACCACTACGCATGTAGCCTTACAAGGTTGGTTTTATCTCGTCACATCTTGCATTCAGTGACACACTCCTTCCTGCTTTATTGCTGATGTTTAGGAGTACGGGGGCGACTTGCATAGTGACATGCTTCTGTACATGACACGGATGAGATGGTGTTTTGTTCCTACAGATGGCTGTGATCTCACTCGTACTATAGTGATGGAATACATCAGCCGCCCATCAGATGACAGCTGCAGTGATACAGAATGAGGGGATAGCACTTATGTTATCAGACATCAGCCACAACATGTGAGAACCGCTCATATGTTTAAAGGGAACAGACAAGTCCACCATGTACGAGGGTGTGTCTTCAATAACCAATCACAGATCCATGGGCTCCAATCAGAAGGGGTTTTACACCGCAGGCAGTAGTAAAGGGCGCAATGTCCCGCATAGCAGCATTGGTGGTGCCAGACTGCTGTCATTCAGGTGAGGCACACTGAAGCCCTGATTCCTGATCTACAAGCCGCTGGGATATAGCAGAGCACATCCCATTCATAGCATGATGCTATCTGCTGAGGGACAATAGAAGACAGCTACAGCACATCTAGCATCTCTGCTCAGCAGCGGGGGTGAGCTCCTGTGTTCTCTCCCTTCTATAGTACTGGTTCAGCACCACAGTGGTTGGCAGCTCTCCTCTGGGCACTACAGTCCTAGATTCAGCACCACAACGGTGGGCAGCTCTGATCTGGGCAGTACTGTCTAGATTCAGCACCACAGCAGTGGACAGCTTTTATATGGGAAGAACTGTCTAGATTCAGCACCACAGCAGTGGACGGCTTGTAACCAGGACGTTATAGTAACATTTGGTTCAATACCACAACGTTGGAGGGCAGTGCCATCCAGATTCAGCACCACGCTAGTGGACAGCTCTGGTGCTTCTGGATACAACAGTTTCAGCACTTCTACCTAGGACAGCTCCAGCATCTTCACCTCTACCTTGAAGGTCCCAGTGCCCGCCAGCCTGTCTATCAGCCGTGCCCGCCTGTCAACCGGCCGTGCTCATCCGCTGTGCCTTTCAGCTTCAGCCATCAGTCCCATGGGAGTCGCCTGCTCTCACAAGGTCGGTCCCAGAGTGGCACCTGGTTCACCTTCCCGGTCCCTCCTTGGTTCACAGAGTCGACTAAGCCGCTGTGTGGCCAGGGTCGGTCCGGGTAGGCACTTAGTTACGCCCCTCTGATCCCTCCTTGCATCACAGCACAGAGGTTCCATCACCCGGATTCGTAACAGAATACATTTTGTTATATAATAATTTTGTGTTCAAAGATCAATACTACCTACAGAAAAAAGAGGTGGCAATGGCCGCGGCTTGGGCCCCATCTTACGCCAATCTCTCCTTGGGATTTTGGGAGTGTGAATACATCCGATTCCAGAACATTGAACATACATCATTGGGATCAGTGATATCTTGGATGAGATTCATAGACGATGTGTTGTTTATTTTTCAGGGCTCCCATGAGGAACTTGAAAAATTCTTAAAATATCTCAATGACAATGCATTGATATTAAGCTAACCCATCATATTGATCAAAAGAAAATTGATTTTCCGTATTTGGATATTCATGTTGATGACCATGGACAGTTGCATACAAATATTTATCACAAGATTACTAGTGTCAATGCTTTCTTGCATGCCAAATCAGTCGTCTGGCACATGTAATACAGGCAATGCCGTCCGGACAATTTATTAGGGCACATCGTATTTGTGACCAAAACAAAGATTTTGAAGAATAGGCATGTGATATGACCAGTAGATACTTACAACGTGGTACAAAATGGAAATTATTCAACAGGCCTACTATCGGGCCAAACACGCCAATAGACAATATCTTCTCATTACTAAAAAGAAAAAGGAATCTGATGGGCATGTTCGATTCATCACGAATTATCATTTGAGGTGGAAGGAAATTACTAATATCATCTCCAAATTTTGGCTAATTCTCCAACAGGATCAGACAATACTTCCTTTTCTATCAAATCGTCCATTGATTATGGCTAAACGTAATAAGACACTACGTGATGTACTAGTTCATAGTCATCATGTACTTGATACATCTTCATATACACTGCTCAAAAAAATAAAGGGAACACTCAAATAACACATCCTAGATCTGAATGAATGAAATATTCTCATTGAATACTTTGTTCTGTACAAAGTTGAATGTGCTGACAACAAAATCATACAAACATCATCAATGGAAATCAAATTTATTAACCAATGGAGGCCTGGATTTGGAGTCACCCCCAAAATTAAAGTGGAAAAACATACTATAGGCTGATCCAACTTTGATGTAATGTCCTTAAAACAAGTCAAAATGAGGCTCAGTATTGTTTGTGGCCTCCACGTGCCTGTATGACCTCCTTACAACGCCTGGGCATGCTCCTGATGAGTTTGCAGAAGGTCTCCTGTGGGATCTCCTCCCAGACCTGGACTAAAGCATCCGCCAACTCCTGGACAGTCTGTGGTGCAACGTGACGTTGGTGGATGGAGCGAGACATGTGTAATAGTGGGGAAGGGCGTAGCCTTCCCTTGGTACTGAGATAGTTAAAGGGAGTGTTCCTACAGTCAGACCTCTCTGAACTGTTGGTAGACCAAGATAAGGGGTTAGCTTTACTGGTCCGGTCAGTAGAGTAAAGGGGGAACTTAGTGCCCGGATCAAGCCTTGCATGATATAGAGCTTGTTCCTGGCATAATTCGTTGTGGGCTGCAGTACCTGTAAACAGCCACAAGATGCCACTGTTCTGAGTGCAGATGTCAGGTTGAGTCTGCTAGCAGGGTTGCAGGCCGTGATGAGTTAATGCTGTGTGATGACAGCTCACAGGGGGTGGGCACATTGGCAAAAAGCCTCTGTTTTAGTGTCCAGAGGCCATTAAGAGACAATACGGGGAATCGTGCGGGCAGCCTGACTATAGTGGCTGCTAGGGTAGACGGTAGCTCTACACCCTCAGACAGTGGGATCACTACTGTGCAAGTCTCCTCACGCAAGAGCAAGAGTCCTGTTAGCTGGTCGGAGATACTCATCAGAGGTAGTGAGGACCCGAGGCACTTCTAGTCTGCAGGAAGCAGAAGAAGATAAATAGGACTCCAGGCTAGGACGTGGGGGAGATATTTGATCCAGGTCACTGTTAATGTTACAGAAGAGTCTCGTGGACTAGAGATAGAGTCACAGAGATGCTTCACTTAAAGAGGGAACCAGGGCTGAAGATGTTGCCAGTGACTGTGAGAGAGATGATAGCCTGTCGGGCCTTATCCATTATATCTGCCTGTAAATACTGTAAATATTCCTCTTCCCCAAGTAAAGTTCAAGTTCTGGTTAAGAACCTCGTGTCCTCTGAATTTATTGCTGCCCTGGTCCCAGAAGAGAAATGCCTGGAGACAGCCGCGATCGGATGGCTTGAAGTAAGTGAAGAGCACCACATACACAGCCACACTTCAGAGGGAGGACACGTATTGTCTGTAGGGTGCCATAGCGAGTGGGGACTACAGCTCGCCCACGACTACCTCGCTGGGGCACCTTACATTTGGCGTAGTCGGCAGGATGCGAGCTCCTCGCATGAAGAAAGCGGGGAAGAGCCGACGCAGAACACTGAGGAGAAAGTGTTGGAAGGCAAGCGGCCCAAGATGGCGGCCCGAAGCATGGATTCCAAGATGGTGACGACGGCGGTAAAGTCCGGGAGAAGAACCGCCTATCGTGGGAGTGGACGGCGCTGGAGAGCGCGAAAAGATGTCCAGCCCCTACGAGTTCCGGCCCAAAGAGGGATGGGCCCGGCGGTGAAGATGCGTCCCAGGATGGGACGTCCAGAGAGGAACAGGACGCGACGTAAAGTGAAGCCCGGCCCCGTGAGTATCAGCGCACACAGAGAGGGGGCGCGGCTGAAGGCGGAGCGACCGAGAGTGACGTGGCAGTCGCTTCAGAAGGCCGGCCTAGGAAGAGGTGGAGCTGGACGCACCGGTAAGCGACCGGCGCCATTTTCTGTCCGACCCGTCAGGAGAAGGAGATCCGGCAGCGGACGTCCTGTAAGAATGGCAGCCTCAGAGCCTAACAGCGTGCGATAGACCGGCGGAGAGTTGGAACCCCTGCAGATTATTACCCCAGGAGCAGCGGCTGGAAGCCGTTCGCCGGCGGGCGCTGCCCAAGAACCGTTGCCTTTACCCCCAGTGGCTGTCCAGTGGGCCACTAGGCCCGATCCGGAGATGGGCCTGCTACTTCATGAGCTTCGTGTATGGAGCTGGAGCCGGATACCGGAGGAGTCGTCCCCCTCGGCTGAGGGAGGAGAACATCCCGGTGGGGCCGGAGCAATAGTTGCAGCGGAGCTAAGAGAAGGTGAGTGGTCCATGCCCCAGCGGCCGGTCACCCCTGTAGAACCTGCCCCAGCAGCCTCGGCTGCAACAGAGGCCCTCAGGCCCTCAAGAGCCGGAGCAGAAGAGAAGCCCCCTAAAAGAAAGGCCCCGCAAGAGAGCTTTTGGTCATTGGCCTTGGAGGCCCTACATTCCCCCTCCACAGAGCGGTACACCAAGCCCGGAAGTCCACAGTGGGCCACCCGCGACCCTTTGATGACATCGCGGGAGCAGCGGCGGTGGACCGACACCTTCTTAAGAGGCTGGCTAGAGGGGTCCAACGTGGCGCGGAGGGAGTCAGTGGAGGACTCCCAGACCCAGGGGCGGGTTGTGGAGTTCTGTGTCCGCGAGGGATACGGGTTCCTCAAGGAAGAGTGGACCGGGCATGAGGTGTTTGTCAGCCAGGAAGCCGTCAAACGCGAATACCTGCCCGATCGCCTCCACAACCTGCATGAAGGGCAGATTGTTTACTTTGTGAAATGCGAATGTGCAAGGGGGTGGTACGCGGCTGCGGTCACCCGCCCATATAAATGGGAGGACGTCCTGGAAAAGGACAGGCAGGTCTTCCGGCGAAGAGCTGAGAGGGAGGCTCGGCAACATCGGGCTAGGGAAGCCCCTGGAGGATTCGTGTCCCCTCCCAAGGCCGGCATCCCACAGGAAGAAGAGTCCGGACGCCAGCAGCGGGGAGATGGCGTCGAAAAAGAGGAGGATGTCCCGGGTTGTAGTAGGGCTGACTCTCCCAGTGAGGCTGTAGGCTCAACCACCAAACACCCAGAAGGGGCTGAGGCGGTTAGTCGTGGAGTCGCCGAAAGGACTCAGGCTGCTGTCAGTCAGGAGGTTCACAACTTCACCGTGACTAGCTACGGCCCCACACAAGTTGGCTGTGGCAGCGCCACCTCCTCGGATGAGGACCCCGGGCGTAGCCAATACCCTGACCAGCCCTGGAGGTGGAAGAAGCCACCTTCCTCTACAGCATGGGCCGCCTTAATGAAGGAAAGGAAGGAGGCCCGAAAGAAGTGAGCTGGCTGAAAGGTCCGTTGACCTTCCACTTTCCTCTTTAGGACCCATAGATGGAGGTCCTGTCTGCAGTTTGGGACTGTTACCCAGTGGGGGTGGAGTGCCCCATGTTGATTTAAGTTGAAAAAAAAAAAAATGGAGGACTGTTCCCCTACCTCCCAGGCCAGGAAGGCCTTAAGCAGCACCCAAAAGTTGTGTGCCCAGGAGAGCTGCTCTTTTGTTTTTTACTTTTTATTTTTTTTTTTTGTTGTTGCGCCTGTTGCGCCTTTTTCTGCTGGAATTTACAATGCTGAGGCACACCTTGAGGATGGATATCCTCCAAACCTAAGAGACTTGCGGCCTAGCGGGAAGAACCGGTGACCCCCGCTAGGGCCAAGAAGAAAGAGACTCACAGGGTGTTACCTGTGACTGTGTGCCTCAGAATGCAGCCCTCGAAGGAGATTGGGGGCTATTGAGGTGTTGGCCTGCCTTAAAAATATGGACATGGACATTGCGTTTCCAGGGTCCTTACCAAGAAGGACCGGTACCTCTGAAAAGTTGATAATGGACTGTCCTGAATTGCTGTTCCGGGGCCCTTAACCGAGAAGGGCCGGTCTTCCATCCAAGAAGATGACCTCAGGACCAGTCGTTTGCTAAAATGTTTTAGTAAAATTTAGTAATGTGATATAATGTCATAGCTGCTGATTTGTGTTTATTGTTTAGTGTGGTCGGGGACGACCAACATTAAAGTGTCGGGTAATGTAATAGTGGGGAAGGGCGTAGCCTTCCCTTGGTACTGAGATAGTTAAAGGGAGTGTTCCTGAAGTCAGACCTCTCTGAACTGTTGGTAGACCAAGCTAAGGTGTTAGCTTTACTGGTCCGGTCAGTAGAGTAAAGGGGGAACTTAGTGCCCGGATCAAGCCTTGAGTGATATAGAGCTTGTTCCTGGCATAATTCGTTGTGGGCTGCAGTAGCTGTAAACAGCCACAAGATGCCACTGTTCTGAGTGCAGATGTCAGGTTGAGTCTGCTAGCAGGGTTGCAGGCAGTGATGAGTTAATGCTGTGTGATGACAGCTCACAGGGGGTGGGCACATTGGCAAAAAGCCTCTGTTTTAGTGTCCAGAGGCCATTAAGAGACAATACAGGGAATCGTGCGGGCAGCCTGACTATAGTGGCTGCTAGGGTAGACGGGAGCTCTACAACCTCAGACAGTGGGATCACTACTGTGCAAGTCTCCTCACACAAGAGCAAGAGTCCTGTTAGCTGGTCGGAGAAACTCATCAGAGGTAGTGAGGACCCGAGGCACTTCTAGTCTGCAGGAAGCAGAAGAAGATAAATAGGACTCCAGGCTAGGACGTGGGGGAGATATTTGATCCAGGTCACTGTTAACGTTACAGAAGAGTCTCGTGGACTAGAGATAGAGTCACAGAGATGCTTCACTTAAAGAGGGAACCAGGGCTGAAGATGTTGCCAGTGACTGTGAGAGAGATGATAGCCTGTCGGGCCTTATCCATTATATCTGCCTGTAAATACTGTAAATATTCCTCTTCCCCAAGTAAAGTTCAAGTTCTGGTTAAGAACCTCGTGTCCTCTGAATTTATTGCTGCCCTGGTCCCAGAAGAGAAATGCCTGGAGACAGCCGCGATCGGATGGCTTGAAGTAAGTGAAGAGCACCACATACACAGCCACACTTCAGAGGGAGGAAACGTATTGTCTGTAGGGTGCCATAGCGAGTGGGGACTACAGCTCGCCCACGACTACCTCGCTGGGGCACCTTACACATGATGTCCCAGATGTACTCAATCGGATTCAGGTCTGGGGAACGGGCGGGCCAGTCCGTAGCTTCAATGCCTTCATCTTGCTGGAGCTGCTGAGGCCTCATGAGGTCTGGCATTGTCCTGCATTAGGAGGAACCCAGGGCCAACCGCACCAGCATATGGTCTCACAAGAGGTCTGAGGATCTCATCTCGGTACCTAATGGCAGTCAGGCTACCCCTGGCAAGCACATGGAGGGCTGTGCGGCCCTCCAAAGAAATGCCACCCCACACCATTACTGATCTACTGCTAAACCGGTCATGCTGAACGATGTTGCAGGCAGCAGATCGCTCTCCACGACGTCTCCAGACTCTGTCACGTCTGTCACATGTGCTCAGTGTGAACCTGCTTTCATCTGTGAAAAGCACAGGGTGCCAGTGGCGACTTTGCCAATCGTGGTGTTCTGTGGCAAATGCCAAGCATCCTGCATGGTGTTGGGCTGTGAGCACAACCCCCTTCTGTGGAGGTCGGGCCCTCATACCACCTTCATGGAGTCGGTTTCTAACTGTGTGTGCAGACACATGCACATTTGTGGCCTGCTGGAGGTCATTTTGCAGGGTTCTGGAAGTGCTCCTTCTGTTCCTCCTTGCACAAAGGCGGAGGTAGCAGTCCTGCTGCTGGGTTGTTGCCCTCCTACGGCTCCCTACATGTCTCCTGTTGTACTGTCCTGTCTCCTGGTAGCGCCTCCAGCCTCTGGACACTACACTGACAGACACAGCAAAGCTTCTTGCCACAGCTCGCATTGATGTGCCGTCCTGGATGAGCTCCACTACCTGAGCAACTTCTGTGGGTTGTAGAGTCCGTCTCAAGCAACCACAAGTGTGAAAGCACAACCAACATTCAAAAATGACCAAAACATCAGCCCAGAAAGCATTGGCACTAAGATGTGGTCTGTGGTACCCACCTGCAGAACCACTCCTTTATTGAGGGTGTCTTGATAATTGCCAATAATTTCCATCTATTGTCTATTCCATTTGCACAACAGCATGTGAAATTGATTGTCAATCAGTGTTGCTTCCTAAGTGGACAGTTTGATTTCACAGAAGTTTGATTTACTTGGAGTTATATTCTGTTGTTTAAGTGTTCCCTTTATTTTTTTGAGCAATGTATATTTGTCTCAAAGGGCCCCAAATGGGGCACATGGAAGATATATTGAAAAAATGAATACCTTTCCGGATTCGATGGGTGAGTAGGCTTACAAGATTCAGTATTTCATTAATTGTAGAACATCTATGGTCATCTATCAAGCCACATGTTTCTGTGGACTCATCTATATTGGTATGACAACTCGGGAGCTTTGGAACACATCAAAAATATTAGGGCAGCGGAGAAAATCTGTCAAGGTGGGTGCTATTTCTCAACCTAAACCTTTGGCGAGACAGTTTCGGAATTGCTACCCTCATCAATGTCATCTCTTACGTGTCAAAGGGATTGCCCGCCTGTATCCTGGGAATAGGAGGGAAAATCTAGCCAAAAAGCTGGCCCAGATTGAATAAATAAATAATAAATAAAGGCACAAGCATGGTCCTGGAGACCATCCAGAAGCCAGTCAGTCAGCCTCTGGAAGGTCGCGGGGGCATTCTTCATCCCAAATGGCATAACCCGAAACTGGAATAAGCCAAACGGGGTGACAAATGCAGACTTGGGAATTGCATCAGTACTTAGGGGGATCTGCCAATAGCCTTTGCATAGATCGATGGTGGTCAAATACTTTGCCCCAGCCAGCCGGTCTAACAACTCGTCCACACGCGGCATGGGATACGCATCCGTCACAGTTTTCTCATTTAGCTTGCGATAGTCTACACAAAACCGGGTAGTCCCATCTTTCTTAGGCACTAACACTACAGGGGACACCCAGGGACTATCTGACTCTTCAATGACCCCTAAACGCAACATCTCCTGTTTCTCTTGTCGCATCCCTTCTTGTACAGACTCCGGGACGCGGAAGGGGGCTTGTCTCAGGGGGGTCTGATCTTGTGTCTCAACCTTGTGTTGCGCAAGTCGGGTGAACCCCAGTCTCTCTGAGAACATCCTCTGCCGCTGCTTCAGCAATGTCTCAGCCTGCTCTCTCTCCCGGGCCCCTAGGTTTTCTCCTAAGTGTACCTGGTCCCAGGTTTTCGTCTGAGTCCTCTCACCTAAGACATCAGGCAAGGGGAGTCCGGCTAAATCCTCTGCTTCGGGTGCGCAGATGGCAGCTACCTCTTCAGGGCACTCCCGGTAGGGCTTCAGCATATTCACGTGGAACATGAGGATAACCTTGGGGTCGTCACAATCGGCGACATTGTAGGTGGTGTCGGCTATTTTCCCCACTACCCGGCAAGGCCCCTGCCATGCGGCCTGGAATTTGTTCAGCCTAACCGGTTCTAGTACCAGGACCTTCTGTCCTATCTCGAAGGTGCGTTCTCTAGCCCTCTGATCGTACCATATGCGCTGGCGCCGCTGGGCCGCCTGCATGTTCACACGCACAGCTTGAGTCAACTCCTGCAGGCGGTCCCGGAGTTCCAGCACGAAGGGCACGATAGGGGTTCCTGCTATGGTTTCCTCCCCTTCCCAGAGCTCTTGCACTAAGTCTAGGGGCCCCCTCACCCGCCTCCCATATAACAGTTCAAATGGGGAGAACCCCGTAGATTTTTGGGGCACCTCCCGATAGGCGAACAGGAGGTGCGGCAAGAATTTCTCCCAGTCCCTGTAGGTCCGGGTGAACGTCCCAATGAGTTGTTTTAACGTTCCGTTAAAGCGCTCTCACAACCCGTTGGTTTGCGGGTGGTATGGGGCATTCTAATGGACTTTACACCACACAGTCTCCACAGTTGGCTGGTCACCTCTGCCGTAAATTGGGTGCCCTGATCCGAGATAATCTCCCGGGGAAATCCAACCCGTTAGAAAACCTGGAGCAGGGCAGCCACCACCGTCTCTGCCAGTATGTTAGGTAAGGCAACCGCCTCTGGATGCCGCGTGGCGTAATCTATCACTGTCAATATATACCTTTTCCCTGACGGACTGGGTTTGGCTAACGGCCTTATCAGATCGACCGCTACTCGGCTAAATGGCTCCTCCACAATGGGAAGGGGGTGTAATTTGGCCTTGCAGCAATCTCCCCTCTTGCCAATGCGCTGGCAACTGTCGCAGGTCTGGCAGTACTGACGAACATCATGGGTTACCCCTGGCCAAAAGAAGTTTTGCGTCAGACGATGCCTGGTGCGGCTGACTCCGAGGTGCCCCGCCAAGGGTATGTCATGAGAGATTCGCAGCAACTCCTGCCTATACTTTTTGGGAACTACCAGCTGTCGTTTTACAGTGGGGCTCGTCCCTGAGTGAGTTTGCTCTGTAGCCCTGTATAGGAGTCCCTGATGCCATATAAACTTTTCACCTTCCAGTACCCCTCTCCCCTCTTATGCCTTCCCGCGATACCCCTGCAATGAGGGATCTGTTATGTTCTGCTACCAAAGCTAAGGAAAGAGAGGAGATCTGTCCCTACTATGAGACTCAGCTGAATCCCTACGATGTAACAGGGAACCTGATCCTGCGATCAGACCTGCTAAAGTCCTAATCTAGTCTGTACGAAGACCTATAGATGTGGGGAGGGAATCCCTACAAGTACTAAGGACTGGGAGGAATATGGGACACCTCCTAACAGAAATAGTAGCAGACAGACGAACAAACAAAATAGATAGAACATAGAGGTCCGTAGACCAAGCAAACTAACAGAGTTAGATACAGAGCACAGGCTAGCTAGAAAGTAGATATACAATGAAGTCCAGCAAAGCCAGAAGGGCGGAGCAGGACTAAATAGGCCAACAAGGTCATGTGACCAGCAAAGGAAAAAAAACCTAACAGCAAGGTTCTAACAGTACCCCCCCTTCTAAGAGGATCCTCCGGATCCCCTAGGACCAGGCTTATCAGGAAATCTCCTGTGAAACGCTCTGATAAGTCTGGACGCGGAAACATCATCTGACCTCACCCAAGAGTTATCCTCGGGTCCGAAACCTTTCCAGGCCACAAGATACTGCAAACTACCTCTATACCGTCTAGAGTCAAGGATGCGAGAAATTTCATATTCCCCGTCCTCCACCACCGGAGGAACAGAGGCAGAGGCGTCACCATCCGACACAACAGCTTTTTTTAACAGAGAGACATGAAAGACCGGATTAATTCTCCAGGAGGTAGGAACCTCCAACCTAACAGCAGATTGGTTGACAACCTGAAGCACCTTAAAGGGCCCTACAAACTTGGGACCCAATTTCTTAGAAGGAATCCTCAACCGCAGATTCCTAGAGGACAACCAAACCATGTCACCAACAGCGAACAAAACCTCCTGTCGTTTCCTATCAAAGTAGTCTTTAGATTTTCTGTTGGCCTCCTGAAGATTACCACGCACATCCGTCCAAACTCTTTCCAAATCACCGGAAAAATTCTCCTCCTCAGGCACGGCAGATCCCAACTTGGAGAACGACCCAAACGACGGATGTCTCCCAGAACAACAAAAAAAAGGCGAACAACCAGCAGAAGAAGATGTATGATTGTTCAGAGCAAATTCGGCAAGTGGCAGAAACTCAGACCACCCCTCTTGATTGTCTGCCACAAAACAACGCAAGAACTGCTCAACATCCTGGTTTTTCCTTTCTGTCTGGCCATTAGATTCAGGATGATATCCGGACGAAAACGACAAATGAATTCCCAACCTGTCACAAAAGGCACGCCAAAAACGAGCCACGAACTGAGGACCCCTATCAGAAACAATGTCAGTAGGAACGCCATGAAGTCTGACAATTTCCTTGACAAAGGCCTTAGCGAGAGTTTTAGCGCAGGGCAGTTTGACGAAGGGAACCAAGTGACACATCTTGCTAAAGCGGTCCACGACCACCCAGATGACAGTAAAACCCTCAGAGGGGGGAAGGTCAGTTATAAAGTCCATAGCCAAATGTGTCCAAGGAGCACTGGGGACCTCCAAAGGACAAAGCAACCCCGCAGCAGGAGTATGTGAGGACTTAGATCTAGCACATATAGTACATTGGCGCACCCACTTAATGACTTCCTTCTGCCATCCAGGCCACCAAAAACTGCGACCCACCAGTCTCTTGGTCTCAGAGATTCCGGGATGACCTGCCAACCGAGATTCGTGACACTCAACAAACAAATCTCTCCTAAAGGTCTCAGGCACAAACAACCTCCCATGAGGAGTGTTAGATGGGGCATTCTCCTGAGCTTTAAGAATCTCATCTTCCAAAACGGAGTCTAAAGCAGCTATCACAACACCTTCTTGTAAAATGTTTTCCTCTTTCTCAGCACCGACTATGGGAGAAAAACTGCGAGACAAGGCATCCGCCTTAACATTCTTAGTACCAGGGATGTAAGTAACGGAGAAATTAAACCGCGAGAAAAACAGTGCCCACCTAGCCTGACGGGCATTCAGGCGCTTGGCAGCATCAAGATATATCAGATTTTTATGATCCGTAAGAACCTGAACGGGAAATTCCGCACCTTCCAAGAAGTGGCGCCAGTGTTCAAATGCGAGTTTAATAGCCAATAATTCCCGATTACCAATATCGTAATTCAATTCAGTCTCCGAAAATTTTTTTGAAAAAAAGGCACAGGGATGTAATCCATCCCCGTTATCCTGAGACAATACTGCGCCAACCCCCACAGAGGAAGCATCAACCTCAACCAAAAACGGCCTAGTAACATCAGGCTGCATAAGGATGGGAGCAGAGGTGAACCTCTCCTTGAGATACACAAAAGCTTCAATGGCCTCAGAAGACCACTGAACCGCATCAGCACCTTTCCTGGTGAGATCAGTCAGAGGTTTGACAATACTAGAAAAATTTTTTATGAACTTTCTATAGTAATTGGCGAAACCCAAAAACCTCTGTATCGATTTCAAACCAATAGGCCTAGGCCATTCCTGCACAGCCTGAACCTTAACCGGATCCATCTCAAAACCTTTGCTGGAGATAATGTAGCCCAAAAAACTAATTCTCTGTACAGCGAACTCACATTTCTCCAGCTTAGCAAAAAGCGAATTGTCCATTAATAACTGTAATACCTCACGCACGCTCCGCCAATGAGACTCCAGATCTGGCGAATAAATCAAAATGTCATCCAAATACACAACCACATTTTTACCGATCAAAGGTCTAAGGATGTCATTAATCAGATTCTGAAAAAATGCAGGAGCATTAGTGAGACCAAAAGGCATAACCAGATTCTCAAAATGACCCACAGGAGTGTTAAAAGCAGTCTTCCATTCATCACCCTCCTTCATGCGCAACAGATTGTATGCCCCCTTAAGGTCAATTTTAGAGAACCACTTGGCCCCCAATAACTGGTTAAACAGATCAGGAATCAATGGCAGTGGGTAAGGATTGCGTACCGTAATTTTGTTAATCTCACGAAAATCCAGACAAGGACGTAAACCGCCGTCCTTTTTTTTTACAAAAAAAAATCCAACCGCCACAGGAGACTTAGAGGGCCTAATGTGACCGGCGGCCAAGCTTGTCTGTATGTATTCCTCCAAAGCCTTCCTCTCAGGAATAGTAAGGTTAAATAAACGACTCTTAGGAAGAGTCGCTCCAGGGACAAATTCAATAGAACAATCATAGTCTCTATGGGGAGGCAAAACCTGCGATTCCTTCTCAGAAAAAACTCTCCAAAAATCCTGAATAGGAACAGGCAATTCTCCCCTATCCAAAGCTGCAATACGCCCGTTACAACACTTGTCATAACATTTATGGCTCCAGGATTTAATTTCACTGGTAGACCAATCCAGTACAGGATTGTGAAATTTTAACCAGGGCAAACCCAATATTACTGGAGAAGGCAAGTTATTCAACACTACCAAATCCAATTTCTCATGGTGAACACCATTAATAGTGAGAGGAAATTCACTGACCTTGAGAGTAATATTCTTCAAAGGGGAGCCATCCACAGAAACCACAGCAATGGGGGATGACAAAGGTTCAGGTTTTAAATTGAGTTTTTCCACGAATCCCCCATCAATTACATTCAGTGTAGACCCGCAATCAACAAACACCCGAAATTCCATTAATTTTTCCTGAGCAATCGTGGAAGCAGCTAAAAATATACCCTTGGAATTTAAACAGGCAATACGGGCGTGACTGACCATTTTTTTTTCTTTCTTCATACGAAGCTCACAGCCTTTAATCAAATGACCAGATTTTCCGCAGTAGAAACACAAGCCTTGCGAAAAACGACGGTCTTTTTCTTGAGAGCGAGGTGCCACCGATCCAATCTCCATCGGTTCACCACTGTTAGTACACACATTATCATAACCAGAAACTGACATAGCAGAGGATTTGCTCTCATTAACCCTAGCACGCAGTCTTCTATCCACCCGTATAGCTAATTGCATAGCCTGTTGCAAATCTTCAGGTGTAGGATAAGCAATTAGCAGGTCTTTAACCCTTTCACTGAGCCCAGCAAGAAATAGACTTTTCAGAGCAGAATCGTTCCACCCTGTTTGAGTGGACCAACGACGAAAATGTGTACAATATTTTTCCACATTACCCGATCCTTGTTTTAGACGTCTCAACTCAGTCTCAGCTGATGCGACACGGTCAGGATCATCATATAATAGTCCCAAAGCAGAAAAAAAAACTATCCACTGATCTGAAGCATGAATCACTAGGTTGCAAAGAAAAGGCCCACTCCTGAGGCTCTTTGCGCAAAAGTGACATTATGAACCCTACGCGCTGGGATTCATCCCCAGAGGACTTAGGTCTCAAACGAAAATACAATAAGCAAGCATTTTTAAATGAAAAAAATTCTCGGTGTTCACCAAAAAACAAATCCGGCAAACATACCTTAGGCTCCAAGAAATGTGCTCCAGGACAGTTACTCACGTGCTGACGGAGCTCGGCCACCTCCAGAGAGAGTCCCTGCAGGCGATGAGCCAAATCCTGAACCGACACCATGATGGAACAGAAAAATCTTTCCTTAGAGAATTTGCTGGCTGGACTTACTGTTATGTTCTGCTACCAAAGCTAAGGAAAGAGAGGAGATCTGTCCCTACTATGAGACTCAGCTGAATCCCTACGATGTAACAGGGAACCTGATCCTGCGATCAGACCTGCTAAAGTCCTAATCTAGTCTGTACGAAGACCTATAGATGTGGGGAGGGAATCCCTACAAGTACTAAGGACTGGGAGGAATATGGGACACCTCCTAACAGAAATAGTAGCAGACAGACGAACAAACAAAATAGATAGAACATAGAGGTCCGTAGACCAAGCAAACTAACAGAGTTAGATACAGAGCACAGGCTAGCTAGAAAGTAGATATACAATGAAGTCCAGCAAAGCCAGAAGGGCGGAGCAGGACTAAATAGGCCAACAAGGTCATGTGACCAGCAAAGGAAAAAAAACCTAACAGCAAGGTTCTAACAGGATCCTCTAGTACCTCCCTCCTAAATTCTGTTGTGGTGTCCCATGAAATGAGTCTGGATATGGGAATACGTGAAGGGCTGTAGTGTCTTACCTGGGCCTCCTCCGAGTGTGATTCCCCCTCCGCAGCTCGAGCTTGTCTCCGGGTAGTCACAGGATATGTCTGAGCCAGGGGGGCAACCGAGAAGGAAGACAACATGGGCCCCAAGTCATTTCCCAGCAGGACGTCTGCAGGCAAATCCTTCATCATGCCGACCTCGACAAGGCCATCCCCGACCCCCCAGTTCAGGTGAATCTTGGCCGTGGGCAGTCAATGTATGGCTCCCCCTGCTACACGGACCACCACTGTCCGACCCGTCTCTTGGTCTTGGGCGAGATGCGACTTCACAAGGGTCAGAGTAGCTCCGGAATCTCTTAATCCTTGCAGCCGTTTACCATTAATCCACACCGACTGTCGATGTTGTTGTCGATTATCCGCCTGGGCTGCCTGCACAGGGTCCACTTCATGCAGCACTCCCTCTATCTCTTCCATCCCATAATTAGCCATAGCCACCGATGCCGGGTCGGCTTCGCCTTGGTAGCAGTGTACAGCGGCCCGGTTGAAGGTATTCGTTTCCGGTTTTGGCCACTGGGTGCGCTGGGTCCGGTTGGGACAGTGTCTCTGCAGGTGACCCGGCTGATGGCAGGTGTGGCATCGCACCCCAGAAGGACTCTGGTAGGCCGGGGTATTGGTGGGTTCTCCGCCAAGCTTCTGTGGTTTAGGGGCCTCCAGACCCATGGGAGGGCCCCTTGAGACAGTTTTGGACCCTGACAATTGGACCCTCCTGGCATCATAATGTTCATCGGTCAGCCATGCGGCCTCCTCAAGAGTCGTTGGTCCCGAAGCCATTTTTGCGTCTCGGGAGTTAACCCAGTAAAGAATCGTTCTAACGCGATGAGCTGTAGGATGTCCTCCTTCGTGTCTGCTTTGCTACCTTGTACCCACTGTAGCAGTGACCGCCATAGTTTACAGGCCCATTCAGCGTGGGTATCCGTTTCCCGTTTTGTGGTTTTGCAGAACTTTTGACGGTATGCCTCTGGTGTTAGTGCATACCGGGCCAAGATCACTTCTTTGACTCGCTTATAGTCCATACAGTCCTTATCCGATACAGTGCGATAGGCATCCGCTGCCTGGCCTGTCAGCTTGCTGGCCAGAATCTGGACCCAATCCTCCGGCTCCACTTTCTGAAGGGTACACTGCCGCTCAATGTCCTGCAGAAAGCCATCAATGTCTTCCTCTGCCTCCCCCAATGTCGGAAGGCATTGTATTGGATCTTTTTGTGGCTTACCCCTGCTGGTACCGGGGAGGAAGCCAGGGCTCCCCCTGCTCACTGTATCTCCTCTCTCCGTTCTGCCATCTCCATCTTAGCTAGCTCTATCTTGGTCCGCTCTGCCATCTCCATCCTGGCTAGCTCCATCCGCTCTGCCCTCTCCATCTCTATCTTTTTATCCAGATCAGTACACACATCAGCCATCACCTTATCTATGATCTGTACTGCCGGGTTGGGAGCATAAAGTGCCAGTCTGCTCTTTACCTCCCTCTGGAATTCAGTCTCTTCCACGTTCCCACTGGAGGTTGTTGCGTTGTCGAGCTCCATAATGGCTGCTATCAAATCCGCTTTTGTTTTGTTGCTGGCGGATAACCCTCGAGCTTCCACAAGGTCCTTCAACGTATTCCTCTTTAGCTTCTGGTAGATGTCTTCCATTCAGTCCTTGGCTCCTGAAGAAGATGGACCGCATCCCACCGCTGCCACCAGTGTGACGGGAGCTAGTTACCCCATCCACAGATGTCCAATCTTCTTCTGTAGGCCCCTGACATGGAAAGGCTTTTCTTACACTGGGATATATAAAATATGACTATCGCACAGTGTCTCCAAGATAAACTTAACTTTTATTCTCACAAGCAGGTTTTATAGAGAATCACAAAGGCTATTTTTAGCACCCATTGTTCTCACCAGATAATACCCACAGTAGGCTCCCAGACAGCAGTTATGCAACAACCCATTAATCAGCACATTGTCTGTTTGCCACTGCTAAGTGAGCACAGGAAGGTGGGGGCCAGGAGTGCTTCAGTCACATCACAAAATGTCCAACAATATGTGATCCACAATATTCACCCCACTTTATAACATTATGTCCCATTAGCTGCATAGGCGCTACGACAACCCCCATGTGGCAAAATCTTGGAGTACGGGGTTGATCCATCACAGTACGTAATAATATGTACAAATTAAACTTTTTATGAACTTATTTCTGTATTCTTTTTTGCATTATGACATTTGATATTGCATGGTGAGCACTTTTACTGTTCATCCTATGATTTGGATAGGCATAGTTCCATACATATATAAATTTTCCTTTTTGCTTAAATAATGTAAATACATTTGGATATGCACATACATATATACAGTACAGACCAAAAGTTTGGACACACCTTCTCATTTAAAGATTTTTCTGTATTTTCATGCTTATGAAAATTGTACATTCACACTGAAGGCATCAAAACTATGAATTAACACATGTGGAATTATATAGTTAACAAAAAAGTGTGAAACAACTGAAAATATGTCTTATATTCTAGGTTCTTCAAAGTAGCCACCTTTTGCTTTGATGACTGCTTTTCACACTCTTGGCATTTTCTTGATGAGCTTCAAGAGGTAGTCACCAGAAATGGTGTTCCAACAATCTTGAAGGAGTTCCCAGAGATGCTTAGCACTTGTTGGCCCTTTTGCCTTCACTCTGCGGTCCAGCTCACCCCAAACCTTCTCGATTGTTTTAGCATCGCCATATTTTGAGAGCTATACTTTTTCCATATTTCGGCCGACAGAGTCATGTGAGGGCTTGTATTTTGCGGGATGAGTTGACATTTTTATTGGTACCATTTTTGGGTACGTGACATTTTTTGATCGCTTTCTATTCCGTTTTTTGGGAGGTAAAATGAACAAAAACCAACAATTCAGGAATTGTTTTTTGAGGTTTTTTTTATGCCGTTCTGCGTGTGGTAAAATTGATAAGACAGCGTTATTCTTCGGGTCAGTACGTTTACAGCGATACTACACTTACCGTATATCTTTTTTTATGTTTTGGCGCTTTGACACAATAAAACTATTTTATAGAAAAAATATTTTTTTTACATCGCTTTATTCTGAGAGCTATAACTTTTTTATTTTTCGGCTGATGGAGCTGTATGGTGGCTTTTTTTTTGCGGAACAAGATGACGTTTTCAGCGGTACCATTTTTATTTCCATTTTGCTTTTTGATTGCATTTTATTCCACTTTTTATTTGGCAACATGATGAAAAAGCATAGTTTTTTGCTCCGCTTTTTATATATTTTTATTACGGTGTGCACAGAAGGAGTTAATTAGTGTGACAGTTTTATAGATCGGGTTGTTTCAGATGCGGCAATACCAAATATGTGTACTTTTTTTGTTTTTGCATAAAAATACGAATTTATTGGTTTAATATTTTATTTATTTATTTTTATTTATTTTGTGATTTTTTTTTAACAGTTTGAAAACATTTTTTAGACTTTTTTTTTTACATTTTTACTTAGTCCCTGTATGGGACATTAATTTTTATTTTTCTAATCACTGTTCTCATGCAATGCAATAGACATGTATTGCATTGCATGAGAGCTCTGCTGACAGTTTAAAACTGTCATTATCTCCTGCTAGACTTCAGCTGCAGGCTGAGTCTAGCAGGACACCGTACATGGCAGACCCGGAGGCGGTCATCTGACCTCCGGCTGCCATGACAACGGCAGGTCCTGTCAGACATCAGGGGGCCGTCGGAGAGGTAAGTGGACGACCCCCTCTCCTCTCACTATCTTCTAAATGCCACGATCGCTATAGATCGCGGCATTTAGAAGACAGCAAAGAGTTAACATCATTGGGACCTGATCTAATCAGGTCCCGATGATGTTCCCTATCAGAGCTGTCGCTCTGCACCGCACCCGCAGCGCTTGCAGGACCCTGGGGGTCCTGAGCGCTGCGGGACCACGGACCATTTCTAAACGTCGGCGCTGCACAGAGCCCAGCAAGCGCCGACGTTTATATACAGTGGGCGGTCAGGAAGCGGTTAACAGCACTGATCATAGCCAGGTGCTAGGAGACCACAGCATCAGCAGCTACAGCACTGATTGGAACAATCAGATGATTGTACCAATCAGTGAGCAGAGACACGGTCTGATCTCACAGTGACCGCTTAGCCTCATTACAGCTTGTAGGCATTGCAGAGCAGTCACTGTGTCATTCTGTTGCTGATCTGCTGGGCCTTCTGGTACCGCAGACTTTTTAAAGCCTGTGACATCACGTCCTCTGCTGCTGCTACTGCTAGAAGAAAGAAGATGATCCTGATCCGTTTCTGACCTGTACCTGTCCCCTGTTTTTTCTAACCCACCCAAATACCCTTTGTAAAATAATACTCTTCTCTGTATTATTTTTCCTACTGAGGACTTCGCAAAGTATCAATATCACGATATTCTTATAAAAAATGTATGATTTATTCTTGGATTGTCCATTAAAAAGAATCAGATTGCAGCAGGTACATACAATAATTAGTTATAAAGTAATTGTCCATTTGTCCATATTTAGCTTAATTGTTGAGATTCACCCATCTTTCCTTGGATCCTGGCTGGTAAATCATGTCTTTGTCCAGCACGTGTCCAGGCCTACATGTCAGATACTTCTCAGCATGAAGATTCTTTTTCTGTGTCTTGTGGGGTGGGCAGAGCAAGAGAGCCCCCCCTTTCTGTACCATGGGCTTTTATAGCCAGTCGTATGGCACACCTGTTCTACATATGGTAGTGAACCAAAAATACACACACAAATAGCGCATGTCAACTAGACACGATGGCTGATACATAGAACTCAGATTTAAGAAAAATGATTATCGATTATTAATTAACATTCCAAATGAATTTCCATAATTAACCATTTAACATTTCCCCCTTTTTTGAGGATGACAGAGTTCAACTGAAAATCCTCAAAAGAAGATAGGTTCATCATTAGGATAACAATCATTTTTCCTTCTTCCTTGGCAATATCATTAAATTTCCATAATAATAATAATTATAATAATAATAATAATAATATCGGATTATTGTTATATAATGATGTGAATTCATGTTATGGTAAGCCGTGACTAATATTCATTTAACATGTATAATTATACTTCCCTATATCTAAGTTGAAGCAATCGCGGGTCCAATCGTCATCGTCTGATGTCATCGGGTCGTCGTCTCGTCTTCTTCTTGGTTCTTTTATAACACAGTCTTTAGATGAAAACTCCTTTGAAATAAATTATAGCGTGTAGATATTGTACAGTCCATAATTGTGTTCATTATTGTTCAGTCCATAAACTGTACTCTTTATTAGAAAGATCATGTGTGTCAACTGATAAGAAAACAAAGTCCATGGATGAAATGTAGCTTTAATATCTGTGTGATGTCACCTGGACTTACGTTGGATCGTCTTTGGAATCTTCCGTGTCGTCCGCACTGGTCTCGTGTCACTTTTGGAACAGATGTGACGTCTTTGGTCAGTAAAGCAAGGGTTAACTTGACACTTCCCTGCTTTATATAGCACCATAACCAGAACTCAGTCCTTTATGTACAGGACACATATGCCAGGTATTACCTGTTCACCAGCTTTCATTGAAGCGTTGCAGGTGATGAGAAACCACTGGAACGTGATGAAACTTGAGCACAACACAGTACATATAGGATCATCGTCCTCTGCCGTCCTGGTGATCAGTGGTGTGAATTGTATCTGACACAGTCTATTATCACTCAGCATTCATACCTGTTACCTTCTGAGACGTCCGGATATCAGTTGCTTCTTCTTGTAACTTTTGGGAATCTCTTTGATTTATAAATATGAAAAGTCTTTATTAAGATAGAATTCATAATTGCGATGCTTTGATTGAAGTCTTCATTCCCTAATCTGATACCAAATCTGGCAGTTTTTCCTAACCTATAATATCACAGCGTACCATAGCAATCAATAATATCCATCTAATTATCATCAAAACGTTAAAATAAATTATGTTTGGAATGATAAACAATAATAGATAATAATTCAATGAAGTTCTCCATGTGATAAAACATTTTTATGCCATAGGTGTAATTACCTTTTCCAACCCATAGGTGTCAGTGTGTTTTGAAACAACAAGTGTTTATATCTTTATTAAACCAATAATATCAAAGAATGTATACTCCTGAACCAAAATGAATAAATATATGAATGTATGAATGAATGAATGAATAAATGAATGAATGAATTGTTGTGTTTACTCAGAAAATGTAAACATTTTTTTCCTTAACAATATATATTTAATGAAGCAATACTCTTGTATTAGACATTACTTTATTAAATATTAATGTGTTTTCTCAGTTGAAATATTGAACTGAATTAAAATCAAAAATTGAGAATTAAAAATGAAAAATGGAAAAATAAGAAAATAAGTAAGAATAAAATTTTAAAAATGAAAAATAAAATTAAGAAGAAAAATAAGAATAAAAATAAAAATAAGGCCTTTAAATTTTAATGACAAATGCAGAGTAATTATATTCTCCATAAAAAAATACCCTTATATCTCCATTATCTGGATGATTTCATATTTGTCATAACCTTGTATCACCAAAAAATATTAAATTATTAAACTATGCAACTTTGCATGTAACACCCTTCTTAATTATATCATTGTACCTTATTATTGTTTCTTCTTTATTAAAATGTGTAAAAAATAAGTATTGATCAAAAGTGATTATGTAATCAGGATCAAAAACACATTTTCCCTCTTAATACCAAAAAATATTATTTTATAAAATTTATGTATATATCAGAACCAAATTAAAAATAATTATTCTTCTAGAAATATTGTGCATAAATTTCATATCGATGAGTAGCATAGATTTGTCTAAAGAGAGGTGTGTACCTATTTAGGTAACCATTAAAAATAATATCATAGTTATTCAAGAATATTATCATGTGGAAAATTATTCTAAATATAAATTTGCTTTGTAAACCATTTTGATGTGTGGTTGCCCTTATCCACTATTAGTTAAATCAAGAAATAATAATTATTAAAGAAATATAGAAGTATATATATTATGTAGATAATACCTAATTATGTATTATATTTTTTCTCAGAATTAAATATATTTTTGTACCTTCACATAAAGAAACATTTTTTTTTCCAAACATACAAACGTACGAGGCCTCTGTCACATCAATCACACTTAGCAGCTGCTGATTTACTCATCTGTCACCTTCACAGATCTGTTCAACTCAAACATTCCACATAAGAAGTTTTATATATATATATATATTTAACCCAAAATTGTTGTATCCCAATTTATTAATGCGCATTGTCATATCAATATTTCTTTGAATATTCCCCAAATACATATTATATAATATGAGAGTAAGTATTTGAAATTTCAAACACTTGAAAAAAAAACTTTTGTCTTGCAAAAAAATAGAAATGTCCTTAGGTTCCTTTTTTTTTTTACTCACTGGCTGCCCGGTCTTAAGTTACATCAGCTGAAAATAGAATGAATGGGATCTATACTATTAGCTCAAAGTTCAAAGGCCGCAGCTGTCACACGTCATGCTGTAAAGGCTGCTGGTTAAAACGAACACTTCATGCACAGAAAATATTAATTCATAAGTGCTACACATAATAATCCAACTAGTTATATTGTTATTATTTTAAAATGTTATATTCATAAAATCATGCAATTTTTTCCACTTCCTGTGTGACTAAAGAAATAAATCCATTTTAGAGTTGTTTGATCAAATCCTGCTTTGGAATGAAAACTCTAAGGAAATATAAGAAAACAAAATTAAATATCAAATTCATACAGAAACAGAATTATTTAAATATCTTATACATATATTGGTTGGTTCCAATGTAATTCAAAATATTGTTACTTAAATTTATATATGAAGTTCTAATTTATTAATTAATATATATATATATTTTATAAACATATATATAAATACAATTATACACAATCTCTACTTAGACAAGTGTATATATATATATATATATATATATAAATACATGAACTACTAGAAACTATGTAACTACAATTTTACTGCATAAGATTATAAATAAATATTGAGACATTGTATAACATTTTGATACAACATTATAATTACAGTTTTTCCTTAGCCACTCCCTAAACCAAATCTTCTGTCTCTCTCAAATATCTCCAGGAACGCCCTATTTAGGAAAGACATTTTTCTATCCTTCAAAACCTCAGAGAACTGTCTGTTCTTCTGTCCACATTCCATGACGTCACTGTGAGCCGGTCGTCTCACCTGTCTCTGTTCATCAGTTTCAGCCATTTTCCTTTTTAGAGAATCACAGTTCTGACTGAGAAATAACTCATTCTGTGAAGAGATTGATTTTTCAATCATTTTATATGGCTTATAACATATATGAAATCTCCTGCGTATTTGATAGAGTTCACTATGGGGATGACTCAGTCTAGGAGAGTTTGATATTGGCTTTTGGTAAGATTTTACCTTTTCTGGTTTTATAAAATTAACTTGATTTATTTTCTTTGCACGATTCTCATGTTTTCTAACAGAATCCAGCAACTGCACACATTTGAATAGGGATTCTTTTTGTGACGCTATAACTCTAGATACTGGATCTAGGAATTTGAATTTTTGTACAAAAGTTTTTATCATATGTTGTACTTTTCCATTTTTGATAAGAGCTTTGTACAACCGTTCAAATATGGACATGAATGTATATGTACATTCCTTCCTACCAATCCTTAGTTTCTGCAGATCTTCTATGTTGGGAAAATCCTTTGTGACACAATAAATCAAATATCTTAATCTGTCCGAATCATTTTCCCATCCATTAGGAGAGTCATTTTCACATGGCATTAAATGTAAACGTCTGGACAATGTCACAGGAATCCATATTTTAAATAATTGATTCCTCTCCTCATTGGATAAATCAAACTTATCAGAGAAGCTCTCAAATATCTCTGAATTTCTACAGGCATGGATTTTGACATCATATTTTGGCATGATTTTGTATAGTTTTAGTAAATTTTTCCTCATTTTAATTTGTAGTTGAGCCTGGGTAATTCCTGAATTCTCTGATATTTTTAGTGGCTCTTGTACGTCCGTTCCTCCTACGTCACTCACGTCTCCTCCCACATCACCTAATATGTCGGTTTCTCGTATGTCAGTCATGTCTCCTCCCATGTCAGGTTTCTGTATGTCCGTCTCTTGGTCAGACCCAAGGTCACCTTCAGTTACAGACACGTGTCTTACTTCTTGTTCATTTTCCACATTACAGTCAGAATCATTGTCACTATCTGACACTATTTCTACACAATTTTCCTGCTTAGAACTTTCAAGTACAAAATTATGAAATACTTGTACAAGATGTAGAATATTCCGCAATTTGTGTTTCTCTCTATTTACCAATTTAGAAGTTAACTGTAAATTCTGCAATTCACATTCTTTGTATAAACTGAGCCACAAAACTTCTATGTCATCTCCTACATTAACTTTGAAATTAATATTACTTTGTTTAGCAAAAGAAAAAATTATATCCATATTTTGCTTACCTTAAGATTCCTTAACTTTTCTTTATCAGCACGTCCTGTCTTCAGTTCGTCTGATTCTGTTCCTTGTTAGTACCTCTGCTTCCCGTTAGTCCTCAGTCTGTAGGCTTCTTTCTGCTTCTCGTGACAAATTAGTGAATTTACTGACACGTGAACAACAGCTGTTCAGCTCGACAGGACTTCCCCCCGTGTTCACGGAAGAAATTCACTTACTTAATTAAAAAAAATGAAAAACAGGACTGGCTGGCTCACCATTGTAAAATAATACTCTTCTCTGTATTATTTTTCCTACTGAGGACTTCGCAAAGTATCAATATCACGATATTCTTATAAAAAAATGTATCGATTTATTCTTGGATTGTCCATTAAAAAGAATCAGATTGCAGCAGGTACATACAATAATTAGTTATAAAGTAATTGTCCATTTGTCCATAATTAGCTTAATTGTTGAGATTCACCCATCTTTCCTTGGATCCTGGCTGGTAAATCATGTCTTTGTCCAGCACGTGTCCAGGCCTACATGTCAGATACTTCTCAGCATGAAGATTCTTCTTCTGTGTCTTGTGGGATGGGCAGAGCAAGAGAGCCCTCCCTTTCTGTACCATGGGCTTTTATAGCCAGTCGTATGGCACACCTGTTCTACATATGGTAGTGAACCAAAAATACACACACAAATAGCGCATGTCAAGTAGACACGATGGCTGAGGCATAGAACTCAGATTTAAGAAAAATGATTATTGATTATTAATTAACATTCCAAATGAATTTCCATAATTAACCATTTAACACCCTTCACCATCTTTACCCCCTCTCTCCAACCCCTTCCCCACTCCCACCTCTGCCGCCGAGCTTTGATCAGTATTTGATCGCCGATCAGTAGCTGATCTTTCTATTTTTGGCAGTTTCTTTGTGTGTCCTACAGTCGCTGAGCGCTGATCAGTGACACACATCACTGATCAGAGTTCGTGCTCGCTTTTGGCCAGGACTTTTTTTCCTGTTCATTTACTCTCCTCCCCCCCTTTGTACCACCTCCATGCGTGTGTCCTGCAGCCAGGGAGCCACTGATCGGTGATGCACATCACTGATCATCATCTGTGCTTGCTTTTGGCCAGGACTTTTTTTTTCCCTGTTCATTTTTTCCCCCATTTTGCACCACATCCGTGCGTGCCTCCTACAACTTACAGGCTTCCACTGAAGGAAAACTCACCACCTCTCATGGCAGCCTGTTCTACTCGTTAATCACCCTCATTGTTGAAACGTTTTTTCTAAAATGTAATCTGTACCGTCTCCCATTCTGTTTCATCCGATTGCTTGTAGCCTTTCTTTGTGCAAATGAGAATGTAGCTGAGCCCTCTACAGTGTGATAGGCCTTGAGATATTTGTAAACAGCTATTAAGTCTCCTCTTAGTCTTCTTTTTTGCAAGCTAAACATTCCCAAATCCTCTAACCGTTCCTCATACCATTCCTCATAGTGAGGGAGAGGATGCCACCTTCCTTTATTCTCCCCCTCCTATTCCTCAAGAGATACCGAACTGCCATACAAACTCCCCATGACCGCAAATGAGCCACCGCCCACCGTTAGTGACCCCCTACGAACTTGACCCCCGAAGATTACAAAATACAGATTCCTGATTTTGTGGTGCAATTAGGAATTGAATTTGACGCTACCAGCCTCACAGAAATCAACTTTTTCAAAGTCTTTTTCTCTGAGGATTTTGTAAACCTCGTGGTGCCCCAGACAAATTTATATGCCCAAAATTTTTGGCCCAAAACCCCACTTCATCATTTTCTAACTGGACTCCCATAAATGCAGTAGAAATGATGGGGTATTGTTCTTCATATGAGGATTGTGTAGAACCCAGAACTTCGACAATATTGGAGTGTTGATGTTTCACATGGCTATGACTTGTAAACGCTTTGAGTCCATCCACAAATTTTTGCATTACAACTAGTGATGAGCGAGTATGTTCTGTTAACCTTTTTGGCGAGTATGCTCGGTGTTATGTTTGAATTACTCCCGTGTGCATGATTTGCGACTGTTTGACAACTTTAATACATGTGAGGAATGTGTAAGAAATAGACATTCCTTACATGTACTAAAGCTGTCAAACAGTCGCAAATCATGCACACGGGAGTGATTCAAACATAACACCGAGCAACTGTAACTACTCGGTGCTCGGCCCGAGCATACTCGCCGAAAGGGTTAACAGAACATACTCGCTCATCACTAATTACAGCGATTATGCACAGCGTCCACCCCGAGATGACCCCAACTTTGACCGACTTTTCAAAGTTCAGCCGGTCATTGATCACTTCAGCAATAAGTTTGCTGAAGTTTACATTCCCCAAAGTGACATCTGTGTGGATGAGTTCATAATACTGAAATGTAGGGGAGGCTCAAATTCCAGCAATACCTACCCAGTAAGAGGGCCAGGTACGGAATTAAACTCTACAAGCTGTGTGAGAGTACCTCAGGGTTCACCCACAGATTTAGGGTTTATGAAGGGAAGGACACCTGGATTCAATCCTCTGAATGCCCCCCTGTCCTGGGAATGGGTAGGAGAATTGTGTGGGATTTGGTTCATCCACTGCGGGATCAAAGTTATCACCTCTACATAGATAACTTTTATACCAGCATCCCTCTCTTCATATTCCTGTCTGCCAGAGCTACCGCAGTATTTGGTACTTTCCGCAAAATTCAGAGAGGACTCCCTAAGTCACTAATTGGGCAGCTGCTCAGAAAAGGTGAGAGCAGAGCCCACAGTAACGACAACATGCTGGTGGGATATCCTTTTCTTGACCACCGTACATGGTGATGGCAGCACCCCCACAGCTGTACAAGGTACTTATACACAGGTCCGCAAACCAGACTGTGTACTGAACAATAAAAATGTGGGGGAAGTTGATCTGTAAGACTATTTTAACAATTCTGTCACCTGCATGCCCATAGTAATAGGTTTAAAATATCCCAGGGGGTGACAGATTCCCTTCAAGAAAGGCTGTATAATGCTATATGTTTTATTTCTTTATTTTACTAATTTATATAGCGCCATTAATTCCACAGCACTTTACAGACATTATGGGCACTGTCCCCATTGGGGCTCACAATCTAGATTCCCTATCAGTATGTCTTTGGAGTGTGGGAGGAAACTGGTGCTCACAATGCATCTAGATAGGTGCCTTGGGGTGTCTAGTTTCCAAAATGGGGTCACTTGTGGGGGAGCTCCAATGTTTGGGCACACAGGGGCTTTCCAAACGCAACATGGTGTCCACTAACAATTTGAGACGATTTTCCATTCAATTTGTTAGCGGATACCATGTTGCATTTGGAGAGTCCCTGTGTGCCCAAACATTGGAGCTCCCCCACAAGTGACCCCATTTTGGAAACTAGAACCCCCAAGGCACCTATCTAGATTCATAATGAGCACTTGGAACCCCTAGGTGCTTCACAAATTGATTCGTAAAAATGAAAAAGTGAAAAAAAAAAACACTTTTTCATTTTTACGAATCAATTTGTGAAGCACCTGGGGGTTCCAAGTGCTCACTATGCATCTAGATAGGTGCCTTGGGGGGTCTAGTTTCCAAAATGGGGTCACTTGTGGGGGAGCTCCAATGTTTGGGCACACAGGGACTCTCCAAACGCAGCATGGCGTCCGCTAATTATTCAAGCAAATTTTACAATCAAAAAGTCAAATGGCGCTCCTTCCCTTCCGATCCCTGCCGTGCGCCCAAACAGTGTTTTTTCCCCACATATGGGGTATCTGCGTGCCCAGGGGAAATTGCACAACAAATTTTGGGGTCCATTTTTTCTTGTTACCCCTGTGAAAATAAAAAAAATTGTGTCTAAAGTAACATTTTTGTGAAAAAAGTTAAATGTTCATTTTTTTCTTCCACATTCCAAAAATTCCTGTGAAGCACCTGAAGGGTTAATAAAGTTCTTGAATGTGGTTTTGAGCACCTTGAGGGGTGCAGTTTTTAGAATGCTGTCACTTTTTGGTATTTTCTGTCATAAAGACCTCTCAAAGTGACTTCATATGTGATGTGGTCCCTAAAAAAATGGTTTTGTAAATTTTGTTGGAAAAATGAGAAATCGCTGGTCAACTTTTAACCCTTATAGTTCCCTAACAAAAAAAAATTTTGGTTCCAAAATTGTGCTGATGCAAAGTAGACATGTGGGAAATGTTATTTATTAACTCTTTTGTGTGACATATCTCTCTGATTTAAGGGCATAAAAATTCAAATTTTGAAAATTGCAAAATTTTCAAAATTTTCGCCAAATTTCCGTTTTTTTCACAAATAAACGCAAGTGATATCGAAGAAATTTTACCACAATCATGAAGTACAATATGTCATGAAAAAAAAATCTCAGAATCAGGGGGCTCCGTTGAAGCGTTCCAGAGTAATTACCTCATAAAGTGACAGTGGTCAGAATTGTAAAAATTGTCCTGGTCATTAACGTGCAAACCACCCTCGGGGGTTAAGGGGTTAAAGTTGAGAATTAGACAGCTATTTGACATTGATTCTCATGATAATTACACCAGTTTCATCAGATTTAAGAGACATAATTAATGAGTTTTGCAGTGCGTAATGTGAAAGTGGCTAACAGATCAACTTTTAAGGTGTACTCCCATCTTAGACATTTGTGTCTGTAGAATATGCCATGAATGTCAGATAAATGCCATTTTCACATTTGTACTTCACACCTTTTTTCAGAATGGGTGTTCCCTATACTGCTTTTACATCTATTCCGGAACTCCCATGGAAATCAATAATGAGGAGCACGAATATTCATGGCCATCTCTCTATTCATTGGAAATTGGAGTGCATCTATCAGACAGTGATGACATATCCTGTGGATAGGCAATAAACTATTTATGGTACAAATACCCTCTCCCCTGATACAGCATGAAGCCGCACGTAGCTCTCTAGATGCAGCATGAGGCCGCACAATGCTCCCCAGATACAGCATGAGGCCGCACGTAGGTCTCTAGATGCAGCATGAGGCCGCACAGTGCTCCCCAGATACAGCATGAGACCGAACGATGCTCCCTAGAAACAGCAGGATCCCGCACAGGGCTCCCCAGATACAGCATGAGGCCGCATGGTGCTCCCCAGATACAGCATAAGGCCGGACGGCGCTCCCCAGATACAGCATGAGGCCGCACGGAGCTCCCCAGATACAGCATGAGGACGCACGGCGCTCCCCAGATACAGCATGAGGATACACGGTGCTCCGCAGATACAGCATGAGGCCGCAAGGAGCTCCCCAGATACAGCAGGAGGCCACACGGCGTTCCCCAGATACAGCATGAGGCTGTACGGCGCTCCCCAGATAAAGCAGGAGGCCGCACGGCGTTCCTCAGATGCAGAATGAGGCTGCACGGTGCTCCCCAGATACAGCATGAGGTCGCATGGCGCTCTGCAGACACAACATGAAGTCGCATGTCGCTCCCCAGATACAGCATGAGGCCGCACGGCGCTCCCCAGATACAGTAGGAGGCCGCACGGCGTACCCCAGATACAGCAGGAGGCTGTACGGCGCTCCCCAGATAAAGCAGGAGGCCGCACGGCGTTCCCCAGATACAGAATGAGGCTGCACGGCGCTCCCCAGATACAGCATGAGGTCGCATGGCGCTCTGCAGACACAACATGAAGTCGCATGTCGCTCCCCAGATACAGCATGAGGCCACACGGCGCTCCCCAGATACAGCATGAGGCCGCACGGTGCTCCCCAGATACAGCATAAGGCCGGACGGCGCTCCCCAGATACAGCATGAGGCCGCACGGCGCTCCCCAGATACAGCATGAGGCTACACGGTGCTCCGAAGATACAGCATGAGGCCGCAAGGAGCTCCCCAGATACAGCAGGAGGCCGCACGGCGTTCCCCAGATACAGCATGAGGCTGTACGGCGCTCCCCAGATAAAGCAGGAGGCCGCACGGCGTTCCCCAGATACAGTATGAGGCTGCACGGCGCTCCCCAGATACAGCAGGAGGCCGCACGGTGCTCCCCAGATACCGAATGAGGCTGCACGGTGCTCCCCAGATACAGCATGAGGTCGCATGGCGCTCTGCAGACACAACGTGAAGTCGCATGTCGATCCCCAGATACAGCATGATGCCGCATGGCGCTCCCCAGATACAGCAGGAGGACTCACGGCGTTCCCCAGATACAGCATGAGGCTGTACGGCGCTCCCCAGATAAAGCAGGAGGCCGCTCGGCGTTCCCCAGATACAGAATGAGGCTGCACGGCGCTCCCCAGATACAGCATTAGGTCGCATGGCACTCTGCAGACACAACATGAAGTCGCATGTCGCTCCCCAGATACAGCATGAGGCCGCACAGCGCTCCCCAGATAAAGCAGGAGGCCGCACGGCGTTCCCCAGATACAGAATGAGGCTGCACGGCGCTCCCCAGATACAGCATGAGGTCGCATGGCGCTCTGCAGACACAACATGAAGTCGCATGTCGCTCCCCAGATACAGCATGAGGCCGCATGGCGCTCTGCAGACACAACATGAAGTCGCATGTCGCTCCCCAGATACAGCATGAGGCCGCACGGCGCTCCCCAGATACAGCAGGAGGCCGCACGGCGTTTCCCAGATACAGCATGAGGCTGTACGGCGCTCCCCAGATAAAGCAGGAGGTCGCATGGCGCTCTGCAGACACAACATGAAGTCGCATGTCGCTCCCCAGATACAGCATGAGGCCGCACGGTGCTCCCCAGATACAGCAGGAGGCCGCACGGCGTTCCCCAGATACAGCATGAGGCTGTACGGCGCTCCCCAGATAAAGCAGGAGGCTGCACGGCGTTCCCCAGATACAGTATGAGGCTGCACGGCGCTCCCCAGATACAGCAGGAGGCCGCAAGGCGTTCCCCAGATACAGTATGAGACTGCACGGCGCTCCCCAGATACAGCAGGAGGCCGCACAGTGCTCTCCAGATACAGAATGAGGCTGCACGGCGCTCCCCAGATACAGCAGGAGACCGCACGGCGCTCTCCAGATACAGAATGAGGCTGCACAGCGCTCCCCAGATACAGCATGAGGTCGCATGGCGCTCTGCAGACAAAACATGAAGTCGCATGTCGCTCCCCAGATGCAGAATGAGGCCGCACTGCGCTCCCCAGAAACAGCATGAGGCCGCACATAGCACCCTATATACAATATGTACACAGACAGTCACGCACAAACACGGTCATTCACATGCAGATACGCACAAGCACTCACGTATACACATGCAGACTTGCACGTATAAGGGTCGCAGAAATGTGCACACACACAAACATATGCAGACATATGCAAAGCACAAAAAGAACAAAAAACGATCACAGGCCACAATATATATTAATGAAATTAATCTTTATTTATTAAAAAAAAATAACAAGCCTACAACCTGCAGTAACCACCGCTCCACCATACTGCTGCACGACCAGCTCTACCCTCACCTACTATTTCCTCACCCATTCGTCGTAGATTGTGAGCCCTCGCGGGCAGGATCCTCTCTCCTCCTGTACCAGTCGCTAACTTGTTTTGTTAAAATTATTGTAAGTGTTTTTGCTATGTATACCCCATTTCACATGTAAAGAGCCATGGAATAAATGGCGCTATAATAATAATAAATAATAATAAAAATAATAAACAGGCAATGGAAGAAAATGTGCACAGTGCAAATGGCTATGTGAATAAAGGACGCGCAGCCGTGGAGACATAATTCTTGGTAAAATCAATATAACAATACATACATATTGTTTGCCTCCTCCATATCATGAAATCATAAGCATGCTAATACACAATAATGCATCCTACAGTCGCCGAGTGCTCATCAGTGACACACATCACTGATCAGCGTCCTTGCTCACTTTTGGCCTGGACTTTTCTTCCTGTTCATTTTCTCTCCTTCCCCCCTTTGCACCACCTCCATGCGTGTGTCCTGCAGCCAGTGAACAACTGATCAGTGACGCACATCACTGATCAGCGTCTGTGCTCGCTTTTGGCCAGGACATTTTTTCCCTGTCCATTTTTTTTCCCTGTTTTGCACCACATCCATGCGTGCGTCCTCACTGTCAAAAAGTTTTTTTTAATATCTAATCTGTATCTTCTCCCATTCAGTTTCATCCCATTGCTTCTAGTTTTTCTTTGTGCAAATGAGAATATACCTGATCCCTCTACAATGTGAGAGGCCTTGAGATTTTCGTAGACAGCTAGTAAGTCTCCTCTCAGTTATCTCTTTTGCAAGCTAAACATTCCTAAATCCTCTAACAGTTCCTCATACCATTTCCTATAGTGAGGGAGAGGATGCCACCTTCCTTCCTTTTCCACCCTCCTATAACTCAAGTGATACCGAACTGCCACGCAGACTCCCCAGGACAGCAAATGAGCCAGCGCCCACTGTCAGTGACCCCTTATAAACCTCACCCCCGAAGATTACGAAACATAAATTCCTGATTTTGTGGCGCAATCGGGAATCCAATTTGACACTACCGGCCTCACAGAAATCAACTTTTTCAAAGTCTTTTTCTCTGAGAATTTTGTAAACCTCATGGTGCCCCAGACAAATTTATATGGCCCAAAACCCAATTCATCATTTTCTAACTGGACTCCCATAGATGCAGTAGAAATGATGGGGCCTTGTTTTTTTACATGGGGATAGTGACGATCCCAGAACTTCAGCAATATTGGAGTGTTGATGTTCCACCTGTGTGACCTGTAAACGCTTTGAGTCCATCCACACATTTTTGCATTACAACGATAATAATGCACAGCGTCCACCCCGAGATGACCTCAACTTTTACCGACTTTTCAAAGTTCAGCCGGTCATTGATCACTTCAGCAATGAGTTTGCTGAAGTGTACATTCCCCAAAATGACATCTGTGTGGATGAGTCTCTAATACATTTCAAGGGGAGGCTCAAATTCTGGCAATACCTATCTAGGGCAAGGTACGGAATTAAACTCTACAAGCTGTGCGAGAGTACATCAGGGTACACCCACAGATTTAGGGTTTATGAAGGGAAGGACACCCGGATTCAATCCCCTGAATGCCCCCCGTCCTGGGAGTGAGTAGGGAAATTGTGTGGGATTTGGTGCACCCACTGCTGGTTCAAAGTTATCACTGCTACATAGAAAACTTTTATACCAGCATCCATCTCTTCATATTCCTTTCTGATAGAGCTACCACAGTATTTAGTACTGTCTGAAAAACTCAGAGAGGACTACTAAGGTCACTAATTGGGCAACTGCTGAGAAAGGGTGAGAGCAGAGCCCAATTTAGCAACAACATGCTGGTGGGATATCCTTTTCTTGTACATGGTGATGGCAGCACCCCCACCACTGTATGAGGTACTTATACACAGGTCCGCAAACCAGACTGTGTACTGGGGTACAATAAAAATATGGGGGGAGTTGATCTGTCTGATCAAGTCCTCAACCTCTACAGTGCCATGCCGAAAGCTAGTTGTGGCCCCTGAATCCCGAGCCTGCGCCCTGCAATAGTGCGATTATACTTACCTTTTCCGCCCTTCAATGGGCATTTGCTTCATAGTTCTTCTGCACAGGCGCCTGCGAGTCACTGCTACTGAAGGGTGGAAAAGGTAAACATAATCGTGCCATTGCAGGCCCACAACTACATGTCACATGGCACTGTGCTGTTGATGGGAGGAAGGTGGTATGCAAATGAACACCAGAGGCAGGAGTTTTCTTCCAGGCACCACCACAGAGTCTGGAAGAACTCATTAACATAAAGGATTAAAAGATGATTTATAAAAAACAAGACAGCAGCTATGAGGCATACAGGTAAGACTATTTTAACAATTCTGTCACTTGTATGCCCATAGTAATAGGTTTAAAACGTCCCAGGGGGTGACAGATTCCCTTCAAGAAAATCTGTATAATGCTATGTGAAAGTTTTCCTGCCTAATTTGAAAATGATTTGTTATGAGTCTAGATCTAGCTGAAGTCATAAAATGCTCTTTTACATTTGAGAATTAGACAGCCATTTGATATTGATTTTCATGAATATTACACCAGTTTCATCAGATTTAAAAGACATAATTAATGAGTTTTGCAGTGCGTAATGTGAAAGCTGCTAACAGATCAACTTTTAAGGAGTATTTCCATCTTAGACATTTGCGTCCACAGAATATGCCATGAATGTCTGACAAATGCCATTTTCACATTTGTACTCCACACCTTTTTTCATAATGGGCGTTCCCTATCCTGCTTTTACATCTATTCCGTAACTTCCATGGAAATTAATGAAGAGGACCACAAATATTCATGGCCATCTCTCTTTTTATTGGAAATTGGAGTGCATCTATCAGACAGTGATGACATATCCTGTGGATAGGCAATAACTACTTAAGGTTGAAATACTCTTTTATTAGACTGTTGAGTGTTTAAAGGGGTTTTCTATGAGTTGAAAAATTCTTAACCTGAAAAGTTTTTGTGTTGAAAATAATTTCACTGCATTTTCTCTTGCTTTGATGATTTTTTTCTGGTCCCAAAATCCTGGGCACATGCCACTCATTTGCTTTCACGTTTGTGGTGTTGTTGCCAGTTCAGTTTACTGCAATTACAACTTTACACTGTAAAGGAAAAGATGAAAGGTGGCGGTAGTTCCGCGCTCCTAGGTTAGAACATATTATATAGAATCCAGGACTTGTGTTGTGGATTTATTCTTTTGACAAGCTAAAAACAGACACGTTTCGTGGACGTCCTGTCCACTTCATCAAGTGCATAGCTTAAGAGATGTTAACAGCAGAGAACGTATATACACATGGAAAGTGAAAAAAACTGGCTCCAAGGCACCAGCAACCGTTTTCATTTAAAAATTAAACCTTTACATATTCCTTAAAAAAGTGTCTATTAGCGTCATTAAGAGAACAATTTTAAAAAAGTAATGAGTATTGTATAAAATTGAAATAAAAATTGAAACGTCTTCTACATAAGTTCCATGATGTAAAAATAAAATATTTTTTTGTGTATGATGATTCGAACCCGTTATCTCTTGGCACCCTATACCATATAAAGACAACATCCATGGTCAGTACCTCTAGACCGTGGAAGTATCTGATAGTTGGTGGACGTTGTTTAGCTGCCTTTTTAAGAAGGATATAATCATAAGATGGTACTAACAAGGAAGACATGATTGTAGAAAAATGTATATTTATAGTGAAAAACTGACAAGTGTATGCACATGCATCCAACATTGCCCATATCCCTATCACTGAGTCAATTGGATAGATGATATACAAACTGGACACATTGAAACCACGGGGTTTAAATGAGGTTACACTGCCCAAATCCTGGCAAGCCAGCGGAAGGGTGAGTCTCTGTAATTTGCCCCATCTTGTGTAGTTGTTGAGACTGTTTTATATGTTATTGATTGTTGGTGGTTCAATAAATTATTGCCACACTGTTTACCATCACCCTGTGTTGTCTGAGTAATGTTCTACCCATGGTAAAAGAGAGTGAGCGTTCAGTGGTATGAGCCCTTGTCCATGCAATCTTTCTAAAGACCACTGGGCTAGCGGACAAGAGCACCCACTGACCCCTGTGTTTTCACACTGTCCCTGATCTGTGATATGCAGGGACTTTAATGGAGGAGACTACACTTGGGTTACAGAGCAGTAGCTGATGATGCTAGGCCTATCCTATGTACAACATGTAATTGATAATGTGGTGCATATTGGGGCAGTGACATTGGTCTGAGAAATCCATATGAAAGATGGCCATAACATCACTGTCATGATGGGAAAGAATCGGCAGCGAGATCATGTGACTCAGATTCCCGAAAAAAAAAATCAGATTAACTTTTAATTCCCTACTGCTTGTAACATTCACTACAACAGTCCAAAATCAAAATAATAGTGACAGCAGAATGAGCAGAATATAAAGAATACACCGACACAATGAATAGAGTTCATTAATTTTTATTCTTATCTATTATCCAATTTAGTTTTATTTAATCATCCAGTGCCATTTTTAGATTTGCTGCATAAAAAGGATGTGAACCAGAGGAAGGCAAAACAACCCCATGTGTGGGGAAAAATTCCTTCCTGACCCACATACTGGCGATCGGCTAATCCCTGGTTCACTGCAGTGTCAGCTCTGGATGGGGCCCTGTCACACCTTTACATGGAATATTTCATACATATCTAATATATATGTTTGTCTTATTTTTATATTTAGACTATTTAAAGCGTATGTCTAACTAAGGGCGGCTTACACTGGTTAATTATTGAGAATTGGTGCTTCTTTCCTATACTTATTCTTACATACTTATGCTTATCCTTTCTTACATAAACTTTTCCTTACTTACCTATGCTCATCCATTTTTATTTTTTTAACTGAATGCTAAATATAGTTATCCTTTTTTAACAGTACTTATCCTTTTTTACCTATACTAATTCTTTCCTATCTATACTTCTCCTTTTTACCTATACTTTTTTAATTACATTTTAAATATGCTTCTCCTTTCTTACCTATATTTTTCCTTTTTTAATTATACTTATCCTTTCTTACTTCTACTTACCTCTAATTATCCTTCATTACATATACTTTCATATACATAACCTTTTTAACATATATTTATACTTTTTTACTCATACCTATCCTTGTCTACCAATATTTATCATTACTTACCTATGCTTATCCTTTTTTTATTGATCGGATGTTAAATATACTTATTCTTTTTTACCAGTAATTATCCTTACATATACTTATATTTTCTTACCTAGACTTATCCTTTCCTGCCAATATTTTTATCTTAACTAGACTGATCTTTTTTTCCTATAATTATCTTTTCTTACCTATATTTAGCTACACTTATCCTTTTTACTTCTACTTATCCTTTTTTATGCATACTTATTTTTTGTTACCTATGCTTACCATTTCTTTCCTGTATTTATCTATACTTATCATTTTTCCTATATTTACCTATACTTATTCTTTCCTACCTATATTTACTTATAATTATCCTTTTTTGCCCTTTCTTACCTGTACTTATCATTTTTACTTATACTTATCCTCTCTTACCTATATTTACCTATTCTTATATTTTCTTACCAATACTTACATATAGTTATTCTTTCTTACCTATATTTATCTTTTTTTCCTATACTTATCCTCTTGTACCTACACTTATCCTTACTTATCTATTCTTATATTTACCTATACTTTTTTACCTATACTTATCTTTTCTTATCTTTTCTTACTTATACTTATTCTTTCTTACGTATTTTTATCTATATTTATCACTTATAGTTATCGATGGGGAGGTCCCTGATGATGTTGGATATCCGATCTTCTGCTCTTCTCTGCATGATCTTCTGGAAGCTCAGGTATGCAGCTTGCTCTGATATTATTGAGCAGGTGTCTTGTTGAGGGTTTTCTAGTTGACAAATGAAAACCCTCTGAACACGGCCTGGTCCTCTGGTGTTATAGATAATGTAGCCTCTGCCGCTTGGATCTTGTCAAGCTTAAAAGCACGGAACTTTGGTTTAGGCTTAGTTGGCTATAGAAAAGATGCAGAAAAAGTCATGGTGAAAATTGGTGACTAATTAAAATAGTCTTGACTTGAAGTATAGAAAAAAAATTGCTCAATATTAAGGAACGTTTTGAAATGTAAATGTAATATTGTAGAGACAAAACCATCACAACAAGCATTGCAGCTCAAGTTTAGTCACTTCAGTGCGATGTATCCATTTACTTCCAGTTATTTGGGTATTTTGCTTGTCTTTGGTTTTTCTCTGTCTAGTGGCCTTATGTGAACATGCATTTACATTTTGCATGCACATCAATTTACGCTTCAGTTCAGATTCCCAGTTTTTTTCTTTGTAGTTTAGTGTGCTTTAGTGCATATAAAGGTGTGGCCGCCCTTTGTCTGAGCTGAAAGCTTCATTCTGCCTCTCAGGTCTATGTTTCTACTAGGGGTTCAGTCTCTCTGCCCTTATCCATATGTATGTCACTTGACAAATGGTAAGGTTTTAATATTAGAGTTAGGACTGTCCCATAAGGGTTACTGTGACATGGTGGGATGGCTTTTACATTATTTTGATCAAAATTATGTTAACTAAATACCCTTTATTATTTATCATTATTTTTGCATTGTGTGATTTATCCATTTACTTCCAGTTATTTGGGTATTTTGCTTGTCTTTGGTTTTTCTCTGTCTAGTGGCCTTATGTGAACATGCATTTACATTTTGCATGCACATCAATTTACGTTTCAGTTCAGACTCCCAGGTTTTTTCTTTGTATTTTAGTTTGCTTTAGTGCATATAAGGGTGTGGCTGCCCTTTGTCTGAGCTGAAAGGTTCATTCTGCCTCTCAGGTCTATGTTTCTACTAGGGGTTCAGTCTCTCTGCCCTTATCCATATACATGTCACTTGACAAATGTTAAGGTTTTAATATTAGAGTTAGGACTGTCCCATAAGGGTTACCGTGACATGGTAGGATGGCTTTTACATTACTTTGATCAAAATTATGTTAACTAAATACCCTTTATTATTTATCATTATTTTTGCACTGTGCAATTTATCCATTTACTTCCAGTTATTTGGGTATTTTGCTTGTCTTTGACTTATCTCTGTAAATGTAATATTGTAGAGACAAAACCAGCACAACAAGCATTGCAGCTCAAGTTTAGTCACTTCAGTGAGCTGCAGTGCCACTAATTATCTCTATGGCCAATCATACTCCTGTCTCATCATATATAGGATGCAGAATTATGTGCAGGTAATAGGCAATAGCTTAAGTATGGTTAGAATGAGAAGTTTTTAAATAAGTACAATCTGTACTTATATCACTTCAACACTGAACACTTTGATCTGTTAACAGACTCTTCCAAATTGGGACAGCTCCATCAGTTCTGTTTTTTGACAAAATTGGTTCATATTTGTTGTTTTATTTTTCTTCTGGTCAAAATCAGCAGTGGAGACTATAAAAAGGAGAATTATTGTTGAAAAATGCAAACTAATTTTCTTTAGATTCACTTCCATGTCTGCCTGAAAAATTATCAAAACATTGTGGTCCTTATGGAGAACTCATTTCAATTTTTTTTAGCCAAGGATCTTCTCTTTCTCCAGCTACAGATGCCTATGCAATTCGTTTGCCAGATTAAATGACTTGCACCTGACAGAACATATAACTAGTTAATTATTTGCGTATAGCCTGCAAGAGTCTGAAAGAAGTGCAATACTATAGACTAGACATGCACCATTAATAAATTACAATTTCCAGCCCGATCATTTATAATAGTAATGTAAACATTAACGTAGTCCAAATTATTTTCCAACCCTGATATTAACCCCTTTACAATCCAAGGTGGTTAGCACGTTAATGACCAGGCCAAATTTTACAATTCTGACCACTGTCACTTTATGAGGTAATTACTCTGGAACGCTTCAATGGATCCCCCTGATTATGAGAATGTTTTTTCGTGACATATTGTACTTCATGTTTGTGGTAAAATTTCTTCAATATCACTTGCATTTATTTGTGAAAAAAACGGAAATTTAGCGAAAATTTTGCAATTTTCAAAATTTGAATTTTTATGCCCTTAAATCAGAGAGATATGTCACACAAAATAGTTAATAAATAACATTTCCCACATGCATACTTTACATCAGCACAATTTTGGAACCAACATTTTTTTTATTGGGGAGCTATAAGGGTTAAAAGTTGACCAGTGATTTCTCATTTTTCCAATAAAATTTACAAAACCATTTTTTTAGGGACCACATCATATTTAAAGTCACTTTGAGGGGTCTTTATGACAGAAAATACCCAAAAGTGACACCATTCTAAAAACTGCACTCCTCAAGGTGCTCAAAACAACATTCAAGAACTTTATTAACCCTTCAGGTGCTTCACAGGAATTTTTGGAATGTGGAAGAAAAAAATTAACATTTAACTTATTTTACAAAAATGTTACTTTAGACCCATTTTTTTTTTCTTTTTGCAGGGGTAACAGGAAAAAATGGACCCCAAAATTTGTTGTGCAATTTCTCCTGAGTAAGCAGATACCCCATATGTGAGGAAAAACCACTGTTTGGGCGCACGGCAGGATTCGGGGAACTTATCTAGATGTGTGGTGAGCACCTTGAACCCCCAGGTGCTTCACAGAAGTTTATAACATTGAGCCGTAAAAATAAAATTTTCACATTTTTCCCACAAAAATGTTTTTCAGCCCCCACTTTTGCATTTTCATAAGGGCAACAGGAGAAATTGCACCATGCAGTTTGTTGTGCAATTTCTCCTGAGTAAGCAGATACCCCATATGTGGGGGAAAACCACTGTTTGGGTGCACGGCAGGGTTCGGAAGGGATGGAGCGCCATTTGACTTTTTGAATGTAAAATTTGCTTGAATAATTAGCGGACGCCATGTTGCATTTGGGGAGCCCCTGATGTGCCTAAACAGTGGAAACCCCCCACAAGTGACACCATTTTGGAAACTAGACCCCTCAGGGAACTTATCTAGATGTGTGGTGAGCACCTTGAACCCCCAAGTCCTTTACAGAAGTTTATAAGATGGAGCCGTGAAAATAAAAAAATCAAACTTTTTCCACAAAAATGATGTTTTAGCCCCAATTTTTTTATTTTCACAAGGGTAAGAGGAGAAAATGGACCCCAAAAACGTTTGTGCAATTTCTCCTGAGTACGCCAATACCCCATATGTGGTGGAAAATACAGTGTTTGGGCACACGGCAGAGTTCAGAAGGGAAGGAGCACTGTTTGACTTTTTGAACGCAAAATCGGCTGGAATCGAGAGCAGACGCCATGTCGCGTTTGGAGAGCCCCTGATGTGCCTAAATAGTTGAAACCCCCCACAAGTGACCCCATTTTGGAAACTACACCCCTCAAGGATTTTATCAAGGGGTATAGTGAACATTTTGAGCCAAGAGATACGACACAGAATTTGATGACATTAGGTCATCATATTGAATAAGTTGTCACTAGTCTTGAGCGCAAGTGCTCGCTACTTGAGTTTGCATCGGGTACTCAGGTATGCACCATGTATCATGGGTGCTCAAGTGACATGCTCGAGTCCCCGTCCTGTATGTTTCATGGTTATTAGACACCCCAAAAAAACATACGGGGATTGCTCATGCATGGCAGGCAATCCCCGCGAGTTTTTTTTGGCCGCGAAGCATATGGAGCGGAGACTCGAGCACTCGCGATACTCAATGCATACCCGAGCACCTGATGCAAACTCAAGTAGCGAGCACTTGCGTTCAACACTAGTTGCCATATCGTCATCTTTTTTTTTTTTTTTTTTACTTTTGAAAAAAAAAACATCCCTAACCCTACCCTAGCCCAGCCCTGACCCCAACCCTAACATTAGCACAACCCTAACCCCAACCCCAGCCCTAGCGTTTATTTTTTACGCCGTTCCTAGTGCGGTATAAGTGATTAGACGACCTTATTCTTTGGGTTGGTTCGACTACAGAGATACCAGAATGATATCGGGTTTTTATGATTGACAGCTGTCACACACTAAAAGACTCATATTTTGTAAAATCTAGTTTTTGCATATTTTGAGAGCTATAATTTTTCTATATTTTGGCCGAAAGAGTTATGCGATGGCTTGTTTTTTGCGGGATGAGTTGACGTTTTTATTGGTGCCATTTTCAGGCATGTGATATTTTTTGATCGCTTTCTATTCCAGCTTTTGGGAGGCAGAATAAACAAAAACCAACAATTCAGGAATTGTTTTTTTTTTTTACATTTTTTATTCTACTCCGCGAGTGGTAAAATTGATAAGGTAGCTTTATTCTTCTGGTCAGTACGTTTACAGCGGTACCACATTTATATAGTTTTTCTATGTTTTGGCGCTTTTACACAATAAAAGCTATTTTATAGAAAAAATTATTTTTTTGCATCGCTTTATTCTGAGAGCTATAACTTTTTGATTTTTCAGATGATGGAGCTGTATGGCGGCTTGTTTTTTGTAGGACAAGATGATGTTTTCAGTGGTACCATTTTTATTTATATTCGTCTTTTTGATCACGTGTTATTCCATTTTTTGTTTGGCGGTATGATGATAAAGCATTATTTTTTGCTTCGTTTTTTATTTCTTTTTTTTACCATGTTCACTGAAGGGGTTAACTAGTGGGACAATTTTATAGGTCAAGACGTTCTGGACGCGGCCATACCAAATATGTGTACTATTGTTTTGTTTGTTTTTTTTCATAATAATATTTATTGATGGGTACATTATATTTTTATTTTTGGTGGATTATTTTTTTAATTTTGTTTAATATTTTTACAATTTTTTTAAAAATTATTTTCACTTTCTGAGAGTTTTTTTAGTTTTTTACTTTGTCCCACTCTGGGACTTTCACTTTTTTTATTCTGATCGCTTGCATAGCATAGGGATGGAGCACCATCCCTGTGCTATGCAGGCAGTCAGTGCTGCACAGAGAGAAGATTGTTTGGTCATGCACTGTGCATGACCAAAAAATCTTCCTGCTGTCTGGTGACCCGGATGTTGTCATGAAGACATCGGGTCGTCATGGCAACACCCGGGAAGCCATGGCAGACAGCACTGGAGGCCGGAAGAGGAGGTGAGTATTGCGATCACCTCCCCTTAGCCACCGCAATGCTGTGATCGACTTCGGGACCGCTCCCTGCACATAGTATTGGGTGTCAGCTGTAACAATCAGCTGACACCCGGCGGCGATCGCGCCCGCGCAGCCTGTGTGCGCACGCGATCGCGATGACGTACTAATACGGGTCAGGCTCTTAAGTCCCAGGGCACAGATGCGTATTAGTACGTCATGGGATTTAAAGGGGTTAAACATAATGTATCACAGAGCCAAAAGCGTAGAAGATTGTGGGAGAGTATCTTATTCAGATCCATGTGACAATTCTGTACATATACTTACTACATGGATGTATGGTGGGGCCATCCTAAGGGCTTCCACTGAGACCAGGGTCGGTCTGGCCTGGCGGGAAATCGGGAAATTTCCCGGTGGGCCCCGATATGAGAGTGAGAAAATTGGTGGCGGGGGCCCTTTAAAAGCGCGGCTGAATCAAATGTAGTGTCGCGCGCACGGCACATTCATTGGTGACAGCGGGCCTGCAGTGACGTGCATGCAGCATACTTACCACGTGAGTCTCTGACACTGAGAGGACGGATTCTTTCTGGGCGGTGACACGCACCGCGCTCTGCTTTCCCGCTGGCTGGCAGACTGTGGTGTCAGGTGACACTGACGCCGCTCTCTTCTGGCCTCTGATACGCGCGCCCGCGCTCTGCAGTGCTCTCTCTCTGCTCCAGGGCCGGCCTCTGAGACGCCGGCGCCACCGAAGCCGACGTCTCGCTCTGCTCTCCCTGCTCCCGGGCTTCTAATACGTCCCATCCCGGCTCCATATCTGCCCTGGCCTGCTCCCCTGTAGTAATACTGGCTCCCGGGTGGTGGCACCGCCCCCTTCTCTCCTGCTCTGACTCTGTTTTTTTTTATACCGGTTCCGGGGCTGGATATGTGGACGGTGACCTGCAGCACTCTACAGTTCAACTCTCCAACCAGGCCTGGCCTGGAATTGGAAACAAGACTGCAGGCCTACAGCTGTCACTGCTTCAATTTCATATCAAGAGCACCGTGCCAAATATTCAATAACGTTTTTATGGGTGAGTCATATGCCTGTGTGTGTGTTACTTTGTATATGCCTGCTGGTGCGTGTATATGCCTGCAGTTCATGTGTGTATATGCCTGCGTGTGTGTGTACAGTGTGTGTGAAAATGCCTGTGTGTGTACAGTGTGTGTGTATATACCTGCGAAGCGTGTGTATATATGCTTGCGTGTGTGTGTGTATATGCCTGCCTGTGTGTATATGCATGTGTGTACAGTTTGTGTATATGGCTGTGTGTGTACAGTGTGTGTGTATATGCCTGCCTGCATGTGTGTGTATATGCCTGCATGCATGTGTGTGTGCGTGTGTGTGTGTGTATTTGAGTGCCTGCATGTCTACATGTGTATATGTGTCTTCACACATGTATGCATGCTTCCCTGCGTGTCTGCATTTTTGTATGTGATTGGTTGAGTGTGTCTGAGCATGACTGCTATTTACGGGACTGGAGATATCCGTGTCCACCTGTGTGTCATCCGTGTGACACATACCAGCGCTTGGGAATCAATGTACAGTTAGCGCTGTTCCCAAGAGCTGGGTGCTGCCCTCATCATAGATCCCTGCCTGCTGCGATCAGCAGCAGCAGGGTCAATGATGAGAGTAGTAGTCTACTCCCGCCGTGTCCAACTGTAAAAATAGGAATAAAATAAAGACATCCTTATACTCACCTCTCCTAAGTGTCACCCGCTGTAATCCGTGCGAGCACTCACGCCGAGGAGAACAACTTCTGCAGCGAGCGGACCCCAGAGCTGTGCTCAGTGATTGACAGGGCACCCCTTGTTGAGCGCAGCTCCGGGGCCCGCTCGCTGCAGGAGTCATTCTCCTCGGCGTGAGCGCTCACACGGATTACAGCGGGTGACACTTAGGAGAGGTGAGTATAAGGATTATTTTTATTTTATTCCTATTTTTACAGTTGGACACGGCGGGAGTAGACTACTACTCTCATCATTGACCCTGCTGTTGCTGATTGCAGTGCCGGCAGGGATCTATGATGAGAGCAGCGTTCAGCACCCGGTGCTTGGGAAGAGCGCAGTCATCAGTGTGTGGGACGTTTGGCAGGAGGTGCAGCTGGTAAAAACATTCATTTGAATGGGTCTGCGTGTACCAATGTCTCTGGTACTTGTGGAAACTGTCATCGCATGTACTGACGTGTGAAAGAGCCCTTAGTATGTGTGTGTGTAAGCACGCTTCTGCATGTCTGTGTGGTCTTCCGAAGATTTATTATATTTGGAGAGAGATGGGAGAGAAATTTTAGGAGACAGAATGGGGAGATGTGTGAAATAACTAGGGGAGGTGTGGGAATGGGTGCGGGAACAGAAGGGGGATGTATGAGGAAACAGTACGGAGAGTGGGGGAATAGTGTGAGGAGACAGTATGGAGGTAGAAAAGTGTGAGGTGACACAGCACAGAGACTAGGTAGTGTGGGGGAAGGTATGGAGATGCGGCAGTATGGGGGAAACAGTGTGAGGGCACAGAAAGGGGGGAACAGTATGCTGAGGAGGGGGAGTGTGATGAAGGGGCACAGTATAGAGACTGGGCAGTATAGGGGGGACACAGTGTGAGAGGACAGTGTGAAGAGGGGGCCCAGTATGGTAAGGAGAGGACAGTGTGGAGAGCAGGTACCATAAGAGGGGTAGAGTGTATGTCATGTTTTGTGCAGGGAGCATTGTAAGAGTTAGGTTTATTCAGGGGCTCAGTGTAGATATTTTTATTCAGGAGCATTATAATGACTCTATCTTTAAGGGCATCGTGTGGGAATGAGCTGCAGAAGACCGGAGAAGATGGAAGTCTGCAGAGACGAGCTGTGGATGAGAAAAGTCCTCAAGGGGTCTGGACAAGATGGAGGCGAAAAGAAGGAGAACGACTCTAATCAGAGAAGACGTTCTCAGGTAAGATACCTGGATGTAAATGTTCATTTGTGATCCTGCCTGTGTCTCGCCAGTACTGTGGTTCCTGTATGGTCCACAGTCTGATGATGACTGATAACTCCCAGTATCTCTATTGTTAATTACATACTGGGAGTTGTAGGTTTATGCGATACAAAGATATATGGGGCTGACCTGATATTACAAATGATGGTGGTTCAGATGATGTATTCATGTACTCATGTGTTTGTGCGCGTCTGTGTGTTTGTGCGCATCTGCGTGTTTGTGCACGTCTGCGTGTTTGTGCGTGTCTGCATGTTTGTATGTGTCTGCGTATCTGGAATAATATGTATTTTTGTAAGATGCGTGTATGTAACTGTGCATTGTGGTGTGTAATAACATTCATATGCTTGAGGCACCTTTACTACATCTATTAGGTCTCTTTCACATGTGTTTGTGCGTGTCTGCATGTTTGTATGTGTTTACGTATATCTGGAATAATATGTATTTTTGTAAGATGCGTGTATGTAACTGTGCATTGTGGTGTGTAATAACATTCATATGCTTGAGGCACCTTTACTACATCTATTAGGTCTCTTTCACATGTGTTTGTGCGCGTCTGCGTGTTTGTATTTGTTTACGTATCTGGAATAATATGCATTTTTGTAAGATGCGTGTATGTAAGAGTCCATTGTGGTGTGTAATAACATTCATATGCTTGGGGCACCTTTACTAAATCTATTAGGACTTGCTCACATGTGTTAGGGAATTCCATTTGTCTTTCCACATTTAGGAACAGACAAGTGAAATTTGCTAACCTTGTCATAACTGTCACCATTGAGATGTGCTTGTATGGAGCGGGTTCAGGAGCTGAGCCTGCTCCATACCGGGCAGATGTCGGCTTTGTTACATAGCCGGCGTCTGCCTGTAACAGCAGTGATCAGAGCTCGCCTTGATTGCTGCTGTTTTGAGTATTTAAGTGCCCTTTTTAATCACTGACAGCGGCATTTAGATAGCACAATGGCCGGTGCATGCAGTCTCCTGTTCCCTTCTGCCCCCTGTGACGCAGTTGCAGGTTGCTGTTCGGTTGCCAGTAGTGCTGAGTGAGCGTGGTCGGATAAGAGACATTACAGTCACCGCGAACTACAAAGTGAGCGTGCTGCAATAACGTCCGGCACCTTGATTGTGACACTTCCATGGAGCCCAACCTCAGGCTGAGCTTCATTGAATGACTAACATGGCAGCCGTACCTGGCAACTAGTGGTGAGTGAGTTTGGTCGGATAAGGTGTGATCCCAGCATGCTCGGGTGTAATCCGAGTATCTTGTAGTGCTCTGCTAATATGCTCGAGTCCCCGGGGTAGCATGTTTTGCGGTGATAGACAGAAGCAACACATGCAGGGATTACCTAAGAAACCGGCAATTCCTGTATGTGTTGCGTCTGTCTACCTCCGTAAAACATGCTACCCCGAGGACTCGAGCATAGTAGCAGAGCACTACAAGATACTTGGATAACACCCGAGCATGCTGGGATCACACCTTATCCAACCACGTTCGCTCAGCACTAGTTGCCAGGTGCTGCTGCCATGTTAGTCATTCAATGAAGCTCAGCCTGAGGTTGGCCTCCATGGAAGATGTCACAATCAAGGTGCCGGACGTTATTGCAGCACCCTCACCGACCCTATGACAGGAAGCGAGTGGCGGCAGGGAGAATAAAATGTAATTTTCTCCGTGTAGCCAATGCTTTTCCAATAAGCCGTCTAACCAGGCTTTACACCCTATTTACCTGCAGATTACCCCTATATCTGCAGATAAATAGCATTTTTCAAGGTGACAAGTTACCATTAAAGGGACTCTGGCAGTACGGAATGACTGTTCGAAGAAAGTCCTGCCGCTTGGTGCTCCACAGCGCGGCCAAACATGTAATTATAGTACATTATAGAAAAACATAACAAGTAATAAAACCGTTTAGGTGGGCTGTAGTGTGGGCCCCTAGAGTCAGTTCCCCTGGTGGGCCCTAGGCACCCCAGTCCGACCCTGACTGAGACCCCATCAATTCTCTGGAAGAAGGGGTGTTCTCGGATGTTACCATTGACTCCTAATCTCTGGACAGGATCTTCCTGGAGGAGCTGTTCAATGATGTCCTTGGCGCCGGAGGATGATTCATCAAAGAGTGAGGGATGGTAGTTACACTCACTGGTAAGCATTTCGTTTAAGATGACTCCAAACGAGTACCAGTCTACTCCGGCGTTATACTCCTCCTTGTCCATGATCTGCCATAGAGAAGCATTATTAGTAGTGCTACCTCTTGTATATCACCGTTCTTACATGTCACTCATATTGTTATGTGATTCTATATTAAATGACAGTAAGTCTTACTACTTAATCAAGAGACAAAAAGGATCTTTCATAATTATGCTCCATAAATGAAATTAATAAATGATATGAAAAATCAGAATGAATGTAATATATACGATTGTGACAACGCTCAGCTCAGTGTGCTACCAGCTCAAACTTTAACCCCTTCAAAATTGGGCGATTTTCAGTTTTTCCTCCCTTTTTACAAGAGCCATAACTTTTTTATTTTTCCATCCACATAACCGTATGAGGGCTTGTTTATTGCAGGATGAGCAGTAGTTTTGAATGACGCCATTCATTTTATCATGTGATGCACTTGAAAGTGGTAAAAAAATTCCAAGCATGTTAAAATTGCAAAAAAAGTGTAATTTTACAATATTTGTTTTATTTACCATGTTAACTATATGTTAAATCTGACCTGGCTTTATGATTATCCAGGTGAGTACAATTACGCAGATACCAAACACATGATGACATTTTTATTGATATCATTTTGAGGCAGATACAATGTTTTGATCGCCTTTTATTGCATTTTATTACAATGTTGCGGCGGCCAAAAAAACTTAATTCTGGTGTTTTGATTTTTTCTTTGTTACGCCGTTTACTGATCAGATTAATTTTATATTTTGAGTGATCGGACTTTTACAAACACAGCAATACAGAGATACCAGATATGTGTATTTTTATTTTTTTTTAATTGTTTTATTTTTAATGGGGCAAAAGGGGGGTGATTTGAACTTTTCTGTATTTTTTAGTTTCCTTATATTTTTAAAAACATTTTTTTAACTTTTTTTCCTATATTTATCAGTTAGGGGTATTGAAGCTTTGACTGTCTGACTGCTGATGCACAGCTATGTATAGCTAAAATTACAATCTCCTATGAATGCCAGCTAAACGGTGGCCTTCACAGGAGTACTGTCATGACAAGCACGGAGATCTTCAGCGACCCCCGAATGCCATGGTAACCCATCAGCACCCCGTGATCATGTCAGGGGCGCACCGATGGGCATGTAGAAAAACGCGCCCCCCCGCCAGCCATGTTAAATGCCACTGTCAGAGATTGACAGCGAGATCTAACATGTTAATGGCTGCAGGCGGAGTAGTGTTACACCAGCAGCTGTTAAAGATTAAATCAACCATCATCCGCAGGAAAAGATGCGGGCTCGGCGTGCGACCTCGCATCAAAGGCAGGGACATGACATATGACCGACATGTACGCCATATGTCATGAAGGGGTTAAGGAGCGATCTGGGACATAGCTGATAATACTGAGGTGGCGGCTTGTCTTGTATTATATACACAGAGCAGCTTAGTCCGATGTACTTGATATTTCAGATACTTGTTATCTAATAAATGTAATAAGTGCACATAAAATAATAGATTTTCCTGTATCATTATTGCACATGTTATTGCCACTTTAGGACATCTCTGGTCCGGATAACTCAGCATTACACCTGGTTGGTCATAGTTCACCATCCATGTAGACATGCAGGCTAGGAGGAATAGGAGACGATGCTCCTCCCATTTGGCGATTGTGCGGCTCACAGTAGTGAAGCACTCAGAGGTCACACATTTTTTCCCTGTTCTGTGGATGGGTGATATATTGAAAATACTTTCAATGGATTTCTAGTGCTCTAATATTGATAACCAGAACAGGTCATCAATATAAGATTGGTGGGGCCAACGCCCGGCAGTCCCACTGATTAACTGTTATTTCCTCCGCCAGTGGTTGGATATAACCAATAAACAGACATCACAGCACCGGTCACTGGTTAGTGGCGGCTGCTGGTACTACAGATTAGCCCCTATAGAAAGAAACACGGGCTGATCTGCATTTCTTGGCACTGACCACTAAACAGTACAGAGGTGCGATGTTCTGCTCTGTTTCCATCAGGTTGCAGCCAGGGGTAAGAACAGCTGATCAGTGTGATCCGATCCTCAATGATTTTATATTGATGAACTCGCCGAAATAAAGCTCATCAATGTGAAAGTATCCGGAATCCTTCTAAATACAACAGATAAAAGCCTTCTATTCTCCCCTCAGGAGCCGTGTAACCCATGGTCCCAGCGAAAGTGGTGGCTGTCCGCTCTCCGTGCATGTTCTCAAGTGCAAGACCGTAATCCGTGATCTTAATGTGGCCGTATCAGTCACCAGGAGGTTCTCGGGCTTCAGGTCTCTGTAAGAAAAAGAAAATGAACCTGAGTAAGTGTTCTTCTTCTATCTGTGGTGAAATGATGATATAGGAGAATAAACCTATTTTCTCTCCCTGCTGTACTTTCCTCTGAGATAACTCCTTTACTATATGCCCTGTACCACCGCAGGGATCACTGTATTCCATGTGACCGCCGCTCATCTGCAGCTTCCTGACAGTGATACCATATAGGACTACTAGACACCAGCTACAGGCATCAGTCTGCAGGTCACCAGGGTGGAGGGACTGACTGCAGCTGAGCTTTAAAGGGGTTTTCCCATCAATAAAAGGTAATTTTAATCATTCGATTTTAGAATAATAATAATTTTCACAATTGGATGTGATTAAATAAAATGTTCCTGTGCTTATCAGCAAATGATTATTTCTTTGAAGTAAAACATTGTTTAAAAAAAACCAGGCTGAGTGTTATCTGACAAAACATCGGATATCACTGGAACCAATATTATTTAATGGGCTCGTGTACATGTCTGATTTTTTTCCTTGGACCAATTGCAGAATGCCCAAGTTGGATCCAATCAACGGATCACACTCGGCCATGCAAGTCTATGAGTCCATGGAAAACATCAGACTGCACTCGGATGACATCTGAGTGCAGGCCGATTTCCACAGACTGACAGAATGGAAAAGATGGAGACATTTTTTTTCCATCTTCTCCACATCAGAATAAATTGGATCACACTATGATCAAATTCTTTTCAGAGTTTAATCAAAATGTGATTTGTATAATGGTCTGGATTCTCTTAGATGAGAGAATATACGCTGGTGTGACTCAGCCTCACACTGGCTACATTACCTGTGGATGACGCCCTTAGAATGGAGGAACTGGATCCCACACACTAGTTCGGCGGCATAGAATCTGACAAAGAGAAAATGAATAAGTATCAGATCCCACAGATTGTAAACTTGGGAATTCATATGAGTCAATAGGAGCATTATTCTATATTATTCCCTCTATGTGACTGCCGAATCGTGATGGTGTAAACAGCGCACAATGTCAATATTGCAGTCTCGAGAATGCACGTATGCAAATTACATACTTATGATTAGATGCCGACTATACTCCTGCACGTCTCTCAATTCTCTCCTATTTGAAGAAGCCGGGTGAGACTAGTTGGCATGTGATCACAAGTATGAAAATTGTACCCGTAATCACAGGATCGCCCACCTGAACGGGGTATACAGGGAAATCTTGACTGTGTGCACGTTGCATACTTTCACAATTTGTCAGTCTGCAGTCACATAGAGAGACTGCTGATTTTTCTTCTGAGACTGGACAACTCCTTAAACACATTACCTGGCACTGGTGACGTCAAGCGGCCCCTTCCTGTGTAGAAGTTGGTAAAAGTCCCCGCAGCTCATGTATTCCATACCAAGAAAAACATTCATCTGTAACATGGAACATTAGCATTTATTATACAGTAAAGACAAATACACATTTCACTACTTGAAGGGGTTTTCCATCCAAGAAAGTTAAAGCATATTGGTAAGATATGTAGTCACTCAATACAAAAGGTGGCCTAACTGCTGTGACCCCTAAAATTCTAAACAATGATATCTAATATATAAATACATGTAGAAATTCTTGTTTCAGCCAATGTTTGGTAATTATTTTTCTTTTAATTATAGACATAGGCCCAGATTCATAATTTGAATAGTTTTAATCACTTTCCTTTTTGGTCTTGTGGTATTTGTTGCTGACTTTTGGTGCCAAATTCTTCAAAATGGCGCACACAATTCAAGAATTTGGTACAAAGGAAAAAATGCTCGTTTTCTGCCTTGAAGTGTTTTTTGCAACTTTTTGGCCCCAAAAATCACACATTTTCGAATAGGTCCAAAAATATGGCAAAAAAACTGGCATACTCAAAAAATACGCCAAAGGGGATTGAAATTAAGACTGCGTCATATTTGCAACTTAAAAAAATCACAATTGATGAATCAGGTAAAAACATCTGGAATCACTAAACTCTGCCCACAAAGTGAAAAAAGCAGAAAAGCTGATACAAAATAGACTGCAAAAAAGGCGCAAATAGAGTAATGAATTGGGTGCAAATAAAAAAAAGGCGAAAACACACAAAACCAGACAAAAACCAGACGTAAAGGCAATGATGAATCAAAGCCTTAATCTTATCTCTCTGCTTTGTATAGGGCTGCCATACAGTAACTGTTTTCTGTGTATCCCGCTTCCCAAAAAGTGGAATTAAAGATAGTTATAAAGTGTTGTGTACTCCCAAATAATACCAACGTAAAGCGCAAGCTGTGCAAAAAAACAGCTGTTAACAACAACAATGTTATGAGTCTTGTAAAACACCAACACAAAAAAATGTTTTTGTTTTGTTTTATTTTTTCAGTATGCTAATGTAGCAAAACATAAAAATCATATAAATCTGGTTTCACCATTATCATAAAAGTTATCATATTATGTAAGTGCCATAAAACCCTCAAAATACCAGCAAACTTGCTATTTTTTTCAATCCAACCTATAAAAAATGCAGACACCTTATCCAATACAATGTGCACTCTATAACGGTGCTGTTAAAAATACTACGCTTCATGCAAAATTAAATATAGACCTTCAAAGAACTACGGTGACAGAAGAATAGAAAAGTCACAGCTTTTAGACTGCGGAGATGAAAAAACAACTGAAAATGCTGCTCTCTTACAGCCTCTGCTGCTTCTTTATGGGGATAAAGGGGTTGTTCAGGTTAGGAAAAAATTGCTTTTCTTCCAGAAAAAAGTGCTTCTGCCCATGAGCTGTGCCTGGTATTTCAGCTCAGCCACATTCAAGACTATACAGAGCCATTTTGGTCTGAACATTAATACCCCCTCTATATCACCTCTGTAGAGTTTGTCTCTGGCAGAGGTATTGGCCATTGATCAGTGAAGCTTGGTTGCATTCAGTGACATTTCTTAAAGGAGTTTTCCACTCTCATGATGTACCTAGCATTAGAATAGGTCATTAATATCAGATTGGTGGGGTCCGATCAGCTGTTACCATCTCCACCAAAAGCCAGATGTAAACAGTGTACGGAGCTAACAAGGTTTAGTGGTCGCTCTTGGTACTGCAGGACAGCTCCTATTCAGACGAATAGGTCATCAACATCAAAGTAGTGGCAAGACCTTTCAGCAGTAAGCAGTCACAATTCTACCTTGGTCTGGAATCCAAAGTCCGCGTGGACGAGGAAGGGGCTTCCAGATGCCAGCTGAAGAACTCGCCTCTCCACCATCACATCCAGCCTATCACCTCCGGCTAGCAGGGCTCTTTTGCTGATGATCTTAACAGCAAATTCTTGATGGGTTATAGTATCTTCCGCCATCAGGACCTTTCCAAAGCTTCCGAAGCCGAGCACATGGTGGAATAATAATGTCTCCTTGATGGAATGAGAGATTGTGCCGGAGCTGGATGGCCGAACACCACTGCATCCTATCAGGGGAGAAAAATGACAAATATCACAATAAATCTAACATTTACAGGCCATTATTCAGACTGAGGAAATCTTCTGTTCTAAGTAAAGCTTGTATTTCATTTTATGACTTGTGTTAATGGATTTTATTAATACGCAACTTAGTATTCCTGTAAGCAATCTACATAGGTTTGTCTGATAGAGAGAAGTTATAAAATGATTATTTCCATTATACACTTGGCTGTGATGAGGTTGATCAATATGAACATCTAAAGGGTTTTTCCATAATGACACTTATCACTAGAGACAAATCGCATGGATTTTACCGAGACATTCGATTTAGAGTGAATTTATTCTCTGCAAATTCAATTTCCTTTATTAAGCTCTGGGATACTGGGGTATGGGAAGACTCCTAAAGCATAGTAAAGGTAAGATGTCGAAAAAAAAGACCGAAAAAAACTAATATTCACCTCACTTCTCACCTTTTCCGCTCTCTGACCTTCAAGGTTCTTGGCCCTGCTCCTTACCGCCATTGTGCGCTGATGGAACCCGGTCATCTTCACACTAGGCCAGGACTTCCGGCCATAACTAGGCCTGGGATGTCCCTGCGCATGCAAAGAAATGTCCTGGGCCTACTAGCAGCTGGAATTCCTGGTCCAGAGTCATGAAGCAAGTGATGATGTTACGACATGTGCCATGACCTTACGACAAGCACTCTAGACCAGGACTTCCAGACACAGGGACTTCCAGGGTCTACTCACAACCTAGCGGGAAGATGTGTCAGTGCACGGTCATGGTAAGTAAAGGAGTTGAGGACCGTACTGGGGACCACGAGCAACAGAGACATTCGTTTTTTAACCTTTTGTATAGTTCAACAAGATGGTGGCGACCATTTTGCTGAATTCCTACAGAGCAAACTACAAAAAATATGTAAAAGAATACAGATTTTTTGTAAAAGTCAACTTCACTTGAATAAATTCTCCCAACTCTAATTATCACCTATATTATTCTGGGACCCTTATGATCACTAGAACAGGACATCTGCAGGTGACCTGCGTGTGTGTGTGTGGTGGGGGGGGGGTTGATAGGGTGATGGTGAAACATGCATATTGTTATTTTCAACTCAATATTTATGGGACTGACGGAAACAGCAAAGTGCTACAGTATTCTGCTGGCAACTGTAGATGGGAGATCTGAAAAGATGTTTCACCATGTTGTACCTCTCTGTAGGGCTCTAGCAGCAGTTTACTGTTAACAGTGCTAACAAATGCTTTCTGGGAGTTCCCTAAGACTAGGCATATGGACGGGCATGTGGATGGGCATCAGGAAGGATGCTACAACTGTCTCTCCAGAGCAGAGATGTGGTAAAGCACTTACTGCAGAATGCCAAGAGCATTTCAGAGTCACAGAATTCCCAAAAATCGGAAGCATTATACCCCAGATTAAAGCTACATTTTCTCAGTCACAATGCTGCTAAAAACTTTAATTTGTAGACGGACCTGCTGATAGTCTTCTTTTTAGAAAATCACTCTAGCAATTTTTTTTCCATATACAAAGATTACTTGCCATCAGTATTCTAGCTGTTTAACCAGTTTACAACCAGTCTGTTTCCCCCCATTCCTGTCATACATGCACATTTAAGGGCCCTAAAAAGAATGTTCTCGCTTAGATATTTAAAAGTTTTGCCTTTTTTTTGCAATACATGGGGCTTAATTTTCAATGCATTTTTATATTATTTTTTTCTTTGCTTATGACGCGCCCCCAGGGCCGTGGGGTACTCGGCAGCCGGGCCTCTTGTCGCTGCTGGCGGGGGATATCATGGTGGCTGGCCCGGTCCATGACCCACGGCGGTCAGTGCAAAAAGGGGATATAATTGTTAGGGACAGTTCGTGACGCCACCTGTGGTGGCTGGTGAGGATCACCAGCGCTGCAGCAGTCCTCTGAGGCAGGTGTTAGGGCAGCTTGAGATGGAACGGCTCCCCACAGGTGGAGCAGGCCTCAGGGCAGTGAAATGAGAGCGTGGGTTGCGCTGGGCGTTGTAGTGCAGGGATCGGAATGGCGCTGGTGAAAGAAGGGACGGAGGCAGTACAGTGCAGTCATCCAAGATTTTTACTCACAGTTCTTTAGACGGTCCACAGGTGCACTGTACAGGTGCAAGCCTCCCACGTCGCACTGCGTTCACCGGGCAGGGGTTCAGTCCTTCCTCAGGCAGCTTGGGAGTACCTGGCAGAACCCCACTTTCTTGTGTGCCTTTCTAGACTGACTTCACGCTGGGTCTTTCTCCCTCCTGCCCTGAGCTTCCCCACTCTGTATCCTATTCGGGTACTCTGAAGCCCCTCCTGTCCGTCGGAGTTGCACAGACCTGCTTGACCTTACTTGGATTGGAATGGGGGTTTTGACTACTGGCTATAGAAGCCAGAAGCCTCCGGTTTTTCCAGCCGAGGCTTGAAGCTGCACGACTGGGCCAGGGGCCGGCCCCCTTCTTGCGGCCTAGATCCTCCTGACACTTGGCAGGTTCGGGGTGTACGGGTGCCGCCTGCACTCGCCGTACCCCCTAGGATCCCTTCTGCAGAATGGAGCTTACTCCCTGCTCCCCTCCTGGGCCTCTGAGACTAGGCCCTGCTTGGGGAGCAGAGCTCTGACTGAGACTCTGCTCCCTGACAGTCGTCCTCTGACTGAACACACTCTCTAAGATGGCTTCTCTATTTATACCTCCTTCTACAAGTGCTTCCTCTAACTACTTCCTCCACCCACACCCACTACTGGTTTCCCCTACCTTTGGTTCCCCCCACTCCAGCCAGGGACAGGGCTCAGCAGAAAACTACATTGCGTCTTGCCCCTCCTGCTGGCCTGGAGCAGTGTAGTGTTGGATGCAGGTGTTTGGGGTTCCGTGCAGCACTCCCTCCTTACCTGAGTGAAGGGAGACACCACACCTCGGGGTGAGGTGCAGTACTGCAGTACCTTTGTGGCAACTGAACCCTAAGGGGCGCCACACTTATATCAGGGGAAAAATGTAACTAAAAATAGGAAATGTGTCTATTTTTCACTTTATTTAAACAAAGGACAAGTAAAACATTTCAAATTGCATTCCCCTTTACATAGAAATGATTTTTAGATATTGAACGTATTTTTCTTTTCAATGGAGGCAGGGCTAGATACAGTGATTCAGACTGGCTGGGTCTCTTTTTTTAGTTTTTTCATTATTTATGCTTTTTTTTTCTATTTTATTTTTGCTTTTTTCATTTATTGTTTCATATATTTTACACACTCTGCCCCCCTTAAGGCCTTAAAAGACCTTACAACCCAGCAGCTCTTGTTCCTTCCCTACAGCTAGCGATCACATGTTTCCTGGATCTGGAGGAGGCAGCATGGTAATTGCTTCCTAATTTCTTGTTAATCTGTAACACAAGTGCTGGTATAGCACTGTGAATACAGCCAAACAGATGGTAAGTCTGAGCATGCTCGTTACTCGAGATTTACGAGCCTGCTGAAGATACTATGTGTTCACCCGAGATGCTCATCGAAAAGGTTAACAGAACATACTCGCTCATCACTAATGGTAAGTATGGTAATAAGCCATGTATTGCCTTATGTCTGGGTAGTCTGGCTGTGTACAGCACTCCCTCACTCACAGATTCACGATCTTGTACAAGCTGCTTACAATCCACTGACGTTTTAGAACGTCAATGCAGAGTAATGAGTGGACTGTCCAGAAATGTATAATCTATGGGTCATCCAGAAGTACAGTGCAGACCAAAAGTTTGGACACACTTTCTCATTTAAAGATTTTTCTGTATTTTCATGACTTTGAAAATTGTACATTCACACTGAAGGCATCAAAACTATGAATTAACACATGTGGAATTATATACTTAACAAAAAAGTGTGAAACAACTGAAAATATGTCTTATATTCTAGGTTCTTCAAAGTAGCCACCTTTTGCTTTGATGACTGCTTTGCACACTCTTGGCATTCTCTTGATGAGCTTCAAGAAGTAGTCACCGGAAATGGTTTTCACTTCACAGGTGTGCCCTGTCAGGTTTAATAAGTGGGATTTTTTGCCTTATAAATGGGGTTGGGACCATCAGTTTTGTTGTGCAGAAGTCAGGTGGATACACAGCTGATTGTCCTACTGAATAAACTGTTAGAATTTGTATTATGGCAAGAAAAAAGCAGCTAAGTAAAGAAAAACGAGTGGTCATCATTACTTTAAGAAATGAAGGTCAGTCAGTCCAAAAAATTGGGCAAACTTTGAATGTGTCCCCAAGTGCAGTTGCAAAAACCATCAAGCGCTACAAAGAAACTGGCTCACATGAGGACCACCCCAGGAAAGGAAGACCAAGAGTCACCTCTGCTTCTGAGGATAAGTTTATCCGAGTCACTAGCCTCAGAAATCGCAGGTTAACAGCAGTTCAGATTAGAGACCAGGTCAATGCCACACAGAGTTCTAGCAGCAGACACATCTCTACAACAACTGTTAAGAGGAGACTTTGTGCAGCAGGCCTTCATGGTAAAATAGCTGCTAGGAAACCACTGCTAAGGACAGGCAACAAGCCGAAGAGACTTGTTTGGGCTAAAGAACACAAGCAATGGACATTAGACCAGTGGAAATCTGTGCTTTGGTCTGATGAGTCCAAATTTGAGATCTTTGGTTCCAACCACCATATCTTTGTGCGATGCAGAAAAGGTGAACGTATGGACTCTACATGCCTGGTTCCCACCGTGAAGCATGGAGGAGGAGGTGTGATGGTGTGGGGGTTCTTTGCTGGTGACACTGTTGGGGATTTATTAAAAATTGAAGGCATACTGAACCAGCATGGCTACTGCAGCATCTTGCAGCAGCATGCTATTCCATCCGGTTTGCGTTTAGTTGGACCATCATTTATTTTTCAACAGGACAATGACCCCAAACACACCTCCAGGCTGTGTAAGGGCTATTTGACCAAGAAGGAGAGTGATGGGATCCTACGCCAGATGACCTGGCCTCCACAGTCACCAGACCTGAACCCAATCGAGATGGTTTGGGGTGAGCTGGACCGCAGAGTGAAGGCAAAAGGGCCAACAAGTGCTAAGCATCTCTGGGAACTCCTTCAAGATTGTTGGAAGACCATTTCCAGTGACTACCTCTTGAAGCTCATCAAGAGAATGCCAAGAGTGTGCAAAGCAGTCATCAAAGCAAAAGGTGGCTACTTTGAAGAACCTAGAATATGACATATTTTCATTTTTTTCACACTTTTTTGTTAAGTATATAATTCCACATGTGTTAATTCATAGTTTTGATGCCTTCAGTGTGAATGTACAATTTTCAAAGTCATGAAAATACAGAAAAATCTTTAAATGAGAAGGTGTGTCCAAACTTTTGGTCTGTACTGTATATTTCATCACACCTCAGTTACATCTACACGTCCCCCTTCAATATAGGGAAATGGGTCATGTGATCTCCAGCCTGACAACTATTCCAGTACATGCACTAATGTGTTGACAGGAAGTCAGTCTCTGACGTCATGTGATCTGTACGATGACCTCATTACCTATCAAATCCCTCCTGGCGGCTCAGACTCTCCCCCGCATACCGAGCTTCAGCTTCTTTGTCGTTCTGTACGTCATCCCATGCAGATAAAGATATGTATGAAGACTTTTCTAAAATAAATCCTGTCTTTGCTGCCATAGCAGCCGATCATAGAGCAGCTTTCATTTAGTTTATATAAGTGAGCAGTGACATTGTAGGGGAGACCAGCTGAAGCTGCATCACATGAAGCATTATCAAACCTGTCTAAGGGTCTGTTCACATATTAAGTATTTGATTCAGAGATTTCTACACCATATCTGCATCTTTTGTAAGGAAAAATACAGTGGCAAAAACACGCGCTTTTGTCCAAATTTTTCCCCACTCATAAGTATGGGTGAAATCTGCAGGAAAACATTGAAAGAATTGATATTCTGCAGATTTAACCCCTTCACAACATCCGCCGTACATGTACTGAGCAAGTTGGAAGCAAGTGTGTAAAGCGGGCTCACAGGGTGAGCCAGCCCCATACCCGGCAGGTGATGTCTGTGTATTACAGCCAGGACCTGCAGCTAACAATCGCGGGTGGAGCGCTGCTCTGACATGCATAACACGCAACAGCATGCGTGCGTGTCATTCCCTCCGCCCATCGGTGTGCCTGTGATGTAATTGCGGGTCGGCGATGGGTTGTCATTATAGCCTGGTGTCAGCTGATGACCCCCGTGCCTGTCATTATGGAGCTCCTTTGAAACCCTGACTGTGGCCAGGCTTCAAAGGAGACTATGATTTCTGATATATACATCTTTGTATCTAGCACAGGCGATTGGACAATTGCGTCTTCAAGTCCCCTAAGGGGGCTAACAATTATAGTGAAAAATAAAAAAAATGTTTTGAAAAAAAAAATTAAAATATAGCTTTTATTAAACTTAATTAAAAATGTAGGGATCAATGTAGGGATGCCCTGCATTTGGTTAGCTGCAGGGCATCTCTACATTTATCCATTTACCATAGATTTCCTGATGAACCAACATCTGGTGGAGAAATGCGTCGAGATACATTGGAAGACCATACATGTGGACTGATAAGTATCATGGCCCATGAAATCTATACGTTGTTCAGTCTATAACTGTGCTTTTTTTTAACACTAATGTTTACAGTGCCTACAAGTAGTATTCAACCCCCTGCAGATTTAGCTGGTTGACACATGCGGAATTAACTTGTTATTGTGACATTTGTACTGTAGATCAGCCTGGAAGTGGGAAATGCACTGCAGCAAATATTGTTTTTTTTTTTTCTTTTTTTTTTTTTTTAAAACGTTAAAAGTTAATTCAGAGTGTCATTTATTATTCAACCCCTCAAACCACAAGAATTCTGTTTGGTCCCCCTAAAGTATTAAGAAGTAGTTCAGGCACCAAGAATAATGAGCTTCACATGTGTGGATTAAAGATCTCTTTTGCCAGCCTTTTCTGACTATTTAAGACCCTCCCCAAACTTGTGAACAGCACTCAGACATGGTCAATATGGGAAAGATAAAGGAGCATTCCAAGGCCATCAGAGACAAGATCGTGGAGGGTCACAAGGCTGGCAAGGGGTACAAAACCCTTTCCAAGGAGTTGGGCCTACCTGTCTCCACTGTTGGGAGCATCATCCGTAAGTGGAAGGCTTATGGAACTACTGTTAGCCTTCCACGGCCTGGACAGCCTTTGAAAATGTCCTCCCGTGCCGAGGCCAGGCTTGTCCGAAGAGTCAAGGCTAACCCAAGGACAACAAGGAAGGAGCTCCAGGAAGATCTCATGGCAGTGGGGACATTGGTTTCAGTCAATACCATAAGTAACGTACTCCACCGCAATGGTCTCCGTTCCAGACGAGCCCGTAAGGTACCTTTACTTTCAAAGCGTCATGTCAAGGCTCGTCTACAGTTTGCTCATGATCACTTGGAGGACTCTGAGACAGACTGGTTCAAGGTTCTATGGTCTGATGAGACCAAGATCGAGATCTTTGGTGCCAACCACACACGTGACGTTTGGAGACTGGATGGCACTGCATACGACCCCAAGAATACCATCCCTACAGTCAAGCATGGTGGTGGCAGCATCATGCTGTGGGGCTGTTTCTCAGCCAAGGGGCCTGGCCATCTGGTCCGCAGCCATGGGAAGATGGATAGCACGGCCTACCTGGAGATTTTGGCCAAGAACCTCCGCTCCTCCATCAAGGATCTTAAGATGGGTCGTAATTTCATCTTCCAACAAGACAACGACCCAAAGCACACAGCCAAGAAAACCAAGGCCTGGTTCAAGAGGGAAAAAGTCAAGGTGTTGGAGTGGCCTAGTCAGTCTCCTGACCTTAACCCAATTGAAAACTTGTGGAAGGAGCTCAAGAATAAAGTCCACATGAGACACCCAAAGAACCTAGATAACTTGGAGAAGATCTGCATGGAGGACTGGGCCAAGATAACTCCATAGACCTGTGCCGGCCTGATCAGGTCTTATAAAAGACGATTATTAGCTGTAATTGCAAACAAGGGTTATTCCACAAAATATTAAACATAGGGGTTGTATAATAATTGACCCACACTTTTATGTTTAAAATTTAATAAAATTCAACTGAGCAACATTACTTTTTGGTTTGTAAGATTTATGCTTCTGTTCATGAATCCTACTCTCGTTTGCAGTTTGAAGGCTCTAACTTATTTGCATCTTATCAAACCAGCTAAATCTGCAGGGGGTTGAATACTACTTGTAGGCACTGTATATTTGTGCTCACCATTCCATTATGAATTATTTGGATCTATTATTGTGACTGCTATCTAAGATCAGGATAGCTTCTCGCTTGAGGTCAAGCTGAAGGGCTAAGGATTTACCGTATTTTTCGGACCATAAGGCGCACTTTTTTTCCCCAAAATTTGGAAGGAAAATTGGGGTGCATGTTATGGTCCGAACGTTACTTTACCGATGGCGGTGGAGCTGGGATCGCAGGGTCCTCCGGCGGCGGCAGAGGTGAGATGCTGCTGAAGCCGGGGCCTGTACCTGTGCTGGTGTCAGGTGGTGAAGCAGAGGAGCCGGGGCCTGTGCCGGGCTGTGAGTGGTGTCCGGCGGTGAGGCAGAGGAGCCGGGGCCTCTGCCGGGCTGTGAGCGGTGTCCGACGGTGTGGTAGAGCAGCGTGTGCTGCTTCCGGAGCTCCGGCGGCCATTTTCCTGTAGATCTCTGCCTCACCGCCGGACCCATTCACAGGTCCAGGCCTCAGGCAAGTTCACAGGCCCCAGGCCCGTCCACAGGCCCTAGGCAAGTCCACAGGCCCCAGGCAAGTCCACAGGCCCCAGGCCCCAGGCCAGTCCACAGGCCCCAGCCGGTCCACAGGCCCCAACCAGACACTGGCATTTCACCTCTTCTGCTGCCTCCGGGTTCCTGAGGCAAGGAACAGAGGGATCTGCGATCCTGATCCACCATCACCGCAACTCACAGCTGCTGCAGCACCGGCTTCATGTATCCAGGGTCCGCAGCATTCCTCCACTTCCGCCGGGCCGGTTTCCTGAAGGATCCTGCCTCCTGCTCCACCACCCCCCCAGGTAAGATACCTAATCAGACTATAAGAAAAATATTTTTTTTCCTATTTTCCACCCCAAAATTTGGGGTGCGTCTTATGGTCCGGTGCGTCTTATAGTCCGAAAAATACGGTATATATGAATCAATGGGCATATTTGTCAGATGTCATATCTTGTATATATATCCGCATTCAAGAATGTACAATATTATATTGCTGCCTTGCTGCGCTTTATTTACATTTTGGACTCGAGATACTCTCCTACTCTTACATTGTATATTGTTTGCATACCCTGCCGACCTCGTTTTTATGTAGTTACAGTGGATGATTTATTTATATATATATATATATTTCTAATCCCGTTACTATCATACTAGCCCTGTGCTCTCCCTCTCTATTAGTGTTCAGGGACTTACAGGGACTTTTAGGGATAGACAACTTGTGAGTGGGGGCGCCATTGTCGTACAAATTCTAGGGTGCCAACCCCTGCGGTCAGCAATGGTCACCCTAGAGGACAATAGGAGATGACTAGCTCCTGTAGTATCATAGATATGTTATTATATTTATTTATTCCCGCTATTATCATATTACAGGTTCACGAACCTTCTGTTTCCATCCTGTACTTGCTCACCAAGGTCCATAGGAGTCTATAAGACCCTCCGGGACAGCCCATTGTCTCAGTCAATGGGCGTCTATCTGAACCAATTTCTAGATTCTTGTATTACTATCTAAAACTGGTTGCTATGGAACTTCCACCTTTCATCAAAAACTGCAGAAATTTTACAGAGATTGGATAATATTCATGTTGGTTTAGATATGTTTCTCATTACATGTGATGTAGAACCATTATATACTTCTGTGGCGCCCCTGAGGGTTCGGTCGCCACAAGGGGGATACTGCAGCCTGTCAGCAGGTGTAGTGTTTCCTCACCCAGGTAAGGAAGGTGTACTAATCAGGACCCTGTCTTGCATCCAACACTACACACTCCTGACCTATGGGAGGCAAGTATGCACCATAGTGCTGCCTCAGCAGGATCACGAGTGGGGGGAACCAAAAGTTAGGGGAACCATGTAGTGGGTGGAGGGTGTAGAACACACTTTTAGTTTGCACACATAGTTTCATATATAATGGTCAACCATCTTAGAACAATGTTCTTTGATTGTGGCCTTCACAGCTGACAGTGGCCTTGTGTAGGAGCCTGCAGGGTGCTGAAGATGCACGGTCCTCGTGCTCTGACCTCGACACGAGGAGCGGGGATGAGTTAACAGAGTCTCTACCCCGGTCAAGTTCCCTTGCTTAAGAAGGTCAGGAGCTATAGTGGAGCTCCATAGCAAAAGGATCCCAGGGAGCACGGACGGAGCGGCGTACGCCACCTGTACTCTTATTTCTGGCCAGCCAGAGGGACTCCTGCTGCAAGAGGGGTACCGGCCCCCGATATCTGACTTTGCCACTTTAAGTCTCTGTCAGTGGATCCCGTCGCGGGACGGACGCAGCAGCAATTGCCGCCGTGCCCCAAATCTGTGGATAGTCCAGAGGGATACCCAGCCTTACTCTACACACGGACAGGAGAGGACTCAAAAGGGGAGAGTTAGGAACACTCTGAGGGTCCTGATCTAGGCACCTGAAGCACTTGGGTGCGCTGAGCCCTCATCCCTGGTGGCCGCAGTCATCCGTGAGGAGCAGGGAGAAGCCTTGCGGCTGTGCTTGAAAACTGTGAGTAAAAGACCTGGAAGACTATCCCTATGGCCTCCGGACTCTATTTCCACACTGCACCACACAGCATCTGAGTGACTCTAGACTACTCTCCCCATCCTCCTATCACATCTGCCCTGAGGCCCAGCTCCGCCTGTGGGGTGTTATAACACCTCAAGCTGCCTTAACATCCAGCCTCAGAGGTCTGCTAGCAGCGCTGGTGGCGCATCACCAGGCACCGCAGGTGGCGTAGTCATAATAACACCACTTGTTACACCAACACCGAATGCCCTTCATTTTTAATGTGACGGCCCTGGGCACGGAACGGGTCCGGTCCACGACTACATCCCCCTAACATCTGACCTGGCTCCGAGTACCCCCACCATCTTCCCAGGGCAGGGCTGTGAGCGTCACACTTGAATTTCACATGAATATGGATTATCCGCTACTAGGTTTTTTTCTATCAGGCTGGGGTTTGGATGAATCTCTTGTGGATTTTCTTATGATTCTTTTTGAATATGTAGCGTCGGCGTCTCTACCTCCTGCTGGGCAGAGACGCCGATCCCCTCACCGCCGCGGTCCTGGTCCGACGTCCTCCTGCTCCCCTCCTACGTCAGCCCGGGGTGCGCGGACCGTGCGCAGTTCCCCGGGCACTGTGCTCAGGGCGCGCATGCACTCCCTCCCTCTTAAAGGGGCCGTGCGCGCCGCCCTAAAGAGTCCCCGGCCAAAGGCCGGAGGACTTCCCCTATATAAGGCACCTCCTCCAAAATGGAGGTGCCTGTGCAAGATTGCTGTTTGTGTGCTTACACTCTCCTCAGTCCTCAGGTCCCAGTGCCTGCCAGCCTGTCTATCAGCCGTGCCCGCCTGTCTACTGGCCGTGCTCATCCGCAGCTTCAGCCATCAGTCCCATGGGAGTCGCCTGCTTTCACAAGGTCGGTCCCAGAGTGGCACCTGGTTCACCTTCCCGGTTCCTCCTTAGTTCACGGAGTCGACTAAGCCGCTGTGTGGCCAGGGTCGGTAAGGGTAGGCACTTAGTTACGCCCCTCTGATCCCTCCTTGCATCACAGCACATAGGTTCCACCACCCGGATCCGTAACAGAATACATTTTGTAACATAATAATTTTGTGTTCAAAGATCGATACTACCTACAGAAGAAAGAGGTGGCAATGGCCGCGGCTTGGGCCCCATCTTACGCCAATCTCTCCTTGGGATTTTGGGAGTGTGAATACATCTGATTCCAGAACATTGAACATATGTCATTGGGATCAGTGATATCTTGGATGAGATTCATAGACGATGTGTTGTTTATTTTGCAGGGCTCCCATGAGGAACTTGAAAAATTCTTAAAATATCTAAATGACAATGCATTCAATATTAAGCTAACCCATCATATTGATCAAAAGAAAATTGATTTTCTGGATTTGGATATTCATGTTGATGACCATGGACAGTTGCATACAAATATTTATCGCAAGAATACTAGTGCCAATGCTTTCTTGCATGCCAAATCAGTCGTCTGGCACATGTAATACAGGCAATGCCGTCCAGACAATTATTTCGTATTTGTGACCAAGACAAAGTTTTTGAAGAATAGGCATGTGATATGACCAGTAGATACTTACAACGTGGTACAAAATGGAAATAATTCAACAGGCCTACTATCGGGCCAAACAAGCCAATAGACAATCTCTCCTTATTACTAAAAAGAAAAAGGAATCTGATGGGCATGTTCGATTCATCACGAATTATCATTCGAGGTGGAAGGAAATTACTAATATCTCCAAATTTGGGCTAATTCTCCAACAGGATCAGACAATACTTCCTTTTCTATCAAATCGTCCATTGATTATGGCTAAACGTAATAAGACACTACGTGATATACTAGTACATAGTCATCATGTACCTGATACATCTTCATATACACTGCTCAAATAAATAAAGGGAACACTCAAATAACACATCCTAGATCTGAATGAATGAAATATTCTCATTGAATACTTTGTTCTGTACAAAGTTGAATGTGCTGACAACAAAATCACACAAACATCATAAATGGAAATCAAACTTATTAACCAATGGAGGCCTGGATTTGGAGTCACCCCCCAAATTAAAGAGGAAAAACACACTACAGACTGATCCAACTTTGATGTAATGTCCTTAAAACAAGTCAAAATGAGGCTCAGTATTGTGTGTGGCCTCCACGTGCCTGTATGACCTCCCTACAACGCCTGGGCATGCTCCTGATGAGGTTGCAGATGGTTTCCTGTGGGATCTCCTCCCAGACCTGGACTAAAGCATCCGCCAACTCTTGGACAGTCTGTGGTGCAACGTGACGTTGGTGGATGGAGCGAGACATGATGTCCCAGATGTACTCAATCGGATTCAGGTCTGGGGAATGGACGGGCCAGTCCATAGCTTCAATGCCTTCATCTTGCAGGAATTGCTGACACACTCCAGCCACATGAGGTCTGGCATTGTCCTGCATTAGGAGGAACCCAGGGCCAACCGCACCAGCATATGGTCTCACAAGAGGTCTGAGGATCTCATCTCGGTACCTAATGGCAGTCAGGCTACCTCTGACGAGCACAGGGAGGGCTGTGCAGCCCTCCAAAGAAATGCCACCCCACTCCATTACTAATCTACTGACAAACCGGTCATGCTGAAGGATGTTGCAGGCAGCAGATCGCTCTCCACGGCGTCTCCAGACTCTGTCACGTCTGTCACATGTGCTCAGTGTGAACCTGCTTTCATCTGTGAAGAGCACAGGGCGCCAGTGGTGACTTTGCCAATCATGGCGTTCTGTGGCAAATGCCAAGCATCCTGCACGGTGTTGGGCTGTGAGCACAACCCCCATCTGTGGACGTCGGGCCCTCATACCACCCTCATGGAGTCGGTTTATAACCATTTGTGCAGACACATGCACTTTTGTGGCCTGCTGGAGGTCATTTTGCAGGGCTCTAGTAGTGCTCCTTCTGTTCCTCCTTGCACAAAGGCGTAGGTAGCAGTCCTGCTGCTGGGTTGTTGCCCTTCTACGGCCCCCTCCATGTCTCCTGGTGTACTGGCTTGTCCCCTGGTAGCACCTCCAGCCTCTGGACACTACACTGACAGACACAGCAAACCTTCTTGCCACAGCTCGCATTGATGTGCCATCCTGGATGAGCTGCACTACCTGAGCAACTTCTGTGGGTTGTAGGGTCCGTCTCATGCTACTACAAGTGTGAAAGCACAACCAACATTCAAAAGTGACGAAAACATCAGCCCAGAAAGCATTGGTACTGAGATGTGGTCTGCGGTCCTCACCTGCTGAACCACTCCTTTATTGAGGGTGTCTTTATAATTGCCAATTATTTCCATCTATTGTCTATTCCATTTGCACAACAGCATGTGAAATTGATTGTCAATCAGTGTTGCTTCCTAAGTGGACAGTTTTATTTCACAGAAGTTTAATTTACTTGGAGTTATATTCTGTTGTTTAAGTGTTCCCTTTATTTTTTTGAGCAATGTATATTTGGCTCAAAGGGCCCCAAATTTGGCACATGGAAGTGTGGCAACTGCAAAGAGTGCAGATATATTGAAAAAACTGATACCTTTCAGGATTCGATGGGTGAGTTGGCTTACAAGATTCTGTATTTCATTAATTGTAGAACATCTATGGTCATCTATCAAGCCACATGTTTCTGTGGACTCATCTATATTGGTATGACAACTCGGGAGCTTTGGAACACATCAAAAATATTAGGGCAGCGGAGAAAATCTGTCAAGATGAGGTGGGTGCTATTTCTCAACCTAAACCTTTGGCGAGACAGTTTCGGAATTGCTACCCTCATCAATGTCATCTCTTACGTGTCAAAGGGATTGCCCGTCTGTATCCTGGGAATAGGAGGGAAAATCTAGCCAAAAAGCTGGCCTAGATTGAACAAATAAATAATAAATAAAAAAGTAAATGGATCACCACTCTAAGAAGTATGACCCCCAGAGGGTTAAATGAACAGTGGGGATTTTCGAGTTTTCTTTAAGTATACACTAGGATTTTTGGTATATTCTCATCTTCAGTGTCTTGTCCTTATTATCAATCGAATCATATAATCAATATATATCATAGTGGATTTGATTGAATAAACATATATACATGTATTGTTGGCTTTATTGTATATATTAATGGTGGTTTATGAGTTAGTGGAGATATAAGTTTATGGGATAGGAGTTATTAGGGTGGGATCAATCTATATGTGCATATTAATTTTTATTATATCTTTCAGATTGGAGGACTGTTTGTATCATCATCGCCCGAACAGCCATACAGTTTCACATGTATTCCATCACTAAGTACAACATCAGATATATAGTTTTTGTATTATTCTCTCTAACATGACCATATCTCTTTTTCACATATATTTTATTATTATATTTTATGCTTTTTTATTTTTCCTATATACACATATATAACTATCACTCACATACACTTACACATTGAATTAAGGATATTAAATTATCACATGGAGATAGCTTCTAGTATATTCATTCACCTCTATATATACACAAGGTAATTAGATGTATTCATTTGTATATGACATATTTTTATGGGTTCATACAAGAACCAACATTTTAATACATACACACATACTTTATTATGGTTGGCTTGTTTCCATCTTTGCTCTGTTTTAACCAGGTTGTGCTTTCGCTGTGTGTTATATTACGCATGCGCTGCATAGGATAATTAAGCAAACTATTCACCTATATCATATACATATAGAGAGTTTATAGTGTGTTTATTCACTTTTACATATACACATTATATAAGCAACAATATTGTGTATGCACGCATTAACTATATTATATATAGAACTTTTTCTATATTTCATACAATTCTATTTTGGCACGTATAATTATATTTAGACTTTGATGCTGACCCGCACTTTTGCCCTTTTCTAATATGGCTGCAGGGTCGCTGTGCGCCACACTGCGCATGCTCTGGTGTGCTCTCGTACCCGATACTGGGATGTTTTCGTTGAACTGCGACCTTTGGTCGTGTTTCGGTGATGCACATTCGGCCGCAGACGGGACGGCTATCCGGACGCGTGGGACAGTAGAGGCGTCCGATAATATGGCGTCCTTGATTTGTAAGTAACCACAGCTGTAATCACCCTATGAAACATCGCCTCTTCCTCCTCCACCTCACTTCCTAATGAATCGGTAGCGAAACGTGCGTTGAAGCATGTGGAAGGGGTGATGATGTGCCTTTGGATAGTACGTAATAATATGCACAAATGTAACTTTTTATGACCTTATTTCTGTATTCTTTTTTGCATTATGACATTTGATATTGCATGGTGATCACTTTTACTGTTCATCCTATGATTTGGATAGGCATAGTTCCATACATATATACATTTTCCTTTTTGCTTAAATAATTTAAATCCATTTGGATATGCACACATATATATATATATATATATATATATATATATCATGCACAATGCACTTTTTGGATAAAATTCATTTTATAAATAGCAGATTTTTGTGCATTAACAGTGGAATTATGTTTGGATATGTACAGACATAATACCGTATTGTTTGGACTATGAGACGCACCTGTCCATAGGACGCACCTGGGTTTTAGAGGAGGAAAATAGAAAAAAAAATGTGGTCATGATGCACTGTTAAGGGGGAGAGCATCTGCTGCTGACACTGTTATAGGGGTAATGTCCCCCAATTCTGTTAATATCACCCATCCTTGTATATATGCCCCCCCCTTCCTATTATAAGTGGCCCCACACCCATCCTGGCAAGCATGGCATCCTAATCCCCCATCCTGGTATGCATATCACCCCTTTCCCCCCTCCTGGTATGCATGGCACTCCAATTCCCCATCCTGGTATGCATGGAACCTTCAACCCCATCCTGGTATGCATGGTACCCCTCCATCATGGTTGGCATGGCACACCTCCATCCTGGTATGTATGGCATCTTTCCATTCTGGTATGCATGGCACCCCTCCATCCTGGTTTGCATAGCACCCTTAATCCCCACCCTGGTATGCATGGCACCCCTGATCTCCATCATGGTATGCAAGGCACCCCTCATCCTGGTATGCATGGCACCCATCCATCCTGGTATGCATGGCATGCCTGATCCCCATCCTGGTATGCATTGCACCCCTCATCCTGGTATGCATGGCATCCCTCATCCTTATCCTGGTATGCATGGTACCCCTCATCCATATCCTGGTATGCATGGCACCCCTCAACCTGGTATGCATGGCACCCCTAATCCTTATCCTGGTATGCATGGCACCCCTCATCCCTATCCTGGTATGCATGGTATCCCTCATCCTTATTCTGGTATGCATGGCACCCCTCATCCCTATCCTGGTATGCATGGTATCCCTCTTCCTGGCATGCATAGCACTCCTCATCCCAATCCTGGTATGCATGGCACCCTTCATCCCTATCCTGGCATGCATGGCACCCCAATCACCCATCCTGGTATGCATGGCACCCCTCATCCCTATCCTGGTATACAAAGCCCCCCTCATCCCTCTTCCTGGTATGCTTGACTCCCCTCATCCCTCTTCCAGGTATGCATGGCACCCCTCATCCCTATATTGGTATGCACAAAAGAAATAAACACTTCTACTCACCTTCCTCCCCTCTGCTCCATCGCTGCGTCCTGTTTGCCAGCACTGATCTCACCGTATGAGCCGTGCATGACTGCTATGCGCCCTCACAAATAGAGATGAACTGCGGGAATAGTCACTGCTCCCACGCCGGGACTGTGTGCGTGGGGATCAGGAACTTCATTCTCCTTAATAGCCGACACATAGTGTAGCCGCAGCGCGGCTCCTGCTGCTGCCAGGCAATCAATCGCATTTGCTCGCTATTAGAGAGCATAAAAATTCACCCCTCTCCACGGCCATGGGCAGGCACACGCGATCGCCCGGCCGCAGCAGGAGCTGTGCTGCAGCTGCACTGTGTGCCGGCTAGTAAGGAAAATTAATATTCAGTGCTCCACACGCCCATGGGCGTGGGGAGCAGTGAATATTAATTTTCTTTAGTAGCGGGCACAGTGTAGGCTACAGCAGGCGGCTCCTTCCTCCTGTGCCCCGCTCCTCCGCTGCTGCCGCTCCCCCCACACCCCTCACCAGCCACAGTATATATACAGTACAGACCAAAAGTTTGGACACACCTTCTCATTTAAACATTTTTCTGTATTTTCATTACTATGAAAATTGTACATTCACACTGAAGGCATCAAAACTATGAATTAATACATGTGGAATTATATACCTAACAAAAAAGTGTGAAACAACTGAAAATATGTCTTATATTCTAGGTTCTTCAAAGTAGCCACCTTTTGCTTTGATGACACAGCTGATAGTCCTACTGAATAGACTGTTAGAATTTGTATTATGGCATGAAAAAGCAGCTAAGTAAAGAAAAACGAGTGGCCATCATTACTTTAAGAAATGAAGGTCAGTCAGTCCGAAAAATTGGGTAAACTTTGGAAGTGTCCCCAAGTGCAGTTGCAAAAACCATCAAGCACTACAAAGAAACTGGCTCACATGAGGACCGCCCCAGGAAAGGAAGACCAAGAGTCACCTCTGCTTCTGAGGGTAAGTTTATTCGAGTCACCAGCCTCAGAAATCGCAGGTTAACAGCAGCTCAGATTAGAGACCAGGTCAATGCCACACAGAGTTCTAGCAGCAGACATATCTCTACAATAACTGTTAGGAGGAGACTTTGTGCAGCAGGCCTTCATGGTAAAATAACTGCTAAGAAATCACTGCTAAGGACAGGCAACAAGCAGAAGAGACTTGTTTGGGCTAAAGAACACAAGGAATGGACATTAGACCAGTGGAAATCTGTGCTTTGGTCTGATGAGTCCAAATTTGAGATCTTTGGTTCCAACCACCGTGTCTTTGTGCGACGCAGAAAAGGTGAACGGATGGACTCTACATGCCTGATTCCCACCGTGAAGCATGGAGGAGGAGGTGTGATGATGTGGGGGTGCTTTGCTGGTGACACTGTTGGGGATTTATTCAAAATTGAAGGCATACTGAACCAGCATGGCTACCACAGCATCTTGCAGCAGCATGCTATTCCATCCGGTTTGAGTTTAGTTGGACCATCATTTATTTTTCAACAGGACAATGACCCCAAACACACCTCCAGGCTGTGTAAGGGCTATTTGACCAATAAAGAGAGTGATGGGGTGCTACGCCAGATGACCTGGCCTCCACAGCCACCAGACCTGAACCCAATCGAGATGGTTTGGGGTGAGCTGGACCGCAGAGTAAAGGCAAAAGGGCCAACAAGTGCTAAGCATCTCTGGGAGCTCCTTCAAGATTGCTGGAAGACCATTTCCGGTGACTACCTCTTGAAGCTCATCAAGAGAATGCCAAGAGTGTGCAAAGCAGTCATCAAAGCAAAAGGTGGCTACTTTGCAGAACCTAGAATATAAGACATATTTTCAGTTGTTTCACACTTTTTTTTTTTTTTGTATATATACATACCCCACATTCAGACTATAAGACGTACCCCCCCCCCACTTTCCTCTAAAATTTTGTCTTATAGTCCGAAAATACGGTATATAACATGCATTATGCATATTTCTTGGATTATATCCATTGGATGAATAGTATTTTTTTTGGACATAGAAATACCGCATTTTTCGGACTATAAGACGCACCGGACTATAAGATGCACCTAGGTTTTAGAGGAGGAAAATAAAAAAACTGTAAGCAAAAAATGTGTTCATGATGCACTTTTAAGGGGGAGGGGGTCTTCTGCTGACACTGGTATAGGGGTAATGTCCCCCAATTCTGACAATATCCCCCATCCTGGTATATATGCCCCCCCCTTCTTTTTATACGTGGTCCCCATCCCCATCCTGGTATGCCTGGAATCTCTCCATCCTGGTATGCATGGCACCCCTCATCCTTATCCTGGTATGCATGGCACCCCTCATCCCTATTCTGGTATGCATGGCACCCCTCATCCCCATCCTGGTATGCATGGCACAGCAATCCCCATCCTGGTATGCCTGGCACCCCTCATCCCCATCCTGGTATGCATGGCACCCCTCATCCCTGTCCTGGTATGCATGGCACCCCTCATCCCTGTCCTGGTATGCATGGCACCCCTAATCCTTATCCTGGTATGCATGGCGCCCCTAATCCCTATCCTGCTATTCATGGCACCCCTAATCCCTATCCTGGTATGCATGGCACCCCTCATCCTTATCCTGGCATGTATGGCCCCTCATCCTTATCCTGGTATGTATGGCCCCCTCATCTTTATCCTGTTATGTCTGCTCCCCTCAGCGTTATCCTGGTATGCATGGCACCCCTCAGCCTTACCCTTGTATGTATGGCCCCCTCATCCTTATCCTAGTATGCATGGTCCCCCTAATCCCCACCAGGCTGCACATAAAAAAATAAACACTCCTACTCACCTTTCTTCTCTCCTCAAGCGCAGCGTCACTGCCATGCACGGCTCACAAGGAGAGAGATCAGCTGCCGGAAGTCACTGCTCCCCACACCGGGACTGTGTGCGCGGGGAGCAGTGACTTCATGCTCCTTAATATCCGCCACACAGCGTAGCCGCAGCACGGCTCCTGCTGCTGCTGGGCTATTGCGTGTGCCAGCTTATAAAAAGACATGAATATTCACCCCTCCCCACGCCCATGGGCATGGAGAGAGGTTTAATATTCATGCCCTTTTACAGCGGGCACAGGCGATTCCGGCATCAGCAGGAGCCGCGCTGCGGCTACACTGTGTGCCACTATTAAGGAGCATGAATATTCAGTGCTCCCCACGCCCCATGGGGGTGAGGAGCAGTGAATATTAATTTTCTTTAGCAGCGGGGACAGTGTAGGCAGCAGCGGGAGGCAGCTGCCTCCTGTGCCCCGCTCCTCCGCCGCTACCACTCCCCCCGTACCCCACACAATGTATATACAGTACAGACCAAAAGTTTGGACATACCTTCTCATTTAAAGATTTTTCTGTATTTTCATGACTATGAAAATTGTACATTCACACTGAAGGCATCAAAACTATGAATTAACACATGTGGAATTATATACTTAACAAAAAAGTGTGAAACAACTGAAAATATGTCTTATATTCTAGGTTCTTCAAAGTAGCCACCTTTTGCTTTGATGACTGCTTTGAACACTCTTGGCATTCTCTTGATGCGCTTCAAGTGGTAGTCACCGGAAATGGTTTTCACTTCACAGGTGTGCCCGGTCAGGTTTAATAAGAGGGATTTCTTGCCTTATAAATGGGGTTGGGACCATCAGTTGTGTTGTGCAGAAGTCTGGTGGATACACAGCTGATAGTCCTATGTTAGAATTTGTATTATGGCAAGAAAAATGCAGCTAAGTAAAGAAAAACGAGTGGCCATCATTACTTTAAGAAATGAAGGTCAGTCAGTCCGAAAAATTGGGAAAACTTTGAAAGTGTCCCCAAATGCAGTTGCAAAAACCATCAAGCACTACAAAGAAACTGGCTCACATGAGGACCGCCCCAGGATAGGAAGACCAAGAGTCACCTCCGCTTCTGAGGCTAAGTTTATCTGAGTCACCAGCCTCAGAAATTGCAGGTTAACAGCAGCTCAGATTAGAAACCAGGTCAATGCCACACAGAGTTCTAGGAGCAGACACATCTCTTCAACAACTGTTAAGAAGAGACTTTGTGCAGCAGGCCTTCATGGTAAAATAGCTGCTAGGAAACCACTGCGAAGGACAGGCAACAAGCAGAAGAGACTTATTTGGGCTAAAGAACACAAGGAATGGACATTAGACCAGTGGGAATCTGTGCTTTGGTCTGATGAGTCCAAATTTGAGATCTTTGGTTCCAACCGTGTCTTTGTGCAATGCAGAAAAGGTGAACAGATGGACTCTACATGCCTGGTTCCCACCGTGAAGCATGGAGGAGGAGGTGTGATGGTGTGGGGGTGCTTTGCTGGTGATACTGTTGGGGATTTATTCAAAATTGAAGGCATACTGAACCAGCATGGCTACCACAGCATCTTGCAGCGGCATGCTATTCCATCCGGTTTGCGTTTATTTGGACCATCATTTATTTTTCAACAGGACAATGACCCCAAACACACCTCCAGGCTGTGTAAGGGCTATTTGACCAAGAAAGAGAGTGATGGGGTGCTATGCGAGATGACCTGGCCTCCACAGTCACCAGACCTGAACCCAATCGAGATGGTTTGGGGTGAGCTGGACCGCAGAGTGAAGGCAAAGGGGCCAACAAGTGCTAAGCATCTCTGGGAACTCCTTCAAGATTGTTGGAAGACCATTTCCAGTGACTACCTCTTGAAGCTCATCAAGAGTGTGCAAAGCAGTCATCAAAGCAAAAGGTGGCTACTTTGAAGAACCTAGAATATAAGACATATTTTCAGTTGTTTCACACTTTTTTGTTAAGTATATAATTCCACATGTGTTAATTCATAGTTTTGATGCCTTCAGAGTGAATGTTCAATTTTCATAGTCAAGAAAATACAGAAAAATCTATAAATGACAAGGTGTGTCCAAACTTTTGGTCTGTATTGTATATACCTCCCCAACATTTGGACTATAAGACGCACCCCCTTTTATGCCCATAGCAGCCAGAGATGCAGATGTGTTATGTGCAGCATGAGACGGGGCATTATCATGCATGAAAATGATCTTGCTGCGGAATGCACGGTTCTTCTTCTTGAACCATGGAAGGAAGTGCTGTTTGAGAAACTCAGCATACATTATGGAGTTCATCTTTACCCCTTCAGGGATCCTAAAAGGGCCGACAATCTCTCTCCCCATGATTCCAGCCCAAAACATTACTCCACCTCCTCCTTGTTAGCGCCGTAGCCGTGTTTGCATGGGGTGTCCATCAACCAGCCATCCTCCACTCCATCCATCTGGACCATCGAAATCATTTCATGCATGATAATGCCCCGTCTCATGCTGCACATAACACATCTGCATCTCTGGCTGCTATGGGCATAAAAGGGGACAAACTTATGGTGTGGCAGCCATGCTCCCCTGACCTCAACCCCATTGAGAACCTCTGGAGCATCATCAAAAGGAGTGTCTATGATGGCGGGAGGCAGTTCACATCTAAGCAACAGCTCTGGGAGGGTATTCTGTCCTCATGCAAAACAATTAAAGCAGAAACCATCCAAAACCTGACAAATTCAATGGACGAGAGAGTTCAGAAGCTCATTTCGAACAAGGGATCCTATGTGCAAATGTAACATCACCTAGAATAAAGTTTTGAGTTGAAAACTGTTTGATTTCAGTTTGTAATAACCTGCTAATGCTTAGAATTTCAAAAATGACCATTTTTTTGTTCTTTATTAAAATGAAAAGGTTGAAAACTCTGCTTTGCATAATAATTTGGAACATGCATTTTGAGTATTTTATTTTTTTAAAAATATACTGTTATCATAGGCAGTTTGTACAAAAACCTTTCAATTGTACTCTAATAGTTATTTGACTGGAAAATTACAATGACTGCAATTCATATAGGTAATTTGGGAAAATCTGAGAAAATATTATTTGCATAATAATTTGGAACACAGTGTAAACTTGATTATGATGTAATGTATAATAAAATTCTATGCAATTTATCATATATTGACCTTTTTGAATTGGTATTCCCTGTATGTAGCATGGAGTGCACACTCATCTCCTTCGCCCTGTAACATAATTTTATTCCTTTCCACCCTTTTCTTTCCCCTCCACATAATTTTTTATAACATGTATAACATGTTTTGTGTTTTTAATCGATTTAATAAAGAGATACATATTTTACAATATACTCTTGTTGCCTAATTTATAGATATAATTTTCTAGGTTTATATTATCATATTAGCCCTAATCTATTGCTCACTGTTGTTTCCAGGGACTTATAGGGACTTTGAGGGATAGACGACTTGTGAGTGGGGGCGCCATTGTCGTACTATATTTAGGGTGCCAACCCCTGCAGTCAGGAATGATCATCATAGGGGACAATAGGAGCAGACTAATTCTGCACATTCATTATTTTTCACTTTGATCTTCAGATTATTTCTTTGTATGGATAATTTTAATTATCTTTAATAAAGGTTGCATGTTAAGGGTTTTTTATGCAAATTATATGGTTATACCCTTTGTTTGATATGCTGTTAGTTGGTTAAAAAATGTAAAAAAATAAAAAGTTCAAATCACCCCTCTTTGCCCCATTGAAAGTAAAGATATTAAAAAAAAATACACATATGTGGTATCGTTTTTTTAGTCCCTGCAGTTCCACAAAAATTAGACCACAGACAAAATAAAGTATAAATGTTGAGTGCCCAAGAACAATTGTGCCAAAGAGAAATAACACGTTACAACGATATATAGATGGAATATATTTATGAATTAAAATAAATAATAATGAAAGTCAAAAAATGGGCAAAGGGTACCCAAACAAAGGTGGCACTTGGGGTAAGTATATGCATAATTGTTATTCCATTGATAGGGCAGTAGAATGAATATGCTCATTAGTGGTAAAATACCACAACTATATAATCAAACATAGGGTATGTACATAAGTAGGAATATGGGAAGTATATATCGTTTAAATAGCAGCAAAAAGTACTTTATGTACAACCCTAAAAATTTGGGGGGCCAAACTTCAGAATTTTTTCACCACTAAAATAATTAAAAACTGGACATGTTGGGTATTGCCGTAATCGTATTGATGAGGAGAATAATATTGCAAGGTCATTTTTACTACAATATGTAAACACAATTCCCATAAAACAATGTCATATTGCATTTTTTTTTCACAATTTCACTGCACTTGGAATTGTTTCCCTTTTTCCAGTACACTAGTGGTGAAATGAATGGTGTCATTCAAAAGTAAAACTCGTCCCGCAAAAAAATAAGCCCTCATATGTCTATGTGGACAAAAAAATTGTTATGGCTCTGGGAAGAAGGGGGTGAAAAAATAGAAACACAAAAGCGGAAATTAGCTGTGGCGTGAAGGGGTTAAGTCTGCACCAAATCTGCAAGTCACAAATAAGCAACGTGTGAAGGAGACTTCAGGATTCTCATTCACTTTGCTGGCATCAGGAAATCCTTCAGGTTTTGTGACAAATCTGCACTGAAAAAAAAAGCAGCATAAAGCATCGTGTGCACACAGCCTTACAGTAGGAGTGTCTATTTCCCCAAACAACCAATCAGAAATCAGCTTTCATTTTACCAAAGCAGGTTGAGAAATGAAAGCTGAGCTCTGGTTGGTTGCTATGGACAACAAAGACAATGTAATGAACAGTTTTGATAAATAATGATGCTCTGAGACTCCACATTATACATCAGGGGACAGCAGCTCCATGTCACCGATCTATCACTGCTGTCAGGAGATGGGATCAAGAACAATTGATAAGAATCTAGCAATATGGGTGATGTGCTCCGCATTACAGGAACCATATAGGAGAAGAGCTCAATATGGCGGATAACGCAGACATGGCACATCTGCTACAGCAGGTACACAAGGCAGACACAAGGATTTCTAATTGTACGGCGTACGGTGCTGAGAAGCAACTGCAATACTCATGAAATAAACCTAAAAAGAGATGACAATCCTTTACACGTATCACTAGGATTATTATTATTCTTTATTATTATGGCGCCATTTATTCCCTGTCGCTTTACATGTGAGAAGGTGTATACATAGTAAAGACAAGTACAATAATCATGAACAATACAAGTTAGCGACTGGTCCAGGAGGAGAGAGGACCCTACCCGCGAGGGCCACAGTCTACAAAGGGATGGGGGAGGATACAGTAGGTGAGGGTAGAGCCTGTCATGCAGCGATGTGGTGGAGCGGTGGTTACTGCAGGGTGTAGGCTTGTCGGAAGAGGTCGGTCTTCATGTTCCTTCTGAAGGTTTCCACAGTAGGTGAGAGTCTGATGTGATGAGGTAGAGCTTTCCAGAGTAGGGGGGATGCACTGGAGACATCTTGTATGCGATTGTGGGAAGAGGCAATAAGAGGGGAGTAGAGAAGGAGATTGCAACATTCTAACATTTGCACAAATTTGGCAACTTTTTGGGACCGTTTTCTGCAGAAAGTCATTTAAGGGGTTGTCCACTACATGTCAACCCCTTCTGGAATGCTACAGTGCCCCAAATAAAGTAAAAGCACTTCATATTTACCTCAGTGCCAACATCGTTGGAATGGCGCTATTCCAGGAGGTATGTGTTTTTTATTTTATTTGAGGCACTGCAGCACTTAAAGGTACTATGTCACCAAGGTTTTGAAACCTAATCTGAGATATAATATATATAGAGATATAGATATATAATATACAGAGATAAATGTTTCACTCATTGAGATGCTTGCTGTAGTTTTGATAAAATCACAGTTTTATCAGCAGGAGATTATCACTACTGCTGCCAGGTAGTTATCTATATTCATGAGCTCTGTATAACCCCACCCCCACCACTGATTGGGAGTTTTCTGACTATGCACAGGATACACACACAGAAAGCTGCCAATCAGTGTTGTTAGCTGGGTTATACAGAGCTCAGCATTCAGAGAACTGGTAAATTTGTAGCAGAGAAAACTGTGATTTTGTCAAAATTATACCATGCAATCCAATGAATAGTACATGCTTGGTAGAAGGGTCTCTGCCCCTATATCATGCTGCTCTCATATAGGGTACCATAAAACTGCTGTCAGATTCCCTTTGAAAAGGTGTCAGCATTTTCCATGTCTTGTGGTAAATTTCGGCAGAACTGAACCTGGACATTACACAATGAGAAGAACATTTCACCATGATTTTGGAACAGATAACTCTGACCACTTTGTATTGGTAAACTGCCTATAACAACTATAATCATCTGCTCAAATATAAAACTGTTTTTTGTAATTTTTTATTATAAAGGTAGATTTGGAATCATTTTGGTGACTTTATCCCTGGATTACATGTGGAGGTATAAAACATGCACAATAACGTTCCCTATAATTACTAGTTACATTTCTCTTTTTACCTGAGCCTCCCACGTCTTCTTTCTTCTGGCTATTGGCCTGGATTGATGGTGTCTTTCCTTCCTCTGAACAGTCCAGGCTGATTCTTCTGTTCTTCGGTAATTTTCTCTGGACAATGATGTCTTCATCTGCTTGCGCCATCTCTGGGGTGGGAGACATCTTCCGTCCTGAGTCTGGTTTTTTCCTCTTTTTTCCCTTCCTTTGGGGCTTTTTGATAGAAGGCTTCTCATCAGCCGATGAGCCCAAATGTCTTCTGTTCTTCAATCCTTCACTCTGGGCAATGACGTCCTCATCCACTCGCTCCATCTCTGGGGTAGGAGACATCTTTCGTCCCGAGTCTTTTTTTTTACCCTTTCTTCCTCTCCATTTGGATTTTTTGATTGAAGACTCCTCATCAGCCGATGAGTCCAAGTGTCTTCTTTTTCTCTCTCTCTTCTTCCCTACAATCTCCTCTTTTTCCATATCATAGATTTGCTCACAGTCCGCAGACAACTTCTTCACTATCACCAGTCAACTCCAACTGTCACTTTCCTCAACTGTCAACTGAGCGCACAGGCACCTGGATGGAACTGGTCATGTGATCAGTAACTGACCAATAAGATTCCAAGGTATATGCTACAGTATAAGTATGGGAATCTATCAGTTTGATATAAGGGTTGTAATAAAATTAAATCGGTTTTTGTTCTACTGTTTTTAGTTAGTTGAAACTTTATCTTTTCCATTTCCATCACTTCAGTATTATCTCACAGATAATTTTAGGATTTTAGGGCCCATTTTAACAATATGCTGTATTATTTATCCACATCAATGAACTACATACCTGACCATTGTACTTATTGAGAAACAGTTGAGATCTCTATATTATTTGTATCGAGTGGCTACAAACAAAGCAAACAAGATGAATTTCTCATCCACTGCTGTACTCAGCATAAGCAGCGGCTGAAATGACAAATGTTTGTTTTGATTGCTGTCTATGCAGAGCGCAGAAGTCTATGACAAACTCATTTTGACTTCAGTGCTATGTATAAGCAGTGACCAAGATGACAGAAAATGAGCAATACATTATTGAAGGTAGCTCTACTCATGTGCAGTGCATATAAGCAGTGTTCATTCATTCTCTACTCATTTTCTGTTGTCCCAGTCTCTGTCTACGTAGAGGGAACCACTTGAGATGAGTTTGCCATAGGCTGTTGTGCTCTGCTTAGGCAGAGACTTATATGAGAAAGCTCACTTCATTATACTAAGCTTTGTAATTTCCATCTTTGCTTATGTAGACCAGCAGCCACTGGCAAACTCATCTCCCCTTCTGCGTTCTGCATAAATAGCGTTGGGTGGGCATTCGCTTTGCTACTCAACACGGTCTTCATTTATTACATAGAGCTGCTTTTATAGTTTTACATTTTTACTAACCCGAACTAGTGTTACAAGCAGGTCAAGAGACTGGTTTAGGATTAAGCTAATGGTTAGGGCTAGGAATAGGGCTAAGGTAATAACATTGTTCTATAAAAAATGTATTAAGAAAATAGAAAGCATACAAATAAAATAATGTATTGCGTTTTATATTTTTAAAATTCGAGAGATGACTTCAGCAAAAAAACAGAAAAAAAATGAAGAAATGAAATTGCAAAGTATAATTACATCAGTATTTTCCTTAAATTACAATACAACTGGGCTTTTGGAAAGGACTCACGGAGTGCTATTGGTTCACGGGTTAGGGGGCATATACTTGTCTTGTCCTGGGTGCTCGCAACCCATGCTGTGACAGTGTGCTATCAGCAGAGTGCACAGCAACCAGAAAGATTTTTAATTTACTTTTTTTTTCTGCATTTTTTCATCTGTAGCCTAAAAGACAACAGGTAAATATTAAATGCACTACAAACATCAGGCTTTTTTATTGTGTGATAGCTCACTGTAGGTGTGTTTTTGAACAAGCCCTAATGAGTATGAGTATGCATATGATGATATGGTGAGTATGTGTTATTGTTTTTTTTCATGTATATGGTATATTTGTATGTATATTGGGGGCTATTTGGGACTCACACTGTATATATGGAGGCTATGTGGGGTTCACACTGTATAGATGGAGGCTATGTGGGGCTCACACTGTATATATGGAGGCTATGTAGGGCTCACACTGTATAGATGGAGGCTATGTGGGGCTCACACTGTATATATGAAGGTTATGTGGGGCTCATACTGTATATAGGAGCCCATGTGGAGGCTCATACTGTATATAAGGGGCTATGTTGGGGCTCAATCTGTATATACAGAGGCTATGTGGGGCTCATGCTATATATAGGAAGCTATGTGGGGGCACATACTAGATTAGGAGGCTATGTGAGGGCTCATACTGAATGTAGGAGGTTATGTGGGGGTTCATACTGTATGTAGGCGGCTATGTGGGGGCTTATACTGTGTATAGGAGGCTATGTGAAGGCTCATCTTGTATATAAGAGGCTCCTTGGGGCTCACACTATATACAGGTAGGCTATGTGGGGGCTCCTGCTGTATATACAGAGGCTATGTGGTGCTCATGCGGTATATAGTGTAACGGGTCTGGGAGGCGGAACCTCTGAGCTACTATACAAGGGGGCGGCCCTTGTAAGGGAGCAGGTGGCAGTCTCTGGATGAACGGACAGGGAGATACGGCAAGTGATCAGGGCAGTCTCTGGGTAAAGGGTAGGTACGACCTGTGATGGCAGAGCCTCCGGGTAGGCTAGCAGGCAGATGGTCGATGTGTGCTCCCAGGTGAGCAAGCGAGAGTCTCTGGAATAACAGGTGGTCACGGCACGTGACGGCGGAACCTCCGGGCTGGCAAGCAGGCAGGTAACGGAGAAGCGCTCCCAGGTGAGCGGACAAGAGTCTCTGAAGTAGCTGATGGTCACAGCACGTGACAACGGAGCCTCCGGGCTGGCAAGCAGGCAGGTAACGGAGAAGCGCTCCCAGGTGAGCGGACAAGAGTCTGAAGTAGCTGATGGTCACAGCACGTGACAACGGAGCCTCCGGGCTGGCAAGCAGGCAGGTAACGGAGAAGCGCTCCCAGGTGAGCGGACAAGAGTCTGAAGTAGCTGATGGTCACAGCACGTGACAACGGAGCCTCCGGGCTGGCAAGCAGGCAGGTAACGGAGAAGCGCTCCCAGGTGAGCGGGCAAGCTGGTCCATAGACAGACTGGTCGGAGTTGTAAGGCAGACCGTCGGACCTCAGGAAAGTAGGCAGGTAGCTGATGTGCGCTCCCAGGTGAGCGGGCAGGCTGGTCCTTTAGACAGACTGACAGGAGTAGTAAGGCAGACCGTCGGACCTCAGACTGGCAGACAGGTAACAAGTATTCAGGCAGGAATCAGGCAGGTAACTGGCAGGAAACTGGCAGGTAACTGGCAACGGGACCTGAGGGCTGAAGCACAGGTGAGACACAGGTGCAAACAACATTGCTCGGGCACCTCCATTTTGGAGGAGGTGCCTTATATATGATGAAGTCCTCCGGCCATTGGCCGGGGACTCCTTAGGACGGCGCGCGCGGCCCCTTTAAGAGGAGGGGAGCGCGCGCGCGCGCGCCCTAAGCACAGGGGCCGGGAAGGAGCGCGCGCTGAGAGCAGAGCGGGAGGAGGACGCCGGGAAGGAGCGCGCGCTGACAGCAGAGCGGGGAGAGGACGCCGGGCACGGAGCAGAGCGGTGAGGGGAGCAGCGTCCCTGCCTAGCAGAGGGCAGGGACGCCAGCGCTACAGTACCCCCCCCTTTAGGCCCCCCCTTTTTTAGGCCAGACAGAAATTTAGCTAGGATGAGAGGGGCATGGATGTTCTCCCGGGGCTCCCACGTTCTCTCCTCAGGACCAAACCCCTTCCAATCTACCAGAAAAAAGGTCTTTCCTCTTACCCTTTTGGTGGCAAGAATGTTCTCTACCTCAAATTCGTCCTCAGCAGAAACCGGAGCAGGAGGCGTACCTGTAGACTTGGAAAAAGAGTTAAGTACCACAGGTTTGAGGAGAGATACATGGAAGGAGTTAGGGATCCGTAAGTTGACCGGGAGTTTCAATTTATAGGCCACCGGGTTGATCTGACTGATGACCTCCAGTGGGCCGATGAACCGAGGCCCTAACTTATAGGAAGGGATCTTGAGCCGGACATATTTGGACGAGAGCCAGACTTTATCCCCAGGACGGAATTGAGGAGGGTCCAGACGTTTTTTGTCAGCGTGTCTTTTCATACGCTCGGAAGACTGAAGGAGTGCGGATCGGGTACTCTCCCAAATGGAGGAAAATTTGCTAACGAGAGATTCCGCAGCCGGGTTGTCCACCGAGGTGGAGACAGGAAAAGGAATCCGAGGATGCTGACCAAAGACTACAAAAAACGGGGATTTGGAGGAGGATTCGCTCTCGTGATTATTGTAAGAGAACTCGGCCCATGGTAGGAGATCCACCCAGTCAGAATGGTGGGCATTAACGAAGTGCCGGAGGTAACTGGTCAGGTTCTGATTGATCCGCTCCACTTGACCATTGGACTGTGGGTGGTAAGCGGAAGAGAAGTCCAGGGTGACGTCTAGTAGTTTACAAGTGGCTCTCCAGAAGCGTGAGGTGAACTGTACCCCACGATCCGACACGATGTGGAGGGGCAGGCCATGAAAACGGAAGATGTGACGAATAAAGTCTCTAGCTAGCTCGGGTGCAGACGGGAGGCCTGGCAGGGGAACGAAATGAGCCATCTTGGAGAAGCGGTCAGCGACCACCCAAATGACCGTACAACCGGCAGAGAGTGGGAGGTCAGTTATGAAGTCCATTGCAATATGCTGCCAGGGGGCAGCAGGTACTGGGAGCGGAAGGAGGCGACCGGCTGGCAGATGTCTCGGAACCTTGTTGCGGGCGCAGGACACACAGGCAGAAACAAAGTCTATTACATCCTTGTGCAGGGTAGGCCACCAGTAGTGCCGGGAAATAAGCTGGAGGGTCTTCTTCTGACCAGCGTGGCCAGCCAGTTTAGACGAGTGACCCCAGTGAAGGATCTTCTCCCGATCAGGTACTGATACGAACGTCTTTCCGGGAGGGAGACGATTTAGACTCACGGGAGCCACCTGCATTACTCTGGCGGGATCGATGATGTGTTTCGGATCTTCCTCGAGATCAGATACCAGAAAGGATCGAGACAAGGCGTCCGCCTTGACGTTTTTGTCAGCCGGGCGAAAATGAAGGACAAAATCAAAACGAGCAAAAAACAAGGACCACCGGGCTTGGCGCGGGTTAAGTCTCTGGGCATGCTGGAGGTAAGCCAAGTTCTTGTGGTCAGTGTAAATTATTACCGGGTGAAGAGCCCCCTCAAGCAGGTAACGCCACTCCTCCAATGCCAGTTTGATGGCCAATAACTCTCGATCTCCTATGGAATAATTGCGCTCTGAGGAGGAGAAGAGTTTAGAGAAGAAGCCGCAAGTTACCATCCTCCCGGAAGAAGATTTTTGAGTAAGTACCGCTCCAGCTCCAGAGGAGGAGGCGTCCACTTCCAGGAAGAACTGCTTGTTGCCGTCCGGGCGATGCAGCACCGAGGCGGAAGAGAAGGCCTGTTTTAAGGAAAGAAAGGCCTCCTCTGCTTCGGGCGGCCACTCTTTGGGATTAGTACCCTTACGGGTGAGCGCGGAAATTGGGGCAGTCCGGGAAGAGAAGTGTGGTATGAAGAGGCGGTAGTAGTTGGCGAAGCCCAGGAACCGCTGAATGGCCTTCAGCCCCTCCGGTCGAGGCCATTTCTCGATGGCAGACAGTTTCTCTGGATCCATTCGTAGGCCGGTCTGAGAAATAATGTAGCCCAAAAACGGAAGCGAGGTCTGCTCAAAGAGGCACTTCTCGTATTTAGCGAAGAGGTGATTCTGCCTGAGCCTGAGCAGGACCTGACGAACGTCCCTCCGGTGAGTCTGGAGATCCGGAGAGAAGACCAAGATGTCGTCCAGGTACACCACTACGCAGGAGTAGAGAAGGTCCCGGAAGATGTCATTGACCAACTCTTGAAAGACGGCAGGAGCGTTACAGAGACCAAAGGGCATTACCAGGTATTCATAGTGGCCGTCCCGGGTGTTGAATGCCGTCTTCCATTCATCCCCTTGACGGATACGAACCAGGTTGTACGCCCCACGGAGGTCTAGTTTGGTGAAGATTCTAGCCCCCCTCAGACGATCAAATAATTCTGGAATGAGCGGAAGGGGGTACTTATTCTTCACCGTGATCTGGTTTAGGCCTCTATAGTCTATACAGGGACGGAGAGAGCCGTCCTTCTTTTTGACGAAAAAGAAGCCTGCTCCCGCCGGGGAGGTAGATTTCCGGATGAATCCCCTGGCCAGATTCTCCTCAATATATTCGGACATCGACCGGGTCTCAGCAGCGGATAAAGGATAAATACGCCCACGGGGAGGAGTAGTACCGGGTAACAGGTCGATGGGACAATCGTATGGTCTATGAGGGGGTAATGTCTCTGCCTCCTTTTTATTAAAGACATCAGCATAAGACCAATAAGGAATTGGAAGTCCAGGTAGATTAGCTGGGGTAGGAGAGGGACGGACGGGATGGACGGGAACCAGGCAGGTCTTATGACAGTCTTGTCCCCAGCGAAGGACTTCTCCGGTTTGCCAGTCAAGCACGGGTGCATGTCTCTGGAGCCAAGGCAGACCTAGCAAGAGGGCGTGAGAGAGTCCAGGCAGAACATGAAAGGAGATACTCTCAGAATGCAGCATTCCCACCTGCAGAGTAATGGATTCGGTGATGAGTTGGATGGGGCGTGGTAAGAGCCCCCCATCCACGGCAGCCACAGACAAGGGTACAGCCAGAGGTTTGGTGGGGATGCGGTATTTCTCTACCAGGGACTGTGAAATAAGATTCCCGGCTGCTCCAGAGTCCAGTTGGGCTAGTTCGAAATAACGGTTCTCCCCGTAGACGATTGAAACTGACAACAGCAGGGATGGAGAGGATTTATTCTTGTCTAGGTGGACCTCTCTGAGCGAACCTAGACACAGGCGTTTCCCGACCTCTCCGGGCAGGCACGGATCCGGTGCTCCTTACTGCCACAGTAGAAGCAGGTCCCCTCGGCACGGCGTAAGTCCTGACGGGTCTTGACCATCTTGGTCTGGTCGACCTGCATAGGCTCAGGAGGGTGTACCTGGTTAGAGACAGAAGGAGTGACGGGTTTCTGAAAAGTAGGAGCTAGACGTGGTAACCTCCTCTCACGGGTGACCTCTCTGGCACGCTCCTGGAACCGTAGGTCATTCCGGGTGGCAAGAGTTATTAAGTCATCGAGAGTGGTAGGAATGTCCCGACCGGCAAGTTCATCTTTAATACGGCCGGACAGACCCTCCCAGAAGACGGAAACCAGAGCGTCGTTATCCCAGGCCAGCTCCGAGGCAAGGGTACGGAACCGTATGGCATATTGGCCCACGGTGAGACTCCCCTGACGGAGGCGTAGCAACGATGATGCAGATGAGGTCTTCCGTCCGGGTTCGTCGAAGACTTTCCGGAAAGCCGTGAGAAAAGCAGGCAAGTTGGACACCAGGGGGTCTCCTCTCTCCCATAGAGGATTTAGCCAGGCCAGGGCCTCCCCGGTGAGATGGGACATGATGAAGGCAATTTTGGCCCGGTCGGAGTTAAACTGGTAGGACAAAAGTTCAAAATGCAGGGTGCACTGATTTAAGAAGCCCCGAGCCTGGACGGAGTCGCCTCCGAAGCGAGGAGGTGCAGAAAGCCGGGGTCCGGGGTAGGATACCATGGTATTAGTGGACAGCGGAGCTGCCGGATTGCAAGATATGGCACTGGCGGAGGTTGTTGGTGGATCAGACAGAGTGTTCAGGCGAGTATTAACATTCCGCAGGTGACCCAGGATGGACTCCTGTTGGGACCTCTGACGGGACAGTTCAAGACAGAGGTCCGAGAGCGAGGGAGCTTGGGTGCCACCGGGTTCCATCGCCCGAGCAAACTGTAACGGGTCTGGGAGGCGGAACCTCTGAGCTACTATACAAGGGGGCGGCCCTTGTAAGGGAGCGGGTGGCAGTCTCTGGATGAACGGACAGGGAGATACGGCAAGTGATCAGGGCAGTCTCTGGGTAAAGGGTAGGTACGACCTGTGATGGCAGAGCCTCCGGGTAGGCTAGCAGGCAGATGGTCGATGTGTGCTCCCAGGTGAGCAAGCGAGAGTCTCTGGAATAACAGGTGGTCACGGCACGTGACGGCGGAACCTCCGGGCTGGCAAGCAGGCAGGTAACGGAGAAGCGCTCCCAGGTGAGCGGACAAGAGTCTCTGAAGTAGCTGATGGTCACAGCACGTGACAACGGAGCCTCCGGGCTGGCAAGCAGGCAGGTAACGGAGAAGCGCTCCCAGGTGAGCGGACAAGAGTCTGAAGTAGCTGATGGTCACAGCACGTGACAACGGAGCCTCCGGGCTGGCAAGCAGGCAGGTAACGGAGAAGCGCTCCCAGGTGAGCGGACAAGAGTCTGAAGTAGCTGATGGTCACAGCACGTGACAACGGAGCCTCCGGGCTGGCAAGCAGGCAGGTAACGGAGAAGCGCTCCCAGGTGAGCGGGCAAGCTGGTCCATAGACAGACTGACCGGAGTTGTAAGGCAGACCGTCGGACCTCAGGAAAGTAGGCAGGTAGCTGATGTGCGCTCCCAGGTGAGCGGGCAGGCTGGTCCTTTAGACAGACTGACAGGAGTAGTAAGGCAGACCGTCGGACCTCAGACTGGCAGACAGGTAACAAGTATTCAGGCAGGAATCAGGCAGGTAACTGGCAGGAAACTGGCAGGTAACTGGCAGGTAACTGGCAACGGGACCTGAGGGCTGAAGCACAGGTGAGACACAGGTGCAAACAACATTGCTCGGGCACCTCCATTTTGGAGGAGGTGCCTTATATATGATGAAGTCCTCCGGCCATTGGCCGGGGACTCCTTAGGACGGCGCGCGCGGCCCCTTTAAGAGGAGGGGAGCGCGCGCGCGCGCCCTAAGCACAGCGGCCGGGAAGGAGCGCGTGCTGAGAGCAGAGCGGGAGGAGGACGCCGGGAAGGAGCGCGCGCTGACAGCAGAGCGGGGAGAGGACGCCGGGCACGGAGCAGAGCGGTGAGGGGAGCAGCGTCCCTGCCTAGCAGAGGGCAGGGACGCCAGCGCTACATATAGGAGGCTATGGGGGGCTTATGCTGTATATATGAGGCTATTTGGGGCTCATACTGTAAATAGGAGGCTATATATATGGGACACACTGTATATGCAGGCTATGTGGGGCTCACACTGTATATATGGAGGCTGTGTGGGGGTTCGTACTGTATATGGGAGGTTATGTGGGGGCTCATACTGAATGTGGGAGGCTATTTGGGGGCTCAGACTGAATGTAGGAGGCTATATGGGGGTTCATACTGTATATAGGAGGCTATATGGGGGCTCATACTGTATATAGGAGGCTATGTGAGGGCTCATATTGTTTATAGAGAGGCTATATGGGGCTCATACTATATATAGGGGGTTATGCTGGAGCTCATATTGTATATAGGAGATAACCGGAGCTCATACTATATAGGGTGGTCCAAAAGTAGGTGCACAGAAAATGTAATAAGGTTATGAAGGGGGAGGTTTATCAAACATGGTGTAAAGTGAAACTGGCTCAGTTGCCCTTAGCAACCAATCAGATTCCACTTTTCATTCCTCACAGACAAAGTTTATAGTCGAAAACCAAAAAGTGTCAGTGATTTGAAAAATTACATAAGAGATGCATTTCAAGAAATTAATACCCAAAGAGACTTGTGCAAAAAAAGTTTGTCGAAGCGTAAGAGGCAGACTTCAAAGCTGTGCAAATTGTAATGGAAAACAGTTTGAGCACCTGCGTTGATAAAATTTAAGGGGTTTTGTATTATTGTTCAGAATAAAATTTAATTGTCAATGTTATGCTTGTGTTAGTAAATATAATTTTATATATAAATCAAAATAAATGTTATTATTTTCTGTCCACCTACTTTTGGACCACCCTGTATATAGGGAGCTGTGTGTGAGCTTTTACGGTATTGAGGTGTGCAGTAGCCCTCTTTTCCTTCTGCTCCAATATGACCACAGGTAATATTTATCCATTGTGATTAGTGATGAGCGAACGTGCTCGCCACTACTCGGTACTCGCCGGAGCACCATGGTGCTCGACAAGCTCGGCGAGTATTTCCGGGTTGCTCGGGCGGGAACTCGGGTCCCCTCCCTGCATGTTTGGCACTCTTTAGAGAGCCAATGAACATGCAGGGATTGCCTGCCATGCACTGTAATACCGTAGCCATGTTGGTTGTGGGCATTACAGTGATTGGCTGGCCGCACAGCGTCATCAGGTCTATATCAGACCTGGCGCCGCCATGCTCGTCACAGTCACTCCAGATCAGACAGTGTAGGGAGAGCTGCTTCTTTGTCAGGAAGAGATTTGATCGTGTATTAGGTAGTGTAGGGAGAAAAACCGTACATTACACATATCCAACTTAACAAACAGTCTTTCTGAGGACTAATCCATCTGCAGAGATATATCAGGCAGGCAGGGTGTATAGGCAGGAGGTGTATATAGCAGACTGCAGAGCATATAGCACAAGAGGCTCCATTCCAGTTCTGTTGGCTGCTGTTAAATATTTCTGGAAATAGGCCCAGGTCTCAGGGGCCAGGAATAATTTTTTTTGCCTCTTAAACCTCATTATTTGCTTAAAAAGCAATCCAGAGAACACGGTTTTTCTGCACCATTTGCTTGTTGGCACTGCAGAATACAGCCAGGTCCTTTCCATATTACAGCGCAAAAAAATCCATCTACTTAAAACCGTGTTTTCTCCGTCACACGGCTCACATATACGTTTTCAGAAAATACTGACATTTCTGGCCTCCATTAAAAAAAATTTTCAGTGTGTCAGGACAGTTTTTGACACTGGTTTGCTGTTCAAAACAGTTACCTACAGGCCAGGTAATTAAAACTGTGTTCTCTCGCTCTTGCTCTGGCCTGCCCTTGCCTTGGCTCTGGCCTACTCTCGCGCTGGCTCTGGCCTGCCCTCGCCCTGGCTCCGGCCTGCTCTCACTCTGTCTTGCATGCCTTCGCCTTGGCTCCGGCCTACTCTCGCTGTGGCTCTGGCCTGCCCTCGCCCTGGCTCCGGCCTGCCCTCGCCTTGGCTCTGGCCTGCTCTCGCCCTGGCTCCGGCCTGCCGTCGCCCTCGCTCCTGCCTGCTCACACCCTTCGGCCTGCCCTCGCCTTGGCTCCGGTCTGCCCTCGCTCTGGATTCGGCCTGATCTCGCAATGGCTCTGGCCTGCCCTTGCCTTGGCTCCGGCCTGCTCTTGCCTTGGCTCCGGCCTGCTCTTGCTCTGGCCTGCCTTCGCATTGGCTCCGGACTGCTCTTGCTCTGGGTCTGGCCTGCCTTGACCATGGCTCCGGCCTGCTCTCGCTCTGGCTCCGGCCTGATATCACTCTGGCTCTGGCCTGCCCTCGCCTTGGCTCCGTCCTAATCGCGCTCTGGCCTGCCCTCGCCTTGGATCCGGCCTGTTCTCGCTCTGGTTCCGTCCTGCCTTCGCCCTAGCTCTGGGCTGATCTAGCTCTGGCCTGCCCTCGCCCTGGCTCCGGCCTGCTCTCGCTCCGGCCTGCCCTCGCCTTGGCTCCGGCCTGCCCTTGTCCTGGCTCCTGCCTGCTCTCGCTCTGGCTCTGGCATGCCTTAGCCTCGGCTCTAAACTACTCTCGCTCTGGCCTGCCCTCGCCCTGGCTCCGGCCTGCTCTTGTTCTGGCTCTGGCATGCCCTCGCCTTGGCTCCGGCCTCCTCTCGCACTGACCCTGGCCAGCCCTCGACCTGGCTCCGGCCTGCTCTGGCTCTGTCCTGCCCTCACCTTGGCTCCGGCCTGCTCTCGCCCAGGCCTCGGCCTGCCCTCGTCCTGGCTCTGGCCTGTTCTCGCTCTGGCCTGCCCTCGCTTAGGCTCCGGCTTGCTCTCGCCTTGGCTCCGTCCTGCTCTCGCTGTAGCTCCGGACTGCCCTCGCCCTGGCTCTGACCAGCTCTCGCTCTCACTCTTGCCTGCCCTCGCCTTGGCTCCGGCCTGCTCTCGCTCTAGCCTGCCCTGGCTCTGCTTCTGGCCTGTCCTCGCCTTGGCTCCGGCCTGCTCTCGCTCTGACTCTGGCCTGCCCTCGCCCTGGATCCGGCCTGCTCTGGATCTGCCTCTGGTCTGCCCTCGCCTTGGCTCTGGCCTGCTCTCTCTCTGGCTCTGTCCTGCCCTCGTCCTGGCTCCGGCCTGCTCTCCCTCTGGTCTGACCTTGCCTTGGATTCGGCCTGCTCTCACCCTGGCTCCGGCTTGCTCTCTCTCTGGCTCTGGCTTGCCCTCGCCCTGGCTCCGGCCTGCTCTCGCTCTGCCTCCGGCCTGCTATGGCTATGGCTTTGGCCTGCTCTAGCTCTGTCTCTGGCCTACCCTGGCCTTGGCTCTGGCCTGCCCTCGCCGAGGCTCCGGCCTGCTCTCGCTCTGGCTGTGGCCTGCTCTCGCTCTGGCTCCGGCCTGCTCTCGCTCTGCCTCCGGCCTGCTCTCGCCCTGGTTCCGGGCTGCCTTTGCCTTGGCTCCGGCCTTCTCTCGCTCTGGCCTGCCCTTGCCTTGGTTCTGGACTACTCTCGCTCTGGCTCACGCCTGCCCTACCCTTGGCTCTGGCCTACTCTCGCTCTGGCTCGGGCCAGCTCTGGCTGTGGCTCTGGCATGCTCTCGCTCTGGCTCTGGCCTGCCCTTTCCTTGGTTCCGGCCTGCTCTCGCTCGGACTCTGGTCTGACCTTGCCTTGGCTCCGGCCTGCAATCGCCCTGGCTCCGGCCTGCTCTAGCTCTGGCTTCGGCCTGACCTCGCCCTGGCTACGGCCTGCCCTTGCTCTGGCTCTGGCCTGCCCTCGCCTTGGCTCCGGCCAGCTCCTGCTCTGGCTCCTGCCTGCCCTCGCCTGGCTCTGACATGCCCTCGACCTGGCTCCGGCCTGCATGCGCCCTGGTTTCTGCTTGCTCTCGCTCTGGCTAAGGTCCGCCCTCGCCCTGGCTCCGGCCTGCTCTCACTCTCGCTCCGGCCTCCCCTTACCTTGGCTCCTGCCTGCTCTCGCTCTGGCATGCCCTAGCCTCGGCTCTAAACTACTCTCGCTCTGGCCTGCCCTCGCCCTGGCTCCGGCCTGCTCTTGTTCTGGCATGCCCTCGCCTTGGCTCCGACCTCCTCTCGCACTGACCCTGGCCAGCCCTCGACCTGGCTCCGGCCTGCTCTGGCTCTGTCCTGCCCTCAACTTGGCTCCGGCCTGCTCTCGCCCAGGCCTCGGCCTGCCCTCGTCCTGGCTCCGGCCTGTTCTCGCTCTGGCCTGCCCTCGCTTAGGCTCCGGCTTGCTCTCGCCTTTGCTCCGGCCTGCTCTCGCTGTAGCTCCGGACTGCCCTCGCCCTGGCTCCGACCAGCTCTCGCTCTCACTCTTGCCTGCCCTCGCCTTGGCTCCGGCCTGCTCTCGCTCTAGCCTGCCCTGGCTCTGCTTCTGGCCTGCCCTCGCCTTGGCTCCGGCCTGCTCTCGCTCTGACTCTGGCCTGCCCTCGCCCTGGCTCCGGCCTGCTCTGGATCTGCCTCTGGTCTGCCCTCGCCTTGGCTCTGGCCTGCTCTCTCTCTGGCTCTGTCCTGCCCTCGTCCTGGCTCCGGCCTGCTCTCCCTCTGGTCTGCCCTTGCCTTGGATTCGGCCTGCTCTCACCCTGGCTCCGGCTTGCTCTCTCTCTGGCTTGCCCTCGCCCTGGCTCCGACCTGCTCTCGCTTTGGCTCTGGCCTGCTCTTGCTCTGGCCTGCCCTTGGCTCCAGCCTGCTCTCGCCCTAGCCAGCTGTTGCTCTGGCCTACCCTGGTTCTGCCTCTGGCCTGCCTTCGCCTTGGCTACGGTCTGCTCTCGCCTTGGCTCCGGCCTGCTCTAGCTCCGTACTGCCCTCGCCCTGGCTCCGCTATGCCACAGCTCGGGCTCCGGCTTGCCCTCACTTTAGCTCCGTCCTGCTCTCGTCCTGGCTCTGAACTGCTCTCGCTCTCGCTCTGGCTCTGGCCTGCCCTCTCTCTGGCTCTGGCCTGCCCTCGCCCTGGCTCCGGCCTACTCTCGCTCTGGCTATGGCCTGCTCTCGCCCTGGCTCCGGCCTGCTCTTGCCCTGGTTCCGGCCTCCCCTTACCTTGGCTCCTGCCTGTTCTCGCTCTGGCTCTGGCATGCCCTAGCCTCGGCTCTAAACTACTCTCGCTCTGGCCTGCCCTTGCCCTGGCTCTGGCCTGCTCTTGTTCTGGCTCTGGCATGCCCTCGCCTTGGCTCCGGCCTCCTCTCGCACTGACCCTGGCCTGCCCTCGCCCTGGCTCCGGCCTGCTCTGGCTCTGTCCTGCCCTCGCCTTGGCTCCGGCCTGCTCTCACCCAGGCTCCGGCCTGCCCTTGCTCTGGCCTGCCCTCGCTTTGGCTCTAGCCTACTCTCGCTCTGGCTCTGGCCTGCCCTCGCCTTGGCTCCGGCCTGCTCTCGCCTTGCTTCCGGCCTGCTCTAGCTGTAGTTCCGGACTGCCCTTGCCCTGGCTCCGGCCTGCCATCGCTCTGGCACTGGCGTGCCCTCGCCTTGGCTCCGGCCTGCTCTCGCTCTGACTCTGACCTGCCCTCGCCCTGGCTCCGGCCTGCTCTGGATCTGCCTCTGGTCTGCCCTTGCCTTGGCTCCGGCCTGCTCTCTCTCTGGTTCTGTCCTGCCCTCGTCCTGGCACCAGCCTGCTCTCCCTCTGGTCTGCCCTTGCCTTGGCTCCGGCTTGCTCTCTCTCTGGCTCTGGCTTGCCCTCGCCCTGGCTCCGAATTGCTCTCGCTTTGGCTCTGGCCTGCTCTCGCTCTGGCCTGCCCTTGGCTCCAGCCTGCTCTCACCCTAGCCAGCTGTTGCTCTGGCCTACCCTGGTTCTGCCTCTGGCCTGCCCTCGCCTTGGCTATGGTCTGCTCTCGCCTTGGCTCCGGCCTGCTCTAGCTCTAGCTCCGTACTGCCCTCGCCCTCGCTCCGCTATGCCACAGCTCGGGCTCCGGCTTGCCCTCGCTTTAGCTCCGTCCTGCTCTCGCCCTGGCTCCGAACTGGCTCTGGCCTGCCCTCGCCTTGGCTCTGGCCTACTCTCGCTCTGGCCTGCTCTCGCTCTGGCTCTAGCCTCGCCCTGGTTCCAGCCTCCCCTTACCTTGGCTCCTGCCTGTTCTCGCTCTGGCATGCCCTAGCCTCGGCTCTAAATTACTCTCGCTCTGGCTCTGGCCTGCCCTCGCCCTGGCTCCGGCCTGCTCTTGTTCTGGCTCTGGCATGCCCTCGCCTTGGCTCCGGCCTCCTCTCGAACTGACCCTGGCCTGCCCTCGCCCTGGCTCCGGCCTGCTCTGGCTCTGTCCTGCCCTCGTCTTGGCTCCGGCCTGCTCTCACCCAGGCTCCGGCCTGCCCTTGCTCTGGCCTGCCCTCGCTTTGGCTCTAGCCTACTCTCGCTCTGGCCTGCCCTCGTCCTGGCTCCGGCCTGCTCTCGCTCTGGCATGCCCTCGCCTTTGCTTCGGCCTCCTCTCGCTCTGACTCTGGCCTGCCCTCGCCCTGGCTCCAGCCTGCTCTGGCTCTGTCCTGCCCTCGCCTTGGCTCCGGCCTGCTCTCGCCCAGGCCTCGGCCTGCCCTCGTCCTGGCTCCGGCCTGTTCTCGCTCTGGCCTGCCCTCGCTTAGGCTCCGGCTTGCTCTCGCCTTGGCTCCGGCCTGCTCTCGCTGTAGCTCCGGACTGCCCTCGCCCTGGCTCCGACCAGCTCTCGCTCTGGCTCTGGCCTGCCGTCGCCTTGGCTCTGGCCTGCTCTGGCTCTGCTCAAGCCTGCCCTCGTCTTCTCTCCGGCCTGCTCTCGCCTTGGCACCGGTCTGCCCTTGCCTTGGCACCGGTCTGCCCTCGCCCTGGCTCCTGCCTGCTCTCGCTCTAGCCTGCTCTCGCTCTGGTTCTTGCCTGCCCTAGCCTCGGCTCCGGCCTGCTCTCGCTCTGGACTGCCGTTTCCTTGGCTCCGGACTTCTCTCGCTCTGGCTCGCGTCTGCCCTACCCTTGGCTCTGGCCTACTCTCGCTCTGGCTCGGGCCTGATCTGGCTGTGCCTCTGGCATGCTCTCGCTCTGGTTCTGGCCTGCCCTTTCCTTGGCTCCGGCCTGCTCTCGCTCGGACTCTGGTCTGACCTTGCCTTGGCTCCGGCCTGCAATCGCCCTGGCTCCGGCCTGCTCTAGCTCTGGCTTCGGCCTGACCTCGCCCTGGCTACGGCCTGCCCTTGCTCTGGCTCTGGCCTGCCCTCGCCTTGGCTCCGGCCAGCTCCTGCTCTGGCTCCTGCCTGCCCTCGCCTGGCTCTGACATGCCCTCGACCTGGCTCCGGCCTGCATGCGCCCTGGTTTCTGCTTGCTCTCGCTCTGGCTAAGGTCCGCCCTCGCCCTGGCTCCGGCCTGCTCTCACTCTCGCTCCGGCCTCCCCTTACCTTGGCTCCTGCCTGCTCTCGCTCTGGCTCTGGCATGCCCTAGCCTCGGCTCTAAACTACTCTCGCTCTGGCCTGCCCTCGCCCTGGCTCCGGCCTGCTCTTGTTCTGGCATGCCCTCGCCTTGGCTCCGACCTCCTCTCGCACTGACCCTGGCCAGCCCTCGACCTGGCTCCGGCCTGCTCTGGCTCTGTCCTGCCCTCAACTTGGCTCCGGCCTGCTCTCGCCCAGGCCTCGGCCTGCCCTCGTCCTGGCTCCGGCCTGTTCTCGCTCTGGCCTGCCCTCGCTTAGGCTCCGGCTTGCTCTCGCCTTTGCTCCGGCCTGCTCTCGCTGTAGCTCCGGACTGCCCTCGCCCTGGCTCCGACCAGCTCTCGCTCTCACTCTTGCCTGCCCTCGCCTTGGCTCCGGCCTGCTCTCGCTCTAGCCTGCCCTGGCTCTGCTTCTGGCCTGCCCTCGCCTTGGCTCCGGCCTGCTCTCGCTCTGACTCTGGCCTGCCCTCGCCCTGGCTCCGGCCTGCTCTGGATCTGCCTCTGGTCTGCCCTCGCCTTGGCTCTGGCCTGCTCTCTCTCTGGCTCTGTCCTGCCCTCGTCCTGGCTCCGGCCTGCTCTCCCTCTGGTCTGCCCTTGCCTTGGATTCGGCCTGCTCTCACCCTGGCTCCGGCTTGCTCTCTCTCTGGCTTGCCCTCGCCCTGGCTCCGACCTGCTCTCGCTTTGGCTCTGGCCTGCTCTCGCTCTGGCCTGCCCTTGGCTCCAGCCTGCTCTCGCCCTAGCCAGCTGTTGCTCTGGCCTACCCTGGTTCTGCCTCTGGCCTGCCTTCGCCTTGGCTACGGTCTGCTCTCGCCTTGGCTCCGGCCTGCTCTAGCTCTAGCTCCGTACTGCCCTCGCCCTGGCTCCGCTATGCCACAGCTCGGGCTCCGGCTTGCCCTCACTTTAGCTCCGTCCTGCTCTCGTCCTGGCTCTGAACTGCTCTCGCTCTCGCTCTGGCTCTGGCCTGCCCTCTCTCTGGCTCTGGCCTGCCCTCGCCCTGGCTCTGGCCTGCCCTCGCCCTGGCTCCGGCCTACTCTCGCTCTGGCTATGGCCTGCTCTCGCCCTGGCTCCGGCCTGCTCTTGCCCTGGTTCCGGCCTCCCCTTACCTTGGCTCCTGCCTGTTCTCGCTCTGGCTCTGGCATGCCCTAGCCTCGGCTCTAAACTACTCTCGCTCTGGCCTGCCCTTGCCCTGGCTCTGGCCTGCTCTTGTTCTGGCTCTGGCATGCCCTCGCCTTGGCTCCGGCCTCCTCTCGCACTGACCCTGGCCTGCCCTCGCCCTGGCTCCGGCCTGCTCTGGCTCTGTCCTGCCCTCGCCTTGGCTCCGGCCTGCTCTCACCCAGGCTCCGGCCTGCCCTTGCTCTGGCCTGCCCTCGCTTTGGCTCTAGCCTACTCTCGCTCTGGCTCTGGCCTGCCCTCGCCTTGGCTCCGGCCTGCTCTCGCCTTGCTTCCGGCCTGCTCTAGCTGTAGTTCCGGACTGCCCTTGCCCTGGCTCCGGCCTGCCATCGCTCTGGCACTGGCGTGCCCTCGCCTTGGCTCCGGCCTGCTCTCGCTCTGACTCTGACCTGCCCTCGCCCTGGCTCCGGCCTGCTCTGGATCTGCCTCTGGTCTGCCCTTGCCTTGGCTCCGGCCTGCTCTCTCTCTGGTTCTGTCCTGCCCTCGTCCTGGCACCAGCCTGCTCTCCCTCTGGTCTGCCCTTGCCTTGGCTCCGGCTTGCTCTCTCTCTGGCTCTGGCTTGCCCTCGCCCTGGCTCCGAATTGCTCTCGCTTTGGCTCTGGCCTGCTCTCGCTCTGGCCTGCCCTTGGCTCCAGCCTGCTCTCACCCTAGCCAGCTGTTGCTCTGGCCTACCCTGGTTCTGCCTCTGGCCTGCCCTCGCCTTGGCTATGGTCTGCTCTCGCCTTGGCTCCGGCCTGCTCTAGCTCTAGCTCCGTACTGCCCTCGCCCTCGCTCCGCTATGCCACAGCTCGGGCTCCGGCTTGCCCTCGCTTTAGCTCCGTCCTGCTCTCGCCCTGGCTCCGAACTGGCTCTGGCCTGCCCTCGCCTTGGCTCTGGCCTACTCTCGCTCTGGCCTGCTCTCGCTCTGGCTCTAGCCTCGCCCTGGTTCCAGCCTCCCCTTACCTTGGCTCCTGCCTGTTCTCGCTCTGGCATGCCCTAGCCTCGGCTCTAAATTACTCTCGCTCTGGCTCTGGCCTGCCCTCGCCCTGGCTCCGGCCTGCTCTTGTTCTGGCTCTGGCATGCCCTCGCCTTGGCTCCGGCCTCCTCTCGAACTGACCCTGGCCTGCCCTCGCCCTGGCTCCGGCCTGCTCTGGCTCTGTCCTGCCCTCGTCTTGGCTCCGGCCTGCTCTCACCCAGGCTCCGGCCTGCCCTTGCTCTGGCCTGCCCTCGCTTTGGCTCTAGCCTACTCTCGCTCTGGCCTGCCCTCGTCCTGGCTCCGGCCTGCTCTCGCTCTGGCATGCCCTCGCCTTTGCTTCGGCCTCCTCTCGCTCTGACTCTGGCCTGCCCTCGCCCTGGCTCCAGCCTGCTCTGGCTCTGTCCTGCCCTCGCCTTGGCTCCGGCCTGCTCTCGCCCAGGCCTCGGCCTGCCCTCGTCCTGGCTCCGGCCTGTTCTCGCTCTGGCCTGCCCTCGCTTAGGCTCCGGCTTGCTCTCGCCTTGGCTCCGGCCTGCTCTCGCTGTAGCTCCGGACTGCCCTCGCCCTGGCTCCGACCAGCTCTCGCTCTGGCTCTGGCCTGCCGTCGCCTTGGCTCTGGCCTGCTCTGGCTCTGCTCAAGCCTGCCCTCGTCTTCTCTCCGGCCTGCTCTCGCCTTGGCACCGGTCTGCCCTTGCCTTGGCACCGGTCTGCCCTCGCCCTGGCTCCTGCCTGCTCTCGCTCTAGCCTGCTCTCGCTCTGGTTCTTGCCTGCCCTAGCCTCGGCTCCGGCCTGCTCTCGCTCTGGACTGCCGTTTCCTTGGCTCCGGACTTCTCTCGCTCTGGCTCGCGTCTGCCCTAGCCTTGGCTCTGGCCTACTCTCGCTCTGGCTCGGGCCTGATCTGGCTGTGCCTCTGGCATGCTCTCGCTCTGGTTCTGGCCTGCCCTTTCCTTGGCTCCGGCCTGCTCTCGCTCGGACTCTGGTCTGACCTTGCCTTGGCTCCGGCCTGCAATCGCCCTGGCTCCGGCCTGCTCTAGCTCTGGCTTCGGCCTGACCTCGCCCTGGCTCCGGCCTGCCCTTGCACTGGCCTTCCCTCGCCTTGGCTCCGGCCAGCTCCTGCTCTGGCTCCGGCCTGCCATCGCATTGGCTCCGGCCTGCTCTTGCCCGGGCTCCGGCCTGCCCTCGCCTGGCTCTGGCCTGCCCTCGACCTGGCTCCGGCATGCCCTCGCCCTGGCTCCGGCCTAACTTCGCCCTGGCTTCTGCTTGCTCTCGCTCTGGCTAAGGCCTGCCCTTGCCCTGGCTCCGGCCTGCTCTCACTCTCGCTCCGGCCTGCCCTCGCCTTGTCTCCGGCCTGCTCTCGCTCTGGCTCCGGCCTGCTCTCGCTCTGACCTGCCCTCGCCCTGTCTCCGGCCTGCTCTCGCATTGGCCTGCCCTCGCCCTGGCTCCGGCATTCTCTCGCTCTGGTTTCGGCCTGCCGTCGCCTTGGATACGGCCTGCTCTCGCTCTGGCTCCGGCCAGCCCTCGCCTTGGCTCCGGCATGCTCTCGCTCTGGCCTGCCTTTGCCTTGGCTCCGGCCTGCTCTCACTCTGGCTCTGGCCTGCTCTCGCTCTGGCCTGCCTTTGCCTTGGCTCCGGCCTGCTCTCACTCTGGCTCTGGCCTGCCTTCACCTTGGCTCCGACCTGCTCTCGCTTTGGCTCTGGCCTGCTCTCACTCTGGCCTGCCCTTTTGGCTCCAGCCTGCTCTCGCCCTAGCCAGCTGTTGCTCTGGCCTACCCTGGTTCTGCCTCTGGCCTGCCCTCGCCTTGGCTACGGCCTGCTCTCGCATAGGCTCCGGCCTGCTCTCGCTCTAGCTCCGTACTGCCCTCACCCTGGCTCCGCTATGCCACAGCTCGGGCTGCAGCTTGCCCTCGATTTAGCTCCGTCCTGCTCTCGCCCAGGCTCCGAACTGCTCTCACTCTGGCCTGCCCTTTCTCTGGCTCTGGCCTGCCCTCGCCCTGGCTCCGGCCTACTCTCGCTCTGGCTCTGGCCTGCTCTCGCTCTGGCTCTGGCCTCGCCCTGGCTCCGGCCTGCTCTCGCCCTGGTTCCGGCCTCCCCTTACCTTGGCTCCTGCCTGCTCTCGCTCTGGCATGCCCTAGCCTCGGCTCTAAACAACTCTAACTCTGGCTCTGGCCTGCCCTCGCCCTGGCTCCGGCCTGCTCTTGTTCTGGCTCTGGCATGCCCTCGCCTTGGCTCTGGCCTCCTCTCGCTCTGACCCTGACCTGCCCTCGCCCTGGCTCCGGCCTGCTCTGGCTCTGTCCTGCCCTCGCCTTGGCTCCGGCCTGCTCTCGCCCAGGCTCCGGCCTGCCCTCGTCCTGGCTCCGGCCTGCTCTTGCTCTGGCCTGCCCTCGCTTTGGCTCTAGCCTACTCTCGCTCTGGCTCTGGCCTGCCCTCGTCCTGGCTCCGGCCTGCTCTCGCTCTGGCATGCCCTCGCCTTTGCTCCGGCCTCCTCTCGCTCTGACTCTGGCCGGCCCTCGCCCTGGCTCCGGCCTGCTCTGGCTCTGTCCTGCCCTCGCCTTGGCTCCGGCCTGCTCTGGCCCAGGCCTCGGCCTGCCCTCGTCCTGGCTCCGGCCTGTTCTCGCTCTGGCCTGCCCTCGCTTAGGCTCCGGCTTGCTCTCGCCTTGGCTCCGCACTGCTCTCGCGGTAGCTCCGGACTGCCCTCGCCCTGGCTCCGACCAGCTCTCGCTGTTGCCTGCCCTCGCCTTGGCTCCGGCCTGCTCTCGCTCTGGCCTGCCCTGGCTCTGCTTCTGGCCTGCCCTCACCTTGGCTCCGGCCTGCTCTCGCCTTGGCTCCGGCCTGCTCTCGCTGTAGCTCCGGACTGCCTTTGCCCTGGCTCCGGCCTGCCATCGCTCTGACTCAGGCCTGCCCTCGCCCTGGCTCCGGCCTGCTCTGGATCTGCCTCTGGCCTGCCCTCGCCTTGGCTCCGGCCTGCTCTTGCTCTGGCTCCGGCCTGCTCTCGCTCTGGCCTGCCCTCGCCCTGGCTCCGGCCTGCTCTCGCCCTGGCTGCGGCCTGCTCTCGCTCTGACTCAGGCCTGCCCTCGCCCTGGCTCCGGCCTGCTCTGGATCTGGCTCTGGCCTGCCCTCGCCTTGGCTCCGGCCTGCTCTCGCCCTGGCTCTGGCCTGCTCTCGCTCTGGCCTACCCTCGCCTTGGCTCCGGCCTGCTCTCGCCTTGGCTCCGGCCTGCTCTTGCTCTGGCTTCGGCCAGATCTCGCTGTGGCTCTGGCCTGCCCTTGCTCTGGCTCCGACCAGCCCTCGCCTTGCCTCCGGCCTGCCCTCGCCCTCGCTCCGGCCTGCTCTTGCTCTGACTCTGGCCTTTCCTCGCCCTGGCTCCGGCCTGCTCTTGCTCTGGCCTGCTCTCGTCTTGACTCCAGCCTGCTCTCGCTCTGGTTCTGGCCTGCCTTCACCTTGGCTCCGGCATCCCCTCGCTCTGGCTCAAGCCTGCTCTAGCTCTGACTCTGGCCTGCCCTTGCCTTGGCTCCAGACTGCTCTTGCTCTGGCCTGCCCTCGCTCTGGCCTGCCCTCGCCTTGGCTCCGGCCTGCCCTCGTCCTGGCTCCGGCCTGCTCTTGCTCTGGCCTGCCCTCGCTTTCGCTCTAGCCTACTCTCGCTCTGGCTCTGGCCTGCCCTCGTCCTGGCTCCGGCCTGCTCTCGCTCTGGCATGCCCTCGCCTTTGCTACGGCCTCCTCTCGCTCTGACTCTGGCCTGCCCTCGCCTTGGCTCCGGCCTGCTCTGGCTCTGTCCTGCCCTCGCCTTGGCTCCGGCCTGCTCTCGCCCAGGCCTCGGCCTGCCCTCGTCCTGGCTCCGGCCTGTTCTCGCTCTGGCCTGCCCTCGCTTAGGCTCCAGCTTGCTCTCGCCTTGGCTCCGGACTGCTCTCGCTGTAGCTCCGTAATGCCCTCGCCCTGGCTCCGACAAGCTCTCGCTCTTGCCTGCCCTCGCCTTGGCTCCGGCCTGCTCTCGCTCTGGCCTGCCCTGGCTCTGCTTCTGGCCTGCCCTCGTCTTGGCTCCGGCCTGCTCTCGCCTTGGCTCCGGCCTGCTCTCGCTGTAGCTCCGTACTGCCCTTGCCCTGGCTCCGGCCTGCCATCGCTCTGGCACTGGGGTGCCCTCGCCTCGCTCTGACTCAGGCCTGCCCTCGCCCTGGCTCCGGCCTGCTCTGGATCTGCCTCTGGCCTGCCCTCGCCTTGGCTCCGGCCTGCTCTCGCCCTGGCCTGCACTCGCCCTGGCTCCGGCCTGCTCTTGCCCTGGCTCTGGCCTTCTCTCGCTCTGACTCTGGCCGGCCCTCGCCCTGGCTCCAGCATGCTCTGGATCTGGCTCTGGCCTGCCCTCGCCTTGGCTCCGGCCTGCTCTCGCTCTGGCCTGCCCTCGCCTTGGCTCCGGCCTGCTCTCGCCTTGGCTCCGGCCTGCTCTTGCTCTGGCTTCGGCCCGCCCTCGCTGTGGCTCCGGCCTGCCCTTGCTCTGGCTCCGACCAGCCCTCGCCTTGCCTCCGGCCAGCTCTCGCCCTCGCTCCGGCCTGCTCTTGCTCTGGCCTTCCCTCGCCCTGGCTCCGGCCTACTCTTGCTCTGGCCTGCCCTCGTCTTGACTCCAGCCTGCTCTCGCTCTGGTTCTGGCCTGCCTTCACCTTGGCTCCGGCATCCCCTCGCTCTGGCTCAAGTCAGCTCTAGCTATGGCTCTGGCCTGCCCTCGCCTTGGCTCCGGCCTGCTCTCACCCTGGCTCCGGCCTGCTCTCGCTCTGGCCTGCCCTCGCCCTGGCTCCGGCCTGCTCTCTCACTGGCTCTGGCCTGCCCTCGCCTTGGCTCCTGCCTGTTTTCGCCCTGGATCCAGCCTGACCTTGCTTTGGATCATGCCTGCTCTCGAACTGGCCTGACGTCAACTTGGCTCCGGCCTGCCCTCGCCCTGGCTCCAGCCTGCACTCGCCTTGGCTCTGGCCTACTCTCTCTCTGGCTCTGGCCTGCCCTCGCCCTGGCTCCGGTCTGCCCTCGCTCTGGCTCTGGCCTGCCCTCGCCTTGGCTCCGGCCTGCTCTGGCCCTGGCTCCGGACTGCTCTCGTCCTGGTTCCAACCTGCCCTTGCCTTGGCTCATGCCTGCTCTCGCTCTGGCCTGCCCTCGCCTTGGCTCCGGCCTGCTCTCGCTCTGGATCCAGCCTGCCCTCACTCTGGCTCCGGCCTGCCCTCGCCTTGGATCCGGCCTTCTCTCGCTCTGGCTCTGGGCTGCCCTCGCCCTGGCTCTGGCCTGCCCTCGCTCTGCCTCTGGCCTGCCCTCTCCTTAGTTCCGGCCTCTTCTCGCCCTGGCTCCAGCCTGCTCTCGCTCTGGCCTGCCCTTGTCTTGGCTACTGCCTGCTCTCGACCTGGCTCCAGCCTGCTCTCGCTCTGGCTCTGGCCTGCCCTCGCCCTGGCTCTGGCCTGCCCTCGCCCTGGCTCTGGCCTGCCCTCGCCCTGGCTCCGGCCTGCTCTCGCCCTGGCTCCGGCCTGCTCTCGCTCTGACTCTGGCCTGCCCTTGCCCTGGCTCCGGCCTGCTCTGGATCTGGCTCTGGCCTGCCCTCGCCTTGGCTCCGGCCTGCTCTCGCCCTGGCTCTGGCCTGCTCTCGCTCTGGCCTGCCCTCGCCTTGGCTTCGGCCTGCTCTTGCTCAGGCTTCGGCCTGCCCTCGCTGTGGCTCCGGCCTGCCCTTGCTCTGGCTCCGACCAGCCCTCGACTTGCCTCCGGCCTGCTCTCGCCCTGGCTCCAGCCTGCTCTTGCTCTGGCTCTGGCCTTCCCTCGCCCTGGCTCCGGCCTGCTCTTGCTCTGGCTCTGGCCTTCCCTCGGCCTTGCTCCGGCCTGCTCTTGCTCTGGCCTGCCCTCTTCTTGACTCCAGCCTGCTCTCGCTCTGGTTCTGGCCTGCCTTCACCTTGGCTCCGGCATCCCCTCGCTCTGGCTCAAGCCTGCTCTAGCTCTGGCTCTGGCCTGCCCTTGCCTTGGCTCCAGACTGCTCTCGCTCTAGCTTGCTCTCGCTCTTGCCTGCCCTCGCCTTGGCTCCGGCCTGCCCTCGCTCTTGTCTGCCCTCGCCTTGGCTCCGACCTGCTATCGCTCTGGTCTGCCCTCGCCTTGGCTCTGGCCTGCTCTCGCTCTACTTCTGGCCTGCCCTCGCCTTGGCTCCGGTCTGCTCTCGCCTTGGTTCCGGCCTGCTCTCGCCCTGGCTCCGGCCAACCATCGCTCTGGCTCCGGCCTGCCCTCGCCTTGGCTCCGGCCTGCTCTCACCCTGGCTCCGGCCTGCTCTCACCCTGGCTCCGGTCTGCTCTCTCTCTGGCTCTGGCCTGCTTTCGCCTTGGCTCCTGCTTGTCTCGCCCTGGATCCAGCCTGACCTTGCTTTGGATCATGCCTGCTTTCGATCTGGCCTGACGTCAACTTGGCTCCGGCCTGCTCTTACTCTGGCTCCGGCCTGCCCTCGCTCTGGCTCCGGCCTGCCCTCGCCTTGGCTCCGGCCTGCTCTCGCCCTGGCTCCAGCCTGCTATCACCCTGGCTCCGGCCTACTCTCTCTCTGGCTCTGGCCTGCCCTCGCCCTGGCTCCGGTCTGCCCTCGCTCTGGCTCTGGCCTGCCCTCGCCTTGGCTCCGGCCTGCTCTTGCCCTGGCTCCGGACTGCTCTCGCCCTGGTTCCGGCCTGCCCTTGCCTTGGCTCATGCCTGCTCTCGCTCTGGCCTGCCCTCGCCTTGGCTCCGGCCTGCTCTCGCTCTAGATCCAGCCTGCCCTCACTCTGGCTCTGGCCTGCCCTTGCCTTGGCTCTGGCCTGCTCTCGCTCTGGCCTGCCCTCGCCCTGGCTCTTGCCTGCCCTCGCTCTGCCTCTGGCCTGCCCTCGCCTTAGTTCCGGCCTCCTCTCGCCCTGGCTCCAGCCTGCTCTCGCTCTGGCCTGCCCTTGTCTTGGCTACTGCCTGCTCTCGACCTGGCTCTCGCTTGCTCTCGCTCTGGCTTTGGCCTGTCCTCTCCTTGGCTCCAGACTGCTCTTGCACTGGCTCCAGCCTGCCTTCGTCCTGGATCTGGCCTGCTCTCGCTCTGGCTCTGGCCTGCTCTCGCACTGGCTCCGGCCTGCTCTCGCCTTGGCTCCGGCCTGCTATATCTCTGGCTCCGGCCTGCCCTCGCCTTGGCTCCTGCCTGTTCTCGCCCTGGATCCGGCCTGCATTTGCCTTGGCTCTGGCCTGCTCTCGGTCTGGTTCCAGCCTGCCCTTGCTTTGGATCATGCCTGCTCTCGATCTGGCCTGACATCAACTTGGCTCCGGCTTGCTCTCGCTCTGGCTTCGGCCTGCCCTCGCTCTGGCTAAGTCCTGCTCTCGCCTTGGGTCCGGCCTGCTCTCGCTCTGGCTCCAGCCTGCCCTCGCCCTGGCTCCGGCCTACTGTCGCTCTTTCTCTGGCCTGCCCTCGCCCTGGCTCTGGCCTGCCCTCGCCCTGGCTCCAGCCTGCTCTCGCCCTGGCTCCGGCCTGCTCTCGCTCTGGCCTGCCCTTGCCTTGCCTCCCGCCTGCTCAGGCCCTGGCTCCGGCTTGCTCTCGCTCAGGCCTGCCCTCGCCTTGGTTCCAGCCTTCTCTCGCTATGGCTCCGGCCTGCCCTCGCACGGGCTCCGGCCTTCTCTCGCTATGGATCCGGCTTGCCCTCGCACGGGCTCCAGCCTGCTTTCGCCCTGGATCTGGCCTACTCTCGCTCTGGCTCCGGCATGTTCTCGCTCTGTATCCGGCCTCCTCTCGCCTTGGCTCCGGCCTGCTCTCGCCTTGGCTCCGACATGCTCTCGCCCTGGCTCCGACAAGCTCTCGCCCTGGTTCTGGCCTGTCCTTGCCTTGGCTCTGGCCAACTCTTTCTTTGGCCAGGCCTGCCCTTCCCCTGGCTCCGGCCTGCTCTCGCTCTGGCTCCGGCCTGCCCTCGCCTTGGCTCCAGCCTGCCCTCGCCATGGCTCCGCCCGCTCTCGCTCCGGCCTGCTTTCGCCCAGGCTCCGGCCTGCTCTCACTCTGGCTCTTGCCTGCTCTCGCTCTGGCTCCGGCCTGCCATCGATCTGGCTCCAGCCTGCCCTTGCACTGTCTCCGGCCTGCCCTCGACCTGGCTCCGGCCTGCTCTCGCTCTGGATCCGGCCTGCTCTCGCCTTGGCTCCGGCTTGTTCTCGCCTTGGCTCCGGACTGCTCTTGACCTGGTTCATGCCTGCCCTTGCTTTGGCTTCGTCCTTCTCTCGCTCTGTCTGGCTCTGGCCTGCCCTCGCCTTGGCTCTGGCCTACTCTCGCTCTGGCTCCGGCCTGCCCTTGCTCTGGCTTCGGCCTGCTCTCGCTCTGTCTCTGGCCTGCTCTCGCTCTGGCTGGCCCTTGCCTTTGCTCCGGCCTGCTCTTGCTCTGGCCTGCCCTCGCCATGGCTCTGGCCTTCTCTCGCTCTGGCTCTGGCCTACCCTCGTACCGGCTCTTACCTGCCCGAGCCTTGGCTCCGGCCTGCTCTGACTCTGGCTCGTGCCTGCCCTCGCCCTGGCTCTGGCCTTCTCTCGCTCTGGCTCTGCACTGTCCTCGCCTTGGCTTCGGCCTGTTCTCGCCCAGGCTCTGGCCTGCTCTCGCGCTGGTTCCGGCCTGCCCTCACCTTGGCTCCGGCCTGCTCTCGCCTTGGCTCTGGCCTGCTCTCGCTCTGGCTCCGGCCTGCTCTCGCTCTGGCTCCGGCCTGCTCTCGTTCTGGCTCCGGCCTGCCCTCGCCCTGGCTCCGGCCTACCCTCGCCCTGGCTCCGGCCAGCCCTCGCCCTGGCTCCGGCCTACCCTCGCCAGGCCTGGCTCCAGCCTGCCCTCGCCCTGGTTCCGGCATGTTCTTGCTCTGGATCCGGCCTCCTCTCGCCTTGGCTCCGGCCTGCTCTCGCCTTGGCTCCGGCCTGCTCTCTCTCTGGCTCTGGCCTGCCCTCGCCCTGGCTCTGGCCTACTCTCGCTCTGGCCTGCTCTCTTTCTGGCCTCGCCCTGTCTCCAGCCTGCTCTCGCCCTGGTTCCGGCCTGCCCTTGCCTTGGCTCTGGCCTTCTATCGCTCTGGCCTGCCCTCGCCTTGGCTCTGGCCTACGCTCGCCTTGGCTTCGGCCTGCTCTCGCCTTGGCTCCGGCCTCCTCTTACTCTGGCTCCGGCCTGCCCTCGCCCTGACTCCGGCCTACCCTTGCATTGGCTCCGGCCTGCTCTCGGCCTGGCTCCGACCTGCTCTCGCTCTGGCCTACGCATACCTTGGCTCCGGCCTGCTCTTCCTCTGGCTCTTGCCTGCCCTCGTCTTGACTCTAGCCTGATCTCGCTCTTATTCTGGCCTGCCTTCGCCATGGCTCCAGCCTGCTCTCGCTCTGGCTCAGGCCTGCCCTAGCTCTGTCTCCGGACAGTTCTGGCTCTGGCCTGCTCTGGCTCTGGCCTGCCCTTTCCTTGGCTCCGGCCTTCTCTCACTCTGGCTCCGGCCTGCTCTTGCTCTGGCCTGCCCTCGTCTTGACTCCAGCCTGCTCTCGCTCTGGTTCTGGCCTGCCTTCACCTTGGCTCCGGCATCCCCTCGCTCTGGCTCAAGTCAGCTCTAGCTCTGGCTCTGGCCTGCCCTCGCCTTGGCTCCGGCCTGCTCTCACCCTGGCTCCGGCCTGCTCTCGCTCTGGCCTGCCCTCGCCCTGGCTCCGGCCTGCTCTCTCACTGGCTCTGGCCTGCCCTCGCCTTGGCTCCTGCCTGTTTTCGCCCTGGATCCAGCCTGACCTTGCTTTGGATCATGCCTGCTCTCGAACTGGCCTGACGTCAACTTGGTTCCGGCCTGCCCTCGCCCTGGCTCCAGCCTGCACTCGCCTTGGCTCCGGCCTACTCTCTCTCTGGCTCTGGCCTGCCCTCGCCCTGGCTCCGGTCTGCCCTCGCTCTGGCTCTGGCCTGCCCTCGCCTTGGCTCCGGCCTGCTCTCGCCCTGGCTCCGGACTGCTCTCGCCCTGGTTCCAACCTGCCCTTGCCTTGGCTCATGCCTGCTCTCGCTCTGGCCTGCTCTCGCTCTGGATCCAGCCTGCCCTCACTCTGGCTCCGGCCTGCCCTCGCCTTGGATCCGGCCTTCTCTCGCTCTGGCTCTGGGCTGCCCTCGCCCTGGCTCTAGCCTGCCCTCGCTCTGCCTCTGGCCTGCCCTCGCCTTAGTTCCGGCCTCTTCTCGCCCTGGCTCCAGCCTGCTCTCGTTCTGGCCTGCCCTTGTCTTGGCTACTGCCTGCTCTCGACCTGGCTCCAGCCTGCTCTCGCTCTGGCCTGCCCTCGCCCTGGCTCTGGCCTGCCCTCGCCCTGGCTCCGGCCTGCTCTCGCCCTGGCTCCGGCCTGCTCTCGCTCTGACTCTGGCCTGCCCTCGCCCTGGCTCCGGCCTGCTCTGGATCTGGCTCTGGCCTGCCCTCGCTTTGGCTCCGGCCTGCTCTCGCCCTGGCTCTGGCCTGCTCTCGCTCTGGCCTGCCCTCGCCTTGGCTTCGGCCTGCTCTTGCTCAGGCTTCGGCCTGCCCTCGCTGTGTCTCCGGCCTGCCCTTGCTCTGGCTCCGACCAGCCCTCGCCTTGCCTCCGGCCTGCTCTCGCCCTGGCTCCAGCCTGCTCTTGCTCTGGCTCTGGCCTTCCCTCGCCCTGGCTCCGGCCTGCTCTTGCTCTGGCTCTGGCCTTCCCTCGGCCTTGCTCCGGCCTGCTCTTGCTCTGGCCTGCCCTCTTCTTGACTCCAGCCTGCTCTCGCTCTGGTTCTGGCCTGCCTTCACCTTGGCTCCGGCATCCCCTCGCTCTGGCTCAAGCCTGCTCTAGCTCTGGCTCTGGCCTGCCCTTGCCTTGGCTCCAGACTGCTCTCGCTCTAGCTCTGGCTTGCTCTCGCTCTTGCCTGCCCTCGCCTTGGCTCCGGCCTGCTCTTGCTCTTGTCTGCCCTCGCCTTGGCTCCGACCTGCTATCGCTCTGGTCTGCCCTCGCCTTGGCTCTGGCCTGCTCTCGCTCTACTTCTGGCCTGCCCTCGCCTTGGCTCCGGTCTGCTCTCGCCTTGGTTCCGGCCTGCTCTCGCCCTGGCTCCGGCCAACCATCGCTCTGGCTCCGGCCTGCCCTCACCTTGGCTCCGGCCTGCTCTCATCCTGGCTCCGGCTTGCTCTCACCCTGGCTCCGGTCTGCTCTCTCTCTGGCTCTGGCCTGCTTTCGCCTTGGCTCCTGCTTGTTCTCGCCCTGGATCCAGCCTGACCTTGCTTTGGATCATGCCTGCTTTCGATCTGGCCTGACGTCAACTTGGCTCCGGCCTGCTCTCATTCTGGCTCCGGCCTGCCCTCGCTCTGGCTCCGGCCTGCCCTCGCCTTGGCTCCGGCCTGCTCTCGCCCTGGCTCCAGCCTGCTATCGCCCTGGCTCCGGCCTACTCTCTCTCTGGCTCTGGCCTGCCCTCGCCCTGGCTCCGGTCTGCCCTCGCTCTGGCTCTGGCCTGCCCTCGCCTTGGCTCCGGACTGCTCTCGGCCTGGTTCCGGCCTGCCCTTGCCTTGGCTCATGCCTGCTCTCGCTCTGGCCTGCCCTCGCCTTGGCTCCGGCCTGCTCTCGCTCTAGATCCAGCCTGCCCTCACTCTGGCTCTGGCCTGCCCTTGCCTTGGCTCTGGCCTGCTCTCGCTCTGGCCTGCCCTCGCCCTGGCTCTTGCCTGCCCTCGCTCTGCCTCTGGCCTGCCCTCGCCTTAGTTTCGGCCTCCTCTCGCCCTGGCTCCAGCCTGCTCTCGCTCTGGCCTGCCCTTGTCTTGGCTACTGCCTGCTCTCGACCTGGCTCTTGCTTGCTCTCGCTCTGGCTTTGGCCTGTCCTCTCCTTGGCTCAGCCTGCTCTTGCACTGGCTCCAGCCTGCCTTCGTCCTGGCTCTGGCCTGCTCTCGCACTGGCTCCGGCCTGCTCTCGCCTTGGCTCCGGCCTGCTATATCTCTGGCTCCGGCATTCTCTCGCTCTGGTTTCGGCCTGCCGTCGCCTTGGATACGGCCTGCTCTCGCTCTGGCTCCGGCCAGCCCTCGCCTTGGCTCCGGCCTGCTCTCGCTCTGGCCTGCCTTTGCCTTGGCTCCGGCCTGCTCTCACTCTGGCTCTGGCCTGCTCTCGCTCTGGCCTGCCTTTGCCTTGGCTCCGGCCTGCTCTCACTCTGGCTCTGGCCTGCCTTCACCTTGGCTCCGACCTGCTCTCGCTTTGGCTCTGGCCTGCTCTCACTCTGGCCTGCCCTTTTGGCTCCAGCCTGCTCTCGCCCTAGCCAGCTGTTGCTTTGGCCTACCCTGGTTCTGCCTCTGGCCTGCCCTCGCCTTGGCTACGGCCTGCTCTCGCATAGGCTCCGGCCTGCTCTCGCTCTAGCTCCGTACTGCCCTCACCCTGGCTCCGCTATGCCACGGCTCGGGCTCCAGCTTGCCCTCGCTTTAGCTCCGTCCTGCTCTCGCCCAGGCTCCGAACTGCTCTCACTCTGGCCTGCCCTTTCTCTGGCTCTGGCCTGCCCTCGCCCTGGCTCCGGCCTACTCTCGCTCTGGCTCTGGCCTGCTCTCGCTCTGGCCTCGCCCTGGCTCCGGCCTGCTCTCGCCCTGGTTCCGGCCTCCCCTTACCTTGGCTCCTGCCTGCTCTCGCTCTGGCATGCCCTAGCCTCGGCTCTAAACAACTCTAACTCTGGCTCTGGCCTGCCCTCGCCCTGGCTCCGGCCTGCTCTTGTTCTGGCTCTGGCATGCCCTCGCCTTGGCTCTGGCCTCCTCTCGCTCTGACCCTGACCTGCCCTCGCCCTGGCTCCGGCCTGCTCTGGCTCTGTCCTGCCCTCGCCTTGGCTCCGGCCTGCTCTCGCCCAGGCTCCGGCCTGCCCTCCTCCTGGCTCCGGCCTGCTCTTGCTCTGGCCTGCCCTCGCTTTGGCTCTAGCCTACTCTCGCTCTGGCTCTGGCCTGCCCTCGTCCTGGCTCCGGCCTGCTCTCTCTCTGGCATGCCCTCGCCTTTGCTCCGGCCTCCTCTCGCTCTGACTCTGGCCGGCCCTCGCCCTGGCTCTGTCCTGCTCTGGCTCTGTCCTGCCCTCGCCTTGGCTCCGGCCTGCCCTCACTCTGGCTCCGGCCTGCCCTCGCCTTGGATCCGGCCTTCTCTCGCTCTGGCTCTGGGCTGCCCTCGCCCTGGCTCTGGCCTGCCCTCGCTCTGCCTCTGGCCTGCCCTCTCCTTAGTTCCGGCCTCTTCTCGCCCTGGCTCCAGCCTGCTCTCGCTCTGGCCTGCCCTTGTCTTGGCTACTGCCTGCTCTCGACCTGGCTCCAGCCTGCTCTCGCTCTGGCCTGCCCTCGCCCTGGCTCTGGCCTGCCCTCGCCCTGGCTCCGGCCTGCTCTCGCCCTGGCTCCGGCCTGCTCTCGCCCTGGCTCCGGCCTGCTCTCGCTCTGACTCTGGCCTGCCCTCGCCCTGGCTCCGGCCTGCTCTGGATCTGGCTCTGGCCTGCCCTCGCCTTGGCTCCGGCCTGCTCTCGCCCTGGCTCTGGCCTGCTCTCGCTCTGGCCTGCCCTCGCCTTGGCTTCGGCCTGCTCTTGCTCAGGCTTCGGCCTGCCCTCGCTGTGGCTCCGGCCTGCCCTTGCTCTGGCTCCGACCAGCCCTCGCCTTGCCTCCGGCCTGCTCTCGCCCTGGCTCCAGCCTGCTCTTGCTCTGGCTCTGGCCTTCCCTCGCCCTGGCTCCGGCCTGCTCTTGCTCTGGCTCTGGCCTTCCCTCGGCCTTGCTCCGGCCTGCTCTTGCTCTGGCCTGCCCTCTTCTTGACTCCAGCCTGCTCTCGCTCTGGTTCTGGCCTGCCTTCACCTTGGCTCCGGCATCCCCTCGCTCTGGCTCAAGCCTGCTCTAGCTCTGGCTCTGGCCTGCCCTTGCCTTGGCTCCAGACTGCTCTCGCTCTAGCTCTGGCTTGCTCTCGCTCTTGCCTGCCCTCGCCTTGGCTCCGGCCTGCCCTCGCTCTTGTCTGCCCTCGCCTTGGCTCCGACCTGCTATCGCTCTGGTCTGCCCTCGCCTTGGCTCTGGCCTGCCCTCGCCTTGGCTCCGGTCTGCTCTCGCCTTGGTTCCGGCCTGCTCTCGCCCTGGCTCCGGCCAACCATCGCTCTGGCTCCGGCCTGCCCTCACCTTGGCTCCGGCCAGCTCTCACCCTGGCTCCGGTCTGCTCTCTCTCTGGCTCTGGCCTGCTTTCGCCTTGGCTCCTGCTTGTTCTCGCCCTGGATCCAGCCTGACCTTGCTTTGGATCATGCCTGCTTTCGATCTGGCCTGACGTCAACTTGGCTCCGGCCTGCTCTCACTCTGGCTCCGGCCTGCCCTCGCTCTGGCTCCGGCCTGCCCTCGCCTTGGCTCCGGCCTGCTCTCGCCCTGGCTCCAGCCTGCTATCGCCCTGGCTCCGGCCTACTCTCTCTCTGGCTTGCCCTCGCCCTGGCTCCGGTCTGCCCTCGCCCTGGCTCCGGTCTGCCCTCGCTCTGGCTCTGGCCTGCCCTCGCCTTGGCTCCGGCCTGCTCTTGCCCTGGCTCCGGACTGCTCTCGCCCTGGTTCCGGCCTGCCCTTGCCTTGGCTCATTCCTGCTCTCGCTCTGGCCTGCCCTCGCCTTGGCTCCGGCCTGCTCTCGCTCTAGATCCAGCCTGCCCTCACTCTGGCTCTGGCCTGCCCTTGCCTTGGCTCTGGCCTGCTCTCGCTCTGGCCTGCCCTCGCCCTGGCTCTTGCCTGCCCTCGCTCTGCCTCTGGCCTGCCCTCGCCTTAGTTCCGGCCTCCTCTCGCCCTGGCTCCAGCCTGCTCTCGCTCTGGCCTGCCCTTGTCTTGGCTACTGCCTGCTCTCGACCTGGCTCTTGCTTGCTCTTGCTCTGGCTTTGGCCTGTCCTCTCCTTGGCTCCAGCCTGCTCTTGCACTGGCTCCAGCCTGCCTTCGTCCTGGCTCTGGCCTGCTCTCGCTCTGGCTCTGGCCTGCTCTCGCACTGGCTCCGGCCTGCTCTCGCCTTGGCTCCGGCCTGCTATATCTCTGGCTCCGGCCTGCCCTCGCCTTGGCTCCTGCCTGTTCTCGCCCTGGATCCGGCCTGCATTTGCCTTGGCTCCGGCCTGCTCTCGGTCTGGTTCCAGCCTGCCCTTGCTTTGGATCATGCCTGCTCTCGATCTGGCCTGACATCAACTTGGCTCCGGCTTGCTCTCGCTCTGGCTTCGGCCTGCCCTCGCTCTGGCTAAGTCCTGCTCTCGCCTTGGGTCCGGCCTGCTCTCGCTCTGGCTCCAGCCTGCCCTCGCCCTGGCTCCGGCCCACTGTCGCTCTTTCTCTGGCCTGCCCTCGCCCTGGCTCTGGCCTGCCCTCGCCCTGGCTCCAGCCTGCTCTCGCCCTGGCTCCGGCCTGCTCTCGCTCTGGCCTGCCCTTGCCTTGCCTCCCGCCTGCTCAGGCCCTGGCTCCGGCTTGCTCTCGCTCTGGCCTGCCCTCGCCTTGGTTCCGGCCTTCTCTCGCTATGGCTCCGGCCTGCCCTCGCACGGGCTCCGGCCTTCTCTCGCTATGGCTCCGGCTTGCCCTCGCACGGGCTCCAGCCTGCTTTCGCCCTGGATCTGGCCTACTCTCGCTCTGGCTCCGGCATGTTCTCGCTCTGTATCCGGCCTCCTCTCGCCTTGGCTCCGGCCTGCTCTCGCCTTGGCTCCGACATGCTCTCGGCCTGGCTCCGACAAGCTCTCGCCCTGGTTCTGGCCTGTCCTTGCCTTGGCTCTGGCCAACTCTTTCTTTGGCCAGGCCTGCCCTTCCCCTGGCTCCGGCCTGCTCTCGCTCTGGCTCCGGCCTGCCCTCGCCTTGGCTCCAGCCTGCCCTCGCCATGGCTCCGCCCGCTCTCGCTCCGGCCTGCTTTCGCCCAGGCTCCGGCCTGCTCTCACTCTGGCTCTTGCCTGCTCTCGCTCTGGCTCCGGCCTGCCATCGATCTGGCTCCAGCCTGCCCTTGCACTGTCTCCGGCCTGCCCTCGACCTGGCTCCGGCCTGCTCTCGCTCTGGATCCGGCCTGCTCTCGCCTTGGCTCCGGCTTGTTCTCGCCTTGGCTCCGGACTGCTCTTGACCTGGTTCATGCCTGCCCTTGCTTTGGCTTCGTCCTTCTCTCGCTCTGTCTGGCTCTGGCCTGCCCTCGCCTTGGCTCTGGCCTACTCTCGCTCTGGCTCCGGCCTGCCCTTGCTCTGGCTTCGGCCTGCTCTCGCTCTGTCTCTGGCCTGCTCTCGCTCTGGCTGGCCCTTGCCTTTGCTCCGGCCTGCTCTTGCTCTGGCCTGCCCTCGCCATGGCTCTGGCCTTCTCTCGCTCTGGCTCTGGCCTACCCTCGTACCGGCTCTTACCTGCCCGAGCCTTGGCTCCGGCCTGCTCTGACTCTGGCTCGTGCCTGCCCTCGCCCTGGCTCTGGCCTTCTCTCGCTCTGGCTCTGCACTGTCCTCGCCTTGGCTTCGGCCTGTTCTCGCCCAGGCTCTGGCCTGCTCTCGCGCTGGTTCCGGCCTGCCCTCACCTTGGCTCCGGCCTGCTCTCGCCTTGGCTCCGGCCTGCTCTCGCTTTGGCTCCGGCCTGCTCTCGCTCTGGCTCCGGCCTGCCCTCCCTCTGGCTCCGGCCTACCCTCGCCCTGGCTCCGGCCAGCCCTCGCCCTGGCTCCGGCCTACCCTCGCCAGGCCTGGCTCCGGCCTGCCCTCGCCCTGGTTCCGGCAAGTTCTTGCTCTGGATCCGGCCTCCTCTCGCCTTGGCTCCGGCCTGCTCTCGCCTTGGCTCCGGCCTGCTCTCTCTCTGGCCTGCTATCTCTCTGGCTCTGGCCTCGCCCTGTCTCCAGCCTGCTCTCGCCCTGGTTCCGGCCTGCCCTTGCCTTGGCTCTGGCCTTCTATCGCTCTGGCTCTGGCCTGCCCTCGCCTTGGCTCTGGCCTACGCTCGCCTTGGCTCCGGCCTGCTCTCGCCTTGGCTCCGGCCTCCTCTTACTCTGGCTCCGGCCTGCCCTCGCCCTGACTCCGGCCTACCCTTGCATTGGCTCCGGCCTGCTCTCGGCCTGGCTCCGACCTGCTCTCGCTCTGGCCTACGCATACCTTGGCTCCGGCCTGCTCTTCCTCTGGCTCTTGCCTGCCCTCGTCTTGACTCTAGCCTGATCTCGCTCTTGTTCTGGCCTGCCTTCGCCATGGCTCCAGCCTGCTCTCGCTCTGGCTCAGGCCTGCCCTAGCTCTGTCTCCGGACAGTTCTGGCTCTGGCCTGCTCTTTCCTTGGCTCCGGCCTTCTCTCACTCTGGCTCCGGCCTCCTCTTGCTCTGGCCTGCCCTCGTCTTGACTCCAGCCTGCTCTCGCTCTGGTTCTGGCCTGCCTTCACCTTGGCTCCGGCATCCCCTCGCTCTGGCTCAAGTCAGCTCTAGCTCTGGCTCTGGCCTGCCCTCGCCTTGGCTCCGGCCTGCTCTCACCCTGGCTCCGGCCTGCTCTCGCTCTGGCCTGCCCTCGCCCTGGCTCCGGCCTGCTCTCTCACTGGCTCTGGCCTGACCTCGCCTTGGCTCCTGCCTGTTTTCGCCCTGGATCCAGCCTGACCTTTCTTTGGATCATGCCTGCTCTCGAACTGGCCTGACGTCAACTTGGTTCCGGCCTGCCCTCGCCCTGGCTCCAGCCTGCACTCGCCTTGGCTCCGGCCTACTCTCTCTCTGGCTCTGGCCTGCCCTCGCCCTGGCTCCGGTCTGCCCTCGCTCTGGCTCTGGCCTGCCCTCGCCTTGGCTCCGGCCTGCTCTCGCCCTGGCTCCGGACTGCTCTCGTCCTGGTTCCAACCTGCCCTTGCCTTGGCTCATGCCTGCTCTCGCTCTGGCCTGCCCTCGCCTTGGCTCCGGCCTGCTCTCGCTCTGGATCCAGCCTGCCCTCACTCTGGCTCCGGCCTGCCCTCGCCTTGGATCCGGCCTTCTCTCGCTCTGGCTCTGGGCTGCCCTCGCCCTGGCTCTAGCCTGCCCTCGCTCTGCCTCTGGCCTGCCCTCGCCTTAGTTCCGGCCTCTTCTCGCCCTGGCTCCAGCCTGCTCTCGCTCTGGCCTGCCCTTGTCTTGGCTACTGCCTGCTCTCGACCTGGCTCCAGCCTGCTCTCGCTCTGGCTCTGGCCTGCCCTCGCCCTGGCTCCGGCCTGCTCTCGCCCTGGCTCCGGCCTGCTCTCGCTCTGACTCTGGCCTGCCCTCGCCCTGGCTCCGGCCTGCTCTGGATCTGGCTCTGGCCTGCCCTCGCTTTGGCTCCGGCCTGCTCTCGCCCTGGCTCTGGCCTGCTCTCGCCTTGGCTTCGGCCTGCTCTTGCTCAGGCTTCGGCCTGCCCTCGCTGTGGCTCCGGCCTGCCCTTGCTCTGGCTCCGACCAGCCCTCGCCTTGCCTCCGGCCTGCTCTCGCCCTGGCTCCAGCCTGCTCTTGCTCTGGCCTTCCCTCGCCCTGGCTCTGGCCTGCTCTTGCTCTGGCTCTGGCCTTCCCTCGGCCTTGCTCCGGCCTGCTCTTGCTCTGGCCTGCCCTCTTCTTGACTCCAGCCTGCTCTCGCTCTGGTTCTGGCCTGCCTTCACCTTGGCTCCGGCATCCCCTCGCTCTGGCTCAAGCCTGCTCTAGCTCTGGCTCTGGCCTGCCCTTGCCTTGGCTCCAGACTGCTCTCGCTCTAGCTCTGGCTTGCTCTCGCTCTTGCCTGCCCTCGCCTTGGCTCCGGCCTGCTCTCGCTCTTGTCTGCCCTCGCCTTGGCTCCGACCTGCTATCGCTCTGGTCTGCCCTCGCCTTGGCTCTGGCCTGCTCTCGCTCTACTTCTGGCCTGCCCTCGCCTTGGCTCCGGTCTGCTCTCGCCTTGGTTCCGGCCTGCTCTCGCCCTGGCTCCGGCCAACCATCGCTCTGGCTCCGGCCTGCCCTCACCTTGGCTCCGGCCTGCTCTCACCCTGGCTCCGGCTTGCTCTCATCCTGGCTCCGGTCTGCTCTCTCTCTGGCTCTGGCCTGCTTTCGCCTTGGCTCCTGCTTGTTCTCGCCCTGGATCCAGCCTGACCTTGCTTTGGATCATGCCTGCTTTCGATCTGGCCTGACGTCAACTTGGCTCCGGCCTGCTCTCACTCTGGCTCCGGCCTGTCCTCGCTCTGGCTCTGGCCTGCCCTCGCCTTGGCTCCGGCCTGCTCTCGCCCTGGCTCCAGCCTGCTATCGCCCTGGCTCCGGCCTACTCTCTCTCTGGCTCTGGACTGCCCTCGCCCTGGCTCCGGTCTGCCCTCGCTCTGGCTCTGGCCTGCCCTCGCCTTGGCTCCGGACTGCTCTCGGCCTGGTTCCGGCCTGCCCTTGCCTTGGCTCATGCCTGCTCTCGCTCTGGCCTGCCCTCGCATTGGCTCCGGCCTGCTCTCGCTCTAGATCCAGCCTGCCCTCACTCTGGCTCTGGCCTGCCCTTGCCTTGGCTCTGGCCTGCTCTCGCTCTGGCCTGCCCTCGCCCTGGCTCTTGCCTGCCCTCGCTCTGCCTCTGGCCTGCCCTCGCCTTAGTTCCGGCCTCCTCTCGCCCTGGCTCCAGCCTGCTCTCGCTCTGGCCTGCCCTTGTCTTGGCTACTGCCTGCTCTCGACCTGGCTCTTGCTTGCTCTCGCTCTGGCTTTGGCCTGTCCTCTCCTTGGCTCCAGCCTGCTCTTGCACTGGCTCCAGCCTGCCTTCGTCCTGGCTCTGGCCTGCTCTCGCTCTGGCTCTGGCCTGCTCTCGCACTGGCTCCGGCCTGCTCTCGCCTTGGCTCCGGCCTGCTATATCTCTGGCTCCGGCCTGCCCTCGCCTTGGCTCCTGCCTGTTCTCGCCCTGGATCCGGCCTGCATTTGCCTTGGCTCCGGCCTGCTCTCGGTCTGGTTCCAGCCTGCCCTTGCTTTGGATCATGCCTGCTCTCGATCTGGCCTGACATCAACTTGGCTCCGGCTTGCTCTCGCTCTGGCTTCGGCCTGCCCTCGCTCTGGCTAAGTCCTGCTCTCGCCTTGGGTCCGGCCTGCTCTCGCTCTGGCTCCAGCCTGCCCTCGCCCTGGCTCCGGCATACTGTCGCTCTTTCTCTGGCCTGCCCTCGCCCTGGCTCTGGCCTGCCCTCGCCTTGGCTCCAGCCTGCTCTCGCCCTGGCTCCGGCCTGCTCTCGCTCTGGCCTGCCCTTGCCTTGCCTCCCGCCTGCTCAGGCCCTGGCTCCGGCTTGCTCTCGCTCTGGCCTGCCCTCTCCTTGGTTCCGGCCTTCTCTCGCTATGGCTCCGGCCTGCCCTCGCATGGGCTCCGGCCTTCTCTCGCTATGGCTCCGGCTTGCCCTCGCACGGGCTCCAGCCTGCTTTCGCCCTGGATCTGGCCTACTCTCGCTCTGGCTCCGGCATGTTCTCGCTCTGTATCCGGCCTCCTCTCGCCTTGGCTCCGGCCTGTTCTCGCCTTGGCTCCGACATGCTCTCGCCCTGGCTCCGACAAGCTCTCGCCCTGGTTCTGGCCTGTCCTTGCCTTGGCTCTGGCCAACTCTTTCTTTGGCTCCGGCCTGCCCTTCCCCTGGCTCCGGCCTGCTCTCGCTCTGGGACCCAGCCTGCCCTCGCCTTGGCTCCAGCCTGCCCTCGCCATGGCTCCGCCCGCTCTCGCTCCGGCCTGCTTTCACTCAGGCTCCGGCCTGCTCTCACTCTGGCTCTTGCCTGCTCTCGCTCTGGCTCCGCCCTGCCATCGATCTGGCTCCAGCCTGCCCTTGCACTGTCTCCGGCCTGCCCTCGACCTGGCTCCGGCATGCTCTCGCTCTGGATCCGGCCTGCTCTCGCCTTGGCTCTGGCTTGTTCTCGCCTTGGCTCCGGACTGCTCTCGACCTGGTTCATGCCTGCCCTTGCTTTGGCTTCGTCCTTCTCTCGCTCTGTCTGGCTCTGGCCTGCCCTCGCCTTGGCTCTGGCCTACTCTTGCTCTGGCTCCGGCCTGCCCTTGCTCTGGCTCCGGCCTGCTCTCGCTCTGGCTGGCCCTTGCCTTTGCTCCGGCCTGCTCTCGCTCTTGCTCTGGCCTGCCCTCGCCATGGCTCTGGCCTTCTCTCGCTCTGGCCTACCCTCGTACCGGCTCTTACCTGCCCGAGCCTTGGCTCCGGCCTGCTCTGACTCTGGCTCGTGCCTGCCCTCGCCCTGGCTCTGGCCTTCTCTCGCTCTGGCTCTGCACTGTCCTAGCCTTGGCTTCGGCCTGTTCTCGCCCAGGCTCTGGCCTGCTCTCGCGCTGGTTCCGGCCTGCCCTCACCTTGGCTCCGGCCTGCTCTCGCCTTGGCTCCGGCCTGCTCTCGCTTTGGTTCTGGCCTGCTCTCGCTCTGGCTCCGGCCTGCTCTCGCTCTGGCTCCGGCCTGCCCTCGCTCTGGCTCCGGCCTACCCTCGCCCTGGCTCCGGCCAGCCCTCGCCCTGGCTCCGGCCTACCCTCGCCAGGCCTGGCTCCGGCCTGCCCTCGCCCTGGTTCCGGCATGTTCTTGCTCTGGATCCGGCCTGCTCTCGCCTTGGCTCCGGCCTGCTCTCTCTCTGGCTCTGGCCTGCCCTCGCCCTGGCTCTGGCCTACTCTCGCTCTGGCCTGCTCTCTCTCTGGCTCTGGCCTCGCCCTGTCTCCAGCCTGCTCTCGCCCGGGGTCCGGCCTGCCCTTGCCTTGGCTCTGGCCTTCTATCGCTCTGGCTCTGGCCTGCCCTCGCCTTGGCTCTGGCCTACGCTCGCCTTGGCTCCGGCCTGCTCTCGCCTTGGCTCCGGCCTGCCCTCGCCCTGACTCCGGCCTACCCTTGCATTGGCTCCGGCCTGCTCTCGGCCTGGCTCCGACCTGCTCTCGCTCTGGCCTACGCATACCTTGGCTCCGGCCTGCTCTTCCTCTGGCTCTTGCCTGCCCTCGTCTTGACTCTAGCCTGATCTCGCTCTTGTTCTGGCCTGCCTTCGCCATGGCTCCAGCCTGCTCTCGCTCTGGCTCAGGCCTGCCCTAGCTCTGTCTCCGGACAGTTCTGGCTCTGGCCTGCTCTGGCTCTGGCCTGCCCTTTCCTTGGCTCCGGCCTTCTCTCACTCTGGCTCTGGCCTGCCCTTGCCTTTGCTCCAGCTTACTCTCGCTCTGGCCTGCCCTCGCCTTGGATCCGGACTGCTCTCGATTTGGCTCTGGCCTGCCCTCGCTTGGCTCCGGCTTGCTCTCGCTCTAGCTCCGGACTGGCCTCGCCCTGGGTCCGGCTTGCCATCGCTCTGGCTCTTGCCTGCTCTCGCCCTGGTTCCGGCCTGCCACTGACTTGGCTCTGGCCAACCCTCGCTCTGGCTCCGGCCTACTCTCACCCTGGCTCCGGCCTGCCCTCGTCCTGGCTCCGGCCTGCTCTCGCTCTGGCTCTGGCCTGCCCTCTCCTTGGCTCTGGCCTGCTCTTGCCCTAGCTCCGGCCTGCTCTCGCTCTAGCTCCGGACTGCGCTCGCCCTGGCTCCAGCTTGCCATCGCTCTGGCTCCGTTCTGCCCTCGCCTTGGCTCCGGCCTGCTCTCGCCCTGGCTCCGACCTGCTCTCGCCCTGGCCTGCCCTCGCCCAGGCTCCAGCCTGCCCTCGCCTTGGCTCTAGCCTACTCTCGCTCTGGCTCTGGCCTGCTCTTGCTCTGGATCTGGCCTCGCCCTGGGTCCGGCTTGCCCTCGCTCTAGCTCCGGACTGGCCTCGCCCTGGGTCCGGCTTGCCATCGCTCTGGCTCTTGCCTGCTCTCGCCCTGGTTCCGGCCTGCCCTTGTCTTGGCTCCGGCCTTCTCTCGCTCTGGGTCTGGCCTGCCCTTGCCTTGGCTCTGGCCAACTCTCGCTCTGGCTCCGGCCTGCCCTTGCCCTGGCTCCGGCCTGCTCTCGCCCTGGCTCTGGCCTGCTCTCGCTCAGGCTCTGGCCTGCTCTCGCTGAGGCTCTGGCCTGCTCTCGCTCTGGCTCTGGCCTGCCTTTGCCTTTGCTCCGGCTTACTCTCGCTTTGGCCTGCCCTTGCCTTGGATCCGGACTGCTCTCGATTTGGCTCTGTCCTGCCCTCGCTTGGCTCTGGCCTGCTCTCGCTCTGGCTCTGGCCTGCCCTCGCTCTGGCTCTGGCCTGCCCACGCCTTGGCTCCGGCCTGCTTTTACTCTGGCTCTGGCCTGCCCTCGACCTGGCTCTGGGCTGCTCTCGCTCTGGCCTGTCCTCGCCCTGGCTCCCGCCTGCTCTAGCCCTGGCTCCGGCCTTCGCCCTTGCTCTGGCCGGCTGTCGCTGTGGCTCTGGCCTGTCCTCGCCTTGGCTCCGGCCTGCTCTCACCCTGGCTCCGGCCTGCTCTCGCTCTGGCTCTGGCCTGCCCTCGCCTTGGCTCCGGCCTGCTCTCCCCCTGGCTCCGGCCTGCTCTCGCTCTAGCTCCGGACTGCCTGCGCCCTGGCTCCGGCTTGCCATCACTCTGGCTCCGGCCTGCCCTCGTCCTGGCTCCGGCCTGCTTTTGCTCTGGCTCCGGCCTGTCCTCGCCTTGGCTCCGGCCTGCTCTCGCCGTGGCTCCGGCCTGCTCTCGCTCTAGCTACCGACTGCCCTTGCCCTGGATCCGGCTTGCCATCGCTCTGGCTCCCAGCCTGCCCTTGCCTTGGCTCCGGCCTGGTCTCGACCTGGCTCCGACGTGCCTTCGCTCTGGCTCAGGCCTGCCCTCGCCCAGGCTTCGCCCTTCTCTCTCTCTGGCTCTGGCCTGCCCTCTCCCTGGCTCGGGCCTACTCTCGCTTTGGCTCTGGCCTGCTCTGGCTCTGCCTCTAGCCTCGCCCTGGCTCCGGCCTGCTCTCGCCCTGGATCAGGCCTGCCCTTGCCTTGGCTCCGTCCTTCTCTCGCTCTGGCTCTGGCCTGCCCTTGCCTTGTCCCTGGCCTACTCTCGCTCAGGCTCTGGCCTGCCCTCGCCATGGCTCCGGCCTGCTCTCCATGGCTCTGCCCTTCTCTCGCTCTGGCTGTGGCCTGCACTCGCCTCGGCTCCGGCCTGCTCTCGCTGTTACTCTGGCCTGCCCTCGCCCTGGCTCCTGCCTGCTCTGGTTCTGGCATGCCCTCTCCTTGGCTCCGGCTTCCTCTCGCCTGGCTCCGGCCTGCCTCGTCCTGGCTCCGGCCTGCTCTCGCTTTGGCCTACCCTCGCCTTTGCTCCGTCCTACTCTCGCTCAGGCTCTGGCCTGCCCTCGCCATGGCTCCGGCCTGCTCTCCATGGCTCTGCCCTTCTCTCGCTCTGGCTGTGGCCTGCACTCGCCTCGGCTCCGGCCTGCTCTCGCTGTTACTCTGGCCTGCCCTCGCCCTGGCTCCTGCCTGCTCTGGTTCTGGCATGCCCTCTCCTTGGCTCCGGCTTCCTCTCGCTCTGGCTCCGGCCTGCCCTCGCCCTGGATCCAGCCTGCACTTGCTCTGGCTCCGGCCATCCCTCGCCTTGGCTCCAGCCTGCTCTCGCCCTAGCTCCGAACTGCTGTCGCTCTGGCCTGCCCTCGTCCTGGCTCCGGCCTGCTCTCTCTCTGGCCTGCCCTTGCCTTGGCTCCGGCCTGCTCTCTCTATGACTCTGGCCTGTCCTCGTCCTGGCTCCGGCCTGCTCTCGCTCTGGCGTACCCTCGCCTTGGCTCCGGCCTGCTCTCAACTTGGCTCCGGCCTGCCCTTGCCTTGGCTCCGGCCTGCTCTCGCCCTGGCTCTGGCCTGCCATCGCCCTGGCTCCGGCCTGCTCTTGCTCTGGCTCTGGCCTGCCCTCGGCCTGACTCCGGCCTGCCCTTGCTCTGGCTCCGGCCTGACCTTGCCCTGACTCCGGCCTGCCCTTGTTGCTCTAGCTCAGGCCAGCTCTCACCTTGGCTCCGGCCTGGTCTCGCTCTAGTTCTGGACTGCCCTTGCCCCTTGCCCTTGCCCCTTGCATTGGCTCCGGCCTACCATCGCTCTGGCTCCGGCCTGCCCTCGCCTTAGCCGGGCCTGCTCTCGTCCTGGCTCCGGCCTGCCCTCTCTCTGGCTCTGGCCTGCCCTCGCCCTGTCTCCGGCATACTCTCACTCTGGCTGTGGCCTGCTCTCGCTCTGGCCTCGCTCTGTCTCGGGCCTGATCTAGCCCTTGTTCCGGCCTGCCCTTGCCTTGGCTCCGGCCTTCTCTCGCTCAGGCTTTGGCCTGCCCTTGCCTTGGCTCTGGCCTACTCTCGCTCTTGCTTTTGCCTGCCATCGCCCTGGTTCCAGCCTGCTCTCGCTCTGGTTCTGGCCTGCTCTCGCTCTGGCCTCCCCTTGCCTTGGCTCCGGCCTTCTCTCGCTCTGGCCTGCCCTCGACTTGGCTACGACCTGCTCTTGCTCTGGCTCTGGCCTGCTCTTGCTCTGGCCTGCCCTGGCTCTGCCTCTGGCCTGCCCTCGCCTTGGCTCCGGCCAGCTCTCACCTTGGCTCCGGACTGCTCTCGCTCTAGTTCAGGACAGCCCTTGCCCTGGCTCCGGCCTGCCATCGCTCTGGCTCCGGCCTGCCCTCGCCTTAGCTCCGGCCTGCTCTTGCCCTGGCTCCGGCCGGCTCTCGCTTTGGCTCTGGCCCGCCCTCGCCCTGCCTCCGGCCTGCTCTTTCTCTGGCCTGCCCTCACATCTGGCATACTCTCACTCTGGCTGTGGCCTGCTCTCGCTCTGGCCTCGCCCTGTCTCGGGCCTGATCTAGCCCTTGTTCGGTCCTGCCCTTGCCTTGGCTCCGGCCTTCTCTCGCTCTGGCCTGCCCATGCCCCCTGGCCTACTCTCGCTCTGGCTTTTGCCTGCCCTCGCCCTGGCTCCAGCCTACTCTCGCCCTGGTCCCGTCCTGATCTTGCCTTGGCTCAGGCCTTCTCTTGCTCTGGCTCTGGCCTGCCCTCGCCGAGCCTCCGGCCTGCTCTCGCTCTGGCCGGCTCTCGCTCTGGCCTACCCTCGCCTTGGCTTCGGCCTGCTCTCGCCTTAGCTACGGCCAGCCCTTGCATTGGATCCGGCCTGCTCTCTCTCTGGCTCTGGCCTGCCCATGCCTTGGCTCCGGCCTGCCCTAGCCTTAGCTCCGGCCGGCTCTCGCTCTGACTCTGGCCTGCCCTCGCCCTGGCTCTAGCCTGCCCTCGTCCTTGCTCAGGCCTGCCCTCGCTCTGGCCTACCCTCGCCTTGGCTCCGGCCTGCTCTTGCCTTGGCTCCGGCCTGCTCTCGCTCAGGCTCCGGCCTGCCCTCGCCCTGACTCCGGCCTGACCTTGCTCTGGATCCGGCCTGCCCTTGCTCTGGCTCCGGCCATCCCTCGCCTTGGCTCCGGCCTGCTCTCGCCCTAGCTCCGGCCTACCCTCGCCAGGCCTGGCTCCAGCCTACCCTCTCTCTGGCTCTGGCCTGCCCTCGCCCTGGTTCCGGCATGTTCTTGCTCTGGATCCGGCCTCCTCTCGCCTTGGCTCCGGCCTGCTCTCGCCTTGGCTCCGGCCTGCTCTCTCTCTGGCTCTGGCCTGCCCTCGCCCTGGCTCTGGCCTACTCTCACTCTGGCCTGCTGTCTCTCTGGCTCTGGCCTCTCCCTGTCTCCAGCCTGCTCTCGCCCTGGTTCCAGCCTGCCCTTGCCTTGGCTCTGGCCTTCTATCGCTCTGGCCTGCCCTTGCCTTGGCTCTGGCCTACCCTCGCCTTGGCTCCGGCCTGCTCTCGCCTTGGCTCCGGCCTCCTCTTACTCTGGCTCCGGCCTGCCCTCGCCCTGACTCCGGCCTACCCTTGCATTGGCTCCGGCCTGCTCTCGGCCTGGCTCCGACCTGCTCTCGCTCTGGCCTACGCATACCTTGGCTCCGGCCTGCTCTTCCTTTGGCTCTTGACTGCCCTCGTCTTGACTCTAGCCTGATCTCGCTCTTGTTCTGGCCTGCCTTCGCCATGGCTCCAGCCTGCTCTTCCTCTGGCTCAGGCCTGCCCTAGCTCTGGCTCCGGACAGCTCTGGCTCTGGCCTGCTCTGGCTCTGGCCTGCCCTTTCCTTGGCTCCGGCCTTCTCTCACTCTGGCTCTGGCCTGCCCTTGCCTTTGCTCCAGCTTACTCTCGCTCTGGCCTGCCCTCGCCTTGGATCCGGACTGCTCTAGATTTGGCTCTGGCCTGCCCTCGCTTGGCTCCGGCTTGCTCTCGCTCTAACTCCGGACTGGCCTCGCCCTGGGTCCGGCTTGCCATCACTCTGTTTCTTGCCTGCTCTCGCCCTGGTTCCGGCCTGCCACTGCCTTGGCTCTGGCCAACCCTCGCTCTGGCTCCGGCCTGCTCTCACCCTGGCTCCGGCCTGCCCTCGTCCTGGCTCCGGCCTGCTCTCGCTCTGGCCTGCCCTCTCCTTGGCTCCGGCCTGCTCTTGCCCTAGCTCCGGCCTGCTCTTGCTCTAGCTCCGGACTGCGCTCGCCCTGGCTCCAGCTTGCCATCGCTCTGGCTCCGTTCTGCCCTCGCCTTGGCTCCGGCCTACTCTCGCCCTGGCTCCGACCTGCTCTCGCCCTGGCCTGCCCTCGCCCAGGCTCCAGTCTGTCCTCGCCTTGGCTCCAGCCTACTCTCGCTCTGGCTCTGGCCTGCTCTTGCTCTGGACCTGGCCTCGCCCTCGACTTGGCTACGACCTGCTCTTGCTCTGGCTCTGGCCTGCTCTTGCTCTCGCTCTGGCCTGCCCTGGCTCTGCCTCTGGCCTGCCCTCGCCTTGGCTCCGGCCAGCTCTCACCTTGGCTCCGGCCTGCTCTCGCTCTAGTTCAGGACAGCCCTTGCCCTGGCTCCGGCCTGCCATCGCTCTGGCTCCGGCCTGCCCTCGCCTTAGCTCCGCCCTGCTCTTGCCCTGGCTCCGGCCGGCTCTCGCTTTGGCTCTGGCCCGCCCTCGCCCTGCGTCCGGCCTGCTCTTTCTCTGGCCTGCCCTCATCCTGGCTCTGGAATACTCTCACTCTGGCTGTGACCTGCTCTCGCTCTGGCCTCGCCCTGTCTCGGACCTGATCTAGCCCTTGTTCCGTCCTGCCCTTGCCTTGGCTCCGGCCTTCTCTCGCTCTGGCCTGCCCATGCCCCCTGGTCTACTCTCGCTCTGGCTTTTGCCTGCCCTCGCCCTGGCTCCAGCCTGCTCTCGCCCTGGTTCCGGCCTGATCTTGCCTTGGCTCAGGCCTTCTCTCGTTCTGGCCTGCCCTCGCCGAGCCTCCGGCCTGCTCTCGCTCTGGCCTGCTCTCGCTCTGGCCTACCCTCGCCTTGGCTTCGGCCTGCTCTCGCCTTAGCTACGGCCAGCCCTTGCATTGGATCCGGCCTGCTCTCTCTCTGGCTCTGGCCTGCCCATGCCTTGGCTCCGGCCTGCCCTAGCCTTAGCTCCGGCCAGCTCTCGCTCTGACTCTGGCCTGCCCTCGCCCTGGCTCCGGCCTGCCCTCGTCCTTGCTCAGGCCTGCTCTCGCTCTGGCCTACCCTCGCCTTGGCTCCGGCCTGCTCTTGCCTTGGCTCCGGCCTGCTCTCGCTCAGGCTCCGGCCTGCCCTCGCCCTGACTCCGGCCTGACCTTGCTCTGGATCCGGCCTGCCCTTGCTCTGGCTCCGGCCATCCCTCGCCTTGGCTCCGGCCTGCTCTCGCCCTAGCTCCGGCCTACCCTTGCCAGACCTGGCTCCAGCCTACCCTCTCTCTGGCTCTGGCCTGCCCTCGCCCTGGTTCCGGCATGTTCTTGCTCTGGATCCGGCCTCCTCTCGCCTTGGCTCCGGCCTGCTCTCGCCTTGGCTCCGGCCTGCTCTCTCTCTGGCTCTGGCCTGCCCTCGCCCTGGCTCTGGCCTACTCTCACTCTGGCCTGCTGTCTCTCTGGCTCTGGCCTCTCCCTGTCTCCAGCCTGCTCTCGCCCTGGTTCCGGCCTGCCCTTGCCTTGGCTCTGACCTTCTATCGCTCTGGCCTGCCCTCGCCTTGGCTCTGGCCTACCCTCGCCTTGGCTCCGGCCTGCTCTCGCCTTGGCTCCGGCCTCCTCTTACTCTGGCTCCGGCCTGCCCTCGCCCTGACTCCGGCCTACCCTTGCATTGGCTCCGGCCTGCTCTCGGCCTGGCTCCGACCTGCTCTCGCTCTGGCCTATGCATACCTTGGTTCCGGCCTGCTCTTCCTATGGCTCTTGCCTGCCCTCGTCTTGACTCTAGCCTGATCTCGCTCTTGTTCTGGCCTGCCTTCGCCATGGCTCCTGCCTGCTCTCCCTCTGGCTCAGGCCTGCCCTAGCTCTGGCTCCGGACAGCTCTGGCTCTGGCCTGCTCTGGCTCTGGCCTGCCCTTTCCTTGGCTCCGGCCTTCTCTCACTCTGGCTATGGCCTGCCCTTGCCTTTGCTCCAGCTTACTCTCGCTCTGGCCTGCCCTCGCCTTGGATCCGGACTGCTCTCGATTTGGCTCTGGCCTGCCCTCGCTTGGCTCCGGCTTGCTCTCGCTCTAGCTCCGGACTGGCCTCGCCCTGGGTCCGGCTTGCCATCGCTCTGGCTCTTGCCTGCTCTCGCCCTGGTTCTGGCCTGCCACTGAATTGGCTCTGGCCAACCCTCGCTCTGGCTCCGGCCTGCTCTCGTCCTGGCTCCGGCCTGCTCTCGCTCTGGCTCTAGCCTGCCCTCTCCTTGGCTCCGGCCTGCTCTTGCCCTAGCTCCGGCCTGCTCTCGCTCTAGCTCCGGACTGCGCTCGCCCTGGCTCCAGCTTGCCATCGCTCTGGCTCCGTTCTGCCCTCGCCTTGGCTCCAGCCTGCTCTCGCCCTGGCTCCGACCTGCTCTCGCCCTGGCCTGCCCTCGCCCAGGCTCTTGCTTTGGATCTGGCATCGCCCTGGGTCCGGCTTGCCATCGCTCTGGCTCTTGCCTGCTCTCGCCCTGGTTCCGGCCTGCCCTTGTCTTGGCTTCGGCCTTCTCTCGCTCTGGGTCTGGCCTGCCCTTGCCTTGGCTCTGGCCAACTCTCGCTCTGGCTCCGGCCTGCCCTTGCCCTGGCTCCGGCCTGCACTCGCCCTGGCTCTGGCCTGCTCTCGCTCAGACTCTGGCCTGCTCTCACTCTGGCTCTGGCCTGCCTTTGCCTTTGCTCCGGCTTACTCTCACTCTGGCCTGCCCTCGCCTTGGATCCGGACTGCTCTCGATTTGGCTCTGGCCTGCCCTCGCTTGGCTCTGGCCTGCTCTCTCTCTGGCTCTGGCCTACCCTCGCTCTGGCTCTGGCCTGCCCTCGCTCTGGCTCTGGCCTGCCCACGCCTTGGCTCCGGCCTGCTCTTACTCTGGCTCTGGCCTGCCCTCGACCTGGCTCTGGGCTGCTCTCGCTCTGGCCTGTCCTCGCCCTGGCTCCGGCCTGCTCTCGCCCTGGCTCTGGCCTGCCCTTGCTCTGGCCGGCTGTCGCTGTGGCTCTGGTCTGTCCTCGCCTTGGCTCCGGCCTGCTCTCACCCTGGCTCCGGCCTGCCCTCGTCCTGGCTCCGGCCTGCTCTCGCTCTGGCCTGCCCTCGCCTTGGCTCCGGCCTGCCCTCGCCTTGGCTCCGGCCTGCTCTCCCCCTGGTTCCGGCCTGCTCTCGCCTTGGCTCCGGCCTCCTCTTACTCTGGCTCCGGCCTGCCCTCGCCCTGACTCTGGTCTACCCTTGCATTGGCTCCGGCCTGCTCTCGGCCTGGCTCCGACCTGCTCTCGCTCTGGCCTACGCATACCTTGGCTCCGGCCTGCTCTTCCTCTGGCTCTTGACTGCCCTCGTCTTGACTCTAGCCTGATCTCGCTCTTGTTCTGGCCTGCCTTCGCCATGGCTCCAGCCTGCTCTTGCTCTGGCTCAGGCCTGCCCTAGCTCTGGCTCCGGACAGCTCTGGCTCTGGCCTGCTCTGGCTCTGGCCTGCCCTTTCCTTGGCTCCGGCCTTCTCTCACTCTGGCTCTGGCCTGCCCTTGCCTTTGCTCCAGCTTACTCTCGCTCTGGCCTGCCCTCGCCTTGGATCCGGACTGCTCTAGATTTCGCTCTGGCCTGCCCTCGCTTGGCTCCGGCTTGCTCTCGCTCTAACTCCGGACTGGCCTCGCCCTGGGTCCGGCTTGCCATCACTCTGTTTCTTGCCTGCTCTCGCCCTGGTTCCGTTCTGCCCTCGCCTTGGCTCCGGCCTACTCTCGCCCTGGCTCCGACCTGCTCTCGCCCTGGCCTGCCCTCGCCCAGGCTCCAGCGTGCCCTCGCCTTGGCTCCAGCCTACTTTCGCTCTGGCTCTGGCCTGCTCTTGCTCTGGACCTGGCCTCGCCCTCGACTTGGCTACGACCTGCTCTTGCTCTGGCTCTGGCCTGCTCTTGCTCTCGCTCTGGCCTGCCCTGGCTCTGCCTCTGGCCTGCCCTCGCCTTGGCTCCGGCCAGCTCTCACCTTGGCTCCGGCCTCCTCTTGCTCTAGTTCAGGACAGCCCTTGCCCTGGCTCCGGCCTGCCATCGCTCTGGCTCCGGCCTGCCCTCGCCTTAGCTCCGGCCTGCTCTTGCCCTGGCTCCGGCCGGCTCTCGCTTTGGCTCTGGCCCGCCCTCGCCCTGCGTCCGGCCTGCTCTTTCTCTGGCCTGCCCTCATCCTGGCTCTGGCATACTCTCACTCTGGCTGTGACCTGCTCTCGCTCTGGCCTCGCCCTGTCTCGGGCCTGATCTAGCCCTTGTTCCGTCCTGCCCTTGCCTTGGCTCCGGCCTTCTCTCGCTCTGGCCTGCCCATGCCCCCTGGTCTACTCTCGCTCTGGCATTTGCCTGCCCTCGCCCTGGCTTCAGCCTGCTCTCGCCCTGGTTCCGGCCTGATCTTGCCTTGGCTCAGGCCTTCTCTCGCTCTGGCCTGCCTTCGCCGAGCCTCCGGCCTGCTCTCGCTCTGGCCGGCTCTCGCTCTGGCCTACCCTCGCCTTGGCTTCGGCCTGCTCTCGCCTTAGCTACGGCCAGCCCTTGCATTGGATCCGGCCTGCTCTCTCTCTGGCTCTGGCCTGCCCATGCCTTGGCTCCGGCCTGCCCTAGCCTTAGCTCCGGACAGCTCTCGCTCTGACTCTGGCCTGCCCTCGCCCTGGCTCCGGCCTGCCCTCGTCCTTGCTCAGGCCTGCTCTCGCTCTGGCCTACCCTCGCCTTGGCTCCGGCCTGCTCTTGCCTTGGCTCCGGCCTGCTCTCGCTCAGGCTCCGGCCTGCCCTCGCCCTGACTCCGGCCTGACCTTGCTCTGGATCCGGCCTGCCCTTGCTCTGGCTCCGGCCATCCCTCGCCTTGGCTCCGGCCTGCTCTCGCCCTAGCTCCGGCCTACCCTTGCCAGGCCTGGCTCCAGCCTACCCTCTCTCTGGCTTTGGCCTGCCCTCGCCCTGGTTCCGGCATGTTCTTGCTCTGGATCCGGCCTCCTCTCGCCTTAGCTCCGGCCTGCTCTCGCCTTGGCTCCGGCCTGCTCTCTCTCTGGCTCTGGCCTGCCCTCGCCCTGGCTCTGGCCTACTCTCACTCTGGCCTGCTGTCTCTCTGGCTCTGGCCTCTCCCTGTCTCCAGCCTGCTCTCGCCCTGGTTCCGGCCTGCCCTTGCCTTGGCTCTGACCTTCTATCGCTCTGGCTCTGGCCTGCCCTTGCCTTGGCTCTGGCCTACCCTCGCCTTGGCTCCGGCCTGCTCTCGCCTTGGCTCCGGCCTCCTCTTACTCTGGCTCCGGCCTGCCCTCGCCCTGACTCCGGCCTACCCTTGCATTGGCTCCGGCCTGCTCTCGGCCTGGCTCCGACCTGCACTCGCTCTGGCCTATGCATACCTTGGTTCCGGCCTGCTCTTCCTCTGGCTCTTGCCTGCCCTCGTCTTGACTCTAGCCTGATCTCGCTCTTGTTCTGGCCTGCCTTCGCCATGGCTCCAGCCTGCTCTCCCTCTGGCTCAGGCCTGCCCTAGCTCTGGCTCCGGACAGCTCTGGCTCTGGCCTGCTCTGGCTCTGGCCTGCCCTTTCCTTGGCTCCGGCCTTCTCTCACTCTGGCTCTGGCCTGCCCTTGCCTTTGCTCCAGCTTACTCTCGCTCTGGCCTGCCCTCGCCTTGGATCCGGACTGCTCTCGATTTGGCTCTGGCCTGCCCTCGCTTGGCTCCGGCTTGCTCTCGCTCTAGCTCCGGACTGGCCTCGCCCTGGGTCCGGCTTGCCATCGCTCTGGCTCTTGCCTGCTCTCGCCCTGGTTCCGGCCTGCCACTGCCTTGGCTCTGGCCAACCCTCGCTCTGGCTCCGGCCTGCTCTCACCCTGGCTCCGGCCTGCCCTCGTCCTGGCTCCGGCCTGCTCTCGCTCTGGCTCTGGCCTGCCCTCTCCTTGGCTCCGGCCTGCTCTTGCCCTAGCTCCGGCCTGCTCTCGCTCTAGCTCCGGACTGCGCTCGCCCTGGCTCCAGCTTGCCATCGCTCTGGCTCCGTTCTGCCCTCGCCTTGGCTCCAGCCTGCTCTCGCCCTGGCTCCGACCTGCTCTCGCCCTGGCCTGCCCTCGCCCAGGCTCTTGCTTTGGATCTGGCATCGCCCTGGGTCCGGCTTGCCATCGCTCTGGCTCTTGCCTGCTCTCGCCCTGGTTCCGGCCTGCCCTTGTCTTGGCTTCGGCCTTCTCTCGCTCTGGGTCTGGCCTGCCCTTGCCTTGGCTCTGGCCAACTCTCGCTCTGGCTCCGGCCTGCCCTTGCCCTGGCTCCGGCCTGCTCTCGCCCTGGCTCTGGCCTGCTCTCGCTCAGGCTCTGGCCTGCTCTCGCTCAGGCTCTGGCCTGCTCTCACTCTGGCTCTGGCCTGCCTTTGCCTTTGCTCCGGCTTACTCTCGCTCTGGCCTGCCCTCGCCTTGGATCCGGACTGCTCTCGATTTGGCTCTGGCCTGCCCTCGCTTGGCTCTGGCCTGCTCTCTCTCTGGCTCTGGCCTACCCTCGCTCTGGCTCTGGCCTGCCCTCGCTCTGGCTCTGGCCTGCCCACGCCTTGGCTCCGGCCTGCTCTTACTCTGGCTCTGGCCTGCCCTCGACCTGGCTCTGGGCTGCTCTCGCTCTGGCCTGTCCTCGCCCTGGCTCCGGCCTGCTCTCGCCCTGGCTCCGGCCTGCCCTTGCTCTGGCCGGCTGTCGCTGTGGCTCTGGTCTGTCCTCGCCTTGGCTCCGGCCTGCTCTCACCCTGGCTCCGGCCTGCCCTCGTCCTGGCTCCGGCCTGCTCTCGCTCTGGCCTGCCCTCGCCTTGGCTCCGGCCTGCTCTCCCCCTGGTTCCGGCCTGCTCTAGCTCTAGCTCCGGACTGCCTGCGCCCTGGCTCCGGCTTGCCATCACTCTGGCTCCGGCCTGCCCTCGTCCTGGCTCCGGCCTGCTTTTGCTCTGGCTCCGGCCTGTCCTCGCCTTGGCTCCGGCCTGCTCTCGCCGTGGCTCCGGCCTGCTCTCGCTCTAGCTACGGACTGCCCTTGCCCTGGATCCGGCTTGCCATCGCTCTGGCTCCCAGCCTGCCCTTGCCTTGGCTCCGGCCTGGTCTCGACCTGGCTCCGACCTGCTTTCGCTCTGGCTCAGGCCTGCCCTCGCCAAGGCTTCGCCCTTCTCTCTCTCTGGCTCTGGCCTGCCCTCTCCCTGGCTCGGGCCTACTCTCGCTTTGGCTCTGGCCTGCTCTGGCTCTGCCTCTAGCCTCGCCCTGGCTCCGGCCTGCTCTCGCCCTGGTTCAGGCCTGCCCTTGCCTTGGCTCCGTCCTTCTCTCGCTCAGGCTCTGGCCTGCCCTCGCCATGGCTCCGGCCTGCTCTCGCTCAGGCTCTGGCCTGCTTACCATGGCTCTGACCTTCTCTCGCTCTGGCTGTGGCCTGCACTCGCCTCGGCTCCGGCCTGCTCTTGCTGTTACTCTGGCCTGCCCTAGCCCTGGCTCCTGCCTGCTCTGGTTCTGGCATGCCCTCTCCTTGGCTCCGGCTTCCTCTCGCCTGGCTCCGGCCTGCTCTCGCTTTGGCCTACCCTCGCCTTTGCTCCATCCTGCTCTCGCCTTGGCTACTGCCTGGTCTCGCTCTGGCTCCGGCCTGCCCTCGCCCTGGATCCGGCCTGCCTTTGCTCCGGCTTACTCTCGCTCTGGCCTGCCCTCGCCTTGGATCCGGACTGCTCTCGATTTGGCTCTGGCCTGCCCTCGCTTGGCTCTGGCCTGCTCTCTCTCTGGCTCTGGCCTACCCTCGCTCTGGCTCTGGCCTGCCCTCGCTCTGGCTCTGGCCTGCCCACGCCTTGGCTCCGGCCTGCTCTTACTCTGGCTCTGGCCTGCCCTCGACCTGGCTCTGGGCTGCTCTCGCTCCGGCCATCCCTCGCCTTGGCTCCAGCCCGCTCTCGCCCTAGCTCCGAACTGCTGTCGCTCTGGCCTGCCCTCGCCCTGGCTCCGGCCTGCTCTCTCTCTGGCCTGCCCTTGCCTTGGCTCCAGCCTGCTCTCTCTATGACTCTGGCCTGTCCTCGTCCTGGCTCCGGCCTGCTCTCGCTCTGGCGTACCCTCGCCTTGGCTCCGGCCTGCTCTCACCTTGGCTCCGGCCTGCCCTTGCCTTGGCTCCGGCCTGCTCTTGCTCTGGCCTTCCATCGCCCTGGCTCCGGCCTGCTCTTGCTCTGGCTCTGGCCTGCCCTCGGCCTGACTCCGGCCTGCCCTTGCTCTGGCTCCGGCCTGACCTTGCCCTGACTCCGGCCTGCCCTTGTTGCTCTAGCTCAGGCCAGCTCTCACCTTGGCTCCGGCCTGGTCTCGCTCTAGTTCTGGACTGCCCTTGCCCCTTGCCCTTGCCCCTTGCCCTGGCTGCGCACTACCATCGCTCTGGCTCCGGCTTGCCCTCGCCTTAGCCGGGCCTGCTCTCGTCCTGGCTCCGGCCTGCTCTCGCTTTGGCTCTGGCCCGCCCTCGCCCTTGCTCCGGCCTGCTCTCTCTCTGGCTCTGGCCTGCCCTCGCCCTGTCTCCGGCATACTCTCACTCTGACTGTGGCCTGCTCTCGCTCTGGCCTCGCTCTGTCTCGGGCCTGATCTAGCCCTTGTTCCGGCCTGCCCTTGCCTTGGCTACGGCCTTCTCTCGCTCTGGCTTTGGCCTGCCCTTGCCTTGGCTCTGGCCTACTCTCGCTCTTGCTTTTGCCTGCCATCGCCCTGGTTCCAGCCTGCTCTCGCTCTGGTTCTGGCCTGCTCTCGCTCTGGCCTCCCCTTGCCTTGGCTCCGGCCTTCTCTCGCTCTGGCCTGCCTTCGACTTGGCTACGACCTGCTCTTGCTCTGGCTCTGGCCTGCTCTTGCTCTGGCCTGCCCTGGCTCTGCCTCTGGCCTGCCCTCGCCTTGGCTCCGGCCAGCTCTCACCTTGGCTCCGGCCTGCTCTCGCTCTAGTTCAGGACAGCCCTTGCCCTGGCTCCGGCCTGTCATCGCTCTGGCTCCGGCCTGCCCTCGCCTTAGCTCCGGCCTGCCCTCGCCTTAGCTCCGGCCTGCTCTTGCCCTGGCTCCGGCCGGCTCTCGCTTTGGCTCTGGCCCGCCCTCGCCCTGCCTCCGGCCTGCTCTTTCTCTGGCCTGCCCTCACCCTGGCTCTGGCATACTCTCACTCTGGCTGTGGCCTGCTCTCGCTCTGGCCTCGCCCTGTCTCGGGCCTGATCTAGCCCTTGTTCCGTCCTGCTCTTGCCTTGGCTCCGGGCTTCTCTCGCTCTGGCCTGCCCATGCCCCCTGGCCTACTCTCGCTCTGGCTTTTGCCTGCCCTCGCCCTGGCTCCAGCCTGCTCTCGCCCTGGTTCCGGCCTGATCTTGCCTTGGCTCAGGCCTTCTCTCGCTCTGGCTCTGGCCTGCCCTCGCCGAGCCTCCGGCCTGCTCTCGCTCTGGCCGGCTCTCGCTCTGACCTACCCTCGCCTTGGCTTCGGCCTGCTCTCGCCTTAGCTACGGCCAGCCCTTGCATTGGATCCGGCCTGCTCTCTCTCTGGCTCTGGCCTGCCCATGCCTTGGCTCCGGCCTGCCCTAGCCTTAGCTCCGGCCAGCTCTCGCTCTGACTCTGGCCTGCCCTCGCCCTGGCTCCGGCCTGCCCTCGTCCTTGCTCAGGCCTGCTCTCGCTCTGGCCTACCCTCGCCTTGGCTCCGGCCTGCTCTTGCCTTGGCTCCGGCCTGCTCTCGCTCAGGCTCCGGCCTGCCCTCGCCCTGACTCCGGCCTGACCTTGCTCTGGATCCGGCCTGCCCTTGATCTGGCTCTGGCCATCCCTCGCCTTGGCTCCGGCCTGCTCTCGCCCTAGCTCCGAACTGCTGTCGCTCTGGCCTGCCCTCACCCTGGCTCCGGCCTGCTCTCTCTCTGGCCTGCCCTTGCCTTGGCTCCGGCCTGCTCTCTCTATGACTCTGGCCTGTCCTCGTCCTGGCTCCGGCCTGCTCTTGCTCTGGCGTACCCTCGCCTTGGGTCCGGCCTGCTCTCACCTTGGCTCCGGCCTGCCCTCGCTCTGGCTCCGGCCAGCTCCGACCAGCCCTTGCCCTGGTTCCGGCCAGCTCTCGCTTTGGCTCCGACCTACTCTCGCTCTGGCTCCGGCCCGCCATCGCCCTAGATCCGGACTGCCCTTGCTCTGGCTCCGGCTAGCCCTCGCCTTGGCTCCGTACTGCTCTCGCTCTGGCCAGCCCTCGCCCTGGCTCCGGCCTGCTCTCTCTGTGGCTCTGGCCTGCCCTTGCCTTGGCTCCGGCCTGCTCTCTCTATGACTCTAGCCTGCCCTTGTCCTGGCTCCGGCCTGCTCTCGATCTGGCTCTGGTGTACCCTCGCCTTGGCTCCGGCCTGCTCTCACCTTGGCTACGGCCTGCTCTCGCACTGGCTCTAACCTGCCCTTGCTCTGGCTCCGGCCAGCCCTTGCCCTGGCTCTGGCCTGCTCTCGCCCTGGGTCCGACCTACTCTTGCTCTGGCCTGCCCTGGCTCTGCCTCTAGCCTGCCCTCGCCTTGGCTTCGGTCTAATCTCGCCTTGGCTCCGGCCTGCTCTCGCTCTCTCGCTCTACATCCGGACTGCCTTCGCTCTGGCTCCGGACTGCCCTTGCCTTGGCTCCGGACTGCTCTCGCCCTGGCTCCTGCCTGCGGTCGCTCTGGCTCTGGCCTGCCATCACCCTGGCTCCAGCCTGCTCTCTCTCTGGCCTGCCCTGCCCTAGCCATGGCTCCGGCCTAGTTTCGCTCTGGCTCTGGTCTGCTCTCGCTCTGGCTTTGGCCTCGAACTGTCAACGGCGTGCTCTCGCCCTGGTTCCGGCCTGCCCTTGCCTTGGTTCCGGCCTTCTCTTGCTCTGGCTCTGGCCTGCCCTTGCCTTGGCTCTGGCCTACTCTTGCTCTGGCCTGCCCTCGACCTGGCCCCGGCCTGCTCTCGCTCTGGCCTGCTTTCGCTCTGGCGTGCCCTCGCCTTAGCTCCGTCCTGCTCTCGCTCTGACTCTGGCCTGTCCTCGTCCTGGCTCCGGCCTGCTCTGGATTTGTCTCTGGCCTGCCTTCTCCTTGGCTACGGCCTGCTCTCTCGCCCTGGCTCCGGCCTGCTCTCGCTCTGGACTGCCCTCGCCTTGGCTTCGGCCTGCTCTCGCCTTGACTCTGGCTTGCTCTTGCTCTGGCTACGGCCTGCCCTCACCCTGGCTCCGGCCTGCCCTTGCTCTGACTCTGGTCAGCCCTCGCCTTGGCTCCGGCCTGCTCTCGACCTGGCTCCGGCCTGCCCTTGCTCTAGCTCAGGCCAGCCCTCGCATTAGCTCCGACCTGCTCTCGCTCTGGCCTGCCCTCGCTCTGGCTCCGGCCTGCGCTCTCTCTGGCTCTCGCCTGCCCATGCCTTGGCTCCGGCCTGCTCTTCCACTGGCTCTGGCCTGCCCTCGTCTTTACTCTGGTCTGATCTCGCTCTTGTTCTGGCCTGCCTTCGCCTTGGCTCCGGCCTGCTCTTGCTCTGGCTCTGGCCTGCTCTCGCTCTGGCTCAGGCCTGCTATCGCTCCGGCTCTGGCCTGCACTTGCCTTGGCTCCGGACTGCTTTCACTCTGGCCTGCTCTCGCTCTGGCCTCCCCTCGCCTTGGCTCCGGCCTGCTCTAGCTCTGGCTCTGACCTGCCCTCGCCTTGGCTCCGACCTGCTCTTGCTCTGGCCTGCCCTCGCCTTGGCTCCGGTCTGCTCTCGCCCTGCCCTTGCGCTGGCTCCGGCCAGCCTTCGCCTTGGCTCCGGCCTGCTCTTGCTCTGGCCTGCCCTCGCCCTGGCTCCGGTCTGCTCTTGCTCTGGCTCTGGCCTGCTCTTGCTCTGGCCTGCCCTAGTCTTGACTCCGGCCTGTTCTCACCCTTGTTCCGGCCTGCCCTTGCCTTGGCTCCAGCCTGCTCTTGCTCTGGCTCTGGCCTGCCCTCGTCTTGACTCCGGCCTGCTCTCGCTCTGGTTCGGGCCTGCCTTTGCCTTGGCTCCGGCCTCCTCTCGCTCTGGCTCAGGCCTACTAGCTCTCTGGCTCTGGCCTGCCCTTGGCTCCGGACTTCTCTAGCTCTGGCACTGGCCTGCTCTCGCTCTGGCACTGGCCTGCTCTCGCGCTGGCCTGCCATCGCCTTGGCTCCGGCCTGCTCTCTCTCTTGCTCTGGCATGCCCTGGCTCTGCCTATGGCCTGCCCTCGCCTTGGTTCCAACCTGCTCTCGCTCTGGTTCTGGGCTGCCTTCTCCTTGGCTCCGGTCTGCTCTTGCTCTGGCTCAGGCCTACTCTCTCTCTGGCTCTGGCCTGCCCTTGCCTTGGCTCCGGACTGCTCTCGCTCAGGCACTGGCCTGCTCTCACTCTGGCTCTGGCCTGCCCTCGCCCTGACTCCGGCCTGCTCTGGCTGTAGCTCTGGCCTGCTCTCGTGCTGGCTCTGGCCTGCTCTCGCCCTGGCTCCGGCCTGCCCTCTTCCTGGCTCCGGCCTGCTCTTGCTCTGGCCTGACCTCGCCTTGGCTCCGACCTGCTCTCTCCCTGGCTCCGGCCTGCCCTCTCCCTGGCTCCGGCCTGCCCTCGCCCTGGCTCCGGCCTGCCCTCGCCCTGGCTCCGGCCTGCTCTTGCTCTGGCTCTGTCCTGCCCTCGTCTTGACTCTGGTCTGCTCTTGCTCTGGTTCTAGCCTGACTTCGACTTGGCTCCAGCCTGCTCTCGCTCTGGCTCAGGCCTACTCCCTCTCTGGCTCTGGCCTGCCCTTGCCTTGGCTCCGGACTGCTCTCGCTCTGGCACTGCCCTGCTCTCGCCCTGGCACTGGCCTGCTCTCCTTCTGGCTCTGGCCTGCCCTCACCTTGGCTCCGGCCTGCTCTCGCTCTGGTCTGCCCTCGCCTTGGCTCCAGCCTGCTCTCGCTCTGGCCCGCCCTCGCCTTGGCTCCGGCCTGCTCTCGCTCTAGTTCCGGACTGCCCTTGCCCTGGCTCCGGACTGCCATCGCCCTGGCTCCGGCCTGCTCTCGCTTTGGCTCTGGCCCGCCCTCGCCCTGGCTCTGGCCTGCTCTCTCTCTGGCTCTGGCCTGCCCTCGTCCTGGCTCCGGCATACTCTCACTCTGGCTGTGGCCTGCTCTGGCTCTGGCCTCGCCCTGTCTCGGGCCTGATCTAGCCCTTGTTCCGGCCTGCCTTGCCTTGGCTCCGGCCTTCTCTCGCTCTGGCTCTGGCCTGCCCTTGCCTTGGCTCTGGCCTACCCTTGCCTTGGCTCCGGCCTGCTCTCGCCTTGGCTCCGGCCTGCTCTCACTCTGCCTCCGGCCTGCCCTCGCCCTGACTCCGGCCTGCCCTTGCTCTGGCTCCGGCCTGGCCTCGCATTGCCTCCGGCCTGCTCTTGCCCTGGCTCCGACCTGCTCTCGCTCTGGCCTGCCCTCGCCCTGGCTTCGGCCTGCTCTCTCTCTGACTCTGTCCTGCCCATGCCTTGGCTCCGGCCTGCTCTTCCTCTGGCTCTGGAATGCCCTCGTCTTGACTCTAGCCTGATCTCGCTCTTGTTCTGGCCTACCTTCACCTTGGCTCCAGCCTGATCTCGCTCTTGTTCTGGCTCTGGCCTCGCCCTGTCTCCGGCCTGCTCTCGCCTTGACTCTGGCCTTCTATCACTCTGGCTTTGGCCTGCCCTTGCCTTGGCTCTGGCCTACCCTTGCCTTGGCTCCGGCCTGCTCTCGCCTTGGCTCTGGCATGCTATCGCTCTGGCCTGCTCTCGCTCTGGCCTCCCCTCGCCTTGGCTCCGGCCTGCTGTGGCTCTGGCCTGCCCTCGACTTGGCTCCGACCTGCTCTCGCCTGCCCTCGCCTTGTCTCCGGCCTGCTCTCGCTCTGGCCTGCCCTCGCCTTGGCTACGGCCTGCTCTCGCTCTAGTTCCGGACTGCCCTTGCTCTGGCTCCAGCCTGCCCTCGCCTTAGCTCCGGCCTGCTCTTGCTTTGGCTCTGGCCCGTCCTCGCCCTGGCTCCGGCCTGCTCTCACTCTGGCTCTGGCCTGCCCTCGCCCAGGCTCAGGCATACTCTCAATCTGGCTGTGGCCTGTTCTCGCTCTGGCCTCGCCCTGTCTCGGGCCTGCTTTAGCCGTTGTTCCGTCCTGCCCTTGCTTTCTCTCGCTCAGGCCTGCCCTTGCCTTGGCTCTGGCCTACTCTCGCTCTGGCCCTTGCCTGCCCTCGCCCTGGCCTGCTGTCGCTCTGGTTCTGGCCTGCTCTCGCTCTGGCGTGCCCTCTCCTTGGCTCCGGCCTGCTCTCGCTCTGACTCTGGCTGGCCCTCGCCCTGACTCCGGCCTGCGCTTGCTCTGGCTCTGGCCTGCCCTCGTCTTGACTCCGGCCTGTTCTCACCCTTATTTCGGCCTGCCCTTGCCTTGGCTCCGGCCTTCTCTCGCTCTGGCTCTGGCCGGCCCTTGCCTTGGCTCTGGCCTACTCTCGCTCTGGCTCTTGCCTGCCCTCGCTCTGGCTCCGGCCTGCTCTCGGTCTGACTCTGGCCTGCCGTCGCCCTGACTGCGGCCTGCTCTGGATCTGGCTCTGGCCGGCCCTCGCCTTGGCACCGTCTTGCTCTCGCCCTGGCTCCGGCCTCCTCTCGGTCTGGCTCTGGCCTGCCCTCGCCTTGGCTCCGACCTGCTCTCGTCTTGGCTGCGGCCTGCTCTCGCTCTGGCCTGCTCTCGCTCTGGCTCCGGCCTGTCCTCGCCCTGGTTCCGGCCTGCCCTTGCTCTGGCTCCGGCCAGCCCTCGCCTTGGCTCCGGCCTCCTCTCGCCCTGGCTCCGGCCTGCTCTCGCTCTGGCCTGCCCTCGCCCTGGCTCCGGCCTGCTGTCGCTCTGGATCTGGCCTGCTCTCGCTCTGGCTCTGGAGTGCCCTCGCCTTGGCTCCGGCCTGCTCTCGCTCGGACTCTGGCCTGCCCTCGCCCTGACTCCGGCCTGCTCTTGCTCTGGCCTGCCCTCGTCTTGACTCCGGCCTGTTCTCGACCTTGTTCCGGCCTGCCCTTGCCTTGGCTCCGGCCTTCTCTCGCTCTAGCCGGCCCTTGCCTTAGCTCTGGCCTACTCTCGCTCTGGCTCTTGCCTACCCTCGCCCTGGCCTGCTCTCGCTCTGGCGTGCCTTCGCCTTGGTTCCGGCCTGATCTCGCTCTGACTCTGGCCTGCCTTCGCACTGACTCCGGCCTGCACTCGCCTTGACTCCGGCCTGCTCTCGCCCTGGCTCTGGCCTGCACTCGCTTTGGCTCCGGCCTGCTCTCGCCTTGGCTCCAGCCTACTCTCGTTCTGGCCTGCTCTCGCTCTGGCCTCGCCCTATCTCTGGCCTGCTCTCGCCCTGGTTCCGGCCTGCCCTTCCCTTGGCTCTGGCCTACCCTCGCCGTGGCTCCAGCCTGCTCTCGCTCTTGTCTGCCCATGCCTTGGCTCCGGCCTGCTCTTCCTCTGGCTCTGGCCTGCCCTCTAGCCTGATCTCACTCTTGTTCTGGCCTGCCTTCGTCATGGCTCCAGCCTGCTCTCGCTCTGGCTCAGGCCTGTTCTCGCTCTGGCTCAGGCCCGCCCTAACTCTGGCTCCGGACTGCTCTAGCTCTGGCTCTGGCCTGCTCTCGCTATGGCTCTGGCCAGCCCTCGCCCTGGCTCCGGTATACTCTCGCTCAGGTTCTGACCTGCTCTCGCTCTGGCCTCGCCCTGTCTCCGGCCTGTTCTCGCCCATGTTCCGGCCTGCCCTTGCCTTGGCTCCGGCCTTCTCTCGTTCTGGCTCTGGCCTGCCCTTGCCTTGGCTCTGGCCTACTCTCGCTCTGGCCTGCTCTCGCCCTGGCTCCGATCTGCTCTTGCTCTGGCTCTGACCTGCTCTCGCTTTGGCTCTGGCGTGCCCTCGCCTTGGCTCCATCCTGCTCTCGCCCTGGCTCCGACCTGCCCTCGCTCTGGCTCTGGCCTGCCCTCGCTCCGCCTACTCTCTCTCTGGCTCTGGCCTGCAGTCGCCTTGGCTCCAGCCTACTCTTGCTCTGGCTCTGGCCTCGCCTTGGCTCCAGCTTGCTCTCGCTCTCACTCTGGTCTGCCCTCGCCCTGGCCGCCTGCTCTGGCTCTAGCTCTGGCCTGCTCTCGCCCTGGCTCCGGCCTGCCCTCGTCCTGGCTCCGGCCTGGTCTCGCTCTGGCCTGCCCTTGCCTTGGCTCCGGCCTGCTCTCCACCTCGCTCTAGCCTGCTCTCGCTCTGGCTTAGGCCTTCCCTCGCCCTGGCTCCAGCCTGCCCTAGCTCTGGCTCCGGCCTTCGCCTTGGATCCGGCCAACACCTGCTCTGGCTCCGGCCTGCCTTCGCCATGGCTTCGGACTGTTCTTGCTCTGACCTGCTCTGTCCTTGCCTTCGCCTTGGCTTCGGACTGCTCTCGCTCTGACCTGCTCTCGCTCTGGCCTGTCCTTGCCTTGGCTTCGGACTGCTCTCGCTCTGGCCTGTCCTTGCCTTGGCTCCGGCCTGCTCTTGCTCTGGCCTGCTCTTGCTCTGGCCTACCCTGGCTCTGCATCCGGCCAGCCCTCGCCTTGGCTCCGGCCAGCTCCTGCTCTGGCTCCAGCCTGCTCTCGCCTTGGCTTCGGCCTGCCCTCGTCCTGGCTCCGGCCTGCCCTCTCTCTGGCTCTGGCCTGCCCTCGCCCTGGCTTCATCCTGCTCTCGCTCTGGCTAGGGCCTGCCCTCACCAAGGCTCCGGCCTGCCCTCGCCCTGGCTCCATCCTGCTCTCGCTCTGGCTAGGGCCTGCCCTCGCCCTGGCTCCAGCCTGACCTCGCCTTGGCTCCAGCCTGCTCTCGCTCTGGCTCCGGCCTGCCCTTGCCCTGTCTCCGGCCTGCTCTCGCTCTGGCTTGCCCTCGCCCTGGCTCCGGCATTCTCTCGCTCTGGTTTCGGCCTGCCCTCCCCTCGCATTGGCTCCGGCCTGCTCTCGCTCTGGCCTGCCCTCGCCCTGCTCTCTCTCTGGCTCTGGCCTGCCCTTGCCTTGGCTCCGGCCTGCTCTCTCTATGACTCTGGCCTGCCCTCGCCCTGGCTCCGGCCTGCCCTAGCCCTAGCTCCAACCTGCTCTCAGTCTGGCTCCGGCCTGCCCTCGCCTTGACTCCGGCCTGCTCTCGCTCTGGCCGGATCCGGCCTGCTCACGCTCTGGCTCCGGCCTACCCTCGCACTGTGTGCGGCCTGCTCTCGCTCTGGCCTGCCCTCGCCCTGGCTCCGGCATTCTCTCGCTTTGGTTTCGGCCTGACCTCGCTCTGGCCTGCCCTCGCCCTGGCTCCGGCCTGCTCTCTCTCTGGCTCTGGCCTGCCCTTGCCTTGGCTCCGGCCTGCTCTCTCTATGACTCTGGCCTGCCCTCGTCCTGGCTCCGGCCTGTCCTCTTCCTGCCTCGAGCCTGCTCTCACCTTGCCTCCGGCCTGCCCTCGCCGTGGCTCGGACCTGACCTTGGCTCTGGCCAGCCCTTGCCCTGGCTCCGGCCTGCTCTCGCCCTGGCTCCGACCTACTCTCGCTCTGGCACCGGCCTGCACTCGCCCTGGATCCGGCCTGCTCTCGCCCTAGCTCCGGCCTGCTCTCTCTCTCTGGCTCTGGCCTGCCTTTGACTTGGCTCCGGCCTGCTCTATGACTCTAGCCTGCCCTTGCCCTGGCTCCTGCCTGCCCTTGCCCTGGCTTCGGCCTGCTCTCTCTCTCTGGCCTGCCTTTGCCTTGGCTCCGGCCTGTTCTCTCTATGACTCTGGCCTGCCCTCGTCCTGGCTCCGGCCTGCTCTCAATCTGGCTCTGGTGTACCTGCCTTGGCTCCGGCCTGCTCTCACCTTGGCTCCGGCCTGCTCTCGCTCTAGCTCCGGCCAGCCCTCGCCCTGGCTCCGGCCAGCCCTTGCCCTGGCTCCGGCCTGCTCTCGATTTGCCTCTGGCCTGCCTCACCTTGGCTCCGGGCTAATCTCGCCTTGGCTCCGGCCTGCTCTCGCTCTACATCCGGACAGCCCTCGCCCTGGCTCCGGACTGCCCTTGCCTTGGCTCCAGACTGCTCTCGCCCTGGCTCCTGCCTGCTCTTGCTCTGGCTCTGGACTGCCCTCACCCTGGCTCCGGCCTGCTCTCTATCTGGCTCTGGCCTGCTCTCGCTCTGGCCTCGAACTGTCTCCGGCCTGCTCTCGCAATGGTTCCGGCCTGCCCTTGCCTTGGCTCCGGACTGCTCTCGCTCTGGCACTGGGCTGATCTCGCTTTGGCACTGGCCTGCTCTCGTTCTGGCTCTGGCCTGTCCTCACCTTGGCTCCGGCCTGCTCTCGCTCTGGCCTGCTCTCGCTCTGGCCTGCCCTGGCTCTGCTCAAGCCTGCCCTCGTCTTGGCTCCGGCCTGCTCTCGCCTTGGCACCGGTCTGCCCTCGCCCAGACTCTGGCCTTCTCTCGCTCTGGCTCGCGCCTACCCTAGCCTTGGCTCTGGACTACTCTGCGCTGGCTCGGGCCTGCTCTGGCTGTGGCTCTGGCATGCTCTCGCTCTGACCTGCCCTCTCGCTCGGACCATGGTCTGACCTTGCCTTGGCTCCGGCCTCCTCTCGCTCTGACTCTGGCCTGCCCTCGCCCTGGCTCCGGCCTGCTCTGGCTCTGTCCTGACCTCGCCTTGGCTCCAGCCTGCTCTCGCCCAGGCTCCGGCCTCCCCTCGTCCTGGCTCCGGCCTGCTCTCGCCTGCCCTCGCATTGGCTCCGGCTTGCTCTCGCCTTGGCTCCGGCCTGCTCTCGCACTGGCTCCGACCTGCTCTCGCTCTGCCTCTGTCCTGCCCTCGCCCTGGCTCCAGCCTACTCTAGCTCTGATTCTGGCCTGCCCTTGCCTTGGCTCCGGACTGCTCAATCTGGCACTGGCCTGCTCTCGATCTGGCTCTGGCCTGCCCTCGCCTTGGCTCTGACCTGCTCTTGCTCTAGCCTGCCCTCGTCTTGGCTCCGGCCTGCTCTCGCTCTGGCTCTGGCCTGCCCTGGCTCTGACTCTGGCCTACCCTCGCCTTGGCTCCAGCCAGCTCTCACCTTGGCTCCGGCCTGCTCTCGCTCTAGTTCCTGACTGCCCTTGCCCTGGCTCCGGCCTGCCATCGCTCTGGCTCCGGCCTGCTCTCGCTTTGATTCTGGCCCGCCCTCGCCCTGGCTCTGGCCTGCTCTCTCTCTGGCGCTGGCCAGCCCTCGCCCTGGCTCCGGCATACTCTCATTTTGGCTGTGGCCTGCTCTCGCTCTGGCTCTGGCCTGCCCTCACCCTGGCTCCGGCCTGCTCTTGCTCTGGCCTGCCCTCGTCTTGACTCCGGCCTGCTCTCGCTCGTTATGGCCAGCCTTCGCCTTGGCTCCAGCCTGCTCTCGCCCAGGCTCCGGCCTCCCCTCGTCCTGGCTCCGGCCTGCTCTCGCCTGCCCTCGCATTGGCTCCGGCTTGCTCTCGCCTTGGCTCCGGCCTGCTCTCGCACTGGCTCCGACCTGCTCTCGCTCTGCCTCTGTCCTGCCCTCGCCCTGGCTCCAGCCTACTCTAGCTCTGATTCTGGCCTGCCCTTGCCTTGGCTCCGGACTGCTCAATCTGGCACTGGCCTGCTCTCGATCTGGCTCTGGCCTGCCCTCGCCTTGGCTCTGACCTGCTCTTGCTCTGGCCTACCCTCGCCTTGGCTCCAGCCAGCTCTCACCTTGGCTCCGGCCTGCTCTCGCTCTAGTTCCTGACTGCCCTTGCCCTGGCTCCGGCCTGCTCTCGCTTTGATTCTGGCCCGCCCTCGCCCTGGCTCCGGCCTGCTCTCTCTCTGGCGCTGGCCAGCCCTCGCCCTGGCTCCGGCATACTCTCATTCTGGCTGTGGCCTGCTCTCGCTCTGGCCTGCCCTCACCCTGGCTCCGGCCTGCTCTTGCTCTGGCCTGCCCTCGTCTTGACTCCGGCCTGCTCTCGCTCGTTATGGCCAGCCTTCGCCTTGGCTCCGGCAAGCTCTTGCTCTGGCGTAGGCCTGCTGTCGCTCTGGCTCTGTCTGGCCTGCCCTTGCCTTGGCTCCGGACTGCTCTTGCTCTGGCCTGCCCTCACCCTGGCTCCGGCCTGCTTTTGCTCTGGCTCTGGCCTGCCCTTGCCTTGGCTCTGGCTTTCTATCGCTCTGGCTCTGGCCTGCCCTTGCCTTGGCTCTGGCCTACTCTCGCCTTGGCTCCGGCCTTCTCTCGCTCTGGCTCTGGCCTTCTCTCGCTCTGGCCTCGCCCTGACTCCGGCCGGCCCTTGCTCTGGCTCCGGCCTGCCCTCGCATTGGCTCTGGCCTGCCCTCGCCCTGGCTCCGACCCGTTCTCGCTCTGGCCTACTCTTGCTTTGGCCTGCTCTCGCTCTGGCCTGCCCTTGCTCTAGCTCCGGCCTGCTCTCGCCCTGGCTCCGACCTGCTCTCGCTCTGGCCTGCCCTCGCTCTGGCTCCGGCCTGCTCTCTCTCTGGCTCTCGAATGCCGATGCCTTGGCTCCGGCCTGCTATTCCTCTGGCTCTGGCCTGCCCTCGTCTTGACTCTGGCCTGATCTAGCTCTTGTTCTGGCCTGCTTTCGCCGTGGCTCCAGCCTGCTCTTGCTCTGGCCTCCCCTCGCCTTGGCTCCGGCCTGCTCTCGCTCTGGCTCTGGCCTGCCCTCGCTTTGGCTCTGACCTGCTCTTGCTCTGGCTCTAGCCTGCCCTCGACTTGGCTCCGGCCTGCTCTCGCTCTAGTTCCTGACTGCCCTCGCCCTGGCTCCGGCCTACCCTCGCCTTAGCTCCGGTCTGCTCTCGCCCTGGCTCCGGCCTGCTCTCGCATTGGCTCTGGCCCGCCCTCGACCTGGCTCCGGCCTGCTCTCTCTCTGGCTCTGGCCCGCCCTCACCCTGGCTCCGGCCTGCTCTCGTCTTGACTCCGGCCTGCTCTCGCTCGTTATGGCCAGCCTTCGCCTTGGCTCCGGCATGCTCTCGCTCTGGCGTAGGCCTGCTGTCGCTCTGGCTCTGTCTGGCCTGCCCTTGCCTTGGCTCCGGACTGCTCTTGCTCTGGCCTGCCCTCACCCTGGCTCCGGCCTGCTTTTGCTCTGGCTCTGGCCTGCCCTTGCCTTGGCTCTGGCCTTCTATCGCTCTGGCTCTGGCCTGCCCTTGCCTTGGCTCTGGCCTACTCTCGCCTTGGCTCCGGCCTTCTCTCGCTCTGGCCTTCTCTCGCTCTGGCTCTGGCCTCGCCCTGACTCCGGCCGGCCCTTGCTCTGGCTCCGGCCTGCCCTCGCATTGGCTCTGGCCTGCCCACGCCCTGGCTCCGACCCGTTCTCGCTTTGGCCTGCTCTCGCTCTGGCCTGCCCTTGCTCTAGCTCCGGCCTGCTCTCGCCCTGGCTCCGACCTGCTCTCGCTCTGGCCTGCCCTCGCTCTGGCTCCGGCCTGCTCTCTCTCTGGCTCTCGCCTGCCGATGCCTTGGCTCCGGCCTGCTATTCCTCTGGCTCTGGCCTGCCCTCATCTTGACTCTGGCCTGATCTAGGTCTTGTTCTGGCCTGCTTTCGCCGTGGCTCCGGCCTGCTCTTGCTCTGGCCTGCCCTCGCTCTGGCCTCCCCTCGCCTTGGCTCCGGCCTGCTCTCGCTCTGGCCTGCCCTCGCTTTGGCTCTGACCTGCCCTTGCTCTAGCCTGCCCTCGACTTGGCTCCGGCCTGCTCTCGCTCTAGTTCCTGACTGCCCTCGCCCTGGCTCCGGCCTGCCCTCGCCTTAGCTCCGACCTGCTCTCGCTCTGGCTCCGGCCTGCTCTCGCTTTGGCTCTGGCCCGCCCTCGACCTGGCTCCGGCCTGCTCTCTCTCTGGCTCTGGCCCGCCCTCACCCTGGCTCCGGCATACTCTCACTCTGGCTGTGGCCTGCTCTCGCTCTGGCCTCGCCCTGTATCGGGCCTGCTCTAGCCCTTGTTCCAGCCTGCCCTTGCCTTGGCTCCAGCCTTCTCTCGCTCTGGCTCTGGAATGCCCTTGCCTTGGCTCTGGCCTACTCTCGCTCTGGCTCTTGCTTGCCCTCGCCCTGGCTCCGGCCTGCTCTCGCTCTGGCGTGCCGTCGCCTTGGCTCCGGCCTGCTATTGCTCTGACTCTGGCCTGCCCTCGCCATGACTCCGGCCGGCCCTTGCTCTGGCTCCGGCCTGCCCTCGCATTGGCTCTGGCCTGCCCTCGCCCTGGCTCCGACCCGTTCTCGCTCTGGCTCTGGCCTACTCTCGCTTTGGCCTGCTCTCGCTCTGGCCTGCCCTTGCTCTAGCTCCGGCCTGCGCTCGCCCTGGCTCCGACCTGCTCTCGCTCTGGCCTGCCCTTGCTCTGGCTCCGGCCTGCTCTCTCTCTGGCTCTCGCCTGCCGATGCCTTGGCTCCGGCCTGCTATTCCTCTGGCTCTGGCCTGCCCTCGTCTTGACTCTGGCCTGATCTAGCTCTTGTTCTGGCCTGCTTTCGCCGTGGCTCCGGCCTGCTCTTGCTCTGGCCTGCCCTCGCTCTGGCCTCCCCTCGCCTTGGCTCCGGCCTGCTCTTGCTCTGGCCTGCCCTCACTTTGGCTCTGACCTGCTCTTGCTCTGGCTCTAGCCTGCCCTCGACTTGGCTCCGGCCTGCTCTCGCTCTAGTTCCTGACTGCCCTCGCCCTGGCTCCGGCCTGCCCTCGCCTTAGCTCCGGCCTGCTCTCGCCCTGGCTCCGGCCTGCTCTCGCTTTGGCTCTGGCCCGCCCTCGACCTGGCTCCGGCCTGCTCTCTCTCTGGCTCTGGCCCGCCCTCACCCTGGCTCCGGCATACTCTCACTCTGGCTGTGGCCTGCTCTCGCTCTGGCCTCGCCCTGTATCGGGCCTGCTCTAGCCCTTGTTCCAGCCTGCCCTTGCCTTGGCTCCAGCCTTCTCTCGCTCTGGCTCTGGAGTGCCCTTGCCTTGGCTCTGGCCTACTCTCGCTCTGGCTCTTGCTTGCCCTCGCCCTGGCTCCGGCCTGCTCTCGCTTTGGTTCTGGCCTGCTCTCGCTCTGGCGTGCCCTCGCCTTGGCTCCGGCCTGCTCTTGCTCTGACTCTGGCCTGCCCTCGCCATGACTCCGGCCGGCCCTTGCTCTGGCTCTGGCCTGCCCTCGCATTGGCTCTGGCCTCCCCTCGCCCTGGCTCCGACCCGTTCTCGCTCTGGCTCTGGCCTACTCTCGCTTTGGCCTGCTCTCGCTCTGGCCTGCCCTTGCTCTAGCTCCGGCCTGCGCTCGCCCTGGCTCCGACCTGCTCTCGCTCTGGCCTGCCCTTGCTCTGGCTCCGGCCTGCTCTCTCTCTGGCTCTCGCCTGCCGATGCCTTGGCTCCGGCCTGCTATTCCTCTGGCTCTGGCCTGCCCTCGTCTTGACTCTGGCCTGATCTAGCTCTTGTTCTGGCCTGCTTTCGCCGTGGCTCCGGCCTGCTCTTGCTCTGGCCTGCCCTCGCTCTGGCCTCCCCTCGCCTTGGCTCCGGCCTGCTCTTGCTCTGGCCTGCCCTCACTTTGGCTCTGACCTGCTCTTGCTCTGGCTCTAGCCTGCCCTCGACTTGGCTCCGGCCTGCTCTCGCTCTAGTTCCTGACTGCCCTCGCCCTGGCTCCGGCCTGCCCTCGCCTTAGCTCCGGCCTGCTCTCGCCCTGGCTCCGGCCTGCTCTCGCTTTGGCTCTGGCCCGCCCTCGACCTGGCTCCGGCCTGCTCTCTCTCTGGCTCTGGCCCGCCCTCACCCTGGCTCCGGCATACTCTCACTCTGGCTGTGGCCTGCTCTCGCTCTGGCCTCGCCCTGTATCGGGCCTGCTCTAGCCCTTGTTCCAGCCTGCCCTTGCCTTGGCTCCAGCCTTCTCTCGCTCTGGCTCTGGAGTGCCCTTGCCTTGGCTCTGGCCTACTCTCGCTCTGGCTCTTGCTTGCCCTCGCCCTGGCTCCGGCCTGCTCTCGCTTTGGTTCTGGCCTGCTCTCGCTCTGGCGTGCCCTCGCCTTGGCTCCGGCCTGCTCTTGCTCTGACTCTGGCCTGCCCTCGCCATGACTCCGGCCGGCCCTTGCTCTGGCTCTGGCCTGCCCTCGCATTGGCTCTGGCCTCCCCTCGCCCTGGCTCCGACCCGTTCTCGCTCTGGCTCTGGCCTACTCTCGCTTTGGCCTGCTCTCGCTCTGGCCTGCCCTTGCTCTAGCTCCGGCCTGCGCTCGCCCTGGCTCCGACCTGCTCTCGCTCTGGCCTGCCCTTGCTCTGGCTCCGGCCTGCTCTCTCTCTGGCTCTCGCCTGCCGATGCCTTGGCTCCGGCCTGCTATTCCTCTGGCTCTGGCCTGCCCTCGTCTTGACTCTGGCCTGATCTAGCTCTTGTTCTGGCCTGCTTTCGCCGTGGCTCCGGCCTGCTCTTGCTCTGGCCTGCCCTCGCTCTGGCCTCCCCTCGCCTTGGCTCCGGCCTGCTCTCGCTCTGGCCTGCCCTCGCTTTGGCTCTGACCTGCTCTTGCTCTGGCTCTAGCCTGCCCTCGACTTGGCTCCGGCCTGCTCTCGCTCTAGTTCCTGACTGCCCTCGCCCTGGCTCCGGCCTGCCCTCGCCTTAGCTCCGGCCTGCTCTCGCCCTGGCTCCGGCCTGCTCTCGCTTTGGCTCTGGCCCGCCCTCGACCTGGCTCCGGCCTGCTCTCTCTCTGGCTCTGGCCCGCCCTCACCCTGGCTCCGGCATACTCTCACTCTGGCTGTGGCCTGCTCTCGCTCTGGCCTCGCCCTGTATCGGGCCTGCTCTAGCCCTTGTTCCAGCCTGCCCTTGCCTTGGCTCCAGCCTTCTCTCGCTCTGGCTCTGGAGTGCCCTTGCCTTGGCTCTGGCCTACTCTCGCTCTGGCTCTTGCTTGCCCTCGCCCTGGCTCCGGCCTGCTCTCGCTTTGGTTCTGGCCTGCTCTCGCTCTGGCGTGCCCTCGCCTTGGCTCCGGCCTGTTCTTGCTCTGACTCTGGCCTGCCCTCGCCATGACTCCGGCCGGCCCTTGCTCTGGCTCCGGCCTGCCCTCGCATTGGCTCTGGCCTGCCCTCGCCCTGGCTCCGACCCGTTCTCGCTCTGGCCTACTCTCGCTTTGGCCTGCTTTCGCTCTGGCCTGCTCTCGCTCTGGCCTGCCCTTGCTCTGGCTCCGGCCTGCTCTCTCTCTGGCTCTCGACTGCCGATGCCTTGGCTCCGGCCTGCTATTCCTCTGGCTCTGGCCTGCCCTCGTCTTGACTCTGGCCTGATCTAGCTCTTGTTCTGGCCTGCTTTCGCCGTGGCTCCGGCCTGCTCTTGCTCTTGTCTGCCCTCGCTCTGGCCTCCCCTCGCCTTGGCTCCGGCCTGCTCTCGCTCTGGCTCTGGCCTACCCTCGCTTTGGCTCTGACCTGCTCTTGCTCTGGCTCTAGCCTGCCCTCGACTTGGCTCCGGCCTGCTCTCGCTCTAGTTCCTAACTGCCCTCGCCCTGGCTCCGGCCTGCCCTCGCCTTAGCTCCGGCCTGCTCTCGCCCTGGCTCCGGCCTGCTCTCGCTTTGGCTCTGGCCCGCCCTCGACCTGGCTCCGGCCTGCTCTCTATCTGGCTCTGGCCCGCCCTCACCCTGGCTCCGGCATACTCTCACTCTGGCTGTGGCCTGCTCTCGCTCTGGCCTCGCCCTGTATCGGGCCTGCTCTAGCCCTTGTTCCAGCCTGCCCTTGCCTTGGCTCCAGCCTTCTCTCGCTCTGGCTCTTGCTTGCCCTCGCCCTGGCTCCGGCCTGCTCTCGCTTTGGTTCTGGCCTGCTCTCGCTCTGGCGTGACCTCGCCTTGGCTCCGGCCTGCTCTTGCTCTGACTCTGGCCTGCCCTCGCCATGACTCCGGCCTGCTCTGGATCTGGCTCTGGCCAGCCCTCGCCTTGGCTCCGGCCTGCTCTTGCCCTGGCTCAGGCCTGCTCTCGGTCTGGCTCTAGCCTGCCCTCGCCTTGGCTCCGGCGAGCCCTCGCCTTGGCTCCGGCCTGCTCTCGCCCTGGCTCCGGCCAGCCCTCGCCTTGGCTCCGGCCTGCTCTCGCCCTGGCTCCAGCCAGCTCTTGCTCTGGCCTGCTCTTGCTCTGTCCTGCCCTCGTCTTAACTCCGGCCTGTTCTCGCCCTTGTTCCGGCCAGCCTTTGCCCTGGCTCCGGCCTGCTCTCGCTCTGGCTCCGACCTACTCTCGCTCTGGCCTGCCCTGGCTCTGCCTCTGGCCTGCCCTCGCCTTGGCTCCGGGCTAATCTCGCCTTGGCTCCGGCCTGCTCTCGCTCTACATCCGGACTGCCCTCGCACTGGCTCCGGACTGTCCTTGCCTTGGCTCCGGACTGCTCTCACCCTGGCTCCTGCGTGCTCTCGCTCTGGCCTGCCCTCACCCTGACTCCGGCCTGCTCTCTATCTGGCTCTGGCCTGCCCTCACCCTGGCTCCGGCCTGCTCTCTATCTGGCTCTGGCCTGCTCTCGCTCTGGCCTCGAACTGTCTCCGGCCTGCTCTCGACCTGGTTCCGGCCTGCCCTTGCCTTGGCTCCGGCCTTCTCTTGCTCTAGCTTGCCCTTGCCTTGGCTCTGGCCTACTCTTGCTCTGGCCTGCCCTCGCCCTGCTCTCGCTCTGGCGTGCTCTCGCTATGGCGTGCCCTCGCCTTAGCTCCGTCCTGCTGTCGCTGTGACTCTGGCCTGCCCTCACCCTGGCTCCGGCCTGCTCTGGATCTGGCTCTGGCCTGCCCTCTCCTTGGCTCCGGCCTGATCTCGCTCTGGACTGCCCTCGCCTTAGCTCCAGCCTGCTCTCGCCTTGGCTCTGGCTTGCTCTTGCTCTGGCTCCGGCCTGCTCTCTCCCTGGCTCCAGCCTGCCCTTGCTCTGACTCTGGCCAGCCCTCGCTTTGGCTCCGGCCTGCTCTCGCCCTGGCTCCGGCCTGCTCTTGCTCTGGCCTGTCCTCGACCTGGCTACGGCCTGCTCTTGCTCTGGTTTGCCCTCGTCTTGACTCCGGCATGCTCTCGCTCTGGTTCTGGCCTGCCTTCGCCTTGGCTCCGGCCTTCTCTCGCTCTGGCTCTGGTCTGCCCTCGCCGAGGCTCCGGCCTGCCCTCGTCCTGGCTCCGGCCTGCCTCCGGCCTGTTTTCACTCTGGCTCTGGCCTACCCTCGCCTTGGCTCCGGCCTGTTCCCGCCTTAGCTACAGCCGGCTCTCGCTCTGGCTCCGGCCTTCCCCTTGCCCTGACTCTAGCCTGCCCTTGCTCTGGCTCCGGCCTGCTGATGAGAAAAGCTCACAGTCTGCAGGAAGACGTCATCCGGGTGCCTCATGTTCTGGTGAGAAAGCTCATTGGGAGAAATGGTCGAGCCATGCAGATGATGGTCAAGAAGTCTGGTGTGGTGAAAGTAAGCAGTCCACGTGATCGTCAGGACTGGATACCAGACGGAGATGGCATGGTGTCATTCTCCGCGGTAGGAACAGAAGAAAGCCTGGAATATGTGCACATGCTGTTGGAGTACCGAGTGACCTACCTGCGAGAGGTGGAACAGTTAAATCTTGCTAGACTGCGAGTGGATAGACAGCATCATCTGAGTAGCAGAAGATGGCAGCCGTCTAGAAATTGTGAGGCTAGACAGAGAAAGGGCCCCCTAAATAACCGAACAGCTACAGCTGAAGTCAGGGAACTTTCAAGATGTCCTGAGAGTAGTGGGCGTGGGTTTAGAGGTAGTGAGACCTCCAGTAACTCAGGTTTGAGCAGCCCATACAAACGACTCAATAGAGGACGGGACAGTACAGAGTCAAACCGGAGCTTAGATACCAGGGCATGTGAGTCGCACTGCTGTATTGGCCGCTGGGAGCGGGGGATACCTGACAGGGTTTCGCCTGACCGCTGGGAGCGGGGGAGACCTGACAAGGTTACAACCCGGAAATGTGACTTGACAAAGTCAGTGACAGTGACAAATGGTAGGTCCCTAAGGAATGGGCTAATGTCATTGACTAATGTTCCAGGGGCTGAGTAGCACAATTGGAAAGTACATGGTCTCGGTGTACCTCTGGCCTTCCCTCGCCCTGGATCCAGCCTGCTCTCTCTCTGGCTCTAGCCTGCCCTTGCCTTAGCTCCGGCCTGCTCTCGCTCTGACTCTGGCCTGCCCTCGCTACTGCCTGCCCTCATCCTTGCTCCGGCCCGCTCTCACTCTAGCTCTGACCTGCCCTCGCCTTGGCTCCGGCCTGCTCTCGCCCTGGCTCCGGCCTGCTCTCGCTCTGGCCTGTCCTCGCCCTGGCTCCGGCCTGCCCTTGCTCTGGCTCCGGCCTGCCCTTGCTCTGGCTCTGGCTAGCCCTCGCCTTGGCTCCGGCCTGCTCTCGCCCTGGCTCTGTCCTGCTCTTGCTCCCTTCCTCGGTGTTCCCTCCCCCCACTCCAGCCAGGGACAGGGACTGTCGTGCCCATCTCAGGGGCATGCATATTGGTCGCCCTGCCCCACGGCAATGTGGTGTAATGCATGCAGGTGTCGGGGTCCTGATCCACACTACATCCTTACCTGAGAGTGAGATATCACACCTCTGGGTGAGGTGCAATACCTCTGTAGCAACCGAGCCCTCGGGGTGCCACAGTTCCATTTATCTTCAGCCTAGGTGACGTATTGTGTAAGCTCCTAGGACAGGGTATACATTATTCTGTATACCCTCAGGAGCAGCCTGTATTGTATATTAGATTGTAAGCTCGTAGGCAGGGCCGTGATGGTACCCTATCTACCACAAGTTTTTTAAGAGAATAATATGGCCTGCTCTTGCTTTGGCCTGCCCTCGTATTGACTCCGGCCTGCTCTCGCTCGTTATGGCCAGCCTTCGCCTTGGCTCCGGCATGCTCTCGCTCTGGCGAAGGCCTGCTGTCGCTCTGGCTCTGTCTGGCCTGCCCTTGCCTTGGCTCCGGACTGCTCTTGGTCTGGCTCTGGCCTGCCCTCGCCCTGGCTCCGGCCTGTCTGGCCTTCTCTTGCTCTGGCCTGCCCTCGCCTTGGCTCTGGCCTTCTATCGCTCTAGCTCTGGCCTGCTCTTGCCTTGGCTCTGGCCTACACTCGCCTTGGCTCCGGCCTGCTCTCGCCCTGGCTCTGGCCTGCCCCCTCGCCCTGACTCCGGCCTGCCCTTGCTCTGGCTCCGGCCTGCCCTCGCATTGGCTCTGGTCTGCTCTCGCCCTGGCTCCGACCCACTCTTGCTCTGGCCTGCCCGCTCGCCCTGTCTCCGGCCTGCTCTCTCTCTGGCTCTGGCCTGCCCATGCCTTCTCCGGCCTGCTCTTCCTCTGGCTCTGGCCTGCCCTCGTCTTGACTCTAACCTGATCTTCTCGCTCTTCTCTGGCTCAGGCCTGCTCTCGCTCTGGCCTGCCCTAGCTCTGGCTCCGGACTGCTCTCGCTCTGGCCAGCTCTCGCTCTGGACTGCCCTCGCCTTGGTTCTGGCCTGCCCTCGCCTGGCTCCGGCCTGCTCTCTCTCTGGCCTGCCCTCGCCCTGGCTCCGGCCTACTCTCGCTCTGGCCTCACTCACCATGTCTCCGGCCTGCTCTCGTCCTGGCTTCGGCCTGCCCTTGCCTTGGCTCTGGCCTTCTCTCGCTCTGGCCTGCCCTTGCCTTGGCTCTGGCCTACTCTCGCTCTGGCCTGCCCTCGCCCTGGCTCCGGCCTGCTCTCGCTCTGGCCTGCTCTCGCCTTGGCTCCGGCCTGCTCTCGCTCTGGCTCCGGCCTGCCCTCGCCCTGACTCCGGCCTGCCCTCGCCCTGACTCCGGCCTGCCCTCGCCCTGACTCCGGCCTGCCCTTGCTCTGGCTCCGGCCTGCTCTCGCCCTGGCTCCGACCTCCTCTTGCTCTGGCCTGCTCTCGCCCTGGCTCCGGCCTGCTCTCGCTCTGGCAATGGCCTGCCTTCGCCCTGGCTCCGGCCTGCTCTCTCTCTGGCTCTGGCCTGCCCTCGCCCTGGCTCTGGCCTACTCTCGCTCTGGCCTCGCCCTGTCTCCAGCCTGCTCTCGCCCTGGTTCCGGCCTGCCCTTGCCTTGGCTCTGGCCTTCGTATCGCTCTGGCTTGCCCTTGCCTTGGCTCTGGCCTACCCTCGCCTTGGCTCTGGCCTGCTCTCGCCTTGGCTCCGCCGGCCTGCTTTTGCTCTGACTCTGGCCTGCCCTCGCCCTGGCTCTGGCCTACTCTAGCTCTGGCCTCGCCCTGTCTCCAGCTTGCTCTCGCCCTGGTTCCGGCCTGCCCTTGCCTTGGCTCTGGCCTTCGTATCGCTCTGGCTCTGGCTTGCCCTTGCCTTGGCTCTGGCCTACCCTCGCCTTGGCTCCGGCCTGCTCTCGCCTTGGCTCCGGCCTGCTCTTGCTCTGACTCTGGCCTGCCCTCGCCCTGACTCCGGCCTGCTCTGGATCTGGCTCAGGCACACTGTCCTCAGGGCCTTGGCTCCGGACTGCTCTCGCTCTGGCCTGCCCTCTCCTTGGCTCCGGGAGCCTACTCTCGCCTTGGCTCCGGCCTGCTCTCGCTCTGGCTCCGGCCAGCCCTCGCCTTGGCTCCGGCCTACTCTCGCCTTGGCTCTGGCCTGCTCTCTCCCTGGCTCCGGCCTGCCCTTGCTCTGACTCCGGCCTGCTCTCGCCCTGACTCCGGCCAGCTGTTGCTATGGCCTGCCCTCGCCCTGACTCTGGCCTGCCCTTGACTCCAGCCTGCTCTCGCTCTTCTTCTGGCCTGCCTTCGCCTTGGCTCCGGCCTGCTCTCGCTCTGGCCTGCCCTCCTTGGCTCTGGCCTGCTCTCGCTCTGGCCTGCCCTCGCCCTGTCTCCGGCCTGCTCTCTCTCTGGCCTGCCATCGCCCTGGCTCTGGCCTGCTCTTGCTCTGGCCTCACCCTGTCTCCGGCCTGCTCTCGTCCTGGTTCCGAGCTGCCCTTGCCTTGGCTCCGGCCTTTTCTCGCCAGATCTGGCCTGTCCTTGCCTTGGCTCTGGCCTACTCTCGCTCTGGCCTGCCCTCGCCCTGGCTCCGGCCTGCTCTCGCTCTGGCTCTGGCCTCCTCTCGCTCTGGCTTCCCTCGCCTTGGATCCGGCCTGCTCTTGCTCTGTCTGGCCAGCCCTCGACCCTGGCTCCATCCAGCCTGCTCTGCTGGATCTGGCTCTGACCTGCCCTCGCCTTGGCTCCGGACTGCTCTCGCCCTGGCTCCGGCCAGTCCTCAGCCTGGCTCCGGCCTGCCCTTGCTCTGGCTCCGGCCTGCCCTTGCTCTGGCTAGCCCTCGCCTTGGCTCCGGCCTGCTCTTGCTCTGGCTCTGGCCTGCCCTCGCCCTGATTCCGGCCTGCTCTTGCTCTGGCCTGCCCGAGGGTCTTAACTCCAGCCTGCTCTCGCTCTTGTTATGGCCTGCCTTCGCCTTGGCTCCGGCCTGCTCCGGCTCTGGCGTAGGCCTGCTGTCGCTCTGGCGTAGGCCTGCTGTCGCTCTGGCTCTGTCTGGCCTGCCCTTGGCTCCGGACTTCTCTTGCTCTGGCTCTGGCCTGCCCTCGCCCTGGCTCCGGCCTACTCTAGCTCTGGCCTCGCCCTGTCTCCAGCTTGCTCTCGCCCTGGTTCCGGCCTGCCCTTGCCTTGGCTCTGGCCTTCGTATCGCTCTGGCTCTGGCTTGCCCTTGCCTTGGCTCTGGCCTACCCTCGCCTTGGCTCCGGCCTGCTCTCGCCTTGGCTCCGGCCTGCTCTTGCTCTGACTCTGGCCTGCCCTCGCCCTGACTCCGGCCTGCTCTGGATCTGGCTCAGGCACACTGTCCTCAGGGCCTTGGCTCCGGACTGCTCTCGCTCTGGCCTGCCCTCTCCTTGGCTCCGGGAGCCTACTCTCGCCTTGGCTCCGGCCTGCTCTCGCTCTGGCTCCGGCCAGCCCTCGCCTTGGCTCCGGCCTACTCTCTCTCGCCTTGGCTCTGGCCTGCTCTCTCCCTGGCTCCGGCCTGCCCTTGCTCTGACTCCGGCCTGCTCTCGCCCTGACTCCGGCCAGCTGTTGCTATGGCCTGCCCTCGCCCTGGCTCTGGCCTGCCCTTGACTCCAGCCTGCTCTCGCTCTTCTTCTGGCCTGCCTTCGCCTTGGCTCCGGCCTGCTCTCGCTCTGGCCTGCCCTCCTTGGCTCTGGCCTGCTCTCGCTCTGGCCTGCCCTCGCCCTGTCTCCGGCCTGCTCTCTCTCTGGCCTGCCATCGCCCTGGCTCTGGCCTGCTCTTGCTCTGGCCTCACCCTGTCTCCGGCCTGCTCTCGTCCTGGTTCCGAGCTGCCCTTGCCTTGGCTCCGGCCTTTTCTCGCCAGATCTGGCCTGTCCTTGCCTTGGCTCTGGCCTACTCTCGCTCTGGCCTGCCCTTGCCCTGGCTCCGGCCTGCTCTCGCTCTGGCTTCCCTCGCCTTGGATCCGGCCTGCTCTTGCTCTGTCTGGCCAGCCCTCGACCCTGGCTCCATCCGGCCTGCTCTGCTGGATCTGGCTCTGACCTGCCCTCGCCTTGGCTCCGGACTGCCCTTGCTCTGGCTCCGGCCTGCCCTTGCTCTGGCTAGCCCTCGCCTTGGCTCCGGCCTGCTCTTGCTCTGGCTCTGGCCTGCCCTCGCCCTGATTCCGGCCTGCTCTTGCTCTGGCATGCTCTTGCTCTGGCCTGCCCGAGGGTCTTAACTCCAGCCTGCTCTCGCTCTTGTTATGGCCTGCCTTCGCCTTGGCTCTGGCCTGCTCCGGCTCTGGCGTAGGCCTGCTGTCGCTCTGGCGTAGGCCTGCTGTCGCTCTGGCTCTGTCTGGCCTGCCCTTGGCTCCGGACTTCTCTTGCTCTGGCTCTGGCCTGCCCTCGCCCTGGCTCCGGCCTGCGCTTGTTCTGGCCTGCTCTTGCTCTGGCCTCGCCCTGTGTCCGGCCTGCTCTCGCCCTGGCTCTGGCCTGCCCTCACACTCCGGCCTGCTCTCTCTCTGGCTCTGGCCTGCCCTCGACCCTGGCTCTGGCCTACTCTCTATCTGGCTCTGGCCTCGCCCTGGCTCCGGCCTGCCCACCTCCTGGTTCCGGCCTTCTCTCGCTCTGGCCTGCCCTTGCCTTGGCTCTGGCCTACTCTCGCTCTGGCCTGCCCTCGCCCTAGCTCCGGCCTGCTCTCGCTCTGGCTCTGGCCTGCTCTCTTGCCTTGGCTCCGGCCTGCTCTCGCCACTCTAGCCTGCCCTCGCCCTGGTTCCGTCCTGCTCTGGATCTGGCACCTGCCAGCCCTTGCTCTGGCTCCGGCCTGCTCTCGCCCTGGCTATCCGGCCTGCTCTTGCTCTTTTCAGTCTGCTGCTGGACAGCAAGCAGCAGCAGGTAAGGTAACTCCTGCTAAGGGCGGCCGGCCACCGCGACAAATCAGTAAAGCGGTGTTTAAATTTGGCGCCAATACTGCTGATTGGTCGTCTGGCCTACCCTCGCCCTGGCTCCGGCTGCTCTCGCCCTGGCTCCGGCTGCTCTTACTCTGGCCTGCCCTCGTCTTGACTCCGGCCTGCTCTCGCTCTGGTTCTGGCCAGCCCTCGCCCTGATTCCGGCCTGCTCTTGCTCTGGCATGCTCTTGCTCTGGCCTGCCCGAGGGTCTTAACTCCAGCCTGCTCTCGCTCTTGTTATGGCCTGCCTTCGCCTTGGCTCCGGCCTGCTCCGGCTCTGGCGTAGGCCTGCTGTCGCTCTGGCGTAGGCCTGCTGTCGCTCTGGCTCTGTCTGGCCTGCCCTTGGCTCCGGACTTCTCTTGCTCTGGCTCTGGCCTGCCCTCGCCCTGGCTCCGGCCTGCGCTTGTTCTGGCCTGCTCTTGCTCTGGCCTCGCCCTGTGTCCGGCCTGCTCTCGCCCTGGCTCTGGCCTGCCCTCACACTCCGGCCTGCTCTCTCTCTGGCTCTGGCCTGCCCTCGACCCTGGCCTACTCTCTATCTGGCTCTGGCCTCGCCCTGTCTCCGGCCTGCCCACCTCCTGGTTCCGGCCTTCTCTCGCTCTGGCCTGCCCTTGCCTTGGCTCTGGCCTACTCTCGCTCTGGCCTGCCCTCGCCCTAGCTCCGGCCTGCTCTCGCTCTGGCTCTGGCCTGCTCTCTTGCCTTGGCTCCGGCCTGCTCTCGCCACTCTAGCCTGCCCTCGCCCTGGTTCCGTCCTGCTCTGGATCTGGCACCTGCCAGCCCTTGCTCTGGCTCCGGCCTGCTCTCGCCCTGGCTATCCGGCCTGCTCTTGCTCTTTTCAGTCTGCTGCTGGACAGCAAGCAGCAGCAGGTAAGGTAACTCCTGCTAAGGGCGGCCGGCCACCGCGACAAATCAGTAAAGCGGTGTTTAAATTTGGCGCCAATACTGCTGATTGGTCGTCTGGCCTACCCTCGCCCTGGCTCCGGCTGCTCTCGCCCTGGCTCCGGCTGCTCTTACTCTGGCCTGCCCTCGTCTTGACTCCGGCCTGCTCTCGCTCTGGTTCTGGCCAGCCCTCGCTCTGGCTCAAGCCTGCTACATCTGGCTCCGGCCTGCGCTTTCCTTGGCTCCAGACTGCTCTCGCTCTGGCCGGCTCCCGCTCTGGCTCTGGCCTGCCCTCGCCTTGGGTCCGGCCTGCTCTCGCTCTGTCTCCAGCCTGCCCTCTGGCTCCGACCAGCTCTCGCTCTGGCCGGCGCTTGCCTTGGCTCCGGCCTGCTCTCGCTCTGGCCTGCCCTCGCCATGGATCCGGCCCTGCTCTCGCCTTGGCGCCGGCCTACTCTCGCTTTAGCTTCGGACTGCCCTTGCCCTGGCTCTGGCCTGCCATCGCTCTGGCTCCGGCCTGCCCTCGTGCCCTTGCTCTGGCTCCGGTCAGCCCTGGCCCTGGCTCCGGCCTGCTCTTGCTCTGGCCTGCCCTCGCCCTGCTACCTGCTCTCTCTCTGGCTCTGGTCGCCCTCGCCCTGCTACCTGCTCTCTCTCTGGCTCTGGTCGCCCTCGCCCAGGCTCCAGCCTACTCTCGCTCTGGACTGCTCTCTCGCTCTGGCCTCGCCCTGCTCTCTCGCTCTGGCCTCACCCTGTCTCCGGCCAGCTCTCGCTCTGGCGTGCCTTCGCCATGGCTCCGGCCTGCCCTCGCCTTGGCTCCGGCCTGCTCTCGCCCTGGCTCTGGCCTGCCCTCGCCTTGGCTCCAGTCTGCTCTAGCCTTGTCTCCGACCTGCTTTCGCTCTGTCTCCGGCCTGCCCTCGCCCTGGCTCCGGCCTGCCCTTGCTCTGGCTCTGGCCTGCCCTCGTCTTGACTCCAGCCTGCTCTCGCTCTGGTTCTGGCCTGCCTTCGCCGTGGCTCCGGCCTGCTCTCGCTCTGGCTCAGGCCTACTCTCTCTCTGGCTCTGGGCTGCCCTTACCTTGGCTCCGGACTTCTCTCGCTCTGGCCTGCTCTTGTTCTGGCACTGGCCTGCTATCGTTCTGGCTCCGGCACGCCCTGCCCTGGCTCTGGCCTTGCCTCCCCTGCTCTTGCTCTGGCTCTGGCCTGCCCTCGCCATGCTCTCTCGCTCTGGCCTCACCCTGTCTCCGGCCAGCTCTCGCTCTGGCGTGCCTTCGCCATGGCTCCGGCCTGCCCTTGCCTTGGCTCCGGCCTGCTCTCGCCCTGGCTCTGGCCTGCCCTCGCCTTGGCTCCAGTCTGCTCTAGCCTTGTCTCCGACCTGCTCTCGCTCTGTCTCCGGCCTGCCCTTGCTCTGGCCTGCCCTCGTCTTGACTCCAGCCTGCTCTCGCTCTGGTTCTGGCCTGCCTTCGCCTTGGCTCCGGCCTGCTCTCTCTCTGGCCTGCCCTTACCTTGGCTCCGGACTTCTCTCGCTCTGGCCTGCTCTTGTTCTGGCACTGGCCTGTTATCGTTCTGGCTCCGGCCCGCCCTGCCCTTGCTCTGGCTCTGGCCTGCCCTCGCCCTGGCTCCGGTCTGATCTCGCTCTGGCTCCGGACTGCTCTCGCTCTGGCCTGCTTTCGCTATGGACTGCCCTCGCCTTGGCTCTGGCCTGCTCTCTCCCTGGCTCCGGCCTGTTTTCGCTATGGCTTCAGCCTGTCCTCGCCCTGGCTCCGGCCTGCCCTCGCCTTGGCTCCGGTCTACTCTCGCTCTGACTCTGGCCTGCTTTCGCTCTGGCTCTGGACTGCCCTCGCCTTGGCTCTGGCCTGCTCTCTCCCTAGCTCCGGTCTGCCCACGCCTTGGCTCCGGTCTACTCTCGCTCTGGCCTGCTCTTGGCTCCGGCCTGCTCTCGCTCTCACTCTGGTCTGCCCTCGCCCTGGCCTGCTCTCGCACTGGCTCTGGCCTGTTCTCGCACTGGCTCCGGCCTGCACTCGTCCTGGCTCCGGTATGCTCTGGCTCTGGCCAGCCCTCATCTTGGCTCCGGCCGACACCTCCTCTTGCCCCGGCCTGCCTTCGCCTTGGCTCCTGCCTGCTCTCGCTCTGGCCTGCTCTCACTCTGGCTCTGGCCTGCCTTCGCCTGGGCTCCGGACTGCTCTTGCTCTGGCCTGCTCTCGCTCTGGCTTGGGCCTGTCCTTGCCTTGGCTCCAGCTTGCTCTCGCTCTGGCCTGCTCTAGCTCTGGCCTACCCTGGCTCTCTGCCTCTGGCCTGTCCTTGCCTTAGCTCCGGCCTGCTCTCGCTCTAGCTAAGTACTGCCCTCACCCTGGCTCCGCTATGCCATAGCTCGGGCTCGGGCCTGCCCTCGCCTTGGCTCCGTCCTGCTCTCGCCATGGCTCTGGCCTACTCTCTTTCTGGCTCTGGCCTGCAGTCGCCCTGGCTCCGGCATACTCTCGCTATGGCCTGTTCTTGCTCAGGCCTCGCCTTGGCCGTCCGGCCTGCTCTCGCTCTCACTCTGGTCTGCCCTCACCCTGGCCGCCTGCTCTGGCTCTTGCTCGGGCCTGCTCTCGCGCTGGCTCTGGCCTGCTCTCGTCCTGGCTACGAACTGCTCTCGCTCTGGCTCCGGACTGCCCTCGCCTTGGCTCCATCCGGCATGCTCTCGCCCTGGCTCCAGCCTGCTCTCGCTCTGGCTTAGGCCTTCCCTCGCCCTAGCTCCGGCCTGCCCTTGCTCTGGCTTTGGCCAGCCCTCGCCTTGGATACGGCCAGCACCTGCTCTGGCCTGCCTTCGCCTTGGCTTCGGACTGCTCTCGCTCAGGACTGCTCTCGCTCTTGGTTGTCCTTGTCTTGGCTCCGGCCTGCTCTTGCTCGGGCCTACCCTGGCTCTGCCTCCGGCCAGCCCTCGCCTTGGCTGCGGCCAGCTCCGGCTCTGGCCTGCCCTCGCCCTGGCTCCGGCTTGCTCTCGCTCTGGCTCCGGCCTGCCCTTTCCCTGGCTCCGGCCTGCCCTCGCTCTGGCTCCGGCCTGCTCTCGCTCTGGCCTGCCCTCGCCCTGTCTCCGGCCTGTTCTTGCTCTGGCCTGCCCTCGCCCTGGCTTCGGCATTCTCTCGCTCTGGTTTCGGCCTGTCCTCGCCTTGGATCTGTCCGGCCTGCCTTTGCCATGGCTACGGCCTGCTATCGCTCTGGCTCCAGCCTGCCTTTGCCTTGGCTCCGGCCTGCTCTCGCTCAGGCTCTGGCCTGCTCTCGCTGTGGCTCTGGCCTGCCTTCGACTTGGCCAGAGCGAGATTTGGCCAGAGCCAAGGCAAGGGCAGGCCAGAGCCAGAGAGAAAGAAGGCCGGAGCCAAGGCAAGGGCAGCCGGAACCAGGGTGAGAGCAGGCCAGAACCAGGGCGAGAGCAGGCCGGAGTCAAGGCGAGAGCAGGGCGAGGGCAGGCCAGAGCCAGAGTCAGATCAGACCGGAGACAAGGCGAGGGCAGGCCAGAGCCAGAGCGAGGGCAGGCCAGTGCCAGAGCGAGAGCAGGCCAGACGGAGCCAAGCAAGGGCAGGCCAGAGCCAAAGCGAGAGCAGTCCGGAGCCAAGGCGAGGGCAGGCCAGAGCCAGAGCGGGAGCAAGCCGGAGCAAAGTCAGGGGCAGGCCAGAGCCAGAGCGAGAGCAGGCCAGAGGCAGAGCGAGAGCAGGCCAGAGGCAGAGCGAGAGCAGGCCGGAGCCAGGGCAAGGGCAGGCCGGAGCCAGAGCGAGAGTTGGCCAGAGCCAAAGGCAAGGGCACGCCGGAACCAGGGCAAGAGCAGGCCAGAGCCAGGGCAAGAGCAGGCCAGAGCCAGGGCGAGAGCAGGCCGCAGCCAGGGCGAGAGCAGGCCAGAGCCAGGGCAAGGGCTGGCCCGAGCCAGAGTCAGAGCAGGCCGGAGTCAAGGCGCAAGCCAGAGCCAGAGAGAGCTTGGGCAGGCTAGAGCCAGAGCGATAGCAAGCCGGAGCGAAGGCGAGAACATTCCGGAGCCAGGGCGAGGGCAGGCCAGAGCCAGAGCGAGAGCAGGCCGGAGCCAAAGTGAGGGCACGCCAGAGCGAGAGCAGGCCAGAGCGAGAGCAGGCCGGAGCCAGGGCGAGGGCAGGCCAGAGCCAGAGCGAGAGCAGGCCGGAGCCAAAGTGAGGGCACGCCAGAGCGAGAGCAGGCCAGAGCGAGAGAAGGCCGGAGCCAGGGCGAGGGCAGGCCAGAGCCAGAGCGAGATCTCGTAGGCCAGACCCAAGGCAAGGGCAGGCGAGAGCCAGAGCGAGAGAAGGCCCAAGCCAAGGCAAGGGCAGGCCGGAACCAGGGCTAGAGGAGGCCGGAGACAGGGCGAGGCCAGAGAGAGAGCAGGCCAGAGCGAGAGCAGGCCGGAGACAGGGCAAGGGCAGGCCAGAGCCAGAGAGAGAGCAGGCCAGAGCCAGTGCGACGGCAGGCCAGAGCCAGAGCGAGAGCATGCCGGAGCCAGGCCAAGAGCAGGCCGGAGCCAAGGCGAGGGCAGGACAGAGCCAGAGCGAGAGCAGGCCAGAGCCAAGGCAAGGGCAGGCCAGAGCCAAGGCAAGGGCAGGCCAGAGCCAGAGAGACAGCAGGTCGGAGCTATGGCGAGAGCAGGCAAGAGCCAATGCGAGGGCTGGCCGGAGCCAGAGCAAGGGCAGGCCGGAGTCAAGGCGAGGGCAGGCAGGAGCCAGAGCGAGGGCAGGCAGGAGCCAGAGCGAGAGTAGGCTGGAGCCAAGGCGAGAGCAGGCCGGCCAAGGTGAGGGTAGGCCAGAGCCAGGGCGAGGGCAGGTCAGAGTCAGAGCGAGAGCAGGCCGGAGCTAAGTCAAGGGCAGGCCAGAGCCAGAGAGATAGCAGGCCGGAGCCAAGGCATGGGCAGGCCAGAGCCAGAGAGAGAGCAGGCCGGAGCCAGGGCGAGGGCAGGCTAGAGCCAGAGCCAGAGAAGGTCGGAGGCAGGGCGAGGGCAGGCCGGAGCCAATGCGAGAGCTGGCCGGAGCCAGAGCAAGGGCAGGCCGGAGTCAGGGCGAGGGCAGGCCGGAGTCAGGGCGAGGGCAGGCCGTAGCCAGAGCGAGAGCAGGCCGGAGGCAAGGCGAGAGCAGGCCGGAGTCAAGGCGAGGGTAGGCCACAGCCAAGGCAAGGGGGCAGGCCGGAGCGAGAGTAGGCCGGAGCCAGAGCGAGGGCAGGCCAGAGCCAGAGCTAGAGCAGGAAGAGCCAAGTTGAGGTCAGACCAGATATAGAGCAGGCATGAGCCACAGCAAGGGCAGGCCGGAACCAGAGAGAGAGCAGGCCGGAGCCAAGGAGAATGCAGGCCGGAACCAGGGCAAGAACAGGTAGGAGCCAAGGCGAGGGCAGGCCGGAGCCAGAGAGATAGGCCGGAGCCAAGGGGAGAGCAGGCCGGACGGAGCCAAGGCGAGAGTAGGCCGGACCCAGGGCGAGAGCAGGACAGAGCGAGAGCAGGCCGGAGCCAGGACGAGGGCAGGCCGAAGCCAGTGCGAGAGCAGGCCGGAGCCAAGGAGAGGACAGGCCAGAGCCAGAGGGAGAGCAAGCAAGAGACAGGGCGAGAGCAGGCCGGAGCCAAGGCAAGGGAAGGCCAGAGCAAGAGTAGGCTGGAGCCAGGGCGAGAGGAGGCCGGAGCCATGACGAGGGCAGGCCAGAGGCAGAGCGACGGCAGGCCGGAGCCAGGGCGAGGGCAGGCCAGAGCCAGAGCCAGAGCAGGACGGAGCCAGGGCGAGGGCAGGCTGGAGCCAGAGCGATAGCACACTGGAGCCAAGGCGAGGGCAGGCCAGAGCGAGGGCAGGCCGGAGCCAGAGCAAGAGCAGGCCGGAGTCAAGTTGAGGGCAGGCCAGATAGAGAGCAGGCATGAGCCAAGGTAAGGGCAGGCTGGAACCAGAGCGAGAGCAGGCCGGTAAGGCTCTAGGTCGTATCAGGGCGAGAACGGGCAGGAGCCAAGGCGAGGGCAGGCAGGAGCCAGAGAGATAGCAGGCCAGAGTCAGAGCGAGAGCAGGCCGGAGCCAGGACGAGGGCAGGCCGGAGCCAGTGCGAGAGCAGGCCGGAGACAAGGAAAGAACAGGCAAGAGCCAGAGCAAGCAAGAGCAAGGGCGAGAAGCAGGCCGGATCCAGGATGAGGGCAGGCCAGAGTTAGAGCAAGAGCAGGCGGAGACAGGGCGAGAGCAGGCCAAAGCCAAGGTGAAGGCTGACTGGAGCCAGAGCAAGGGCAGGCCGGAGCCAGGGCGAGGGCAGGCCGGAGCCAAGGCGAGGGCAGGCCAGAGCCAAAGCAAGAGCAGGCCGGAGCCAAGGCGAGAGCAGGCTGGAGCCAAGGCGAGAGCAGGCCGGCCAAGGTGAGGGTAGGCCAGAGTCAGGGCGAGGGCAGGTCAGAGTCAGAGCGAGAGCAGGCTGGAGCTAAGTCAAGGGCAGGCCAGAGGCAGAGCGACGGCAGGCCGGAGCCAGGGCGAGGGCAGGCCAGAGCCAGAGCCAGAGCAGGCGGGAGCCAGGGCGAGGGCAGGCTGGAGCCAGAGCGATAGCACACTGGAGCCAAGGCGAGGGCAGGCCAGAGCGAGGGCAGGCCGGAGCCAGAGCAAGAGCAGGCCGGAGTCAAGTTGAGGGCAGGCCAGATAGAGAGCAGGCATGAGCCAAGGTAAGGGCAGGCTGGAACCAGAGCGAGAGCAGGCCGGTAAGGCTCTAGGTCGTATCCAGGGCGAGAACAGGCAGGAGCCAAGGCGAGGGCAGGCAGGAGCCAGAGAGATAGCAGGCCAGAGCCAGAGCGAGAGTAGGCCGGAGCCAGGACGAGGGCCGGCCGGAGCCAGTGCGAGAGCAGGCCGGAGACAAGGAAAGAACAGGCAAGAGCCAGACAGAGCAAGCAAGAGCAAGGGCGAGGAGCAGGCCGGATCCAGGATGAGGGCAGGCCAGAGCTAGAGCAAGAGCAGGGCGAGAGCGGGCCAAAGCCAAGGTGAAGGCTGACTGGAGCCAGAGCAAGGGCAGGCCGGAGCCAGGGCGAGGGCAGGCCGGAGCCAAGGCGAGGGCAGGCCGGAGCCAAAGCAAGAGCAGGCTGGAGCCAAGGCGAGAGCAGGCCGGAGCCAAGGCGAGAGCAGGCCGGAGCCAAGGCGAGGGCAGGTCAGAGCCAGAGCGAGAGCAGGTCAGAGCCAGAGCGAGAGCAGGCCGGAGCCAGGGAGAGAGCAGGCCGGAGCCAGGGAGAGAGCAGGCCGGAGCCAGGGAGAGAGCAGGCCAGAGCCAGGGCGAGGGCAGGCCAGAGCCAGATCCAAAGCAGGCCGGAGCCAGGGCGAGGGCAGGCCAGAGTCAGAGCGGGAGCAGGCCGGAGCCAAGGCGAGGGCACGCCAGAGCGAGAGCAGGCCAGAGCCAGAACGAGAGCAGACCAGAGCCAGGTCGAGGGCAGGCCAGAGCGAGAGTGGGCCAGAGCCAAGGCAAGGGCTGGCCAGAGCCAGAGCGAGAGAAGGCCGGACGGAGTCAAGGCAAGGGCAGGCCGGAACCAGGGCGAAAACAGGCCGGAGCCAGGGCGAGGCCAGAGCCAGAGCAGGCCAGAGCCAAGGCAAGGGCAGGCGAGAGCGAGAGCAGGCTGGAGCCAGGGCGAGAGGAGGCCAGAGCCATGGCGAGGGCAGGCCAGAGGCAGAGCGACGGCAGGCCGGAGCCAGGGCGAGGGCAGGCCAGAGCCAGAGCGAGAGCAGGCCGGAGCCAGTGCAAGAGCAGGCCGGAGCCAGGGCAAGAGCAGGCCGGAGCCAGGGCAAGAGCAGGCCGGAGCCAAGGCGAGGGAAGGCCAGAGCGAGAGCAGGCCAGAGCCAGAGCGAGAGCAGTCCGGAGCCAAGGCAAGGAAGGGCAGGCCAGAGCCAGAGCGAGGGAAGGCCAGAGCCAGAGCGAGAGCAGTTCAGAGCCAGGGAGAGAGCAGGACGTAGCCAAGGCGAGGGCAGGCCAGAGCCCGAGCTCTGGCATAGTGGAGCCAGGGCGAGGGCAGGACGGAGCTAGAGCGAGAGCAGGCTGGAGCCAAGGCGAGAGCAGGCCGCAGCCAAGGCGAGGGCAGGCCAGAGGCAGAGCCAGGGTAGGCCAGAGCAAGAGCAGGCCAGAGCGAGAGCAGGCCGGAGCCCAGGCAAGGGCAGACCAGAGCCAAAGTGAGAGCAGGCCAGAGAGAGAGCAGCCCGGAGCCAAGGCGAAGAAGGCAGGCTAGAGCCAGAGAAAGAGCAGGCCAGAGCCAGAGCGAGAGCAGGCCGGAGCAAAGGCAGGCCAGAGCCAGAGCGAGAGCAGGCCGGAGCCAAGACGAGGGCAGGCCAGAGCGAGAGCAGGCCGGAGCCAAAGCGAGGGCAGGCCAGAGCGAGAGCAGGTCGGAGGAAAGCGAGGACAGGCCAGAGCCAGAGCGAGTGCAGGCCGGAACCAAGTCGAGGGCAGGCCAGAGCCAGAGCAAAAGCAGGCCAGAGCCAGAGCGAGAGCAGTCCGGAGCCAAGGAAAGGGCAGGCCACAGCCAGAGGTAGAGCAGGCTTGAGCCAGAGCGAGGGCAGGCCGGAGCCAAGGCGAAGGCAGGCCAGAACCAGAGCGAGAGCAGGCCGGAGTCAAGACGAGGGCAGGCCAGAGCAAGAGCAGTCCGGAGCCAGGGCAAGGGCAGGCCAGAGCCAAAGCAAGAGCAGGCCGGAGCCAGGACGAGGGCAGGCTGGAGCCAGAGCAAGAGCAGGCCGGAGCCAAGGCGAGAGTAGGCCGGAGCCAAGGCGAGGGCAGGCCAGAGCCAGAGCTGAGCAGGCCGGAGCCATGGCGAGGGCAGGCCACAGACAGATCCAGAGCAGGCCGGAGCCAGGGCGAGGGCAGGCCAGAGTCAGAGCGAGAGCAGGCCGGAGCCAAAGCGAGGGCACGCCAGAGCGAGAGCAGGCCAGAGAGAGAGCAGGCCAGAGCGAGAGCAGGCCGGAGCCAGGGCGAGGGCAGGCCAGAGCGAGAGTAGGCCTGAGCCAAGGCAAGGGCAGGCCAGAGCCAGAGCGAGAGAAGGCCAGAGCCAAGGCAAGGGCAGGCCGGAACCAGGGCGAGAGGAGGCTGGAGACAGGGCGAGGCCAGAGAGAGAGCAGGCAAGAGCCAGAGCGAGAGTAGGCCGAAGCCAGGGCTAGGGCAGGCCAGAGCCAGAGCGAGAGCAGGCCGGAGCCAGGGCAAGACAGAGCCAGAACGAGAGCATGCCAGAGCCAAGGCAAGGGCAGGCCAGAGCCAGAGAGAGAGCAGGTCGGGGCCAGGGCGAGAGCAGGCCGGAGCCAATGCGAGGGCTGGCCGGAGCCAGAGCAAGGGCAGGCCGGAGTCAGGGCGAGGGCAGGCCGGAGTCAGGGCGAGGGCAGGCAGGAGCCAGAGCGAGAGCAGGCCGGAGCCAAGGCGAGAGCAGGCCGGAGCCAAGGCGAGGGTAGGCCAGAGCCAGGGCAAGGGCAGGTCAGAGTCAGAGCGAGAGCAGGCCGGAGCTAAGGCAAGGGCAGGCCAGAGCCAGATAGAGCAGGCCGGAGCCAAGGCATGGGCAGGCCAGAGCCAGAGAGAGCAGGCCGGAGCCAGGGCGAGGGCAGGCCAGAGCCAGAGCGAGAGCAGGTCGGAGGCAGGGCGAGAGCAGGCCGGAGCCAATGCGAGGGCTGGCCGGAGCCAGAGCAAGGGCAAGCCGGACTCAGAGAGAGGGCAGGCAGTAGCCAGAGCGAGAGCAGGCCAGAGCCAAGGCGAGAGCAGGCCGGAGTCAAGGCAAGGGTAGGCCAGAGCCAAGGCAAGGGCAGGCCGGAGCCAGAGATAGAGAAGGCCAGAGCCAAGCAAGGGCAGGCCGGAACCAGGGCGAGCGCAGGCAGGAGAAAGGGCGGGGCCAGAGCCAGAGTGAGAGTAGGCCAGAGCCAGGGCAAGGGCAGGCCAGAGCCAGAGAGAGAGCAGGCTGGAGCCAGGGCGAGGGCAGGCCAGAGCCAGAGGGAGAGCAGTTCAGAGCCAGAGCGAGAGCAGGCCGGATCCAAGGCGACGGCAGGCCGAAACCAGAGCGAGAGAATGCCGGAGCCAGGGCGAGAGCAGGCCGGAGCCAGAGCGAGGGCAGGCCGGAGCCAGAGCGAGAGCAGGCCGGAGCCAGAGCGAGGGCAGCCCGGAGCCAGAGTGAGAGCAGGCCGGAGCCAGGGCGAGGGCAGGCCAGAGCTAGACCGAGAACAGGCCGGAGCCAGGGCGAGGGCAGGCCGGAGCCAGAGCGAGGGCATGCCGGAGCCAGATACAGGGCAGGCCGGAGCCAGGGCGAGGGCAGAGCGGAGCTAGGGCGAGAGCAGGCCGGAGCCAAGGCGAGCGAGGGCAGGCCGGAGCCAGAGCAGGAGCAGGCCGGAGCCAAGACGAGGGCTGGCCAGAGCCAGAGCAAGGGCAGGCCGAAGCCAGAGCAAGGGCAGGCCGAAGCCAGGGAGAGGGCAGGCCGAAGCCAGAGCGAGAACAGGCCGTAGCCAGGGCGAGAGGAGGCCGGAGCAAAGGCGAGGGCAGATCAAAGTCAGAGCCAGAGCAGGCCGGAGCCAAGGAGAGGGCAGGCCAGAGAGAGAGAAGGCCAGAGCGAGAGCAGGCCGGAACCAGTGCGAGGGCAGGCCAGAGCCAGAGAGAGAGTAGGCCAGAGACAAGACTAGGGCAGGCGCGAGCTAGAGCGAGAGCAGGCCGGAGCCAAGGAGAGGGCAGGCCAGAGCCAGAGCGAGAGCAGGCCGGAGCCGAGGCAAGAGGAGGCCAGAACCAGAGCGAGAGCAGGCCAGAGCGAGAGCAGGCCGGAGCCAGAGCGAGAGCAGGCAGGAGCCAGGGAGAGGGCAGACCGGTCCCAAGGCGAGAGCAGGAAAGAACCAGGGAGAGAGCAGGCCGGAGCCGAGTCGAGGGCAGGCCGGAGCAAGAGCGAGAGAAGGCCGGAGCCAAGGCGAGGGTAGGCAAGAGCCAGAGCGAGAGCAGGCCGGAGCCAAGGCGAGGGCAGGCAAGAGCCAGAGTGAGAGCACGCCGGAACCAGGGCGAGTTCAGGCCAGAGCCAGAGCGAGAGCACGCCGGAACCAGGGCGAGGGCAGGCCAGAGCGAGAGCAGGCCGGAGCCAGGGCGAGGGCAGGCCAGAGCCAGAGCGAGGGCAGGCCGGAGCCAGAGCGAGAGCAGGCCAGAGCCAGAGCGAGAGCAGGCCAGAGCCAGAGCGAGAGCAGGCCAGAGCCAGAGCGAGAGCAGGCCAGAGCCAGAGCAAGAGCAGGCCAGAGCGAGAGCAGGCCGGAGCCAGGGCGAGGGCAGGCCAGAGCGAGAGTAGGCCAGAGCCAAGGCAAGGGCAGGCCAGAGCCAGAGCGAGAGAAGGCCAGAGCCAAGGCAAGGGCAGGCCGGAACCAGGGCGAGAGGAGGCCGGAGACAGGGCGAGGCCAGAGAGAGAGCAGGCAAGAGCCAGAGCGAGAGTAGGCCGAAGCCAGAGCTAGGGCAGGCCAGAGCCAGAGCGAGAGCAGGCCGGAGCCAGGGCAAGACAGAGCCAGAGCGAGAGCAAGCCAGAGCCAAGGCAAGGGCAGGCCAGAGCCAGAGAGAGAGCAGGTCGGAGCCAGGGCGAGAGCAGGCCGGAGCCAATGCGAGGGCTGGCCGGAGCCAGAGCAAGGGCGAGAGCAGGCCGGCCAAGGTGAGGGTAGGCCAGAGCCAGGGCGAGGGCAGGTCAGAGTCAGAGCGAGAGCAGGCCGGAGCTAAGTCAAGGGCAGGCCAGAGGCAGAGCGACGGCAGGCCGGAGCCAGGGCGAGGGCAGGCCAGAGTCAGAGCCAGAGCAGGCCGGAGCCAGGGCGAGGGCAGGCTGGAGCCAGAGCGATAGCACACTGGAGCCAAGGCGAGGGCAGGCCAGAGCGAGGGCAGGCCGGAGCCAGAGCAAGAGCAGGCCGGAGTCAAGTTGAGGGCAGGCCAGATAGAGAGCAGGCATGAGCCAAGGTAAGGGCAGGCTGGAACCAGAGCGAGAGCAGGCCGGTAAGGCACTAGGTCGTATCCAGGGCGAGAACAGGCAGGAGCCAAGGCGAGGGCAGGCAGGAGCCAGAGAGATAGCAGGCCAGAGCCAGAGCGAGAGCAGGCCGGAGCCAGGACGAGGGCCGGCCGGAGCCAGTGCGAGAGCAGGCCGGAGACAAGGAAAGAACAGGCAAGAGCCAGACAGAGCAAGCAAGAGCAAGGGCGAGGAGCAGGCCGGATCCAGGATGAGGGCAGGCCAGAGCTAGAGCAAGAGCAGGGCGAGAGCGGGCCAAAGCCAAGGTGAAGGCTGACTGGAGCCAGAGCAAGGGCAGGCCGGAGCCACGGCGAGGGCAGGCCGGAGCCAAGGCGAGGGCAGGCCGGAGCCAAAGCAAGAGCAGGCCGGAGCCAAGGCGAGAACAGGCCGGAGCCAAGGCGAGAGCAGGCCGGAGCCAAGGCGAGGGCAGGTCAGAGCCAGAGCGAGAGCAGGTCAGAGCCAGAGCGAGAGCAGGCCGGAGCCAGGGAGAGAGCAGGCCGGAGCCAGGGCGAGGGCAGGCCAGAGCCAGATCCAAGGCAGGCCGGAGCCAGGGCGAGGGCAGGCCAGAGTCAGAGCGGGAGCAGGCCGGAGCCAAGGCGAGGGCACGCCAGAGCGAGAGCAGGCCAGAGCCAGAACGAGAGCAGACCAGAGCCAGGTCGAGGGCAGGCCAGAGCGAGAGTGGGCCAGAGCCAAGGCAAGGGCTGGCCAGAGCCAGAGCGAGAGAAGGCCGGACGGAGTCAAGGCAAGGGCAGGCCGGAACCAGGGCGAAAACAGGCCGGAGCCAGGGCGAGGCCAGAGCCAGAGCAGGCCAGAGCCAAGGCAAGGGCAGGCGAGAGCGAGAGCAGGCTGGAGCCAGGGCGAGAGGAGGCCAGAGCCATGGCGAGGGCAGGCCAGAGGCAGAGCGACGGCAGGCCGGAGCCAGGGCGAGGGCAGGCCAGAGCCAGAGCGAGAGCAGGCCGGAGCCAGTGCAAGAGCAGGCCGGAGCCAGGGCAAGAGCAGGCCGGAGCCAGGGCAAGAGCAGGCCGGAGCCAAGGCGAGGGAAGGCCAGAGCGAGAGCAGGCCAGAGCCAGAGCGAGAGCAGTCCGGAGCCAAGGCAAGGAAGGGTAGGCCAGAGCCAGAGCGAGGGAAGGCCAGAGCCAGAGCGAGAGCAGTTCAGAGCCAGGGAGAGAGCAGGACGTAGCCAAGGCGAGGGCAGGCCAGAGCCCGAGCTCTGGCATAGTGGAGCCAGGGCGAGGGCAGGACGGAGCTAGAGCGAGAGCAGGCTGGAGCCAAGGCGAGAGCAGGCCGCAGCCAAGGCGAGGGCAGGCCAGAGGTAGAGCCAGGGTAGGCCAGAGCAAGAGCAGGCCAGAGCGAGAGCAGGCCGGAGCCCAGGCAAGGGCAGACCAGAGCCAAAGTGAGAGCAGGCCAGAGCCAGAGAGAGAGCAGCCCGGAGCCAAGGCGAAGAAGGCAGGCTAGAGCCAGAGAAAGAGCAGGCCAGAGCCAGAGCGAGAGCAGGCCGGAGCAAAGGCAGGCCAGAGCCAGAGCGAGAGCAGGCCGGAGCCAAGACGAGGGCAGGCCAGAGCGAGAGCAGGCCGGAGCCAAAGCGAGGGCAGGCCAGAGCGAGAGCAGGTCGGAGGAAAGCGAGGACAGGCCAGAGCCAGAGCGAGTGCAGGCCGGAACCAAGTCGAGGGCAGGCCAGAGCCAGAGCAAAAGCAGGCCAGAGCCAGAGCGAGAGCAGTCCGGAGCCAAGGAAAGGGCAGGCCACAGCCAGAGGTAGAGCAGGCTTGAGCCAGTGCGAGGGCAGGCCGGAGCCAAGGCGAAGGCAGGCCAGAACCAGAGCGAGAGCAGGCCGGAGTCAAGACGAGGGCAGGCCAGAGCAAGAGCAGTCCGGAGCCAGGGCGAGGGCAGGCCAGAGCCAAAGCAAGAGCAGGCCGGAGCCAGGACGAGGGCAGGCTGGAGCCAGAGCAAGAGCAGGCCGGAGCCAAGGCGAGAGTAGGCCGGAGCCAAGGCGAGGGCAGGCCAGAGCCAAGGTGAGGGCAGGCCAGAGCCAGAGCTGAGCAGGCCGGAGCCATGGCGAGGGCAGGCCACAGACAGATCCAGAGCAGGCCGGAGCCAGGGCGAGGGCAGGCCAGAGTCAGAGCGAGAGCAGGCCGGAGCCAAAGCGAGGGCACGCCAGAGCGAGAGCAGGCCAGAGAGAGAGCAGGCCAGAGCGAGAGCAGGCCGGAGCCAGGGCGAGGGCAGGCCAGAGCGAGAGTAGGCCAGAGCCAAGGCAAGGGCAGGCCAGAGCCAGAGCGAGAGAAGGCCAGAGCCAAGGCAAGGGCAGGCCGGAACCAGGGCGAGAGGAGGCCGGAGACAGGGCGAGGCCAGAGAGAGAGCAGGCAAGAGCCAGAGCGAGAGTAGGCCGAAGCCAGGGCTAGGGCAGGCCAGAGCCAGAGCGAGAGCAGGCCGGAGCCAGGGCAAGACAGAGCCAGAGCGAGAGCAAGCCAGAGCCAAGGCAAGGGCAGGCCAGAGCCAGAGAGAGAGCAGGTCGGAGCCAGGGCGAGAGCAGGCCGGAGCCAATGCGAGGGCTGGCCGGAGCCAGAGCAAGGGCAGGCCGGAGCCAGAGCAAGGGCAGGCCGGAGTCAGGGCGAGGGCAGGCCGGAGTCAGGGCGAGGGCAGGCAGGAGCCAGAGCGAGAGCAGGCCGGAGCCAAGGCGAGAGCAGGCCGGAGCCAAGGCGAGGGTTGGCCAGAGCCAGGGCAAGGGCAGGTCAGAGTCAGAGCGAGAGCAGGCCGGAGCTAAGGCAAGGGCAGGCCAGAGCCAGAGAGAGCAGGCCGGAGCCAAGGCATGGGCAGGCCAGAGCCAGAGAGAGCAGGCCGGAGCCAGGGCGAGGGCAGGCCAGAGCCAGAGCAGGTCGGAGGCAGGGCGAGAGCAGGCCGGAGCCAATGCGAGGGCTGGCCGGAGCCAGAGCAAGGGCAAGCCGGACTCAGAGAGAGGGCAGGCAGTAGCCAGAGCGAGAGCAGGCCAGAGCCAAGGCGAGAGCAGGCCGGAGTCAAGGCGAGGGTAGGCCAGAGCCAAGGCAAGGGCAGGCCGGAGCCAGAGATAGAGAAGGCCAGAGCCAAGCAAGGGCAGGCCGGAACCAGGGCGAGCGCAGGCAGGAGAAAGGGCGGGGCCAGAGCCAGAGTGAGAGTAGGCCAGAGCCAGGGCAAGGGCAGGCCAGAGCCAGAGAGAGAGCAGGCTGGAGCCAGGGCGAGGGCAGGCCAGAGCCAGAGGGAGAGCAGTTCAGAGCCAGAGCGAGAGCAGGCCGGATCCAAGGCGACGGCAGGCCGAAACCAGAGCGAGAGAATGCCGGAGCCAGGGCGAGAGCAGGCCGGAGCCAGAGCGAGGGCAGGCCGGAGCCAGAGCGAGAGCAGGCCAGAGCCAGAGCGAGGGCAGCCCGGAGCCAGAGTGAGAGCAGGCCGGAGCCAGAGCGAGGGCAGCCCGGAGCCAGAGTGAGAGCAGGCCGGAGCCAAGGCGAGGGCAGGCCGGAGCCAGAGCAGGAGCAGGCCGGAGCCAAGGCGAGGGCTGGCCAGAGCCAGAGCAAGGGCAGGCCGAAGCCAGAGCAAGGGCAGGCCGAAGCCAGGGAGAGGGCAGGCCGAAGCCAGAGCGAGAACAGGCCGTAGCCAGGGCGAGAGGAGGCCGGAGCAAAGGCGAGGGCAGATCAAAGTCAGAGCCAGAGCAGGCCGGAGCCAAGGAGAGGGCAGGCCAGAGAGAGAGAAGGCCAGAGCGAGAGCAGGCCGGAACCAGTGCGAGGGCAGGCCAGAGCCAGAGAGAGAGTAGGCCAGAGACAAGACTAGGGCAGGCGCGAGCTAGAGCGAGAGCAGGCCGGAGCCAAGGAGAGGGCAGGCCAGAGCCAGAGCGAGAGCAGGCCGGAGCCGAGGCAAGAGGAGGCCAGAACCAGAGCGAGAGCAGGCCGGAGCCAGAGCGAGAGCAGGCAGGAGCCAGGGAGAGGGCAGACCGGTCCCAAGGCGAGAGCAGGAAAGAACCAGGGAGAGAGCAGGCCGGAGCCGAGTCGAGGGCAGGCCGGAGCAAGAGCGAGAGCAGGCCGGAGCCAAGGCGAGGGTAGGCAAGAGCCAGAGCGAGAGCAGGCCGGAGCCAAGGCGAGGGCAGGCAAGAGCCAGAGTGAGAGCACGCCGGAACCAGGGCGAGTTCAGGCCAGAGCCAGAGCGAGAGCACGCCGGAACCAGGGCGAGGGCAGGCCAGAGCGAGAGCAGGCCGGAGCCAGGGCGAGGGCAGGCCAGAGCCAGAGCGAGGGCAGGCCGGAGCCAGAGCGAGAGCAGGCCAGATCCAGAGCGAGAGCAGGCCAGAGCCAGAGCGAGAGCAGGCCGGAGCCAGAGCAAGAGCAGGCCAGAGCGAGAGCAGGCCGGAGCCAGGGCGAGGGCAGGCCAGAGCGAGAGTAGGCCAGAGCCAAGGCAAGGGCAGGCCAGAGCCAGAGCGAGAGAAGGCCAGAGCCAAGGCAAGGGCAGGCCGGAACCAGGGCGAGAGGAGGCCGGAGACAGGGCGAGGCCAGAGAGAGAGCAGGCAAGAGCCAGAGCGAGAGTAGGCCGAAGCCAGGGCTAGGGCAGGCCAGAGCCAGAGCGAGAGCAGGCCGGAGCCAGGGCAAGACAGAGCCAGAGCGAGAGCAAGCCAGAGCCAAGGCAAGGGCAGGCCAGAGCCAGAGAGAGAGCAGGTCGGAGCCAGGGCGAGAGCAGGCCGGAGCCAATGCGAGGGCTGGCCGGAGCCAGAGCAAGGGCAGGCCGGAGCCAGAGCAAGGGCAGGCCGGAGCCAGAGCAAGGGCAGGCCGGAGCCAGAGCAAGGGCAGGCCGGAGTCAGGGCGAGGGCAGGCCGGAGTCAGGGCGAGGGCAGGCCGGAGTCAGGGCGAGGGCAGGCAGGAGCCAGAGCGAGAGCAGGCCAGAGCAAAGGAAAGAGCAGGCCGGAGCCAAGGCGAGGGTAGGCCAGAGCCAGGGCGAGGGCAGGTCAGAGTCAGAGCGAGAGCAGGTCGGAGCTAAGGCAAGGGCAGGCCAGAGCCAGAGAGAGCAGGCCGGAGCCAAGGCATGGGCAGGCCAGAGCCAGAGAGAGCAGGCCGGAGCCAGGGCGAAGGCAGGCCAGAGCCAGAGCGAGAACAGGTCGGAGGCAGGGCGAGAGCAGGCCGGAGCCAATGCGAGGGCTGGCCGGAGCCAGAGCAAGGGCAAGCCGGAGTCAGAGAGAGGGCAGGCAGTAGCCAGAGCGAGAGCAGGCCAGAGCCAAGGCGAGAGCAGGCCGGAGTCAAGGCGAGGGTAGGCCAGAGCCAAGGCAAGGGCAGGCCGGAGCCAGAGATAGAGAAGGCCAGAGCCAAGCAAGGGCAGGCCGGAACCAGGGCGAGCGCAGGCAGGAGAAAGGGCGGGGCCAGAGCCAGAGTGAGAGTAGGCCAGAGCCAGGGCAAGGGCAGGCCAGAGCCAGAGAGAGAGCAGGCTGGAGCCAGGGCGAGGGCAGGCCAGAGCCAGAGGGAGAGCAGTTCAGAGCCAGAGCGAGAGCAGGCCGGATCCAAGGCGACGGCAGGCCGAAACCAGAGCGAGAGAATGCCGGAGCCAGGGCGAGAGCAGGCCGGAGCCAGAGCGAGGGCAGGCCGGAGCCAGAGCGAGAGCAGGCCGGAGCCAGAGCGAGGGCAGCCCGGAGCCAGAGTGAGAGCAGGCCGGAGCCAGGGCGAGGGCAGGCCAGAGCTAGACCGAGAACAGGCCGGAGCCAGGGCGAGGGCAGGCCAGAGCCAGAGCGAGGGCATGCCGGAGCCAGATACAGGGCAGGCCGGAGCCAGGGCGAGGGCAGAGCGGAGCTAGGGCGAGAGCAGGCCGGAGCCAAGGCGAGGGCTGGCCAGAGCCAGAGCAAGGGCAGGCCGAAGCCAGAGCAAGGGCAGGCCGAAGCCAGGGAGAGGGCAGGCCGAAGCCAGAGCGAGAACAGGCCGTAGCCAGGGCGAGAGGAGGCCGGAGCAAAGGCGAGGGCAGATCAAAGTCAGAGCCAGAGCAGGCCGAAGCCAAGGAGAGGGCAGGCCAGAGAGAGAGAAGGCCAGAGCGAGAGCAGGCCGGAACCAGTGCGAGGGCAGGCCAGAGCCAGAGAGAGAGTAGGCCAGAGACAAGACTAGGGCAGGCGCGAGCTAGAGCGAGAGCAGGCCGGAGCCAAGGAGAGGGCAGGCCAGAGCCAGAGCGAGAGCAGGCCGGAGCCGAGGCAAGAGGAGGCCAGAACCAGAGCGAGAGCAGGCCAGAGCGAGAGCAGGCCGGAGCCAGAGCGAGAGCAGGCAGGAGCCAGGGAGAGGGCAGACCGGTCCCAAGGCGAGAGCAGGAAAGAACCAGGTAGAGAGCAGGCCGGAGCCGAGTCGAGGGCAGGCAAGAGCCAGAGCGAGAGCAGGCCGGAGCCAAGGCGAGGGCAGGCAAGAGCCAGAGTGAGAGCATGCCGGAATCAGGGCGAGTTCAGGCCAGAGCCAGAGCGAGAGCACGCCGGAACCAGGGCGAGGGCAGGCCAGAGCGAGAGCAGGCCGGAGCCAGGGCGAGGGCAGGCCAGAGCCAGAGCGAGGGCAGGCCGGAGCCAGAGCGAGAGCAGGCCAGAGCCAGAGCGAGAGCAGGCCGGAGCCAGAGCGAGAGCAGGCCGGAGCCAGAGCGAGAGCAGGCCGGAGCCAGAGCGAGAGCAGGCCGGAGCCAGAGCGAGAGCAGGCCGGAGCCAGAGCGAGGGCAGGACGGAGCCAGGGCGAGGGCAGGACGGAGCCAGGGCGAGGGCAGGACGGAGCCAGGGCGAGGGCAGGCCGGAGCCAGGGCGAGGGCAGGACGGAGCCAGGGCGAGGGCAGGACGGAGCCAGGGCGAGGGCAGAACGGAGCCAGAGCGAGAGCAGGCCGGAGCAAGGGCGAGGGCAGGCCAGAGCTAGAGTGAGGGCAGGCCAGAGACGGCGCGGGGGAAGGCAAGAGTCAGAGCAGGCCGGAACCAGGGCGAGGGCAGGCCAGAGCCAGAGCAGGCCAGAGCCTGGGCGAGGGCAGGCCAGAGCCAGAGCAGGCCAGAGCCTGGGCGAGGGCAGGCCAGAGCCAGAGCGAGAGCAGGCCGGAGCCAGGGCGAGGGTAGGCCGGAGCTAGAGCGAGGGCAGGCCGGAGCCAGAGAGAGAGCAAGCCGGAGCCAGAGCGAGAGCAGGCCGGAGCCAGGGCGAGGGTAGGCCGGAGCCACGGCGAGGGCAGGACAGAGCCAAGGAGTGGGCAGGCGAGAGCTAGAGCGAGAGCAGGCCGGAGCCAGAACGAGAGCAGGCCGGAGCCAGGGCGAGGGAAGGCCGGAGCCAGGGCGAGGGCAGGACGGAGCCAGAGCGAGAGCAGGCCGGAGCAAGGGCGAGGGCAGGCCAGAGCCAAAATGAGAGCAGGCCAGATTCAGGGCGAGAGCAGGCCGAAGCCAAGGCAAGGGCAGGCCAGAGCGAGAGCAGGCTGGAGCCAGAGCGAGAGCAGGCCGGAGCCAGGGCGAGGGCAGGCCAGAGCCAGAACGAGAGCAGGCCGGAGCCAGGGTGAGGGCAGGCCAGAGCCAAAATGAGAGCAGGCCAGATTCAGGGCGAGAGCAGGCCGAAGCCAAGGCAAGGGCAGGTCAGAGCGAGAGCAGGCCGGAGCCAGAGCGAGAGCAGGCCGGAGACAAGGCGAGAGCAGGCCGGAGCCAGTACGAGAGCAGGCCAGAGTCAGAGCGAGAGCAGGACAGATCCAGGGCAAAGGCAGGCCAGAGCCAGAGCGAGAGCAGGCCGGAGCCAGGATATTTCAAAGCAAGCAGACCTCTAATATGGGCCATAGAAGTATGTATAGATTTACATTTCTATAACCTTTATGCCCATATTAGAGGTCTGATAAGTCCTAGGGGGTGACAGATTCCCTTTAACCCCTTAAGCCCCGCGGGTGGTTTGCACGTTAATGACCGGGCCAATTTTTACAATTCTGACCACTGTCACTTTATGAGGTAATTACTCTGGAACGCTTCAACGGATCCCCCTGATTCTGAGATTGTTTTTTCGTGACATATTGTACTTCATGATTGTGGAAAAATTTCTTTGATATCACTTGCGTTTATTTGTGAAAAAAACGGAAATTTGGCGAAAATTTTGAAAATTTTGCAATTTTCAAAATTTGAATTTTTAAGCCCTGAAATCAGAGCGATATGTCACACAAAAGAGTTAATAAATAACATTTCCCACATGTCTACTTTACATCAGCACAATTTTGGAACCAAAATTTTTTTTTGTTAGGGAGCTATAAGGGTTAAAAGTTGACCAGCGATTTCTCATTTTTCCAACAAAATTTACAAAACCATTTTTTTAGGGACCACATCACATTTGAAGTCACTTTGAGAGGTCTTTATGACAGAAAATACCCAAAAGTGACACCATTCTAAAAACTGCACCCCTCAAGGTGCTCAAAACCACATTCAAGAACTTTATTAACCCTTCAGGTGCTTCATAGGAATTTTTTGAATGTGGAAGAAAAAAATGAACATTTAACTTTTTTCACAAAAATGTTACTTTAGACCCAATTTTTTTTATTTTCACAGGGGTAACAAGAAAAAATGGACCGCAAAATTTGTTGTGCAATTTCCCCTGGGCACGCAGATACCCAATATTTGGGGAAAAAACACTGTTTGGGCGCACTGTAGGGCTCGGAAGGGAAGGAGCGCCATTTGACTTTTTGATTGTAAAATTTGCTTGAATAATTAGCGGACACCATGTTGCGTTTAGAGAGCCCCTGTGTGCCCAAACATTGGAGCTCCCCCACAAGTGACCCCATTTTGGAAACTAGACCCCCCAAGGCACCTATCTAGATGCATAGTGAGCAGTTGGAACCCCCAGGTGCTTCACAAATTGATTCGTAACAATGAAAAAGTGTTTTTTTTTTTCACTTTTTCATTTTTACGAATCAATTTGTGAAGCACCTGGGGTTCCAAGTGCTCACTATGCATCTAGATAGGTGCCTTGGGGGGTCTAGTTTCCAAAATGGGGTCACTTGTGGGGGAGCTCCAATGTTTGGGCACACAGGGACTCTCTAAATGCAACATGGTATCCGCTAACAAATTGAATGGAAAATCGGCTCAAATTGTTAGCGGACACCACATTGCGTTTGGAGAGCCCCTCTGTGCCCAAACTTTGGAGCTCCCCCACAAGTGACCCCATTTTGGAAACTAGACCCCCCAAGGCACCTTTCTAGATGCATAGTGAGCACTTGGAACCCCCAGGTGCTTCACAAATTGATTCGTAATAATGAAAAAGTGAAAAAAAAAACACTTTTTCATTTTTATGAATCAATTTGTGAAGCATCTAGGGGTTCCAAGTGCTCACTATGCATCTAGATAGGTGCCTTGGGGGGTCTAGTTTCCAAAATGGGGTCACTTGTGGGGGAGCTCCAATGTTTGGGCACACAGGGACTCTCCAAATGCAACATGATATCCGCTAACAATTTGAGCCGACAATTTGTTAGCGGATATCATGTTGCATTTGGAGAGTCCCTGTGTGCCCAAACATTGGAGCTCCCCCACAAGTGAACCCATTTTGGAAACTAGACCCCCCAAGGCACCTATCTAGATTCATAGTGAGCACTTGGAACCCCAGGTGCTTCACAAATTGATTCATAAAAATGAAAAAGTGTTTTTTTTTTCACTTTTTCATTATTACGAATCAATTTGTGAAGCACCTGGGGGTTCCAAGTGCTCACTATGCATCTAGAAAGGTGCCTTGGGGGGTCTAGTTTCCAAAATGGGATCACTTGTGGGGGAGCTCCAAAGTTTGGGCACAGAGGGGCTCTCCAAACGCAATGTGGTGTCCGCTAACAATTTGAGCCAATTTTCCATTCAATTTGTTAGCGGATACCATGTTGCATTTAGAGAGTCCCTGCGTGCCCAAACATTGGAGCTCCCCCACAAGTGACCCCATTTTGGAAACTAGACCCCCCAAGGCACCTATCTAGATTCATAGTGAGCACTTGGAACCCCAGGTGCTTCACAAATTGATTCATAAAAATGAAAAAGTGTTTTTTTTTTCACTTTTTCATTTTTACGAATCAATTTGTGAAGCACCTGGGGATTCCAAGTGCTCACTATGCATCTAGATAGGTGCCTTGGGGGGTCTAGTTTCCAAAATGGGGTCACTTGTGGGGGAGCTCCAATGTTTGGGCACACAGGGGCTCTCCAAACGCAACATGGCGTCCGCTAACAATTTGAGCCGATTTTCCATTCAATTTGTTAGCGGACACCATGTCGCGTTTGGACAGCCCGTGATGTGCCTAAACAGTGGAGCTCCCCCACAAGTGTCCCCATTTTGGAAACTACACCCCTCAAGGATTTTATTAAGGTGTATAGTGAACATTTTGAACCTAGAGGTACGGCACAGAATTTGTTTACATTAGGTCATCATATTGAATAAGTTGTCATTATTCTTGAGCGCAAGTGCTCGCTACTTGAGTTTGCATCGGGTACTCAGGTATGCACCATGTACAGCGTGTGCTCGAGTGACATGCTCGAGTCCCTGCTCCGCATGTTTCACGGTTATTAGACACCCAAAAAAAAACATGCGGGGATCGCTCGTGCATGGCAGGCAATCCCCGTAAAGTTTTTTGGCCGCGAAGCATATGGGGCAGAGACTCGAGCATGTCACTCAAATACCCACGATACTCAATGCATACCAGAGCACCCGATGCAAACTCAAGTAGCGAGCACTTGCTCTCAACACTAGTCGCCATATCGTCATCTTTTTTTCTTACTTTTGAAAAAAATCCCAACCCCAGCCCTAGCCCTAGCACAACCCTAGCCCCAGCACAACCCTAGCCCCAGCACAACCCTAGCCCCAAACCCAGCCCTAACCCTAGCCCAATCCTAACCCAAGAGTTTATTTTTGACGCCGTTCCTTGTGCGGTATAAGTGATTAGACGACTTTATTCTTCAGGTCGGTGTGATTACAGCAATGCCAGAATCATATGGGGTTTTTATGACTGACAGCTGTCACACACTAAAAGACGCATTTTTTGTAAAATCTAGTTTTTGCATCGCCATATTTTGAGAGCTATAATTTTTCCAGATTTTGGCAGACAGTCATGTGACGGCTCGTTTTTTGCGGGATGACTTGACGTTGTTATTGGTGCCATTTTCAGGCACGTGACATTTTTTGATCGCTTTCTATTCCGATTTTTGGGAGGCAGAATAAACAAAAACCAACAATTCAGGAATTGTTTTTTTTTTTTTTATTCTGTTCCGCGTGTGGTAAAATTGATGAGGTAGCTTTATTCTTCGGGTCAGTACGTTTACAGCGGTACCACATTTGTATCATTTTTCTATGTTTTGGCGCTTATACACAATAAAAGCTATTTTATAGAAAAAAATATTTTTTAGAATCGCTTTATTCTGAGAGCTATAACTTTTTTATTTTTCGGCTGATGGAGCTGTATGGCGGCTTGTTTTTTGCAGGACGAGATGACGTTTTCAGCGGTATCATTTTTATTTATATGCGTCTTTTTGATCGCGTGTTATTCCACTTTTTGTTTGGCGGTATGGTGATAAAGCATTGTTTTTTGCTTCGTTTTTTTTTTTTTTTTTACCGTGTTCACTGAAGGGGTTAACTAGTGGGACAGTTTTATAGGTCAGGTTGTTCCGGACGCGGCAATACCAAATATGTGTACTTTTATTGTTTTTTTTTATTTTTTTTATAATAATATTTATTGATGGGTACATTATATTTTTATTTTTGGTGTATTATTTTTTTTATTTTTTTATAATATTTTTGCACATTTTTTTTTTTTTTTTTTCACTTTCACACAGTTTATACACTTTATTACTTTGTCCCACTCTGGGACTTTCACTTTTTTTTTTCTGATCGCCTGCATGGCACAGGAATGGAGCACCATCCCTATGCCATGAAGGCTGTCAGAAGTGCACAGTGTGAAGATTGCTTGGAGATGCACTGCGCATGTCCAAGCAATCTTCCTGCTCTCTGGTGACCCGGATGTTGTCATGACGACATCGGGTCGTCATGGCAACACCCGGGAAGCCTTTGCAGACTGCGCTGGAAGCCGGAAGAGGAGGTGAGTATCGCCGATTACCTCCCCTTGCCCCCGCAATGCCGCGATCGACTTCGATCGCAGCATCGCGGGGGTTAATGTGCTGGGAGCGGTGCAGGACCCCCGGCGGCGATCGCGCCCGCACAGCCTGTGTGCGCGCGCGATCGCGATGACGTACTAATACGGGTCTGGCTCTTAAGTCCCAGGGCACAGACGAGTATTAGTACGTCAGATGTTATTAAGGGGTTAAAGCTTGTGTCGTGGTTGGCCTCTAGCCCGGTGTCTCATGTGTTTGCCCACTCCGGGTCCTCCTGAAGGAGGAAGTAGGATTTCTCTTTTTATTTTGTGCTTTTGGCTTCTTGCCCAGTGATAGGGGCGGATCTCATCCTCTCAGGCCTAGCTCAACCTTAACCCTAGCCCTAACCCTAACCCCAACCCTACCACAACCCTAAGCGTAGAGTTTATATTTTACGCCGTTTAGACAACTTTATTCTTCGAGTCAGTGCGATTACAGCGATACCAGAATCATATCGGGTTTTTATGATTGACAGCTGTCACACACTAAAAGACGCATTTTTTTGTAAAATCTAGTTTTACATCGCCATATTTTGAGAGCTATAATTTTTCCATATTTTGGTCGACAGAGTCATGTGACATCTTGTTTTTTGCGGGATGAGTTGACGTTTTTATTGGTGCCATTTTCAGGCACGTGATATATTTTGATCACTCTCTATTCTGATTTTTGGGAGGCAGAATAATCAAAAACCAACAATTCAGGAATTGTTTTTTTTTTTTTTTGATGCTGTTCCGCGTGTGGTAAAATTGATAAGGTAGCTTTACTCTTTGGGTCAGTACGTTTACAGTGGTACCACATTTATATCGATTTTCTATGTTTTGGCGCTTTTACACAATAAAGGCTATTTTATAGAAAAAATAATTTTTTTGCATCGCTTTATTCTGAGAGCAATAACTTTTTTATTTTTAGGCTGATGGAGCTGTATGGCGGCTTGTTTTTTGCGGGACAAGATGACGTTTTCAGTGGTATCATTATTATTTATATTCGTCTTTTTGATCGCATGTTATTCCATTTTTTGTTTGGCGGTATGATGATAAAGCATTGTTTTTTGCTTCATTTTTTATTTTTACCATGTTCACTGAAGGGGCTAACTAGTGGGACAATTTTATAGGTCAGGTCATTCCGGACGCGGCGATACCAAATATGTGTACTTTTATTGTTTTTTTTTTCATAATAATATTTATTGATGGGTACATTATATTTTTATTTTTGGTGGATTATTTTTTAAAAAATTTTTTTTTCTTCACTTTCTGACACTTTTTTTACTTTTATTCTTTGTCCCACAATGGGACTTTCACTTTTTTTATTCTGATCGCCTGTATAGCATAGGGATGGAGCACCAGCCCTGTGCTATACAGGCTGTCAGCGCTGCAAATGCAGAAGATACTTTGGTCATGCACTGCGCATGCCAAAATATCTTCCTGCTGTCTGGTGACCCAGATGTTGTCATGACGACATCGGGTCATCATGGCAACATCCAGGAAGCCGCGGCAGACATCGCTGGACGCCGGCAGGAGAGGTGAGTATCCCTATCACCTCCCCTTGCCCCCGCAATGCTGCGATCGACTCAGCTGCGACAATCGGCTGACACCCGGCGGCGATCGCGCCCGCACAACCTGTGTGCGGGCGCGATCACAAAGACGTACTAATACGTATCAGGCTCTTAAGTTCCATGGCGCAGATACGTATTAGTACGTCTTGAGCTTTAAAGGGGTTAAACTACAACTCCAATGTCAGCCCCTAATTCAATAGGAACCAAAGATCTGAGAACAGAGAATGATAATAAAATAATTTGTCCACATAAATGGCAAAACTACCCAAAAATGGAGCCCCATAAAGATGTCCCAACTTGACCTCCCCCACCCACCTATAGTCAGCAATTTCTCATTTAGACAAGGGGTTGTCCTGAAAATGTCTTATTACAGAGTGTTCCCGGCAATCCATGATAAATCCGGTGGATACATTATAAGTATACCAAAGCTTAAAAGTAAAGAGCTACTTACCTGGACTCGTCCTCTTCCAGCTGTCAGGTTATAGTGACACAAGATGGCAGCAGTGTAGAAATTTATACATTCTATTCCAATTGTGATGTCTATGATGTCATGTGCCTTGTGATGTCATAATAGCTATCACTGTCATTTCAAATTTACAACCGCAAGAAAAAGTTGATTTCATGGTTTAAGAAAAAATATGGTGGGTAATTGCAGCCTGTGATTATTTTACATATTGTTATTAATATTTGTCATGTCCTTCACTGCTGCCTCCTGCACTGCTTTTTATATACTGTTTATTTTAATAATGGACAATTCACAAGCCCTGCATGTAGAATATATAGTTAATGGCCTCTGTTGAATGACTAGATGCCTATTAGAGCAATAAGATATACTCTATGTCTGCAATCTTTTGGCTGAGTCTAAGGGCTCATACTCATCTGCGTTTAAATCACACGAGTGCAATCTGATAAAAAAAATTGGATTGCACTCTGACTCCTGTTATTGAATGATTATGTGTTCATCTGTGATTTTTTTTCCCAGCTCAGATCGAACTGAGAAAAAAAAAATCACAGCATGCTGCAAGTGGCTGCATATATCAGACGAGACTCGCCAATGCAAGTCAATGTGTGCGAGAAAAAAAAAGCACAGCAAACGGACCATGCTTATGCCATCCATATAGCGTCCATATAATACGCATCTATGTAACACCTTTCAGTGACTGTGGCGGCATCTCAGCACACAAATCCTGTATCTCAGATCTTTGTCTGGCCTTGTCTTCTGTGTTTTGGCCATCATGCCAACAAGACAAGGGTGATTGGGGCAAGAGACATGCTGGTGAGGGGGTTGTTGGCTGCCGTGATGCTGGTAATGGAGGTGACTGCCAAGATGCTGGCACTGAAGGTGGCTGCCGTGATGGTGCCACTGTAGTTGGTGGTGGTTGCTGTGATGCTGTGACTGGAGGTGGTGGTGATGGCTGCTGTGATGCTGGTACTGGAGGTGGTGGTGATTGCAGTGATGCTGGCACTGGAGGTGGTGGCTGCCGTGATGGTGGGTCTGCTGAGTGCCCTTCTTGGGGGGTCTAATGACCGGGTTTTGTTGTCCTCAGAAAGTTGCCACCTTTCAAGGAATTAAAAGATGGCCATCGGTGAATTTGGTGGCGCAGCGGCAGACAAAACAATTTGGAGGGCAGCCCTGGTCTGCAGCCTCAATAAAAAGGGAACGTGCTTGAAATAACAGGCCAGGCTTAGACAAAAACTCTCATCATCATCACTCACAGGTATTCCCATGTCACGTACGCCAGTGATGGTGGGGCGGTAGCGATGCTGGCTTATTGGTGCATGAGGGGAGGTGTCGAGGGGCTGTGGTGTACTGGTGCTCTCTGCAGGCTCTTCTTCTTTCTGGCCCCCAGCTCCGGCCTCCATTTCAGATTCCTCTCTGGCTTCCAGCACCTCCGAGCTACAGGTATTTCCCTTTTTGGTCCAGTCAGATCTGTAAGGTCAGGGATGACAGAGAAAACAGCATTTTTAATATGCAAAATAATAATCAAACCATTACAACAAATAAAACTGAAAAAGATAGCCACTTACGGGTGAAAATCTAGGACTAGGGTCAAAAACTGGAGCCGGTCATAATATAGGTATGGCCTTTCTTTTTAAGAGCCACATCACCACTCTTCCTACCCTGTTGTCGCTCGCGGCGGCACCGGTCCCGGCAACTGCTCCATAATCTTGTCACTACACCCACTGGAAAGAAAAGTGGAAGAGATTATATACAATTTTTATAGGTAAAGGATGCTGTATGTAATAACATGTATAGTGTGTATTCTAATATCACTGCTAGCAGGGGCTGGCTGGCAAATTTTAGCCTGGGGGCAAGCACACAGCAGTGGTCCATGAGTAGCGGCCCATCCTTAAAGGTCGTTTTCCCACAAACAATAGTATATTTTAATCAATAGGTCTTGGAGTAATAATAATTTCCACAATTGGATGTGATATAATAATGTTCCTGTGCTGAGATAATCTTATAAATGTGCCCCTGCTGTGTACGGTGTAATGGCTGTGTCTGACCGTGCAGGAACATGGTCTGATCATACCACATCTCCTGGGCAGGGGGGAGAAAAAGAGGATACAGGCAGGATAGCAGGGGATCACAGAGGATTCTTTTTGTGAGTAAAACATTTCAATGCCTGTTTTTAAACAATATTTTAGCTCAAAGAAAGACTCAGCTGTGATCCCCTGCTGTAATGTATATATACTCTCTTTATATATAGATGATTAGCGTGCACACAGTCTGTAGGTCAAGGTGCAGGTACACGGGATGTGGAATCCCCAGAATCGGCGTAGATTAAATCACCGCACATTCTAGTTTCATGACGCAAACTAAAGTCTATTTGAAGACATGCAATAAGACACATTTAAGGTGCAGGGAATAATGCAACAGTAAATGAACGTTTTGACCCATCGTTTGCATCTTGAAACTAGAGTGTGCAGTGATTTAATCGATGCTATATCCTCTTTTGCTTCCCCCCCTGCCCAGTAGCTGTGGTATGATCAGACCATGTTCCTGCACAGTCAGACACAGCCATTACACAGTACACAGCAGGGGCACATTTATAACATTATCTCAGCACAGGGACATTATTATATCACATCCAATTGTGGAAGTTATTATTATTCCAAGATCTATTGATTAAAATATACTTTTGTTCACAGAAAACCCCTTCAACATGTTTATTACCAGCTGCTTCATAGGCTATATTCACACAAACGTATTGTCTAAGTGCTGCCCGTGGAGAAAAATGACAGCACTTGGTCCAGTTCAGGTGAGCATTTAAAACTGGTAATACATAAGCATAATATGTACAATGTCTGACCACTACAACACGGATTTAGGTTGTTAGAGGTGTAATGCAAGTAATCCAAGGTACGCTGTGCTTTTCTACACTCCTAAACAGAGTAAGGCTAAGTGCCCACAATGCAGAAATGCTGAGAATTTTTCCAGAGCGTTTCCGCATCTCCCTGGCAGAAAAAACGCATGCGGATTCTATGAGTTTTCCTGCCAGGGACAAGCAGAAGTGAAGCGCTCTTCACATGCATTTCCGCATGCGGGTTGTCAAGAGCTTTGCAAGCGATTTTAGCATCACTTGGAAAGTGCTTGACAACTTGGTCACACTATATAAATCCATGCAACCGGTATGGATTTATATAGTGTGACCGTAAAAGAATGGTAAAAAATTAATATTATACTTACCTTCTGACGGCCCCTGGTCTCCTTATCCGATGCGTCCGGTCTTCCCGGTGTCTCACGGTTGTGTAAAAGGACCTGCCATGACGTCATTTAGTCATGTGACGGGTCAAGCGACCGCCGACGTCAGCGGTCGCGTGACCTGTCACGTGACTAAATGACGTCATGGCAGGTCCTTTTAGACCATCATGAGCTGCCAGGAAGCCAGGACGCATCACTATGGAGACCGGGGGTAAGTATAATATATATTTTTTATTTTAATTATTTTTTTTTTACAGGTACTATGGTACCCGGGTCTGGAGGAGAGTCTCTTCTTCTCCAAATCCGGGTACCATCCGCACATTGAATCGCTAAATATCCGCATGTGCACATGTAGTCATGCGGATATTATGCAATTCAATGCAAGTCAATGGCGGCGAAAACACTGCGATTACACAAAATAATTGGTAGTGCGGCGGATTTTTCCGCATTGATAATCTGCAGCGGAAATTTCCGCAGCATGTGCACAGCAGATGCGGATTATTATTGGGGAACATAGCAGACCTTCTACCAAGCGTTTTTTAAGCGTTTCTGCAGCGGAATTGCCGTTGCGGAAACGCTTAAAAAACGCATAGTGGGCACACAGCCTAAAGGTGGCCACACATAAGCACAGGTCTGCCAGATAGATACGTATGAATTATTATTTTGTGTATTATTTCCTACATACTTGATCGAGCAAGTCATTAATGTAAAAGTCAACTCCACATTATAGTATATGATGGACGAGTCACTAATTATCATGTGTGTCCCATCTGATGTCTGTGCACACAGTGAACATATTATACCACATACAATACAATATACATAGGAGAATATATGACTGATATATAGAGATGAGCAACTTCATTTGCAGGACCCTGATCCAATGGTCAGATGAATATTCAGTGGCTGCTGGATAGGAGCCCTGACAGCCTCCTACCTGACACCATTCTCTTTCTCTTCCTTTGATTTGTAGCCAGGCACAATGTCATGTATGTGTCACGCCAAAAAGATGACATCATGCAAAGACTATAATCAAAAGAGGAGTCAGAGATGCCGGCAGGCGGGAGGAGGCTCGCGGGGCTCTGGTCTGGTGGCCACAGACTACTGACGGGACTGTTTGACCAGTGTCCTGCGAATCAATTCGCTCATCTGTACTGGAATAAGATATATTATGACTACATACATCAGATATTACATACAGAATAGCATGTGACAGTTATATACCACACTATGAGCACAGACATCAGATATTACACCAGTGACATATTATCCTCTGTATAACATTGGATGCCTGTATCAAAGTCCATCACATCCAGTATACAGCATAATATGTGATGGTAAGCGATATACTGGGATACAGACATCACATATTCATACCTCTCAACTTTTGAAGAACAGAAAGGGGGACAGAAAGATGCTATGCGCGGCAAATTTTGGCCTCGCCCCTGGTCACACCCCAATCCACGCCCATTTACCATTATCTTTCTCGCCCGGCAGGAGGAGTTGTCAGAGGGGCGCTGGTAGTGAGGGAAATTCAGCAGACGGCCGAGACTGCAAGGCCCAGACCCAAATCCAGGACTGTCCACTGTATCCAGGGCAGCTGGGACTAGAGATGAGCAGATGGATTCCGGGGCCTCCAGTCGGGGGTCCGGGTCAGTGCTACCTGGCGGCTGGACTGGAGGCCATGAGTCTCTTATCTTCCGGGCAGTGCGGCCTCATCTGTGAGTCCTGCTCATCTCTTGTTGGGACCTGAGGGTTATTTTTTGTTCCCTCATTCACAGTCGGAGCCGCCAGAACTTTCTCATCTTTATGTAGAATCATTATACGACATCTGGCTTTCTTGTGGTGGCTCTTACTGTATATTGGGGGCTATGCGAGGGCTCATACTGTAGGTAGGGGTGGTTTGTGCTAATACTGTATGTACGGGCTTGTGTGGGGGCTCATACTGTATATAGGGGGATGTCAGCATACTTAAATCTGCTCAATATTAAGTGATAATATAAATATACAAAAAAATATAATTAATAAGTTAATATTAATATTGAGCTGAATTAATTTGAACCTATTGGTTCGGGCTCCACAACAGTCACGGTCTCTCACGTGGCCCCTTGGGAAAATTAATCTCCCACCCCTGCCTATTTCAAAGCGCTATGTTAAAAATCACACAGACATCACACACACAGCGGGCACAACCATCACACAGACATCACACACACAGCGGGCACAACCATCACACAGACATCACACACACAGCGGGCACAACCATCACACAGACATCACACACACAGCGGGCACAACCATCACACAGACATCACACACACAGCGGGCACAACCATCACACAGACATCATACACACGGCGGGCACAACCATCACACAGACATCATACACACGGCGGGCACAACCATCACACAGACATCATACACACGGCGGGCACAACCATCACACAGACATCATACACACGGCGGGCACAACCATCACACAGACATCATACACACGGCGGGCACAACCATCACACAGACATCATACACACGGCGGGCACAACCATCACACGGACATCATACACACGGCGGGCACAACCATCACACAGACATCATACACACAGCGGGCACAACCATCACACAGACATCATACACACAGCGGGCACAACCATCACACGGACATCATACACACAGCGGGCACAACCATCACACGGACATCACACACAGCGGGCACAACCATCACACACAGCGGGCACAACCATCACACAGACATCATACACACAGCGGGCACAACCATCACACAGACATCACACACACAGCGGGCACAACCATCACACAGACATCACACACACAGCGGGCACAACCATCACACAGACATCACACACACAGCGGGCACAACCATCACACGGACATCATATACACAGCGGGCACAACCATCACACAGACATCATACACACAGCGGGCACAACCATCACACAGACATCATACACACAGCGGGCACAACCATCACACAGACATCATACACACAGCGGGCACAACCATCACACAGACATCACACACACAGCGGGCACAACCATCACACAGACATCATACACACAGCGGGCACAACCATCACACAGACATCCTACACACAGCGGGCACAACCATCACACAGACATCCTACACACAGCGGGCACAACCATCACACAGACATCATACACACAGCGGGCACAACCATCACACAGACATCATGCACACAGCGGGCACAACCATCACACAGACATCATACACACAGCGGGCACAACCATCACACAGACCTCATACACACAGCGGGCACAACCATCACACGGACATCATACACACAGCGGACACAACCATCACACAGACATCACACATACAGCGGGCACAACCATCACACGGACATCATACACACAGCGGGCACAACATGACATGTATATAGTCCCTTCTTCTCCATCATGTCTCCAGTGGCAGTGGTGGGGCCTGGTGTTTGCAATCAGCAGCAGAGTATGGGCTGTACGCAGGAGAGCTGTCAGCCCTGCAGTGTCCCTAAATCCCCTTCCCATCCCCCCTAGTCCCGACTGCAGAGCTGCTGGTGACATTGCATGAGCCCCCTCCCATCCTGTAATAACAGCAGCCACAGATGGGAGAGGCTGCGGGTCTCCCCCTCACCTCAGGACCGCACCTTGTTGTCATGTCCTCCGCAGACTTGGCACCGCCCCCTGACCCCTCACCTCCTCATGCTGTGCGGTCTCTGCACAGTAGAATTCCTCTGCCCTGATGCCGGGGAGGAGCAGAGAGCGGGAGGCGGAGCTACAAGGGGTCACACACAGCATGGAAAGCCTGCGTGTCTGGAGGAAAAGCCCAGTGCCCAGCAGCGCCCCTGCCGGGAGAAGAGCTCAGCCGGGCCGGGACTGAGCCCTCAAATCGGGACAGGCCGTGGGCTCCTCCGACATTTTGTGAAAGCACAGAGCCCGTCGCACAGCCAGACACCCACCTTCCCAGCCTGGGGCCCGCAGCATCGCCTCACTCCTGCCGTCACCAGCTTCCTGCAGCAGCGACCCTAAAATGCCGCTCCCAAATGCCCCGGTAAACTACATTCAGATTATAAAACATACCCCCATTTTCCGAAAAATTTTTGGAGGAGAAAAGTGCGTACTATAATCTGAAAAGTACAGTATATAGTGCTATTAATTCCACAGCAGATTACAGACATTATTCCTACATACAGTATGCACCCCACATAGCCCCTATATACAGTATTAGCCACCACATAGCCCCCTATATACCATGAGACCCACATAGCCTCCTATACATATTATGAGCCGCCACATAGCCTCCTTTGTACAGTATGAGCCCACATATAGCCTCCTATATATAGTATGAGCCCCCTATGTACAGTATGAGTCCTCACATAGCCTCCTTTATACAGTATGAGCCCCCACATAGCCTTCTACTGTATACATATTATTAGCTGCCACATAGCCTCCTATGTACAGTATGAGTCCCACATAGCCTCCTATGTACAGTATGAGTCCTCATAGCCTCCTTTATACAGTATGAGCCCCCACATAGCCTTCTACTGTATACATATTATTAGCCGCCACATAGCCTCCTATGTACAGTATGAGTCCCACATAGCCTCCTTTATACAATGTGAGTCCCCACATAGCCTCTCTATATATTGTCGGACCCCACGTGGCCTCTTATATACATTATGAGATCCGCATAGCTTCCTATATACAGTGTGAGCCCCCATATAGTCTCTCTATATACAATATGAGCCCTCAAATAGCCTCCTATATACAGTATGATTCCCTCATAGCCTTCTATATACAGTGTAAGGCCCCACATAACCTCTTATATACAGAGTGAGGCCTCACATAACCTCCAATATACAATGTGAGCCCTCACATAGCCTCCTATATACTATATGAGCCCTCACATAGCCTCCTATATACTATATGAGCCCTCACATAGCCTCCTATATACTATATGAGCCCTCACATAGCCTCCTATATACTATATGAGCCCTCATATGGCCTCCTATATACTATATAAGCCCTCACATAGCCTCCTATATACAGTATGAGTCCTCACATAGCCCCCTATATGCAGGCACACATTCCATGCACATAGGAAAAAAAAAAAAGAAGACATACTCACCTCGCTCTCGTTCCCCCGCGGTCTGTTCTTTTCTCCGGTGCACTGACTCTCCACACAGCAGATGTGATGTCGTGATGTCATCATGTTTGCTGTGTCAGTCGCAAAAGCTGATCTGTGGAAGTAGGAGCCAGTGGCTCCGTCTTCCACCAATGTATTCACCACACTGCAGATAGCAGTGATATTGGGATAGGGGAGAGTATGGTGTGGCCCGTGCACCACAGTTTTCAGCCCTTCGGCTGTCTCAGTCCGCGGGCTGAACTTTGTAGTTACAGTATTATATATACCAGACATGGGTAGAGTTCAGATATACTATACACACATTACCTGTACATAACATCTGTTCACACAGTATACCACATGCATACAATATATATTAGAATACATGACTAGTATATAATATACTGTCACTATAGACATCTGATGTTGTATAGTAATGTGTATTTTTTTAAAACATCTGATGTGTGTATCACAGTAGATGATAGGCTAATCTGTATACTAGATGTGGTATATTATGTACAGGGATATACACTGCACTGCAGCCTTGCAGCGCTGGGGTCCTGGGTTCAAATCCCACCAAGGACAACATCTGCAAGGAGTTTGTATGTTCTCCCTGTGTTTGCGTGGGTTTCCTCCGGGTTCTCCGGCTTCCTCCCACACTCCAAAGACATACTGATAGGGAATCTAGATTGTGAGCCCCGATGGGGACAGCGACGATAATGTATGTAAAGCGCTGCGGAATATGTTAGCGCTATATAAAAATAAAGATTATTATTACTGAACACACCTGGACCTGCCTACAGGACCTCACATATTATATATGGGGCCATATAGTAGAATATGAGGTGCTGTAGGTTCAGCTGTAATCAGTCGGTGCAGGGTCTCGTATTGTGATGTCTGTGGTCTCTGCTGGGACTAAGTGTGATTTATTGCACCAGACTGAACTTTTTGCACTGACAGGAGGACCCTAATCTGCATGAAAGTTCAGCCTCCTGCAATAACTCACACGGAGCCCCAGCAGCTGGCCCTCTGATTGGACAATATAGAATCCTGGGTGGATTTATGAGAAGGTGAGCACAGTCCCGCTTCCCCCTCACTGCAGACCTCCTGACCTCATACTGACTGAGACCACTGAAGTCTCCGATCCACAGGCTCCTGTCCGGCTGACTGAATCAGTTCCAGGTTCGCTGTGTGACGTCACTTCAGCAGACTCAGCCACACAGCGTGCAGGGGGTGTATCTGCATCTCTGCCATGTGGTCGGGTCGGCAGCTGAACATATTTAAAGGTACAGTGCAGTCCCCTGGCAGCTCTGAGCAGCTGCTTGGGAACTGGTCTGGGGGGGCATTTGCCCCTCTGCACCCCAGCCCAGCCCGCCCTTGACTGCTAGTATGATGGTGACTTTTCTTTGTCTTTTTTTTTTTGTGTTTATTCTGGCTTGCCAAATTTTCGCTTTTCATGGTGATATGTTTTGGAAAAAAATTAGACACATAATGTTCTGGCTTCAATAGTTCTTTGTGTTAAACCTCACCTACAAAATAACCCATATTCAGACAATCCTAATATACCGTTTGTATTTGCCATACTTATATCATCTTGAACCTGTTGTGAGCCGCCTTCCAAATTAGGATATAGTTGGCAGCAAATCTAGTTCCACGGACCGGCCATACCTACCAAACCCTCCGCACCATGGTGTATTTCTACCCTTTACTCCACTTCCCTCACTTACTCATGTTGCTGATCCCCCCACATTTTTCAGCACCCAGTCCTGGCCCTGATTACAGTTCTGCACCTTATTATAATTTGTAATGTTTATTTGCTTTATTTTGCATGTTTTGGCGCATGACAGAAATATTTCTTTTTGATCATTTTTTAAATAAATTAAGTTTGTTTTTTTCCTATCTGCTTGTTTTATTCTTTGCCACCTTATACAAAAAGGTAGTTAAATGTAATGTTGAAGGATACAGTGGGTACTGAAAGTATTCAGACCCCTTTTCATTTTCACTCTTTGTTTCATTGCAGTCATTTGGTGACTGAAATAAACAGAAATGTAGAAATTTTTGCAAACTTATTAAAAAAGAAAAACTGAAATATCACATGGTCATATGTATTCTGACCCTTTGCTCAGACACTCATATTTAAGTCACATGCTGTCCATTTCCTTGTGATCCTCCTTGAGACGGTTCTACTCTTTAATTGGAGTCCAGCTGTGTTTAATTAAACTGGTAGGACTTGATTTGGAAAGGCACACACCTGTCTATATAAGACCTCACAGCTCACAGTGCATGTCAGTCCAAATGAGAATCATGAGCTCGAAGGAACTGCCCAAGGAGCTCAGAGACAGAATTGTGGCAAGGCATAGATCTGGCCAAGGTTACAAAAGAAGTTCTGCATTACTCATGGTTCCTAAGAGCACAGTGGGCTCCATAATCCTTAAATGGAAGAAGTTTGGGACCACCAGAAGTCTTCCTAGACCTGGCCGTCCAGCCAAACTGAGCAATCGTGGGAGAAAAGCCTTGGTGAGAGAGGTAAAGAAGAACCCCAAGATCACTGTGGCTGAGCTCCAGAGATGCAGCAGGGAGATGAGAGAAAGTTCCACAAAGTCAACTATCACTGCAGCCCTCCACCAATCTGGCCTTTATGGCAGAGTGGCCCGACAGAAGCCTCTCCTCAGTGCAAGACATATAAAAGCCCGCATAGAGTTTGCTCAAAAACACATGAAGGACTCCCAGACTATGAGAAAAATAAGATTCTCTGGTCTGATGAGACGAAGATAGAACGTTTTAGTGATCATTCTAAGCGGTATGTGTGGAGAAAACCAGGCACTGCTCATCACCTGCCCAATACAACCCCAACAGTGAAACGTGGTGGCAGCATCATACTATGGGGGTGTTTTTCAGTTGCAGGGAAAGGACGATGGTTGCAATTGAAGGAAACATGAATGCAGCCAAGTACAGAGATATCCTGGATGAAAATCTCTTCCAGAGTGCTCTGGACCTCAAACTTGGCCGAATGTTCACCTTCCAAGAAGACAACGACCCTAAGCACTAAGCTAAAATAACAAAGGAGTGGCTTCAGAACAACTCTGTGACCATTCTGGACTGGCCCAGCCAGAGCCCTGACCTAAACCCAATTGAGCTTCTCTGGAGAGACCTGCAAATGGCTGTCCACCAACGTTCGGCATCCAACCTGATGGAACTGGAGAGGATCAGCAAGGAAGAATGGCCGAGGATCCCCAAATCCAGGTGTGAAAAACTTGTTGCATCATTCCCAAGAAGACTCATGGCTGTACTAGCTCAAAAGGGTGCTTTTACTCAATACTGAGCAAAGGATCTGAATACTTATGACTATGTGATATTTCAGTTTTTCTTTATTAATAAATTTGCAAAGATTTCTACATATCTGTTTTTTTTTTCAGTCAAGATGGGGTGCAGAGTGTACTTTAATGAGAAAAAAAATGAACTTTTTAGAATTTACCAAATGGCTGCAATGAAACAAAGAGTGAAAAATGTAAAGTGGTCGGAATACTTTCCTTACCCACTGTATATGATTTTCACAATAATCTTGGGGAAATTAACTTTTTTAGAAAGATTTTGAGAAAGGGGGACTTCAAATACATAAGTAGGGCCATAGCAGTGATGACTTAGCCCAGGAACTTAGGACCTTATATTGTCTATTCATATATAGTTTAGTCTACATTTTGGCGTTGTTTTACATCCTTACAAATTTAGGTGTTTATTTTTGAAAAAATGGGATGGGGTCCATTTAATTTTCTTAACAGCTGAGGGAAAGCAGTGGGCAATCTGGGAAGGGGCCGCTATTCATGGATCTTCCCAGCTTATTAATAACAGCTCACAGCTGTCTGCTTTGCTTTTAATGGTATTAAAAAGGGGGTATCCCCCCAAAAATTATGTGGTGTCCCACCTAGTTTTAATAACCAGCAAAGGCTAAACAGGCACCTGCAGGCTGATATTAAAAGGCTGGGAAGGGACCATGGATATTGGCCTCCTCCCTGACTAATAACATGAGCCCTCAGCCACCCCAGAAATTCTGGTGCTTATTCTCGGCTCTTCCCACTTGCCCTGGTACATTGGCAAGTGGGGTAATGGTTTTGGGGTTGATGTCAGCTGTTTGATGTTTTCTGACATCAAGCCCAGGGGTTAGTAATGGAGAGGCGTGAATAAGACATCCCGATTACTAACGCCATTAGTTCAAGTAAAAAAACTCACACAGAGCAAAGACCTTTGTTTGAACAAAACACTCAATGACCCTCTTTTACACATTTCTTAAGATCCACATAAAAATAAAAAAACAAAGTAATCCTCACCTGTCCGCAGATAATCCATACTGATGATGTCGAACAATGATCCACAGATCTGCTACATCCGATTGGTGTGTTGAGCGGTTGCATGAGTATGCAACTGCTCAGCACGCCAGCTGGAACTCACCGACAGTAGCCTGAGGACGTTCCTGCAGTGATGAGTGATGCCGTCAATAAGGTTGCAACTTGAAAACGCTTTGCTATTTTCTTATAGCCTACTCTTGCTTTGTGGGCCTCCACCATTTTCATTTTCAGAGTGCAAGGCAGCTGCTTAGAAGAACCCATGGCTGCTGTTTTTTGGCACAAGGTTAGAGGAGGCTGGGTTTTTATAAAGTTGGGAAATTTGTATCACCTGGCCTTTCCTAATGATAGTGAACAAGCCATAACCTTTAGGGTATGTGCAGATGGTCGGTGTTGGCTGCGCTTTGAACGCAGCATACTTTATGCTGCGTCCAAAGCGCTGCACGCAAGTGAATCCGCATGTGTTCAATGAACCATGCGGATTCACCACATCCTATACATTGCAGTGATATAATTTCTCTTGCGGAGACTAGGGTCTCTGCAAGAGAAATTGACATGCTGCGGTCTGTGAAGACGCACTGCATGACCGTCTCCACGGGTGAGCTGCAGGAGCACGGAGACGCATAGTGGACATGGGATTTGTATAAATCCCATCCACTATGCTGTAACATCTGGCCGCTGCAGATTGCACGCAGCGTAAGTGTGCTGCATCCAATCCGCAGTGTTTACTGACCATGTGCACGCACTCTAACAGGCTAATTAAGGTCTGAAACCTTGGTCAAAGTTTTCTGAGCACACAAATCTCCAAGGGTGCCCAAACTTTTGCATCAGCCCATTTTCCTTTGTGTAATTTTTAAAATGTAAAAAATTACAAGATTTTTTCTTGCCTAAAATACAAAGGAAATGTGTCATCTTTAACTTTAGCCCTTTTATAGAGATCATTTCATCTTCAACTTGCTTTACTGTTCACAATAACAGTAATTTTTTACCAAGGGGCCTAAACTTTTACATGCCACTGTAAGAGAAACACATCGCTATTTACATTACTCGTAAAACCGCATGGCACTGTACACATAAAGGGATTATTGCCTTCAAGGGTAGGAATGCTGCAGAAGAGTCCATCACTCTTACATTCCCTCTTTGGACATGGTCATCCTCGACCATTCTGGAACCTGGAAGACAACGCACAGCATATACAGTGGGGGCCCTTGAAAACGCACACTGCAGCCGCAATACTCGCTGCCTCTGTCAGGCCTGAGGCTGTGGTACTAACCGTGGAGGAGTCATTGCTGGACATGATCTTCCCGCTGAGGGCTGAAATATTGGATGTGACATCTGGTCATCTGGTCAATGACTTTGTGGCACCCCTGAGGGTTCAGTCGCCACAGAGGTACTGCACCTCACCCAGAAGTGTGGCATCTCCTTCTCTCAGGTAAGGAGGAAGTACTGCCAGCGGCACGGTGGCACAGTGGTTAGCACTGCAGCCTTGCAGCGCTGGGGTCCTGGGTTCAAATCCCACCAAGGACAACATCTGCAAGGAGTTTGTATGTTCTCCCCGTGTTTGCGTGGGTTTCCTCCAGTTTCCTCCCACACTCCAAAGACATACTGATAGGGTATCTAGATTGTGAGCCCCAATGGGGACAGCGACAATAATGTATGTAAAGCGCTGCGGAATTTGTTAGCGCTATATAAAGATTATTATTATTAAAGATTATTACTGCCCGGGACCCCAACACCTGCACTCAACACTGCACTACTCCAGGCCGGCTGGAAGGGCATTATGCATTTCTTTTGCTGCCCTGTCCCTGGCTGGAGTGGGGGGAACCAAGGAGAGGGGGAACCAGTAGTGGGTGTGGGTGGAGGACGTAGAACAGGGGAGCACTTAGAGAATAGATATAAAAAAGGAAGCCATCTTAGTTGGAGCAGTGCAGTTCAGCCAGTGAGTAGCAAGGAGAGGAGGGGAGCAGAGTCTCTTCAGGAGCTCTGCTCCATTGTGGGCCTAGTGAGAGAGGCCCAGGAGAGGAGTGGGAGCAAGGGAGGAATGCTCAGGGAACAGAAGAGATCCCAGGGGGTACGGTCCGTGCTGGACGGCACCCATACGCCCGAATCTGCGAAGAATCAGAGGGATCAGGGAAGGGATCAGAGGGAAGGGAACTGGTCCCTGGACCAGCCGTGTTACTCCAGGTCTCGGCTGGAAAAACCGGAGGCTTCTGCACTTCCATGGTGCAGTTGCCACAGCCTCACCCTAGTCGCCGTGAAGGGCATCAAGTAGGTCCGGGAACTCCAGGTTGCCCAGAAGGGACTTCAGAGCACCCGATCGGGACTGTGTGTGGAGAGCGCAGGGCAGGAGTGAGAAGACCCAGCGCGTGAAGTCAGTCAAGGAAGGAACATAAGAAAGGGGGTCCCGTTAAGTGCTTCTAATCTACCTGAAGGAGTGCTGAACCCCTGCCTGGCAAACGCAGTGCGACGCGGGAGTCTGACACCTGGACAGTGTACCCGAGGAACCTAAAAAGAACTGTGAGTAAACTCGGATTACTGCACTCCACTGTCTCTGTCAGTTATTTCCATCACGCTACCGCGCCTGCACTACAACGCCCAGCATTACCATCTGCAACTACCCTGCCCCGGGGGCCCGCTCCGCCTGTGGGGAGCAGAAACATCCCAGCTGCCATCCCATCACCCCCGGAGGTCTGCAGCAGCGCCGGTGTTCATTACCGGGAACCACAGGTGGCGTCACGAGACAAACTGTTAACAAACCCCCTTTTAAAGAGCGACCCCAGAGGATGGGCCCGGGAGCCGACTGCCGTGACATCCTACAAAGAAGGTAAAGGCCCGGGTACCAAGTTTCCCCCTATATCCCCCCTGGGCAGGTCAACTTCACCACCTCCTGCGTGCTCGAGTTGGGCCCTCACCCATTTCTCCCACTCCTTCTTACCCTCAATGACCTTCACCACCCATCTGGCCTTAACAGGGTCCAGGGCTGGTGTCTCTTCCATGTACTGCTGTGGCCATGGGATGAGGGCTGGTTCCCAGGCTGATAACACTCCAGGACGCTGAGGTGTACTTACCACCAGGGCTGCCAGCATAGCTTTCAGTCACCCTGCCTGGTCGCAGGATCTTGGCCACGCTGACACTGCTGCCTTCGCCTTGGAATTGGGTTCTGGTTTTGGGGACTGAGGGCGAACCTTTGTCTTGAGGTCAGGCATTGGATCCTGGGCCTTCCCTGGACCTTGGTTGGTGCCTCTACTGATGACAGTTCACCCGGCTGCATCTCTTGCTCCAGCTGCGTCATCTTCCTTTTCCACTTGACCTTTCCGGGTACACCGCGGAGCACAATGCCGTAGCACCGACCATCACTTTCAATAGGTAAACCGTAGCACTCCATCTTCTCTTGCCACTTTACCTCCTCACCAACAATGGTCCCAGCCCACTCTGCCGTGGGTGTGCTCTTACGTTGCTCTGCCCATTCTTGGGGGAGGCCACTTCTGGCTCACCTGCCCGTTTCCTGGGAGTCTCCACCCGTTCTCCCTTGGCTTGCTGCAATGGGCATGGTTTCTTTTTCTTCCACCGTGCCCTTCTTACGCACACGATGGGACGGGTCCGTCTCACTCTTTCGTGTCACTCACCGACATCTTGCAGTCTCTATCCATTAACCCTATCCTAAAGACTAAACCTATTATTCTCATCTTATCTCCTGTACCGTTGCTAAGCCACTTAACTATATGAACAGTACTTCGCTGTTATAAGTTTTGTCCAAATAGTGTATATACGAGTACTTATATATATCAGTTTATCATAGTGTAAAGCGTTAGAAGTTTCGCACTCCTAATTAGAAGATGTAGTGCATAGAAGGAATATCAATAAGATCCAGAAAGGAAACCTTTGGCACTGTAGATATGACACTTGAGATGCAGAGTAAATTCATTAGTACATTTATTCGCAACCGACATATAGTTTATCATATACTTATCTTTTTTAAATCTTTAAATATTATTAATAAAGTGTTTAATTGAAAATATAATGAATAAGGTTAATGTCAGATGAAACACATTGATGAAATGATATGTAAAATTAGACTAAGAATGGAGTGGTAATGGTGGACATTAGGACCCTGCGCTCTCATGAGCAGCATAGCTGAGCTCAACGTTCCTTCCAGACACTGGTGGACTAAACGTGCACAGATACCGTATTACGGAGATCTCCCCTCCTTTATCAGTGGCACCAGGAATTTTATGTGACAGTAACTGGAGGTGGCTATGACCACTACGCATGTAGCCTTACAAGGTTGGTTTTATCTCGTCACATCTTGCATTCAGTGACACACTCCTTCCTGCTTTATTGCTGATGTTTAGGAGTACGGGGGCGACTTGCATAGTGACATGCTTCTGTACATGACACGGATGAGATGGTGTTTTGTTCCTACAGATGGCTGTGATCTCACCCGTACTATAGTGATGGAATACATCAGCCGCCCATCAGATGACAGCTGCAGTGATACAGAATGAGGAGATAGCACTTATGATATCAGACATCAGCCACAACATGTGAGAACCGCTCATATGTTTAAAGGGAACAGACAAGTCCACCATGTACGAGGGTGTGTCTTCAATAACCAATCACAGATCCATGGGCTCCAATCAGAAGGGGTTTTACACCGCAGGCAGTAGTAAAGGGCGCAATGTCCCGCATAGCAGCATTGGTGGTGCCAGACTGCTGTCATTCAGGTGAGGCACACTGAAGCCCTGATTCCTGATCTACAAGCCACTGGGATATACCAGAGCACATCCCATTCATAGCATGATGCTATCTTCTGAGGGACAATAGAAGACAGCTACAGCACATCTAGCATCTCTGCTCAGCAGCGGGGGTGAGCTCCTGTGTTCTCTCCCTTCTATAGTACTGGTTCAGCACCACAGTGGTTGGCAGCTCTCCTCTGGGCACTACAGTCCTAGATTCAGCACCACAACGGTGGGCAGCTCTGATCTGGGCAGTACTGTCTAGATTCAGCACCACAGCAGTGGACAGCTTTTATATGGGAAGAACTGTCTAGATTCAGCACCACAGCAGTGGACGGCTTGTAACCAGGACGTTATAGTAACATTTGGTTCAATACCACAACGTTGGAGTGCAGTGCCATCCAGATTCAGCACCACGCTAGTGGACAGCTCTGGTGCTTCTGGATACAACAGTTTCAGCACTTCTGCCTAGGACAGCTCCAGCATCTTCACCTCTACCTTGAAGGTCCCAGTGCCCGCCAGTCTGTCTATCAGCCGTGCCCGCCTGTCAACCGGCCGTGCTCATCCGCTGTGCCTTTCAGCTTCAGCCATCAGTCCCATGGGAGTCGCCTGCTCTCACAAGGTCGGTTCCCGAGTGGCACCTGGTTCACCTTCCCGGTCCCTCCTTGGTTCACAGAGTCGACTAAGCCGCTGTGTGGCCAGGGTCGGTCCGGGTAGGCACTTAGTTACGCCCCTCTGATCCCTCCTTGCATCACAGCACAGAGGTTCCACCACCCGGATCCGTAACAGAATACATTTTGTTATATAATAATTTTGTGTTCAAACATCAATACTACCTACAGAAAAAAGAGGTGGCAATGGCCGCGGCTTGGGCCCCATCTTACGCCAATCTCTCCTTGGGATTTTGGGAGTGTGAATACATCCGATTCCAGAACATTGAACATACATCATTGGGATCAGTGATATCTTGGATGAGATTCATAGACGATGTGTTGTTTATTTTTCAGGGCTCCCATGAGGAACTTGAAAAATTCTTAAAATATCTCAATGACAATGCATTGATATTAAGCTAACCCATCATATTGATCAAAAGAAAATTGATTTTCCGTATTTGGATATTCATGTTGATGACCATGGACAGTTGCATACAAATATTTATCACAAGATTACTAGTGTCAATGCTTTCTTGCATGCCAAATCAGTCGTCTGGCACATGTAATACAGGCAATGCCGTCCGGACAATTTATTAGGGCACATCGTATTTGTGACCAAAACAAAGCTTTTGAAGAATAGGCATGTGATATGACCAGTAGATACTTACAACGTGGTACAAAATGGAAATTATTCAACAGGCCTACTATCGGGCCAAACACGCCAATAGACAATATCTTCTCATTACTAAAAAGAAAAAGGAATCTGATGGGCATGTTCAATTCATCACGAATTATCATTCGAGGTGGAAGGAAATTAGTAATATCATCTCCAAATTTTGGCTAATTCTCCAACAGGATCAGACAATACTTCCTTTTCTATCAAATCGTCCATTGATTATGGCTAAACGTAATAAGACACTACGTGATGTACTAGTTCATAGTCATCATGTACCTGATACATCTTCATATACACTGCTCAAATAAATAAGGGAACACTCAAATAACACATCCTAGATCTGAATGAATGAAATATTCTCATTGAATACTTTGTTCTGTACAAAGTTGAATGTGCTGACAACAAAATCACACAAACATCATCAATGGAAATCAAATTTATTAACCAATGGAGGCCTGGATTTGGAGTCACCCCCAAAATTAAAGTGGAAAACACACTACAGGCTGATCCAACTTTGATGTAATGTCCTTAAAACAAGTCAAAATGAGGCTCAGTATTGTGTGTGGCCTCCACGTGCCTGTATGACCTCATTACAATGCCTGGGCATGCTCCTGATGAGGTTGCAGATGGTCTCCTGTGGGATCTCCTCCCAGACCTGGACTAAAGCATCCGCCAACTCCTGGACAGTCTGTGGTGCAACGTGACGTTGGAGGATGGAGCGAGACATGATGTCCCAGATGTACTCAATCGGATTCAGGTCTGGGGAACGGGCGGGCCAGTCCGTAGCTTCAATGCGTTCATCTTCCAGGAGCTGCTGACACACTCCAGCCACATGAGGTCTGGCATTGTCCTGCATTAGGAGGAACCCAGGGCCAACCGCACCAGCATATGGTCTCACAAGAGGTCTGAGGATCTCATCTCGGTACCTAATGGCAGTCAGGCTACCTCTGGCAAGCACATGGAGGGCTGTGCGGCCCTCCAAAGAAATGCCACCCCACACCATTACTGATCTACTGCCAAACCGGTCATGCTGAATGATGTTGCAGGCAGCAGATCGCTCTCCACGGCGTCTCCAGACTCTGTCACGTCTGTCACATGTGCTCAATGTGAACCTGCTTTCATCTGTGAAGAGCACAGGGTGCCAGTGGCGACTTTGCCAATCGTGGTGTTCTGTGGCAAATGCCAAGCATCCTGCACGTTGTTGGGCTGTGAGCACAACCCCCATCTGTGGACGTCGGGCCTTCATACCACCTTCATGGAGTCGGTTTCTAACTGTTTGTGCAGACACATGCACATTTGTGGCCTGCTGGAGGTCATTTTGCAGGGCTCTGGCAGTGCTCCTTCTGTTCCTCCTTGCACAAAGGCGGAGGTAGCAGTCCTGCTGCTGGGTTGTTGCCCTCCTACGGCTCCCTCCATGTCTCCTGGTGTACTGACCTGTCTCCTGGTAGCGCCTCCAGCCTCTGGACACTACACTGACAGACACAGCAAACCTTCTTGCCACAGCTCGCATTGATGTGCCATCCTGGATGAGCTGCACTACCTGAGCAATTTCTGTGGGTTGTAGAGTCCGTCTCAAGCTACCACAAGTGTGAAAGCACAACCAACATTCAAAAATGACCAAAACATCAGCCCAGAAAGCATTGGTACTGAGATGTGGTCTGTGGTCCCCTCCTTTATTGAGGGTGTCCTTATAATTGCCAATAATTTCCATCTATTGTCTATTCCATTTGCACAACAGCGTGTGAAATTCATTGTCAATCAGTGTTGCTTCCGAAGTGGATAGTTTGATTTCACAGAAGTTTGATTTACTTGGAGTTATATTCTGTTGTTTAAGTGTTCCCTTTATTTTTTTGAGCAATGTATATTTGTCTCAAAAGGCCACATGGAAGTGTGGCAACTGCAAAGAGTGCAGATATATTGAAAAAACGAATACCTTTCAGGATTCGATGGGTGAGTAGGCTTACAAGATTCTGTATTTCATTAATTGTAGAACATCTATGGTCATCTATCAAGCCACATGTTTCTGTGGCCTCCTCTATATTGGTATGACAACTCGGGAGCTTTGGAACACATCAAAAATATTAGGGCAGCGGAGAAAATCTGTCAAGATGAGGTGGGTGCTATTTCTCAACCTAAACCTTTGGCGAGACAGTTTCGGAATTGCTACCCTCATCAATGTCATCTCTTACGTGTCAAAGGGATTGCCCGCCTGTATCCTGGGAATAGGAGGGAAAATGAATAAATAAATAATAAATAAAAAAGTAAATGGATCACCACTCTAAGAAGTATGACCCCCAGAGGTTTAAATGAACAGTGGGGATTTTCGAGTTTTCTTTAAGTATACACTAGGATTTTTGGTATATTCTCATCTTCAGTGTCTTGTCCTTATTATCAATCGAATAATATAATCAATATATATCATAGTGCATTTGATTGAATAAACATATATACATGTATTGCTGGCTTTATTGTACAGTACATATAGAGAGTTTATAGTGTGTTTATTCACTTTTACATATACACATTATACAGTTATATGAAAAAGTTTGGGCACCCCTATTAATCTTAAGCTTAATGTTTTTTAAAAATTGGTGTTTTTGCAACAGCTATTTCAGTTTGATATATGTAATAACTGTTGGACACAGTAATGTTTCTGCCTTGAAATGAGGTTTATTGCACTAACAGAAAATGTGCAATCTGCATTCAAACAAAATTTGGCAGGTGCATAAGTATGGGCACCCTTATCATTTTCTTGTTTTAAATACTCCTACCTACTTTTTACTGACGTACTAAAGCACTTTTTTTGGTTTTGTAACCTCATTGAGCTTTGAACTTCATAGCCAGGTGTATGCAATCATGAGAAAAGCTACTTAAAGTGGCCACTTGCAAGTTGTTCTCCTGTTTGAATCTCCTCTGAAGAGTGGCATCATGGGCTCCTCAAAACAACTGTCAAATGATCTTAAAACAAAGATTATTCAACATAGTTGTTCAGGGGAAGGATACAAAAAGCTGTCTCAGAGATTTAACCTGTCAGTTTCCACTGTGAGGAACATAGTAAGGAAATGGAAAAACACAGGGACAGTTCTTGTTAAGGCCAGAAGTGGCAGGCCAAGAAAAACATCAGAAAGGCAGAGGAGAAGAATGGTGAGATCAGTCAAGGACAATCCTCAGACCACCTCCAGAGAGCTGCAGCATCAACTTGCTGCAGATGGTGTCACTGTGCATCGGTCAACTATACAACGCACTTTGCACAAGGAGAAGCTGTATGGGAGAGTGATGCGAAAGAAGCCGTTTCTGCAAGCATGCCACAAACAGAGTCGGCTGAGGTATGCAAAAGCACATTTGGAGAAGCCAATTTCTTTTTGGAAGAAGGTCCTGTGGACTGATGAAACCAAGATTGAGTTGTTTGGTCATACAAAAAGGCGTTATGCATGGCGGCAAAAAACCACAGCATTCCAAGAAAAACACTTGCTACCCACAGTAAAATTTGGTGGAGGTTCCATCATGCTTTGGGGCTGTGTGGCCAATGACGGCACCGGGAATCTAGTTAAAGTTGAGGGACGCATGGATTCCACTCAGTATCAGCAGATTCTTGACAATAATGTTCAAGAATCAGTGATAAAGTTGAAGTTACGCAGGGGATGGATCTTTCAGCAAGACAATGATCCAAAACACCGCTCCAAATCTACTCAGGCATTCATGCAGAGGAACAATTACAATGTTCTGGAATGGCCATCCCAGTCCCCAGACCTGAATATCATTGAACATCTGTGGGATCATTTGAAGAGGGCTGTCCATGCTCAGCGACCATCAAACTTAACTGAACTGGAATTGTTTTGTAAAGAGGAATGGTCAGAAATACCTTCATCCAGGATCCAGGAACTCATTAAAAGCTACAGGAAGCGACTAGAGGCTGTTATTTTTGCAAAAGGAGGATCTACTAAATATTAATGTCACTTTTCTGGTGAGGTGCCCATACTTATGTACCTGTCAAATTTTGTTTGAATGCAGATTGCACATTTTCTGTTAGTACAATAAACCTCATTTCAAGGCAGAAACATTACTGTGTCCAACAGTTATTACATATATCAAACTGAAATAGCTGTTGCAAAAACACCAATATTTAAAAAACATTAAGCTTAAGATTAATAGGGGTGCCCAAACTTTTTCATATAACTGTATAAGCAATAATATTGTGTATGCACGCATTAACTATATTATATATAGAACTTTTTCTATATTTCATACAATTCTATTTTGGCACGTATAATTATATTTAGACTTTGATGCTGACCCGCACTTTTTCCCTTTTCTAATATGGCTGCTGGGTCGCTGTGCGCCACACTGCGCATGCTCCGATGTGCTCTCGTACCCGATACTGGGATGTTTTCATTGAACTGCGACCTTTGGTCGTGTTTCGGTGATGCACATTCGGTCGCAGACGGGACGGCTATCCGGACGCGTGGGACAGTAGAGGAGTCCGATAATATGGCGTCCTTGATTTGTAAGTAACCACAGCTGTAATCACCCTATAAAACATCGCCTCTTCCTCCTCCACCTCATTTCCTAATGAATCGGTAGCGAAACGTGCGTTGAAGCATGTGGAAGGGGTGATGATGTGCCTCTGGATAGTACGTGTGACGGGAGCTAGTTACCCCATCCGCAGATGTCCAATCTTCTTCTGTAGGCCCCTGACATGGAAAGGCTTTTCTTACACTGGGATAAATAAAATATGACTATCGCACATTGTCTCCAAGATGAACTTAACTTTTATTCTCACAAGCAGGTTTTGCTTGTATTTTTAACACCCATTGTTCTCACCAGATAACACCCACAGTAGGCTCCCAGACAGTAGTTATGCAACAACCCATTAATCAGCACATTGTCTGTTTGCCACTGCTAAGTGAGCACAGGAAGGTGGGGGCCAGGAGTGCTTCGGTCACATCACAAAATGTCCAATAATATGTGATCCACAATATTCACCCCACTTTATAACGTTATGTCCCATTAGCTGCATAGGCGCTACGACAACCCCCATGTGGCAAAATCTTGGGAGTACGGGGTTGATCTGTCACAATGCTCCCCCTTCCCGGACAGGATCGGCCTACCCAGTCTGCTCCCTGACGGATCAGCTGGAGGAGGTCCATGATTTATGAGGTTGGTAGCAGGTCAGTTTGTCGGCTTAGTTCATCGGCGTTACCATTTTGCTTGCCAGGTCTATAGTGGATGGTGAAGTCTAACGGTTGTAGAGCCAAATTCCACCGTAGCAGTCTGGCATTGTCCCGGAGACCCGATTAAGCCATACCAGGGGGTTATGGTCCGTTATGAGGGAAAACTGTCTTCCATACAAATATGGTTGGAGCTTCTTGGCAGCCCATACTACTGCCAGGCATTCCTTTTCGGCGGCCGCATAGCTGACTTCTCGAGGCAGTAATTTCCGACTCAGATAAGCTATTGGGTGTTCTTTGCCGTCCGGCCCGACTTGGCTCAGTACTGCCCCCAACCCAAACATAGATGCGTTTGTGTGAACAAGGAAACGTTTAGTTGTATCGGGTGCGGCCAATATCGGGGTATTTGTGAGAGCGTCCTTTAGCTGGCGGAAGGCTTCCTCACACTCGGGGGTCCAGGTTACCTGGCGGGGGAGGTTCTTATATGTCAGATCAGTGAGGGGCTTGGCAATGCTGCTGTAATTAGGGACAAATTTCCTATAATACCCCGCTGTCCTTAGAAAGGCCATGACTTGGGTTTTAGTACGTGGGGTGGGCCACTTGGCTACCGCCTCAATCTTGGCGGGTTCCGGTCGTTGTTTTCCACCCCCCACCCAATGTCCTAAATACTCAATCTCTGCTTTGCCTACGTGACACTTGTTGGGGTTCAGGGTGATTCCGGCTTTGTGGATCCTATCCAATACTGTCTCTAGGTGATTTAGATGCTCATCCCATGTCGCGCTGTAGACGACGATGTCATCCAGGTAGGCACAAGCATAGTCCTGGAGACCATCCAGAAGCCAGTCAGCCAGCCTCTGGAAGGTCGCGGGGGCATTCTTCATCCCAAATGGCATAACCCGAAACTGGAATAAGCCAAACGGGGTGACAAATGCAGACTTGGGAATAGCATCAGGACTTAGGGGGATCTGCCAATAGCCTTTGCATAGATCGATGGTGGTCAAATACTTTGCCCCAGCCAGCCTGTCTAACAACTCGTCCACACGCGGCATGGGATACGCATCCGTCACAGTTTTCTCATTTAGCTTGCGATAGTCTACACAAAACTGGGTAGTCCCATCTTTCTTAGGCACTAACACTACAGGGGACGCCCATGGACTATCTGACTCCTCAATGACCCCTAAACGCAACATCTCCTGTATCTCTTGTCGCATCCCTTCTCATACAGACTCCGGGACGCGGAAGGGGGGTTGTCTCAGGGGGGTCTGATCTTGTGTCTCAACCTTGTGTTGTGCAAGTCGGGTGAACCCCGGTCTCTCTGAGAACATCCTCTGCCGCTGCCTTAGCAATGTCTCAGCCTGCTCTCTCTCCCGGGCCCCTAGGTTTTCTCCTAAGTGTACCTGGTCCCCAGTTTTCGACTGAGTCTTCTCACCTAAGACATCAGGCAAGGGGAGTCCGGCTAAATCCTCTGCTTCTGGTGCGCAGATGGCAGCTACCTCTTCAGGGCACTCCTGGTAGGGCTTCAGCGTATTCACGTGGAACATGCGGATAACCCTGGGGTTGTCACAATCGGCGACATTGTAGGTGGTGTCGGCTATTTTCCCCACTACCCGGTAAGGCCCCTGCCATGCGGCCTGGAATTTGTTCTGCCTAACCGGTTCTAGTACCAGGACCTTCTGTCCTATCTCGAAGGTGCGTTCTCTAGCCCTCTGATCGTACCATACGCGCTGGCGCCGTTGGGCCACCTGCATGTTCACACGCACAGCCTGAGTCAACTCCTGCAGGCGGTCCCGGAGTTCCAGCACGAAGGGCACGATAGGGGTTCCTGCTATGGTTTCCTCCCCTTCCCAGAGCTCTTGCACTAAGTCTAGGGGCCCCCTCACCCGCCTCCCATATAACAGTTCAAATGGGGAGAACCCCGTAGATTTTTGGGGCACCACCCGATAGGCGAACAGGAGGTGCGGCAAGAATTTCTACCAGTCCCTGTAGGTCCGGGTGAACGTCCCAATGAGTTGTTTTAACGTTCCGTTAAAGCGCTCACACAACCCGTTGGTTTGCGGGTGGTATGGGGCGCTTCTAATGGACTTTACACCACACAGTCTCCACAGTTGGCTGGTCACCTCTGCCGTAAATTGGGTGCCCTGATCCGAGATAATCTCCCGGGGAAATACAACCCGTGAGAAAACCTGGAGCAGGGTAGCCACCACCGTCTCTGCCAGTATGTTAGGTAAGGCAACCGCCTCTGGATGCCGCGTGGCGTAATCTATCACTGTCAATATATACCTTTTCCCTGACGGACTGGGTTTGGCTAACGGCCTTATCAGATCGACCGCTACTCGGCTAAATGGCTCCTCCACAATGGGAAGGGGGTGTAATTTGGCCTTGCAGCGATCTCCCCTCTTGCCAATGCGCTGGCAACTGTCACAGGTCTGGCAGTACTGACGAACATCATGGGATGCCCCTGGCCAAAAGAAGTTTTGTGTCAGACGATGCCTGGTGCGGCTGACTCCGAGGTGCCCCGCCAAGAGTATGTCATGAGAGATTCGCAGCAACTCCTGCCTATACTTTTTGGGAACTACCATCTGTAGTTTTACAGTGGGGCTCGTCCCTTAGTGAGTTTGCTCTGTAACCCTGTAGAGGAGTCCCTGATGCCATATAAACTGTTCACCTTCCAGTACCCCTCTCCCCTCTTATGCCTTCCCGCGATACCCCTGCAATGAGGGATCCTCTAGTACCTCCCTCCTAAATTCTGCTGGGGTGTCCCATGAAATGTGTCTGGCTATGGGAATACGTGAAGGGCTGCAGTGTCTTACCTGGGCCTCCTCCGAGTGTGATTCCGCCTCCGCAGCTCGAGCTTGTCTCCGGGTAGTCACAGGATATGTCTGAGCCAGGGGGGCAAATCCTTCATCATGCCGACCTCGACAAGGCCATCCCCGACCCCCCAGTTCAGGTGAATCTTGGCTGTGGGCAGTCGATGTATGGCTCCCCCTGCTACACGGACCGCCACTGTCCGACCCGTCGTTTGGTCTTGGGAGAGATGTGTAAAATAATACTTCTTTCTGTATTATTTTTCTCTACTGAGGACTTCGCAAAGTATCAATATCAATATTTTCTTATAAAAAATGTATCTATTTATTCTTGAATTGTCCATTAAAAAGAATCAGATTGCAGCAGGTACATACAATAATTAGTCATAAAATAATTGTCCATTTGTCCATAATTAGCTTAATTGTTGAGATTCACCCATCTTTCCTTGGATCCTGGCTGGTAAATCACGTCTTTGTCCAGCACGTGTCCAGGCCTACATGTCATCTGCTTCTCAGCATGAAGATTCTTCTTCTGTGTCTTGTGGGGTGGGCAGAGCAAGAGAGCCCCCCTTTCTGTACCATGGGCTTTTAAAGCCAGTCGTATGGCACACCTGTTCTACATATGGTAGTGAACCAAAAATACACACACAAATAGCGCATGTCAACTAGACACGATGGCTGATACATAGAACTCAGATTTAAGAATAAAATGAATATCCATAATTAATTATTTAACATTCCCCCCTTTTTGAGAATAAAAGGACTTTAACTGAAAATTCTCAAAAGAAGATACATTCATCAATCATTTTTTCTTTCCTTCTTCCTTGGCAATATCAAATTTCCATAATAATAATAATAGTAATAATAGTATCAATATCTGATTATTGTTATGATGTGAATTCATGTCATGGTAAGCCGTGACTAATATTCATTTAACATGTATAATTATACTTCCCTATATCTAAATTGAAGCAATCGCGGGTCCAATCGTCATCGTCTGATGTCATCGGGTCGTCGTCTCGTCTTCTTCTTGGTTCTTTTATAACACAGTCTTTAGATGAAAACTCCTTTGAAATAAATTACAGCGTGTAGATATTGTACAGTCCATAATTGTATTCATCATTGTTCAGTCTATAAACTGTACTCTTTATTAGAAAGATCATGTGTCAATTGATAAGAAAACAAAGTCCATGGATGAAATGTAGCTTTAATATCTGTGTGATGTCACCTCGGCTTACGTTGGATCGTCTTTGGAATCTTCCGTGTCGTCCGCACTGGTCTCGTGTCACTTTTGGAACAGATGTGACATCTTTGGTCAGTAAAGCAAGGGTTAACTTGACACTTCCCTGCTTTATATAGCACCATAACCAGTACTCAGTCCTTTATATACAGGACACATATGCCAGGTATTACCTGCTCACCAGCTTTCATTGAAGCGTTGCAGGTGATAAGAAACCACTGGAACATGATGAAGCTTGAACACAACACAGTTCATATAGGATCATCATCCTCTGCCGTCCTGGTGATCAGTGGTGTGAATTGTATCTGACACAGTCTATTATCACTCAGCATTCACACCTGTTACCTTCTGAGACTTCCGGATATCAGTTGCTTCTTCTTGTAACTTTTGAGAGTCTCTTTGATTTATAAATATGAAAAGTCTTTATTAACATAGAATTCATAATTGCGATGTCTTGATTGAAGTCTTCATTCCCTAATCTGATACCAAATCTGGCAATTTTTCCTAACCTATAATATCACAGCGTACCATAGCAATCAATAATATCCATCTAATTATTATCAAAACATTAAAATAAATTATGTTTGGAATAATAAACAATAATAGATAATAATTCATTATTAATCAAGTTCTCCATATGATAGAACATTTTTATGTCATAGGTGTAATTACCTTTTCCAACCCATAGGTGTCAGTGTGTTTTGAAACAACAAGTGTTTATATCTTTATTAAACCAATAATACCAAAGAATGTATACTCCTGGACCAAAATGAATAAATATATGAATGTATGAAGGAATGAATGAATGAATTGTTGTGTTTACTCAGAAAATGTAAACACTTTTCTTATATTAATTCATATCATCATTATATTTAATGAAGCAATATTCTTGTACTTAACATTACCCCATTAAATATTAATGTGTTTTCTCAATTGAAATATTGAACTGAATTAAAATCAAAAATTGAGAATTAAAAATGAAAAATGAAAAAATAAGAAAATAAGTAAGAATAAAATTTTAAAAATGAAAAATAAAATTAAGAGTAAAAATAAGAATAAAAACAAAAATAAGGCCTTTAAATTTTAATGACAAATGCAGAGTAATTATATTCTCCATAAAAAATACCCTTATATCTCCATTATTTGGATGATTTCATATTTGTCATAACCTTGTATCACCAAAAAATTATTAAATTATGCAACTTTGCATGTAATACCCTTCTTAATTATACTATAGTACCTTATTAATATTTTACCTTTATTAAAATGTGTGGAAAATAAGTATTGATCACAAGTGATTATGTAATCAGGATCAAAAACACATTTTCCCCTTTAATACCAAAAATTATTATTTTATAAAATAATTTATATATATATATATATATATATATATATATATATATATATATATATAAGAACCAAATTAAAAATAGTTATTCTTCTATAAATATTTTGCATAAATTTCATATAGATGAGTAGCATAGATTTGTCTAAAGAGAGGTGTGTACCTATTTAGGTAACCATTAAAAATAATATCATAGTTATTCAAGAATATTATCATGTGGAAAATTATTCTAAATGTAAATTTGCTTTATAAACCAATTTTGATGTGTGGTTGCCCTTATCCACTATTAGTTAAATCAAGAAATAATAAATATTAAAGAAATATAGAAATATATGTAGATAATACCTAATTATGTTATAATTTTTCTCAGAATTAAATATATTTTTGTACCTTCACATAAAGAAACATTTTTTTTCTCAAACATACAAACGTACGAGGCCTCTGTCACATCAATCACACTTAGCAGCTGCTGATTTACTCATCTGTCACCTTCACAGATCTGTTCAACTCAAACATTCCACATATGAAGTTATAGATATATATATATATATATTTAACCCAAAATTGTTGTATCCCAATTTATTAATGCGCATTGTCATATCAATTAAATATCTTAATATTCTTTGAATATTCCCCAAGTACATATTATATAATATGAGAGTAAGTCACTGGAATTTCAGACACACTCTTGACTTAGATTCTTTTTTCACTGGCTGCCCGGTCTTAAGTTACATCAGCTGGAAATAGAATGAATGGGATCTATACTATTAGCTCAAAGTTCAAAGGCCGCAGCTGTCACACGTCATGCTGTAAAGCTACAGGTTAAAACGAACACTTCATGCACAGAAAATATTAATTCATAAGTGCTACACATAATAATCCAACTAGTTATATTGTTATTATTTTAAAATGTTATATTCATAAAATCATGCAATTTTTCAACTTCCTGTGTGAATAAAGAAATAAATCCATTTTAGAGTTGTTTGATCAAATCCTGCTTTGGAATGAAACCTCTAAGGAAATATAAGAAAGTAAAATTAAATATCAAATTCATACAGAAACAGAATTATTTAAATATCTTATACATATATTGGTTGGTTCTAATGTAATTCAAAATATTGCTACTTAAATTTATATATAAAGTTCTAATTTATTAATTAATATATATATATATTTTCATAAATATATATAAATACAATTATACACAATCTCTACTTAAACAAGTATATATATATATATGAACTATTAGAAACTATGTAACTACAATTTTACTGTATAAGATTATAAATAAATATTGAGACATTGTATAACATTTCTGTGCTACATTTTGATACATTATAATTACAGTTTTTCCTTAGCCACTCCCTAAACCAAATCTTCTGTCTCTCTCAAATATCTCCATAAACACCCTATTTAGGAAAGACATTTTTCTATCCTTCAAAACCTCAGAGAACTGTCTGTTCTTCAGTCCACATTCCATGATGTCACTGTGAGCTGGTCGTCTCACCTGACTCTGTCCGTCTATTTCGGCCATTTTCTTTTCTAGGGAAAAGTCACAGCTTTGCATTTTTAACTCTTTCTGTGGAGATATGGAGTTTTGAATTATCTGATATGGCTTATAACAGATATGAAATCTTCTGCGTATTTGATAGAGTTCACTATGGGGATGACTCAGTCTAGGAGAGTTTGATATTGGCTTTTGGTAAGATTTTACCTTTTCTGGTTTTATAAATTTAACTTGATTTATTTTCTTTTCCCGATTCTCATGTTTTCTAACAGAATCCAGCAACTGCGCACATTTGAATAGGGATTCTTTTTGTGATGCTATAACTCTAGATACTGGATCTAGGAATTTGAATTTTTGTACAAAAGTTGTTATCATATGTTATACTTTTCCATTTTTGATGAGAGCTTTGTACAACCGTTCAAATATGGACATGAATGTATATGTACATTCCTTCCTACCAATCCTTAGTTTCTGCAGATCTTCTATGTTGGGAAAATCCTTTGTGACACAATAAATCAAATATCTTAATCTGTCCGAATCATTTTCCCATCCATTAGGAGAGTAACATCTGGACAATGTCACAGGAATCCATATTTTAAATAATTGATTCCTCTCCTCATTGGATAAATCAAACTTATCAGAGAAGCTCTCAAATGTCTCTGAATTTCTACAGGCATGGATTTTGACATCATATTTTGGCATGATTTTGTATAATTTCAGCAAATTTTTCCTCATTTTAATTTGTAGTTGAGCCTGGGTAATTCCTGAATTCTCTGATATTTTTAGTGGCTCTTGTACGTCCGTTCCTCCTACGTCACTCACGTCTCCTCCCACATCACCTAATATGTCGGTTTCTTGTATGTCAGTCATGTCTCCTCCCATGTTAGGTTTCTGTATGTCCGTCTCTTGGTCAGACCCAAGGTCACCTTCAGTTACAGACACGTGTCTTACTTCTTGCTCAATTTCCACATTACAGTCAGAATCATTGGCACTCTCTGACACTTCTACACTATTTTCCTGCTTAGAAATCTCAAGTACAAAATTATGAAATACCTGTACAAGATGTAGAATATTCCGCAATTTGTGTTTCTCTCTATTTACCAATTTAGAAGTTAACTGTAAATTCTGCAATTCACATTCTTTTTATAAACTGAGCCACAAAACGTCTACGTCATTTCCTACATTAACTTTGAAATTAATATTACTTTGTTTAGCAAAAGAAGAAATTATATCCATATTTTGCTTACCTTAAGATTCCTTGGCTTCTCTTTATCAGCACGTCCTGTCTTCAGTTCGTCTGATTCTTTTCCTGTGTAATTCTGTTCCTTGTTAGTACCTCAGTCTATAGGTTCCTTTCTGCTTCTCGTGACAAACTAGTGAATTTACTGACACGTGAACAACAGCTGTTCAGCTCGTCAGGACTTCCCCCCTTGTTCACGGAAGAAATTCACTTACTTAATTTAAAAAACGAAAAAACAGGACTGGCTGGCTCACCATTGTAAAATAATACTCTTCCTGTATTATTTTTTCCTACTGAGGACTTCGCAAAGTATCAATATCACGATATTCTTATAAAAAAATGTATCTATTTATTCTTGGATTGTCCATTAAAAAGAATCAGATTGCAGCAGGTACATACAATAATTAGTTATAAAGTAATTGTCCATTTGTCCATAATTAGCTTAATTGTTGAGATTCACCCATCTTTCCTTGGATCCTGGCTGGTAAATCATGTCTTTGTCCAGCACGTGTCCAGGCCTACATGTCAGATACTTCTCAGCATGAAGATTCTGTGTCTTGTGGGGTGGGAAGAGCAAGAGAGCCCCCCTTTCTGTACCATGGGCTTTTATAGCCAGTCGTATGGCACACCTGTTCTACATATGGTAGTGAACCAAAAATACACACACAAATAGCGCATGTCAAGTAGACACGATGGCTGAGGCATAGAACTCAGATTTAAGAAAAATGATTATCGATTATTAATTATTTAACAGCATCTCTGGAGAGACCTGCAAATGGCTGTCCACCAACGTTCGGCATCCAACCTGATGGAACTGGAGAGGATCAGCAAGGAAGAATGGCAGAGGATCCCCAAATCCAGGTGTGAAAAACTTGTTGCATCATTCCCAAGAAGACTCATGGCTGTACTAGCTCAAAAGGGTGCTTTTACTCAATACTGAGCAAAGGGTCTGAATACTTATGACTATGTGATATTTAAATTTTTCTTTATTAATAAATTTGAAAATATTTCTACATTTCTGTTTTTTTTTTCAGTCAAGATGGGGTGCAGTGTGTACTTTAATGAGAAAAAAAATGAACTTTTTAGAATTTACCAAATGGCTGCACTGAAACAAAGAGTGAAAAATTTAAAGGGGTTGGAATACTTTCCTTACCCACTGTATATGATTTTCACAATAATCTTGGGGAAATTAAATTTATTAGAAAGATTTTGAGAAAGGGGGACTTCAAATACATAAGTAGGGCTATAGCAGTGATGACTTAGCCCAGGAACTTAGGACCTTATATTGTCTATTCATATATAGTTTAGTCTACATTTTGGCTTTGTTTTACATCCTTACAAATTTAGGTGTTTATTTTTGAAAAAATGGGATGGGGTCCATTTAATTTTCATAACAGCTGAGGGAAAGCAGTGGGCAATCTGGGAAGGGGCCGCTATTCATGGATCTTCCCAGCTTATTAATAACAGCTCACAGCTGTCTGCTTAGCCTTTAATGGTATTAAAAAGGGGGTATCCCCCAAAAAATTATGTGGTGTCCCACCTAGTTTTAATAACCAGCAAAGACTAAACAGACACCTGCAGGCTGATATTAAAAGGCTGGGAAGGGACCATGGATATTGGCCTCCTCCCTGACTAATAACATGAGCCCTCAGCCACCCCAGAAATTCTGGTGCTTATTCTCGGCTCTTCCCACTTGCCCTGGTGCATTGGCAAGTGGGGTAATGGTTTTGGGGTTGATGTCAGCTGTTTGATGTTTGCTGACATCAAGCCCAGGGGTTAGTAATGGAGAGGCGTGAATAAGACATCCCGATTACTAACGCCATTAGTTCAAGTAAAAAAACTCACACAGAGCAAAGACCTTTGTTTGAACAAAACACTCAATGACCCTCTTTTACACATTTCTTAAGATCCACATAAAAATAAAAAAACAAAGTAATCCTCACCTGTCCGCAGATAATCCATACTGATGATGTCGAACAATGATCCCCAGATCTGCTACATCCGCTTGGTGTGTTGAGCGGCTGCATGAGTATGCAACTGCTCAGCACGCCAGCTGGAACTCACTGACAGTAGCCTGAGGACGTTCCTGCAGTGACGAGCGATGCCGTCAATAAGGTTGCAACTTGAAAACGCTTTGCTATTTTCTTATAGCCTACTCTTGCTTTGTGGGCCTCCACCATTTTCATTTTCAGAGTGCTAGGCAGCTGCTTAGAAGAACCCATGGCTGCTGTTTTTTGGCACAAGGTTAGAGGAGGCTGGGTTTTTATAAAGGTGAGAAATTTGTATCACCTGGCCTTTCCTAATGATAGTGAACAAGCCATAACCTTTAGGGTATGTGCAGATGGTCGGTGTTGGCTGCGCTTTGAACGCAGCATACTTTATGCTGCGTCCAAAGCGTTGCACGCAAGTGAATCCGCATGTGTTCAATGAACCATGCGGATTCACCACATCCTATACATTACAGTGATATAATTTCTCTTGCGGAGACTAGGGTCACTGCATGACCGTCTCCACAGGTGAGCTGCAGGAGCACGGAGACGCATAGTGGACATGGGATTTGTATAAATCCCATCCACTATGCTGTAACATCTGGCCGCTGCAGATTGCACGCAGCGCAAGTGTGCTGCGTCCAATCCGCAGTGTTTACTGACCATGTGCACGCACTCTAACAGGCTAATTAAGGTCTGAAACCTTGGTCAAAGTTTTCTGAGCACACAAATCTCCAAGGGTGCCCAAACTTTTGCATCAGCCCATTTTCCTTTGTGTACTTTTTAAAATGTAAAAAATTACAAGATTTTTTCTTGCCTAAAATACAAAGGAAATGTGTCATCTTTAACTTTAGCACTTTTATAGAGATCATTTCATCTTCAACTTGCTTTACTGTTCACAATAACAGTAATTTTTTACCAAGGGGCCTAAACTTTTACATGCCACTGTAAGAGAAGCACATCGCTATTTACATTACTCGTAAAACCGCATGGCACTGTACACATAAAGGGATTATTGCCTTCAAGGGTAGGAATGCTGCAGAACAGTCCATCACTCTTACATTCCCTCTTTGAACATGGTCATCCTCGACCATTCTGGAACCTGGAAGACAACACACAGCATATACAGTGGGGGCCCTTGAAAACGCACACTGCAGCCGCAATACTTGCTGCCTCTGTCAGGCCTGAGGCTGTGGTACTAACCGTGGAGGAGTCATTGCTTGACATGATCTTCCCGCTGAGGGCTGAAATATTGGATGTGACATCTGGTCATCTGGTCAATGACTTTGTGGCACCCCTGAGGGTTCAGTCGCCACAGAGGTACTGCACCTCACCCAGAAGTGTGGCATCTCCTTCTCTCAGGTAAGGAAGAAGTACTGCCAGCGGCACGGTGGCGCAGTGGTTAGCACTGCAGCCTTGCAGCGCTGGGGTCCTGGGTTCAAATCCCACCAAGGACAACATCTGCAAGGAGTTTGTATGTTCTCCCTGTGTTTGCGTGGGTTTCCTCTGGGTTCTCCAGTTTCCTCCCACACTCCAAAGACATACTGATAGGGAATCTAGATTGTGAGCCCCAATGGGGACAGCAACAATAATGTATGTAAAGCGCTGCGGAATATGCTAGCGCTATATAAAGATTATTATTATTAAAGATTATTACTGCCCGGGACCCCAACACCTGCACTCAACACTGCACTACTCCAGGCCGGCTGGAAGGGCATTATGCACTTCTTCTGCTGCCCTGTCCCTGGCTGGAGTGGGGGGAACCAAGGAGAGGGGGAACCAGTAGTGGGTGTGGGTGGAGGATGTAGAACAGGGGAGCGCTTAGAGAATAGATATAAAAAAGGAAGCCATCTTAGTTGGAGCAGTGCAGTTCAGCCAGTGAGTAGCAAGGAGAGGAGGGGAGCAGAGTCTCTTCAGGAGCTCTGCTCCATTGTGGGCCTAGTGAGAGAGGCCCAGGAGAGGAGTGGGAGCAAGGGAGCAATGCTCCGGGAACAGAAGGGATCCCAGGGGGTATAGTGAGTGCAGGACGGCACCCATACGACCGAATCTGCCAAGAATCAGAGGGATCAGGCCGCAGGAAGGGAACTGGTCCCTGGACCAGCCGTGTTACTCCAGGTCTCGGCTGGAAAAACCAGAAGCTTCTGCACTTCCATGGTGCAGTTGCCACAGCCTCACCCTAGTCGCCGTGAAGGGCATCAAGTAGGTCCGGGAACTCCAGGTTGCCCAGAAGGGACTTCAGAGCACCCGATCAGTACTGTGTGTGGGTAGCGCAGGGCAGGAGTGAGAAGACCCAGCGCGTGAAGTCAGTCAAGGAAGGAACATAAGAAAGGGGGTCCCGTTAAGTGCTTCTAATCTACTTGAAGGAGTGCTGAACCCCTGCCTGGCAAACGCAGTGTGACGCGGGAGTCTGACACCTGGACAGTGTACCCGAGGAACCTAAAAAGAACAGTGAGTAAACTCGGATGACTGCACTCCGCTGTCTCTGTCAGTTATTTCCATCATGCTTCCGCGCCTGCACTACAACGCCCAGCATTACCATCTGCAACTACCCTGCCCCGGGGGCCCGCTCCGCCTGTGGGGAGCAGAAACATCCCAGCTGCCATCCCATCACCACCGGAGGTCTGCAGCAGCGCCGATATTCTTTACCGAGAACCACAGGTGGCGTCACGAGACAAACTGTTAACAAACCCCCTTTTAAAGAGCGACCCCAGAGGATGGGCCCGGGAGCCGACTGCCGTGACATCCTACAAAGAAGGTAAAGGCCCGGGTACCAAGTTTCCCCCTATATCCCCCCTGGGCGGGTCAACTTCACCACCTCCTGGGTGCTCGAGTTGGGCCCTCACCCATTTCTCCCACTCCTTCTTACCCTCAATGACCTTCACCACCCATCTGGCCTTAACGGGGTCCAGGGCTGGTGTCTCTTCCTGTGGCCAGGGGATGAGGGCTGTTTCCCAGGCTGATAACTCTCCAGGACGCTGGTGGTGCCAGACTGCTGTCATTCAGGTGACGCACACTGAAGCCATGGTTCCTGATCTACAAGCCGCAGGGATATAGCAGAGCACATCCCATTCATAGCATGATGCTATCTGCTGAGGGACAATAGAAGACTGCTACAGCACATCTAGCATCTCTGCTCAGCAGCGGGGGTGAGCTCCTTTGTTCTCTCCCTTCTATAGTACTGGTTCAGCACCACAGTGGTTGGCAGCTCTCCTCTGGGCACTACAGTCCTAGATTCAGCTCCACAACGGTGGGCAGCTCTGATCTGGGCAGTACTGTCTAGATTCAGCACCACAGCAGTGGACAGCTTTTATATGGGAAGAACTGTCTAGATTCAGCACCACAGCAGTGGACGGCTTGTAACCAGGACGTTATAGTAACATTTGGTTCAATACCACAACGTTGGAGTGCAGTGCCATCCAGATTCAGCACCACGCTAGTGGACAGCTCTGGTGCTTCTGGATACAACAGTTTCAGCACTTCTGCCTAGGACAGCTCCAGCATCTTCACCTCTACCTTGAAGGTCCCAGTGCCCGCCAGCCTGTCTATCAGCCGTGCCCGTCTGTCAACCGGCCGTGCTCATCCGCTGTGCCTTTCAGCTTCAGCCATCAGTCCCATGGGAGTCGCCTGCTCTCACAAGGTCGGTTCCCGAGTGGCACCTGGTTCACCTTCCCGGTCCCTCCTTGGTTCACAGAGTCGACTAAGCCGCTGTGTGGCCAGGGTCGGTCCGGGTAGGCACTTAGTTACGCCCCTCTGATCCCTCCTTGCATCACAGCACAGAGGTTCCACCACCCGGATTCATAACAGAATACATTTTGTTATATAATAATTTTGTGTTCAAAGATCAATACTACCTACAGAAGAAAGAGGTGGCAATGGCCGCGGCTTGGGCCCCATCTTACGCCAATCTTTCCTTGGGATTTTGGGAGTGTGAATGCATCCGATTCCAGAACATTGAACATACGTCATTGGGATCAGTGATATCTTGGATGAGATTCATAGACGATGTGTTGTTTATTTTGCAGGGCTCCCATGAGGAACTTGAAAAATTCTTAAAATATCTAAATGACAATGCATTGAATATTAAGCTAACCCATCATATTGATCAAAAGAAAATTGATTTTCTGGATTTGGATATTCATGTTGATGACCATGGACAGTTGCATACAAATATTTATCGCAAGAATACTAGTGGCAATGCTTTCTTGCATGCCAAATCAGTCATCTGGCACATGTAATACAGGCAATGCCATCCGGACAATTTATTAGGGCACATCGTATTTGTGACCAAGACAAAGCTTTTGAAGAATAGGCATGTGATATGACCAGTAGATACTTACAACGTGGTACAAAATGGAAATTGTTCAACAGGCCTACTATCGGGCCAAACACGCCAATAGACAATATCTTTTCATTACTAAAAAGAAAAAGTAATCTGATGGGCATGTTCGATTCATCACGAATTATCATTCGAGGTGGAAGGAAATTACTAATATCATCTCCAAATTTTGGCTAATTCTCCAACAGGATCAGACAATACTTCCTTTTCTATCAAATCGTCCATTGATTATGGCTAAACGTAATAAGACACTACGTGATGTACTAGTTCATATTCATCATGTACCTGATACATCTTCATATACACTGCTCAAAAAAATAAAGGGAACACTCAAATAACACATCCTAGATCTGAATGAATGAAATATTCTCATTGAATACTTTGTTCTGTACAAAGTTGAATGTGCTGACAACAAAATCACACAAAAATCATCAATGGAAATCAAATTTATTAACCAATGGAGGCCTGGATTTGGTGTCACCCACAAAATTAAAGTGGAAAAACACACTACAGGCTGATCCAACTTTGATGTAATGTCCTTAAAACAAGTCAAAATGAGGCTGAGTATTGTGTGTGGCCTCCACGTGCCTGTATGACCTCCTTACAACGCCTGGGCATGCTCCTGATGAGGTTGCAGATGGTCTCCTGTGGGATCTCCTCCCAGACCTGGACTAAAGCATCCGCCAACTCCTGGACAGTCTGTGGTGCAACGTGACGTTGGTGGATGGAGCAAGACATGATGTCCCAGATGTACTCAATCGGATTCAGGTCTGGGGAACGGGCGGGCCAGTCCATAGCTTCAATGACTTCATCTTGCAGGAGCTGCTGACACATTCCAGCCACATGAGGTCTGGCATTGTCCTGCATTAGGAGGAACCCAGGGCCAACCGCACCAGCATATGGTCTCACAAGAGGTCTGAGGATCTCATCTCGGTACCTAATGGCAGTCAGGCTACCTCTGGCAAGCACATGGAGGGCTGTGCGGCCCCCCAAAGAAATGCCACCCCACACCATTACTGATCTACTGCCAAACGGTCATTCTGAAGGATGTTGCAGGCAGCAGATCGCTCTCCACGGCGTCTCCAGACTCTGTCACGTCTGTCACATGTGCTCAGTGTGAACCTGCTTTCATCTGTGAAGAGCACAGGGTGCCAGTGGCGACTTTGCCAATCGTGGTGTTCTGTGGAAAATGCCAAGCATCCTGCACGGTGTTGGGCTGTGAGCACAACCCCCTTCTGTGGACGTCGGGCCCTCATACCACCTTCATGGAGTCGGTTTCTAACTGTTTGTGCAGACACATGCACATTTGTGGCCTGCTGGAGGTCATTTTGCAGGGCTCTGACAGTGCTCCTTCTGTTCCTCCTTGCACAAAGGCAGAGGTAGCAGTCCTGCTGCTGGGTTGTTGCCCTCCTACGGCTCCTTCCACGTCTCCTGGTGTACTGACCTGTCTCCTGGTAGCACCTCCAGCCTCTGGACACTACACTGACAGACACAGCAAACCTTCTTGCCACAGCTCGCATTGATGTGCCATCCTGGATGAGCTGCACTACCTGAGCAATTTCTGTGGGTTGTAGAGTCCGTCTCAAGCTACCACAAGTGTGAAAGCACAACCAACATTCAAATGTGACCAAAACATCAGCCCAGAAAGCATTGGTACTGAGATGTGGTCTGTGGTCCCCACCTGCAGAACCACTCCTTTATTGAGGGTGTCTTGATAATTGCCAATAATTTCCATCTATGGTCTATTCCATTTGCACAACAGCATGTGAAAGTAATTGTCAATCAGTGTTGCTTCCTAAGTGGACAGTTTGATTTCACAGAAGTTTGATTTACTTGGAGTTATATTCTGTTGTTTAAGTGTTCCCTTTATTTTTTTGAGCAATGTATATTTGGCTCAAAGGGCCCCAAATGGGGCACATGGAAGTGTGACAACTGCAAAGCGTGCAGATACAGTTATATGTAAAAGTTTGGGCACCCCTATTAATCTTAAGCTTAATGTTTTATAAAAATTGGTGTTTTTGCAACAGCTATTTCAGTTTGATATATGTAATAACTGTTGGACACAGTAATGTTTCTGCCTTGAAATGAGGTTTATTGTACTAACAGAAAATGTGCAATCTGCATTCAAACAAAATTTGACAGGTGCATAAGTATGGGCACCTCACCAGAAAAGTGACATTAATATTTAGTAGATCCTCCTTTTGCAAAAATAACAGCCTCTAGTCGCTTCCTGTAGCTCTTAATGATTTCCTGGATCCTGGATGAAGGTATTTTTGACCATTCCTCTTTACAAAACAATTCCAGTTCAGTTAAGTTTGATGGTCACCTAGCATGGACAGCCCTCTTTAAATGATCCCACAGATGTTCAATGATATTCAGGTCTGGGGACTGGGATGGCCATTCCAGAACATTGTAATTGTTCCTCTGCATGAATGCCTGAGTAGATCTGGAGCGGTGTTTTGGATCATTGTCTTGCTGAAAGATCCATCCCCTGCGTAACTTCAACTTTGTCACTGATTCTTGAACATTATTGTCAAGAATCTGCTGATACTGAGTGGAATCCATGCGTCCCTCAACTTTAACAAGATTCCCGGTGCCGACATTGGCCACACAGCCCCAAAGAATGATGGACCCTCCACCAAATTTTACTGTGGGTAGCAAGTGTTTTTCTTGGAATGCTATGTTTTTTTGCCGCCATGCATAACGCCTTTTTGTATGACCAAACAACTCAATCTTGGTTTCATCAGTCCACAGGACCTTCTTCCAAAAAGAAATTGGCTTCTCCAAATGTGCTTTTGCATACCTCAGCCGACTCTGTTTGTGGCGTGCTTGCAGAAACGGCTTCTTTCGCATCACTCTCCCATACAGCTTCTCCTTGTGCAAAGTGCGTTGTATAGTTGACCGATGCACAGTGACACCATCTGCAGCAAGTTGATGCTGCAGCTCTCTGGAGGTGGTCTGAGGATTGTCCTTGACTGATCTCACCATTCTTCTTCTCTGCCTTTCTGATGTTTTTCTTGGCCTGCCACTTCTGGCCTTAACAAGAACTGTCCCTGTGTTCTTCCATTTCCTTACTATGTTCCTCACAGTGGAAACTGACAGGTTAAATCTCTGAGACAGCTTTTTGTATCCTTCCCCTGAACAACTATGTTGAATAATCTTTGTTTTCAGATCATTTGACAGTTGTTTTGAGGAGCCCATGAAGCCACTCTTCAGAGGAGATTCAAACAGGAGAACAACTTGCAAGTGGCCACTTTAAGTAGCTTTTCTCATGATTGCATACACCTGGCTATGAAGTTCAAAGCTCAATGAGGTTACAAAACCAAAAAAAGTGCTTTAGTAAGTCAGTAAAAAGTAGGTAGGAGTATTTAAAACAAGAAAATTATAAGGGTGCCCATACTTATGCACCTGTCAAATTTTGTTTGAATGCAGATTGCATATTTTCTGTTAGTACAATAAACCTCATTTCAAGGCAGAAACATTACTGTGTCCAACAGTTATTACATATATCAAACTGAAATAGCTGTTGCAAAAACACCAATTTTTATAAAACATTAAGTTTAAGATTAATAGGGGTGCCCAAACTTTTTCATATAACTGTATATTGAAAAAACGGATACCTTTCAGGATTCGATGGGTGAGTAGGCTTACAAGATTCTGTATTTCATTAATTGTAGAACATCTATGGTCATCTATCAAGCCTCATGTTTCTGTGGACTCATTTATCTTGGTATGACAACTCGGGAGCTTCGGAACACATCAAAAATATTAGGGCAGCGGAGAAAATCTGTCAAGATGAGGTGGGTGCTATTTCTCAACCTAAACCTTTGGCGAGACAGTTTCGGAATTGCTACCCTTATCAATGTCATCTCTTACGTGTCAAAGGGATTGCACGTCTGTATCCTGGTAATAGGAGGGAAAATCTAGCCAAAAAGCTGGCCTAGACTGAATAAATAAATAATAAATAAAAAAGTAAATGGATCACCACTCTAAGAAGTATGACCCCCAGAGGTTTAAATGAACAGTGGGGATTTTCGAGTATTCTTTAAGTATACACTAGGATTTTTGGTATATTCTCATCTTCAGTGTCTTGTCCTTATTATAAATCGAATAATATAATCAATATATATCATAGTGCATTTGATTGAATAAACATATATACATGTATTGTTGGCTTTATTGTACAGTACATATAGAGAGTTTATAGTGTGTTTATTCACTTTTACATATACACATTATATATGCAACAATATTGTGTATGCACGCATTAACTATATTATATATAGAACTTTTTCTATATTTCATACAATTCTATTTTGGCACGTATAATTATATTTAGACTTTGATGCTGACCCGCACTTTTTCCCTTTTCTAATATGGCTGCAGGGTCGCTGTGCGCCACACTGCGCATGCTCCGGTGTGTTCTCGTACCCGATACTGGGAAGTTTTCATTGAACTGCAACCTTTGGTCATGTTTCAGTGATGCACATTTGGTCGCAGACGGGACGGCTATCCGGACGCGTGGGACAGTAGAGTTGTCCGATAATATGACGTCCTTGATTTGTAAGTAACCACAGCTGCAATCACCCTATAAAACATCGCCTCTTCCTCCTCCACCTCACTTCCTAATGAATCGGTAGCGAAACGTGCGTTGAAGCATGTGGAAGGGGTGATGATGTGCCTCTGGATAGTACATGTGAAGGGAGCTAGTTACCCATTCCACAGATGTCCAATCTTCTTCTGTAGGCCCCTGACATGGAAAGGCTTTTATTACACTGGGATAAATAAAATATGACTATCGCACAGTGTCTCCAAGATGAACTTAACTTTTATTCTCACAAGCAGGTTTTATAGAGAATCATACAGGCTATTTTTAACACCCATTGTTCTCACCAGATAATACCCACAGTAGGCTCCCAGACAGCAGTTATGCAACAACCCATTAATAAGCACATTGTCTGTTTGCCACTGCTAAGTGAGCACAGGAAGGTGGGGGCCAGGAGTGCTTCGGTCACATCACAAAATGTCCAATAATATGTGATCCACAATATTCACCCCACTTTATAACGTTATGTCCCATTAGCTGCATATGCGCTACGACAACCCCCATGTGGCAAAATCTTGGGAGTACAGGGTTGATCTGTCACAATGCTCCCCCTTCCCGGACAGGATCGGCCTACCCAGTCTGCTCCCCGACGGATCAGCTGGAGGAGGTCCACGATTTATGAGGTTGGTAGCAGGTCAGTTTGTCGGCTTAGTTCATCGGCGTTACCATTTTGCTTGCCAGGTCTATAGTGGATGGTGAAGTCTAATGGTTGTAGCACCAAACTTCACCGTAGTCGTCTGGCATTGTCCCCGGAGACCCGATTAAGCCATACAAGCCATGTCTTCCATACAAATATGGTTGGAGCATCTTGGCAGCCCATACTACTGCCAGGCATTCCTTTTCGACGGCCGCATAGCTGACTTCTCAAGGCAGTAATTTCCGACTCAGATAAGCTATTGGGTGTTCTTGGCCGTCCGGCCTGACTTGGCTCAGTACTGCCCCCAACCCAAACATGGATGTGTCTGTGTGAACAAGGAAACGTTTAGTTGTATCGGGTGCGGCCAATATCGTGGTATTTGTGAGAGCGTCCTTTAGCTGGCGGAATGCTTCCTCACACTCGGGGGTCCAGGTTACCTGGCGGGGGAGGTTCTTATGTGTCAGATCAGTGAGGGGCTTGGCAATGCTGCTGTAATTAGGGACAAATTTCCTATAATACCCCGCTGTCCCTAGAAAGGCCATGACTTGGGTTTTAGTACGTGGGGTGGGCCACTGGGCTACCGCCTCAATCTTGGCGGGCTCCGGTCGTTGTTTTCCACCCCAAACCCAATGTCCTAAATACTGAACCTCTGCTTTGCCTACGTGACACTTGTTGGGGTTCAGGGTGATTCCGGCTTTGTGGATCCTATCCAATACTGTCTCTAGGTGATTTAGATGCTCATCCCATGTCGGGCTGTAGACGACGATGTCATCCAGGTAGGCACAAGCATAGTCCTGGAGACCATCCAGGAGCCAGTCAGCCAGCCTCTGAAAGGTCGCAGGGGCATTCTTCATCCCAAATGGCATAACCCGAAACTGGAATAAGCCAAACGGGGTGACAAATGCAGACTTGGGAATAGCATCAGGACTTAGGGGGATCTGCCAATAGCCTTTGCATAGATCGATGGTGGTCAAATACTTTGCCCCAGCAAGCCTGTCTAGCAACTCGTCCACACGCGGCATGGGATACGCATCCGTCACAGTTTTCTCATTTAGCTTGCGATAGTCTACACAAAACCGGGTAGTCCCATCTTTCTTAGGCACTAACACTACAGGGGACGCCCAGGGACTATCTAACTCCTCAATGACCCCTAAACGCAACATCTCCTGTATCTCTTGTCGCATCCCTTCTCGTACAGACTCCGGGACGCGGAAGGGGGGTTGTCTCAGGGGGGTCTGATCTTGTGTCTCAACATTGTGTTGTGCAAGTCGGGTGAACCCAGGTCTCTCTGAGAACATCCTCTGCCGCTGCCTCAGCAATGTCTCAGCCTGCTCTCTCTCCCGGGCCCCTAGGTTTTCTCCTAAGTGTACCTGGTCCCAGGTTTTCGACTGAGTCTTCTCACCTAAGACATCAGGCAAGGGGAGTCCGGCTAAATCCTCTGCTTCGGGTGCGCAGATGGCAGCTACATCTTCAGGGCGCTCCCGGTAGGGCTTCAGCGTATTCACGTGGAACATGCGGATAACCCTGGGGTCGTCACAATCGACGACATTGTAGGTGGTGTCGGCTATTTTCCCCACTACCCGGTAAGGCCCCTGCCATGCGGCCTGGAATTTGTTCTGCCTGACCGGTTCTAGTACTAGAACCTTCTGTCCTATCTCAAAGGTGCGTTCTCTAGCCCTCTGATCGTACCATACGTGCTGGCGCCGTTGGGCCGCCTGCATGTTCACACGCACAGCCTGAGTCAACTCCTGCAGGCGGTCCCGGAGTTCCAGCACGAAGGGCACGATAGGGGTTCCTGCTATGGTTTCCTCCCCTTCCCAGAGCTCTTGCACTAAGTCTAGGGGCCCCCTCACCCGCCTCCCATATAGCAGTTCAAATGGGGAGAACCCCGTAGATTTTTGGGGCACCTCCCGATAGGCGAACAGGAGGTGCGGCAAGAATTTCTCCCAGTCCCTGTAGGTCCGGGTGAACGTCCCAATGAGTTGTTTTAACGTTCCGTTAAAGCGCTCACACAACCCGTTGGTTTGCGGGTGGTATGGGGCGCTTCTAATGGACTTTACACCACACAGTCTCCACAGTTGGCTGGTCACCTCTGCCTTAAATTGGGTGCCCTGATCCGAGATAATCTCCCGGGGAAATCCAACCCGTGAGAAAACCTGGAGCAGGGCAGCCACCACCGTCTCTGCCAGTATGTTAGGTAAGGCAACCGCCTCTGGATGCCGCGTGGCGTAATCTATCACAGTCAATATATACCTTTTCCCTGACGGACTAGGTTTGGCTAACGGCCTTATCAGATCGACCGCTACTCGGCTAAATGGCTCCTCCACAATGGTAAGGGGGTGTAATTTGGCCTTGCAGCGATCTCCCCTCTTGCCAATGCGCTGGCAACTGTCACAGGTCTGGCAGTACTGACGAACATCATGGGATGCCCCTGGCCAAAAGAAGTTTTGTGTCAGATGATGCCTGGTGCGGCTGACTCCGCGGTGCCCCGCCAAGAGTATGTCATGAGAGATTTGCAGCAACTCCTGCCTATACTTTTTGGGAACTACCAGCTGTAGTTTTACAGTGGGGCTCGTCCCTGAGTGAGTTTGCTCTGTAACCCTGTAGAGGAGTCCCTGATGCCATATAAACTGTTCGCCTTCCAGTACCCCTCTCCCCTCTTATGCCTTCCCGCGATACCCCTGCAATGAGGGATCCTCTAGTACCTCCCTCCTAAATTCTGCTGGGTTGTCCCATGAAATGTGTCTGGCTATGGGAATACGTGAAGGGCTGTAGTGTCTTACCTGAGCCTCCTCCGAGTGTGATTCCGCCTCCGCAGCTCGAGCTTGTCTCCGGGTAGTCACAGGATATGTTTCAGCCAGGGGAGCGACCGAGAAGGAAGACAACATGGGCCCCAAGTCATTTCCCAGCAGGACGCCTGCAGGCAAATCCTTCATCATGCCGACCTCGACAAGGCCATCCCCGACCCCCCATTTCACGTGAATCTTGGCCGTGGGCAGTCGATGTATGGCTCCCCCTACTACACGGACCGCCACTGTCCGACCCGTCTTTTGGTCTTGGGCGAGATGCGACTTCACAAGGGTCAGAGTAGCTCCGGAACCTCTTAATCCTTGCAGCCGTTTACCATTAATCCACACCGACTGTCGATGTTGTTGTCGATTATCCGCCTGGGCTGCCTGCACAGGGTCCACTTCATGCAGCACTCCATCTCTTCCATCCCATAATTAGCCATAGCCTCCGATGCCGGGTCGGCTTCGCCTTGGTAGCAGTGCACAGGGTCCACTTCATGCAGCACTCCATCTCTTCCATCCCATAATTAGCCATAGCCTCCGATGCCGGGTCGGCTTCGCCTTGGTAGCAGTGTACAGCGGCCCGGTTGAAGGTAGTCGTTTCCGGTTTTGGCCACTGGGTGCACTGGGTCCGGTTGGGACAGTGTCTCTGCAGGTGACCGAGCTGATGGCAGGTGTGGCATCGCAACCCAGGAGGACTCTGGTAGGCCGGGGAATTGGTGGGTCCCCCGCCAAGCTTCTGTGGTTTAGGGGCCTCCAGACCCATGGGAGGGCCCCTTGAGACAGTTTTGGACCCTGACAATTGGGCCCTCCTGGCATCATAATGTTCATCGGTCAGCCATGCGGCCTCCTCAAGAGTCGTCGGTCCTGAAGCCATTCTTGCGTCTCGGGAGTTAACCCAGTAAAGAATCGTTCTAACGCGATGAGCTGTAGGACGTCCTCCTTCGTGTCTGCTTTGCTACCTTGTACCCACTGTAGCAGTGACCGCCATAGTTTACAGGCCCATTCAGCATGGGTATCCGTTTCCCGTTTTGTGGTTTTGCGGAACTTTTGACGGTATGCCTCTGGTGTTAGTGCATACCGGGCCAAGATCACTTCTTTGACTCGCTTATAGTCCATACAGTCCTTATCCGATAAAGTGCGATAGGCATCCGCTGCCCGGCCTGTCAGTGTTAGAACCTTGCTGTTAGGTTTTTTTTCCTTTGCTGGTCACATGACCTTGTTGGCCTATTTAATCCTGCTCCGCCCTTCTGGCTTTGCTGGACTTCATTGTATATCTACTTTCTAGCTAGCCTGTGCTCTGTATCTTACTCTGTTAGTTTGCTTGGTCTACGGACCTCTAGGTTCTATCTATTTTGTTTGTTCGTCTGTCTGCTGCTATTTCTGTTAGGAGGTGTCCCATATTCCTCCCAGTCCTTAGTACTTGTAGGGATTCCCTCCCCAAATCTATAGGTCTCCGTACAGACTAGATTAGGACTTTAGCAGGTCTGATCGCAGGATCAGGTTCCCTGTTACATCGTAGGGATTCAGCTGAGTCTTATAGTAGGGACAGATCTCCTCTCTTTCCTTAGCTTTGGTAGCAGAACATAACAGTAAGTCCAGCCTGTAAATTCTCTAAGGAAAGATTTTTTTTTGTTCCATCATGGTGTCGGTTCAGGATTTGGCTAAACACCTGCAGGGACTCTCTCTGGAAGTGGCCGAGCTCCGTCAGCACGTGAGTAACTGTCCTGGAGCATATTTCTTGGAGCCTAAGGTATGTTTGCCGGATTTATTTTTTGGTGAACATCGAGAATTTTTTTCATTTAAAAATGCTTGCTTATTGTATTTTCGTTTGAGACCCAAGTCCTCTGGGGATGAATCCCAGCGCGTAGGGTTCATAATGTCACTTTTGCGCAAAGAGCCTCAGGAGTGGGCCTTTTCTTTGCAACCTAGTGATACATGCTTCAGATCAGTGGATAGTTTTTTTTCTGCTTTAGGACTATTATATGATGATCCTGACCGTGTGGCATCAGCTGAGACTGAGTTGAGACGTTTAAAACAAGGATCAGGTAATATGGAAAAATATTGTACACATTTTCGTCGTTGGTCCACTCAAACAGGGTGGAACGATTCTGCTCTGAAAAGTCTATTTCTTGCTGGGCTCAGTGAAAAGGTTAAAGACCTGCTAATTGCTTATCCTACACCTGAGGATTTGCAACAGGCTATGCAATTAGCTATACGGGTGGACAGAAGACTGCGTGCTAGGGTTAATGAGAGCAAATCCTCTGCTATGTCAGTTTCTGGTTATGATAATGTGTGTACTAACAGTGGTGAACCGATGGAGATTGGATCGGTGGCACCTCGCTCTCAAGAAAAACACCGTCGTTTTTCAGAAGGCTTGTGTTTCTATTGTGGAAAATCTGGTCATTTGATTAAAGGCTGTGAGCTTCGTATGAAGAAAGAAAAAAAAATGGTCAGTCACGCCCGTATTGCCTGTTTAACTTCCAAGGGTATATTTTTAGCTGCTTCCACGATTGCTCAGGAAAAATTAATGGAATTTCGGGTGTTTGTTGATTGCGGGTCTACACTGAATGTTATTGATGGGGGATTCGTGGAAAAACTCAATTTAAAACCTGAACCTTTATCATCCCCCATTGCTGTGGTTTCTGTGGATGGCTCCCCTTTGAAGAATATTACTCTCAAGGTCAGTGAATTTCCTCTCACTATTAATGGTGTTCACCATGAGAAATTGGATTTGGTAGTGTTGAATAACTTGCCTTCTCCAGTAATATTGGGTTTGCCCTGGTTAAAATTTCACAATCCTGTACTGGATTGGTCTACCAGTGAAATTAAATCCTGGAGCCATAAATGTTATGACAAGTGTTGTAACGGGCGTATTGCAGCTTTGGATAGGGGAGAATTGCCTGTTCCTATTCAGGATTTTTGGAGAGTTTTTTCTGAGAAAGAATCGCAGGTTTTGCCTCCCCATAGAGACTATGATTGTTCTATTGAATTTGTCCCTGGAGCGACTCTTCCTAAAAGTCGTTTATTTAATCTTACTATTCCTGAGAGGAAGGCTTTGGAGGAATACATACAGACAAGTTTGGCCGCCGGTCACATTAGGCCCTCTAAGTCTCCTGTGGCGGTTGGATTTTTTTTTGTAAAAAAAAAGGACGGCGGTTTACGTCCTTGTCTGGATTTTCGTGAGATTAACAAAATTACGGTACGCAATCCTTACCCACTGCCATTGATTCCTGATCTGTTTAACCAGTTATTGGGGGCCAAGTGGTTCTCTAAAATTGACCTTAAGGGGGCATACAATCTGTTGCGCATGAAGGAGGGTGATGAATGGAAGACTGCTTTTAACACTCCTGTGGGTCATTTTGAGAATCTGGTTATGCCTTTTGGTCTTACTAATGCTCCTGCATTTTTTCAGAATCTGATTAATGACATCCTTAGACCTTTGATCGGTAAAAATGTGGTTGTGTATTTGGATGACATTTTGATTTATTCGCCAGATCTGGAGTCTCATTGGCGGAGCGTGCGTGAGGTATTACAGTTATTAATGGACAATTCGCTTTTTGCTAAGCTGGAGAAATGTGAGTTCGCTGTACAGAGAATTAGTTTTTTGGGCTACATTATCTCCAGCAAAGGTTTTGAGATGGATCCGGTTAAGGTTCAGGCTGTGCAGGAATGGCCTAGGCCTATTGGTTTGAAATCAATACAGAGGTTTTTGGGTTTCGCCAATTACTATAGAAAATTCATAAAAAATTTTTCTAGTATTGTCAAACCTCTGACTGATCTCACCAGGAAAGGTGCTGATGCGGTTCAGTGGTCTTCTGAGGCCATTGAAGCTTTTGTGTATCTCAAGGAGAGGTTCACCTCTGCTCCCATCCTTATGCAGCCTGATGTTACTAGGCCGTTTTTGGTTGAGGTTGATGCTTCCTCTGTGGGGGTTGGCGCAGTATTGTCTCAGGATAACGGGGATGGATTACATCCCTGTGCATTTTTTTCAAAAAAATTTTCGGAGACTGAATTGAATTACGATATTGGTAATCGGGAATTATTGGCTATTAAACTCGCATTTGAACACTGGCGCCACTTCTTGGAAGGTGCGGAATTTCCCGTTCAGGTTCTTACGGATCATAAAAATCTGATATATCTTGACGCTGCCAAGCGCCTGAATGCCCGTCAGGCTAGGTGGGCACTGTTTTTCTCGCGGTTTAATTTCTCCGTTACTTACATCCCTGGTACTAAGAATGTTAAGGCGGATGCCTTGTCTCGCAGTTTTTCTCCCATAGTCGGTGCTGAGAAAGAGGAAAACATTTTACAAGAAGGTGTTGTGATAGCTGCTTTAGACTCCGTTTTGGAAGATGAGATTCTTAAAGCTCAGGAGAATGCCCCATCTAACACTCCTCATGGGAGGTTGTTTGTGCCTGGGACCTTTAGGAGAGATTTGTTTGTTGAGTGTCACGAATCTCGGTTGGCAGGTCATCCCGGAATCTCTGAGACCAAGAGACTGGTGGGTCGCAGTTTTTGGTGGCCTGGATGGCAGAAGGAAGTCATTAAGTGGGTGCGCCAATGTACTATATGTGCTAGATCTAAGTCCTCACATACTCCTGCTGCGGGGTTGCTTTGTCCTTTGGAGGTCCCCAGTGCTCCTTGGACACATTTGGCTATGGACTTTATAACTGACCTTCCCCCCTCTGAGGGTTTTACTGTCATCTGGGTGGTCGTGGACCGTTTTAGCAAGATGTGTCACTTGGTTCCCTTCGTCAAACTGCCCTGCGCTAAAACTCTCGCTAAGGCCTTTGTCAAGGAAATTGTCAGACTTCATGGCGTTCCTACTGACATTGTTTCTGATAGGGGTCCTCAGTTCGTGGCTCGTTTTTGGCGTGCCTTTTGTGACAGGTTGGGAATTCATTTGTCGTTTTCGTCCGGATATCATCCTGAATCTAATGGCCAGACAGAAAGGAAAAACCAGGATGTTGAGCAGTTCTTGCGTTGTTTTGTGGCAGACAATCAAGAGGGGTGGTCTGAGTTTCTGCCACTTGCCGAATTTGCTCTGAACAATCATACATCTTCTTCTGCTGGTTGTTCGCCTTTTTTTTGTTGTTCTGGGAGACATCCGTCGTTTGGGTCGTTCTCCAAGTTGGGATCTGCCGTGCCTGAGGAGGAGAATTTTTCCGGTGATTTGGAAAGAGTTTGGACGGATGTGCGTGGTAATCTTCAGGAGGCCAACAGAAAATCTAAAGACTACTTTGATAGGAAACGACAGGAGGTTTTGTTCGCTGTTGGTGACATGGTTTGGTTGTCCTCTAGGAATCTGCGGTTGAGGATTCCTTCTAAGAAATTGGGTCCCAAGTATGTAGGGCCCTTTAAGGTGCTTCAGGTTGTCAACCAATCTGCTGTTAGGTTGGAGGTTCCTACCTCCTGGAGAATTAATCCGGTCTTTCATGTCTCTCTGTTAAAAAAAGCTGTTGTGTTGGATGGTGACGCCTCTGCCTCTGTTCCTCCGGTGGTGGAGGACGGGGAATATGAAATTTCTCGCATCCTTGACTCTAGACGGTATAGAGGTAGTTTGCAGTATCTTGTGGCCTGGAAAGGTTTCGGACCCGAGGATAACTCTTGGGTGAGGTCAGATGATGTTTCCGCGTCCAGACTTATCAGAGCGTTTCACAGGAGATTTCCTGATAAGCCTGGTCCTAGGGGATCCGGAGGATCCTCTTAGAAGGGGGGGTACTGTTAGAACCTTGCTGTTAGGTTTTTTTTCCTTTGCTGGTCACATGACCTTGTTGGCCTATTTAATCCTGCTCCGCCCTTCTGGCTTTGCTGGACTTCATTGTATATCTACTTTCTAGCTAGCCTGTGCTCTGTATCTTACTCTGTTAGTTTGCTTGGTCTACGGACCTCTAGGTTCTATCTATTTTGTTTGTTCGTCTGTCTGCTGCTATTTCTGTTAGGAGGTGTCCCATATTCCTCCCAGTCCTTAGTACTTGTAGGGATTCCCTCCCCAAATCTATAGGTCTCCGTACAGACTAGATTAGGACTTTAGCAGGTCTGATCGCAGGATCAGGTTCCCTGTTACATCGTAGGGATTCAGCTGAGTCTTATAGTAGGGACAGATCTCCTCTCTTTCCTTAGCTTTGGTAGCAGAACATAACAGTCAGCTTGCTGGCCAGAATCTGGACCCAATCCTCCAGCTCCACTTTATGAAGGGTACACTGCCGCTCAATGTCCTGCAGAAAGCCATCAATGTCTTCCTCTGCCTCCCCCAATGTCGGAAGGCATTGTATTGGATCATTTTGTGGCTTACCCCTGCTGGTACTGGGGAGGAAGCCAGGGCTCCCCCTGCTCGCTGTATCTCCTCTCTCCGTTCTGCCATCTCCATCTTGGCTAGCTCTATCTTGGTCCGCTCTGCCATCTCCATCCTGGCTAGCTCCATCCGCTCTGCCCTCTCCATCTCCATCTTTTTATCCAGATCAGTACGCACATCAGCCATCACCTTATCTATGATCTGTACTGCCGGGTTGGGAGCATAAAGTGCCAGTCTGCTCTTTACCTCCCTCTGGAATTCAGTCTCTTCCACGTTCCCACTGGAGGTTGTTGCGTTGTCGAGCTCCATAATGGCTGCTATCAAATCCGCTTTTGTTTTGTTGCTGGCGGTTAACCCTCGAGCTTCCACAAGGTCCTTCAACGTATTCCTCTTTAGCTTCTGGTAGATGTCTTCCATTCAGTCCTTGGCTCCTGAAGAAGATGGACCGCATCCCACCGCTGCCACCAGTGTGACGGGAGCTAGTTACCCCATCCACAGATGTCCAATCTTCTTCTGTAGGCCCCTGACATGGAAAGGCTTTTCTTACACTGGGATATATAAAATATGACTATCGCACAGTGTCTCCAAGATGAACTTAACTTTTATTCTCACAAGCAGGTTTTATAGAGAATCACACAGGCTATTTTTAGCACCCATTGTTCTCACCAGATAATACCCACAGTAGGCTCCCAGACAGCAGTTATGCAACAACCCATTAATCAGCACATTGTCTGTTTGCCACTGCTAAGTGAGCACAGGAAGGTGGGGGCCAGGAGTGCTTCGGTCATATCACAAAATGTCCAACAATATGTGATCCACAATATTCACCCCACTTTATAACATTATGTCCCATTAGCTGCATAGGCGCTACGACAACCCCGATGTGGCAAAATCTTGGAGTACGGGGTTGATCCATCACAGTATGTAATAATATGCACAAATTAAACTTTTTATGAACTTATTTCTGTATTCTTTTTTGCATTATGACATTTGATATTGCATGGTGATCACTTTTACTGTTCATCCTATGATTTGGATAGGCATAGATCCATACATATATAAATTTTCCTTTTTGCTTAAATAATGTAAATACATTTGGATATGCACATACATATATATACAGTACAGACCAAAAGTTTGGACACACCTTCTCATTTAAAGATTTTTCTGTATTTTCATGCTTATGAAAATTGTACATTCACACTGAAGGCATCAAAACTATGAATTAACATATGTGGAATTATATACTTAACAAAAAAGTGTGAAACAACTGAAAATATGTCTTATATTCTAGGTTCTTCAAAGTAGCCACCTTTTGCTTTGATGACTGCTTTGCACACTCTTGGTATTCTCTTGATGAGCTTCAAGAGGTAGTCACCGGAAATGGTTTTCACTTCACAGGTGTGCCCTGTCAGGTTTAATAAGTGGGATTTCTTGCCTTATAAATGGGTTTGGGGCCATCAGTTGTGTTGTGCAGAAGTCTGGTGGATACACAGCTGATAGTCCTACTGAATAGACTGTTAGAATTTGTATTATGGCAAGAAAAAAGCAGCTAAGTAAAGAAAAACGAGTGGCCATCATTACTTTATGAAATGAAGGTCAGTCAGTGCGAAAAATTGGGAAAACTTTCAAAGTGTCCCCAAGTGCAGTTGCAAAAACCATCAAGTGCTACAAAGATACTGGCTCACATGAGGACTGCCCCAAGAAAGAAGACCAAGAGTCACCTCTGCTTCTGAGGATAAGTTTATCCGAGTCACTAGCCTCAGAAATCGCAGGTTAACAGCAGCTCAGATTAGAGACCAGGTCAATGCCACACAGAGTTCTAGCAGCAGACACATCTCTACAACAACTGTTAAGAGGAGACTTTGTGCAGCAGGCCTTCATGGTAAAATAGCTGCTAGGAAACCACTGCTAAGGACAGGCAACAAGCAGAAGAGACTTGTTTGGGCTAAAGAACACAAGGAATGGACATTAGACCAGTGGAAATCTGTGCTTTGGTCTGATGAGTCCAAATTTGAAATCTTTGGTTCCAACCACTGTGTCTTTGTGCGACACAGAAAAGGTGAACGGATGGACTCTACATGCCTAGTTCCCACCGTGAAGCATGGAGGAGGAGGTGTGATGGTGTGGGGGTGCTTTGCTGGTGACACTGTTGGGGATTTATTCAAAATTGAAGGCATACTGAAACAGCATGTCTACCACAGCATCTTGCAGCGGCATGCTATTCCATCTGGTTTGTGTTTAGTTGGACCATAATTTATTTTTCAACAGGACAATGACCCCAAACACACCTCCAGGCTGTGTAAGGGCTATTTGACCAAGAAGGAGAGTGATGGGGTGCTACGCCAGATGACCTGGCCTCCACAGTCACCAGACCTGAACCCAATCGAGAAGGTTTGGGGTGAGCTGGACCGCAGAGTGAAGGCAAAAGGGCCAACAAGTGCTAAGCATCTCTGGGAACTCCTTCAAGATTGTTGGAACACCATTTCTGGTGACTACCTCTTGAAGCTCATCAAGAGAATGCCAAGAGTGTGCAAAGCAGTCATCAAAGCAAAAGGTGGCTACTTTGAAGAACCTAGAATATAAGACATATTTTCAGTTGTTTCACACTTTGTTGTTAACTATATAATTCCACATGTGTTAATTCATAGTTTTGATGCCTTCAGTGTGAATGTACAATTTTCATAGTCATGAAAATACAGAAAAATCTTTAAATGAGAAGGTGTGTCCAAACTGTTGGTCTGTACTGTATATATATATATATATATATATATATATATATATATATATACAGTTATATGAAAAAGTTTGGGCCCCCCTATTAATCTTAAGCTTAATGTTTTTAAAAAATTGGTGTTTTTGCAACAGCTATTTCAGTTTGATATATGTAATAACTGTTGGACACAGTAATGTTTCTGCCTTGAAATGAGGTTTATTGTACTAACAGAAAATGTGCAATCTGCATTCAAACAAAATTTGACAGGTACATAAGTATGGGCACCTCACCAGAAAAGTGACATTAATATTTAGTAGATCCCCTTTTGCAAAAATAACAGCCTCTAGTCGCTTCCTGTAGCTTTTAATGAGTTCCTGCATCCTGGATGAAGGTATTTTTGACCATTCCTCTTTACAAAACAATTCCAGTTCAGTTAAGTTTGATGGTCGCTGAGCATGGACAGCCCTCTTCAAATAATCCCACAGATGTTCAATGATATTCAGGTCTGGGGACTGGGATGGCCATTCCAGAACATTGTAATTGTTCCTCTGCATGAATGCCTGAGTAGATTTGGAGCGGTGTTTTGGATCATTGTCTTGCTGAAAGATCCATCCCCTGCGTAACTTCAACTTTCTCACTGATTCTTGAACATTATTGTCAAGAATCTGCTGATACTGAGTGGAATCTATGCGTCTCTCAACTTTAACAAGATTCCCGGTGCCGGCATTGGCCACACAGCCCCAAAGCATGATGGAATCTCCACCAAATTTTACTGTGGGTAGCAAGTGTTTTTCTTGGAATGCCGTGTTTTTTTGTCGCCATGAATAATGCCTTTTTGTATGACCAAACAACTCAATCTTGGTTTCATCAGTCCACAGGACCTTCTTCCAAAAAGAAATTGGCTTCTCCAAATGTGCTTTTGCATACCTCTGCTGACTCTGTTTGTGGCATGCTTGCAGAAACGGCTTCTTTCGCATCACTCTCCCATACAGCTTCTCCTTGTGCAAAGTGCGTTGTATAGTTGACCAATGCACAGTGACACCATCTGCAGCAAGTTGATGCTGCAGCTCTCTGGAGGTGGTCTGAGGATTGTCCTTGACTGATCTCACCATTCTTCTCTGCCTTTCTGATGTTTTTCTTGGCCTGCCACTTCTGGCCTTAACAAGAACTGTCCCTGTGTTCTTCCATTTCCTTACTATGTTCCTCACAGTGGAAACTGACAGGTTAAATCTCTGAGACAGCTTTTTGTATCCTTCCCCTGAACAACTATGTTGAATAATCTTTGTTTTCAGATCATTTGACAGTTGTTTTGAGGAGCCCATGATGCCACTCTTCAGAGGAGATTCAAACAGGAGAACAACTTGCAAGTGGCCACTTTAAGTAGCTTTTTTCATGATTGCATACACCTGGCTATGAAGTTCAAAGCTCAATGAGGTTACAAAACCAAAAAAAGTGCTTTAGTACGTCAGTAAAAAGTAGGTAGGAGTATTTAAAACAAGAAAATGATAAGGGTGCCCATACTTATGCACCTGTCAAATTTTGTTTGAATGCAGAGTACACATTTTCTGTTAGTACAATAAACCTCATTTCAAGGCAGAAACATTATTGTGTCCAACAGTTATTACATATATCAAACTGAAATAGCTGTTGCAAAAACACCAATTTTTTAAAAACATTAAGCTTAAGATTAATAGGGGTGCCCAAATGTTTTCATATAAGTGTATATATTTATATATATGTAACGGGACAGGTGATGAAAAACTGTTCCACGGTGCAAGGATCAGAGGGTCGTAACTAGGTGCCTCACAGAATCCGACCTTAGATATACAGCAGCTTAATGACTCCGTGATCCAAGGAGGGACGAGGAAGGTGAGCCAGGTGCTACTCCAGTACTGACCTCGGATGATTGGCAGCTGATTCCCAGAGACAGGAGGCAGACACAGACTGATACCACTGATGGACAGGCAAGAGGTTTCGGCCGATAGACAAGCAGGCGGGCATGGCTGATAGACAGGCAGGCGGGCACGGCTGATAGACAGGCTTATGGGCACGGCTGATAGGCAGGCGGGCATGGCTGATAGGCAGGCAGGTGGGCACGGCTGATAGAAAGGCAGACAGGTGGGTACATGTACTGGGACCAGGAATTAAAGAGAGTGTTAACAACAAACAAACTAAGTTGCACAAGCACCTCCATATTGGAGGAGGTGCCTTAAATAGCCAGAGTCCTCCGGCCAATGGCCGGGGACTCTTTAGGATGGTGCGCGCTGTCCCTTTAAGAGGAGGGGAGCGCACGCACACCTTAAGCACAGTGCCCAGGCATCTGTGCACTGTGCGCGCGTGTCGGGCTGAGTCAGCGGGGAGAGAGGGGGGCCCTCCGGCATCTCTGCCGGGGAAAGAGGGTAGGAGGCAGAGACGCCGAAGCTACAGTACCCCCCTTTATGCCCCCTCGTTTTTTAGGCCCGCAAGAAATTTCTCCAGGAGGAGAGGGGTATGGATGTTCTCTCTGGGTTCCCAGGATCTCTTCTCAAAACCAAACCCCTTCCAATCTACAAGAGAAAAGGTCTTTACTCTTACCCTCTTGGTAGCCAGGATACTCTCTACTTCAAAAACGTCTGCAGTGCTGACAGGAGCAGGAGTAGTTCCCGAATCTTTGGAAAATGGACTAGATGTTTAAGGAGAGACACATTAATTTACGACCTATGCCGTAATAGTATGGCACAGGTCATATTCCCCTGTTTAGCGCAGGCTCTGGCGTTGAGCCCACACTAAATCGGGCACATGTCAGCTGATCTATACAGCTGACATGTGCCCGCAACAGCCACGAGTGGAATCGCAATCCACCTGCAGCTGTTAACTAGTTAAATGTCACTGTCAATCTCTGACAGCGGCATTTAACATCGCCAAGCCGGAGGCGCATCACTTTCCCCGCCCATCGGTGACCCTGTCACATGATTGCGGGTCACCGATGGGTTGGCATGACAACCAGAGATTTGCAGGAGACCTCTATGGCTCTCATGTCCAGATTGCTATGAGCGCCGCCCAGTGGTCGGGGCTCATAGCACGTGAGCAAATCTGCTACATAGAGGCGATCTGATCATCGCCTGTATGTAGCAGAGCCGATCAGGCAAGTGCTGCTTTTAGTCTCCCATGGAGACCATTGAAGCAATCAAAAAGTTTAAAAAAAATGTTTAAACATATTTAAAAAAAAATAAAATAAAAGTTTAAAACACCCCCCTTTCGCCCCAATTCAAAGTAAAACAATAAAAAAAAAAAATCACACATACACATATTTGGTATCGCTGTGTTCAGAATCGCCCAATCTATCAAAATAAAAAAATAATTAATCCGATCAGTAAACAGCGTAATGAGAAAAAAATTCTAAACTCCAGAACTACGTTTTTTGGTCGCTGCAACATTGCAATGATGTTGTTTAAGCTTTTACTTGTTTAGGGGATTCTTTTTTACTTGTGCGTCCATAGGTTTTTGGCCCAGTCTGGTTTCGCAGTTTTTCTTATGTGTTTGTTATTTTTTAGTGTGTGCTTTAGGGAGAAGCCTGGAATACTCGGGACTGTCTCTGTGGAGCAGTGACTCCATTTCATCTTACCGACAGAGTGCCAACCTCTGCAGTCAGGTAGGGATGTTTTTATAAGGGCTTTCACAATAATATCTTTGTATGCCATTATCCCTGTAGCAGCATACTATTTGTTCCAGTAGCGTAGCTACCGGGGGAGGCAGAGGGGGCTGTCGCCCCGGGCCCCACACTCTGAAGGGGCCCACCCGGAGCTACACTATTGTAACTGTAGCTGTGTCACCCCAGGCCTGGATGCCACAAATAATAAAGGCTGTGTCTGAGAGCAGGAGGGAGGTATCCTGGTTAGGGACAATTAGCACACAGCACCTCCTGTCCCAGGCCAGTAGGGGGAGCTGGCTGCCCCTATAAAAGCTGGAACTGGGGGCAGGGTTAGGGAAAACTGGACGACCTAGCTCAGGAATGAGACTAGTCCCAGAGGATGAGGGACAGTTTAGCTGTAGCTGAGGAGGTCGTGAGGCAGTGGAGGAACTGCCAGCCAGGGACGTAAGGCGCGGAGAGCCTGTCCTGGCCGAGAGAAACCACCTAACTGGACATTGGCGTCCGAGGCTGTTAGGATTCTAAGTCCTGCAGCAGATAACCAGCCCGCAAGGGATTTTATATCCTTTGGCCTAAGAAGCCCGGAGGCTCCGCCACAGCAGAAGGGACCAGCAAGGCCAAGAGAGGCCCAAGGTAAAAAGGCACCCAAGTTGCAAGCCATACGGGCGAGAATACACGGTACGCTCAGGAACGTGGGCTATTATACCACGAAAATGGAAATAGTCAGGAAGAGCCTAGTGAGCACGGTAGGCCTACACCCTCACCCTGACCAGAAGGGCTTCCCGCTTGTTCTCAGACGTCCAGGCCCCCTCCTAGTCGGGACAGTTGTTGGGTCACTACCATCTGTTTCAATAAAGACCCTAAACTGTTTAAGTGGACTCTGCAGTCTGACTATTGCGACCGGAATTACAACTCCCAACATCCACCTACACTGCCCTGGGGCTACACTCCTCCCGTGGGGAGTTGTACTACTCTGTGCTGCACACCCACATCTGCCCCAGAGGTCTGCCTTGCAGCGGCGGTTATCCCTGACCACAATCCATGGGTGGCGTAGTCGGACATTCAAAACACTGATAAATAGACCGCCGCAATTTGGTCTGACCACCCTGAGCCACATGATCGGGTTGCCACTACTACCCCCAGCATCGTACAGAAGGCTCGGTTCCGGGTACCCCACGGCCCAGAGGGCGAGTCATAGCGGCGTGAGCAGGGTCGGACTGGGGTGCCTAGGGCCCACCAGAGGAACTGACTCTAGGGGCCCACACTACAGCCCACCATAAACGTTTTTATTACTTGTTATGCTTTTCTATAATGTACTATAATTACATGATTGGCCGCGCTGTGGAGCACCAAGTGGCAGGACTTTGTTCGAACAGTCATTCCGTACTGCCAGAGTCCCTTTAATGGTAACCTGTCACCTTGAAAAACACTATTTATCTGCAGATATAGGGGTAATCTGCAGGTAAATAGGGTTTAAAGCCTGGTTAGATGGCTTATTGGAAAAGCGTTGGCAACACGGAGAAAATTACATTTTATTCTCCCTGCCGCCACTCGCTTCCCGTTATTGGGTCGGTGCAAGGAGGGAGACATTACAGTCACCGCGAACTACAAAGTGAGGGTGCTGTTATAATGTCCGACACCTTGATTGTGACTCTTCCATGGAGCCCAACCTCAGACTGTTAGAGCTTACCTAACAAACAGGCAATTCCTGCATGTGTTGCGTATGTCTACCGCCGCAAAACATGCTACCCCGGGGACTCGAGCATATTAGCAGAGCACTACAAGATACTCGGATAACACCCAAGCATGCTGGGATCACGCCTTATCTGACCACGCTCGCTCAGCACTAGTTGCCAGGTGCTGCTGCCATGTTAGTCATTCAAAGGGCCCGCGACCACTTTTTTTTTTAATTCTTCTCTGCAGGGGGCCCACCGGGAAATTTCCCGGCACCCCGCCATGAAAGTCTGAGCCTGGGCGTGAGCAGCACGCTGCTACAGTTACACTCCGGGCAGAGCAGGGAGACTCGATGTCCCTGCACTGCCTGGCGGCTGATATGGGGCCCTTGAGCAGGAGGGGTGCCCCCGGTGCCAGCATCGTGCCCCCCCACCATTCACCACAACCGCGAGCTCAGTGATGGGAGAGGGAGCGACCTCTGTGTCTGAGCACCCGGCCCACTGTGCTGAAGATGTGTACCGGCCGGGCGCTCAGAGCAGCGGGGGAACCAGGAGGAGAGAGAGGTGAGTATTGTGCTTATTTATTTATTTTTTCTTATGGGGGATTATGCTACAGACTTCCTAGGGGGTGGGGGGATAATGCTACAGACTTCCTAGGGGGTGGGGGGATAATGCTACAGACAGCCTATGGGGGGTGGGGGATTATGCTACTGACTGCCTATGGGAGGGTGGGGGGCTTATGCTGCAGACTGCCTATAGGGGGGGTGGGGGGATTATTCTACAGACTGCCTATGGGGGTGGGGAGATTATGCTAAAGACTGTCTATGGGGTTTGGGGGGAATTATGCTGCAGACTGATTTTGAGGGAGTGGGAGGATTATTCTACAGACTGCCTATGGGGGATGGGGGGATTATGCTACAGACTGCCTATGGGGGATGGGGGGAATTATGCTACAGACTGCCTATGGGGTGGGTGGGGGATTATGCTACAGGCTGCCTGTTGGGGGTTTATGCTGCAGACTGCCTATGGGGGGTGGGGGGATTACGCTACAGACTGCCTATGGGGTGGGTGGGGGGATTATGCTACAGACCGCCTATAGGGGGTGGAGGGATTATGCTACAGACTGTCTATGGGGGGTGGGGAAATTATGTTACAGACTGCCTATTTGGGGGTGGGGGGATTATGCTACAGACTGCCTATGGGGGGTGTGAGGAATTTGCTACAGACTGCCTATGGGGGGTGGGGGGATTATGCTACAGACTTCCTATGGGGGGGATTATCCTGCAAACTCTTCCTCTGGGGAGTGCACTATACTTTATTGTGGATTGTCTGGTGCATTATACTATATGGAGGTTATTTATACAGTGTGGGGATTACAGTTAGGGTCATACAGTGTGGGAGATTATTTGGGGTCTTTTCACAGTGTAGGGGGCATCATACAGTGTGGGAGATAATGTGGGGTCTTTGCACAGTGTGGGGGCCATCATACAGTATGGGAGATAATGTGGGGTCTTTGCACAATGTGGAGTCCATCATACAGTGTTGGAGACATCAGTTTGGAGACTACTAAAGGGTCAGTATACTGTGTGTTGGGTACTATACAGTGAGGGGGCATCATACTGTGTATAGCGGAGCATCATACTGTGTATAGGGGAGCTGTGCATGGGGGGAGACTCAGGACATTATTAAATGTTAAGTGGGAACTTATCGTTATAGGGTAACTCAGGTTATTGTGACTGTCAGGGGAGCACACAGAGGGCATTATTACTTTCTAGGGGGCAAAATGTGTCACTGTTTTCTAGGGCACTTGCACAGGGCATTACTATATTCTAGAGGGTTGCTTTACCATTTTGAGAGCACACAGAAGGTGCAGTAATATGGACATGTAGAGCAAAAGAGGCTCAGTATTGGGGTATCAGCAGGAAGAGGTGTTTGTGCAGGTTGGGAATAGATGGGGACAGGGCCTGAAATGTAAGAAGTCAAATGTGTCTTTGTTATGATCTCTTTAGACCTGAGACTCTGAGTCCTGGATGGAGAAGTCGTTGTGTCGGTCTGGGCCAGATGGAAAAGACGGGAAAAGTGAACAATTTAATCAGAAAGAACATCAGCTGTAAGTTACTATATATAACTGTGCTGTGATCTCTTATATGTTCTGCAGGACTGGTATCTAGCAATATGTCACCATATGGCGGTAATAGCAGTGCTGCTCTTTGTATAGAGATTATTTTCAGTAACAGCGCTGTCCTCTGCTGAGGTTCTCCTACATCCACTGTCTGGGTGCGCCACTATTTTTGTAATCAGGGTTACCTGATTAGGGGCCCACTCAGAAGTTTTGCCCCCCCCCGAACCAAAACCCTAGCTACACCTCTGATTTGATCATATATAAGCCCTGCTTACTGTCATTTAACAGTCATACATTACATACAGTTAGATCCAGAAATATTTGGACAGTGACTGAATCTTTGTGATTTGAGCTCTACATGCCACTATTTTTTATTTAAAATGAAACAACTGAGATGCAATTGAAGTGTAGACTTTCAGGTTCAATTAAAGGGTTTGAACAAAATTATCCTGTGAAATGTTTAGGAATTGCAACCATTTTTCTACATAGCCTCCTCATTTCAAGGCCACAAAAGTAGTTGGATAAATTAACTTTACCATAAATAAAATGTTCATTATTAATACTTTGTAGAGAATCCTCTGCAGGCAATGACTGCCTGAGGTCTGGAAGTTATGGACGTCACCAAATGCTGGATTTCCTCCTATTTGATGCTTTGCCAGGCCTTTACTGCAGCTGACTTCAGGTGTAGCTTGTTTGTGGGTCTTTCTCCCTTAAATTTTGTATTAAAGGGTTTTTCCCACAAATAAAGTACATTTTAATTAATAGATCTTGGAATAAAAATAAGTTCCACAATTGGATGTGTTTAAAAATATGTTCCTGTGCTGAGATAATCTTATAAATGTGCCCCTGTTGTGTACTGAGTAACGGCTGTGTCTGACTGTGCAGGAACCTGGTCTAATCATACCACATCTCCTGGGCCGGCATTATGGGGGAGCACTTTGGGCGGTTGACCATGGCCCGCACTCTACCATAGGCCCCGAGCGATATTAGCAGCAGGCCACACAATCGCTATGGGGCCCGTGATTCGGAGGTGGGACCCGGTGCCAGCTGTCCACTCCTTCCCCCATCATTCTCCCTCAGCATCTGATGTCTGAGCCAGTGGGTGCAATGCCATCACTTCATCGCGCCGCATTGTGCCGGGCAGTGGAGTACTATATGTACTGTATGGAGGTCTGTTGGGTGTGCATTATAGTATATGTACTGTATGCAAGATTATGAGATGTGCGCTATACTATATGTTCTATACTGAGGACTATGGGGTGTGCATTATACTGTATGTACTGTATGGAAGACTATGGGGTGTGCATTATACTGTATAGAGGACTATGGTGGGTGCATTATACTATATGCACTGTATGAAGAACTATGGGTGTGCATTAAACTGCATGGAGGACGAAGGGGAGTGTAGTATACTGTATGGAGGACTATGGGGTGTGCATTATATTGCATGTACTGTATGGAGGACTATGGATTGTTCATTATACTGTATGGAGGACTATGGGGTGTGAATTATACTGTATGTACTTTATGGAGGACTATAGGGTGGGCATTATACTATATGAAGGACTATGGGGGTGCATTATACTATATAGGAGGTAATATGGGGCCCATTATACTATATGGAAGGCAATGTTGGCACCATTATATTATTTGGAGGGCTATGTGGAGACCATTATAATATTTGGAGGGGCATTATAAGATTTAAAGGGCTATGTGGGGTCATTATAATATTTGAAGGGCTATTTGAGGGTCATTATACTATATGGAGGACTATGTGGGAGCCTTTATACTTTATGAAGGGCTATGTGGGAGCCTTTATACTTTATGCAAGCATTTATACAGGGTGAAGGTTTGTGTGGGGTTTATCATACTGTGGAGGGCTGTGTGAGAGCCATTATACTGTTTGTAGGGCTGTGTGGAAGCCAATTACACTGAAGGGCTGTGTGGGGTCCATTATACTATGTCTCTGTATGTAACAGCTCTGTCCATGCATGTGTTGGTATGTATGTGCTCTGTCCATGCATGTGTCAGTATGTATGTGCTCCGTACATGCATGTGTTGGTAGGTATGTGCTCCGTCCATGCATGTGTTTGTATTTATGTGTTGCATCCAAGCATGAGTCTGTATGTATGTGCTCCATATATGCATGCGTCTTTATGTAGGTGCTCTGTTTACATGTATCTGTATGTACGTACGTGCCTGTAAATATGTGCTCTGTGTATACATTTATGTGTATGTGTGTAACATGCAGTTTGTGTATACGTGTGTGTCACATACTGTGTGTTTAGCATCCACATTTATAAATACCAGTAGCACAGACAGGAGAAAATAGGTGTAAACATCAGCAATCGCCCAGTGAACGAGCAAAATGCAACCTATTGTTTATGCCAGAACCGAAATCATTGTTCTCAGCAGCTCATCGCCTAGTGCAAACTGCAGATGTGCTGCTGATAACATTATATGTATGGGGACAGATTGATCTATTAGTGATTGTTCTGTGCCCATGATTTTTCCTCACCCAGTGTAAAGAGGCCGGGAAACAAGCACCGAAGGACTTCAGAATTGCTGATAGCACTCATTTAACGGCCTGAACTCAACCTATGTAAATGCAATGTAAATGTTTCTGTGTGATGGTGCAATATGTTATCATCTGCAGCTCCGCGTTGTCTAAAACCGGCCCTTCTCCTTAGCAGGGGAGGAAGTAAAAGAGTATACAGACAGGACAGCAAATGATTCTTTTTGTGAGGCAAAACATTTCACTGACTGTTATTAAGCAAAGTTTTACCTGGAAGAAAGATTCATTTGTGATACTATGCTGTAATGTCTGTATACTCTTTTGCTTCCTCCCCTGCCCAGGAGCTGTGGTATGTTCCTGCACGGTCAGACACAGCCATTACACAGTACATAGTATGGGCACATTTATAAGATTATCTCCGCACAGAAACATTTTTTTGAGACACATCCAATTGTGGAACTTCTTAGAATTCAAAGATCAATTGATTAAAATGTTGATTCAAATTAACTTTGTTTGTGGGAAAACCCCTTTAAACCGTTCACAAACTTGGACGTATCCATACATCCTGGCTGGGAAGGGTTCCCGACCTTGAATTTATGGATACGTCCTGGCGAAAATGCGGCACTGTGACCGAGCGCACTGTGATCACACAAAGGTGCCTGCTGATTCTGACAGGACACTCGTCACCACGGAGCCGCCCCCCGCAACTACAGTCACTGTGATTGACTTTTCAATTCTGAACAGCCAATCACAGATATTTTAGAGTTTCATGCCATGAAAATGCCTGAAACATTAAAGTCCAGGTACAATCGGTGCTTTAACCACTTCGCGCCAGAGCCTGTTTTTGCCTTCGTGACCAGGCCAATTTTTTCAATTCTGACCACTGTCACTTTATGAGGTAATAGCTCTGAAACGCTTCAACGGATTCCCCTGATTCTGAGATTATTTTTTTGTGACATATTGTACTTCATGATAGTGGTAAAATTTCTTCGATATCACTTGCATTTATTTGTGAAAAAATCGGAAATTTGGCCAAAATTTTGAAAATTTTGCAATTTTCAAACTTTGAATTTTCATGTCCTTAAATCAGAGGGATATGTCACACAAAATAGTTAATAAATAACATTTCCCACATGTCTACTTTACATCAACACAATTTTGGAACCAACATTTTTTTTTGTTAGGAAGTTCTAAGGGTTAAAAATTGACCAGCGATTTCTCATTTTTCCAACAAAATTTACAAAAACATTTTTTTAGGGACCACATCTTATTTGAAGTGACTTTGAGGGGCCTTTATGACCGAAAATACCCAAAAGTGACACCATTCTAAATACTGCGCCCCTCAAGATGCTCAAAACCACATTCAAAAAGTTTATTAACCGGTTTCAGGTGCACCACGGGAATTTTTGGAATGTGGAAGAAAACAATGAACATTTAACTTTTTTTCACAAAAATATTACTTTAGACCCAATTTTTTTATTTTCACAAGGGTAACAGGAAAAAATGGAATACTCAATTTGTAGTGCAATTTCTCATGAGCGCGCTGATACCCCATATGTGAGGGAAAACCACTGTTTGGGCTCACTGCAGGGTTCGGAAGGGAAGGAGCGTCATTAGACTTTTTGAATGTAAAATTTGTTTGAATAATTAGCGGACGCCATGTTGCGTTTGGAGAGCCCCTGATGTGCCTAATCAGTGGAAACCCCCCACTTTTTGATCGCATTTTATTCCACTTTTTATTTGGCGACATGATGAAAAAGCATATTTTTTTGCTCCGTTTTTTATTTTTTTTTATTACGGTGTGCACAGAAGGAGTTAATTAGTGTGACAGTTTTATAGATCGGGTTGTTTCGGACGCGGCGATACCAAATATGTGTACTTTTTTTGTTTTTGCATAAAAATACGGATTTATTGGATTAATATTTTATTTATTTATTTTTATTTATTTTGTGATTTTTTTTTAACAGTTTGAAAACATTTTTTAGACTTTTTTTTTACATTTTTACTTAGTCCCTGTATGGGACATTAACTTTTTATTTTTCTAATCACTGTTCTCATGCAATGCAATAGACATGTATTGCATTGCATGAGAGTTCTGCTGATAGTTTAAAACTGTCATTATCTCCTGCTAGACTTCAGCTGCAGGCTGAGTCTAGCAGGATACCGTACATGGCAGACCCGGAGGTGGTCATCTGACCTCCGGCTGCCATGACAACGGCAGGTCCTGTCAGACATCAGGGGGCCGTCGGAGAGGTAAGTGGACGACCCCCTCTCCTCTCACTATCTTCTAAATGCCGCGATCGCTATAGATCGCGGCATTTAGAAGATAGCAAAGGGTTAACATCATTGGGACCTGATCTAATCAGGTCCCGATGATGTTCCCTATCAGAGCTGTCGCTCTGCACCGCACCCGCAGCGCTTGCAGGACCCTGGGGGTCCTGAGCGCTGCGGGACCACGGGCCATTTATAAACGTCGGCACTGCACAGAGCCCAGCAAGCGCCGACGTTTATATACAGTGGGCGGTCAGGAAGCGGTTAACAGCACTGATCATAGCCAGGTGCTAGGAGACCACAGCGTCAGCAGCCACAGCACTGATTGGAACAATCAGATGATTGTACCAATCAGTGAGCAGAGACACGGTCTGATCTCTGTTAGAACTCTCCTGTTAGGTTTTTTTTAGTTTGCTGGTCACATGACCATTTTTGCCTATTTAATCCGGCTCCGCCCTCCTGGCCTTGCTGGACTTCATTGTATTTACTACTCTTGAGCTAGCTTGGTGCTCTGTTGCCGTTCTCTGTTAGTTTTGCTAGGTCTTCTGACCTCTATGCTTTTTGTTGTGTGTTTTTCTTTCACTGCTACTATTTCTGCTAGGAGGTGTCCAACTTATCCCAGTCCCTAGTTCTTGTAGGGATCCCTCCCTCACATCTATAGGTCTTCATACAGACTAGCCGAGGACTTTAGCGGGTCTGATCGCAGGATCAGGTTCCCCTTTACATAGTAGGAATCTAGTTTAGTTCTATTGTAGGGACAGATCTCCTGTCTTTCCTTAGTCTCTGTAGCAGATCATAACAATCTCACAGTGACCGCTTAGCCTCATTACAGCTTGTAGGCATTGCAGAGCAGTCACTGTGTCATTCTGTTGCTGATCTGCTGGGCCTTCTGGTACCACAGACTTTTTAAAGCCTGTGACATCACGTCCTCTGCTGCTGCTGCTACTGCTAGAAGAAAGAAGATGATCCTGATCCATTTCTGACCTGAACCTGTCCCCTGTTTTTTCTAACCCACCCAAATACCCTTCACCATCTTTACCCCCTCTCTCTAACCCCTTCCCCACTCCCACTTCTGCCGCCGAGCTTTGATCAGTATTTGATCGCCTATCAGTAGTTGATCTTTCTATTTTTGGCAGTTTCTTTGTGCGTCCTACAGTCGCTGAGCGCTGATCAGTGACACACATCACTGATCAGAGTCCGTGCTCGCTTTTGGCCAGGACTTTTTTTTTTCCCTGTTCATTTTTCCCCCATTTTGCACCACATCCGTGCGAAACGTTTTTTCTAATATGTAATCTGTACCGTCTCCCATTCTGTTTCATCCGATTGCTTGTAGCCTTTCTTTGTGCAAATGAGAATGTAGCTGAGCCCTCTACAGTGTGATAGGCCTTGAGATATTTGTAAACAGCTATTAAGTCTCCTCTCAGTCTTCTCTTTTGCAAGCTAAACATTCACAAATCCTCTAACCGTTCCTCATACCATTCCTCATAGTGAGGGAGAGGATGCCACCTTCCTTTATTCTCCCCCTCCTATTCCTCAAGAGATACCGAACTGCCATGCAAACTCCCCATGACCGCAAATGAGCCACCGCCCACCATTAGTGACCCCCTACAAACTTCACCCCCGAAGATTACAAAATACAGATTCCTGATTTTGACACTACCAGCCTCACAGAAATCAACTTTTTCAAAGTCTTTTTCTCTGAGGATTTTGTAAACCTCATGGTTCCCCAGACAAATTTATATGCCCAAAATTTTTGGCCCAAAACCCCACTTCATCACTTTCTAACTGGACTCCCATAAATGCAGTAGAAATGATGGGGCATTGTTCTTCATATGAGGATTGTGTAGAACCCAGAACTTCGGCAATATTGGAGTGTTGATGTTTCACATGGCTATGACTTGTAAACGCTTTGAGTCCATCCACAAATTTTTGCATTACAACTAGTGATGAGTATGTTCTGTTAACCCTTTCGGCGAGTATGCTCGGTGTTATGTTTGAATCACTCCCGTGTGCATGATTTGCGACTGTTTGACAACTTTAATACATGTGAGGAATGTGTAAGAAATAGACATTCCTTACATGTACTAAAGCTGTCACAGTCGCAAATCATGCACACGGGAGTGATTCAAACATAACACCGAGCAGCTGTAACTACTCGGTGCTCGGCCCGAGCATACTCGCCGAAAGGGTTAACAGAACATACTTGCTCATCACTAATTACAACGATTATGCACAGCGTCCACCCCGAGATGACCCCAACTTTGACCGACTTTTCAAAGTTCAGCCGGTCATTGATCACTTCAGCAATAAGTTTGCTGAAGTTTACATTCCCCAAAGTGACATCTGTGTGGATGAGTTCATAATACTGAAATGTAGGGGAGGCTCAAATTCCAGCAATACCTACCCAGTAAGAGGGCCAGGTACGGAATTAAACTCTACAAGCTGTGTGAGAGTACCTCAGGGTTCACCCACACATTTAGGGTTTATGAAGGGAAGGACACCTGGATTCAATCCTCTGAATGCCCCCCTGTCCTGGGAATGGGTAGGAGAATTGTGTGGGATTTGGTTCATCCACTGCGGGATCAAAGTTATCACCTCTACATAGATAACTTTTATACCAGCATCCCTCTCTTCATATTCCTGTCTGCCAGAGGTACCGCAGTATTTGGTACTGTCCGCAAAATTCAGAGAGGACTCCCTAAGTCACTAATTGGGCAGCTGCTCAGAAAAGGTGAGAGCAGAGCCCACAGTAACGACAACATGCTGGTGGGATATCCTTTTCTTGACCACCGTACATGGTGATGGCAGCACCCCCACAGCTGTACAAGGTGCTTATACACAGGTCCACAAACCAGACTGTGTACTGAACAATAAAAATGTGGGGGAAGTTGATCTGTAAGACTATTTTAACAATTCTGTCACCTGCATGCCCATAGTAATAGGTTTAAAATATCCCAGGGGGTGACAGATTCCCTTCAAGAAAGGCTGTATAATGCTTTATGTTTTATTTCTTTATTTTACTAATTTATATAGCGCCATTAATTCCACAGCACTGTACAGACATTATGGGCACTGTCCCCATTGGGGCTCACAATCTAGATTCCCTATCAGTATGTCTTTGGAGTGTGGGAGGAAACTGGAGAACCCACACTGGAGAACCCAGAGGAAACCCACCCAAACATGGGGAGAACATACAAACTCCTTGCAGATGTTGTTCTTGGTGGGATTTGAACCCAGGACCCCAGCGCTGCAAGGCTGCAGTGCTAACCACTGAGCCACAGTGCTGCCCTGTAGGGCTGTATAATGCTATATGAAAGTTTTCCTGCCTAATTTGAACATGATTTTTTATGAGTCTAGGTCTAGCTGAAGTCATCAAATGCTATTTTAACCCCTTAATAACATTTGACGTACTAATACGCGTCTGTGCCCTGGGACTTAAGAGCCAGACCCGTATTAGTACGTCATGGCGATCGCGCGCGCACACAGGCTGTGCGGGCGCAATCGACGCTGGGTGTCAGCTGATTGTCACAGTTGACACCCGGTACTATGTGCAGGGAGCCGTCACGCACCGCTCCCAGCACATTATCCCCCGCGATGCTGCGATCGAAGTCGATCGCAGCATTGCGGTGGCAAGGGGAGGTGATCGCAGATACTCACCTCCTCTTCCGGCTTCCAGCGCTGTCTGCCGTGGCTTCCAGGATGTTTCCATGATGACCCGATGTCGTCATGACAACATCTTCGTCACCAGACAGCAGGAAGATTTTTTGGACATGCACAGTGCATCTCCAAACAATCTTCTCCCTGTCCAGCGCTGACAGCCTGCATGGCACAGGGATGGTGCTGCATTCCTGTGCCATGCAGGCGATCAGAGAAAAATAAGTGAAAGTCCCATAGTGGGAAAAAGTAATAAAATATAAAAACTATCAGAAAGTGAAAAAAAAAAAAAATTGCAAAAATATGAAAAAAAAAATAAAAAAAATAATCCACCAAAAATAAAAATATAATGTACCCATCAATAAATATTATTATAAAAAAAAAAGCAAACAATAAAAGTACACATATTTGGTATCGCCGCGTCCAGAACAACCTGACCTATAAACTGTCCCACTAGTTAACCCCTTCAGTGAACACGGTAAAAAAAAAAAAAAAAAAACGAAGCAAAAAACAATGATTTATCATCATACCGCCAACAAAAAATGGAATCACACGCGATCAAAAAGACAAATATAAATATAAATGGTACCGCTGAAAACATCATCTCGTCCCACAAAAAAACAAGCCACCATACAGCTCCATCAGCTGAAAAATAAAAAAGTTATAGCTCTCAGAATAAAGCTATGCTAAAAAATTATTTTTTCTATAAAATTGCTTTTATTATGTAAAAGTGCAAAACATAGAAAAACGATATAAATGTGGTACCGCTGTAAACGTACTGACCCGAAGAATAAAGCTGCCTTATCAATTTTACCACACGCGGAACAGAATAAAAAAAAACAAAAAAAACAATTCCTGAATTGTTGGTTTTTGTTTATTCTGCCTCCCAAAAATCGGAATAGAAAGCGATCAAAAAATGTCACGTGCCTGAAAATGGCACCAATAACAACGTCAACTCATCCTGCAAAAAACGAGCCGTCACATGACTGTCTGCCAAAATCTGGAAAGATTATAGCTCTCAAAATATGGCGATGCAAAAACTAGATTTTACAAAAAATGCGTCTTTTAGTGTGTGACAGCTGTCAGTCATAAAAACCCCATATGATTCTGGTATTGCTGTAATCACACCGACCCGAAGAATAAAGTCGTCTAATCACTTATACCACACGAGGAATGGCGTAAAAAATAAACTCTCGGGTTAGGGTTGGGCTAGGGTTAGGGCTGGGTTTGGGGTTAGGGTTGTGATGGGGTTGGGATTTTTTTCAAAAGTAAGAAAAAAAGATGACGATATGGCGACTAGTGTTGAGCGCAAGTGCTCGCTACTTGAGTTTGCATCGGGTGCTCTGGTATGCATTGAGTATCGTGGGTATTTGAGTGACATGCTCGAGTCTCCGCCCCATATGCTTCGCGGCCAAAAAAACTTTACGGGGATTGCCTGCCATGCACGAGCGATCCCCGCATGTTTTTTTTTGGGTGTCTAATAACCGTGAAACATGCGGAGCAGGGACTCGAGCATGTCACTCGAGCACACGCTGTACATGGTGCATACCTGAGTACCCGATGCAAACTCAAGTAGCGAGCACTTGCGCTCAAGACTAGTGACAACTTATTCAATATGATGACCTAATGTTATCAAATTCTGTGTCATACCTCTGGGTTCAAAATGTTCACAAATTGATTCATAAAAATGAAAAAGTGTTTTTTTTTCACTTTTTATTTTTACGAATCAATTTGTGAAGCACCTGGGGGTTCCAAGTGCTCACTATGCATCTAGATAGGTGCCTTGGGGGGTCTAGTTTCCAAAATGGGGTCACTTGTGGGCGAGCTCCAATGTTTGGGCACACAGGGGCTCTCCAAACGCAACATGGCGTCCGCTAATTATTCAAGCAAATTTTACAATCAAAAAGTCAAATGGCGCTCCTTCCCTTCCGAGCCCTGCCGTGCGCCCAAACAGTGTGTTTTCCCCACATATGGGGCATCTGCATGCTCAGGGGAAATTGCACAACAAATTTTGGGGTCCATTTTTTCTTGTTACCCCTGTGAAAATAAAAAAAATTTGGTCTAAAGTAACATTTTTGTGAAAAAAGTTAAATGTTCATTTTTTTCTTCCACATTCCAAAAATTCCTGTGAAGCACCTGAAGGGTTAATAAAGTTCTTGAATGTGGTTTTGAGCACCTTGAGGGGTGCAGTTTTTAGAATGGTGTCACTTTTGGGTATTTTCTGTCATAAAGACCTCTCAAAGTGACTTCAAATGTGATGTGGTCCCTAAAAAAATGGTTTTGTAAATTTTGTTGGAAAAATGAGAAATCGCTGGTCAACTTTTAACCCTTATAGCTCCCTAACAAAAAAAAATTTTGGTTCCAAAATTGTGCTGATGTAAAGTAGACATGTGGGAAATGTTATTTATTAACTCTTTTGTGTGACATATCTCTCTGATTTAAGGGCATAAAAATTCAAATTTTGAAAATTGCTACATTTTCAAAATTTTCGCCAAATTTCCGTTTTTTTCACAAATAAACGCAAGTGATATCAAAGAAATTTTACCACAATCATGAAGTACAATATGTCACGAAAAAAAAATCTCAGAATCAGGGGGATCCGTTGAAGCGTTCCATAGTAATTACCTCATAAAGTGACAGTGGTCAGAATTGTAAAAATTGTCCTGGTCATTAACGTGCAAACCACCCTCGGGGGTTAAGGGGTTAAAGTTGAGAATTAGACAGCCATTTGACATTGATTCTCACGATAATTACACCAGTTTCATCAGATTTAAGAGACATAATTAATGAGTTTTGCAGTGCGTAATGTGAAAGTGGCTAACAGATCAACTTTTAAGGTGTACTCCCATCTTAGACATTTGTGTCTGTAGAATATGCCATGAATGTCAGATAAATGCCATTTTCACATTTGTACTTCACACCTTTTTTCAGAATGGGTGTTCCCTATACTGCTTTTACATCTATTCCGGAACTCCCATGGAAATTAATGAAGAGGAACACAAATATTCATGGCTATCTCTCTATTCATTGGAAATTGGAGTGCATCTATCAGACAGTGATGACATATCCTGTGGATAGGCAATAAACTACTTATGGTACAAATACCCTCTCCCCAGATACAGCATGAAGCCGCACGTAGCTCTCTAGATGCAGCATGAGGCCGCACAATGCTCCCCAGATACAGCATGAGGCCGCACGGCGCTCCCCAGATACAGCATGAGGCCGCACGTAGCTCTCTAGATGCAGCATGAGGCCGCACAGTGCCCCCCAGATACAACATGAGGCCGCACGGCGCTCCCCAGATACAGCATGAGGCCGCACGTAGCTCTCTAGATGCAGCATGAGGCCGCACGTAGCTCTCTATAGATGCAGCATGAGGCCGCACAGTGCTCCCCAGATACAGCATGAGGCCGCACGTAGCTCTCTAGATGCAGCATGAGGCGGCACAGTGCTCCCCAGATACAGCATGAGGCCGCACAGCGCTTCCCAGATACAGCATGAGGCCGAACGATGCTCCCTAGAAACAGCAGGAGGCCGCACGGCGCTCCCCAGATACAGCATGAAGCCGTACGGTGCTCCCCAGATACAGCATGAAGCCGTACGGTGCTCCCCAGATACAGCATGAGGCCGCACGGAGCTCCCCAGATACAGCATGAGGCCGCACGGCGCTCCCCAGATACAACATGAGGCCGCACGTAGCTCTCTAGATGCCGCATGAGGCCGCACAGTGCTCCCCAGATACAGCATGAGGCCCCACGGTGCTCCCCAGATACAGCATAAGGCAGGATGGCGCTCCCCAGATACAACATGAGGCCGCATGGAGCTCCCCAGATACATCATGAGGCCGCACGGCGCTCCCCAGATACAGCATGAGGCTACACGGTGCTCCGCAGATACAGCATGAGGCCGCACGGCGCTCCCCAGATACAGCAGGAGGTCGCACGGCGTTCCCCAGATACAGTATGATGCGGCACGGCGCTCCCCAGATACAGCAGGAGGCCGCACGGCGCTCCCCAGATACAGAATGAGGCTGCACGGTGCTCCCCAGATACAGCATGAGGTCGCATGGCGCTCTGCAGACACAACATGAAGTCGCTTGTCGCTCCCCAGATACAGCATGAGGCCGCACGGCGCTCCCCAGATACAGCAGGAGGCCGCACGGCGTTCCCCAGATACAGCATGAGGCTGTACGGAGCTCCCCAGATAAAGCAGGAGTCCGCACGGCGTTCCCCAGATACAGTATGAGGCTGCACGGCGCTCCCCAGATACAGCAGGAGGTCGCATGGCGCTCTGCAGACACAACATGAAGTCGCATGTTGCTCCCCAGATACAGCAGGAGGCCGCACGGCGTTCCCCAGATACAGCATGAGGCTGTACGGCGCTCCCCACATAAAGCAGGAGGCCGCACGGCGTTCCCCAGATACAGTATGAGGATGCACGGCGCTCCCCAGATACAGCAGGAGGCCGCTCGGCGCTCCCCAGATACAGAATGAGGCTGCACGGTGCTCCCCAGATACAGCATGAGGTCGCATGGCGCTCTGCAGACACAACATGAAGTCGCATGTCGCTCCCCAGATACAGCATGAGGTCGCACGGCGCTCCCCAGATACAGCAGGAGGCCGCACGGCGTTCCCCAGATACAGCATGAGGCTGTACGGCGCTCCCCAGATAAAGCAGGAGTCCGCACGGCGTTCCCCAGATACAGTATGAGGCTGCACGGCGCTCCCCAGATACAGCAGGAGGTCGCATGGCGCTCTGCAGACACAACATGAAGTCGCATGTTGCTCCCCAGATTCAGCATGAGGCCATGAGGCGCTCCCCAGATACAGCAAGAGGCTGTACGGCGCTCCCCAGATAAAGCAGGAGGCCGCACGGCGTTCCCCAGATACAGTATGAGGCTGCACGGCGCTCCCCAGATATAGCATGAGGTCTCATGGCGCTCTGCAGACACAACATGAAGTCGCATGTCGCTCCCCAGATACAGCATGAGGCCGCACGGCGCTCCCCAGATACAGCAGGAGGCCGCACGGCGTTCCCCAGATACAGCATGAGGCTGTACGGCGCTCCCCAGATACAGCAGGAGGCCGCACGGCGTTCCCCAGATACAGCATGAGGCTGTACGGCGCTCCCCAGATACAGCAGGAGGCCGCACGGCGTTCCCCAGATACAGCATGAGGCTATACGGCGCTCCCCAGATAAAGCAGGAGTCCGCACGGCGTTCCCCAGATACAGTATGAGGCTGCACGGCGCTCCCCAGATACAGCAGGAGGCCGCACGGCGCTCCCCAGATACAGAATGAGGCTGCACGGCGCTCCCCAGATACAGCATGAGGTCGCATGGCGCTCTGCAGACACAACATGAAGTCGCATGTCGCTCCCCAGATACAGCATGAGGCCGCACGGCGCTCCCCAGATACAGCAGGAGGTCGCACGGCGCTCCCCAGATACAGCATGAGGCTGTACGGCACTCCCCAGATACAGCATGAGGCCGCACGGCGCTCCGCAGACACAGCATGAGGTCACATGTCGCTCCCCAGATACAGCATGAGGCCGCACGGCGCTCCCCAGATACAGCATGAGGCCGCATGGCGCTCCCCAGATACAGCAGGAGGCTGCACGGCGTTCCCCAGATACAGCAGGAGGCCGCACATAGCACCCTATATACAATATGTACACAGACAGTCACGCACTCACACGGTCATTCACATGCAGATACAAACAAGCACTCACGTATACACATGCAGACTTGCATGTATATGGGTCCCAGAAATGTGCACACACACAAACATATGCAGACATATGCAAAGCACAACAAGAACAAAAAACGATCACAGGCCACAATACATATTAATGAAATTAATCTTTATTTATTAAAAAAAAAAAAAACAAGCCTACAACCTGCAGTAACCACCGCTCCACCATACTGCTGCACGACCAGCTCTACCCTCACCTACTGTTTCCTCACCCATTCGTCGTAGACTGTGAGCCCTCGCGGGCAGGATCCTCTCTCCTCCCGTACCAGTCGCTAACTTGTTTTGTTAAAATTATTGTAAGTGTTTTTGCTATGTATACCCCCATTTCACATGTAAAGAGCCATGGAATAAATGGCGCCATAATAATAATAAATAATAATAAAAATAATAAACAGGCAATGGAAGAAAATGTGCACAGTGCAAATGGCTATGTGAATAAAGGACGCGCAGCCGTGGAGACATAATTCTTGGTAATATCAATATAACAATACATACATATGTGTTTGCCCCCTCCATATCATGAAATCATAACCATGCTAATACACAATAATGCATCCTAGTCGCCGAGTGCTCATCAGTGACACACATCACTGATCAGCGTCCTTGCTCACTTTTGGCCTGGACTTTCTTTCCTGTTCATTTTCTCTCCTTCCCCCCTTTGCACCACCTCCATGCGTGTGTCCTGCAGCCAGTGAACCACTGATCAGTGACGCACATCACTGATCAGCGTCTGTGATCGCTTTTGGCCAGGACTTTTTTTCCCTGTCCATTTTTTTTCCCTGTTTTGCACCACATCCATGCGTGCGTTCTCACTGTCAAAAAGTTTTTTTTAATATCTAATCTGTATCTTCTCCCATTCAGTTTCATCCCATTGCTTCTAGTCTTTCTTTGTGCAAATGAGAATGACTCGCCCCCTGGGCCGTGGGGCACGCGGAACCGGGCGATAGGGAGACGTTGGGGGTAGTAGTGGTGGCGGCCCGGTCCCGCGGCTCAGGGTGGTCAGGCCAATGGTAGTCTGCTACGTGCTTTAGATAATGTCCGACTACGCCACCCGTGGATTGCGGTTATTAGGAACCGCCGCTGCAAGGCAGTCCGCTGGGGCTGATGATGGGTGCAGCTGAGGTGATGTGACTCCCCACGGGAAGAGTGCAGCCCCAGGGCAGTGTAGTGGATGCTGGGAGTGATGGTAGTGAGAGTCCCAGTACCGGTAGTGCCGGAGGAGCGAAAAAGCACACAGACAACGTACTGCAGTCCAGCGTCTTTACTCACGGTTAATATCCAAGTAGCTTCAGCTGGCAATAACTGCCCGAGCCGTGCTGCGTCCACCAGGTGTGGGGCTCGGTCAACTCCCAGGCAGTACAGGAGCATGGCACAGGACCCCCTTTTATCCTTTCTCTGGCCTGCCTCACCAGTGACCCACTTTTGTCCAGCTGCCGCGGACCTGTGCGGTTAAACGTGGGCCCCGTCCTCCGCTGTCCTATATGGTGCCTTCCTAGCAGGTTTGATGAGGTGTCGCACCAATATATGATCACGACGACCGGTCTTTGGCTGAGGGTTGTTTCTCCTCCACCAACTTGGGATCCGGTACCCTTAATCTGCCTGACCCTGCACCCTGGATTCTCGTGGGTTCTTAGGGTCCCTTCCACCTTCTTGTTCCTGAGCCCTTCTGTTTCTCTGTCTCTCCTTCTTTGCAGTTCCTTTCTGCTCCTGTTCCTTTCTCTTGGAGCTGAGATGAGCTAGAATCTCAGCTCCCCTTCACCTCCTCCTCGGCCTCTTCTCTAGGCCCACTTCTCCTTCTCCTCTCAGGCCCCGGCCTCTTCCCTAGGCCTGCCTCTGGAGCAGCACTCAGCCTGAGCTGCTGCTCCCTGTCAGCTCTCCTCTCCTCACAGACTGAACCTAGATCTCAGATGGTGCCCACCTTTTATACCTCCTTCTAGCCATGAGCCCAGGTGACCAGCAACCAATGGGCTCCTTCCTATACTCAGGAACCGCCCCCTATCTGCCCCTACAGCACTGAGTGTTCCACCCCTCCCTCCCCACTCCAGCAGGGACATGGTCGGTCGTGCCTGCACTTATGTCTAGTGGGAGCACCGTTGAGCTGTCCCTGGGAAATGGTGTGTGTGTGCTGTATGCAGCTAACTGAGCCCTGGTCCATACTCCATCCTTACCCGGGAGTGGAATATCACACCTCTGGCAGAGGTGCAATACCCCTGTAGCGGCCGAACCCTCGGGGCGCTACAAGAATATACCTGATCCCTCTACAATGTGAGAGGCCTTGAGATTTTCGTAGACAGCTAGTAAGTCTCCTCTCAGTTATCTCTTTTGCAAGCTAAACATTCCTAAATCCTCTAACAGTTCCTCATACCATTTCCTATAGTGAGGGAGAGGATGCCACCATCCTTCCTTTTCCACCCTCCTATAACTCAAGTGATACCGAACTGCCACGCAGACTCCCCAGGACAGCAAATGAGCCAGCGCCCACTGTCAGTGACCCCTTATAAACCTCACCCCCGAAGATTACGAAACATAAATTCCTGATTTTGTGGCGCAATCGGGAATCTAATTTGACACTACGGGTCTCACAGAAATCAACTTTTTCAAAGTCTTTTTCTCTGAGAATTTTGTAAACCTCATGGTGCCCCAGACAAATTTATATGGCCCAAAACCCCACTTCATCATTTTCTAACTGGACTCCCATAGATGCAGTAGAAATGATGGGGCCTTGTTTTTTACATGGGGATAGTGACGATCCCAGAACTTCAGCAATATTGGAGTGTTGATGTTCCACATGGCTATGACCTGTAAACGCTTTGAGTCCATCCACAAATTTTTGCATTACAACGATAATAATGCACAGCGTCCACCACGAGATGACCTCATATATACATGTATTGTTGGCTTTATTGTATATATTATTGGTGGTTTATGAGTTAGTGGAGATATAAGTTTATGGGATAGGAGTTATTAGGGTGTGATCAATCTATATGTGCATATTAATTTTTATTATATCTTTCAGATTGGAGGACTGTTTGTATCATCATCGCCCGAACAGCCATACAGTTTCACATGTATTCCATCACTAAGTACAACATCAGATATATAGTTTTTGTATTATTCTCTCTAACATGACCACATCTCTTTTTCATATATATTTTATTATTATATTTTATGCTTTTTTATTTTTCCTATATACACATATATAACTATCACTCACATACACTTACACATTGAATTAAGGATATTAAATTATCACATGGAGATAGCTTCTAGTATATTCATTCACCTCTATATATACACAAGGTAATTAGATGTATTCATTTGTATATGACATATTTTTATGGGTTCATACAAGAACCAACATTTTAATACATACACACATACTTTATTATGGTTGGCTTGTTTCCATCTTTGCTCTGTTTTAACCAGGTTGTGCTTTCGCTGTGTGTTATATTACGCATGCGCTGCATAGGATAATTAAGCAAACTATTCACCTATATCATATACATATAGAGAGTTTATAGTGTGTTTATTCACTTTTACATATACACATTATATAAGCAGTAATATTGTGTATGCACGCATTAACTATATTATATATAGAACTTTTTCTATATTTCATACAATTCTATTTTGGCACGTATAATTATATTTAGACTTTGATGCTGACCCGCACTTTTTCCCTTTTCTAATATGGCTGCAGGGTCGCTGTGCGCCACACTGCGCATGCTCCGGTGTGCTCTCGTACCCGATACTGGGATGTTTTCGTTGAACTGCGACCTTTGGTCGTGTTTCGGTGATGCACATTCGGTCGCAGACGGGACGGCTATCCGGACGCGTGGGACAGTAGAGGCGTCCGATAATATGGCGTCCTTGATTTGTAAGTAACCACAGCTGTAATCACCCTATGAAACATCGCCTCTTCCTCCTCCACCTCTCTTCCTAATGAATCGGTAGCGAAACGTGCGTTGAAGCATGTGGAAGGGGTGATGATGTGCCTTTGGATAGTACGTAATAATATGCATGGAACCTTCAACCCCATCCTGGTATGCATGGTACCCCTCCATCATGGTTGGCATGGCACACCTCCATCCTGGTATGCATGGCATCTTTCCATTCTGGTATGCATGGCACCCCTCCATCCTGGTTTGCATAGCACCCTTAATCCCCATCCTGGTATGTATGGCACCCCTGATCTCCATCATGGTATGCAAGGCACCCATCCATCCTGGTATGCATGGCATGCCTGGTCCCCATCCTGGTATGCATTGCACCCCTCATCCTGGTATGCATGGCATCCCTCATCCTTATCCTGGTATGCATGGTACCCCTCATCCATATCCTGGTATGCAAGGCACCCCTCAACCTGGTATGCATGGCACCCCTAATCCTTATCCTGGTATGCATGGCACCCCTCATCCCTATCCTGGTATGCATGGTATCCCTCATCCTTATCCTGGTATGCATGGCACCCCTCATCCCTATCCTGGTATGCATGGTATCCCTCTTCCTGGCATGCATAGCACTCCTCATCCCAATCCTGGTATGCATGGCACCCTTCATCCCTATCCTGGTATGCATGGCACCCCTCATCCCTATCCTGGTATACAAAGCCCCCCTCATCCCTCTTCCTGGTATGCTTGATACCCCTCATCCCTCTTCCAGGTATGCATGGCACCCCTCATCCCTATACTGGTATGCACAAAGGAAATAAACACTTCTACTCACCTTCCTCCCCTCTGTTCCATCGCTGCGTCCTGTTTGCCAGCACTGATCTCACTGTGTGAGCCGTGCATGACTGCTATGTGCCCTCACAAATAGAGATGAACTGCGGGAATAGTCACTGCTCCCACGCCGGGGCTGTGTGCGTGGGGATCAGGAACTTCATTCTCCTTAATAGCCGACACACAGTGTAGCCGCAGCGCGGCTCCTGCTGCAGCCAGGCAATCGCATTTGCTCGCTATTAAAGAGCATAAAAATTCACCCCTCTCCACGGCCATGGGCAGGCACACGCGATCGCCCGGCCGCAGCAGGAGCTGTGCTGCGGCTGAACGGTGTGCCAGCTACTAAGGAAAATTAATATTCTGTGCTCCACACGCCCATGGGCGTGGGGAGCAGTGAATATTCATTTTCTTTAGTAGCGGGCACAGTGTAGGCTACAGCAGGCGGCTCCTTCCTCCTGTGCCCCGCTCCTCCGCTGCTGCCGCTCCCCCCACACCCCTCACCAGCCACAGTATATATACAGTACAGACCAAAAGTTTGGACACACCTTCTCATTTAAAGATTCCTCTGTATTTTCATTACTATGAAAATTGTACATTCACACAGAAGGCATCAAAACTATAAATTAACACATGTGGGATTATATACTTAACAAAAAAGTGTGAAACAACTGAAAATATGTCTTATATTCTAGGTTCTTCAAAGTAGCCACCTTTTGCTTTGATGACTGCTTTGCACACTCTTGGCATTTTCTTGATGAGCTTCAAGAGGTAGTCACCGGAAATGGTTTTCACTTCACAGGTGTGCCCTGTCAGGTTTAATAAGTGGGATTTCTTGCCTTATAAATGGGGTTTGGGACCATCAGTTGTGTTGAGCAGAAGTCTGGTGGATACACAGCTGATAGTCCTACTGAATAGACTGTTAGAATTTGTATTATGGCAAGAAAAAAGCAGCTAAGTAAAGAAAAACGAGTGGCCATCATTACTTTAAGAAATGAAGGTCAGTCAGTCCGAAAAATTGGGCAATCTTTGAAAGTGTCCCCAAGTGCAGTTGCAAAAACCATCAAGCGCTACAAAGAAACTGGCTCACATGAGGACCGCCCCAGGAAAGAAGACCAAGAGTCACCTCTGATTCTGAGGATAAGTTTATCCGAGTCACTAGCCTCAGAAATCGCAGGTTAACAGCAGCTCAGATTAGAGACCAGGTCAATGCCACACAGAGTTCTAGCAGCAGACATATCTCTACAATAACTGTTAAGAGGAGACTTTGTGCATCAGGCCTTCATGGTAAAATAACTGCTAGGAAACTACTGCTAAGGACAGGCAACAAGCAGAAGAGACTTGTTTGGGCTAAAGAACACAAGGAATGGACACCCATCTGTGCTTTGGTCTGATGAGTCCAAATTTGAGATCTTTGGTTCCAACCACCGTGTCTTTGTGCGACGCAGAAAAGGTGAACGGATGGACTCTACATGCCTGATTCCCACCGTGAAGCATGGGGGAGGAGGTGTGATGATGTGGGGGTGCTTTGCTGGTGACACTGTTGGGGATTTATTCAAAATTGAAGGCATACTGAACCAGCATGGCTACCACAGCATCTCGCAGCGGCATGCTATTTCATCCGGTTTGAGTTTAGTTGGACCATCATTTATTTTTCAACAGGACAATGACCCCAAACACACTTCCAGGCTGTGTAAGGGCTATTTGACCAAGAAGGAGAGTGATGGGGTGCTACGCCAGATGACCTGGCCTCCACAGTCACCAGACCTGAACCCAATCGAGATGGTTTGGGGTGAGCTGGACCGCAGAGTAAAGGCAAAAGGGCCAACAAGTGCTAAGCATCTCTGGGAACTCCTTCAAGATTGTTGGAAGACCATTTCCAGTGACTACCTCTTGAAGCTCATCAAGAGAATGCCAAGAGTGTGCAAAGCAGTCATCAAAGCAAAAGGTGGCTACTTTGAAGAACCTAGAATATAAGACATATTTTCAGTTATTTCACACTTTTTTGTTAAGTATATAATTCCACATGTGTTAATTCATAGTTTTGTTGCCTTCAGTGTGAATGTTCAATTTTCAAAGTCAAGAAAATACAGAAAAATCTATAAATGAGGTGTGTCCAAACTTTTGGTCTGTATTGTATATACCCCCCCAACATTTGGACTATAAGACGCACCCCCTTTTATGCCCATAGCAGCCAGAGATGCAGATGTGTTATGTGCAGCATGAGACGGGGCATTATCATGCATGAAAATGATCTTGCTGCGGAATGCACGGTTCTTCTTCTTGAACCATGGAAGGAAGTGCTGTTTGAGAAACTCAACATACATTGTGGAGTTCATCTTTACCCCTTCAGGGATCCTAAAAGGGCCGACAATCTCTCTCCCCATGATTCCAGCCCAAAACATTACTCCACCTCCTCCTTGTTAGCGCCGTAGCCGTGTTTGCATGGGGTGTCCATCAACCAGCCATCCTCCACTCCATCCATCTGGACCATCGAGATCATTTCATGCATGATAATGCCCCGTCTCATGCTGCACATAACACATCTGCGTCTCTGGCTGCTATGGGCATAAAAGGGGACAAACTTATAGTGTGGCAGCCATGCTCCCCTGACCTCAACCCCATTGAGAACCTCTGGAGCATCATCAAAAGTAGTGTCTATGATGGCGGGAGGCAGTTCACATCTAAGCAACAGCTCTGGGAGGGTTTTCTGTCCTCATGCAAAATAATTAAAGCAGAAACCATCCAAAACCTGACAAATTCAATGGACGAGAGAGTTCAGAAGCTCATTTCGAACAAGGGGTCCTATGTGCAAATGTAACATCACCTAGAATAAAGTTTTGAGTTGAAAACTGTTTGATTTCAGTTTGTAATAACCTGCTGATGCTTATAATTTCAAAAATGACCATTTTTTTGTTCTTTATTAAAATGAAAAGGTTGAAAACTCTGCTTTGCATAATAATTTGGAACATGCATTTTGAGTGCAGTTTGAGTATTTTATTTTTTTAAAAATATACTGTTATCATAGGCAGTTTGTACAAAAACCTTTCAATTGTACTCGAATAGTTATTTGACTGGAAAATTACAATGACTGCAATTCATATAGGTAATTTGGGAAAATCTGAGAAAATATTATTTGCATAATAATTTGGAACACAGTGTAAACTTGATTATGATGTAATGTATAATAAAATTCTATGCAATTTATCATATATTGACCTTTTTGAATTGGTATTCCCTGTATGTAGCATGGAGTGCACACTCATCTCCTTCGCCCTGTAACATAATTTTATTCCTTTCCACCCTTTTCTTTCCCCTCCACATAATTTTTTATAACACGTATAACATGTTTTGTGTTTTTAATCGATTTAATAAAGAGATACATATTTTACAATATACTCTTGTTGCCTAATTTATAGATATAATTTTCTAGGTTTATATTATCATATTAGCCCTAATCTATTGCTCACTGTTGTTTCCAGGGACTTATAGGGACTTTGAGGGATAGACGACTTGTGAGTGGGGGCGCCATTGTCGTACTATATTTAGGGTGCCAACCCCTGCAGTCAGGAATGATCATCATAGGGGACAATAGGAGCAGACTAATTCTGCACATTCATTATTTTTCACTTTGATCTTCAGATTGTTTCTTTGTATGGATAATTTTAATTATCTTTAATAAAGGTTGCATGTTAAGGGTTTTTTATGCAAATTATATGGTTATACCCTTTGTTTGATATGCTGTTAGTTGGTTAAAAAATGTAAAAAAATAAAAAGTTCAAATCACCCCTCTTTGCCCCATTGAAAGTAAAGATATTAAAAAAAAATACACATATGTGGTATCGTTTTTTTAGTCCCTGCAGTTCCACAAAAATTAGACCACAGACAAAATAAAGTATAAATGTTGAGTGTCCAAGAACAATTGTGCCAAAGAGAAATAGCACGTTACAACGATATATAGATGGAATATATTTATGAATTAAAATAAATAATAATGAAAGTCAAAAAATGGGCAAAGGGTACCCAAACAAAGGTGGCACTTGGGGTAAGTATATGCATAATTGTTATTCCATTGATAGGGCAGTAGAATGAATATGCTCATTAGTGGTAAAATACCACAACTATATAATCAAACATAGGGTATGTACATAAGTAGGAATATGGTAAGTACATATCGTTTAAATAGCAGCAAAAAGTACTTTATGTACAACCCTAAAAATTTGGGGGGCCAAACTTCAGAATTTTTTCACCACTAAAATAATTAAAAACTGGAGATGTTGGGTATTGCCGTAATCGTATTGATGAGGAGAATAATATTGCAAGGTCATTTTTACTACAATATGTAAACACAATTCCCAAAAAACAATGTCATATTGCATTTTTTTTCCACAATTTCACTGCACTTGGAATTGTTTCCCTTTTTCCAGTACACTAGTGGTGAAATGAATGGTGTCATTCAAAAGTAAAACTCGTCCCGCAAAAAAATAAGCCCTCATATGTCTATGTGGACAAAAAAATTGTTATGGCTCTGGGAAGAAGGGGGTGAAAAAATAGAAAGACAAAAGCGGAAATTAGCTGTGGCGTGAAGGGGTTAAGTCTGCACCAAATCTGCAAGTCACAAATAAGCAACGTGTGAATGAGACTTCAGGATTCTCATTCACTTTGCTGGCATCTGGAAATCCTTCAGGTTTTGTGACAAATCTGCACTGAAAAAAAAAGCAGCATAAAGCATCGTGTGCACACAGCCTTACAGTAGGAGTGTCTATTTACCCATAACAACCAATCAGAAATCAGCTTTCATTTTACCAAAGCAGGTTGAGAAATGAAAGCTGAGCTCTGGTTGGTTGCTATGGACAACAAAGACAATGTAATGAACAGTTTTGATAAATAATGATGCTCTGAGACTCCACATTATACATCAGGGGACAGCAGCTCCATGTCACCGATCTATCACTGCTGTCAGGAGATGGGATCAAGAACAATTGATAAGAATCTAGCAATATGGGTGATGTGCTCCGCATTACAGGAACCATATAGGAGAAGAGCTCAATATGGCAGATAACGCAGACATGGCACATCTGCTACAGCAGGTACACAAGGCAGACACAAGGATTTCTAATTGTACGGCGTACGGTGCTGAGAAGCAACTGCAATACTCATGAAATAAACCTAAAAAGAGACGGACAATCCTTTACAAGTATCACTAGGATTATTATTATTCTTTATTATTATGGCGCCATTTATTCCCTGTCGCTTTACATGTGAGAAGGTGTATACATAGTAAAGACAAGTACAATAATCATGAACAATACAAGTTAGCGACTGGTCCAGGAGGAGAGAGGACCCTACCCGCGAGGGCCACAGTCTACAAAGGGATGGGTGAGGATACAGTAGGTGAGGGTAGAGCCTGTCATGCAGCGATGTGGTGGAGCGGTGGTTACTGCAGGTTGTAGGCTTGTCGGAAGAGGTCGGTCTTCATGTTCCTTCTGAAGGTTTCCACAGTAGGCGAGAGTCTGATGTGATGAGGTAGAGCTTTCCAGAGTAGGGGGGATGCACTGGAGACATCTTGTATGCGATTGTGGGAAGAGGCAATAAGAGGGGAGTAGAGAAGGAGATTGCAACATTCTAACATTTGCACAAATTTGGCAACTTTTTGGGACCGTTTTCTGCAGAAAGTCATTTAAGGGGTTGTCCACTACATGTCAACCCCTTCTGGAATGCTACAGTGCCCCAAATAAAGTAAAAACACTTCATATTTACCTCAGTGCCAACATCGTTGGAATGGCGCTATTCCAGGAGGTATGTGTTTTATTTTATTTGAGGCACTGCAGCACTTAAAGCTACTATGTCACCAAGGTTTTGAAACCTAATCTGAGATATAATATATAGAGAGATATAGATATATAATATACAGAGATAAATGGGATGCTTGCTGTAGTTTTCATAAAATCACAGTTTTATCAGCAGGAGATTATCACTACTGCTGCCAGGTAGTTATCTATATTCATGAGCTCTGTATAACCCCACCCCCACCACTGATTGGGAGTTTTCTGACTATGCACAGGGTACACACACAGAAAGCTGCCAATCAGTGTTGTTAGCTGGGTTATACAGAGCTCAGCATTCAGAGAACTGGTAAATTTGTAGCAGAGAAAACTGTGATTTTGTCAAAATTATACCATGCAATCCAATGAATAGTACATGCTTGGTAGAAGGGTCTCTGCCCCTATATCATGCTGCTCTCATATAGGGTACCATAAAACTGCTGCCAGATTCCCTTTGAAAAGGTGTCAGCATTTTCCATGTCTTGTGGTAAATTTCGGCAGAACTGAACCTGGACATTAAACATTTCACCATGATTTTGGAACAGATAACTCTGACCACTTTGTATTGGTAAACTGCCTATAACAACTATAATCATCTGCTCAAATATAAAACTGTTTTTTGTAATTTTTTATTATAAAGGTAGATTTGGAATCATTTTGGGGACTTTATCCCTGGATTACATGTGGAGGTATAAAACATGCACAATAACGTTCCCTATAATTACTAGTTACATTTCTCTTTTTACCTGAGCCTCCCATGTCTTCTTTCTTCTGGCTATTGGCCTGGATTGATGGTGTCTTTCCTTCCTCTGAACAGTCCAGGCTGATTCTTCTGTTCTTCGGTAATTTTCTCTGGACAATGATGTCTTCATCTGCTTGCGCCATCTCTGGGGTGGGAGACATCTTCCGTCCTGAGTCTGGTTTCTTCCTCTTTTTTCCCTTCCTTTGGGGCTTTTTGATAGAAGGCTTCTCATCAGCCGATGAGCCCAAATGTCTTCTGTTCTTCAATCCTTCACTCTGGGCAATGACGTCCTCATCCACTCGCTCCATCTCTGGGGTGGGAGACATCTTTCGTCTCGAGTCTTTTTTTTTACCCTTTCTTCCTCTCCATTTGGATTTTTTGCTTGAAGACTCCTCATCAGCCGATGAGTCCAAGTGTCTTCTTTTTCTCTCTCTCTTCTTCCCTACAATCTCCTCTTTTTCCATATCATCGATTTGCTCACAGTCCGCAGACAACTTCTTCACTATCACCAGTCAACTCCAACTGTCACTTTCCTCAACTGTCAACTGAGCGCACAGGCACCTGGATGGAACTGGTCATGTGATCAGTAACTGACCAATAAGATTCCAAGGTATATGCTACAGTATAAGTATGGGACTCTATCAGTTTGATATAAGGGTTGTAATAAAATTAAATCTGTTTTTGTTCTACTGTTTTTAGTTAGTTGAAACTTTATCTTTTCCATTTCCATCACTTCAGTATTATCTCACAGATAATTTTAGGATTTTAGGGCCCATTTTAACAATATGCTGTATTATTTATCCACATCAATGAACTACATACCTGACCATTGTACTTATTGAGAAACAGTTGAGATCTCTATATTATTTGCATCGAGTGGCTACAAACAAAGCAAACAAGATGAATTTCTCATCCACTGCTGTACTCAGCATAAGCAGCGGCTGAAATGACAAATGTTTGTTTTGATTGCTGTCTATGCAGAGCGCAGAAGTCTATGACAAACTCATTTTGACTTCAGTGCTATGTATACGCAGTGACCAAGATGACAGAAAATGAGCAATAAATTATTGAAGGTAGCTCTACTCATGTGCAGTGCATATAAGCAGTGTTCATTCATTCTCTACTCATTTTCTGTTGTCCCAGTCTCTGTCTACGTAGAGGGAACCACTTGAGATGAGTTTGCCATAGGCTGTTGTGCTCTGCTTAGGCAGAGACTTATATGAGAAAGCTCACTTCATTATACTAAGCTTTGTAATTTCCATCTTTGCTTATGTAGACCAGCAGCCACTGGCAAACTCATCTCCCCTTCTGCGTTCTGCATAAATAGCGTTGGGTGGGCATTCGCTTTGCTACTCAACACGGTCTTCATTTATTACATAGAGCTGCTTTTATAGTTTTACATTTTTACTAACCCGAACTAGTGTTACAAGCAGGTCAAGAGACTGGTTTAGGATTAAGCTAATGGTTAGGGCTAGGAATAGGGCTAAGGTAATAACATTGTTCTATAAAAAATGTATTAAGAAAATAGAAAGCATACAAATAAAATAATGTATTGCGTTTTATATTTTTAAAATTCGAGAGATGACTTCAGCAAAAAACAGAAAAAAAATGAAGAAATGAAATTGCAAAGTATAATTACATCAGTATTTTCCTTAAATTACAATACACGTGCAATACTGGGCTTTTGGAAAGGACTCACGGAGTGCTATTGGTTCACGGGTTAGGGGGCATATACTTGTCTTGTCCTGGGTGCTCGCAACCCATGCTGTGACAGTGTGCTATCAGCAGAGTGCACAGCAACCAGAAAGTTTTTTAATTTACTTTTTTTTTCTGCAATTTTTCATCTGTAGCCTAAAAGACAACAGGTAAATATTAAATACACTACAAACATCAGGCTTTTTTATTGTGTGATAGCTCACTGTAGGTGTGTTTTTGAACAAGCCCTAATGAGTATGAGTATGCATATGATGATATGGTGAGTATGTGTTATTGTTTTTTTTCATGTATGGTATATTTGTATGTATATTGGGGGCTATTTGGGACTCACACTGTATATATGGAGGCTATGTGGGGTTCACACTGTATATATGGAGGCTATGTAGGGCTCACACTGTATAGATGGAGGCTATGTGGGGCTCACACTGTATATATGAAGGTTATGTGGGGCTCATACTGTATATAGGAGCCCATGTGGAGGCTCATACTGTATATAGGGGGCTATGTTGGGGCTCAATCTGTATATACAGAGGCTATGTGGGGCTCATGCTATATATAGGAAGCTATGTGAGGGCACATACTAGATTAGGAGGCTATGTGAGGGCTCATACTGAATGTAGGAGGTTATGTGGGGGTTCATACTGTATGTAGGAGGCTATGTGGGAGCTTATACTGTGTATAGGAGGCTATGTGAAGGCTCATCTTGTATATAAGAGGCTCCTTGGGGCTCACACTATATACAGGGAGGCTATGTGGGGGCTCCTGCTGTATATATAGAGGCTATGTGGTGCTCATACGGTATATAGGAGGCTATTTGGGGCTCATACTGTAAATAGGAGGCTATATATATGGGACACACTGTATATGCAGGCTATGTGGGGCTCACACTGTATATATGGAGGCTGTGTGGGGGTTCGTAGTGTATATGGGAGGTTATGTGGGGGCTCATACTGAATGTGGGAGGCTATTTGGGGACTCAGACTGAATGTAGGATTCTATGTGGGGGTTCATACTGTATATAGGAGGCTATATGGGGGCTCATACTGAATATAGGAGGCTATGTGAGGGCTCATATTGTTTATAGAGAGGCTATGTGGGGCTCATACTATATACAGGGGGCTATGCTGGAGCTCATATTGTATATAGGAGATAACCGAGGCTCATACTATATAGGGTGGTCCAAAAGTAGGTGCACAGAAAGTGTAATAAGGTTATGAAGGGGAGGTTTATCAAACATGGTGTAAAGTGAAACTGGCTCAGTTGCCCTTAGCAACCAATCAGATTCCACTTTTCATTCCTCACAGACAAAGTTTATAGTCGAAAACCAAAAAGTGTCAGTGATTTGAAAAATTACATAAGAGATGCATTTCAAGAAATTAATACCCAAAGAGACTTGTGCAAAAAAAAATTGTCGAAGCGTAAGAGGCAGACTTCAAAGCTGTGCAAATTGTAATGGAAAACAGTTTGAGCACCTGCGTTGATAAAATTTAAGGGGTTTTGCATTATTGTTCAGAATAAAATTTAATTGTCAATGTTATGCTTGTGTTAGTAAATATAATTTTATATATAAATCAAAATAAATGTTATTATTTTCTGTCCACCTACTTTTGGACCACCCTGTATATAGGGAGCTGTGTGTGAGCTTTTACGGTATTGAGGTGTGCAGTAGCCCTCTTTTCCTTCTGCTCCAATATGACCACAGGTAATATTTATCCATTGTGATTAGTGATGAGCGAACGTGCTCGCCACTACTCGGTACTCGCCGGAGCACCATGGTGCTCGACAAGCTCAGCGAGTATTTCCGGGTTGCTCGGGCGGGAACTCGGGTCCACTCCCTGCATGTTTGGCGCTCTTTAGAGAGCCAATGAACATGCAGGGATTGCCTGCCATGCACTGTAATGCCGTAGCCATGTTGGTTGTGGGCATTACAGTGATTGGCTGGCCGCACAGCGTCATCAGGTCTATATCAGACCTGGCGCCGCCATGCTCGTCACAGTCACTCCGGATCAGACAGTGTAGGGAGAGCGGCTGCTTTGTCAGGGAGAGATTTGATCGTGTATTAGGTAGTGTAGGGAGAAAAACCGTACATTACACATATCCAACTTAACAAACAGTCCTTCTGAGGACTAATCCATCTGCAGAGATATCAGGCAGGCAGGGTGTATAGGCAGGCAGTGTATATAGCAGACTGCAGTGCAAATAGCACAAGAGGCTCCATTCCAGGTCTGTCGGCTGCTGCTGTTAAATATTTCTGGAAATAGGCCCAGGTCTCAGGGGCCAGGAATAATTTTTTTTGCATCTTAATCCTCATCATTTGCTTAAAAAGCAATCCAGAGAACACGGTTTTTCTGCACCATTTGCTTGTTGGCACTGCAGAATACAGCCAGGTCCTTTCCATATTACAGCGCTAAAAATCCATCTATTTAAAACTGTGTTTTCTCCGTCACACGGATTACATATACGTTTTCAGAAAATACTGCCAATTCTGGCCTCCATTAAATTTTTTTTTCAGTGTGTCAGCAAAGTTTTTGACACTGGTTTGCTGTTCAAAACAGTTACCTACAGGCCAGGTATTTAAAACTGTGTTTTCTCCGTCACACGGATCACATATACGTTTTCAGAAAATACTGCCATTTCTGGCCTCCATTAAAAAAATTTTTCAGTGTGTCAGGACAGTTTTTGACACTGGTTTGCTGTTCAAAACAGTTACCTACAGGCCTGGTATTAAAAAGTGTGTTTTGCTTCGGCCTGCCCTTGCCTTGGCTCCGGCCTGCCCTCGCTCTGGATCCGGCCTGATCTCGCAATGGCTCTGGCCTGCCCTTACCTTGGCTCCGGCCTGCTCTTGCCCTGGCTCCAGCCTGCTCTCGCCTTGGCTCCGGCCTGCCCTCACTCTGGCTCCGGCCTGCCCTCTCCTTGGCTCCGGCCTGCTCTTGCTCTGGCTCTGGCATGCCTTCGCATTGGCTCCGGACTGCTCTTGCTCTGGTTCTGGCCTGCCTTGGCCGTGGCTCCAGCCTGCACTCGCTCTGGCTCCGGCCTGATATCACTTTGGCTCAGGCCTGCCCTCGTCCTGGCTCCGGCCTGCTCTTCCTCTGGCCTGCCCTCGCCTTGGCTCCAGCCTGCTCTCGCTCTGGCTCGGTCCTGCCCTCGCCCTGGCTCCGGCCTGGTCTCGCTCAGTCTCTGGGCTGCCCTCGCTCTGGCTCCGGTCTGCCCTTGCCCTGGCTCTGGCCTGCTCTCGCTCTGGCTATGGCCTGCTCTTGCTTCGGCTCTGACCTGCCCTTGCCTTTGCTCCGGCCTGCTCTAGCTCTGGTTCTGGCCCGCCCTCGTCTTGGCTCCGGCCTGCTCTCGATCTGGCTCTGGCCTGCCCTCGCCTTGGCTCCGGCCTTCTCTCGCTCTGGCTCTGGTCTGCCCTTGCCTTGGCTCTGGCCTACTCTCGCTTTGGCTCCGGCTTGCCATCGCTCTGGCTCAAGCCTGCCCTCGCCCTGGCTCCGCCCTGCCCTCGCTCTGGCTCCGGCCAGCCCTTGCCTTGGCTTCAGCCTGCACTCGACCTGGCTCCGGCCCGCCCTCGCTCCGGCTTTGGCCTGTTCTCTCCTTGGGTACGGCCTGCTCTTGCACTGGCTCAGGCTTGCCCTCGTCCGGGCTCTGGCCTGCTCTCGCTCTGGCTCTGTCCTGCTCTCGCACTGGTTCCGGCCTGCTCTCGCCTAGGCTCCGGTCTGCTCTCGCCCTGGCTCCGGACTGCTCTCGCACTGGCTCCGGCCTGCTCTCGCACTGACTCCGGCCTGCTCTCGCACTGACTCCGGCCTGCTATCTCTCTGTCTCTGGACTGCCCTCGCTTTGGCTCATGCCTGCTCTCGCTCTGGCCTGCCCTAGCCTTGGCTCCGGCCTGCCCGCGGTCTGGAACTGGCCTGCCCTCGCCCTGGCTCCAGCCTGCTCTCGCTCTGGCCTGTCCTCTCCTTGGCTCCGGCCTGCTCTCGCCCTGGCTACGGCCTGCTATCTCTCTGGCTCCGGCCTGCCCTCGCCCTGCATCCGGCCTGCTCTCGCCTTGGCTCCGGCCTGCTCTCGCCTTGGCTCCGGCCTGCTCTCACCCTGGTTCCGGCCTGCTCTCGCCCTGGTTCCGGCCTGACCTTGCCTTGGCTCATGCTTGCTCTCGCTCTGGCCAGCACTCGACTTGGCTACAGTCTGCTCTCGCTCTGGCTCCGGACTGCCATAGCTCTGGCTCCGGCCTGCCCTCGTCTTAGCCCCGGCCTGCTCTCGCCCTGGCTCCGGCCTGCACTCGCTTTGGCTCTGGCCCGCCCTCGCCCTGGCTCCGGCCTACTCTCTCTCTGGCTCTGGCCTGCCCTCGCCCTGGCTCCGGCATACTCTCACACTGGCTGTGGCCTGCTCTCGCTCTGGCCTCGCCCAGTCTCGGGCCTGATCTAGCCCTTGTTCCAGCCTGCCCTTGCCTTGGCTCCGGCCTGCTCTCGCTCTGGCCTGCCCTTGCCTTGGCTCTGGCCTGCTCTCGCTCTGGCGTGCCCTCGCCTTGGCTCCGGCCTGCTCTCGCTCTGACTCTGGCCTGCCCTCACCCTGACTCCGGTCTGCTCTGGATCTGGCTCTGGCCTGCCATCGCCTTGGCTCCAGCCTGCTCTCGCCGTGGCTCCGGCCTGCTCTCGGTCTGGCTCTGGCCTGCCCTCGCCTTGGCTCCGGACTGCTCTCGCCTTGGCTCCGGCCTGCTCTCTCTCTGGCTCCGACCTGTCCTCGCCGTGGCTCCGCCTGCCCTTGCTCTGGCTCCCGCCAGCCCTCGCCTTGGCTACGGCCTGCTCTCGCCCTGGCTCCGGACTCCTCTTGCTCTGGCCTGCCCTCGCCCTGGCTCCGGCCTGCTCTTGCTCTGGCTTGCTCTAGCTCTGGCTCTGGCCTGCCCTCGTCTTGACTCCGGCCTGTTCTCGCCCTTGTTCTGGCCTGCCCTTGCCTTGGCTCCGGCCTTCTCTCGCTCTGGCTCTGTCCGGCCCTTGCCTTGGCTCTGGCCTACTCTCGCTCTGGCTCTTGCCTGCCCTCGCCCTGGCTCCGGCCTGCTCTCGCTCTGGCGTGCCCTCGCCTTGGCTCCGGCCTGCTCTCACTCTGACTCTGGCCTGCCTTGCCCTGGTTCCGGCCAGCCCCCGCCTTGGCTCCGGCCTGCTCTCGCCCTGGCTCCGGCCTGGTCTTGCTCTGTCACTGGCCTGCCCTCGCCTTGGCTCCGGCCTGCTCTCGTCTTGACTCCGGCCTGCTCTAGTTCTGACCAGTCCTCGCCCTGGCTCCGGCCTGCCCTTGCTCTGGCTCCCGCCAGCCCGCGCCCTGGCTCCGGCCTGCTCTTGCTCTCGCTTGCCCTGGCTCCGGCCTGCTCTTGCTCTGGTCTGCACTAGCTCTGGTTCTGGCCTGCCCTTGTCTTGACTCCGGCCTGTTCTCGCCCTTGTTCCGGCCTGCCCTTGCCTTGGCTCTGGCCTACTCTCGCTCTGGCACCGGCCTGCCATCGCTCTGGCTCCGGCCTGCCCTCTCCTTAGCTCCAGTCTGCTCTCGCCCTGGCTCCGGCCTGCTCTCGCTTTGGATCTGGCCCGCCCTCGCCCTGGCTCCGGCCTGCTCTCTCTCTGGCTCATGCCTGCCCTCGCCCTGGCTCCGGCATACCCTCACTCTACCTGTGGCCTGGTCTCGCTTTGGCCTCGCCCTGTCTCGGGCCTGCTCTAGCCCTTGTTCCGGCCTGCCCTTGCCTTGGCTCCGGCCTTCTATCGCTCTGGCATGCCCTTGCCTTGGCTCTGTCCTACTCTTGCTCTGGTTCTGGCCTGCCTCGCCCTGCTTCCGGCCTGCCCTTGCTCTGGCTCCGGCCAGCCATCGCCTTGGCTCCGGCCTGGTATCGCCCTGGCTCCGGCCTGGTCTCGCTCTGGCTCTGGCCTGCTCTTGCTCTGGCCTGCCCTAGCTCTGGCTCCGGCCTGCTCTTGCTCTCGCTCTGGCCTGCCCTCGCCCTGGCTCCGGACTGCTCTCGCTCTGGCCTGCCCTCGCCCTGGCTCCGGCCTGCTCTTGCTCTGGCTCTGGCCTGCCCTCGTCTTGATTCCGGCCTGTTCTCGCTCTTGTTCTGGCCTGCCTTTGCCTTGTCTCCGGCTTGCTCTCGCTCTGGCTCAGGCCTGCTTTCGCTCTGGCTCTGGCCTGCCCTTGCCTTGGCTCCGGACTGCTTTCTCTGTGGCTCTGGCCTGCTCTCTCTCTGGCTCTGGCCTGCACTCGCTTTGGCTCTGGCCTGTTCTCGCTCTTGTTCTGGCCTGCCTTTGCCTTGTCTCCGGCTTGCTCTCGCTCCGGCTCAGGCCTGCTTTCGCTCTGGCCTGCCCTTGCCTTGGCTCCGGACTGCTTTCTCTCTGGCTCTGGCCTGCTCTCTCTCTGGCTCTGGCCTGCACTAGCTTTGCCTCTGGCCTGCTGTCGCCCTGGATGTGGCCTGCTCTCGCTCTGGCCTGCCCTCGCTCTGGCTCCGGCCTGCTCTCTCTCTGGCCTGCCCTCGCCCTGGCTCTGGCCTACTCTCGCTCTGGCCTGCTCTCGCTCTGGCTCTGGCCTCGCCCTGTCTCCGGCCTGCTCTCGCCCTGGTTCCGGCCTGCACTTGCCTTGGCTCTGGCCTTCTATCGCTCTGGCTCTGGCCTGCCCTTGCCTTGGCTCCGGCCTGCCCTTGCTCTGGCTCCGGCCTGCTCTTACCTTGGCTCAGACCTGCTCTCGCCCTGGCTCTGGCCTGCTCTCGCCCTGGCTCCGGCCAGCTCTCTCTGTGGCTCTGGCCTGCCCATGCCTTGGCTCCGGCCTGCTCTTCCTCTGGCTCTGGACTGCCCTCGTCTTGACTCTAGCCTGATCTCGCTCTTGTTCTGGCCTGCCTTTGCCTTGGCTCCAGCCTGCTCTCGCTCTTGTTCTGGCTCTGGCCTCGCTCTGTCTCCGGCCTGCTCTCGCCCTGGTTCTGGCCTGCCCTTGCCTTGGCTCTGGCCTTCTATCACGCTGGCTCTGGCCTGCCCTTGAATTGGCTCTGGCCTACCATCGCCTTGGCTCCGGCCTTCTCTCGCCTTGGCTCCGGCCTGCTCTCGCTCTGGCCTGCTTTCGCTTTGGCCTCCCCTCGCCTTGGCTCCGGCCTGCTCTGGCTCTGGCCTGCCTTCGCCTTGGCTCCGACCTGCTCTCGCTCTGGCCTGCCCTCGCCTTGGCTCCGGCCTGCTCTCGCTCTGGCCTGCCCTTGCTCTGCCTCTGGCCTGCCCTCGCCTTGGCTCCGGCCAGCTCTCACCTTGGCTACGGCCTGCTCTCGCTCTAGTTCCGGACTGCCCTTGCCCTGGCTCCGGCCTGCCATCGCTCTGGCTCCGGCCTGCCCTCTCCTTAGCTACAGCCTGCTCTCGCCCTGGCTCTGGCCTGCTCTCGCTTTGAATCTAGCCCGCCCTCGCCCTGGCTTCGGCCTCCTCTCTCTCTGGCTCATGCCTGCCCTCTCCCTGGCTCCGGCATACTCTCACTCTACCTGTGGCCTGGTCTCGCTTTGGCCTCGCCCTGTCTCGGGCCTGCTCTAGCCCTTGTTCCGGCCTGACCTTGCCTTGGCTCCGGCCTTCTATCGCTCTGGCCTGCCCTTGCCTTGGCTCTGTCCTACTCTCGCTCTGGTTCTGGCCTGCTCTCGCTCTGGTTCTGGCCTGCACTCGCCCTGACTCCGGCCTGCCCTCGCCCTCACTCCGGCCTGCTCTGGATCTAGCTCTGGCCTGCCCATGCCTGGGCTCCGGCCTGCTCTCGCCATGGCCCCGGCGTGCTCTCGGTCTGGCTCTGGCCTGCCCTCGCCTTGGCTCCGGCCTGCTCTCGCCTTGGCTCCGGCCTGCCCTTGCTCTGGCTCCGACCAGCCCTCGCCTTGGCTCCGGCCTGCTCTCGCCCTGGCTCCGGCCTGCTCTTGCTCTGGCTCTGGTCTGCCCTCGCCCTGGCTCCGGCCTGCTCTTGCTCTGTCCTGCCCTCGTCTTGACTCCGGCCTGTTCTCGTCCTTGTTCCGGTCTGCCCTTGCCTTGGCTCCGGCCTTCTCTCGCTCTGGCCTGCCCTTCCCTTGGCTCTGGCCTACTCTCGCTCTGGCTCTTGCCTGCCCTCGCCCTGGCTCCGGCCTGCTCTGGCTCCGGCGTGCCCTCGCCTTGGCTCCGGCCTGCTCTCGCCCTGACTCCGGCCTGCATTCGCCTTGGCTCCGGCCTGCTCTCGGTCTGGCTCTGGCCTGCCCTCTCCTTGGCTCCAGCCTGCTCTCGCCTTGGCTCTGGCCTGCTCTCGCTCTGGTTCCGGCCTGCCCTTGCTCTGGCTCTGGCCTGACCTCGCCCTGGCTCCGGCCTGCTTTTGCTCTGGCCTGCCCTCATCTTGACGCCGGCCTGTTCTCGCTCTTGTTCTGGCCTGCCCTCGCCTTGGCTCCGGCCTGCTCTCGCCTTGGCTCCGGCCAGCCCTTGCTCTGGTCAGTCCTCGCCTTGGCTCTGGCCTGCTCTCGCCCTGGCTCCGGCCTGCTCTTGCTCTGGCCTGCCCTCGCCCTGGCTCCGGCCTGCTCTTGCTCTGGCTCTGGCCTGCCCTCGTCTTGACTCCGGCCTGTTCTCGCCTTGGCTCCGGCCTTCTCTCGCTCTGGCCTGCCCTTCCCTTGGCTCTGGCCTACTCTCGCTCTGGCTCTTGCCTGCCCTCGCCCTGGCTCCGGCCTGCTCTGGCTCCGGCGTGCCCTCGCCTTGGCTCCGGCCTGCTCTCGCCCTGACTCCGGCCTGCTCTGGATCTGGCTCTGGCCTGCCTTCGCCTTGGCTCCGGCCTGCTCTCGGTCTGGCTCTGGCCTGCCCTCTCCTTGGCTCCAGCCTGCTCTCGCCTTGGCTCCGGCCTGCCCTTGCTCTGGCTCTGGCCTGACCTCGCCCTGGCTCCGGCCTGCTTTTGCTCTGGCTCTGGCCTGCCCTCATCTTGACGCCGGCCTGTTCTCGCTCTTGTTCTGGCCTGCCTTCGCCTTGTATCCGGCCTGCTCTCGCTTTGGCCTGCTTTCGCTCTGGCTCTGGCCTGCCCTTGCCTTGGCTCCGGACTGCTTTCTCTCTGGCTCTGGCCTGCTCTTGCACTGGCCTGCACTCGCCCTGGCTCCGGCCTGCTCTCGCTCTGGCGTGCCCTCGCCTTGGCTCCGGCCTGCTCTCACTCTGACTCTGGCCTGCCTCGCCCTGGTTCCGGCCTGCCCTTGCCTTGGCTCCGGCCTTCTCTCGCTCTGGCCGGCCCTTGCCTTGGCTCTGGCCTACTCTCGCACTGGCTCTTGCCTGCCCTCGCCCTGGCTCCGGCCTGCTCTCGCACTGGCGTGCCCTCGCCTTGGCTCCGGCCTGCTCTCACTCTGACTCTGGCCTGCCTCGCCCTGGTTCCGGCCTGCCCTTGCTCTGGCTCCGGCCATCCCTCGCCTTGGCTCCGGCCTGCTCTCGCTCTGGCTCTGGCCTGCCCTCGCCTTGGCTCCGGCCTGCTCTTGGCTCCGGCCTGCTCTCTCTCTGGCTCCGACCTGCTCTCACCCAGGCTCCGGCCTGGTCTCGTTCTGGCTCTGGCCTGCCCTCGCCCTGGCTCCGGCCTGCTCTTGATCTGGCCTGCCCTCGCTCTGGCTCCGGCCTGCTCTTGCTCTGGCTCAGGCCTTTCCTCGCTCTGGTTCCAGCCTGCCCTTGCTCTGGCTCCGGCCAACCCTCGCCTTGCCTCCGGCCTGCTCTCGCCCTGGCTCCGGCCTGCTCTCGCTCTGGCCTGCCGTCGCCCTGGCTCCGGCCTGCTCTCGCTCTGGCCTGCCCTCGCCCTGGCTCCGGCCTGCTCTTGCTCTGGCTCTGGCCTGCCCTCGTCTTGATTCCGGCCTGTTCTCGCTCTTGTTCTGGTCTGCCTTCGCCTTGTCTCCGGCTTGCTCTCGCTCTGGCTCAGGCCTGCTTTCGCTCTGGCTCTGGCCTGCCCTTGCCTTGGCTCCTGACTGCTTTCTCTCTGGCTCTGGCCTGCTCTCTCTCTGGCCTGCACTCGCTTTGGCTCTGGTCTGCTGTCGCCCTGGCTCGGGCCTGCTCTCGCTCTGGCTCCGGCCTGCTCTCTCTCTGGCCTGCCCTCGCCCTGGCTCTGGCCTACTCTCGCTCTGGCCTGCTCTCGCTCTGGCCTCGCCCTGTCTCCGGCCTGCTCTCGCCCTGGTTCCTGCCTGCCCTTGCCTTGGCTCTGGCCTTCTATCGCTCTGGCCTGCCCTTGCCTTGGCTCTGGCCTACCCTCGTCTTGGCTCCGGCATGCTCTTGCCTTGGCTCAGGCCTGCTCTCGCTTTGGCTCCGGCCTGCCCTCGCCCTGTCTCCGGCCTGCTCTCGCCCTCGCTCTGGCCTGCCCTTGCCTTGGCTCTGGCCTTCTATCGCTCTGGCTCTGGCCGCCTCGCCCTGGTTCCGGCCTGCCCTTATTCTGGCTCCGGCCAGCCCTCGCCTTGGCTCCGGCCTGCTCTCGCCCTGGTCCGGCCTGGTCTCGCTCTGGCTCTGGCCTGCCCTCGCCCTGGCTCCGGCCTGCTCTCGGTCTGGCTCTGGCCTGCCCTCGCCTTGGCTCCGGCCTGCTCTCTCTCTGCCTCTGACCTGTCGTCACCCTGGCTCAGGCCTGCCCTTGCTATGGCTCCCGCCAGGCCTCGCCTTGGCTACGGCCTGCTCTCGCCCTGGCTCCGGCCTGCTTTTGCTCTGGCCTGCCCTCGCCCTGGCTCCGGCCTACTCTTGCTCTGGCCTGCTCTAGCTCTGGCTCTGGCCTGCCCTCGTCTTGACTCCGGCCTGTTCTCACCTTTGTTCCGGCCGGCCCTTGCCTTGGCTCTGGCCTACTCTCGCTCTGGATCTTGCCTGCCCTCGCCCTGGCTCCGGCCTGCTCTCGCTCTGGCGTGCCCTCGTCTTGGCTCCGGCCTGCTCTTGCTCTGGCCTGCCCTCGCTCTGGCTCCGGCCTGCTCTTGCTCTGGCCTTTCCTCGCCCTGGTTCCGGCCTGCCCTTGCTCTGGCTCCGGCCACCCCTCGCCTTTGCTCCGGCCTGGTCTCGCCCTGGCTCCGGCCTGCTCTCGCTCTGGCCTGCCCTCGCCCTGGCTCCGGCCTGCTCTTGCTCTGGCTCTGGCCTGCTCTTGCTCTGGCCTGCCCTCGTGTTGATTCCGGCCTGTTCTCGCTCTTGTTGTGGCCTGCCTTCGCCTTGTCTCCGGCTTGCTGTCGCTCTGGCTCAGGCCTGCTTTCGCTCTGGCTCTGGCCTGCCCTTGCCTTGGCTCCGGACTGCTTTCTCTCTGGCTCTGGCCAGCTCTCTCTCTGGCTCTGGCCTGTACTCGCTTTGGCTCTGGCCTGCTGTCGCCCTGGCTCTGGCCTGCTCTTGCTCTGGCACTGGGCTGCCCTCGCTCTGGCTCCGGCCTGCTTTCTCTAGCCTGCCCTCGCCCTGGCTCTGGCCTACTCTCGCTCTGGCCTGCTCTCGCTCTGGCTCTGGCCTCGCCCTGTCTCCGGCCTGCTCTCGCCCTGGTTCCGGCCTGCCCTTGCCTTGGCTCTGGCCTTCTATCGCTCTGGCTCTGGCATGTCCTTGCCTTGGCTCTGGCCTACCCTCGTATTGGCTCCGCCATGCTCTTGCCTTGGCTCAGGCCTGCTCTCGCTTTGGCTCCCGCCAGGACTCGCCTTGGCTACGGCCTGCTCTCGCCATGGCTCTGGCCTGCTCTCTCTCTGGCCTGCCCTCGCCCTGGCTCTGGCCTACTCTCGCTCTGGCCTGCTCTCGCTCTGGCTCTGGCCTCGCCCTGTCTCCGGCCTCCTCTCGCCCAGGTTCCTGCCTGCCCTTGCCTTGGCTCTGGACTTCTATCGCTCTGGCTCTGGCCTGCCCTTGCCTTGGCTCTGGCCTACCCTCGTCTTGGCTCCGGCATGCTCTTGCCTTGGCTCAGGCCTGCTCTCTCTCTGGCTCCGGCCTGTCCTCGCCCTGGCTCAGGCCTGCCCTTGCTCTGGCTCCCGCCAGGCCTCGCCTTGGCTACGGCCTGCTCTTGCTCTGGCCTGCCCTCGCCCTGGCTCCGGCCTGCTCTTGCTCTGGCCTGCTCTAGCTCTGGCTCTGGCCTGCCCTCGTCTTGACTCTGGCCTGTTCTCGCCCTTGTTCCGGCCTGCCCTTGCCTTGGCTCCGGCCTTCTCTCGCTCTGGCTCTGGCCGGCCATTGCCTTGGCTCTGGCCTGCCCTCGCCTTGGCTCCGGCCTGCTCTCGCCCTGGCTCCGGCCTGGTCTCGCTCTGGCCTGCCCTCGCCCTGGCTCCGGCCTGCTCTTGCTCTGGCTCCGGCCTGGTCTTGCTCTGGCTCAGGCCTTTACTCGCCTTGGTTGCGGCCTGCCCTTGCTCTGGCTCCGGCCACCCCTCGCCTTGGCTCCGGCCTGCTCTCGCCCTGGCTCCGGCCTGCTCTCGCCCTGGCTCCGGCCTGCTCTCGCCCTGGCTCCGGCCTGCTCTCGCTCTGGCCTGCCCTCGCCCTGGCTCCGGCCTGCTCTTGCTCTGGCCTGCCCTCGTCTTGATTCCGGCCTGTTCTCGCTCTTGTTCTGGCCTGCCTTCGCCTTGTCTCCGGCTTGCTCTCGCTCTGGCTCAGGCCTGCTTTCGCTCTGGCTCTGGCCTGCCCTTGCCTTGGCTCCGGAGAGCTTTCTCTCTGGCTCTGGGCTGCTCTCTCTCAGGCTCTGGCCTGCACTCGCTTTGGCTCTGGCCTGCTGTCGCCCTGGCTCTGGCCTACTCTCGCTCTGGCCTGCTCTCGCTCTGGCCTCGCCCTGTCTCCGGCCTGCTCTCGCCCTGGTTCCGGCCTGCCCTTGCCTTGTCTCTGGCCTTCTATCGCTCTGGCTCTGGCCTGCCCTTGCCTTGGCTCCGGCCTACCCTCGTCTTGGCTCCGGCATGCTCTTGCCTTGGCTCCGGCCTGCCCTCGCTTTGGCTCCGGCCTGCCCTCGCCCTGACTCCGGCCTGCCCTTGCTCTGGCTCCGGCCTGCTCTCGCATTGGCTCCGGCCTGCTCTCGCCCTGGCTCCGACCTGCTCTGGCTCTGGCCTGCCCTCGCCCTGGCTCCGGCCAGCTCTATCTGTGGCTCTGGCCTGCCTATGCCTTGGCTCCGGCCTGCTCTTCCTCTGGTTCTGGACTGCCCTCGTCTTGACTCTAGCCTGATCTCGCTCTTGTTCTAGCCTACCTTCGCCTTGGCTCCAGGCTGCTCTCGCTCTTGTTCTGGCTCTGGCCTCGCCCTGTCTCCGGCCTGCTCTCGCCCTGGTTCTGGCCTGCCCTTGCCTTGGCTCTGGCCTTCTATCACTCTGGCTCTGCCCTGCCCTTGAATTGGCTCTGGCCTACCATCGCCTTGGCTCCGGTCTTCTCTCGCCTTGACTCCGGCCTGCTCTCGCTTTGGCCTCCCCTCGCCTTGGCTCCGGCCTGCTCTGGCTCTGGCCTGCCCTCGCCTTGGCTTCGACCTGCTCTCGCTCTGGCCTGCCCTCGCCTTGGCTCCGGCCTGCTCTCGCTCTGGCCTGCCCTGGCTCTGCCTCTGGCCTGCCCTCGCCTTGGCTCCGGCCAGCTCTCGCTCTAGTTCCGGACTGCCCTTGCCCTGGCTCCGGCCTGCCATCGTTCTGGCTTCGGCCTGCCCTCTCCTTAGCTCCGGCCTGCTCTCGCTTTGGATCTGGCCCGCCCTCGCCCTGGCTCCGGCCTGCTCTCTCTCTGGCTCATGCCTGCCCTCGCCCTGGCTCCGGCATACTCTCACTCTACCTGTGGCCTGGTCTCGCTTTGGCCTCGCCCTGTCTCCGGCCTGCTCTAGCTCTTGTTCCGGGCTGCCCTTGCCTTGGCTCCGGCCTTCTATCGCTCTGGCCTGCCCTTGCCTTGGCTCTGTCCTACTCTCGCTCTGGCTCTTGCCTGCCCTCACTCTGGTTCTGGCCTGCTCTCGCTCTGGCTCTGGCGTGCCCTCGCCTTGGCTCCGGCCTGCTCTCACTCTGGCTCTGACCTGCTCTCACTCTGGCTCTGGCGTGCCCTCGCCTTGGCTCCGGCCTGCTCTCGCTATGACTCTGGCCTGCCCTCGCCCTGACTCCGGCCTGCTCTGGATCTGGCTCTGGCCTGCCCTCGCCTTGGCTCCAGCCTGCTCTCGCTCTGGCCTGCCCTCGCCTTGGCTCCGGCCTTCTCTCGCTCTGACTCCGGCCAGCCCTCGCCTTGGCTCCGGCCTGCTCTCGCCTTGGCTCCGGCCTGCTCTCGCCCTGGCTCCGGCATGCCTTCTGGCTACAGTCAGCCCTCGCCTTATCTCCGGCCTGCTCTCGCCTTTGATCCGACTTGCTCTTGCTCTGGCTCTGGCCTGCCCTCGCCCTGGCTCCGGCCTGCTCTTGCTCTGGATCTGGCCGGCTCTTGCTCTGGCCTGCCCTTGTCTTGACTCTGGCCTGCTCTTGCTTTTCTTCTGGCCTGCCTTCGCCTTGGCGCCGGCCTGCCCTTGCACTGGCTCAAGCCTGCTACATCAGGCTCCGGCCTGTGCTTGCTCTGTCTCCGGCCAGCCTCGCCTTGACTCCAGCCTGCTCTCGCCCTGGCTCCGGCCTGCTCTTGCTCTGGCCTGCCCTCGCCCTGGCTCCGGCCAGCTCTCGCTCTGGTTCTGGCCTGCCTTCCTTCGCCTTGGCTCCGGCCTGCCCTCACTCTGGCTCAAGCCTGCTACATCTGGCTCTGGCCTGCCCTTTCCTTGGCTCCGGACTGCTCTCCCTCTGGCCTGCTCCTGCCTTGGCTCCAGACTGCTTTCGCTCTGGCTTGCTCTCGCTCTGGCTTGGGCCTGTCTTTGCCTTGGCTCCGGCCTGCTCTCGCTCTGGCCTACTCTTGCTCTGGCCTACCCTGGCTCTGTCTCTGGCCTGGCTTTGGCTCCAGCCTGCTCTCGCTCTAGCTCCGTACTGCCCTCACCCTGGCTCCGCTATGCCATAGCTCGGGCTCCGGCCTGCTCTCGCCTTCGCTCCGTCCTGCTCTCGCCCTGGCTCTGACCTGCTCTCGCTCTGGCCTGCCCTCGCTCCGCCTACTCTCTCTCTGGCTCTGGCCTGCCGTCGCCCTGGCTCTGGCCTACTCTCGCTCTGGCTCTAGCCTCGAACTGTCTCCGGCTTGCTCTCGCCCTGGTTCCGGCCTGCCCTTGCCTTGGCTCTGGCCTTCTCTTGCTCAGGCCTAGTGTTGCTCTGGCTCTGGCCTGCCCTCGCCCTGGCCCCGGCCTGCTCTCGCTCTGGCTCCGGCCTGCTCTCGCCCTGGCTCCGGCCTGCTCTCGCTCTGGCCTGCCCTCGCCCTGGCTCCGGCCTGCTCTTGCTCTGGCCTGCCCTCGTCTTGATTCCGGCCTGTTCTCGCTCTTGTTCTGGCCTGCCTTCGCCTTGTCTCCGGCTTGCTCTCGCTCTGGCTCAGGCCTGCTTTCGCTCTGGCTCTGGCCTGCCCTTGCCTTGGCTCCGGAGAGCTTTCTCTCTGGCTCTGGGCTGCTCTCTCTCAGGCTCTGGCCTGCACTCGCTTTGGCTCTGGCCTGCTGTCGCCCTGGCTCTGGCCTACTCTTGCTCTGGCCTGCTCTCGCTCTGGCCTCGCCCTGTCTCCGGCCTGCTCTCGCCCTGGTTCCGGCCTGCCCTTGCCTTGGCTCTGACCTTCTATCGCTCTGGCTCTAGCCTGCCCTTGCCTTGGCTCTGGCCTACCCTCGTCTTGGCTCCGGCCTGCTCTTGCCTTGGCTCCGGCCTGCCCTCGCTTTGGCTCCGGCCTGCCCTCGCCCTGACTCCGGCCTGCCCTTGCTCTGGCTCCAGCCTGCTCTCGCATTGGCTCCGGCCTGCTCTCGCCCTGGCTCCGACCTGCTCTGGCTCTGGCCTGCCCTCGCCCTGGCTCCGGCCAGCTCTATCTGTGGCTCTGGCCTGCCTATGCCTTGGCTCCGGCCTGCTCTTCCTCTGGTTCTGGACTGCCCTCGTCTTGACTCTAGCCTGATCTCGCTCTTGTTCTAGCCTACCTTCGCCTTGGCTCCAGGCTGCTCTCGCTCTTGTTCTGGCTCTGGCCTCGCCCTGTCTCCGGCCTGCTCTCGCCCTGGTTCTGGCCTGCCCTTGCCTTGGCTCTGGCCTTCTATCACTCTGGCTCTGCCCTGCCCTTGAATTGGCTCTGGCCTACCATCGCCTTGGCTCCGGTCTTCTCTCGCCTTGACTCCGGCCTGCTCTCGCTTTGGCCTCCCCTCGCCTTGGCTCCGGCCTGCTCTGGCTCTGGCCTGCCCTCGCCTTGGCTTCGACCTGCTCTCGCTCTGGCCTGCCCTCGCCTTGGCTCCGGCCTGCTCTCGCTCTGGCCTGCCCTGGCTCTGCCTCTGGCCTGCCCTCGCCTTGGCTCCGGCCAGCTCTCGCTCTAGTTCCGGACTGCCCTTGCCCTGGCTCCGGCCTGCCATCGTTCTGGCTTCGGCCTGCCCTCTCCTTAGCTCCGGCCTGCTCTCGCTTTGGATCTGGCCCGCCCTCGCCCTGGCTCCGGCCTGCTCTCTCTCTGGCTCATGCCTGCCCTCGCCCTGGCTCCGGCATACTCTCACTCTACCTGTGGCCTGGTCTCGCTTTGGCCTCGCCCTGTCTCCGGCCTGCTCTAGCTCTTGTTCCGGGCTGCCCTTGCCTTGGCTCCGGCCTTCTATCGCTCTGGCCTGCCCTTGCCTTGGCTCTGTCCTACTCTCGCTCTGGCTCTTGCCTGCCCTCACTCTGGTTCTGGCCTGCTCTCGCTCTGGCGTGCCCTCGCCTTGGCTCCGGCCTGCTCTCACTCTGGCTCTGACCTGCTCTCACTCTGGCTCTGGCGTGCCCTCGCCTTGGCTCCGGCCTGCTCTCGCTATGACTCTGGCCTGCCCTCGCCCTGACTCCGGCCTGCTCTGGATCTGGCTCTGGCCTGCCCTCGCCTTGGCTCCAGCCTGCTCTCGCTCTGGCCTGCCCTCGCCTTGGCTCCGGCCTTCTCTCGCTCTGACTCCGGCCAGCCCTCGCCTTGGCTCCGGCCTGCTCTCGCCTTGGCTCCGGCCTGCTCTCGCCCTGGCTCCGGCCTGCCTTCTGGCTCCAGTCAGCCCTCGCCTTATCTCCGGCCTGCTCTCGCCTTTGATCCGACTTGCTCTTGCTCTGGCTCTGGCCTGCCCTCGCCCTGGCTCCGGCCTGCTCTTGCTCTGGATCTGGCCGGCTCTTGCTCTGGCCTGCCCTTGTCTTGACTCTGGCCTGCTCTTGCTTTTCTTCTGGCCTGCTTCGCCTTGGCGCCGGCCTGCCCTTGCACTGGCTCAAGCCTGCTACATCAGGCTCCGGCCTGTGCTTGCTCTGTCTCCGGCCAGCCTCGCCTTGACTCCAGCCTGCTCTCGCCCTGGCTCCGGCCTGCTCTTGCTATGGCCTGCCCTCGCCCTGGCTCCGGCCAGCTCTCGCTCTGGTTCTGGCCTGCCTTCCTTCGCCTTGGCTCCGGCCTGCCCTCACTCTGGCTCAAGCCTGCTACATCTGGCTCTGGCCTGCCCTTTCCTTGGCTCCGGACTGCTCTCCCTCTGGCCTGCTCCTGCCTTGGCTCCAGACTGCTTTCGCTCTGGCTTGCTCTCGCTCTGGCTTGGGCCTGTCTTTGCCTTGGCTCCGGCCTGCTCTCGCTCTGGCCTACTCTTGCTCTGGCCTACCCTGGCTCTGTCTCTGGCCTGGCTTTGGCTCCAGCCTGCTCTCGCTCTAGCTCCGTACTGCCCTCACCCTGGCTCCGCTATGCCATAGCTCGGGCTCCGGCCTGCTCTCGCCTTCGCTCCGTCCTGCTCTCGCCCTGGCTCTGACCTGCTCTCGCTCTGGCCTGCCCTCGCTCCGCCTACTCTCTCTCTGGCTCTGGCCTGCCGTCGCCCTGGCTCTGGCCTACTCTCGCTCTGGCCTCGAACTGTCTCCGGCTTGCTCTCGCCCTGGTTCCGGCCTGCCCTTGCCTTGGCTCTGGCCTTCTCTTGCTCAGGCCTAGTGTTGCTCTGGCTCTGGCCTGCCCTCGCCCTGGCCCCGGCCTGCTCTCGCTCTGGCCTGCTCTCGCTCTGTCGTGCCCTCGCCTTGGCTCTGTCCTGCTCTCGCTCTGACTCTGGCCTGCCCTGGATCTGGCCTGCTCTTGCCCTGGCTCCGGCCTGCTCTTGCTCTGGCCTGCCCTTTCCTTGGCTCCGGACTGCTCTCGCTCTGGCCTGCTCCTGCCTTGGCTCCGGACTGCTTTCGCTCTGGCTTGCTCTTGCTCTGGCTTGGGCCTGTCTTTGCCTTGGCTCCGGCCTGCTCTCGCTCTGGCCTACTCTTGCTCTGGCCTACCCTGGCTCTGTCTCTGGCCTGGCTTTTCCTTGGCTCCAGCCTGCTCTCGCTCTAGCTCCGTACTGCCCTCACCCTGGCTCCGTTATGCCATAACTCGGGCTCCGGCCTGCTCTCGCCTTCGCTCCGTCCTGCTCTCGCCCTGGCTCTGACCTGCTCTGGCTCTGGCATGCCCTCGCTCCGCCTACTCTCTCTCTGGCTCTGGCCTGCCGTCGCCCTGGCTCTGGCCTACTCTCGCTCTGGCCTGCTCTCGCTCTGACCTCGAACTGTCTCCGGCCTGCTCTCGCCCTGGTTCCGGCCTGCCCTTGCCTTGGCTCCGGCCTTCTCTTGCTCTGGCTCTGGCCTGCCCTTGCCTTGGCTCTGGCCTACTCTTGCTCTGGCTCTGGCCTGCCCTCGCCCTGGCCCCGGCCTGCTCTCGCTCTGCCTCTGGCCTGCTCTCGCTCTGTCATGCTCTCGCCTTGGCTCCATCCTGCTGTCGCTCTGACTCTGGCCTGCCCTCGCCCTGGCTCTGGCCTGCTCTGGATCTGGCTCTGGCCTGCTCTCGCCCTGGCTTCGGCCTGCTCTTGCTCTGTACTGCCCTCGCCTTGGCTCCAGCCTGCTTTCGCCTTGGCTCAGGCTTGCTCTTGCTCTGGCTCCGGCCTGCCCTCGCCCTGGCTCCGGCCTGCCCTTGCTCTGACTCTGGCAAGCCCTCGCCTTGGCTCCGGCCTGCTCTCGCCCTGGCTCCGGCCTGCTCTCGCTCTGGATCTGGCCTGCCCTCGCCCTGGCTCCGGCCTGCGCTTGCTCTGGCCTGCCCTCGTCTTGACTCCGGCATGCTCTCGCTCTGGTTCTGGCCAGTCTTCGCCTTGGCTCCGGCCTGCTCTCGCTCTGGTTCAGGCCTGCTCTCGCTCTGGCTCTGGCCTACCCTTGCCTTGGCTCTGAACTGCTCTCGCTCGCTCTGGCTTGCTCTCGCTCTAGCCTGCCCTTGCCCTGGCTCCGGCCTTCTCTGACTCTGGCCTGCCCTCGTCTTGACTCCGGCATGCTCTCGCTCTGGTTCTGGCCTGCCTTCGCCTTGGCTCAGGCCTGCTCTCGCTCTGACTCTGGCCTGTACTCGCATTGGCTCCGGCCCGCTCTCGCCCTGACTCCGGCCTGCACTCGTCCTGGCTCCGGCCTGCTCTCGCTCTGGCCTGCTCTCGCCCTGTCTCCGGCCTGCTCTCGCTCTAGCTCTGGACTGCCCTCGCCCTGGTTCCGGCCTGCCATCGCCCTGGTTCCGGCCTGCCATCGCCCTGGCTCCGGCCTGCCTCGCCTTGACTGATGCCTGCTCTCGTCCTGGCTCCGACCTGTTCTCGCTCTCTTTCTAGCCTGCCCTCGCCCAGGCTCCGCCTGCTCTCTCTGGCTCTGGCCTACTTTCGCTCTGGCTCTGGCCTGTTCTCGCCCTGGTTCAGGCCTGACCTTGCCTTGGCTCCGGCCTTCTCTCGCTCTGGCTCTGGCCTGCCCTCGCCGAGGCTCCGGCCTGCTCTCACTCTGGCCGTCTCTCGCTCTGGCCTGCCCTCGTCCTGGCTCCGGCCTGTTTTCACTCTGGCTCTGGCCTACCCTCGCCTTGGCTCCAGCCTGCTCTCGCCTTAGCTCCGTACGTCTCTCGCTCTGGCTCCGGCATGCCCTCGCCCTGACTCCAGCCTGCCCTTGCTGTGGCTGGGGCCTACTCTCGCCTTGGCTCCGACCTGCTCTCGCTCTGGCCTTCCCTCGCCCTGGCTCCGGCCTCCTCTCTCTCTGGCTCTGGCCTGCCCTTGCCTTAGCTCCGGCCTGCTCTCGCTCTGACTTTGGCCAGCCCTCGCCCTGGCTACTGCCAGCCCTCATCCTTGCTCCGGCCTGCTCTCGTTCTGGCTCTGTCCTACCTTCACCTTGGCTCCGGCCTCCTCTCGCCTTGGCTCCAGCCTGCTCTCGCTCGGGCTCCGGCCTGCCCTCACCCTGACTCCAGCCTGCCCCCCCCCCCGACTACTGCCTGCCCTTCCTCTGGCTCCGGCCTGCCCTCGCCCTGATTCCGGCGTGCCCTTGCTCTAGCTCCAGCCAGCCCTTGCATTGGCTCCGGCCTGCTCTAGCCTTAACTCCGACCTGCTCTCGTCCTGGCTCCGGCCTGCTCTCTCTCTGGCCTGCCCATGCCTTGGCTCCGGCCTGCTCTCTCTCTGGCTCGCCCATGCCTTGGCTCCGGCCTGCTCTCTCTCTGGCTCTGGCCTGCCCTTGCCTTAGCTCTGGCCGGCTCTCGCTCTGACTCTGGCCTGCCCTCGCCCTGGCTCCGGCCTGCCCTCGTCCTTGCTCAGGCCTGCTCTCGTCCTTGCTCAGGCCTGCTCTCGCTCTGGTCTACCCTCGCCTTGGCTCCGGCCTGCTCTTGCCTTGGCTCAGGCCTGCTCTCGCTCTGGCTCAGGCCTGTTCTCTCTGGCTCTGGCCTGCTCTCTCTCTGGCTCGGGCCTGCCCTTGCTCTAGCTCCGGCCGGCCCTCGCATTTGCTCCGGCCTGCTCTCGCCCTGGCTCCGACCTGCTTTCGCTATGGCCTGCCCTCGCTCTGTCTCTGGCCTGCTCTCTCTCTGGCTCTCGCCTGCCGATGCCTTGGCTCCGGCCTGCTCTTCCTCTGGCTCTGGCCTGCCCTCGTCTTGACTCTGGCCTGATCTCGCTCTTGTTCTGGCATGCCTTCGGCCTTGGCTCCGGCCTGCTCTTGCTCTGGCTCCGGCCTGCTCTCGCTTTGGCTCTGGCCCGCCCTCGCTCTGGCTCTGGCCTGCCCTCACCCTGGCTCCGGCATACTCTCACTCTGGCTGTGGCCTACTCTCGCTCTGGCCTCGCCCTGTCTCAGGCCTGCTCTTGCCCTTGTTCCGGCCTACCCTTGCCTTGGCTCCGGCCTTCTCTCGCTCTGGCTCTGGCCTGCCCTTGCCTTGGCTCTGGCCTACTCTCGCTCTGGCTCTTGCCTGCCCTCGCCCTGGCTCTGGCCTGCTCTCGCTTTGGTTCTGGCCTGCTCTCGCTATGGCGTGCCCTCGCCTTGGCTCCGGCCTGCTCTCGCTCTGACTCTGGCCTGCCCTCGCCCTGACTCCAGCCTACTCTGGATCTGGCTCCGGCCTGCCCTCGCCTTGGCTCCGGCCTACTCTTGCCCTGGCTCCGGCCTGCTCTCGCTCTGGCGTGCCCTCGTCTTGGCTCCGGCCTGCTCTCGCTCTGACTCTGGCCTGCCCTCGCCCTGGCTCCGTCCTGCTCTGGATCTGGCCTGCCCTCGCTTTGGCTCCGGCCTGCTATCGCTCTGGCTCTAGCCTGCTCTCGCTCTGGCCAGCCCTCGCCCTGGCTCCGGCCTGCTCTCTCTCTGGCTCTGGCCTGCCCTCGCCCTGACTCCAGCCTACTCTGGATCTGGCTCCGGCCTGCTCTAGCCCTTGTTCCGGCCTACCCTTGCCTTGGCTCTGGCCTGCTCTTGCTCTGACCTGCCCTCGACCTGGCTCCGGCCTGCTCTTGCTCTGGCCTGCCCTCGTCTTGACTCCGGCCTGCTCTGGCTCTGGTTCTGGCCTGCCCTCGTCTTGACTCCGGCCAGCTCTGGCTCTGGTTCTGGCCTGCCCTTGCCTTGACTCTGGCCTTCTCTCGCTCTGACTCTGGCCTGCCCTTGACTTGGCTCTGGACTGCTCTGGCTCTGGCCTGCCCTCGCCCTGTCTCCGGTCTGCTCTCGCTCTGGCCTGCTCTCGCTCTGGCGTGCCCTCGTCTTGGCTCCGGCCTGCTCTCGCTCTGACTCTGGCCTGCCCTCGCCCTGGCTCCGTCCTGCTCTGGATCTGGCCTGCCCTCGCTTTGGCTCCGGCCTGCTATCGCTCTGGCTCTAGCCTGCTCTCGCTCTGGCCAGCCCTCGCCCTGGCTCCGGCCTGCTCTCTCTCTGGCTCTGGCCTGCCCTCGCCCTGACTCCAGCCTACTCTGGATCTGGCTCCGGCCTGCTCTAGCCCTTGTTCCGGCCTACCCTTGCCTTGGCTCTGGCCTGCTCTTGCTCTGACCTGCCCTCGACCTGGCTCCGGCCAGCTCTTGCTCTGGCCTGCCCTCGTCTTGACTCCGGCCTGCTCTCGCTCTGGTTCTGGCCTGAACTCGTCTTGAATCCGGCCAGCTCTGGCTTTGGTTCTGGCCTGCCCTTACCTTGACTCCGGCCTTCTCTCGCTCTGACTCTGGCCTGCCCTTGACTTGGCTCTAGACTACTCTCAATCTGGCTCTGGCCTGCCCTCGCCCTGGCTCTGGTCTGCTCTCGCTCTGGCGTGCCCTCGTCTTGGCTCCGGCCTGCTCTCGCTCTGACTCTGGCCTGCCCTCGCCCTGGCTCCGTCCTGCTCTGGATGTGGCTCTGGCCTGCCCTCGCCTTGGCTCCGGCCTGGTCTCGCCCTGGCTCCAGCCTGCTCTCGCTCTGGCCTGCCCTCGCCTTGGCTCCGGCCTGCTCTCGCCTTGGCTCCAGCCTGCCCTCGCTCTGGCCTGCCCTCGCCTTGGCTCCGGCCTGCTCTCGCCTTGGCTCCAGCCTGCCCTCGCTGTGGCTCCGGCCTGCCCTCGCTGTGGCTCCGGCCTGCCCTCGCTCTGGCTCCGGCCTGCCCTCGCTCTGGCTACGGCCAGCCTTCGCCTTGGCTTCGGCCTGCTCTCGCCCTGGCTCCGGCCTTCTCTTGCTCTGGCCTGCCCTCGCCCTGGCTCCGGCCTGCTCTTGCTCTGGCCTGCCCTCGTCTTGACTCCGGACTGCTCTCGCTCTGGTTCTGGCCTCCCTTCGCCTTGGCTCCGGCATGCCCTCGCTCTGGCTTAAGCCTGCTCTAGTTCTGGCTCTGGCCTGCCCTCGCCTTGGCTCCGGCCTGCTCTCGCTCTTGCCTGCCCTCGCCTTGGCTCCGACCTGCTCTTGCTCTCGCTGTGGCCTGCCCTCGCCTTGGCTCCGGGCTGCTGTCGCTCTGGACCGCCCTGGCTCTGCTTCTGGCCTGCCCACGCCTTGGCTCTGGCCTGCTCTCGCTCTGGCTCCGGCCTGCCCTCGCCCTGGCTCCGGCCTGCTCTCACTCTGCCTTCAGCCTGCCCTCGCCTTGGCTCCGGCCTGCTCTCGCTCTGGCCTGCCCTTGCACTTTTTCCGGCCTGCTCTCGCTCTGGCTTGCCCTCGTCTTGACTCCGTCATTCTCTCGCTGTTGCACAGGCCTGCTCTCGATCTGGAACTGACCTGCTCTCGCTCTGGCCTGCCCTCACCTTGTCTCCGGCTTACTCTCGCTCTGGCCTGTCCTCGCCTTGGCTCTGGACTTCTCTCGCTCTGGCTCTCGCCTGCCCTAGCCTTGGCTCTGGCCTACTTTCGCTCTCTCTGGCCTGCCCTTGCCCTGGCTCCAGCCTGATCTCGCTCTGGCCTGCCCTCGCCTTGGCTCCAGCCTGCTCTCGCTTTGACTCTGGCCTGCCCTCGCCCTGGCTCCGGCCTGCCCTCGTCCTTCCTCAGGCCTGCTCTCATTCTGGTCTAACCTCGCCTTGGCTCCGGCCTGCTCTCGCTCCGGCCTGAGCTCGCCCTGACTCCGGCCTGCCCTCGCCCTGACTCCGGCCTATCCTCTCCCTGACTCCGGCCTGCCCTTGCTCTGGCTCCAGCCTACCCTCGCCCTGATTCCGGCCTGCCCTTGCTCTAGCTCCAGCCAGCCGTTGCATTGGCTCAGGCCTGCTCTAGCCTTGACTCCAACCTGCTCTTGCCCTGGCTCCGGCCTGCTCTCTCTCTGGTTCTGGCCTGCCCATGCCTTGGCTCCGGCCTGCTCTCTCTCTGGCTCTGGCCTGCCCTTGCCTTAGCTCTGGCCGGCTCTCGCTCTGACACTGGCCCGCCCTCGCCCTGGCTCCGGCCTGCCTCGTCCTTGCTCAGGCCTGCTCTCGTTCTGGTCTACCCTCGCCATGGCTCCGGCCTGCTCTTGCCTTGGCTCCGGCCTGCTCTCGCTCTGGCTCCGGCCTGCCCACGCCCTGACTCCGGCCTGCCCTTGCTCTGGCCTGCCCTCGCCCTGACTCGGGCCTGCCCTTGCTCTAGCTCCAGCCTGCCACCGCATTAGCTCCGGCCTGCTCTCGCCCTGGCTCCGACCTGCTCTCGCACTGGCCTGCCCTCGCTCTGGCTCTCGCCTGCCAATGCCTTGGCTCCAGCCTGCTCCTCCTCTGGCTCTGGCCTGCCCTCGTCTTGACTCTGGCCTGATCTCGCTCTTGTTCTGGCCTGCCTTCGCCTTGGCTCCGGCCTGCTCTTGCTCTGGCTCAGGCCTGCTCTCGCTCTGGCATGCCCTTGACTTGGCTCCGGGAGACTGCTCTCGCTCTGGCCTGCTCTCGCTCTGGCCTCCCCTCGCCTTGGGTCCGGCCTACTCTCGCTCTAGCTCTGGCCTGCCCTCGCCTTGGCTCTGACCTGCTCTTGCTCTGGCTCTAGCCTGCCCTTGCCTTGGCTCCGGCCTGCTCTCGCTCTGGCCTGCCCTGGCTCTGCCTCTGGCATGCACTCGTCTTGGCTCCAGCCAGCTCTCACCTTGGCTCCGGCCTGCTCTCGCTCTAGTTCCGGACTGCCCTTGCCCTGGCTCCGGCCTGCCATCGTTCTGGCTCCGGCATGCCCTCGCCTTAGCTCCGGACTGCTCTCGCTTTGGCTCTGGCCCACCCTCGCCCTGGCTCCGGCCTGCTCTCTCTCTGGCTCTGGCCTGCCCTCGCCCTGGCTCCGGCACACTCGCACTCTGGCTGTGGCCTGCTCTCGCTCTGGCCTCGCCCTGTCTCGGGCCTGCTCTAGCCCTTGTTCCAGCCTGCCCTTGCCTTGGCTCCAGCCTTCTCTTGCTCTGGCCTGCCCTTGCCTTGGCTCTGGCCTACTCTCGATCTGGCTCTTGCCGGCCTTCGCCCGGGCTCCGGCCTGCTCTCGCTTTGGTTCTGGCTTGCTCTCACTCTGGCGTGCCCTCGCCTTGGCTCTGGCCTGCTCTTGCACTGACTCTGGCTTGCCCTCGCCCTGACTCCGGCCTGCTCTGGCATGCGCTCGCCTTAGCTCCGGCCTGCTCTTGCCCTGGCTCCGGCCTGCTCTCGGTCTGGCTCTGGCCTGCCCTCGCCTTGGCTCCGGCCAGCTCTCGCCTTGGCTCCGGCCAGCTCTCGCCCTGGCTCCGGCCTGCTCTTGCTCTGGCTCTGGTCAGCCCTCGCCCTGGCTCCGGCCTACTCTTGCTCTGGATCTGGTCTGCCCTCGTCTTGACTCCGGCCTGTTCTCGCCCTTGTTCCGGCCAGCCTTTGCCCTGGCTCCGGCCTGCTCTCGCCCTGGCTCCGACCTACTCTCGCTCTGGCCTGCCCTGGCTCTGCCTCTGGCCTGCCCTCGCCTTGGCTCCGGGCTAATCTCGCCTTGGCTCTGGCCTGCTCTCTCTCTGGCTCTGGCCTGCCCTAGCCCTGGCTCCGGCCTACTTTCGCTCTGGCTCTGGCCGGCTCTCGCTCTGGCCTCGAACTGTCTCCGGCCTGCTCTCGCCCTGGTTCCGGCCTGCCCTTGCCTTGGCTCCGGCCTTCTCTTGCTCTAGCTCTGGCCTGCCCTTGACTTGGCTCTGGCCTACTCTTGCTCTGGATCTGGCCTGCCCTCGCCCTGGCCTGCTGTCGCTCTGGCCTGCTCTCGCTCTGGCGTGCCCTCGCCTTGGCTCCGTCCTGCTCTCGCTGTGACTCTGGCCTGCCCTCGCCCTGGCTCCGGCCTGCTCTGGATCTCGCTCTGGCCTGCCCTCTCCTTGGCTACGTCCTGCTCTCGCCCTGGCTCCGGCCGGCTCTCGCTCTGGACTGCCCTTGCTTTAGCTCCGGCATGCTCTCGCCTTGGTTCTGGCTTGCTCTTGCTCTGGCTCCGGCCTGCCCTCGCCCTGGCTCCGGCCTGCCCTTACTCTGACTCTGGCCAGCTCTCGCCTTGGCTCCGGCCCGCCCTCGCCATGGCTCCGGCCAGCCCTCGCCCTGGCTCCCGCCTGCTCTTGCCTTGGCTCCGGCCTGCTCTCGCTCTGGCTCCGGCCTGCCCACGCCCTGACTCCGGCCTGCCCTTGCTCTGGCCTGCCCTCGCCCTGACTCGGGCCTGCCCTTGCTCTAGCTCCAGCCTGCCACCGCATTAGCTCCGGCCTGCTCTCGCCCTGGCTCCGACCTGCTCTCGCACTGGCCTGCCCTCGCTCTGGCTCAGGCCTGCTCTCTCTCTGGCTCTCGCCTGCCAATGCCTTGGCTCCAGCCTGCTCTTCCTCTGGCTCTGGCCTGCCCTCGTCTTGACTCTGGCCTGATCTCGCTCTTGTTCTGGCCTGCCTTCGCCTTGGCTCCGGCCTGCTCTTGCTCTGGCTCAGGCCTGCTCTCGCTCTGGCATGCCCTTGACTTGGCTCCGGGAGACTGCTCTCGCTCTGGCCTGCTCTCGCTCTGGCCTCCCCTCGCCTTGGGTCCGGCCTACTCTCGCTCTAGCTCTGGCCTGCCCTCGCCTTGGCTCTGACCTGCTCTTGCTCTGGCTCTAGCCTGCCCTTGCCTTGGCTCCGGCCTGCTCTCGCTCTGGCCTGCCCTGGCTGTGCCTCTGGCATGCACTCGTCTTGGCTCCAGCCAGCTCTCACCTTGGCTCCGGCCTGCTCTCGCTCTAGTTCCGGACTGCCCTTGCCCTGGCTCCGGCCTGCAATCGTTCTGGCTCCGGCATGCCCTCGCCTTAGCTCCGGACTGCTCTCGCCCTGGCTGCGGCCTACTCTCGCTTTGGCTCTGGCCCGCCCTCGCCCTGGCTCCGGCCTGCTCTCTCTCTGGCTCTGGCCTGCCCTCGCCCTGGCTCCGGCACACTCGCACTCTGGCTGTGGCCTGCTCTCGCTCTGGCCTCGCCCTGTCTCGGGCCTGCTCTAGCCCTTGTTCCGGCCTGCCCTTGCCTTGGCTCCAGCCTTCTCTCGCTCTGGCCTGCCCTTGCCTTGGCTCTGGCCTACTCTCGATCTGGCTCTTGCCGGCCTTCGCCCGGGCTCCGGCCTGCTCTCGCTTTGGTTCTGGCCTGCTCTCACTCTGGCGTGCCCTCGCCTTGGCTCTGGCCTGCTCTTGCATTGACTCTGGCTTGCCCTCGCCCTGACTCCGGCCTGCTCTGGATCTGGCTCTGGCCTGCGCTCGCCTTAGCTCCGGCCTGCTCTTGCCCTGGCTCCGGCCTGCTCTCGGTCTGGCTCTGGCCTGCCCTCGCCTTGGCTCCGGCCAGCTCTCGCCTTGGCTCCGGCCAGCTCTCGCCTTGGCTCCGGCCTGCTCTCGCCCTGGCTCCGGCCTGCTCTTGCTCTGGCTCTGGTCAGCCCTCGCCCTGGCTCCAGCCTACTCTTGCTCTTGCTCTGGTCTGCCCTCGTCTTGACTCCGGCCTGTTCTCGCCCTTGTTCCGGCCAGCCTTTGCCCTGGCTCCGGCCTGCTCTCGGCCTGGCTCCGACCTACTCTCGCTCTGGCCTGACCTGGCTCTGCCTCTGGCCTGCCCTCGCCTTGGCTCCGGGCTAATCTCGCCTTGGCTCTGTCTGGCCTGCTCTCGCTCTGGCTCCGGACTGCCCTTGCCTTGGCTCCGGACTGCTCTCGCCCTGGCTCCTGCCTGCTCTCTCTCTGGCCTGCCCTAGCCCTGGCTCCGGCCTACTTTCGCTCTGGCTCTGGCCGGCTCTCGCTCTGGCCTAGAACTGTCTCCGGCCTGCTCTCGCCCTGGTTCCGGCCTGCCCTTGCCTTGGCTCCGGCCTTCTCTTGCTCTAGCTCTGGCCTGCCCTTGACTTGGCTCTGGCCTACTCTTGCTCTGGATCTGGCCTGCCCTCGCCCTGGCCTGCTGTCGCTCTGGCCTGCTCTCGCTCTGGCGTGCCCTCGCCTTGGCTCCGTCCTGCTCTCGCTGTGACTCTGGCCTGCCCTCGCCCTGGCTCCGGCCTGCTCTGGCCTGCCCTCTCCTTGGCTACGGCCTGCTCTCGCCCTGGCTCCGGCCGGCTCTCGCTCTGGACTGCCCTTGCTTTAGCTCCGGCATGCTCTCGCCTTGGTTCTGGCTTGCTCTTGCTCTGGCTCCGGCCTGCCCTCGCCCTGGCTCCGGCCTGCCCTTACTCTGACTCTGGCCAGCTCTCATCTTGGCTCCGGCCCGCCCTCGCCATGGCTCCGGCCAGCCCTCGCCCTGGCTCCGGCCTGCTCTTGCTCTGCCTCTGGCCTGCCCTCGTCTTGACTCCGGCATGCTCTCGCTCTGGTTCTGGCCTGCCCTCGCCTTGGATCCGGCCTGCTATCGCTCTGACTCTGGCCTACCTTTGCCTTGGCTCCGGACTGCTCTCGATCGCTCTGGCTCTGGCTTGCTCTCGCTCTGGCCTGCCCTTGCCTTGGCTCCGGCCTTCTCTGACTCTGGCCTGCCCTCGTCTTGACTCCGGCATGCTCTCGCTCTGGATCTGGCCTGCCTTCGCCTTGGCTCCGGCCTGCTCTCGCTCTGGCCTGTCTTCGCATAGGCTCCGACCCGCTCTCGCCCTGGCTCCAGCCTGCTCTCGCTCTGGCCTGCTCTCGCCCTGGCTCCGGCCTGCTCTCGCTCTAGCTCCGGACTGCCCTCGCCCTGGCTCCGACCAGTTCTCGCTCTGTTTCCGGCCTGCCCTCGCCCAGGCTCCACCCTGCTCTCTCTCTGGCTCTGGCCTACTCTCGCTCTGGCCTGTTCTCGCCCTGGTTCCGGCCTGACCTTGCCTTGGCTCCGGCCTTCTCTCGCTCTGGCCTGCCCTCGCTGAGGCTCCGTCCTGGCCTGCCCTCGTCCTGGCTCCGGCCTGTCCTCGTCCTCGCTCCGGCCTGTTTTCACTCTGGCTCTGGCCTACCCTCGCCTTGGCTCTGGCCTGTTCCCGCCTTAGGTCCGGCCGGCTCTCGCTCTGGCTCCGGCATGCCCTCGCCCTGACTTTAGCCTGCTCTCGCCTTGGCTCCGACCTGCTCTCGCTCTGGCCTTCCCTCGCCCTGGCTCCGGCCTGCTCTCGCTCTGGCTCCGGCCTGCCCTCGCCCTGACTCCGGCCTGCCCTCGCCCTGACTCCGGCCTGCTCTCGCTCTGACTCTGGCCTGCCCTCGCCCTGGCTACTGCCTGCCCTTGCTCTAGCTCCGGCCTGCCCGCGCATTAGCTCCGGACTGCTCTCGCCCTGGATCCGACCTGCTCTCGCTCTGGCCTGCCCTCGCTCTGGCCTGCCCTCATCCTGGCTCCGGCCTGTTTTCACTCTGGCTCTGGCCTACCCTCGCCTTGGCTCCGGCCTGTTCCCGCCTTAGCTCCGGCCGGCTCTCGTTCTGGCTCCGGCATGCCCTTACCCTGACTCTAGCCTGCCCTTCCTTGCTCTGGCTCCGGCCTGCCCTCGCCCTGATTCCGGCCTGCCCTTGCTCTAGCTCCGGACTGCTCTAGCCTTGACTATGACCTACTCTCGCCCTGGCTCCGGCCTGCTCTCTCTCGGGCTCTGGCCTGCCCTTGCCTTGGCTCCGGCCTGCTCTTGCCTTGGCTGCGGCCTGCTCTCGCTCTGGCTCTGACCTGGCCTCGCCCTGACTCCGGCCTGCCGTTGCTCTGGCTCCGGCCTGCCCTCGTCCTGACTCCGGCCTGCCCTCGCATTAGCTCCGGCCTGCTCTCGCCCTGGCCTGCCCTCGCTCTGGCTCCGGCCTGCTCTCTCTCTAGCTCTTGCCTGCCGATGCCTTGGCTTCGGCCTGCTCTCTCTCTGGCTCTGGCCTGCCCTCGCCCGGGCTCCGGCATACTCTCACTCTGGATGTGGCCTGCTCTCGCTCTGGCCTCGCCCTGTCTCGGGCCTGCTCTAGCCCTTATTCCGGCCTGCCCTTGCCTTGGCCGACCGGCCTTCTCTCGCTCTGGCCTTCCCTTGCCTTGGCTCTGGCCTGCTCTCGCTCTGGCGTGCCCTCGCCTTGGCTCCTGCCTGCTCTCGCTCTGACTTTGTCCTGCCCTCACCCTGACTCCGGCCAGCTCTGGATCTGGCTCTGGCCTGCCTTCGCCTAGGCTCCGGCCTGCTCTCGCCCTGGCTCCAGCCTGCTCTCGGTCTGGCTCTGGCCTGCCCTCGCCTTGGCTCCGGCCTGCTCTCGCCTTGGCTCCGGCCTGCTCTCGCTCTGGCTCCGGCCTGTCCTCGCTCCGGCCTGCCCTTGCTCTGGCTCCTACCAGCTCTGGCCTTGGCTCCGGCCTGCTCTCGCCCTGGCTCCGGCCTGCTCTTGCTCTGGCCAGCCCTCGCCCTGGCTCCGGCCTGCTCTTGCTCTGGCCTGCTCTTGCTCTGTCTGGCCTGCCCTCGTCTTGACTCCGGCCTGTTCTCGCCCTTGTTCCGGCCTGCCCTTGCCTTGGCTCCGGCCTTCTCTCGCTCTGGCCTGCCCTTGCCTTGGCTCTGACCTACTCTGGCTCTTGCCTGCACTCGCCCTGGCTCCGGCCAGCTCTCGCTCTGGCCTGCTGTCGCTCTGGCGCTCCCTCGCCTTGGCTCCAGCCTGCTCTCGCTCTGACTCTGGCCTGCCCTCACCCTGACTCTGGCCTGCTCTGGATCTGGCTCTGGCCTGCACTCGCCTTGGCTCCGGCCTTCTCTCGCCCTGGCTACGGCCTGCTCTCGCTCTGGCCTGCCCTCGCCTTGGCTCCGGCCTGCTCTCGCCTTGGCTCCGGCCTGCTCTCGCTCTGGCTCCGGCATGTCCTAGCTCTGGCTCCGGCCAACCCTCTCCTTGGCTCCGGCCTGCTCTCTCCCTAGCTCCGCCTGCTCTCGCTCTGGCTCTGGCCTGCCCTCGCTCTGGCTCCGGCCTGCTCTTGCTCTGGCCTGCTCTTGCTCTGGCCTTCCCTCGTCTTGACTCTAACCTGATCTCGCTCTTGTTCTGGCCAAACTTCGCCTTGGCTCCAGCCAGCTCTCGCTCTGGCTCAGGCCTGCTCTCGCTTTGGCTCTGGCCTGCTATCGCTCTGGCTCTGGCCTGCTCTCGCTCTGGCCTGCTCTCGCCTGGCTCCGGCCTGCTCTCTCTCTGGCATGCCCTCCCTCGCCCTGGCCTACTCTCGCTCTGGCCTGCTCTCGCTCTGGCTCTGGCCTCACTCACCCTGTCTCCGGCCTGCTCTCGTACTGGTTTCGGCCTGCCCTTGCCTTGACTCTGGCCTTCTCTCGCTCTGGCCTGCACTCGCCCTGGCTCCGGACTGCTCTCGCTCTGGCCTGCTCTCGCTCTGGCGTGCCCTCGCCTTGGCTACGGCCTGCTCTCGCTCTGGCCTGCTCTCGCTCTGGCGTGCCCTCGCCTTGGCTACGGCCTGCTCTCGCTGTCTGGCCTGCCCTCGCCCTGGCTCCGGCCTGCTCTGGATCTGGCTCTGGCCTGCCCTCGCCTTGGCTCCGGCTTGCTCTCGCCCTGGCTCCGACCTGCTCTCGCCCTGGCTCCGATCTGCTCTCACTCTGGCTCCGGCCTGTCCTCGCCCTGGCTCCGGCCTGCCCTTGCTCTGACTCCGGCTAGCCCTCGCCTTGGCTCCGGCCTGCTCTCGCCCTGGCTCTGGCCTGCTCTTGCTCTGGCCTGCCCTCGCCCTGGCTCCTGCCTGCTCTTGCTCTGGCCTGCTCTTGCTCTGGCTCTGGCCTGCCCTCCCTCGTCTTGACTCTGGCCTGATCTCGCTCTCCTTCTGGCCTGCCTTCGCCTTGGCTCCAGCCCTGCTCTCGCCTTGGCGCTGGCCTACTTTCGATCTAGCTTCGGACTGCCCTCGCCCTGGCCTGCCATCGCTCTGACTCCGGCCTGCTCTTCGCCCTGGCTCCGGCCTGCTCTCGCTCTGGCTATGGCCTGCCCTCGCCCTGGCCTGCCCTCGCCCTGGCTCCAGCCTACTCTCGCTCTGGCGCTGGCCTGCTCTCGCTCTGGCCTCGCCCTGTCTCCGGCCTGCTACCCACCCTGGTTCCGGCCTGCCCTTGCCTTGGCTCCGGCCTTCACTCGCTCTAGCTCTTGCCTGCCTTTGCTCTCGCCAACTCTCACTCTGGCTCTGGCCTGTCCTCGCCCTGGCTCCGGCCTGCTCTCGCTCTGGCCTGCCTCGCCCTGGCTCCGGCCTGCTCTGGCCTTCCTTCGCCTTGGCTCCAGCCTGCTCTAGCCCTGACTCTGGCCTGCCCTCGCCTTGGCTCCAGCCTGCTCTACCCTTGTTTCCGACCTGCTCTCGCCGTGGCTCCGGCATACTCTCGCTCTGGTTCTGACCTGCTCTCGCTCTGGCCTCGCCCTGTCTCCGGCCTGCTCTCGCCCTTGTTCCGGCCTGCCCTTGCCTTGGCTCCGGCCTTCTATCGCTCTGGCTCTGGCCTGCCCTCGACTGGCTTCAGCCTGCTCTCTTTCTGGCCTGCCCTCGCCCTGGCTCCGGCCTACTCTCGCTCTGGCCTGCTCTCGCTCTGGCTCTGGCCTCACTCACCCTGTCTCCGGCCTGCTCTCGTCCTGGTTTAGGCCTGCCCGTGCCATGACTCTGGCCTTCTCTCGCTCTGGCCTGCCCTTGCCTTGGCTCTGGCCTACTCTCGCTCTGGCCTGCCCTCGACCTGGCTCCGGCCTGCTCTCGCTCTGGCCTGCTCTCGCTCTGGCGTGCCCTCGCCTTGGCTACGGCCTGCTCTCGCCCTGGCTCCGGCCTGCTCTGGATCAGGCTCTGGCCTGCCCTCGCCTTGGCTCCGGCCTGCTCTCGCCCTGGCTCCGACCTGCTCTCGCTCTGACTCCGGCCTGCTCTCGCACTGGCTCCGGCCTGCCCTTGCTCTGACTCCGGCTAGCCCTCGCCTTGGCTCCGGCCTGCTCTCGCCCTGGCTCTGGCCTGCTCTCTTTGGCCTGCCCTCGCCCTGGCTCCTGCCTACTCTTGCTCTGGCTCTGGCCTGCCCTCGTCTTGTCCGGCCTGATCTCGCTCTCCTTCTGGCCAGCCTTCGCCTTGGCTCCGGCCCTGCTCTCGCCTTGGCGCTGGCCTACTTTCGCTCTAGCTTCGGACTGCCCTCGCCCTGGCCTGCCATCGCTCTGACTCCGGCCTGCTCTTCGCCCTGGCTCCGGCCTGCTCTCGCTCTGGCTAAGGCCTGCCCTCGCCCTGGCCTGCCCTCGCCCAGGCTCCAGCCTACTCTCGCTCTGGCTTGCTCTCGCTCTGGCCTCGCCCTGTCTCCGGCCTGCTCCCCCCCCTGGTTCCGGCCTGCCCTTGCCTTGGCTCCAGCCTTCTCTCGCTCTAGCTCTTGCCTGCCTTTCCCTTGGCTTTCGCCTACTCTCGCTCTGGCTCTGGCCTGTCCTCGCCCTAGCTATGGCCTGCTCTCGCTCTGGCGTGCCTTCGCCATGGCTCCGGCCTGCTCTTTCTCTGACTCTGGCCTGCCTCGCCCTGGCTCCGGCCTGCTCTGGCTCTGGCCTGCCCTCGCCTTGGCTCCGGCCTGCTCTCGCCCTGGCTCTGGCCTGCCCTCGCCTTGGCTCCGGCCTGCTCTTGCTCTGGCCTGCCCTCGCCCTGGCTCCGGCCTGCTCTTGCTCTGGATCTGGCCGGCTCTTGCTCTGGCCTGCCCTTGTCTTGACTCCAGCCTGCTCTCACTCTTCTTATGGCCTGCCTAGGCCTTGGTTCCGGACTGCTCTCGCACTGGCTCTGGCCTAGTCTCGCTCTGGCTATGGCCTGCCCTCGCCTTGGCTCTGGCCTGCTCTCGCTCTGGCCTGCCCTCGCCCTGGCTCCGGCCTGCTCTCTCTCTGGCCAGCCCTCGCCCTGGCTCCGGCCTACTCTCGCTCTGGCCTCACCCTGTCTCCGGCCTGCTCTTGTCCTGGTTCCGGCCTGCTCGTGCCTTGGCTCCGGCCTTCTCTTGCTCTGGCCTCCTCTCGCTCTGGCGTGCCATCGACTTGGCTCCGGCCTGCTCTCGCTCTGTCTGGCCTGCCCTCTCGCCCTGGCTCCGGCCTGCTCTGGATCTGGCTCTGACCTGCCCTCGCCTTGGCTCCGGCCTGCTCTCGCCCTGGCTCCGGCCTGCTCTCGCTCTGGCCTGTCCTCGCCCTGGCTCCGGCCTACCCTTGCTCTGGCTCCGGCCGGCCCTCGCCTTGGCTCCGGCCGGCCCTCGCCTTGGCTCCAGCCTGCTCCCGCCCTTGCTCTGGCCTGCTCTTGCTCTGGCTCTGGCCTGCCCTTGCTCTGGCCTGCTCTTGCTCATAGGTCTCTGTGCCACAATCCACTTCAGCTGAATGTGGGTCTGAGGACGCACATCCAGTTGAAGTTTGTGCTGGCGTCAGCAGGCCCCCACCCGCATGGGCCCGGTTGCGACCTCTGTGACCACGGTTGTTACGCCCCTGAATACAGCAGAGCTGCACATGCTCAGACTCCACTCGTTTCTGAGACACATTCTCGGGATCGGTTCTTACAAATAAATGTTATTACATGGAAAGTTCTACAGCATCTAATACACTTTCTGTATCAATTCTTCAAGGTTTCTAAGATCTCTGCTTGCTGTCCTAGCACAGGAACCTTCATTGCTTATTATGAGACACAAATCTGATAATTACACTACTGCTGTAACGTCTGGCCTGCCCTCGTCTTGACTCCGGCCTGCTCTCGCTCTTGTTATGGCCTGCCTTCGCCTTGGCTCCGGCTTGCTCTCTATCATCTATCTATCTATCATCTATCTATCTATCTATCCATCTATCTATCCATCTATCCAAGAGCTCTGGCGTAGGCCTGCTGTCGCTCTGGCTCTGTCTGGCCTGCCCTTGCCTTGCCTCCAGACTGCTCTTGCTCTGGCCTGCCCTCGCCCTGGCTCCGGCCTGCTCTTGCTTTGGCCTGCTCTTGCTCTGGTCTGCCCTCGCCTTGTCCGGCCAGCTCTTGCTCTAGCTCTGGCCTGCTCTTGCTCTGGCTCTGGCCTCGCCCTGTCTCCGGCCTGCTCTCGCCCTGGTTCCGGCCTGCCCTTGCCTTGGCTCTGGCCTTCTATCGCTCTGGCCTGCCCTTGCCTTGGCTCTGGCCTACCCTCGCCTTGGCTCCGGCCTGCTCTCGCCTTGGCTCCGGCCTCCCCTCGCCCTGACTCCGGCCTGCCCCTCTGCAGGCCGCCCTGACTCCGGCCTGCCCTCGCATTGTCTCCGGCCTGCCCTCGCATTGGCAGGGGCCTGCTCTCGCCCTGGCTCCGACCCGCTCTCGCCTGCCCTTGCCATGACCGTCCGGCCTGCTCTCTCTCTCTGGCTCTGGCCTGCCCATGCCTTGGCTCCGGCTTGCCCTCCTCTTGACTCTAACCTGATCTCGCTCTTGTTCTGGCCTGCCTTCGCCTTGGCTCCAGCCTGCTCTCGCTCTGGCTCAGGCCTGCTCTGGCTCTGGCCTGCCCTAGCTCTGGCTCCGGACTGCTATCGCTCTGGCTCTGGCCAGCCCTCGCCTTGGCTGTGTCCTGCTCTCGCTCTGGCCTGCCCTCGCCTAGCTCCGGCCTGCTCTCTCTCTGGCCTGCCCTCGCCGTGGCTCCGGCCTAGTCTCGCTTTGGCTCTGGCCTCACTCCCCCTGTCTCCGGCCTGCTCTCGTCCTGGTTTCGGCCTGCCCTTGCCTTGACTCTGGCCTTCTCTCGCTCTGGCCTGCCCTTGCCTTGGCTCCGGCCTGCTCTCGCTCTGGCGTGCCCTCGCCTTGGCTATGGCCTGCTCTCGCTCTGTCTGGCCTGCCCTCGCCCTGGCTCCGGCCTGCTCTGGATCTGGCTCTGGACTGCCCTCGCCTTTGCTCCGGCCTGCTCTCGCCCTGGCTCCGACCTGTTCTCGCCCTGGCTCTGGCCTGCTCTCACTCTGGCTCCGGCCTGTCCTCGCCCTGGCTCCGGCCTGCCCTTGCTCAGACTCCGGCTAGCCCTCGCCTTGGCTCCGGCCTGCTCTCGCCCTGGCTCTGGCCTGCTCTTGCTCTGGCTTTGGCCTGCCCCCGGCCTGGCTCCTGCCTGCTCTTGCTCTGGCCTTCCCTCGTCTTGACTCTAACCTGATCTCGCTCTTGTTCTGGCCTGCCTTCGCCTTGGCTCCAGCCTGCTCTCGCTCTGGCTCTGGCCTGCCCTAGCTCTGGCTCCGGACTGCTCTCGCTCTGGCTCTGGCCTGCTATCGCTCTGGCTCTGGCCTGCCCTCGCCTTGGCTCTAGCCTGCTCTCACCTTGGCTCTGGCCTGCCCTCGCCTGGCTCCGGCCTGCTCTCTCTCTGGCCTGCCCTCGCCCTGGCTCCGGCCTGCTCTCGCTCTGGCTCTGGCCTCACTCACCCTGTCTCCGGCCTGCTCTCGTCCTGGTTTCGGCCTGCCCTCGCCTTGGCTCTGGCCTTCTCTCGCTCTGGTCAGCCCTTGCCTTGGCTCTGGCCTACTCTCGCTCTGGCCTGCCCTCCTCGCCCTGCTCTCGCTCTGGCTCCGGCCTGCTCTCGCCCTGTCTCCGGCCTGCTATTGCTCTGGCCTGCCCTCGCCCTGGCTCCGGCATTCTCTCGCTCTGGTATCAGCCTGCCCTCTACAGCTCCGTCCTGCTTTTGCCATGGCTACGGCCTGCTATCGCTCTGGCTCCGGATTGCCTTTGCCTTGGCTCCGGCCTGCTCTCGCTCAGGCTCTGGCCTGCTCTCGTTGTGGCTCTGGCCTGCCTTCGCCTTGGCCAGAACGAGATTTGGCCAGAGCTAAGGCAAGGGCAGCCCAGAGCCAGAGAGAAAGAAGGCAGGAGCCATGGCAAAGGCAGCCGGAACCAGGGCGAGAGCAGGCCGGAGCCAAGGCGAAAGCAGGGCGAGAGCAGGCCAGAGCCAGAGTCAGATCAGGCCGGAGACAAGGCGAGGGCAGGCCAGAGCCAGAGCGAGGGCAGGCCAGAGCCAGAGCAAGAGCAGGCCGGACGGAGCCAAGGAAGGGCAGGCCAGAGCCAAAGCGAGAGCAGTCCGGAGCCAAGGCGAGGGCAGGCCAGAGCCAGAGCGGGAGCAAGCCGGAGCAAAGGCAGGGGCAGGCCAGAGCCAGAGCGAGAGCAGGCCAGAGGCAGAGTGAGTGCAGGCTGGAGCCAGGGCAAGGGCAGGCCGGAGCCAGAGAGAGTTGGCCAGAGCCAAGGCAAGGGCAGGCCGGAGCCAGAGCAAGAGAAGGCCGGAGCCAAGGCAAGGGCAGGCCGGAGCCAAGGCAAGGGCAGGCCGGAGCCAAGGCAAGGGCAGGCCGGAACCAGGGCAAGAGCAGGCCAGAGCCAGGGCGAGAGCAGGCCGGAGCCAGGGCGAGAGCAGGCCGGAGCCAGGGAAAGAGCAGGCCGGAGCCAGGGAAAGAGCAGGCCGGAGCCAGGGCGAGAGCAGGCCGAAGCCAGGGCGAGGGCAGGCCCAAGCCAGAGTCAGAGCAGGCCGGAGTCAAGGCGAGCGCAGGCAAGAGCCAGAGCGAGGGCAAGCCAGAGCCAGAGCCAGCTCGGGCAGGCTAGAGTCAGAGCGATAGCAGGCCAGAGCAAGGCGAGAACATGCTGGAGCCAGGGCGAGGGCAGGCCAGAGCCAGAGAGAGGACAGGCCGGAGCCAGGGCGAGGGCAGGCTGGAGCCAGAGCGAGGGCAGGCCGGAGCCAGGGCGAGGGCAGGCCGGAGCCAGAGCGAGAGCAGGCCAGAGCCAAAGAGAGAGCAGGTCGGAGCCAAAGAGAGAGCAGGTCGGAGCAAAGGCGAGAGCAGGCCGAAACCAGCGCGAGGGCAGGCCGGAGCCTGGGCAAGAGCAGGCCGGAGCCAAGCCGAGGACAGGCCAGAGCGAGAGCAGGCTGGAGCCAGGGCGAGGGCAGGCCTGAGCCAGAGTCAGAGCAGGCCGGAGCCAAGGCGAGGGGGCAAGAGCGAGGGCAGGCCAGAGCCAAAGCGAGCTCGGGCAGGTTAGAGCCAGAGCGATAGCAGGCCACAGCCAAGGCGAGGGCAGGCCAGAGCCAGAGCAAGAGCAGGCCGGAGCCAAGGCAAGGGCAGGCCAGAGACAGAGTAAGAGCAGGCTGGAGCCAGGGCAAGGGCAGGCCGGAGCCAGAGCGAGAGTAGGCCAGAGCCAAGGCAAGGGCAGGCCAGAACCAGAGCAAGAGAAGGCCGGAGCCAAGGCAAGGGCAGGCCGGAACCAGGGCGAGAGCAGGCTGGGGCCAGGGCGAGAGCACGTCGGAGCCAAGGCGAGAACAGGCCGGAGTCAAGGCGAGAGCAGGCCGGATCCAGAGCGAGGGCAGGCCGGAGCCAGTGCAAGGGCAGGCCGGAGACAGTGCAAGGGCAGGCCAGAGCCTGAGCGATGGCAGGCTGGAGCCAGAGGGAGAGCAGGCCAGAGCCAGAGCGAGAGCAGGCCAGAGCCAGAGCGAGAGCAGGCCAGAGCCAGAGCGAGAGCAGGCCAGAGCCAGAGCGAGAGCAGGTCGGAGCCAGAGCGAGAGCAGGCGGAGCCATGGCGAAGGCAGGCCAGAGCCAAGGCGAGGGCAGGCCGGAGCCAGAGCGAGAGATGGCCGGAGCCAGAGCGAGAGATGGCCGGAGCCAAGGCAAGGGCAGGCCAGTACCAGGGTGAGAGCAGGCCGGAGCCAGGGCGAGAGCAGGCCGGAGCCAAGGCGAGAGCAGGCCGGAGCCAAGGCGAGAGCAGGCCGGAGCCAAGGCGAGAGGAGGCCGGATACAGAGCGAGGACATGCCGGAGCCAGGGCGAGGACAGGCCAGAGCCAGAGAGAGGGCAGGCTGGAGCCAGGGTGAAGGCAGGCCGGAGCCAGAGCAAGAGCAGGCTAGATCCAGGGCGAAAGCAGGCCGGAGCCCGTGCGAGGGTAGGCCGGAGCCAAGGCGAGGTCAGGCCAGAGCCAGAGAGAGAGGAAGCCGGATCAAGGGCGAGAGCAGGCGGGAGTCAAGGCAAGGGCAGGCCAGAGCCAGAGAGAGAGCAAGCCGGAGCAAGGGCGAGAGAAGGCCGGAGCCAAGGCGAGAGCAGGCCAGATCCAGGGCGAGAGCAGGCCATATCCAGGGCGAGAGCAGGCCGGAGTCCGTGCGAGGGCAGGCCAGAGCCAGAACGAGAGAAGGCCGGAGCCAGAGCAATGGCAGGCCGGATCCAGAGCGAGAGCAGGCCAGAGCAAGAGCGAGAGCAGGCCAGAGCCTGGGCGAGAGCAGGCCAGAGCGAGAGCAGGCGGAGCCATGGTGAGGGCAGGCCGGAGCAAAGGCGAGGGCTGGCCAGAGCCAGAGCGAGAGCAGGCCGGAGCCAAGGAGAGGGCAGGCCGGAGCCAAGGAGAGGGCAGGCCAGAGGCAGAGCCAGGGCAGCCCAGAGACAGAGCGAGAGCAGGCCAGAGACAAGGCGAGGGAAGGCCAAAGCAAGAACGTGACCAGGCTGGAGACAAGGTGAGGGCAGGCCAGAGCCAGAACGAGAGCAGGCCAGAGCCAGAGAGAGAGCAGGCCAGAGCCAGAGCGAGATCAGGCCGGAGCCAGGGCGAGGGAAGGACGGAGCCATAGCAAGGGCATGCCGGAGCCAGTTAGAAGGCAGGCCGGAGCCAGGGCGAGGGCAGGCCGGAGCCAGGGCGAGAGCAGGCCGGAGCCAGGGCGAGAGCAGGCCGAAGCAAAAGCAAGAGCAGGCCGGAGCCAAGGAGAGGGCAGGCCGGAGCCAAGGCGAGGGCAGGCCAGTGGCAGAGCCAGGGCAGGCCAGAGCCAGAGCGAGAGCAGGCCAGAGACAAGGCGAGGGCAGGCCAGTGCCAGAGCAGGCCGGAGCCAAGGCGAGGGCAGGCAACAGCCAGAGGTAGAGCAGGCTTGAGCCAGAGCGAGGGCAGGCCGGAGCCAAGGCGTAGGCAGGCCAGAGCCAGAGCGAGAGCAGGCCATAGAGAGAGCAGGCTGGAGCCAGTGCAAGGGCAGGCCAGAGCCAGAGAGAGAGCAGGCTGGAGCCAGTGCGAGGGCAGGCCAGAGCCAGAGAGAGAGCAGGCTGGAGCCAGTGCGAGGGCAGGCCAGAGCCAGAGAGAGAGCAGGCTGGAGCCAGTGCGAGGGCAGGCCAGAGCCAGAGCGAGAGGAGGCCGGAGCTAGGGCGAGAGCAGGCCGGAGCCAAGGCGAGGGCAGGACAGAGCCAGAGCGAGAGCAGGCCAGAGCCAAGGCAAGGGCAGGCCAGAGCCAGAGAGAGAGCAGGTCAGAGACAGGGCGAGAGCAGGCTGGAGCCAATGCGAGGGTTGGCCGGAGCCAGAGCAAGGGCAGGCCGGAGTCAGGGTGAGGGCAGGCCGGAGCCAGAGCGAGAGCAGGCCAGAGCCAGAGCGGGAGCAAGCCGGAGCAAAGGCAGGGGCAGGCCAGAGCCAGAGCAGGCCAGAGGCAGAGTGAGTGCAGGCCGGAGCCAGGGCAAGGGCAGGCCGGAGACAGAGCGAGAGTTGGCCAGAGCCAAGGCAAGGGCAGGCCGGAGCCAGAGCAAGAGAAGGCCGGAGCCAAGGCAAGGGCAGGCCGGAACCAGGGCAAGAGCAGGCCAGAGCCAGGGCGAGAGCAGGCCGGAGCCAGGGAGAGAGCAGGCCGGAGCCAGGGAGAGAGCAGGCCGGAGCCAGGGCGAGAGCAGGCCGGAGCCAGGGCGAGAGAAGGCCGAAGCCAGGACAAGGGCAGGCCCGAGCCAGAGTCAGAGCAGGCCGGAGTCAAGGCGAGGGCAGGCAAGAGCCAGAGTCAGAGCAGGCCGGAGTCAAGGCGAGGGCAGGCAAGAGCCAGAGCGAGGGCAAGCCAGAGCCAGAGCCAGCTCGGGCAGGCTAGAGTCAGAGCGATAGCAGGCCGGAGCAAGGCGAGAACATGCCGGAGCCAGGGCGAGGGCAGGCCAGAGCCAGGGCGAGGGCAGGCTGGAGCAAGAGCGAGAGCAGGTCAGAGCCAAAGCGAGAGCAGGTCGGAGCAAAGGCGAGAGCAGGCCGGAGTCAAGGCGAGGGCAGGCCGAAACCAGCGAGAGGGCAGGCCGGAGCCTGGGCAAGAGCAGGCCGGAGCCAAGGCGAGGACAGGCCAGAGCGAGAGCAGGCCGGAGCCAGGGCGAGGGCAGGCCCGAGCCAGAGTCAGAGCAAGCCGGAGCCAAGGCGAGGGCAGGCAAGGGCAAGAGCTCGGGCAGGCCAGAGCCAAAGCGAGCTCGGGCAGGCTAGAGCCAGAGCGATAGCAGGCCAGAGCCAAGGCGAGGGCAGGCCAGAGCAAGAGCAGGCCGGAGCCAAGGCAAGGGCAAGCCAGAGCCAGAGCGAGAGCAGGCCGTAGCAAAGGCAAGGGCAGGCCAGAGACAGAGCGAGAGCAGGCTGGAGCCAGGGCAAGGGCAGGCCGGAGCCAGAGAGAGAGTAGGCCAGAGCCAAGGCAAGGGCAGGCCAGAACCAGAGCAAGAGAAGGCCGGAGCCAAGGCAAGGATGGAACCAGGGCGAGAGCAGGCCGGGGCCAGGGCGAGAGCACGCCGGAGCCAAGGCGAGAACAGGCCGGAGCCAAGGCAAGAGCAGGCCGGATCCAGAGCGATGGCAGGCCGGAGCCAGTGCAAGGGCAGGCCGGAGCCAGTGCAAGGGCAGGCCAGAGCCTGAGCGATGGCAGGCTGGAGCCAGAGGGAGAGCAGGCCAGAGCCAGAGCGAGAGCAGGCCGGAGCCTGAGCGAGAGCAGGCCAGAGCGAGAGCAGGCGGAGCCATGGCGAAGGCAGGCCAGAGCCAAGGCGAGGGCAGGCCGGAGCCAGAGCGAGAGATGGCTGGAGCCAAGGCAAGGGCAGGCCAGTACCAGGGTGAGAGCAGGTCGGAGCCAGGGCGAGAGCAGGCCGGAGCCAAGGCGAGAGCAGGCCGGAGCCAAGGCGAGAGCAGGCCGGAGCCAAGGCGAGAGGAGGCCGGATACAGAGCGAGGACATGCCGGAGCCAGGGCGAGGACAGGCCAGAGCCAGAGAGAGGGCAGGCTGGAGCCAGGGTGAAGGCAGGCCGGAGCCAGAGCAAGAGCAGGCTAGATCCAGGGCGAAAGCAGGCCGGAGCCCGTGCGAGGGCAGGCCGGAGCCATAGCGAGAGCAGGCCGGAGCCAAGGCGAGGTCAGGCCAGAGCCAGAGAGAGAGGAAGCCGGATCAATGGCGAGAGCAGACGGGAGTCAAGGCAAGGGCAGGCCAGAGCCAGAGAGAGAGCAAGCCGGAGCAAGGGCGAGAGAAGGTCGGAGCCAAGGCGAGAACAGGCCAGAACCAGGGCGAGAGCAGGCCGGAGTCCGTGCGAGGGCAGGCCAGAGCCAGAAAGAGAGTAGGCCGGAGCCAGAGCAATGGTAGGCTGGATCCAGAGCAAGAGCAGGCCAGAGCAGGCCAGAGCCTAGGCGAGAGCAGGCCAGAGCGACAGCAGGCGGAGCCATGGTGAGGGCAGGCCGGAGCAAAGGCGAGGGCTGGCCAGAGCCAGAGCGAGAGCAGGCCGGAGCCAAGGAGAGGGCAGGCCAGAGGCAGAGCCAGGGCAGCCCAGAGACAGAGCGAGAGCAGGCCAGAGACAAGGCGAGGGAAGGCCAAAGCAAGAACGTGACCAGGCTGGAGACAAGGTGAGGGTAGGCCAGAGCCAGAACGAGAGCAGGCCAGAGCCAGAGAGAGAGCAGGCCAGAGGCAGAGCGAGATCAGGCCGGAGCCAGGGCGAGGGAAGGACGGAGCCATAGCAAGGGCATGCCGGAGCCAGTTAGAAGGCAGGCCGGAGCCAGGGCGAGGGCAGGCCGGAGCCAGGGCGAGAGCAGGCCGGAGCCAGGGCGAGAGCAGGCCGAAGCCAGAGCAGGAGCTGGCCGGAGCCAAGGCGAGGTCAGGCCGGAGCCAGAGCAAGGTCAGGCCGGAGCCAGGGCGAGAGCAGGCCGAAGCAAAAGCAAGAGCAGGCCGGAGCCAAGGAGAGGGCAGGCCGGAGCCAAGGCGAGGGCAGGCCAGTGGCAGAGCCAGGGCAGGCCAGAGCCAGAGCGAGAGCAGGCCGGAGACAAGGTGAGGGCAGGCCAGAGACAGAACGAGAGCAGGCCAGTGCCAGAGCGAGGGCAGGCCGGAGCCAGAGAGAGAGCAGGCCGGAGTTAAGGCAAGGGCAGGCCAGAGCCAGAGAGAGAGCAGGCCGGAGCCAAGGCATGGGCAGGCCAGAACCAGAGAGAGAGCAGGCCAGAGCCAGGGTGAGGGCAGGCCAGAGCCAGAGAGAGAGCAGGCTGGAGCCAAGGCGAAGGCAGGCCAGAACAAGAGCGAGAGAGATCAGGCCAGAGTCAAGACGAGGGCAGGCCAGAGCCAGAGGAAGAGCAGGCCGGAGCCAAGGCATGGGCAGGCCAGAGCCAGAGAGAGAGCAGGCCGGAGTCAGGGCGAGGGCAGGCCAGAGCCAGAGCGAGAGCAGGTCGGAGGCAGGGCGAGAGCAGGCCGGAGCCAATGCGAGGTCTGGCCGAAGCCAGAGCAAGGGCAGGCCGGAGTCAGGGCGAGGGCAGGCCGGAGCCAGAGAGAGAGCAGGCTGGAGCCAAGGCGAAGGCAGACCAGATCAAGAGTGAGATAAGGCCAGAGTCAAGATGAGGGCAGGCCAGAGCCAGAGGAAGTGCAGGCCGGAGCCAAGGCATGGGCAGGCCAGAGCCAGAGAGAGAGCAGGCCGGAGACAGGGCGAGGGCAGGCCACAGCCAGAGCGAGAGCAGGTCGGAGGCAGGGCGAGAGCAGGCCGGAGCCAATGCGAGGGCTGGCCGGAGCCAGAGCAAGGGCAGGCCGGAGCCAGGGTGAGGGCAGGCCGGAACCAGGGCGAGGGCTGGCCGGAGCCAGGGTGAGGGCAGGCCGGAACCAGGGCAAGGGCAGGCCGGAACCAGGGCGAGGGCAGGCCAGAGCCAGGGCGAGGTCAGGCCGGAGCCAGGGTGAGGGCAGGCCGGAGCCAGGGCGAGGGCAGGCCGGAACCAGGGCGAGGGCAGGCCGGAACCAGGGCGAGGGCAGGCCAGAGCCAGGGCGAGAGCAGGAAAGAGCCAGGGAGAGAGCAGGCCGGAGCAAGAGCGAGAGCAGGTCGGAGCCAAGGCGAGAGCAGGCAAGAGCCAGAGCGAGAGCACGCCGGAACCAGGGCGCGGGCAGGACAGAGCCAGAGCGAGAGCAGGCCGGAGCCAGGGCAGGCTGGAGCCAGAGCGAGAGCAGGCCGGAGCCAGAGCGAGAGCAGGCCGGAGCCAGGGCGAGAGCAGGCCGAAGCCAGGGTGAGGGCAGGCCGGAGCCAGGGCGAGGGCAGGACGGAGCCAAGGTGAGGGCAGGCCAGAGCCAGAGCGAGGGCAGGCCAGAGACGGCGCGATAGAAGGCAAGAGTCAGAGCAGGCCGGAGCCAGGGCGAGGGCAGGCCAGAGACAGAGCAGGCCAAAGCCTGGGCGAGGGCAGGCCAGAGCCAGAGAGAGAGCAGGCCGGAGCCAGAGCGAGGGCAGGCCGGAGCTAGAGCGAGGGCAGGCCGGAGCCAGAGCGAGAGCAGGCCGGAGCCAGGGTGAGGGCAGGCCGGAGCCAGGGCGAGAGCATGACGGAGAAAAGGTGAGGGCAGGCCAGAGCCAGAGCGAGAGCAGGCCAGAGCCAGAACGAGATCAGGCCGGAGCCAGGGCGAGGGCAGGCCAGAGCCAAAACGAGAGCAGGCCAGATTCAGGGCGAGAGCAGGCCGAAGCCAAGGCAAGGGCAGGCCAGAGCGAGAGCAGACCGGAGCTAGAGCGAGAGCAGGAAGGAGCCAGAGCGAGAGCAGGCCGGAGCCAGGGCGAGGGCAGGCTAGAGCCAAAACGAGTGCAGGACAGAGCCAGGGCAAAGCCAGGCCGGAGACAGGGCGAGGGCAGGCCGGAGCCAGAGCGAGAGGAGGCCGGAGCCAGAGCGAGAGCAGGCTGGAGCCAGGGCGAGGGCAGGCTGGAGCCAGGGCGAGGGCAGGCCGGAGCCAAGGCGAGGGCAGGCCAGAGCCAGAGCGAGAGCAGGCCGGAGCAAAGGGCGAGGGCAGGCCAGAGCCAGAGCGAGGGCAGGCCAGAGACGGCGCGAGAGAAGGCAAGGGCCAGAGCAGGCCGGAGCCAGGGCGAGGGCAGGCCAGAGACAGAGCAGGCCAAAGCCTGGGCGAGGGCAGGACAGAGCCAGAGAGAGAGCAGGCTGGAGCCAGAGCGAGGGCAGGCCGGAGCTAGAGCGAGGGCAGGCCGGAGCCAGAGCGAGAGCAGGCCGGAGCCAGGGTGAGGGCAGGCCGGAGCCAGGGCGAGGGCAGGACGGAGCCAAGGTGAGGGCAGGCCAGAGCTAGAGCAAGAGCAGGCCAGAGCCAGAACGAGATCAGGCCGGAGCCAGGGCGAGGGCAGGCCAGAGCCAAAATGAGAGCAGGCCAGATTCAGGGCGAGAGCAGGCCGAAGCCAAGGCAAGGGCAGGCCAGAGCGAGAGCAGGCTGGAGCCAGAGCGAGAGCAGGAAGGAGCCAGAGCGAGAGCAGGAAGGAGCCAGAGCGAGAGCAGGCCGGAGCCAGGGCGAGGGCAGGCTAGAGCCAAAACGAGTGCAGGACAGAGCCAGGGCAAAGCCAGGCCGGAGCCAGGGCGAGGGCAGGCCGGAGCCAGGGCGAGGGCAGGCCGGAGCCAGAGCGAGAGGAGGCCGGAGCCAGAGCGAGAGCAGGCCGGAGCCAGAGCGAGAGCAGGCCGGAGCCAGGGCGAGGGCAGGCTGGAGCCAGGGCGAGGGCAGGCCGGAGCCAAGGCGAGGGCAGGCCAGAGCCAGAGCGAGAGCAGGCCGGAGCAAGGGCGAGGGCAGGCCAGAGCCAGAGCAGGCCAGAGACGGCGCGAGAGAAGGCAAGAGTCAGAGCAGGCCGGAGCCAGGGCGAGGGCAGGCCAGAGACAGAGCAGGCCAAAGCCTGGGCGAGGGCAGGCCAGAGCCAGAGCGAGAGCAGGCCGGAGCCAGAGCGAGGGCAGGCCTGAGCCAGAGCGAGGGAAGGCCGGAGCCAGAGCGAGGGAAGGCCGGAGCCAGAGCGAGGGAAGGCCGGAGCCAGAGCGAGAGCAGGCAGGAGTCAGGGTGAGAGCAGGCAGGAGTCAGGGTGAGGGCAGGCCAGAGCCAGGGCAGTACGGAGCCAAGGTGAGGGCAGGCCAGAGCCAGAGAAAGAGCAGGCCAGAGCCAGAACGAGATCAGGCCGGAGCCAGGGCGAGGGCAGGCTAGAGCCAAAACGAGAGCAGGCCAGATTTAGGGCGAGAGCAGGCCGAAGCCAAGGCGAGGGCAGGCCAGAGCCAGAGCAAGGTCATGCCGGAGCCAGGGCGAGAGCAGGCCGAAGCAAAAGCAAGAGCAGGCCGGAGCCAAGGAGAGGGCAGGCCGGAGCCAAGGCGAGGGCAGGCCAGTGGCAGAGCCAGGGCAGGGCAGAGCCAGAGCGAGAGCAGGCCGAAGACAAGGCGAGGGCAGGCCAGAGACAGAACGAGAGCAGGCCAGTGCCAGAGCGAGAGAATGCCGGAGCCAGGGCGAGGGCAGGCCAGAGCGAGACCAGGCCGGAGAGTGGGCGAGGGCAGTCCGGAGCTAGAGCGAGAGTAGGCCAGAGCCAGAGCAGGCCGGAGCCAAGGCGAGGGCTGGCCAGAGCCAGAGCCAGAGCAGGCCGGAGCCAAGGAGAGGGCAGGCCGGAGCCAAGGAGAGGGCAGGCCAGAGGCAGAGCCAGGGCAGCCCAAAGACAGAGCGAGAGCAGGCCAGAGACAAGGCGAGGGAAGGCCAAAGCAAGAACGTGACCAGGCTGGAGACAAGGTGAGGGCAGGCCAGAGCCAGAACGAGAGCAGGCCAGAGCCAGAGAGAGAGCAGGCCAGAGGCAGAGCGAGATCAGGCCGGAGCCAGGGCGAGGGAAGGACGGAGCCATAGCAAGGGCATGCCGGAGCCAGTTAGAAGGCAGGCCGGAGCCAGGGCGAGGGCAGGCCGGAGCCAGGGCGAGAGCAGGCCGGAGCCAGGGCGAGAGCAGGCCGGAGCCAGGGCGAGAGCAGGCCGAAGCCAGAGCAGGAGCTGGCCGGAGCCAAGGCGAGGGCAGGCCGGAGCCAGAGCAAGGTCAGGCCGGAGCCAGGGCGAGAGCAGGCCGAAGCAAAAGCAAGAGCAGGCCGGAGCCAAGGAGAGGGCAGGCCGGAGCCAAGGCGAGGGCAGGCCAGTGGCAGAGCCAGGGCAGGCCAGAGCCAGAGCGAGAGCAGGCCGGAGACAAGGCGAGGGCAGGCCAGAGACAGAACAAGAGCAGACCAGTGCCAGAGCGAGAGAATGCCGGAGCAAGGGCGAGGGCAGGCCGGAGCAAGGGCGAGGGCAGGCCAGAGCAAGACCAGGCCGGGGACAGGGCGAGGGCAGTCCGGAGCTAGAGCGAGAGTAGGCCGGAGCCAAGGCGAGGGCAGGCCGGAGCCAGAGTGAGAGCAGGCCGGAGCCAGGGCGAGGGCAGGCGGGAGACAGAGCGAGAGCAGGCCGGAGCCAGAGCGAGGGCAGGCCGGAGCCAGAGAGAGAGCAGGCCGGAGTTAAGGCAAGGGCAGGCCAGAGCCAGAGAGAGAGCAGGCCGGAGCCAAGGCATGGGCAGGCCAGAACCAGAGAGAGAGCAGGCCAGAGCCAGGGTGAGGGCAGGCCAGAGCCAGAGAGAGAGCAGGCTGGAGCCAAGGCGAAGGCAGGCCAGAACAAGAGCGAGAGAGATCAGGCCAGAGTCAAGACGAGGGCAGGCCAGAGCCAGAGGAAGAGCAGGCCGGAGCCAAGGCATGGGCAGGCCAGAGCCAGAGAGAGAGCAGGCCGGAGTCAGGGCGAGGGCAGGCCAGAGCGAGAGCAGGTCGGAGGCAGGGCGAGAGCAGGCCGGAGCCAATGCGAGGTCTGGCCGAAGCCAGAGCAAGGGCAGGCCGGAGTCAGGGCGAGGGCAGGCCGGAGCCAGAGAGAGAGCAGGCTGGAGCCAAGGCGAAGGCAGACCAGATCAAGAGTGAGATAAGGCCAGAGTCAAGATGAGGGCAGGCCAGAGCCAGAGGAAGTGCAGGCCGGAGCCAAGGCATGGGCAGGCCAGAGCCAGAGAGAGAGCAGGCCGGAGACAGGGCGAGGGCAGGCCACAGCCAGAGCGAAAGCAGGTCGGAGGCAGGGCGAGAGCAGGCCGGAGCCAATGCGAGGGCTGACCGGAGCCAGAGCAAGGGCAGGCCGGAGCCAGGGTGAGGGCAGGCCGGAACCAGGGCGAGGGCAGGCCGGAGCCAGGGTGAGGGCAGGCCGGAACCAGGGCGAGGGCAGGCCGGAACCAGGGCGAGGGCAGGCCAGAGCCAGGGCGAGGTCAGGCCGGAGCCAGGGCGAGGGCAGGCCGGAGCCAGGGTGAGGGCAGGCCGGAACCAGGGCGAGGGCAGGCCGGAACCAGGGCGAGGGCAGGCCAGAGCCAGGGCGAGAGCAGGAAAGAGCCAGGGAGAGAGCAGGCCAGAGCAAGAGCGAGAGCAGGTCGGAGCCAGGGCGAGAGCAGGCAAGAGCCAGAGCGAGAGCACGCCGGAACCAGGGCGCGGGCAGGACAGAGCCAGAGCGAGAGCAGGCCGGAGCCAGGGCAGGCTGGAGCCAGAGCGAGAGCAGGCCGGAGCCAGGGCGAGAGCAGGCCGAAGCCAGGGTGAGGGCAGGCCGGAGCCAGGGCGAGGGCAGGACGGAGCCAAGGTGAGGGCAGGCCAGAGCCAGAGCGAGGGCAGGCCAGAGACGGCGCGATAGAAGGCAAGAGTCAGAGCAGGCCGGAGCCAGGGCGAGGGCAGGCCAGAGACAGAGCAGGCCAAAGCCTGGGCGAGGGCAGGCCAGAGCCAGAGAGAGAGCAGGCCGGAGCCAGAGCGAGGGCAGGCCAGAGCTAGAGCGAGGGCAGGCCGGAGCCAGAGCGAGAGCAGGCCGGAGCCAGGGTGAGGGCAGGCCGGAGCCAGGGCGAGGGCAGGACGGAGCCAAGGTGAGGGCAGGCCAGAGCCAGAGCGAGAGCAGGCCAGAGCCAGAACGAGATCAGGCCGGAGCCAGGGCGAGGGCAGGCCAGAGCCAAAACGAGAGCAGGCCAGATTCAGGGCGAGAGCAGGCCGAAGCCAAGGCAAGGGCAGGCCAGAGCGAGAGCAGACCGGAGCCAGAGCGAGAGATGGAAGGAGCCAGAGCGAGAGCAGGCCGGAGCCAGGGCGAGGGCAGGCTAGAGCCAAAACGAGTGCAGGACAGAGCCAGGGCAAAGCCAGGCCGGAGCCAGGGCGAGGGCAGGCCGGAGCCAGAGCGAGAGGAGGCCGGAGCCAGAGCGAGAGCAGGCTGGAGCCAGGGCGAGGGCAGGCTGGAGCCAGGGCGAGGGCAGGCCGGAGCCAAGGCGAGGGCAGGCCAGAGCCAGAGCGAGAGCAGGCCGGAGCAAAGGGCGAGGGCAGGCCAGAGCCAGAGCGAGGGCAGGCCAGAGACGGCGCGAGAGAAGGCAAGAGCCAGAGCAGGCCGGAGCCAGGGCGAGGGCAGGCCAGAGACAGAGCAGGCCAAAGCCTGGGCAAGGGCAGGACAGAGCCAGAGAGAGAGCAGGCAGGAGCCAGAGCGAGGGCAGGCCGGAGCTAGAGCGAGGGCAGGCCGGAGCCAGAACGAGAGCAGACCGGAGCCAGGGTGAGGGCAGGCCGGAGCTAGGGCGAGGGCAGGACGGAGCCAAGGTGAGGGCAGGCCAGAGCGAGAGCAGGCCAGAGCCAGAACGAGATCAGGCCGGAGCCAGGGCGAGGGCAGGCCAGAGCCAAAACGAGAGGAGGCCAGATTCAGGGCGAGAGCAGGCCGAAGCCAAGGCAAGGGCAGGCCAGAGCGAGAGCAGGCCGGAGCCAGAGCGAGAGCAGGAAGGAGCCAGAGCGAGAGCAGGAAGGAGCCAGAGCGAGAGCAGGAAGGAGCCAGAGCGAGAGCAGGCCGGAGCCAGGGCGAGGGCAGGCTAGAGTCAAAACGAGTGCAGGACAGAGCCAGGGCAAAGCTAGGCCGGAGCCAGGGCGAGGGCAGGCCGGAGCCAGAGCGAGAGGAGGCCGGAGCCAGAGCGAGAGCAGGCCGGAGCCAGGGCAAGGGCAGGCTGGAGCCAGGGCGAGGGCAGGCCGGAGCCAAGGCGAGGGCAGGCCAGAGCCAGAGCGAGAGCAGGCCAGAGACGGCGCGAGAGAAGGCAAGAGTCAGAGCAGGCCGGAGCCAGGGCGAGGGCAGGCCAGAGACAGAGCAGGCCAAAGCCTGGGCGAGGGCAGGCCAGAGCGAGAGCAGGCCGGAGCCAGAGCGAGGGCAGGCCTGAGCCAGAGCGAGGGAAGGCCGGAGCCAGAGCGAGGGAAGGCCGGAGCCAGAGCGAGAGCAGGCAGGAGTCAGGGTGAGGGCAGGCCAGAGCCAGGGCGAGGGCAGTACGGAGCCAAGGTGAGGGCAGGCCAGAGCCAGAGCGAGAGCAGGCCAGAGCCAGAACGAGATCAGGCCGGAGCCAGGGCGAGGGCAGGCTAGAGCCAAAACGAGAGCAGGCCAGATTTAGGGCGAGAGCAGGCCGAAGCCAAGGCGAGGGCAGGCCAGAGCCAGAGCAAGGTCAGGCCGGAGCCAGGGCGAGAGCAGGCCGAAGCAAAAGCAAGAGCAGGCCGGAGCCAAGGAGAGGGCAGGCCGGAGCCAAGGCGAGGGCAGGCCAGTGGCAGAGCCAGGTCAGGCCGGAGCCAGGGCGAGAGCAGGCCGAAGCAAAAGCAAGAGCAGGCCGGAGCCAAGGAGAGGGCAGGCCGGAGCCAGGGCGAGGGCAGGCTGGAGCCAGGGCGAGGGCAGGCCGGAGCCAAGGCGAGGGCAGGCCAGAGCCAGAGCGAGAGCAGGCCGGAGCAAAGGGCGAGGGCAGGCCAGAGCCAGAGCGAGGGCAGGCCAGAGACGGCGCGAGAGAAGGCAAGAGCCAGAGCAGGCCGGAGCCAGGGCGAGGGCAGGCCAGAGACAGAGCAGGCCAAAGCCTGGGCAAGGGCAGGACAGAGCCAGAGAGAGAGCAGGCAGGAGCCAGAGCGAGGGCAGGCCGGAGCTAGAGCGAGGGCAGGCCGGAGCCAGAACGAGAGCAGACCGGAGCCAGGGTGAGGGCAGGCCGGAGCTAGGGCGAGGGCAGGACGGAGCCAAGGTGAGGGCAGGCCAGAGCGAGAGCAGGCCAGAGCCAGAACGAGATCAGGCCGGAGCCAGGGCGAGGGCAGGCCAGAGCCAAAACGAGAGGAGGCCAGATTCAGGGCGAGAGCAGGCCGAAGCCAAGGCAAGGGCAGGCCAGAGCGAGAGCAGGCCGGAGCCAGAGCGAGAGCAGGAAGGAGCCAGAGCGAGAGCAGGAAGGAGCCAGAGCGAGAGCAGGAAGGAGCCAGAGCGAGAGCAGGCCGGAGCCAGGGCGAGGGCAGGCTAGAGTCAAAACGAGTGCAGGACAGAGCCAGGGCAAAGCTAGGCCGGAGCCAGGGCGAGGGCAGGCCGGAGCCAGAGCGAGAGGAGGCCGGAGCCAGAGCGAGAGCAGGCCGGAGCCAGGGCAAGGGCAGGCTGGAGCCAGGGCGAGGGCAGGCCGGAGCCAAGGCGAGGGCAGGCCAGAGCCAGAGCGAGAGCAGGCCAGAGACGGCGCGAGAGAAGGCAAGAGTCAGAGCAGGCCGGAGCCAGGGCGAGGGCAGGCCAGAGACAGAGCAGGCCAAAGCCTGGGCGAGGGCAGGCCAGAGCGAGAGCAGGCCGGAGCCAGAGCGAGGGCAGGCCTGAGCCAGAGCGAGGGAAGGCCGGAGCCAGAGCGAGGGAAGGCCGGAGCCAGAGCGAGAGCAGGCAGGAGTCAGGGTGAGGGCAGGCCAGAGCCAGGGCGAGGGCAGTACGGAGCCAAGGTGAGGGCAGGCCAGAGCCAGAGCGAGAGCAGGCCAGAGCCAGAACGAGATCAGGCCGGAGCCAGGGCGAGGGCAGGCTAGAGCCAAAACGAGAGCAGGCCAGATTTAGGGCGAGAGCAGGCCGAAGCCAAGGCGAGGGCAGGCCAGAGCCAGAGCAAGGTCAGGCCGGAGCCAGGGCGAGAGCAGGCCGAAGCAAAAGCAAGAGCAGGCCGGAGCCAAGGAGAGGGCAGGCCGGAGCCAAGGCGAGGGCAGGCCAGTGGCAGAGCCAGGGCAGGGCAGAGCCAGAGCGAGAGCAGGCCGAAGACAAGGCGAGGGCAGGCCAGAGACAGAACGAGAGCAGGCCAGTGCCAGAGCGAGAGAATGCCGGAGCCAGGGCGAGGGCAGGCCAGAGCGAGACCAGGCCGGAGAATGGGCGAGGGCAGTCCGGAGCTAGAGCGAGAGTAGGCCAGAGCCAGAGCAGGCCGGAGCCAAGGCGAGGGCAGGCCGGAGCCAGAGTGAGAGCAGGCCGGAGCCAGGGCGAGGGCAGGCCAGAGCGAGAGCAGGCCGGAGCCAGAGCGAGAGCAGGAAGGAGCCAGAGCGAGAGCAGGAAGGAGCCAGAGCGAGAGCAGGCCGGAGCCAGGGCGAGGGCAGGCTAGAGCCAAACCGAGAGCAGGCCAGATTCAGGGCGAGAGCAGGCCGAAGCCAAGGCAAGGGCAGGCCCGACCCAGAGCGAGAGCAGGGCGGAGCCAGAGTGAGAGCAGGCCGGAACCAGGGCGAGAGTAGGCCGGAGCCAAGGCGAGGGCAGGCCAGAGCCAGTGCGAGACCAGGCCGGAGCCAGAGCGAGAGCAGGACAGAGCCAGAGCGAGAGCAGGACAGAGCCAGAGCGAGAGCAGGACAGAGCCAGGGCAAAGCCAGGCCAGAGCCAGAGCGAGAGCAGGCCGCAGCCAGGATATTTCAAAGCAAGCAGACCTCTAATATGGGCCATAGAAGTATGTATAGATTTACATTTCTATAACCTTTATGCCCATATTAGAGGTCTGATAAGTCCTAGGGAGTGACAGATTCCCTTTAAAGCTTGTGTCGTGGTTGGCCTCTAGCCCGGTGTCTCATGTGTTGGGTTTGCCCACTCCGGGTCCTCCTGAAGGAGGAAGTAGGATTTCTCTTTTTATTTTGTGCTTTTGGCTTCTTGCCCAGTGATAGGGGCGGATCTCATCCTCTCAGGCATAGCCCAACCCTAACCCTAGCCCTAACCCTAACCCTAGAGTTTATATTTTACGCCGTTTAGACAACTTTATTCTTCGAGTCAGTGCGATTACAGCGATACCAGAATCATATCGGGTTCTTATGATTGACAGCTGTCACACACTAAAAGACGCATTTTTTCGTAAAATCTAGTTTTTGCATCGCCATATTTTGAGAGCTATAATTTTTCCATATTTTGGCCGACAGAGTCATGTGACGTCTTGTTTTATGCGGGATGAGTTGACGTTTTTATTGGTGCCATTTTCAGGCACGTGACATATTTTGATCGCTCTCTATTCCGATTAATGGGAGGCAGAATAATAAAAAACCAACAATTCAGGAATTGTTTTTTGTTTTGCTTTTTATGCTGTTCCGCGTGTGGTAAAATTGATAAGGTAGCTTTATTCTTCGGGTCAGTAGGTTTACAGCGGTACCACATTTATATCGATTTTCTATGTTTTGGCGCTTTTACACAATAAAAGCTATTTTATAGAAAAAATATTTTTTTTTGCATCGCTTTATTCTGAGAGCTATAACTTTTTTATTTTTCGGCTGATGGAGCAGTATGGCGGCTTGTTTTTTGCGGGACAAGATGACGTTTTCAGTGGTATGATTATTATTTACATTCGTCTTTTTGATCGCGTGTTATTCCATTTTTTGTTTGGCGGTATGATGATAAAGCATTGTTTTTTGCTTCATTTTTTATTTATTTTTTTTACCATGTTCACTGAAGGGGCTAAATAGTGGGACAGTTTTATAGGTCAGGTCATTCCGGACGCGGCGATACCAAATTTGTGTACTTTTATTGTTTTTTTTTTCATAATAATATTTATTGATGGGTACATTATATTTTTATTTTTGGTGGATTATTTTTTTTTATTTATTTTTTTTATTTTCTTCACTTTCTGACACTTTTTTTACTTTTATTCTTTGTCCCACTATGGGACTTTCACTTTTTTTATTCTGATCGCCTGTATAGCATAGGGATGGAGCACCAGCCCTGTGCTATACAGGCTGTCAGCGCTGCAAATGCAGAAGATACTTTGGTCATGCACTGCGCATGCCAAAATATCTTCCTGCTGTCTGGTGACCCAGATGTTGTCATGACGACATTGGGTCGTCATGGCAACATCCAGGAAACCGCGGCAGACATCGCTGGACGCCGGCAGGAGAGGTGAGTATCCCGATCACCTCCCCTTGCCCCCGCAATGCTGCGACAATCGGCTGAAACCCGGCGGCGATCGAGCCCACACAGCCTGTGTGCGGGCACGATCGCAAAGACGTACTAATACGTATCAGGCTCTTAAGTCCCATGGCGCAGATACGTATTAGTACGTCTTGAGCTTTAAAGGGGTTAAACTACAACTCCAATGTCAGCCCCTAATTCAATAGGAACCAAAGATCTGAGAACAGAGAATGATAATAAAATAATTTGTCCACATAAATGGCAAAACTACCCAAAAATGGAGCCCCATAAAGATGTCCCAACTTGACCTCCCCCACCCACCTAATATCAACTGATCGTCAGCAATTTCTCATTTAGACAAGGGGTTGTCCTGAAAATGTCTTATTACAGAGTGTTCCCGGCAATCCATGATAAATCCGGTGGATACATTATAAGTATACCAAAGCTTAAAAGTAAAGAGCTACTTACCTGGACTCGTCCTCTTCCAGCTGTCAGGTTATAGTGACACAAGATGGCAGCAGTGTAGAAATTTATACATTCTATTCCAATTGTGATGTCTATGATGTCATGTGCCTTGTGATGTCATAATAGCTATCACTGTCATTTCAAATTTACAACCGCAAGAAAAAGTTGATTTCATGGTTTAAGAAAAAATATGGTGGGTAATTGCAGCCTGTGATTATTTTACATATTGTTATTAATATTTGTCATGTCCTTCACTGCAGCCTCCTGCACTGCTTTTTATATACTGCTTATTTTAATAATGGACAATTCACAAGCCCTGCATGTAGAATATATAGTTAATGGCCTCTGTTGAATGACTAGATGCCTATTAGAGCAATAAGATATACTCTATGTCTACAATCTTTTGGCTGAGTCTAAGGGCTCATACTCATCTGCGTTTAAATCACACGAGTGCAATCTGATAAAAAAAATTGGATTGCACTCTGACTCTTGTTATTGAATGATTATGTGTTCATCTGTGATTTTTTTTTTCCCAGCTCGGATCGAACGGAGACAAAAAAATCACAGCATGCTGCAAGTGGCTGCATATATCAGACGAGACTCGCCAATGCAACTCAATGTGTGCGAGAAAAAAAAAGCACAGCAAACGGACCATGCTTATGCCATCCATATAGCGTCCATATAATACGCATCTATGTAACACCTTTCAGTGACTGTGGCGGCATCTCAGCACACAAATTCTGTATCTCAGATCTTTGTCTGGCCTTGTCTTCTGTGTTTTGGCCATCATGCCAACAAGACAAGGGTGATTGGGGCAAGAGACATGCTGGTGAGGGGGTTGTTGGCAGCCGTGATGCTGGTAATGGAGGTGGCTGCCAAGATGCTGGCACTGAAGGTGGCTGCCGTGATGGTGCCACTGTAGTTGGTGGTGGTTGCTGTGATGCTGTGACTGGAGGTGGTGGTGATGGCTGCTGTGATGCTGGTACTGGAGGTGGTGGTGATTGCCGTGATGCTGGCACTGGAGGTGGTGGCTGCTGTGATGGTGGGTCTGCTGAGTGCCCTTCTTGGGGGGTCTAATGACCGGGTTTGGTTGTCCTCAGAAAGTTGCCACCTTTCAAGGAATTAAAAGATGGCCATCGGTGAATTTGGTGGCGCAGCGGCAGACAAAACAATTTGGAGGGCAGCCCTGGTCTGGAGCCTCAATAAAAAGGGAACGTGCCTGAAATAACGGGCCAGGCTTAGACAAAAACTCTCATCATCATCACTCACAGGTATTCCCATGTCACGTACGCCAGTGATGGTGGGGCGGTAGCGATGCTGGCTTATTGGTGCATGAGGGGAGGTGTCGAGGGGCTGTGGTGTACTGGTGCTCTCCGCAGGCTCTTCTTCTTTCTGGCTCCCAGCTCCGGCCTCCATTTCAGATTCCTCTCTGGCTTCCAGCACCTCCGGGCTACAGGTATTTCCCTTTTTGGTCCAGTCAGATCTGTAAGGTCAGGGATGACAGAGAAAAAAGCATTTTTAATATGCAAAATAATAATCAAACCATTACAACAAATAAAACTGAAAAAGATAGCCACTTACGGGTGAAAATCTAGGACTAGGGACAAAAACTGGAACCGGTCATAATATAGGTATGGCCTTTCTTTTTAAGAGCCACATCACCACTCTTCCTACCCTGTTGTCGCTCGCGGCGGCACTGGTCCCGGCAACTGCTCCATAATCTTGTCACTACACCCACTGGAAAGAAAAGTGGAAGAGATTATATACAATTTTTATAGGTAAAGGATGCTGTATGTAATAACATGTATAGTGTGTATTCTAATATCACTGCTAGCAGGGGCTGGCTGGCAAATTTTAGCCTGGGGGCAAGCACACAGCAGTGGTCCATGAGTAGCGGCCCATCCTTAAAGGTCGTTTTCCCACAAACAATAATATATTTTAATCAATAGGTTTTGGAGTAATAATAATTTCCACAATTGGATGTGATATAATAATGTCCCTGTGCTGAGATAATCTTATAAATGTGCCCCTGCTGTGTACTGTGTAATGGCTGTGTCTGACCATGCAGGAACATGGTCTGATCATACCACATCTCCTGGGCAGGGGGGGAGAAAAAGAGGATACAGGCAGGATAGCAGGGGATCACAGAGGATTCTTTTTGTGAGTAAAACATTTCAATGCCTGTTTTTAAACAATATTTTAGCTCAAAGAAAGACTCAGCTGTGATCCCCTGCTGTAATGTATATATACTCTCTTTATATATAGATGATTAGCGTGCACACAGTCTGTAGGTCAAGGTGCAGGTACACGGGATGTGGAATCCCCAGAATCGGCGTAGATTAAATCACCGCACATTCTAGTTTCATGATGCAAACTAAAGTCTATTTGAAGACATGCAATAAGACACATTTAAGGTGCAGGGAATAATGCAACAGTAAATGAACGTTTTGACCCATCGTTTGCATCTTGAAACTAGAGTGTGCAGTGATTTAATCGATGCTATATACTCTTTTTCTCCCCCCCTGCCCAGGAGATGTGGTATGATCAGACCATGTTCCTGCACAGTCAGACACAGCCATTACACAGTACACAGCAGGGGCACATTTATAACATTATCTCAGCACAGGGACATTTTATTTAAACACATCCAATTGTGGAAGTTATTATTATTCCAAGATCTATTGATTAAAATGTACTTTTGTTTGCAGAAAACCCCTTCAACATGTTTATTACCAGCTGCTTCATAGGCTATATTCACACAAACGTATTGTCTAAGTGCTGCCCGTGGAGAAAAATGACAGCACTTGGTCCAGTTCAGGTGAGCATTTAAAACTGGTAATACATAAGCATAATATGTACAATGTCTGACCACTACAAAACGGATTTAGGTTGTTAGAGGTGTAATGCAAGTAATCCAAGGTACGCTGTGCTTTTCTACACTCCTAAACAGAGTAAGGCTAAGTGCCCACAATGCAGAAATGCTGAGAATTTTTCCAGAGCGTTTCTGCATCTCCCTGGCAGAAAAAACGCATGCGGATTCTATGAGTTTTCCTGCCAGGGACAAGCAGAAGTGAAGCGCTCTTCACATGCATTTCCGCATGCGGGTTGTCAAGAGCTTTGCAAGCGATTTTAGCATCACTTGGAAAGTGCTTGACAACTTGGTCACACTATATAAATCCATGCAACCGGTATGGATTTATATAGTGTGACCGTAAAAGAAAGGTAAAAAAGAAATATTATACTTACCTTCTGACGGCCCCTGGTCTCCTTATCCGATGCGTCCGGTTTTCCCGGTGTCTCACGGTTGTGTAAAAGGACCTGCCATGACGTAATTTAGTCATGTGACGGGTCAAGAAACCGCCGACGTCCTTTTAGACCATCATGAGCTGCCAGGAAGCCAGGACGCATCGCTATGGAGACCGGGGGCCATCAGAAGGTAAGTATAATGTATATTTTTTATTTTAATTCTTTTTTTTTACAGGTACTATGGTACCCGGGTCTGGAGGAGAGTCTCTTCTTCTCCAAATCCGGGTACCATCCGCACACTGAATCGCTAAATATCCGCATGTGCACATGTAGTCATGCGGATATTATGCAATTCAATGCAAGTCAAAGGCGGCGAAAACGCTGCGATTACACAAAATAATTGGTAGTGCGGCGGATTTTTCCGCATTGATAATCCGCAGCGGAAATTTCCGCAGCATGTGCACAGCAGATGCGGATTATCATTGGGGAACATAGCAGACCTTCTACCAAGCGTTTTTTAAGCGTTTCTGCAGCGGAATTGCCGTTGCGGAAACTCTTAAAAAACGCATAGTGGGCACACAGCCTAAAGGTGGCCACACATAAGCACAGGTCTGCCAGATAGATACCTAGGAATTATTATTTTGTTTATTATTTCCTACATACTTGATTGAGCAAGTCATTAATGTAAAAGTCAACTCCACATTATAGTATATGATGTACGAGTCACTAATTATCATGTGTGTCCCATCTGATGTCTGTGCACACAGTGAACATATTATACCACATACAATACAATATACATAGGAGAATATATGACTGATATATAGAGATGAGCAACTTCATTTGCAGGACCCTGATCCAATGGTCAGATGAATATTCAGTGGCTGCTGGATAGGAGCCCTGACAGCCTCCTACCTGACACCATTCTCTTTCTCTGCCTTTGATTTGTAGCCAGGCACAATGTCATGTATGTGTCACGCCAAAAAGATGACATCATGCAAAGACTATAATCAAAAGAGGAGTCAGAGATGCCGGCAGGCAGGAGGAGGCTCGCGGGGCTCTGGTCTGGTGGCCACAGACTACTGACGGGACTGTTTGACCAGTGTCCTGCGAATCAATTTGCTCATCTGTACTGGAATAAGATATATTATGACTACATACATCAGATATTACATACAGAATAGCATGTGACAGTTATATACCACACTATGAGCACAGACATCAGATATTACACCAGTGACATATTATCCTCTGTATAACATTGGATGCCTGTATCAAAGTCCATCACATCCAGTATACAGCATAATATGTGATGGTAAGCGATATACTGGGATACAGACATCACATATTCATACCTCTCAACTTTTGAAGAACAGAAAGAGGGACAGAAAGGTGCTATGCGCGGCAAATTTTGGCCTCGCCCCTGGTCACACCCCAATCCACGCCCATTTACCATTATCTTTCTCGCCCGGCAGGAGTTGTCAGAGGGGCGCTGGTAGTGAGGGAAATTCAGCAGACGGCCGAGACTGCAAGGCCCAGACCCAAATCCAGGACTGTCCACTGTATCCAGGGCAGCTGGGACTAGAGATGAGCAGATGGATTCCGGGGCCTCCAGTCGGGCGTCCAGGTCAGTGCTACCTGGCGGCTGGACTGGAGGCCATGAGTCTCTTATCTTCCGGGGCAGTGCGGCCTCATCTGTGAGTCCTGCTCATCTCTTGTTGGGACCTGAGGGTTATTTTTTGTTCCCTCATTCACAGTCGGAGCCGCCAGAACTTTCTCATCTTTATGTAGATTCATTATACGACATCTGGCTTTCTTGTGGTGGCTCTTACTGTATATTGGGGGCTATGCGAGGGCTCATACCGTAGGTAGGGGTGGTGTGTGCTAATACTGTATGTACGGGGTTGTGTGGGGGCTCATACTGTATATAGGGGGATGTCAGCATACTTAAAACAGCTCAATATTAAGTGATAATATAAATATACAAAAAATATATCATTAATAAGTTAATATTAATATTGAGCTGAATTAATTTGAACCTATTGGTTCGGGCTCCACAACAATCACGGTCTCTCACGTGGCCCCTTGGGAAAATTAATCTCCCACCCCTGCCTATTTCAAAGCGCTATGTTAAAAATCACACAGACATCATACACACAGCGGGCACAACCATCACACAGACATCATACACACAGCGGGCACAACCATCACACAGACATCATACACACAGCGGGCACAACCATCACACAGACATCATACACACAGCGAGCACAACCATCACACAGACATCAGACACACAGCGGGCACAACCATCACACAGACATCACACACACAGCGGGCACAACCATCACACGGACATCATACACACAGCGGGCACAACCATCACACAGACATCATACACACAGCGGGCACAACCATCACACAGACATCACACACACAGCGGGCACAACCATCACACAGACATCATACACACAGCGGGCACAACCATCACACAGACATCACACACACAGCGGGCACAACCATCACACAGACATCACACACACAGCGGGCACAACCATCACACAGACATCATACACACAGCGGGCACAACCATCACACAGACATCACACACACAGCGGGCACAACCATCACACAGACATCACACACACAGCGGGCACAACCATCACACAGACATCATACACACAGCGGGCACAACCATCACACGGACATCATATACACAGCGGGCACAACCATCACACGGACATCATACAAACAGCGGGCACAACCATCACACGGACATCATACACACAGCGGGCACAACCATCACACGGACATCATACACACAGCGGGCACAACCATCACACGGACATCATACACACAGCGGGCACAACCATCACACGGACATCATATACACAGCGGGCACAACCATCACACGGACATCATACACACAGCGGGCACAACCATCACACAGACATCATACACACAGCGGGCACAACCATCACACAGACATCATACACACAGCAGGCACAACCATCACACAGACATCATACACACAGCGGGCACAACCATCATACAGACATCATACACACAGCGGGCACAACCATCACACAGACATCATACACACAGCGGGCACAACCATCACACAGACATCATACACACAGCGGGCACAACCATCACACAGACATCATACACACAGCGGGCACAACCATCACACAGACATCATACACACAGCGGGTACAACCATCATACAGACATCATAAACACAGCGGGCACAACCATCACACAGACAGCGGGCACAACCATCACACACACAGCGGGCACAACCATCACACGGACATCACACACACAGCGGGCACAACCATCACACAGACATCATACACACAGCGGGCACAACCATCACACAGACATCATACACACAGCGGGCACAACCATCACACAGACATCACACACACAGCGGGCACAACCATCACACGGACATCATACACACAGCGGGCACAACCATCACACAGACATCATACACACAGCGGGCACAACATGACATGTATATATTCCCTTCTTCTCCATCATGTCTCCAGTGGCAGTGGTGGGGCCTGGTGTTTGCAATCAGCAGCAGAGTATGGGCTGTACGCAGGAGAGCTGTCAGCCCTGCAGTGTCCCTAAATCCCCTTCCCATCCTGTAATAACAGCAGCCACAGATGGGAGAGGCTGCGGGTCTCCCCCTCACCTCAGGACCGCACCTTGTTGTCATGTCCTCCGCAGACTTGGCCCCGCCCCCTGACCCCTCACCTCCTCATGCTGTGCGGTCTCTGCACAGTAGAATTCCTCTGCCCTGATGCCGGGGAGGAGCAGAGAGCGGGAGGCGGAGCTACAAGGGGTCACACACAGCATGGAAAGCCTGCGTGTCTGGAGGAAAAGCCCAGTGCCCAGCAGCGCCCCTGCCGGGAGAAGAGCTGAGCCGGGCCGGGACTGAGCCCTCAAATCGGGACAGGCCCAGGGAATAGGGGAGGCTTGTTAGCTCTGGATATTATACCCGCCTCCTATTATCCTGTATATAATATGGGATGTCTGGGCCTATAGTATATATATTATACCACCTACAGGCTAATATGTAACTAGTGCACATTACACCTTGAGTACAGCCATTAGATATTACACCAGTCACTTCTTCTCCTCTGCACCATCTGATGTCTGTGCACAGTATATGACATCCAGTATACAGGAGAATATGTGATGGGATATAGGACATACTGTTATACAGACATCAGATGCTATATACTGGATAATAAATGATGGTATATATCAGGGGTGGGCAATTCATTTTCCAGAGGGGCCACATGAGAGAACGTAACTGTTGTGGGGGCCTGAACCAATAGGCTGAAAGGCTGAAATTAGTTCTGCTCAATATTAATATTAACTACAATTAATATAAAATAATATTTATATCACTTAATATTGAGCAGAATTAAGTATGCCAACATCCCCCTATATACCGTATGAGCCCCCACAGAGCCCCCCGTATACAGTATGAGCCCACACACAGCCTCCCTATATACCATATGAGCACACACATAGCCCCCTGTATACAGTATGAGCCCCCACACAGCTCCCCTATATACCATATGAGCACACACACAGCCCCCTGTATACAGTATGAGCCCCCACACAGCTCCCCTATATACCATATGAGCACACACATAGCCCCCTGTATACAGTATGAGCCCCCACACAGCCCCCCTATATACCATATGAGCACACACATAGCCCCCTGTATACAGTATGAGCACCCACACAACTCCCCTATATACCATATGAGCACACACATAGCCCCCTGTATACAGTATGAGCCCACACACAGCCCCCCTATATACCATATGAGCACACACATAGCCCCTTGTATACAGTATGAGCCCCCACACAGCCCCCCTATATACCATATGAGCACACACACAGCCCCCCTATATACCATATAAGCACACACACAGCCCCCTGTATACAGTATGAGCCCACACACAGCCCCCCTATATACCATATGAGCACACACACAGCCCCCTGTATACAGTATGAGCCCCCACACAGCTCCCTATTTATTTATTTATTTTACTAACCATATTTTGCAGATTATAAAATGCACCGTATCATAAGACGCACCCCAAATTTTGGTGAGAAAAATAGGAAAAAAATGTTTTTAATAAAATGGTGGTGCTTCTTATAGTCTGCTTTTACGGTAGATTACCCAGGGAAGGGGGCTGCTGTGGTGGAGCAGAGTCGCTGCTCCAGGAAGCTGGCAGCGGCAGGAGTGGGGTGATGCTGTGGACCCCAGGCTGGGAGGGGGATGTTCGACGATGAGCCGGGCTCCGTGCTTTCACAAAATGCCGGCGGATCCCCTGTACTTCCCGTGGTTTTCAATGCTGTAGACTTAGGGAAAATGGCCACCGGAGGCGGCACATGCTTAGGTTGAGACCTCGGGAGACAAGATCTCGGTGTCACGATCTCAATCCGCACATGCACCGCCTCTGGTGTCCTTTTTTCCCCAAGTTCACCGCATTGAAAACCATGGAAAGTGCGGGGGCTCCTCCGACATTTTGTGAAAGCACAGAGCCCGTCGCACAGCCAGACACCCACCTTCCCAGCCTGGGGCCCGCAGCATCGCCTCACTCCTGCCGTCACCAGCTTCCTGCAGCAGCGACCCTAAAATGCCGCTCCCAAATGGCCCGGTAAACTACATTCAGATTATAAGACGTACCCCCATTTTCCCAAAAAATTTTGGAGGAGAAAAGTGCGTACTATAATCTGAAAAGTACAGTATATAGTGCTATTAATTCCAAAGCAGATTACAGACATTATTCCTACATACAGTATGCACCCCACATAGCCCCTATATACAGTGTTAGCCACCACATAGCCCTTATATACAGTGTGAGCCCTCATATTCCATCCTATATACAGTATTAGCCACCACATAGCCCTTATATACAGTGTGAGCCTTCATATTCCATCCTATATACAGTATTAGCCCCCACACAGCCCCCCTATATACCATATGAGCATACACACAGCCCCCCCTATATACCATATGAGCACACACACAGCCCCCTATATACCGTATGAGCCCCCACACAGCCCCCCTATATACCATATGAGCACACACATAGCCCCCTGTATACAGTATGAGCCCCCACACAGCTCCCCATTTATTTATTTATTTTACTAACCATATTTTGCAGATTATAAAATGCACCGTATCATAAGACGCACCCCAAATTTTGGTGAGAAAAATAGGAAAAAAATGTTTTTAATAAAATGGTGGTGCTTCTTATAGTCTGCTTTTACGGTAGATTACCCAGGGAAGGGGGCTGCTGTGGTGGAGCAGAATCGCTGCTCCAGGAAGCTGGCAGCGGCAGGAGTGGGGTGATGCTGTGGACCCCAGGCTGGGAGGGGGATGTTCGACGATGAGCCGGGCTCCGTGCTTTCACAAAATGCCGGCGGATCCCCTGTACTTCCCGTGGTTTTCAATGCTGTAGACTTAGGGAAAATGGCCACCGGAGGCGGCACATGCTTAGGTTGAGACCTCGGGAGACAAGATCTCGGTGTCACGATCACAATCCGCACATGCGCCGCCTCTGGTGGCCTTTTTTCCCCAAGTTCACCGCATTGAAAACCATGGAAAGTGCGGGGGCTCCTCCGACATTTTGTGAAAGCACAGAGCCCGTCGCACAGCCAGACACCCAAAAATTTTTGGAGGAGAAAAGTGCGTACTATAATCTGAAAAGTAGAGTATATAGTGCTATTAATTCCACAGCAGATTACAGACATTATTCCTACATACAGTATGCACCCCACATAGCCCCTATATACAGTGTAAGCCACCACATAGCCCTTATATACAGTGTGAGCCCTCATATTCCATCCTATATACAGTATTAGCCACCACATAGCCCCCTATATACCATGAGACCCACATAGCCTCCTATACATATTATGAGCCGCCACATAGCCTCCTTTGTACAGTATGAGCCCGCATATAGCCTCCTATATATAGTATGAGCCCCCTATGTACAGTATGAGTCCTCATAGCCTCCTTTATACAGTATGAGCCCCCACATAGCCTTCTACTGTATACATATTATTAGCCGCCACATAGCCTCCTATGTACAGTATGAGTCCCACATAGCCTCCTTTATACAATGTGAGTCCCCACATAGCCTCTATATATATTGTCAGACCCCACATGGCCTCTTATATACATTATGAGATCCGCATAGCTTCCTATATACAGTGTGAGCCCCCACATAGTCTCTCTATATACAATATGAGCCCTCAAATAGCCTCCTATATACAGTATGATTCCCTCATAGCCTTCTATATACAGTGTAAGGCCCCACATAACCTCTTATATACAGTGTGAGGCCTCACATACCCTCCAATATACAATGTGAGCCCTCACATAGCCTCCTATATACTATATGAGCCCTCACATAGCCTCCTATATACTATATGAGCCCTCACATAGCCTCCTATATACTATATGAGCCCTCACATAGCCTCCTATATACTATATGAGCCCTCACATATCCTCCTATATTCAGTATGTGTCCTCACATAGCCCCCTATATGCAGGCACACATTCCATGCACATACGAAAAAAAAAAAGAAGACATACTCACCTCGCTCTCATTCCCCCGCGGTCTGTTCTTTTCTCCGGTGCACTGAGTCTCCACACAGCAGATGTGATGTCGTGATTAGTGTTGAGCCACCCCCGTAGTGTTCGAGTTCGGTTCGGTTCGTCGAACTGTTCGTCGAACACCTTCGAACACCGTTAAAACCAATGGCAGGCAAATAAAAGCACATAGAAAACACCTTCAAAGGTGTCCAAAAGCTGACAAACTGCTCAGAAGACACAACTAACACATGGAAAAGTGACAAGTACATATAGTCATGCGAAAAGAAAAGAGGTGGAGGAGTAAAAGGAGGGGGAGACACAGATATAGGCATGTCATGCCCTTCTAAAATCCAAACAGTGAGAAGTCAACACGTTCAGTCCGCTCCTGCCCGTGCCACCTCCGTGTCGCCGGGTTTGTGCCAGAGCCGCGGTGAACCCTGACGGCCAGCCCCCCTCTCCCAATACTGGTGCCTGTCCGCTGGTGGGTCGAGCGAGCCCCCCTGTGGTGGAGGCAGCTCTAAGCTGTAACATACCTGGCGGCGTCCTTGCATGGTGGTCCATCTCCCACTGTGCAAGAGCGCGCACTTGATCTCCAGTCCAGAATGTCTCTCTGGCTTCCCTCCATGCTGTCTGTTTGTGTCTGTTTCTGCTGCTTAAGGGCGGCGCCCGATCACTTCCTGCTTTTTGTACCTGCTGTGGGTCACACCCCTTGTGCGTCCTCAGCCTATTGCTGTCTGTCACCTGGTATATAGCTCAGCTGCTCCCATCTATCCCTGCCTGAGCATAGTGTTTCATTCAGTGTGTGCTTTCACTCTGAAGATGCCAGGTCCCGTTCTTTGTCTCCTGTCTTGCGGTATCAGTTCCCGTGTCTGAACTGAGTCCTGTCTATGTCTCCTGCCTTGCGGTATCAGTTCCCGTGTCTGAACTGAGTCCTGTCTATGTCTCCTGCCTTGCGGTATCAGTTCCCGTGTCTGAGCTGAGTCCTGTCTTTGTCTCCTGCCTTGCGGTATCAGTTCCCGTGTCTGAACTGAGTCCTGTCTGTGTACTCTTGCCTGCTGCCTTTCCTGGAGGCTGTATTTCCAGGCCTGTCTGAACACGCTCCTAGCCTGTTCCTCCCGCCTTCTAGGGGCCGATTACCTAGATCCGTTCCTGTATCTTGTCTGTCCTGTCTGAACACGCTCCTAGCCTGTTCCTCCCGCCTTCTAGGGGCCGATTACCTAGATCCGTTCCTGTATCTTGTCTGTCCTGTCTGAACACGCTCCTTGCCTGTTCGTCCCGCCTCTCTGGGGGCCGATTACCCAGACCTGCTCCTGTATCTTGTCTGTCCTGTCTGAACACACTCCTTGCCTGTTCGTCCCGCCTCTCTGGGGGCCGTATTCCCAGACCCGCTCCTGTGTCCCGCTCCTGTGTCGGTCTCGTCCGTACACTCAGTTCCAGTCTGTACTCTCTCCTATCTTTCATCTGTCTTTTCTCTATGTCCGTTCCTTTCCTTTTTCTGCAGTCTGAACTCGTACCTAACTCCTGCCTGTTGTCTCTGTACTCCCGTTTGTGAGTTTGTGGTCCACTCGCTACATCACTGCAAGTACCCTGTGGGTGTCTGGCTCTGCCTTTCCCTTCCTGTCTGTTCCGTGTGAACAGAGCCCTGTCCCCCCTACTCAGCCTTGCCTGCTCTGACTCCTTTGCTCACTGCTCCGGCGGTTCTAGCCTGCTCTGACTCCTTTGCTCACCGCTCCGGCGGTTCTAGCCTGCTCTGACTCCTTTGCTCACCGCTCCGGCGGTTCTAGCCTGCTCGGACTCCTTTGCTTACCGCTCCGGCGGTTCTAGCCTGCTCTGACTCCTTTGCTCGCTGCTCCGGCAGCCTTGCTCCGCTCTGACCCTTTTGCTCGCTGCTCCGGCAGTCTCGCTCCACTCTTGCTCACCGCTCCAGGCGGCCTCGTCCTGCTTTACTCTTGCTCACTGCTCCAGCAGTCTCGCTCAGCTCTGATCCTTTGTTCACCGCTCCTGGCGGCCTTGTCCTGCTCTACTCTTGCTCACCGCTCCAGGCGGCCTTGTCCTGCCCTGTTCTCGCTCACCTCTCTGGGCGGCCTCACTCTGCTGTGTTTGTCCGCCACATCTGTGGTTCTGTTCCTGAGTCCCAGTGTGTACTGGGTCCTATCCCGCCAGTGTCCCTACCTGTTAGTGCCTCCCTGTCTGCACTCTAGCTGTGCTTGCCTGTACCCCTCTGCCTGTATTGTTCCTGAGTCCCAGTGTGTACTGGGTCCTATCCCGCCTGTGTTCCTACCTGCTAGTGCCTCCCTGTCTGCACTCTAGCTGTGCTTGCCTGTACCCCCCTGCCTGCTTACCCGCCTGCCTGCATACCAGTCGTGCCTGCCTATACCCACCAGTCTGTGTGCCAGCCTACCAGTCTGTTCCTGTATTCCCCTGTGTGGGTCAACAGCCGTGTCCGGGGTCTGTCCTGGAGTAGCACCTGGTCCCTTTGCTCGGTTCCTCCTTGGTGCACTGGTGTCGTATGCCGTCGTGCGACCCTGGTCGGATCGGGTGAATACCTAGTTAAGCCCCTCCAGGCATTCACTCTCCGGCACGGTCCAGTGGAATCACTACAATCACACGCACACGCCGCTCAGCCCGGGCGTGTGCATAACATAAGCTTTTTAATTTAAATTGTCTCTCTAATTTGAATGAATACACTTTAAATCCATTTACAAGGATCTATTGGAGGGCAAGTCTCATGCCAGCAGCCGCGTAATTCCAGCTCCAGTAGCGTCCACTAAAGCTGCTGCAGTTAAAAAGCTTTTATAAGGATTGAGCTCGGCTGTCCACCGCAAGGCATCCTACTGCCAGTCCCAGCCCCTATGCCTTGGGGTGCCTCCTGATGCTCTTCACTGAGTATCCCGTGGTCCCGAAGCATTTCCTTTGAAAAAATTAAGTGTCCAAACTACAGGTGGTGTAGCTTGCTTAACAGCCGGGATAATCCGCTGACTAGCAGACACTGCTACTAGGCACAAAGTATTTCCTGGGCTAGATGCAGTTAAAAATTTGTAATTAGATACTCTCGTTGGATGCTGAGAAAGCATTCCATAGAGTCTCCTGCCACGCCATATATGATTCTCTTAAAAAGCTTGGGGTAGGGGTCTAGGGGATATAGCCAAAATCACGGCCCTGTATCACAATACGTCACCTAGGCTGAAGATAAATGGAACTGTAGCACCCTGAGGGCTCGGTTGCTACAGAGGTATTGCACCTCACCCAGAGGTGTGATATCTCACTCTCAGGTAAGGATGGAGTGTGGATCAGGACCCGACACCTGCATGCATTACACCACATTGCCGTGGGACAGGGCGACCAATATGCCTCTGAGATGGGCACGACAGTCCCTGTCCCTGGCTGGAGTGGGGGGAGGGAACACTGAGGAAGGGGAACCCTGTAGTGCAGGAGCAGGGAGGAAGCAGTTCCTGGGTGCATTGAGAAGGGAGTATAAAAGGTGGGCACCATCTTAGTTCAGTGCAGAGAAGTCTGAGCAGAAGTGGCAGGGAGCAGGGGCTCTGCATGAGCTCTGCTCCGGAGGCGGGCCTAGTAACAGAGGCCCAGGCCTGGGAGAAGGAAGGAAGAGGAGCGGAGAAGGCTCCAGGAACGAGGAATGAAGGGATCCCAGGGGTGCGGACGGGCGAGTCGCCACCGCACGCCCGAATCCACCTGCGTGGAGGGGTCAGGCCAAAGGGGGAGACCGGTCCCCGAAACTAGTGGAGGCAGGAAACGACCCTCAGCTAGAAACCGGAGGCTGTGACATTTTATGTGGCGCAGCCGCTCGCTACACCCGCTAGGAAGGCACCACATAGGGTCAGGGAAACTGGCGCCAAGTTTACCAAGAGGAGGCCCGAGGCAGCCGGACAGAAGGGTTGGTAAGAAAGGCCAGACAAAGGACACACAAAGGGGGTCCTGTGAAGCGCTCCAAAGTTATCTGGGAGTTGTCTGAGCCCCTCACCTGGTGAGCACAGTACGACGTGGGCAGCCGTTACCTGCAGACGTGGTCTGGATAATAAGAACTGTGAGTAAAGGCCCTGGACTGCATCACTGACTCCGTGTCATTACTGCTGCTGCCCTGCACCATCACCCCCATCCTCCGCATACACTGCCCTGAGGCTATACTCCTCCCGTGGGGAGTTATTCTACGCTCTGCTGCACCCACAACACCAGCCTCAGCGGTCTGCCCTGCAGCGGCGGTTCACTCTGACCGCAATCCACGGGTGGCGTAGTCGGACATTTAAACATCAAAACCACATAAATAGTTCCGCCACTGGTTTGACCACCCTGAGCCACGGAACCGGGTCGCCGCCACGAAGACTACAACCACCAGCATCCACCAAAAAGGGTCCGGCTCCGGGTGTCCCAAGGCCCAGGGGGTGCATCAGAACATTTTCATCACCTTTCACAATCACCAATGGGACAAGGCAGGGATGTCCTCTGTCCCCTCTCTTATACATCCTAGTGACGGAGCACCTGCTCTCATCAATTCGCCATAACCCCAATATTAGGTGGATTGAGGTGGGAGGCACCGAGTACAAGTGCTCTCTATTTGCTGATGATGTACTAGTATATATCACTCAATCACATATATCCATCCATGCTGTTATGACTGAAATAGATCACTTTGTTACATGGTCAAATTTTAAAATCAATACAGCGAAGTCTGAGGCCCTCGATGTCTCCCTCCCCAAATCCATATAGGATTCCATCCAGTCCAACTTTCCCTTTGCCTGGCCCTCACAGGGTATCAAATACTTAGGAATTCCTATTCATAGAGACCTCTCCCATCTATGTTATCTTAATTTTGGGCCCTTTATTGAACAACTCCATACAGACCACGGTTGGCAAGTTAGAACTGTAAGATTCACTACGTGAACCACTGGTGTTTTGTGGAAAAGCACATGTACACTGTGTTCCAAATTATTATGCAAAAAGTGTTTAGGAGTGATAAGGGAAGAATTTGTTTGTTTGTCAGTTAAACTCATTGATGGTGATGTGTGTCAGGGCTCTTTATATCACTGTAAGCAATTGCAGACACCTGTGCTAATTAGTTTGGCAGGTGTGTCCAATGAAAGGCAAGACTACTTAAGAAGGCTGTCTCACATTATTAAGCAGCCTACATTTTCTGCCAAAATGGGAAAGAAAAAGGATGTGTCGGCTGCTGAGAAGCAACAAATTGTGGAGTGTTTAGGTCAAGGCATGACTACAATCAACATTGTGCGATGATCAGGATGAAGTGTCTTGGCAATCAAGAAGTATGTAGCTGATTCACAGTACACACGTGTGCGTGCTGATAAGGGCAAATTGAGGACTCTTTCCTACAGGCAATTACGTCAGGTTAAAAGAGCAGCGGCAAAAAGCCTTGTCATAGCAGCAGACAAGTTTTTGAAGCTGCTGGTGCCTCCAACGTCCCCCGAACAACAAGATGCAGGGTCCTTCAGAGGTTTGCAGCTGTGCATACGCCTTCCTGTCGACCTCCTCTATCCACTTCACACAAGCAGAAACGGCTCCAGTGGGCCAAACATTACATGAAGACTGATTTCAAAACTGTTTTGTTCACGGATGAGTGCCGTGCAGCGCTCGATGGTCCAGATGGATGGAGTGGAGGATGGCTGGTTGATGGACACCCCACGCAAACACGGCTACAGCGCCAACAAGGAGGAGGTGGAGTAATGTTTTGGGCTGGAATCATGGGGAGAGAGATTGTCGGCCCCTTTAGGATCCCTGAAGGCGCTAAAGATGAACTCCATAATGTATGTGGATTTTCTCAAACAGCACTTCCTGCCATGGTTCAAGAAGAAGAACCGTGTATTTCACAGCAAGATCATTTTTTTGCAAGATAATGCACCATCTCATGCTGCACATAAAACATCTGCATCTCTGGCTGATATGGGCATAAAAGGGGACAAACTTATGGTGTGACCCCCATGCTCCCCTGACCTCTACCCCATTCAGAACCTCTGGAGCATCATCAAAAGATGTGAACTGCGGGAGGCAGTTCACATCTAAGCAACAGCTCTGGGAGGGTATTCTGTCCTCATGCAAAACAATTGAAGCAGAAACCATCCAAAACCTGACAAATTCAATGGACGAGAGAGTTCAGAAGCTCCTTTCGAACAAGGGGTCCTATGTGAAAATGTAACATCACCTAGAATAAAGTTTTGAGTTGAAAACTGTTTGATTTCAGTTTCTAATAACCTGCTAATGCTTATAATTTAAAAAATGACCATTTTTTTGGTCTTTATTAAAATGAAAAGGTTGATCGAAAAGTTTGGGGGATCTAAGAGTGTGGCAACCCAGTAGTCATGATTACTTCGAATTCTGACAATATGAGGGTCATGTTGCAGGTAGTGCAGCAAGAAGGCACTTATGTGTCTTGCGCATCTCGGAGCCCCAAAATTATTTTCCGGGCTAGATGCAGCTAAAAATTATTATTAATTTTAAATCTGGTGGAGCTTAGTATAGATGGCCTAATAGGATCAGTGCTGCACACTGCTACAAACCCCAAATTATTTTCCAGTCAAGATACAGATAAACATGATTAGTAATTTTAAATCTGGTGGAGCTTATTATAGATGGCCTAATAGAATCAGTGCTGCACACTGCTACAAAGCCCAAATTATTTTCCAGCCAAGATACAGATAAACATGATTAGTAATTTTAAATCTGGTGGAGCTTAGTATAGATGGCCTATTAGAATCAGTGCTGCACACTGCTACAAAGCCCAAATTATTTTCCAGCCAAGATACAGATAAACATGATTAGTAATTTGAAAGCTTAAAACGGTTGGTAGGGTGATTTTAACCAATCATCAAGCTTTTACTCTCCCCAGGATGACACAGGGGTAGAAAAGTCGTTTCGGATCCATGATTTGTTCATCTTTATGAACGTGAGTCTGTCTACATTATCAGTGGAGAGCCGCGTGCGCTTATCTGTCAGCACACCACCAGCAGCGCTGAACACACGTTCGGACAGAACGCTGGCTGCGGGGCATGACAAGATCTCCAAGGCGTAAGTGGCTAGCTCCGGCCATTTATCCAGATTGGAAGCCCAAAAAGAGCAAGGGTCCAGTGACACAGTCATGGCTTCAATGTTTACTTGGAGATACTCCTGTACCATCGTCTCTAGGCGTTGACTATGTGTCAGACTTCTTGTCTCCTGTGGCCTTGCAAAGGATGGGCTAAAAAAGTGGTGAAATGATTCTGCAAAATTGATGTTACCAGCAGATACTGTGGTTCTGTTACGGTTTGAGTGCTGAACACTTGACGGTCCCACGGTTGGCAAGTTGGAACTGTGAGATTCACTACGTGCACCACTGGTGTTTTGTGGAAAAGCACATGTAAGATTCTGCAACAGTCTCTGCTGATACTCCTGCATGCGTGCATCCCTTTCTATGGCAGGAATAATTTCTGCAAATTTACTTTTGTACCGGGGATCTAACAGTGTGGCAACCCAGTAGTCAGGATTATTTCTAATTCTCACAATTCGAGGGTCATGTTGCAGGTAGTGCAGCAAGAAGGCACTCATGTGTGTTGCGCATCCAGGAGCACCAAGTCCCTGTTGTGTTGGTGGCGAGGTAACAATCATGCTTCCTTCCTCTGTCCTCTCCCCCCAACCTCGCACAACAGAAATGTGATCAAGGTCTCCCTCATCTGATGAGTCTTCCATCAGTTCGTCCTCCACTTCTTCCTGGGCTCCTGCACCTTCCTCACTAGTTTGGCTGCTACCATGCGCCCTGGTAAAACCATCTCCCCCACCCTCACATGCCTGCCGCCTTGGTGCTGCCGACCGTCTGGACCTTGCAGATGTTAGCCCTTCCGCATACAACTCCTCCTCCTCTACTTCCTCCACCTCCTCTTGTGCCATCTGTGATGAACCTGTAGCCGCCATCTTGGTAATGATAAATCATATCCAGGGATGGCCACACTTCAGCAGCCCCCACCCTTGGGACCTTCTGTTAAAACGTCAACTAGATAGTTTCCCCCCATCCAGGCTCCTGTAAGATAAGAAGCCTACTTAACACTTGAATGCTAGGAGCTTCAAAGACTTCGAGAGGAAACACAGCCAGCAGGGGGGGGTGCTTCGTCTATCTGTACCTGACCATTTGTCCCATAGGACTAGTTTCTTTGTCTGTCACAAGCATGGAGGCATAAGATATAGAAACATGAATAGTACACGCATGTTGCGTGGGATGGGCCAATAAAAAAATATCACGGCGTCCCGGAGCCATTGCGCACACAAGCCTCCGCGGTAGACGTTTGTACGTGCTCTGGAAGCCAAGATATAGCGCGGAGCCATTCCTGAGGACCGTATGGTATCATAATTGATATCAAAAGGTCGGTTACGGCGGCCCGAATCCATGGGAACCCCTGGGGGTATCATGAGACCATCCCAGAAGAAGTTATTGGGTTCCATAGAATTTGGGCTTCTGATCGAAGTTAGACCTGAGGGTGGAGACTGAGCCAGCTGACCTCACCAGCAGTGGGCGGGACGGGGCAGGTAAGATAGCAGGACAGACAAGAGACAAGTCAGTCTTGACCCAAGAGTGGTGTGCTGAACATCTGAGCACCAGCTGAGGCCACCAAGGGGAGGAGCAGTTTGACCATGCGGTGGTAGGCCTCAGCCTGTAACAAAGAACCGTGCCTGCGATCGCAGAATCCTCTCCCTGCGTCACAAGAAAATCAAGAAACCGGTAACTGATATGCTGTGGTGATTCTGTGTGTTGTATTCCATTGTTGTATAGTTTAGCCTGACCTTATACCTGTGTATATTTAGTTGTATATCGTGTATCTAGTGTATTATTATAATCAATTACCTCAAGTAATTGTGGGCCTGCCTTTTATTCTGCATAACGAACGCACGTCCGTGTGAGCTCGGCTCAAGCCAAAACGCTACCCAGGGTTGGTTCCTGACCCGATATAGGCCCATTCACGGACTGGGCGTATATCTAAAATAGGGACTGGTGGCAGCATACCAACTGGGGATTGGGGAAGGCTGGTAGTGACGGTCGGAGGTTCAGATATATATATTCCTGGCGCGGCCAAGGAAGATATATATACCGCCCTCACTACAGAGGGCCCCGATACCCAGTAGGTTACAGGACAGCCTCCCTGGCGACCGCTTATCCTAGGTGCAGTTCCTTGACTGACCTGAGGCTAAGAGGGCGCTAGCGAGTTGTGCTGTGTAGTGACGTTACGGTTTAGTGACGTTGAAGGGATAACACACTACCGTGTTCCCTGCGCTGGTTGCAGCTACCTGGCACTACTTTCTCTAGGTGCAGTACCTTGACTGACCTGAGAGGTAAGGGGGCGCCAGAGAGCTGCACCCACCGGCCGGCTTTCATCACATTGGTGGCAGAGCGGTGGGATTGCAGAATAATAGTGTTGTGGGACCCCTACTCCCAGGCACTAAAGACTGCCAGTGGTAACTTCCACTGCTGGAGTCTTAAGGTCAGCCCAACATTAGACGGTCAGGCTAAAAGTATAACAAGGTGTGTGCAAACTCAGGGTTGCAGCGGTGTCGGTTACCAAGATGGCAGACGGCACCAGGAGCAAGACCCTGCAGGAGGCTAATGCTACGGTCCGTGTGGCAGGAGGGGAGGACATTGTTACTCATGGCGAGGAGGAGTCCAGCCCGGGCACCTCAGGGAGCCAGTCCCCAGTATACGGTCCCGCAGTGGGCTGCCCACCACCTACCCAGCCCAGCCTGTCCAGATCACAAGCCCTTTTACAAGCGGCTATGGCAAGTCTCCAGTCTCATGGCGATGCCGTCTACAAAACCCTCCTGGCAGCATCAGAGAAGGCAGCGGAGGAGGAGCGCGAAGCTGCGGAGCGCCGGGAGGCTGCGGAGCGTGCAGAGCGGGCTGCAGAGCGCCGGGAGGCTGCGGAGCGTGAAGCTGCAGAGCGTGCAGAGCGAGCTGCGGAGCGCCAGCACCAACTGGACCTGGCCCAGCGGGGGCTTCCGCTAGAGCAACCAACCCATCAGGAGACCAAGTCGTCCAAAGTCCGAGCTGAGGACTTCCCTCTACTGGAGAAGGATGGGGACCTGGACTCCTTTCTGGTGGCATTTGAACGGACCTGTCTTCAGCACCATCTGGCCCGGGATCAGTGGGCCAGATACCTGACCCCCCGTTTGAGGGGTAAGTCCCTGGATGCCTTGGGGGACTTACCTGCCGGGGAGGTACAGAACTACGACTGCATCAAGCGGGCCCTGATCCGGCAGTACAACCTCACTCCCGAGTCGTACCGCCAGAAGTTCCGGAGCCTGCTGCGTGGCCCCAAGGACACCTGGACCGATCATATGCGGGCGCTGTTGAGAGCCGCAGAGCACTGGACCTCGGGTCTAGCGCTTACTACCCGCCAGGAGGTCCAGGAACTGTTCGTCACGGAGCAGTTCTTGTGGAACTGCCCAGAGGACCTCCGACAGTTCCTCCGTGACCGAAAACCAACAGGGGCTTCTGCTACAGCCGCCCTGGCAGACGAGTATGCCAATAACAGGGCGCCTGAGCTGAAGAAGTCTGCCAGCAGCACCTGGAGAGGGGGTAAGCCCAGTCATGCCCCTGTTTCCCCGGCCCCTAGAACACAAGGGGTGTATCCCCCTGTTGCCCTCTCCAGGCAAGGACCAGACGTAAGACGTTGTCATCTATGCAACAAACCAGGACACTTTAGGGCTGAGTGTCCCCAGCGCCAAAAGACCCCATCCCAGTCCCAGAGAGCGCCCAATGTTTTGTGTGTGGGAGGGGGTGGTGGTAGGTCCCTGGACAACATCCAACCCGTCACCATAGGCCGTTCTGCGGTCATGGGACTGCGGGACACGGGCGCTGAACGAACACTGGTACGGCCTGAGGTGGTGTCCCCCCAGGACTTGGTACCAGGAAAGACTCTTTCCGTCTCCGGGGTTGGAGGCGTGGAGCCGGCACTTCCCGTTGCCATGGTGTATTTGGACTGGGGTGCCGGAAGGGGGATGCGGGAGGTGGGAGTAACGCCAAATATTCCCGCAAATGTTTTATTAGGGACCGACTTGGGGCGTCTAGTATCGCAGTATGTACCCTCTGAACCCCCAAGTTCGGCCCCCCAAGAGTGTATTGATTTGTCTGCTGCTAATGCCAACCATGTTGTATGTAGTGTGTGTCCTGCTGAGGAGGAGGGAGTGAAACCTGAGGGTAACACCTGCACAGACACAACACAAACAGGGTTAGTGAAAGCAGGTGGGGAGTGTGGGGATGCCCGCAGAGGTGCTCAGCCGGCGTGCCGTGACCTCTTGTCCTCCGGTGAGGGAGGGGGCGGGCAGGATTCTGTAGAGGGAAGCTCAGGGATGGAGAGGGGGGCAGCTACCGGCAGTGTAGGGCTCCCAGGGGTATCCAGGCTGCTGAGTATAGGCCCACTGCAGGGGGAGGAACAGGCCATGGGAGGTGGGGGTGTCCCAAGAGAGGAGCCGCCAGGTAAGACCCCAGGGCAGGAGTTCCCCACATCCGAGATGTCCAAAGGCCTAGGAAGCCTGCCTGATCGGGCGGCTTGGTCAGAAACAGAGGGGAAGCAGGCACTACCCACGGTCACAGCGGTCATAGCCGCTGTCACCAGGAGTGGGAGCGCCGGAGCCCAAGGAGCCTTGCAGAGGTCCGACGGCTTCCCCACTTCTGACCAAGTGTCTGCCGGGTCAGACAGCGGCCAGGTGACATGCCCGGAGGGGCTGACAGAGGATGTGGCAGTTTCGTCGATTCTGGCCACATCAAGTCAGGAATTTCAGGCTGCGTTGGAAGCAGACGACAGCCTGAAAGCTCTCAAGGAACAGGCGGCACAGCCTCCCATGGAGTCAGACTGCGAGCGGGTGGTCTGGGACCAGGGACGGCTGTACCGGGTAACGGTCCAGCAGGGTTCACCGGAGGCGTGGCCCAGGGACCGACAGTTAGTGGTACCCTATCCGTTCAGGGCGGAATTGTTGCGGATCGCACACGAGATTCCGATGGCCGGACACCTAGGGATCGCTAAAACCAAGGCCAGGATAGCTCAGCATTTCTACTGGCCTGGGATGGGAGCCGCGGTGGGTGCCTACTGCCGTTCGTGTGACACCTGTCAGAGGGTGGGGAAGGCGGGGCCGCGCCCCAAAGCCCCACTGGTAACTCTGCCAATCATCGAAGAGCCTTTCTCGAGGGTTGCTGTGGATCTTATTGGACCTCTGTCCACTCCCAGCCACTCCGGGAAATGCTTCATACTCACGGTAGTGGACTATGCCACCCGGTACCCGGAAGCGGTAGCTTTGTCGTCCATTCGGGCCGACAAGGTGGCTACCGCCTTACTGGAGATCTTCTCCAGAGTGGGTTTCCCCCAAGAAATGCTCACCGACCGAGGGACCCAGTTTATGTCGCGGCTGATGGAGTCCCTCTGTAAGCAAATGCAGGTGCAACATCTGGTGGCCAGCCCGTATCACCCACAGACTAATGGCCTGTGTGAGCGGTTCAATGGCACCTTAAAGCAGATGCTTAAGATGTTGGTCGACTCCCACGGGAGAGACTGGGAGCGTTACCTCCCACACCTCCTATTTGCTTACCGGGAGGTTCCGCAGGCCTCAACGGGGTTCTCCCCCTTTGAGCTCCTGTACGGGCGACGGGTACGGGGCCCCCTGGCTCTGGTGAAGGAAGCATGGGAAGGGGATTTGGCCACCCCCGAGGTGTCGGTCATCGAGTATGTCGTGCGCCACCGGGACAGGATGATGGCCTTGGCAAAGCTGGTGCAGGACAATATGGCCCAGGCCCAGGCCGACCAGAAGCGGTGGTACGACCAGAATGCTTGTGAGAGGACCTACCAGGTGGGTCAAAAGGTGTGGGTACTGGTCCCCGTACCACAGAACAAGCTTCAGGCAGCCTGGGAAGGTCCCTACTTCGTGCACCAGAAACTCAATGCCGTCACCTATCTGGTCACCCTGGATCACGCCCGTGGAAGGAGGAAGGCCTTCCACGTGAACATGATGAAGGCTCATCATGAGCGGGAAGCGACTGCCCACCCAGTGTGCAACCTTCCCGAGGAAGGAGAGGTAGAAACCCTCCTGGATCTGCTCACCCAAGCCAAGGCGGGTGGGTCCATCGAGGATGTGGGGGTTGGCCACCAGCTCACGGAGGACCAACGGTCCCAGCTGGGGACCACCCTGCACCCCTTCCGGGGGCTGTTCAGCAGCCTGCCCGGAAGGACTGAGATGGCTGTCCACGACGTGGACACTGGCGATCACCCGCCGATCCGGCGTTCAGCATATCGGGTCTCTTTCGAGGTGCAGGGAAACATGCGCCAAGAGATAGACGAGATGCTGAAGCTGGGGGTGATCCAGGCATCCAGCAGCGCGTGGGCCTCGCCTGTAGTCCTCGTACCAAAGAAGGACCGAACTACACGGTTCTGCGTGGACTACCGGGGGCTCAACGCTGTAACGGCCACCGATGCGTTCCCCATACCACGCATCGATGACCTGCTCGATCGGATGGCCGGGGCTAAGTACCTGACCATCATGGATCTGAGCCGGGGGTACTGGCAGATTCCTCTGACCCCCGCGGCAAGGGAACGCTCTGCCTTTATCACCCCTTTTGGACTGTACGAGTCCACAGTGATGCCATTCGGCATGAAGAATGCCCCTGCCACTTTTCAGCGGATGGTCAATACGCTGCTTGAGGGACTTGAAGGGTACGCGGCTGCGTACTTGGACGATATTGCAGTCTTCAGTCCCACTTGGGAGGATCACCTAGAGCACCTGCGGCAGGTGCTCGGTCGGATCCACCGGGCAGGCTTGACCATCAAGCCGGAAAAGTGCCAGCTGGGCATGAGTGAGGTCCTCTACCTGGGTCACCGGGTAGGCGGGGGGGTTCTGAAGCCAGAACCGGGGAAAGTGGATGCCATCGCATCCTGGCCCACTCCTAGGACCAAAAAGCAGGTGATGTCCTTCTTGGGGACCGCCGGGTACTATAGGAGGTTCGTCCCACACTATAGCACCCTGGCCAAGCCCCTGACGGACCTCACCAAGAAGAAGCTGCCCGTCGCAGTCGACTGGACAGTCGCCTGCGAGACAGCTTTCGGGGCACTCAAGGCCGCCCTAAGTAGCTCCCCTGTACTGCAAGCTGCCGACTTCGACCGGCCGTTTGTGGTACAGACCGACGCCAGTGACTTTGGCCTCGGTGCTGTGCTAAGTCAGGTCAACACGACAGGCCAGGAACATCCTGTCTTGTACCTGAGCAGGAAGCTACTGCCCCGGGAGGTGGCTTACTCCACGGTGGAAAAAGAATGCCTGGCAATTGTATGGGCCCTGCAGCGTCTGCAGCCCTACTTGTACGGGAGCCATTTCACCGTGGAGACGGACCACAACCCCCTCAGCTGGTTACACACGGTCTCTGGGTCGAATGGCAGGTTGCTACGCTGGAGCCTCGCTCTCCAGCAGTACCACTTCTCCATTCGCCACAGAAGAGGCCGTGACCACGGTAACGCTGACGGGTTATCCCGGCAAGGGGAGGGTGCAGAAGGACGCACGGGGGAACACAGGAATGTGCTACCCCCTCGCGCCCTCGTATAGGGGGAGGTGTGATGAACCTGTAGCCGCCATCTTGGTAATGATAAATCATATCCAGGGATGGCCACACTTCAGCAGCCCCCACCCTTGGGACCTTCTGTTAAAACGTCAACTAGATAGTTTCCCCCCATCCAGGCTCCTGTAAGATAAGAAGCCTACTTAACACTTGAATGCTAGGAGCTTCAAAGACTTCGAGAGGAAACACAGCCAGCAGGGGGGGGTGCTTCGTCTATCTGTACCTGACCATTTGTCCCATAGGACTAGTTTCTTTGTCTGTCACAAGCATGGAGGCATAAGATATAGAAACATGAATAGTACACGCATGTTGCGTGGGATGGGCCAATAAAAAAATATCACGGCGTCCCGGAGCCATTGCGCACACAAGCCTCCGCGGTAGACGTTTGTACGTGCTCTGGAAGCCAAGATATAGCGCGGAGCCATTCCTGAGGACCGTATGGTATCATAATTGATATCAAAAGGTCGGTTACGGCGGCCCGAATCCATGGGAACCCCTGGGGGTATCATGAGACCATCCCAGAAGAAGTTATTGGGTTCCATAGAATTTGGGCTTCTGATCGAAGTTAGACCTGAGGGTGGAGACTGAGCCAGCTGACCTCACCAGCAGTGGGCGGGACGGGGCAGGTAAGATAGCAGGACAGACAAGAGACAAGTCAGTCTTGACCCAAGAGTGGTGTGCTGAACATCTGAGCACCAGCTGAGGCCACCAAGGGGAGGAGCAGTTTGACCATGCGGTGGTAGGCCTCAGCCTGTAACAAAGAACCGTGCCTGCGATCGCAGAATCCTCTCCCTGCGTCACAAGAAAATCAAGAAACCGGTAACTGATATGCTGTGGTGATTCTGTGTGTTGTATTCCATTGTTGTATAGTTTAGCCTGACCTTATACCTGTGTATATTTAGTTGTATATCGTGTATCTAGTGTATTATTATAATCAATTACCTCAAGTAATTGTGGGCCTGCCTTTTATTCTGCATAACGAACGCACGTCCGTGTGAGCTCGGCTCAAGCCAAAACGCTACCCAGGGTTGGTTCCTGACCCGATATAGGCCCATTCACGGACTGGGCGTATATCTAAAATAGGGACTGGTGGCAGCATACCAACTGGGGATTGGGGAAGGCTGGTAGTGACGGTCGGAGGTTCAGATATATATATTCCTGGCGCGGCCAAGGAAGATATATATACCGCCCTCACTACAGAGGGCCCCGATACCCAGTAGGTTACAGGACAGCCTCCCTGGCGACCGCTTATCCTAGGTGCAGTTCCTTGACTGACCTGAGGCTAAGAGGGCGCTAGCGAGTTGTGCTGTGTAGTGACGTTACGGTTTAGTGACGTTGAAGGGATAACACACTACCGTGTTCCCTGCGCTGGTTGCAGCTACCTGGCACTACTTTCTCTAGGTGCAGTACCTTGACTGACCTGAGAGGTAAGGGGGCGCCAGAGAGCTGCACCCACCGGCCGGCTTTCATCACACCACCACCTGACTCCGCATTCTGTTTAACATGTGCTCCAGCATGTAAATCACCGGAATAGTCATGCTGATAATGGCATCGTCAGCACTAAACATCTTCGTCGCCATTTCAAAACTGTGCAGAAGGGTGCATAGGTCCCTGATCTGAGACCACTCCTCCAGCGTGATTTGCCCCACCTCTGGATCTCGTTGGCCCAGGCTATACGTCAGAACGTATTGCACCAGGGCTTGTCGGTGCTGCCACAGTCGCTGCAACATGTGCAGAGTTGAATTCCACCGGGTAGGCACATCGCATTTTAGCCGGTGAAGTGGCAGGCCCAACGACTTCTGTAGAGATGTAAGTCGCTGAGCTGCGGGATGTGAACGGCGAAAGTGAGCACACAGCGACCGTGCCCTCTGCAGAAGGCCATCTAGTCTGGGATAGTGGGCTAAAAATTGCTGGACAACCAGGTTCAACACGTGAGCCATACAAGGCACGTGTGTGACATTGCCCCGGCGAAGGGCCGCACCCAGGTTTGCAGCATTGTCGCACACGGCCTTCCCTGGTTTCAGGTCCAGTGGAGACAACCATTCATGAAATTGGTTCTCCAGAGCTGACCACAACTCCTCAGCTGTGTGACTCACATTTTCCAGACATTTCAATGTAAAAACCGCCTGATGACGTTGAGCCCTACTGCCAGCATAGTAAGGAGGTGTGCAGGATCCCTTCTGCGCAGTTAGAAAGCTTGTGGCATGACCAGACAGGCTTTGGGTGCAGGTGGAAGATCGAGAGGAGGTTGAGGAGGCAGAAGCAGTGGAGGAACTTTGACATAAAGAGGATTGACGCACAACTCGTGGGGACGGCAAGACTTGGACAGCAGCCCCTTGTCCTGCTGTCACCATAGTTACCCAGTGCCCAGTCAGCGACATGTAACGCCCCTGTCCATGCCTACTCGTTCAAGTGTCTGTGGTGAAATGCACCCTGTCACACACAGAGTTTCTCAAAGAAGCGGTGATGTTGTGTGCGACATGCTGGTGGAGCGCAGGCACACCTTTCTTTGAAAAGTAGTGCCGACTGGGCATCTGGTACTGGGGCACTGCGACGGACATAAGGTCTCAAAAATCCTCTGTGTCCACTAGGCGGAAAGGCAGCATTTCTGTAGCCAAGAGCTTGCAGATGGTGAAATTCAACCTCTTAGCTTTCTCATGGCTAGGAGGAAATGGTCTTTTACTTGTCCACATCTGAGGGACCGAGGGCTGGCTATTGTGCTTAGACGGGGTTGATAAGGGTGTTGTCACGCTGTCTCTGTATACTGGAGGTAGGGGGCCTAAGCTGACCCTAAGCTGGGGCCCTGACTAATCCCTCAACCTGGAGGTACTGTTAAAGGTACAGAGGTCCAGGCCGCCAGCGTAACCCCTACCTCCTGAGGACCCCTGCACCTAAGTAATCTAGTCCTGAGAAGGACCCCGATCACAACAAAAGGGGACAAGCAATTATATGCCCACACACAGTACTTAGACGAACGAGACAGTACAAGGGAAAAACCAAAACCACCTTGCATACAAAAACTACACAACTACAACAGAGGGAACACCACCGGGAAAGGAGATAAATGATAAAGCGAGGAAGGGAAAAAACTCTCCGAATACACTTATCTCTGAAACTCCAAATACCACGATCCGCTCTGTTAGTCTGCATGAAATGCTTTCACCGACACTTCCCTAACAGACCAGCAGGCATTTGAAGGAGTCTCACTACAGCAGCATTGATTGCAGCTGGGCGAGGCTGGACCTCGTCTAGCACAGAGAGAGAGAGAATTAACTCCCTCACTGCCGAAAAACACAAAGCACCAAAAAGTCAGCTGCGAGAAGTCAGGCTGTGTAATCGTGACGATCTTCGTGGCGACACACCCGTGACAGTACCCCCCCTTCTACGAGGGGCCTCCGGACCCTCAGGGCCAGGTTTATCCGGGTGAGTCGTGTGGAAGGCCCGAACTAATCGGTCTGCGTTAATATCCGACGCAGGAACCCACATCCTCTCCTCAGGACCTTACCCTTTCCAATGAACCAGGTACTGAAGGGACCGGCGATTAAAGCGTGAATCGATGACCCTCGATACCTGGAACTCCAAGTTACCCTTGACCATCACTGGAGGGGGAGGTAAAGGTGACGGTACCACCGGCGCCACATACCTCTTAAGCAACGATCTGTGGAACACGTTGTGAATTTTAAACGTAGGGGGGAGGTCAAGACGGAATGCCACCGGATTAATAATAGAACTGATTCTGTACGGCCCGATGAACCTGGGACCCAGTTTCCAGGAGGGAACCTTAAGTTTTATATTCCTGGTAGACAACCATACCCGATCGTTCACACTTAGGTCCGGACCAGACACTCTCCTCCTATCAGCCATACGTTTGTATCGGTTCCCCATAGTATTCAGATTCTTCAGCACCCCTCTCCATACTGAAGTGAGTGATGAGGAAAATCGTTCCTCCTCAGGAACCCCCGAAGAGCCCCCCCTACTGAAAGTACAAAACTGGGGGTGAAAACCATATGCCCCAAAAAACGGGGACTTACCAGTGGACTCGCTCCGCCTATTATTAAGAGCAAACTCTGCCAGAGGTAAGAAAGAAGCCCAGTCCTCCTGGTTCTCTGACACAAAACACCGGAGATATGTCTCCAAGCTCTGGTTCATACGTTCCGTCTGACCATTGGTCTGAGGATGAAAAGCCGATGAGAACGACAAATGCATCCCCCGCCGTGCACAAAACGCCTTCCAGAACTTGGACACAAACTGAGACCCCCGATCAGACACCACCTCGGAGGGTACCCCGTGAAGCCTCACAATCTCCCCAATGAACACCTGTGCAAGAGTTTTAGCATTAGGGAGAGCCGGAAGAGTGATAAAATGTGCCATCTTGCTGAACCTGTCCACTACAACGAGTATGACCGTTTTACCCGAAGACGGAGGGAGGTCCGTAATAAAGTCCATAGACAGATGAGTCCAAGGACGCTCCGGGATCTTCAAAGGTAAGAGGGCCCCAGACGGACGGGTATGTGAGGTCTTAGAGCGCGCACAAACCCCACAGGATGCGACAAAAGTTACCACCTCCTTATGTAAGTTAGGCCACCAAAACCGACGCGAGAGGAGATCCACAGTTGCTCTACTCCCCGGGTGTCCTGCAAAAACTGAGTTATGGTGTGCCTCGATCACCTTTTGTCGCAACTGATCTGGAACAAACAGTCTCCCCGGAGGTCCAACAGGGGCGTCCCCCTGAGCCTCCAATACCTCCTCCTCCAGCTCAGAGCATACTGCCGAAACCACCACCCCCTCCTGAAGGATAGGAATCGGGTCGTCCGTATTCCCGGCCCCAGGGAAACTACGAGATAAGGCATCCGCCTTTACATTTTTTGACCCAGGACGATATGTAACGACAAAATTAAACCTGGTAAAAAACAATGACCACCTAGCTTGTCTGGGATTCAGACGTTTCGCGGACTCCAGATATAGCAGGTTCTTGTGATCGGTGATGACGGTGACCGGATGGACTGCCCCCTCCAAAAAATGGCGCCACTCCTCAAAAGCTAACTTAATGGCCAAGAGTTCCCTATTGCCGACATCGTAATTCCTCTCAGCGGACAACAATTTTTTAGAGAAAAAGGCGCACGGATGCCACTTACCAGGGGACGAACCTTGTGACAATACTGCTCCCACCCCTACCTCGGAAGCGTCTACCTCTACAATGAATGGCTGTGACGCATCAGGTTGAATGAGTATGGGTGCCGAGGCAAAACATTTTTTCAAGGAGGAGAATGCTTGACAAGCCTTGTCAGACCACCTAGAAAAATCCGTCCCCTTTTTAGTCATGTCTGTGAGAGGCTTAACCATGGACGAGAAATTACGAATGAACTTCCGGTAATAATTAGCAAACCCCAGGAAACGTTGTAGTGCCTTAAGATTCTCTGGCCGATCCCACTCAAGAACTGCCCGCACTTTCCCAGGGTCCATACGAAAACCGGACGCTGAAACCAGGAAGCCTAAAAACTGGAGTTCCTGTACGGCGAACACACACTTTTCCCATTTGGCATACAGTTTATTATCCCGCAAGATCTGTAACACCTGCCTAACGTGCTCCTGATGAGACACCAGATCCGGCGAGTAAATTAAGATATCATCCAGATATATGACAACAAACTGTCCCACCAGGCGGCGAAAAATGTCATTAACAAAGTGTTGGAACACCGCCGGGGCATTAGTCAGACCGAATGGCATGACAAGGTTCTCATAATGCCCCTCCGGAGTGTTAAACGCCGTCTTCCACTCATCCCCCTCCTTCATCCTAATCAGATTGTACGCCCCCCTGAGATCCAACTTAGAGAACCATTTGGCGCCCACGATCTAATTAAAGAGATCGGGAATAAGTGGGAGCGGATACGGATCTCGGACCGTAATCCGATTAAGTTCACGGAAATCCAGGCAAGGGCGTAGGCCTCCATCTTTCTTCTTAACAAAGAAGAACCCCGCAGCCACCGGTGAAGATGAAGGTCTAATATGCCCCTTAGCCAGACTTTCTGAAATATAATCCTTGATGGCCTGCCTCTCAGGACCAGAAAGGTTATACAACCTAGCTTTAGGTAACTTGGCCTCAGGGAGCAGTTTTACAGAACAGTCATACTCGCGATGAGGAGGTAGTTCCTGACACCCTTTCTCCGAGAATACATCCTCAAAGTCCGCCAGAAATGGAGGTAAGACCCAAGGAGTAACCGCACCGATGACCGTGTTCATGCAGTTTTTATTACAGAATTTACTCCATTGGCTTATCTCTCTGGTTTGCCAATTAATAACCGGGTTATGCTTAGTTAACCAAGGAAGGCCCAACACTATAGGAGTGGGAAGACCCTCCAACACGTAGCAAGACAACAGTTCTTTATGTATCGCCCCCACTTGAAGTTTTACGTCATGCACAGCTTGCAAAAAACTTCCCTGACCGAGAGGCCTGGCATCGATCGAGAATATGGGGATGGGTTTAGCCAACTCACTCAATCGCATACCTTGAACCCGGGCAAACCGAGCATCAACCAGATTAGCCCCGGCCCCACTATCCAGAAGAACAGATATCCCCTCAGTTCTCGTACCCACCACCACCTCCGCCGGTACGAGAAACTGAGACGAACCTAGGGACGAAATACCTACTCCCAGATTGCCATCCACCACACAACCTGGGATCAACAGTTTTCCGACGACTCTTCACTCTGCAAGGGACGGGATGGACACCCCCCAATAAAATGTCCCTTTCTCCCGCAGAAGAAACACCTTCCTGTCTTATGGCGCACCACCGGTCCCCTCCCCCGAAATGATGTCCCTCCTAATTGCATAGGCTCCTCTGGACTGACCAGGGGAACCACCATATGAGGGGACCTTGTAGGAGGTGGAGTCATCACAGGGGGTAGAGTTATCCCGCACCTCTCCCGAAGCCGTCTGTCAACGCAAATAGCAAGGGCCATAGCGGCTTCCAGTGACGCGGGAGAGTCATACTGTGCCAACACATCCTGTAATTTGTCGGATAAACCTTGACAAAACTGGCTCCTAAGAGCCGGGTCATTCCACTGGGTGTCCGTGGCCCACCTACGGAACTCCGAACAGAATTCCTCCGCCGGACGATCTCCCTGCTGGATCCTACGTAACTTAGACTCAGCAAGGGAGATCCGATCTGGGTCATCATATACAAGTCCCAGAGCAGCGAAAAACCTATCCACTGACTGGAGAGCCGGGGAGCCCGGGGGAAGAGAGAACGCCCAAGATTGTGGGTCCCCTTGTAGGAGCGAGATGACAATTCCCACCCTTTGTTCTTCACTCCCCGATGACCGAGGCCGCAGCCGAAAGTACAACTTGCATGCCTCCCGGAAAACAAAAAACTTGTCCCGCCCCCCAGTGAACCTGTCAGGGAGAGCTACTTTAGGTTCTGGTCCGGCTTGCACCTGAGGATACAAAACCTTGGACCTAACGTCCGCCAGCTCCATGGACAAACTCTGCAACTGCCGAGCTAGACCGGCTACTGGATCCATGGTAGCTGGAGAAAAACTAGGGGGTCGGTGAAAATGTCACGCTGTCTCTGTATACTGGAGGTAGGGGGCCTAAGCTGACCCTAAGCTGGGGCCCTGACTAATCCCTCAACCTGGAGGTACTGTTAAAGGTACAGAGGTCCAGGCCGCCAGCGTAACCCCTACCTCCTGAGGACCCCTGCACCTAAGTAATCTAGTCCTGAGAAGGACCCCGATCACAACAAAAGGGGACAAGTAATTATATGCCCACACACAGTACTTAGACGAACGAGACAGTACAAGGGAAAAACCAAAACCACCTTGCATACAAAAACTACACAACTACAACAGAGGGAACACCAACGGGAAAGGAGATAAATGATAAAGCGAGGAAGGGAAAAAACTCTCCGAATACACTTATCTCTGAAACTCCAAATACCACGATCCGCTCTGTTAGTCTGCATGAAATGCTTTCACCGACACTTCCCTAACAGACCAGCAGGCATTTGAAGGAGTCTCACTACAGCAGCATTGATTGCAGCTGGGCGAGGCTGGACCTCGTCTAGCACAGAGAGAGAGAGAATTAACTCCCTCACTGCCGAAAAACACAAAGCACCAAAAAGTCAGCTGCGAGAAGTCAGGCTGTGTAATCGTGACGATCTTCGTGGCGACACACCCGTGACAGGTGTCCCCGGCAAACTGCCGGTCTGTGAGGAAGATGCAGGCGGACATGTTAGGTTGCCTTGATCCAAAGGTGGTGCTATCGATGTCGGACAGCGCTCAACACCAGCTGGTGTTACCACCTCCAAAGAAAATGATGACCTGCCAATCATGCTGGCTGTTGCGGGTAAAGAGGTGGCAGGTCTGCGCCCCAAAACAGGTGTGACTGCTGTCCCCCCAGTCACAGAGGATGAAGAGGCCGCGGATGCACAAGATATGGCAGACGGTGGTTGGCCCGGCCGGCTAGGCCGCATTGTAGCACACTGAGCTTCCCACTGCAACTTATGCTTCATGTCCATGTGCCGGTTCATGCATGAAGTACTCAAACTATGTATTTTTTGGCCTCTACTTAGCTTTTGCTGACAAATGTTACAGATAACACGAGTTGGGTCATCTTTATCGATCTGAAAAAATGCCCAGGCTATGCAAGGCTTAGCACCCATGCGACCTGAAGAGCCACCACGACTTGTGGTGAGAGGCAGAGTTGTGTTTGAGGATGCAGTTGTTGACGTGCTTCCAGTACTACGTCTCTGTCCAGGAAGGCGCAACCTGACCTCGTCGTCACTAGCATCTTCCTCCACCTCCTCTGCTGACCTCATCTCTTGGCTGACTGTGGGTTGACAGTAAGTGGTATCTCCAACCTCATCATCATCACCCTGTGCGTTATCACACCCGTCGTCCTCAGAGCCAACCTGTTCCTGCCCTGACAAAAAACTAAAGTTGTCGCTCCAATCAGGTATTTGAGTCTCATCATCGTCTTCCTCATTGTCTCCACCAACAGGAGTTACAGTTTGGGAATAAGGGTCTACATTATGGTCAGAACCTTCTGCGTCTGGTCCTGGATCCGACTCATAAAGATTCTGGGCATCAGTACAAATCATTTCCTCGTCTGGATTCACAGAAGCGCTGGAGTCGACCTCTGATTCCCAGGCTATAGTATGAGTAAACAGCTCTGCAGACTCAACCATCTGTTCTACCTCATACTCAGACGGGCAGCTGGAGATTTGGGAGCTGTGAGGAAGCAAGTGCGATTAGGGTGACACCTTTGAGGACTGGAGTATTTGTGATGTTGAAGTTGATGTGGAGGAGAGCCCACTTAAAGGAGCACTTGATATCCGTTGAAGCACCTGCTGTTTTTGTGCCTCATCTGGAATTTGTAGCGATTGGCGTGGCCGTAAGAAAGGGATCTTATCACATTGTCCGCTAAAAGAAGTAGACATTTTAGTTTGGCTGGAAGATGGTCTTTCTTCTGCAGATGTTACTGTTGCTTTAACACCTACCCCACGGACACAACCTTTTTTCCCCTTCCCAACACGCCTATTCCCCTTTCCACCAGCAGCAGGCCTTTTTCCACTCATTTTGGTGGTTAACTAATTCACAACTCTGGAGTTGTTTGCACAAAAAAACAATGGATGGGAACCGAGCAGAGCTGAGTGGCCAAACTGTGGTAATAGGCCAAAACTATTGGCTGGGTTAGATGCAGAAAAAAATTATATTCAATTTGCAACCTGATGGAGGTCAGTATAGATGGACTAATAGAACAAGTCCTACACACAGCTAGAAGCCCAAATATTTTTTCAGAGGTAGATGCAGAAAAAAAATATATTCAGTTTGCAACCTGATGGAGGTCTGTATAGATGGACTAATAGAACAAGTCCCACACATTGCTAGAAGGCCAAATATTTTTTCAGAGGTAGATGCAGAAAAAAATTATATTCAGTTTGCAACCTGATGGAGGTCAGTATTGATGGATTAATAGAACAAGTCCCACACACTGCTAGAAGCCCAATATTTTTTTAGAGGTAGATGTAGAAAAAAAATATATTCAGTTTGCAACCTGATGGAGGTCAGTATAGATGGACTAATAGAACAAGTCCCACACACTGCTAGAAGCCCAAATATTTTTTCAGAGCTAGATGCAGATAAAAATTATTTTTAATTTGCAACCTGATGGAGGTCAGTATAGATGGACTAATAGAACAAGTCCCACACACTGCTAGAAGCCCAAATATTTTTTCAGAACTAGATGCAGATAAAAATTATTTTTAATTTGCAACCTGATGGAGGTCAGTATAGATGGACTAATAGAGAAAGTCCCACACACTGCTAGAAGGCCAAATATTTTTTCAGAGCTAGATGCAGAAAAAAATTATATTCAGTTTGCAACCTGATGGAGGTCAGTATAGATGGACTAATAGAACAAGTCCCACACACTGCTAGAAGCCCAAATATTTTTTCAGAGCTAGATGCAGAAAAAAATTATATTCAATTTGCAACCTGATGGAGGTCAGTATAGATAGACTAATAGAATGATGCTATGCCCAAAAGATTTTACTTCACTAGGTGCAGTAAAAAAAATGGTATTCTATACACAGGTGGTATATCTTGCAACACAGATAGGCTACTCCACTGACTAACACACTCTGCAATAGGCCAAAAAGGATTAGCTTTGCTAGATTCAGCCAAATGCTGTGAAAAAAACTTGCACAGCACTGGCACAGACCTGCCTGGCAAAAACTGATAGGAACTGATGTAACCTAGTCCTGAAAAGGACTGCAATTACAATTAGTCTTTACTCCCACAATCTATCTATTTAAGAGCACAGACCTGCCTGATAAAAGTCGTAGGAAATGCTGTAACCTAGTCCTTAAAAGGACTGCAATCACAACTATTCCCTACTCCCAAGCTATCTGTAGATTTGTGCGAAAATTGGCTTGAAATTAACAAGGTATAGCGCACACAGCAACAGCGGTGCCGTCTAACACTCAGCTGCAGCAGTGAGAAAATGGTGGCGACGGGGAAAATGGCTTGGTCTTATAGGGCAAGGACATGTGACATACACTGCCAATGACACATGCCCTTGCTTGTGTGAAAAAAAGCAGTTCGCTCCGTGTGTGCGCTGCTGAAAGGCTGACAGATTGCACCTCCCCACTGTAAATGCGGGAAAGAGAAAAAAAAATGGAGATCTTCATTATTCCTGCAGAGATCCATCCCCTGCCCCTCCCCCCACCCCGCTGTACACTCAAACTGCGTATTAACATTAATTTTCATCATTACTGAGAAAAAATCCAGTTATGATTTTGGTGCACGAACAGTTATCGAACATAACCTCGAACAGCCGAATTTTTCTCAAATCGTTTGTGTTCGCCGAACGGCTCGAACACCGCCCAAAACAGCTCGAATTTGAGATTGGCGAACAGTTCGAGTAGAACAACGCTCATCTCTAGTCGTGATGTCATCATGTTTGCTGTGTCAGTCGCAAAAGCTGATCTGTGGAAGTAGGAGCCAGTGGCTCCGTCTTCCACCAATGTATTCACCACACTGCAGATAGCAGTGATATTGGGATAGGGGAGAGTATGGTGTGGCCCGTGCACCACAGTTTTCAGCCCTTCGGCTGTCTCAGTCCGCGGGCTGAACTTTGTAGTTACAGTATTATATATACCAGACATGGGTAGAGTTCAGATATACTATACACACATTACCTGTACATAACATCTGTTCACACAGTATACCACATGCATACAATATATATTAGAATACATGACTAGTATATAATATACTGTCACTATAGACATCTGATGTTGTATAGTAATGTGTATTTTTTTAAAACATCTGATGTGTGTATCACAGTAGATGATAGGCTAATCTGTATACTAGATGTGGTATATTATGTACAGGGATATACACTGCACTGCAGCCTTGCAGCGCTGGGGTCCTGGGTTCAAATCCCACCAAGGACAACATCTGCAAGGAGTTTGTATGTTCTCCCCGTGTTTGCGTGGGTTTCCTCCGGGTTCTCTGGTTTCCTCCCACACTCCAAAGACATACTGATAGGGAATCTAGATTGTGAGCCCCGATGGGGACAGCGATGATAATGTATGTAAAGCGCTGTGGAATATGTTAGCGCTATATAAAAATAAAGATTATTATTACTGAACACACCTGGACCTGCCTACAGGACCTCACATATTATATATGGGGCCATATAGTAGAATATGAGGTGCTTGTAGGTTCAGCTGTAATCAGTCGGTGCAGGGTCTTGTATTGTGATGTCTGTGGTCTCTGCTGGGACTAAGTGTGATTTATTGCACCAGACTGAACTTTTTGCACTGACAGGAGGACCCTAATCTGCATGAAAGTTCAGCCTCCTGCAATAACTCACACGGAGCCCCAGCAGCTGGCCCTCTGATTGGACAATATAGAATCCTGGGTGAATTTATGAGAAGGTGAGCACAGTCCCGCTTCCCCCTCACTGCAGACCCCCTGACCTCATACTGACTGAGACCACTGAAGTCTCCGATCCACAGGCTCCTGTCCGGCTGACTGAATCAGTTCCAGGGGCGCTGTGTGACGTCACTTCAGCAGACTCAGCCACACAGCGTGCAGGGGGTGTATCTGCATCTCTGCCATGTGGTCGGGTCGGCAGCTGAACATATTTAAAGGTACAGTGCAGTCCCCTGGCAGCCCTGAGCAGCTGCTTGGGAACTGGTCTGGGGGGGCATTTGCCCCTCTGCACCCCAGCCCAGCCCGCCCTTGACTGCTAGTATGATGGTGACTTTTCTTTGTCTTTTTTTTTTGTGTTTATTCTGGCTTGCCTAATTTTCGCTTTTGATGGCGATATGTTTTGGAAAAAAATTAGACACATAATGTTCTGGCTTCAATAGTTATTTGTGTTAAACCTCACCTACAAAATAACCCATATTCAGACAATCCTAATATACCGTTTGTATTTGCCATACTTATATCATCTTGAACCTGCTGTGATCCGCCTTCCAAATTAGGATATAGTTGGCAGCAAATCTAGTTCCACGGACCGGCCATACCTACCAAACCCTCCGCACCATGGTGTATTTCTACCCTTTACTCCACTTCCCTCACTTACTCATGTTGCTGATCCCCCCACATTTTTCAGCACCCAGTCCTGGCCCTGATTACAGTTCTGCACCTTATTATAATTTGTAATGTTTATTTGTTTTATTTTGCATGTTTTGGCGCATGACAGAAATATTTCTTTTTGATAATTTTTTAAATAAATTAAGTTTGTTTTTTCCTATCTGCTTGTTTTATTCTTTGCCACCTTATACAAAAAGGTAGTTAAATGTAATGTTCAAGGATACAGTGGGTACTGAAAGTATTCAGACCCCTTTACATTTTCACTCTTTGTTTCATTGCAGTCATTTGGTAAATTCTAAAAAGTTCATTTTTTTTCTCACTAAAGTGCACTCTGCACGCCATCTTGACTGAAATAAACAGAAATGTAGAAATGTAGAAATTTTTGCAAACTTATTAAAAAAGAAAAACTGAAATATCACATGGTCATAAGTATTCTGACCCTTTGCTCAGACACTCATATTTAAGTCACATGCTGTCCATTTCCTTGTGATCCTTTAATTGGAGTCCAGCTGTGTTTAATTAAACTGGTAGGACTTGATTTGGAAAGGCACACACCTGTCTATATAAGACCTCACAGCTCACAGTGCATGTCAGTCCAAATGAGAATCATGAACTCGAAGGAACTGCCCAAGGAGCTCAGAGACAGAATTGTGGCAAGGCATAGATCTGGCCAAGGTTACAAAAGAAGTTCTGCATTACTCATGGTTCCTAAGAGCACAGTGGGCTCCATAATCCTTAAATGGAAGAAGTTTGGGACCACCAGAAGTCTTCCTAGACCTGGCCGTCCAGCCAAACTGAGCAATCATGGGAGAAAAGCCTTGGTGAGAGAGGTAAAGAAGAACCCCAAGATCACTGTGGCTGAGCTCCAGAGATGCAGCAGGGAGATGGGAGAAAGCTCTGGCTCCGGCCTGGGCTCTTTCTGGCTCTCGCCTGCCCATGCCTTGGCACCGGCCTGCTCTTCCTCTGGCTCTGTCCTGCCTTCGTCTTGACTCTGGCCTGATCTCGCTCTTGTTCTGGCCTGCCTTCGCCTTGGCTCCGACCTGCTCTTGCTCTGGCTCAGGCCTGCTCTCGCTCTGGCTCTGGCCTGCCCTCGCCTTGGCTCCGACCTGCTCTTGCTTTGGCCTGCCCTCGCCTTGGCTCCGGCCTGCTCTCGTTCTAGTTCGGGACTGCCCTTGCCCTGGCTCCGGCCTGCCATCGCTCTGGCTCCGGCCTGCCCTCGCCTTATCTCCGGCCTGCTCTCGCCCTGGCTCCGGCTTGCTCTCTCTCTGGCTCTGGCCTGCCCTCGTCCTGGCTCCGGCATACTCTCACTCTGGCTGTGGCCTGCCCTTGCTCTGGCCTGCCCTTGCTCTAGCTACGGCCAGCCCTTGCATTGGATCCGGCCTGCTCTCTCTCTGGCTCTGGCCTGCCCATGCCTTGGCTCCGGCCTGCCCTAGCCTTAGCTCCGGCCGGCTCTCGCTCTGACTCTGGCCTGCCCTCGCCTTGGCTCCGGGCCGCTCTTGCTCTGGCTCTGGCCTGCCCTGGCTCCGCCTCTGGCCTGCCCTCGCCTTGGCTCCGGCCAGCTCTCACCTTGGCTCCGGCCTGCTCTCGCGCTAGTTCCGGACAGCCCTTGCCCTGGCTCCGGCCTGCCATCGCTCTGGCTCCGGCCTGCCCTCGCCTTAGCTCCGGCCTGCTCTTGCCCTGGCTCCGGCCGGCTCTCACTTTGGCTCTGGCCCGCCCTCGCCCTGCCTCCGGCCTGCTCTTTCTCTGGCCTGCCCTCACCCTGGCTCCGGCATACTCTCACTCTGGCTGTGGCCTGCCCTTGCTCTGGCCTGCCCTCGCCCTGAATCCGGCCTGCCCTTGCTCTAGCTACGGCCAGCCCTTGCATTGGATCCGGCCTGCTCTCTCTCTGGCTCTGGCCTGCCCATGCCTTGGCTCTGGCCTGCCCTTGCCTTAGCTCCGGCCGGCTCTCGCTCTGACTCTGGCCTGCCCTCGTCCTGGCTCCGGCCTGCCCTCGTCCTTGCTCAGTCCTGCTCTCGCTCTGGCCTACCCTCGCCTCGGCACCGGCCTGCTCTTGCCTTGGCTCCGGCCTGCTCTCGCTCAGGCTCCGGCCTGCCCTTGCCCTGACTCCGGCCTGCCCTTGCTCAGGCCAGCCCTCGCATTAGCTCCGGCCTGCTCTAGCCCAGGCTCCGACCTGCTCTCGCTCTGGCCTGACCTCGCTCTGGCTCCGGCCTGGGCTCTTTCTGGCTCTCGCCTGCCCATGCCTTGGCACCGGCCTGCTCTTCCTCTGGCTCTGTCTTACCCTCGTCTTGACTCTGGCCTGATCTCGCTCTTGTTCTGGCCTGCCTTCGCCATGGCTCCGACCTGCTCTTGCTCTGGCTCAGGCCTGCTCTCGCTCTGGCCTGCCTTCGCCTTGGCTCCGACCTGCTCTTGCTCTGGCCTGCCCTCGCCTTGGCTCCGGCCTGCTCTCGCTCTAGTTCCGGACTGCCCTTGCCCTGGCTCCGGCCTGCTCTCGCCCTGGCTCCGGCTTGCTCTCGCTTTGGCTCTGGCCCGCCCTCGCCCTGGCTCCGGACTGCTCTCTCTCTGGCTCTGGCCTGCCCTCGTCCTGGCTCCGGAATACTCTCACTCTGGCTGTGGCCTGCTCTCGCTCTGGCCTCGCCCTCTCTCGGGCCTGATCTAGCCCTTGTTCTGGCCAGTCCTTGCCTTGGCTCCGGCCTTCTCTCGCTCTGGCTCTGGCCTGCCCTTGCCTTGGCTCTGGCCTACTCTCGCTCTGGCTCTGGCCTGCACTCGCTTTGGCTCTGGCCTGCTGTCGCCCTGGCTCCGGCCTGCTCTCGCTCTGGCACTGGCCTGCCCTCGCTCTGGCTCCGGCCTGCTCTCTCTCTGGCCTGCCCTCGCCCTGGCTCTGGCCTACTCTCGCTCTGGCCTGCTCTCTCTCTGGCCTGCCCTCGCCCTGGCTCCGGCCTGCTCTCTCTCTGGCTCTGGCCTGCCCATGCCTTGGCTCAGGCCTGCTCTTTCTCTGGCTCTGGACTGCCCTCGTCTTGACTCTAGCCTGATCTCGCTCTTGTTCTGGCCTGCCTTCACCTTGGCTCCAGCCTGCTCTCGCTCTTGTTATGGCTCTGGCCTCGCCCTGTCTCCGGCCTGCTCTCGCCCTGGTTTCGGCCTACCCTTGACTTGACTCTGGCCTTCTATCACTCTGGCTCTGGCCTGCCCTTGCCTTGGCTCTGGCCTACCCTTGCCTTGGCTCCGGCCTGCTCTCGCCTTGGCTCTGGACTGCTATCGCTCTGGCATGCTCTCGCTCTGGCCTCCCCTCGCCTTGGCTCCGGCCTGCTCTGGCTCTGGCCTGCCCTCGCCTTCGCTACGACCTGCTCTTGCTCTGGCCTGCCCTCGCCTTGGCTCCGGCCTGCTCTCGCTCTGGCCTGCCCTTGCCTTGGCTCCGGCCAGCTCTCACCTTGGCTACGGCCTGCTCTTGCTCTAGTTCCGGACTGCCCTTGCCCTGGCTCTGGCCTACTCTCGCTCTGGCCCTTGCCTGCCATTGCCCTGGCTCCGGCCTGCTGTTGCTCTGGTTCTGGCCTGCTCTCGCTCTGGCGTGCCCTCTCCTTGGCTACGACCTGCTCTTGCTCTGGCTCTGGCCTGCCCTCGCCTTGGCTCCGGGCTGCTCTTGCTCTGGCCTGCCCTGGCTCTGCCTCTGGCCTGCCCTCGCCTTGGCTCCGGCCAGCTCTCACCTTGGCTCCGGCCTGCTCTCGCTCTAGTTCCAGACAGCCCTTGCCCTGGCTCCGGCCTGCCATCGCTCTGGCTCCGGCCTGCCCTCACCTTAGCTCCGGCCTGCTCTTGCCCTGGCTCCGGCCGGCTCTCGCTTTGGCTCTTGCCCGCCCTCGCCCTGGCTCCGGCCTGCTCTTTCTCTGGCCTGCCCTCACCCTGGCTCCGGCATACTCTCACTCTGGCTGTGGCCTGCTCTCGCTCTGGCCTCGCCCTGTCTCGGGCCTGATCTAGCCCTTGTTCCGTCCTGCCCTTGCCTTGGCTCCGGCCTTCTCTCGCTCTGGCCTGCCCATGCCCCCTGGCCTACTCTCGCTCTGGCTTTTGCCTGCCCTCGCCCTGGCTTCAACCTGCTCTCGCCCTGGTTCCGGCCTGATCTTGCCTTGGCTCCGGCCTTCTCTCGCTCTGGCTCCGGCCTGCCCTCGCCGAGCCTCTGGCCTGCTCTCGCTCTGGCCTACCCTCGCCTTGGCTCCGGCCTGCTCTCGCCTTAGCTCCGGCCAGCTCTTGCTCTGACTCCGGCATGCCCTCGACCTGACTCCAGCCTGCCCTTGCTCTGGCTAAGGCCTGCCCTCGCCCTGATTCTGGCCTGCCCTTGCTCTAGCTACAGCCAGCCCTTGCATTGGATCCGGCCTGCTCTCTCTCTGGCTCTGGCCTGCCCATGCCTTGGCTCTGGCCTGCCCTTGCCTTAGCTCCGGCCGGCTCTCGCTCTGACTCTGGCCTGCCCTCGCCTTGGCTCCGGGCTCTTCTTGCTCTGGCTCTGGCCTGCCCTGGCTCTGCCTCTGGCCTGCCCTCGCCTTGGCTCCGGCCAGCTCTCACCTTGGCTCCGGCCTGCTCTCGCTCTAGTTCCGGACAGCCCTTGCCCTGGCTCCGGCCTGCCATCGCTCTGGCTCCGGCCTGCCCTCGCCTTAGCTCCGGCCCGCTCTTGCCCTGGCTCCGGCCGGCTCTCGCTTTGGCTCTGGCCTGCCCTCGCCCTGCCTCCGGCATACTCTCACTCTGGCTGTGGCCTGCCCTTGCTCTGGCTCAGGCCTGCCCTCGCCCTGATTCCGGCCTGCCTTTGCTCTAGCTACGGCCAGCCCTTGCATTGGATCCGGCCTGCTCTCTCTCTGGCTCTGGCCTGCCCATGCCTTGGCTCTGGCCTGCCCTTGCCTTAGCTCCGGACGGCTCTCGCTCTGACTCTGGCCTGCCCTCGCCCTGGCTCCGGCCTGCCCTCGTCCTTGCTCAGGCCTGCTCTCGCTCTGGCCTACCCTCGCCTTGGCTCCGGCCTGCTCTTGCCTTGGCTCCGGCCTGCCCTCGCCCTGACTCCGGCCTGACCTTGCTCTGGCTCCGGCCTGCCCTTGCCCTGACTCCGGCCTGCCCTTGCTCAGGCCAGCCCTCGCATTAGCTCCGGCCTGCTCTAGCCCTGGCTCCGACCTGCTCTCGCTCTGGCCTGCCCTCGCTCTGGCTCCGGCCTGGGCTCTTTCTGGCTCTCGCCTGCCCATGCCTTGGCACCGGCCTGCTCTTCCTCTGGCTCTGGCCTGCCCTCGTCGTGACTCTGGCCTGATCTCGCTCTTGTTCTGGCCTGCCTTCGCCTTGGCTCCGACCTGCTCTTGCTCTGGCTCAGGCCTGCTCTCGCTCTGGCTCTGGCCTGCCCTCGCCTTGGCTCCGACCTGCTCTTGCTCTGGCCTGCCCTCGCCTTGGCTCCGGCCTGCTCTCGCTCTTGATCTGGACTGCCCTTGCCCTGGCTCGGGCCTGCCATCGCTCTGGCTCCGGCCTGCCCTCGCCTCATCTCCGGCCTGCTCTCGCCCTGGCTCCGGCCTGCTCTCACTTTGGCTCTGGCCCGCCCTCGCCCTGGCTCCGGACTGCTCTCTCTCTGGCTCTGGCCTGCCCTCGTCCTGGCTCAGGCATACTCTCACTCTGGCTGTGGCCTGCTCTCGCTCTGGCCTCGCCCTCTCTCGGGCCTGATCTAGCCCTTGTTCCGGCCAGCCCTTGCCTTGGCTCCGGCCTTCTCTCGCTCTGGCTCTGGCCTGCCCTTGCCTTGGCTCTGGCCTACTCTCTCTCTGGCTCTGGCCTGCACTCGCTTTGGCTCTGGCCTGCTGTCGCCCTGGCTCCGGCCTGCTCTCGCTCTGGCACTGGCCTGCCCTCGCTCTGGCTCCGGCCTGCTCTCTCTCTGGCCTGCCCTCGCCCTGGCTCTGGCCTACTCTCGCTCTGGCCTGCTCTCGCTCTGGCCTGCCCTCGCCCTGGCTCCGGCCTGCTCTCTCTCTGGCTCTGGCCTGCCCATGCCTTGGCTCAGGCCTGCTCTTTCTCTGGCTCTGGACTGCCCTCGTCTTGACTGTAGCCTGATCTCGCTCTTGTTCTGGCCTGCCTTCACCTTGGCTCCAGCCTGCTCTCGCTCTTGTTCTGGCTCTGGCCTCGCCCTGTCTCCGGCCTGCTCTCACCCTGGTTCCGGCCTACCCTTGACTTGACTCTGGCCTTCTATCACTCTGGCTCTGGCCTGCCCTTGCCTTGGCTCTGGCCTACCCTCGCCTTGGCTCCGGCCTGCTCTGGCCTGCTATCGCTCTGGCCTCCCCTCGCCTTGGCTCCGGCCTGCTCTGGCTCTGGCCTGCCCTCGCCTTGGCTACGACCTGCTCTTGCTCTGGCCTGCCCTCGCCTTGGCTCCGGCCTGCTCTCGCTCTGGCCTGCCCTCGCCTTGGCTCCGGCCAGCTCTCACCTTGGCTACGGCCTGCTCTCGCTCTAGTTCCGGACTGCCCTTGCCCTGACTCCGACCTGCCCTCGCCTTAGCTCCGACCTGCTCTCGCCCTGGTTCCGGCCTGCTCTCGCTTTGGCTCTGGCCCGCCCTCGCCCAGGCTCCGGCATACTCTCACTCTGGCTGTGGCCTGCTCTCGCTCTGGCCTCGCCCTGTCTCGGGCCTGCTTTAGCCGTTGTTCCGGCCTGCCCTTGCCCTGGCTCTGGCCTACTCTCGCTCTGGCCCTTGTCTGCCCTTGCCCTGGCTCCGGCCTGCTGTTGCTCTGGTTCTGGCCTGCTCTCGCTCTGGCGTGCCCTCTCCTTGGCTACGACCTGCTCTTTCTCTGGCTCTGGCCTGCCCTCGCCTTGGCTCCGGGCTGCTCTTGCTCTGGCCTGCCCTGGCTCTGCCTCTGGCCTGCCCTCGCCTTGGCTCCGGCCTGCTCTCGCTCTAGTTCCGGACAGCCGTTGCCCTGGCTCTGGCCTGCCATCGCTCTGGCTCCGGCCTGCCCTCGCCTTAGCTCCGGCCTGCTCTTGCCTTGGCTCCGGCCGGCTCTCGCTTTGGCTCTTGCCCGCCCTCGCCCTGGCTCCGGCCTGCTCTTTCTCTGGCTCTGGCCTGCCCTCACCCTGGCTCCGGCATACTCTCACTCTGGCTGTGGCCTGCTCTCGCTCTGGCCTCGCCCTGTCTCGGGCCTGATCTAGCCCTTGTTCCGTCCTGCCCTTGCCTTGGCTCCGGCCTTCTCTCGCTCTGGCCTGCCCATGCCCCCTGGCCTACTCTCGCTCTGGCTTTTGCCTGCCCTCGCCCTGGCTCCAGCCTGCTCTCGCCCTAGTTCCGGCCTGATCTTGCCTTGGCTCCGGCCTTCTCTCGCTCTGGCTCTGGCCTGCCGTCGCCGAGCCTCCGGCCTGCTCTGGCTCTGGCCTACCCTCGCCTTGGCTCCGGCCGGCTCTTGCTCTGGCTCCGGCATGCCCTCGCCCTGACTCCAGCCTGCCCTTGCTCTGGCTAAGGCCTGCCCTCGCCCTGATTCCGGCCTGCCCTTGCTCTAGCTACGGCCAGCCCTTGCATTGGATACGGCCTGCTCTCTCTCTGGCTCTGGCCTGCCCATGCCTTGGCTCTGGCCTGCCCTTGCCTTAGCTCCGGCCGGCTCTCGCTCTGACTCTGGCCTGCCCTCGCCTTGGCTCCGGGCTCCTCTTGCTCTGGCTCTGGCCTGCCCTGGCTCTGCCTCTGGCCTGCCCTCGCCTTGGCTCCGGCCAGCTCTCACCTTGGCTCCGGCCTGCTCTCGCTCTAGTTCCGGACAGCCCTTGCCCTGGCTCCGGCCAGCCATCGCTCTGGCTCCGGCCTGCCCTCGCCTTAGCTCCGGCCTGCTCTTGCCCTGGCTCCGGCCGGCTCTCGCTTTGGCTCTGGCCCGCCCTCGCCCTGCCTCCGGCCTGCTCTTTCTCTGGCTCTGGCCTGCCCTCACCCTGGCTCCGGCATACTCTCACTCAGGCTGTGGCCTGCCCTTGCTCTGGCTCAGGCCTGCCCTCGCCCTGATTCCGGCCTGCCCTTGCTCTAGCTACGGCCAGACCTTGCATTGGATCCGGCCTGCTCTCTCTCTCTGGCTCTGGCCTGCCCATGCCTTGGCTCTGGCCTGCCCTTGCCTTAGCTCCGGCCGGCTCTCGCTCTGACTCTGGCCTGCCCTCGCCCTGGCTCCGGCCTGCCCTCGTCCTTGCTCAGGCCTGCTCTCGCTCAGGCTCCGGCCTGCCCTCGCCCTGACTCCGGCCTGACCTTGCTCTGGCTCCGGCCTGCCCTTGCCCTGACTCCGGCCTGCCCTTGCTCAGGCCAGCCCTCGCATTAGCTCCGGCCTGCTCTAGCCCTGGCTCCGACCTGCTCTTGCTCTGGCCTGCCCTCGCTCTGGCTCCGGACTGGGCTCTCTCTGGCTCTCGCCTGCCCATGCCTTGGCACCGGTCTGCTCTTCCTCTGGCTCTGGCCTGCCCTCGTCTTGACTCTGGCCTGATCTCGCTCTTGTTCTGGCCTGCCTTCGCCTTGGCTCCTACCTGCTCTTGCTCTGGCTCAGGCCTGCTCTCGCTCTGGCTCTGGCCTGCCCTCGCCTTGGCTCCGACCTGCTCTTGCTCTGGCCTGCCCTCGCCTTGGCTCCGGCCTGCTCTCGGTCTAGTTCTGGACTGCCCTTGCCCTGGCTCCGGCCTGCCATCGCTCTGGCTCCGGCCTGCCCTCGCCTTATCTCCGGCCTGCTCTCGCCCTGGCTCCGGCTTGCTCTCGCTTTGGCTCTGGCCCGCCCTCGCCCTGGCTCCAGCCTGCTCTCTCTCTGGCTCTGGCCTGCCCTCGTCCTGGCTCCGGCATACTCTCACTCTGGCTGTGGCCTGCTCTCGCTCTGGCCTCGCCCTCTCTCGGGCCTGATCTAGCCCTTGTTCCGGCCAGCCCTTGCCTTGGCTCCGGCCTTCTCTCGCTCTGGCTCTGGCCTGCCTTGCCTTGGCTCTGGCCTACTCTCGCTCTGGCTCTGGCCTGCTCTCTCTCTGGCTCTGGCCTGCACTCGCTTTAGGTCTGGCCTGCTGTCGCCCTGGCTCCGGCCTGCTCTCGCTCTGGCACTGGCCTGCCCTTGCTCTGGCTCCGGCCTGCTCTCTCTCTGGCCTGCCCTCGCCCTGGCTCTGACCTGCCCTCGCTCTGGCCTGCTCTCGCTCTGGCCTGCTCTCGCCCTGTCTCCGGCCTGCTCTCGCCTTGGCTCCGACCTGCTCTCGCTCTGCCTCCGGCCTGTCCTTGCTCTGGCTCCAGCCTGCCCTTGCATAGGCTCCGGCCTGCTCTCGCCCTGGCTCCGACCTGCTCTCGCTCTGGCTCTGGCCTGCTCTCTCTCTGGCTCTGGACTGCCCTCGTCTTGACTCTAGCCTGATCTCGCTCTTGTTCTGGCCCGCTTTCACCTTGGCTCCAGCCTGCTCTCGCTCTTGCTCTGGCTCTGGCCTCGCCCTATCTCCGGCCTGCTCTAGCCCTGGTTCCGGCCTCCCCTTGACTTGACTCTGGCCTTCTATCACTCTGGCTCTGGCCTGCCCTTGCCTTGGCTCTGGCCTACCCTTGCCTTGGCTCCGGCCTGCTCTCGCCTTGGCTCTGGCCTGCTATCGCTCTGGCCTGCTCTCGCTCTGGCCTCCCCTCGCCTTGGCTCCGGCCTGCTCTGGCTCTGGCCTGCCCTCGCCTTGGCTACGACCTGCTCTTGCTCTGGCTCTGGCCTGCCCTCGCCTTGGCTCCGGCCTGCTCTCGCTCTGGCCTGCCCTCGCCTTGGCTCCGGCCAGCTCTCACCTTGGCTACGGCCTGCTCTCGCTCTAGTTCCGGACTGCCCTTGCCCTGGCTATGGCCTGCCATCGCTCTGGCTCCGGCCTGCCCTCGCCTTATCTCCGGCCTGCTCTTGCCCTGGCTCCGGCCTGCTCTCGCTTTGGCTCTGGCCCGCCCTCGCCCTGGCTTTGGCCTGCTCTCTCTCTGGCTCTGGCCCGCCCTCGCCCTGGCTCCGGACTGCTCTCTCTCTGGCTCTGGCCTGCCCTCGTCCTGGCTCAGGCATACTCTCACTCTGGCTGTGGCCTGCTCTCGCTCTGGCCTCGCCCTCTCTCGGGCCTGATCTAGCCCTTGTTCCGGCCAGCCCTTGCCTTGGCTCCGGCCTTCTCTCGCTCTGGCTCTGGCCTGCCCTTGCCTTGGCTCTGGCCTACTCTCTCTCTGGCTCTGGCCTGCACTCGCTTTGGCTCTGGCCTGCTGTCGCCCTGGCTCCGGCCTGCTCTCGCTCTGGCACTGGCCTGCCCTCGCTCTGGCTCCGGCCTGCTCTCTCTCTGGCCTGCCCTCGCCCTGGCTCTGGCCTACTCTCGCTCTGGCCTGCTCTCGCTCTGGCCTGCCCTCGCCCTGGCTCCGGCCTGCTCTCTCTCTGGCTCTGGCCTGCCCATGCCTTGGCTCAGGCCTGCTCTTTCTCTGGCTCTGGACTGCCCTCGTCTTGACTGTAGCCTGATCTCGCTCTTGTTCTGGCCTGCCTTCACCTTGGCTCCAGCCTGCTCTCGCTCTTGTTCTGGCTCTGGCCTCGCCCTGTCTCCGGCCTGCTCTCACCCTGGTTCCGGCCTACCCTTGACTTGACTCTGGCCTTCTATCACTCTGGCTCTGGCCTGCCCTTGCCTTGGCTCTGGCCTACCCTCGCCTTGGCTCCGGCCTGCTCTCGCCTTGGCTCTGGCCTGCTATCGCTCTGGCCTCCCCTCGCCTTGGCTCCGGCCTGCTCTGGCTCTGGCCTGCCCTCGCCTTGGCTACGACCTGCTCTTGCTCTGGCCTGCCCTCGCCTTGGCTCCGGCCTGCTCTCGCTCTGGCCTGCCCTCGCCTTGGCTCCGGCCAGCTCTCACCTTGGCTACGGCCTGCTCTCGCTCTAGTTCCGGACTGCCCTTGCCCTGACTCCGACCTGCCCTCGCCTTAGCTCCGACCTGCTCTCGCCCTGGTTCCGGCCTGCTCTCGCTTTGGCTCTGGCCCGCCCTCGCCCAGGCTCCGGCATACTCTCACTCTGGCTGTGGCCTGCTCTCGCTCTGGCCTCGCCCTGTCTCGGGCCTGCTTTAGCCGTTGTTCCGGCCTGCCCTTGCCCTGGCTCTGGCCTACTCTCGCTCTGGCCCTTGTCTGCCCTTGCCCTGGCTCCGGCCTGCTGTTGCTCTGGTTCTGGCCTGCTCTCGCTCTGGCGTGCCCTCTCCTTGGCTACGACCTGCTCTTGCTCTGGCTCTGGCCTGCCCTCGCCTTGGCTCCGGGCTGCTCTTGCTCTGGCCTGCCCTGGCTCTGCCTCTGGCCTGCCCTCGCCTTGGCTCCGGCCTGCTCTCGCTCTAGTTCCGGACAGCCGTTGCCCTGGCTCTGGCCTGCCATCGCTCTGGCTCCGGCCTGCTCTTGCCTTGGCTCCGGCCGGCTCTCGCTTTGGCTCTTGCCCGCCCTCGCCCTGGCTCCGGCCTGCTCTTTCTCTGGCTCTGGCCTGCCCTCACCCTGGCTCCGGCATACTCTCACTCTGGCTGTGGCCTGCTCTCGCTCTGGCCTCGCCCTGTCTCGGGCCTGATCTAGCCCTTGTTCCGTCCTGCCCTTGCCTTGGCTCCGGCCTTCTCTCGCTCTGGCCTGCCCATGCCCCCTGGCCTACTCTCGCTCTGGCTTTTGCCTGCCCTCGCCCTGGCTCCAGCCTGCTCTCGCCCTAGTTCCGGCCTGATCTTGCCTTGGCTCCGGCCTTCTCTCGCTCTGGCTCTGGCCTGCCGTCGCCGAGCCTCCGGCCTGCTCTGGCTCTGGCCTACCCTCGCCTTGGCTCCGGCCGGCTCTTGCTCTGGCTCCGGCATGCCCTCGCCCTGACTCCAGCCTGCCCTTGCTCTGGCTAAGGCCTGCCCTCGCCCTGATTCCGGCCTGCCCTTGCTCTAGCTACGGCCAGCCCTTGCATTGGATCCGGCCTGCTCTCTCTCTGGCTCTGGCCTGCCCATGCCTTGGCTCTGGCCTGCCCTTGCCTTAGCTCCGGCCGGCTCTCGCTCTGACTCTGGCCTGCCCTCGCCTTGGCTCCGGGCTCCTCTTGCTCTGGCTCTGGCCTGCCCTGGCTCTGCCTCTGGCCTGCCCTCGCCTTGGCTCCGGCCAGCTCTCACCTTGGCTCCGGCCTGCTCTCGCTCTAGTTCCGGACAGCCCTTGCCCTGGCTCCGGCCAGCCATCGCTCTGGCTCCGGCCTGCCCTCGCCTTAGCTCCGGCCTGCTCTTGCCCTGGCTCCGGCCGGCTCTCGCTTTGGCTCTGGCCCGCCCTCGCCCTGCCTCCGGCCTGCTCTTTCTCTGGCTCTGGCCTGCCCTCACCCTGGCTCCGGCATACTCTCACTCAGGCTGTGGCCTGCCCTTGCTCTGGCTCAGGCCTGCCCTCGCCCTGATTCCGGCCTGCCCTTGCTCTAGCTACGGCCAGACCTTGCATTGGATCCGGCCTGCTCTCTCTCTGTCTCTGGCTTGCCCATGCCTTGGCTCTGGCCTGCCCTTGCCTTAGCTCCGGCCGGCTCTCGCTCTGACTCTGGCCTGCCCTCGCCCTGGCTCCGGCCTGCCCTCGTCCTTGCTCAGGCCTGCTCTCGCTCAGGCTCCGGCCTGCCCTCGCCCTGACTCCGGCCTGACCTTGCTCTGGCTCCGGCCTGCCCTTGCCCTGACTCCGGCCTGCCCTTGCTCAGGCCAGCCCTCGCATTAGCTCCGGCCTGCTCTAGCCCTGGCTCCGACCTGCTCTCGCTCTGGCCTGCCCTCGCTCTGGCTCCGGACTGGGCTCTCTCTGGCTCTCGCCTGCCCATGCCTTGGCACCGGTCTGCTCTTCCTCTGGCTCTGGCCTGCCCTCGTCTTGACTCTGGCCTGATCTCGCTCTTGTTCTGGCCTGCCTTCGCCTTGGCTCCTACCTGCTCTTGCTCTGGCTCAGGCCTGCTCTCGCTCTGGCTCTGGCCTGCCCTCGCCTTGGCTCCGACCTGCTCTTGCTCTGGCCTGCCCTCGCCTTGGCTCCGGCCTGCTCTCGGTCTAGTTCCGGACTGCCCTTGCCCTGGCTCCGGCCTGCCATCGCTCTGGCTCCGGCCTGCCCTCGCCTTATCTCCGGCCTGCTCTCGCCCTGGCTCCGGCTTGCTCTCGCTTTGGCTCTGGCCCGCCCTCGCCCTGGCTCCAGCCTGCTCTCTCTCTGGCTCTGGCCTGCCCTCGTCCTGGCTCCGGCATACTCTCACTCTGGCTGTGGCCTGCTCTCGATCTGGCCTCGCCCTCTCTCGGGCCTGATCTAGCCCTTGTTCCGGCCAGCCCTTGCCTTGGCTCCGGCCTTCTCTCGCTCTGGCTCTGGCCTGCCTTGCCTTGGCTCTGGCCTACTCTCGCTCTGGCTCTGGCCTGCTCTCTCTCTGGCTCTGGCCTGCACTCGCTTTGGGTCTGGCCTGCTGTCGCCCTGGCTCCGGCCTGCTCTCGCTCTGGCACTGGCCTGCCCTTGCTCTGGCTCCGGCCTGCTCTCTCTCTGGCCTGCCCTCGCCCTGGCTCTGACCTGCCCTCGCTCTGGCCTGCTCTCGCTCTGGCCTGCTCTCGCCCTGTCTCCGGCCTGCTCTCGCCTTGGCTCCGACCTGCTCTCGCTCTGCCTCCGGCCTGTCCTTGCTCTGGCTCCAGCCTGCCCTTGCATAGGCTCCGGCCTGCTCTCGCCCTGGCTCCGACCTGCTCTCGCTCTGGCTCTGGCCTGCTCTCTCTCTGGCTCTGGACTGCCCTCGTCTTGACTCTAGCCTGATCTCGCTCTTGTTCTGGCCCGCTTTCACCTTGGCTTCAGCCTGCTCTCGCTCTTGCTCTGGCTCTGGCCTCGCCCTGTCTCCGGCCTGCTCTAGCCCTGGTTCCGGCCTCCCCTTGACTTGACTCTGGCCTTCTATCACTCTGGCTCTGGCCTGCCCTTGCCTTGGCTCTGGCCTACCCTTGCCTTGGCTCCGGCCTGCTCTCGCCTTGGCTCTGGCCTGCTATCGCTCTGGCCTGCTCTCGCTCTGGCCTCCCCTCGCCTTGGCTCCGGCCTGCTCTGGCTCTGGCCTGCCCTCGCCTTGGCTACGACCTGCTCTTGCTCTGGCTCTGGCCTGCCCTCGCCTTGGCTCCGGCCTGCTCTCGCTCTGGCCTGCCCTCGCCTTGGCTCCGGCCAGCTCTCACCTTGGATACGGCCTGCTCTCGCTCTAGTTCCGGACTGCCCTTGCCCTGGCTATGGCCTGCCATCGCTCTGGCTCCGGCCTGCCCTCGCCTTATCTCCGGCCTGCTCTCGCCCTGGCTCCGGCCTGCTCTCGCTTTGGCTCTGGCCCGCCCTCGCCCTGGCTTTGGCCTGCTCTCTCTCTGGCTCTGGCCTGCCCTCGCCCAGGCTCCGGCATACTCTCACTTTGGCCTCGCCCTGTCTTGGGCCTGCTTTAGCCGTTGTTCCGGCCTGCCCTTGCCTTGGCTCTGGCCTTCTCTCGCTCTGGCCTGCCCTTGCCTTGGCTCTGGCCTACTCTCGCTCTGGCCCTTGCCTGCCCTTGCCCTGGCTCCGGCCTGCTGTTGCTCTGGTTCTGGCCTGCTCTCGCTCTGGCGTGCCCTCTCCTTGGCTCCGGCCTGCTCTCGCTCTGACTCTGGCCTTCCCTCGCCCTGACTCCAGCCTGCTCTTGCTCTGGCCCGCCCTCGTCTTGACTCCGGCCTGTTCTCGCCCTTGTTCCAGCCTACCCTTGCCTTGGCTCCGGCCTTCTCTCGCTCTGGCCGGCCCTTGCCTTGGCTCTGGCCTACTCTCGCTCTGGCTCTTGCCTGCCCTCGCCCTGGCTCCGGCCTGCTCTCGCTCTGGCACGCCTTCGCCTTGGCTCCGGCCTGCTCTCATTCTGACACTGGCCTGCCCTCGCCCTGACTACGGCCTGCCCTTGCTCTGGCTCCGGCCTGCCCTCGCATTGGCTACGGCCTGCTCTCGCCCTGGCTCCGACGTGCTCTCGCCCTGGCTCTGGCCTGCCCTCGCCCTGGCTCTGGCCTGCTCTCTCTCTGGCTCTGGCCTGCCCTCTCTCTGGCTCTGGCCTGCCCATGCCTTGGCTCCGGCCTGCTCTTCCTCTGGCTCTGGACTGCCATCGTCTTGACTCTAGCCTGATCTCGCTCTTGTTCTGGCCTGCCTTCACCTTGGCTCCAGCCTGCTCTCGCTCTTGTTCTGGCTCTGGCCTCACCCTGTCTCCGGCCTGCTCCTGCCCTGGTTCCGGCCTGCCCTTGCCTTGACTCTGGCCTTCTATCACTCTCGCTCTGGCCTGCTCTCGCTCTGGCCTCCCCTCGCCTTGGCTCCGGCCTGCTCTGGCTTTGGCCTGCCCTCGCCTTGGCTCCGACCTGCTCTTGCTCTGGACTGCCCTCGCCTTGGCTCCGGCCAGCTCTCACCTTGGCTACGGCCTGCTCTCGCTCTAGTTCCAGACTGCCCTTGCCCTGGATCCGGCCTGCCATCGCTCTGGCTCCGGCCTGCCCTCGCCTTAGCTCCGGCCTGCTCTCGCCCTGGCTCCGGCCTGCTCTCGCTTTGGCTCTGGCCCGCCCTCGCTCGGGCTCCGGCCTGCTCTCTCTCTGGCTCTGGCCTGCCCTCGCCCAGACTCCGGCATACTCTCACTCTGGCTGTGGCCTGCTCTCGCTGTGGCCTCGCCCTGTCTCGGGCCTGCTTTAGCCGTTGTTCCGGCCTGCCCTTGCCTTGGGTCTGGCCTTCTCTCGCTCTGGCCTGCCCTTGCCTTGGCTCTGGCCTACTCTCGCTATGGCTCTTGCCTGCCCTCGCTCTGGCCTGCTGTCGCTCTGGATCTGGCCTGCTCTCGCTCTGGCAATGGCGTGCCCTCGCCTTGGCTCCGGCCTGCTCTCGCTCTGACTCTGGCCTGCCCTCGCCCTGACTCCGGCCTGCTCTTGCTCTGGCTCTGGCCTGCCCTCGTCTTGACTCCGGCCTGTTCTCGCCCTTGTTCCGGCCTGCCCTTGCCTTGGCTCCGGCCTTCTCTCGCTCTGGCCGGCCCTTGCCTTGGCTCTGGCCTACTCTCGCTCTGGCTCTTGCCTACCCTCGCCATGGCTCCGGCCTGCTCTCGCTCTGGCGTGCCTTCGCCTTGGCTCCGGCCTGCTCTCGCCCTGGCTCTGGCCTGCCCTCGCTTTGGCTCCGGCCTGCTCTCGCCTTGGCTCCGGCCTGCACTCGCTCTGGCCTGCTCTCGCCCTGGCTCTGGCCTACTCTCGTTCTGGCCTGCTCTCGCTCTGACCTCGCCCTGTCTCCAGCCTGCTCTCGCCCTGGTTCCGGCCTGCCCTTCCCTTGGCTCTGGCATTCTATCGCTCTGGCATGCCCTTGCCTTGGCTCTGGCCTACCCTCGCCGTGGCTCCGGCCAGCTCTCGCTCTGGCTCCGGCCTGCCCTCGCCCTGACTCCGGCCTGCCCTTGCTCTGGCTCCGGCCTGCCCTCGCATTGGCTCCAGCCTGCTCTCGCCCTGGCTCCGACCTGCTCTCGCTCTGGCGTGCCCACGCCCTGGCTCCGGCCTGCTCTTTCTCTGGCTCTTGTCTGCCCATGCCTTGGCTCCGGCCTGCTCTTCCTCTGGCTCTGGCCTGCCCTCTAGCCTGATCTCGCTCTTGTTCTGGCCTGCCTTCGTCATGGCTCCAGCCAGCTCTCGCTCTGGCTCAGGCCTGTTCTCGCTCTGGCTCAGGCCCACCCTAGCTCTGGCCTGCTCTCTTTATGGCTCTGGCCAGCCCTCGCACTGGCTCCGGCATACTCTCGCTCAGGTTCTGACCTGCTCTCGCTCTGGCCTCGCCCTGTCTCCGGCCTGTTCTCGCCCATGTTCCGGCCTGCCCTTGCCTTGGCTCCGGCCTTCTCTCGTTCTGGCTCTGGCCTGCCCTTGCCTTGGCTCTGGCCTACTCTCGCTCTGGCCTGCCTTCGCCCTGGCTCCTGCCTGCTCTCGCTCTGGCTCTGACCTGCTCTCGCTCTGGCGTGCCCTCGCCTTGGCTCCGGCCTGCTCTCGCCATGACTCTGGCCTGCTCTGGATCTGGCTCTGGCCTGCCCTCGCCTTGGCTATGGCCTGCTCTCGCTCTGGCTTGCCCTCGCCTTGGCTCCAGCCTGCTCTCGCCTTGGCGCCGGCCTGCTCTCGCCTTGGCTCCGGCCTGCTCTGGCTCTGGCCTGCCCTCGCCCTGGCTCCGGACTGCTTTCGCTCTGGCCTGCTCTCGCTCTGGCCTCCCCTCGCCTTGGCTCCGGCCTGCTCTCGCTCTGACCTGCCCTCGCCTTGGCTCCGACCTGCTCTTGCTCTGGCTCTGGCCTGCCCTCGCCTTGGCTCCGGCCTGCTCTCGCCCTGGCTCCGGCCTGCCCTTGCTCTGGCTCCGGCCAGCCCTCGCCTTGGCTCCGGCCTGCTCTCGCCCTGGCTCCGGCCTGTTCTTGCTCTGGCTCTGGCCTGCCCTCGCTCTGGCTCCGGCCTGCTCTTGCTCTGGCCTGCTCTTGCTCTGGCCTGCCCTCGCTCTGGTGCGGGCCTGCCTTTGCCTTGGCTCCGGCCTCCTCTCGCTCTGGCTCAGGCCTGCCCTTGCCTTGGCTCCGGACTTCTCTAGCTCTGACACTGGCCTGCTCTCGTTCTGGCACTGGCCTGCTCTCGCTCTGGCACTGGCCTTCTCTCGCTCTGGCCTGCCCTCACCTTGGCTCTGGCCTTTTCTCACTCTGACTCTGGCCTGCCCTCGTCTTGACTCCGGCCTGTTCTCGCTCTGGTTCGGGCCTGCCTTTGCCTTGGCTCCGGCCTCCTCTCGCTCTGGCTCAGGCACTACTCGCTCTCTGGCTCTGGCCTGCCCTTGCCTTGGCTCCGGACTTCTCTAGCTCTGACACTGGCCTGCTCTCGTTCTGGCACTGGCCTGCTCTCGCTCTGGCACTGGCCTTCTCTCGCTCTGGCCTGCCCTCACCTTGGCTCTGGCCTGTTCTCACTCTGACTCTGGCCTGCCATCGCCTTGGCTCCGGCCTGCTCTCTCTCTTGCTCTGGCCTGCCCTGGCTCTGCCTATGGCCTGCCCTCGCCTTGGTTCCGACCTGCTCTCGCTCTGGGCTGCCTTCTCCTTGGCTCCGGCCTGCTCTTGCTCTGGCTCATGCCTACTCTCTATCTGGCTCTGGCCTGCCCTTGCCTTGGCTCCGGACTGCTCTCGCTCAGGCACTGGCCTGCTCTCACTCTGGCTCTGGCCTGCCCTCGCTCTGACTCTGGTCTGCCATCGCCCTGACTCCGGCCTGCTCTGGCTGTAGCTCTGGCGTGCTCTCGTGCTGGCTCAAGCCTGCTGTCGCCCTGGCTCCGACCTGCCCTCGTCCTGGCTCCGGCCTGCTCTCACTCTGGACTGACCTCGCCTTGGCTCTGACCTGCTCTCTCCCTGGCTCCGGCGTGCCCTCGCCCTGGCTCCAGCCAGCCCTCGCCCTGTCTCCGGCCTGCCCTCGCCCTGGCTCCGGCCTGCTCTTGCTTTGGCCTGCCCTCGCCTGCTCTCACTCTGGCTCTGGCCAGCCCTCTCCTTGGCTCCAGCCTGCTCTTGCTCTGTCCTGCCCTCGTCTTGACTCTGGTCTGCTCTCACTCTGGTTCTAGCCTGACTCCGGCCTGCTCTTGCTGTGGCTCAGGCCTACTCTCTCTCTGGCTCTGGCCTGCCCTTGCCTTGGCTCCGGACTGCTCTCGCTCTGGCACTGGCCGGCTCTCCTTCTGGCTCTGGCCTGCCCTCACCTTGGCTCCGGCCTGCTCTCGCTCTGGTCTGCCCTAGCTTTGGCTCCAGCCTGCTCTCGCTCTGGTACTGGCCTGCCCTGGCTCTGCCTCTGGCCTGCCCTCGCCTTGGCACCGGTCTGCCCTCGCCCTGGCTGCTGCCTCCTATTGCTCTGGCTCCGGCCTGCTCTCGCTCTGTCTCTGGCCTGCTCTCGCTCTGGATCTGGCCTGCCTTTGCCTCGGCACCGGCCTGCTCTCTCTCTGGCCTGCCCTCTCCTTGGCTCCGGCCTTCTCTCGCTCTGGCTCTCGCCTGCCCTAGCCTTGGCTCTGGCTTACTCTCGCTCTGGACTGGCCTGCCCTCGCCCTGCCTCCAGCCTGCTCTCGCCTTGGCTCCGGCCTCCTCTCGTTCTGATTCAGGTCTTCCCTCGCCCTGGCTCCGGCCTGCTCTGGCTCTGGCCTGGTCTCGCGCTGGCTCTGGCCCGCTCTCGCCCTGGCTCTGGCCCGCTCTCGCCCTGGCTCCGGCCCGCCCTCACCCTGGCTCCGGCCTGCCCTCGTCCTGGCTCCGGCCTGCTCTAGCTCTGGCCTGCCCTCACCTTGGCTCTTGCCTGCCCTCGCCTTGGCTCTTGCCTGCCCTCGCCTTGGCTCTTGCCTGCCCTCGCCTTGGCTCTGGCCTGCTCTCGCTCTGGCTCCGGTCTGCCCTCGCTCTGGCTTCGGCCTGCCCTCGCCCTGGCTTCGGCCAGCCATCGCCTTGGCTCCGGCCCGCTCCTGCAATGGTTCCGGCCTGCCCTCGCCTTCGCTCCGGCCTGCCCTCGCCCTAGATCCGGCCTGCCCTCTAACTGGCTCCGGCCTGCCCTTGCCTTGGCTCCAGCCTGCTCTTGCTCTGGCCTGCCCTCGTCTTGACTCCGGCCTGCTCTCGCTCTGGTTCGGGCCTGCCTTTGCCTTGGCTCCAACCTCCTCTCGCTCTGGCTCAGGCCTACTCGCTCTCTGGCTCTGGCCTGCCCTTGCCTTGGCTCCAGACTTCTCTAGCTCTGGCACTGGCCTGCTCTCGTTCTGACTCCGGCCTGCTCTCGCTCTGGCACTGGCCTGCTCTCGTTCTGGCTCTGGCCTGCCCTCACCTTGGCTCTGGCCTGTTCTCACTCTGGCTCTGGCCTGCCATCGCCTTGGCTCCGGCCTGCTCTCTCTCTTGCTCTGGCCTGCCCTGGCTCTGCCTATGGCCTGCCCTCGCCTTGGTTCCGACCTGCTCTTGCTCTGGCCTGCTCTGGATCTGGCACACTGTCCTCAGGGCCTTGGCTCCGGACTGCTCTCACTCTGGCCTGCCCTCTCCTTGGCTCCGGGAGCCTGCTCTCGCCTTGGCTCCGGCCTGCTCTCGCTCTGGCTGTGGCCAGCCCTCGCCTTGGCTCCGGCCTGCTCTCGCCTTGGCTCTAGCCTGCTCTCTCCCTGGCTCCGGCCTGCCCTTGCTCTGACTCTGGCCAGCTCTCGCTCTGGCCTGCCCTCACCTTGGCTCCGGCCTGCTCTTGCTCTGGATCTGGCACACTGTCCTCAGGGCCTTGGCTCCGGACTGCTCTCGCTCTGGCCTGCCCTCTCCTTGGCTCCGGGAGCCTGCTCTCGCTTTGGCTCCGGCCTGCTCTCGCTCTGGCCAGCCCTCGCCTTGGCTCCGGCCTGCTCTCGCCTTGGCTCTAGCCTGCTCTCTCACTGGCTCCGGCCTGCCCTTGCTCTGACTCCGGCCTGCTCTCGCCCTGGCTCCGGCCAGCTGTTGCTCTGGCCTGCCCTTGACTCCAGCCTGCTCTCGCTCTTCTTCTGGCCTGCCTTCGCCTTGGCTCCGGCCAGCTTTCGCTCTGGCTATGGCCTGCCCTCCTTGGCTCTGGCCTGCTCTCGCTCTGGCCTGCCCTCGCCCTGTCTCCGGCCTGCTCTCTCTCTGGCCTGCCCTCGCTCTGGCCTCACCCTGTCTCCGGCCTACCCTCGCTCGTTATGGCCAGCCTTCGCCTTGGCTCCGGCCTGCTCTCGCTATGGCTCTGACCTGTCCTCGCATAGGCTACAGCCCACTCTCGCCCTGGCTCCGGCCTGCACTCGTCCTGGCTCCGGCCTGCTCTCGTCCTGGCTCCGGCCTGCTCTCGCTCTGGCCTGCTCTCGCCCTGGCTCCGGCCTGCTCTCGCTCTAGCTCCGGACTGTCCTCTCCCTGGCTCCAGCCTGCCCTTGCTCTGGCTCCGGCCTGCCCTCGCCTTGGCTCCGGCCTGCTCTCGCCCTGGCTCCGACCTGTTCTCGCTCTGTTTCTGGCCTGCCCTTGCCCAGGCCCTCCTCTCTCTGGCCTGTTCTCGCCCTGGTTCCGGCCTGACCTTGCCTTGGCTCCGGCCTTCTCTCGCTCTGGCTCTGGTCTGCCCTCGCCGAGGCTCCGGCCTGCCCTCGTCCTGGCTCCGGCCTGTTTTCACTCTGGCTCTGGCCTACCCTCGCCTTGGCTCCGGCCTGTTCCCGTCTTAGCTCCAGCCGGCTCTCACTCTGGCATGCCCTCGCCCTGACTCTAGCCTGCCCTTGCTCTGGCTCTGGCCTGCTCTCGCCTTGGCTCCGACCTGCTGATGAGAAAAGCTCACAGTCTGCGGGAAGAGGTCATCCGGGTGCCTCATGTTCTGGTGAGAAAGCTCATTGGGAGAAATGGTCGAGCCATGCAGATGATGGTCAAGAAGTCTGGTGTGGTGAAAGTAAGCAGTCCACGTGATCATCAGGACTGGATACCAGACGAAGACGGCATGGTGCCATTCTCCGCGGTAGGAACAGAAGAAAGCCTGGAATATGTGCACATGTTGTTGGAGTACCGAGTGACCTACCTGCGAGAGGTGGAACAGTTAAATCTTGCTAGACTGCGAGTGGATAGACAGCATCATCTGAGTAGCAGAAGATGGCAGCCGTCTAGAAATTGTGAGGCTAGACAGAGAAAGGGCCCCCTAAATAACCGAACAGCTACAGCTGAAGTCAGGGACCTTTCAAGATGTCCTGAGAGTAGTGGGCGTGGGTTTAGAGGTAGTGAGACCTCCAGTAACTCAGGTTTGAGCAGCCCATACAAACGACTCAATAGAGGACGGGACAGTACAGAGTCAAACCGGACCTTAGATACCAGGGCATGTGAGTCGCACTGCTGTATTGACCGCTGGGAGTGGGGGAGACCTGACAGGGTTTCGACTGACCGTTGGGAGCGGGGGAGACCTGACAAGGTTACGACCCGGAAATGTGACTTGACAAAGTCAGTGACAGTGACAAATGGTAGGTCCCTAAGGAATGGGCTAATGTCATTGACTAATGTTCCGGGGGCTGAGTAGCACAATTGGAAAGTACATGGTCTCGGTGTACCTCTGGCCTTCTCTCGCCCTGGATCTGGCCTGCTCTCTCTTTGGCTCTGGCCTGCCCTTGCCTTAGCTCCGGCCTGCTCTCGCTCTGACTCTGGCCTGCCCTCGCGCTGGCTACTGCCTGCCCTCATCCTTGCTCCGGCCTGCTCTCACTCTGGCTCTGACCTGCCCTCGCCTTGGCTCCGGCCTGCTCTCGCCCTGGCTCCGGCCTGCTCTCGCTCTGGCCTGTCCTCGCCCTGGCTCCGGCCTGCCCTTGCTCTGGCTCCGGCCTGCCCTTGCTCTGGCTAGCCCTCGCCTTGGCTCCGGCCTGCTCTCGCCCTGGCTCTGGCCTGCTCCCTTCCTCGGTGTTCCCTCCCCCCACTCCAGCCAGGGACAGGGACTGTCGTGCCCATCTCAGGGGCATATTGGTCGCCCTGCCCCAAGGCAATGTGGTGTAATGCATGCAGGTGTCGGGGTCCTGATCCACACTCCATCCTTACCTGAGAGTGAGATATCACACCTCTGGGTGAGGTGCAATACCTCTGTAGCAACGGAGCCCTCGGGGTGCTACAGTTCCATTTATCTTCAGCCTAGGTGACGTATTGCGTAAGCAGGGTATACATTATTCTTTATGCCCTCAGGAGCAGCCTGTATTGTATATTAGATTGTAAGCTCGTAGGCAGGGCCGTGATGGTCCCCTGTCTACCCCAAGCTTTTTAAGTGAATAATATGGCCTGCTCTTGCTCTGGCCTGCCCTCGTCTTGACTCCGGCCTGCTCTCGCTCGTTATGGCCAGCCTTCGCCTTGGCTCCGGCATGCTCTCGCTCTGGCGTAGGCCTGCTGTCGCTCTGGCTCTGTCTGGCCTGCCCTTGCCTTGGCTCCGGACTGCTCTTGGTCTGGCTCTGGCCTGCCCTCGCCCTGGCTCCGGCCTGCTTTTGCTCTGGCTCTGGCCTGCCCTTGCCTTGGCTCTGGCCTTCTATCGCTCTGGCTCTGGCCTGCCCTTGCCTTGGCTCTGGCCTACTCTCGCCTTGGCTCCAGCCTGCTCTCGCCCTGGCTCCGGCCTGCCCTTGCTCTAGCTCCGCCCTGCCCTCGCATTGGCTCCGGTCTACTCTCGCTCTGGCTCTGGCCTGCTCTTGCTCTGGCCTGACCTTGGCTCCGGCCTGCTCTCGCTCTCAATTTGGTCTGCCCTCGCCCTGGCTCCGCCTGCACTCGTCCTGGCTCCGGCCTGCTCTCGCTCTGGCCAGCCCGCGTCTTGGCTCCGGCCAACACGTCCTCTTGCCCCGGCCTGCCTTCGCCTTGGCTCCTGCCTGCTCTCGCTCTGGCTCTGGCCTGCTCTGGCTCTGGCCTGCCTTCGCCTTGGCTCCGGACTGCTCTCGCTCTGGCCTGCTCTCGCTCTGGCTTGGGCCTGTCCTTGCCTTGGCTCCGGCCTGCTCTCGCTCTGGCATACCCTGGCTCTGCCTCTGGCCTGCCCTTGCCTTAGCTCCGGCCTGCTCTCGCTCTAGCTCCGCACTGCCCTCACCCTGGCTCCGCTATGCCATAGCTCGGGCTCTGGCCTGCCCTCGCCTTGGCTCCGTCCCGCTCTCGCCATGGCTCTGACCTACTCTCTCTCTGGCTCTGGCCTACCGTCGCCCTGGCTCCGGCCTACTCTCGCTCTGGCCTGCTCTTGCTCTGGCCTCGCCTTGGCTCCGGCCTGCTCTCGCTCTCACTCTGGTCTGCCCTCACCCTGGCCGCCCGCTCTGGCTCTTGCTCTGGCCTGCTCTCGCGCTGGCTCTGGCCTGCTCTCGTCCTGGCTCCGGACTGCTCTCGCTCTGGCCTGCCCTCGCTTTGGCTCCGTCCGGCCTGCTCTCGCCCTGGCTCCAGCCTGCTCTCGCTCTGGCTTAGGCCTTCCCTCGCCCTAGCTCCGGCCTGCCCTTGCTCTGGCTCCGGCCAGCCCTCGCCTTGGATACGGCCAGCACCTGCTCTGGCTCTGGCCTGCCTTCTTCGCCTTGGCTTCGGACTGCTCACGCTCAGGCCTGCTCTCGCTCTGGCCTGTCCATGCCTTGGCTCCGGCCTGCTCTTGCTCTGGACTACCCTGGCTCTGCCTCTGGCCAGCCCTCGCCCTGGCTCCGGCCTGCTCTCGCTCTGGCTCCGGCCTGCCCTTGCCCTGGCTCCGGCCTGCCCTCGCTCTGGCTCCGGCCTGCCCTCGCCCTGGCTCCGGCATTCTCTCGCTCTGGTTTCGGCCTGCTTTCGCCTTCGATCCGTCCGGCCTGCCTTTGCCATGGCTACGGCCTGCTATCGCTCTGGCTCCGGCCTGCCTTTGCCTTGGCTCCGGCCTGCTCTCGCTCAGGCTCCGGCCTGCTCTAGCTCAGGCTCTGGCCTGCTCTCGCTGTGGCTCTGGCCTGCCTTCGCAGGGCGAGGGCAGGCCAGAGCCAGAGTCAGATCAGGCCGGAGACAAGGCGAGGGCAGGCCAGAGCCAGAGCGAGAGCAGGCCGGACGGAGCCAAGCAAGGGCAGGCCAGAGCCAAAGCGAGAGCAGTCCGGAGCCAAATCGAGGGCAGGCCAGAGCCAGAGCGGGAGCATGCCGGAGGGAGCAAAGTCAGGGGCAGGCCAGAGACAGAGCGAGAGCAGGCCAGAGGCAGAGTGAGAACAGGCCGTACGTAGCCAGGGCAAGGGCAGGCCGGAGCCAGAGCGAGAGTTGGCCAGAGCCAAGGCAAGGGCAGGCCAGAGCAAGAGAAGGCTAGAGCCAAGGCAAGGGCACGCCGGAACCAGGGCAAGAGCAGGCCAGAGCCAGGGCAAGAGCAGGCCAGAGCGAGAGCACGCCAGAGCCAGGGCTGGCCCGAGCCAGAGTCAGAGCAGGCCGGAGTCAAGGCGAGGGCAGGCAAGAGCCAAGGCGAGAACAAGCCAGAGCCAGAGAGAGCTCAGGCAGAGTGATAGCAGGCCGGAGCCAAGGCGAGAACATTCCGGAGCCAGGGCAGGCCAGAGCCAGAGCGAGAGCAGGCCGGAGCCAAAGCGAGGGCACGCCAGAGTGAGAGCAGGCCAGAGCGAGAGCAGGCCGGAGTCAAGGCGAGGGCAGGCAAGAGCCAAGGCGAGAACAAGCCAGAGCCAGAGAGAGCTCAGGCAGAGTGATAGCAGGCCGGAGCCAAGGCGAGAACATTCCGGAGCCAGAGCAGGCCAGAGCCAGGGCGAGAGCAGGCCGGAGCCAAGGCGAGAGCAGGGCGAGGGCAGGCCAGAGCCAGAGTCAGATCAGGCCGGAGACAAGGCGAGGGCAGGCCAGAGCCAGAGCGAGAGCAGGCCGGACGGAGCCAAGCAAGGGCAGGCCAGAGCCAGAGAGAGAGTAGGCCAGAGCCAAGGCAAGGGCAGGCGAGAGCCAGAGCGAGAGAAGGCCAGAGCCAAGGCAAGGGCAGGCCGGAACCAGGGCGAGAGGAGGCCGGAGACAGGGCGAGGCCAGAGCGAGAGCAGGCCAGAGCCAGAGCGAGAGTAGGCCGGAGCCAGGGCAAGGGCAGGCCAGAACGAGACCAGCCCAGAGCCAGTGCGAGGGTAGGCCAGAGCCAGAGCGAGAGCATGCCAGAGCCAGGGCAAGAGCAGGCCGGAGCCAAGGCGAGGGCAGGACAGAGCCAGAGCGAAAGCAGGCCAGAGCCAAGGCAAGGGCAGGCCGGAGCCAAGGCGAGGGCAGGACAGAGCCAGAGCGAAAGCAGGCCAGAGCCAGAGAGAGAGCAGGTCGGAGCCAGGGCGAGAGCAGGCAAGAGCCAATGCGAGGGCTGGCCGGAGCCAGAGCAAGGGAAGGCCGGAGTCAGGGCGAGGGCAGGCAGGAGCCAGAGCGAGGGCAGGCAGGAGCCAGAGTGAGAGCAGGCTGAAGCCAAGGCGAGAGCAGGCCGGAGCCAGAGAGAGAGCAGGCCGGAGCCAGGGCGAGGGCAGGCCAGAGCCAGAGCAGGTCGGAGGCAGGGCGAGAGCAGGCCGGAGCCAATGCGAGAGCTGGCCGGAGCCAGAGCCCTTAAGGGCAGGCCGGAGTCAGGGCGAGGGCAGGCCGTAGCCAGAGCGAGTGCAGGCCGGAGCCAAGGCGAGACAAGGCCGGAGTCAAGGCGAGGGAAGGCCACAGCCAAGGCAAGGGGGCAGGCAGGAGCGAGAGTAGGCCAGAGCCAGAGCGAGGGCAGGCCGGAGCCAAGGAGAGGACAGGCCAGAGCCAGAGCGAGAGCAGGCCAGAGCCAGAGCGAGAGTAGGCCGGAGATAAGGCAAGGGCAGGCCAGAGCCAGTGCGATGGCAGGCCAGAGCCAGAGCATGCCGGAGCCAGGGCAAGAGCAGGCCGGAGCCAAGGCGAGAGCAGGACAGAGGCAGAGCGAGAGCAGGCCAGAGCCAAGGCAAGGGCAGGCCAGAGCCAGAGAGAGAGCAGGCCGGAGCCAGGGCGAGGGCAGGCCAGAGCCAGAGCAGGTCGGAGGCAGGGCGAGAGCAGGCCGGAGCCAATGCGAGAGCTGGCCGGAGCCAGAGCCCTTAAGGGCAGGCCGGAGTCAGGGCGAGGGCAGGCCGTAGCCAGAGCGAGTGCAGGCCGGAGCCAAGGCGAGACAAGGCCGGAGTCAAGGCGAGGGTAGGCCACAGCCAAGGCAAGGGGGCAGGCAGGAGCGAGAGTAGGCCAGAGCCAGAGCGAGGGCAGGCCGGAGCCAAGGAGAGGACAGGCCAGAGCCAGAGCGAGAGCAGGCGCAGAGCCAGAGCGAGAGTAGGCGGGAGCCAAGGCAAGGGCAGGCCAGAGCCAGTGCGATGGCAGGCCAGAGCCAGTGCGATGGCAGGCCAGAGCGAGAGCATGCCGGAGCCAGGGCAAGAGCAGGCCGGAGCCAAGGCGAGGGCAGGACAGAGCCAGAGCGAGAGCAGGCCAGAGCCAAGGCAAGGGCAGGCCAGAGCCAGAGAGAGAGCAGGTCGGAGCCAGGGCGAGAGCAGGTCGGAGCCAGGGCGAGAGCAGGCAAGAGCCAATGAGAGGGCAGGCCGGAGCCAGAGCAAGGGCAGGCCGGAGTTAGGGCGAGGGCAGGCAGGAGCCAGAGCGAGGGCAGGCAGGAGCCAGAGCGAGGGCAGGCAGGAGCCAGAGCGAGGGCAGGCTGGAGCCAAGGCAAGAGCAGGCCGGAGCCAAGGTGAGGGTAGGCTAGAGCCAGGGCGAGGGCAGGTCAGAGTCAGAGCGAGAGCAGGCCGAAGCTAAGTCAAGGGCAGGCCAGAGCCAGAGAGAGAGCAGGCCGGAGCCAAGGCATGGGCAGGACAGAGCCAGAGAGAGAGCAGGCCGGAGCCAGGGCGAGGGCAGGCCAGAGCCAGAGAAGGTCGGAGGCAGGGCGAGAGCAGGCCGGAACCAATGCGAGAGCTGGCCGGAGCCAGAGCAAGGGCAGGCCAGAGTCAGGGCGAGGGCAGGCCGTAGCCAGAGCGAGAGCAGGCCGGAGCCAAGGCGAGAGCAGGCCAGAGCCAAGGCGAGAGCAGGCCGGAGCCAAGGCGAGAGCAGGCCGGAGTCAAGGCGAGGGTAGGCCACAGCCAATCAAGGGGGCAGGACAGAGCGAGAGCAGGCCAGAGCCAAGTTGAGGTCAGACCAGATATAGAGCAGGCATGAGCCACAGCAAGGGCTGGCCGGAACCAGAAAGAGAGCAGGCCGGAGCCAAGGCGAATGCAGGCCGGAACCAGGGCAAGAACAGGTAGGAGCCAAGGTGAGGGCAGGCCGGAGCCAGAGAGATAGCAGGCCGGAGCCAAGGCGAGAGCAGGCCGGACGGAGCCAAGGCGAGAGTAGGCCGGACCCAGGGCAAGAGCAGGACAGAGCGAGAGCAGGCCGGAGCCAGGACGAGGGCAGGCCGGAGCCAGTGCGAGAGCAGGCCGGAGCCAAGGAGAGGACAGGCCAGAGCCAGAGCGAGAGCAAGCAAGAGACAGGGCGAGAGCAGGCCGGAGCCAAGGCAAGGGCAGGCCAGAGCGAGAGCAGGCTGGAGACAGGGCGAGAGGAGGCCGGAGCCATGGCGAGGGCAGGCCAGAGGCAGAGCGACGGCAGGCCGGAGCCAGGGCGAGGGCAGGCCGGAGCCAGGGCGAGGGCAGGCCAGAGCCAGAGCAGGCCGGAGCCAGGGCGAGGGCAGGCAGGGGCCAGAGCGATAGCACACTGGAGCCAAGGCCCTCGGGCAGGCCAGAGCCAGAGCGAGGGCAGGTCAGAGCCAGAGCAAGAGCAGGCCGGAGTCAAGTTGAGAAGGCCGGAGCCAATGCAAGGGCAGGACAGAACAAGGGCTAGATCAGGCCCGAGACAGGGCGAGGCCAGAGCGAGAGCAGGCCACAGCCAGAGTGAGAGTATGCCGGAGCCAGGGTGAGGGCAGGCCAGAGAGAGAGAGGGCCGGAGCGAGGGCGAGGGCGGGCAAGAGCCAAAGCGAGAACCGGCCGGAGCCAGGGTAAGAGCAGGCCGGAGCTAAGGCGAGCGCAGGCCGGAGCCAGAGCGATGGCAGGCCGGAGCCAGGGCAAGGGCTGTCCGGAACTAGAGCGAGAGCAGGCCGGAGCCAAGGTGAGAGCTGGCCGGAGCCAAGGCGAGGGCAGGCCAGAGGCAGAGCCAGGGCAGGCCAGAGCCAGAGCAAGAGCAGGCCGGAGCCAAGGCGAGGGCAGGCCAGAACCAGAGCAAGAGCAGGTCGTAGCCAAGGCGAGGGCAGGCCGCATGAGCCAAGGTAAGGGCAGACTGGAACCAGAGCAAGAGCAGGCCGGTGCCAAGGCTCTAGGTCGTATTCAGGTCGAGAACAGGCAGCAGCCAAGGCGAGGGCAGGCAGGAGCCAGAGAGATAGCATGCCAGAGCGAGAGCAGGCCGTAGCCAGGACGAGGGCAGGCCGGAGCCAGGATGAGGGCAGGCCAGAGCTAGAGCAAGAGCAGGCGGAGCCAGGGCGAAAGCAGGCCAGAGCCAAGGTGAGGGCTGGCTGGAGCCAGAGCAAGGGCAGGCCGGAGCCAGGGCGAGGGCAGGCCGGAGCCAAGGCGAGAGCAGGCCGGAGCCAAGGAGAGAGCAGGCCGGAGCCAAGGCGAGGGCAGGTCAGAGCCAGAGCAGGTCAGAGCCAGAGTGAGAGCAGGCTGGAGCCAGAGCGAGAGCAGGCCGGAGCCAAGGCGAGGGCAGGCCAGAGCCAGATCCAAAGCAGGCCGGAGCCAGGGCGAGGGCAGGCCAGAGTCAGAGCGAGAGCAGGCCAGAGCCAGAACGAGAGCAGACCGGAGCCAGGTCGAGGGCAGGCCAGAGCGAGAGTGGGCCAGAGCCAAGGCAAGGGCAGGCCAGAGCCAGAGCGAGAGAAAGCCGGCCGTCGGAGTCAAGGCAAGAGCAGGCGGGAACCAGGGCGAGGCCAGAGCCAGAGCAGGCCAGAGCGAGAGTAGGCCAGAGCCAGGGAGAGGGCAGGCCGGAGCCAGGGCGAGGGCAGGCCGGAGCCAGGGCGAGGGCAGGCCGGAGCCAGGGCGAGGGCAGGCCAGAGCGAGAGCAGGCCGGAGCCAGGGCAAGAGCAGGCCGGAGCCAGGGCAAGGGAAGGCCAGAGCGAGAGCAGGCCAGAGACAGAGTGAGAGCAGTCCGGAGCCAAGGCAAGGAAGGGCAGGCCAGAGCGAGAGAGAGCAGGCATGAGCCAGAGCTAGAGAAGGCTGGAGCCAGGGCGAGGGCAGACCAGAGTCAGAGTGAAAGGAGGCCGGAGCCAAGGCGAGGGTAGATCAGGCCAGAGCCAGGGTGAGGGCATGCCGGAGCCAGGGCGAGGGCAGGCCGGAGCCAGGGCGAGGGCAGGCCGGAGCCAGGGCGAGGGCAGGACGGAGCCAAGGCGAGGGCATGCCGGAGCCAGAGCAGGAGCTGGCCGGAGCCAAGGCGAGGGCTGCCCAGAGCCAGAGCAAGGGCAGGCCGGAGCCAGGGCGAGGGCAAGCCGAAGCCAGAGCGAGAGCAGGCCGGAGCCAAGGCGAGAGCAGGCCGGAGCCAAGGCGAGGGCAGACCAGAGTCAGAGCGAGAGCAGGCCGAAGCCAAGGAGAGGGCAGACCGGAGCCAAGGAGAGGGCAGGCCAGAGGCAGAGCCAGGGCAGGCCAGAGGCAGAGCCAGGGCAGGCCAGAGCAGGCCGGAGACAAGGCGAGGGCAGGCCGAAGCCAGAGCGAGAGCAGGCCGGAGCCAGGGCGAGAGCAGGCCGGAACCAGAGCGATGGCAGGCCGGAGCCAGGGCGAGAGCAGGCCGGAACCAGAGCGATGGCAGGCCGGAGCCAGGGCGAGGGCAGTCCGGAGCTAGAGCGAGAACAGGCCGGAGCCAAGGCGAGAGCAGGGCCGGAGCCAAGGCGAAAGCAGGGCCGGAGCCAAGGCGAGGGTAGGCCAGAGGCAGACCAGGGCAGGCCAGCGCCAAAGCGAGAGCAGGCCGGAGCCAAGGCGAGGGCAGGCCAGAGCGAGAGCATGTCGGAGCCAAGGCGAGGGCAGGCCAGAGCCAGAGCGAGAGCAGGCCGGAGCCAAGTCGAGGGCAGGACAGAGCCAGAGCGAAAGCAGGCCAGAGCCAAAGCGAGAGCAGTCGGGAGCCAAGGAAAGGGCAGGCTTGAGCCAGAGGTAGAGCAGGCTTGAGCCAGAGCGAGGGCACGCCGGAGCCAAGGCGAAGGCAGGCCAGAACCAGAGCGAGAGCAGCCCGGAGTCAAGAAGAGGGCAGGCCAGAGCAAGAGCAGTCAGGAGCCAGGGCGAGGGCAGGCCAGAGCCAGAGCAAGAGCAGGCCGGAGCCAAGGCGAGGGCTGGCCGGAGCCAGAGTAAGGGCAGGCTGGAGCTAGGGCGAGGGCAGGCCGGAGCCAGAGCAAGAGCAGGCCGGAGCCAAGGCGAGGGCTGGCCGGAGCCAGAGTAAGGGCAGGCTGGAGCTAGGGCGAGGGCAGGCCGGAGCCAGAGCAAGAGCAGGCCAGAGCCAAGGCGAGAGCAGGCTGGAGCCAGGGCGAGGGAAGGCCGAAGCCAGAGCGAGAGCAGGCTAGAGCCAGTGCGAGAGCAGGCCGGAGCCAAGACGAGGGCAGGCCAGTACGAGAGCAGGCCGGAGCCAGGAGGAGGGCAGGCCAGAGCCAGAGCGAGAGCAGGTCGGAGCCAAGGTGAGGGCAGGCCAGAGCGAGAGCAGGCCGGAGCCAAGTCGAGGGCAGGACAGAGCCAGAGCGAAAGCAGGCCAGAGCCAGAGCGAGAGCAGTCGGGAGCCAAGGAAAGGGCAGGCCACAGCCAGAGGTAGAGCAGGCTTGAGCCAGAGCGAGGGCAGGCCGGAGCCAAGGAGAGGGCAGGCCGGAGCCAAGGCGAGGGCAGACCCGAGCCAAGGAGAGGGCAGGCCAGAGGCAGAGCCAGGGCAGGCCAGAGCCAGAGCGAGAGCAGGCCGGAGACAAGGCGAGGGCAGGCCGAAGCCAGAGCGAGAGCAGGCCGGAGCCAGAGCGAGAGCAGGCCGGAGCCAGGGCAAAGGCAGGCCAGAGCCAGAGCGAGAGCAGGCCGGAGCCAGGATATTTCCTTTATGCCCATATTAGAGGTCTGATAATTCCTAGGGGGTGAGAGGTTCCCTTTAAAGCTTGTGTCGTGGTTGGCCTCTAGCCCGGTGTCTCATGTGTTGAGTTTGCACACTCCGGGTCCTCCTGAAGGAGGAAGTAGGATTTCTCTTTTTATTTTGTACTTTTGGCTTCTTGTCCAGTGATAGGGGCGGATCTCATCCTCTCAGGCCTACCCCAACCCTAACCCTACCACAACCCTAACCCTAGAGTTTATATTTTACGCCGTTTAGACAACTTTATTCTTCAAGTCAGTGCGATTACAGCGATACCAGAATCATATCGGGTTTTTATGATTGACAGCTGTCACACACTAAAAGACGCATTTTTTCGTAAAATCTAGTTTTGCATCGCCATATTTTGAGAGCTATGATTTTTCCATATTTTGGTCGACAGAGTCATGTGACATCTTATTTTTTGCGGGATGAGTTGACGTTTTTATTGGTGCCATTTTCAGGCACGTGACATATTTTGATCACTCTCTATTCCGATTTTTGGGAGGCGAATAAACAAAAACCAACAATTCAGGATTTTTTTTTTTTTTTTTATGCTGTTCTGCGTGTGGTAAAATTGATAAGGTAGCTTTATTCTTTGGGTCAGTACCTTTACAGTGGTACCACATTTATATCGATTTTCTATGTTTTGGCGCTTTTACACAATAAAAGCTATTTTATAGAAAAAATAATTTTTTTGCATCGCTTTATTCTGAGAGCTATAACTTTTTTAATTTTAGGCTGATGGAGCTATATGGCGGCTTGTTTTTTGCGGGACAAGATGACGTTTTCAGTGGTATCATTATTATTTATATTCGTCTTTTTGATCGCGTGTTATTCCATTTTTTGTTTGGCGGTATGATGATAAAGCATTGTTTTTTGCTTCATTTTTTTTTTTTTACCATGTTCACTGAAGGGGCTAACTAGTGGGACAGTTTTATAGGTCAGGTCATTCCGGACGCGGCGATACCAAATATGTGTACTTTTATTGTTTTTTTTTTCATAATAATATTTATTGATGGGTACATTATATTTTTATTTTTGGTGGATTTTTTTTTTTTTTTTCTTCACTTTCTGACACTTTTTTTACTTTTATTCTTTGTCCCACTATGGGACTTTCACTTTTTTTATTCTGATCGCCTGTATAGCATAGGGATGGAGCACCAGCCCTGTGCTATACAGGCTGTCAGCGCTGCAAATGCAGAAGATACTTTGGTCATGCACTGCGCATGCCAAAATATCTTCCTGCTGTCTGGTGACCCAGATGTTGTCATGACGACATCAGGTCGTCATGGCAACATCCAGGAAGCTGCGGCAGACATCGCTGGACGCCGGCAGGAGAGGTGAGTATCCCGATCACCTCCCCTTGCCCCCGCAATGCTGCGATCGACTCAGCTGCGACAATCGGCTGAAACCCGGCGGCGATCGCGCCCGCACAACCTGTGTGCGGGCGCGATCGCAAAGACGTACTAATACGTATCAGGCTCTTAAGTCCCATGGCGCAGATACGTATTAGTACGTCTTGAGCTTTAAAGGGGTTAAACTACAACTCCAATGTCAGCCCCTAATTCAATAGGAACCAAAGATCTGAGAACAGAGAATGATAATAAAATAATTTGTCCACATAAATGGCAAAACTACCCAAAAATGGAGCCCCATAAAGATGTCCCAACTTGACCTCCACCACCCACCTATCGTCAGCAATTTCTCATTTAGACAAGGGGTTGTCCTGAAAATGTCTTATTACAGAGTGTTCTCGGCAATCCATGATAAATCCGGTGGATACATTATAAGTATACCAAAGCTTAAAAGTAAAGAGCTACTTACCTGGACTCGTTCTCTCTCAGCTGTCAGGTTATAGTGACACAAGATGGCAGCAGTGTAGAAATTTATACATTCTATTCCAATTGTGATGTCTATGATGTCATGTGCCTTGTGATGTCATAATAGCTATCACTGTCATTTCAAATTTACAACCGCAAGAAAAAGTTGATTTCATGGTTTAAGAAAAAATATGGTGGGTAATTGCAGCCTGTGATTATTTTACATATTGTTATTAATATTTGTCACGTCCTTCACTGCTGCCTCCTGCACTGCTTTTTATATACTGTTTATTTTAATATTGGACAATTCACAAGCCCTGCATGTAGAATATATAGTTAATGGCCTCTGTTGAATGACTAGATGCCTATTAGAGCAATAAGATATACTCTATGTCTACAATCTTTTGGCTGAGTCTAAGGGCTCATACTCATCTGCGTTTAAATCACACGAGTGCAATCTGATAAAAAAAAATTGGATTGCACTCTGACTCTTGTTATTGAATGATTATGTGTTCATCTGTGATTTTTTTTTTCCAGCTCAGATCGAACTGAGAAAAAAAAATCACAGCATGCTGCAAGTGGCTGCATATATCAGACGAGACTCGCCAATGCAAGTCAATGTGTGCGAGAAAAAAAAAGCACAGCAAACGGACCATGCTTATGCCATCCATATAGCGTCCATATAATACGCATCTATGTAACACCTTTCAGTGACTGTGACGGCATCTCAGCACACAAATCCTGTATCTCAGATCTTTGTCTGGCCTTGTCTTCTGTGTTTTGGCCATCATGCCAACAAGACAAGGGTGATTGGGGCAAGAGACATGCTGGTGAGGGGGTTGTTGGCTGCCGTGATGCTGGTAATGGAGGTGGCTGCCAAGATGCTGGCACTGAAGGTGGCTGCCGTGATGGTGCCACTGTAGTTGGTGGTGGTTGCTGTGATGCTGTGACTGGAGGTGGTGGTGATGGCTGCTGTGATGCTGGTACTGGAGGTGGTGGTGATTGCCGTGATGCTGGCACTGGAGGTGGTGGCTGCCGTGATGGTGGGTCTGCTGAGTGCCCTTCTTGGGGGGTCTAATGACCGGGTTTGGTTGTCCTCAGAAAGTTGCCACCTTTCAAAAAATTAAAAGATGGCCATCAGTGAATTTGGTGGCGCAGCGGCAGACAAAACAATTTGGAGGGCAGCCCTGGTCTGCAGCCTCAATAAAAAGGGAACGTGCCTGAAATAACGGGCCAGGCTTAGACAAAAACTCTCATCATCATCACTCACAGGTATTCCCATGTCACGTACGCCAGTGATGGTGGGGCGGTAGCGATGCTGGCTTATTGGTGCATGAGGGGAGGTGTCGAGGGGCTGTGGTGTACTGGTGCTCTCCGCAGGCTCTTCTTCTTTCTGGCCCCCAGCTCCGGCCTCCATTTCAGATTCCTCTCTGGCTTCCAGCACCTCCGGGCTACAGGTATTTCCCTTTTTGGTCCAGTCAGATCTGTAAGGTCAGGGATGACAGAGAAAAAAGCATTTTTAATATGCAAAATAATAATCAAACCATTACAACAAATAAAACTGAAAAAGATAGCCACTTACGGGTGAAAATCTAGGACTAGGGTCAAAAACTGGAGCCGGTCATAATATAGGTATGGCCTTTCTTTTTAAGAGCCACATCACCACTCTTCCTACCCTGTTGTCGCTCGCGGCGGCACTGGTCCCGGCAACTGCTCCATAATCTTGTCACTACACCCACTGGAAAGAAAAGTGGAAGAGATTATATACAATTTTTATAGGTAAAGGATGCTGTATGTAATAACATGTATAGTGTGTATTCTAATATCACTGCTAGCAGGGGCGGGCTGGCAAATTTTAGCCTGGGGGCAAGCACACAGCAGTGGTCCATGAGTAGCGGCCCATCCTTAAAGGTCGTTTTCCCACAAACAATAGTATATTTTAATCAATAGATCTTGGAGTAATAATAATTTCCACAATTGGATGTGATATAATAATGTCCCTGTGCTGAGATAATCTTATAAATGTGCCCCTGCTGTGTACTGTGTAATGGCTGTGTCTGACCGTGCAGGAACATGGTCTGATCATACCACATCTCCTGGGCAGGGGGGGAGAAAAAGAGGATACAGGCAGGATAGCAGGGGATCACAGAGGATTCTTTTTGTGAGTAAAACATTTCATTGCCTGTTTTTAAACAATATTTTAGCTCAAAGAAAGACTCAGCTGTGATCCCCTGCTGTAATGTATATATACTCTCTTTATATATAGATGATTAGCGTGCACACAGTCTGTAGGTCAAGGTGCAGGTACACGGGATGTGGAATCCCCAGAATCGGCGTAGATTAAATCACCGCACATTCTAGTTTCATGACGCAAACTAAAGTCTATTTGAAGACATGCAATAAGACACATTTAAGGTGCAGGGAATAATGCAACAGTAAATGAACGTTTTGACCCATCGTTTGCATCTTGAAACTAGAGTGTGCAGTGATTTAATCGATGCTATATCCTCTTTTGCTTCCTCCCCTGCCCAGTAGCTGTGGTATGATCAAACCATGTTCCTGCACAGTCAGACACAGCCATTACACAGTACACAGCAGGGGCACATTAAGGCTGTGTGCCCACGTAGCATTTTTCAAGCGTATATGCTGCGGAATTTCCGCAGCGTAAACGCTTGAAAAACGCATGTATATCCGCACCCCATGGTCCCCAATGGGATTCCGCAAGTTCTATGCACATGCTGCGGATTTTTCCGCAGCGTTTATGCCGCGTTCAAAAATCCGCAGCATGTCATTTAATTTTGCGTTTCCGCAAGCGGAATTGCCTTAGTCCAATGCATAAAAAACGCAAGGCAATTCCGCATGTGGAAAACGCGTGATAAACGCGCGAAAAATGCGCGATAAACGCGTGCGGAATTCCGCATGCGTTTTTCGGGAGAGGACTTGCATTTATGCAGCAGAAATTTTCTGCTTCATAAATGCAACGTGGGCACATAGCCTAAATGAACGTTTTGACCCATCGTTTGCATCTTGAAACTAGAGTGTGCAGTGATTTAATCGATGCTATATACTCTTTTGCTTCCTCCCTGCCCAGTAGCTGTGGTATGATCAGACCATGTTCCTGCACAGTCAGACACAGCCATTACACAGTACACAGCAGGGGCACATTTATAACATTATCTCAGCACAGGGACATTATTATATCACATCCAATTGTGGAAGTTATTATTATTCCAAGATCTATTGATTAAAATATACTTTTGTTCGCAGAAAACCCCTTCAACATGTTTATTACCAGCTGCTTCATAGGCTATATTCACACAAACGTATTGTCTAAGTGCTGCCCGTGGAGAAAAATGACAGCACTTGGTCCAGTTCAGGTGAGCATTTAAAACTGGTAATACATAAGCATAATATGTACAATGTCTGACCACTACAACACGGATTTAGGTTGTTAGAGGTGTAATGCAAGTAATCCAAGGTACGCTGCGCTTTTCTACACTCCTAAACAGAGTAAGGCTAAGTGCCCACAATGCAGAAATGCTGAGAATTTTTCCAGAGCGTTTCTGCATCTCCCTGGCGGAAAAAACGCATGCGGATTCTATGAGTTTTCCTGCCAGGGACAAGCAGAAGTGAAGCGCTCTTCACATGCATTTCCGCATGCGGGTTGTCAAGCGCTTTGCAAGAGATTTTAGCATCACTTGGAAAGTGCTGGAGAACTTGGTCACACTATATAAATCCATGCAACCGGTATGGATTTATATAGTGTGACCGTAAAAGAATGGTAAAAAATAAATATTATACTTACCTTCTGACGGCCCCTGGTCTCCTTATCCGATGCGTCCGGTCTTCCCGATGTCTCGCGGTTGTGTAAAAGGACCTGCCGTGACGTCATTTAGTCATGTGACGGGTCAAGCGACCGCCGACGTCCTTTTAGACCATCATGAGCTGCCAGGAAGCCAGGACGCATCGCTATGGAGACCGGGGGCCATCAGAAGGTAAGTATAATGTATATTTTTTATTTTAATTATTTTTTTTTACAGGTACTATGGTACCCGGGTCTGGAAGAGAGTCTCTTCTCCAAATCCGGGTACCATCCGCACATTGAATCGCTAAATATCCGCATGTGCACATGTAGTCATGCGGATATTATGCAATTCAATGCAAGTCAATGGCGGTGAAAACGCTGCGATTACACAAAATAATTGGTAGTGCGGCGGATTTTTCCGCATTGATAATCCGCAGCGGAAATTTCCGCAGCATATGCACAGCAGATGCGGATTATCATTGGGGAACATAGCAGACCTTCTACCAAGCGTTTTTTAAGCGTTTCTGAAGCGGAATTGCCGTTGCGGAAACGCTTAAAAAACGCATAGTGGGCACACAGCCTAAAGGTGGCCACACATAAGCACAGGTCTGCCAGATAGATACCTATGAATTATTATTTTGTGTATTATTTCCTACATACTTGATCGAGCAAGTCATTAATGTAAAAGTCAACTCCACATTATAGTATATGATGTACGAGTCACTAATTATCATGTGTGTCCCATCTGATGTCTGTGCACACAGTGAACATATTATACCACATACAATACAATATACATAGGAGAATATATGACTGATATATAGAGATGAGCAACTTCATTTGCAGGACCCTGATCCAATGGTCAGATGAATATTCAGTGGCTGCTGGATAGGAGCCCTGACAGCCTCCTACCTGACACCATTCTCTTTCTCTGCCTTTGATTTGTAGCCAGGCACAATGTCATGTATGTGTCACGCCAAAAAGATGACATCATGCAAAGACTATAATCAAAAGAGGAGTCAGAGATGCCGGCAGGCAGGAGGAGGCTCGCGGGGCTCTGGTCTGGTGGCCACAGACTACTGACGGGACTGTTTGACCAGTGTCCTGCGAATCAATTCGCTCATCTGTACTGGAATAAGATATATTATGACTACATACATCAGATATTACATACAGAATAGCATGTGACAGTTATATACCACACTATGAGCACAGACATCAGATATTACACCAGTGACATATTATCCTCTGTATAACATTGGATGCCTGTATCAAAGTCCATCACATCCAGTATACAGCATAATATGTGATGGTAAGCGATATACTGGGATACAGACATCACATATTCATACCTCTCAACTTTTGAAGAACAGAAAGGGGGACAGAAAGAGGCTATGCGCGGCAAATTTTGGCCTCGCCCCTGGTCACACCCCAATCCACGCCCATTTACCATTATCTTTCTCGCCCGGCAGGAGGAGTTGTCAGAGGGGCGCTGGTAGTGAGGGAAATTCAGCAGACGGCCAAGACTGCAAGGCCCAGACCCAAATCCAGGACTGTCCACTGTATCCAGGGCAGCTGGGACTAGAGATGAGCAGATGGATTCCGGGGCCTCCAGTCGGGGGTCCGGGTCAGTGCTACCTGGCGGCTGGACTGGAGGCCATGAGTCTCTTATCTTCCGGGGCAGTGCGGCCTCATCTGTGAGTCCTGCTCATCTCTTGTTGGGACCTGAGGGTTATTTTTTGTTCCCTCATTCACAGTCGGAGCCGCCAGAACTTTCTCATCTTTATGTAGATTCATTATACGACATCTGGCTTTCTTGTGGTGGCTCTTACTGTATATTGGGGGCTATGCGAGGGCTCATACTGTAGGTAGGGGTGGTGTGTGCTAATACTGTATGTACGGGGTTGTGTGGGGGCTCATACTGTATATAGGGGGATGTCAGCATACTTAAATCTGCTCAATATTAAGTGATAATATAAATATACAAAAAATATATAATTAATAAGTTAATATTAATATTGAGCTGAATTAATTTGAACCTATTGGTTCGGGCTCCACAACAGTCACGGTCTCTCACGTGGCCACTTGGGAAAATTAATCTCCCACCCCTGCCTATTTCAAAGCGCTATGTTAAAAATCAAACGGACATCATACACACAGCGGGCACAACCATCACACAGACATCATACACACAGCGGGCACAACCATCACACAGACATCATACACACAGCGGGCACAACCATCACACAGACATCATACACACAGCGGGCACAACCATCACACAGACATCACACACACAGCAGGCACAACCATCACACAGACATCATACACACAGCGGGCACAACCATCACACAGACATCATACACACAGCGGGCACAACCATCACACAGACATCATACACACAGCGGGCACAACCATCACACAGACATCATACACACAGCGGGCACAACCATCACACAGACATCATACACACAGCGGGCACAACCATCACACAGACATCATACACACAGCGGGCACAACCATCACACAGACATCATACACACAGCGGGCACAACCATCACACAGACATCATACACACAGCGGGCACAACCATCACACAGACATCATACACACAGCGGGCACAACCATCACACAGACATCATACACACAGCGGGCACAACCATCACACAGACATCACACACACAGCGGGCACAACCATCACACAGACATCACACACACAGCGGGCACAACCATCACACAGACATCATACACACAGCGGGCACAACCATCACACAGACATCATACACACAGCGGGCACAACCATCACACAGACATCATACACACAGCGGGCACAACCATCACACAGACATCATACACACAGCGGGCACAACCATCACACAGACATCATACACACAGCGGGCACAGCCATCACACAGACATCACACACACAGCGGGCACAGACATCATACACACAGCGGGCACAACCATCACACAGACATCATACACACAGCGGGCACAACCATCACACAGACATCATACACACAGCGGGCACAACATGACATGTATATATTCCCTTCTTCTCCATCATGTCTCCAGTGGCAGTGGTGGGGCCTGGTGTTTGCAATCAGCAGCAGAGTATGGGCTGTACGCAGGAGAGCTGTCAGCCCTGCAGTGTCCCTAAATCCCCTCCCATCCTGTAATAACAGCAGCCACAGATGGGAGAGGCTGCGGGTCTCCCCCTCACCTCAGGACCGCACCTTGTTGTCATGTCCTCCGCAGACTTGGCCCCGCCCCCTGACCCCTCACCTCCTCATGCTGTGCGGTCTCTGCACAGTAGAATTCCTCTGCCCTGATGCCGGGGAGGAGCAGAGAGCGGGAGGCGGAGCTACAAGGGGTCACACACAGCATGGAAAGCCTGCGTGTCTGGAGGAAAAGCCCAGTGCCCAGCAGCGCCCCTGCCGGGAGAAGAGCTGAGCCGGGCCGGGACTGAGCCCTCAAATCGGGACAGGCCCAGGGAATAGGGGAGGCTTGTTAGCTCTGGATATTATACCCGCCTCCTATTATCCTGTATATAATATGGGATGTCTGGGCCTATAGTATATATATTATACCATCTACAGGCTAATATGTAACTAGTGCACATTACACCTTGAGTACAGCCATTAGATATTACACCAGTCACTTCTTCTCCTCTGCACCATCTGATGTCTGTGCACAGTATATGACATCCAGTATACAGGAGAATATGTGATGGGATATAGGACATACTGTTATACAGACATCAGATGCTATATACTGGATAATAAATGATGGTATATATCAGGGGTGGGCAATTCATTTTCCAGAGGGGCCACATGAGAGAACGTAACTGTTGTGGGAGCCTGAACCAATAGGCTGAAAGGCTGAAATTAGTTCTGCTCAATATTAATATTAACTACAATTAATATAAAATAATATTTATATCACTTAATATTGAGCAGAATTAAGTATGCCAACATCCCCCTATATACCGTATGAGCCCACACACAGCCCCCTGTATACAGTATGAGCCCACACATAGCCCCCTGTGTACAGTATGAGCCCACACACAGCCCCCTGTATACAGTATGAGCCCACACACAGCTCACTGTATACAGTATGAGCACACACAGCCCCCCTATATACCATATGAGCACACACAGCCCCCCTATATACCATATGAGCACACACACAGCCCCCTGTATACAGTATGAGCCCACACACAGCCCCCCTATATACCATATGAGCACACACACAGCTCCCCTATATACCGTATGAACCCCCACACAGCCCCCTGTATACAGTATGAGCCCCCACACAGCCCCCCTATATACCATATGAGCACACACACAGCCCCCTGTATACAGTATGAGCCCACACACAGCCCCCCTATATACCATATGAGCACACACACAGCTCCCCTATATACCGTATGAACCCCCACACAGCCCCCTGTATACAGTATGAGCCCACACACAGCCCCCCTATATACCATATGAGCACACACACAGCCCCCTATATACAGTATGAGCCCACACACATCCCCCTATATACCATATGAGCACACACATAGCCCCCTGTATACAGTATGAGCCCCCACACAGCCCCCCCATATACCATATGAGCACACACACAGCCCCCCTATATACCATATGAGCACACACACAGCCCCCTATATACCATATGAGCACACATAGCCCCCTGTATACAGTATGAGCCCACACACAGCCCCCCTATATACCATATGAGCACAGACACAGCCCCCTGTATACAGTATGAGCCCACACACAGCCCCCCTATATACCATATGAGCACACACATAGCCCTCTGTATACAGTATGAGCCCACACACAGCCCCCCTATATACCATATGAGCACAGACACAGCCCCCTGTATACAGTATGAGCCCACACACATCCCCCTATATACCATATGAGCACACACATAGCCCCCTGTATACAGTATGAGCCCACACACATCCCCCTATATACCATATGAGCACACACATAGCCCCCTGTATACAGTATGAGCCCACACACAGCCCCCCTATATACCATATGAGCACACACACAGCCCCCTGTATACAGTATGAGCCCCCACACAGCTCCCTATTTATTTATTTATTTTACTAACCATATTTTGCAGATTATAAAATGCACCGTATCATAAGACGCACCCCAAATTTTGGTGAGAAAAATAGGAAAAAAATGTTTTTAATAAAATGGTGGTGCTTCTTATAGTCTGCTTTTACGGTAGATTACCCAGGGAAGGGGGCTGCTGTGGTGGAGCAGAGTCGCTGCTCCCGGAAGCTGGCAGCGGCAGGAGTGGGGTGATGCTGTGGACCCCAGGCTGGGAGGGGGATGTTCGACGATGAGCCGGGCTCCGTGCTTTCACAAAATGCCGGCGGATCCCCTGTACTTCCCGTGGTTTTCAATGCTGTAGACTTAGGGAAAATAGCCACCGGAGGCGGCACATGCTTAGGTTGAGACCTCGGGAGACAAGATCTCGGTGTCACGATCTCAATCCGCACATGCTCCGCCTCTGGTGGCCTTTTTTCCCCAAGTTCACCGCATTGAAAACCATGGAAAGTGCGGGGGCTCCTCCGACATTTTGTGAAAGCACAGAGCCCGTCGCACAGCCAGACACCCACCTTCCCAGCCTGGGGCCCGCAGCATCGCCTCACTCCTGCCGTCACCAGCTTCCTGCAGCAGCGACCCTAAAATGCCGCTCCCAAATGCCCCGGTAAACTACATTCAGATTATAAGACGTACCCCCATTTTCCCAAAAATTTTTGGAGGAGAAAAGTGCGTACTATAATCTGAAAAGTACAGTATATAGTGCTATTAATTCCACAGCAGATTACAGACATTATTCCTACATACAGTATGCACCCCACATAGCCCCTATATACAGTGTAAGCCACCACATAGCCCTTATATACAGTGTGAGCCCTCATATTCCATCCTATATACAGTATTAGCCACCACATAGCCCCTATATACCGTATGAGACCCACCTAGCCTCCTATACATATTATGAGCCGCCACAAAGCCTCCTTTGTACAGTATGAGCCCACATATAGCCTCCTATATATAGTATGAGCCCCCTATGTACAGTATGAGTCCTCACATAGCCTCCTTTATACAGTATGAGCCCCCACATAGCCTTCTACTGTATACATATTATTAGCCGCCACATAGCCTCCTATGTACAGTATGAGTCCCACATAGCCTCATTTATACAATATGAGTCCCCATATAGCCTCTCTATATATTGTCAGACCCCACGTGGCCTCTTATATACATTATGAGATCCGCATAGCTTCCTATATACAGTGTGAGCCCCCACATAGTCTCTCTATATACAATATGAGCCCTCAAATAGCCTCCTATATACAGTATGATTCCCTCATAGCCTTCTATATTCAGTGTAAGGCCCCACATAACTTCTTATATACAGTGTGAGGCCTCACATAACCTTTTATATACAGTGTGAGGCCTCACATAGCCTCCAATATACAATGTGAGCCCTCACATAGCCTCCTATATACTATATGAGCCCCCACATAGCCTCCTATATACTATATGAGCCCTCACATAGCCTCCTATATACTAAATAAGCCCTCACATGGCCTCCTATATACTATATGAGCCCTCACATAGCCTCCTATATATTATATGAGCCCTCACATAGCCTCCTATATACTGTATGAGCCCTCACATAGCGCCTCCTATATACTATATGAGCCCTCACATGGCCTCCTATATACTATATGAGCCCTCACATAGCCTCCTATATACAGTATGAGTCCTCACATAGCCCCCTATATACAGGCACACATTCCGTGCACATACGAAAAAAAAAAAAGACATACTCACCTCGCTCTCGTTCCCCCGCGGTCTGTTCTTTTCTCCGGTGCGCTGACTCTCCACACAGCAGATGTGATGTCGTGATGTCATCATGTTTGCTGTGTCAGTCGCAAAAGCTGATCTGTGGAAGTAGGAGCCAGTGGCTCCGTCTTCCACCAATGTATTCACCACACTGCAGATAGCAGTGATATTGGGATAGGGGAGAGTATGGTGTGGCCCGTGCACCACAGTTTTCAGCCCTTCGGCTGTCTCAGTCCGCGGGCTGACCTTTGTAGTTACAGTATTATATATACCAGACATGGGTAGAGTTCAGATATACTATACACACATTACCTGTACATAACATCTGTTCACACAGTATACCACATGCATACAATATATATTAGAATACATGACTAGTATATAATATACTGTCACTATAGACATCTGATGTTGTATAGTAATGTGTATTCTTTTAAAACATCTGATGTGTGTATCACAGTAGATGATAGGCTAATCTGTATACTAGATGTGGTATATTATGTACAGGGATATACACTGCACTGCAGCCTTGCAGCGCTGGGGTCCTGGGTTCAAATCCCACCAAGGACAACATCTGCAAGGAGTTTGTATGTTCTCCCCGTGTTTGCGTGTGTCTCCTCCGGGTTCTCCGGTTTCCTCCCACACTCCAAAGACATACTGATAGGGAATCTAGATTGTGAGCCCCGATGGGGACAGCGACGATAATGTATGTAAAGCGCTGCGGAATATGTTAGCGCTATATAAAAATAAAGATTATTATTACTGAACACACCTGGACCTGCCTACAGGACCTCACATATTATATATGGGGCCATATAGTAGAATATGACGTGCTGTAGGTTCAGCTGTAATCAGTCGGTGCAGGGTCTCGTATTGTGATGTCTGTGGTCTCTGCTGGGACTAAGTGTGATTTATTGCACCAGACTGAACTTTTTGCACTGACAGGAGGACCCTAATCTGCATGAAAGTTCAGCCTCCTGCAATAACTCACACGGAGCCCCAGCAGCTGGCCCTCTGATTGGACAATATAGAATCCTGGGTGGATTTATGAGAAGGTGAGCACAGTCCCGCTTCCCCCTCACTGCAGACCTCCTGACCTCATACTGACTGAGACCACTGAAGTCTCCGATCCACAGGCTCCTGTCCGGCTGACTGAATCAGTTCCAGGTTCGCTGTGTGACGTCACTTCAGCAGACTCAGCCACACAGCGTGCAGGGGGTGTATCTGCATCTCTGCCATGTGGTCGGGTCGGCAGCTGAACATATTTAAAGGTACAGTGCAGTCCCCTGGCAGCCCTGAGCAGCTGCTTGGGAACTGGTCTGGGGGGGCATTTGCCCCTCTGCACCCCAGCCCAGCCCGCCCTTGACTGCTAGTATGATGGTGACTTTTCTTTGTCTTTTTTTTTTGTGTTTATTCTGGCTTGCCAAATTTTCGCTTTTGGTGGCGATATGTTTTGGAAAAAAATTAGACACATAATGTTCTGGCTTCAATAGTTATTTGTGTTAAACCTCACCTACAAAATAACCCATATTCAGACAATCCTAATATACCGTTTGTATTTGCCATACTTATATCATCTTGAACCTGCTGTGAGCCGCCTTCCAAATTAGGATATAGTTGGCAGCAAATCTAGTTCCACGGACCGGCCATACCTACCAAACCCTCCGCACCATGGTGTATTTCTACCCTTTACTCCACTTCCCTCACTTACTCATGTTGCTGATCCCCCCACATTTTTCAGCACCCAGTCCTGGCCCTGATTACAGTTCTGCACCTTATTATAATTTGTAATGTTTATTTGCTTTATTTTGCATGTTTTGGCGCATGACAGAAATATTTCTTTTTGATCATTTTTTAAATAAATTAAGTTTGTTTTTTCCTATCTGCTTGTTTTATTCTTTGCCACCTTATACAAAAAGGTAGTTAAATGTAATGTTCAAGGATACAGTGGGTACTGAAAGTATTCAGACCCCTTTACATTTTCACTCTTTGTTTCATTGCAGTCATTTGGTAAATTCTAAAAAGTTCATTTTTTTTCTCACTAAAGTGCACTCTGCACCCCATCTTGACTGAAATAAACAGAAATGTAGAAATTTTTGCAAACTTATTAAAAAAGAAAAACTGAAATATCACATGGTCATAAGTATTCTGACCCTTTGCTCAGACACTCATATTTAAGTCACATGCTGTCCATTTCCTTGTGATCCTCCTTGAGATGGTTCTACTCTTTAATTGGAGTCCAGCTGTGTTTAATTAAACTGGTAGGACTTGATTTGGAAAGGCACACACCTGTCTATATAAGACCTCACAGCTCACAGTGCATGTCAGTCCAAATGAGAATCATGAACTCGAAGGAACTGCCCAAGGAGCTCAGAGACAGAATTGTGGCAAGGCATAGATCTGGCCAAGGTTACAAAAGAAGTTCTGCATTACTCATGGTTCCTAAGAGCACAGTGGGCTCCATAATCCTTAAATGGAAGAAGTTTGGGACCACCAGAAATCTTCCTAGACCTGGCCGTTCAGCCAAACTGAGCAATCGTGGGAGAAAAGCCTTGGTGAGAGAGGTAAAGAAGAACCCCAAGATCACTGTGGCTGAGCTCCAGAGATGCAGCAGGGAGATGGGAGAAAGTTCCACAAAGTCAACTATCACTGCAGCCCTCCACCAATCGGGCCTTTATGGCAGAGTGGCCCGACAGAAGCCTCTCCTCAGTGCAAGACATATAAAAGCCCGCATAGAGTTTGCTCAAAAACACATGAAGGACTCCCAGACTATGAGAAAAATAAGATTCTCTGGTCTGATGAGACGAAGATAGAACTTTTTGGTGATAATTCTAAACGGTATGTGTGGAGAAAACCAGGCACTGCTCATCACCTGCCCAATACAATCCCAACAGTGAAACATGGTGGTGGCAGCATCATACTATGGGGTTGTTTTTCAGCTGCAGGGAAAGGACGATGGTTGCAATTGAAGGAAACATGAATGCGGCCAAGTACAGAGATATCCTGGATGAAAATCTCTTCCAGAGTGCTCTGGACCTCAAACTTGGCCGAATGTTCACCTTCCAAGAAGACAATGACCCTAAGCACTAAGCTAAAATAACAAAGGAGTGGCTTCAGAACAACTCTGTGACCATTCTTGACTGGCCCAGCCAGAGCCCTGACCTAAACCCAATTGAGCATCTCTGGAGAGACCTGCAAATGGCTGTCCACCAACGTTTAGCATCCAACCTGATGGAACTGGAAAGGATCAGCAAGGAAGAATGGCAGAGGATCCCCAAATCCAGGTGTGAAAAACTTGTTGCATCATTCCCAGGAAGACTCATGGCTGTACTAGTTCAAAAGGGTGCTTTTACTCAATACTGAGCAAAGGGTCTGAATACTTATGACCATGTGATATTTCAGTTTTTCTTTATTAATAAATTTGCAAAGATTTCTACATTTCTGTTTTTTTTTCAGTCAAGATGGGGTGCAGAGTGCACTTTAATGAGAAAAAAAATTAACTTTTTAGAATTTACCAAATGGCTGCACTGAAACAAAGAGTGAAAAATGTAAGGGGTTGGAATACTTTCCTTACCCACTGTATATGATTTTCACAATAATCTTGGGGAAATTAAATTTATTAGAAAGATTTTGAGAAAGGGGGACTTCAAATACATAAGTAGGGCCATAGCAGTGATGACTTAGCCCAGGAACTTAGGACCTTATATTGTCTATTCATATATAGTTTAGTCTACATTTTGGCGTTGTTTTACATCCTTACAAATTTAGGTGTTTATTTTTGAAAAAATGGGATGGGGTCCATTTAATTTTCTTAACAGCTGAGGGAAAGCAGTGGGCAATCTGGGAAGGGGCCGCTATTCATGGATCTTCCCAGCTTATTAATAACAGCTCACAGCTGTCTGCTTAGCCTTTAATGGTATTAAAAAGGGGGTATCTGTCACGGGTGTGTTGCCACGAAGATCATCACGAGTACACAGCCTGACTTCTCGCAGCTGACTTGTTGGTGCTTTGTGTTTCTCGGCAGTGAGGGAGTTAATTCTCTCTCTCTCTCTGGGCTAGATGAGGTCCAGCCTTGCCCAGCTGCAATCAATACTTCTGTAGTGAGACTCCTTCATATACCTGCTGGTCTGTCTGGGAGGTGTCGGTGAAAGCATTTCATTCAGACTGACAGAGTGGATCGTGGTGTTTGGAGTTGCTGAGATAAGTGTACTTGGAAGTGTTTTTTCCCTTTCCTCGCTTTATCATTTATCTCCTTTCCCTTTGGTTTTCCCTCTGTTGTAGTTGAGAAGTTGTTTGTATGCAAGGTGGTTTTGGTTTTTCCCTTGTACTGTCTCGTTCGTCTAAATACTGTGTTTGGGCATATTATTTCTTGTTCCCTTTGGTTGTGATCGGGGTCCTTCTCAGGACTAGATTACTGAGGTGCAGGGATCTTCAGGAGGTAGGGGTTACGCTGGCGGCCTGGACCTCTGTACCTTTAACAGTACCTCCAGGTTGAGGGATTAGTCAGGGCCCCAGCTTAGGGTCAGCTTAGGCCCCCTACCTCCAGTATACAGAGACAGCGTGACATTTTCACCGACCCACTTAGTTTTTCTCCAGCTACTATGGATCCAGTAGCCGGTCTAGCTCGGCAATTGCAGAGTTTGTCCATGGAGCTGGCGGACGTTAGGTCCAAGGTTTGGCATCCTCAGGAGCAAGCCGGACCAGAACCTAAAGTAGCTCTCCCTGATAGGTTCACTGGGGGGCGGGACAAGTTTTTTGTTTTCCGGGAGGCATGTAAATTGTACTTTCGGCTGCGGCCTCGGTCATCGGGGAGTGAAGAACAAAGGGTGGGAATTGTCATCTCGCTCCTACAAGGGGACCCACAATCTTGGGCGTTCTCTCTTCCCCCGGGTTCCCCGGCTCTCCAGACAGTGGATAGGTTTTTCGCTGCCCTGGGACTCGTATATGATGACCCAGATCGGATCTCCCTTGCTGAGTCTAAGTTACGTAGGATCCAGCAGGGAGCTCGTCCGGCGGAGGAATTCTGTTCGGAGTTCCGTAGGTGGGCCACGGACACCCAGTGGAATGACCCGGCTCTTAGGAGCCAGTTTTGTCATGGTTTATCCGACAAATTACAGGATGTGTTGGCACAGTATGACTCTCCCGTGTCTCTGGAAGCCGCTATGGCCCTCGCTATTCGCGTGGACAGACGGCTTCGGGAGAGGTGCGGGATAACTCTACCCCCTGTGATGACTCCACCTCCTACAAGGTCCCCTCATATGGTGGTTCCCCTGGTCAGTCCAGAGGAGCCTATGCAATTAGGAGGGACATCATTTCGGGGGAGGGGACCGGTGGTGCGCCATAAGGCAGGAAGGTGTTTCTTCTGCGGGAGAAAGGGACATTTTATTGGGGGGTGTCCATCCCGTCCCTTGCAGAGTGAAGAGTCGTCGGAAAACTGTTGATCCCAGGTTGTGTGGTGGACGGCAATCTGGGAGTAGGTATTTCGTCCCTAGGTTCGTCTCAGTTTCTCGTACCGGCGGAGGTGGTGGTGGGTACGAGAACTGAGAAGATATCTGTTCTTCTGGATAGTGGGGCCGGGGCTAATCTGGTTGATGCTCGGTTTGCCCGGGTTCAAGGTATGCGGTTGAGTGAGTTGGCTAAACCCATCCCCATATTCTCGATCGATGCCAGGCCTCTCGGGCAGGGAAGTTTTTTGCAAGTTGTGCATGACGTAAAACTTCAAGTGGGGGCAATGCATAAAGAACTGTTGTCTTGCTACGTGTTGGAGGGTCTTCCCACTCCTATTGTGTTGGGCCTTCCTTGGTTAGCTAAGCATAACCCGGTTATTAATTGGCAAACCAGGGAGATAAGCCAATGGAGTAAATTCTGTAATAAAAACTGCATGAACACGGTCATTGGTGCGGTTACTCCTTGGGTCTTACCTCCATTTCTGGCGGACTTTGAGGATGTATTCTCGGAGAAAGGGTGTCAGGAACTACCTCCTCATCGCGTGTATGACTGTTCTGTAAAACTGCTCCCAGAGGCCAAGTTACCTAAAGCTAGGTTGTATAACCTTTCTGGTCCTGAGAGGCAGGCCATGAAGGATTATATCTCAGAAAGTCTGGCTAAGGGGCATATTAGACCTTCATCTTCACCGGTGGCTGCGGGGTTCTTCTTTGTTAAGAAGAAAGATGGAGGCCTACGCCCTTGCCTGGATTTCCGTGAACTTAATCGGATTACGGTCCGAGATCCGTATCCGCTCCCACTTATTCCCGATCTCTTTAATCAGATCGTGGGTGCCAAATGGTTTTCTAAGTTGGATCTCAGGGGGGCGTACAATCTGATTAGGATGAAGGAGGGGGATGAGTGGAAGACGGCGTTTAACACTCCGGAGGGGCATTATGAGAACCTTGTCATGCCATTCGGTCTGACTAATGCCCCGGCGGTGTTCCAACACTTTGTTAATGACATTTTTCGCCGCTTGGTGGGACAGTTTGTTGTCATATATCTGGATGATATCCTAATTTACTCGCCGGATCTGGTGTCTCATCAGGAGCACGTTAGGCAGGTGTTACAGATCTTGCGGGATAATAAACTGTATGCCAAGTGGGAAAAGTGTGTGTTCGCCGTACAGGAACTCCAGTTTTTAGGCTTCCTGGTTTCAGCGTCCGGTTTTCGTATGGACCCTGGGAAAGTGCGGGCAGTTCTTGAGTGGGATCGGCCAGAGAATCTTAAGGCACTACAACGTTTCCTGGGGTTTGCTAATTATTACCGGAAGTTCATTCGTAATTTCTCGTCCATGGTTAAGCCTCTCACTGACATGACTAAAAAGGGGACGGATTTTTCTAGATGGTCTGACAAGGCTTGTCAAGCATTCTCCTCTTTGAAAAAATGCTTTGCCTCGGCGCCCATACTCATTCAACCTGATGCGTCTCAGCCATTCATTGTAGAGGTAGACGCTTCCGAGGTAGGGGTGGGAGCAGTATTGTCACAAGGTTCGTCCCCTGGTAAGTGGCATCCGTGCGCCTTTTTCTCTAAAAAATTGTCGTCCGCTGAGAGGAATTACGATGTCGGCAATAGGGAACTCTTGGCCATTAAGTTAGCTTTTGAGGAGTGGCGCCATTTTCTGGAGGGGGCAGTTCATCCGGTCACCGTCATCACCGATCACAAGAACCTGCTATATCTGGAGTCCGCGAAACGTCTGAATCCCAGACAAGCTAGGTGGTCATTGTTTTTTACCAGGTTTAATTTTGTCGTTACATATCGTCCTGGGTCAAAAAATGTAAAGGCGGATGCCTTATCTCGTAGTTTCCCGGGGGCCGGGAATACGGACGACCCGATTCCTATCCTTCAGGAGGGGGTGGTGGTTTCGGCAGTTTGCTCTGAGCTGGAGGAGGAGGTATTGGAGGCTCAGGGGGACGCCCCTGTTGGACCTCCAGGGAGATTGTTTGTTCCAGATCAGTTGCGACAAAAGGTGATCGAGGCACACCATAACTCAGTTTTTGCAGGACACCCGGGGAGTAAAGCAACTGTGGATCTCCTCTCGCGTCGGTTTTGGTGGCCTAATTTACATAAGGAGGTGGTAACTTTTGTCGCGTCCTGTGGGGTTTGTGCGCGCTCTAAGACCTCACATACCCGTCCGTCTGGGGCCCTTTTACCTTTGAAGATCCCGGAGCGTCCTTGGACTCATCTGTCTATGGACTTTATTACGGACCTCCCTCCGTCTTCGGGTAAAACGGTCATACTCGTTGTAGTGGACAGGTTCAGCAAGATGGCACATTTTATCGCTCTTCCGGCTCTCCCTAATGCTAAAACTCTTGCGCAGGTGTTCATTGGGGAGATTGTGAGGCTTCACGGGGTACCCTCCGAGGTGGTGTCTGATCGGGGGTCTCAGTTTGTGTCTAAGTTCTGGAAGGCGTTTTGTGCACGGCGGGGGATGCAGTTGTCATTCTCATCGGCTTTTCATCCTCAGACCAATGGTCAGACGGAACGTATGAACCAGAGCTTGGAGACATATCTCCGGTGTTTTGTGTCAGAGAACCAGGAGGACTGGGCTTCTTTCTTACCTCTGGCAGAGTTTGCTCTTAATAATAGGCGGAGCGAGTCCACTGGTAAGTCCCCGTTTTTTGGGGCATATGGTTTTCACCCCCAGTTTTGTACTTTCAGTGGGGGGGGCTCTTCGGGGGTTCCTGAGGAGGAACGATTTTCCTCATCACTCGCTTCAGTATGGAGAGGGGTGCTGAAGAATCTGAATACTATGGGGAACCGATACAAACGTATGGCTGATAGGAGGAGAGTGTCTGGTCCGGACCTAAGTGTGAACGATCGGGTATGGTTGTCTACCAGGAATATAAAACTTAAGGTTCCCTCCTGGAAACTGGGTCCCAGGTTCATCGGGCCGTACAGAATCAGTTCTATTATTAATCCGGTGGCATTCCGTCTTGACCTCCCCCCTACGTTTAAAATTCACAACGTGTTTCACAGATCATTGCTTAAGAGGTATGTGGCGCCGGTGGTACCGTCACTTTTACCTCCCCCTCCAGTGGTTGTCAATGGTAACTTGGAGTTCCAGGTATCGAGGGTCATTGATTCACGCTTTAATCGCCGGTCCCTTCAGTACTTGGTTCATTGGAAGGGGTATGGTCCTGAGGAGAGGATGTGGGTTCCTGCGTCGGATATTAACGCAGACCGATTAGTTCGGGCCTTCCACACGACTCACCCGGATAAACCTGGCCCTGAGGGTCCGGAGGCCCCTCGTAGAAGGGGGGGTACTGTCACGGGTGTGTTGCCACGAAGATCATCACGAGTACACAGCCTGACTTCTCGCAGCTGACTTGTTGGTGCTTTGTGTTTCTCGGCAGTGAGGGAGTTAATTCTCTCTCTCTCTCTGGGCTAGATGAGGTCCAGCCTTGCCCAGCTGCAATCAATACTTCTGTAGTGAGACTCCTTCATATACCTGCTGGTCTGTCTGGGAGGTGTCGGTGAAAGCATTTCATTCAGACTGACAGAGTGGATCGTGGTGTTTGGAGTTGCTGAGATAAGTGTACTTGGAAGTGTTTTTTCCCTTTCCTCGCTTTATCATTTATCTCCTTTCCCTTTGGTTTTCCCTCTGTTGTAGTTGAGAAGTTGTTTGTATGCAAGGTGGTTTTGGTTTTTCCCTTGTACTGTCTCGTTCGTCTAAATACTGTGTTTGGGCATATTATTTCTTGTTCCCTTTGGTTGTGATCGGGGTCCTTCTCAGGACTAGATTACTGAGGTGCAGGGATCTTCAGGAGGTAGGGGTTACGCTGGCGGCCTGGACCTCTGTACCTTTAACAGTACCTCCAGGTTGAGGGATTAGTCAGGGCCCCAGCTTAGGGTCAGCTTAGGCCCCCTACCTCCAGTATACAGAGACAGCGTGACAGTATCCCCCAAAAAATTATGTGGTGTCCCACCTAGTTTTAATAACCAGCAAAGGCTAAACAGACACCTGCAGGCTGATATTAAAAGGCTGGGAAGGGACCATGGATATTGGCCTCCTCCCTGACTAATAACATAAGCCCTCAGCCACCCCAGAAATTCTGGTGCTTATTCTCGGCTCTCCCCACTTGCCCTGGTGCATTGGCAAGTGGGGTAATGGTTTTGGGGTTGATGTCAGCTGTTTGATGTTTGCTGACATCAAGCCCAGGGGTTAGTAATGGAGAGGCGTGAATAAGACATCCCGATTACTAACGCCATTAGTTCAAGTAAAAAAACTCACACAGAGCAAAGACCTTTGTTTGAACAAAACACTCAATGACCCTCTTTTACACATTTCTTAAGATCCACATAAAAATAAAAAAAAGTAATCCTCACCTGTCCGCAGATAATCCATACTGATGATGTCGAACAATGATCCCCAGATCCGCTACATCCGATTGGTGTGTTGAGCGGTTGCATGAGTATGTAACTGCTCAGCACGCCAGCTGGAACTCACTGACAGTAGCCTGAGGACGTTCCTGCAGTGACGAGCGATGCCGTCAATAAGATTGTAAATTGAAAACGCTTTGCTATTTTCTTATAGCCTACTCTTGCTTTGTGGGCCTCCACCATTTTCATTTTCAGAGTGCTAGGCAGCTGCTTAGAAGAACCCATGGCTGCTGTTTTTTGGCACAAGGTTAGAGGAGGCTGGGTTTTTATAAAGTTGGGAAATTTGTATCACCTGGCCTTTCCTAATGATAGTGGACAAGCCATAACCTTTAGGGTATGTGCAGATGGTCGGTGTTGGCTGCGCTTTGAACGCAGCATACTTTATGCTGCGTCCAAAGTGCTGCACGCAAGTGACTCCGCATGTGTTCAATGAACCATGCGGATTCACCACATCCTATACATTACAGTGATATAATTTCTCTTGCGGAGACTAGGGTCTCTGCAAGAGAAATTGACATGCTGCGGTCTATGAAGACGCACTGCATGACCGTCTCCACGGGTGAGCTGCAGGAGCACGGAGACGCATAGTGGACATGGGATTTGTATAAATCCCATCCACTATGCTGTAACATCTGGCCGCTGCAGATTGCACGCTGCGCAAGTGTGCTGCATCCAATCCGCAGTGTTTACTGACCATGTGCCCGCACTCTAACAGGCTAATTAAGGTCTGAAACCTTGGTCAAAGTTTTCTGAGCACACAAATCTCCAAGGGTGCCCAAACTTTTGCATCAGCCCATTTTCCTTTGTGTAATTTTTAAAATGTAAAAAATTACAAGATTTTTTCTTGCCTAAAATACAAAGGAAATGTGTCATCTTTAACTTTAGCCCTTTTATAGAGATCATTTCATCTTCAACTTGCTTTACTGTTCACAATAACAGTAATTTTTTACCAAAGGGCCTAAACTTTTACATGCCACTGTAAGAGAAACACATCGCTATTTACATTTCTCATAAAACCGCATGGCACTGTACACATAAAGGGATTATTGCCTTCAAGGGTAGGAATGCTGCAGAACAGTCCATGACTCTTACATTCCCTCTTTGGACATGGTCATCCTCGACCATTCTGGAACCTGGAAGACAGCACACAGCATATACAGTGGGGGCCCTTGAAAACGCACACTGCAGCCGCAATACTCGCTGCCTCTGTCAGGCCTGAGGCTGTGGTACTAACCGTGGAGGAGTCATTGCTGGACATGATCTTCCCGCTGAGGGCTGAAATATTGGATGTCACATCTGGTCATCTGGTCAATGACTTTGTGGCACCCCTAAGGGTTCAGTCGCCACAGAGGTACTGCACCTCACCCAGAAGTGTGGCATCTCCTTCTCTCAGGTAAGGAGGAAGTACTGCCAGCGGCACGGTGGCGCAGTGGTTAGCACGGCAGCCTTGCAGCGCTGGGGTCCTGGGTTCAAATCCCACCAAGGACAACATCTGCAAGGAGTTTGTATGTTCTCCCCTTGTTTGCGTGGGTTTCCTCCGGGTTCTCTGGTTTCCTCCCACACTCCAAAGACATACTGATAGGGAATCTAGATTGTGAGCCCTGATGGGGACAGCGACAATAATGTATGTAAAGTGCTGCGGAATATGTTAGCGCTATATAAACATTTTTATTATTATTAAAGATTATTACTGCCCGGGACCCCAACACCTGCACTCAACACTGCACTACTCCAGGCCGGCTGGAAGGGCATTATGCACTTCTTCTGCTGCCCTGTCCCTGGCTGGAGTGGGGGGAACCAAGGAGAGGGGGAACCAGTAGTGGGTGTGGGTGGAGGATGTAGAACAGGGGAGCACTTAGAGAATAGATATAAAAAAGGAAGCCATCTTAGTTGGAGCAGTGCAGTTCAGCCAGTGAGTAGCAAGGAGAGGAGGGGAGCAGAGTCTCTTCAGGAGCTCTGCTCCATTGTGGGCCTAATGAGAGAGGCCCAGGAGAGGAGTGGGAGCAAGGGAGGAATGCTCCGGGAACAGAAGGGATCCGAGGGGGTACGGTGAGTGCAGGACGGCACCCATACGCCCGAATCTCCCAAGAATCACAGGGATCAGGGAAGGGATCAGAGGAAAGGGAACTGGTCCCTGGACCAGCCGTGTTACTCCAGGTCTCGGCTGGAAAAACCGGAGGCTTCTGCACTTCCATGGTGCAGTTGCCACAGCCTCACCCTAGTCGCCGTGAAGGGCATCAAGTAGGTCCGGGAACACCAGGTTGCCCAGAAGGGACTTCTGAGCACCCGATCGGGACTGTGTGTGGGGAGCGCAGGGCAGGAGTGAGAAGACCCAGCGCGTGAAGTCAGTCAAGGAAGGAACATAAGAAAGGGGGTCCCGTTAAGTGCTTCTAATCTACCTGAAGGAGTTCTGAACCCCTGCCTGGCAAACGCAGTGCGACGCGGGAGTCTGACACCTGGACAGTGTACCCGAGGAACCTAAAAAGAACTGTGAGTAAACTCGGATGACTGCACTCCACTGTCTCTGTCAGTTATTTCCATCATGCTACCACGCCTGCACTACAACGCCCAGCATTACCATCTGCAACTACCCTGCCCCGGGGGCCCACTCCGCCTGTGGGGAGCAGAAACATCCCAGCTGCCATCCCATCACCCCCGGAGGTCTGCAGCAGCGCCGGTACCACAGGTGGCGTCACGAGACAAACTGTTAACAAACCCCCTTTTAAAGAGCGACCCCAGAGGATGGGCCCGGGAGCCGACTGCCGTGACATCCTACAAAGAAGGTAAAGGCCCGGGTACCAAGTTTCCCCCTATATCCCCCCTGGGCGGGTCAACTTCACCACCTCCTGGGTGCTCGAGTTGGGCCCTCACCCATTTCTCCCACTCCTTCTTACCCTCAATGACCTTCACCACCCATCTGGCCTTAACAGGGTCCAGGGCTGGTGTCTCTTCCATGTACTGCTGTGGCCAGGGGATGAGGGCTGTAGCACCGACCATCATTTTCAATAGTTAAACCGTAGCACTCTATCTTCTCTTGCCACTTTACCTCCTCACCAACAATAGTCCCAGCCCACTCTGCCGTGGGTGTGCTCTTACGTTGCTCTGCCCATTCTTGGGGTAGGCCACTTCTGGTTCACCTGCCCGTTTCCTGGGAGTCTCCACCCGTTCTCCCTTGGCTTGCTGCAATGGGCATGGTTTCTTTTTCTTCCACCGTGCCCTTCTTACGCACACGATGGGACGGGTCCGTCTCACTCTTTCGTGTCACTCACCGACATCTTGCAGTCTCTATCCATTAACCCTATCCTAAAGACTAAACCTATTATTCTCATCTCCTGTACCGTTGCTAAGCCACTTAACTATATGAACAGTACTTCGCTGTTCTAAGTTTTGTCCAAATAGTGTATATACGAGTACTTATATACATCAGTTTATCATAGTGTAAAGCGTTAGAAGTTTCGCATTCCTAATTAGAAGATGTAGTGCATAGAAGGAATATCAATAAGATCCAGAAAGGAAACCTTTGGCACTGTAGATATGACTAGAGATGAGCGTTGTTCTACTCGAACTGTTCGCCAATCTCAAATTCGAGCTGTTTTGGGCGGTGTTCGAGCCGTTCGGCGAACACGAACGATTTGAGAAAAATTCGGCTGTTCGAGGTTATGTTCGATAACTGTTCGTGCACCAAAATCATAACTGGATTTTTTCTCAGTAATGCTGAAAATTAATGTTAATACGCAGTTTGAGTGTTCAGCGGGGCGGGGGGAGGGGCAGGGGATGGATCTCTGCAGGAATAATGAAGATCTCCATTTTTTTTTTTCTTTCCCGCATTTACAGTGGGGAGGTGCAATCTGTCAGCCTTTCAGCAGCGCACACACGGAGCGAAGTGCTTTTTTTCACACAAGCAAGGGCAGGTGTCATTGGCAGTGTATGTCACATGTCCTTGCCCTATAAGACCCAGCCATTTTCCCCGTCGCCACCATTTTCTCACTGCTGCAGCTGCGTGTTAGACGGCACCGCTGTTGCTGTGTGCGCTATACCTTGTTAATTTCAAGCCAATTTTCGCACAAATCTACAGATAGCTTGGGAGTAGGGAATAGTTGTGATTGCAGTCCTTTTAAGGACTAGGTTACAGCATTTCCTACGACTTTTATCAGGCAGGTCTGTGCTCTTAAATAGATAGATTGTGGGAGTAAAGACTAATTGTAATTGCAGTCCTTTTCAGGACTAGGTTACATCAGTTCCTATCAGTTTTTGCCAGACAGGTCTGTGCCAGTGCTGTACAAGTTTTTTTCACAGCATTTGGCTGAATCTAGCAAAGCTAATCCTTTTTGGCCTATTGCAGAGTGTGTTAGTCAGTGGAGTAGCCTATCTGTGTTGCAAGATATACCACCTGTGTATAGAATACCAATTTTTTTACTGCACCTAGTGAAGTAAAATCTTTTGGGCATAGCATCATTCTATTAGTCCATCTATACTGACCTCCATCAGGTTGCAAATTGAATATAATTTTTTTCTGCATCTAGCTCTGAAAAAATATTTGGGCTTCTAGCAGTGTGTGGGACTTGTTCTATTAGTCCATCTATACTGACCTCCATCAGGTTGCAAACTGAATATAATTTTTTTCTGCATCTAGCTCTGAAAAAATAGTTGGCCTTCTAGCAGTGTGTGGGACTTGTTCTATTAGTCCATCTATACTGACCTCCATCAGGTTGCAAATTCAAAATAATTTTTTGTCTGCATCTAGCTCTGAAAAAATATTTGGCCTTCTAGCAGTGTGTGGGACTTTCTCTATTAGTCCATCTATACTGACCTCCATCAGGTTGCAAACTGAATATATTTTTTTTCTGCATCTACCTCTGAAAAAATATTGGGCTTGTAGCTGTGTGTGGGACTTGTTCTATTAGTCCATCTATACTGACCTCCATCAGGTTGCAAACTGAATATAATTTTTTTCTGCATCTAGCTCTGAAAAAATATTTGGCCTTCTAGCAGTGTGTGGGACTTGTTCTATTAGTCCATCTATACTGACCTCCATCAGGTTGCAAATTAAAAATAATTTATATCTGCATCTAGCTCTGAAAAAATATTTGGCCTTCTAGCAGTGTGTGGGACTTTCTCTATTAGTCCATCTATACTGACCTCCATCAGGTTGCAAATTCAAAATAATTTTTTGTCTGCATCTAGCTCTGAAAAAATATTTGGCCTTCCAGCAGTGTGTGGGACTTTCTCTATTAGTCCATCTATACTGACCTCCATCAGGCTGCAAATTAAAAATAATTTTTATCTGCATCTACCTCTGAAAAAATATTTGGCCTTCTAGCTGTGTGTGGGACTTGTTCTATTAGTCCATCTATACTGACCTCCATCAGGTTGCACATTGAATATAATTTTTTTCTGCATCTACTTCTGAAAAAATATTTGGGCTTCTAGCAGTGTGTGGGACTTGGTCTATTAGTCCATCTACACTGACCTCCATCAGGTTGCAAATTAAAAATAATTTTTATCTGCATCTAGCTCTGAAAAAATATTTGGCCTTCTAGCAGTGTGTGGGACTTGGTCTATTAGTCCATCTATACTGATCTCCATCAGGTTGCAAATTAAAAATAATTTTTATCTGCATCTAGCTCTGAAAAAGTATTTGGGCTTCTAGCAGTGTGTGGGACTTGGTCTATTAGTCCATCTATACTGACATCCATCAGGTTGCAAATTGAATATAATTTTTTTCTGCATCTAGCTCTGAAAAAATATTTGGGCTTCTAGCAGTGTGTGGGACTTGTTCTATTAGTCCATCTATACTGACCTCCATCAGGTTGCAAATTGAATATAATTTTTTTCTGCATCTAGCTCTGAAAAAATATTTGGGCTTCTAGCTGTGTGTGGGACTTGGTCTATTAGTCCATCTATACTGACCTCCATCAGGTTGCAAATTAAAAATAATTTTTATCTGCATCTAGCTCTGAAAAAATATTTGGGCTTCTAGCAGTGTGTGGGACTCATTGTATTAGGCCATCTATACCAAGCTCCACCAGCTTTGAAATTAATAATAATTTTTAGTTGCATCTAGCCCTGAAAATAATTTTTCCCAATAGTGGTAGCAATAGAAATATGGGGCGCGCGCCTGGCTAACAAAAATATACGCTTCATAACACAAAACACCAGCCTAGCGCACTGCATTAATAAGATGGCATCATCGTCTCTCCCAGTGCTAGGCCTACTACGCAGGCTAGCATTCCTGTGCCTAAAACACAATGTATGGGTCCGCGCTAGCCACTATGCTGAGGGGTATAAAGCTGCTGCTAACGCTTTATAACAATTCAATTGGCAGATTTTCACAGAGCTCTTCCACAACGCCCACCCATCGGGCAACAGTTGCCCACCCTCCCTATGGGATCTAGTGGTGAATAGTTGATGCCATTAATCAGAGCGTCAGTTGCCCCGTCAACGTGGCAAGCATACGGTAAGGCATGGGAAGAGTGGACACGACTAGTAGCAGGCAGACGGGTTGACCAATGTGAACAAGCCAGATCACAAGTCACCATAGAATTTCTCCACCAGCTAATGATGAGGGGCATATCAGGGGCGTCAGCGCAGCGGTGTCTGACTGGAGTAGCATTTCACTTCCAACTACTGAATTGGGGAGATGTGACAAAGATTCATCATCAGACAATCCATAAAAGGGTGGAAAAGGGGTCAGCCAAGTCAGGAATGTAGACGTCCCGTCCTGTGTCACTAAAACTGATTTCTCACATCTTATCCCTAACACCATTAACATGACACTCACAATTTGAAGCAACACTAATGTCTACTGCATTTGTGATTGCCTTCTTCGGGGCGCTATGTATAAGCGAATTAGTCCCTCAATCCAAAATTACCACCAGTGGAGGCTTATTACACCAGGACGTAGTCATAGCCAATAATGCAATACGTCTACGCATACACCAATCGAAAACGGTTCCAGCGGGCAGGGGTACTTGGGTACTTCTACAACCCACAAACGGTACACTGAGTCAGGTAACAATAGTAAAAACATATCTAACCATCAGATCACAAAGTAATTTCTTCCTATCACACATTGATGGAACGCCATTATCAAGATACCTGTTCCAAGCTATATTTAATAAATGCATAACATCAGCAGGGAACCACCCCAAAGATTACGGGACACACTCATTCCGCATAGGTGCGGCCACGGAAGCAGCAAGAGCAGGACTGTCAGAAACGGAAGTTCAGAGGATAGGGAGATGGCGATCCACGTGTTTGGCGAGATACATAAGACCGGACTTGTTATCCTAACGTGGTTTGTTTCTTTTACAGGTGACGCTAAGCCAACAGTGTGAGTGATAGGCCACTCGTATATATATTGGGCACAAAAAAGGGCGAAAGTCCGCCCAGGCGGGAGGAAATTAGAGTTTCATAACACATATTTCAACTGGAGAGGTATTAGAGGCCTGCTATGGCCACAGGTACTAATGGAGGTAATCAAGGTAGGGAGAGAGGCAAGAGGTCCGGTCATCTTAGTTATACAGGCCGGGGGAAACAACCTAGGTCATCACAAGAGCGCATAACTAATGGCAATAATGAAACTAGACACTGAGCGCTTCAGAGAATTTTTCACAAAATTAGCTATAGTATGGTCAGAGATTGTGCCGATAGCGGTATGGCAAGGTGCGCGAGACATCACGGCCATCGAATGGACAAGGCGGGTAATAAATATTCGGATGGCAAAATTTAGAAGAGACAGAGGCGGTGTAGTGATACGACACCGACAACTGGAAGGAGATAAAGCAGGCCTCATACGGCCCGACGGTGTTCACTTAATAGATATTGGACTGGACATATTCCTGTCAGGACTCCAGGACGGAGTGGAACAAGCGTTAAGAGTGATGGGTGGGGGTCAGAGTCCTGCATACGAGTACGCTGGATCCTCCGTGGCCTGGAAATAGAAAGGACATGTTGGAGAGTTACACTTGTTGGCCAACTTGCCAGAGTGGGGACCCAGGGCATGCTGCAACAAGCTGAATTATTTTAGAAATAAAATGCCTTTCTAATGGAATGAGTATAAAGAGTTAATAAAGCTGTGACCGATCCTCACCCATCCAGTTGTAAGAGTTACATTATTGTATTGTCCATGAAAGGGGGGCGGTAGGGGGGCTGAGCGTCTGGGTTTGGTTGGGGGTCCCCACAGTCTGCCTAGGCTAGATTCATTTAAAAATTCTTATTAGATACACAGGCGGTGCAGCTTGCTTCGCAGCTGGGCTACTACACCCAAAGTATTGCCTAGGCTAGATGCAGTTAAAAATTCTACGCTGACTAGCAGACACTGAAGATTTGGAGCAGACCTCTGAGTAAACAGCTCTTCAGACTCAACCATCTGTGTTACCCCAAGCCATAGTGTATGTAGTTTCTTACAGTTAAAAGGGGGGGGGGGGTGCGACCCAACCCACCTGGAATTAACGATGCCAACGTCACGTAAGACACAGCAAGGGGACTCCCAAAATTGTGGCACAGACACCACTTAACCCTAGAACGCATACCTGTGGCCTTGCAGGCCCGCCCAGTTAATTGTTTTCTATTTTCTGCAAGATTACTTTAGTTAGAATTTTGAAACTCTAGGTATTCTTCATGTATATAGTTGTTTGTCATTTGAGTTTGAGTTATTCCATGTTATTTGCACATGGGCCTAAAGGGCCCCAGGTATGTGAAAGTGTAGATTTTTATGGTCATGCGTTCTAGGGTTAAGTGGCATCAATTGCCCCACTGTTGCTTAAAACGGTTGGTGAGGTGATTTTACCAAATCCCCAAGCTTTTAGTCTCCCAAGGATGACACAGGGGTAGAAATGTCCTTGCGAATCCATGATTTGTTCATCTTTATGAACGTGAGTCTGTCTACATTCTCAGTTGACAGCCGCGTGCGCTTATCTGTCAGCACACCACCAGCAGCGCTGAACACACGTTCAGAGAGAACGCTGGCTGCATGGCATGACAAGATCTCCAAGGCGTGAGTGGCGAGCTCCGGCGATTTTTCCAGATTGGAATACCAAAATGAGCAAGGGTCCAGTGACACAGTCATGGCTTCGATGTTCACTTGGAGATTCTCCTGTACCATCCTCTCTAGGCATTGACTATGTGTCAGACTTCTTGTCTCCTGTGGCCTTGCAAAGGATGGTCTAAAAAAGTGGTGAAACGATTCCACAAAATTGCTGTTACCAGCAGATACTGTGTTACTGTTACTGTTTGAGTGATGAAGACTCGACAGTCCCACCGTTGGCAAGTTAGAACTGTGAGATTCACTACGTGCACCACTGGTGTTTTGTGGAAAAGCACATGTAAGATTCTGCAACAGCGTCTGCAGATACTCCTGCATTCGTCAATACCTTTTTATGGCAGGAATTATTTCGGCAAATATACTTTTGTACCGGGAATCTAAGAGTGTGGCAACCCAGTAGTTGGGATTACTTCGAATTCTGACAATCCGGGGGTCATGTTGCAGGTAGTGCAGCAAGAAGGCACTCATGTGTGTTGCGCATCCAGAAGGACCAAGTCCTTGTTGTGTTGGTAGCGAGGTAAAAATCATGCTTTCTTCCTCTGCCCTCTCCCTCCAACCTCGCACAACAGAAATGTGATCAAGGTCTCCCTCATCTGATGAGTCTTCCATGCCCATCGCCAGTTCGTCCTCCACTTCTTCCTCGGCTCCTGCACCTTCCTCAACAGTTTGGCTACTACCATGCGCCCTGGTTAATCCCTCTCCCCCACCCTCCCATGCCTGCCGCCTTGGTGCTGCCAACCGTCTGGACCTTGGAGATGTTATCCCTTCCGCATACGACTCCTCCTCTACTTCCTCCACCTCCTCTTGTCCCACCACCTGACTCTGAATTCTGTTTAATGTGTGCTCCAGCATGTAAATCACCGGAATAGTCATGCTGATAATGGCATCGTCGTCAGCACTAAACATCTTCGTCACCATTTCAAAACTGTGCAGAAGGGTGTGTGGCGCCCCTGAGGATTCAGTCGCCACAGAGTTACTGCATCTCACCCAGAGGTGTGGTATCTCACCCTCAGGTAAGGAAGGCATATGGCTCGGGACCCTAACTCCTGCATCCAACACATACCCGCAGTGGGGGTAGGGCGAGATTGCTCCTAAGGGAGAGCACAGTCCCAGGTCCCTAGCTGGTTTGAGGGTCCTATGTAGTGGGTGCTTAGGGGAGCAGCTTAGGGGAGCACATGACAAGGAGAGTATAAATAGGAAGCCATCTTAGAAAGAGCAAGCCAGACAGAGGAGGAAAAGTGACAGGAGCAGAGACTAGGCATGAGCTCTGCTCCGGAGGCGAGCCTAGCCTGGGAGGCCCAGGACTGAAGGAGAGAAGAGAGGAGTGGGAGCTGGAAGGCTCCAGGAACCGAAGGGACCCTACGGCTACGGGCCGTGCAGAAGGCCACCCGTACTCCCGCTGCTACCAGGAGGTAGAGGGGTCAGGCCAGATAAGGGGAACCGGTCCCTCAACTAGCGGAGAAACAGCAAGGCTCAACTAGAAACCGGAGGCTGCTGCATTTCATGTACTGCAAGCCAAAGTCCACACCAGTCTCACTAAGAAGGTAGCCACATAGGACCCAGGGGACGGAACACACGTGCAGGGAGAAGGCCAGAGAAAGGACACACAGAAGGGGGTCCTGCTAAGTACTCCGGAGCTATCTGGGGGTGGACTGAGCCCCTCACTGAGTATGCACAGCACGACGGGGGAGATTGCTCTGGTATCTGTAATCTGGACTACAACAACTGTGAGTGATATCTTGAGACGGCATCACACGGACTCTGTGTTCATTACTGACTCCCTGCACTACAACCACCATCATCCACCCACACTGCCCTGAAGCTACACTCTTCCTGTGGTGAGTAATAATACCGTTGCTGCAAAACCACCAGCTTCAGAGGACTGTTCCGCAGCGGCAGCCCCTTTGGCCGCACTCCACAGGTGGCGTAGTCAGACATTATAAAATCCATATATACAAATTACCCTTGGATTGACCGCCCTGGGTCACGGACTGGGTCACCGCCACAGTGACTACAACCCCCAGCGTCTACCGGCCCGGCTCAGGGTACCCCATGGCCCAGGGGGCGCGTCAACTTCATAGGTCCCTGATCTGAGACCACTCCTGCTGCATTATTTGCCCCACCTCTGGATCTCATTGGCCCAGGCTATACGTCAGAACGTATTGCACCAGGGCTTGTCGGTGCTGCCACAGTCGCTGCAACATGTGCAGAGTTGAATTCCACCGTGTCGGCACATCGCATTTCAGCCGGTGAACTGGCAGGCCCAACGACTTCTGTAGAGATGTAAGTCGTTGAACTGCGGGATGCGAACGGCGGAAGTGAGCACACAGCGACCATGCCCTCTGCAGAAGGCCATCTAGTCCGGGATAGTGGGCTAAAAATTGCTGGACAATCAGGTTCAACACGTGAGCCATACAAGGCACGTGTGTGACATTGCCCCGGCGAAGTGCCGCACCCAGGTTTGCAGCATTGTCGCACATGGCCTTCCCTGGTTGCAGGTCCAGTGGAGACAACCTTTCATGAAACTGGGTCTCCAGAGCTGACCACAACTCCTCAGCTGTGTGACTCACATTTCCCAGACATTTCAAAGTAAACACTGATGCCGTTGAGCCCTGCTGCCAGCATAGTAAGGAGGTGTGCAGGATTCCTCCTGCGCAGTTAGAAAGCAGGTGGCATTACCAGACAGGCTTTGGGTGCAGGTGGAGGACCGAGAGGAGGTTGAGGAGGCAGAAGCAGTGGAGGAACTTCGAGATAAAGAGGATTGACGCACAACTCGTGGGGACGGTAAGACTTGGACAGCAGCCCCTTGTCCTGCTGTCACCATAGTTACCCAGTGCCCAGTCAGCGACATGTAACGCCCCTGTCCATGCCTTCTCGTCCAAGTGTCTGTGGTGAAGTGCACCCTGTCACACACAGAGTTTCTCAAAGAAGCGGTGATGTTGTGTGCGACATGCTAGTGGAGCGCAGGCACACCTTTCTTTGAGAAGTAGTGCCGACTGGGCATCTGGTACTGGGGCACTGTGACGGACATAAGGTCTTGAAAATCCTCTGTGTCCTCCAGGTGGAAAGGCAGCATTTCTGTAGCCAACAGCTTGCAGATGGTGAAATTCAACCTCTTAGCTTTCTCATGGCTAGGAGGAAATGGTCTTTTACTTTTCCACATCTGAGGGACCGAGGGCTGGCTGTTGTGCTTAGACGGTGTTGAGTAGGGTGTCCCCGGCAAACTGCCGGTCTGTGAGGAAGATGCAGGCGGACATGTTAGGTTGCCTTGATCCAAAGGTGGTGCTCTCGATGTCGGAGAGCGCTCAACACTAGCAGGTGTTTCCACTTCCCAATGAACTGACGACCTGCCAATCACACTGGCTGTTGCGGGTAAAGAGGTGGCAAGTCTGCGTCCAAAAACATGTGTGACTGCTGTCCCCCCAGTCACAGAGGATGAAGAGGCTGCGGATGCACAAGATGGGGCAGACGGTGGTTGGCCCAGCCGGCTAGGCCGCATTGTAGCACAGTGAGCTTCCCACTGCAACTTATGCTTCATATCCATGTGACGGTACATGCATGAAGTACTCAAACTATGGATTTTTTGGCCTCTACTTAGCTTTTGCTGACAAATATTACAGATAACACGAGTTGGGTCATCCTTATCGATCTGAATAAATGCCCAGGCTATGCAAGGCTTAGAGCCCATGTGACCTGAAGAGCCACTACGACCTGTGGTCAGAGGCAGAGTTGTGGTTGAGGATGCAGTTGTTGACGTGCTTCCAGTACTCCGTCTCTGTTCAGGAAGGCGCAACCTAACCTCGTCGTCGCTTGGTATCACAGATCCTAGAAGAGTGCATTGATGGAATCCTCCACAAGAGGCCCCCATAAACATTCACACATCTCCACCTTCCACCTCAGACCAGCAGAGGGAGCCCGTTAGGGATATAAATAGGGAAGGTGGAGCTAGGCAGTTCAGTTCCTCTGAAGAGTTCCTGCAGTAGAGAAGCCTAAGAGAGGTCAGTCTGCAGTGGAGCTCAGTCTAGTCTAGAGAACGCAGTTAATAGTTCAGCAGTGGAGCACGAGGCTCCTGCTTGCTAGATTCAGGGAGCCCAGATAGAGCTTAAGGTGTGCCGGTGCCATAAGATCAGTGAAGCGCGGCAAGCTGCCGTTAGTGTGTATAGCCTAGTGAGGGCCCGAGTAGGCCGAAGGCGAGTGGCGAGTTAGTACATAAGGGGCAGAGGAGCTTAACCAGCTCACCCCGAAGCATTTACCGGACACAGGATCCGAGCTTACCGGTATCTCTATGACCCAGTAAGGCATAACTGGAATCCCTGGAGAACTACAAGTCCCAGGATCGCTAAGGTGCTGATATGTAACAGAGCCAGGAGACGCTTAGGCCCCGCATACTGGGAGCGTGAACTCCAAGAGAAGGCCCTACCACAAGGTCAGCCAGCGCAGGACAGAGACAAAGTTAGGCCTAGCTCCAGGCAGGTCAGAAACTTACTACGCAGAAGCAAGAAACAGGAGGCCCTACACCCGCTCATTGGGGAGGATCCTGATATGCACCCTTCACCCTACAGTGCTCAGGGATGTGCCTGAATTTCCACCAGTAAAAGGTACTGAAGTGACTACCGTGTCCGTTCCCGTTCTTGCTCTGACCCAGCTGGGTCTCGCCTGTCCTGCATTCCCCCTGCATACGCTGCCCTGAGACCTAGCTCCACCTGTGGGGAGCTATACCATCGAGCTGCCTTATCACCGGCCTCAGTGGACTGCTGCAGCGCTGGTGCTTGTCACCAGATACCACAGGTGGCGTCATGAACTCTTATAAAATTAACAATTATCCACCCTTTTAAAGAGAGACCCCAGGGTACGGGCCAGGGAGCCGACCACCGCGACATCCCCAAGGCCAGGCAAATGCCCGGGTACCGAGTCATCCCCATCCCCAGGGCTAGTCACATCCTCCTCCACCTCCTCTGCTGACCTCATCGACTGGCTGACTGTGGGTTGACAGTAAGTAGGATCTCCAACCTCGTCATCATCACCCTGTGTGTTATCACACCCGTCGTCCTCAGAGCCAACCTCTTCCTGCCCTGACCGAAAAGTCAAGTTGTCGCTCCAATCAGGTATTTGAGTCTCATCATCGTTGTCATCATTGTCTCCACCAACAGGAGTTACAGTTTTGGAACAAGGGTCTACATTATGCTCAGAACCTTCTTCATCTGGTCCTGGATCCGACTTATAAAGATTCTGGGCATCAGATCAGATCATTTCCTCATCTGGATTAACAGAAGCTCTGGAGCAGACCTCCGTTTCCCAGGCTATAGTATGAGTAAACAGCTGTGCAGACTCAACTATCTGTGTTACCCCATACTCAGACGGGCAGCTGGAGACTTGGGAGCTGTGAGGAAGCAAGTGCGATTGGGGTGACACCTCTGAGGACTGGAGTATTTGTGATGTTGAAATTGAGGTGATGGAGAGCCCACTTGAAGGAGCACTTGATATCCGTTGAAGCACCTGCTGTTTTTGTGCCTCATCTACAATTTGTAGCGATGGGCGTGTCCGTAAGAATGGGATCGTATCACATTGTCCACGAAAAGAAGTCGACATCTTAGTTTGGCTGGAAGATGGTCTTTCTTCTGCAGATGTTACTCCCCCCCCACCGTGGGGGGCCTCGAACCACCGGCGGACAGGCACCAGTATTGGGATAGGGGGGCTGGCCGTCAGGGTCCACCGCGGCTCTGGCACAAACCCGGCGACACAGAGGTGGCACGGGCAGGAACGGACTGGCTGTGTCGGCTTCTCACTTTTTGGATTTTAGAAGGGCATGACATGCCTATATCTGTGTCTCCCCCTCCTTTTACTCCTCCACCTCTTTTCTTTTCGCATGACTATATGTACTTGTCACTTTTCCATGTGTTAGTTGTGTCTTCTGAGCAGTTTGTCAGCTTTTGGACACCTTTGAAGGTGTTTTCTATGTGTTTCTATGTGTTTTTGTTTGCCTGCCATTGGTTTTAATGGTGTTCGAAGGTGTTCGACGAACCGAACCGAACTCGAACACTACGGGGGCGGCTCAACACTAGATATGACACTTGAGGTGCAGAGTAAATTCATTAGTACATTTATTCGCAACCGACATATAGTTTATCATATACTTATCTTTTTTTAAATCTTTAGATATTATTAATAAAGTGTTTAATTGAAAATATAATGAATAAGGTTAATGTCAGATGAAACACATTGATGAAATGATATGTAAAATTAGACTAAGAATGGAGTGGTAATGGTGGACATTAGGACCCTGCGCTCTCATGAGCAGCATAGCTGAGCTCAACGTTCCTTCCAGACACTGGTGGACTAAACGTGCACAGTTACCGTATTACGGAGATCTCTCCTCCTTTATCACTGGCACCAGGAATTTTATGTGACAGTAACTGGAGGTGGCTATGACCACTACGCATGTAGCCTTACAAGGTTGGTTTTATCTCGTCACATCTTGCATTCAGTGACACACTCCTTCCTGCTTTATTGCTGATGTTTAGGAGTACGGGGGCGGCTTGCATAGTGACATGCTTCTGTACATGACACGGATGAGATGGTGTTTTGTTCCTACAGAAGGCTGTGATCTCACCCGTACTATAGTGATGGAATACATCAGCCGCCCATCAGATGACAGCTGCAGTGATACAGAATGAGGGGATAGCACTTATGTTATCAGACATCAGCCACAACATGTGAGAACCGCTCATATGTTTAAAGGGAACAGACAAGTCCACCATGTACGAGGGTGTGTCTTCAATAACCAATCACAGATCCATGGGCTCCAATCAGAAGGGGTTTTACATCGCAGGCAGTAGTAAAGGGCGCAATGTCCCGCATAGCAGCATTGGTGGTGCCAGACTGCTGTCATTCAGGTGACGCACACTGAAGCCCTGGTTCCTGATCTACAAGCTGCAGGGATATAGCAGAGCACATCCCATTCATAGCATGATGCTATCTGCTGAGGGACAATAGAAGACTGCTACAGCACATCTAGCATCTCTGCTCAGCAGCGGGGGTGAGCTCCTGTGTTCTCTCCCTTCTATAGTACTGGTTCAGCACCACAGTGGTTGGCAGCTCTCCTCTGGGCACTACAGTCCTAGATTCAGCACCACAACGGTGGGCAGCTCTGATCTGGGCAGTACTGTCTAGATTCAGCACCACAGCAGTGGACAGCTTTTATATTGGAAGAACTGTCTAGATTCAGCACCACAGCAGTGGACGGCTTGTAACCAGGACGTTATAGTAACATTTGGTTCAATACCACAACGTTGGAGGGCAGTGCCATCCAGATTCAGCACCACGCTAGTGGACAGCTCTGGTGCTTCTGGATACAACAGTTTCAGCACTTCTGCCAGGACAGCTCCAGCATCTTCACCTCTACCTTGAAGGTCCCAGTGCCCGCCAGCCTGTCTATCAGTCGTGCCCGCCTGTCAACCGGCCGTGCTCATCCGCTGTGCCTTTCAGCTTCAGCCATCAGTCCCATGGGAGTCGCCTGCTCTCACAAGGTCGGTCCCAGAGTGGCACCTGGTTCACCTTCCCGGTCCCTCCTTGGTTCACAGAGTCGACTAAGCCGCTGTGTGGCCAGGGTCGGTCCGGGTAGGCACTTAGTTACACCCCTCTGATCCCTCCTTGCATCACAGCACAGAGGTTCCACCACCCGGATTCATAACAGAATACATTTTGTTATATAATAATTTTGTGTTCAAAGATCAATACTACCTACAGAAGAAAGAGGTGGCAATGGCCGCGGCTTGGGCCCCATCTTACGCCAATCTCTCCTTGGGATTTTGGGAGTGTGAATACATCCGATTCCAGAACATTGAACATACGTCATTGGGATCAGTGATATCTTGGATGAGATTCATAGACGATGTGTTGTTTATTTTGCAGGGCTCCCATGAGGAACTTGAAAAATTCTTAAAATATCTCAATGACAATGCATTGAATATTAAGCTAACCCATCATTTTAATCAAAAGAAAATTGATTTTCTGGATTTGGATATTCATGTTGATGACCATGGACAGTTGCATACAAATATTTATCGCAAGAATACTAGTGCCAATGCTTTCTTGCATGCCAAATCAGTCATCTGGCACATGTAATACAGGCAATGCCGTCCGGACAATTTATTAGGGCACATCGTATTTGTGACCAAGACAAAGCTTTTGAAGAATAGACATGTGATATGACCAGTAGATACTTACAACGTGGTACAAAATGGAAATTGTTCAACAGGCCTACTATCGGGCCAAACACGCCAATAGACAATATCTTCTCATTACTAAAAAGAAAAAGGAATCTGATGGGCATGTTCGATTCATCACGAATTATCATTCGAGGTGGAAGGAAATTACTAACATCATCTCCAAATTTTGGCTAATTCTCCAACAGGATCAGACAATACTTCCTTTTCTATCAAATCGTCCATTGATTATGGCTAAACGTAATAAGACACTACTTGATGTACTAGTTCATAGTCATCATGTACCTGATACATCCTCATATACACTGCTCAAATAAATAAAGGGAACACTCAAATAACACATCCTAGATCTGAATGAATGAAATATTCTCATTGAATACTTTGTTCTGTACAAAGTTGAATGTGCTGACAACAAAATCACACAAACATCATCAATGGAAATCAAATTTATTAACCAATGGAGGCCTGGATTTGGTGTCACCCACAAAATTAAAGTGGAAAAACACACTACAGGCTGATCCAACTTTGATGTAATGTCCTTAAAACAAGTCAAAATGAGGCTCAGTATTGTGTGTGGCCTCCACGTGCCTGTATGACCTCATTACAACGCCTGGGCATGCTCCTGATGAGGTTGCGGATGGTCTCCTGTGGGATCTCCTCCCAGATCTGGACTAAAGCATCCGCCAACTCCTGGACAGTCTGTGGTGCAACGTGACGTTGGTGGATGGAGCGAGACATGATGTCCCAGATGTACTCAATCGGATTCAGGTCTGGGGAACGGGTGGGCCAGTCCATAGCTTCAATGACTTCATCTTGCAGGAGCTGCTGACACATTCCAGCCACATGAGGTCTGGCATTGTCCTGCATTAGGAGGACCCCAGGGCCAACCGCACCAGCATATGGTCTCACAAGAGGTCTGAGGATCTCATCTCGGTACCTAATGGCAGTCAGGCTACCTCTGGCAAGCACATGGAGGGCTGTGCGGCCCTCCAAAGAAATGCCACCCCACACCATTACTGATCTACTGCCAAACGGTCATTCTGAAGGATGTTGCAGGCAGCAGATCGCTCTCCACAGCGTCTCCAGACTTTGTCACATCTGTCACATGTGCTCAGTGTGAACCTGCTTTCATCTGTGAAGAGCACAGGGTGCCAGTGGTGACTTTGCCAATCGTGGTGTTCTGTGGAAAATGCCAAGCATCCTGCACGGTGTTGGGCTGTGAGCACAACCCCCTTCTGTGGACGTCGGGCCCTCATACCACCTTCATGTAGTCGGTTTCTAACTGTTTGTGCAGACACATGCACATTTGTGGCCTGCTGGAGGTCATTTTGAAGGGCTCTGACAGTGCTCCTTCTGTTCCTCCTTGCACAAAGGCGGAGGTAGCAGTCCTGCTGCTGGGTTGTTGCCCTCCTACGGCTCCCTCCACGTCTCCTGGTGTACTGACCTGTCTCCTGGTAGCACCTCCAGCCTCTGGACACTACACTGACAGACACAGCAAACCTTCTTTCCACAGCTCGCATTGATGTGCCATCCTGGATGAGCTGCACTACCTGAGAAATTTCTGTGGGTTGTAGAGTCCGTCTCAAGCTACCACAAGTGTGAAAGCACAACCAACATTCAAAAGTGACCAAAAAATCAGCCCAGAAAGCATTGCTACTGAGATGTGGTCTGTGGTCCCCACCTGCAGAACCACTCCTTTATTGAGGGTGTCTTGATAATTGCCAATAATTTCCATCTATTGTCTATTCCATTTGCACAACAGCATGTGAAATTGATTGTCAATCAGTGTTGCTTCCTAAGTGGACAGTTTGATTTCACAGAAGTTTGATTTACTTGGAGTTATATTCTGTTGTTTAAGTGTTCCCTTTATTTTTTTGAGCAATGTATATTTGGCTCAAAGGGCCCCAAATGGGGCACATGGAAGTGTGGCAACTGCAAAGCGTGCAGATACAGTTATATGAAAAAGTTTGGGCACCCCTATTAATCTTAAGCTTAATGTTTTATAAAAATTGGTGTTTTTGCAACAGCTATTTCAGTTTGATATATGTAATAACTGTTGGACACAGTAATGTTTCTGCCTTGAAATGAGGTTTATTGTACTAACAGAAAATGTGCAATCTGCATTCAAACAAAATTTGACAGGTGCATAAGTATGGGCACCTCACCAGAAAAGTGACATTAATATTTAGTAGATCCTCCTTTTGCAAAAATAACAGCCTCTAGTCGCTTCCTGTAGCTCTTAATGATTTCCTGGATCCTGGATGAAGGTATTTTTGACCATTCCTCTTTACAAAACAATTCCAGTTCAGTTAAGTTTGATGGTCGCCGAGCATGGACAGCCCTCTTTAAATGATCCCACAGATGTTCAATGATATTCAGGTCTGGGGACTGGGATGGCCATTCCAGAACATTGTAATTGTTCCTCTGCATGAATGCCTGAGTAGATCTGGAGCGGTGTTTTGGATCATTGTCTTGCTGAAAGATCCATCCCCTGCGTAACTTCAACTTTCTCACTGATTCTTGAACATTATTGTCAAGAATCTGCTGATACTGAGTGGAATCCATGCGTCCCTCAACTTTAACAAGATTCCCGGTACCGACATTGGCCACACAGCCCCAAAGCATGATGGACCCTCCACTAAATTTTACTGTGGGTAGCAAGTGTTTTTCTTGGAATGCTGTGTTTTTTTGCCGCCATGCATAACGCGTTTTTGTATGACCAAGCAACTCAATCTTGGTTTCATCAGTCCACAGGACCTTCTTCCAAAAAGAAATTGGCTTCTCCAAATGTGATTTTGCATACCTCAGCCGACTCTGTTTGTGGCGTGCTTGCAGAAACGGCTTCTTTCGCATCACTCTCCCATACAGCTTCTCCTTGTGCAAAGTGCGTTGTATAGTTGACCGATGCACAGTGACACCATCTGCAGCAAGTTGATGCTGCAGCTCTCTGGAGGTGGTCTGAGGATTGTCCTTGACTGATCTCACCATTCTTCTTCTCTGCCTTTCTGATGTTTTTCTTGGCCTGCCACTTCTGGCCTTAACAAGAACTGTCCCTGTGTTCTTCCATTTCCTTACTATGTTCCTCACAGTGGAAACTGACAGGTTAAATCTCTGAGACAGCTTTTTGTATCCTTCCCCTGAACAACTATGTTGAATAATCTTTGTTTTCAGATCATTTGACAGTTGTTTTGAGGAGCCCATGAAGCCACTCTTCAGAGAAGATTCAAACAGGAGAACAACTTGCAAGTGGCCACTTTAAGTAGCTTTTCTCATGATTGCATACACCTGGCTATGAAGTTCAAAGCTCAATGAGGTTACAAAACCAAAAAAAGTGCTTTAGTAAGTCAGTAAAAAGTAGGTAGGAGTATTTAAAACAAGAAAATGATAAGGGTGCCCATACTTATGCACCTGTCAAATTTTGTTTGAATGCAGATTGCACATTTTCTGTTAGTACAATAAACCTCATTTCAAGGCAGAAACATTACTGTGTCCAACAGTTATTACATATATCAAACTGAAATAGCTGTTGCAAAAACACCAATTTTTATAAAACATTAATTTTAAGATTAATAGGGGTGCCCAAACTTTTTCATATAACTGTATATTGAAAAAACGGATACCTTTCAGGATTCGATGGGTGAGCAGGCTTACAAGATTCTGTATTTCATTAATTGTAGAACATCTATGGTCATCTATCAAGCCTCATGTTTCTGTGGACTCCTCTATATTGGTATGACAACTCGGGAGCTTTGGAACACATCAAAAATATTAGGGCAGCGGAGAAAATCTGTCAAGATGAGGTGGGTGCTATTTCTCAACCTAAACCTTTGGCGAGACAGTTTCGGAATTGCTACCCTCATCAATGTCATCTCTTACGTGTCAAAGGGATTGCCCGTCTGTATCCTGGGAATAGGAGGGAAAATCTAGCCAAAAAGCTGGCCCAGATTGAACAAATAAATAATAAATAAAAAAGTAAATGGATCACCACTCTAAGAAGTATGACCCCCAGAGGTTTAAATGAACAGTGGGGATTTTCGAGTTTTCTTTAAGTATACACTAGGATTTTTGGTATATTTTCATCTTCAGTGTCTTGTCCTTATTATCAATCGAAAAATATAATCAATATATGTCATAGTGCATTTGATTGAATAAACATATATACATGTATTGTTGGCTTTATTGTACAGTACATATAGAGAGTTTATAGTGTGTTTATTCACTTTTACATATACACATTATATAAGCAACAATATTGTGTATGCACGCATTAACTATATTATATATAGAACTTTTTCTATATTTCATACAATTCTATTTTGGCACGTATAATTATATTTAGACTTTGATGCTGACCCGCACTTTTTCCCTTTTCTAATATGGCTGCAGGGTCGCTGTGCGCCACACTGCGCATGCTCCGGTGTGCTCTCGTACCCGATACTGGGATGTTTTCATTGAACTGCGACCTTTGGTCATGTTTCAGTGATGCACATTCGGTCGCAGACGGGACTGCTATCTGGACGCGTGGGACAGTAGAGTCGTCCGATAATATGGCGTCCTTGATTTGTAAGTAACCACAGCTGTAATCACCCTATAAAACATCGCCTCTTCCTCCTCCACCTCACTTCCTAATGAATCGGTAGCGAAACGTACGTTGAAGCATGTGGAAGGGGTGATGATGTGCCTCTGGATAGTACATGTGACGGGAGCTAGTTACCCCATCCGCAGATGTCCAATCTTCTTCTGTAGGCCCCTGACATGGAAAGGCTTTTCTTACACTGGGATAAATAAAATAAGACTATCGCACAGTGTCTCCAAGATGAACTTAACTTTTATTCTCACAAGCAGGTTTTATAGAGAATCATACAGGCTATTTTTAACACCCATTGTTCTCACCAGATAATACCCACAGTAGGCTCCCAGACAGCAGTTATGCAACAACTCATTAATCAGCACATTGTCTGTTTGCCACTGCTAAGTGAGCACAGGAAGGTGGGGGCCAGGAGTGCTTCGGTCACATCACAAAATGTCCAATAATATGTGATCCACAATATTCACCCCACTTTATAACGTTATGTCCCATTAGCTGCATAGGCGCTACGACAACCCCGATGTGGCAAAATCTTGGGAGTACGGGGTTGATCTGTCACAATGCTCCCCCTTCCCGGACAGGATCGACCTACCCAGTCTGCTCCCCGACGGATCAGCTGGAGGAGGTCCACGATTTATGAGGTTGGTAGCAGGTCAGTTTGTCGGCTTAGTTCATCGGCGTTACCATTTTGCTTGCCAGGTCTATAGTGGATGGTGAAGTCTAACGGTTATAGCGCCAAACTTCACCGTAGTAGTCTGGCATTGTCCCCGGAGACCCGATTAAGCCATACCAGGGGGTTATGGTCCGTTATGAGGGAAAACTGTCTTCCATACAAATATGGTTGGAGCTTCTTGGCAGCCCATACTACTGCCAGGCATTCCTTTTCGACAGCCGCATAGCTGACTTCTCAAGGCAGTAATTTCCGACTCAGATAAGCTATTGGATGTTCTTGGCTGTCCGGCTCGACTTGGCTCAGTACTGCACCCAACCCAAACATAGATGCGTCTGTGTGAACAAGGAAATGTTTAGTTGTATCGGGTGCGGCCAATATCGGGGTATTTGTGAGAGTGTCCTTTAGCTGGCGGAATGCTTCCTCACACTCGGGGGTCCAGGTTACCTGGCGGGGGAGGTTCTTATGTGTCAGATCAGTGAGGGGCTTGGCAATGCTGCTGTAATTAGGGACAAATTTCCTATAATACCCCGCTGTCCCTAGAAAGGCCATGACTTGGGTTTTAGTACGTGGGGTGGGCCACTGGGCTACCGCCTCAATCTTGGCAGGCTCCGGTCGTTGTTTTCCACCCCCAACCCAATGTCCTAAATACTGAACCTCTGCTTTGCCTACGTGACACTTGTTGGGGTTCAGGGTGATTCCGGCTTTGTGGATCCTATCCAATACTGTCTCTAGGTGATTTAGATGCTCATCCCACGTCGCGCTGTAGACGACGATGTCATCCAGGTAGGCACAAGCATAGTCATGGAGACCATCCAGAAGCCAGTCAGCCAGCCTCTGAAAGGTCGCGGGGGCATTCTTCATCCCAAATGGCATAACCCAAAACTGGAATAAGCCAAACGGGGTGACAAATGCAGACTTGGGAATAGCATCAGGACTTAGGGGGATCGGCCAATAGCCTTTGCATAGATCGATGGTGGTCAAATATTTTGCCCCAGCAAGCCTGTCTAGCAACTCGTCCACACGCGGCATGGGATACGCATCCGTCACAGTTTTCTCATTTAGCTTGCGATAGTCTACACAAAACCGGGTAGTCCCATCTTTCTTAGGCACTAACACTACAGGGGACGCCCAGGGACTATCTAACTCCTCAATGACGCCTAAACGCAACATCTCCTGTATCTCTTGTCGCATCCCTTCTCGTACAGACTCCGGGACGCGGAAGGGGGGTTGTCTCAGGGGGGTCTGATCTTGTGTCTCAACCTTGTGTTGTGCAAGTCGGGTGAACCCCGGTCTCTCTGAGAACATCCTCTGCTGCTGCCTCAGCAATGTCTCAGCCTGCTCTCTCTCCCGGGCCCCTAGGTTTTCTCCTAAGTGTACCTGGTCCCAGGTTTTCGACTGAGTCTTCTCACCTAAGACATCAGGCAAGGGGAGTCTGGCTAAATCCTCTGCTTCGGGTGCGCAGATGGCAGCTACCTCTTCAGGGCACTCCCGGTAGGGCTTCAGCGTATTCACGTGGAACATGCGGATAACCCTGGGGTCGTCACAATCGACGACATTGTAGGTGGTGTCGGCTATTTTCCCCACTACCCGGTAAGGCCCCTGCCATGCGGCCTGGAATTTGTTCTGCCTAACCGGTTCTAGTACTAGGACCTTCTGTCCTATTTCAAAGGTGCGTTCTCTAGCCCTCTGATCGTACCATACACGCTGGCGCCGTTGGGCCGCCTGCATGTTCACACGCACAGCCTGAGTCAACTCCTGCAGGCGGTCCCGGAGTTCCAGCACGAAGGGCACGATAGGGGTTCCTGCTATGGTTTCCTCCCCTTCCCAGAGCTCTTGCACTAAGTCTAGGGGCCCCCTCTCCCGCCTCCCATATAACAGTTCAAATGGGGAGAACCCCGTAGATTTTTGGGGCACCTCCCGATAGACGAACAGGAGGTGCGGCAAGAATTTCTCCCAGTCCCTGTAGGTCCGGGTGAACGTCCCAATGAGTTGTTTTAACGTTCCGTTAAAGCGCTCACACAACCCGTTGGTTTGCGGGTGGTATGGGGCGCTTCTAATGGACTTTACACCACACAGTCTCCACAGTTGGCTGGTCACCTCTGCCGTAAATTGGGTGCCCTGATCCGAGATAATCTCCCGGGGAAATCCAACCCGTGAGAAAACCTGGAGCAGGGCAGCCACCACCGTCTCTGCCAGTATGTTAGGTAAGGCAACCGCCTCTGGATGCCGTGTGGCGTAATCTATCACAGTCAATATATACCTTTTCCCTGACAGACTGGGTTTGGCTAACGGCCTTATCAGATCGACCGCTACTCGGCTAAATGGCTCCTCCACAATGGGAAGGGGGTGTAATTTGGCCTTGCAGCGATCTCCCCTCTTGCCAATGCGCTGGCAACTGTCACAGGTCTGGCAGTACTGACGAACGTCATGGGATGCCCCTGGCCAAAAGAAGTTTTGTGTCAGACGATGCCTGGTGCGGCTGACTCCGAGGTGCCCCGCCAAGAGTATGTCATGAGAGATTCGCAGCAACTCCTGCCTATACTTTTTGGGAACTACCAGCTGTAGTTTTACAGTGGGGCTCGTCCCTGAGTGAGTTTGCTCTGTAACCCTGTAGAGGAGTCCCTGATGCCATATAAACTGTTCACCTTCCAGTACCCCTCTCCCCTCTTATGCCTTCCCGCGATACCCCTGCAATGAGGGATCCTCTAGTACCTCCCTCCTAAATTCTGTTGGGGTGTCCCATGAAATGTGTCTGGCTATGGGAATACGTGAAGGGCTGTAGTGTCTTACCTGGGCCTCCTCCGAGTGTGATTCCGCCTCCGCAGCTCGAACTTGTCTCTGGGCAGTCACAGGATATGTCTCAGCCAGGGGAGCGACCGAGAAGGAAGACAACATGGGCCCCAAGTCATTTCCCAGCAGGACGCCTGCAGGCAAATCCTTCATCATGCCGACCTCGACAAGGCCATCCCCGACCCCCCAGTTCAGGTGAATCTTGGCCGTGGGCAGTCGATGTATGGCTCCCCCTGCTACACGGACCGCCACTGTCCGACCCGTCTTTTGGTCTTGGGCGAGATGCGACTTCACAAGGGTCAGAGTAGCTCCGGAATCTCTTAATCCTTGCAGCCGTTTACCATTAATCCACACCGACTGTCGATGTTGTTGTTGATTATCCGCCTGGGCTGCCTGCACAGGGTCCACTTCATGCAGCACTCCCTCTATCTCTTCCATCACATAATTAGCCATAGCCACCGATGCCGGGTCGGCTTCGCCTTGGTAGCAGTGTACAGCGGCCCGGTTGAAGGTAGTCGTTTCCGGTTTTGGCCACTGGGTGCGCTGGGTCCGGTTGGGACAGTGTCTCTGCAGGTGACCGAGCTGATGGCAGGTGTGGCATCGCACCCCAGGAGGACTCTGGTAGGCCGGGGTATTGGTGGGTCACCCGCCAAGCTTCTGTGGTTTAGGGGCCTCCAGACCCATGGGAGGGCCCCTTGAGACAGTTTTGGACCCTGACAATTGGGCCCTCCTGGCATCATAATGTTCATCGGTCAGCCATGCGGCCTCCTCAAGAGTCGTCGGTCCCGAAGCCATTCTTGCGTCTTGGGAGTTAACCCAGTAAAGAATCGTTCTAACGCGATGAGCTGTAGGACGTCCTCCTTCGTGTCTGTTTTGCTACCTTGTACCCACTGTAGCAGTGACCGCAATAGTTTACAGGCCCATTCAGCATGGGTATCCGTTTCCAGTTTTGTGGTTTTATGGAACTTTTGACAGTATGCCTCTGGTGTTAGTGCATACCGGGCCAAGATCACTTCTTTGACTCGCTTATAGTCCATACAGTCCTTATCCGATACAGTGCGATAGGCATCCACTGCCCGGCCTGTCAGCTTGCTGGCCAGAATCTGGACCCAATCCTCCGGCTCCACTTTGAGCGGCAGTGTACCCTTCATAATGTCCTGCAGAAAGCGATCAATGTCTTTCTCTGCCTCCCCCAATGTCGGAAGGCATTGTATTGGATCTTTTTGTGGCTTACCCCTGCTGGTACCGGGGAGGAAGCCAGGGCTCCCCCTGCTCGCTGTATCTCCTCTCTCCGTTCTGCCATCTCTATCTTGGCTAGCTCTATCTTGGTCCGCTCTGCCATCTCCATCCTGGCTAGCTCCATCCGCTCTGCCTTCTCCATCTCCATCTTTTTATCCAGATCAGTATGCACATCAGCCATCACCTTATCTATGATCTGTACCGCCGGGTTGGGAGCATAAAGTCTGCTCTTTACCTCCCTCTGGAATTCAGTCTCTTCCACGTTACCACTGGAGGTTGTTGCGTTGTCGAGCTCCATAATGGCTGCTATCAAATCCGCTTTTGTTTTGTTGCTGGCGGTTAACCCTCGAGCTTCCACAAGGTCCTTCAACGTATTCCTCTTTAGCTTCTGGTAGATGTCTTCCATTCAGTCCTTGGCTCCTGAAGAAGATGGACCGCATCCCACCGCTGCCACCAGTGTGACGGGAGCTAGTTACCCCATCCACAGATGTCCAATCTTCTTCTGTAGGCCCCTGACATGGAAAGGCTTTTCTTACACTGGGATATATAAAATATGACTATCGCACAGTGTCTCCAAGATGAACTTAACTTTTATTCTCACAAGCAGGTTTTATAGAGAATCACACAGGCTATTTTTAGCACCCATTGTTCTCACCAGATAATACCCACAGTAGGCTCCCAGACAGCAGTCATGCAACAACCCATTAATCAGCACATTGTCTGTTTGCCACTGCTAAGTGAGCACAGGAAGGTGGGGGCCAGGAGTGCTTCGGTCATATCACAAAATGTCCAACAATATGTGATCCACAATATTCACCCCACTTTATAACATTATGTCCCATTAGCTGCATAGGCGCTACGACAACCCCCATGTGGCAAAATCTTGGAGTACGGGGTTGATCCATCACAGTACGTAATAATATGTACAAATTAAACTTTTTATGAACTTATTTCTGTATTCTTTTTTGCATTATGACAGTTGATATTGCATGGTGATCACTTTTACTGTTCATCCTATGATTTGGATAGGCATAGTTCCATACATATATAAATTTTCCTTTTTGCTTAAATAATGTAAATACATTTGGATATGCACATACATATATATACAGTACAGACCAAAAGTTTGGACACACCTTCTCATTTAAAGATTTTTCTGTATTTTCATGCTTATGAAAATTGTACATTCACACTGAAGGCATCAAAACTATGAATTAACACATGTGGAATTATATAGTTAACAAAAAAGTGTGAAACAACTGAAAATATGTCTTATATTCTAGGTTCTTCAAAGTAGCCACCTTTTGCTTTGATGACTGCTTTGCACACTCTTGGTATTCTCTTGATGAGCTTCAAGAGGTAGTCACCGGAAATGGTTTTCACTTCACAGGTGTGCCCTGTCAGGTTTAATAAGTGGGATTTCTTGCCTTATAAATGGGTTTGGGACCATCAGTTGTGTTGTGCAGAAGTCTGGTGGATACACAGCTGATAGTCCTACTGAATAGACTGTTAGAATTTGTATTATGGCAAGAAAAAAGCAGTTAAGTAAAGAAAAACGAGTGGCCATCATTACTTTATGAAATGAAGGTCAGTCAGTGCGAAAAATTGGGAAAACTTTCAAAGTGTCCCCAAGTGCAGTTGCAAAAACCATCAAGTGCTACAAAGATACTGGTTCACATGAGGACCGCCCCGGGAAAGAAGACCAAGAGTCACCAGCCTCAGAAATCACAGGTTAACAGCAGCTCAGATTAGAGACCAGGTCAATGCCACACAGAGTTCTAGCAGCAGACACATCTCTACAACAACTGTTAAGAGGAGACTTTGTGCAGCAGGCCTTCATGGTAAAATAGCTGCTAGGAAACCACTGCTAAGGACAGGCAACAAGCAGAAGAGACTTGTTTGGGCTAAAGAACACAAGGAATGGACATTAGACCAGTGGAAATCTGTACTTTGGTCTGATGAGTCCAAATTTGAAATCTTTGGTTCCAACCACTGTGTCTTTGTGCGACACAGAAAAGGTGAACGGATGGACTCTACATGCCTGGTTCCCACCGTGAAGCATGGAGGAGGAGGTGTGATGGTGTGGGGGTGCTTTGCTGGTGACACTGTTGGGGATTTATTCAAAATTGAAGGCATACTGAACCAGCATGTCTACCACAGCATCTTGCAGCGGCATGCTATTCCATCCGGTTTGTGTTTAGTTGGACCATCATTTATTTTTCAACAGGACAATGACCCCAAACACACCTCCAGGCTGTGTAAGGGCTATTTGACCAAGAAGGAGAGTGATGGGGTGCTACGCCAGATGACCTGGCCTCCACAGTCACCAGACCTGAACCCAATCGAGAAGGTTTGGGGTGAGCTGGACACAGAGTGAAGGCAAAAGGGCCAACAAGTGTTAAGCATCTCTGGGAACTCCTTCAAGATTGTTGGAACACCATTTCTGGTGACTACCTCTTGAAGCTCATCAAGAGAATGCCAAGAGTGTGCAAAGCAGTCATCAAAGCAAAAGGTGGCTACTTTGAAGAACCTAGAATATAAGACATATTTTCAGTTGTTTCACACTTTGTTGTTAACTATATAATTCCACATGTGTTAATTCATAGTTTTGATGCCTTCAGTGTGAATGTACAATTTTCAGTCATGAAAATACAGAAAAATCTTTAAATGAGAAGGTGTGTCCAAACTGTTGGTCTGTACTGTGTGTGTATATATATATATACAGTTATATGAAAAAGTTTGGGCACCCCTATTAATCTTAAGCTTAATGTTTTTTAAAAATTGGTGTTTTTGCAACAGCTATTTCAGTTTGATATATGTAATAACTGTTGGACACAGTAATGTTTCTGCCTTGAAATGAGGTTTATTGTACTAACAGAAAATGTGCAATCTGCATTCAAACAAAATTTGACAGTTGCATAAGTATGGGCACCTCACCAGAAAAGTGACATTAATATTTAGTAGATCCTCCTTTTGCAAAAATAACAGCCTCTAGTCGCTTCCTGTAGCTTTTAATGAGTTCCTGGATCCTGGATGAAGGTATTTTTGACCATTCCTCTTTACAAAACAATTCCAGTTCAGTTAAGTTTGATGGTCGCTGAGCATGGACAGCCCTCTTCAAATGATCCCACAGATGTTCAATGATATTCAGGTCTGGGGACTGGGATGGCCATTCCAGAACATTGTAATTGTTCCTCTGCATGAATGCCTGAGTAGATTTGGAGCAGTGTTTTGGATCATTGTCTTGCTGAAATATCCATCCCCTGCGTAACTTCAACTTTCTCACTGATTCTTGAACATTATTGTCAAGAATCTGCTGATACTGAGTGGAATCTATGCGTCTCTCAACTTTAACAAGATTCCCGGTGCCGGCATTGGCCACACAGCCCCAAAGCATGATGGAACCTCCACCAAATTTTACTGTGGGTAGCAAGTGTTTTTCTTGGAATGCTGTGTTTTTTTGTCGCCATCCATAATGCCTTTTTGTGTGACCAAACAACTCAATCTTGGTTTCATCAGTCCACAGGACCTTCTTCCAAAAAGAAATTGGCTTCTCCAAATGTGCTCTTGCATACCTCTGCTGACTCTGTTTGTGGCATGCTTGCAGAAACGGCTTCTTTCGCATCACTCTCCCATACAGCTTCTCCTTGTGTAAAGTGCGTTGTATAGTTGACCAATGCACAGTGACACCATCTGCAGCAAGTTGATGCTGCAGCTCTCTGGAGGTGGTCTGAGGATTGTCCTTGACTGATCTCACCATTCTTCTTCTCTGCCTTTCTGATGTTTTTCTTGGCCTGCCACTTCTGGCCTTAACAAGAACTGTCCCTGTGTTCTTCCATTTCCTTACTATGTTCCTCACAGTGGAAACTGACAGGTTAAATCTCTGAGACAGCTTTTTGTATCCTTCCCCTGAACAACTATGTTGAATAATCTTTGTTTTCAGATCATTTGACAGTTGTTTTGAGGAGCCCATGATGCCACTCTTCAGAAGAGATTCAAACATGAGAACAACTTGCAAGTGGCCACTTTAAGTAGCTTTTCTCATGATTGCATACACCTGGCTATGAAGTTCAAAGCTCAATGAGGTTACAAAACCAAAAAAAGTGCTTTAGTACGTCAGTAAAAGGTAGGTAGGAGTATTTAAAACAAGAAAATGATAAGGGTGCCCATACTTACAGTGGGTACAGAAAGTATTCAGACCCCTGTGATGAAAGCCGGCCGGTGGGTGCAGCTCTCTGGCGCCCCCTTACCTCTCAGGTCAGTCAAGGTACTGCACCTAGAGAAAGTAGTGCCAGGAAGCTGCAACCAGCGCAGGGAACACGGTAGTGTGTTATCCCTTCAACGTCACTAAACCGTAACGTCACTACACAGCACAACTCGCTAGCGCCCTCTTAGCCTCAGGTCAGTCAAGGAACTGCACCTAGGATAAGCGGTCGCCAGGGAGACTGTCCTGTAACCTACTGGGTATCGGGGCCCTCTGTAGTGAGGGCGGTATATATATCTTCCTTGGCCGCGCCAGGAATATATATATCTGAACCTCCGACCGTCACTACCAGCCTTCCCCAATCCCCAGTTGGTATGCTGCCACCAGTCCCTATTTTAGATATACGCCCAGTCCGTGAATGGGCCTATATCGGGTCAGGAACCAACCCTGGGTAGCGTTTTTGGCTTGAGCCGAGCTCACACGGACGTGCGTTCGTTATGCAGAATAAAAGGCAGGCCCACAATTACTTGAGGTAATTGATTATAATAATACACTAGATACACGATATACAACTAAATATACACAGGTATAAGGTCAGGCTAAACTATACAACAATGGAATACAACACACAGAATCACCACAGCATATCAGTTACCGGTTTCTTGATTCTCTTGTGACGCAGGGAGAGGATTCTGCGGTCGCAGGCACGGTTCTTTGTTACAGGCTGAGGCCTACCACCGCATGGTCAAACTGCTCCTCCCCTTGGTGGCCTCAGCTGGTGCTCAGATGTTCAGCACACCACTCTTGGGTCAAGACTGACTTGTCTCTTGTCTGTCCTGCTATCTTACCTGCCCCGTCCCGCCCACTGCTGGTGAGGTCAGCTGGCTCAGTCTCCACCCTCAGGTCTAACTTCGATCAGAAGCCCAAATTCTATGGAACCCAATAACTTCTTCTGGGATGGTCTCATGATACCCCCAGGGGTTCCCATGGATTCGGGCCGCCGTAACCGACCTTTTGATATCAATTATGATACCATACGGTCCTCAGGAATGGCTCCGCGCTATATCTTGGCTTCCAGAGCACGTACAAACGTCTACCGCGGAGGCTTGTGTGCGCAATGGCTCCGGGACGCCGTGATATTTTTTTATTGGCCCATCCCACGCAACATGCGTGTACTATTCATGTTTCTATATCTTATGCCTCCATGCTTGTGACAGACAAAGAAACTAGTCCTATGGGACAAATGGTCAGGTACAGATAGACGAAGCACCCCCCCCTGCTGGCTGTGTTTCCTCTCGAAGTCTTTGAAGCTCCTAGCATTCAAGTGTTAAGTAGGCTTCTTATCTTACAGGAGCCTGGATGGGGGGAAACTATCTAGTTGACGTTTTAACAGAAGGTCCCAAGGGTGGGGGCTGCTGAAGTGTGGCCATCCCTGGATATGATTTATCATTACCAAGATGGCGGCTACAGGTTCATCACACCTCCCCCTATACGAGGGCGCGAGGGGGTAGCACATTCCTGTGTTCCCCCGTGCGTCCTTCTGCACCCTCCCCTTGCCGGGATAACCCGTCAGCGTTACCGTGGTCACGGCCTCTTCTGTGGCGAATGGAGAAGTGGTACTGCTGGAGAGCGAGGCTCCAGCGTAGCAACCTGCCATTCGACCCAGAGACCGTGTGTAACCAGCTGAGGGGGTTGTGGTCCGTCTCCACGGTGAAATGGCTCCCGTACAAGTAGGGCTGCAGACGCTGCAGGGCCCATACAATTGCCAGGCATTCTTTTTCCACCGTGGAGTAAGCCACCTCCCGGGGCAGTAGCTTCCTGCTCAGGTACAAGACAGGATGTTCCTGGCCTGTCGTGTTGACCTGACTTAGCACAGCACCGAGGCCAAAGTCACTGGCGTCGGTCTGTACCACAAACGGCCGGTCGAAGTCGGCAGCTTGCAGTACAGGGGAGCTACTTAGGGCGGCCTTGAGTGCCCCGAAAGCTGTCTCGCAGGCGACTGTCCAGTCGACTGCGACGGGCAGCTTCTTCTTGGTGAGGTCCGTCAGGGGCTTGGCCAGGGTGCTATAGTGTGGGACGAACCTCCTATAGTACCCGGCGGTCCCCAAGAAGGACATCACCTGCTTTTTGGTCCTAGGAGTGGGCCAGGATGCGATGGCATCCACTTTCCCCGGTTCTGGCTTCAGAACCCCCCCGCCTACCCGGTGACCCAGGTAGAGGACCTCACTCATGCCCAGCTGGCACTTTTCCGGCTTGATGGTCAAGCCTGCCCGGTGGATCCGACCGAGCACCTGCCGCAGGTGCTCTAGGTGATCCTCCCAAGTGGGACTGAAGACTGCAATATCGTCCAAGTACGCAGCCGCGTACCCTTCAAGTCCCTCAAGCAGCGTATTGACCATCCGCTGAAAAGTGGCAGGGGCATTCTTCATGCCGAATGGCATCACTGTGGACTCGTACAGTCCAAAAGGGGTGATAAAGGCAGAGCGTTCCCTTGCCGCGGGGGTCAGAGGAATCTGCCAGTACCCCCGGCTCAGATCCATGATGGTCAGGTACTTAGCCCCGGCCATCCGATCGAGCAGGTCATCGATGCGTGGTATGGGGAACGCATCGGTGGCCGTTACAGCGTTGAGCCCCCGGTAGTCCACGCAGAACCGTGTAGTTCGGTCCTTCTTTGGTACGAGGACTACAGGCGAGGCCCACGCGCTGCTGGATGCCTGGATCACCCCCAGCTTCAGCATCTCGTCTATCTCTTGGCGCATGTTTCCCTGCACCTCGAAAGAGACCCGATATGCTGAACGCCGGATCGGCGGGTGATCGCCAGTGTCCACGTCGTGGACAGCCATCTCAGTCCTTCCGGGCAGGCTGCTGAACAGCCCCCGGAAGGGGTGCAGGGTGGTCCCCAGCTGGGACCGTTGGTCCTCCGTGAGCTGGTGGCCAACCCCCACATCCTCGATGGACCCACCCGCCTTGGCTTGGGTGAGCAGATCCAGGAGGGTTTCTACCTCTCCTTCCTCGGGAAGGTTGCACACTGGGTGGGCAGTCGCTTCCCGCTCATGATGAGCCTTCATCATGTTCACGTGGAAGGCCTTCCTCCTTCCACGGGCGTGATCCAGGGTGACCAGATAGGTGACGGCGTTGAGTTTCTGGTGCACGAAGTAGGGACCTTCCCAGGCTGCCTGAAGCTTGTTCTGTGGTACGGGGACCAGTACCCACACCTTTTGACCCACCTGGTAGGTCCTCTCACAAGCATTCTGGTCGTACCACCGCTTCTGGTCGGCCTGGGCCTGGGCCATATTGTCCTGCACCAGCTTTGCCAAGGCCATCATCCTGTCCCGGTGGCGCACGACATACTCGATGACCGACACCTCGGGGGTGGCCAAATCCCCTTCCCATGCTTCCTTCACCAGAGCCAGGGGGCCCCGTACCCGTCGCCCGTACAGGAGCTCAAAGGGGGAGAACCCCGTTGAGGCCTGCGGAACCTCCCGGTAAGCAAATAGGAGGTGTGGGAGGTAACGCTCCCAGTCTCTCCCGTGGGAGTCGACCAACATCTTAAGCATCTGCTTTAAGGTGCCATTGAACCGCTCACACAGGCCATTAGTCTGTGGGTGATACGGGCTGGCCACCAGATGTTGCACCTGCATTTGCTTACAGAGGGACTCCATCAGCCGCGACATGACCTGGGTCCCTCGGTCGGTGAGCATTTCTTGGGGGAAACCCACTCTGGAGAAGATCTCCAGTAAGGCGGTAGCCACCTTGTCGGCCCGAATGGACGACAAAGCTACCGCTTCCGGGTACCGGGTGGCATAGTCCACTACCGTGAGTATGAAGCATTTCCCGGAGTGGCTGGGAGTGGACAGAGGTCCAATAAGATCCACAGCGACCCTCGAGAAAGGCTCTTCGATGATTGGCAGAGTTACCAGTGGGGCTTTGGGGCGCGGCCCCGCCTTCCCCACCCTCTGACAGGTGTCACACGAACGGCAGTAGGCACCCACCGCGGCTCCCATCCCAGGCCAGTAGAAATGCTGAGCTATCCTGGCCTTGGTTTTAGCGATCCCTAGGTGTCCGGCCATCGGAATCTCGTGTGCGATCCGCAACAATTCCGCCCTGAACGGATAGGGTACCACTAACTGTCGGTCCCTGGGCCACGCCTCCGGTGAACCCTGCTGGACCGTTACCCGGTACAGCCGTCCCTGGTCCCAGACCACCCGCTCGCAGTCTGACTCCATGGGAGGCTGTGCCGCCTGTTCCTTGAGAGCTTTCAGGCTGTCGTCTGCTTCCAACGCAGCCTGAAATTCCTGACTTGATGTGGCCAGAATCGACGAAACTGCCACATCCTCTGTCAGCCCCTCCGGGCATGTCACCTGGCCGCTGTCTGACCCGGCAGACACTTGGTCAGAAGTGGGGAAGCCGTCGGACCTCTGCAAGGCTCCTTGGGCTCCGGCGCTCCCACTCCTGGTGACAGCGGCTATGACCGCTGTGACCGTGGGTAGTGCCCGCTTCCCCTCTGTTTCTGACCAAGCCGCCCGATCAGGCAGGCTTCCTAGGCCTTTGGACATCTCGGATGTGGGGAACTCCTGCCCTGGGGTCTTACCTGGCGGCTCCTCTCTTGGGACACCCCCACCCCCCATGGCCTGTTCCTCCCCCTGCAGTGGGCCTATACTCAGCAGCCTGGATACCCCTGGGAGCCCTACACTGCTGGTAGCTGCCCCCCTCTCCATCCCTGAGCTTCCCTCTACAGAATCCTGCCCGCCCCCTCCCTCACCGGAGGACAAGAGGTCACGGCACGCCGGCTGAGCACCTCTGCGGGCATCCCCACACTCCCCACCTGCTTTCACTAACCCTGTTTGTGTTGTGTCTGTGCAGGTGTTACCCTCAGGTTTCACTCCCTCCTCCTCAGCAGGACGCACACTACATACAACATGGTTGGCATTAGCAGCAGACAAATCAATACACTCTTGGGGGGCCGAACTTGGGGGTTCAGAGGGTACATACTGCGATACTAGACGCCCCAAGTCGGTCCCTAATAAAACATTTGCGGGAATATTTGGCGTTACTCCCACCTCCCGCATCCCCCTTCCGGCACCCCAGTCCAAATACACCATGGCAACGGGAAGTGCCGGCTCCACGCCTCCAACCCCGGAGACGGAAAGAGTCTTTCCTGGTACCAAGTCCTGGTGGGACACCACCTCAGGCCGTACCAGTGTTCGTTCAGCGCCCATGTCCCGCAGTCCCATGACCGCAGAACGGCCTATGGTGACGGGTTGGATGTTGTCCAGGGACCTACCACCACCCCCTCCCACACACAAAACATTGGGCGCTCTCTGGGACTGGGATGGGGTCTTTTGGCGCTGGGGACACTCAGCCCTAAAGTGTCCTGGTTTGTTGCATAGATGACAACGTCTTACGTCTGGTCCTTGCCTGGAGAGGGCAACAGGGGGATACACCCCTTGTGTTCTAGGGGCCGGGGAAACAGGGGCATGACTGGGCTTACCCCCTCTCCAGGTGCTGCTGGCAGACTTCTTCAGCTCAGGCGCCCTGTTATTGGCATACTCGTCTGCCAGGGCGGCTGTAGCAGAAGCCCCTGTTGGTTTTCGGTCACGGAGGAACTGTCGGAGGTCCTCTGGGCAGTTCCACAAGAACTGCTCCGTGACGAACAGTTCCTGGACCTCCTGGCGGGTAGTAAGCGCTAGACCCGAGGTCCAGTGCTCTGCGGCTCTCAACAGCGCCCGCATATGATCGGTCCAGGTGTCCTTGGGGCCACGCAGCAGGCTCCGGAACTTCTGGCGGTACGACTCGGGAGTGAGGTTGTACTGCCGGATCAGGGCCCGCTTGATGCAGTCGTAGTTCTGTACCTCCCCGGCAGGTAAGTCCCCCAAGGCATCCAGGGACTTACCCCTCAAACGGGGGGTCAGGTATCTGGCCCACTGATCCCGGGCCAGATGGTGCTGAAGACAGGTCCGTTCAAATGCCACCAGAAAGGAGTCCAGGTCCCCATCCTTCTCCAGTAGAGGGAAGTCCTCAGCTCGGACTTTGGACGACTTGGTCTCCTGATGGGTTGGTTGCTCTAGCGGAAGCCCCCGCTGGGCCAGGTCCAGTTGGTGCTGGCGCTCCGCAGCTCGCTCTGCACGCTCCGCAACCTCCCGGCGCTCTGCAGCTTCACGCTCCGCAGCCTCCCGGCGCTCTGCAGCTTCACGCTCCGCAGCCCGCTCCGCAGCCCGCTCCGCAGCCCGCTCTGCACGCTCCTCCTCCGCTGCCTTCTCTGATGCTGCCAGGAGGGTTTTGTAGACGGCATCGCCATGAGACTGGAGACTTGCCATAGCCGCTTGTAAAAGGGCTTGTGATCTGGACAGGCTGGGCTGGGTAGGTGGTGGGCAGCCCACTGCGGGACCGGATACTGGGGACTGGCTCCCTGAGGTGCCCGGGCTGGACTCCTCCTCGCCATGAGTAACAATGTCCTCCCCTCCTGCCACACGGACCGTAGCATTAGCCTCCTGCAGGGTCTTGCTCCTGGTGCCGTCTGCCATCTTGGTAACCGACACCGCTGCAACCCTGAGTTTGCACACACCTTGTTATACTTTTAGCCTGACCGTCTAACGTTGGGCTGACCTTAAGACTCCAGCAGTGGAAGTTACCACTGGCAGTCTTTAGTGCCTGGGAGTAGGGGTCCCACAACACTATTATTCTGCAATCCCACCGCTCTGCCACCAATGTGATGAAAGCCGGCCGGTGGGTGCAGCTCTCTGGCGCCCCCTTACCTCTCAGGTCAGTCAAGGTACTGCACCTAGAGAAAGTAGTGCCAGGAAGCTGCAACCAGCGCAGGGAACACGGTAGTGTGTTATCCCTTCAACGTCACTAAACCGTAACGTCACTACACAGCACAACTCGCTAGCGCCCTCTTAGCCTCAGGTCAGTCAAGGAACTGCACCTAGGATAAGCGGTCGCCAGGGAGACTGTCCTGTAACCTACTGGGTATCGGGGCCCTCTGTAGTGAGGGCGGTATATATATCTTCCTTGGCCGCGCCAGGAATATATATATCTGAACCTCCGACCGTCACTACCAGCCTTCCCCAATCCCCAGTTGGTATGCTGCCACCAGTCCCTATTTTAGATATACGCCCAGTCCGTGAATGGGCCTATATCGGGTCAGGAACCAACCCTGGGTAGCGTTTTTGGCTTGAGCCGAGCTCACACGGACGTGCGTTCGTTATGCAGAATAAAAGGCAGGCCCACAATTACTTGAGGTAATTGATTATAATAATACACTAGATACACGATATACAACTAAATATACACAGGTATAAGGTCAGGCTAAACTATACAACAATGGAATACAACACACAGAATCACCACAGCATATCAGTTACCGGTTTCTTGATTCTCTTGTGACGCAGGGAGAGGATTCTGCGGTCGCAGGCACGGTTCTTTGTTACAGGCTGAGGCCTACCACCGCATGGTCAAACTGCTCCTCCCCTTGGTGGCCTCAGCTGGTGCTCAGATGTTCAGCACACCACTCTTGGGTCAAGACTGACTTGTCTCTTGTCTGTCCTGCTATCTTACCTGCCCCGTCCCGCCCACTGCTGGTGAGGTCAGCTGGCTCAGTCTCCACCCTCAGGTCTAACTTCGATCAGAAGCCCAAATTCTATGGAACCCAATAACTTCTTCTGGGATGGTCTCATGATACCCCCAGGGGTTCCCATGGATTCGGGCCGCCGTAACCGACCTTTTGATATCAATTATGATACCATACGGTCCTCAGGAATGGCTCCGCGCTATATCTTGGCTTCCAGAGCACGTACAAACGTCTACCGCGGAGGCTTGTGTGCGCAATGGCTCCGGGACGCCGTGATATTTTTTTATTGGCCCATCCCACGCAACATGCGTGTACTATTCATGTTTCTATATCTTATGCCTCCATGCTTGTGACAGACAAAGAAACTAGTCCTATGGGACAAATGGTCAGGTACAGATAGACGAAGCACCCCCCCCTGCTGGCTGTGTTTCCTCTCGAAGTCTTTGAAGCTCCTAGCATTCAAGTGTTAAGTAGGCTTCTTATCTTACAGGAGCCTGGATGGGGGGAAACTATCTAGTTGACGTTTTAACAGAAGGTCCCAAGGGTGGGGGCTGCTGAAGTGTGGCCATCCCTGGATATGATTTATCATTACCAAGATGGCGGCTACAGGTTCATCACAACCCCTTTAAATTTTTCACTCTTTGTTTCATTGCAGCCATTTGGTAAATTCTAAAAAGTTCATTTTTTTTCTCATTAACGTACACTCTGCATCCCATCTTGACTGAAAAAAAACAGAAATGTAGAAATTTTTGCAAATTTATTTAAAAAAAACCCTGAAATATCACATGGTCATAAGAATTCAGACCCTTGGCTCAGTATTGAGTAGAAGCACCCTTTTGATCTAGTACAGCCATGAGTCTTCTTGGGAATGATGCAACAAGTTTATCACACCTGGATTTGGGGATACTCTGCCATTCTTCCTTGCAGATCCTCTCCAGTTCCATCAGGTTGGATGGTGAACGTTGATGGACAGCCATTTTCAGGTCTCTCCAGAGATTCTCAATTGGGTTAAGGTCAGGGCTCTGGCTGGGCCAGTCGAGAATGGTCACAGAGTTTTTCTCAAGCCACTCCTTTGTTATTTTAGCTGTGTGCTTAGGGTCATTGTCTTGTTGGAAGGTGAACCTTCGGCCAAGTCTGAGGTCCAGAGCACTCTGGGAGAGGTTTTCATCCAGTATATCTCTGTACTTGGCCGCATTCATGTTTCCTTCAATTGCAACCAGTCGTCCTGTCCCTGCAGCTGAAAAACACCCCCATAGCATGATGCTGCCAGCACCATGTTTCACTGTTGGGATTGTATTGAGCAGGTGATGAGCAGTGCCTGGTTTTTTCGACACATACCACTTAGAATTATTACCAAAAAGTTCTGACTTCATCTCATCAGACCAGAGAATCTTATTTCTCATAGTCTAGGAGTCCTTCATGTGCTTTTGAGCAAACTCTATGCGGGCTTTCATATGTCTTGCAATGAGGAGAGACTCCCGTCGGCCACACTGGCATAAAGGCCCGACTAGTGGAGGGCTGCAGTGATAGTTGACTTTGTGGAACTTTCTCCCATCCCCCCACTGCAACTCTGGAGCTCAGCCACAGTGATCTTGGGGTTCTTCTTTACCTCTCTCACCAAGGCTCTTCTCCCACGATTGCTCAGTTTGGCTGGACGGCCAGGTCTAGGAAGACATTGGTGGTCCCAAACTTCTTCCATTTAAGGATTACGGAGGCCACTGTGCTCTTAGGAACCTTGAGTACTGCAGAAATTCTTTTGTGACCTTGGCCAGATATTTGCCTTGCCATAATTCTGTCTCTGAGCTCCTTGGGCAGTTCCTTTGAGCTCTTGATTCTCATTTGGTCTGACATGCACTGTGAGCTGTGAGGTCTTATATAGACAGGTGTGTGCCTTTCCAAATCAAGTCCTATCAGTCTAATTAAACACAGCTGGACTCCAATGAAGGAGTAGAACCATCTCAAGGAGGATCACAAGGAAATGGACAGCATGTGACTTAAATATGAGAGTCTGAGCAAAAGGTCTGAATACTTATGACCATGTGATATTTCAATTTTTCTTTTTTAATAAATGTGCAAAAATTTCTACAGTTCTGTTTTTTTTCAGTCAAGATGGGGTGCAGAGTGTACTTTAATGAGAAAAAAAAATTAACTTTTTAGAATTTAACAAATGGCTGCAATGAAACAAAGAGTGAAAAATGTAAAGGGGTCTGAATACTTTCCGTACCCACTGTATGCACCTGTCAAATTTTGTTTGAATGCAGAGTACACATTTTCAGTTAGTACAATAAACCTCATTTCAAGGCAGAAACATTACTGTGTCCAACAGTTATTACATATATCAAACTGAAATAGCTGTTGCAAAAACACCAATTTTTTAAAAACATTAAGCTTAAGATTAATAGGGGTGCCCAAACGTTTTCATATAACCGTATATATATATATATATATATATATATGTAACGGGACAGGTGATGAAAGAACTGTTCCATGGTGCAAGGATCGGAGGGTCGTAACTAGGTGCCTCACAGAATTAGACCTTAGATATACAGCAGCTTAACGACTGCGTGATCCAAGGAGGGACGAGGAAGGTGAGCCAGGTGCTACTCCAGTACTGACCTCAGATGATTGGCAGCTGATTCCCAGAGACAGGAGGCAGACACAGACTGATACCACTGATGGACAGGCAAGAGGTTTCGGCCGATAGACAAGCAGGCGGGCATGGCTGATAGACAGGCAGGCGGGCACGGCTGATAGACAGGCTTGTGGGCACGGCTGATAGGCAGGCGGGCATGGCTGATAGGCAGGCAGGTGGGCACGGCTGATAGAAAGGCAGACAGGTGGGTACATGTACTGGGACCAGGAACTAAAGAGAGTGTTAACAACAAACAAACTAAGTTGCACAAGCACCTCCATATTGGAGGAGGTGCCTTAAATAGCCAGAGTCCTCCGGCCATTGGCCGGGGACACTTTAGGATGGTGCGTGCTGTCCCTTTAAGAGGAGGGGAGTGCACGCACACCTTAAGCACAGTGCCCAGGCATCTGTGCACTGTGCGCGCGTGCCGGGCTGAGTCAGCGTGGAGAGAGGGGGGCCCTCCGGCGTCTCTGCCGGGGAAAGAGGGTAGGAGGCAGAGACGCCGAAGCTACAGTACCCCTCTTTATGCCCCCTCGTTTTTTAGGCCTGCAAGAAATTTCTCCAGGAGGAGAGGGGTATGGATGTTCTCTCTGGGTTCCCAGGATCTCTTCTCAAAACCAAACCCCTTCCAATCTACAAGAGAAAAGGTCTTTACTCTTACCCTCTTGGTAGCCAGGACACTCTCTACTTCAAAAACGTCTGCAGTGCTGACAGGAGCAGGAGTTGTTCCCGAATCTTTGGAAAATGGACTAGATGTTTAAGGAGAGACACATTAATTTACGACCTATACCGTAATAGTATGGCACAGGTCATATTCCCCTGTTTAGCGCAGGCTCTGACGTTGAGTCCGCACTAAATCGGGCACATGTCAGCTGATCTATACAGCTGACATGTGCCCGCAACAGCCACAAGTGGAATCGCAATCCACCTGCAGCTGTTAACTAGTTAAATGCCACTGTCAATCTCTGACAGCGGCATTTAACATTGCCAAGCCGGAGGCGCATCACTTTCCCCGCCCATCGGTGACCCTGTCACATGATTGCGGGTCACCGATGGGTTGGCATGACAACCAGAGATTTGCAGGAGACCTCTGTGGCTCTCATGTCCAGATTGCTATGAGCGCCGCCCAGTGGTCGGGGCTCATAGCACGTGAGCAAATCTGCTACATAGAGGCGATCTGATCATCGCCTGTATGTAGCAGAGCCGATCAGGCAAGTGCTGCTTTTAGTCTCCCATGGAGACCATTGAAGCAATCAAAAAGTTAAAAAAAAATGTTTAAACATATTAAAAAAAAATATAAAATAAAAGTTTAAAACACCCCCCTTTCGCCCCAATTCAAAGTAAAACAATAAAAAAAAAAATCACACATACACATATTTGGTATCGCTGTGTTCAGAATCGCCCAATCTATCAAAATAAAAAAATAATTAATCCGATCAGTAAACGGCGTAATGAGAAAAAAATTCTAAACTCCAGAACTACGTTTTTTGGTCGCCGCAACATTGCAATGATGTTGTTTAAGCTTTTACTTGTTTAGGGGATTCTTTTTTACTTGTGCGTCCATAGGTTTTTAGCCCAGTCTGGTTTCGCAGTTTTTCTTATGTGTTTGTTATTTTTTAGTGTGTGCTTTAGGGAGAAGCCTGGAATACTCGGGACTGTCTCTGTGGAGCAGTGGCTCCATTTCATCTTACTGACAGAGTGCCAACCTCTGCAGTCAGGTAGGGATGTTTTTATAAGGGCTTTCACAATTATATCTTTGTATGCCATTATCCCTGTAGCAGCATACTATTTGTTCCAGTAGCGTAGCTACCGGGGGAGCAGAGGGGGCTGTCGCCCCGGGCCCCACACTCTGAGGGGGCCCACCCGGAGCTACACTATTGTAACTGTAGCTGTGTCACCCCAGGCCTGGATGCCACAAATAATAAAGGCTGTGTCTGAGAGCAGGAGGGAGGTTTCCTGGTTAGGGACAATTAGCACACAGCACCTCCTGTCCCAGGCCAGTAGGGGGAGCTGGCTGCCCCTATAAAAGCTGGTACTGGGGGCAGGGTTAGGGAGAACTGGACGACCTAGCTCAGGAGTGAGACTAGTCCCAGAGGAGGAGGGACAGTTCAGCTGTAGCTGAGGAGGTCGTGAGGCAGTGGAGGAACTGCCAGCCAGGGACGTAAGGCGCGGAGAGCCTGTCCTGGCCGAGAGAAACCACCTAACTGGACATTGACGTCCGAGGCTGTCAGGATTCTAAGTCCTGTGTAACGGGTCTGGGAGGCGGAACCTCTGAGCAACTATACAAGGGGGCGGTCCTTGTAAGGAAGCGGGTGGCTCCCAGGGAAGACGGGCAGGTAATCACGGCAAGTGACAGGGACAGTCTCTGGGTAGAAGGGCAGGTAGTCACGGCAAGTGACAGGGACAGTCTCTGGGTAGAAGGACGGGTACTCACGGCAAGTGACAGGGACAGTCTCTGGGTAGAAGGACGGGTACTCACGGCAAGTGACAGGGACAGTCTCTGGGTAGAAGGACAGCAGGCAGGTGACTGGTGAGCGCTCCCAGGTGAGCGGGCGAGAGTCTCTGGACAGGCAGGTGGTCACGGCTAGTGACGGCAGAGCCTCCAGGTAGGCTAGCAGGCAGGTAGCAGGTGAGCGCTCCTAGGTGAGCAGGCGAGAGTCTCTGGACAGGCAGGTGGTCACGGCAAGTGACGGCGGAGCCTCCAGGTAGGCTAGCAGGCAGGTAGCAGATGAGCGCTCCCAGGTGAGCAGACAAGAGTCTCTGGACAGGCAGGTGGTCACGGCAAGTGACGGCGGAGCCTCCAGGTAGGCTAGCAGGCAGGTAGCAGATGAGCGCTCCCAGGTGAGCAGACAAGAGTCTCTGGACAGGCAGGTGGTCACGGCAAGTGATGGCGGAGCCTCCAGGTAGGCTAGCAGGCAGGTAGCAGATAAGCGCTCCCAGGTGAGCGGGCAGGCTGGTCCATAGACAGACTGACAGGTGTCGGAAGGCAAACCGTCGGACCGCAGGCTTGCAAGCAGGTAAACGGATATCTGGCAGGTATCAAGCAGGAATCTGGCAGGTGACTGGCAGGTAACAGGCAGGAATCTGGCAGGTGACTGGCAGGTAACTGGAAACGGGACCTGAGGGCTGAAGCAGAGTGAAGGCTTTGCAACAACATTGCTCGGGCACCTCCATTTTGGAGGAGGTGCCTTATATATGGTGAAGTCCTCCGGCCATTGGCCGGGGACTCCTTAGGACGACGCGCGCGGCCCCTTTAAGAGAGGGGGAGCGCGAGCGCCCTAAGCACCGTGGCCGGGAAGCAGCGCGTGCTGCCAGCAGAGCGGGAGGAAGACGCCGGGCACAGAGCGGAGAGGTGAGGGGAACAGCGTCCCTGCCTAGCAGGAGGCAGGGACGCCGACGCTACATCCTGCAGCCGATAACCCGCCCGCAAGGGATTTTATATCCTTTGGCCTAAGAAGCCCGGAGGCTCCGCCACAGCAGAAGGGACCAGCAAGGCCAAGAGAGGCCCAAGGTAAAAAGGCATTCAAGTTGCAAGCCATATGGGCGAGAATACACGGTACGCTCAGGAATGTGGGCTATTATACCACGAAAAGGGAAATAGTCAGGAAGAGCCTAGTGAGCACGGTAGGCCTACACCCTCACCCTGACCAGAAGGGCTTCCCGCTTGTTCTAAGACGTCCAGGCCCCCTCCTAGTCGGGACAGTTGTTGGGTCTCTACCATCTGTTTCAATAAAGACCCTAAACTGTTTAAGTGGACTCTGCAGTCTGACTATTGCGACCGGAATTACAACTCCCAACATCCACCTACACTGCCCTGGGGCTACACTCCTCCCGTGGGGAGTTGTACTACTCTGTGCTGCACACCCACATCTGCCCCAGAGGTCTGCCTTGCAGCGGCGGTTATCCCTGACCGCAATCCACGGGTGGCGTAGTCGGACATTCAAAACACTGATAAATAGACCGCCGCAATTTGGTCTGACCACCCTGAGCCACATGATCGGGTTGCCACTACTACCCCCAGAATCGTACAGAAGGCTCAGTTCCGGGTACCCCACGGCCCAGGGGGCGAATCATAGCGGTGTGAGCAGGGTCGGACTGGGGTGCCTAGGGCCCACCAGGGGAACTGACTCTAGGGGCCCACACTACAGCCCACCATAAACGTTTTTATTGCTTGTTATGCTTTTCTATAATGTACTATAATTACATGATTGGCCGCGCTGTGGAGCACCAAGTGGCAGGACTTTGTTCGAACAGTCATTCTGTACTGCCAGAGTCCCTTTAATGGTAACCTGTCACCTTGAAAAACACTATTTATCTGCAGATATAGGGGTAATCTGCAGGTAAATAGGGTTTAAAGCCTGGTTAGATGGCTTATTGGAAAAGCGTTGGCTACACGGAGAAAATTACATTTTATTCTCCCTGCCGCCACTCGCTTCCCGTTATTGGGTCGGTGCAAGGAGGGAGACATTACAGTCACCGCGAACTACAAAGTGAGGGTGCTGTTATAATGTCCGGCACCTTGATTGTGACACTTCCATGGAGCCCAACCTCAGGCTGTTTGAGCTTATCTAACAAACAGGCAATTCCTGCATGTGTTGCGTCTGTCTACCGCCGCAAAACATGCTACCCCGGGGACTCGAGCATATTAGCAGAGCACTACAAGATACTCGGATAACACCCGAGCATGCTGGGATCACGCCTTATCCGACCACGCTCGCTCAGCACTAGTTGCCAGGTGCTGCTGCCATGTTAGTCATTCAAAGGGCCTGCGACCACTTTTTTTTTTTTTTTTTTAACTCTTCTCTGCAGGGGGCCTGGGGCCCACCGGGAAATTTCCCGGGACCCCGCCATGAAAGTCTGAGCCTGGGCGTGAGCAGCACGCTGCTACAGTTACACTCCGGGCAGAGCAGGGAGACTCGATGTCCCTACACTGCCTGGCGGGCGCTATGGGGCCCTTGAGCAGGAGGGGTGCCCCCGGTGCCAGCATCGTGCCCCCCCACCATTCACCACAACCGCGAGCTCAGTGATGGGAGAGGGAGCGACCTCTGTGTCTGAGCACCCGGCCCACTGTGCTGAAGATGTGTACCGGCCGGGCGCTCAGAGCAGCGGGGGAACCAGGAGGAGAGAGAGGTGAGTATTGTGCTTATTTATTTATTTTTTCTCATGGGGGATTATGCTACAGACTTCCTAGGGGGTGGGGGGATTATGCTACAGACAGCCTATGGGGGGTGGTGGATTATGCTACTGACTGCCTATGGGAGGGTGAGGGGCTTATGCTGCAGACTGCCTATAGGGGGGGTGGGGGGATTATTGTACAGACTGCCTATGGGGGTGGGGAGATTATGCTAAAGACTGTCTATGGGGTTTGGGGGGAATTATGCTGCAGACTGACTTTGAGGGAGTGGGAGGATTATTCTACAGACTGCCTATGGGGGATGGGGGGATTATGCTACAGACTGCCTATGGGGGGTGGGGGGAATTATGCTACAGACTGCCTGTTGGGGGTTTATGCTGCAGACTGCCTATCGGGGGTGGGGGGATTACGCTACAGACTGCCTATGGGGTGGGTGGGGGGATTATGCTACAGACCACCTATAGGGGGTGGAGGGATTATGCTACAGACTGTCTATGGGGGGTGTGGAAATTATGTTACAGACTGCCTATTTGGGGGTGGGGGGATTATGCTACAGACTGCCTATGGGGGGTGTGAGGAATTTGCTACAGACTGCCTATGGGGGGTGGGGGGATTATGCTACATACTTCCTATGGGGGGATTATCCTGCAAACTCTTCCTCTGGGGAGTGCACTATACTTTATTGTGGATTGTCTGGTGCATTATACTATATGGAGGTTATTTATACAGTGTGGGGATTACAGTTAGGGTCATACAGTGTGGGAGATTATTTGGAGTCTTTTCACAGTGTAGGGGCCATCATACAGTGTGGGAGATAATGTGGGGTCTTTGTATATTGAGGAGGCCATCATACAGTGTGGGAGATAATGTGGGGTCTTTGTATAGTGTGGGGGCCTTCATACAATGTGGGAGATAATGTGGGGTCTTTGTGCAGTGTGGGGGCCATAATACAGTGTGGGAGATAATGTGGGGTCTTTACACAGTGTGAGAGCCATCATACAGTGTGGGAGATAATGTGGCGTCTTTGCACAGTGTGGGGGCCATCATACAGTGTGGGAGATAATGTGGGGTCTTTGCACAGTGTGGGGGCCATCATACAGTATGGGAGATAATGTGGGGTCTTTGCAGAATGTGGAGTCCATCATAAAGTGTTGGAGACATCAGTTTGGAGACTACTAAAGGGTCAGTATACTGTGTGTTGGGTACTATACAGTGAGGGGGCATCATACTGTGTATAGGGGAGCTGTGCATGGGGGGAGACTCAGGACATTATTAAATGTTAAGTGGGCACTTATCGTTATAGGGTAACTCAGGTTATTGTGACTGTCAGAGGAGCACACAGAGGGCATTATTACTTTCTAGAGGGCAAAATGTGTCACTGTTTTCTAGGGCACTTGCACACGGCATTACTATATTCTAGAGGGTTGCTTTACCATTTTGAGAGCACATAGAAGGTGCAGTAATATGGACATGTAGAGCAAAAGAGGCTCAGTATTGGGGTATCAGCAGGAAGAGGTGTTTGTGCAGGTTGGGAATAGATGGGGACAGGGCCTGAAATGTAAGAAGTCAAATGTGTCTTTGTTATGATCTCTGCAGACCTGAGACTCTGAGTCCTGGATGGAGAAGTCGTTGTGTCGGTCTGGGCCAGATGGAAAAGACGGGAAAAGTGAACAATTTAATCAGAAAGAACATCAGCTGTAAGTTACTATATATAACTGTGCTGTGATCTCTTATTTGTTCTGCAGGACTGGTATCTAGCAATATGTCACCATATGGCGGTAATAGCAGTGCTGCTCTTTGTATAGAGATTATTTTCAGTAACAGCGCTGTCCTCTGCTGAGGTTCTCCTACATCCACTGTCTGGGTGCGCCACTATTTTTGTAATCAGGGTTACCTGATTAGGGGTCCACTCAGAAGTTTTGCCCCCCCCTGAACCAAAACCCTAGCTACACCTCTGATTTGATCATATATAAGCCCTGCTTACTGTCATTTAACAGTCATACATTACATACAGTTAGATCCAGAAATATTTGGACAGTGACTGAATCTTTGTGATTTGAGCTCTACATGCCACTATTTTTTATTTAAAATGAAACAACTGAGATGCAATTGAAGTGTAGACTTTCAGGTTCAATTAAAGGGTTTGAACAAAATTATCCTGTGAAATGTTTAGGAATTGCAACCATTTTTCTACATAGCCTCCTCATTTCAAGGCCACAAAAGTAGTTGGATAAATTAACTTTACCATAAATAAAATGTTCATTATTAATACTTTGTAGAGAATCCTCTGCAGGCAATGACTGCCTGAGGTCTGGAAGTTATGGACGTCACCAAATGCTGGGTTTCCTCCTATTTGATGCTTTGCCAGGCCTTTACTGCAGCTGACTTCAGGTGTAGCTTGTTTGTGGATCTTTCTCCTTTAAATTTTGTATTAAAGGGGTTTTCCCACAAATAAAGTACATTTTAATTAATAGATCTTGGAATAAAAATAAGTTCCACAATTGGATGTGTTTAAAAAAAATGTTCCTGTGCTGAGATAATCTTATAAATGTGCCCCTGTTGTGTACTGAGTAACGGCTGTGTCTGACTGTGCAGGAACCTGGTCTAATCATACCACATCTCCTGGGCCGGCATTATGGGGGAGCACTTTGGGCGGTTGACCATGGCCCGCACTCTACCATAGGCCCCGAGCGATATTAGCAGCAGGCCACACAATCGCTATGGGGCCCGTGATTCGGAGGTGGGACCCGGTGCCAGCTGTCCACTCCTTCCCCCATCATTCTCCCTCAGCATCTGATGTCTGAGCCAGTGGGCGCAATGCCATCACTTCATCGCGCCGCATTGTGCCGGGCAGTGGAGTACTATATGTACTGTATGGAGGTCTGCTGGGTGTGCATTATAGTATATGTACTGTATGGAGGATTATGAGATGTGCGTTATACTATATGTTCTATACTGAGGACGATGGGGTGTGCATTATACTGTATGTACTGTATGGAAGACTATGGGGTGTGCATTATACTGTATAGAGGACTATGGTGGGTGCATTATACTATATGCACTGTATGAAGAACTATGGGTGTGCATTAAACTGTATGGAGAATGAAGGGGAGTGTAGTATACTGTATGGAGGACTATGGGGTGTGCATTATATTGCATGTACTGTATGGAGGATTATGGATTGTTCATTATACTGTATGGAGGACTATGGGGTGTGCATTATACTGTATGTACTTTATGGAGGACTATAGGGTGGGCATTATACTATATGAAGGACTATGGGGGTGCATTATACTATATAGGAGGTAATATGGGGCCCATTATACTATATGGAAGGCAATGTGGGCACCATTATATTATTTGGAGGGCTATGTGGAGACCATTATAATGTTTGTAGGGGCATTATAAGATTTAAAGGGCTATGTGGGGTCATTATAATATTTGAAGGGCTATTTGAGGGTCATTATAATATTTGAAGGGCTATTTGAGGGTCATTATACTATATGAAGGGCTATGTGGGAGCCTTTATACTTTATGCAAGCATTTATACAGGGTGAAGGTTTGTGTGGGGTTTATCATACTGTGGAGGGCTGTGTGAGAGCCATTATACTGTTTGTAGGGCTGTGTGGAAGCCAATTACACTGAAGGGCTGCGTGGGGTCCATTATACTATGTCTCTGTATGTAACAGCTCTGTCCATGCATGTGTTGGTATGTATGTGCTCTGTCCATGCATGTGTCAGTATGTATGTGCTCCGTACATGCATGTGTTGGTAGGTATGTGCTCCGTCCATGCATGTGTTTGTATTTATGTGTTGCATCCAAGCATGAGTCTGTATGTATGTGCTCCATATATGCATGCGTCTTTATGTAGGTGCTCTGTTACATGTATCTGTATGTACGTACGTGCCTGTAAATATGTGCTCTGTGTATACATTTATGTGTATGTGATATGTGTATATACATGTGTGTAACATGCAGTTTGTGTATACGTGTGTGTCACATACTGTGTGTTTAGCATCCACATTTATAAATACCAGTAGCACAGACAGGAGAAAATAGGTGTAAACATCAGCAATCGCCCAGTGAACGAGCAAAATGCAACCTATTGTTTATGCCAGAACCGAAATCATTGTTCTCAGCAGCTCATCGCCTAGTGCAAACTGCAGATGTGCTGCTGATAACATTATATGTATGGGGACAGATTGATCTATTAGTGATTGTTCTGTGCCCATGATTTTTCCTCACCCAGTGTAAAGAGGCCGGGAAACAAGCACCGAAGGACTTCAGAATTGCTGATAGCACTCATTTAACGGCCTGAACTCAACCTATGTAAATGCAATGTAAATGTTTCTGTGTGATGGTGCAATATGTTATCATCTGGAGCTCCACGTTGTCTAAAACCGGCCCTTCTCCTTAGCAGGGGAGGAAGTAAAAGAGTATACAGACAGGACAGCAAATGATTCTTTTTGTGAGGCAAAACATTTCACTGACTGTTATTAAGCAAAGTTTTACCTGGAAGAAAGATTCATTTGTGATACTATGCTGTAATGTCTGTATACTCTTTTGCTTCCTCCCGGCCCAGGAGCTGTGGTATGTTCCTGCACGGTCAGACACAGCCATTACACAGTACATAGTATGGGCACATTTATAAGATTATCTCCGCACAGAAACATTTTTTTGAAACACATCCAATTGTGGAACTTCTTAGAATTCAAAGATCAATTGATTAAAATGTTGATTCAAATTAACTTTGTTTGTGGGAAATCCCCTTTAAACCGTTCACAAACTTGGACGTATCCATACATCCTGGCTGGGAAGGGTTCCCGACCTTGAATTTATGGATACGTCCTGGCGAAAATGCGGCACTGTGACCGAGCGCACTGTGATCACACAAAGGTGCCTGCTGATTCTGACAGGACACTCATCACCACGGAGCCGCCCCCCGCAACTACAGTCACTGTGATTGACTTTTCAATTCTGAACAGCCAATCACAGCTATTTTAGAGTTTCATGCCATGAAAATGCCTGAAACATTAAAGTCCAGGTACGATCGGTGCTTTAACCACTTCGCGCCAGAGCCTGTTTTTGCCTTCGTGACCAGGCCAATTTTTTCAATTCTGACCACTGTCACTTTATGAGGTAATAGCTCTGAAACGCTTCAACGGATTCCCCTGATTCTGAGAATGTTTTTTTTGTGACATATTGTACTTCATAATAGTGGTAAAATTTATTCGATATCTCTTGCATTTATTTGTGAAAAAAATCAGAAATTTGGGCAAAATTTTGAAAATTTTGCAATTTTCAAACTTTGAATTTTCATGTCCTTAAATCAGAGGGATATGTCACACAAAATAGTTAATAAATAACATTTCCCACATGTCTACTTTACATCAACACAATTTTGGAACCAACATTTTTTTTGTTAGGAAGTTCTAAGGGTTAAAAGTTGACCAGCGATTTCTCATTTTTCCAACAAAATTTACAAAGCCATTTTTTTAGGGACCACATTTTATTTGAAGTGACTTTGAGGGGCCTTTATGACAGAAAATACCCAAAAGTGACACCATTCTAAAAACTGCGCCCCTCAAGATGCTCAAAACCACATTCAAAAAGTTTATTAACCCTTCAGGTGCGCCACGGGAATTTTTGGAATGTGGAAGAAAACAATGAACATTTAACTTTTTTTCACAAAAATATTACTTTAGACCCAATTTTTTTATTTTCACAAGGGTAACAGGAAAAAATGGAATACACAATTTGTAGTGCAATTTCTCATGAGTGCGCTGATATCCCATATGTGAGGGAAAACCACTGTTTGGACGCACTGCAGGGTTCTGAAGGGAAGGAGCGCCATTTGACTTTTGAATGTAAAATTTGTTTGAATAATTAGCGGACGCCATGTTGCGTTTGGAGAGCCCCTGATGTGCCTAATCAGTGGAAACCCCCCACAAGTGACACCATTTTGGAAACTAGACCCCTTAGGGAACTTATCTAGATGTGTGGTGAGCAGCTTGAACCCCCAGGTGCTTCACAGAAGTTTATAATATTGAGCTGTAAAAATAAAATGTTTACATTTTTCCCACGCATCCCTTAATTTTGCATTATCATAAGGGTAACAGGAGAAATTGCACCATGGAATTTGTTGTGCAATTTCTCCTGAGTACGCTGATACCCCATATGTGGGGGAAAACCACTGCTTTGGCGTACGGCAAAGGAGCGCTATGTTGGCTGGGATAGGTTGCAGACTCCATGTCACATTTGAAGAGTCGCTGACATGCCGAAATAGCAGAAACCCCCACAAGTGACCCCATTTTCTAAACTACACCTCTCAAGGAATTCATCAAGGGAAGTAGTGAGTATTTTTTAATTTTTAAATTTATACCATTGGGCAGTGAAGAAAACATAATTATATTTTTACCACAAAAAAATGTTTTACCCTCAGATTTTACATTTTCACACAGGGCAATGGGTAAAAATGGTGCCGAAATGTGTCACGCAATTTCTTCTAAACGTGGCAATACCCCATATGTGGCTGTACCGTACCGCTTAGCCATACTGCAAGATGTGGGAGGGACGGAGTGCTATGACTGACAGCTGTTGCGCACTAAAAGACGCTTTTTTTGTAAAATCTAGTTTTTGCATCGCCATATTTTGAGAGCTATACTTTTTCCATATTTCGGCCGACAGAGTCATGTGAGGGCTTGATTTTTGCGGGACGAGTTGACATTTTTACTGGTACCATTTTTCGGTACGTGACATTTTTTGATCGCTTTCTATTCCGTTTTTTGGGAGGTAAAATGAACAAAAACCAACAATTCAGGAATTGTTTTTGAGGTTTTTTTTATGTCGTTCTGCGTGTGGTAAAAGTGATCAGGCAGCGTTATTCTTCGGGTCAGTACGTTTACAGCGATACTACACTTACTGTATATTTTTTTTTATGTTTTGGCGCTTTGACACAATAAAACTATTTTATATAAAAAATATTTTTTTTACATCGCTTTATTCTGAGAGCTATAACTTTTTTATTTTTCGGCTGATGGAGCTGTATGGCGGCTTTTTTTTTGCAGAACAAGATGACGTTTTCAGCGGTACCATTTTTATTTCCATTTTGCTTTTTGATCGCATTTTATTCCACTTTTTATTTGGCGACATGATGAAAAAGCATAGTATTTTGCTCCGTTTTTTATTTATTTTTATTACGGTGTGCACAAAAGGAGTTAATTAGTGTGACAGTTTTATAGATCGGGTTGTTTCGGACGCGGCGATACCAAATATGTGTACTTTTTTTGTTTTTGCATAAAAATACGGATTTATTGGTTTAATATTTTATTTATTTATTTTTATTTATTTTGTGATTTTTTTTAACAGTTTGAAAACATTTTTTAGACTTTTTTTTTACATTTTTACTTAGTCCCTGTATGGGACATTAATTTTTATTTTTCTAATCACTGTTCTCATGCAATGCAATAGACATGTATTGCATTGCATGAGAGCTCTGCTGACAGTGTAAAACTGTCATTATCTCCTGCTAGACTTCAGCTGCAGGCTGAGTCTAGCAGGACACCGTACATGGCAGACCCGGAGGCGGTCATCTGACCTCCGGCTGCCATGACAATGGCAGGTCCTGTCAGACATCAGGGAGCCGTCGGAGAGATAAGTGGACGACCCCCTCTCCTCTCACTATCTTCTAAATGCCGCGATCGCTATAGATCGCGGCATTTAGAAGATAGCAAAGGGTTAACATCATTGGGACCTGATCTAATCAGGTCCCGATGATGTCTCCTATCAGAGCTGTCGCTCTGCACCGCAGCCGTAGCGCTTGCAGGATCCTGGGGGTCCTAAGCGCTGCGGGACCATGGACCATTTATAAACGTCGGCGCTGCACAGAGCCCAGCAAGCGCCGACGTTTATATACAGTGGGCGGTCGGGAAGCGGTTAGCAGCACTGATCATAGCAAGGTGCTAGGAGACCACAGCGTCAGCAGCCACAGCACTGATTGGAACAATCAGATGATTGTACCAATCAGTGAGCAGAGACACGGTCTGATCTCACAGTGACCGCTTAGCCTCATTACAGCTTGTAGGCATTGCAGAGCAGTCACTGTGTCATTCTGTTGCTGATCTGCTGGGCCTTCTGGTACCGCAGACTTTTTAAAGCCTGTGACATCACGTCCTCTGCTGCTGCTACTGCTAGAAGAAAGAAGATGATCCTGATCCGTTTCTGACCTGTACCTGTCCCGTTTTTTCTAACCCACCCAAATACCCTTCACCATCTTTACCCCCTCTCTCTAACCCCTTCCCCACTCCCACTTCTACCGCCGAGCTTTGATCAGTATTTGATCGCTGATCAGTAGTTGATCTTTCTATTTTTGGCAGTTTCTTTGTGCATCCTACAGTCGCTGAGCGCTGATCAGTGACACACATCACTGATCAGAGTCCGTGCTCGCTTTTGGCCAGGACTTTTTTTCCTGTTCATTTTCTCTACTCCCCCCCTTTGTACCACCTCCATGCGTGTGTCCTGCAGCCAGTGAGCCACTGATCGGTCATGCACATCACTGATCATCATCTGTGCTTGCTTTTGGCCAGGACTTTTTTTTTTCTGTTCATTTTTTCCCCCATTTTGCACCACATCCGTGCGTGCCTCCTACAACTTACAGGCTTCCACTGAAGGAAAACTCACCACCTCTCATGGCAGCCTGTTCTACTTGTTAATCACCCTCAGGGTATGTGCACACGATGCAGAAATGCTCAGGATTTTTTCCTGAGCGTTTCTGCATCTCTCTGGCAGGAAAAAACGCATGCGGATTGTACATGCGGTTTCCTGCCAGGGACATGCGGAAATGAAGCGCTCTTCACTTTCATTTCCGCATGCGGGTTGACAAGCGCTTTCCAAGCGATTTTAGCATCACTTGGAAAGTGCTTGTCAACTTTACACTATAAATCCATGCAGCCGGCATGGATTTATATAGTGTGTGAATGTCAAAAAATAAATCTATACTTTACCCTCTGATGGCCCCCGGTGTCCGGCTTCATCGGTCCCGGCTGCCGGCAGTGAAGACTTTAGGACCTTCCGACGTCAGCGTCACGTGACCCGTCACATGACTCTGACGTCAGCGAAGGTCCTTCTTCATTCAACCGCGAAGTGCCCGGGAAGCCAGCAGGACGCAGCGCGGGCCGTCAGAAGGTGAGAATATATGTCTTTTTTATTTTATTCTTTTTTTTTTAATGGTACCTGGGTCTGGATGAGAGTCCTCTCATCCACACCCGGGTACCATCCGCACATTAGACCGCATGAAAAGCGCATCAACATATACAGTGATGCGGATTCCATGCGGTCTAATGCAAGTCAATGGCGGCAAAAGAGCAGCGTTTCCGCAAAATTAATTGACATGCTGCGGATTTTTGACCGCAGCGTTTACGCTGCGGAAAAATCCGCATCATGGGCACAGCACATGCGGATTTCAATTGGGGAACATTGCTGCCCTTCTACCATGCGTTTTTCATGCGTTTCCGCGGCGTTTACGCAACTGCAAAAACGCAGCGGAAACGCATGAAAAACGCATCGTGTGAACTCAGCCTCACTGTTGAAAAGTTTTTTCTAATATGTAATCTGTACCGTCTCCCATTCTGTTTCATCCGATTGCTTGTAGCCTTTCTTTGTGCAAATGAGAATGTAGCTGAGCCCTCTACAGTGTGATAGGCCTTGAGATATTTGTAAACAGCTATTAAGTCTCCTCTTAGTCTTCTCTTTTGCAAGCTAAACATTCACAAATCCTCTAACCGTTCCTCATACCATTCCTCATAGTGAGGGAGAGGATGCCACCTTCCTTTATTCTCCCCCTCCTATTCCTCAAGAGATACCGAACTGCCATGCAAATTCCCCATGACCGCAAATGAGCCACCGCCCACCATTAGTGACCCCCTACAAACTTCACCCCCGAAGATTACAAAATACAGATTCCTGATTTTGTGGTGCAATTAGGAATTGAATTTGACACTACCAGCCTCACAGAAATCAACTTTTTCAAAGTCTTTTTCTCTGAGGATTTTTATGAAACAAGAGGGGATTGTAGGGAGAGAAAATAGGAAGCGCAGGCTTCTAAGTGTAGTAGTTAGATTCCAAGGGTATATACTCAGTATAAATCCACTCACCTATTTGGTATCTTGAGGTAAAGCATGTAAATCCAATCAGTGGATCACTCCATTCCTCTTTCCATTCAGTTTGCTGCAGAAATCTGGGATCTAATGAGAGCACTGGACAGAGCTTTCATAGGCAATACCACTTTGTAAATGTTTTTTCCCAGCAATATGCGCTCCTGAAGGATGATGATGGAACTTGATATTCTGATTCAAAGAATTTTTATTTCAAACTAAAATACAACCGGTTTCGACTTCTTTGAGTCTTCCTCAGGTATAACATCATGCATATAAACAGATCTATCTACACACATTTTATAGCAGATATCCTTGCTTGTCATTTTGGGTGGAGACTGAAAGATCTGTTTTTCAGACACACCCAGATACTCAGATATGCAGGATTCTGCACTCTGAGGAATCTAACAAAACCCATATACTAAATGACTTTCATACAGTTTTAAAAAAAAAAAAAAAAAAAAAAAAATTTTTTACACACAAATCTTTTCTTTTTTTTTTTTTTTCTCCTTTCCTTCCTTCCTTCACACAGAAAGCATTTTCTTTTCTAAAAACACTATAAATATAATTATAATTTTACCATATATAAAATGTCTTCTAAAATGTTATTGAACATACTAAAAGTGTGATTTCATACAGAAATGTAAAATCCTGCAAAAATGTACATTATGACAAAATTTAAAACCTTTTCTTTCTTCATATTAAAACCATTATCAAATACAATTTAGTAGAAAAAAAAATATATATATATATATACATATATATATCTCTGAGGATTTTGTAAACCTCATGGTGCCCCAGACAAATTTATATGCCCAAAATTTTTGGCCCAAAACCCCACTTCATCATTTTCTAACTGGACTCCCATAAATGCAGTAGAAATGATGGGGCATTGTTCTTCATATGAGGATTGTGTAGAACCCAGAACTTTGGCAATATTGGAGTGTTGATGTTTCACATGGCTATGACTTGTAAACGCTTTGAGTCCATCCATAAATTTTTGCATTACAACTAGTGATGAGCGAGTATGTTCTGTTAACCCTTTTGGCGAGTATGCTCGGTGTTATGTTTGAATCACTCCCGTGTGCATGGTTTGCGACTGTTTGACAACTTTAATACATGTGAGGAATGTGTAAGAAATAGACATTCCTTACATGTACTAAAGCTGTCAAACAGTCGCAAATCATGCACACGGGAGTGATTCAAACATAACACCGAGCAGCTGTAACTACTCGGTGCTCGGCCCGAGCATACTCGCCGAAAGGGTTAACAGAACATACTCGCTCATCACTAATTACAACGATTATGCACAGCGTCCACCCCGAGATGAACCCAACTTTGACCGACTTTTCAAAGTTCAGCCGGTCATTGATCACTTCAGCAATAAGTTTGCTGAAGTTTACATTCCCCAAAGTGACATCTGTGTGGATGAGTTCATAATACTGAAATGTAGGGGAGGCTCAAATTCCAGCAATACCTACCCAGTAAGAGGGCCAGGTATGGAATTAAACTCTACAAGCTGTGTGAGAGTACCTCAGGGTTCACCCACACATTTAGGGTTTATGAAGGGAAGGACACCTGGATTCAATCCTCTGAATGCCCCCCTGTCCTGGGAATGGGTAGGAGAATTGTGTGGGATTTGGTTCATCCACTGCGGGATCAAAGTTATCACCTCTACATAGATAACTTTTATACCAGCATCCCTCTCTTCATATTCCTGTCTGCCAGAGGTACCGCAGTATTTGGTACTGTCCGCAAAATTCAGAGAGGACTCCCTAAGTCACTAATTGGGCAGCTGCTCAGAAAAGGTGAGAGCAGAGCCCACAGTAACGACAACATGCTGGTGGGATATCCTTTTCTAGACCACCGTACATGGTGATGGCAGCACCCCCACAGCTGTACAAGGTGCTTATACACAGGTCCGCAAACCAGACTGTGTACTGAACAATAAAAATGTGGGGGAAGTTGATCTGTAAGACTATTTTAACAATTCTGTCACCTGCATGCCCATAGTAATAGGTTTAAAATATCCCAGGGGGTGACAGATTCCCTTCAAGAAAGGCTGTATAATGCTTTATGTTTTATTTCTTTATTTTACTAATTTATATAGCACCATTAATTCCACAGCACTTTACAGACATTATGGGCACTGTCCCCATTGGGGCTCACAATCTAGATTCACTATCAGTATGTCTTTGGAGTGTGGGAGGAAACTGGAGAACCCAGAGGAAACCCACCCAAACATGGGGAGAACAGGTGCTTCACAAATTGATTCGTAAAAATGAAAAAGTGAAAAAAAAAACACTTTTTCATTTTTATGAATCAATTTGTGAAGCACGTGGGGGTTCCAAGTGCTCACTATGCATCTAGATAGGTGCCTTGGGGGGGGGTCTAGTTTCCAAAATGGGGTCACTTGTGGGGGAGCTCCAATGTTTGGGCACACAGGGGCTCTCTAAACGCAACATGGTGTCCGCTAACAATTTGAGCCGACAATTTGTTAGCGGATACCATGTTGCAAAGTTTGGACATACCTTCTCATTTAAAGATTTTTCTGTATTTTCATGACTATGAAAATTGTACATTCACACTGAAAGCATCAAATCTATGAATTAACACATGTGGAATTATATACTTAACAAAAAAGTGTGAAACAACTGAAAATATGTCTTATATTCTAGGTTCTTCAAAGTAGCCACCTTTTGCTTTGATGACTGCTTTGCACACTTTGGCATTCTCTTGATGCGCTTCAAGTGGTAGTCACCGGAAATGGTTCACAGGTGTGCCCTGTCAGGTTTAATAAGAGGGATTTCTTGCCTTATAAATGGGGTTGGGACCATCAGTTGTGTTGTGCAGAAGTCTGGTGGATACACAGCTGATAGTCCTACTGAATAGACTGTTAGAATTTGTATTATAGCAAGAAAAAAGCAGCTAAGTAAAGAAAAACGAGTGGCCATCATTACTTTAAGAAATGAAGGTCAGTCAGTCTGAAAAATTGGGCACACTTTGAAAGTGTCCCCAAGTGCAGTTGCAAAAACCATCAAGCGCTACAAAGAAACTGGCTCACAAGAGGACCGCCCCAGGATAGGAAGACCAAGAGTCACCTACGCTTCTGAGGCTAAGTTTATCTGAGTCACCAGCCTCAGAAATCGCAGGTTAACAGCAGCTCAGATTAGAGACCAGGTCAATGCCACACAGAGTTCTAGCAGCAGACACATCTCTTCAACAACTGTTAAGAGGAGACTTTGTGCAGCAGGCCTTCATGGTAAAATAGCTGCTAGGAAACCACTGCTAAGGCCAGGCAACAAGCAGAAGAGACTTGTTTGGGCTAACGAACATAAGGAATGGACATTAGACCAGTGGAAATCTGTGCTTTGGTCTGATGAGTCCAAATTTGAGATCTTTGGTTCCAACCACCGTGTCTTTGTGCGACGCAGAAAAGGTGAACGGATGGACTCTACATGCCTGATTCCCACCGTGAAGCATGGAGGAGGAGGTGTGATGATGTGGGGGTGCTTTGCTGGTGACACTGTTGGGGATTTATTCAAAATTGAAGGCATACTGAACCAGCATGGCTACTGTTATGATCTGCTACAGGGACTAAGGAAAGACAGGAGAACTGTCCCTACAATAGAACTAAACTAGATCCCTACGATGTAACGGGGAACCTGATCCTGCGATCAGACCCGCTAAAGTCCTCGGCTAGTCTGAACGAAGACCTATAGATGTGAGGGAGGGATCCCTACAAGAACTAGGGACTGGGATAAGTTGGACACCTCCTAGCAGAAATAGTAGCAGTCAAAGACAAACACACAACAAAAAGCATAGAGGTCAGAAGACCTAGCAAAACTAACAGAGAACGGCAACAGAGCACCAAGCTAGCTCAAGAGTAGTAAATACAATGAAGTCCAGCAAGACCAGGAGGGCGGAGCCGGATTATATAGGCAAAAATGGTCATGTGACCAGCAAACTAAAAAAAAACTAACAGGAGAGTTCTAACAGCTACCACAGCATCTTGCAACGGCATGCTATTTCATCCGGTTTGCGTTTAGTTGGACCATCATTTATTTTTCAACAGGACAATGACCCCAAACACAGCTCCAGGCTGTGTAAGGGCTATTTGACCAAGAAAGAGAGTGATGGGGTGCTATTCCTTGTTAGAACCGTAGCCGTGTTTGCATGGGGTGTCCATGAACCAGCCATCCTCCACTCCATCCATCTGGACCATCAAGATCATTTCATGCATGATAAAGCCCTCATGCTGCACATAACACATCTGCATCAATGCCTGCTATGGGCATAAAAGGGGACAAACTTATGGTGTGGCAGGCATGCTCCCCTGACCTCAACCCCATTGAGAACCTCTGGAGCATCATCAAAAGGAGTGTCTATGATGGCGGGAGGCAGTTCACATCTAAGCAACAGCTCTGGGAGGGTATTCTGTCCTCATGCAAAACAATTAAAGCAGAAACCATCCAAAACCTGACAAATTCAATGGACGAGAGAGTTCAGAAGCTCATTTCGAACAAGGGGTCCTATGTGCAAATGTAACATCACCTAGAATAAAGTTTTGAGTTGAAAACTGTTTGATTTCAGTTTGTAATAACCTGCTAATGCTTAGAATTTCAAAAATGACCATTTTTTGGTTCTTTATTAAAATGAAAAGGTTGAAAACTCTGCTGTGAATAATAATTTGGAACATGCATTTTGAGTGCAGTTTGAGTATTTTATTTTTTTAAAAATATACTGTTATCATAGGCAGCTTGTACAAAAACCTTTCAATTGTACTCTAATAGTTATTTGACTGGAAAATTACAATGACTGCAATTCATATAGGTAATTTGGGAAAATCTGAGAAAATATTATTTGCATAATAATTTGGAACACAGTGTAAACTTGATTCTGATGTAATGTATAATAAAATTCTATGCAATTTATCATATATTGACCTTTTTGAATTGGTATTCCCTGTATGTAGCATGGAGTGCACACTCATCTCCTTCGCCCTGTAACATAATTTTATTCCTTTCCACCCTTTTCTTTCCCCTCCACATAATTTTTTATAACACGTATAACATGTTTTGTGTTTTTAATCGATTTAATAAAGAGATACATATTTTACAATATACTGTTGTTGCCTAATTTATAGATATAATTTTCTAGGTTTATATTATCATATTAGCCCTAATCTATTGCTCACTGTTGTTTCCAGGGACTTATAGGGACTTTGAGGGATAGACGACTTGTGAGTGGGGGCGCCATTGTCGTACTATATTTAGGGTGCCAACCCCTGCAGTCAGGAATGATCATCATAGGGGACAATAGGAGCAGACTAATTCTGCACATTCATTATTTTTCACTTTGATCTTCAGATTATTTCTTTGTATGGATAATTTTAATTATCTTTAATAAAGGTTGCATGTTAAGGGTTTTTTATGCAAATTATATGGTTATACCCTTTGTTTGATATGCTGTTAGTTGGTTAAAAAATGTAAAAAAATAAAAAGTTCAAATCACCCCTCTTTGCCCCATTGAAAGTAAAGATATTAAAAAAAAATACACATATGTGGTATCGTTTTTTTAGTCCCTGCAGTTCCACAAAAATTAGACCACAGACAAAATAAAGTATAAATGTTGAGCGCCCAAGAACAATTGTGCCAAAGAGAAATAACACGTTACAACGATATATAGATGGAATATATTTATGAATTAAAATAAATATTATTGAAAGTCAAAAAATGGGCAAAGGGTACCCAAACAAAGGTGGCACTTGGGGTAAGTATATGCATAATTGTTATTCCATTGATAGGGCAGTAGAATGAATATGCTCATTAGTGGTAAAATACCACAACTATATAATCAAACATAGGGTATGTACATAAGTAGGAATATGGGAAGTATATATCGTTTAAATAGCGGCAAAAAGTACTTTATGTACAACCCTAAAAATTTGGGGGGCCAAACTTCAGAATTTTTTCACCACTAAAATAATTAAAAACTGGACATGTTGGGTATTGCCGTAATCGTATTGATGAGGAGAATAATATTGCAAGGTCATTTTTACTACAATATGTAAACACAATTCCCAGAAAACAATGTCATATTGCATTTTTTTTCCACAATTTCACCGCACTTGGAATTGTTTCCCTTTTTCCAGTACACTAGTGGTGAAATGAATGGTGTCATTCAAAAGTAAAACTCGTCCCGCAAAAAAATAAGCCCTCATATGTCTATGTGGACAAAACAATTGTTATGGCTCTGGGAAGAAGGGGGTGAAAAAACGGAAACACAAAAGCGGAAATTAGCAGTGGCGTGAAGGGGTTAAGTCTGCACCAAATCTGCAAGTCACAAATAAGCAACGTGTGAATGAGACTTCAGGATTCTCATTCACTTTGCTGGCATCTGGAAATCCTTCAGGTTTTGTGACAAATCTGCACTGAAAAAAAAGCAGCATAAAGCATCGTGTGCACACAGCCTTACAGTAGGAGTGTCTATTTACCCATAACAACCAATCAGAAATCAGCTTTCATTTTACCAAAGCAGGTTGAGAAATGAAAGCTGAGCTCTGGTTGGTTGCTATGGACAACAAAGACAATGTAATGAACAGTTTTGATAAATAATGATGCTCTGAGACTCCACATTATACATCAGGGGACAGCAGCTCCATGTCACCGATCTATCACTGCTGTCAGGAGATGGGATCAAGAACAATTGATAAGAATCTAGCAATATGGGTGATGTGCTCCGCATTACAGGAACCATATAGGAGAAGAGCTCAATATGGCGGATAACGCAGACATGGCACATCTGCTACAGCAGGTACACAAGGCAGACACAAGGATTTCTAATTGTACGGCGTACGGTGCTGAGAAGCAACTGCAATACTCATGAAATAAACCTAAAAAGAGACGGACAATCCTTTACAAGTATCACTAGGATTATTATTATTCTTTATTATTATGGCGCCATTTATTCCCTGTTGCTTTACATGTGAGAAGGTGTATACATAGTAAAGACAAGTACAATAATCATGAACAATACAAGTTAGCGACTGGTCCAGGAGGAGAGAGGACCCTACCCGCGAGGGCCACAGTCTACAAAGGGATGGGTGAGGATACAGTAGGTGAGGGTAGAGCCTGTCATGCAGCGATGTGGTGGAGCGGTGGTTACTGCAGGTTGTAGGCTTGTCGGAAGAGGTCGGTCTTCATGTTCCTTCTGAAGGTTTCCACAGTAGGCGAGAGTCAGATGTGATGAGGTAGAGCTTTCCAGAGTAGGGGGGATGCACTGGAGACATCTTGCGATTGTGGGAAGAGGCAATAAGAGGGGAGTAGAGAAGGAGATTGCAACATTCTAACATTTTCACAAATTTGGCAACTTTTTGGGACCGTTTTCTGCAGAAAGTCATTTAAGGGGTTGTCCACTACATGTCAACCCCTTCTGGAATGCTACAGTGCCCCAAATAAAGTAAAAACACTTCATATTTACCTCAGTGCCAACATGGTTGGAATGGCGCTATTCCAGGAGGTATGTGTTTTTTATTTTATTTGAGGCACTGCAGCACTTAAAGGTACTATGTCACCAAGGGTTTGAAACCTAATCTGAGATATAATATATATAGAGATATAGATATATAATATACAGAGATAAATGTTTCACTCATTGGGATGCTTGCTGTAGTTTTGATAAAATCACAGTTTTATCAGCAGGAGATTATCACTACTGCGGCCAGGTAGTTATCTATATTCATGAGCTCAGTATAGCCCCACCCCCACCACTGATTGGGAGTTTTCTGACTATGCACAGGGTACACACACAGAAAGCTGCCAATCAGTGTTGTTAGCTGGGTCATACAGAGCTCAGCATTCAGAGAACTGGTAAATTTGTAGCAGAGAAAACTGTGATTTTGTCAAAATTATACCATGCAATCCAATGAATAGTACATGCTTGGTAGAAGGGTCTCTGCCCCTATATCATGCTGCTCTCATATAGGGTACCATAAAACTGCTGCCAGATTCCCTTTGAAAAGGTGTCAGCATTTTCCATGTCTTGTGGTAAATTTCAGCAGAACTGAACCTGGACATTACACAATGATAAGAACATTTCACCATGATTTTGGAACAGATAACTCTGACCACTTTGTATTGGTAAACTGCCTATAACAACTATAATCATCTGCTCAAATATAAAACTGTTTTTTGTAATTTTTTATTATAAAGGTAGATTTGGAATCATTTTGGTGACTTTATCCCTGGATTACATGTGGAGGTATAAAACATGCACAATAACGTTCCCTATAATTACTAGTTACATTTCTCTTTTTACCTGAGCCTCCCACGTCTTCTTTCTTCTGGCTATTGGCCTGGATTGATGGTGTCTTTCCTTCCTCTGAACAGTCCAGGCTGATTCTTCTGTTCTTCGGTAATTTTCTCTGGACAATGATGTCTTCATCTGCTTGCGCCATCTCTGGGGTGGGAGACATCTTCCGTCCTGAGTCTGGTTTCTTCCTCTTTTTTCCCTTCCTTTGGGGCTTTTGATAGAAGGCTTCTCATCAGCCGATGAGCCCAAATGTCTTCTGTTCTTCAATCCTTCACTCTGGGCAATGACGTCCTCATCCACTCGCTCCATCTCTGGGGTGGGAGACATCTTTCGTCCCGAGTCTTTTTTTTTACCCTTTCTTCCTCTCCATTTGGATTTTTTGATTGAAGACTCCTCATCAGCCGATGAGTCCAAGTGTCTTCTTTTTCTCTCTCTCTTCTTCCCTACAATCTCCTCTTTTTCAATATCATAGATTTGCTCACAGTCCGCAGACAACTTCTTCACTATCACCAGTCAACTCCAACTGTCACTTTCCTCAACTGTCAACTGAGCGCACAGGCACCTGGATGGAACTGGTCATGTGATCAGTAACTGACCAATAAGATTCCAAGGTATATGCTACAGTATAAGTATGGGAATCTATCAGTTTGATATAAGGGTTGTAATAAAATTAAATCTGTTTTTGTTCTACTGTTTTTAGTTAGTTGAAACTTTATTTTTTCCATTTCCATCACTTCAGTATTATCTCACAGATAATTTTAGGATTTTAGGGCCCATTTTAACAATATGCTGTATTATTTATCCACATCAATGAATTACATACCTGACCATTGTACTTACTGAGAAACAGTTGAGATCTCTATATTATTTGCATCGAGTGGCTACAAACAAAGCAAACAAGATGAATTTCTCATCCACTGCTGTACTCAGCATAAGCAGCGGCTGAAATGACAAATGTTTGTTTTGATTGCTGTCTATGCAGAGCGCAGAAGTCTATGACAAACTCATTTTGACTTCAGTGCTATGTATAAGCAGTGACCAAGATGACAGAAAATGAGCAATAAATTATTGAAGGTAGCTCTACTCATGTGCAGTGCATATAAGCAGTGTTCATTCATTCTCTACTCATTTTCTGTTGTCCCCGTCTCTGTCTACGTAGAGGGAACCACTTGAGATGAGTTTGCCATAGGCTGTTGTGCTCTGCTTAGGCAGAGACTTATATGAGAAAGCTCACTTCATTATACTAAGCTTTGTAATTTCCATCTTTGTTTATGTAGACCAGCAGCCACTGGCAAACTCATCTCCCCTTCTGCGTTCTGCATAAATAGCGTTGGGTGGGCATTCGCTTTGCTACTCAACACGGTCTTCATTTATTACATAGAGCTGCTTTTAGAGTTTTACATTTTTACTAACCCGAACTAGTGTTACAAGCAGGTCAAGAGACTGGTTTAGGATTAAGCTAATGGTTAGGGCTAGGAATAGGGCTCAGGTAATAACATTGTTCTATAAAAAATGTATTAAGAAAATAGAAAGCATACAAATAAAATAATGTATTGCGTTTTATATTTTTAAAATTCAAGAGATGACTTCAGCAAAAAACAGAAAAAAAATTAAGAAATGAAATTGCAAAGTATAATTACATCAGTATTTTCCTTAAATTACAATACACGTGCAATACTGGGCTTTTGGAAAGGACTCACGGAGTGCTATTGGTTCACGGGTTAGGGGGCATATACTTGTCTTGTCCTGGGTGCTCGCAACCCATGCTGTGACAGTGTGCTATCAGCAGAGTGCACAGCAACCAGCAAGTTTTTTAATGTACTTTTTTTTTCTGCATTTTTTCATCTGTAGCCTAAAAGACAACAGGTAAATATTAAATGCACTACAAACATCAGGCTTTTTTATTGTGTGATAGCTCACTGTAGGTGTGTTTTTGAACAAGCCCTAATGAGTATGAGTATGCATATGATGATATGGTGAGTATGTGTTATTGTTTTTTTCATGTATATGGTATATTTGTATGTATATTGGGGGCTATTTGGGACTCACACATGGAGGCTATGTGGGGTTCACACTGTATATATGGAGGCTATGTAGGGCTCACACTGTATAGATGGAGGCTATGTGGGGCTCACACTGTATATATGAAGGTTATGTGGGGCTCATACTGTATATAGGAGCCCATGTGGAGGCTCATTCTGTATATAGGGGGCTATGTTGGGGCTCAATCTGTATATACAGAGGCTATGTGGGGCTCATGCTATATATAGGAAGCTATGTGGGGGCACATACTAGATTAGGAGGCTATGTGAGGGCTCATACTGAATGTAGGAGGTTATGTGGGGGTTCATACTGTATGTAGGAGGCTATGTGGGGGCTTATACTGTGTATAGGAGGCTATGTGAAGGCTCATCTTGTATATAAGAGGCTCCTTGGTGCTCACACTATATACAGGGAGGCTATGTGGGGACTCCTGCTGTATATACAGAGGCTATGTGGTGCTCATGCGGTATATAGGAGGCTATGGGGGGCTTATGCTGTATATATGAGGCTATTTGGGGCTCATACTGTAAATAGGAGGCTATATATATGGGACACACTGTATATGCAGGCTATGTGGGGCTCACACTGTATATATGGAGGCTGTGTGGGGGTTCATACTGTATATGGGAGGTTATGTGGGGGCTCATACTGAATGTGGGAGGCTATTTGGGGACTCAGACTGAATGTAGGAGGCTATGTGGGGGCTTATACTGTGTATAGGAGGCTATGTGAAGGCTCATCTTGTATATAAGAGGCTCCTTGGGGCTCACACTATATACAGGGAGGCTATGTGGGGGCTCCTGCTGTATATACAGAGGCTATGTGGTGCTCATGTGGTATATAGGAGGCTATTTGGGGCTCATACTGTAAATAGGAGGCTATATATATGGGACACACTGTATATGCAGGCTATGTGGGGCTCACACTGTATATATGGAGGCTGTGTGGGGGTTTGTACTGTATATGGGAGGTTATGTGGGGGCTCATACTGAATGTCGGAGGCTATGTGGGGGTTCATACTGTATATAGGAGGCTATGTGGGGGTTCATACTGTATATAGGAGGCTATATGGGGGCTCATACTGTATATAGGAGGCTATGTGAGGGCTCATATTGTTTATAGAGAGGCTATGTGGGGCTCATACTATATATAGGAGATAACCGGGGCTCATACTATATAGGGTGGTCCAAAAGTAGGTGCACAGAAAGTGTAATAAGGTTATGAAGGGGGTGGTTTATCAAACTGGCTCAGTTGCCCTTAGCAACCAATCAGATTCCACTTTTCATTCCTCACAGACAAAGTTTATAGTCGAAAACCAAAAAGTGTCAGTGATTTGAAAAATTACATAAGAGATGCATTTCAAGAAATTAATACCCAAAGAGACTTGTGCAAAAAAAGTTTGTCGAAGCGTAAGAGGCAGACTTCAAAGCTGTGCAAATTGTAATGGAAAACAGTTTGAGCACCTGCGTTGATAAAATTTAAGGGGTTTTGCATTATTGTTCAGAATAAAATGTAATTGTTAATGTTATGCTTGTGTTAGTAAATATAATTTTATATATAAATCAAAATAAATGTTATTATTTTCTGTCCACCTACTTTTGGACCACCCTGTATATAGGGAGCTGTGTGTGAGCTTTTACGGTATTGAGGTGTGCAGTAGCCTTCTTTTCCTTCTGCTCCAATATGACCACAGGTAATATTTATCCATTGTGATTAGTGATGAGCGAACGTGCTCGCCACTACTCGGTACTCGCCGGAGCACCATGGTGCTCGACAAGCTTGGCGAGTATTTCCGGGTTGCTCGGGCGGGAACTCGGGTCCCCTCCCTGCATGTTTGGCGCTCTTTAGAGAGCCAATGAATATGCAGGGATTGCCTGCCATGCACTGTAATGCCGTAGCCATGTTGGTTGTGGGCATTACAGTGATTGGCTGGCCGCACAGCGTCATCAGGTCTATATCAGACCTGGCGCCGCCATGCTCGTCACAGTCACTCCGGATCAGACAGTGTAGGGAGAACTGCTTCTTTGTCAGGAAGAGATTTGATCGTGTATTAGGTAGTGTAGGGAGAAAAACCGTACATTACACATATCCAACTTAACAAACAGTCCTTCTGAGGACTAATCCATCTGCAGAGATATATCAGGCAGGCAGGGTGTATAGGCAGGCGGTGTATATAGCAGACTGCAGTGCATATAGCACAAGAGGCTCCATTCCAGTTATGTTGGCTGCTGCTGTTAAATATTTCTGGAAATAGGCCCAGGTCTCAGGGGCCAGGAATAATTTTTTTTGCATCTTAATCCTCATTATTTGCTTAAAAAGCAATCCAGAGAACACGTTTTTTCTGCACAATTTGCTTGTTGGCACTGCAGAATACAGCCAGGTCCTTTCCATATTACAGCGCTAAAAATCCATCTACTTAAAACTGTGTTTTCTCCGTCACACGGCTCACATATACGTTTTCAGAAAATACTGCCATTTCTGGCCTCCATTAAATTTTTTTTTCAGTGTGTCAGGACAGTTTTTGACACTGGTTTGCTGTTCAAAACAGTTACCTACAGGCCAGGTATTTAAAACTGTGTTTTCTCCGTCACACGGATTACATATATGTTTTCTCAAAATACTGCCATTTCTGTCCTCCATTAAAAAAAAATTTCAGTGTGTCAGGACAGTTATTGACACTGGTTTGCTGTTCAAAACAGTTACCTACAGGCCAGGTATTTAAAACTGTGTTTTCTCCGTCACACGGCTCACATATACGTTTTCAGAAAATACTGCCATTTCTGGCCTCCATTAAATTTTTTTTTCAGTGTGTCAGCAAAGTTTTTGACACTGGTTTGCTGTTCAAAACAGTTACCTACAGGCCAGGTATTTAAAACTGTGTTTTCTCCGTCACACGGATTACATATATGTTTTCTCAAAATACTGCCATTTCTGGCCTCCATTAAAAAAAAATTTCAGTGTGTCAGGACAGTTTTTGACACTGGTTTGCTGTTCAAAACAGTTACCTACAGGCCAGGTATTTAAAACTGTGTTCTCTCGCTCTTGCTCTGGCCTGCCCTTGCCTTGGCTCTGGCCTACTCTCGCGCTGGCTCTGGCCTGCCCTCGCCCTGGCTCCGGCCTGCTCTCACTCTATCTTGCATGCCTTCGCCTTGGCTCCGGCCTACTCTCGCTGTGGCTCTGGCCTGCCCTCGCCCTGGCTCCGGCCTGCCTTCGCCTTGGCTCTGGCCTGCTCTCGCCCTGGCTCCGGCCTGCTCTCGCCCTGGCTCCGGCCTGCCCTCGCCCAGGCTCCGTCCTGCCCTCACCCTAGCTCTGTCCTGATCTCGCTCTGGCCTGCCCTCGCCCTGGCTCCGGCCTGCTCTCGCTCTGGCCTGCCCTCGTCTTGGCTCCGGCCTGCTCTCTCTCTGGCTCTGTCCTGCCCTCGTCCTGGCGCCGGTCTGCTCTCCCTCTGGTCTGCCCTTGCCTTGGCTCCGGCCTGCTCTCACCCTGGCTCCGGCTTGCTCTCTCTCTGGCTCTGGCTTGCCCTCGCCCTGGCCTGCTCTCGCTATGGCTCTGGCCTGCTCTAGCTCTGTCTCTGGCCTGCCCTGGCCTTGGCTCTGGCCTGTCCTCGCCGAGGCTCCGGCCTGCTCTCGCTCTGGCCTGCCCTTGCCTTGGCTCTGGACTACTCTCGCTCTGGCTCTGGCCAGCCCTTGCCCTGGCTCCGGCCTGCTCTTGCTATAGCTCTGGCCTGCTCTCGCTCTGGAACTGACCTGCTCTCGTTCTGGCTCTGGCCTGCCCTCACCTTGGCTCCGGCCTGCTCTTGCTCTGGCCTGCCGTCGCCTTGGCTCCGGACTGCTCTCGCTCTGGCACTGGCCTGCTCTCGTTCTGGCTCTGGCCTGCCCTCACCTTGGCTCCGGCCTGCTCTCGTTCTGGCTCTGGCCTGCTCTCGCTCTGGCCTGCCCTGGCTCTGCTCAAGCCTGCCCTCGTCTTGTCACCGGTCTGCCCTCGCCCTGGCTCCTGCCTGCTCTCGCTCTAGCCTGCTCTCGCTCTGGTTCTTGCCTGCCCTTGCCTCGGCTCCGGCCTGCTCTCGCTCTGGCCTGCCCTTTCCTTGGCTCCGGCCTGCTCTCGCTCGGACTCTGGTCTGACCTTGCCTTGGCTCCGGCCTGCAATCGCCCTGGCTCCGGCCTGCTCTAGCTCTGGCTTCGGCCTGACCTCGCCCTGCCCTTGCTCTGGCCTGCCCTGGCCTTGGCTTCGGCCAGCTCCTGCTCTGGCTTCGGCCTGCCCTCGCCTGGCTCTGGCCTGCTCTCGACCTGGCTCCGGCATGCCCTCGCCCTGGCTCCGGCCTGCCTTCGCCCTGGCTTCTGCTTGCTATCGCTCTGGCTAAGACCTACCCTCGCCCTGGCTCCGGCCTGCTCTCACTCTCGCTCCGGCCTGCTCTCGCTCTGACCTGCCCTCGCCCTGTCTCCGGCCTGCTCTCGCTCTGGCCTGCCCTCGCCCTGGCTCCGGCATTCTCTCGCTCTGGTTTCGGTCTGCTGTCGCCTTGGATCCGGCCTGCTCGCGCTCTGGCTCCGGCCAGCCCTCGCCTTGGCTCTGGCCTGCCTTTGCCTTGGCTCCGGCCTGCTCTCACTCTGGCTCTGGGCTGCCTTCACCTTGGCTCCGACCTGCTCTCGCTTTGGCTCTGGCCTGCTCTCGCTCTGGCCAGCCCTTGCCTTGGCTCCAGCCTGCTCTCGCCCTAGCCAGCTGTTGCTCAGGCCTACCCTGGTTCTGCCTCTGTCCTGCCCTTGCCTTGGCTCCGGCCTGCTCTCGCCTTGGCTCCGGCCTGCTCTCGCTCTAGCTCTGTACTGCCCTCGCCCTGGCTCCGCTATGCCACAGCTCGGGCTCCGGCTTGCCCTCGCTTTAGCTCCGTCCTGCTCTCGCCCTGGCTCCGAACTGCTCTCGCTCTGGCCTGCACTCTCTCTGGCTCTGGCCTGCACTCGCCCTGGCTTCGGCCTGCTCTCGCTCTGGCCTGCCCTCGCCCTGGCTCCGGCATTCTCTCGCTCTGGTTTCGGCCTGCTGTCACCTTGGATCCGGCCTGCTCGCGCTCTGGCTCCGGCCAGCCCTCACCTTGGCTCCGGCCTGATCTCGCTCTGGCCTGCCTTTGCCTGGTCTCCGGCCTGCTCTCACTCTGGCTCTGGCCTGCCTTCACCTTGGCTCCGACCTGCTCTCGCTTTGGCTCTGGCCTGCTCTCGCTCTGGCCAGCCCTTGCCTTGGCTCCAGCCTGCTCTCGCCCTAGCCAGCTGTTGCTCTGGCCTACCCTGGTTCTGCCTCTGGCCTGCCCTTGCCTTGGCTACGGCCTGCTCTTGCCTTGGCTCCGGCCTGCTCTCGCTCTAGCTCCGTACTCGCCCTGGCTCCGCTATGCCACAGCTTGGGCTCCGGCTTGCCCTCGCTTTAGCTCCGTCCTGCTCTCGCCCTGGCTCCGAACTGCTCTCGCTCTGGCCTGCCCTCTCTCTGGCTCTGGCCTGCACTCGCCCTGGCTCCGGCCTGCTCTCGCTCTGGCTCTGGCCTCGCCCTGGCTCCGGCCTGCTCTCGCCCTGGTTCCGGCCTCCCCTTACCTTGGCTCCTGCTTGCTCTTGCTCTGGCATGCCCTAGTTTCGGCTCTAAACTACTCTCGCTCTGGCTCTGGCCAGCCCTCGCCCTGGCTCCGGTCTGCTCTTGTTCTGGCTCTGTCATGCCCTCGCCTTGGCTCCGGCCTCCTCTCGCTCTGACCCTGGCCTGCCCTCGCCCTGGCTCCGGCCTGCTCTGGCTCTGTCCTGCCCTCGCCTTGGCTCCAGCCTGCTCTGGCTCTGTCCTGCCCTCGCCTTGGCTCCGGCCTGCTCTCGCCCAGGCTCCGGCCTGCCCTCGCTCTGGCCTGCCCTCACTTTGGCTCTAGCCTACTTTCGCTCTGGCTCTGGCCTTCCCTCGTCCTGGCTCCGGCCTGCTCTCGGTCTGGCATGCCCTCGCCTTTGCTCCGGCCTCCTCTCGCTCTCACTCTGGCCCACCCTCGCCCTGGCTCCGGCCTGCTCTGGCTCGGTCCTGCCCTCGCCTTGGCTCCGGCCTGCTCTCGCCCAGGCCTCGGCCTGCCCTCGTCCTGGCTCCGGCCTGTTCTCACTCTGGTCTGCCCTCGCTTAGGCTCTGGCTTGCTCTCGCCTTGGCTCCGGCCTGCTCTCGCAGTAGCTCCGGACTGCCCTCGCCCTGGCTCCGACCAGCTCTCGCTCTTGCCTGCCCTCGCCTTGGCTACGGCCTGCTCTCGCTCTGGCCTGCCCTGGCTCTGCTTCAGGCCTGCCCTCGCCTTGGCTCCGGCCTGCTCTCGCCTTGGCTCCGGCCTGCTCTCGCTGTAGCTCCGGACTGCCCTTGCCCTGGCTCCGGCCTGCCATCGCTCTGGCTCTGGCCTGCCCTCGCCCTGTCTCCGGCCTGCTCTGGATCTGCCTCTGGCCTGCCCTCGCCTTGGCTCCGGCTGTTATGATCTGCTACAGGGACTAAGGAAAGACAGGAGAACTGTCCCTACAATAGAACTAAACTAGATCCCTACGATGTAACGGGGAACCTGATCCTGCGATCAGACCCGCTAAAGTCCTCGGCTAGTCTGAACTTAAGACCTATAGATGTGAGGGAGGGATCCCTACAAGAACTAGGGACTGGGATAAGTTGGACACCTCCTAGCAGAAATAGTAGCTGTCAAAGACAAACACACAACAAAAAGCATAGAGGTCAGAAGACCTAGCAAAACTAACAGAGAACGGCAACAGAGCACCAAGCTAGCTCAAGAGTAGTAAATACAATGAAGTCCAGCAAGACCAGGAGGGCGGAGCCGGATTAAATAGGCAAAAATGGTCATGTGACCAGCAAACTAAAAAAAACCTAACAGGAGAGTTCTAACAGTACCCTCTCTTCTAAGAGGATCCTCCGGATCCCCTAGGCCCAGGCTTACCAGGAAACCTCCTGTAAAACGCTCTGACAAGTCTGGAAGCAGAAACATCATCCGCCCTCACCCATGAGTTATCCTCAGGTCCGAAACCCTTCCAAGCGACGAGATACTGCAAACTCCCTCTATACCGTCTAGAATTTAGGATGCGGGAAATTTCATATTCCCCGTCCTCCACCACCGGAGGAACAGTGGCAGAGGCGTCACCATCAGACACATCAGCTTTTTTCAACAGAGAAACATGAAACACCGGGTTAATCTTCCAGGACGTAGGAACCTCCAACCTAACAGCAGATTGGTTAACTATCTGAAGCACCTTAAAGGGCCCTACGAACTTGGGACCCAATTTTTTAGAAGGAATCCTCAATCGCAGATTCTTAGAGGACAACCAAACCATGTCACCAACAGCAAACAAAACCTCTTGCCGTTTCCTATCAAAGTACCTCTTAGATTTTTTGTTAGCCTCCTGAAGATTACCAGGCACATCCGTCCAAACTCTCTCCAAATCACCGGAAAAACTCTCCTCCTCAGGCACAGCCGAAACCAATTTGGAGAATGACCCAAAAGACGGATGTCTCCCAGAACAACAAAAAAAAGGCGAACACCCAGCAGAAGAGGATGTATGGTTGTTAAGAGCAAATTCAGCAAGTGGCAGAAACTCAGACCACCCCTCTTGATTGTCTGCCACAAAACAACGCAAGAACTGCTCAACATCCTGGTTCTTCCTTTCTGTCTGGCCATTAGACTCAGGATGATATCCAGATGAAAACGACAAATGAACTCCCAACCTGTCACAAAAGGCACGCCAAAAACGAGCCACGAACTGAGGTCCCCTATCAGAAACAATGTCAGTAGGAACACCATGTAGTCTGACAATTTCCTTGACAAAGGCCTTAGCGAGTGTCTTAGCGCAAGGCAGTTTGATGAAGGGAACCAAGTGACACATCTTGCTAAAACGGTCCACGACCACCCAGATGACCGTGAAACCTTCAGAGGGGGGAAGGTCAGTAATAAAGTCCATAGCCAGATGTGTCCAAGGTGCACTAGGAACCTCCAGAGGGCAAAGCAACCCTGCAGCAGGAGCATGCGAAGACTTGGATCTAGCACATACAGTACATTGGCGTACCCACTTAATGACTTCCTTCTGCCATCCAGGCCACCAAAAACTGCGACCCACAAGTCTCTTGGTCTCAGAAATTCCTGGATGACCTGCCAACCGAGACTCATGACACTCAACAAACAAATCTCTCCTAAAGGTCCTAGGCACAAACAACCTCCCATGGGGAGTGTTAGATGGGGCATTCTCCTGAGCTTTAAGAATCTCATCCTCCAAAACGGAGTCTAAAGCAGCAATCACAACACCTTCTTGTAAAATGCTCTCCTCTTCCTCCTCAACACCGACCATGGGAGAAAAGCTGCGAGACAAAGCATCCGCTTTAACATTCTTGGTACCCGGGATGTAAGTAACGGAAAAATTAAACCGCGAGAAAAAAAGTGCCCACCTAGCCTGACGGGCATTCAAGCACTTGGCAGCATCAAGATAGATCAGATTTTTATGATCAGTGAAAACCTGAATGGGAAATTCAGCACCTTCCAAGAGGTGACGCCAGTGTTCAAATGCGAGTTTAATCGCCAGCAATTCCCGATTACCAATATCGTAATTAAGTTCAGTCTCAGAAAATTTTTTTGAAAAAAAGGCACAGGGATGTCCTCCATCCTTGTTTTCCTGAGACAACACCGCACCGACCCCCACCGAAGAAGCATCAACCTCAACCAAAAACGGCTTAGTCACATCAGGCTGCATAAGGATGGGAGCAGAGGTGAACCTCTCCTTTAGAAACACAAAAGCTTCAATGGCCTTAGAAGTCCACTGAACCGCATTAGCACCTTTCCTGGTGAGATCGGTCAGCGGTTTGACAATAATAGAAAATTTTTTTATGAATTTTCTGTAATAATTGGCGAAACCCAAAAACCTCTGTATCGATTTCAAACCAATAGGCCTAGGCCATTCCTGCACAGCTTGAACTTTAACCGGGTCCATCTCAAAACCTTCACTGGAGATAATGTAGCCCAAAAAACTAATTCTCTGTACAGCGAACTCACATTTCTCCAGCTTAGCAAAAAGCGAATTGTCCATTAATAACTAATACCTCACGTACGCTCCGCCAATGAGACTCCAGATCAGGCGAATAAATCAGAATGTCATCCAAATACACAACCACATTTTTGCCGATTAAAGGTCTAAGGATGTCATTAATAAGATTCTGAAAAAATGCTGGAGCATTGGTAAGACCAAAAGGCATAACCAGATTCTCAAAATGACCCACAGGAGTGTTAAAAGCAGTCTTCCATTCATCACCCTCCTTCATGCGCAACAGATTGTATGCCCCCCGGAGATCAATTTTAGAGAACCACTTGGCCCCCACTAACTGGTTAAATAAATCAGGATTCAATGGCAGTGGGTAAGGATTGCGTACAGTAATTTTATTAATCTCACGAAAGTCCAGACAAGGACGTAAACCGCCATCTTTTTTTTTTACAAAAAAAAATCCAACAGCCACAGGAGACTTGGAAGGCCTAATGTGACCGGCGGCCAAGCTTGTCTGTATGTATTCCTCCAAAACCTTTCTCTCAGGAATAGCAAGATTAAATAAACGACTTTTAGGAAGAGTCGCTCCAGGGACAAATTCAATGGTACAATCATAGTCTCTATGGGGAGGCAAAATTTGCGACTCCTCCTCAGAAAAAACTCTCCAAAAATCCTGAATAGGTACAGGCAATTCCCCTTTATCCACAGCAGCAATACGTCCGTTACAACACTTGTCATAACACTTAGGGCTCCAGGACTTAATTTCATTGGTAGACCAATCCAGTACAGGATTGTGCAATTTTAACCAGGGTAACCCCAATATTACTGGAGAAGGCAAATTTTCCAATACCACCAAATCCAAATTTTCTTGGTGAATACCATTAATAGTGAGGGGAAATTCACAGACCTTATGAGTAACACTCTTCAAGGGAGAGCCATCAACAGAAACCACAGCAATAGGGGATGACAAAGTTTTAGGTTCTAATCTAAGTTTTTCCAAGAATCCCCCATCAATCACATTCAGAGTAGAACCACAATCCACAAATACCCGAAATTCAATTAATTCATCCTGAGCAGCAGTAGTAGCAGATAGGAATACTCCCTTAGAATTTAAACAGGCAATACGGGCATAACTGACCATTTTTTTTTCTTTCTTCAAACGAAGCACACAGTTCTTAATAAAATGACCAGAATTTCCGCAATAGAAGCACAAGCCTTCAGAAAGCCTGCGATCTTTTTCCTGAGAGCGGGGTGGCATCGCCCCAATCTCCATCGGCTCTCCATTGTCAGCACAGACCCACTCAAGACTCGGAGCTGACATAGCAGAGGATTTGCTCTCATTAACCCTTGCACGCAGTCTCCTGTCCACCCGTATAGCTAATTGCATAGCCTCCTGCAAGTTTCCAGGTGTGGGATAAGCAATCAGTAAATCCTTAACCCTTTCACCTAGCCCTGCAAGAAACAAGCTTTTCAAAGCTGAATCGTTCCACCCCACCTGGGCAGACCACCGACGGAAGTGAGAACAATATTTTTCCACATTACCTGATCCCTGCCTCAAACGTCTCAATTCAGACTCAGCAGATGAGACACGATCAGGATCATCATACAACAAACCCAAAGCAGAAAAAAAACTATCCACTGATCTAAAGCACGGATCACTAGGTTGGAGAGAGAAGGCCCATCCCTGAGGATCTTTGCGCAAAAGTGACATTATGAACCCTATGCGCTGTGATTCATCACCAGAGGATCCGGGTCTCAAACGAAAATACAATAAACAAGCATTTTTAAAAGAAAAAAAATCTTGTTGTTCGCCAAAAAAGAAATCAGGCAGACGTACCTTTGGTTCCACAAAATGTGCTCCAGAACAGCTACTCACGTGTTGTTGGAGCTTGGCCACCTCCAGAGAGAGTCCCTGCAAGCGTTGAGCCAAATCTTGAACCGAGACCATGATGGAAAACTGGAGGTCTTTTCTTAGAGAAATTTTTTTTTTTTTTTTTCTTTTAAGGCTGGACTTACTGTTATGATCTGCTACAGGGACTAAGGAAAGACAGGAGAACTGTCCCTACAATAGAACTAAACTAGATCCCTACGATGTAACGGGGAACCTGATCCTGCGATCAGACCCGCTAAAGTCCTCGGCTAGTCTGAACGAAGACCTATAGATGTGAGGGAGGGATCCCTACAAGAACTAGGGACTGGGATAAGTTGGACACCTCCTAGCAGAAATAGTAGCAGTCAAAGACAAACACACAACAAAAAGCATAGAGGTCAGAAGACCTAGCAAAACTAACAGAGAACGGCAACAGAGCACCAAGCTAGCTCAAGAGTAGTAAATACAATGAAGTCCAGCAAGACCAGGAGGGCGGAGCCGGATTAAATAGGCAAAAATGGTCATGTGACCAGCAAACTAAAAAAAACCTAACAGGAGAGTTCTAACACCGGCCTGCTCTCGCCCTGGCTCCGGCCTGCTCTCGCTCTGGCCTGCCCTCGCCCTGGCTCCGGCCTGCTCTCGCCCTGGCTCCGGCCTGCTCTCGCTCTGACTCTGGCATGCCCTAGCCCTGGCTCCGGCCAGCTCTGGATCTGGCTCTGGCCTGCCCTCGCCTTGGCTCCGGCCTGCTCTCGCTCTAGCTTCGGCCTGCCCTCGCTGTGGCTCCGGCCTGCCCTTGCTCTGGCTCCGACCTGCCCTCGCCTTGGCTCCGGCCTGCTCTCGCTCTGGCCTGGCCTGGCTCTGCTTCTGGCCTGCCCTCGCCTTGGCTCCGGCCTGCTCTCGCCTTGGCTCTGGCCTGCTCTCGCTGTAGCTCCGGACTGCCCTTGCCCTGGCTCCGGCCTGCCATCGCTCTGGCGTGCCCTCGCCTTGGCTCCGGCCTGCTCTCGCTCTGACTCTGGCCTGCCCTCGCCCTCTCTCCGGCCTGCTCTAGATCTGCCTCTGGCCTGCCCTCGCCTTGGCTCTGGCCTGCTCTCGCCCTGGCTCCGGCCTGCTCTCGCTCTGGCCTGCCCTCGCCCTGGCATGCTCTGGATCTGGCTCTGGCCTGCCCTCGCCTTGGCTCCGGCCAGCTCTCGCCCTGGCTCTGGCCTGCTCTTGCTCTGGCTTCGGCCTGCCCTCGCTGTGGCTCCGGCCTGCCCTTGCTCTGGCTCCGACCAACCCTCGCCTTGCCTCCGGCCTGATCTCGCCCTGGCCTTCCCTCGCCCTGGCTCCGGCCTGCTCTTGCTCTGGCCTGCCCTCATCTTGACTCCAGCCTGCTCTCGCTCTGGTTCTGTCCTGCCTTCACCTTGGCTCCGGCATCCCCTCGCTCTGGCTCAAGCCTGCTCTAGCTCTGGCCTGCCCTTGCCTTGGCTCCAGACTGCTCTCGCTCTGGCTTGCTCTCGCTCTAGCCTGCCCTCGCTTTGTCTCCGGCCTGCTCTCACTCTTGCCTGCCCTCGCCTTGGCTCCGACCTGCTCTCGCTCTTACTCTGGTCTGCCCTCGCCTTGGCTCTGGCCTGCTCTCGCTCTACTTCTGGCCTGCCCTCGCCTTGGCTCCGGTCTGCTCTCGCCTTGGTTCCGGCCTGCTCTCGCCCTGGCTCCAGCCAACCATCGCTCTGGCTCCGGCCTGCCCTCGCCCTGGATCCGGCCTGCTCTCGCTCTGGCCTGCCCTCGCCCTGGATCCGGCCTGCTCTCTCTCTGGCTCTGGCCTGCCCTCGCCTTGGCTCCTGCCTGTTCTCGCCCTGGATCCAGCCTGACCTTGCTTTGGATCATGCCTGCTCTCGATCTGGCCTGACGTCAACTTGGCTCCGGCCTGCTCTCGCTCTGGCTCCGGCCTGCCCTCGCTCTGGCTCCGGCCTGCCCTCGCCTTGGCTCCGGCCTGCTCTCGCCCTGCCTCCAGCCTGCGCTCGCCCTGGCTCCGGCCTACTCTCTCTCTGGCCTGCAATCGCCCTGGTCTGCCCTCGCTCTGGCTCTGGCCTGCCCTCGCCTTGGCTCCGGCCTGCTCTCGCTCTGGACTGCTCTCGCCCTGGTTCCGGCCTGCCCTTGCCTTGGCTCATGCCTGCTCTCGCTCTGGCCTGCCCTCGCTTTGGCTCTGGCCTGCTCTCGCTCTGGCTCCGGCCTGCTCTCGCTCTGGCTCCAGCCTGCCCTCGCCCTGGCTCCGGCCTGCCCTCGCCCTGGCTCCAGCCTGCCCTCGCCCTGGCTCCAGCCTGCCCTCTCTCTGGCTCTGTCCTGTCCTCGCCCTGGTTCCAGCATGTTCTTGCTCTGGATCCGGCCTCCTCTCGCCTTGGCACCGGCCTGCTCTCGCCTTGGCTCCGGCCTGCTCTCGCCTTGGCTCTGGCCTGCCCTCGCCCTGGCTCTGGCCTACTCTCGCTCTGGCCTGCTCTCTCTCTGGCCTCGCCCTGTCTCCAGCCTGCTCTCGCCCTGGTTACGGCCTGCCCTTGCTTTGGCTCTGGCCTTCTATCGCTCTGGCCTGCCCTTGCCTTGGCTCTGGCCTACCCTCGCCTTGGCTCCGGCCTGCTCTCGCCTTGGCTCCGGCCTCCTCTTACTCTGGCTCCGGCCTGCCCTCGCCCTGACTCCGGCCTACCCTTGCATTGGCTCCGGCCTGCTCTCGGCCTGGCTCTGACCTGCTCTCGCTCTGGCCTGCCCATGCTTGGCTCCGGCCTCCTCTTCCTCTGGCTCAGGACTGCCCTCGTCTTGACTCTAGCCTGATCTCGCTCTGGTTCTGGCCTGCCTTCACCTTGGCTCCGGCATCCCCTCGCTCTGGCTCAAGCCTGCTCTAGCTCTGGCCTGCCCTTGCCTTGGCTCCAGACTGCTCTCGCTCTGGCTTGCTCTCGCTCTAGCCTGCCCTCGCTTTGTCTCCGGCCTTGTCTCGCTCTTGCCTGCCCTCGCCTTGGCTCCGACCTGCTCTCGCTCTGGTCTGCCCTCGCCTTGGCTCTGGCCTGCTCTCGCTCTACTTCTGGCCTGCCCTCGCCTTGGCTCCGGTCTGCTGTCGCCTTGGTTCCGGCCTGCTCTCGCCCTGGCTCCAGCCAACCATCGCTCTGGCTCCGGCCTGCCCTCGCCTTGGCTCCGGCCTGCTCTCACCCTGGCTCCGGCCTGCTCTCACCCTGGCTCCGGCCTGCTCTCACCCTGGCCTGCCCTCGCCTTGGCTCCTGCCTGTTCTCGCCCTGGATCCAGCCTGACCTTGCTTTGGATCATGCCTGCTCTCGATCTGGCCTGACGTCAACTTGGCTCCGGCCTGCTCTCGCACTGGCTCCGGCCTGCCCTCGCTCTGGCTCCGGCCTGCTCTCCCCTGCCTCCAGCCTGCGCTCGCCCTGGCTCCGGCTTACTCTCTCTCTGGCTCTGGCCTGCCCTCGCCCTGGTCTGCCCTCGCTCTGGCCTGCCCTCGCCTTGGCTCCGGCCTGCTCTCGCTCTGGCTCCGGACTGCTCTCGCCCTGGTTCCGGCCTGCCCTTGCCTTGGCTCATGCCTGCTCTCGCTCTGGCCTGCCCTCGCTTTGGCTCTGGCCTGCTCTCGCTCTGGCACCGGCCTGCTCTCGCCTTGGCTCCGGCCTGCTCTCGCCCTGGCTCTGGCCTACTCTCGCTCTGGCCTGCTCTCTCTCTGGCCTCGCCCTGTCTCCGGCCTGCTCTCGCCCTGGTTACGGCCTGCCCTTGCCTTGGCTCTGGCCTTCTATCGCTCTGGCCTGCCCTTGCCTTGGCTCTGGCCTACCCTCGCCTTGGCTCCGGCCTGCTCTCGCCTTGGCTCCGGCCTCCTCTTACTCTGGCTCCGGCCTACCCTTGCATTGGCTCCGGCCTGCTCTCGGCCTGGCTCCGACCTGCTCTCGCTCTGGCCTGCCCATGCTTGGCTCCGGCCTGCTCTTCCTCTGGCTCTTGCCTGCCCTCGTCTTGACTCTAGCCTGATCTCGCTCTTGTTCTGGCCTGCCTTCCCCATGGCTCCAGCCTGCTCTCGCTCTGGCTCAGGCCTGCTCTTGCTCTGGCCTGCCCTAGCTCTGGCTCCGGACAGCTCTCACTCTGGCTCTGGCCTGCCCTTTTCCTTGGCTCCGGCTTTCTCTGACTCTGGCCTGACGTCGCCTTGGCTCCGGCCTGCTCTCGCTCTGGCCTGCCCTCGCCTTGGCTCTGGCCTGCTCTTGCTCTGGCTTCGGCCTGCCCTCGCTGTGGCTCCGGCCTGCCCTTGCTCTGGCTCCAACCAGCCCTCGCCTTGTCTCCGGCCTGCTCTCGCCCTGGCTCCGGCCTGCTCTTGCTCTGGCCTTCCCTCGTCCTGGCCTTCCCTCGCCCTGGCTCCGGCCTGCTCTTGCTCTGGCCTGCCCTCATCTTGACTCCAGCCTGCTCTCGCTCTGGTTCTGGCCTGCCTTCACCTTGGCTCCGGCATCCCCTCGCTCTGGCTCAAGCCTGCTCTAGCTCTGGCCTGCCCTTGCCTTGGCTCCAGACTGCTCTCGCTCTGGCTTGCTCTCGCTCTAGCCTGCCCTCGCTTTGTCTCCGGCCTGCTCTCGCTCTTGCCTGCCCTCGCCTTGGCTCCAACTTGCTCTCGCTCTTGCTCTGGTCTGCCCTCGCCTTGGATCTGGCCTGCTCTCGCTCTACTTCTGGCCTGCCCTCGCCTTGGCTCCGGTCTGCTCTCGCCCTGGCTCCAGCCAACCATCGCTCTGGCTCCGGCCTGCCCTCGCCTTGGCTCCGGCCTGCTCTCACCCTGGCTCCGGCCTGCTCTCGCTCTGGCCTGCCCTCGCCTTGGCTCCTGCCTGTTCTCGCCCTGGATCCAGCCTGACCTTGCTTTGGATCATGCCTGCTCTCGATCTGGCCTGACATCAACTTGGCTCCGGCCTGCTCTCGCACTGGCTCCGGCCTGCCCTCGCTCTGGCTCCGGCCTGCCCTCGCTCTGGCTCCGGCCTGCCCTCGCCTTGGCTCCGGCCTGCTCTCGCCCTGCCTCCAGCCTGCGCTCGCCCTGGCTCCGGCTTACTCTCTCTCTGGCTCTGGCCTGCCCTCACCCTGGTCTGCCCTCGCTCTGGCTCTGGCCTGCCCTCGCCTTGGCTCCGGCCTGCTCTCGCTCTGGCTCCGGACTGCTCTCGCCCTGGTTCCGGCCTGCCCTTGCCTTGGCTCATGCCTGCTCTCGCTCTGGCCTGCCCTCGCTTTGGCTCTGGCCTGCTCTCGCTCTGGCACTGGCCTGCTCTCGCCTTGGCACCGGCCTGCTCTCGCCTTGGCTCCGGCCTGCCCTCGCCCTGGCTCTGGCCTACTCTCGCTCTGGCCTGCTCTCTCTCTGGCCTCGCCCTGTCTCCGGCCTGCTCTCGCCCTGGTTACGGCCTGCCCTTGCCTTGGCTCTGGCCTTCTATCGCTCTGGCCTGCCCTTGCCTTGGCTCTGGCCTACCCTCGCCTTGGCTCCGGCCTGCTCTCGCCTTGGCTCCGGCCTCCTCTTACTCTGGCTCCGGCCTGCCCTCGCCCTGACTCCGGCCTACCCTTGCATTGGCTCCGGCCTGCTCTCGGCCTGGCTCCGACCTGCTCTCGCTCTGGCCTGCCCATGCTTGGCTCCGGCCTGCTCTTCCTCTGGCTCTTGCCTGCCCTCGTCTTGACTCTAGCCTGATCTCGCTCTTGTTCTGGCCTGCCTTCCCCATGGCTCCAGCCTGCTCTCGCTCTGGCTCAGGCCTGCTCTTGCTCTGGCCTGCCCTAGCTCTGGCTCCGGACAGCTCTCACTCTGGCTCTGGCCTGCCCTTTCCTTGGCTCCGGCTTTCTCTGACTCTGGCCTGCCCTCGTCCTGGCTCCGGCCTGCTCTCGCTCTGGCTCTGGCCTGCCCTCGCCTTGGCTCCGGCCTGCTCTCGCCCTAGCTTCGGCCTGCTCTCGCTCTAGCTCCGGACTGCGCTCGCCCTGGCTCCAGCTTGCCATCGCAATGGCTCTTGCCTGCTCTCGCCCTGGTGCCGGCCTGCCCTTGTCTTGGCTCCGGCCTTCTCTCGCTCTGGCCTGCCCTTGCCTTGGCTCTGGCCAACTGTCGCTCTGACTCCGGCCTGCCCTTGCCCTGGCTCCGGCCTGCTCTCGCGCTGGCTCTGGCCTGCTCTGGCTCTGGCCTGCTCTCACTCAGGCTCTGGCCTGCCCTTGCCTTGGATCCAGACTGCTCTCGATTTGGCTCTGGCCTGCCCTCGCTTGGCTCCGGCCTGCTCTCGCTCTGGCTCTGGTCTACCCTCGCTCTGTCTCCGGCCGGCTCTCACCCTGGCTCCGACCTGCCCTCGTCCTGGCTCCGGCCTGCTCTCGCTCTGGCCTGCCCTCGCCTTGGCTCCGGCCTGCTCTCGCCCTAGCTCTGGCCTGCTCTCGCTCTAGCTCCGGACTGCGCTCGCCCTGGCTCCAGCTTGCCATCGCTCTGGCTCCGTTCTGCCCTCGCCTTGTCTCCGGCCTGCTCTCGCCCTGGCTCCGACCTGCTCTCGCCCTGGCCTGCCCTCGCCCAGGCTCCAGCCTGCCCTCGCCTTGGCTCCGGCCTACTCTCGTTCTGGCTCTGGCCTGCTCTCGCTCTGGCCTCGCCCTGGCTCCGGCCTGCTCTCGCTCTAGCTCTGGACTGGCCTCGCCCTGGGTCCGGCTTGCCATCGCTCTGACTCTTGCCTGCTCTCGCCCTGGTTCCGGCCTGCCCTTGTCTTGGCTCCGGCCTTCTGTCGCTCTGGCCTGCCCTTGCCTTGGCTCTGGCAAACTCTCGCTCTGGCTCCGGCCTGCCCTCGTCCTGGCTCCGGCCTGCTCTCGCTCTAGCTCCGGACTGGCCTCGCCCTGGGTCCGGCTTGCCATCGCTCTGACTCTTGCCTGCTCTCACCCTGGTTCCGGCCTGCCCTTGTCTTGGCTCCGGCCTTCTCTCGCTCTGGCCTGAACTTGCCTTGGCTCTGGCCAACTCTCGCTCTGGCTCCGGCCTGCCCTTGCCCTGGCTCCGGCCTGCTCTCGCCCTGGCTCTGGCCTGCTCTCTCTCAGGCCTGCCCTTGCATTTGCTCCGGCTTACTCTCGCTCTGGCCTGCCCTCGCCTTGGATCCGGACTGCTCTCGATTTGGCTCTGGCCTGCCCTCGCTTGGCTCCGGCCTGCTCTCTCTGGCTCTGGCCTACCCTCGCTCTGGTTCTGGCCTGCCCACGCCTTGGCTCCGGCCTGCTCTTACTCTGGCTCTGGCCTGCCCTCGACCTGGCTCTGGGCTGCTCTCGCTCTGGCCTGTCCTCGCCCTGGCTCCGGCCTGCTCTCGCCCTGGCTCCGGCCTGCCCTTGCTCTGGCCTGCTGTCGCTGTGGCTCTGGTCTGTCCTCGCCTTGGCTCCGGCCTGTTCTCACCCTGGCTCCGGCCTGCCCTCGTCCTGGCTCCGGCCTGCTCTCGCTCTGGCCTGCCCTCGCCTTGGCTCCGGCCTGCTCTCGCCCTGGCTCCAGCCTGCTCTCGCCCTGGCTCCGGACTGCCTGCGCCCTGGCTCCGGTTTGCCATCACTCTGGCTCCGGCCTGCCCTCGTCCTGGCTCCGGCCTGCTTTTGCTCTGGCTCAGGCCTGCCCTTGCCTTGGCTCCGGCCTGCTCTCGCCGTGGCTCCGGCCTGCTCTCGCTCTAGCTACGGACTGCCCTTGCCCTGGATCCGGCTTGCCATCGCTCTGGCTCCCAGCCTGCCCTTGCCTTGGCTCCGGCCTGGTCTCGACCTGGCTCCGACCTGCTTTCTCTCTGGCTCAGGCCTGCCCTCTCCCTGGCACGGGCCTACTCTCGCTTTGGCTCTGACCTGCTCTCGCTCTGCCTCTAGCCTCGCCCTGGCTCCGGCCTGCTCTCGCCCTGGCTCCGTCCTTCTCTCGCTCTGGCCTGCCCTTGCCTTGTCCCTGGCCTACTCTCGCTCTGGCTCTGGCCTGCCCTCGCCCTGGCTCCGGCCTGCTCTCGCTCTGGCCTGCTTACCATGGCTCTGGCCTTCTCTCGCTCTGGCTGTGGCCTGCACTCGCCTCGGCTACGGCCTGTTCTCGCTGTTACTCTGGCCTGCCCTAGACGTGGCTCCGGCCTGCTCTGGCATGCCCTCTCCTTGGCTCCGGCCTCCTCTCGCCTGGCCTCGTCATGGCTCCGGTCTGCTCTCGCTTTGGCCTACCCTCGCCTTGGCTCCGTCCTGCTTTCGCCTTGGCTCCGGCCTGCTCTCGCTCTGGCTCCGGCCTGCCCTCGCCCTGGATCCAGCCTGCCCTTGGTCTGGCTCTGGCCATCCCTCGCCTTGGCTCCGGCCTACTCTCGCCCTAGCTCCGAACCGCTGTCGCTCTGGCCTGCCCTCGCCCTGGCTCCGGCCTGCTCTCTATCTGGCACTGGCCTGCCCTTGCATTGGCTCCGGCCTGCTCTCTCTATGACTCTGGCCTGTCCTCGTCCTGGCTCCGGCCTGCTCTCGCTCTGGCGTACACTAGCCTTGGCTCCGGCCTGCCCTCGCTCTGGCTCCGGCCAGCCCTCGACCTGGCTCCGACGTGCCCTTGGCTCTGGCTCCGGCCAGCCCTTGCTCTGGTTCCGGCCTGCTCTCGCCCTGGCTCCGACCTACTCTCGCTCTGGCTCCGGCCCGCCCTCGCCCTAGATCCGGCCTGCGCTTGCTCTGGCTCCGGCTAGCCCTCGCCTTGGCTCCTGCCTGCTCTTGCCCTAGCTCCGTACTGCTCTCGCTCTGGCCAGCCCTCTCTCTGGCTCTGGCCTGCCCTTGCCTTGGCTCCGGCCTGCTCTCTCTATGACTCTGGCCTGCCCTTGTCCTGGCTCCGGCCTGCTCTCGATCTGGCTCTGGTGTACCCTCGCCTTGGCTCCAGCCTGCTCTCACCTTGGGTCCGGCCTGCTATCGCTCTGGCTCCGGCCTGCCCTCGCCCTGGCTCTGGCCTGCTCTCGCCCTGGGTCCGACCTACTCTCGCTCTGGCATGCCCTGGCTCTGCCTCTAGCCTGCCCTCGCCTTGGCTTCGGTCTAATCTCGCCTTGGCTCCGGCCTGCTCTCGCTCTCTCGCTCTACATCCGGACTGCCCTCGCCCTGGCTCCGGACTGCCCTCGCCCTGGCTCCTGCCTGCTATCGCTCTGGCCTGCCCTCACCCTGGCTCCAGCCTGCTCTCTCTCTGGCTCTGGCCTGCCTTAGCCATGGCTCCGGCCTACTTTCGCTCTGGCCTGCTCTCGCTCTGGCCTCGAACTGTCTCCAGCGTGCTCTCGTCCTGGTTCCGGCCTGCCCTTGCCTTGGCTCCGGCCTTCTCTTGCTCTGGCCTGCCCTTGCCTTGGCTCTGGCCTACTCTTGCTCTGGCCTGCCCCCGGCCTGGCCCCGGCCTGCTCTCGCTCTGGCGTGCCCTCGCCTTGGCTCCGTCCTGCTCTCGCTCTGACTCTGGCCTGCCCTCGCCCTGGCTCCGGCCTGCTCTGGATCTGGCTCTGGCCTGCCTTCTCCTTGGCTACGGCCTGCTCTCTCGCCCTGGCTCCGGCCTGCTCTCGCTCTGGACTGTCCTCGCCTTGGCTTCGGCCTGCTCTCGCCTTGGCTCTGGCTTGCTCTTGCTCTGGCCTGCCCTCACCCTGGCTTCGGCCAGCCCTTGCTCTGACTCTGGCCAGCCCTCGCCTTGGCTCCGGCCTGCTCTCGCCCTGGCTCCGGCCTGCTCTTGCTCTGGCCTGAAATCGCCCTGGCTCCGGCATGCTCTCGCTCTGGTTCTGGCCTGACTTCGCCTTGGCTCCGGCCTGCTCTCGCTCTGGCTCAGGCCTGCCCTCGCCCTGACTCCGGCCTGCCCTTGCTCTGGCTCCGGTCTGCCCTTGCCCTGACTCCGGCCTGCCCTTGTTGCTCTAGCTCAGGCCAGCCCTCCTCGCATTAGCTCCGACCTGCTCTCGCTCTGGCCTGCCCTCGCCTTGGCTCCGGCCTGCTCTTGCTCTGGCTCTGGCCTGCCCTGGCTCTGCCTCTGGCCTGCCCTCACCTTGGCTCCGGCCAGCTCTCACCTTGGCTCCGGCCTGCTCTCGCTCTAGTTCTGGACTGCCCTTGCCCTGGCTCCGGCCTGCCATCGCTCTGGCTCCGGCCTGCCCTCGCCTTAGCTCCGGCCTGCTCTCGTCTTGGCTCCGGCCTGCTCTCGCTTTGGCTCTGGCCCGCCCTCGCCCTTGCTCCGGCCTGCTCCTTCTCTGGCTCTGGCCTGCCCTCGCCCTGGCTCCGGCATACTCTCACTCTGGCTGTGGCCTGCTCTCGCTCTGGCCTCGCTCTGACTCGGGCCTGATCTAGCCCTTGTTCCGGCCTGCCCTTGCCTTGGCTCCAGCCTTCTCTCGCTCTGGCTCTGGCCTGCCCTTGCCTTGGCTCTGTCCTACTCTCGCTCTTGCTTTTGCCTGCCCTCGCCCTGGCTCCGGCCTGCTCTCGCTCTGGCCAGATCTGGCCTGCTCTCGCTCTGGCCTCCCCTCGCCTTGGCTCCGGCCTGCTCTCGCTCTGGCCTGCCCTCGCCTTGGCTACGACCTGCTCTTGCTCTGGCCTGCCCTCGCCTTGGCTCCGGCCTGCTCTTGCACTGGCTCTGGCCTGCCCTCGCCTTGGCTACGACCTGCTCTTGCTCTGGCCTGCCCTCGACTTGGCTCTGGCCTACTCTCGCTCTTGCTTTTGCCTGCCCTCGCCCTGGCTCCGGCCTGCTCTTGCTCTGGCCAGATCTGGCCTGCTCTCGCTCTGGGCTCCCCTCGCCTTGGCTCCGGCCTGCTCTCGCTCTGGCCTCCCCTCGCCTTGGCTACGACCTGCTCTTGCTCTGGCCTGCCCTCGCCTTGGCTTTGGCCTGCTCTTGCTCTGGGTCTGGCCTGCCCTGGCTCTGGCCTGCCCTCGCCTTGGCTCCGGCCTGCTCTCGCTCTAGTTCCAGACTGCCCTTGCCCTGGCTCCGGCCTGCCATCGCTCTGGCTCCGGCCTGCCCTCGCCTTAGCTCCGGCCTGCTCTTGCCCTGGCTCCGGCCGGCTCTCGCTTTGGCTCTGGCCCGCCCTCACCCTGGCTTCGGCCTGCTCTCTCTCTGGCTCTGGCCTGACCTCACCCTGGCTCCGGCATACTCTCACTCTGGCTGTGGCCTGCTCTCGCTCTGGCCTCGCCCAGTCTCGGGCCTGATCTAGCCCTTGTTCCGTCCTGCCCTTGCCTTGGCTCCGGGCTTCTCTCGCTCTGGCCTGCCCATGCGCCCTGGCCTACTCTCGCTCTGGCTTTTGCCTGCCCTCGCCCTGGCTCCAGCCTGCTCTCGCCCTGGTTCCGGCCTCATCTTGCCTTGGCTCCGGCCTTCTCTCGCTCTGGCTCTGGCCTGCCCTCGCCGAGCCTTCGGCCTGCTCTCGCTCTGGCCGGCTCTTGCTCTGGCTCTGGCCTACCCTCGCCTTGGCTCCGGCCTGCTCTTGCCTTGGCTCCGGCCGGCTCTTGCTCTGGCTCCGGCATGCCCTCGCCCTGACTCCAGCCTGCCCTTGATCTGGCTCAGGCCAGCCCTCGCCCTGATTCCGGCCTGCCCTTGCTCTAGCTACGGCCAGCCATTGCATTGGATCCGGCCTGCTCTCTCTCTGGCTCTAGCCTGCCCATGCCTTGGCTCCGGCCTGCCCTTGCCTTAGCTCCGGCCGGCTCTCGCTCTGACTCTGGCCTGCCCTCGCCCTGGCTCCGGCCTGCCCTCGTCCTTGCTCAGGCCTGCTCTCGCTCTGGCATACCCTCGCCTTGGCTCCGGCCTGCTCTTGTCTTGGCTCCGGCCTGCTCTCGCTCAGGCTCCGGCCTGCCCTCGAACTGACTCCGGCCTGACCTTGCTCTGGCTCCGGCCTGCCCTTGCCCTGACTCCGGCCTGCCCTTGCTCTAGCTCAGGCCAGCCCTCGCATTAGCTCTGGCCGGCTCTAGCCCTGGCTCCGACCTGCTCTCGCTCTGGCCTGCCCTCGCTCTGGCTCCAGCCTGCGATTTCTCTGGCTCTCGCCTGCCCATGCCTTGGCACTGGCCTGCTCTTCCTCTGGCTCTGGCCTGCCCTCGTCTTGACTCTGGCCTGATCTCGCTCTTGTTCTGGCCTGCCTTCGCCTTGGCTCCGACCTGCTCTTGCTCTGGCTCAGGCCTGCTCTTGCTCTGGCCTCCCCTTGCCTTGGCTCCGGACTGCTCTCGCTCTGGCCTCCCCTCGCCTTGGCTCCGGCCTGCTCTCGCTCAGGCTCTGACCTGCTCTTGCTCTGGCCTGCCCTCGCCTTGGCTCCGGCCTGCTCTTGCTCTGGCCTGCCCTGGCTCTGCCTCTGGTCTGCCCTCACCTTGGCTCCGGCCAGCTCTCACCTTGGCTCCGGCCTGCTCTCGCTCTAGTTCCGGACTGCCCTTGCACTGGCTCCGGCCTGCTCTCGCCCTGGCTCCGGTCTGCTCTCGCTTTCGCTCTGGCCCACCCTCGCCCTGGCTCCGGCCTGCTCTCTCTCTGGCTCTGGCCTACCCTCGCCCTGGCTCTGGCATACTCTCACTCTGGCTGTGGCCTGCTCTCCCTCTGGCCTCGCCCTGTCTCGGGCCTGATCTAGCCCTTGTTCCGGCTGGCCCTTGCCTTGGCTCCGGCCTTCTCTCGCTCTGGCCTGCCCTTGCCATGGCTCTGGCCTACTCTCGCTCTGGCCTGCTCTGGCTCTGGCCTGCTCTCGCTCTGGCCTGCACTCGCTCTGGCCTGCACTCGCTTTGGCTCTGGCCTGCTGTCGCCCTGGCTCCGGACTGCTCTCGCTCTGGCACTGGCCTGCCCTCGCTCTGACCTGCTCTCTCTCTGGCCTGCCCTCGCCCTGGATCTGGCCTACTCTCGCTCTGGCCTGCTCTGGCTCTGGCCTCGCCCTGTCTACGGCCTGCTCTCGCCCTGGTTCCGGCCAGCCCTTGCCTTGGCTCTGGCCTTCTATCGCTCTGGCTCTGGCCTGCCCTTGCCTTGGCTCCGGCCTACCCTCGCCTTGGCTCCGGCCTGCTCTCGCCTTGGCTCCGGCCTGCTCTCGCTCTGCCTCCGGCCTGCCCTTGCTCTGGCTGCGGCCTGCTCTCTCTCTGGCCTGCCCATGCCTTGGCTCCGGCCTGTTCTTCCTCTGGCTCTGGACTGCCCTCTTCTTGACTCTAGCCTGATCTCGCTCTTGTTCTGGCCTGCCTTCGCCTTGGCTCCAGCCTGCTCTCGCTCTTGTTCTGGCTCTGGCCTCGCCCTGTCTCCGGCCTGCTCTCGCCCTGGTTCCGGCCAGCCCTTGCCTTGACTCTGGCCTTCTATCACTCTGGCCCTGGCCTGCCCTTGCCTTGGCTCCGGCCTTCTCTCGCTCTGGCTCTGGCCGGCCCTTGCCTTGGCTCTGGCCTACTTTCGCTCTGGTTCTTGCCTGCCCTCGCCCTGGCTCCGGCCTGCTCTCGCTCTGGCATGCCCTCGCCTTGGCTCCGGCCTGCTCTCACTCTGACTCTGGACTGCAGTCGCCTTGACTCTGGCCTGCTCTGGATCTGACTCTGGCCTGCCCTCGCCTTGGCTCCGTCCTGTTCTCGCCCTGGCTCCGGCCTCCTCTCGGTCTGGCTCTGGCCTGCCCTCGCCTTGGCTCCGGCCTGCTCTCGCTCTAGCCTGCTCTCGCTCTGGCTCCGGCCTGTCCTCGCCCTGGTTCTGGCCTGCCCTTGCTCTGGCTCCGGCCAGCCCTCGCCTTGGCTCCGGCCTGCTCTCGCCCTGGCTCCGGCCTGCTCTCGCTCTGGCTCTTGCCTGCCCTCGCCCTGGCTCCGGCCTGCTCTAGCTCGGGCTCTCGCCTGCTCTTGCTCTGGCTCTGGCCAGCTCTAGCTCTGGCTCTGGCCTGCCCTAGTCTTGACTCCGGCCTGTTCTCGCTCTTGTTCTGGCCTGCCTTCGCCTTGTCTCCGGCCTGCTCTCGCTCTGGCTCAGGCCTGCTTTCGCTCTGGCTCTGGCCTGCCCTTGCCTGGGCTCCGGACTGGCATTTCTATTTTCGGGCTGATAGACCCATCAATACCACCGCTCTCTCCCCTGATGAATCAATAAGATGAGGAAACGCGTCGGGAGGGCACTCCTTACACTGTTGGTTTGAAATTTGCTTTGCCAGATGAATGGAGTCTTGCACTCGACTGGTTAATTCCACATCCAAAGGGTTTGCCCTAAGACTGCACAGATATGAGTCATCAGCGATGATATTGACATCATAACGGTGAGATTGTTCCATGTATTAATAATTCACCAATTTTTCTATGTCACATCCAGACTCTATAATACAATTGATCTATCTTCTTTTCCTCACCCATCTCTGAGTTAATAGTATGGGTGTAGGAGAGTTCTAATGCTTAACTGTCTGTTTAAATGCTTTATAGTATATTTATGGAAACATTTATTGTATGACAGCCATTTTTTGATTTGGACTAAAACCACTTAGTGGAAATTGAAGTGGTGGTCCATAGCATTATGTAACTGTAGCCTGCTATGTTCCTAAGTCTAAAGGAACTATATTAGAGGTGTAACCAGTTCCACAGATTTACTCTCTTTAGGCGGCTGAGTATCGTTTGCAAGACTCGCCATCGCTTCTTTCTTATATTTTATATTTTATTTCTATTCATCATGATTTTAAAAAGCTGAATAAAAGTTAATTTTTAATCTATATATCACAATTTGCCACTTTTTGCTCATTGGTGCTTTCTCTCTGGCTCTGGCCTGCTCTCGCTCTGGCCTGCACTCACTTTGGCTCCGGAATGCTGTCGCCCTGGCTCCGGCCTGCTCTCGCTTTGGCACTGGCCTGCCCTCGCCCTGGCTCTGGCCTGCTCTCGCTCTGGCCTGCTCTCGCTCTGGTCTCGCCCTGTCTACGGCCTGCTCTCGCCCTGGTTCCGGCCTGACCTTGCCTTGGCTCTGGCCTTCTACCGCTCTGGCATGCCCTTGCCTTGGCTCTGGCCTACCCTCGCCTTGACTCCGGCCTGCTCTCGCCTTGGCTCCGGCCTGCTCTCGCTCTGCCTCCAGCCTGCCCTCGCCCTGACTCCGGCCTGCCCTTGCTCTGGCTCCGGCCTGCTCTCTCTCTGGCTCTGGCCTGCCCAAGCCTTGGCTCCGGCCTGCTCTTCCTCTGGCTCTGGACTGCCCTCGTCTTGACTCTAGCCTGATCTCGCTCTTGTTCTGGCCTGCCTTCGCCTTGGCTCCAGCCTGCTGTCGCTCTTGTTCTGGCTCTGGCCTCGCCCTGTCTCCGGCCTGCTCTCGCCCTGGTTCCGGCCTGACCTTGCCTTGACTCTGGTCTTTTATCACTCTGGCTCTGGATTGCCCTTGCCTTGGCTCTGGCCTACCCTTGCCTTGGCTCCGGCCTGCTCTCGCCTTGGCTCCGGCCTGCTCTCGCTCTGGCCTGCTCTCGCTCTGGCCTCCCCTCGCCTTGGCTCCGGCCTGCTCTGGCCTGCCCTCGCCTTGGCTCCGACCTGCTCTTGCTCTGGCCTGCCCTCGCCTTGGCTCTGGCCTGCTCTCGCTCTGGCCTGCCCTGGCTCCGGCCAGCTCTCACCTTGGCTACGGCCTGCTCTCACTCTAGTTCCGGACTGCCCTCGCCCTAGCTCCGGCCTGCCATCGCTCTGGCTCCGGCCTGCCCTCGCCTTAGCTCCTCTCGCCCTGGCTCCGGCCTGCTCTCGCTTTGGCTCTGGCCCGCCCTCGCCCTGACTCCGGCCTGCTCTCTCTCTGGCTCTGGCCTGCCCTCGCCCAGGCTCTGGCATACTCTCACTCTGGCTGTGGCCTGCCCTCGCTCTGGTTCTGGCCTCACCCTCTCTCGGGCCTGCTTTAGCTGTTGTTCCGGCCTTCCCTTGCCTTGGCTCTGGCCTTCTCTCGCTCTGGCTCTGGCCTGCCCTTGCCTTGGCTCTGGCCTACTCTCACTCTGGCTCTTGCCTGCCCTCACCCTGGCTCCGGCCTGCTGTCGCTCTGGTTCTGGCCTGCTCTCGCTCTGATGTGCCCTCGCCTTGGATCCGGCCTGTTCTCGCTCTGACTCTGGCCTGCCCTCGCCCTGACTCCAGCCTGCTCTTGCTCTGGCTCTGGCCTGCCCTCGTCTTGACTCCGGCCTTCTCTCGCTCTGGCTCTGGCCGGCCCTTGCCTTGGCTCTGGCCTACTCTCGCTCTGGCTCTTGTCTACCCTCGCCCTGGCTACGGCCTGCTCTCTCTCTGGCCTGCCCTCGCCTTGGTTCCGGCCTGCTCTCGCCTTGGCTCCGGCCTGCACTCGCTCTGGCCTGCTCTCGCCCTGGCTCTTGCCTACTCTCGCTCTGGCCTCGCCCTGTCTCCGGCCTGCTTTCGCCCTGGTTCCGGCCTGCCCTTCCCTTGGCTCTGGCCTTCTATCGCTCTGGCTCTGGCATACCCTTGTCTTGGCTCTGGCCTACCCTCGCCGTGGCTCCGGCCTGCTCTCGCTCTGGCTCCGGCCTGCCCTTGCCCTGACACTGGCCTGCCCTCGCATTGGCTCCGGCCTGCTCTCGCCCTGGCCTGCCCTCGCCCTGGCTCCAGCCTGCTCTTTCTCTGGCTCTTGTCTGTCCATGCCTTGGCTCCGGCCTGCTCTTCCTCTGGCTCTGGCCTGCCCTCTAGCCTGATCTCACTCTTGTTCTGGCCTGCCTTCGTAATGGCTCCAGCCTGCTCTCGCTCTGGCTCAGGCCTGTTCTCGCTCTGGCTCAGGCCCGCCCTAGCTCTGGCTCCGGACTGCTCTAGCTCTGGCTCTGGCCTGCTCTCGCTATGGCTCTGGCCAGCCCTCGCCCTGGCTCCGGCATACTCTCGCTCAGGTTCTGACCTGCTCTCGCTCAGGCTCTGGCCTCGCCCTGTCTCCGGCCTGCTCTCGCCCATGTTCCGGCCTGCCCTTGCCTTGGATCCGGCCTTCTCTCCTTCTGGCTCTGGCCTGTCCTTGCCTTGGCTCTGGTCTACTCTCGCCATGACTCTGGCCTGCTCTGGATCTGGCTCTGGCCTGCCCTCGCCTTGACTACGGCCAGCTCTCGCTCTGGCCCGCCCTCGCCTTGGCTCCAGCCTGCTCTCGCCTTGGCTCCAGCCTGCTCTCGCTCTGGCTCCAGCCAGCCCTCGCCTTGGCTCCGGCCTGCTCTCGCCTTGGCTCCGGCCTGCTCTCGCCTTGGCTTCGGCCTGCTCTCGCTCTGGCTCCCGCCTGCTCTTGCCCTGGCTCTGGCCTGCTCTTGCTCTGGATCTGGCCGGCTCTTGCACTGGCTTTGGCCTGCCCTTGTCTTGACTCCGGCCTGCTCTCGCCCTGGCTCTGACCTGCTCTCGCTCTGGCCTGCCCTCGATCTGGCTCCGGCCTGCTCTCTCTCTGGCTCTCGCCTGCCCATGCCTTGGCTCCGGCCTGCTCTTCCTCTGGCTCTGGCCTGCCCTCGTCTTTACTCTGGCCTGATCTCGCTCTTGTTCTGGCCTGCCCTTGCCTTGGCTCCGGACTGCTTTCGCTCTGGCCTGCTCTCGCTCTGGCCTCCCCTCACCTTGGCTCCCGCCTGCTCTCGCTCTGGCCTGCCCTCGCCTTGGCTCCGACCTGCTCTTGCTCTGGCTCTGGCCTGCCCTCGCCTTGGCTCCGGCCTGCTCTCGCCCTGGCTCCGGCCTGCCCTTGCTCTGGCTCCGGCCAGCCCTCGCCTTGGCTCCGGCCTGCTCTCGCCCTGGCTCCGGCCTGCTCTTGCTCTGGCCTGCCCTCGCCCTGGCTCCGGCCTACTCTTGCTCTGGCCTGCTCTTGCTCTGGCCTGCCTCGTCTTCACTCCGGCCTGTTCTTGCCCTTGTTCCGGCCTGCCCTTGCCTTGGCTCCAGCCTGCTCTTGCTCTGGCTCTGGCCTGCACTCGTCTTGACTCCGGCTTCCTCTCGCTCTGGTTCGGGCCTGCCTTTGCCTTGGCTCCGGCCTCCTCTCGCTCTGGTTCAGGCCTACTCGCTCTCTGGCTCTGGCCAGCCCTTGCCTTGGCTCCGGACTTCTCTAGCTCTGGCACTGGCCTGCTCTCGTTCTGGCACTGGCCTGCTCTCGCTCTGGTACTGGCCTGTTCTCACTCTGACTCTGGCCTGCCCATGCCTTGGCTCCGGCCTGCTCTTCCTCTGGCTCTGGCCTGCCCTCGTCTTTACTCTGGCCTGATCTCGCTCTTGTTCTGGCCTGCCCTTGCCTTGGCTCCGGACTGCTTTCGCTCTGGCCTGCTCTCGCTCTGGCCTCCCCTCACCTTGGCTCCCGCCTGCTCTCGCTCTGGCTCTGGCCTGCCCTCGCCTTGGCTCCGACCTGCTCTTGCTCTGGCTCTGGCCTGCCCTCGCCTTGGCTCTGGCCTGCTCTCGCCCTGGCTCCGGCCTGCCCTTGCTCTGGCTCCGGCCAGCCCTCGCCTTGGCTCCGGCCTGCCTCTCACCCTGGCTCCGGCCTGCCCTCGCCCTGGCTCCGGCCTACTCTTGCTCTGGCCTGCTCTTGCTCTGGCTCTGGCCTGCCTCGTCTTGACTCCGGCCTGTTCTCGCCCTTGTTCCAGCCTGCCCTTAATTTGGCTCCAGTCTGCCCTTGCTCTGGCTCTGGCCTGCCCTCGTCTTGACTCCGGCTTGCTCTCGCTCTGGTTCGGGCCTGCCTTTGCCTTGGCTCCGGCCTCCTCTCTCTCTGGCTCAGGCCTACTCGCTCTCTGGCTCTGGCCAGCCCTTGCCTTGGCTCCGGACTTCTCTAGCTCTGGCACTGGCCTGCTCTCGTTCTGGCACTGGCCTGCTCTCGCTCTGGCCTGCCCTCACCTTGGCTCTGGCCTGTTCTCACTCTGGCTCTGGCCTGCAATCACCTTGGCTCCGGCCTGCTCTCTCTCTTGGCTCTGCCTATGGCCTGCCCTTGCCTTGGTTCCGACCTGCTCTCGCTCTGGTTCTGGGCTGCCTTCTCCTTTGGCTCTGGCCTGTTCTTGCTCTGGCTCAGGCCTACTCTATCTCTGGCCTGCCCTTGCCTTGGCTCCGGACTGCTCTCGCTCAGGCACTGGCCTGCTCTCACTCTGGCTCTGGCCAGCTCTCGCTCTGGCCTGCCCTCACCTTGGCTCCGGCCTGCTCTCGCTCTGACTCTGGTCTGCCCTCGCCCTGACTCCGGCCTGCTCTGGCTGTAGCTCTGGCCTGCTCTCGTGCTGGCTCTGGCCTGCTCTCGCCATGGCTCCGGCCTGCTCTCTCTCTGGCTCGGGCCTGTCCTCGCCGTAGCTCCGGCCTGCTCTAGCCCTGGCTCCGGCCTGCCCTCGTCCTGGCTCCGGCTCGCTCTCGCTCTGGCCTGACCTCGCCCTGGCTCCGTCCTGCCCTCGCCCTGGCTCCGGCCTGCCCTCGCTCTGGCTCCGGCCAGCCCTCTCCTTGGCTCCAGCCTGCTCTTGCTCTGGCTCTGTCCTGCCCTCGTCTTGACTCTGGTCTGCTCTCGCTCTGGTTCTAGCCTGACTTCGCCTTGGCTCCGGCCTGCTCTCGCTCTGGCTCAGGCCTACTCTCTCTCTGGCTCTGGCCTGCCCTTGCCTTGGCTATGGACTGCTCTCGCTCTGGCACTGGCCTGCTCTCGCTCTGGCACTGGCCTGCTCTCCTTCTGGCTCTGGCCTGCCCTCACCTTGGCTCGGGCCTGCTCTCGCTCTGGTCTGCCCTCGCTTTGGCTCCAGCCTTGTCTCGCTCTGGCACTGGCCTGCCCTGGCTCTGCCTCTGGCCTGCCCTCGCCTTGGCTCCGGTCTGCTCTCGCCTTGGCACCGGTCTGCCCTCGCCCTAGCTGCTGCCTGCTATTGCTCTGGCTCCGGCCTGCTCTCGCTCTGCCTCTGGCCTGCTCTCGCTCTGGATCTGGCCTGCCCTTGCCTCGGCACCGGCCTGCTCTCTCTCCGGCCTGCCCTCGCCCTGGCTCCGGTCTGCCCTCGACCTGGCTCCAGCCTGCCCTTGCTCTGGCTCTAGCCTGCCCTCGCCCTGGCTCTGGCCTGCTCTCACTCTGGCTCTGGCCTGTCCTTGCTCTGGCTCTGGCCAGCCCTCTCCTTGGCTCCAGCCTGCTCTCGCTCTGGCTCTGTCCTGCCCTCGTCTTGACTCCGGTCTGCTCTCGCTCTGGTTCTAGCCTGACTTCGCCTTGGCTCCGGCCTCCTCTCGCTCTGGCTCAGGCCTACTCTCTCTCTGGCCTGCCCTTGCCTTGGCTCCGGACTGCTCTCGCTCTGGCACTGGCCTGCTCTCGCTCTGGCACTGGCCTGCTCTCCTTCTGGCTCTGGCCTGCCCTCACCTTGGCTCCGGCCTGATCTCGCTCTGGCTCTGGTCTGCCCTCGCTTTGGCTCCAGCCTGCTCTCGCTCTGGTACTGGCCTGCCCCGGCTCTCCCTCTGGCCTGCCCTCGCCTTGGCTCCGGTCTGCTCTCGCCTTGGCACCGGTCTGCCCTCGCCCTGGCTGCTGCCTGCTATTGCTCAGGCTCCGGCCTTCTCTCGCTCTGGCTCTCGCCTGCCCTAGCCTTGGCTCTGGCTTACTCTCGCTCTGGACTGGCCTGCCCTCGCCCTGGCTCCGGCCTGCTCTCGCCTTGGCTCCGGCCTCCTCTCTTTCTGATTTAGGTCTTCCCTTGCCCTGGCTCCGGCCTGCTCTGGCTCTAGCTCTAGCCTGCTCTCGCGCTGGCTCTGGCCTGCTCTCGCCCTGGCTCCGGCCTGCCCTCACCCTGGCTCCGGCCTGCCCTCGCTCTAGCTCTGGCCTGCCCTCGCCTTGGCTCTGGCCTGCTCTCGCCCTGGCTCCGGTCTGCCCTCGCTCTGGCTTCGGCCTGCCCTCGCTCTGGCTCCGGCCAGCCATCGCCTTGACTCTGGCCAGCTCCTGCAATGGTTCTGGCCGGCCCTCGCCTTGGCTCCGGCCTGCTCTCGCCCTGGATCCGGCCTGCCCTCGCCCTGGCTCCGGTCTGCCCTCTAACTGGCTCCGGCCTGCCCTCTAACTGGCTCCGGCCTGCCCTCTAACTGGCTTCGGCCTGCTCTTGCTCTGGCCTGCCCTCGTCTTGACTCCGGCCTGCTCTCGCTCTGGTTCGGGCCTGCCTTTGCCTTGGCTCCGGCCTCCTCTCGCTCTCTGGCTCTGGCCTGCCCTTGCCTTGGCTCCGGACTTCTCTAGCTCTGGCACTGGTCTGCTTTCGTTCTGGCACTGGCCTGCTCTCGCTCTGGCCTGCCCTCACCTTGGCTCTGGCCTGTTCTCACTCTGGCTCTGGCCTGCCATCACCTTGGCTCCGGCCTGCTCTCTCTCTTGCTCTGGCCAGCCTTGGCTCTGCCTATGGCCTGCCCTTGCCTTGGTTCCGACCTGCTCTCGCTCTGGTTCTGGGCTGCCTTCTCCTTTGGCTCCGGCCTGTTCTTGCTCTGGCTCAGGCCTACTCTATCTCTGGCTCTGGCCTGCCCTTGCCTTGGCTCCGGACTGCTCTCGCTCAGGCACTGGCCTGCTCTCACTCTGGCTCTGGCCAGCTCTCGCTCTGGTCTGCCCTCGCCCTGACTCCGGCCTGCTCTGGCTGTAGCTCTGGCCTGCTCTCGTGCTGGCTCTGGCCTGCTCTCGCCATTGCTCCGGCCTGCTCTCTCTCTGGCTCGGGCCTGCCCTCGCCTTAGCTCCGGCCTGCTCTCGCCCTGGCTCCAGCCTGCCCTCGTCCTGGCTCCGGCTTGCTCTCGCTCTGACCTGACCTCGCCCTGGCTCCGTCCTGCCCTCGCTCTGGCTCCGGCCAGCCCTCTCCTTGGCTCCAGCCTGCTCTTGCTCTGTCCTGCCCTCGTCTTGACTCTGGTCTGCTCTCGCTCTGGTTCTAGCCTGACTTCGCCTTGGCTCCGGCCTGCTCTCGCTCTGGCTCAGGCCTACTCTCTCTCTGGCTCTGGCCTGCCCTTGCCTTGGCTACGGACTGCTCTCGCTCTGGCACTGGCCTGCTCTCGCTCTGGCACTGGCCTGCTCTCCTTCTGGCTCTGGCCTGCCCTAACCTTGGCTCCGGCCTGCTCTCGCTCTGGCTCTGGTCTGCCCTCGCTTTGGCTCCAGCCTGCTCTCGCTCTGGCACTGGCCTGCCCTGGCTCTGCCTCTGGCCTGCCCTCGCCTTGGCTCCGGTCTGCTCTCGCCTTGGCACCAGTCTGCCCTCGCCCTAGCTGCTGCCTGCTATTGCTCTGGCTCCGGCCTGCTCTCGATCTGCCTCTGGCCTGCTCTCGCTCTGGATCTGGCCTGCCCTTGCCTCGGCACCGGCCTGCTCTTTCTCGGCCTGCCCTCGCCCTGGCTCCGGCCTGCCCTCGACCTGGCTCCGGCCTGCCCTCGACCTGGCTCCGGCCTGCCCTCGACCTGGCTCCGGCCTGCCCTCGACCTGGCTCCGGCCTGCCCTCACCCTGGCTCCAGCCTGCTCTTGCTCTGGCTCTAGCCTGCCCTCGCCCTGGTTCTGGCCTGCTCTCACTCTGGCTCTGGCCTGTCCTTGCTCTGGCTCTGGCCAGCCCTCGCCTTGGCTCCAGCCTGCTCTCGCTCTGGCTCTGTCCTGCCCTCGTCTTGACTCCGGTCTGCTCTCGCTCTGGTTCTAGCCAGACTTCGCCTTGGCTCCGGCCTCCTCTCGCTCTGGCTCAGGCCTACTCTCTCTCTGGCCTGCCCTTGCCTTGGCTCCGGACTGCTCTCGCTCTGGCACTGGCCTGCTCTCGCTCTGGCACTGGCCTGCTCTCCTTCTGGCTCTGGCCTGCCCTCACCTTGGCTCCGGCCTGCTCTCGCTCTGGCTCTGGTCTGCCCTCGCTTTGGCTCCAGCCTGCTCTCGCTCTGGCTCTGGTCTGCCCTCGCTTTGGCTCCAGCCTGCTCTCGCTCTGGTACTGGCCTGCCCCGGCTCTCCCTCTGGCCTGCCCTCGCCTTGGCTCCGGTCTGCTCTCGCCTTGGCACCGGTCTGCCCTCGCCCTGGCTGCTGCCTGCTATTGCTCTGGCTCTGGCCTGCTCTCGCTCTGGCTCCAGCCCGCCATCGCCTTGGCTCCAGCCAGCTCCTGCAATGGTTCCGGCCTGCCCTCGCCTTGGCTCCGGCCTGCTCTCGCCCTGGCTACGGCCGGCCCTCGCCCTGGCTCCGGCCTGCCCTCGCCCTGGCTCCGGCCTGCCCTCTAACTGGCTCCGGCCTGCCCTCTAACTGGCTCCGGCCTGTCCTCGCACTGGCTCCATCCTGCTCTCGCTTTGGCTCCGGCCTGCCCTCGCCTTGGCTCTGGCCTACTCTCACTCTGGCTCCGGCCTGCCCTCCTCTTGGCTCTGGCTTGCTCTCGCTCTGGCTCCGGCCTGCTCTCGCTCTGGCCTGCCCTAGCCCTGTCTTCGGCCTGCTCTCGCTCTGGCCTGCCCTTGCCCTGGTTCCGGCATTCTCTCGCTCAGGCCTGCCCTCGCCCTGGTTCCGGCATTCTCTCGCTCTGGTTTCGGCTTGCCGTCTCCTTGGATCCGGCCTGCTCTCGCCCTGGCTCCGGCCTGCCCTCGTCCTGGCTCCGGCTTGCTCTCGCTCTGGCCTGACCTCGCCTTGGCTCCGACCTGCTCTCTCCCTGGCTCCGGCCTGCTCTCGCCCTGGCTCCGGCCTGCCCTCGCCCTGGCCTGCCCTCGACCTGGCTCCGGCCTGCCCTCGACCTGACTCCGGCCTGCCCTCGCCCTGGCTCCAGCCTGCTCTTGCTCTGGCTCTAGCCTGCCCTCGCCCTGGTTCTGGCCTGCTCTCACTCTGGCTCTGGCCTGTCCTTGCTCTGGCCAGCCCTCTCCTTGGCTCCAGCCTGCTCTTGCTCTGGCTCTGTCCTGCCCTCGTCTTGACTCCAGTCTGCTCTCGCTCTGGTTCTAGCCTGACTTCGCCTTGGCTCCGGCCTGCTCTCGCTCTGGCTCAGGCCTACTCTCTCTCTGGCCTGCGCTTGCCTTGGCTCCGGACTGCTCTCGCTCTGGCACTGGCCTGCTCTCGCTCTGGCACAGGCCTGCTCTCCTTCTGGCTCTGGCCTGCCCTCACCTTGGCTCCGGCCTGCTCTCGCTCTGGTCTGCCCTCGCTTTGGCTCCAGCCTGCTCTCGCTCTGGTACTGGCCTGCCCCGGCTCTGCCTCTGGCCTGCCCTCGCCTTGGCTCCGGTCTGCTCTCGCCTTGGCACCGGTCTGCCCTCGCCCTGGCTGCTGCCTGCTATTGCTCTGGCTCCGGCCTGCTCTCGCTCTGGCTCCGGCCAGCCATCGCCTTGGCTCCGGACAGCTCCTGCAATGGTTCCGGCCTGCCCTCGCCTTGGCTCCGGCCTGATCTCGCCCTGGCTCCGGCCTGCCCTCGCCCTGGCTCCGGCCTGCCCTCTAACTGGCTCCAGCCTGCCCTCTAACTGGCTCCGGCCTGTCCTCGCCCTGGCTCCATCCTGCTCTCGCTTTGGCTCCGGCCTGCCCTCGCCCTGGCTCTGGCCTGCTCTCACTCTGGCTCCAGACTGCCCTCCTCTTGGCTCTGGCCTGCTCTCGCTCTGGCCTGCCCTAGCCCTGTCTTCGGCCTGCTCTCGCTCTGGCCTGCCCTCGCCCTGGTTCCGGCATTCTCTCGCTCTGGCCTGCCCTCGCCCTGGTTCCGGCATTCTCTCACTCTGGTTTCGGCCTGCAGTCTCCTTGGATCCGGCCTGCTCTCGTTCTGGCTCCGGCTTGCCCTCCCTCGTCTTGGCTCCAGCCTGCTCTCACTCTGGCTCTGGTCTGCCTTTGCCTTGGCTTCGGCCTACTCTCGCTCTGACTCTGGCCTGCCTTTGCCTTGGCTCCTGCCTGCTCTCGCTCTGGACTGCTCTCGCTCTGGCCTGCCTTCGCATTGACTCCGGACTGCTCTCGCTCTGGCCTGTTCTTGCTCTGTCCTACCCTGGCTCTGCCTCTGGCCTGCCCTTGCCTTGGCTACGGCCTGCTCTCGCTCTAGCTCCGTACTGGTCTCGCCCTGGCTCCGCAATGCCATAGCTCGGGCTCCGGCCTGCCCTCGCCTTGGCTTCATCCTGCTCTTGCCCTGGCTCCGACCTGCTCTTGCTCTGACTCTGGCCTGCCCTCGCCCTGGCTCCGGCCTACTCTCTCTCTGGCTCTGGCCTGCCCTCGCCCTGGCTCCGGCCTACTCTCCCTCTGACTCTGGCCTGCTCTTGCTCTGGCTCTGGCCTCGCCTTGGCTCCGGCCTGCTCTCGCTCTCACTCTGGTCTGTGCTCGCCCTGGTCGCCTGCTCTGGCACTAGCTCTGGCCTGCTCTCGCGCTGGCTCCGGCCTGCACTCGTCCTGGCTCCGGCCTGCTCTCGCTCTGGCCTGCCCTCGTCTTGGCTCCGGCCTGCTCTCGCACTGGCTCCAGCCTGCTCTCGCTCTGGCTTCGGCCTTCCCTCGCCCAGGCTCCGGCCTGCCCTTGCTCTGGCTCCGGCCAGCCCTCGCCTTGGCTCCGGCCAGCACCTGCTGTTCCTCCGGCCTGCCTTCCTTCGCCTTGGCTCCCGCCTGCTCTCGCTCTGGCCTGCTCTCGCTCTGGCCTGCCTTCGCCTTGGCTCCACACTGCTATCGCTCTGGCTCTGGCCTGCTCTCGCTCTGGCTTGGGCCTGTCCTTGCCTTGGCTCCGGTCTGCTCTCGGTCTGGCCTGCTCTTGCTCTGGCCTACCCTGGCTCTGCCTCTGGCCTGCCCTTGCCTTGGCTCCGGCCTGCTCTCGCTCTAGCTCCGTACTGCCCTCACCCTGGCTCCGCTATGCCATAGCTCGGGCTCCGGCCTGCCCTCGCCTTGGCTCCATCCTGCTCTCGCCCTGGCTCCGGCCTGCCCTCGTCCTGGCTCCGGCCTGCCCTCGCCTTGGCTCCGGCCTGCTCTCGCCCTCGCTCCAGCCTGCTCTCGCTCTGGCTTAGGCCTTCCCTCGCCCTGGCTCCGACCTGCCCTAGCTCTGGCCAGCCTTCGCCTTGGGTCCGGCCAGGACCTGCTCTGGCTCCGGCCTGCCTTCGCCTTGGCTTCGTTCGGACTGCTCTCGCTCTGACCTGCTCTCGCTCTGGCCTGTCCTTGCCTTGGCTCCGGCCTGCTCTTGCTCTGGCCTACCCTGGCTCTGCCTCCGGCCAGCCCTCGCCCTGGCTCCGGCCTGCCATGGCTGTGGCCTACTCTCGCTCTCGCTCTGGCTCTTGCCTGCCCTCGCCCTGGCTCCGGCCTGCTGTCGCTCTGGTTCTGGCCTGCTCTCGCTCTGGTGTGCCCTCGCCTTGGATCCGGCCTGCTCTCGCTCTGACTCTGGCCTGCCCTCGCCCTGACTCCAGCCTGCTCTTGCTCTGGCCTGCCCTCGTCTTGACTCCGGCCTGTTCTCGCCCTTGTTCCGGCCTGCCCTTGCCTTGGCTCCGGCCTTCTCTCGCTCTGGCTCTGGCCGGCCCTTGCCTTGGCTCTGGCCTACTCTCGCTCTGGCTCTTGTCTACCCTCGCCCTGGCTCCGGCCTGCTCTCTCTTTGGCCTGCCCTCGCCTTGGCTCCGGCCTGCTCTCGCCTTGGCTCTGGCCTGCCCTCGCTTTGGCTCCGGCCTGCTCTCGCCTTGGCTCCGGCCTGCTCTCGCCTTGGCTCCGGCCTGCACTTGCTCTGGCCTGCTCTCGCCCTGGCTCTGGCCTACTCTCGCTCTGGCCTCGCCCTGTCTCCGGCCTGCTCTCGCCCTGGTTCCGGCCTGCCCTTCCCTTGGCTCTGGCCTTCTATCGCTCTGGCTTTCGCATACCCTTGTCTTGGCTCCGGCCTACCCTCGCCGTGGCTCCGGCCTGCTCTCGCTCTGGCTCCGGCCTGCCCTCGCCCTGACTCCGGCCTGCCCTCGCATTGGCTCTGGCCTGTTCTCGCCCTGGCTCCGACCTGCTCTCGCTCTGGCCTGCCCTCGCCCTGGCTTCGACCTGCTCTCGCTCTGGCCTGCCCTCGCCCTGGCTTCGGCCTGCTCTTTCTCTGGCTCTTGTCTGCCCATGCCTTGGCTCCGGCCTGCTCTTCCTCTGGCTCTGGCCTGCCCTCTAGCCTGATCTCGCTCATGTTCTGGCCTGCCTTCGTCATGACTCCAGCCTGCTCTCGCTCTGGCTCAGGCCTGTTCTCGCTCTGGCTCAGGCCCGCCCTAGCTCTGGCTCCGGACTACTCTAGCTCTGGCTCCGGCATACTCTCGCTCAGGTTCTGACCTGCTCTCGCTCTGGCCTCGCCCTGTCTCTGGCCTGCTCTCGCCCATGTTCCGGCCTGCCCTTGCCTTGGATCCGGCCTTCTCTCCTTCTGGCTCTGGCCTGCCCTTGCCTTGGCTCTGGCCTACTCTTGCTCTGGCTCTGGCCTGCCCTCGCCCTGGCTCCGGCCTGCTCTCGCTCTGGCTCTGACCTGCTCTCTCTCTGGCTCTGGTGTGCCCTCGCCTTGGCTCTGGCCTGCTCTCGCCATGACTCTGGCCAGCTCTGGATCTGGCTCTGGCCTGCCCTCGCCTTGGCTACGGCCTGCTCTCGCTCTGGCCCGCCCTCGCCTTGGCTCCGGCCTGCTCTCGTCTTGGCTCCGGCCTGCTCTCGCTCTGGCTCCGGCCAGCTCTCGCCTTGGCTCCGGCCGGCTCTCGCCTTGGCTCCGGCCTGCTCTCGCCTTGGCTTCGGCCTGCTCTCGCTCTGGCTCCGGCCTGCTCTTGCCCTTGCTCTGGCCTGCCCTCGCCCTGTGCTCCGGCCGGCTCTTGCTCTGGATCTGGCCGGCTCTTGCACTGGCTCTGGCTTGCCCTTGTCTTGACTCCGGCCTGCTCTCGCCCTGGCTCTGACCTGCTCTCGCTCTGGCCTGCCCTCGCTCTGGCTCCGGCCTGCTCATGCCTTGGCTCCGGCCTGCTCTTCCTCTGGCTCTGGCCTGCCCTCGTCTTTACTCTGGCCTGATCTCGCTCTTGTTCTGGCCTGCCCTTGCCTTGGCTCCGGACTGCTTTCGCTCTGGCCTGCTCTCGCTCTGGCCTCCCCTCACCTTGGCTCCGGCCTGCTCTCGCTCTGGACTGCCCTCGCCTTGGCTCCGACCTGCTCTTGCTCTGGCCTGCCCTCGCCTTGGCTCCGGCCTGCTCTCACCCTGGCTCCGGCCTCCCCTTGCTCTGGCTCTGGCCAGTCCTCGCCTTGGCTCCGGCCTGCTCTCGCCCTGGCTCCGGCCTGCTCTTGCTCTGGCCTGCCCTCGCCCTGGCTCCGGCCTGCTCTTGCTCTGGCCTGCTCTTGCTCTGGCCTGCCTCGTCTTGACTCCGGCCTGTTCTCGCCCTTGTTCCGGCCTGCCCTTGCCTTGGCTTCAGCCTGCTCTTGCTCTGGCTCTGGCCTGCCCTCGTCTTGACTCCGGCTTGCTCTCGCTCTGGTTCGGGCCTGCCTTTGCCTTGGCTCCGGCCTCCTCTCGCTCTGGCTCAGGCCTACTCGCTCTCTGGCTCTGGCCTGCCCTTGCATTGGCTCCGGACTTCTCTAGCTCTGGCACTGGCCTGCTCTCGTTCTGGCACTGGCCTGCTCTTGCTCTGGCACTGGCCTGTTCTCACTCTGACTCTGGCCTGCCATCGCCTTGGCTCCGGCCTGCTCTCTCTCTTGCTCTGGCCTGCCCTGGCTCTGCCTATGGCCTGCCCTCGCCTTGGTTCCGACCTGCTCTCGCTCTGGTTCTGGGCTGCCTTCTCCTTGGCTCCGGCCTGCTCTCGCTCTGGCTCAGGCCTACTCTCTCTCTGGCTCTGGCCTGCCCTTGCCTTGGCTCCGGACTGCTCTCGCTCAGGCAATGGCCTGCTCTCACTCTGGCTCTGGCCTGCTCTCGCTCTGGCCTGCCCTCACCATGGCTCCGGCCTGCTCTCGCTCTGACTCTGGTCTGCCCTCGCCCTGACTCCGGCCTGCTCTGGCTGTAGCTCTGGCCTGCTCTCGTGCTGGCTCTGGCCTGCTCTCGCCCTGGCTCCGGCCTGCCCTCGCTCTGGCCTGACCTCGCCTTGGCTCTGACCTGCTCTCTCCCTGGCTCCGGCCTGCCCTCGGCCTGCTCCGGCCTGCCCTCGCCCTGGCTCCGGCCTGCCCTCACCCTGGCTCCGGCCTGCCCTCGCTCTGGCTCTGTCCTGCCCTCGCCCTGGCTCTGGCCTGCTTTCACTCTGGCTGTGGCCTGTCCTTGTTCTGGCTCTGCCCAGCCCTCTCCTTGGCTCCAGCCTGCTCTTGCTCTGGCTCTGTCCTGCCCTCGTCTTGACTCCGGTCTGCTCTCGCTCTGGTTCTAGCCTGACTTCGCCTTGGCTCCGGCCTGCTCTCGCTCTGGCTCAGGCCTACTCTCTCTCTGGCCTGCCCTTGCCTTGGCTCCGGACTGCTCTCGCTCTGGAATGGGCCTGTCCTTGCCTTGGCTCCGGTCTGCTCTCGGTCTGGCCTGCTCTTGCTCTGGCCTACCCTGGCTCTGCCTCTGGCCTGCCCTTGCCTTGGCTCCGGCCTGCTCTCGCTCTAGCTCCGTACTGCCCTCACCCTGGCTCCGCTATGCGATAGATCGGGCTCCGGCCTGCACTCGCCTTGGCTCCGTCCTGCTCTCGCCCTGGCTCTGGCCTGCCCTCGCCCTGGCTCCGGCCTACTCTCTCTCTGGCTCTGGCCTGCCGTCGCCCTGGCTCCGGCCTACTCTCGCTCTGGCCTGCTCTTGCCCTGGCTCTGGCCTTGCCTTGGCTCCGGCCTGCTCTCGCTCTCACTCTGGTCTGCCCTCACCTTGGCCGCCTGCGCTGGCTCTAGCTCTGGCCTGCTCTCGTCCTGGCTCCGGACTGCTCTGGCTCTGGCCTGCCCTCGCCTTGGCTCCGTCCGGCCTGCTCTCGCCCTGGCTCCAGCCTGCCCTCGTCCTGGCTCCGGCCTGCTCTCGCTCTGGCCTGCCCTCGCCTTGGCTCCGGCCTGCTCTCGCTCTGGCCTGCCCTCGCCTTAGCTCCGGCCTGCTCTCGCTCTGGCTTAGGCCTTCCCTCGCCCTGGCTCCAGCCTGCCCTAGCTCTGTCTCTGGCCAGCCTTCGCCTTGGATCCGGCCAGCACCTGCTCTCGCTCTGACCTGCTCTCGCTCTGGCCTGTCCTTGCCTTGGCTCCGGCCTGCTCTTGCTCTGGCCTACCCTGGCTCTGCCTCCGGCCAGCCCTCGCCTTGGCTCCGGCCAGCTCCTGCTCTGGCTCCAGCCTGCCCTCGCCTTGGCTTCGGCCTGCTCTCGCCCTGGCTCCGGCCTGGCCTCGCCCTGGCTCCGGCCTGCTCTCGCCCTGGCTCCGGCCTGCCCTCGCTCTGGCTCCTGCCTGCCCTCACCCTGGCTCCATCCTGATCTCGCTCTGGCTAGGGCCTGACCTCGCCCTGGCTCCAGCCTGACCTCGCCTTGGCTCCAGCCTGCTCTCGCTCTGGCTCCGGCCTGCTCTCGCTCTGGCTCCGGCCTGCCCTTGCCCTGTCTCCGGCCTGCTCTCGCTCAGGCTTGCCCTCGCCCTGGCTCAGGCATTCTCTCGCTCTGGTTTCGGCCTGCCCTCGCCTTGGCTCCGGCCTGCTCTCTCTATGACTCTGGCCTGCCCTCGTCCTGGCTCCGGCCTGTGCTCATCCTGGCTCCGGCCTACCCATGCCTTGGCTTCGGCCTGCTCTCTCTATGACTCTAGCCTGCCCTCGCCCTGGCTCCGGCCTGCTCTCGTCCTGGCTCCGGCCTGCTCTCGCCCTGGCTCCGGCCTGCTCTCGCCCTGGCTCCGGTCTGCTCTAGCACTGGCTCTGGCCTGCCCTCGCCCTGGCTCCTGCCTGCTCTCACTCTGGCTCCGGCCTGCCCTCGCCTTGGCTCCGGCCTGCTCTCTCTCTGGCCTGCCCTCGCACTGGCTCTGGCCTGCTCTCGCTCTGGCCTGCCCTCGCCCTGGCTCCGGCATTCTTTCGCTCTGGTTTCGGCCTGCCGTCGCCTTGGATCCGGCATGCTCTCGCTCTGGCTCCAGCCAGACCTCGCCTTGGCTCCGGCCTGCTCTCACTCTGGCCTGCCTTTGCCTTGGCTCCGGCCTGCTCTCACTCTGGCTCTGGCCTGCCTTCGCCTTGGCTCCGACCTGCTCTCTCTTTGGCTCTCGCCTGCCCTTGCCTTGGCTCCAGCCTGCTCTCGCCCTGGCCTGCTGTTGCTCTGGCCTACCCTGGTTCTGCCTCTGGCTTGCCCTCGCCTTTGCTCTGGCCTGCTCTCACCTTGGCTCCGCCCTGCTCTCGCTCTGGATCCGGCCTGCCCTCGCCCTGGCTCCGACCTGCCCTTGCCCTGGCTCCGGCCAGCCCTTGCCCTGGCTCCGGCCTGCTCTCGCCCTGACTCTTGCCTGCCCTGGCTCTGCCTCTGGTCTGCCCTCGCCTTGGCTCCAGGCTAATCTCGCCTTGGCTCCGGCCTGCTCTCGCTCTACATCCGGACTGCCCTCGCCCTGGCTCCGGACTGCCCTTGCCTTGGCTCCGGACTGCTCGTGCCCTGGCTCCTGCCTGCTCTCGCTCTGGCTCTGTCCTGCCTTCACCCTGGCTCCGGCCTGCTCTCTATCTGACTCTGGCCTGCCCTAGCCCTGGCTCCGGCCTACTTTCGCTCTGTCTCCGGCCTGCTCTCGCCGTGGTTCTGGCCTGTCCTTGCCTTGGCTCCGGACTGCTCTCGCTCTGGCACTGGTCTGATCTTGCTCTGGCACTGGCCTGCTCTCGTTCTGGCTCTGGCCTGCCCTCACCTTGGCTCCGGCATGCTCTCGCTGTGGCTCTGGCCTGCCCTGGCTCTGCTCAAGCCTGCCCTCGTCATGGCACCGGCCTGCTCTCGCCTTGGCACCAGTCTGCCCTCGCCCTGGCTCCGGCCTGCTCTCGCTCTGGCCTGCTCTCGCTCTGGTTCTGGCCTGCCCTTGCCTTGGCTCCGGCCTGCCCTCTGCTTGGCTCCGGCCTTCTCTCGCTCTGGCTCGCGCCTGCCCTAGCCTTGGCTCTGGACTACTCTCGCTCTGGCTCGGGCCTGCTCTGGCTGTGGCTCTGGCCTGCCCTGTCCTTGGCTCCGGACTGCTCTCGCTCGGACTCTGGTCTGACCTTGGCTTGGCTCCGGCCTGCTCTCTCCCAGGCTCCGGCCTGCTCTAGCTCTGGCTTCGGCCTGACCTCGCCCTGGCTCCGGCATGCCCTTGCTCTGGCCTGCCCTCGCCTTGGCTCCGGCCAGCTCCTGCTCTGGCTCCGGCCTGCCCTCGTCCTGGCACCGGCCTGCCTTCGCGCTGGTTTCTGCTTGCTCTCGCTCTGGCTAAGGCCTGCCCTCTCCCTGGTTCCTGCCTGCTCTCACTGTGGCTCTGGCCTGCCGGAGCCTTGGCTGCGGCCAGCTCTCGCTCTGGCTCCGGCCTGCTCTCACTCTGGCCTGCCCTCGCCCTGTCTCCGGCCGGCTCTCGCTCTGGCCTGCCCTCGCCCTGGCTCCGGCATTCTCTCGCTCTGGTTTCGGCCTGCCGTCGCCTTGGATCCGGCCTGCTCTCGCTCTGGCTCCGGCCAGACCTCGCCTTGGCTCCAGCCTGCTCTCGCTCTGGCCTGGCTTTGCCTTGGCTCCGGCCTGCTCTCACTCTGGCTCTGGCCTGCCTTCGTCTTGGCTGTGACCTGCTCTCTCTTTGGCTCTGGCCTGTTCTGGCTCTGGCCTGCCCTTGCCTTGGCTCCAGCCTGCTCTCGCCCTGGCCTGCTGTTGCTCTGGCCTACCCTGGTTCTGCCTCTGGCGTGCCCTCACCTTGGATACGGCCTGCTCTCGCATTGGCTCCAGCCTGTTCTCGCTCTAGCTCCGTACTGCCCTCGCCCTGGCTCCGCTATGCCACAGCTCGGGCTCCGGCTTGCCCTCGCTTTAGCTCCGTCCTGCTCTCACCCTGGCTCTGACTGCTCTCGCCCTGGCTCTGGCCTGCCTTCGCCCTGGCTACGGCCTGCTCTCTCTCTCTGGCTCTGGCCTGCCCTTGCCCTGGCCCCGGCCTACTTTCGCTCTGGCCTGCTCTCGCTCTGGCCTCGCCCTGGCTCCGGCCTGCTCTCGCCCTGGTTCCGGCCACCCCTTACCTTGGCTACTGCTTGCTCTCGCTCTGACTCTGGCATGCTCTTGCCTCGGCTCTAGCCTACTCTCGCTCTGTCTCTTGGCTGCCCTCGCACTGGCTCCAGCCTGCTCTTGTTCTGGCTCTGGCATGCCCTTGCCTTGGCTCCGGCCTCTTCTCGTCCTGGCTCCGGCTTGCTCTCGCTCTGGCATGCCCTTGCCTTGGCTCCGGCCTCTTCTCGTCCTGGCTCCGGCTTGCCCTCGCTCTGGCTTGCCCTCGCCTTGGCTCCGGCCTGCTCTCGCTCTACATCCGGACTGCCCTCGCACTGGCTCCGGACTGCCCTTGCCTTGGCTCCGGACTGCTCTCACCCTGGCTCCTGCCTGCTCTCGCTCTGGCTCCGGCCTGCTCAATATCTGGCTCTGGCCTGCCCTAGCCCTGGCTCCGGCCTACTTTCGCTCTGGCTCTGACCTGCTCTCGCTCTGGCCTCGAACGGTCTCCGGCCTGCTCTCGCCCTGGTTACGGCCTGCCTTTGCCTTGGCTCCGGCCTTCTCTTGCTCTAGCTCTGGCTTGCCCTTGCCTTGGCTCTGTCCTACTCTTGCTCTGGCCTGCCCTCGCACTGCTCTCGCTCTGGCCTGCTCTCGCTCTGGCATGCCCTCGCCTTAGCTCCGTCCTGCTCTCGCAGTTACTCTGGCCAGCCCTCACCCTGGCTCCGACCTGTTCTGGATCTGGCTCTGGCCTGCCCTCTCCTTGGCTACGGCCTGCTCTCGCCCTGGCTCCGGCCTGATCTCGCTCTGGACTGCCCTCGCCTTAGCTCCGACCTGCTCTCGCCTAGACTCTGGCTTGCTCTTGCTCTGGCTCCGGCCTGCCCTTGCTCTGGCTCTGGCCTGCCCTCGCATTGGCTCCGGCCAGCTCTCGCCCTGGCTCCGACCTGCTCTCGCTCTGGCCTGCTCTCACTCTGGCAATGGCCTGCCTTCGCCCTGGCTCCGGCCTGCTTTCTCGCTGGCTCTGGACTGCCCTCGCCCTGGCCTACTCTCGCTCTGGCTCTGGCCTGCCCTTGCTCTAGCTCCGGCCTGCCCTCGCATTAGCTCTGCCCTGGCTCCGACCTGCTCTCGCTCTGGCCTGACCTCGCTCTGGCTCCGGCCTGCTCTCTCTCTGGCTCTCGCCTGCCGATGCCTTGGCTCCGGCCTGCTCTCGCCTTGGCTCCGGCCTGTTCTCGCTCTGGCTCCGGCCTGTCCTCGCCCTGGCTCCGGCCTGCCCTTGCTCTGGCTCCGGACAGCTCTCGCCCTGGCTCCGGCCTGCTCTTGCTCTGGCCTGCTCTTGCTCTGGCCTGCCCTCGTCTTGACTCCGGCCTGTTATTGCACTTTTTCCGGCCAGCCTTTGCCCTGGCTCCGGCCTGCTCTCGCTCCGACCTACTCTCGCTCTGGCCTGCCCTGGCTCTGCCTCTGGCCTGCCCTCGCCTTGGCTCTGGGCTAATCTCGCCTTGGCTCCGGACTGCTCTCACCCTTTCTCTGGCCTGCCCTAGCCCTGGCTCCGGCCTTCTTTCGCTCTGGCTCTGGCCTGCTCTTGCTCTGGCCTCGAACTGTCTCCGGCCTGCTCTCGCCCTGGTTCCGGCCTGCCCTTGCCTTGGCTCCGGCCTTCTCTTGCTCTAGCTTGCCCTTGCCTTGGCTCTGGCCTGCCCTCGCCCTGTTCTCGCTCTGGCTCTGGCCTTCTCTCGCTCTGTCGTGCCCTCGCCTTAGCTCCGTCCTGCTCTCGCAGTTACTCTGGCCTGCCCTCACCCTGGCTCCGGCCTGCTCTGGATCTGGCTCTGGCCTGCCCTCTCCTTGGCTACGGCCTGCTCTCGCACAGGCTCCGGACTGATCTCGCTCTGGACTGCCCTCGCCTTAGCTCCGGCCTGCTCTCGCCTTGGCTCTGGCTTGCTCTTGCTCTGACTCCGGCCTGCCCTCTCCCTGGCTCCGGCCTGCCCTTGCTCTGACTCTGGCTAACCCTCGCTTTGGCTCCGGCCTGCTCTCGCCCTGGCTCCGGCCTGCTCTTGCTCTGGCCTTTCCTCGCCCTGGCTCCGGCCTGCTCTTGCTCTGGCTTGCCCTCGTCTTGACTCCGGCATGCTCTCGCTCTGGTTCTGGCCTGCCTTCGCCTTGACTCTGGCCTGCGCTCTCGCTCTGGCTCAGGCCTGCTCGCTCACCTTGCCTTGGCTCCGGACTGCTATCGCTCGCTCTGGCTCTGGCTTGCTCTCGCTCTGGCCTGCCCTTGCCTTGGCTCCGGCCTTCTCTGACTCTGGCTCTGGCCTGCCCTCGTCTTGACTCCGGCATGCTCTCGCTCTGGCCTGCCTTCGCCTTGGCTCCGGCCTGCTCTCGCTCTGGCCTGTCCTCGCATAGGCTCCGGCCCGCTCTCGCCCTGGCTCCGGCCTGCACTCGCTCTGGCCTGCTCTCGCCCTGGCTCTGGCCTGCTCTCGCCCTGGCTCCGGCCTGCTTTCGCTCTAGCTCCGGACTGCCCTCGCCCTGGCTCCAGCCTGCCACCGCTCTGGCTCCGGCCTGCCCTCGCCTTGGCTCCGGCCTCCTCTCGCCCTGGCCGGATCCGACCTGCTCTCGCTCTGTTAATGGCCTGCCCTCGCCCAGGCCCTACTCTCTCTCTGGCTCAGGCCTACTCTCGCTCTGACTCTGGCCTGTTCTCTCCCTGGTTCCGGCCTGACCTTGCCTTGGCTCCGGCCTTCTCTCGCTCTGGCTCTGGTCTGCCCTCGCCGAGGCTCCGGCCTGCTCTCGCTCTGGCCTGCCCTCGTCCTGGCTCCGGCCTGCCCTCGTCCTGGCTCCGGCCTGTTTTCACTCTGGCTCTGGCGTACCCTCGCCTTGGCTCCGGCCTGTTCCCGCCTTAGCTCCAGCCGGCTCTCGCTCTGGCTCCGGCATGCCCTCGCCCTGACTCTAGCCTGCCCTTGCTCTGGCTCCAGCCTGCTCTCGCCTTGGCTCCGACCTGCTCTCCCTCTGGCCTTCCCTCGCCCTGGCTCCGGCCTGCACTCTCTCTGGCTCTGGCCTGCCCTTGCCTTAGCTTCGGCATGCTCTCGCTCTGACTCTGGCCTGCCCTCGCCCTGGCTACCGCCTGCCCTCATCCTTGCTCCGGCCTGCTCTCACTCTGGCTCTGACCTGCCCTCCTCACCTTGGCTCCGGCCAGCTCTCGACCTGGCTCCGGCCTGCTCTCGCCCTGGCTCCGGCCTGCTCTCGCCCTGGCTCCGGCCTCGCCCTGGCTCCGGCCTGCCCTTGCTCTGGCTCCGGCCTGCCCTTGCTCTGGCTAGCCCTCGCCTTGGCTCCGGCTTGCTCTTGGCCTGCCCTCGCCCTGGCTCCGGCCTGCTCTTGCTCCCTTCCTCGGTGTTCCCTCCCCCCCCCACTCCAGCCAGGGACAGGGACTGTCGTGCCCATCTCAGGGGCATATTGGTCGCCCTGCCCCACGTCAATGTGGTGTATGCAGGTGTCGGGGTCCTGATCCACACTCCATCCTTACCTGAGAGTGAGATATCTCTGTAGCAACCGAGCCCTCGGGGTGCTACAGTTCCATTTATCTTCAGCCTAGGTGACGTATTGCGATACAGGGCCGTGATTTTGGCTATAAAAGGGTCCCCTAGACCCCTACCCCAAGCTTTTTAAGAGAATAATATGGCCTGCTCTTGCTCTGGCCTGCCTTCGTCTTGACTCCGGCCTGCTCTCGCTCGTTATGGCCAGCCTTTGCCTTGGCTCCAGCATGCTCTCGCTCTGGCTTGGCTCCGGACTCCTCTTGCTCTGGCCTGCCCTCGCCCTGGCTCCGGCCTGCTCTTGCTCTGGCCTTCTCTTGCTCTGGCCAGCCCTCGCCATGGCTCTGGCCTGCTTTTGCTCTGGCTCTGGCCTGCTCTTGCCTTGGCTCTGGCCTTCTATCGCTCTGGCTCTGGCCTGCCCTTGCCTTGGCTCTGGCCTACTCTCGGCTCCGGCCTGCTCTCGCCCTGGCTCTGGCCTGCCCTCGCCCTGACTCCGTCCGGCCTGCCCTCGCATTGGCTCCGGCCTGCTCTCGCCCTGGCTCCGACCCGCTCTTGCTCTGGCCTGCCCTCGCCCTGGCTCCGGCCTGCTCTCTCTCTGGCTCTGGCCTGCCCATGCCTTGGCTCCAGCCTGCTCTTCCTCTGGCTCTGGCCTGCCTTCGCCTTGGCTCCAGCCTGCTCTTACTCTGGCTCAGGCCTGCTCTTGCTCTGTCTGGCCTGCCCTAGCTCTGGCTCCATCCGGACTGCTCTCGCTCTGGCCTGCTCTCGCTCTGGACTGCCCTCGCCTTGGCTCTGGCCTGCTCTCGCTCTGGCCTGCTCTCTCTCTGGCCTGCCCTCGCCCTGGCTCCGGCCTACTCTCGCTCTGGCCTGCTCTCGCTGTGGCTCTGGCCTCACTCACCGTGTCTCCGGCCTGCTCTCGTTCTGGTTTCGGCCTGCCCTTGCCTTGGCTCTGGCCTACTCTCGCTCTGGCCTGCCCTCACCCTGGCTCCGGCCTGCTCTCTCTCTGGCTCTGGCCTGCCCTCGCCCTGGCTCAGGCCTACTCTCGCTCTGGCCTGCTCTCGCTCTGGCCTCGCCCTGTCTCCAGCCTGCTCTCGCCCTGGTTCCGGCCTGCACTTGCCTTGGCTCTGGCCTTCTATTGCTCTGGCTCTGGCCTGCCCTTGCCTTGGCCAGATCTGGCCTGCTCTCGCCTTGGCTCCGGCCTGCTCTCGCTCTGGCTCCGGAATGCCCTTGCTCTGGCTCCGGACTGCCCTCGCATTGGCTCCGGCCTCCTCTCGCCCTGGCTCCGACCTGCTCTCGCTCTGGCCCGCCCTCGCCCTGGCTCTGGCCTGCCCATGCCTTGGCTTCTCCGGCCTGCTCTTCCTCTGGCTCTGGCCTGCCCTCCTCATGACTCTAGCCTGATCTCCCTCTTGTTCTGCCCTGCCTTCCCCATGGCTCCAGCCGGCTTTCGCTCTGGCTCAGGCCTGCTCTCGCTCTGGCTCTGGCCTGCCCTAGCTCTGGCTCCAGACTGCTCTCGCTCTGGCATACTCTCGCTCTGGTTCTGACCTGCTTTGGCTCTGGCCTCGCACTGTCTCTGGCCTGCTCTTGCCCTGGTTCCGGCCTGCCCTTGCCTTGGCTCCGGCCTTCTCTCGCTCTGGCCTGACCTTACCTTGGCTCTGGCCTACTCAAGCTCTGGCCTGCCCACGCCCTGGCTCCGGCCTGCTCTCGCTCTGTCTCTGACCTGCTCTCGCTCTGGCGTGCCCTCGCCCTAACTCCGGCCTGCTCTGGATCCGGCTATGGCACACTGTCCTCAGGGCCTTGGCTCCATCTCGCTCTGGCTCTGGCCTGCCCTCTCCTTGGCTCCGGGAGCCTGCTCTCATCTTCGCTCCGGCCTACTCTCGCTCTGGCTCCGGCCAGCCCTCGCCTTGGCTCTGGCCTGCTCTCGCCTTGGCTCTGGCCTGCTCTCTCCCTGGCTCCGGCCTACCCTTGCTCAGGCACCGGTCAGCCCTCGCCTTGACTCCGGCCTGCTCTCGCCCTGGCTCCGGCCTGCTGTTGCTCTGGCCTGCCCTCGCCTCCAGCCTGCTCTCGCTCTTCTTCAGGCCTGCCTTCGCCTTGGCTCCGGCCTGCTCTCGCTCTGGCGCTATGGCCTGCCCTCCTTGGTTCTGGCCTGCTCTCGCTCTGGCCTGCCCTCGCCCTGTCTCCGGCCTGCTCTCTCTCTGGCCTGCCCTCGCCATGGCTCCGGCCTACTCTCGCTCTGTGGCCTGCTCTCGCTCTGGCCTCACCCTGTCTCCGGCCTGCTCTCGTCCTGGTTCCGGACTGCCCTTGCCTTGGCTCTGGCCTACTCTCGCTCAGGCTCTGGCCTGCCCTCGCCCTGGCTCCGGCCTGCTCTCGCTCTGGCTCTGGCCTCCTCTCGCTCTGGCGTTCCCTCGCCCTGGCTCCGGCCTGCTCTGGATCTGGCTCTGACCTGCCCTCGCCTTGGCTCCGGCCTGCTCTCACCCTGACTCCGGCCTGCTCTCGCTCTGGCCTGTCCTCACCCTGGAACCGGCCTGCCCTTGCTCTGGCTCCGGCTTGCCCTTGCTCTGGCCTGCCCTTGCTCTGGCTCCGGCTAGACCTCGCCTTGGCTCCGGCCTGCTCTCGCCCTGGCTCTGGCCTGCTCTTGCTCTGTCTGACCTGCCCTCGCCATGGCTCCGGCCTGCTCTTGCTCTGGCATGCTCTTGCTCTGGCTTGCCCTCGTCTTGACTCCATCCAGCCTGCTCTCGCTCTTGTTATGGCCTGCCTTCGCCTTGGCTCCGGCCTGCTACCGCTTTGGCTCCGGCCTGCTGTCGCTCTGGCTCTGCCTGGCCTGCCCTTGCCTTGGCTCTGGCCTGCTCTTGCTCTGGCCTGCTCTTGCTCTGGCCTCGCCCTGTCTCCGGCCTGCTCTCGCCCTGTCTCCGGCCTGCTCTCGCTCTGGCTCTGGCCTGCCCTCGCCCTGACTCCGGCCTGCCCTTGCTCTGGCTCTGGCCTGCCCTCGCATTGGCTCCGGCCTGCTCTCGCCCTGGCTCCGACCTGCTCTCGCTCTGGCCTGCCTTCGCCCTGGCTCTGGCCTGCTCTCTCTCTGGCTCTGGCCTACTCTCGCTCTGGCCTGCTCTCGCTCTGGCCTCGCCCTGTCTCCAGCCTGCTCTCGCCCTGGTTCCGGCCTGCACTTGCCTTGGCTCTGGCCTTCTATCGCTCTGGCCTGCCCTTGCCTTGGCCAGATCTGGCCTGCTCTCGCCTTGGCTCCGGCCTGCTCTCGCTCTGGCTCCGGAATGCCCTCGCCCTGACTCCGGCCTGCCCTTGCTCTGGCTCCGGACTGCCCTCGCATTGGCTCCGGCCTGCTCTCGCCCTGGCTCCGGCCTCCTCTCGCCCTGGCTCCGACCTGCTCTCGCTCTGGCCTGCCCATGCCTTGGCTTCTCCGGCCTGCTCTTCCTCTGGCTCTGGCCTGCCCTCCTCATGACTCTAGCCTGATCTCCCTCTTGTTCTGCCCTGCCTTCCCCATGGCTCCAGCCGGCTTTCGCTCTGGCTCAGGCCTGCTCTCGCTCTGGCCTGCCCAAGCTCTGGTTCCAGACTGCTCTCGCTCTGGCATACTCTCGCTCTGGTTCTGACCTGCTCTGGCTCTGGCCTCGCCCTGTCTTCGGCCTGCTCTCGCCCTGGCTCTGGCCTGCTCTTGCATGCTCTTGCTCTGGCCTGCCTTCGTCTTGACTCCATCCAGCCTGCTCTCGCTCTTGTTATGGCCTGCCTTCGCCTTGGCTCCGGCCTGCTACCGCTTTGGCGTAGGCCTGCTGTCGCTCTGGCTCTGCCTGGCCTTGGCTCCGGACTACTCTTGCTCTGGCCTGCCCTCGCCCTGGCTCCGGCCTGCTCTTTCTCTGGCTCTGGCCTGCTCTTGCTCTGGCCTCGCCCTGTCTCCGGCCTGCTCTCGCCCTGTCTCCGGCCTGCTCTCGGCCTGTCTCCGGCCTGCTCTCGCCCTGGCTCTGGCCTGCCCTCGCACTTGCTCCGGCCTGCTCTCTCTATGGCTCTGGCCTACTCTCTATCTGGCTCTGGCCCGCTCTCTCTCTGGCTCTGGCCTCGCCCTGTCTCCAGCCTGCCCTCCTCCTGGTTCCGTCTCTGGCCTGCCCTTGCCTTGGCTCTGGCCTACTCTCGCTCTGGCGAGCCCTCGCCCTCCCTGGCTCCGGCCTGCTCTCGCTCTGGCCTGCTCTCTTGCCTTGGCTCCGGCCTGCTCTCGCCACTCTGGCCTGCCCTCGCCCTGGCTCAGTCCTGCTCTGGATCTGGCACCGGCCTGCCCTTGCTCTGGCTCCGGCCTGCTCTCGCCCTGGTTCCGGCCTGCTCTTGCTCTTTTCAGTCTGCTGCTGGGCAGCCAGCAGCAGCAGGTAAGGTAAGTACTCCTGCTAAGGGCGGCCGGCCACCACGACAAATCAGTAAAGCGGTGTTTAAATTTGGCGCCAATAATGCTGATTAGTTGCGGCTGGCAACCGCGACCAATCAGCGAAGTGGTGTTTAAATTTGGCGCCAATATCGCTTATTGGTCACGGCCGATGGTTGCGACTAATCTGCAGAGCGGTGTTTAAATTTGGCGCCAATACTGCTGATTGGTCGTCTGGCCTACTCTCGCTCTGGCTCCGGCTGCTCTTACTCTGGCCTGCCCGCGCCCTGGCTCCGGCTGCTCTTACTCTGGCCTGTGCTCGTCTTGCTTCGCCTTGGCTCCGGCCTGCCCTCGCTCTGGCTCAAGCCAGCATGCTACATCTGGCTCCGGCCTGCCCCTTCCTTGGCTCCAGACTGCTCTCGCTCTGGCCTGCTCCCGCTCTGGCCTGCCCTCGCCTTGGGTCCGGCCTGCTCTCGCTCTGTCTCTGGCCTGCCCTCGCCTTGGCTCCGACCAGCTCTCGCTCTGTCACTGGCCTGCCCTCGCCTTGGCACCGACCAGCTCTCGCTCTGGCCTGCCCTTGCTTGGCTCCGGCCTGCTCTTGCTCTGGCCTGCCCTGGCTCTGCCTCTGGCCTACCCTCGCCTTGGCCCCGGCCCTGCTCTCGCCTTGGCGCTGGCCTACTCTCGCTTTAGCTTCGGACTGCCCTCGTCCTGGCTCCGGCTTGCCATCGCTCTGGCTCCGGCCTGCTCTCGCTCTGGCCTGCCCTCGCCCTGCTGCCTGCTCTCTCTCTGGCTCTGGCCTGCCCTCGCCCAGGCTCCAGCCTACTCTGGCTCTGGACTGCTCTCTTGCTCTGGCCTCGCCCTGCTCTCTCGTTCTGGCCTCGCCCTGTCTCCGGCCTGCTCTCGCTCTGGCGTGCCTTCGCCATGGCTCCGGCTCTGCTCTTGCTCTGACTCTGGCCTGCCTCGCCCTAGCTCTGGCCTGCCCTCGCTTTGGCTCCGGCCTGCTCTCGCCCTGGCTCTGGCCTGCCCTCGCCTTGGCTCCAGCCTGCTCTTGCACTGGCCTGCCCTCGTCTTGAATCCGGTCTGCTCTCGCTCTGGTTCTGGCCTGCCTTCGCCTTGGCTCCGGCCTGCTCTCGCTCTGGCTCAGGCCTACTCTCTCTCTGGCTCTGGCCTGCCCTTACCTTGGCTCCGGACTTCTCTCGCTCTGGCCTGCTCTTGTTCTGGCACTGGCCTGCTATCGTTCTGACTCCGGCCTGGCCTGCCCTGGCTCTGGCCTTGCCTCCGGCCTGCTCTCTCCTTGGCAAGGGCCTGCTCTTGCTCTGGCTCTGGCCTGCCCTCGCCCTGGCTCCGGCCTGATCTCGCTCTGGCCTGCTTTCGCTCTGGCTCTGGACTGCCCTCGCTTTGGCTCTGGCCTGCTTTCTCCCTGGCTCCGGCCTGCTTTCGCTATGGCTTCAGCCTGCCCTCGCCCTGGCTCCGGCCTGCCGTTGATCTGGCTCCGGCCAGCCCTAGCTCCGGCCTGCCCTCTTGGCACCGGTCTACTCTCGCTCTGGCCTGGCCTTGGCTCCGGCCTGCTCTCGCTCTCACTCTGGTCTGCCCTCGCCCTGGCCTGCTCTCGCGCTGGCTCTGGCCTGCTCTCGCGCTGGCTCTGGCCTGCCCTCGTCTTGGCTCCGGCCCACTCTCGCCCTGGCTCCAGCCTGCTCTCGCTCTGGCTCCGGCCTTCCCTCGCCCTGGCTCCGGCCTGCCCTTGTTCTGGCTCCGGCCAGCCCTCGCCCTGGCTCCGGCCAACACCTCCTCTTGCCCCGGCCTGCCTTCGCCTTGGCTCCTGCCTGCTCTCGCTCTGGCCTGCCTTCGCCTTGGCTCCGGACGGCTCTCGCTCTGGCCTGCTCTCGCTCTGGCTTGGGCCTGTCCTTGCCTTGGCTCCGGCCTGCTCTCGCTCTGGCCTGCTCTTGCTCTGGCCTACCCTGGTTCTGCCTCTGGCCTGCCCTTGCCTTAGCTACAGCCTGCTCTCGCTCCGTACTGCCCTCACGCTGGCTCCGCTATGCCATAGCTCGGGCTCCGGCCTGCCCCCACCTTGGCTCCGTCCTGCTCTCGCCATGGCTCTGGCCTACTCTCTCTCTAGCTCTGGCCTGCCGTTGCACTGGCTCCGGCCTACTCTCGCTCTGGCCTGCTCTTGCTCTGGTCTCGCATTGGCTCCGGCCTGCTCTCGCTCTGGTCTGCCCTCACCCTGGCCACCTGCTCTGGCTCTTGCTCTGGCCAGCTCTCGCGCTGGCTCTGGCCTGCTCTCGCCCTGGCTCCGGCCTGCCCTCGTCCTGGCTCCGGACTGCTCTCGTTCTGGCTCCGGACTGCTCTCGCTCAGGCCTGCCCTCGCCTTGGCTCCGTCCGGCCTGCTCTCGCTCTGGCTTAGGCCTTCCCTCGCCATAGCTCCGGCCTGCCCTTGCTCTGGCTCCGGCCAGCCCTCGCCTTGGATACGGCCAGCACCTGCTCTGGCTCCGGCCTGCCTTCGCCTTGGCTTCGGACTGCTCTGGCTCAGGCCTGCTCTCGCTCTGGCCTGTCCTTGCCTTGGCTCCGGCCTGCTCTTGCTCTGGCCTACCCTGGCTCTGCCTCCGGCCAACCCTCGCCTTGGCTGCGGCCAGCTCCGCCTCTGGCTCCAGCCTGCTCTCGCTCTGGCTCCGGCCTGCCCTTGCCCTGGCTCCGGCCTGCCCTAGCTCTGGCTCCGGCCTGCTCTCACTCTGGCTCCGGCCTGCTCTCGCTCTGGCTCCGGCCTTCCCTCGCCCTGTCTCCGGCCTGCTCTTGCTCTGGCCTGCCCTCACCCTGGCTCCAGTATTCTCTCGCTCTGGTTTTGGCCTGCCCTCGCCTTGGCTCCGGCCTGCCTTTGCCATGGCTACGGCCTGCTATCGCTCTGGCTCCGGCCTGCCTTTGCCTTGGCTCCGGCCTGCTCTCGCTCAGGCTCTGGACTGTTCTCGCTGTGGCTCTGGCCTGCCTTCGCCTTGGCCAGAGCGAGATTTGGCGAGCGCCAAGGCAAGGGCAGGCCAGAGCCAGAGAGAAAGAAGGCCGGAGCCAAGGCAAGGGCAGCCGGAACCAGGGCGAGAGCAGGCCAGAGCCAGGGCGAGAGCAGGCCGGAGCTAAGGTGAGAGCAGGCCGAGGGCAGGCCAGAGCCAGAGTCAGATCAGGCCGGAGACAAGGCGAGGGCAGGCCAGAGCCAGAGCAGGCCAGAGCCAGAGCGAGAGCAGGCCGGAAGGAGCCAAGCAAGGGCAGGCCAGAGCCAAAGCGAGAGCAGTCCGGAGCCAAGGCGAGGGCAGGCCAGAGCGGGAGCAAGCCGGAGCAAAGGCAGGGGCAGGCCAGAGCCAGAGCAGGCCAGAGGCAGAGCGAGAGCAGGCCGGAGCCAGAGCAAGGGCAGGCCGGAGCCAGAGCGAGAGTTGGTCAGAGCCAAGGCAAGGGCACGCCGGAACCAGGGCAAGAGCAGGCCAGAGCCAGGACAAGAGCAGGCCAGAGCCAGAGCAAGAGAAGGCCAGAGCCAAGGCAAGGGCACGCCGGAACCAGGGCAAGAGCAGGCAAGAGCCAGGGCAAGAGCAGGCCAGAGCAAGGGCGAGAGCAGGCCGGAGCCAGGGCGAGAGCAGGCCCGAGCCAGAGTCAGAGCAGGCCGGAGTCAAGGCGAGGGCAGGCAAGAGCCAGAGCGAGGGCAAGCCAGAGCCAGAGAGAGCTCGGGCAGGCTAGAGCCAGAGCGATAGCAGGCCGGAGCCAAGGCGAGAACATTCCGGAGCCAGGGCGAGGGCAGGCCAGAGACAGAGCGAGAGCAGGCCGGAGCCAAAGCGAGGGCACGCCAGAGCGAGAGCAGGCTAGAGCGAGAGCAGGCCAGAGCCAGGGCGAGGGCAGGCCAGAGCCAGAGAACGCCAGAGCCAAGGCAAGGGCAGGCCGGAGCCAGGGGGAGAGCAGGCCGGAGCCAAGGCGAGGGCAGGCCAGAGCGAGAGCAGGCCAGAGCCAGAGCGAGAGCAGGCCAGAGCCAAGGCAAGGGCAGGCCAGAGCCAGAGAGAGAGCAGGTCGGAGCCAGGGCGAGAGCAGGCAAGAGCCAATGCGAGGGCTGGCCGGAGCCAGAGCAAGGGCAGGCCGGAGTCAGGGCAAGGGCAGGCAGGAGCCAGAGCGAGGGCAGGCAGGAGCCAGAGCGAGGGCAGGCAGGACCCAGAGCGAGGGCAGGCAGGAGCCAGAGTGAGAGCAGGCTGGAGCCAAGGCGAGAGCAGGCCGGAGCCAAGGTGAGGGAGGGTAGGCCAGAGCCAGGGCGGGCAGGTCAGAGTCAGAGCGAGAGCAGGCCGGAGCTCAGGCAAGGGCAGGCCAGAGCAAGAGAAGGCCAGAGCCAAGGCAAGGGCATGCCGGAACCAGGGCAAGAGCAGGCCAGAGCCAGGACAAGAGCAGGCCAGAGCCAGAGCAAGAGAAGGCCAGAGCCAAGGCAAGGGCACGCCGGAACCAGGGCAAGAGCAGGCCAGAGCCAGGGCAAGAGCAGGCCAGAGCAAGGGCGAGAGCAGGCCAGAGCAAGGGCGAGAGCAGGCCAGAGCCAGGGCGAGGGCAGGCCCGAGCCAGGGCGAGGGCAGGCCCGAGCCAGAGTCAGAGCAGGCCGGAGTCAAGGCGAGGGCAGGCAAGAGCCAGAGCGAGGGCAAGCCAGAGCCAGAGAGAGCTCGGGCAGGCTAGAGCCAGAGCGATAATAGCAGGCCGGAACCAAGGCAAGAACATTCCGGAGCCAGGGCGAGGGCAGGCCAGAGCCAGAGCGAGAGCAGGCCGGAGCCAAAGCGAGGGCACGCCAGAGCGAGAGCAGGCCAGAGCCAGGGCGAGGGCAGGCCAGAGCCAGAGAAGGCCAGAGCCAAGGCAAGGGCAGGCCGGAGCCAGGGCGAGAGCAGGCCGGAGCCAAGGCGAGGGCAGGCCAGAGCCAGAGCGAGAGCAGGCCAGAGCCAAGGCAAGGGCAGGCCAGAGCCAGAGAGAGAGCAGGTCGGAGCCAGGGCGAGAGCAGGCAAGAGCCAATGCGAGGGCTGGCCGGAGCCAGAGCAAGGGCAGGCCGGAGTCAGGGCAAGGGCAGGCAGGAGCCAGAGCGAGGGCAGGCAGGAGCCAGAGCGAGGGCAGGCAGGAGCCAGAGTGAGAGCAGGCTGGAGCCAAGGCGAGAGCAGGCCGGAGCCAAGGTGAGGGAGGGTAGGCCAGAGCCAGGGCGCGCAGGTCAGAGTCAGAGCAAAAGCAGGCCGGAGCTCAGGCAAGGGCAGGCCAGAGCCAGAGAGAGAGCAGGCCGGAGCCAAGGCCTGGGAAGGCCAGAGCCAGAGAGAGAGCAGGCCGGAGCCAGGGCGAGGGCAGGCCAGAGCCAGAGAAGGCCGGAGGCAGGGCGAGAGCAGGCCGGAGCCAATGCGAGAGCAGGCCAGAGTCAATGCGAGAGCAGGCCGGAGCCAGAGCAAGGGCAGGCCGTAGCCAGAGCGAGAGCAGGCCGGAGCCAAGGCGAGAGCAGGCCGGAGTCAAGGCGAGGGGAGGCCACAGCCAAGGCAAGGGCAGGCCGGAGCCAGAGATAGAGAAGGCCAGAGCCAAGGCAAGGGCAGGCCAGAGCGACAGTAGGCCGGAGCCAGAGCGAGGGCAGGCCAGAGCCAGAGCGAGAGCAGGCCAGAGCCAAGTTGAGGTCAGGCCAGATATAGAGCAGGCATGAGCCACAGCAAGGGCAGGCCGGAACCAGAGAGAGAGCAGGCCGGAGCCAAGGCGAATGCAGGCCGGAACCAGGGCAAGAACAGGTAGGAGCCAAGGCGAAGGCAGGCGGAGCCAGAGAGATAGCAGGCCGGAGCCAAGGCGAGAGCAGGCCGGACGGAGCCAAGGCGAGAGCAGGCCGGACCCAGGGCGAGAGCAGGACAGAGCGAGAGCAGGCCGGAGCCAGGACGAGGGCAGGCCGGAGCCAGTGCGAGAGCAGGCCGGAGCCAAGGAGAGGACAGGACAGAGCCAGAGCAGGAGCAAGCAAGAGACAGGGCGAGAGCAGGCCGGAGCCAAGGCAAGGGCAGGCCAGAGCGAGAGCAGGCTGGAGCCAGGGCGAGAGGAGGCCGGATCCATGGCGAGGGCAGGCCAGAGGCAGAGCGACGCCAGGCCGGAGCCAGGGCGAGGGCAGGCCAGAGCCAGAGCAGGCCAGAGCCAGGGTGAGGGCAGGCTGGAGCCAGAGCGATAGCACACTGGAGCCAAGGCGAGGGCAGGCCGGAGCCAGAGCGAGGGCAGGCCGGAGCCAGAGCAAGAGCAGGCCGGAGTCAAGTTGAGGGCAGGCCAGATAGAGAGCAGGAACCAGAGCGAGAGCAGGCCGGTGCCAAGGCTCTAGGTCGTATCCAGGGCGAGGGCAGGCAGGAGCCAGAGAGATAGCAGGCCAGAGCCAGAGCAGGCCGGAGCCAGGACGAGGGTAGGCCGGAGCCAGTGCGAGAGCAAGCCGGAGACAAGGAGAGAACAGGTCAGAGCCAGAGCAAGCAAGAGCAAGGGCGAGAGCAGGCCGGTACCAGGATGAGGGCAGGCCAGAGCTAGAGCAAGAGCAGGCGGAGCCAGGGCGAGAGCAGGCCAGAGCCAAGGTGAGGGCTGGCTGGAGCCAGAACAAGGGCAGGCCGGAGCCAGGGCGAGGGCAGGCCGGAGCCAAAGCAAGAGCAGGCCGGAGCCAAAGCGAGAACAGGCCGGAGCCAAGGCGAGAACAGGCCGGAGCCAAGGAGAGGGCAGGTCAGAGCCAGAGATAGAGCAGGCCAGAGCCAGGGCGAGAGCAGGCCAGAGCCAGGGCGAGAGCAGGCCAGAGCCAGGGCGAGAGCAGGCCGGAGCCAAGGCGAGGGCAGGCCAGAGCCAGATCCACAGCAGGCCGGAGCCAGGGCGAGGGCAGGCCAGAGTCAGAGCGGGAGCAGGCCGGAGCCAAGGCGAGGGCACGCCAGAGCCAGAGCGAGAGCAGGACAGAGCCAGAGCGAGAGCAGGACAGAGCCAGAACGAGAGCGGACCGGAACCAGGTCGAGGGCAGGCCAGAGCGAGAGTGGGCCAGAGCCAAGGCAAGGGCAGGCCAGAGCCAGAGCGAGAGAAGGCCGGAGTGAAGGCAAGGGCAGGCCCGGAACCAGGGCGAAAACAGGCCGGAGCCAGAGCAGGCTAGAGCTAGAGCGAGAGTAGGCCGGAGCCAGGGCGAGGGCAGGCCAGAGCCAAAAAGAGAGCAGGCCGGAGCCAGGGCGAGGGCAGGCCAAAGCCAGAGCGAGAGCAGGCCGGAGCCAGGGCGAAGGCAGGCCAGAGCCAGAGCGAGAGCAGGCCGGAGCCAGGGCAAGAGCAGGCCGGAGCCATGGCAAGAGCAGGCCGGAGCCAGGGCAAGAGCAGGCCGGAGCCAGGGCACGAGCAGGCCAGAGCCAAGGCGATGGAAGGCCAGAGCGAGAGCAGGCCAGAGCCAGAGCGAGAGCAGTCCGGAGCCAAGGCAATGGCAGGCCAGAGCCAGAGCGAGAGAGAGCAGGCCTGAGCCAGAACTAGAGCAGGCTGGAGCCAGGGCGAGGGCAGACCAGAGTCAGAGCAAGAGGAGGCCGGAGCCAAGGCAAGTGCAGACCAGAGCCAGAGCGAGATCAGGCCGGAGCCAGGGCGAGGGCAGGCCGGAGCCAGGGCGAAAGCAGGCCGGAGCCAAGGTGAGGGCATGCCGGAGCCAGAGCAGGAGCTGGCCGGAGCCAGAGCAGGAGCTGGCCGGAGCCAAGGCGAGGGCTGCCCAGAGCCAGAGCAAGGGCAGGCCGGAGCCAGGGCGAGGGCAGGCCGAAGCCAGAGCAGGCCGGAGCCAAGGCGAGAGCAGGCCGGAGCCAAGGCGAGGGCAGACCAGAGTCAGAGCGAGAGCAGGCCGGACGGAGCCAAGGAGAGGGCAGGCCGGAGCCAAGGAGAGGGCAGGCCAGAGGCAGACCAGAGCCAGAGCGAGAGCAGGCCGGAGACAAGGCGAGGGCAGGCCGAAGCCAGAGCGAGAGCAGGCCGGAGCCAGGGCGAGTGCAGGCCGGAACCAGAGCGATGGAAGGCCAGAGACGGCGTGGGGGAAGGCAAGAGTCAGAGGAGGCCGGAGCCAGGGCGAGGGCAGGGCAGAGCCAGAGCAGGCCAGAGCCTGGGCGAGGGCAGGCCAGAGCCAGAGCAGGCCAGAGCCTGGGCGAGGGCAGGCCAGAGCCAGAGCAGGCCAGAGCCAGAGCGAGAGCAGGCTGGAGCCAGGGCGAGGGCAGGCCGGAGCTAGAGCGAGGGCAGGCCGAGCCAGAGAGAGAGCAAGCCGGAGCCAGAGCGAGAGCAGGCCGGAGCCAGAGCGAGGGCAGGCCGGAGCCAGGGCGAGGGCAGGCCGGAGCCAGGGCGAGGGCAGGACGGAGCCAAGGTGAGGGCAGGCAAGAGCCAGAGCGAGAGCAGGCCATAGTCAGAACGAGAGCAGGCCGGAGCCAGGGCGAGGGCAGGCCAGAGCCAAAACGAGAGCAGGCCAGATTCAGGGCGAGAGCAGGCCGAAGCCAAGGCAAGGGCAGGCTAGAGCGAGAGCAGGCTGGAGCCAGAGCGAGAGCAGGCCGGAGCCAGGGCGAGAGCAGGCCGGAGCCAAAACGAGAGCAGGCCAGATTCAGGGCGAGAGCAGGCCGAAGCCAAGGCAAGGGCAGGCCAGAGCGAGAGCAGGCCGGAGCCAGAGCTAGAGCAGGCCGGAGCCAGAGCTAGAGCAGGCCGGAGCCAAGGCGAGAGTAGGCCGGAGTCAGAGCGAGAGCAGGACAGAGCCAGGGCAAAGGCACGCCAGAGCCAGAGCCAGAGCAGGCCGGAGCCAGGATATTTCAAAGCAAGCAGACCTCTAATATGGGCCATAGAAGTATGTATAGATTTACATTTCTATAACCTTTATGCCCATATTAGAGGTCTGATAAGTCCTAGGGAGTGACAGATTCCCTTTAAAGCTTGTGTCGTGGTTGGCCTCTAGCCCGGTGTCTCATGTGTTTGCCCACTCCGGGTCCTCCTGAAGGAGGAAGGAGGATTTCTCTTTTTATTTTGTGCTTTTGGCTTCTTGCCCAGTGATAGGGGCGGATCTCAACCTCTCAGGCCTAGCCCAACCCTAACCCTAACCCCAACCCTAACCCTACCACAACCCTAACCCTAGAGTTTATATTTTACGCCGTTTAGACAACTTTATTCTTCGAGTCAGTGCGATTACAGCGATACCAGAATCATATCGGGTTTTTATGATTGACAGCTGTCACACACTAAAAGACGCATTTTTTTGTAAAATCTAGTTTTGCATCGCCATATTTTGAGAGCTATAATTTTTCCATATTTTGGTCGACAGAGTCATGTGACATCTTGTTTTTTGCGGGATGAGTTGACGTTTTTATTGGTGCCATTTTCAGGCACGTGACATATTTTGATCACTCTCTATTCCGATTTTTGGGAGGCAGAATAAACAAAAACCAACAATTCAGGAATTGTTGTTTTTCTTTTTTATGCTGTTCCGCGTGTGGTAAAATTGATAAGGTAGCTTTATTCTTCGGGTCAGTACGTTTACAGTGGTACCACATTTATATCGATTTTCTATGTTTTGGCGCTTTTACACAATAAAAGCTATTTTATAGAAAAAATAATTTTTTTGCATTGCTTTACTCTGAGAGCTATAACTTTTTTATTTTTAAGCTGATGGAGCAGTATGGCGGCTTGTTTTTTGCGGGGCTAGATGACGTTTTCAGTGGTATCATTATTATTTATATTCGTCTTTTTGATCGCGTGTTATTCCATTTTTTGTTTGGCGGTATGATGATAAAGCATTGTTTTTTGCTTCATTTTTTATTTTTTTTTTTACCATGTTCACTGAAGGGGCTAACTAGTGGGACAATTTTATAGGTCAGGTCATTCTAGACGCGGCGATACCAAATATGTGTACTTTTATTGTTTTTTTTTTCATAATAATATTTATTGATGGGTATATTATTTTTTTATTTTTGGTGGATTATTTATTTTTTTTTTTTTTCTTCACTTCCTGACACTTTTTTTTACTTTTATTCTTTGTCCCACTATGGGACTTTCACTTTTTTTATTCTGATCGCCTGTATAGCATAGGGATGGAGCACCAGCCCTGTGCTATACAGGCTGTCAGCGCTGCAAATGCAGAAGATACTTTGGTCATGCACTGCGCATGCCAAAATATCTTCCTGCTGTCTGGTGACCCAGATGTTGTCATGACGACATTGGGTCGTCATGGCAACATCCAGGAAGCCGCGGCAGACATCGCTGGACGCCGGCAGGAGAGGTGAGTATCCCGATCACCTCCCCTTGCCCCCGCAATGCTGCGATTGACTCAGCTGCGACAATCGGCTGACACCCGGCGGCGATCGCGCCCGCACAGCCTGTGTGCGGGCGCGATCGCAAAGACGTACTAATACGTATCAGGCTCTTAAGTCCCATGGCGCAGATACGTATTAGTACGTCTTGAGCTTTAAAGGGGTTAAACTACAACTCCAATGTCAGCCCCTAATTCAATAGGAACCAAAGATCTGAGAACAGAGAATGATAATAAAATAATTTGTCCACATAAATGGCAAAACTACCCAAAAATGGAGCTCCATAAAGATGTCCCAACTTGACCTCCCCCACCCACCTATCGTCAGCAATTTCTCATTTAGACAAGGGGTTGTCCTGAAAATGTCTTATTACAGAGTGTTCCCGGCAATCCATGATAAATCCGGTGGATACACTATAAGTATACCAAAGCTTAAAAGTAAAGAGCTACTTATCTGGACTCGTCCTCTTCCAGCTGTCAGGTTATAGTGACACAAGATGGCAGCAGTGTAGAAATTTATACTTTCTATTCCAATTGTGATGTCTATGATGTCATGTGCCTTGTGATGTCATAATAGCTATCACTGTCATTTCAAATTTACAACCGCAAGAAAAAGTTGATTTCATGGTTTAAGAAAAAATATGGTGGGTAATTGCAGCCTGTGATTATTTTACATATTGTTATTAATATTTGTCATGTCCTTCACTGCTGCCTCCTGCACTGCTTTTTATATACTGTTTATTTTAATAATGGACAATTCACAAGCCCTGCATGTAGAATATATAGTTAATGGCCTCTGTTGAATGACTAGATGCCTATTAGAGCAATAAGATATACTCTATGTCTACAATCTTTTGGCTGAGTCTAAGGGCTCATACTCATCTGCGTTTAAATCACACGAGTGCAATCTGACAAAAAAAAATTGGATTGCACTCTGACTCCTGTTATTGAATGATTATGTGTTCATCTGTGATTTTTTTTTTCCCAGCTCGGATCGAACTGAGAAAAAAAAATCACAGCATGCTGCAAGTGGCTGCATATATCAGACGAGACTCGCCAATGCAAGTCAATGTGTGCGAGAAAAAAAAAGCACAGCAAACGGACCATGCTTATGCCATCCATATAGCGTCCATATAATACGCATCTATGTAACACCTTTCAGTGACTGGGCGGCATCTCAGCACACAAATCCTGTATCTCAGATCTTTGTCTGGCCTTGTCTTCTGTGTTTTGGCCATCATGCCAACAAGACAAGGGTGATTGGGGCAAGAGACATGCTGCTGAGGGGGTTGTTGGCTGCCGTGATGCTCGTAATGGAGGTGGCTGCCAAGATGCTGGCACTGAAGGTGGATGCCGTGATGGTGCCACTGTAGTTGGTGGTGGTTGCTGTGATGCTGTGACTGGAGGTGGTGGTGATGGCTGCTGTGATGCTGGTACTGGAGGTGGTGGTGATTGCCGTGATGCTGGCACTGGAGGTGGTGGCTGCCGTGATGGTGGGTCTGCTGAGTGCCCTTCTTGGGGGGTCTAATGACCGGGTTTTGTTGTCCTCAGAAAGTTGCCACCTTTCAAGGAATTAAAAGATGGCCATCGGTAAATTTGGCGGCGCAGCGGCAGACAAAACAATTTGGAGGGCAGCCCTGGTCTGCAGCCTCAATAAAAAGGGAACGTGCTTGAAATAACGGGCCAGGCTTAGACAAAAACTCTCATCATCATCACTCACAGGTATTCCCATGTCACGTACGCCAGTGATGGTGGGGCGGTAGCGATGCTGGCTTATTGGTGCATGAGGGGAGGTGTCGAGGGGCTGTGGTGTACTGGTGCTCTCCGCAGGCTCTTCTTCTTTCTGGCCCCCAGCTCCGGCCTCCATTTCAGATTCCTCTCTGGCTTCCAGCACCTCCGAGCTACAGGTATTTCCCTTTTTGGTCCAGTCAGATCTGTAAGGTCAGGGATGACAGAGAAAAAAGCATTTTTAATATGCAAAATAATAATCAAACCATTACAACAAATAAAACTGAAAAAGATAGCCACTTACGGGTGAAAATCTAGGACTAGGGTCAAAAACTGGAGCCGGTCATAATATAGGTATGGCCTTTCTTTTTAAGAGCCACATCACCACTCTTCCTACCCTGTTGTCGCTCGCGGCGGCACTGGTCCCGGCAACTGCTCCATAATCTTGTCACTACACCCACTGGAAAGAAAAGTGGAAGAGATTATATACAATTTTTATAGGTAAAGGATGCTGTATGTAATAACATGTATAGTGTGTATTCTAATATCACTGCTAGCAGGGGCTGGCTGGCAAATTTTAGCCTGGGGGCAAGCACACAGCAGTGGTCCATGAGTAGCGGCCCATCCTTAAAGGTCGTTTTCCCACAAACAATAGTATATTTTAATCAATAGATCTTGGAGTAATAATAATTTCCACAATTGGATGTGATATAATAATGTCCCTGTGCTGAGATAATCTTATAAATGTGCCCCTGCTGTGTACTGTGTAATGGCTGTGTCTGACCGTGCAGGAACATGGTCTGATCATACCACATCTCCTGGGCAGGGGGGGAGAAAAAGAGGATACAGGCAGGATAGCAGGGGATCACAGAGGATTCTTTTTGTGAGTAAAACATTTCAATGCCTGTTTTTAAACAATATTTTAGCTCAAAGAAAGACTCAGCTGTGATCCCCTGCTGTAATGTATATATACTCTCTTTATATATAGATGATTAGCGTGCACACAGTCTGTAGGTCAAGGTGCAGGTACACGGGATGTGGAATCCCCAGAATCGGCGTAGATTAAATCACCGCACATTCTAGTTTCATGACGCAAACTAAAGTCTATTTGAAGACATGCAATAAGACACATTTAAGGTGCAGGGAATAATGCAACAGTAAATGAACGTTTTGACCCATCGTTTGCATCTTGAAACTAGAGTGTGCAGTGATTTAATCGATGCTATATACTCTTTTTCTCCCCCCCTGCCCAGTAGCTGTGGTATGATCAGACCATGTTCCTGCACAGTCAGACACAGCCATTACACAGTACACAGCAGGGGCACATTTATAACAATATCTCAGCACAGGGACATTTTATTTAAACACATCCAATTGTGGAAGTTATTATTACTCCAAGATCTATTGATTAAAATATACTTTTGTTCGCAGAAAACCCCTACAACATGTTTATTACCAGCTGCTTCATAGGCTATATTCACACAAACGTATTGTCTAAGTGCTGCCCGTGGAGAAAAATGACAGCACTTGGTCCAGTTCAGGTGAGCATTTAAAACTGGTAATACATAAGCATAATATGTACAATGTCTGACCACTACAACACGGATTTAGGTTGTTAGAGGTGTAATGCAAGTAATCCAAGGTACGCTGTGCTTTTCTACACTCCTAAACAGAGTAAGGCTAAGTGCCCACAATGCAGAAATGCTGAGAATTTTTCCAGAGCGTTTCCGCATCTCCCTGGCAGAAAAAACGCATGCGGATTCTATGAGTTTTCCTGCCAGGGACAAGCAGAAGTGAAGCGCTCTTCACATGCATTTCCGCATGCGGGTTGTCAAGCGCTTTGCAAGCGATTTTAGCATCACTTGGAAAGTGCTTGACAACTTGGTCACACTATATAAATCTATGCAACCGGTATGGATTTATATAGTGTGACCGTAAAAGAATGGTAAAAAATAAATATTATACTTACCTTCTGACGGCCCCTGGTCTCCTTATCCGATGCGTCCGGTCTTCCCGATGTCTCGCGGTTGTGTAAAAGGACCTGCCATGACGTCATTTAGTCATGTGACGGGTGAAGCGACCGCCGACGTCAGCAGTCACGTGACCTGTCACATGACTAAATGACGTCATGGCAGGTCCTTTTAGACCATCATGAGCTGCCAGGAAGCCAGGACGCATCGCTATGGAGACCGGGGGCCATCAGAAGGTAAGTATAATGTATATTTTTTATTTTAATTATTTTTTTTACAGGTACTATGGTACCCGGGTCTGGAGGAGAGTCTCTTCTTCTCCAAATCCGGGTACCATCCGCACATTGAATCGCTAAATATCCGCATGTGCACATGTAGTCATGCGGATATTATGCAATTCAATGCAAGTCAATGGCGGCGAAAACGCTGCGATTACACAAAATAATTGGTAGTGCGGCAGATTTTTCCGCATTGATAATCCGCAGCGGAAATTTCCGCAGCATGTGCACAGCAGATGCGGATTATCATTGGGGAACATAGCAGACCTTCTACCAAGCGCTTTTTAAGCGTTTCTGAAGCGGAATTGCCGTTGCGGAAACGCTTAAAAAACGCATAGTGGGCACACAGCCTAAAGGTGGCCACACATAAGCACAGGTCTGCCAGATAGATACCTAGGAATTATTATTTTGTGTATTATTTCCTACATACTTGATCGAGCAAGTCATTAATGTAAAAGTCAACTCCACATTATAGTATATGATGGACGAGTCACTAATTATCATGTGTGTCCCATCTGATGTCTGTGCACACAGTGAACATATTATACCACATACAATACAATATACATATGAGAATATATGACTGATATATAGAGATGAGCAACTTCATTTGCAGGACCCTGATCCAATGGTCAGATGAATATTCAGTGGCTGCTGGATAGGAGCCCTGACAGCCTCCTACCTGACACCATTCTCTTTCTCTTCCTTTGATTTGTAGCCAGGCACAATGTCATGTATGTGTCACGCCAAAAAGATGACATCATGCAAAGACTATAATCAAAAGAGGAGTCAGAGATGCCGGCAGGCGGGAGGAGGCTCGCGGGGCTCTGGTCTGGTGGCCACAGACTACTGACGGGACTGTTTGACCAGTGTCCTGCGAATCAATTCGCTCATCTGTACTGGAATAAGATATATTATGACTACATACATCAGATATTACATACAGAATAGCATGTGACAGTTATATACCACACTATGAGCACAGACATCAGATATTACACCAGTGACATATTATCCTCTGTATAACATTGGATGCCTGTATCAAAGTCCATCACATCCAGTATACAGCATAATATGTGATGGTATGCGATATACTGGGATACAGACATCACATATTCATACCTCTCAACTTTTGAAGAACAGAAAGGGGGACAGAAAGGTGCTATGTGCGGCAAATTTTGGCCTCACCCCTGGTCACACCCCAATCCACGCCCATTTACCATTATCTTTCTCGCCCGGCAGGAGGAGTTGTCAGAGGGGCGCTGGTAGTGAGGGAAATTCAGCAGACGGCCGAGACTGCAAGGCCCAGACCCAAATCCAGGACTGTCCACTGTATCCAGGGCAGCTGGGACTAGAGATGAGCAGATGGATTCCGGGGCCTCCAGTCGGGGGTCCGGGTCAGTGCTACCTGGCGGCTGGACTGGAGGCCATGAGTCTCTTATCTTCCGGGGCAGTGCGGCCTCATCTGTGAGTCCTGCTCATCTCTTGTTGGGACCTGAGGGTTATTTTTTGTTTCCTCATTCACAGTCGGAGCCGCCAGAACTTTCTCATCTTTATGTAGATTCATTATACGACATCTGGCTTTCTTGTGGTGGCTCTTACTGTATATTGGGGGCTATGCGAGGGCTCATACTGTAGGTAGGGGTGGTGTGTGCTAATACTGTATGCACGGGGTTGTGTGGGGGCTCATACTGTATATAGGGGGATGTCAGCATACTTAAATCTGCTCAATATTAAGTGATAATATAAATATACAAAAAATATATCATTAATAAGTTAATATTAATATTGAGCTGAATTAATTTGAACCTATTGGTTCGGGCTCCACAACAGTCACGGTCTCTCACGTGGCCCCTTGGGAAAATTAATCTCCCACCCCTGCCTATTTCAAAGCGCTATGTTAAAAATCACACAGACATCATACACACAGCGGGCACAACCATCACACAGACATCATACACACAGCGGGCACAACCATCACACAGACATCATACACACAGCGGGCACAACCATCACACAGACATCATACACACAGCGGGCACAACCATCACACAGACATCATACACACAGCGGGCACAACCATCACACAGACATCATACACACAGCGGGCACAACCATCAGACAGACATCACACACACAGCGGGCACAACCATCACACAGACATCACACACACAGCGGGCACAACCATCACACAGACATCACACACACAGCGGGCACAACCATCACACAGACATCATACACACAGCGGGCACAACCATCACACAGACATCATACACACAGCGGGCACAACCATCAGACAGACATCACACACACAGCGGGCACAACCATCACACAGACATCACACACACAGCGGGCACAACCATCACACAGACATCATACACACAGCGGGCACAACCATCACACAGACATCATACACACAGCGGGCACAACCATCAGACAGACATCATACACACAGCGGGCACAACCATCAGACAGACATCATACACACAGCGGGCACAACCATCAGACAGACATCATACACACAGCGGGCACAACCATCAGACAGACATCATACACACAGCGGGCACATCCATCAGACAGACATCATACACACAGCGGGCACAACCATCACACAGACATCACACACACAGCGGGCACAACCATCACACAGACATCACACACACAGCGGGCACAACCATCACACAGACATCACACACACAGCGGGCACAACCATCACACAGACATCACACACACAGCGGGCACAACCATCACACAGACATCACACACACAGCGGGCACAACCATCACACAGACATCATACACACAGCAGGCACAACCATCACACAGACATCATACACACAGCGGGCACAACCATCACACAGACATCATACACACAGCGGGCACAACCATCACACAGACATCATACACACAGCGGGCACAACCATCACACAGACATCATACACACAGCGGGCACAACCATCACACAGACATCATACACACACATCATACACACAGCGGGCACAACCATCACACAGACATCATACACACACATCATACACACAGCGGGCACAACCATCATACACACAGCGGGCACAACCATCACACAGACATCATACACACAGCGGGCACAACCATCAGACAGACATCATACACACAGCGGGCACAACCATCAGACAGACATCATACACACAGCGGGCACAACCATCATACAGACATCACACACACAGCGGGCACAACCATCACACAGACATCATACACACAGCAGGCACAACCATCACACAGACATCATACACACAGCGGGCACAACCATCACACAGACATCATACACACAGCGGGCACAACCATCACACAGACATCATACACACAGCGGGCACAACCATCACACAGACATCATACACACACATCATACACACAGCGGGCACAACCATCACACAGACATCATACACACACATCATACACACAGCGGGCACAACCATCATACACACAGCGGGCACAACCATCACACAGACATCACACACACAGCGGGCACAACCATCACACAGACATCATACACACAGAGGGCACAACCATCACACAGACATCATACACACAGCGGGCACAACCATCAGACAGACATCACACACACAGCGGGCACAACCATCACACAGACATCATACACACAGCGGGCACAACCATCACACAGACATCATACACACAGCGGGCACAACCATCACACAGACATCATACACACAGCGGGCACAACCATCAGACAGACATCATACACACAGCGGGCACAACCATCAGACAGACATCATACACACAGCGGGCACAACCATCAGACAGACATCATACACACAGCGGGCACAACCATCAGACAGACATCATACACACAGCGGGCACATCCATCAGACAGACATCATACACACAGCGGGCACAACCATCACACAGACATCACACACACAGCGGGCACAACCATCACACAGACATCATACACACAGCAGGCACAACCATCACACAGACATCATACACACAGCGGGCACAACCATCACACAGACATCATACACACAGCGGGCACAACCATCACACAGACATCATACACACACATCATACACACAGCGGGCACAACCATCACACAGACATCATACACACACATCATACACACAGCGGGCACAACCATCATACACACAGCGGGCACAACCATCACACAGACATCATACACACAGCGGGCACAACCATCACACGGACATCACACACACAGCGGGCACAACCATCACACAGACATCATACACACAGGGGGCACAACCATCACACAGACATCATACACACAGCGGGCACAACCATCACACAGACATCATACACACAGCGGGCACAACCATCACACGGACATCACACACACAGCGGGCACAACCATCACACAGACATCATACACACAACGGGGCACAACCATCATACAGACATCACACACACAGCGGGCACAACCATCACACAGACATCATACACACAGAGGGCACAACCATCACACAGACATCATACACACAGCGGGCACAACCATCACACAGACATCACACACACAGCGGACACAACCATCACACAGACATCACACACACAGCGGACACAACCATCACACAGACATCACACACACAGCGGACAGAACCATCACACAGACATCACACACACAGCGGACACAACCATCACACAGACATCATACACACAGCGGGCACAACCATCACACAGACATCATACACACAGCGGGCACAACCATCAGACAGACATCACACACACAGCGGGCACAACCATCACACAGACATCACACACACAGCGGGCACAACCATCACACAGACATCATACACACAGCGGGCACAACCATCACACAGACATCATACACACAGCGGGCACAACCATCAGACAGACATCATACACACAGCGGGCACAACCATCAGACAGACATCATACACACAGCGGGCACAACCATCAGACAGACATCATACACACAGCGGGCACAACCATCAGACAGACATCATACACACAGCGGGCACATCCATCAGACAGACATCATACACACAGCGGGCACAACCATCACACAGACATCACACACACAGCGGGCACAACCATCACACAGACATCACACACACAGCGGGCACAACCATCACACAGACATCACACACACAGCGGGCACAACCATCACACAGACATCACACACACAGCGGGCACAACCATCACACAGACATCACACACACAGCGGGCACAACCATCACACAGACATCATACACACAGCAGGCACAACCATCACACAGACATCATACACACAGCGGGCACAACCATCACACAGACATCATACACACAGCGGGCACAACCATCACACAGACATCATACACACAGCGGGCACAACCATCACACAGACATCATACACACAGCGGGCACAACCATCACACAGACATCATACACACACATCATACACACAGCGGGCACAACCATCACACAGACATCATACACACACATCATACACACAGCGGGCACAACCATCATACACACAGCGGGCACAACCATCACACAGACATCATACACACAGCGGGCACAACCATCAGACAGACATCATACACACAGCGGGCACAACCATCAGACAGACATCATACACACAGCGGGCACAACCATCATACAGACATCACACACACAGCGGGCACAACCATCACACAGACATCATACACACAGCAGGCACAACCATCACACAGACATCATACACACAGCGGGCACAACCATCACACAGACATCATACACACAGCGGGCACAACCATCACACAGACATCATACACACAGCGGGCACAACCATCACACAGACATCATACACACACATCATACACACAGCGGGCACAACCATCACACAGACATCATACACACACATCATACACACAGCGGGCACAACCATCATACACACAGCGGGCACAACCATCACACAGACATCACACACACAGCGGGCACAACCATCACACAGACATCATACACACAGAGGGCACAACCATCACACAGACATCATACACACAGCGGGCACAACCATCAGACAGACATCACACACACAGCGGGCACAACCATCACACAGACATCATACACACAGCGGGCACAACCATCACACAGACATCATACACACAGCGGGCACAACCATCACACAGACATCATACACACAGCGGGCACAACCATCAGACAGACATCATACACACAGCGGGCACAACCATCAGACAGACATCATACACACAGCGGGCACAACCATCAGACAGACATCATACACACAGCGGGCACAACCATCAGACAGACATCATACACACAGCGGGCACATCCATCAGACAGACATCATACACACAGCGGGCACAACCATCACACAGACATCACACACACAGCGGGCACAACCATCACACAGACATCATACACACAGCAGGCACAACCATCACACAGACATCATACACACAGCGGGCACAACCATCACACAGACATCATACACACAGCGGGCACAACCATCACACAGACATCATACACACACATCATACACACAGCGGGCACAACCATCACACAGACATCATACACACACATCATACACACAGCGGGCACAACCATCATACACACAGCGGGCACAACCATCACACAGACATCATACACACAGCGGGCACAACCATCACACGGACATCACACACACAGCGGGCACAACCATCACACAGACATCATACACACAGGGGGCACAACCATCACACAGACATCATACACACAGCGGGCACAACCATCACACAGACATCATACACACAGCGGGCACAACCATCACACGGACATCACACACACAGCGGGCACAACCATCACACAGACATCATACACACAACGGGGCACAACCATCATACAGACATCACACACACAGCGGGCACAACCATCACACAGACATCATACACACAGAGGGCACAACCATCACACAGACATCATACACACAGCGGGCACAACCATCACACAGACATCACACACACAGCGGACACAACCATCACACAGACATCACACACACAGCGGACACAACCATCACACAGACATCACACACACAGCGGACAGAACCATCACACAGACATCACACACACAGCGGACACAACCATCACACAGACATCATACACACAGCGGGCACAACCATCACACAGACATCATACACACAGCGGGCACAACCATCACACAGACATCATACACACAGCGGGCACAACCATCACACAGACATCACACACACAGCGGGCACAACCATCACACAGACATCACACACACAGCGGGCACAACCATCACACAGACAGCGGGCACAACCATCACACAGACATCATACACACAGCGGGCACAACCATCACACAGACATCATACACACAGCGGGCACAACCATCACACAGACATCACACACACAGCGGGCACAACCATCACACGGACATCATACACACACACACATCATACACACAGCGGGCACAACCATCACACACACAGCGGGCACAACCATCACACAGACATCATACACACACATCATACACACAGCGGGCACAACCATCACACAGACATCATACACACACATTATACACACAGCGGGCACAACCATCACACAGACATCATACACACACATCATACACACAGCGGGCACAACCATCATACACACAGCGGGCACAACCATCACACAGACATCATACACACAGCGGGCACAACCATCACACGGACATCACACACACAGCGGGCACAACCATCACACAGACATCATACACACAGAGGGCACAACCATCACACAGACATCATACACACAATGGGGCACAACCATCATACAGACATCACACACACAGCGGGCACAACCATCACACAGACATCATACACACAGAGGGCACAACCATCACACAGACATCATACACACAACGGGGCACAACCATCACACAGACATCATACACACAGCGGGCACAACCATCACACAGACATCACACACACAGCGGGCACAACCATCACACGGACATCATACACACAGACATCATACACACAGCGGGCACAACCATCACACAGATATCACACACACAGCGGGCACAACCATCACACAGACATCATACACACAGCGGGCACAACCATCACACAGACATCATACACACAGCGGGCACAACCATCACACAGACATCATACACACAGCAGGCACAACCATCACACAGACATCATACACACAGCGGGCACAACCATCACACAGACATCATACACACAGCGGGCACAACCATCACACAGACATCATACACACAGCAGGCACAACCATCACACAGACATCATACACACAGCGGGCACAACCATCACACAGACATCATACACACAGCGGGCACAACCATCACACAGACATCACACACACAGCGGGCACAACCATCACACAGACATCATACACACACATCATACACACAGACATCATACACACAGCGGGCACAACCATCATACACACAGCGGGCACAACCATCACACAGACATCATACACACAGCGGGCACAACCATCACACGGACATCACACACACAGCGGGCACAACCATCACACAGACATCATACACACAGAGGGCACAACCATCACACAGACATCATACACACAACGGGGCACAACCATCATACAGACATCACACACACAGCGGGCACAACCATCACACAGACATCATACACACAGCGGGCACAACCATCACACAGACATCACACACACAGCGGGCACAACCATCACACGGACATCATACGCACACATCATACACACAGACATCATACACACAGCGGGCACAACCATCACACAGACATCATACACACAACGGGGCACAACCATCACACAGACATCATACACACAGCGGGCACAACCATCACACACACAGCGGGCACAACCATCACACGGACATCATACACACACATCATAAACACAGACATCATACACACAGCGGGCACAACCATCACACAGACATCACACAGACAGCGGGCACAACCATCACACAGACATCATACACACACATCATACACACCGCGGGCACAACCATCACACAGACATCATACACACAGCGGGCACAACCATCACACGGACATCATACACACAGCGGGCACAACCATCACACAGACATCATACACACAGCGGGCACAACCATCACACAGACATCATACACACACATCATACACACAGCGGGCACAACCATCATACACACAGCGGGCACAACCATCACACAGACATCACACACACAGCGGGCACAACCATCACACGGACATCACACACACAGCGGGCACAACCATCACACAGACATCATACACACAGAGGGCACAACGATCACACAGACATCATACACACAACGGGGCACAACCATCATACAGACATCACACACACAGCGGGCACAACCATCACACAGACATCATACACACAGAGGGCACAACCATCACACAGACATCATACACACAACGGGGCACAACCATCACACAGACATCATACACACAGCGGGCACAACCATCACACAGACATCACACACACAGCGGGCACAACCATCACACAGACATCATACACACAGGGGGCACAACCATCACACAGACATCATACACACAGCGGGCACAACCATCACACAGACATCATACACACAGCGGGCACAACCATCACACGGACATCACACACACAGCGGGCACAACCATCACACAGACATCATACACACAACGGGGCACAACCATCATACAGACATCACACACACAGCGGGCACAACCATCACACAGACATCATACACACAGAGGGCACAACCATCACACAGACATCATACACACAGCGGGCACAACCATCACACAGACATCACACACACAGCGGACACAACCATCACACAGACATCACACACACAGCGGACACAACCATCACACAGACATCACACACACAGCGGACACAACCATCACACAGACATCACACACACAGCGGACACAACCATCACACAGACATCATACACACAGCGGGCACAACCATCACACAGACATCATACACACAGCGGGCACAACCATCACACAGACATCATACACACAGCGGGCACAACCATCACACAGACATCACACACACAGCGGGCACAACCATCACACAGACATCACACACACAGCGGGCACAACCATCACACAGACAGCGGGCACAACCATCACACAGACATCATACACACAGCGGGCACAACCATCACACAGACATCATACACACAGCGGGCACAACCATCACACAGAGATCACACACACAGCGGGCACAACCATCACACGGACATCATACACACACACATCATACACACAGCGGGCACAACCATCACACAGACATCACACACACAGCGGGCACAACCATCACACAGACATCATACACACACATCATACACACAGCGGGCACAACCATCACACAGACATCATACACACACATCATACACACAGCGGGCACAACCATCACACAGACATCATACACACACATCATACACACAGCGGGCACAACCATCATACACACAGCGGGCACAACCATCACACAGACATCATACACACAGCGGGCACAACCATCACACGGACATCACACACACAGCGGGCACAACCATCACACAGACATCATACACACAGAGGGCACAACCATCACACAGACATCATACACACAATGGGGCACAACCATCATACAGACATCACACACACAGCGGGCACAACCATCATACAGACATCATACACACAGAGGGCACAACCATCACACAGACATCACACAACGGGGCACAACCATCACACAGACATCATACACACAGCGGGCACAACCATCACACAGACATCACACACACAGCGGGCACAACCATCACACGGACATCATACACACAGACATCATACACACAGCGGGCACAACCATCACACAGATATCACACACACAGCGGGCACAACCATCACACAGACATCATACACACAGCGGGCACAACCATCACACAGACATCATACACACAGCGGGCACAACCATCACACAGACATCATACACACAGCAGGCACAACCATCACACAGACATCATACACACAGCGGGCACAACCATCACACAGACATCATACACACAGCGGGCACAACCATCACACAGACATCATACACACAGCAGGCACAACCATCACACAGACATCATACACACAGCGGGCACAACCATCACACAGACATCATACACACAGCGGGCACAACCATCACACAGACATCACACACACAGCGGGCACAACCATCACACAGACATCATACACACACATCATACACACAGACATCATACACACAGCGGGCACAACCATCATACACAGAGCGGGCACAACCATCACACAGACATCATACACACAGCGGGCACAACCATCACACGGACATCACACACACAGCGGGCACAACCATCACACAGACATCATACACACAGAGGGCACAACCATCACACAGACATCATACACACAACGGGGCACAACCATCATACAGACATCACACACACAGCGGGCACAACCATCACACAGACATCATACACACAGCGGGCACAACCATCACACAGACATCACACACACAGCGGGCACAACCATCACACGGACATCATACGCACACATCATACACACAGACATCATACACACAGCGGGCACAACCATCACACAGACATCATACACACAACGGGGCACAACCATCACACAGACATCATACACACAGCGGGCACAACCATCACACACACAGCGGGCACAACCATCACACGGACATCATACACACACATCATAAACACAGACATCATACACACAGCGGGCACAACCATCACACAGACATCACACACACAGCGGGCACAACCATCACACAGACATCATACACACACATCATACACACCGCGGGCACAACCATCACACAGACATCATACACACAGCGGGCACAACCATCACACGGACATCATACACACAGCGGGCACAACCATCACACAGACATCATACACACAGCGGGCACAACCATCACACAGACATCATACACACACATCATACACACAGCGGGCACAACCATCATACACACAGCGGGCACAACCATCACACAGACATCACACACACAGCGGGCACAACCATCACACGGACATCACACACACAGCGGGCACAACCATCACACAGACATCATACACACAGAGGGCACAACGATCACACAGACATCATACACACAACGGGGCACAACCATCATACAGACATCACACACACAGCGGGCACAACCATCACACAGACATCATACACACAGAGGGCACAACCATCACACAGACATCATACACACAACGGGGCACAACCATCACACAGACATCATACACACAGCGGGCACAACCATCACACAGACATCACACACACAGCGGGCACAACCATCACACGGACATCATACACACACATCATACACACAGACATCATACACACAGCGGGCACAACCATCACACAGACATCACACACACAGCGGGCACAACCATCACACAGACATCATACACACAGAGGGCACAACCATCACACAGACATCATACACACAGCGGGCACAACCATCACACAGACATCATACACACAGCGGGCACAACCATCACACAGACATCATACACACAGCAGGCACAACCATCACACAGACATCATACACACAGCGGGCACAACCATCACACAGACATCACACACACAGCGGGCACAACCATCACACGGACATCATACACACAACGGGGCACAACCATCACACAGACATCATACACACAGCGGGCACAACCATCACACAGACATCATACACACACATCATAAACACCGCGGGCACAACCATCACACAGACATCATACACACAGCGGGCACAACCATCACACGGACATCATACACACAGCGGGCACAACCATCACACAGACATCATACACACAGAGGGCACAACCATCACACAGACATCATACACACAACGGGGCACAACCATCATACAGACATCACACACACAGCGGGCACAACCATCACACAGACATCATACACACAGAGGGCACAACCATCACACAGACATCATACACACAACGGGGCACAACCATCACACAGACATCATACACACAGCGGGCACAACCATCACACAGACATCACACACACAGCGGGCACAACCATCACACGGACATCATACACACACATCATACACACAGACATCATACACACAGCGGGCACAACCATCACACAGACATCACACACACAGCGGGCACAACCATCACACAGACATCATACACACAGCGGGCACAACCATCACACAGACATCATACACACAGCGAGCACAACCATCACACAGACATCATACACACAGCAGGCACAACCATCACACAGACATCATACACACAGCGGGCACAACCATCACACAGACATCATACACACAGCGGGCACAACCATCACACAGACATCATACACACAGCGGGCACAACCATCACACAGACATCATACACACATATCATACACACAGCGGGCACAACCATCACACAGACATCATACACACAGCGGGCACAACCATCACACAGACATCATACACACAGCGGGTACAACCATCACACAGACATCACACACACAGCGGGCACAACCATCACACAGACATCATACACACACATCATACACACAGACATCATACACACAGCGGGCACAACCATCATACACACAGCGGGCACAACCATCACACAGACATCATACACACAGCGGGCACAACCATCACACGGACATCACACACACAGCGGGCACAACCATCACACAGACATCATACACACAGCGGGCACAACCATCACACAGACATCATACACACAGCGGGTACAACCATCACACAGACATCACACACACAGCGGGCACAACCATCACACAGACATCATACACACACATCATACACACAGCGGGCACAACCATCATACACACAGCGGGCACAACCATCACACAGACATCATACACACAGCGGGCACAACCATCACACGGACATCACACACACAGCGGGCACAACCATCACACAGACATCATACACACAGAGGGCACAACCATCACACAGACATGATACACACAACGGGGCACAACCATCATACAGACATCACACACACAGCGGGCACAACCATCACACAGACATCATACAAACAGCGGGCACAACCATCACACAGACATCACACACACAGCGGGCACAACCATCACACGGACATCATACGCACACATCATACACACAGCGGGCACAACCATCACACAGACATCATACACACAACGGGGCACAACCATCACACAGACATCATACACACAGCGGGCACAAACATCACACACACACAGCGGGCACAACCATCACACGGACATCATACACACACATCATAAACACAGACATCATACACACAGCGGGCACAACCATCACACAGACATCACACACACAGCGGGCACAACCATCACACAGACATCATACACACACATCATACACACCGCGGGCACAACCATCACACAGACATCATACACACAGCGGGCACAACCATCACACGGACATCATACACACAGCGGGCACAACCATCACACAGACATCATACACACAGCGGGCACAACCATCACACAGACATCATACACACACATCATACACACAGCGGGCACAACCATCATACACACAGCGGGCACAACCATCACACACACAGCGGGCACAACCATCACACGGACATCACACACACAGCGGGCACAACCATCACACAGACATCATACACACAGAGGACACAACCATCACACAGACATCATACACACAACGGGGCACAACCATCATACAGACATCACACACACAGCGGGCACAACCATCACACAGACATCATACACACAGAGGGCACAACCATCACACAGACATCATACACACAACGGGGCACAACCATCACACAGACATCATACACACAGCGGGCACAACCATCACACAGACATCACACACACAGCGGGCACAACCATCACACGGACATCATACACACACATCATACACACAGACATCATACACACAGCGGGCACAACCATCACACAGACATCACACACACAGCGGGCACAACCATCACACAGACATCACACACACAGCGGGCACAACCATCACACAGACATCATACACACAGCGGGCACAACCATCACACAGACATCATACACACAGCGGGCACAACCATCACACAGACATCATACACACAGCGGGCACAACGATCACACAGACATCACACACACAGCGGGCACAACCATCACACGGACATCATACACACAGCGGGCACAACCATCACACAGACATCATACACACAGCGGGCACAACCATCACACAGACATCATACACACAGCGGGCACAACCATCACACAGACATCATACACACAGCGGGCACAACCATCACACAGACATCACACACACAGCGGGCACAACCATCACACAGACATCATACACACAGCGGGCACAACCATCACACGGACATCATATACACAGCGGGCACAACCATCACACGGACATCATACACACAGGGGGCACAACCATCACACAGACATCATACACACAGCGGGCACAACCATCACACGGACATCATATACACAGCGGGCACAACCATCACACGGACATCATACACACAGGGGGCACAACCATCACACAGACATCATACACACAGCGGGCACAACCATCACACAGACATCATACACACAGCGGGCACAACCATCACACAGACATCATACACACAGCGGGCACAACCATCACACAGACATCATACACACAGCGGGCACAACCATCACACAGACATCATACACACAGCAGGCACAACCATCACACAGACATCATACACACAGCGGGCACAACCATCACACAGACATCACACACACAGCGGGCACAACCATCACACGGACATCATACACACAGCGGGCACAACCATCACACAGACATCATACACACAGCGGGCACAACCATCACACAGACATCATACACACAGCGGGCACAACCATCACACACACATCATACACACAGCGGGCACAACCATCACACAGACATCACACACACAGCGGGCACAACCATCACACAGACATCATACACACAGCGGGCACAACCATCACACGGACATCATATACACAGCGGGCACAACCATCACACGGACATCATACACACAGGGGGCACAACCATCACACAGACATCATACACACAGCGGGCACAACCATCACACGGACATCATATACACAGCGGGCACAACCATCACACGGACATCATACACACAGGGGGCACAACCATCACACAGACATCATACACACAGCGGGCACAACCATCACACAGACATCATACACACAGCGGGCACAACCATCACACAGACATCATACACACAGCGGGCACAACCATCCCACAGACATCACACACACAGCGGGCACAACCATCACACAGACATCATACACACAGCGGGCACAACCATCACACAGACATCATACACACAGCGGGCACAACATGACATGTATATATTCCCTTCTTCTCCATCATGTCTCCAGTGGCAGTGGTGGGGCCTGGTGTTTGCAATCAGCAGCAGAGTATGGGCTGTACGCAGGAGAGCTGTCAGCCCTGCAGTGTCCCTAAATCCCCTCCCATCCTGTAATAACAGCAGCCACAGATGGGAGAGGCTGCGGGTCTCCCCCTCACCTCAGGACCGCACCTTGTTGTCATGTCCTCCGCAGACTTGGCCCCGCCCCCTGACCCCTCACCTCCTCATGCTGTGCGGTCTCTGCACAGTAGAATTCCTCTGCCCTGATGCCGGGGAGGAGCAGAGAGCGGGAGGCGGAGCTACAAGGGGTCACACACAGCATGGAAAGCCTGCGTGTCTGGAGGAAAAGCCCAGTGCCCAGCAGCGCCCCTGCCGGGAGAAGAGCTGAGCCGGGCCGGGACTGAGCCCTCAAATCGGGACAGGCCCAGGGAATAGGGGAGGCTTGTTAGCTCTGGATATTATACCCACCTCCTATTATCCTGTATATAATATGGGATGTCTGGGCCTATAGTATATATATTATACCACCTACAGGCTAATATGTAACTAGTGCACATTACACCTTGAGTACAGCCATTAGATATTACACCAGTCACTTCTTCTCCTCTGCACCATCTGATGTCTGTGCACAGTATATGACATCCAGTATACAGGAGAATATGTGATGGGATATAGGACATACTGTTATACAGACATCAGATGCTATATACTGGATAATAAATGATGGTATATATCAGGGGTGGGCAATTCATTTTCCAGAGGGGCCACATGAGAGAACGTAACTGTTGTGGGGGCCTGAACCAATAGGCTGAAAGGCTGAAATTAGTTCTGCTCAATATTAATATTAACTACAATTAATATAAAATATTTATATCACTTAATATTGAGCAGAATTAAGTATGCCAACATCCCCCTATATACCGTATGAGCCCCCACACAGCCCCCCTATATACCATATGAGCACACACACAGCCCCCTGTATACAGTATGAGCCCCCACACAGCTCCCCTATATACCATATGAGCACACACACAGCCCCCTGTATACAGTATGAGCCCACACACAGCCCCCCTATATACCATATGAGCACACACATAGCCCCCTGTATACAGTATGAGCCCCCACACAGCCCCCCTATATACCATATGAGCACACACACAGCCACCTGTATACAGTATGAGCCCCCACACAGCCCCCCTATATACCATATGAGCACACACATAGCCCCCTGTATACAGTATGAGCCCCCACACAGCCCCCCTATATACCATATGAGCACACACATAGCCCCCTGTATACAGTATGAGCCCCCACACAGCTCCCTATTTATTTATTTATTTTACTAACCATATTTTGCAGATTATAAAATGCACCGTATCATAAGACGCACCCCAAATTTTGGTGAGAAAAATAGGAAAAAAATGTTTTTAATAAAATGGTGGTGCTTCTTATAGTCTGCTTTTACGGTAGATTACCCAGGGAAGGGGGCTGCTGTGGTGGAGCAGAGTCGCTGCTCCAGGAAGCTGGCAGCGGCAGGAGTGGGGTGATGCTGTGGACCCCAGGCTGGGAGGGGGATGTTCGACGATGAGCCGGGCTCCGTGCTTTCACAAAATGCCGGCGGATCCCTTGTACTTCCCGTGGTTTTCAATGCTGTAGACTTAGGGAAAATGGCCACCGGAGGCGGCACATGCTTAGGTTGAGACCTCGGGAGACAAGATCTCGGTGTCACGATCTCAATCCGCACATGCGCCGCCTCTGGTGGCCTTTTTTCCCCAAGTTCACCGCATTGAAAACCATGGAAAGTGCGGGGGCTTCTCCGACATTTTGTTAAAGCACAGAGCCCATCGCACAGCCAGACACCCACCTTCCCAGCCTGGGGCCCGCAGCATCGCCTCACTCCTGCCGTCACCAGCTTCCTGCAGCAGCGACCCTAAAATGCCGCTCCCAAATGCCCGGTAAACTACATTCAGATTATAAGATGTACCCCCATTTTCCCAAAAATTTTTGGAGGAGAAAAGTGCGTACTATAATCTGAAAAGTACAGTATATAGTGCTATTAATTCCACAGCAGATTACAGACATTATTCCTACATACAGTATGCACCCCACATAGCCCCTATATACAGTGTAAGCCACCACATAGCCCTTATATACAGTGTGAGCCCTCATATTCCATCCTATATACAGTATTAGCCACCACATAGCCCCCTATATACCGTATGAGACCCACATAGCCTCCTATACATATTATGAGCCGCCACATAGCCTCCTTTGTACAGTATGAGCCCGCATATAGCCTCCTTTATACAGTATGAGCCCCCACATAGCCTTCTACTGTATACATATTATTAGCCGCCACATAGCCTCCTATGTACAGTATGAGTCCCACATAGCCTCCTTTATACAATGTGAGTCCCCACATAGCCTCTCTATATATTGTCAGACCCCACGTGGCCTCTTATATACATTATGAGATCCGCATAGCTTCCTATATACAGTGTGAGCCCCCACATAGACTCTCTATATACAATATGAGCCCTCAAATAGCCTCCTATATACAGTATGATTCCCTCATAGCCTTCTATATACAGTGTAAGGCCCCACATAACCTCTTATATACAGTGTGAGGCCTCACATAGCCTCCAATATACAATGTGAGCCCTCACATAGCCTCCTATATACTATATGAGCCCTCACATAGCCTCCTATATACTATATGAGCCCTCACATGGCCTCCTATATACTATATGAGCCCTCACATAGCCTCCTATATACAGTATGAGTCCTCACATATCCCCCTATATACTATATGAGCCCTCACATAGCCTCCTATATACAGTATGAGTCCTCACATAGCCCCCTATGTGCAGGCACACATTCCATGCACATACGAAATAAAAAAAGAAGACATACTCACCTCGCTCTCGTTCCCCCGCGGTCTGTTCTTTTCTCCGGTGCACTGACTCTCCACACAGCAGATGTGATGTCGTGATGTCATCATGTTGGCTGTGTCAGTCGCAAAAGCTGACCTGTGGAAGTAGGAGCCAGTGGCTCCGTCTTCCACCAATGTATTCACCACACTGCAGATAGCGGTGATATTGGGATAGGGGAGAGTATGGTGTGGCCCGTGCACCACAGTTTTCAGCCCTTCGGCTGTCTCAGTCCGCGGGCTGACCTTTGTAGTTACAGTATTATATATACCAGACATGGGTAGAGTTCAGATATACTATACACACATTACCTGTACATAACATCTGTTCACACAGTATACCACATGCATACAATATATATTAGAATACATGACTAGTATATAATATACTGTCACTATAGACATCTGATGTTGTATAGTAATGTGTATTTTTTTAAAACATCTGATGTGTGTATCACAGTAGATGATAGGCTAATCTGTATACTAGATGTGGTATATTATGTACAGGGATATACACTGCACTGCAGCCTTGCAGCGCTGGGGTCCTGGGTTCAAATCCCACCAAGGACAACATCTGCAAGGAGTTTGTATGTTCTCCCCGTGTTTGCGTGGGTTTCCTCCGGGTTCTCCGGTTTCCTCCCACACTCCAAAGACATACTGATAGGGAATCTAGATTGTGAGCCCCGATGGGGACAGCGACGATAATGTATGTAAAGCGCTGCGGAATATGTTAGCGCTATATAAAAATAAAGATTATTATTACTGAACACACCTGGACCTGCCTACAGGACCTCACATATTATATATGGGGCCATATAGTAGAATATGAGGTGCTGTAGGTTCAGCTGTAATCAGTCGGTGCAGGGTCTCGTATTGTGATGTCTGTGGTCTCTGCTGGGACTAAGTGTGATTTATTGCACCAGACTGAACTTTTTGCACTGACAGGAGGACCCTAATCTGCATGAAAGTTCAGCCTCCTGCAATAACTCACACGGAGCCCCAGCAGCTGGCCCTCTGATTGGACAATATAGAATCCTGGGTGGATTTATGAGAAGGTGAGCACAGTCCGCTTCCCCCTCACTGCAGACCCCCTGACCTCATACTGACTGAGACCACTGAAGTCTCCGATCCACAGGCTCCTGTCCGGCTGACTGAATCAGTTCCAGGTTCGCTGTGTGACGTCACTTCAGCAGACTCAGCCACACAGCGTGCAGGGGGTGTATCTGCATCTCTGCCATGTGGTCGGGTCGGCAGCTGAACTTATTTAAAGGTACAGTGCAGTCCCCTGGCAGCCCTGAGCAGCTGCTTGGGAACTGGTCTGGGGGGGCATTTGCCCCTCTGCACCCCAGCCCAACCCGCCCTTGACTGCTAGTATGATGGTGACTTTTCTTTGTCTTTTTTTTTTTGTGTTTATTCTGGCTTGCCAAATTTTCGCTTTTGATGGCGATATGTTTTGGAAAAAAATTAGACACATAATGTTCTGGCTTCAATAGTTATTTGTGTTAAACCTCACCTACAAAATAACCCATATTCAGACAATCCTAATATACCGTTTGTATTTGCCATACTTATATCATCTTGAACCTGCTGTGAGCCGCCTTCCAAATTAGGATATAGTTGGCAGCAAATCTAGTTCCACGGACCGGCCATACCTACCAAACCCTCCGCACCATGGTGTATTTCTACCCTTTACTCCACTTCCCTCACTTACTCATGTTGCTGATCCCCCCACATTTTTCAGCACCCAGTCCTGGCCCTGATTACAGTTCTGCACCTTATTATAATTTGTAATGTTTATTTGCTTTATTTTGCATGTTTTGGCGCATGACAGAAATATTTCTTTTTGATCATTTTTTAAATAAATTAAGTTTGTTTTTTCCTATCTGCTTGTTTTATTCTTTGCCACCTTATACAAAAAGGTAGTTAAATGTAATGTTCAAGGATACAGTGGGTACTGAAAGTATTCAGACCCCTTTACATTTTCACTCTTTGTTTCATTGCAGTCATTTGGTAAATTCTAAAAAGTTCATTTTTTTCTCACTAAAGTGCACTCTGCACCCCATCTTGACTGAAATAAACAGAAATGTAGAAATGTTTGCAAACTTATTAAAAAAGAAAAACTGAAATATCACATGGTCAAAAGTATTCTGACCCTTTGCTCAGACACTCATATTTAAGTCACATGTTGTCCATTTCCTTGTGATCCTCCTTGAGATGGTTCTACTCTTTAATTGGAGTCCAGCTGTGTTTAATTAAACTGGTAGGACTTGATTTGGAAAGGCACACACCTGTCTATATAAGACCTCACAGCTCACAGTGCATGTCAGTCCAAATGAGAATCATGAACTCGAAGGAACTGCCCAAGGAGCTCAGAGACAGAATTGTGGCAAGGCATAGATCTGGCCAAGGTTACAAAAGAAGTTCTGCATTACTCATGGTTCCTAAGAGCACAGTGGGCTCCATAATCCTTAAATGGAAGAAGTTTGGGACCACCAGAAGTCTTCCTAGACCTGGCCGTCCAGCCAAACTGAGCAATCGTGGGAGAAAAGCCTTGGTGAGAGAGGTAAAGAAGAACCCCAAGATCACTGTGGCTGAGCTCCAGAGATGCAGCAGGGAGATGAGAGAAAGTTCCACAAAGTCAACTATCACTGCAGCCCTCCACCAATCGGGCCTTTATGGCACAGTGGCCCGACAGAAGCCTCTCCTCAGTGCAAGACATATAAAAGCCCGCATAGAGTTTGCTCAAAAACACATGAAGGACTCCCAGACTATGAGAAAAATAAGATTCTCTGGTCTGATGAGACGAAGATAGAACTTTTTGGTGATAATTCTAAGCGGTATGTGTGGAGAAAACCAGGCACTGCTCATCACCTGCCCAATACAATCCCAACAGTGAAACATGGTGGTGGCAGCATCATACTATGGGGGTGTTTTTCAGCTGCAGGGAAAGGACGATGGTTGCAATTGAAGGAAACATGAATGCGGCCAAGTACAGAGATATCCTGGATGAAAATCTCTTCCAGAGTGCTCTGGACCTCAAACTTGGTCGAATGTTCACCTTCCAAGAAGACAATGACCCTAAGCACTAAGCTAAAATAACAAAGGAGTGGCTTCAGAACAACTCTGTGACCATTCTTGACTGGCCCAGCCAAAGCCCTGACCTAAACCCAATTGAGCTTCTCTGGAGAGACCTCCAAATGGCTGTCCACCAACGTTCGGCATCCAACCTGATGGAACTGGAGAGGATCAGCAAGGAAGAATGGCAGAGGATCCCCAAATCCAGGTGTGAAAAACTTGTTGCATCATTCCCAAGAAGACTCATGGCTGTACTAGCTCAAAAGGGTGCTTTTACTCAATACTGAGCAAAGGGTCTGAATACTTATGACTATGTGATATTTCAGTTTTTCTTTATTAACCCCTTCGCAACCTTGGGTTTCGTCGTTTTTGCTTTTTCGTTTTTTGCTCCCCTTGTTCCCAGAGCCATAGCGTCTTTATTTTTTGGGCAATATGGCCGTGTGGGGGCTTATTTTTTGCGGGACAAGTTGTACTTTTCAACGCCATTACTAGTTTTACCATATCGTGTACGGGAAAACGGGAAAAAAATTCCAAGTGCGGTAAAATTGCAAAAAAAGTGCAATACCACAGTTGTTTTTTATTTATTTTTTTTACCACATTCACTGAATGCTAAAACTGACCTGCCATTCTTATTCTCCAGGTCATTACGAGTTCGTAGACACCAAACATGTATAGGTTATTTTATATTTAAGTGGTGAAAAAAAATTCCAAAATTTGGTAAAAAAAACTAAAAAAAAATAGCGCCATTTTCTGAGACCTGTAGCGTCTCTATTTTTCAGGATCTGGGGCTGGGTGAGGGCTTATTTTTTGCTCGCCGGGCTGACGTTTTTATTGATAACACTTTGGGGTAGATCCGATGTTTTGATCGCCCGTTATTGCATTTTATTGTAATTTTGCGGCGACCAAAAAACGTAATTCTGGCGTTTAGAATTTTTTTCACGTTACACCGTTTACCGATCGGATTAATTCTTTTTTTATATTGATAGATGGGGCGATTCTGAACGCGGAGATACCAAATATGTGTATGTGGGTTTTTTTTTTATATTTTATTTTGAATGGGGCGAAAGGGGGGTGATTTAAACTTATATATTTTTTATTTTTTTTATATTTTTAAAACATTTTTTTTTCACTTACTGCATGCTTCAATAGTCTCCATAGGAGACTAGAAGCAGCAGTTGTCTGATCGGCTCTGCTACATACAGGGGATCAGCAGATCCCCTGCATATAGCAGAAATGGTCCTGTGCTATGAGCGCCGACCGCTAGGTGGCGCTCATAGCGACGAGATCATGACAACCACAGGCGTCTGCTGCAGACCCTGGGTTGTCATGCCCACCCATCGGTGACCCGCAATCACGTGACGGGGTCGCCGATGGGCGGGGCTTAGGACGCGCAACCCGGAAGCGCGCGTTAAATGCCGCTGTCGGAGATTGACAGCGGCATTTAACATGTTAACAGCCGCGGGTGGATCGCGATTCCACCCGCGGCTGTTGCGGGCACATGTCAGCTGTAAGAATCAGCTGACATGTGCTCCGTTCAGTGAGGGCTCAGCGCAGCAGCCCTCACTGAACGGGGGGTACGCAAATGTGCGTACTAAGACGTCATGGGTTGGAAAGGGGTTAATAAATTTGCAAAGATTTCTACATTTCTGTTTTTTTTTCAGTCAAGATGGGGTGCAGAGTGCACTTTAATGAGAAAAAAATGAACTTTTTAGAATTTACCAAATGGCTGCACTGAAACAAAGAGTGAAACATTTAAAGGGGTTGGAATACTTTCCTTACCCACTGTATATGATTTTCACAATAATCTTGGGGAAATTAACTTTATTAGAAAGATTTTGAGAAAGGGGGACTTCAAATACATAAGTAGGGCCATAGCAGTGATGACTTAGCCCAGGAACTTAGGACCTTATATTGTCTATTCATATATAGTTTAGTCTACATTTTGGCGTTGTTTTACATCCTTACAAATTTAGGTGTTTATTTTTGAAAAAATGGGATGGGGTCCATTAAATTTTCTTAACAGCTGAGGGAAAGCAGTGGGCAATCTGGGAAGGGGCCGCTATTCATGGATCTTCCCAGCTTATTAATAACAGCTCACAGCTGTCTGCTTAGCCTTTAATGGTATTAAAAAGGGGGTATCCCCCAAAAAATTATGTGGTGTCCCACCTAGTTTTAATAACCAGCAAAGGCTAAACAGACACCTGCAGGCTGATATTAAAAGGCTGGGAAGGGACCATGGATATTGGCCTCCTCCCTGACTAATAACATGAGCCCTCAGCCACCCCAGAAATTCTGGTGCTTATTCTCGGCTCTTCCCACTTGCCCTGGTGCATTGGCAAGTGGGGTAATGGTTTTGGGGTTGATGTCAGCTGTTTGATGTTTGCTGACATCAAGCCCAGGGGTTAGTAATGGAGAGGCGTGAATAAGACATCCCGATTACTAACGCCATTAGTTCAAGTAAAAAAACTCACACAGAGCAAAGACCTTTGTTTGAACAAAACACTCAATGACCCTCTTTTACACATTTCTTAAGATCCACATAAAAATAAAAAAACAAAGTAATCCTCACCTGTCCGCAGATAATCCATACTGATGATGTCGAACAATGATCCCCAGATCTGCTACATCCGATTGGTGTGTTGAGCGGTTGCATGAGTATGCAACTGCTCAGCACGCCAGCTGGAACTCACTGACAGTAGCCTGAGGACGTTCCTGCAGTGACGAGCGATGCCGTCAATAAGGTTGCAACTTGAAAACGCTTTGCTATTTTCTTATAGCCTACTCTTGCTTTGTGGGCCTCCACCATTTTCATTTTCAGAGTGCTAGGCAGCTGCTTAGAAGAACCCATGGCTGCTGTTTTTTGGCACAAGGTTAGAGGAGGCTGGATTTTTATAAAGTTGGGAAATTTGTATCACCTGGCCTTTCCTAATGATAGTGAACAAGCCATAACCTTTAGGGTATGTGCAGATGGTCGGTGTTGGCTGCGCTTTGAACGCAGCATACTTTATACTGCGTCCAAAGCGCTGCACGCAAGTGAATCCGCATGTGTTCAATGAACCATGCGGATTCACCACATCCTATACATTACAGTGATATAATTTCTCTTGCGGAGACTAGGGTCTCTGCAAGAGAAATTGACATGCTGCGGTCTGTGAAGACGCACTGCATGACCGTCTACACAGGTGAGCTGCAGGAGCACGGAGACGCATAGTGGACATGGGATTTGTATAAATCCCATCCACTATGCTGTAACATCTGGGCGCTGCAGATTGCACGCAGCGCAAGTGTGCTGCATCCAATCCGCAGTGTTTACTGACCATGTGCACGCACTCTAACAGGCTAATTAAGGTCTGAAACCTTGGTCAAAGTTTTCTGAGCACACAAATCTCCAAGGGTGCCCAAACTTTTGCATCAGCCCATTTTCCTTTGTTTAATTTTTAAAATGTTTTTTTTGCCTAAAATACAAAGGAAATGTGTCATCTTTAACTTTAGCCCTTTTATAGAGATCATTTCATCTTCAACTTGCTTTACTGTTCACAATAACAGTAATTTTTTACCAAGGGGCCTAAACTTTTACATGCCACTGTAAGAGAAACACATCGCTATTTACATTACTCGTAAAACCGCATGGCACTGTACACATAAAGGGATTATTGCCTTCAAGGGTAGGAATGCTGCAGAACAGTCCATCACTCTTACATTCCCTCTTTGGACATGGTCATCCTCGACCATTCTGGAACGTGGAAGACAACGCACAGCATATACAGTGGGGGCCCTTGAAAACGCACACTGCAGCCGCAATACTCGCTGCCTCTGTCAGGCCTGAGGCTGTGGTACTAACCGTGGAGGAGTCATTGCTGGACATGATCTTCCCGCTGAGGGCTGAAATATTGGATGTGACATCTGGTCATCTGGTCAATGACTTTGTGGCACCCCTGAGGGTTCAGTCGCCACAGAGGTACTGCACCTCACCCAGAAGTGTGGCATCTCCTTCTCTCAGGTAAGGAGGAAGTACTGCCGGCGGCACGGTGGCGCAGTGGTTAGCACTGCAGCCTTGCAGCACTGGGATCCTGGGTTCAAATCCCACCAAGGACAACATCTGCAAGGGGTTTGTATGTTCTCCCTGTGTTTGCGTGGGTTTCCTCCCACACTCCAAAGACATACTGATAGGGACTCTAGATTGTGAGCCCCCATGGGGGCAGCAACAATAATGTATGCAAAGCACTGCAGAATATGTTAGCGCTATATAAAGATTTTTATTATTATTAAAGATTATTACTGCCCGGGACCCCAACACCTGCACTCAACACTGCACTACTCCAGGCCGGCTGGAAGGGCATTATGCACTTCTTCTGCTGCCCTGTCCCTGGCTGGAGTGGGGGGAACCAAGGAGAGGGGGAACCAGTAGTGGGTGTGGGTGGAGGACGTAGAACAGGGGAGCACTTAGAGAATAGATATAAAAAAGGAAGCCATCTTAGTTGGAGCAGTGCAGTTCAGCCAGTGAGTAGCAAGGAGAGGAGGGGAGCAGAGTCTCTTCAGGAGCTCTGCTCCATTGTGGGCCTAGTGAGAGAGGCCCAGGAGAGGAGTGGGAGCAAGGGAGGAATGCTCCGGGAACAGAAGGGATCCCAGGGGGTACGGTGAGTGCAGGACGGCACCCATTCGCCCGAATCTGCCAAGAATCAGAGGGATCAGGGAAGGGATCAGAGGGAAGGGAACTGGTCCCTGGACCAGCCGTGTTACTCAAGGTCTCGGCTGGAAAAACCGGAGGCTTCTGCACTTCCATGGTGCAGTTGTCACAGCCTCACCCTAGTCGCCGTGAAGGGCATCAAGTAGGTCCGGGAACTCCAGGTTGCCCAGAAGGGACTTCAGAGCACCCGATCGGGACTGTGTGTGGGGAGCGCAGGGCAGGAGTGAGAAGACCCAGCGCGTGAAGTCAGTCAAGGAAGGAATATAAGAAAGGGGGTCCCGTTAAGTGCTTCTAATCTACGTGAAGGAGTGCTGAACCCCTGCCTGGCAAACGCAGTGCGACGCGGGAGTCTGACACCTGGACAGTGTACCCGAAGAACCTAAAAAGAACTGTGAGTAAACTCGGATGACTGCACTCCACTGTCTCTGTCAGTTATTTCCATCATGCTACCGCGCCTGCACTACAACGCCCAGCATTACCATCTGCAACTACCCTGCCCCGGGGGCCCGCTCCGCCTTTGGGGAGCAGAAACATCCCAGCTGCCATCCCATCACCCCTGGAGGTCTGCAGCAGCGCCGGTATTCATTACCGAGAACCACAGGTGGCGTCACGAGACAAACTGTTAACAAACTCCCTTTTAAAGAGCGACCCCAGAGGATGGGCCCGGGAGCCGACTGCCGTGACATCCTACAAAGAAGGTAAAGACCCAGGTACCAAGTTTCCCCCTATATCCCCCCCTGGGCGGGTCAACTTCACCACCTCCTGGGTGCTTGAGTTGGGCCCTCACCCATTTCTCCCACTCCTTCTTACCCTCAATGACCTTCACCACCCATCTGGCCTTAACAGGGTCCAGGGCTGGTGTCTCTTCCATGTACTGCTGTGGCCAGGGGATGAGGGCTGTTTCCCAGGCTGATAACTCTCCAGGACGCTGAGGTGTATTTACCACCAGGGCTGCCAGCATAGCTTTCAGTCACCCTGCCTGGTCGCAGGATCTTGGCCACGCTGACACTGCTGCCTCCGCCTTGGAATCGGGTTCTGGTTTTGGGGACTGCGAGCAAACCTTTGTCTTGAGGTCAGGCATTGGATCCTGGGCCTTCCCTGGACCTTGGTTGGTGCCTCTACTGATGACAGTTCACCCGGCTGCATCTCTTGCTCCAGCTGCGTCATCTTCCTTTTCCACTTGACCTTTCCGGGCACACCGCGGAGCACAATGCCGTAGCACCGACCATCACTCTCAATAGGTAAACCGTAGCACTCCACCTTCTCTTGCCACTTTACCTCCTCACCAACAATGGTCCCAGCCCACTCTGCCGTGGGTGTGCTCTTACGTTGCTCTGCCCATTCTTGGGGGAGGCCACTTCTGGCTCACCTGCCCGTTTCCTGGGAGTCTCCACCCGTTCTCCCTTGGCTTGCTGCTGTGGGCATGGTTTCTTTTTCTTCCACCGTGCCCTTCTTACGCACACGATGGGACGGGTCCGTCTCACTCTTTCGTGTCACTCACGGCCATCTTACAGTCTCTATCCATTAACCCTATTCTAAAGACTAAACCTATTATTCTCATCTTATCTCCTGTACCGTTGCTAAGCCACTTAACTATATGAACAGTACTTCGCTGTTATAAGTTTTGTCCAAATAGTGTATATACGAGTACTTATATATATCAGTTTATCATAGTGTAAAGCTTTAGAAGTTTCGCACTCCTAATTAGAAGATGTAGTGCATAGAAGGAATATCAATAAGATCCAGAAAGGAAACCTTTGGCACTGTAGATATGACACTTGAGTAAATTCATTAGTACATTTATTCGCAACCGACATATAGTTTATCATATACTTATCTTTTTTTAAATCTTTAGATATTATTAATAAAGTGTTTAATTGAAAATATAATGAATAAGGTTAATGTCAGATGAAACACATTGATGAAATGATATGTAAAATTAGACTAAGAATGGAGTGGTAATGGTGGACATTAGGACCCTGCGCTCTCATGAGCAGCATAGCTGAGCTCAACGTTCCTTCCAGACACTGGTGGACTAAACGTGCACAGATACCGTATTACGGAGATCTCCCCTCCTTTATCAGTGGCACCAGGAATTTTATGTGACAGTAACTGGAGGTGGCTATGACCACTACGCATGTAGCCTTACAAGGTTGGTTTTATCTCGTCACATCTTGCATTCAGTGACACACTCCTTCCTGCTTTATTGCTGATGTTTAGGAGTACGGGGGCGACTTGCATAGTGACATGCTTCTGTACATGACACGGATGAGATGGTGTTTTGTTCCTACAGAAGGCTGTGATCTCACCCGTACTATAGTGATGGAATACATCAGCCGCCCATCAGATGACAGCTGCAGTGATACAGAATGAGGGGATAGCACTTATGTTATCAGACATCAGCCACAACATGTGAGAACCGCTCATATGTTTAAAGGGAACAGACAAGTCCACCATGTACGAGGGTGTGTCTTCAATAACCAATCACAGATCCATGGGCTCCAATCAGAAGGGGTTTTACATCGCAGGCAGTAGTAAAGGGCGCAATGTGCCGCATAGCAGCATTGGTGGTGCCAGACTGCTGTCATTCAGGTGACGCACACTGAAGCCCTGGTTCCTGATCTACAAGCTGCAGGGATATAGCAGAGCACATCCCATTCATAGCATGATGCTATCTGCTGAGGGACAATAGAAGACTGCTACAGCACATCTAGCATCTCTGCTCAGCAGCGGGGGTGAGCTCCTGTGTTCTCTCCCTTCTATAGTACTGGTTCAGCACCACAGTGGTTGGCAGCTCTCCTCTGGGCACTACAGTCCTAGATTCAGCACCACAACGGTGGGCAGCTCTGATCTGGGCAGTACTGTCTAGATTCAGCACCACAGCAGTGGACAGCTTTTATATGGGAAGAACTGTCTAGATTCAGCACCACAGCAGTGGACGGCTTGTAACCAGGACGTTATAGTAACATTTGGTTAAATACCACAACGTTGGAGGGCAGTGCCATCCAGATTCAGCACCACGCTAGTGGACAGCTCTGGTGCTTCTGGATACAACAGTTTCAGCACTTCTACCTAGGACAGCTCCAGCATCTTCACCTCTACCTTGAAGGTCCCAGTGCCCGCCAGCCTGTCTATCAGCCGTGCCCGCCTGTCAACTGGCCGTGCTCATCCGCTGTGCCTTTCAGCTTCAGCCATCAGTCCCATGGGAGTCGCCTGCTCTCACAAGGTCGGTCCCAGAGTGGCACCTGGTTCACCTTCCCGGTCCCTCCTTGGTTCACAGAGTCGACTAAGCCGCTGTGTGGCCAGGGTCGGTCCGGGTAGGCACTTAGTTACACCCCTCTGATCCCTCCTTGAATCACAGCACAGAGGTTCCACCACCCGGATTCATAACAGAATACATTTTGTTATATAATAATTTTGTGTTCAAAGATCAATACTACCTACAGAAGAAAGAGGTGGCAATGGCCGCGGCTTGGGCCCCATCTTACGCCAATCTCTCCTTGGGATTTTGGGAGTGTGAATACATCCGATTCCAGAACATTGAACATACGTCATTGGGATCAATGATATCTTGGATGAGATTCATAGACGATGTGTTGTTTATTTTGCAGGGCTCCCATGAGGAACTTGAAAAATTCTTAAAATATCTAAATGACAATGCATTGAATATTAAGCTAACCCATCATATTGATCAAAAGAAAATTGATTTTCCGTATTTGGATATTCATGTTGATGACCATGGACAGTTGCATACAAATATTTATCACAAGATTACTAGTGCCAATGCTTTCTTGCATGCCAAATCAGTCGTCTGGCACATGTAATACAGGCAATGCCGTCCGGACAATTTATTAGGGCACATCGTATTTGTGACCAAAACAAAGCTTTTGAAGAATAGGCATGTGATATGACCAGTAGATACTTACAACGTGGTACAAAATGGAAATTATTCAACAGGCCTACTATCGGGCCAAACACGCCAATAGACAATATCTTCTCATTACTAAAAAGAAAAAGGAATCTGATGGGCATGTTCGATTCATCACGAATTATCATTTGAGGTGGAAGGAAATTACTAATATCATCTCCAAATTTTGGCTAATTCTCCAACAGGATCAGACAATACTTCCTTTTCTATCAAATCGTCCATTGATTATGGCTAAACGTAATAAGACACTACGTGATATACTAGTTCATAGTCATCATGTACCTGATACATCTTCATATACACTGCTCAAAAAAATAAAGGGAACACTCAAATAACACATCCTAGATCTGAATGAATGAAATATTCTCATTGAATACTTTGTTCTGTGCAAAGTTGAATGTGCTGACAACAAAATCACACAAACATCATAAATGGAAATCAAACTTATTAACCAATGGAGGCCTGGATTTGGAGTCACCCCCAAAATTAAAGTGGAAAAACACACTACAGGCTGATCCAACTTTGATGTAATGTCCTTAAAACAAGTCAAAATGAGGCTCAGTATTGTGTGTGGCCTCCATGTGCCTGTATGACCTCCCTACAACGTCTGGGCATGCTCCTGATGAGGTTGCAGATAGTTTCCTGTGGGATCTGCTCCCAGACCTGGACTAAAGCATCCGCCAACTCTTGGACAGTCTGTGGTGCAACGTGACGTTGGTGGATGGAGATGTCCCAGATGTACTCAATCGGATTCAGGTTTGGGGAACGGGCGGGCCAGTCCATAGCTTCAATGCCTTCATCTAGCTGGAGCTGCTGACACACTCCAGCCACATGAGGTCTGACATTGTCCTGCATTAGGAGGAACTCAGGGCCAACCGCACCAGCATATGGTCTCACAAGAGGTCTGAGGATCTCATCTCGGTACCTAATGGCAGTCAGGCTATCTCTGACGAGCACATGGAGGGCTGTGCGGCCCTCCAAAGAAATGCCACCCCACACCATTACTGATCTACTGCCAAACCGGTCATGCTGAAGGATGTTGCAGGCAGCAGATCGCTCTCCACGGCGTCTCCAGACTCTGTCACATCTGTCACATGTGCTCAGTGTGAACCTGCTTTCATCTGTGAAGAGCACAGGGCGCCAGTAGCGACTTTGCCAATCATGGTGTTCTGTGGCAAATGCCAAGCATCCTGCACGGTGTTGGGCTGTGAGCACAACCCCCATCTGTGGACGTCGGGCCCTCATACCACCCTCATGGAGTCGGTTTCTAACCATTTGTGCAGACACATGCACATTTGTGGCCTGCTGGAGGTCATTTTGCAGGGCTCTAGCAGTGCTCCTTCTGTTCCTCCTTGCACAAAGGCGTAGGTAGCAGTCCTGCTGCTGGGTTGTTGCCCTACTACGGCCCCCTCCATGTCTCCTGGTATACTGGCTTGTCCCCTGGAAGCGCCTCCAGCCTCTGGACACTACACTGACAGACACAGCAAACCTTCTTGCCACAGCTCGCATTGATGTGCCATCCTGGATGAGCTGCACTACCTGAGCAACTTCTGTGGGTTGTAGAGTCCGTCTCATGCTACTACAAGTGTGAAAGCACAACCAACATTCAAAAGTGACGAAAACATCAGCCCAGAAAGCATTGGTACTGAGATGTGGTCTGTGGTCCCCACCTGCAGAACCACTCCTTTATTGAGGGTGTCCTTATAATTGCCAATAATTTCCATCTATTGTCTATTCCATTTGCACAACAGCATGAGAAATTGATTGTCAATCAGTGTTGCTTCCTATGTGGACAGTTTGATTTCACAGAAGTTTGATTTACTTGGAGTTATATTCTGTTGTTTAAGTGTTCCCTTTATTTTTTTGAGCAATGTATATTTGGCTCAAAGGGCCCCAAATGGGGCACATGGAAGTGTGGCAACTGCAAAGAGTGCAGATATATTGAAAAAACGGATACCTTTCAGGATTCGATGGGTGAGTTGGCTTACAAGATTCTGTATTTCATTAATTGTAGAACATCTATGGTCATCTATCAAGCCACATGTTTCTGTGGACTCATCTATATTGGTATGACAACTCGGGAGCTTTGGAACACATCAAAAATATTAGGGCAGCGGAGAAAATCTGTCAAGATCAGGTGGGTGCTATTTCTCAACCTAAACCTTTGGCGAGACAGTTTCGGAATTGCTGCCCTCATCAATGTCATCTCTTACGTGTCAAAGGGATTGCCCGTCTGTATCCTGGGAATAGGAGGGAAAATCTAGCCAAAAAGCTGGCCCAGATTGAACAAATAAATAATAAATAAAAAAGTAAATGGATCACCACTCTAAGAAGTATGACCCCCAGAGGGTTAAATGAACAGTGGGGATTTTCGAGTTTTCTTTAAGTATACACTAGGATTTTTGGTATATTCTCATCTTCAGTGTCTTGTCCTTATTATCAATCGAATCATATAATCAATATATATCATAGTGCATTTGATTGAATAAACATATATACATGTATTGTTGGCTTTATTGTATATATTAATGGTGGTTTATGAGTTATTGGAGATATAAGTTTATGGGATAGGAGTTATTAGGGTGGGATCAATCTATATGTGCATATTAATTTTTATTATATCTTTCAGATTGGAGGACTGTTTGTATCATCATCGCCCGAACAGCCATACAGTTTCACATATATTCCATCACTAAGTACAACATCAGATATATAGTTTTTGTATTATTCTCTCTAACATGACCACATCTCTTTTTCACATATATTTTATTATTATATTTTATGCTTTTTTATTTTTCCTATATACACATATATAACTATCACTCACATACACTTACACATTGAATTAAGGATATTCAATTATCACATGGAGATAGCTTCTAGTATATTCATTCACCTCTATATATACACAAGGTAATTAGATGTATTCATTTGTATATGACATATTTTTATGGGTTCATACAAGGACCAACATTTTAATACATACACACATAGTTTATTATGGTCGGCTTGTTTCCATCTTTGCTCTGTTTTAACCAGGTTGTGCTTTCGCTGTGTGTTATATTACGCATGCGCTGCATAGGATAATTAAGCAAACTATTCACCTATATCATATACATATAGAGAGTTTATAGTGTGTTTATTCACTTTTACATATACACATTATATAAGCAATAATATTGTGTATGCACGCATTAACTATATTATATATAGAACTTTTTCTATATTTCATACAATTCTATTTTGGCACGTATAATTATATTTAGACTTTGATGCTGACCCGCACTTTTTCCCTTTTCTAATATGGCTGCAGGGTCGCTGTGCGCCACACTGCGCATGCTCCGGTGTGCTCTCGTACCCGATACTGGGATGTTTTCGTTGAACTGCGACCTTTGGTCGTGTTTCGGTGATGCACATTCGGTCGCAGACGGGACGGCTATCCGGACGCGTGGGACAGTAGAGGCGTCCGATAATATGGCGTCCTTGCTTTGTAAGTAACCACAGCTGTAATCACCCTATGAAACATCGCCTCTTCCTCCTCCACCTCACTTCCTAATGAATCGGTAGCGAAACGTGCGTTGAAGCATGTGGAAGGGGTGATGATGTGCCTTTGGATAGTACGTAACAATATGCACAAATGTAACTTTTTATGAACTTATTTCTCTATTCTTTTTTGCATTATGACATTTGATATTGCATGGTGATCACATTTACTGTTCATCCTATGATTTGGATAGGCATAGTTCCATACATATATAAATTTTCCTTTTTGCTTAAATAATTTAAATACATTTGGATATGCACATATATATATATATCATGCACAATGCACTTTTTGGATAAAATTCATTTTATAAATAGCAGATTTTTGTGCATTAACAGTGGAATTATGTTTGGATATGTACAGACATAATACCGTATTGTTTGGACTATGAGACGCACCTGTCCATAGGACGCACCGGGGTTTTAGAGGAGGAAAATTGAAAAAAAAATGTGGTCATGATGCACTGTTAAGGGGGAGAGCGTCTGCTGCTGACACTGTTATAGGGGTAATGTCCCCCAATTCTGTTAATATCACCCATCCTTGTATATATCCCCCCCTTCCTATTATAAGTGGCCCCACACCCATCCTGGCAAGCATGGCATCCCAATCCAACATCCTGGTATGCATGGCACTCCAATTCCCCATTCTGGTATGCATGGAACCTTCAAACCCATCCTGGTATGCATGGCACCCCTCATCCCTATCCTGGTATGCATGGCACCCCTCATCCCCATCCTGGTATGCATGGCATCCCTCATCCCCGTCCTGGTATGCATGGCACCCCTCATCCCTGTCCTGGTATGCATGGCACCCCTCATCCCTATCCTGCTATGCATGGCACCCCTAATCCCTATCCTGGTATGCATGGCACCCCTCATCCTTATCCTGGCATGTATGGCCCCTCATCCTTATCCTGGTATGTATGGCCCCCTCATCTTTATCCTGTTATGTCTGCCCCCCTCAGCGTTATCCTGGTATGCATGGCACCCCTCATCCTTACCCTTGTATGTATGGCCCCCTCATCCTTATCCTAGTATGCATGGTCCCCCTAATCCCCACCAGGCTGCACATAAAAAAATAAACACTCCTACTCACCTTTCTTCTCTCCTCCAGTGCAGCGTCCTGTATGCCCTCACTGATCTCTCCATGTGAGCCGCGCATGACATCACTGCCATGCACGGCTCACAAGGAGAGAGATCAGCTGCCGGAAGTCACTGCTCCCCACACCGGGACTGTGTGCGCGGGGAGCAGTGACTTCATGCTCCTTAATATCCGCCACACAGCGTAGCCGCAGCACGGCTCCTGCTGCTGCCGGGCTATTCCGTGTGCCAGCTTATTAAAGGACATGAATATTCACCCCTCCCCACACCCATGGGCATGGAGAGAGGTTTAATATTCATGCCCTTTTACAGCGGGCGAAGGCGATTCCAGCAACAGCAGGAGCCGCGCTGCGGCTACACTGTGTGCCACTATTAAGGAGCATGAATATTCAGTGCTCCCCACGCCCCATGGGGGTGAGGAGCAATGAATATTCATCTTCTTTAGCAGCGGGGACAGTGTAGGCTACAGCGGGAGGCAGCTGCCTCCTGTGCCCCGCTCCTCCGCCGCTACCACTCCCCCCGTACCCCACACAATGTATATACAGTACAGACCAAAAGTTTGGACATACCTTCTCATATAAAGATTTTTCTGTATTTTCACGACTATGAAAATTGTACATTCACACTGAAGGCATAAAAACTATGAATTAACACATGTGGAATTATATAGTTAACAAAAAAGTGTGAAACAACTGAAAATATGTCTTATATTCTAGGTTCTTCAAAGTAGCCACCTTTTGCTTTGATGACTGCTTTGCACACTCTTGGCATTCTCTTGATGCGCTTCAAGTGGTAGTCACCGGAAATGGTTTTCACTTCACAGGTGTGCCCTGTCAGGTTTAATAAGAGGGATTTCTTGCCTTATAAATGGGATTGGGACCATCAGTTGTGTTGTGCAGAAGTCTGGTGGATACACAGCTGATAGTCCTACACTGTTAGAATTTGTATTATGGCAAGAAAAAAGCAGCTAAGTAAAGAAAAACGAGTGGCCATCATTACTTTAAGAAATGAAGGTCAGTCAGTCCGAAAAATTGGGAAAACTTTGAAAGTGTCCCCAAGTGCAGTTGCAAAAACCATCAAGCGCTACAAAGAAACTGGCTCACATGAGGACCGCCCCAGGATAGGAAGACCAAGAGTCTCCTCCGCTTCTGAGGCTAAGTTTATCTGAGTCACCAGCCTCAGAAATCGCAGGTTAACAGCAGCTCAGATTAGAGAACAGGTCAATGCCACACAGAGTTCTAGCAGCAGACACATCTCTTCAACAACTGTTAAGAGGAGACTTTGTGCAGCAGGCCTTCATGGTAAAATAGCTGCTAGGAAACCACTGTTAAGGACAGGCAACAAGCAGAAGAGACTTGTTTGGGCTAAAGAGCACAAGGAATGGACATTAGACCAGTGGAAATCTGTGCTTTGGTCTGATGAGTCCAAATTTGAGATCTTTGGTTCCAACCACCGTGTCTTTGTGCAATGCAGAAAAGGTGAACAGATGGACTCTACATGCCTGGTTCCCACCGTGAAGCATGGAGGAGGAGGTGTGATGGTGTGGGGGTGCTTTGCTGGTGACACTGTTGGGGATTTATTCAAAATTGAAGGCATACTGAACCAGCATGGCTATCACAGCATCTTGCAGCGGCATGCTATTCCATCCGGTTTGCGTTTAGTTGGACCATCATTTACTTTTCAACAGGACAATGACCCCAAACACACCTCCAGGCTGTGTAAGGGCTATTTGACCAAGAAAAAGAGTGATGGGGTGCTATGCGAGATGACCTGGCCTCCACAGTCACCAGACCTGAATCCAATCGAGATGGTTTGGGGTGAGCTGGACCGCAGAGTGAAGGCAAAGGGGCCAACAAGTGCTAAGCATCTCTGGGATCTCCTTTAAGATTGTTGGAAGACTATTTCCAGTGACTACCTCTTGAAGCTCATCAAGAGAATGCCAAGAGTGTGCAAAGCAGTCATCAAAGCAAAAGGTGGCTACTTTGAAGAACCTAGAATATAAGACATATTTTCAGTTGTTTCACACTTTTTTGTTAAGTATATAATTCCACATGTGTTAATTCATAGTTTTGATGCCTTCAGTGTCAAGAAAATACAGAAAAATCTATAAATGAGAAGGTGTGTCCAAACTTTTGGTCTGTATTGTATATACCCCCCAACAGTTGGACTCTAAGACGCACCCACTTTTATGCCCATAGCAGCCAGAGATGCAGATGTGTTATGTGCAGCATGAGACGGGGCATTATCATGCATGAAAATGATCTTGCTGCGGAATGCATGGTTCTTCTTCTTGAACCATGGAAGGAAGTGCTGTTTGAGAAACTCAACATACATTATGGAGTTCATCTTTACCCCTTCAGGGATCCTAAAAGGGCCGACAATCTCTCTCCCCATGATTCCAGCCCAAAACATTACTCCACCTCCAGCCGTGTTTGCTTGGGGTGTCCATCAACCAGCCATCCTCCACTCCATCCATCTGGACCATCGAGATCATTTCATGCATGATAATGCACCGTCTCATGCTGCACATAACACATCTGCATCTCTGGCTGCTATGGGCATAAAAGGGGACAAACTTATGGTGTGGCAGCCATGCTCCCCTGACCTCAACCCCATTGAGAACCTCTGGAGCATCATCAAAAGGAGTGTCTATGATGGCAGGAGGCAGTTCACATCTAAGCAACAGCTCTGGGAGGGTATTCTGTCCTCGTGCAAAACAATTAAAGCAGAAACCATCCAAAACCTGACAAATTCAATGGACGAGAGAGTTCAGAAGCTCATTTCGAACAAGGGGTCCTATGTGCAAATGTAACATCACCTAGAATAAAGTTTTGAGTTGAAAACTGTTTGATTTCAGTTTGTAATAACCTGCTAATGCTTATAATTTAAAAAATGACCATTTTTATGTTCTTTATTAAAATGAAAAGGTTGAAAACTCTGCTTTGCATAATAATTTGGAACATGCATTTTGAGTGCAGTTTGAGTATTTTATTTTTTTAAAAATATACTGTTATCATAGGCAGCTTGTACAAAAACCTTTCAATTGTACTCTAATAGTTATTTGACTGGAAAATTACAATGACTGCAATTCATATAGGTAATTTGGGAAAATCTGAGAAAATATTATTTGCATAATAATTTGGAACACAGTGTAAACCTGATTATGATGTAATGTATAATAAAATTCTATGCAATTTATCATATATTGACCTTTTTGAATTGGTATTCCCTGTATGTAGCATGGAGTGCACACTCATCTCCTTCGCCCTGTAACATAATTTTATTCCTTTCCACCCTTTTCTTTCCCCTCCACATAATTTTTTATAACACGTATAACATGTTTTGTGTTTTTAATCGATTTAATAAAGAGATACATATTTTACAATATACTCTTGTTGCCTAATTTATAGATATAATTTTCTAGGTTTATATTATCATATTAGCCCTAATCTATTGCTCACTGTTGTTTCCAGGGACTTATAGGGACTTTGAGGGATAGACGACTTGTGAGTGGGGGCGCCATTGTTGTACTATATTTAGGGTGCCAACCCCTGCAGTCAGGAATGATCATCATAGGGGACAATAGGAGCAGACTAATTCTGCACATTCATTATTTTTCACTTTGATCTTCAGATTATTTCTTTGTATGGATAATTTTAATTATCTTTAATAAAGGTTGCATGTTAAGGGTTTTTTATGCAAATTATATGGTTATACCCTTTGTGTGATACGCTGTTAGTTGGTTAAAAAAAATGTAAAAAACTAAAAAGTTCAAATCACCCCTCTTTGCCCCATTGAAAGTAAAGATATTAAAAAAAATACACATATGTGGTATCGTTTTTTTAGTCCCTGCAGTTCCACAAAAATTAGACCACAGACAAAATAAAGTATAAATGTTGAGTGCCCAAGAACAATTGTGCCAAAGAGAAATAACACGTTACAACGATATATAGATGGAATATATTTATGAATTAAAATAAATAATAATGAAAGTCAAAAAATGGGCAAAGGGTACCCAAACAAAGGTGGCACTTGGGGTAAGTATATGCATAATTGTTATTCCATTGATAGGGCAGTAGAATGAATATGCTCATTAGTGGTAAAATACCACAACTATATAATCAAACATAGGGTATGTACATAAGTAGGAATATGGGAAGTACATATCGTTTAAATAGCAGCAAAAAGTACTTTATGTACAACCCTAAAAATTTGGGGGGCCAAACTTCAGAATTTTTTCACCACTAAAATAATTAAAAACTGGACATGTTGGGTATTGCCGTAATCGTATTGATGAGGAGAATAATATTGCAAGGTAATTTTTACTACAATATGTAAACACAATTCCCATAAAACAATGTCATATTGCATTTCTTTTCCACAATTTCACTGTACTTGGAATTGTTTCCCTTTTTCCAGTACACTAGTGGTGAAATGAATGGTGTCATTCAAAAGTAAAACTCGTCCCGCAAAAAAATAAGCCCTCATATGTCTATGTGGACAAAACAATTGTTATGGCTCTGGGAAGAAGGGGGTGAAAAAATAGAAACACAAAAGCGGAAATTAGCTGTGGCGTGAAGGGGTTAAGTCTGCACCAAATCTGCAAGTCACAAATAAGCAACGTGTGAATGAGACTTCAGGATTCTCATTCACTTTGCTGGCATCTGGAAATCCTTCAGGTTTTGTGACAAATCTGCACTGAAAAAAAAAGCAGCATAAAGCATCGTGTGCACACAGCCTTACAGTAGGAGTGTCTATTTACCCATAACAACCAATCAGAAATCAGCTTTCATTTTACCAAAGCAGGTTGAGAAATGAAAGCTGAGCTCTGGTTGGTTGCTATGGACAACAAAGACAATGTAATGAACAGTTTTGATAAATAATGATGCTCTGAGACTCCACATTATACATCAGGGGACAGCAGCTCCATGTCACCGATCTATCACTGCTGTCAGGAGATGGGATCAAGAACAATTGATAAGAATCTAGCAATATGGGTGATGTGCTCCGCATTACAGGAACCATATAGGAGAAGAGCTCAATATGGCGGATAACGCAGACATGGCACATCTGCTACAGCAGGTACACAAGGCAGACACAAGGATTTCTAATTGTACGGCGTACGGTGCTGAGAAGCAACTGCAATACTGATGAAATAAACCTAAAAAGAGACGGACAATCCTTTACACGTATCACTAGGATTATTATTATTCTTTATTATTATGGCGCCATTTATTCCCTGTCGCTTTACATGTGAGAAGGTGTATACATAGTAAAGACAAGTACAATAATCATGAACAATACAAGTTAGCGACTGGTCCAGGAGGAGAGAGGACCCTACCCGCGAGGGCCACAGTCTACAAAGGGATGGGTGAGGATACAGTAGGTGAGGGTAGAGCCTGTCATGCAGCGATGTGGTGGAGCGGTGGTTACTGCAGGTTGTAGGCTTGTCGGAAGAGGTCGGTCTTCATGTTCCTTCTGAAGGTTTCCACAGTAGGCGAGAGTCTGATGTGATGAGGTAGAGCTTTCCAGAGTAGGGGGGATGCACTGGAGACATCTTGTATGCGATTGTGCGAAGAGGCAATAAGAGGGGAGTAGAGAAGGAGATTGCAACATTCTAACATTTGCACAAATTTGGCAACTTTTTGGGACCGTTTTCTGCAGAAAGTCATTTAAGGGGTTGTCCACTACATGTCAACCCCTTCTGGAATGCTACAGTGCCCCAAATAAAGTAAAAACACTTCATATTTACCTCAGTGCCAACATCGTTGGAATGGCGCTATTCCAGGAGGTATGTGTTTTTTATTTTATTTGAGGCACTGCAGCACTTAAAGGTACTATGTCACCAAGGTTTTGAAACCTAATCTGAGATATAATATATATAGAGATATAGATATATAATATACAGAGATAAATGGGATGCTTGCTGTAGTTTTCATAAAATCACAGTTTTATCAGCAGGAGATTATCACTACTGCTGCCAGGTAGTTATCTATATTCATGAGCTCTGTATAACCCCACCCCCACCACTGATTGGGAGTTTTCTGACTATGCACAGGGTACACACACAGAAAGCTGCCAATCAGTGTTGTTAGCTGGGTTATACAGAGCTCAGCATTCAGAGAACTGGTAAATTTGTAGCAGAGAAAACTGTGATTTTGTCAAAATTATACCATGCAATCCAATGAATAGTACATGCTTGGTAGAAGGGTCTCTGCCCCTATATCATGCTGCTCTCATATAGGGTACCATAAAACTGCTGCCAGATTCCCTTTGAAAAGGTGTCAGCATTTTCCATGTCTTGTGGTAAATTTCGGCAGAACTGAACCTGGACATTAAACATTTCACCATGATTTTGGAACAGATAACTCTGACCACTTTGTATTGGTAAACTGCCTATAACAACTATAATCATCTGCTCAAATATAAAACTGTTTTTTGTAATTTTTTATTATAAAGGTAGATTTGGAATCATTTTGGGGACTTTATCCCTGGATTACATGTGGAGGTATAAAACATGCACAATAACGTTCCCTATAATTACTAGTTACATTTCTCTTTTTACCTGAGCCTCCCACGTCTTCTTTCTTCTGGCTATTGGCCTGGATTGATGGTGTCTTTCCTTCCTCTGAACAGTCCAGGCTGATTCTTCTGTTCTTCGGTAATTTTCTCTGGACAATGATGTCTTCATCTGCTTGCGCCATCTCTGGGGTGGGAGACATCTTCCGTCCTGAGTCTGGTTTCTTCCTCTTTTTTCCCTTCCTTTGGGGCTTTTTGATAGAAGGCTTCTCATCAGCCGATGAGCCCAAATGTCTTCTGTTCTTCAATCCTTCACTCTGGGCAATGACGTCCTCATCCACTCGCTCCATCTCTGGGGTGGGAGACATCTTTCGTCTCGAGTCTTTTTTTTTACCCTTTCTTCCTCTCCATTTGGATTTTTTGCTTGAAGACTCCTCATCAGCCGATGAGTCCAAGTGTCTTCTTTTTCTCTCTCTCTTCTTCCCTACAATCTCCTCTTTTTCCATATCATCGATTTGCTCACAGTCCGCAGACAACTTCTTCACTATCACCAGTCAACTCCAACTGTCACTTTCCTCAACTGTCAACTGAGCGCACAGGCACCTGGATGGAACTGGTCATGTGATCAGTAACTGACCAATAAGATTCCAAGGTATATGCTACAGTATAAGTATGGGAATCTATCAGTTTGATATAAGGGTTGTAATAAAATTAAATCTGTTTTTGTTCTACTGTTTTTAGTTAGTTGAAACTTTATCTTTTCCATTTCCATCACTTCAGTATTATCTCACAGATAATTTTAGGATTTTAGGGCCCATTTTAACAATATGCTGTATTATTTATCCACATCAATGAACTACATACCTGACCATTGTACTTATTGAGAAACAGTTGAGATCTCTATATTATTTGCATCGAGTGGCTACAAACAAAGCAAACAAGATGAATTTCTCATCCACTGCTGTACTCAGCATAAGCAGCGGCTGAAATGACAAATGTTTGTTTTGATTGCTGTCTATGCAGAGCGCAGAAGTCTATGACAAACTCATTTTGACTTCAGTGCTATGTATAAGCAGTGACCAAGATGACAGAAAATGAGCAATAAATTATTGAAGGTAGCTCTACTCATGTGCAGTGCATATAAGCAGTGTTCATTCATTCTCTACTCATTTTCTGTTGTCCCAGTCTCTGTCTACGTAGAGGGAACCACTTGAGATGAGTTTGCCATAGGCTGTTGTTCTCTGCTTAGGCAGAGACTTATATGAGAAAGCTCACTTCATTATACTAAGCTTTGTAATTTCCATCTTTGCTTATGTAGACCAGCAGCCACTGGCAAACTCATCTCCCCTTCTGCGTTCTGCATAAATAGCGTTGGGTGGGCATTCGCTTTGCTACTCAACACGGTCTTCATTTATTACATAGAGCTGCTTTTATAGTTTTACATTTTTACTAACCCGAACTAGTGTTACAAGCAGGTCAAGAGACTGGTTTAGGATTAAGCTAATGGTTAGGGCTAGGAATAGGGCTAAGGTAATAACATTGTTCTATAAAAAATGTATTAAGAAAATAGAAAGCATACAAATAAAATAATGTATTGCGTTTTATATTTTTAAAATTCGAGAGATGACTTCAGCAAAAAACAGAAAAAAAATGAAGAAATGAAATTGCAAAGTATAATTACATCAGTATTTTCCTTAAATTACAATACACGTGCAATACTGGGCTTTTGGAAAGGACTCACGGAGTGCTATTGGTTCACGGGTTAGGGGGCATTTACTTGTCTTGTCCTGGGTGCTCGCAACCCATGCTGTGACAGTGTGCTATCAGCAGAGTGCACAGCAACCAGCAAGTTTTTTAATTTACTTTTTTTTTCTGCATTTTTTCATCTGTAGCCTAAAAGACAACAGGTAAATATTAAATGCACTACAAACATCAGGCTTTTTTATTGTGTGATAGCTCACTGTAGGTGTGTTTTTGAACAAGCCCTAATGAGTATGAGTATGCATATGATGATATGGTGAGTATATGTTATTGTTTTTTTTCATGTATATGGTATATTTGTATGTATATTGGGGGCTATTTGGGACTCACACTGTATATATGGAGGCTATGTGGGGTTCACACTGTATATATGGAGGCTATGTAGGGCTCACACTGTATAGATGGAGGCTATGTGGGGCTCACACTGTATATATGAAGGTTATGTGGGGCTCATACTGTATACAGGAGCCCATGTGGAGGCTCATACTGTATATAGGGGGCTATGTTGGGGCTCAATCTGTATATACAGAGGCTATGTGGGGCTCATGCTATATATAGGAAGCTATGTGGGGGCACATACTAGATTAGGAGGCTATGTGAGGGCTCATACTGAATGTAGGAGGTTATGTGGGGGTTCATACTGTATGTAGGAGGCTATGTGGGGGCTTATACTGTGTATAGGAGGCTATGTGAAGGCTCATCTTGTATATAAGAGGCTCCTTGTGGCTCACACTATATACAGGGAGGCTATGTGGGAGCTCCTGCTGTATATACAGAGGCTATGTGGTGCTCATGCGGTATATAGGAGGCTATGGGGGGTTTATGCTGTATATATGAGGCTATTTGGGGCTCATACTGTAAATAGGAGGCTATATATATGGGACACACCGTATATGCAGGCTATGTGGGGCTCACACTGTATATATGGAGGCTGTGTGGGGGTTTGTACTGTATATGGGAGGTTATGTGGGGGCTCATACTGAATGTGGGAGGCTATTTGGGGGCTCAGACTGAATGTAGGAGGCTATGTGGGGGTTCATACTGTATATAGGAGGCTATATGGGGGCTCATACTGTATATAGGAGGCTATGTGAGGGCTCATATTGTTTATAGAGAGGCTATGTGGGGCTCATACTATATATAGGGGGCTATGCTGGAGCTCATATTGTATATAGGAGATAACCGGGGATCATACTATATAGGGTGGTCCAAAAGTAGGTGCACAGAAAGTGTAATAAGGTTATGAAGGGGGAGGTTTATCAAACATGGTGTAAAGTGAAACTGGCTCAGTTGCCCTTAGCAACCAATCAGATTCCACTTTTCATTCCTCACAAAGTTTATAGTCGAAAACCAAAAAGTGTCAGTGATTTGAAAAATTACATAAGAGATGCATTTCAAGAAATTAATACCCAAAGAGACTTGTGCAAAAAAAGTTTGTCGAAGCGTAAGAGGCAGACTTCAAAGCTGTGCAAATTGTAATGGAAAACAGTTTGAGCACCTGCGTTGATAAAATTTAAGGGGTTTTGCATTATTGTTCAGAATAAAATGTAATTGTCAATGTTATGCTTGTGTTAGTAAATATAATTTTATATATAAATCAAAATAAATGTTATTATTTTCTGTCCACCTACTTTTGGACCACCCTGTATATAGGGAGCTGTGTGTGAGCTTTTACGGTATTGAGGTGTGCAGTAGCCCTCTTTTCCTTCTGCTCCAATATGACCACAGGTAATATTTATCCATTGTGATTAGTGATGAGCGAACGTGCTCGCCACTACTCGGTACTCGCCGGAGCAACATGGTGCTCGACAAGCTCGGCGAGTATTTCCGGGTTGCTCGGGCGGGAACTCGGGTCCCCTCCCTGCATGTTTGGCGCTCTTTAGAGAGCCAATGAACATGCAGGGATTGCCTGCCATGCACTGTAATACCGTAGCCATGTTGGTTGTGGGCATTACAGTGATTGGCTGGCCGCACAGCGTCATCAGGTCTATATCAGACCTGGCGCCGCCATGCTCGTCACAGTCACTCCGGATCAGACAGTGTAGGGAGAGCTGCTTCTTTGTCAGGAAGAGATTTGATCGTGTATTAGGTAGTGTAGGGAGAAAAACCGTACATTACACATATCCAACTTAACAAACAGTCCTTCTGAGGACTAATCCACCTGCAGAGATATATCAGGCAGGCAGGGTGTATAGGCATGCGGTGTATATAGCAGACTGCAGTGCATATAGCACAAGAGGCTCCATTCCAGTTCTGTTGGCTGCTGCTGTTAAATATTTCTGGAAATAGGCCCAGGTCTCAGGGGCCAGGAATAATTTTTTTTGCATCTTAAACCTCATTATTTGCTTAAAAAGCAATCCAGAGAACACGGTTTTTCTGCACCATTTGCTTGTTGGCACTGCAGAATACAGCCAGGTCCTTTCCATATTACAGCGCAAAAAATCCATCTACTTAAAACTTTGTTTTCTCCGTCACACGGCTCACATATACGTTTTCAGAAAAAACTGCCATTTCTGGCCTCCATTAAAAAAAATTTTCAGTGTGTCAGGACAGTTTTTGACACTGGTTTGCTGTTCAAAACAGTTACCTACAGGTCAGGTATATAAAACTGTGTTTTCTCCGTCACACGGATCACATATACGTTTTCAGAAAATACTGCCATTTCTGGCCTCCATTAAAAAATTTCTTCAGTGTGTCAGCAAATTTTTTGACACTTGTTTGCTGTTCAAAACAGTTACCTACAGGCCAGGTAATTAAAACTGTGTTCTCTCGCTCTTGCTCTGGCCTGCCCTTGCCTTGGCTCTGGCCTACTCTCGCGCTGGCTCTGGCCTGCCCTCGCCCTGGCTCCGGCCTGCTCTCACTCTGTCTTGCATACCTTCGCCTTGGCTCCGGCCTACTCTCGCTGTGGCTCTGGCCTGCTCTCGCCCTGGCTCCGGCCTGCCGTCGCCCTCGCTCCGGCCTGCTCACACCCTTTCTTCGGCCTGCCCTCGCCTTGGCTCCGGCCTGCCCTCGCTCTGGATTCGGCCTGATCTCGCAATGGCTCTGGCCTGCCCTTGCCTTGGCTCCGGCCTGCCCTCGCTCTGGCTCCGGCCTGCCCTCTCCTTGGCTCCGGCCTGCTCTGGCTCTGGCCTGCCTTCGCATTGGCTCCGGACTGCTCTTGCTCTGGTTCTGGCCTGCCTTGACCGTGGCTCCGACCTGCTCTCGCTCTGGCTCCGGCCAGCCCTCGCTCTGGCTCCGGCCTGCACTCGCTCTGGCTCCGGCCTGATATCACTCTGGCTCTGGCCTGCCCTCGCCTTGGCTCCGTCCTAATCGCGCTCTGGCCTGCCCTCGCCTTGGATCCGGCCTGTTCTCGCTCTGGTTTAGTCCTGCCTTCGCCCTAGCTCCGGCCTGCTCTCGCTCTGGCCTGCCCTCGCCTTGGCTCCGGCCTGCTCTCCCTCTGGTCTGCCCTTGCCTTGGCTCCGGCCTGCTCTCACCCTGGCTCCGGCTTGCTCTCTCTCTGGCTCTGGCTTGCCCTCGCCCTGGCTCCGGCCTGCTCTCGCTATGGCTCTCGCCTGCTCTAGCTCTGTCTCTGGCCTGCCCTGGCCTTGGCTCTGGCCTGCCCTCGCCGAGGCTCCGGCCTGCTCTCGCTCTGGCCTGCCCTCGCTCTGGCTCCGGCCTGCTCTCGCCCTGGTTCCGGGCTGCCTTTGCCTTGGCTCCGGCCTTCTCTCGCTCTGGCTCGCGCCTGCCCTAGCCTTGGCTCTGGCCTACTCTCGCTCTGGCTCGGGCCTGCTCTGGCTGTGGCTCTGGCATGCTCTCGCTCTGGCTCTGGCATGCCCTTTCCTTGGCTCCGGCCTGCTCTCGCTCGGACTCTGGTCTGACCTTGCCTTGGCTCCGGCCTGCAATCGCCCTGGCTCCGGCCTGCTCTAGCTCTGGCTTCGGCCTGACCTCGCCTTGGCTCCGGCCAGCTCCTGCTCTGGCTCTGGCCTGCCCTCGCCTTGGCTCCGGCCTGCTCTCGCCCTGGCTCCTGCCTGCCCTTGCCTGGCTCTGACATGCCCTCGACCTGGCTCCGGCATGCCCTCGACCTGGCTCCGGCCTGCATGCGCCCTGGCTTCTGCTTGCTCTGGCTAAGGTCCGCCCTCGCCCTGGCTCCGGCCTGCTCTCACTCTCGCTCCGGCCTGCCCTCGCCTTGGCTCCGGACTGCTCTCGCTCTGGCTCCGGTCTGCTCTCACTCTGACCTGCCCTCGCCCTGTCTCCGGCTTGCTCTTGCTCTGGCCTGCCCTCGTCCTGGCTCCGGCATTCTCTCGCTCTGCTTTCGGCTTGCCATCGCCTTGGATCCGGCCTGCTCTCGCTCTGGCTCCGGCCAGCCCTCGCCTTGGCTCCGGCCTGCTCTCGCTTTGGCTCTGGCCTGCTCTCGCTCTGGCCTGCCCTTGCCTTGGCTCCAGCTTGCTCTCGCCCTAGCCAGCTGTTGCTCTGGCCTACCCTGGTTCTGCCTCTGGCCTGCCCTCGCCTTGGCTACGGTCTGCTCTTGCCTTGGCTCCGGCCTGCTCTCGCTCTAGCTCCGTACTGCCCTCGCCCTGGCTCCGCTATGCCACAGCTCGGGCTCCGGCTTGCCCTCGCTTTAGCTCCGTCCTGCTCTCGCCCTGGCTCCGAACTGCCCTCGCTCTGGCCTGCCCTCTCTCTGGCCTGCCCTCTCTCTGGCTCTGGCCTGCCCTCGCCCTGGCTCCGGCCTACTCTCGCTCTGGCTCTGGCCTCGCCCTGGCTCCGGCCTGCTCTCGCCCTGGTTCCGGCCTCCCCTTACCTTGGCTCCTGCCTGCTCTCGCTCTGGCATGCCCTAGCCTCGGCTCTAAACTACTCTCGCTCTGGCCTGCCCTCGCCCTGGCTCCGGCCTGCTCTTGTTCTGGCTCTGGCATGCCCTCGCCTTGGCTCCGGCCTCCTCTCGCACTGACCCTGGCCTGCCCTCGCCCTGGCTCCGGCCTGCTCTGGCTCTGTCCTGCCCTCGCCTTGGCTCCCGCCTGCTCTCACCCAGGCTCCGGCCTGCCCTTGCTCTGGCCTGCCCTCGCTTTGGCTCTAGCCTACTCTCGCTCTGGCCTGCCCTCGTCCTGGCTCCGGCCTGCTCTCGCTCTGCATGCCCTCGCCTTTGCTCCGGCCTCCTCTCGCTCTGACTCTGGCCTGCCCTCGCCCTGGCTCCGGCCTGCTCTGGCTCTGTCCTGCCCTCGCCTTGGCTCCGGCCTGCTCTCGGCCTGCCCTCGTCCTGGCTCCGGCCTGTTCTCGCTCTGGCCTGCCCTCGCTTAGGTTCCGGCTTTCTCTCGCCTTGGCTCCGGCCTGCTCTCGTTGTAGCTCTGGACTGCCCTCGCCCTGGCTCCGTCCAGCTCTCGCTCTCGCTCTTGCCTGCCCTCGCCTTGGCTCCGGCCAGCTCTCGCTCTAGCCTGCCCTGGCTCTGCTTCTGGCCTGCCCTCGCCTTGGCTCTGGCCTGCTCTCGCCTTGCCTCCGGCCTGCTCTCGCTGTAGTTCCGGACTGCCCTTGCCCTGGCTCCGGCCAGCCATCGCTCTGGCACTGGCGTGCCCTCGCCTTGGCTCCGGCCTGCTCTCGCTCTGACTCTGGCCTGCCCTCGCCCTGGCTCCGGCCTGCTCTGGATCTGCCTCTGGTCTGCCCTCGCCTTGGCTCCGGCCTGCTCTCTCTCTGGCTCTGTCCTGCCCTCGTCCTGGCTCCGGCCTGCTCTCCCTCTGGTCTGCCCTAGCCTTGGCTCCGGCCTGCTCTCACCCTGGCTCCGGCTTGCTCTCTCTCTGGCTCTGGCTTGCCCTCGCCCTGGCTCCGACCTGCTCTCGCTTTGGCTCTGGCCTGCTCTCGCTCTGGCCTGCCCTTGGCTCCAGCCTGCTCTCGCCCTAGCCAGCTGTTGCTCTGGCCTACCCTGGTTCTGCCTCTGGCCTGCCCTCGCCTTGGCGCCGGCCTGCTCTAGCTCTAGCTCCGTACTGCCCTCGCCCTGGCTCCGCTATGCCACAGCTCGGGCTCCGGCTTGCCCTCGCTTTAGCTCCGTCCTGCTCTCGCCCTGGCTCCGAACTGCTCTCGCTCTGGCCTGCCCTCTCTCTGGCTCTGGCCTGCCCTCGCCCTGGCTCCGGCCTACTCTCGCTCTGGCCTGCTCTCGCTCTGGCCTCGCCCTGGTTCCGGCCTCCCCTTACCTTGGCTCCTGCCTGTTCTCGCTCTGGCATGCCCTAGCCTCGGCTCTAAACTACTCTCGCTCTGGCCTGCTCTTGTTCTGGCTCTGGCATGCCCTCGCCTTGGCTCCGGCCTCCTCTCGCACTGACCCTGGCCTGCCCTCGCCCTGGCTCCGGCCTGCTCTGGCTCTGTCGTGCCCTCGCCTTGGCTCCGGCCTGCTCTCACCCAGGCTCCGGCCTGCCCTTGCTCTGGCCTGCCCTCGCTTTGGCTCTAGCCTACTCTCGCTCTGGCCTGCCCTCGTCCTGGCTCCGGCCTGCTCTCGCTCTGGCATGCCCTCGCCTTTGCTTCGGCCTCCTCTCGCTCTGACTCTGGCATGCCCTCGCCCTGGCACCAGCCTGCTCTGGCTCTGTCCTGCCCTCGCCTTGGCTCCGGCCTGCTCTCGCCCAGGCCTCGGCCTGCCCTCGTCCTGGCTCCGGCCTGTTCTCGCTCTGGCCTGCCCTCGCTTAGGCTCCGGCTTTCTCTCGCCTTGGCTCCGGCCTGCTCTCGCTGTAGCTCCGGACTGCCCTCGCCCTGGCTCTGACCAGCTCTCGCTCTCGCTCTGGCCTGCCGTCGCCCTGGCTCTGGCCTGCTCTGGCTCTGCTCAAGCCTGCCCTCGTCTTGGCTCCGGCCTGCTCTGGCTCTGCTCAAGCCTGCCCTCGTCCTGGCTCCGGCCTGCTCTCGCTCTGGCATGCCCTCGCCTTTGCTTCGGCCTCCTCTCGCTCTGACTCTGGCCTGCCCTCGCCCTGGCTCCAGCCTGCTCTGGCTCTGTCCTGCCCTCGCCTTGGCTCCGGCCTGCTCTCGCCCAGGCCTCGGCCTGCCCTCATCCTGGCTCCGGCCTGTTCTCGCTCTGGCCTGCCCTCGCTTAGGCTCCGGCTTGCTCTCGCCTTGGCTCCGGCCTGCTCTCGCTGTAGCTCCGGACTGCCCTCGCCCTGGCTCCGACCAGCTCTCGCTCTGGCCTGCCGTCGCCTTGGCTCTGGCCTGCTCTGGCTCTGCTCAAGCCTGCCCTCGTCTTGGCTCCGGCCTGCTCTCGCCTTGGCACCGGTCTGCCCTCGCCTTGGCACCGGTCTGCCCTCGCCCTGGCTCCTGCCTGCTCTCACTATAGCCTGCTCTCGCTCTGGTTCTTGCCTGCCCTAGCCTCGGCTCCGGCCTGCTCTCGCTCTGGCCTGCCGTTTCCTTGGCTCCGGACTTCTCTCGCTGTGGCTCGCGCCTGCCCTAGCCTTGGCTCTGGCCTACTCTCGCTCTGGCCCGGGCCTGCTCTGGCTGTGGCTCTGGCATGTTCTCGCTCTGGCTCTGGCCTGCCCTTTACTTGGCTCCGGCCTGCTCTCGCTCGGACTCTGGTCTGATCTTGCCTTGGCTCCGGCCTGCAATCGCCCTGGCTCCGGCCTGCTCTAGCTCTAGCTTCGGCCTGACCTCGCCCTGGCTCCGGCCTGCCCTTCCTCTGGCCTGCCCTCGCTTTGGCTCCGGCCAGCTCCTGCTCTGGCTCCGGCCTGCCCTCACCTTGGCTCCGGCCTGCTCTCGCCTGGCTCTGGCCTGCCCTCGACCTGGCTCCGGCATGCCCTCGCCCTGGCTCCGGCCTGCCTTCACCCTGGCTTCTGCTTGCTCTCGCTCTGGCTAAGGCCTGCCCTCGCCCTGGCTCCGGCCTGCTCTCTCTCTCGCTCCGGCCTGCCCTCGCCTTGTCTCCGGCCTGCTCTCGCTCTGGCTCCGGCCTGCTCTCGCTCTGACCTGCCCTCGCCCTGTCTCCGGCCTGCTCTCGCTCTGACCTGCCCTCGCCCTGGCTCCGGCATTCTCTCGCTCTGGTTTCGGCCTGCCGTCGCCTTGGATCCGGCCTGCTCTCGCTCTGGCTCCGGCCAGCCCTCGCCTTGGCTCCGGCCTGCTCTCGCTCTGGCCTGCCTTTGCCTTGGCTCCGGCCTGCTCTCACTCTGGCTCTGGCCTGCCTTCACCTTGGCTCCGACCTGCTCTCGCTTTGGCTCTGGCCTGCTCTCACTTTGGCCTGCCCTTTTGGCTCCAGCCTGCTCTCGCCCTAGCCAGCTGTTGCTCTGGCCTACCCTGGTTCTGCCTCTGGCCTGCCCTCGCCTTGGCTACGGCCTGCTCTCGCCTTGGATCCGGCCTGCTCTCGCTCTAGCTCTGTACTGCCCTCGCCCTGGCTCCGCTATGCCACAGCTCGGACTCCGACTTGCCCTCGCTTTAGCTCCGTCCTGCTCTCGCCCTGGCTCCGAACTGCTCTCGCTCTGGCCTGCCCTCTCTCTGGCTCTGGCCTGCCCTCGCCCTGCCTCCGGCCTACTCTCGCTCTGGCTCCGGCCTGCTCTCGCCCTGGTTCCGGCCTCCCCTTACCTTGGCTCCTGCCTGCTCTCGCTCTGGCATGCCCTAGCCTCGGCTCTAAACAACTCTCGCTCTGGCCTGCCCTCGCCCTGGCTCCGGCCTGCTCTTGTGCTGGCTCTGGCATGCCCTCGCCTTGGCTCCGGACTCCTCTCGCTCTGACCCTGGCCTGCCCTCGCCCTGGCTCCGGCCTGCTCTGGCTCTGTCCTGCCCTCGCCTTGGCTCCAGTCTGCTCTCGCCCAGGCTCCGGCCTGCCCTCGTCCTGGCTCCGGCCTGCTCTTGCTCTGGCCTGCCCTCGCTTTGGCTCTAGCCTACTCTCGCTCTGGCCTGCCCTCGTCCTGGCTCCGGCCTGCTCTCGCTCTGGCATGCCCTCGCCTTTGCTCCGGCCTCCTCTCGCTCTGACTCTGGCCTGCCCTCGCCCTGGCTCCGGCCTGCTCTGGCTCTGTCCTGCCCTCGCCTTGGCTCCGGCCTGCTCTGGCCCAGGCCTCGGCCTGCCCTCGTCCTGGCTCCGTCCTGTTCTCGCTCTGGCCTGCCCTCGCTTAGGCTCCGGCTTGCTCTCGCCTTGGCTCTGGACTGCTCTCGAGCTAGCTCCGGACTGCCCTCGCCCTGGCTCCGACCAGCTCTCGCTCTTGCCTGCCCTCACCTTGGCTCCGGCCTGCTCTCGCTCTGGCCTGCCCTGGCTCTGCTTCTGGCCTGCCCTCGCCTTGGCTCCGGCCTGCTCTCGCCTTGGCTCCGGCCTGCTCTCGCTGTAGCTCCGGACTGCCCTTGCCCTGGCTCCGGCCTGCCATCGGTCTGACTCAGGCCTGCCCTCGCCCTGGCTCCGGCCTGCTCTGGATCTGCTTCTGGCCTGCCCTCGCCTTGGCTCCGGCCTGCTCTCGCTCTGGCCTGCCCTCGTCCCCCTGGCTCCGGCCTGCTCTCGCCCTTGCTACGGCCTGCTCTTGCCCTGGCTCCGGCCTGCTCTCGCCCTGGCTCCGGCCTGCTCTCGCTCTGGCTCCGGCCTGCTCTCGCTCTGGCTCCGGCCTGCTCTCGCCCTGGCTCCGGCCTGCTCTCGCTCTGACTCTGGCCTGCCCTCGCCCTGGCTCCGGCCTGCTCTGGATCTGGCTCTGGCCTGCCCTCGCCTTGGCTCCGGCCTGCTCTCGCCCTCGCTCCGGCCTGCTCTTGCTCTGGCTTCGGCTTGCCCTCGCTGTGGCTCCGACCAGCCCTCGCCTTGCCTCCGGCCTGCTCTTGCTCTGGCCTTCCCTCGCCCTGGCTCCGGCCTGCTCTTGCTCTGGCTCTGGCCTTCCCTCGGCCTGGCTCCGGCCTGCTCTTGCTCTGGCCTGCCCTCTTCTTGACTCCAGCCTGCTCTCGCTCTGGTTCTGGCCTGCCTTCACCTTGGCTCCGGCATCCCCTCGCTCTGGCTCAAACCTGCTCTAGCTCTGGCTCTGGCCTGCCCTTGCCTTGGCTCCAGACTGCTCTCGCTCTGGCTCTGGCTTGCTCTCGCTCTTGCCTGGCCTCGCCTTGGCTCCGGCCTGCTCTCGCTCTTGTCTGCCCTTGCCTTGGCTCCGACCTGCTCTCGCTCTGGTCTGCCCTCGCCTTGGCTCTGGCCTGCTCTCGCTCTACTTCTGGCCTGCCCTCGCCTTGGCTCCGGCCTGGTCTTGCCTTGGTTCCGGCCTGCTCTCGCCCTAGCTCCGGCCAACCATCGCTCTGGCTCCGGCCTGCCCTCGCCTTGGCTCCGGCCTGCTCTCACCCTGGCTCCGGCCTGCTCTCGCCCTGGCTCCGGCCTGCTCTCGCCTTGGCTCCTGCTTGTTCTCGCCCTGGATCCAGCCTGACCTTGCTTTGGATCATGCCTGCTTTCTATCTGGACTGACGTCAACTTGGTTCCGGCCTGCTCTCACTCTGGCTCCGGCCTGCCCTCGCCTTGGCTCCGGTCTGCTCTCGCCCTGGCTCTGGCCTGCGCTCACCCTGGCTCCGGGCTGCCCTCGCCCTGGCTCCGGTCTGCCCTCGCTCTGGCTCTGGCCTGCCCGCGCCTTGGCTCCGGCCTGCTCTCGCCCTGGCTCCGGCCTGCTCTCGCCCTGGTTCCGGCCTGCCCTTGCCTTGGCTCATGCCTGCTCTCGCTCTGGCCTGCCCTCGCCTTGGCTCCGGCCTGCCCTCGCTCTGGCTCTGGCCTGCCCTCGCCTTGGCTCCGGCCTGCCCTCGCTCTGGCCTGTCCTCGCCCTGGCTCTGGCCTGCCCTCGCTCTGCCTCTGGCCTGCCCTCGCCTTAGTTCCAGCCTCCTCTCGCCCTGGCTCCAGCCTGCTCTCGCCCTGGCCTGCCCTTGTCTTGGCTACTGTCTGCTCTCGACCTGGCTCTTGCTTGCTCTCGCTCTGGCTTTGGCCTGTCCTCTCCTTGGCTCCAGCCTGCTCTTGCACTGGCTCCAGCCTGCCTTCGTCCTGGCTCTGGCCTGCTCTCGTTCTGGCCTGCTCTCGCACTGGCTCCGGCCTGCTCTCGCCTTGGCTCCGGCCTGCTATATCTCTGGCTCCGGCCTGCCCTCGCCCTGGATCCGGCCTGCATTTGCCTTGGCTCCGGCCTGCTCTCGGTCTGGTTCCAGCCTGCCCTTGCTTTGGATCATGCCTGCTCTCGATCTGGCCTGACATCAACTTGGCTCCGGCTTGCTCTCGCTCTGGCTTCGGCCAGCCCTCGCTCTGGCTAAGTCCTGCTCTCGACTTGGCTCCAGCCTGCTCTCGCTCTGTCTCCAGCCTGCCCTCGCCCTGGCTCCGGCCTACTGTCGCTCTTTCTCTGGCCTGCCCTCGCCCTGGCTCTGGCCTGCTCTCGCTCTGGCCTGCCCTTGCCTTGCCTCCCGCCTGCTCAGGCCCTGGCTCCGGCTTGCTCTCACTCTGGCCTGCCCTCGCCTTGGCTCCGGCCTTCTCTCGCTATGGCTCCGGCCTGCCCTCGCACGGGCTCCGGCCTTCTCTCGCTATGGCTCCGGCTTGCCCTCGCACGGGCTCCAGCCTGCTTTCTCCCTGGATCTGGCCTACTCTCGCTCTGGCTCCGGCATGTTCTCGCTCTGTATCCGGCCTCCTCTCGCCTTGGCTCCAGCCTGCTCTCGCCTTGGCTCCGACATGCTCTCGCCCTGGCTCTGGCCTGCTCTCGCCCTGGTTCTGGCCTGTCCTTGCCGTGGCTCTGGCCAACTCTTGCTTTGGCTCCGGCCTGCCCTTCCCCTGGCTCCGGCCTGCTCTCGCTCTGGCTCCGGCCTGCCCTCGCCTTGGCTCCAGCCTGCCCTCGCCATGGCTCCGCCCGCTCTCGCTCCGGCCTGCTTTCGCCCAGGCTCCGGCCTGCTCTCACTCTGGCTCTTGCCTGCTCTCGCTCTGGCTCCGGCCTGCCATCGATCTGGCTCCAGTCTGCCCTTGCACTGACTTCGGCCTGCCCTCGCCCTGGCTCCGGCCTGCTCTCGCCTTGGCTCCGGCTTGTTCTCGCCTTGGCTCCGGACTGCTCTTGACCTGGCCCCGGCCTGCTCTCGCCCTGGTTCATGCCTGCCCTTGCCTTGGCTTCGTCCTTCTCTCGCTCTGTCTGGCTCTGGCCTACCCTCGCTCTGGCTCCGGACTGCCATTGCCTTGGCTCTGGCCAACCCTCGCTCTGGCTCCGGCCTGCTCTCACCCTGGCTCCGGCCTGCCCTCGTCCTGGCTCCGGCCTGCTCTCGCTCTGGCCTGCCCTCTCCTTGGCTCCGGCCTGCTCTCGCTCTAGCTCCGGACTGCGCTCGCCCTGGCTCCAGCTTGCCATCGCTCTGGCTCCGTTCTGCCCTCGCCTTGGCTCCGGCCTGCTCTCGCCCTGGCTCCGACCTGCTCTCGCCCTGGCCTGCCCTCGCCCAGGCTCCAGCCTGCCCTCGCCTTGGCTCCGGCCTACTCTCGCTCTGGTTCTGGCCTGCTCTTGCTCTGGATCTGGCCTCGCCCTGGCTCCGGCCTGCCCTCGCTCTAGCTCCGGACTGGCCTCGCCCTGGGTTCGGCTTGCCATCGCTCTGGCTCTTGCCTGCTCTCGCCCTGGTTCCGGCCTGCCCTTGTCTTCGCTCCGGCCTTCTCTCGCTCTGGGTCTGGCCTGCCCTTGCCTTGGCTCTGGCAAACTCTCGCTCTGGCTCCGGCCTGCCCTTGCCCTGGCTCCGGCCTGCTCTCGCCCTGGCTCCGGCCTCCTCTCGCTCAGGCTCTGGCCTGCTCTCACTCTGGCTCTGGCCTGCCTTTGCCTTTGCTCCGGCTTACTCTCGCTCTGGCCTGCCCTCGCCTTGGATCCGGACTGCTCTCGATTTGGCTCTGGCCTGCCCTCGCTTGGCTCCGGCCTGCTCTCTCTCTGGCTCTGGCCTACCCTCGCTCTGGCTCGGCCTGCCCTCGCTCTGGCTCTGGCCTACCCTCGCTCTGGCCTGCCCTCGCTCTGGCTCTGGCCTGCCCTCGCTCTGGCTCTGGCCTAACAACGCCTTGGCTCCGGCCTGCTCTTACTCTGGCTTGCCCTCGACCTGGCTCTGGGCTGCTCTCGCTCTGGCCTGTCCTCGCCCTGGCTCCTGCCTGCTCTCGCCCTGGCTCTGGCCTGCCCTTGCTCTGGCCTACTGTCGCTGTGGCTCTGGTCTGTCCTCGCCTTGGCTCCGGCCTGCTCTCACCCTGGCTCCGGCCTGTCCTCGTCCTGGCTCCGGCCTGCTCTCGCTCTGGCCTGCCCTCGCCTTGGCTCCGGCCTGCTCTCCCCCTGGCTCCGGCCTGCTCTCGCTCTGGCTCCGAACTGCCTGCGCCCTGGCTCCGGCTTGCCCTCGTCCTGGCTCCGGCCTACTTTTGCTCTGGCTCCGGCCTGCCCTCGCCTTGGCTCCGGCCTGCTCTCGCCGTGGCTCCGGCCTGCTCTCGCCGTGGCTCCGGCCTGCTCTTGCTCTAGCTACGGACTGCCCTTGCCCTGGATCCGGCTTGCCATCGCTCTGGCTCCCAGCCTGCCCTTGCCTTGGCTCCGGCCTGGTCTCGACCTGGCTCCGACTTGCTTTCGCTCTGGCTCAGGCCTGCCCTCGCCCAGGCTTCGCCCTTCTCTCTCTCTAGCTCTGGCCTGCCCTCTCCCTGGCTCGGGCCTACTCTCGCTTTGACTCTGGCCTGCTCTGGCTCTGCCTCTAGCCTCACTCTGGCTCCGGCCTGCTCTCGCCCTGGTTCAGGCCTGCCCTTGCCTTGGCTCCGTCCTTCTCTCGCTCTGGCCTGCCCTTGACTTGTCCCTGGCCTACTCTCGCTCAGGCTCTGGCCTGCCCTCGCCATGGCTCCGGCCTGCTCTCGCTCAGGCTCTGGCCTGCTTACCATGGCTCTGCCCTTCTCTCGCTCTGGCTGTGGCCTGCACTCGCCTCGGCTCCGGCCTGCTCTCGCTGTTACTCTGGCCTGCCCTAGCCCTGGCTCCTGCCTGCTCTGGTTCTGGCATGCCCTCTCCTTGGCTCCGGCTTCCTCTTGCCTGGCACCGGCCTGCCTCGTCCTGGCTCCGGCCTGCTCTCGCTTTGGCCTACCCTCGCCTTTGCTCCGTCCTGCTCTCGCCTTGGCTACCGCCTGGTCTCGCTCTGGCTCCGGCCTGCCCTCGCCCTGGATCCGGCCTGCCCTTGCTCTTGCTCCGGCCATCCCTCGCCTTGGCTCCGGCCTGCTCTCGCCCTAGCTCCGAACTGCTGTCGCTCTGGCCTGCCCTCGCCCTGGCTCCGGCCTGCTCTCTCTCTGGCCTGCCCTTGCCTTGGCTCTGGCCTGCTCTCTCTATGACTCTGGCCTGTCCTCGTCCTGGCTCCGGCCTGCTCTCGCTCTGGCGTACCCTCACCTTGGCTCCGGCCTGCTCTCACCTTGGCTCCGGCCTGCCCTTGCCTTGGCTCCGGCCTGCTCTCGCCCTGGCTCCGGCCTGCTCTTGCTCTGGCCCGCCATCGCCCTGGCTCCGGCCTGCTCTTGCTCTGGCCTGCCCTCGGCCTGACTCCGGCCTGCCCTTGCTCTGGCTCCGGCCTGCCCTTGCCCTGACTCCGGCCTGCCCTTGTTGCTCTAGCTCAGGCCAGCCCTCACATTAGCTCTGGCCTGCTCTAGCCCTGGCTCCGACCTGCTCTCGCTCTGGCCTGCACTCGCCTTGACTCCGGCCTGCTCTTGCTCTGGCTCTGGCCTGCCCTGGCTCTGCCTCTGGCCTGCCCTCACCTTGGCTCCGGACAGCTATCACCTTGGCTCCGGCCTGGTCTCGCTCTAGTTCTGGACTGCTCTCACCCTGGCTCCGGCCTGCCCTCATCCTGGCTCCGGCCTGCTCTCGCTCTGGCCTGCCCTCTCCTTGGCTCCGGCCTGCTCTTGCCCTAGCTCCGGCCTGCTCTCGCTCTAGCTCCGGACTGCGCTCGCCATGGCTCCAGCTTGCCATCGCTCTGGCTCCGTTCTGCCCTCGCCTTGGCTCCTCTCGCCCAGGCTCCGACCTGCTCTCGCCCTGGCCTGCCCTCGCCTTGGCTCCGGCCTACTCTCGCTCTGGCTCTGGCCTGCTCTTGCTCTGGATCTGGCCTCGCCCTGGCTCCGGCCTGCCCTCGCTCTAGCTCCGGACTGGCCTCGCCCTGGGTTCAGCTTGCCATCGCTCTGGCTCTTGCCTGCTCTCGCCCTGGTTCCGGCCTGCCCTTGTCTTGGCTCCGGGCTTCTCTCGCTCTGGGTCTGGCCTGCCCTTGCCTTGGCTCTGGCAAACTCTCGCTCTGGCTCCGGCCTGCCCTTGCCCTGGCTCCGGCCTGCTCTCGCCCTGGCTCCGGCCTGCTCTCGCTCAGGCTCTGGCCTGCTCTCGCTCTGGTTCTGGCCTGCCTTTGCCTTTGCTCCGGCTTACTCTCGCTCTGGCCTGCCCTCACCTTGGATCCGGACTGCTCTCGATTTGGCTCTGGCCTGCCCTCGCTTGGCTCCGGCCTGCTCTCTCTCTGGCTCTGGCCTACCCTCGCTCTGGCTCGGCCTGCCCTCGCTCTGGCTCTGGCCTGCCCTCGCTCTGGCCTGCCCACGCCTTGGCTCCGGCCTGCTCTTACTCTGGCTCTGGCTTGCCCTCGACCTGGCTCTGGGCTGCTCTCGTCTGGCCTGTCCTCGCCCTGGCTCCGGCCTGCTCTCGCCCTGGCTCCGGCCTGCCCTTGCTCTGGCCTACTGTCGCTGTGGCTCTGGTCTGTCCTCGCCTTGGCTCCGGCCTGCTCTCACCCTGGCTCCGGCCTGCTCTCGCTCTGGCCTGCCCTCGCCTTGGCTCCGGCCTGCTCTCCCCCTGGCTCCGGCCTGCTCTCGCTCTAGCTCCGGACTGCCTGCGCCCTGGCTCCGGCTTGCTTTTGCTCTGGCTCCGGCCTGCCCTCGTCCTGGCTCCGGCCTGCTTTTGCTCTGGCTCCGGCCTGCCCTCGCCTTGGCTCCGGCCTGCTCTCGCCGTGGCTCCGGCCTGCTCTCGCTCTAGCTACGGACTGCCCTTGCCCTGGATCCGGCTTGCCATTGCTCTGGCTCCCAGCCTGCCCTTGCCTTGGCTCCGGCCTGGTCTCGACCTGGCTCCGACGTGCTTTCGCTCTGGCTCAGGCCTGCCCTCGCCCAGGCTTCGCCCTTCTCTCTCTCTAGCTCTGGCCTGCCCTCTCCCTGGCTCGGGCCTACTCTCGCTTTGACTCTGGACTGCTCTAGCTCTGCCTCTAGCCTCACCCTGGCTCCGGCCTGCTCTCGTCCTGGTTCAGGCCTGCCCTTGCCTTGGCTCCGTCCTTCTCTCGCTCTGGCCTGCCCTTGCCTTGTCCCTGGCCTACTCTCACTCAGGCTCTGGCCTGCCCTCGCCATGGCTCCAGCCTGCTCTCGCTCAGGCTCTGGCCTGCTTACCATGGCTCTGCCCTTCTCTCGCTCTGGCTGTGGCCTGCACTCGCCTCGGCTCCGGCCTGCTCTCGCTGTTACTCTGGCCTGCCCTAGCCCTGGATCCTGCCTGCTCTGGTTTTGGCATGCCCTCTCCTTGGCTCCGGCTTCCTCTCGCCTGGCTCCGGCCTGCCTCGTCCTGGCTTCGGCCTGCTCTCACTTTGGCCTACCCTTGCCTTTGCTCCGTCCTGCTCTCGCCTTGGCTACTGCCTGGTCTCGCTCTGGCTCCGGCCTGCCCTCGCCCTGGATCCGGCCTGCCCTTGCTCTTGCTCCGGCCATCCCTCGCCTTGGCTCCGGCCTGCTCTCGCCCTAGCTCCGAACTGCTGTCGCTCTGGCCTGCCCTCGCCCTGGCTCCGGCCTGCTCTCTCTCTGGCCTGCCCTTGCCTTGGCTCTGGCCTGTTCTCTCTATGACTCTGGCCTGTCTTCGTCCTGGCTCCGGCCTGCTCTCGCTCTGGAGTACCCTCGCCTTGGCTCCGGCCTGCTCTCACCTTGGCTCCGGCCTGCCCTTGCCTTGGCTCCGGCCTGCTCTCGCCCTTGCTCCGGCCTGCTCTTGCTCTGGCCCGCCATCACCCTGGCTCCGGCATGCTCTGGCTCTGGCCTGCCCTCGGCCTGACTCCGGCCTGCCCTTGCTCTGGCTCCGGCCTGCCCTTGCCCTGACTCCGGCCTGCCCTTGTTGCTCTAGCTCAGGCCAGCCCTCACATTAGCTCCGGCCTGCTCTAGCCCTGGCTCCGACCTGCTCTTGCTCTGGCCTGCCCTCGCCTTGACTCCGGCCTGCTCTTGCTCTGGCTCTGGCCTGCCCTGGCTCTGCCTCTGGCCTGCCCTCACCTTGGCTCCGGCCAGCTCTCACCTTGGCTCCGGCCTGGTCTCGCTCTAGTTCTGGACTGCCCTTGCCCTGGCTCCGGCCTGCCATCGCTCTGGCTCCGGCCTGCCCTCGCCTTAGCCGGGCCTGCTCTCGTCCTGGCTCTGGCCAGCTCTCGCTTTGGCTCTGGCCCGCCCTCGCCCTTGCTCCGGCCTGCTCTCTCTCTGGCTCTGGCCTGCCCTCGCCCTGGCTCCGGCATACTCTCACTCTGGCTGTGGCCTGCTCTCGCTCTGGCCTCGCTCTGTCTTACGCCTGATCTAGCCCTTGTTCCGGCCTGCCCTTGCCTTGGCTCCGGCCTTCTCTCGCTCTGGCTTTGGCATGCCCTTGCCTTGGCTCTGGCCTACTCTCGCTCTTGCTTTTGCCTGCCCTCGCCCTGGTTCCGGCCTGCTCTCGCTCTGGTTCTGGCCTGCTCTCGCTCTGGCCTCAACTCGCCTTGGCTCCGGCCTGCTCTCGCTCTGGCTCTGGCCTGCCCTCGCCTTGGCTACGACCTGCTCTTGCTCTGGCCTGCCCTGGCTCTGCCTCTGGCCTGCCCTCGCCTTGGCTCCGGCCAGCTCTCACCTTGGCTCCGGCCTGCTCTCGCTCTAGTTCAGGACAGCCCTTGCCCTGGCTCCGGCCTGCCATCGCTATGGCTCCGGCCTGCCCTCGCCTTAGCTCCGGACTGCTCTTGCCCTGGCTCCAGCCGGCTCTCGCTTTGGCTCTGGCCCGCCCTCGCCCAGCCTCCGACCTGCTCTTTCTCTGGCCTGCCCTCACCCTGGCTCTGGCATACTCTCACTCTGGCTGTGGCCTGCTCTCGCTCTGGCCTCGCCCTGTCTCGGGCCTGATCTAGCCCTTGTTCCGTCCTGCCCTTGCCTTGGCTCCGGCCTTCTCTCGCTCTGGCCTGCCCATGCCCCCTGGCCTACTCTCGCTCTGGCTTTTGCCTGCCCTCGCCCTGGCTCCGGCCAGATCTTGCCTTGGCTTAGGCCTTCTCTCGCTCTGGCTCTGGCCTGCCCTCGCCGAGCCTCCGGCCTGCTCTCGCTCTGGCCGGCTCTCGCTCTGGCCTACCCTCGCCTTGGCTTCAGCCTGCTCTCGCCTTAGCTACGGCCAGCCCTTGCATTGGATCCGGCCTGCTCTCGCTCTGACTCTGTCCTGCCTCGCCCTGGCTCCGGCCTGCCCTCGTCCTTGCTCAGGCCTGCTCTCGCTCTGGCCTACCCTCGCCTTGGCTCCGGCCTGCTCTTGCCTTGGCTCCGGCCTGCTCTCGCTCAGGCTCTGGCCTGCCCCCGCCCTGACTCCGGCCTGACCTTGCTCTGGATCCGGCCTGCCCTTGCTCTGGCTCCGGCCATCCCTCGCCTTGGCTCCGGCCTGCTCTCGCCCTAGCTCCGAACTGCTGTCGCTCTGGACTGCCCTCGCCCTGGCTCCGGCCTGCTCTCTCTCTGGCCTGCCCTTGCCTTGGCTCCGGCCTGCTCACTCTATGACTCTGGCCTGTCCTCGTCCTGGCTCCGGCCTGCTCTTGCTCTGGCGTACCCTCGTCATGGCTCCGGCCTGCTCTCACCTTGGCTCCGGCCTGCCCTCGCTCTGGCTCCGGTCAGCCCTCGCCCTGGCTCCGACCAGCCCTTGCCCTGGTTCCGGCCTGCTCTCGCTCTGGCCCGCCATCGCCCTAGATCCGGCCTGCCCTTGCTCTGGCTCCGGCTAGCCCTCGCCTTGGCTCCTGCCTGCTCTCGCCCTAGCTCCGTACTGCTCTCGCTCTGGCCAGCCCTCGCCCTGGCTCCGGCCTGCTCTCTCTGTGGCTCTGGCCTGCCCTTGCCTTGGCTCCAGCCTGCTCTCTCTATGACTCTGGTCTGCCCTTGTCCTGGCTCCGGCCTGTCCTCGATCTGGCTCTGGTGTACCCTCGCCTTGGCTCCGGCCTGCTCTCACCTTGGCTCCGGCCTGCTCTCGCCCTGGTTCTAACCTGCCCTTGCTCTGGCTCCAGCCAGCCCTTGCCCTGGCTCTGGCCTGCTCTCGCCCTGGGTCCGACCTACTCTTGCCCTGGCTCCGGACTGCTCTCGCCCTGGCTCCTGCCTGCTGTCGCTCCGGCTCCGGCCAGCCCTCGCCTTGGCTCCGGACTGCTCTCGCCTTGGCTCCGGCCTGCTCTCGCTCTGGCTCCGGCCTGCTCTTGCCCTGGCTCTGGCCTGCTCTCGCCCTGGCTCCGGCCTGCTCTTGCTCTGGATCTGGCCGGCTCTTGCTCTGGCTCTGGCCTGCCTTTGTCTTGACTCCGGCCTGCTCTCGCCTTAGCTACGGCCAGCCCTTGCATTGGATCCGGCCTGCTCTCTCTCTGGCCTGCCCATGCCTTGGCTCTGCCCTGCCCTAGCCTTAGCTCCGGCCGGCTCTCGCTCTGACTCTGGCCTGCCCTCGTCCTTGCTCAGGCCTGCTCTCGCTCTGGCCTACCCTCGCCTTGGCTCCGGCCTGCTCTTGCCTTGGCTCCGGCCTGCTCTCGCTCAGGCTCCGGCCTGCCCCCGCCCTGACTCCGGCCAGACCTTGCTCTGGATCCGGCCTGCCCTTGCTCTGGCTCCGGCCATCCCTCGCCTTGGCTCCGGCCTGCTCTCGCCCTAGCTCCGAACTGCTGTCGCTCTGGCCTGCCCTCGCCCTGGCTCCGGCCTGCTCTCTCTCTGGCCTGCACTTGCCTTGGCTCCGGCCTGCTCTCTCTATGACTCTTGCCTGTCCTCGTCCTGGCTCCGACCTGCTCTTGCTCTGGCGTACCCTCGCCTTGGCTCCGGCCTGCTCTCACCTTGGCTCCGGCCAGCCCTCGCCCTGGCTCCGACCAGCCCTTGCCCTGGTTCTGGCTTGCTCTCGCTCTGGCTCCGACCTACTCTCGCTCTGGCTCTGGCCCGCCATTGCCCTAGATCCGGCCTGCCCTTGCTCTGGCTCCGGCTAGCCCTCGCCTTGGCTCCTGCCTGCTCTCGCCCTAGCTCCGTACTGCTTTCGCTCTGGCCAGCCCTCGCCCTGGCTCCGGCCTGCTCTCTCTGTGGCTCTGGCCTGCCCTTGCCTTGGCTCCGGCCTGCTCTCTCTATGACTCTGGCCTGCCCTTGTCCTGGCTTCGGCCTGTCCTCGTCCTGGCTCCGGCCTGCTCTCGATCTGGCTCTGGTGTACCCTCGCCTTGGCTCCGGCCTGCTCTCACCTTGGCTCCGGCCTGCTCTCGCCCTGACTCTAACCTGCCCTTGCTCTGGCTCCGGCCAGCCCTTGCCTTGGCTCTGGCCTGCTCTCGCCCTGGGTCCGACCTACTCTTGCTCTGGCTCTGGCCTGCCCTGGCTCTGCCTCTAGCCTGCCCTCGCCTTGGCTTCGGTCTAATCTCGCCTTGGCTCCGGCCTGCTCTCGCTCTCTCGCTCTACATCCGGACTGCCTTCGCCCTGGCTCCGGACTGCCCTTGCCTTGGCTCCGGACTGCTCTCGCCCTGGCTCCTGCCTGCTGTCGCTCTGGCTCTGGCCTGCCATCACCCTGGCTCCAGCCTGCTCTCTCTCTGGCTCTGGCCTGCCCTAGCCATGGTTCCGGCCTACTTTCGCTCTGGCTCTGGCCTGCTCTCGCTCTGGCTCTGGCCTCGAACTGTCTCCGGCGTGCTCTCACCCTGGTTCCGGCCTGCCCTTGCCTTGGCTCCGGCCTTCTCTTGCTCTGGCTCTGGCCTGCCCTTGCCTTGGCTCTGGCCTACTCTTGCTCTGGCTCTGGCCTGCCCTCGCCCTGGCCCCGGCCTGCTCTCGCTCTGGCCTGCTTTCGCTCTGGAGTGCCCTCGCCTTGGCTCCGTCCTGCTCTCGCTCTGACTCTGGCCTGCCCTCGCCCTGGCTCTGGCCTGCCTTCTCCTTGGCTACGGCCTGCTCTCTCGCCCTGGCTCCGGCCTGCTCTCGCTCTGGACTGCCCTTGCCTTGGCTTCGGCCTGCTCTCGCCTTGGCTCTGGCTTGCTCTTGCTCTGGCCTGCACTCACCCTGGCTCCGGCCTGCCCTAGCTCTGACTCTGGCCAGCCCTCGCCTTGGCTCCGGCCTGCTCTCGCCCTGGCTCCGGCCTGCCCTTGCTCTAGCTCAGGCCAGCCCTCGCATTAGCTCCGGTCTGCTCTAGCCCTGGCTCCGACCTGCTCTCGCTCTGGCCTGACCTCACTCTGGCTCCGGCCGGCTCTCTCTCTGGCTCTCGCCTGTCCATGCCTTGGCTCCGGCCTGCTCTTCCTCTGGCTCTGGCCTGCCCTCGTCTTTACTCTGGCCTGATCTCGCTCTTGTTCTGGCCTGCCTTCGCCTTGGCTCCGGCCTGCTCTTGCTCAGGCCTGCTCTCGCTCTGGCTCAGGCCTGCTCCCTCTCTGGCTCTCGCCTGCCCATGCCTTGGCTCCGGCCTGCTCTTCCTCTGGCTCTGGCCTGCCCTCGTCTTTACTCTGGCCTGATCTCGCTCTTGTTCTGGCCTGCCTTCGCCTTGGCTCCGGCCTGCTCTTGCTCAGGCCTGCTCTCGCTCTGGCTCAGGCCAGCTCTCGCTCCGGCTCTGGCCTGCACTTGCCTTGGCTCTGGCCTGCTCTCGCTCTGGCTCAGGCCTGCTCTCTCTCTGACTCTCGCCTGCCCATGCCTTGGCTCCGGCCTGCTCTTCCCCTGGCTCTGGCCTGCCCTTGTCTTTACTCTGGCCTTATCTCGCTCTTGTTCTGGCCTGCCTTCGCCTTGGCTCCGGCCTGCTCTTGCTCAGGCCTGCTCTCGCTGTGGTTCTGGCCTGCTCTCGCTCTGGCCTCCCCTCGCCTTGTCTCCGGCCTGCTCTAGCTCTGACCTGCCCTCGCCTTGGCTCCGACCTGCTCTTGCTCTGGCCTGCCCTCGCCTTGGCTCCGGCCTGCTCTCGCCCTGCCCTTGCGCTGGCTCCGGCCAGCCCTCGCCTTGGCTCCGGCCTGCTCTCGCCCTGGCTCCGGCCTGCTCTTGCTCTGGCCTGCCCTCGCCCTGGCTCCGGCCTGCTCTTGCTCTGGCCTGCCCTCGTCTTGACTCCGGCCTGTTCTCGCCCTTGTTCCGGCCTGCCCTTGCCTTGGCTCCAGCCTGCCCTCGTCTTGATTCCGGCCTGCTCTCGCTCTGGTTTGGGCCTGCCTTTGCCTTGGCTCCGGCCTCCTCTCGCTCTGGCTCAGGCCTACTCGCTCTCTGGCTCTGGCCTGCCCTTGGCTCCGGACTTCTCTAGCTCTGGCACTGGTCTGCTCTCGCTCTGGCACTGGCCTGCTCTTGCTCTGGTCTGCCCTCGCTTTGGCTCCAACCTGCTCTCGCTCTGGTACTGGCCAGCCCTGGCTCTGCCTCTGGCCTGCCCTCGCCTTGGCTCCGGTCTGCTCACGCCTTGGCACCGGTCTGCCCTCGTATTGCTCTGGCTCCGGCCTGCTCTCGCTCTGCCTCTGGCCTGCTCTCGCTCTGGATCTGGCCTGCCTTCGCTTTGGCTCCGGCCTGCTCTCGCCTTGGCTCCGGCCTGCACTCGCTCTGGCCTGCTCTCGCCCAGGCTGTGGCCTACTCTCGTTCTGGCCTGCTCTCGCTCTGGCCTCGCCCTGTCTCCGGCCTGCTCTCGCCCTGGTTCCGGCCTGCCCTTCCCTTGGCTCTGGCATTCTATCGCTCTGGCATGCCCTTGCCTTGGCTCTGGCCTACCCTCGCCGTGGCTCCGGCCTGCTCTCGCCCTGACTCTGGCCTGCCCTCGCATTGGCTCCGGCCTGCTCTCTCCCTGGCTCCGACCTGCTCTCGCTCTGGCCTGCCCTCGCCCTGGCTCCAGCCTGCTCTTTCTCTGGCTCTTGTCTGCCCATGCCTTGGCTCCGGCCTGCTCTTCCTCTGGCTCTGGCCTGCCCTCTAGCCTGATCTCGCTCTTGTTCTGGCATGCCTTCATCATGGCTCCAGCCTGCTCTCGCTCTGGCTCAGGCCCCCCCTAGCTCTCGCTCCGGACTGCTCTAGCTCTGGCTCTGGTCTGCTCTCGCTATGGCTCTGGCCAGCCCTCGCCCTGGCTCCGGCATACTCTCGATCAGGTTCTGACCTGCTCTCGCTCTGGCCTCGCCCTGTCTCCGGCCGGCTCTCGCCCATGTTCCGGCCTGCCCTTGCCTTGGCTCCGGCCTTCTCTCGTTCTGGTTCTGGCCTGCCCTTGCCTTGGCTCTGGCCTACTCTCGCTCTGGCTCTGGCCTACTCTCGCTCTGGCTCTGGCCTGCCCTCGCTCTGTCTCTGACCTGCTCTCGCTCTGGCGTGCCCTCGCCTTGGCCCCGGCCTGCTCTCGCCATGACTCTGGCCTGCTCTGGATCTGGCTCTGGCCTGCCCTCGCCTTGGCTCCGGCCTGCTCTCGCTCTGGCCCGCCCTCGCCTTGGCTCCTGCCTGCTCTCGCCTTGGCTTCGGCCTGCTCTCGCTCTGGCTCCGGCCAGCCCTTGCCTTGGCTTCGGACTGCTCTCGCCTTGGCTCCGGTCTGCTCTCGCTCTGGCTCCGGCCTGCTCTTGCCCTGGCTCTGGCCTGCTCTCGCCCTGGCTCCGGCCTGCTCTTGCTCTGGATCTGGCCGGCTCTTGCTCTGGCTCTGGCCTGCCTTTGTCTTGGCCTGCCCTCACCTTGGCTCCGGCCTGCTCTCACTTTGGTACTGGCCTGCCCCGGCTCTGCCTCTGGCTTGCCCTCGCCTTGGCTCCGGTCTGCTCTCGCCCTGGCCGCTGCCTGCTATTGCTCTGGCCCCGGCCTGCTCTCGCTCTGCCTCTGGCTTGCTTTCGCTCTGGATCTGGCCTGCTCGCTCTCTGGCCTGCCCTCTGCTTGGCTCCGGCTTTCTCTCGCTCTGGCTCTCGCCTGCCCTAGCCTTGGCTCTGGCTTACTCTCGCTCTGGACTGGCCTGCCCTGGCTCCGGCCTCCTCTCGTTCTGATTCAGGTCTGCCATCGCCCAGGCTCCGGCCTGCTCTGGCTCTAGCTCTGGCCTGCCCTTGCCTTGGCTCTGGCCTGCTCTCGCCCTGGCTCCAGTCTGCCTACGCTCTGGCTTCGGCCTGCCCTCGCCCTGGCTCCGGCCAGCCATCGCCTTGGCTCCGGCCAGCTCCTGCAATGGTTCCGGCCTGTCCTCGTCTTGGCTCCAGCCTGCTCTCGCCCTGGCTCCGGCCTGCCCTCGCCCTGGCTCCGGCCTGCCCTCGCCCTGGCTCCGGCCTGCCCTCTAACTGGCTCCGGCCTGCCTTCTAACTGGCTCCGGCCTGCCCTCTAACTGGCTCCATCCTGCTCTCGCTTTGGCTCCGGCCTGCCCTCGCCCTGGCTCTGGCCTGCTCTCACTGTGGCTCCGGCCTGCCCTCCTCTTGGCTCTGGCCTGCTCTCGCTCTGGCTCCGGCCTGCTCTCGCTCTGGCCTGCCCTCGCCCTGGTTCCGGCATTGTCTCGCTCTAGTTTCGGCCTGCCGTCTCCTTGGATCCGGCCTGCCCTACCTCGCCTTGGCTCCAGCCTGCTCGCACTCTGGCTCTGACCTGCCTTTAACTTGGCTTCGGCATGCTCTCGCTCTGACTCTGGCCTGCCTTTGCCTTGGCTCCTGCCTGCTCTCGTTCAGGCTCTGGCCTGCTCTCGCTCTGGCCTGCTCTTGCTCTGGCCTACCCTGGCTCTGCCTCTGGCCTGCCCTTGCCTTGGCTACGACCTGCTCTCGCTCTTGCTCCGTACTGGTCTCGCCCTGGCTCCGCAATGCCATAGCTCAGGCTCCGGCCTGCCCTCACCTTGGCTCCGTCCTGCTCTTGCCCTGGCTCCGACCTGCTCTTGCTCTGACTCTGGCCTGCCCTCGCCCTGGCTCCGGCCTACTCTCTCTCTGGCTCTCGCCTGCCCTCGCCCTGGCTCCGGCCTACTCTCGCTCTGGCCTCGCCTTGGCTCAGGCCTGCTCTCGCTCTCACTCTGGTCTGTCCTAGCCCTGGCCGCCTGCTCTGGCACTAGCTTTGGCCTGCTATCGCGCTAGCTCCAGCCTGCCCTCGTCTTGGCTCCGGCCTGCTCTCGCACTGGCTCCAGCCTGCTCTCGCTCTGGCTTCGGCATTCCCTCGCCCTGGCTCCGGCCTGCCCTTGCTCTGGCTCCGGCCAGCCCTCGCCTTGGCTCCGGCCAGCACCTGCTCTTGCTCCGGCCTGCCTTCCTTCGCCTTGGCTCCTGCCTGCTCTCGCTCTGGCCAGCTCTCGCTCTGGCTGTGGCCTGCCTTCGCCTTGGCTCCGGACTGCTCTCGCTCTGGCCTGCTTTCGCTCTGGCTTGGGCCTGTCCTTGCCTTGGTTCCGGTCTGCTCTCGGTCTGGCCTGCTCTTGCTCTGGCCTACCCTGGCTCTGCCTCTGGCCTGCCCTTGCCTTGGCTCCGACCTGCTCTCGCTCTAGCTCCGACCTGCCCTCGCTCTGGCTCTGGCCTGCCCTCGCTCCGGCCTACTCTCTCTCTGGCTCTGGCCTGCAGTCGCCCTGGCTCCGGCCTACTCTTGCTCTGGCCTGCTCTTGCTCTGGCTCTGGCCTCGCCTTGGCTCCAGCTTGCTCTCGCTCTCACTCTGGTCTGCCCTCGCCCTGGCCGCCTGCTCTGGCTCTAGCTCTGGCCTGCTCTCGCCCTGGCTCCGGCCTGCCCTCGTCCTGGCTCCGGCCTGGTCTCGCTCTGGCCTGCCCTCGCCTTGGCTCCGGCCTGCTCTCCACCTCGCTCCAGCCTGCTCTCGCTCTGGCTTAGGCCTTCCCTCGCCCTGGCTCCAGCCTGCCCTAGCTCTGGCTCCGGCCAGCCTTCGCCTTGGATCCGGCCAACACCTGCTCTGGCTCCGGCCTGCCTTCGCCATGGCTTCGGACTGCTCTCGCTCTGACCTGCTCTGGCTCTGGCCTGTCCTTGCCTTCGCCTTGGCTTCGGACTGCTCTCGCTCTGACCTGCTCTCGCTCTGCCCTGTCCTTGCCTTGGCTTCGGACTGCTCTCGCTCTGACCTGCTCTCGCTCTGGCCTGTCCTTGCCTTGGCTCCGGTCTGCTCTTGCTCTGGCCTGCTCTTGCTCTGGCCTACCCTGGCTCTGCCTCCGGCCAGCCCTCGCCTTGGCTCCGGACAGCTCCTGCTCTGGCTCCAGCCTGCCCTCGCCTTGGCTTCGGCCTGCCCTCGTCCTGGCTCCGGCCTGCCCTCTCTCTGGCTCCGGCCTGCCCTCGCCCTGGCTCCATCCTGCTCTCGCTCTGGCTAGGGCCTGCCCTCGCCCTGGCTCCAGCCTGACCTCGCCTTCGCTCCGGCCTGCTCTCGCTCTGGCTCCGGCCTGCCCTTGCCCTGTCTCCGGCCTGCTCTCGCTCTGGCTTGCCCTCGCCCTGGCTCCGGCATTCTCTCGCTCTGGTTTCGGCCTGCCCTCCCCTCGCCTTGGATCCGGCCTGCTCTCGCTCTGGCCTGCCCTTGCCCTGCTCTCTCTCTGGCTCTGGCCTGCCCTTGCCTTGGCTCCAGCCTGCTCTCTCTATGACTCTGGCCTGCCCTCGCCCTGGCTCCGGCCTGCCCTCGCCCTGGCTCCGGCCTGCCCTAGCCCTAGCTCCGACCTGCTCTCAGTCTGGCTCCGGCCTGCCCTCGCCTTGGCTCCGGCCTGCTCTCGCTCTGGCTCCGGCCTGCTCACGCTCTGGCTCCGGCCTACCCTCGCCCTGTGTGCGGCCTGCTCTCGCTCTGGCCTGCCCTCGCCCTGGCTCCGGCCTGCTCTCTCTCTGGCTCTGGCCTGCCCTTGCCTTGGCTCCGGCCTGCTCTCTCTATGACTCTGGCCTGTCCTATTCCTGGCTTCGGCCTGCTCTCGCTCTAGCTCTAGTGTACCCTCACCTTGGCTCCGGCCTGCTCTCACCATGGCTCTGGCCTGCCCTCGCCCTGGCTCGGACCTGACCTTGGCTCTGGCCAGCCCTTGCCCTGGCTCCGGCCTGCTCTCGCCCTGGCTCCGACCTACTCTCGCTCTGGCACCGGCCTGCCCTCGCCCTGGATCCGGCCTGCTCTCTCTCTCTGGCTCTGGCCTGCCTTTGTTCCGGCCTGCTCTATGACTCTAGCCTGCCCTTGCGCTGGCTCCTGCCTGCCCTCGCCCTGGCTTCGGCCTGCTCTCTCTCTCTGGCCTGCCTTTGCCTTGGCTCCGGCCTGTTCTCTCTATGACTCTGGCCTGCCCTCGTCCTGGCTCCGGCCTGTCCTCGTCCTGGCTCCGGCCTGATCTCAATCTGGCTCTGGTGTACCCGCCTTGGCTCCGGCCTGCTCTCACCTTGGCTCCGGCCTGCTCTCGTTCTAGCTCTGGCCTGCCCTCGCCCTGGCTTCGGCCAGCCCTTGCCCTGGCTCCGGCCAGCCCTTGCCCTGGCTCCGGCCTGCTCTCGATTTGCCTCTGGCCTGCCTCGCCTTGGCTCCGGGCTAATCTCGCCTTGGCTCCGGCCTGCTCTCGCTCTACATCCGGAAAGCCCTCGCCCTGGCTCCGGACTGCCCTTGCCTTGGCTCCGGACTGCTCTCGCCCTGGCTCCTGCCTGCTCTTGCTCTGGCCTGCCCTCACCCTGGCTCCGGCCTGCTCTCTATCTGGCTCTGGCCTGCTCTCGCTCTGGCCTCGAACTGTCTCCGGCCTGCTCTCGCCCTGGTTCCGGCCTGCCCTTGCCTTGGCTCCGGACTGCTCTCGCTCTGGCACTGGGCTGATCTCGCTTTGGCACTGGCCTGCTCTCGTTCTGGCTCTGGCCTGTCCTCACCTTGGCTCCGGCCTGCTCTCGCTCTGGCCTGCCCTGGCTCTGCTCAAGCCTGCCCTCGTCTTGGCTCCGGCCTGCTCTCGCCTTGGCACCGGTCTGCCCTCGCCCAGGCTCTGGCCTTCTCTCGCTCTGGCTCGCGCCTACCCTAGCCTTGGCTCTGGACTACTCTCGCTCTGGCTCGGGCCTGCTCTGGCTGTGGCTCTGGCATGCTCTCGCTCTGACCTGCCCTCTCGCTCGGACCATGGTCTGACCTTGCCTTGGCTCCGGTCTCCTCTCGCTCTGACTCTGGCCTGCCCTCGCCCTGGCTCCGGCCTGCTCTGGCTCTGTCCTGACCTCGCCTTGGCTCCAGCCTGCTCTCGCCCAGGCTCCGGCCTGCCCTCGTCCTGGCTCCAGCCTGCTCTCGCCTGCACTCGCTTTGCCTCCGGCTTGCTCTCGCCTTGGCTCCGGCCTGCTCTCGCACTGGCTCCGACCTGCTCTCGCTCTGCCTCTGTCCTGCCCTCGCCCTGGCTCCAGCCTACTCTAGCTCTGATTCTGGCCTGCCCTTGCCTTGGCTCCGGACTGCTCACTCTGGCACTGGCCTGCTATCGATCTGGCTCTGGCCTGCCCTCGCCTTGGCTCTGACCTGCTCTTGCTCTGGCTCTAGCCTGCCCTTGCCTTGGCTCCGGCCTGCTCTCGCTCTGGCCTGCCCTGGCTCTGACTCTGGCCTGCCCTCGCCTTGGCTCCAGCCAGCTCTCACCTTGGCTCCGGCCTGCTCTCGCTCTAGTTCCTGACTGCCCTTGCCCTGGCTCCGGCCTGCCATCGCTCTGGCTCCGGCCTGCTCTCGCTTTGATTCTGGCCCGCCCTCGCCCTGACTCCGGCCTGCTCTCTCTCTGGCGCTGGCCAGCCCTCGCCCTGGCTCCGGCATACTCTCATTCTGGCTGTGGCCTGCTCTCGCTCTGGCTTGCTCTCGCCCTGCCCTCACCCTGGCCTGCCCTCGTCTTGACTCCGGCCTGCTCTCGCTCGTTATGGCTAGCCTTCGCCTTGGCTCCGGCATGCTCTCGCTCTGGCGTAGGCCTGCTGTCGCTCTGGCTCTGTCTGGCCTGCCCTTGCCTTGGCTCCGGACTGCTCTTGCTCTGGCCTGCTCTTGCACTGGCCTACCCTCACCCTGGCTCCGGCCTGCTTTCGCTCTGGCTCTGACCTGCCCTTGCCTTGGCTCTGGCCTTCTATCGCTCTGGCCTGCCCTTGCCTTGGCTCTGGCCTACTCTCGCCTTGGCTCCGGCCTTCTCTCGCTCTGGCTCTGGCCTTCTCTCGCTCTGGCCTCGCCCTGACTCCGGCCGGCCCTTGCTCTGGCTCCGGCCTGCCCTCGCATTGGCTCTGGCCTGCCCTCGCCCTGGCTCCGACCCGTTCTCGCTCTGGCCTACTCTCGCTTTGGCCTGCCCTTGCTCTAGCTCCGGCCTGCTCTCGCCCTGGCTCCGACCTGCCCTCGCTCTGGCCTGCCCTCGCTCTGGCTCCGGCCTGCTCTCTCTCTGGCTCTCGCCTGCCGATACCTTGGCTCCGGCTTGCTATTCCTCTGGCTCTGGCCTGCCCTCGTCTTGACTCTGGCCTGATCTAGCTCTTGTTCTGGCCTGCTTTCGCCGTGGCTCCGGCCTGCTCTTGCTCTGGCCTGCCCTCGCTCTGGCCTCCCCTCGCCCTGGATCCGGCCTGCTCTCTCTCTGGCTCTAGACTGCCCTTGCCTTAGCTCCGGCCTGCTCTCACTCTGACTCTGGCCTGCCCTCGCCCTGGCTACTGCCTGCCCTCATCCTTGCTCCGGCCCGCTCTCACTCTGGCTCTGACCTGCCCTCGCCCTGGCTCCGGCCTGCTCTCGCCCTGGCTCCGGCCTGCTCTCGCTCTGGCCTGTCCTCGCCCTGGCTCCGGCCTGCCCTTGCTCTGGCTAGCCCTCGCCTTGGCTCCGGCCTGCTCTCGCCCTGGCTCTGGCCTGCTCTTGCTCCCTTTCTCGGTGTTCCCTCCCCCCACTCCAGCCAGGGACAGGGACTGTCGTGCCCATCTCAGGGGCATGCATATTGGTCGCCCTGCCATGGCAATGTGGTGTAATGCATGCAGGTGTCGGGGTCCTGATCCACACTCCATCCTTACCTGAGAGTGAGATATCACACCTCTGGGTGAGGTGCAATACCTCTGTAGCAACCGAGCCCTCGGGGTGCCACAGTTCCATTTATCTTCAGCCTAGGTGACGTATTGTGTAAGCTCCTAGGACAGGGTATACATTATTCTGTATGCCCTCAGGAGCAGCCTGTATTGTATATTAGATTGTAAGCTCGTAGGCAGGGCCGTGATGGTACCCTATCTACCACAAGTTTTTTAAGAGAATAATATGGCCTGCTCTTGCTCTGGCCTACCCTCGTCTTGGCTCCGGCCTGCTCTCGCTCGTTATGGCCAGCCTTCGCCTTGGCTCCGGCATGCTCTCGCTCTGGCGAAGGCCTGCTGTCGCTCTGGCTCTATCTGGCCTGCCCTTGCCTTGGCTCCGGACTGCTCTTGGTCTGGCTCTGACCTGCCCTCGCCCTGGCTCCGGCCTGTCTGGCCTTCTCTTGCTCTGGCCTGCCCTCGCCTTGGCTCTGGCCTTCTATCGCTCTGGCCTGCACTTGCCTTGGCTCTGGCCTACACTCGCCTTGGCTCCGGCCTGCTCTCGCCGTGGCTCTGGCCTGCCCTCGCCCTGACTCCGGCCTGCCCTTGCTCTGGCTCCGGCCTGACCTCGCATTGGCTCTGGTCTGCTCTCGCCCTGGCTCCGACCCGCTCTTGCTCTGGCCTGCCCGCTCACCCTGTCTCCGGCCTGCTCTCTCTGGCTCTGGCCTACCCATGCCTTCTCCGGCCTGCTCTTCCTCTGGCTCTGGCCTTCCCTCGTCTTGACTCTAACCTGATCTTCTCGCTCTTCTCTGGCTCAGGCCTGCTCTCGCTCTGGCCTGCCCTAGCTCTGGCTCCAGACTGCTCTCGCTCTGGCCTGCTCTCGCTCTGGACTGCCCTCGCCTTGGCTCTGGCCTGCCCTCGCCTGGCTCCGGCCTGCTCTCTCTCTGGCCTGCCCTCGCCCTGGCTCCGGCCTACTCTCGCTCTGGCCTGCTCTCGCTGTGGCTCTGGCCTCACTCACCCTGTCTCCGGCCTGCTCTCGTCCTGGCTTCAGCCTGCCCTTGCCTTGGCTCTGGCCTTCTCTCGCTCTGGCCTGCCCTTGCCTTGGCTCTGGCCTGCGCTCGCCCTGGCTCCGGCCTGCTCTCGCTCTGGCCTGCTCTCGCCTTGGCTCCGGCCTGCTCTCGCTCTGGCTCCGGCCTGCCCTTGCTCTGGCTCCGGCCTGCTCTCGCCCTGGCTCCGACCTGCTCTTGCTCTGGCCTGCTCTCGCCCTGGCTCCGGCCTGCTCTCGCTCTTGCAATGGCCTGCCTTCGCCCTGTCTCCGGCCTGCTCTCTCTCTGGCTCTGGCCTGCCCTCGCCCTGGCTCTGGCCTCGCCCTGTCTCCAGCCTGCTCTCGCCCTGGTTCCGGCCTGCCCTTGCCTTGGCTCTGGCCTTCGTATCGCTCTGGCTTGCCCTTGCCTTGGCTCTGGCCTACCCTCGCCTTGGCTCCGGCCTGCTTTTGCTCTGACTCTGGCCTGCCCTCTCCCTGGCTCTGGCCTACTCTCGCTCTGGCCTCGCCCTGTCTCCAGCCTGCTCTCGCCCTGGTTCCGGCCTGCCCTTGCCTTGGCTCTGGCCTTCGTATCGCTCTGGCTCTGGCTTGCCCTTGCCTTGGCTCTGGCCTACCCTCGCCTTGGCTCCGGCCTGCTCTCGCTCTGACTCTGGCCTGCCCTCGCCCTGACGACGGCCTGCTCTGGATCTGGCTCAGGCACACTGTCCTCAGGGCCTTGGCTCCGGACTGCTCTCGCTCTGGCCTGCCCTCTCCTTGGTTCCGGGAGCCTACTCTCGCCTTGGCTCCGGCCTGCTCTCGCTCTGGCTCCGGCCAGCCCTCGCCTTGGCTCCGGCCTGCTCTCGCCTTGGCTCTGGCCTGCTCTCTCCCTGGCTCCGGCCTGCCCTTGCTCTGACTCCGGCCTGCTCTCGCCCTGACTCCGGCCAGCTGTTGCTCTGGCCTGCCCTCGCCCTGGCTCTGGCCTGCCCTTGACTCCAGCCTGCTCTCGCTCTTCTTCTGGCCTGCCTTCGCCTTGGCTCCGGCCTGCTCTCGCTCTGGCCTGCCCTCCTTGGCTCTGGCCTGCTCTCGCTCTGGCCTGACATCGCCCTGTCTCCGGCCTGCTCTCTCTCTGGCCTGCCCTCCTTGGCTCTGGCCTGCTCTCGCTCTGGCCTGCCCTCGCCCTGTCTCCGGCCTGCTCTCTCTCTGGCCTGCCCTCACCCTGTCTCCGGCCTGCTCTCGTCCTGGTTCCGAGCTGCCCTTGCCTTGGCTCCGGCCTTTTCTCGCCAGATCTGGCCTGTCCTTGCCTTGGCTCTGGCCTACTCTCGCTCTGGCCTGCCCTCGCCCTGGCTCCGGCCTGCTCTCGCTCTGGCCTCCTCTCGCTCTGGCTTCCCTCGCCTTGGATCCGGCCTGCTCTTGCTCTGTCTGGCCAGCCCTCGCCCTGGCTCCATCCGGCCTGCTCTGCTGGATCTGGCTCTGACCTGCCCTCGCCTTGGCTCCGGCCTGCTCTTGCCCTGGCTCCGGCCAGTCCTCAGCCTGGCTCCGGCCTGCCCTTGCTCTGGCTCCGGCCTGCCCTTACTCTGGCTCCGGCTAGCCCTCGCCTTGGCTCCGGCCTGCTCTTGCTCTGGCCTGCCCTCGCCCTGATTCCGGCCTGCTCTTGCTCTGGCATGCTCTTGCTCTGGCCTACCCGAGGGTCATAACTCCAGCCTGCTCTCGCTCTTGTTATGGCCTGCTTTCGCCTTGGCTCCGGCCTGCTCCCGCTCTGGCGTAGGCCTGCTGTCGCTCTGGTGTAGGCCTGCTGTCGCTCTGGCTCTGTCTGGCCTGCCCTTGCCTTGGCTCCGGACTGCCCTCGCCCTGGCTCCGGCCTGCCCTCGCCTTGGCTCCGGCCTGCGCTTGTTCTGGCTCTGGTCAGCTCTTGCTCTGGCCTGCTCTTGCTCTGGCTCTGGCCTCGCCCTGTTTCCGGCCTGCTCTCGCCCTGGCTCTGGCCTGCCCTCGCACTCCGGCCTGCTCTCTCTCTGGCTCTGGCCTGCCCTCTATCTGGCTCTGGCCTCGCCCTGTCTCCGGCCTGCCCTCCTCCTGGTTCCGGCCTACTCTCGCTCTGGCCTGCACTTGCCTTGGCTCTGGCCTACTCTCGCTCTGGCCTGCCCTCGCCTTGGCTCCGGCCTGTTCTCGCCACTCTGGCCTGCCCTCGCCCTGGTTCCATACTGCTCTGGATCTGGCACCGGCCAGCCCTTGCTCTGGCTCCGGCCTGCTCTCGCCCTGGCTATCCGGCCTGCTCTTGCTCTTTTCAGTCTGCTGCTTGACAGCAAGCAGCAGCAGGTAAGGTAACTCCTGCTAAGGGCGGCCGGCCACCGCGACAAATCAGTAAAGCGGTGTTTAAATTTGGCGCCAATACTGCTGATTGGTCGTCTGGCCTACCCTCGCCCTGGCTCCGGCTGCTCTCGCCCTGGCTCCGGCTGCTCTTACTCTGGCCTGCCCTCGTCTTGACTCCGGCCTGCTCTCGCTCTGGCTCAAGCCTGCTACATCTGGCTCCGGCCTGCCCTTTCCTTGGCTCCAGACTGCTCTCGCTCTGGCCTGCCCTCGCCTTGGGTCCGGCCTGCTCTTGCTCTGGCCTGCCCTCGCCTTGGCTCTCCGGCCCTGCTCTCGCCTTGGCACCGGCCTACTCTCGCTTTAGCTTCGGACTGCACTTGCCCTGGCTCTGGCCTGCCATCGCTCTGGCTCCGGCCTGCCCTCGTGCCCTTGCTCTGGCTCCGGTCAGCCCTGGCCCTGGCCTGATCTTGCTCTGGCCTGCCCTCGCCCTGCTACCTGCTCTCTCTCTGGCTCTAGTCGCCCTCGCCCTGCTACCTGCTCTCTCTCTGGCTCTGGTCGCCCTCGCCCAGGCTCCAGCCTACTCTCGCTCTGGACTGCTCTCTCGCTCTGGCCTCGCCCTGCTCTCTCGCTCTGGCCTCATCCTGTCTCCGGCCAGCTCTCGCTCTGGCGTGCCTTCGCCATGGCTCCGGCCTGCCCTCGCCTTGGCTCCGGCCTGCTCTCGCCCTGGCTCCGGCCTGCTCTCGCCCTGGCTCTGGCCTGCCCTCGCCTTGGCTCCAGTCTGCTCTAGCCTTGTCTCCGACCTGCTCTCGCTCTGTCTCCGGCCTGCCCTCGCCCTGGCTCCGGCCTGCCCTTGCTCTGGCTCTGGCCTGCCCTCGTCTTGACTCCAGCTTGCTCTCGCTCTGGTTCTGGCCTGCCTTCGCCGTGGCTCCGGCCTGCTCTTGCTCTGGCTCAGGCCTACTCTCTCTCTGGCTCTGGCCTGCCCTTACCTTGGCTCCAGACTTCTCTCGCTCTGGCCTGCTCTTGTTCTGGCACTGGCCTGCTATCGTTCTGGCTCCGGCCCGCCCTGCCCTGGCTCTGGCCTTGCCTCCCCTGCTCTTGCTCTGGCTCTGGCCTGCCCTCGCCCTGCTCTCTCGCTCTGGCCTCACCCTGTCTCCGGCCAGCTCTCGCTCTGGCGTGCCTTCGCCATGGCTCCGGCCTGCTCTCGCCTTGGCTCCGGCCTGCTCTCGCCCTGGCTCTGGCCTGCCCTCGCCTTGGCTCCAGTCTGCTCTAGCCTTGTCTCTGGCCTGCCCTCGCCCTGGTTCCGGCCTGCTCTGTCTCTTGCCTTCCCCCGCGCCGTCTCTGGTCTGCCCTCGCTCTAGCTCTGGCCTGCCCTCGCCCTTGCTCCGGCCTGCTCTCGCTCTGGCTCCGGCCTGCCCACGCCCTGACTCCGGCCTGCCCTTGCTCTGGCTCCGGCCTGCTCTCGCCCTGGCTCCGACCTGCTCTTGCTCTGGCCTGCTCTCGCCCTGGCTCCGGCCTGCTCTCTCTCTGGCAATGGCCTGCCTTCGCCCTGTCTCCGGCCTGCTCTCTCTCTGGCTCTGGCCTGCCCTCGCCCTGGCTCTGGCCTACTCTCGCTCTGGCCTCGCCCTGTCTCCAGCCTGCTCTCGCCCTGGTTCCGGCCTGCCCTTGCCTTGGCTCTGGTCTTCGTATCGCTCTGGCTCTGGCTTGCCCTTGCCTTGGCTCTGGCCTACCCTCGCCTTGGCTCCGGCCTGCTCTCGCCTTGGCTCCGGCCTGCTTTTGCTCTGACTCTGGCCTGCCCTCTCCCTGGCTCTGGCCTACTCTCGCTCTGGCCTCGCCCTGTCTCCAGCCTGCTCTCGCCCTGGTTCCGGCCTGCCCTTGCCTTGGCTCTGGCCTTCGTATCGCTCTGGCTCTGGCTTGCCCTTGCCTTGGCTCTGGCCTACCCTCGCCTTGGCTCCGGCCTGCTCTCGCCTTGGCTCCGGCCTGCTCTTGCTCTGACTCTGGCCTGCCCTCGCCCTGACTCCGGCCTGCTCTGGATCTGGCTCAGGCACACTGTCCTCAGGGCCTTGGCTCCGGACTGCTCTCGCTCTGGCCTGCCCTCTCCTTGGTTCCGGGAGCCTACTCTCGCCTTGGCTCCGGCCTGCTCTCGCTCTGGCTCCGGCCAGCCCTCGCCTTGGCTCCGGCCTGCTCTCGCCTTGGCTCTGGCCTGCTCTCTCCCTGGCTCCGGCCTGCCCTTACTCTGACTCCGGCCAGCTGTTGCTCTGGCCTGCCCTCGCCCTGGCTCTGGCCTGCCCTTGACTCCAGCCTGCTCTCGCTCTTCTTCTGGCCTGCCTTCGCCTTGGCTCCGGCCTGCTCTCGCTCTGGCCTGCCCTCCTTGGCTCTGGCCTGCCCTCGCCCTGTCTCCGGCCTGCTCTCTCTCTGGCCTGCCCTCCTTGGCTCTGGCCTGCTCTCGCTCTGGCCTGCCCTCGCCCTGTCTCCGGCCTGCTCTCTCTCTGGCCTGCCCTCGCCATGGCTCTGGCCTGCTCTTGCTCTGGCCTCACCCTGTCTCCGGCCTGCTCTCGTCCTGGTTCCAAGCTGCCCTTGCCTTGGCTCCGGCCTTTTCTCGCCAGATCTGGCCTGTCCTTGCCTTGGCTCTGGCCTACTCTCGCTCTGGCCTGCCCTCGCCCTGGCTCCGGCCTGCTCTCGCTCTGGCCTCCTCTCGCTCTGGCTTCCCTCACCTTGGATCCGGCCTGCTCTTGCTCTGTCTGGCCAGCCCTCGCCCTGGCTCCATCCGGCCTGCTCTGCTGGATCTGGCTCTGACCTGCCCTCGCCTTGGCTCCGGCCTGCTCTTGCCCTGGCTCCGGCCAGTCCTCAGCCTGGCTCCGGCCTGCCCTTGCTCTGGCTCCGGCCTGCCCTTACTCTGGCTCCGGCTAGCCCTCGCCTTGGCTCCGGCCTGCTCTTGCTCTGGCCTGCCCTCGCCCTGATTCCGGCATGCTCTTGCTCTGGCATGCTCTTGCTCTGGCCTACCCGAGGGTCTTTACTCCAGCCTGCTCTCGCTCTTGTTATGGCCTGCCTTCGCCTTGGCTCCGGCCTGCTCCCGCTCTGGCGTAGGCCTGCTGTCGCTCTGGCGTAGGCCTGCTGTCGCTCTGGCTCTGTCTGGCCTGCCCTTGCCTTGGCTCCGGACTTCTCTTGCTCTGGCTCCGGCCTGCCCTCGCCTTGGCTCCGGCCTGCGCTTGTTCTGGCTCTGGTCAGCTCTTGTCTGGCCTGCTCTTGCTCTGGCTCTGGCCTCGCCCTGTCTCCGGCCTGCTCTCGCCCTGGCTCTGGCCTGCCCTCGCACTCCGGCCTGCTCTCTCTCTGGCTCTGGCCTGCCCTCGCCCCTGGCTCTGGCCTACTCTCTATCTGGCTCTGGCCTCGCCCTGTCTCCGGCCTGCCCTCCTCCTGGTTCCGGCCTTCTCTCGCTCTGGCCTGCCACTTGCCTTGGCTCTGGCCTACTCTCGCTCTGGCCTGCCCTCGCCACTCTGGCCTGCCCTCGCCCTGGTTCCGTCCTGCTCTGGATCTGGCACCGGCCAGCCCTTGCTCTGGCTCCGGCCTGCTCTGCCCTGGCTATCCGGCCTGCTCTTGCTCTTTTCAGTCTGCTGCTTGACAGCAAGCAGCAGCAGGTAAGGTAACTCCTGCTAAGGGCGGCCGGCCACCGCGACAAATCAGTAAAGCGGTGTTTAAATTTGGCGCCAATACTGCTGATTGGTCGTCTGGCCTACCCTCGCCCTGGCTCCGGCTGCTCTCGCCCTGGCTCCGGCTGCTCTTACTCTGGCCTGCCCTCGTCTTGACTCCGGCCTGCTCTCGCTCTGGTTCTGGCCTGCCCTCGCTCTGGCTCAAGCCTGCTACATCTGGCTCCGGCCTGCCCTTTCCTTGGCTCCAGACTGCTCTCGCTCTGGCCTGCCCTCGCCTTGGGTCCGGCCTGCTCTCGCTCTGGCCTGCCCTCGCCTTGGCTCCGGCCCTGCTCTCGCCTTGGCACCGGCCTACTCTCGCTTTAGCTTCGGACTGCACTTGCCCTGGCTCTGGCCTGCCATCGCTCTGGCTCCGGCCTGCCCTCGTGCCCTTGCTCTGGCTCCGGTCAGCCCTGGCCCTGGCCTGATCTTGCTCTGGCCTGCCCTCGCCCTGCTACCTGCTCTCTCTCTGGCTCTGGTCGCCCTCGCCCTGCTACCTGCTCTCTCTCTGGCTCTGGTCGCCCTCGCCCAGGCTCCAGCCTACTCTCGCTCTGGACTGCTCTCTCGCTCTGGCCTCACCCTGCTCTCTCGCTCTGGCCTCACCCTGTCTCCGGCCAGCTCTCGCGTGCCTTCGCCATGGCTCCGGCCTGCCCTCGCCTTGGCTCCGGCCTGCTCTCGCCCTGGCTCTGGCCTGCCCTCGCCTTGGCTCCAGTCTGCTCTAGCCTTGTCTCCGACCTGCTCTCGCTCTGTCTCCGGCCTGCCCTCGCCCTGGCTCCGGCCTGCCCTTGCTCTGGCTCTGGCCTGCCCTCGTCTTGACTCCAGCTTGCTCTCGCTCTGGTTCTGGCCTGCCTTCGCTGTGGCTCCGGCCTGCTCTCGCTCTGGCTCAGGCCTACTCTCTCTCTGGCTCTGGCCTGCCCTTACCTTGGCTCCAGACTTCTCTCGCTCTGGCCTGCTCTTGTTCTGGCACTGGCCTGCTATCGTTCTGGCTCCGGCCCGCCCTGCCCTGGCTCTGGCCTTGAATCCCCTGCTCATGCTCTGGCTCTGGCCTGCCCTCGCCCTGCTCTCTCGCTCTGGCCTCACCATGTCTCCGGCCAGCTCTCGCTCTGGCGCCTTCGCCATGGCTCCGGCCTGCTCTCGCCTTGGCTCCGGCCTGCTCTCGCCCTGGCTCTGGCCTGCCCTCGCCTTGGCTCCAGTCTGCTCTAGCCTTGTCTCCGACCTGCTCTCGCTCTGTCTCCGGCCTGCCCTCGCCCTGGCTCTGGCCTGCCCTCGTCTTGACTCCAGCCTGCTCTCGCTCTGGTTCTGGCCTGCCTTCGCCTTGGCTCCGGCCTGCTCTCGCTCTGGCTCAGGCCTACTCTCTCTCTGGCTCTGGCCTGCCCTTACCTTGGCTCCGGACTTCTCTCGCTCTGGCCTGCTCTTGTTCTGGCACTGGCCTGCTATCGTTCTGGCTCCGGCCCGCCCTGGCTCTGGCCTTGCCTCCCCTGCTCTTGCTCTGGCTCTGGCCTGCCCTCGCCCTGGCTCCGGTCTGATCTCGCTCTGGCTCCGGACTGCTCTCGCTCTGGACTGCCCTCGCCTTGGCTCTGGCCTGCTCTCTCCCTGGCTCCGGCCTGCTTTCGCTATGGCTTCAGCCTGTCCTCGCCCTGGCTCCGGCCTGCCATTGATCTGGCTCCGGCCTGCCCTCCTCGCCTTGGCTCCGGTCTACTCTCGCTCTGACTCTGGCCTGCTTTCGCTCTGGCTCTGGACTGCCCTCGCCTTGGCTCTGGCCTGCTCTCTCCCTAGCTCCGGCCTGCCCTCGCCTTGGCTCCGGTATACTCTCGCTCTGGCTCTAGCCTGCTCTTGGCTCCAGCCTGCTCTCGCTCTCACTCTGGTCTGCCCTCGCCCAGGCCTGCTCTCGCACTGGCTCTGGCCTGCTCTCGCACTGGCTCCGGCCTGCACTCGTCCTGGCTCCGGTATGCTCTCGCTCTGGCCAGCCCTCGTCTTGGCTCCGGCCAACACCTCCTCTTGCCCCGGCCTGCCTTCGCCTTGGCTCCTGCCTGCTCTCGTTCTGGCCTGCTCTCACTCTGGCTCTGGCCTGCCTTCGCCTTGGCTCCGGACAGCTCTTGCTCTGGCCTGCTCTCGCTCTGGCTTGGGCCTGTCCTTGCCTTGGCTCCAGTTTGCTCTCGCTCTGGCCTGCTCTAGCTCTGGCGCTACCCTGGCTCTCTGCCTCTGGCCTGTCCTTGCCTTAGCTCCGGCCTGCTCTCGCTCTAGCTAAGTACTGCCCTCACCCTGGCTCCGCTATGACATAGCTCGGGCTCCGGCCTGCCCTCGCCTTGGCTCCGTCCTGCTCGTCGCCATGGCTCTGGCCTACTCTCTCTCTGGCTCTGGCCTGCCGTCACCCTGGCTCCGGCATACTCTCGCTATGGCCTGCTCTTGCTCTGGCTCTGGCCTCGCCTTGGCCGTCCGGCCTGCTCTCGCTCTCACTCTGGTCTGCCCTCACCCTGGCCGCCTGCTCTGGCTCTTGCTCGGGCCTGCTCTCGCGCTGGCTCTGGCCTGCTCTCGTCCTGGCTACGGACTGCTCTCGCTCTGGCTCCGGACTGCCCTCGCCTTGGCTCCATCCGGCATGCTCTCGCCCTGGCTCCAGCCTGCTCTCGCTCTGGCTTAGGCCTTCCCTCGCCCTAGCTCCGGCCTGCCCTTGCTCTGGCTCCGGCCAGCCCTCGCCTTGGATACGGCCAGCACCTGCTCTGGCCTGCCTTCGCCTTGGCTTCGGACTGCTCTCGCTCAGGACTGCTCTCGCTCTTGGTTGTCCATGCCTTGGCTTCGGACTGCTCTCGCTCTGGCCTGCTCTCGCTCTGGACTGCCCTCGCCTTGGCTCTGGCCTGCCCTCGCCTGGCTCCGGCCTGCTCTCTCTCTGGCCTGCCCTCGCCCTGGCTCCGGCTTGCTCTCGCTCTGGCTCCGGCCTGCCCTTTCCCTGGCTCCGGCCTGCCCTCGCTCTGGCTCCGGCCTGCCCTCGCCCTGTCTCCGGCCTGTTCTTGCTCTGGCCTGCCCTCGCCCTGGCTTCGGCATTCTCTCGCTCTGGTTTCGGCCTGTCCTCGCCTTGGATCTGTCCGGCCTGCCTTTGCCATGGCTACGGCCTGCTATCGCTCTGGCTCCGGCCTGCCTTTGCCTTGGCTCCGGCCTGCTCTCGCTCAGGCTCTGGCCTGCTCTCGCTGTGGCTCTGGCCTGCCTTCGCCTTGGCCAGAGCGAGATTTGGCCAGAGCCAAGGCAAGGGCAGGCCAGAGCCAGAGAGAAAGAAGGCCGGAGCCAAGGCAAGGGCAGCCGGAACCAGGGTGAGAGCAGGCCAGAGCCAGGGCGAGAGCAGGCCGGAGGTAAGGCGAGAGCAGGGCGAGGGCAGGCCAGAGCCAGAGTCAGATCAGACCGGAGACAAGGCGAGGGCAGGCCAGAGCCAGAGCGAGGGCAGGCCAGTGCCAGAGCGAGAGCAGGCCAGACGGAGCCAAGCAAGGGCAGGCCAGAGCCAAAGTGAGAGCAGTCCGGAGCCAAGGCGAGGGCAGGCCAGAGCCAGAGCGGGAGCAAGCCGGAGCAAAGTCAGGGGCAGGCCAGAGCCAGAGCGAGAGCAGGCCAGAGGCAGAGCGAGAGCAGGCCGGAGCCAGGGCAACGGCAGGCCGGAGCCAGAGCCAAGGCAAGGGCAGGCCAGAGCCAGAGCAAGAGAAGGCTAGAGCCAAGGCAAGGGCACGCCGGAACGAGGGCAAGAGCAGGCCAGAGCCAGGGCAAGAGCAGGCCAGAGCCAGGGCGAGAGCAAGCCGCAGCCAGGGCGAGAGCAGGCCAGAGCCAGGGCAAGGGCTGGCCCGAGCCAGGGCAAGGGCTGGCCCGAGCCAGGGCAAGGGCTGGCCCGAGCCAGGGCAAGGGCTGGCCCGAGCCAGAGTCAGAGCAGGCCGGAGTCAAGGCGCAAGCCAGAGCCAGAGAGAGCTCGGGCAGGCTAGAGCCAGAGCGATAGCAGGCTGGAGCGAAGGCGAGAACATTCCGGAGCCAGGGCGAGGGCAGGCCAGAGCGAGAGCAGGCCGGAGCCAAAGTGAGGGCACGCCAGAGCGAGAGCAGGCCAGAGCGAGAGCAGGCCGGAGCCAGGGCGAGGGCAGGCCAGAGCCAGAGCGAGATCTCGTAGGCCAGAGCCAAGGCAAGGGCAGGCGAGAGCCAGAGCGAGAGAAGGCCCAAGCCAAGGCAAGGGCAGGCCGGAACCAGGGCGAGAGGAGGCCGGAGACAGGGCGAGGCCAGAGAGAGAGCAGGCCAGAGCCAGAGCGAGAGCAGGCCGGAGACAGGGCAAGGGCAGGCCAGAGCCAGAGAGAGAGCAGGCCAGAGCCAGTGCGAGGGCAGGCCAGAGCCAGAGCGAGAGCAGGCCGGACACAGGGCAAGGGCAGGCCAGAGCCAGAGAGAGAGCAGGCCAGAGCCAGTGCGAGGGCAGGCCAGAGCCAGAGCGAGAGCATGCCGGAGCCAGGGCAAAAGCAGGCCGGAGCCAAGGCAAGGGCAGGACAGAGCCAGAGCGAGAGCAGGCCAGAGCCAAGCTTGGCAAGGGCAGGCCAGAGCCAGAGAGACAGCAGGTCGGAGCTATGGCGAGAGCAGGCAAGAGCCAATGCGAGGGCTGGCCGGAGCCAGAGCAAGGGCAGGCCGGAGTCAAGGCGAGGGCAGGCAGGAGCCAGAGCGAGGGCAGGCAGGAGCCAGAGCGAGAGCAGGCCGGCCAAGGTGAGGGTAGGCCAGAGCCAGGGCGAGGGCAGGTCAGAGTCAGAGCGAGAGCAGGCCGGAGCTAAGTCAAGGGCAGGCCAGAGCCAGAGAGATAGCAGGCCGGAGCCAAGGCATGGGGGCAGGCCAGAGCCAGAGAGAGAGCAGGCCGGAGCCAGGGCGAGGGCAGGCCAGAGCCAGAGCCAGAGAAGGTCGGAGGCAGGGCGAGAGCAGGCCGGAGCCAATGCGAGAGCTGGCCGGAGCCAGAGCAAGGGCAGGCCGGAGTCAGGGCGAGGGCAGGCCAGAGCCAGAGAGAGAGCAGGCCAGAGCCAGTGCGAGGGCAGGCCAGAGCCAGAGCGAGAGCAGGCCGGACGGAGACAGGGCAAGGGCAGGCCAGAGCCAGAGAGAGAGCAGGCTAGAGCCAGTGCGAGGGCAGGCCAGAGCCAGAGCGAGAGCATGCCGGAGCCAGGGCAAGAGCAGGCCGGAGCCAAGGCAAGGGCAGGACAGAGCCAGAGCGAGAGCAGGCCAGAGCCAGAGCGAGAGCATGCCGGAGCCAGGGCAAGAGCAGGCCGGAGCCAAGGCAAGGGCAGGACAGAGCCAGAGCGAGAGAGAGCAGGCCAGAGCCAAGGCAAGGGCAGGCCAGAGCCAGAGAGACAGCAGGTCGGAGCTATGGCGAGAGCAGGCAAGAGCCAATGCGAGGGCTGGCCGGAGCCAGAGCAAGGGCAGGCCGGAGTCAAGGCGAGGGCAGGCAGGAGCCAGAGCGAGGGCAGGCAGGAGCCAGAGCGAGAGTGAGAGCAGGCCGGCCAAGGTGAGGGTAGGCCAGAGCCAGGGCGAGGGCAGGTCAGAGTCAGAGCGAGAGCAGGCCGGAGCTAAGTCAAGGGCAGGCCAGAGCCAGAGAGATAGCAGGCCAGAGCCAAGGCATGGGGGCAGGCCAGAGCCAGAGAGAGAGCAGGCCGGAGCCAGGGCGAGGGCAGGCCAGAGCCAGAGCCAGAGAAGGTCGGAGGCAGGGCGAGAGCAGGCCGGAGCCAATGCGAGAGCTGGCCGGAGCCAGAGCAAGGGCAGGCCGGAGTCAGGGCGAGGGCAGGCCAGAGCCAGAGAGAGAGCAGGCCAGAGCCAGTGCGAGGGCAGGCCAGAGCCAGAGCGAGAGCAGGCCGGACGGAGACAGGGCAAGGGCAGGCCAGAGCCAGAGAGAGAGCAGGCCAGAGCCAGTGCGAGGGCAGGCCAGAGCCAGAGCGAGAGCATGCCGGAGCCAGGGCAAGAGCAGGCCGGAGCCAAGGCAAGGGCAGGACAGAGCCAGAGCGAGAGCAGGCCAGAGCCAGAGCGAGAGCATGCCGGAGCCAGGGCAAGAGCAGGCCGGAGCCAAGGCAAGGGCAGGACAGAGCTAGAGCGAGAGCAGGCCAGAGCCAAGGCAAGGGCAGGCCAGAGCCAGAGAGACAGCAGGTCGGAGCTATGGCGAGAGCAGGCAAGAGCCAATGCGAGGGCTGGCCGGAGCCAGAGCAAGGGCAGGCCGGAGTCAAGGCAAGGGCAGGCAGGAGCCAGAGCGAGGGCAGGCAGGAGCCAGAGCGAGAGTCAGAGCAGGCCGGCCAAGGTGAGTGTAGGCCAGAGCCAGGGCGAGGGCAGGTCAGAGTCAGAGCGAGAGCAGGCCGGAGCTAAGTCAAGGGCAGGCCAGAGCCAGAGAGATAGCAGGCCGGAGCCAAGGCATGGGGGCAGGCCAGAGAGAGAGCAGGCCGGAGCCAGGGCGAGGGCAGGCCAGAGCCAGAGCCAGAGAAGGTCGGAGGCAGGGCGAGAGCAGGCCGGAGCCAATGTGAGAGCTGGCCGGAGCCAGAGCAAGGGCAGGCCGGAGTCAGGGCGAGGGCAGGCCAGAGCCAGAGAGAGAGCAGGCCAGAGCCAGTGCGAGGGCAGGCCAGAGCCAGAGCGAGAGCAGGCCGGAGACAGGGCAAGGGCAGGCCAGAGCCAGAGAGAGAGCAGGCCAGAGCCAGTGCGAGGGCAGGCCAGAGCCAGAGCGAGAGCATGCCAGAGCCAGGGTAAGAGCAGGCCGGAGCCAAGGCAAGGGCAGGACAGAGCCAGAGCGAGAGCAGGCCAGAGCCAGTGCGAGGGCAGGCCAGAGCCAGAGCGAGAGCATGCCGGAGCCAGGGCAAGAGCAGGCCGGAGCCAAGGCAAGGGCAGGACAGAGCCAGAGCGAGAGCAGGCCAGAGCCAAGGCAAGGGCAGGCCAGAGCCAGAGAGACAGCAGGTCGGAGCTATGGCGAGAGCAGGCAAGAGCCAATGCGAGGGCTGGCCGGAGCCAGAGCAAGGGCAGGCCGGAGTCAAGGCGAGGGCAGGCAGGAGCCAGAGCGAGGGCAGGCAGGAGCCAGAGCGAGAGTGAGAGCAGGCCGGCCAAGGTGAGGGTAGGCCAGAGCCAGGGCGAGGGCAGGTCAGAGTCAGAGCGAGAGCAGGCCGGAGCTAAGTCAAGGGCAGGCCAGAGCCAGAGAGATAGCAGGCCGGAGCCAAGGCATGGGGGCAGGCCAGAGCCAGAGAGAGAGCAGGCCGGAGCCAGGGCGAGGGCAGGCCAGAGCCAGAGCCAGAGAAGGTCGGAGGCAGGGCGAGAGCAGGCCGGAGCCAATGCGAGAGCTGGCCGGAGCCAGAGCAAGGGCAGGCCGGAGTCAGGGCGAGGGCAGGCCGTAGCCAGAGCGAGAGCAGGCCGGAGGCAAGGCGAGAGCAGGCCGGAGTCAAGGCGAGGGTAGGCCACAGCCAAGGCAAGGGGGCAGGCCGGAGCGAGAGTAGGCCGGAGCCAGAGCGAGGGCAGGCCAGAGCCAGAGCTAGAAGAGCCAAGTTGAGGTCAGACCAGATATAGAGCAGGCATGAGCCACAGCAAGGGCAGGCCGGAACCAGAGAGAGAGCAGGCCGGAGCCAAGGAGAATGCAGGCCGGAACCAGGGCAAGAACAGGTAGGAGCCAAGGCGAGGGCAGGCCGGAGCCAGAGAGATAGGCCGGAGCCAAGGCGAGAGCAGGCCGGCCGGAGCCAAGGCGAGAGTAGGCCGGACCCAGGGCGAGAGCAGGACAGAGCGAGAGCAGGCCGGAGCCAGGACGAGGGCAGGCCGGAGCCATTGCGAGAGCAGGCCGGAGCCAAGGAGAGGACAGGCCAGAGCCAGAGCGAGAGAAAGCAAGAGACAGGGCGAGAGCAGGCCGGAGCCAAGGCAAGGGCAGGCCAGAGCAAGAGCAGGCTGGAGCCAGGGCGAGAGGAGGCCGGAGCCATGGCGAGGGCAGGCCAGAGGCAGAGCGACGGCAGGCCGGAGCCAGGGCAGGCCAGAGCCAGAGCCAGAGCAGGACGGAGCCAGGGCGAGGGCAGGCTGGAGCCAGAGCGATAGCACACTGGAGCCAAGGCGAGGGCAGGCCAGAGCGAGGGCAGGCCGGAGCCAGAGCAAGAGCAGGCCGGAGTCAAGTTGAGGGCAGGCCAGATAGAGAGCAGGCATGAGCCAAGGTAAGGGCAGGCTGGAACCAGAGCGAGAGCAGGCCGGTAAGGCTCTAGGTCGTATCCAGGGCGAGAACGGGCAGGAGCCAAGGCGAGGGCAGGCAGGAGCCAGAGAGATAGCAGGCCAGAGTCAGAGCGAGAGCAGGCCGGAGCCAGGACGAGGGCAGGCCGGAGCCAGTGCGAGAGCAGGCCGGAGACAAGGAAAGAACAGGCAAGAGCCAGAGCAAGCAAGAGCAAGGGCGAGGAGCAGGCCGGATCCAGGATGAGGGCAGGCCAGAGCTAGAGCAAGAGCAGGCGGAGACAGGGCGAGAGCAGGCCAAAGCCAAGGTGAAGGCTGACTGGAGCCAGAGCAAGGGCAGGCCGGAGCCAGGGCGAGGGCAGGCCGGAGCCAAGGCGAGGGCAGGCCGGAGCCAAAGCAAGGGCAGGCCGGAGCCAAAGCAAGAGCAGGCCAGAGCCAAGGCGAGAGCAGGCTGGAGCCAAGGCGAGAGCAGGCCGGCCAAGGTGAGGGTAGGCCAGAGCCAGGGCGAGGGCAGGTCAGAGTCAGAGCGAGAGCAGGCCGGAGCCAATGCAAGAGCTGGCCGGAGCCAGAGCAAGGGCAGGCCAGCTCTGAGCGAGAGCAGGCCGGAGCTAAGTCAAGGGCAGGCCAGAGCCAGAGAAATAGCAGGCCGGAGCCAAGGCATGGGCAGGCCAGAGAGAGAGCAGGCCGGAGCCAGGGCGAGGGCAGGCCGTAGCCAGAGCGAGAGCAGGCCGGAGGCAAGGCAAGGCAAGAGCAGGCCGGAGTCAAGGCGAGGGTAGGCCACAGCCAAGGCAAGGGGGCAGGCCGGAGCGAGTAGGCCGGAGCCAGAGCGAGGGCAGGCCAGAGCCAAGTTGAGGTCAGACCAGATATAGAGCAGGCATGAGCCACAGCAAGGGCAGGCCGGAACGAGAGAGAGAGCAGGCCGGAGCCAAGGAGAATGCAGGCCGGAACCAGGGCAAGAACAGGTAGGAGCCAAGGCCGGAGCCAGAGAGATAGGCCGGAGCCAAGGCGAGAGCAGGCCGGACGGAGCCAAGGCGAGAGTAGGCCGGACCCAGGGCGAGAGCAGGACAGAGCGAGAGCAGGCCGGAGCCAGGACGAGGGCAGGAAGGAGCCAGTGCGAGAGCAGGCCGGAGCCAAGGAAAGGACAGGCCAGAGCGAGAGCAAGCAAGAGACAGGGCGAGAGCAGGCCTGAGCAAAGGCAAGGGCAGGCCAGAGCGAGAGCAGGCTGGAGCCAGGGCGAGAGGAGGCCGGAGCCATGGCGAGGGCAGGCCAGAGGCAGAGCGACGGCAGGCCGGAGCCAGGGCGAGGGCAGGACAGAGCCAGAGCAGGCCAGAGCCAGGGCGAGGGCAGGCTGGAGCCAGAGCGATAGCACACTGGAGCCAAGGCGAGGGCAGGCCAGAGCGAGGGCAGGCCAGAGCCAGAGCAAGGGCAGGCCGGAGCCAGAGCAAGATCAGGCCGGAGTCAAGTTGAGGGCAGGCCAGATAGAGAGCAGGCATGAGCCAAGGTAAGGGCAGGCTGGAACCAGAGCGAGAGCAGGCCGGTAAGGCTCTAGGTCGTATCCAGGGCGAGAACAGGCAGGAGCCAAGGCGAGGGCAGGCTCCTAGGAGCCAGAGAGATAGCAGGCCAGAGCCAGAGCGAGAGCAGGCCGGAGCCAGGACGAGGGCAGGCCGGAGCCAGTGCGAGAGCAGGCCGGAGACAAGGAAAGAACAGGCAAGAGCCAGAGCAAGCAAGAGCAAGGGCGAGGAGCAGGCCGGATCCAGGATGAGGGCAGGCCAGAGCTAGAGCAAGAGCAGGCGGAGACAGGGCGAGAACAGGCCAAAGCCAAGGTGAAGGCTGACTGGAGCTAGAGCAAGGGCAGGCCGGAGCCAAAGCAAGAGCAGGCCGGAGCCAAGGCGAGAGCAGGCCGGAGCCAAGTCGAGGGCAGGTCAGAGCCAGAGCGAGAGCAGGTCAGAGCCAGAGCGAGAGTAGGCGGGAGCCAGGGCGAGAGCAGGCCGGAGCCAGGGCGAGGGCAGGCCAGAGCCAGATCCAAAGCAGGCCGGAGCCAGAGCGACAGCAGGCCAGAGCCAGAACGAGAGCAGACCGGAGCCAGGTCGAGGGCAGGCCAGAGCGAGAGTGGGCCAGAGCCAAGGCAAGGGCTGGCCAGAGCCAGAGCGAGAGAAGGCCGGACGGAGTCAAGGCAAGGGCAGGCAGGAACCAGGGCGAAAACAGGCCGGAGCCAGGGCGAGGCCAGAGCCAGAGCAGGCCAGAGCCAAGGCAAGGGCAGGCCAGAGCGAGAGCAGGCTGGAGCCAGGGCAAGAGGAGGCCAGAGCCATGGCGAGGGCAGGCCAGAGGCAGAGCGACAGCAGGCCGGAGCCAGGGCGAGGGCAGGCCAGAGCCAGAGCGAGAGCAGGCCGGAGCCAGTGCAAGAGCAGGCCGGAGCCAGGGCAAGAGCAGGCCGGAGCCAGGGCAAGAGCAGGCCGGAGCCAGGGGATGAGCAGGCCAGAGCCAAGGCGAGGGAAGGCCAGAGCGAGAGCAGGCCAGAGCCAGAGCGAGAGCAGTCCGGAGCCAAGGCAAGGAAGGGCAGGCCAGAGCCAGAGCGAGGGAAGGCCAAAGCCAGAGCGAGAGCAGTTCAGAGCCAGGGAGAGAGCAGGACGTAGCCAAGGCGAGGGCAGGCCAGAGCCCGAGCTCTGGCATAGTGGAGCCAGGGCGAGGGCAGGACGGAGCTAGAGCGAGAGCAGGCTGGAGCCAAGGCGAGAGCAGGCCGCAGCCAAGGCGAGGGCAGGCCAGAGGCAGAGCCAGGGTAGGCCAGAGCAAGAGCAGGCCAGAGCGAGAGCAGGCCGGAGCCCAGGCAAGGGCCAGAGCCAGAGAGAGAGCAGCCCGGAGCCAAGGCGAAGGCAGGCTAGAGCCAGAGAAAGAGCAGGCCAGAGCCAGAGCGAGAGCAGGCCAGAGCAAAGGCAAAGGCAGGCCAGAGCCAGAGCGAGAGCAGGCCGGAGCCAAGACGAGGGAAGGCCAGAGCGAGAGCAGGCCGGAGCCAAAGCGAGGGCAGGCCAGAGCGAGAGCAGGTCGGAGGAAAGAGAGGACAGGCCAGAGCCAGAGCAAGTGCACGCCGGAACCAAGTCGAGGGCAGGCCAGAGCCAGAGCAAAAGCAGGCCAGAGCCAGAGCGAGAGCAGTCCGGAGCCAAGGAAAGGGCAGGCCACAGCCAGAGGTAGAGCAGGCTTGAGCCAGAGCGAGGGCAGGCCGGAGCCAAGGCGAAGGCAGGCCAGAACCAGAGCGAGAGCAGGCCGGAGTCAAGACGAGGGCAGGCCAGAGCAAGAGCAGTCCGGAGCCAGGGCGAGGGCAGGCCAGAGCCAAAGCAAGAGCAGGCCGGAGCCAGGACGAGGGCAGGCTGGAGCCAGAGCAAGAGCAGGCCGGAGCCAAGGCGAGAGTAGGCCGGAGCCAAGGTGAGGGCAGGCCAGAGCCAAGGTGAGGGCAGGCCAGAGCCAGAGCGAGAGCAGGCCGGAGCTATGGCGAGGGCAGGCCAGAGACAGATCCAGAGCAGGCCGGAGCCAGGGCGAGGGCAGGCCAGAGTCAGAGCGAGAGCAGGCCGGAGCCAAAGCGAGGGCACGCCAGAGCGAGAGCAGGCCAGAGAGAGAGCAGGCCAGAGCGAGAGCAGGCCAGAGCCAGGGCGAGGGCAGGCCAGAGCGAGAGTAGGCCAGAGCCAAGGCAAGGGCAGGCCAGAGCCAGAGCGAGAGAAAGCCAGAGCCAAGGGAAGGGCAGGCCGGAACCAGGGCGAGAGGAGGCCGGACAGCGCGAGGCCAGAGAGAGAGCAGGCAAGAGCCAGAGCGAGAGTAGGCCGAAGCCAGGGCTAGGGCAGGCCAGAGCCAGAGCGAGAGCAGGCCGGAGCCAGGGCAAGACAGAGCCAGAGCGAGAGCAGGCAAGAGCCAGGGCGAGAGCAGGCAAGAGCCAATGCGAGGGCTGGCCGGAGCCAGAGCAAGGGCAAGCCGGAGTCAGAGAGAGGGCAGGCAGTAGCCAGAGCGAGAGCAGGCCAGAGCCAAGGCGAGAGCAGGCCGGAGTCAAGGCGAGGGTAGGCCAGAGCCAAGGCAAGGGCAGGCCGGAGCCAGAGATAGAGAAGGCCAGAGCCAAGCAAGGGCAGGCCGGAACCAGGGCGAGCGCAGGCAGGAGAAAGGGCGGGGCCAGAGCCAGAGTGAGAGTAGGCCAGAGCCAGGGCAAGGGCAGGCCAGAGCCAGAGAGAGAGCAGGCCGGAGCCAGGGCGAGGGCAGGCCAGAGCCAGAGGGAGAGCAGTTCAGAGCCAGAGCGAGAGCAGGCCGGATCCAAGGCGACGGCAGGCCGAAACCAGAGCGAGAGAATGCCGGAGCCAGGGCGACAGCAGGCCGGAGCCAGAGCGAGGGCAGGCCGGAGCCAGAGCGAGAGCAGGCCGGAGCCAGAGCAAGAGCAGGCCGGAGCCAGAGCAAGAGCAGGCCGGAGCCAGAGCGAGAGCAGGCCGGAGCCAAGTCGAGGGCAGCCCGGAGCCAGAGTGAGAGCAGGCCGGAGCCAGGGCGAGGGCAGGCCAGAGCTAGACCGAGAACAGGCCGGAGCCAGGGCGAGGGCAGGCCGGAGCCAGAGCGAGGGCATGCCGGAGGCAGATACAGGGCAGGCCGGAGCCAGGGCGAGGGCAGAGCGGACCTAGGGCGAGAGCAGGCCGGAGCCAAGGCGAGGGCAGGCCGGAGGCAAGGCGAGGGCAGGCCGGAGCCAGAGCAGGAGCTGGCCGGAGCCAAGGCGAGGGCTGGCCAGAGCCAGAGCAAGGGCAGGCCGAAGCCAGGGCGAGGGCAGGCCGAAGCCAGAGCGAGAACAGGCCGTAGCCAGGGCGAGAGGAGGCCGGAGCCAAGGAGAGGGCAGGCCAGAGAGAGAGAAGGCCAGAGCGAGAGCAGGCCGGAACCAGTGCGAGGGCAGGCCAGAGCCAGAGAGAGAGTAGGCCAGAGACAAGGCTAGGGCAGGCGCGAGCTAGAGCGAGAGCAGGCCGGAGCCAAGGAGAGGGCAGGCCAGAGCCAGAGCGAGAGCAGGCCGGAGCCGAGGCAAGAGGAGGCCAGAACCAGAGAGAGAGCAGGCCAGAGCGAGAGCAGGCCGGAGCCAGAGCGAGAGCAGGCCGGAGCCAGGGCGAGGGCAGGCAAGAGCCAGAGTGAGAGCACGCCGGAACCAGGGCGAGTTCAGGCCAGAGTCAGAGCGAGAGCAAGCCGGAACCAGGGCGAGGGCAGGCCAGAGCGAGGGCAGGCCGGAGCCAGAGCGAGAGCAGGCCAGAGCCAGAGCGAGAGCAGGCCGGAGCCAGAGCGAGAGCAGGCCGGAGCCAGAGCGAGAGCAGGCCGGAGCCAGGGCGAGGGCAGGCCGGAGCCAGGACGGAGCCAGAGCGAGCCGGAGCAAGGGCGAGGGCAGGCCAGAGCTAGAGCGAGGGCAGACCAGAGACGGCGCGGGGGAAGGCAAGAGACAGAGCAGGCCGGAACCAGGGCGAGGGCAGGCCAGAGCCAGAGCAGGCCAGAGCCTGGGCGAGGGCAGGCCAGAGCCAGAGCAGGCCAGAGCCTGGGCGAGGGCAGGCCAGAGCCAGAGCGAGAGCAGGCCGGAGCCAGGGCGAGGGCAGGCCGGAGCTAGAGCGAGGGCAGGCCGGAGCCAGAGAGAGAGCAAGCCGGAGCCAGAGCGAGAGCAGGCCGGAGCCACGGCGAGGGCAGGACGGAGCCAAGGAGCGGGCAGGCGAGAGCAGGCCAGAGCCAGAACGAGAGCAGGCCGGAGCCAGGGCGAGGGCAGGCCGGAGCCAGTGCGAGGGCAGGATGGAGCCAGGGCGAGGGCAGGACGGAGCCAGAGCGAGAGCAGGCCGGAGCAAGGGCGAGGGCAGGCCAGAGCCAAAATGAGAGCAGGCCAGATTCAGGGCGAGAGCAGGCCGAAGCCAAGGCAAGGGCAGGCCAGAGCGAGAGCAGGCTGGAGCCAGAGCGAGAGCAGGCCGGAGCCAGGGCGAGGGCAGGCCGGAGCCAGGGCGAGGGCAGGCCAGAGCCAGAACGAGAGCAGGCCGGAGCCAGGGCGAGGGCAGGCCAGAGCCAAAATGAGAGCAGGCCAGATTCAGGGCGAGAGCAGGCCGAAGCCAAGGCAAGGGCAGGCCAGAGCGAGAGCAGGCCGGAGCCAGAGCGAGAGCAGGCCGGAGACAAGGCGAGAGCAGGCCGGAGACAAGGCGAGAGCAGGCCGGAGACAAGGCGAGAGCAGGCCGGAGACAAGGCGAGAGCAGGCCGGAGACAAGGCGAGAGCAGGCCGGAGACAAGGCGAGAGCAGGCCGGAGACAAGGCGAGAGCAGGCCGGAGACAAGGCGAGAGCAGGCCGGAGTCAGAGCGAGAGCAGGACAGAGCCAGGGCAAAGGCAGGCCAGAGCCAGAGCGAGAGCAGGCCGGAGCCAGGATATTTCAAAGCAAGCAGACCTCTAATATGGGCCATAGAAGTATGTATAGATTTACATTTCTATAACCTTTATGCCCATATTAGAGTTCTGATAAGTCCTAGGGGGTGACAGATTCCCTTTAAAGCTTGTGTCGTGGTTGGCCTCTAGCCCGGTGTCTCATGTGTTGGGTTTGCACACTCCGGGTCCTCCTGAAGGAGGAAGTAGGATTTCTCTTTTTATTTTGTGCTTTTGGCTTCTTGCCCAGTGATAGGGGCGGATCTCATCCTCTCAGGCTTAGCCCAACCCTAACCCTAGCCCTAACCCTAACCCCAGCCCTAACCCTACCACAACCCTAACCCTAGAGTTTATATTTTACGCCGTTTAGACAACTTTATTCTTCGAGTCAATGCGATTACAGCGATACCAGAATCATATCGGGTTTTTATGATTGACAGCTGTCACACACTAAAAGACGCATTCTTTTGTAAAATCTAGTTTTACATCGCCATATTTTGAGAGCTATAATTTTTCCATATTTTGGTCGACAGAGTCATGTGACATCTTGTTTTTTGCGGGATGAGTTGACGTTTTTATTGGTGCCATTTTCAGGCACGTGACATATTTTGATCACTCTCTATTCCGATTTTTGGGAGGCAGAATAATCAAAAACCAACAATTCAGGAATTGTTTTTTTTTTTTTTTTTTTATGCTGTTCCGCGTGTGGTAAAATTGATAAGGTAGCTTTACTCTTTGGGTCAGTACGTTTACAGTGGTACCACATTTATATCGATTTTCTATGTTTTGGCGCTTTTACACAATAAAAGCTATTTTATAGAAAAAATATTTTTTTTGCATCGCTTTATTCTGAGAGCTATAACTTTTTTATTTTTAGGCTGATGGAGCTGTATGGCGGCTTGTTTTTTGCGGGACAAGATGACGTTTTCAGTGGTATCATTATTATTTATATTCGTCTTTTTGATCGCATGTTATTCCATTTTTTGTTTGGCGGTATGATGATAAAGCATTGTTTTTTGCTTCATTTTTTATTTTTTTTTTTTACCATGTTCACTGAAGGGGCTAACTAGTGGGACAATTTTATAGGTCAGGTCATTCCGGACGCGGCGATACCAAATATGTGTACTTTTATTGTTTTTTTTTCCATAATAATATTTATTGATGGGTACATTATATTTTTATTTTTGGTGTATTTTTTTTTTTCTTCACTTTCTGACACTTTTTTTTACTTTTATTCTTTGTCCCACTATGGGACTTTCACTTTTTTTATTCTGATCGCCTGTATAGCATAGGGATGGAGCACCAGCCCTGTGCTATACAGGCTGTCAGCGCTGCAAATGCAGAAGATACTTTGGTCATGCACTGCGCATGCCAAAATATCTTCCTGCTGTCTGGTGACCCAGATGTTGTCATGACGACATCGGGTCGTCATGGCAACATCCAGGAAGCCGCGGCAGACATCGCTGGACGCCGGCAGGAGAGGTGAGTATCCCTATCACCTCCCCTTGCCCCCGCAATGCTGCGATCGACTCAGCTGCGACAATCGGCTGACACCCGGCGGCGATCGCGCCCGCACAGCCTGTGTGCGGGCGCGATCGCAAAGACGTACTAATACGTATCAGGCTCTTAAGTCCCATGGCACAGATACGTATTAGTACGTCTTGAGCTTTAAAGGGGTTAAACTACAACTCCAATGTCAGCCCCTAATTCAATAGGAACCAAAGATCTGAGAACAGAGAATGATAATAAAATAATTTGTCCACATAAATGGCAAAACTACCCAAGAATGGAGCCCCATAAAGATGTCCCAACTTGACCTCCCCCACCCACCTATCGTCAGCAATTTCTCATTTAGACAAGGGGTTGTCCTGAAAATGTCTTATTACAGAGTGTTCCCGGCAATCCATAATAAATCCGGTGGATACATTATAAGTATACCAAAGCTTAAAAGTAAAGAGCTACTTACCTGGATTCGTTCTCTCTCAGCTGTCAGGTTATAGTGACACAAGATGGCAGCAGTGTAGAAATTTATACATTCTATTCCAATTGTGATGTCTATGATGTCATGTGCCTCGTGATGTCATAATAGCTATCACTGTCATTTCAAATTTACAACCGCAAGAAAAAGTTGATTTCATGGTTTAAGAAAAAATATGGTGGGTAATTGCAGCCTGTGATTATTTTACATATTGTTATTAATATTTGTCACGTCCTTCACTGCTGCCTCCTGCACTGCTTTTTATATACTGTTTATTTTAATAATGGACAATTCACAAGCCCTGCATGTAGAATATATAGTTAATGGCCTCTGTTGAATGACTAGATGCCTATTAGAGCAATAAGATATACTCTATGTCTACAATCTTTTGGCTGAGTCTAAGGGCTCATACTCATCTGCGTATAAATCACACGAGTGCAATCTGATAAAAAAAAATTGGATTGCACTCTGACTCCTGTTATTGAATGATTGTGTTCATCTGTGATTTTTTTTTTCCCAGCTCAGATCGAACTGAGAAAAAAAAATCACAGCATGCTGCAAGTGGCTGCATATATCAGACGAGACTCGCCAATGCAAGTCAATGTGTGCGAGAAAAAAAAAGCACAGCAAACGGACCATGCTTATGCCATCCATATAGCGTCCATATAATACGCATCTATGTAACACCTTTCAGTGACTGTGGCGGCATCTCAGCACACAAATCCTGTATCTCAGATCTTTGTCTGGCCTTGTCTTCTGTGTTTTGGCCATCATGCCAACAAGACAAGGGTGATTGGGGCAAGAGACATGCTGGTGAGGGGGTTGTTGGCTGCCGTGATGCTGGTAATGGAGGTGGCTGCCAAGATGCTGGCACTGAAGGTGGCTGCCGTGATGGTGCCACTGTAGTTGGTGGTGGTTGCTGTGATGCTGTGACTGGAGGTGGTGGTGATGGCTGCTGTGATGCTGGTACTGGAGGTGGTGGTGATTGCCGTGATGCTGGCACTGGAGGTGGTGGCTGCCGTGATGGTGGGTCTGCTGAGTGCCCTTCTTGGGGGGTCTAATGACCGGGTTTTGTTGTCCTCAGAAAGTTGCCACCTTTCAAGGAATTAAAAGATGGCCATCGGTAAATTTGGCGGCGCAGCGGCAGACAAAACAATTTGGAGGGCAGCCCTGGTCTGCAGCCTCAATAAAAAGGGAACGTGCCTGAAATAACGGGCCAGGCTTAGACAAAAACTCTCATCATCATCACTCACAGGTATAACCATGTCACGTACGCCAGTGATGGTGGGGCGGTAGTGATGCTGGCTTATTGGTGCATGAGGGGAGGTGTCGAGGGGCTGTGGTGTACTGGTGCTCTCCGCAGGCTCTTCTTCTTTCTGGCCCCCAGCTCCGGCCTCCATTTCAGATTCCTCTCTGGCTTCCAGCACCTCCGGGCTACAGGTATTTCCCTTTTTGGTCCAGTCAGATCTGTAAGGTCAGGGATGACAGAGAAAAAAGCATTTTTAATATGCAAGATAATAATCAAACCATTACAACAAATAAAACTGAAAAAGATAGCCACTTACGGGTGAAAATCTAGGACTAGGGTCAAAAACTGGAGCCGGTCATAATATAGGTATGGCCTTTCTTTTTAAGAGCCACATCACCACTCTTCCTACCCTGTTGTCGCTCGCGGCGGCACTGGTCCCGGCAACTGCTCCATAATCTTGTCACTACACCCACTGGAAAGAAAAGTGGAAGAGATTATATACAATTTTTATAGGTAAAGGATGCTGTATGTAATAACATGTATAGTGTGTATTCTAATATCACTGCTAGCAGGGGCTGGCTGGCAAATTTTAGCCTGGTGGCAAGCACACAGCAGTGGTCCATGAGTAGCGGCCCATCCTTAAAGGTCGTTTTCCCACAAACAATAGTATATTTTAATCAATAGGTCTTGGAGTAATAATAATTTCCACAATTGGATGTGATATAATAATGTTCCTGTGCTGAGATAATCTTATAAATGTGCCCCTGCTGTGTACTGTGTAATGGCTGTGTCTGACCGTGCAGGAACATGGTCTGATCATACCACATCTCCTGGGCAGGGGGGGAGAAAAAGAGGATACAGGCAGGATAGCAGGGGATCACAGAGGATTCTTTTTGTGAGTAAAACATTTCAATGCCTGTTTTTAAACAATATTTTAGCTCAAAGAAAGACTCAGCTGTGATCCCCTGCTGTAATGTATATATACTCTCTTTATATATAGATGATTAGCGTGCACACAGTCTGTAGGTCAAGGTGCAGGTACACGGGATGTGGAATCCCCAGAATCGGCGTAGATTAAATCACCGCACATTCTAGTTTCATGACGCAAACTAAAGTCTATTTGAAGACATGCAATAAGACACATTTAAGGTGCAGGGAATAATGCAACAGTAAATGAACGTTTTGACCCATCGTTTGCATCTTGAAACTAGAGTGTGCAGTGATTTAATCGATGCTATATACTCTTTTTCTCCCCCCCTGCCCAGTAGCTGTGGTATGATCAGACCATGTTCCTGCACAGTCAGACACAGCCATTACACAGTACACAGCAGGGGCACATTTATAACATTATCTCAGCACAGGGACATTATTATATCACATCCAATTGTGGAAGTTATTATTATTCCAAGATCTATTGATTAAAATATACTATTGTTCGCAGAAAACCCCTTCAACATGTTTATTACCAGCTGCTTCATAGGCTATATTCACACAAACGTATTGTCTAAGTGCTGCCCGTGGAGAAAAATGACAGCACTTGGTCCAGTTCAGGTGAGCATTTAAAACTGGTAATACATAAGCATAATATGTACAATGTCTGACCACTACAACACGGATTTAGGTTGTTAGAGGTGTAATGCAAGTAATCCAAGGTACGCTGTGCTTTTCTACACTCCTAAACAGAGTAAGGCTAAGTGCCCACAATGCAGAAATGCTGAGAATTTTTCCAGAGCGTTTCTGCATCTCCCTGGCAGAAAAAACGCATGCGGATTCTATGAGTTTTCCTGCCAGGGACAAGCAGAAGTGAAGCGCTCTTCACATGCATTTCCGCATGCGGGTTGTCAAGCGCTTTGCAAGAGATTTTAGCATCACTTGGAAAGTGCTTGACAACTTGGTCACACTATATAAATCCATGCAACCGGTATGGATTTATATAGTGTGACCGTAAAAGAATGGTAAAAAATAAATATTATACTTACCTTCTGACGGCCCCTGGTCTCCTTATCCGATGCGTCCGGTCTTCCCGATGTCTCGCGGTTGTGTAAAAGGACCTGCCATGACGTCATTTAGTCATGTGACGGGTCAAGCGACCGCCGACGTCAGCGGTCGCGTGACCTGTCACATGACTAAATGACGTCATGGCAGGTCCTTTTAGACCATCATGAGCTGCCAGGAAGCCAGGACGCATCGCTATGGAGACCGGGGGCCATCAGAAGGTAAGTATAATGTATATTTTTTATTTTAATTTTTTTTTTTTACAGGTACTACGGTACCCGGGTCTGGAGGAGAGTCTCTTCTTCTCCAAATCCGGGTACCATCCGCACATTGAATCACTAAATATCCGCATGTGCACATGTAGTCATGCGGATATTATGCAATTCAATGCAAGTCAATGGCGGTGAAAACACAAAATAATTGGTAGTGCGGCGGATTTTTCCGCATTGATAATCCGCAGCGGAAATTTCCGCAGCATGTGCACAGCAGATGCGGATTATCATTGGGGAACATAGCAGACCTTCTACCAAGCGTTTTTTAAGCGTTTCTGCAGCGGAATTGCTGTTGTGGAAACGCTTAAAAAACGCATAGTGGGCACACAGCCTAAAGGTGGCCACACATAAGCACAGGTCTGCCAGATAGATACCTAGGAATTATTATTTTGTGTATTATTTCCTACATACTTGATCGAGCAAGTCATCAATGTAAAAGTCAACTCCACATTATAGTATATGATGGACGAGTCACTAATTATCATGTGTGTCCCATCTGATGTCTGTGCACACAGTGAACATATTATACCACATACAATACAATATACATAGGAGAATATATGACTGATATATAGAGATGAGCAACTTCATTTGCAGGACCCTGATCCAATGGTCAGATGAATATTCAGTGGCTGCTGGATAGGAGCCCTGACAGCCTCCTACCTGACACCATTCTCTTTCTCTTCCTTTGATTTGTAGCCAGGCACAATGTCATGTATGTGTCACGCCAAAAAGATGACATCATGCAAAGACTATAATCAAAAGAGGAGTCAGAGATGCCGGCAGGCGGGAGGAGGCTCGCGGGGCTCTGGTCTAGTGGCCACAGACTACTGACGGGACTGTTTGACCAGTGTCCTGCGAATCAATTCGCTCATCTGTACTGGAATAAGATATATTATGACTACATACATCAGATATTACATACAGAATAGCATGTGACAGTTATATACCACACTATGAGCACAGACATCAGATATTACACCAGTGACATATTATCTTCTGTATAACATTGGATGCCAGTATCAAAGTCCATCACATCCAGTATACAGCATAATATGTGATGGTAAGCGATATACTGGGATACAGACATCACATATTCATACCTCTCAACTTTTGAAGAACAGAAAGGGGGACAGAAAGAGGCTATGCGCGGCAAATTTTGGCCTCGCCCCTGGTCACATCCCAATCCACGCCCATTTACCATTATCTTTCTCCCCCGGCAGGAGGAGTTGTCAGAGGGGCGCTGGTAGTGAGGGAAATTCAGCAGACGGCCGAGACTGCAAGGCCCAGACCCAAATCCAGGACTGTCCACTGTATCCAGGGCAGCTGGGACTAGAGATGAGCAGATGGATTCCGGGGCCTCCAGTCGGGCGTCCAGGTCAGTGCTACCTGGCGGCTGGACTGGAGGCCATGAGTCTCTTATCTTCCGGGGCAGTGCGGCCTCATCTGTGAGTCCTGCTCATCTCTTGTTGGGACCTGAGGGTTATTTTTTGTTCCCTCATTCACAGTCGGAGCCGCCAGAACTTTCTCATCTTTATGTAGATTCATTATAGGACATCTGGCTTTCTTGTGGTGGCTCTTACTGTATATTGGGGGCTATGCGAGGGCTCATACCGTAGGTAGGGGTGGTGTGTGCTAATACTGTATGTACGGGGTTGTGTGGGGGCTCATACTGTATATAGGGGGATGTCAGCATACTTAAATCTGCTCAATATTAAGTGATAATATAAATATACAAAAAAAACATAATTAATAAGTTAATATTAATATTGAGCTGAATTAATTTGAACCTATTGGTTCGGGCTCCACAACAGTCACGGTCTCTCACGTGGCCCCTTGGGAAAATTAATCTCCCACCCCTGCCTATTTCAAAGCGCTATGTTAAAAATCAAACGGACATCATACACACAGCGGGCACAACCATCACACAGACAGCGGGCACAACCATCACACAGACATCATACACACAGCGGGCACAACCATCACACAGACATCACACACACAGCGGGCACAACCATCACACAGACATCATACACACAGCGGGCACAACCATCACACGGACATCATACACACAGCGGGCACAACCATCACACAGACATCATACACACAGCGGGCACAACCATCACACGGTCAACATACACACAGCGGGCACAACCATCACACAGACATCACACACACAGCGGGCACAGACATCATACACACAGCGGGCACAAGCATCACACAGACATCATACACACAGCGGGCACAAGCATCACACAGACATCATACACACAGCGGGCACAAGCATCACACAGACATCATACACACAGCGGGCACAAGCATCACACAGACATCATACACACAGCGGGCACAAGCATCACACAGACATCATACACACAGCGGGCACAAGCATCACACAGACATCATACACACAGCGGGCACAAGCATCACACAGACATCATACACACAGCGGGCACAAGCATCACACAGACATCATACACACAGTGGGCACAAGCATCACACAGACATCATACACACAGCGGGCACAAGCATCACACAGACATCACACACACAGCGGGCACAAGCATCACACAGACATCATACACACAGCGGGCACAAGCATCACACAGACATCACACACACAGCGGGCACAAGCATCACACAGACATCATACACACAGCGGGCACAAGCATCACACAGACATCATACACACAGCGGGCACAAGCATCACACAGACATCATACACACAGCGGGCACAAGCATCACACAGACATCATACACACAGCGAGCACAAGCATCACACAGACATCATACACACAGCGGGCACAAGCATCACACAGACATCATACACACAGCGGGCACAAGCATCACACAGACATCACACACACAGCGGGCACAACCATCACACAGACATCATACACACAGCGGGCACAACCATCACACAGACATCATACACACAGCGGGCACAACCATCACACGGACATCATACACACAGCGGGCACAACCATCACACAGACATCACACACACAGCGGGCACAACATGACATGTATATAGTCCCTTCTTCTCCATCATGTCTCCAGTGGCAGTGGTAGGGCCTGGTGTTTGCAATCAGCAGCAGAGTATGGGCTGTACGCAGGAGAGCTGTCAGCCCTGCAGTGTCCCTAAATCCCCTTCCCATCCCCCCTAGTCCCGACTGCAGAGCTGCTGGTGACATTGCATGAGCCCCCTCCCATCCTGTAATAACAGCAGCCACAGATGGGAGAGGCTGCGCGTCTCCCCCTCACCTCAGGACCTCACCTTGTTGTCATGTCCTCCGCAGACTTGGCCCCGCCCCCTGACCCCTCACCTCCTCATGCTGTGCGGTCTCTGCACAGTAGAATTCCTCTGCCCTGATGCCGGGGAGGAGCAGAGAGCGGGAGGCGGAGCTACAAGGGGTCACACACAGCATGGAAAGCCTGCGTGTCTGGAGGAAAAGCCCAGTGCCCAGCAGCGCCCCTGCCGGGAGAAGAGCTGAGCCGGGCCGGGACTGAGCCCTCAAATCGGGATAGGCCCAGGGAATAGGGGAGGCTTGTTAGCTCTGGATATTATACCCACCTCCTATTATCCTGTATATAATATGGGATGTCTGGGCCTATAGTATATATATTATACCACCTACAGGCTAATATGTAACTAGTGCACATTACACCTTGAGTACAGCCATTAGATATTACACCAGTCACTTCTTCTCCTCTGCACCATCTGATGTCTGTGCACAGTATATGACATCCAGTATACAGGAGAATATGTGATGGGATATAGGACATACTGTTATACAGACATCAGATGCTATATACTGGATAATAAATGATGGTATATATCAGGGGTGGGCAATTCATTTTCCAGAGGGGCCACATGAGAGAACGTAACTGTTGTGGGGACCTGAACCAATAGGCTGAAAGGCTGAAATTAGTTCTGCTCAATATTAATATTAACTACAATTAATATAAAATAATATTTATATCATTTAATATTGAGCAGAATTAAGTATGCCAATGACGCGCCCCCTGGGACATATTCCTTTTTGAGGGGAATACCCGGCACCGGATCAGATGGGGGGTTGTAGTCTCCGAGCGGCTGTGACCCGGTCCCGTGCCCAGGGCGTCAAGCTCAGTGTGATGTGGCAGTTCTACAGATGTTACTAAAGTTCTTTTGTGTCGACTACGCCACCCGTTGTGATGCGGTCACTGTGGCCGCCGCTGCAGCAGGGTCCGCTGAGGCTGATGGTGGGTGCGCAGCTTGGTGAGATAACCCCCAACGGGAGGGGTATAGCCTCAGAGGGGACAGGCGCAGAGGATGGGGGTTGTGGTGGTGTAGTGCAGACGGCAGTGAAGACAGAGTCGGGTTGTGCAGTTAAGGGTGTTTACTTACTGCAGATGTTGTACCGGTCACTCCAGCTGCTAGTGACCACCCGAGCCGTGCTGCGTCCACCAGGTCCTGGATCCAGCCAACCCCCAAACAAGTCCGGAGCGTGGCCCTGAGCTCTCCTTCTGTCCTTTCTTCAGCCGTCCCCACCAGTGATCCACCTTTTCCAGCTCCCTCGGGCCTTCTGTTGGGACACCCTTGGCCCTGGGTTCCCTGACCCTTCATGTGGTGTGCCTTCGGGGTGAATGTGGTGGGTGACCGTGACAGACACTGCCCACGGTCTCCGGTCTCTGGCTGGGGATTGTTTTTACCCCCACCAGTTTGGGTTCCGGTACCCTTTTGCTGACTCCTCACCCGGTGCTCTGATTTGGGTTCTTGGGTCCCTTCTCTTCTGTGCTCTGGGTCTTTCTCTTTTCTCCTCTCTCACTCTGGGTCTTGGTCTTTCTTCTCTCCTCTCCTAACTTGTTTTCTGCAGCTGATCCTCTCTGCATCTGACTCTCTGCGTCTGACCCTGATTCTAGTTGGTGCCCACCTTATATATCCCTCTATGTGTGAGCTCAGGTGACCAGCACCCAATGAGCTCCTAACTTTACCCAGGCTGCTCCCCCTATCTGCCCCTACACTACATGGGATGTTCCACCCCCCTCCCACTCCAGCCAGGAACAGACTCGGTCGTACCTGCACATTTCTAAGTGGGAGTACCGTCGGCCTGTTCCTCGGAAATGGGATGTGTGTAGTGCATGCAGCCTACCGAGCTCAGTCCCACACTCCATCCTTACCCGGGAGTGGAATATCACACCTCTGGGTTGAGGTGCAATACCCCTGTAGCAGCCGAATCCTCAGGGTGCTACATTAACATCCCCCTATATACCGTATGAGCCCACACACAGCCCCCTGTATACAGTATGAGCCCACACACATCCCCCTATATACCATATGAGCACACACACAGCCCCCTGTATACAGTATGAGCCCACACACAGCCCCCCTATATACCATATGAGCACACACACAGCCCCCCTATATACCATATGAGCCCACACACAGCCCCCCTATATACCATATGAGCACACACACAGCCCCCCTATATACCATATGAGCACACACATAGCCCCCTGTATACAGTATGAGCCCACACACAGCCCCCTATATACCATATGAGCACACACACAGCCCCCTGTATACAGTATGAGCCCACACACAGCCCCCCTATATATCATATGAGCACACACACAGCCCCCTGTATACAGTATGAGCACACACACAGCCCCCCTATATACCATATGAGCACACACACAGCCCCCTGTATACAGTATGAGCCCCCACACAGCCCCCCTATATACCATATGAGCACACACAGCCCCCTGTATACAGTATGAGCACACACACATAGCCCCCTGTATACAGTATGAGCCCCCACACAGCTCCCTATTTATTTATTTATTTTACTAACCATATTTTGCAGATTATAAAATGCACCGTATCATAAGACGCACCCCAAATTTTGGTGAGAAAAATAGGAAAAAATTGTTTTTAAATAAAATGGTGGTGCTTCTTATAGTCTGCTTTTACGGTAGATTACCCAGGGAAGGGGGCTGCTGTGGTGGAGCAGAGTCGCTGCTCCAGGAAGCTGGCAGCGGCAGGAGTGGGGTGATGCTGTGGACCCCAGGCTGGGAGGGGGATGTTCGACGAGGAGCCGGGCTCCGTGCTTTCAAAAAATGCCGGCGGACCCCCTGTACTTCCCGTGGTTTTCAATGCTGTAGACTTAGGGAAAATGGCCACCGGAGGCGGCACATGCTTAGGTTGAGACCTCGGGAGACAAGATCTCGGTGTCACGATCTCAATCCGCAACCATCTCTGGTGGCCTTTTTTCCCCAAGTTCACCGCATTGAAAACCATGGAAAGTGCGGGGGCTCCTCCGACATTTTGTGAAAGCACAGAGCCCGTCGCACAGCCAGACACCCACCTTCCCAGCCTGGGGCCCGCAGCATCGCCTCACTCCTGCCGTCACCAGCTTCCTGCAGCAGCGACCCTAAAATGCCGCTCCCAAATGCCCCGGTAAACTACATTCAGATTATAAGACGTACCCCCATTTTCCCAAAAATTTTTGGAGGAGAAAAGTGCGTACTATAATCTGAAAAGTACAGTATATAGTGCTATTAATTCCACAGCAGATTACAGACATTATTCCTACATACAGTATGCACCCCACATAGCCCCTATATACAGTGTAAGCCACCACATAGCCCTTATATACAGTGTGAGCCCTCATATTCCATCCTATATACAGTATTAGCCACCACATAGCCCCCTATATACCGTATGAGACCCACATAGCCTCCTATACATATTATGAGCTGCCACATAGCCTCCTTTGTACAGTATGAGCCCGCATATAGCCTCCTATATATAATATGAGCCCCCTATGTACAGTATGAGTCCTCATAGCCTCCTTTATACAGTATGAGCCCCCACATAGCCTTCTACTGTATACATATTATTAGCCGCCACATAGCCTCCTATGTACAGTATGAGTCCCACATAGCCTCCTTTATACAATGTGAGTCCTCACATAGCCTCTCTATATATTGTCAGACCCCACGTGGCCTATTATATACATTATGAGATCCGCATAGCTTCCTATATACAGTGTGAACCCCCACATAGTCTCTCTATATACAATATGAGCCCTCAAATAGCCTCCTATATACAGTATGATTCCCTCATAGCCTTCTATATACAGTCTAAGGCCCCACATAACCTCTTATATACAGTGTGAGGCCTCACATAACCTCCAATATACATTGTGAGCCCTCACATATCCTCCTATATATTATATGAGCCCTCACATAGCCTCCTATATACTATATGAGCCCTCACATAGCCTCCTATATACTATATGAGCCCTCACATAGCCTCCTATATACTATATGAGCCCTCACATAGCCTCCTATAAACTATATGAGCCCTCACATAGCCTCCTATAAACTATATGAGCCCTCACATAGCCTCCTATAAACTATATGAGCCCTCACATAGCCTCCTATAAACTATATGAGCCCTCACATAACCTCCAATATACATTGTGAGCCCTCACATATCCTCCTATATATTATATGAGCCCTCACATAGCCTCCTATATACTATATGAGCCCTCACATAGCCTCCTATATACTATATGAGCCCTCACATAGCCTCCTATATACTATATGAGCCCTCACATAGCCTCCTATATACTATATGAGCCCTCACATAGCCTCCTATATACAGTATGAGTCCTCACATAGCCCCCTATATGCAGGCACACATTCCATGCACATACGAAAAAAAAAAAAGAAGACATACTCACCTCGCTCTCGTTCCCCCGCGGTCTGTTCTTTTCTCCGGTGCACTGACTCTCCACACAGCAGATGTGATGTCGTGATGTCATCATGTTGGCTGTGTCAGTCGCAAAAGCTGATCTATGGAAGTAGGAGCCAGTGGCTCCGTCTTCCACCAATGTATTCAACACACTGCAGATAGCAGTGATATTGGGATAGGGGAGAGTATGGTGTGGCCCGTGCACCACAGTTTTCAGCCCTTCGGCTGTCTCAGTCCGCGGGCTGAACTTTGTAGTTACAGTATTATATATACCAGACATGGGTAGAGTTCAGATATACTATACACACATTACCTGTACATAACATCTGTTCACACAGTATACCACATGCATACAATATATATTAGAATACATGACTAGTATATAATATACTGTCACTATAGACATCTGATGTTGTATAGTAATGTGTATTTTTTTAAAACATCTGATGTGTGTATCACAGTAGATGATAGGCTAATCTGTATACTAGATGTGGTATATTATGTACAGGGATATACACTGCACTGCAGCCTTGCAGCACTGGGGTCCTGGGTTCAAATCCCACCAAGGACAACATCTGCAAGGAGTTTGCATGTTCTCCCCGTGTTTGCGTGGGTTTCCTCCGGGTTCTCCAGTTTCCTCCCACACTCCAAAGACATACTGATAGGGAATCTAGATTGTGAGCCCCGATGGGGACAGCGACGATAATGTATGTAAAGCGCTGCGGAATATGTTAGCGCTATATAAAAATAAAGATTATTATTACTGAACACACCTGTACCTGCCTACAGGACCTCACATATTATATATGGGGCCATATAGTAGAATATGACGTGCTGTAGGTTCAGCTGTAATCAGTCGGTGCAGGGTCTCGTATTGTGATGTCTGTGGTCTCTGCTGGGACTAAGTGTGATTTATTGCACCAGACTGAACTTTTTGCACTGACAGGAGGACCCTAATCTGCATGAAAGTTCAGCCTCCTGCAATAACTCACACGGAGCCCCAGCAGCTGGCCCTCTGATTGGACAATATAGAATCCTGGGTGAATTTATGAGAAGGTGAGCACAGTCCCGCTTCCCCCTCACTGCAGACCTCATGACCTCATACTGACTGAGACCACTGAAGTCTCCGATCCACAGGCTCCTGTCCGGCTGACTGAATCAGTTCCAGCTGCGCTGTGTGACGTCACTTCAGCAGACTCAGCCACACAGCGTGCAGGGGGTGTATCTGCATCTCTGCCATGTGGCCGGGTTGGCAGCTGAACATAGTCATTTGGTAAATTCTAAAAAGTTCATTTTTTTTCTCACTAAAGTGCACTCTGCACCCCATCTTGACTGAAATAAACAGAAATGTAGAAATTTTTGCAAACTTATTAAAAAAGAAAAACTGAAATATCACATGGTCATAAGTATTCTGACCCTTTGCTCAGACACTCATATTTAAGTCACATGCTGTCCATTTCCTTGTGATCCTCCTTGAGATGGCTCTACTCTTTAATTGGAGTCCAGCTGTGTTTAATTAAACTGGTAGGACTTGATTTGGAAAGGCACACACCTGTCTATATAAGACCTCACAGCTCACAGTGCATGTCAGTCCAAATGAGAATCATGAACTCGAAGGAACTGCCCAAGGAGCTCAGAGACAGAATTGTGGCAAGGCATAGATCTGGCCAAGGTTACAAAAGAAGTTCTGCATTACTCATGGTTCCTAAGAGCACAGTGGGCTCCATAATCCTTAAATGGAAGAAGTTTGGGACCACCAGAAGTCTTCCTAGACCTGGCCGTCCAGCCAAACTGAGCAATCGTGGGAGAAAAGCCTTGGTGAGAGAGGTAAAGAAGAACCCCAAGATCACTGTGGCTGAGCTCCAGAGATGCAGCAGGGACATGAGATAAAGTTGCACAAAGTCAACTATCACTGCAGTCCTCCACCAATCGGGCCTTTATGGCAGAGTGGCCCGACAGAAGCTTCTCCTCAGTGCAAGACATATAAAAGCCCACAGAGTTTGCTCAAAAACACATGAAGGACTCCCAGACTATGAGAAAAATAAGATTCTCTGGTCTGATGAGACGAAGATAGAACTTTTTGGTGATAATTCTAAGCTGTATGTGTGGAGAAAACCAGGCACTGCTCATCACCTGCCCAATACAATCCCAACAGTGAAACATGGTGGTGGCAGCATCATACTATGGGGGTGTTTTTCAGCTGCAGGGAAAGGACGATGGTTGCAATTGAAGGAAACATGAATGCGGCCAAGTACAGAGATATCCTGGATGAAAATCTCTTCCAGAGTGCTCTGGACCTCAAACTTGGCCGAATGTTCACCTTCCAAGAAGACAATGACCCTAAGCACTAAGCTAAAATAACAAAGGAGTGGCTTCAGAACAACTCTGTGACCATTCTTGACTGGCCCAGCCAGAGCCCTGACCTAAACCCAATTGAGCATCTCTGGAGAGACCTGCAAATGGCTGTCCACCAATGTTCGGCATCCAACCTGATGGAACTGGAGAGGATCTGCAAGGAAGAATGGCAGAGGATCCCCAAATCCAGGTGTGAAAAACTTGTTGCATCATTCCCAAGAAGACTCATGGCTGTACTAGCTCAAAAGGGTGCTTTTACTCAATACTGAGCAAAGGGTCTGAATACTTATGCCCATGTGATATTTCAGTTTTTCTTTATTAATAAATTTGCAAAGATTTCTACATTTCTGTTTTTTTTCAGTCAAGATGGGGTGCAGAGTGAACTTTAATGAGAAAAAAAATGAACTTTTTAGAATTTACCAAATGGCTGCAATGAAGCAAAGAGTGAAAAATGTAAAGGGGTCGGAATACTTTCCTTACCCACTGTATATGATTTTCACAATAATCTTGGGGAAATTAAATTTATTAGAAAGATTTTGAGAAAGGGGGACTTCAAATACATAAGTAGGGCCATAGAAGTGATGACTTAGCCCAGGAACTTAGGACCTTATATTGTCTATTCATATATAGTTTAGTCTACATTTTGGCGTTGTTTTACATCCTTACAAATTTAGGTGTTTATTTTTGAAAAAATGGGATGGGGTCCATTTAATTTTCTTAACAGCTGAGGGAAAGCAGTGGGCAATCTGGGAAGGGGCCGCTATTCATGGATCTTCCCAGCTTATTAATAACAGCTCACAGCTGTCTGCTTAGCCTTTAATGGTATTAAAAAGGGGGTATCCCCCAAAAAATTATGTGGTGTCCCACCTAGTTTTAATAACCAGCAAAGGTTAAACAGACACCTGCAGGCTGATATTAAAAGGCTGGGAAGGGACCATGGATATTGGCCTCCTCCCTGACTAATAACATGAGCCCTCAGCCACCCCAGAAATTCTGGTGCTTATTCTCGGCTCTTCCCACTTGCCCTGGTGCATTGGCAAGTGGGGTAATGGTTTTGGGGTTGATGTCAGCTGTTTGATGTTTGCTGACATCAAGCCCAGGGGTTAGTAATGGAGAGGCGTGAATAAGACATCCCGATTACTAACACCATTAGTTCAAGTGAAAAAACTCACACAGAGCAAAGACCTTTGTTTGAACAAAACACTCAATGACCCTCTTTTACACATTTCTTAAGATCCACATAAAAATAAAAAAACAAAGTAATCCTCACCTGTCCGCAGATAATCCATACTGATGATGTCGAACAATGATCCCCAGATCTGCTACATCCGATTGGTGTGTTGAGCGGTTGCATGAGTATGCAACTGCTCAGCACGCCAGCTGGAACTCACTGACAGTAGCCTGAGGACGTTCCTGCAGTGACGAGCGATGCCGTCAATAAGGTTGCAACTTGAAAACGCTTTGCTATTTTCTTATAGCCTACTCTTGCTTTGTGGGCCTCCACCATTTTCATTTTCAGAGTGCTAGGCAGCTGCTTAGAAGAACCCATGGCTGCTGTTTTTTGGCACAAGGTTAGAGGAGGCTGGGTTTTTATAAAGTTGGGAAATTTGTATCACCTGGCCTTTCCTAATGATAGTGAACAAGCCATAACCTTTAGGGTATGTGCAGATGGTCGGTGTTGGCTGCTCTTTGAACGCAGCATACTTTATGCTGCGTCCAAAGCGTTGCACGCAAGTGAATCCGCATGTGTTCAATGAACCATGCGGATTCACCACATCCTATACATTACAGTGATATAATTCCTCTTGCGGAGACTAGGGTCTCTGCCAGAGAAATTGACATGCTGCGGTCTGTGAAGACGCACTGCATGACCGTCTCCACGGGTGAGCTGCAGGAGCACGGAGACGCATAGTGGACATGGGATTTGTATAAATCCCATCCACTATGCTGTAACATCTGGCCGCTGCAGATTGCACGCAGCGCAAGTGTGCTGCATCCAATCCGCAGTGTTTACTGACCATGTGCCCGCACTCTAACAGGCTAATTAAGGTCTGAAACCTTGGTCAAAGTTTTCTGAGCACACAAATCTCCAAGGGTGCCCAAACTTTTGCATCAGCCCATTTTCCTTTGTGTAATTTTTAAAATGTAAAAAATTACAAGATTTTTTCTTGCCTAAAATACAAAGGAAATGTGTCATCTTTAACTTTAGCCCTTTTATAGAGATCATTTCATCTTCAACTTGCTTTACTGTTCACAATAACAGTAATTTTTTACCAAGGGGCCTAAACTTTTACATGTCACTGTAAGAGAAACACATCGTTATTTACATTACTCGTAAAACCGCATGGCACTGTACACATAAAGGGATTATTGCCTTCAAGGGTAGGAATGCTGCAGAACAGTCCATCACTCTTACATTCCCTCTTTGGACATGGTCATCCTCGACCATTCTGGAACCTGGAAGACAACACACAGCATATACAGTGGGGGCCCTTGAAAACGCATACTGCAGCCGCAATACTCGCTGCCTCTGTCAGGCCTGAGGCTGTGGTACTAACCGTGGAGGAGTCATTGCTGGACATGAGCTTCCCGCTGAGGGCTGAAATATTGGATGTGACATCTGGTCATCTGATCAATGACTTTGTGGCACCCCTGAGGGTTCAGTCGCCACAGAGGTACTGCACCTCAGCCAGAAGTGTGGCATCTCCTTCTCTCAGGTAAGGCGGAAGTACTGCCGGTGGCACGGTGGTGCAGTGGTTAGCACTGCAGCCTTGCAGCGCTGGGGTCCTGGGTTCAAATCCCACCAAGGACAACATCTGCAAGGAGTTTGTATGTTCTCCCCGTGTTTGCGTGGGTTTCTTCCAGGTTCTCCGGTTTCCTCCCACACTCCAAAGACATACTGATAGGGAATCTAGATTGTGAGCCCCGATGGGGACAGCGACAATAATGTATGTAAAGCGCTGCGGAATAAAGATTATTATTATTAAAGATTATTACTGCCGGGGACCCCAACACCTGCACTCAACACTGCACTACTCCAGGCCGGCTGGAAGGGCATTATGCACTTCTTTTGCTGCCCTGTCCCTGGCTGGAGTGGGGGGAACCAAGGAGAGGGGGAACCAGTAGTGGGTGTGGGTGGAGGACGTAGGACAGGGGAGCGCTTAGAGAATAGATATAAAAAAGGAAGCCATCTTAGTTGGAGCAGTGCAGTTCAGCCAGTGAGTAGCAAGGAGAGGAGGGGAGCAGAGTCTCTTCAGGAACTCTGCTCCATTGTGGGCCTAGTGAGAGAGGCCCAGGAGAGGAGTGGGAGCAAGGGAGGAATGCTCCGGGAACAGAAGGGATCCCAGGGGGTACAGTGAGTGCAGGACGGCACCTATACGCCCGAATCTGCCAAGAATCAGAGGGATCAGGCCGCAGGAAGGGAACTGGTCCCTGGACCAGCCGTGTTACTCCAGGTCTCGGCTGGAAAAACCGGAGGCTTCTGCACTTCCATGGTGCAGTTGCCACAGCCTCACCCTGCCGTGAAGGGCATCAAGTAGGTCCGGGAACTCCAGGTTGCCCAGAAGGGACTTCAGAGCACCCGATCGGGACTGTGTGTGGGGAGCGCAGGGCAGGAGTGAGAAGACCCAGCGCGTGAAGTCAGTCAAGGAAGGAACATAAGAAAGGGGGTCCCGTTAAGTGCTTCTAATCTACCTGAAGGAGTGCTGAGCCCCTGCCTGGCAAACGCAGTGCGACGCGGGAGTCTGACACCTGGACAGTGTACCCGAGGAACCTTAAAAGAACTGTTAGTAAACTCGGATTACTGCACTCCACTGTCTCTGTCAGTTATTTCCATCATGCTACCGTGCCTGCACTACAATGCCCAGCATTACCATCTGCAACTACCCTGCCCCGGGGGCCCGCTCCGCCTGTGGGGAGCAGAAACATCCCAGCTGCCATCCCATCACCCCCGGAGGTCTGCAGCAGCGCCGGTATTCATTACCGGGAAACACAGGTGGCGTCACGAGACAAACTGTTAACAAACCCCCTTTTAAAGAGCGACCCCAGAGGATGGGCCCGGGAGCCGACTGCCGTGACATCCTACAAAGAAGGTAAAGGCCCGGGTACCAAGTTTCCCCCTATATCCCCCCTGGGCGGGTCAACTTCACCACCTCCTGGGTGCTCGAGTTGGGCTCTCACCCATTTCTCCCACTCCTTCTTAACCTCAATGACCTTCACCACCCATCTGGCCTTAACGGGGTCCAGAGCTGGTGTCTCTTCCATGTACTGCTGTGGCCAGGGAATGAGGGCTGGTTCCCAGGCTGATAACTCTCCAGGACGCTGAGGTGTACTTACCACCAGAGCTGCCAGCATAGCTTTCAGTCACCCTGCCTGGTCGCAGGATCTTGGCCACGCTGACACTGCTGCCTCCGCCTTGGAATCGGGTTCTGGTTTTGGGGACTGCGGGCGAACCTTTGTCTTGAGGTCAGGCATTGGATCCTGGGCCTTCCCTGGACCTTGGTTGGTGCCTCTACTGATGACAGTTCACCCAGCTGCATCTCTTGCTCCAGCTGCGTCATCTTCCTTTTCCACTTGACCTTTCCGGGCACACCGCGGAGCACAATGCCGTGGCACCGACCATCACTTTCAATAGGTAAACCGAAGCACTCTATCTTCTCTTGCCACTTTACCTCCTCATCAACAATGGTCCCAGCCCACTCTGCCATGGGTGTGCTCTTACGTTGCTCTGCCCATTCTTGGGGGAGGCCACTTCTGGCTCACCTGCCCGTTTCCTGGGAGTCTCCACCCATTCTCCCTTGGCTTGCTGCAATGGGCATGGTTTCTTTTTCTTCCACCGTGCCCTTCTTACGCACACGATGGGACGGGTCCGTCTCACTCTTTTGTGTCACTCACCGACATCTTGCAGTCTCTATCCATTAACCCTATCCTAAAGACTAAACCTATTATTCTCATCTTATCTCCTGTACCGTTGCTAAGCCACTTAACTATATGATCAGTACTTCGCTGTTATAAGTTTTGTCCAAATAGTGTATATACGAGTACTTATATATATCAGTTTATCATAGTGTAAAGCGTTAGAAGTTTCGCACTCCTAATTAGAAGATGTAGTGCATAGAAGGAATATCAATAAGATCCAGAAAGAAAACCTTTGGCACTGTAGATATGACACTTGAGATGCAGAGTAAATTCATTAGTACATTTATTCGCGACCGACATATAGTTTATCATATACTTATCTTTTTTTAAATCTTTAGATATTATTAATAAAGTGTTTAATTGAAAATATAATGAATAAGGTTAATGTCAGATGAAACACATTGATGAAATGATATGTAAAATTAGACTAAGAATGGAGTGGTAATGGTGGACATTAGGACCCTGCGCTCTCATGAGCAGCATAGCTGAGCTCAACGTTCCTTCCAGACACTGGTGGACTAAACGTGCACAGATACCGTATTACGGAGATCTCCCCTCCTTTATCAGTGGCACCAGGAATTTTATGTGACAGTAACTGGAGGTGGCTATGACCACTACGCATGTAGCCTTACAAGGTTGGTTTTATCTCGTCACATCTTGCATTCAGTGACACACTCCTTCCTGCTTTATTGCTGATGTTTAGGAGTACGGGGGCGACTTGCATAGTGACATGCTTCTGTACATGACACGGATGAGATGGTGTTTTGTTCCTACAGATGGCTGTGATCTCACCCGTACTATAGTGATGGAATACATCAGCCGCCCATCAGATGACAGCTGCAGTGATACAGAATGAGGGGATAGCACTTATGTTATCAGACATCAGCCACAACATGTGAGAACCGCTCATATGTTTAAAGGGAACAGACAAGTCCACCATGTACGAGGGTGTGTCTTCAATAACCAATCACAGATCCATGGGCTCCAATCAGAAGGGGTTTTACATCGCAGGCAGTAGTAAAGGGCGCAATGTCCCGCATAGCAGCATTGGTGGTGCCAGACTGCTGTCATTCAGGTGACGCACACTGAAGCCCTGATTCCTGATCTACAAGCCGCAGGGATATAGCAGAGCACATCCCATTCATAGCATGATGCTATCTGCTGAGGGACAATAGAAGACTGCTACAGCACATCTAGCATCTCTGCTCAGCAGCGGGGGTGAGCTCCTGTGTTCTCTCCCTTCTATAGTACTGGTTCAGCACCACAGTGGTTGGCAGCTCTCCTCTGGGCACTACAGTCCTAGATTCAGCACCACAACGGTGGGCAGCTCTGATCTGGGCAGTACTGTCTAGATTCAGCACCACAGCAGTGGACAGCTTTTATATGGGAAGAACTGTCTAGATTCAGCACCACAGCAGTGGTCAGCTTGTAACCAGGACGTTATAGTAACATTTGCTTCAATACCACAACGTTGGAGGGCAGTGCCATCCAGATTCAGCACCACGCTAGTGGACAGCTCTGGTGCTTCTGGATACAACAGTTTCAGCACTTCTACCTAGGACAGCTCCAGCATCTTCACCTCTACCTTGAAGGTCCCAGTGCCCGCCAGCCTGTCTATCAGCCGTGCCCGCCTGTCAACCGGCCGTGCTCATCCGCTGTGCCTTTCAGCTTCAGCCATCAGTCCCATGGGAGTCGCCTGCTCTCACAAGGTCGGTCCCAGAGTGGCACCTGGTTCACCTTCCCGGTCCCTCCTTGGTTCACAGAGTCGACTAAGCCGCTGTGTGGCCAGGGTCGGTCCGGGTAGGCACTTAGTTACGCCCCTCTGATCCCTCCTTGCATCACAGCACAGAGGTTCCACCACCCCGATTCGTAACAGAATACATTTTGTTATATAATAATTTTGTGTTCAAAGATCAATACTACCTACAGAAGAAAGAGGTGGCAATGACCGCAGCTTGGGCCCCATCTTACGCCAATCTCTCCTTGGGATTTTGGGAGTGTGAATACATCCGATTCCAGAACATTGAACATACGTCATTGGGATCAGTGATATCTTGGATGAGATTCATAGACGATGTGTTGTTTATTTTGCAGGGCTCCCATGAGGAACTTGAAAAATCCTTAAAATATCTAATTGACAATGCATTGAATATTAAGCTAACCCATCATATTGATCAAAAGAAAATTGATTTTTCGCATTTGGATATTCATGTTGATGACCATGGACAGTTGCATACAAATATTTATCACAAGATTACTAGTGCCAATGCTTTCTTGCATGCCAAATCAGTCATCTGGCACATGTAATACAGGCAATGCCGTCCAGACAATTTATTAGGGCACATCGTATTTGTGACCAAAACAAAGCTTTTGAAGAATAGGCATGTGATATGACCAGTAGATACTTACAACGTGGTACAAAATGGAAATTATTCAACAGGCCTACTATCGGGCCAAACACGCCAATAGACAATATCTTCTCATTACTAAAAAGAAAAAGGAATCTGATGGGCATGTTCAATTCATCACGAATTATCATTCGAGGTGGAAGGAAATTAGTAATATCATCTCCAAATTTTGGCTAATTCTCCAACAGGATCAGACAATACTTCCTTTTTTATCAAATCGTCCATTGATTATGGCTAAACGTAATAAGACACTACGTGATATACTAGTACATAGTCATCATGTACCTGATACATCTCCATATACACTGCTCAAATAAATAAAGGGAACACTCAAATAACACATCCTAGATCTGAATGAATGAAATATTCTCATTGAATACTTTGTTCTGTACAAAGTTGAATGTGCTGATGACAAAATCACACAAACATCATTAACCCCTTAATAACATCTGACGTACTAATACGCGTCTGTGCCCTGGGACTTAAGAGCCAGACCCGTATTAGTACGTCATCGCGATCGCGCGCGCACACAGGCTGTGCGGGCGCGATCGCCGCCGGGTGTCAGCTGATTGTCACAGCTGACACCCGGTACTATGTGCAGGGAGCGGTCCTGCACAGCTCCCAGCACATTAACCCCCGCGATGCTGCGATCGAAGTCGATCGCGGCATTGCGGGGGCAAGGGGAGGTGATCGGCGATACTCACCTCCTCTTCCGGCTTCCAGCGCAGTCTGCAAAGGCTTCCCGGGTGTTGCCATGACGACCCGATGTCGTCATGACAACATCCGGGTCACCAGAGAGCAGGAAGATTGCTTGGACATGCGCAGTGCATCTCCAAGCAATCTTCACACTGTGCACTTCTGACAGCCTTCATGGCATAGGGATGGTGCTCCATTCCTGTGCCATGCAGGCGATCAGAAAAAAAAAAGTGAAAGTCCCAGAGTGGGACAAAGTAATAAAGTGTATAAACTGTGTGAAAGTGGAAAAAAAAAAAAAAAAAATGTGCAAAAATATTATAAAAAAAATAATACACCAAAAATAAAAATATAATGTACCCATCAATAAATATTATTATAAAAAAAAACAAAAAAAAAACAATAAAAGTACACATATTTGGTATCGCCGCGTCCGGAAAAACCTGACCTATAAAACTGTCCCACGAGTTAACCCCTTCAGTGAACACGGTAAAAAAAAAAAAAAAAAAAAACGAAGCAAAAAACAATGCTTTATCACCATACCGCCAAATAAAAAGTGGAATAACACGCGATCAAAAAGACGCATATAAATAAAAATGATACCGCTGAAAACGTCATCTCGTCCCGCAAAAAACAAGCCACCATACAGCTCCATCAGCCGAAAAATAAAAAAGTTATAGCTCTCAGAATAAAGCGATACTAAAAAATATTTTTTTCTATAAAATAGCTTTTATTGTGTATAAGCGCCAAAACATAGAAAAATGATACAAATGTGGTACCGCTGTAAACGTACTGACCCGAAGAATAAAGCTGCCTTATCGATTTTACCACACGCGGAACAGAATAAAAAAAAAAAAAAAAAACAATTCCTGAATTGTTGGTTTTTGTTTATTCTGCCTCCCAAAAATCGGAATAGAAAGCGATCAAAAAATGTCACGTGCCTGAAAATGGCACCAATAACAACGTCAAGTCATCCCGCAAAAAACGAGCCGTCACATGACTGTCTGCCAAAATCTGGAAAAATTATAGCTCTCAAAATATGGCGATGCAAAAACTAGATTTTACAAAAAATGCGTCTTTTAGTGTGTGACAGCTGTCAGTCATAAAAACCCCATATGATTCTGGCATTGCTGTAATCACACCGACCCGAAGAATAAAGTCGTCTAATCACTTATACCGCACAAGGAACGGCGTCAAAAATAAACTCTTGGGTTAGGATTGGGCTAGGGTTAGGGCTGGGTTTGGGGCTAGGGTTGTGCTGGGGCTAGGGTTGTGCTAGGGTTAGGGCTGGGGTTGGGATTTTTTTCAAAAGTAAGAAAAAAAGATGACGATATGGCGACTAGTGTTGAGAGCAAGTGCTCGCTACTTGAGTTTGCATCGGGTGCTCTGGTATGCATTGAGTATCGTGGGTATTTGAGTGACATGCTCGAGTCTCTGCCCCATATGCTTCGCGGCCAAAAAACTTTACGGGGATTGCCTGCCATGCACGAGCGATCCCCGCATGGTTTTTTTTGGGTGTCTAATAACCGTGAAACATGCGGAGCAGGGACTCAAGCATGTCACTCGAGCACACGCTGTACATGGTGCATACCTGAGTACCCGATGCAAACTCAAGTAGCGAGCACTTGCGCTCAAGAATAATGACAACTTATTCAATATGATGACCTAATGTAAACAAATTCTGTGCCGTACCTCTGGGTTCAAAATGTTCACTATACACCTTAATAAAATCCTTGAGGGGTATAGTTTCCAAAATGGGGTCACTTGTGGGGGAGCTCCAATGTTTGGGCACGCAGGGACTCTCTAAATGCAACATGATATCCGCTAACAATTTGAATGGAAAATCGGCTCAAATTGTTAGCGGACACCACATTGCGTTTGGAGAGCCCCTCTGTGCCCAAACTTTGGAGCTCCCCCACAAGTGACCCCATTTTGGAAACTAGACCCCCCAAGGCACCTTTCTAGATGCATAGTGAGCACTTGGAACCCCCAGGTGCTTCACAAATTGATTCGTAATAATGAAAAAGTGAAAAAAAAAAACACTTTTTCATTTTTATGAATCAATTTGTGAAGCACCTGGGGTTCCAAGTGCTCACTATGAACCTAGATAGGTGCCTTGGGGGGTCTAGTTTCCAAAATGGGGTCACTTGTGTGGAGCTCCAAAGTTTGGGCACAGAGGGGCTCTCCAAACGCAATGTGGTGTCCGCTAACAATTTGAGCCGATTTTCCATTCAATTTGTTAGCGGATACCATGTTGCATTTAGAGAGTCCCTGTGTGCCCAAACATTGGAGCTCCCCCACAAGTGACCCCATTTTGGAAACTAGACCCCCCAAGGCACCTATCTAGATGCATAGTGAGCACTTGGAACCCCTAGGTGCTTCACAAATTGATCCGTAAAAATGAAAAAGTGTTTTTTTTTTCACTTTTTCATTATTACGAATCAATTTGTGAAGCACCTGGGGGATCCAAGTGCTCACTATGCATCTAAAAAGGTGCCTTGGGGGGTCTAGTTTCCAAAATGGGGTCACTTGTGGGGGAGCTCCAAAGTTTGGGCACAGAGGGGCTCTCCAAACGCAATGTGGTGTCCGCTAACAATTTGAGCCTTATTTTCCATTCAATTTGTTAGCGGATACCATGTTGCATTTAGAGAGTCCCTGTGTGCCCAAACATTGGAGCTCCCCCACAAGTGACCCCATTTTGGAAACTAGACCCCCCAAGGCACCTATCTAGATGCATAGTGAGCACTTGGAACCCCTAGGTGCTTCACAAATTGATTCGTAAAAATGAAAAAGTGTTTTTTTTTTCACTTTTTCATTATTACGAATCAATTTGTGAAGCACCTGGGGGTTCCAAGTGCTCACTATGCATCTAGAAAGGTGCCTTGGGGGTCTAGTTTCCAAAATTGGGTCACTTGTGGGGGAGCTCCAAAGTTTGGGCACAGAGGGGCTCTTCAAACGCAATGTGGTGTCCGCTAACAATTTGAGCCGATTTTCCATTCAATTTGTTAGCGGATACCATGTTGCATTTAGAGAGTCCCTGTGTGCCCAAACATTGGAGCTCCCCCACAAGTGACCCCATTTCGGAAACTAGACCCCCCAAGGCACCTATCTAGATGCATAGTGAGCACTTGGAACCCCTAGGTGCTTCACAAATTGATTCGTAAAAATGAAAAAGTGTTTTTTTTTTCACTTTTTCATTTTTACGAATCAATTTGTGAAGCACCTGGGGGTTGCAACTGCTCACTATGCATCTAGATAGGTGCCTTGTGGGGTCTAGTTTCCAAAATGGGGTCACTTGTGGGGGATCTCCAATGTTTGGGCACACAGGGGCTCTCTAAACGCAACATGGTGTCCGCTAATTATTCAAGCAAATTTTACAATCAAAAAGTCAAATGGCGCTCCTTCCCTTCCGAGCCCTACAGTGCGCCCAAACAGTGTTTTTTCCCCAAATATTGGGTATCTGCGTGCCCAGGGGAAATTGCACAACAAATTTTGCGGTCCATTTTTTCTTGTTACCCCTGTGAAAATAAAAAAAATTGGGTCTAAAGTAACATTTTTGTGAAAAAAGTTAAATGTTCATTTTTTTCTTCCACATTCAAAAAATTCCTATGAAGCACCTGAAGGGTTAATAAAGTTCTTGAATGTGGTTTTGAGCACCTTGAGGGGTGCAGTTTTTAGAATGGTGTCACTTTTGGGTATTTTCTGTCATAAAGACCTCTCAAAGTGACTTCAAATGTAATGTGGTCCCTAAAAAAATGGTTTTGTAAATTTTGATGGAAAAATGAGAAATCGCTGGTCAACTTTTAACCCTTATAGCTCCCTAACCAAAAAAAATTTTGGTTCCAAAATTGTGCTGATGTAAAGTAGACATGTGGGAAATGTTATTTATTAACTCTTTTGTGTGACATATCGCTCTGATTTCAGGGCTTAAAAATTCAAATTTTGAAAATTGCAAAATTTTCAAAATTTTCGCCAAATTTCCGTTTTTTTCACAAATAAACGCAAGTGATATCGAAGAAATTTTTCCACAATCATGAAGTACAATATGTCACGAAAAAACAATCTCAGAATCAGGGGGATCCGTTGAAGCGTTCCAGAGTAATTACCTCATAAAGTGACAGTGGTCAGAATTGTAAAAATTGGCCCGGTCATTAACGTGCAAACCACCCGCGGGGCTTAAGGGGTTAATGGAAATCAAATTTATTAACCAATGGAAGCCTGGATTTGGAGTCACCACCAAAATTAAAGTGGAAAAACACACTACAGGCTGACCCAACCTTGATGTAATGTCCTTAAAACAAGTCAAAATGAGGCTCAGTATTGTTTGTGGCCTCCACGTGCCTGTATGACCTCCCTACAATGCCTGGGCATGCTCCTGATGAGGCTGAGTATTGTGTGTGGCCTCCACGTGCCTGTATGACCTCATTACAACGCCTGGGCATGCTCCTCATGAGGTTGCAGATGGTCTCCTGTGGGATCTCCTCCCAGACCTGGACTAAAGCATCCACCAACTCCTGGACAGTCTGTGGTGCAACGTGACGTTGGTGCATGGAGCGAGACATGATGTCCCAGATGTACTCAATCGGATTCAGTTTGGGGAACGGGCGGGCCAGTCCGTAGCTTCAATGCGTTCATCTTGCAGGAGCTGCTGACACACTCCAGCCACATGAGGTCTGGCATTGTCCTGCATTAGGAGGAACCCAGGGCCATCCGCACCAGCATGTGGTCTCACAAGAGGTCTCAGGATCTCATCTCGGTACCTAATGGCAGTCAGGCTACCTCTGGCAAGCACATGGAGGGCTTTGCGGCCCTCCAAAGAAATGCTACCCCACACCATTACTGATCTACTGCCAAACCGGTCATACTGAATGATGTTGCAGGCAGCAGATCGCTCTCCACGGCGTCTCCAGACTCTGTCATGTCTGTCACATGTGCTCAGTGTGAACCTGCTTTCATCTGTGAAGAGCACAGGGAGCCAGTGGCAACTATGCCAATCGTGTTCTGTGGCAAATGCCAAGCATCCTGCACGGTGTTGGGCTGTGAGCACAACCCCCTTCTGTGGACGTCGGGCCCTCATACCACCTTCATGGAGTCGGTTTATAACTGTTTGTGCAGATACATGCACATTTGTGGTCTGCTGGAGGTCATTTTGCTGGGCTCTGGCAGTGCTCCTTCTGTTCCTCCTTGCACAAAGGCGGAGGTAGCAGTCCTGCTGCTGGGTTGTTGCCCTCCTACGGCTCCCTCCACGTCTCCTGGTGTACTGACCTGTCTCCTGGTAGCGCCTCCAGCCTCTGGACACTACACTGACAGACACAGCAAACCTTCTTGCCACATCTCGCATTGATGTGCCATCCTGGATGAGCTGCACTACCTGAGCAATTTCTGTGGGTTGTAGAGTCCGTCTCAAGCTACCACAAGTGTGAAAGCACAACCAACATTCAAAAGTGACCAAAACATCAGCCCAGAAAGCATTGGTACTGAGATGTGGTCTGTGGTCCCCACCTGCAGAACCACTCCTTTATTGAGGGTGTCTTGATAATTGCCAATAATTTCCATCTATTGTCTATTCCATTTGCACAACAGCATGTGAAATTGATTGTCAATCAGTGTCGCTTCCTAAGTGGACAGTTTGATTTCACAGAAGTTTGATTTACTTGGAGTTATATTCTGTTGTTTAAGTGTTCCCTTTATTTTTTTGAGCAATGTATATTTGTCTCAAAAGGCCCCAAATGGGGCACATGGAAGTGTGGCAACTGCAAAGAGTGCAGATATATTGAAAAAACAAATACCTTTCAGGATTCGATGGGTGAGTAGGCTTACAAGATTCTGTATTTCATTAATTGTAGAACATCTATGGTCATCTATCAAGCCACATGTTTCTGTGGACTCATCTATATTGGTATGACAACTCGGGAGCTTAGGAACACATCAAAAATATTAGGGCAGCGGAGAAAATCTGTCAAGGTGGGTGCTATTTCTCAACCTAAACCTTTGGCGAGACAGTTTCGGAATTGCTACCCTCATCAATGTCATCTCTTATGTGTCAAAGGGATTGCCCGTCTGTATCCTGGGAATAGGAGGGAAAATCTAGCCAAAAAGCTGGCCCAGACTGAATAAATAAATAATAAATAAAAAAGTAAATGGATCACCACTCTAAGAAGTATGACCCCCAGAGGTTTAAATGAACAGTGGGGATTTTCGAGTTTTCTTTAAGTATACACTAGGATTTTTGGTATATTCTCATCTTCAGTGTCTTGTCCTTATTATCAATCGAATAATATAATCAATATATATCATAGTGCATTTGATTGAATAAACATATATACATGTATTGTTGGCTTTATTGTACAGTACATATAGAGAGTTTATAGTGTGTTTATTCACTTTTACATATACACATTATATAAGCAATAATATTGTGTATGCACGCATCAACTATATTATATATAGAACTTTTTCTATATTTCATACAATTCTATTTTGGCACGTATAATTATATTTAGACTTTGATGCTGACCCGCACTTTTTCCCTTTTCTAATATGGCTGCAGGGTCGCTGTGCGCCACACTGCGCATGCTCCGGTGTGCTCTCGTACCCGATACTGGGATGTTTTCATTGAACTGCGACCTTTGTACATCACCGAAACACGACCATTCGGTCGCAGACGGGACGGCTATCCGGACGCGTGGGACAGTAGAGGCGTCCGATAATATGGCGTCCTTGATTTGTAAGTAACCACAGCTGTAATCACCCTATAAAACATCGCCTCTTCCTCCTCCACCTCACTTCCTAATGAATCGGTAGCGAAACGTGTGTTGAAGCATGTGGAAGGGGTGATGATGTGCCTCTGGATAGTACGTTTGACGGGAGCTAGTTACCCCATCCGCAGATGTCCAATCTTCTTCTGTAGGCCCCTGACATGGAAAGGCTTTTCTTACACTGGGGTAAATAAAATATGACTATCGCACAGTGTCTCCAAGATGAACTTAACTTTTATTCTCACAAGCAGGTTTTATAGAGAATCACACAGGCTATTTTTAACACCCATTGTTCTCACCAGATAATACCCACAGTAGGCTCCTAGTCAGCAGTTATGCAACAACCCATTAATCAGCACATTGTCTGTTTGCCATTGCTAAGTGAGCACTGGAAGGTGGGGGCCAGGAGTGCTTCGGCCCGACTTGGCTCAGTACTGCCTCCAACCCAAACATAGATGCGTTTGTGTGAACAAGGAAACGTTTAGTTGCATCGGGTGCGGCCAATATCGGGGTATTTGTGAGAGCATCCTTTAGCTGGCGGAAGGCTTCCTCACACTGGGGGGTCCAGGTTACCTGGCGGGGGAGGTTCTTATGTGTCAGATCAGTGAGGGGCTTGGCAATGCTGCTGTAATTAGGGACAAATTTCCTATAATACCCCACTGTTCCTAGAAAGGCCATGACTTGGGTTTTAGTACGTGGGGTGGGCCACTTGGCTACCGCCTCAATCTTGGCGGGTTCCGGTCGTTGTTTTCTACCCCCCACCCAATGTCCTAAATACTGAACCTCTGCTTTGCCTATGTGACACTTGTTGGGGTTCAGGGTGATTCCGGCTTTGTGGATCCTATCCAATACTGTCTCTAGGTGATTTAGATGCTCATCCCATGTCGCGCTGTAGGCGACGATGTCATCCAGGTAGGCACAAGCATAGTCCTGGAGACCATCCAGAAGCCAGTCAGCCAGCCTCTGGAAGGTCGCGGGGGCATTCTTCATCCCAAATGGCATAACCCGAAACTGGAATAAGCCAAACGGGGTGACAAATGCAGACTTGGGAATAGCATCAGGACTTAGGGGGATCTGCCAATAGCCTTTGCATAGATCGATGGTGGTCAAATACTTTGCCCCAGCCAGCCTGTCTAACAACTCGTCCACACGCGGCATGGGATACGCATCCGTCACAGTTTTCTCATTTAGCTTGCGATAGTCTACACAAAACTGGGTAGTCCCATCTTTCTTAGGCACTAACACTACAGGGGACGCCCAGGGACTATCTGACTCCTCAATGACCCCTAAAAAAAACATCTCCGTATCTCTTGTCGCATCCCTTCTCGTACAGACTCCGGGACGCGGAAGGGGGGTTGTCTCAGGGGGGTCTGATCTTGTGTCTCAACCTTGTGTTGTGCAAGTCGGGTGAACCCCGGTCTCTCTGAGAACATCCTCTGCCGCTGCCTCAGCAATGTCTCAGCCTGCTCTCTCTCCCGGGCCCCTAGGTTTTCTCCTAAGTGTACCTGGTCCCAGGTTTTCGACTGAGTCTTCTCACCAAAGACATCAGGCAAGGGAAGTCCGGCTAAATCCTCTGCTTCGGGTGCGCAGATGGCAGCTACCTCTTCAGGGCACTCCCGGTAGGGCTTCAGCGTATTCACGTGGAACATGCGGATAACCCTGGGGTCGTCACAATCGGCGACATTGTAGGTGGTGTCGGCTATTTTCCCCACTACCCGGTAAGGCCCCTGCCATGCGGCCTGGAATTTGTTCTGCCTAACCGGTTCTTGTACCAGGACCTTCTGTCCTATCTCGAAGGTGCGTTCCTTAGCCCTCTGATCGTACCATACGCGCTGGCGCCGCCGTTGGGCCGCCTGCATGTTCACACGCACAGCCTGAGTCAACTCCTGCAGGCGGTCCTGGAGTTCCAGCACGAAGGGCACGATAGGGGTTCCTGCTATGGTATCCTCCCCTTCCCAGAGCTCTTGCACTAAGTCTAGGGGCCCCCTCACCCGCCTCCCATATAACAGTTCAAATGGGGAGAACCCCGTAGATTTTTGGGGCACCACCCGATAGGCGAACAGGAGGTGCGGCAAGAATTTCTCCCAGTCCCTGTAGGTCCGGGTGAACGTCCCAATGAGTTGTTTTAACGTTCCTTTAAAGCGCTCACACAACCCGTTGGTTTGCGGGTGGTATGGGGCGCTTCTAATGGACTTTACACCACACAGTCTCCACAGTTGGCTGGTCACCTCTGCCGTAAATTGGGTGCTCTGATCCGAGATAATCTCCCGGGGAAATCCAACCCGTGAGAAAACCTGGAGCAGGGCAGCCACCACCGTCTCTGCCAGTATGTTAGGTAAGGCAACCGCCTCTGGATGCCGCGTGGCGTAATCTATCACTGTCAATATATACCTTTTCCCTGACGGACTGGGTTTGGCTAACGGCCTTATCAGATCGACCGCTACTCGGCTAAATGGCTCCTCCACAATGGGAAGGGGGTGTAATTTGGCCTTGCAGCGATCTCCCCTCTTGCCAATGCGCTGGCAACTGTCACAGGTCTGGCAGTACTGACGAACATCATGGGATGCCCCTGGCCAAAAGAAGTTTTGTGTCAGACGATACCTGGTGCGGCTGACTCTGAGGTGCCCCGCCAAGAGTATGTCATGAGAGATTCGCAGCAACTCCTGCCTATACTTTTTGGGAACTACCAGCTGTAGTTTTACAGTGGGGCTCGTCCGAGTGAGTTTGCTCTGTAACCCTGTAGAGGAGTCCCTGATGCCATATAAACTGTTCACCTTCCAATACCCCTCTCCCCTCTTATGCCTTCCCGCGATACCCCTGCAATGAGGGATCCTCTAGTACCTCCCTCCTAAATTCTGCTGGGGTGTCCCATGAAATGTGTCTGGCTATGGGAATACGTGAAGGGCTGTAGTGTCTTACCTGGGCCTCCTCCGAGTGTGATTCCGCCTCCGCAGCTTGAGCTTGTCTCCGGGTAGTCACAGGATATGTGTCAGCCAGGGGGGCGACCGAGAAGGAAGACAACATGGGCCCCAAGTCATTTCCCAGTAGGACATCAGCAGGCAAATCCTTCATCATGCCGACCTCGACAAGGCCATCCCCGACCCCCCAGTTCAGGTGAATCTTGGCCGTGGGCAGTCGATGCATGGCTCCCCCTGCTACACGGACCGCCACTGTCCGACCCGTCTTTTGGTCTTGAGCGAGATGCGACTTCACAAGGGTCAGAGTAGCTCCGGAATCTCTTAATCCTTGCAGCCGTTTACCATTAATCCACACCGACTGTCGATGTTGTTGTCGATTATCCGCCTGGGCTGCCTGCACAGGGTCCAGTTCATGCAGCACTCCCTCTATCTCTTCCATCCCATAATTAGCCATGCCACCGATGCCGGGTCGGCTTCACCTTGATAGCAGTGTACAGCGGCCCGGTTGAAGGTAGTCGTTTCCGGTTTTGGCCACTGGGTGCGCTAGGTCCAGTTGGGACACTGTCTCTGCTGGTGACCCAGCTGATGGCAGGTGTGGCATCGCACCCCAGGAGGACTCTGGTACGCCGGGGTATTGGTGGGTCCCCCGCCAAGCTTCTGTGGTTTAGGGGCCTCCAGACCCATGGGAGGGCCCCTTGAGACAGTTTTGGACCCTGACAATTGGGCCCTCCTGGCATCATTATGTTCATCGGTCAGCCATGCGGCCTCCTCAAGAGTCGTCGGTCCCGAAGCCATTCTTGCGTCTCGGGAGTTAACCCAGTAAAGAATCGTTCTAACGCGATGAGCTGTAGGAGGTCCTCCTTCGTGTCTGCTTTGCTACCTTGTACCCACTGTAGCAGTGACCGCCATAGTTTACAGGCCCATTCAGCATGAGTATCCGTTTCCCGTTTTGTGGTTTTGCGGAACTTTTGACGGTATGCCTCTGGTGTTAGTGCATACCGGGCCAAGATCACTTCTTTGACTCGCTTATAGTCCATACAGTCCTTATCCGATACAGTGCGATAAGCATCCGCTGCTCGGCCCGTCAGCTTGCTGGCCAGAATCTGGACCCAATCCTCCGGCTCCACTTTATGAAGGGTACACTGCCGCTCAATGTCCTGCAGAAAGCCATCAATGTCTTCCTCTGCCTCCCCCAATGTCGGAAGGCATTGTATTGGATCTTTTTGTGGCTTACCCCTGCTGGTACCGGGGAGGAAGCCAGGGCTCCCCCTGCTCGCTGTATCTCCTCTCTCCGTTCTGCCATCTCCATCTTGGCTAGCTCTATCTTGGTCCGCTCTGCCATCTCCATCCTGGCTAGCTCCATCCACTCTGCCCTCTCCATCTCCATCTTTTTATCCAGATCAGTACGCACATCAGCCATCAACTTATCTATGATCTGTACTGCCGGGTTGGGAGCATAAAGTGCCAGTCTGCTCTTTACCTCCCTCTGGAATTCAGTCTCTTCCACGTTCTCACTGGAGGTTGTTGCGTTGTTGAGCTCCATAATTGTTGCTATCAAATCCGCTTTTGTTTTGTTGCTGGCGGTTAACCCTCGAGCTTCCACAAGGTCCTTCAACGTATTCTTCTTTAGCTTCTGGTAGATGTCTTCCATTCAGTCCTTGGCTCCTGAAGAAGATGGACCGCATCCCACCGCTGCCACCAGTGTGACGGGAGCTAGTTACCCCATCCACAGATGTCCAGGAGTGCTTCGGTCACATCACAAAATGTCCAACAATATGTGATCCACAATATTCACCCCACTTTATAACATTATGTCCCATTAGCTGCATAGGCGCTACGACAACCCCCATGTGGCAAAATCTTGGAGTACGGGGTTGATCCATCAGAGTACGTAATAATATGCACAAATTAAACTTTTTATGAACTTATTTCTGTATTCTTTTTTGCATTATGACATTTGATATTGCATGGTGAGCACTTTTACTGTTAATCCTATGATCTGGATAGGCATAGTTCCATACACATATAAATTTTCCTTTTTGCTTAAATAATGTAAATACATTTGGATATGCACATACATATATACAGTACAGACCAAAAGTTTGGACACACCTTCTCATTTAAAGATTTTTCTGTATTTTCATGCTTATGAAAATTGTACATTCACACTGAAGGCATCAAAACTATGAATTCATGTGGAATTATATAGTTAACAAAAAAGTGTGAAACAACTGAAAATAAGTCTTATATTCTAGGTTCTTCAAAGTAGCCACCTTTTGCTTAGATGACTGCTTTGCACACTCTTGGTATTCTCTTCATGAGCTTCAAGAGGTAGGCACCGGAAATGGTTTTCACTTCACAGGTGTGCCCTGTCAGGTTTAATAAGTGGGATTTCTTGCCTTATAAATGGGTTTGGGACCATCAGTTGTGTTGTGCAGAAGTCTGGTGGATACACAGCTGATAGTCCTACTGAATAGACTGTTAGAATTTGTATTATAGCAAGAAAAAAGCAGCTAAGTAAAGAAAAACGAGTGGCCATCATTACTTTAAGAAATGAAGGTCAGTCAGTGCGAAAAATTGGGAAAACTTTCAAAGTGTCCCTAAGTGCAGTTGCAAAAACCATCAAGTGCTACAAAGATACTGGCTCACATGAGGACCGCCCCAGGAAAGAAGACCAAGAGTCACCTCTGCTTCTGATGATAAGTTTATCCGAGTCACTAACCTCAGAAATCGCAGGTTAACAGCAGCTCAGATTAGAGACCAGGTCAATGCCACACAGAGTTCTAGCAGCAGACACATCTCTACAACAACTGTTAAGAGGAGACTTTGTGCAGCAGACCTTCATGGTAAAATAACTGCTAGGAAACCACTGCTAAGGACAGGCAACAAGCAGAAGAGACTTGTTTGGGCTAAAGAACACAAGGAATGGACATTAAACCAGTGGAAATCTGTGCTTTGGTCTGATGAGTCCAAATTTGAAATCTTTGGTTCCAACCACTGTGTCTTTGTGCGACACAGAAAAGGTGAACGGATGACTCTACATGCCTGGTTCCCACCGTGAAGCATGGAGGAGGAGGTGTGATGGTGTGGGGGTGCATTGCTGGTGACACTGTGGGGATTTATTCAAAATTGAAGGCATACTGAACCAGCATGTCTACCACAGCATCTTGCAGCTGCATGCTATTCCATCCAGTTTGTGTTTAGTTGGACCATCATTTATTTTTCAACAGGACAATGACCCCAAACACACCTCCAGGCTGTGTAGGGGCTATTTGACCAAGAAGGAGAGTGATGAGGTGCTACGCCTGGCCTCCACAGTCACCAGACCTGAACCCAATCGAGAAGGTTTGGGGTGAGCTGGACCGCAGAGTGAAGGCAAAAGGGCCAACAAGTGCTAAGCATCTCTGGGAACTCCTTCAAGATTGTTGGAACACCATTTCTGGTGACTACCTCTTGAAGCTTATCAAGAGAATGCCAAGAGTGTGCAAAGCAGTCATCAAAGCAAAAGGTGGCTACTTTGAACAACCTAGAATATAAGACATATTTTCAGTTGTTTCACACTTTTTTGTTAAGTATATAATTCCACATGTGTTAATTCATAGTTTTGATGCCTTCAGTGTGAATGTACAATTTTCATAGTCATGAAAATACAGAAAAATCTTTAAATGAGAAGGTGTGTCCAAACTGTTGGTCTGTACTGTGTGTGTGTGTGTATATATATATATATATATATGTAACGGGGCAGGTGATGAAAGAACTGTTCCACGGTGCAAGGATCGGAGAGTCGTAACTAGGTGCCTCACAGAATCCGACCTTAGATATACGGCAGCTTAACGTCTCCGTGATCCAAGGAGGGACGAGGAAGGTGAACCAGGTGCTACTCCAGTACTGACCTCGGATGATTGGCAGCTGATTCCCAGAGACAGGAGGCAGACACAGACTGATACCACTGATGGACAGGCAAGAGGTTTCGGCCGATAGACAGGCAGGCGGGCACGGCTGATAGACAGGCTGGTGGGCACGGCTGATAGGCAGGCAGGTGGGCACGGCTGATAGAAAGGCAGACAGGTGGGTACATGTACTGGGACCAGGAACTAAAGAGAGTGTTAACCACAAACAAACTAAGTTGCACAAGCACCTCCATATTGGAGGAGGTGCCTTAAATAGCCAGAGTCCTCCGGCCATTGGCCGGGGACACTTTAGGATGGTGCGCGCTGTCCCTTTAAGAGGAGGGGAGCGCACGCACACCTTAAGCACAGTGCCCAGGCATCTGTGCACTGTGCGCGCATGCCGGGCTGAGTCAGCGTGGAGAGAGGGGGGCCCTCCGGCGTCTCTGCCAGGGAAAGAGGGTAGGAGGCAGAGACGCCGAAGCTACAGTACCACCCTTTATGCCCCCTCGTTTTTTAGGCCTGCAAGAAATTTCTCCAGGAGGAGAGGGGTATGGATGTTCTCTCTGGGTTCCCAGGATCTCTTCTCAAAACCAAACCCCTTCCAATCTACAAGAGAAAAGGTCTTTACTCTTACCCTCTTGGTAGCCAGGATACTCTCTACTTCAAAAACGTCTGCAGTGCTGACAGGAGCAGGAGTAGTTCCCGAATCTTTGGAAAATGGACTAGATGTTTAAGGAGAGACACATTAATTTACGACCTATGCCGTAATAGTATGGCACAGGTCATATTCCCCTGTTTAGCGCAGGCTCTGGCTTTGAGCCCGCACTAAATCGGGCACATGTCAGCTGATCTATACAGCTGACATGTGCCCGCAACAGCCACGAGTGGAATCGCAATCCACCTGCAGCTGTTAACTAGTTAAATGCCACTGTCAATCTCTGACAGCCGCATTTAACATCGCCAAGCCGGAGGCGCATCACTTTCCCTGCCCATCGGTGACCCTGTCACATGATTGCGGGTCACCGATGGGTTGGCATGACAACCAGAGATTTGCAGGAGACCTCTGTGGCTATCATGTCCAGATTGCTATGAGCGCCGCCCAGTGGTCAGGGCTCATAGCACGTGAGCAAATCTGCTACATAGAGGCGATCTGATCATCGCCTGTATGTAGCAGAGCCGATCAGGCAAGTGCTGCTTTTAGTCTCCCATGGAGACCATTGAAGCAATCAAAAAGTTTAAAAAAAAATGTTTAAACATATTAAAAAAATAAAAGTTTAAAACACCCCCCTTTCGCCCCAATTCAAAGTAAAACAATAAAAAAAATCACACATACACATATTTGGTATCGCTGTGTTCAGAATCGCCCAATCTATCAAAATAAAAAAATAATTAATCCGATCAGTAAACGGCGTAATGAGAAAAAAATTCTAAACTCCAGAACTACGTTTTTTGGTCGCCGCAACATTGCAATGATGTTGTTTAAGCTTTTACTTGTTTAGGGGATTCTTTTTTACTTGGGCGTCCATAGGTTTTTGGCCCAGCCTGGTTTCGCAGTTTTTCTTATGTGTTTGTTATTTTTTAGTGTGTGCTTTAGGGAGAAGCCTGGAATACTCGGGATTGTCTCTGTGGAGCAGTGGCTCCATTTCATCTTACAGACAGAGTGCCAACCTCTGCAGTCAGGTAGGGATGTTTTTATAAGGGCTTTCACAATAATATCTTTGTATGCCATTATCCCTGTAGCAGCATACTATTTGTTCCAGTAGCATAGCTACCGGGGGAGCAGAGGGGGCTGTCGCCCCGGGCCCCACACTCTGAGGGGGCCCACCCGGAGCTACACTATTGTAACTATAGCTGTGTCACCCCAGGCCTGGATGCCACAAATAATAAAGGCTGTGTCTGTTGTGGGCATTACACTGATTGGCTGGCCGCACAGCGTCATCAGGTCTATATCAGACCTGGTGCCGCCATGCTCGTCACAGTCACTCCGGATCAGACAGTGTAGGGAGAGCTGCTGCTTTGTCAGGGAGAGATTTGATCGTGTATTAGGTAGTGTAGGGAGAAAGACCGTACATTACACATATCCAACTTAACAAACAGTCCTTCTGAGGACTAATCCATCTGCAGAGATATATCAGGCAGGCAGGGTGTAGAGGCAGGCGGTGTATATAGCAGACTGCAGTGCAAATAGCACAAGAGGCTCCTTTCCAGTTCTGTTGGCTGCTGCTGTTAAATATTTCTGGAAATAGGCCCAGGTCTCAGGGGCCAGGAATAATTTTTTTTGCATCTTAATCCACATTATTTGCTTAAAAAGCAATCCAGAGAACACGTTTTTTCTGCACCATTTGTTTGTTGGCACTGCAGAATACAGCCAGGTCCTTTCCATATTACAGCGCTAAAAAGCCATCTACTTTAAACTGCGTTTTCTCCGTCACACGGCTCACATATACGTTTTCAGAAAATACTGACAATTCTGGCCTCCATTAAATTTTTTTTTTCAGTGTGTCAGCAAAGTTTTTGACACTGGTTTGCTGTTCAAAACAGTTACCTACAGGCCAGATATTTAAAACTGTGTTTTCTCCGTCACACGGCTCACATATACGTTGTCAGAAAATACTGCCATTTCTGGCCTCCATTAAATTTTCTTTTCAGGGTGTCAGCAAAGTTTTTGACACTGGTTTGCTGTTCAAAACAGTTACCTACAGGCCAGGTAATTAAAACTGTGTTCTCTCGCTCTTGCTCTGGCCTGCCCTTGCTTTGGCTCTGGCCTACTCTCGCTGTGGCTCTGGCCTGCCCTCGCCCTGGCTCCGGCCTGTCCTCGCCTTGGCTCTGGCCTGCTCTCGCCCTGGATCAGGCCTGCCCTCGCCCTCGCTCCGGCCTGCTCACACCCTTGCTTCGGCCTGCCCTCGCTCTGGATCCGGCCTGATCTCGCAATGGCTCTGGCCTGCCCTTGCCTTGGCTCCGGCCTGCTCTTGCCCTGGCTCCGGCCTGCTCTCGCCTTGGCTCCGGCCTGCCCTCGCTCTGGCTCCGGCCTGCCCTCTCCTTGGCTCCGGCCTGCTCTTGCTCTGGCCTGCCTTCGCATTGGCTCCGGACTGCTCTTGCTCTGGTTCTGGCCTGCCTTGACCGTGGCTCCGGCCTGCACTCGCTCTGGCTCCAGCCTGATATCACTCTGGCTCTGGCCTGCCCTCACCTTAGCTCCGTCCTAATCGCGCTCTGGCCTGTCCTCGCCTTGGATCCGGCCTGTTCTCGCTCTGGTTCCGTCCTGCCCTCGCCCTAGCTCTGGACTGATCTCGCTCTGGCCTGCCCTCGCCCTGGCTCTGGCCTGCCCTCGCCTTGGCTCCGGCCTGCTCTCTCTGGCTCTGTCCTGCCCTCGTCCTGGCTCCGGCCTGCTCTCCTTCTGGTCTGCCCTTGCCTTGGCTCCGGCCTGCTCTCACCCAGGCTGCGGCTTGCTCTCTCTCTGGCTCTGGCTTGCCCTCGCCCTGGATTCGGCCTGCTCTAGCTCTGTCTCTGGCCTGCCCTGGCCTTGGCTCTGGCCTGCCCTCGCTCTGGCTGCGGCCTGCTCTCGCTCTGGCTCCGGCCTGCTCTCGCCCTGGCTCTGACCTGCTCTCGCCCAGGCCTGCCCTCGCCCAGGCTCCAGCCTGCCCTCGCCTTGGCTCCGGCTTGCCATCGCTCTGGCTCTTGCCTGCTCTCGCCCTGGTTCCGGCCTTCCCTTCTCTTGGCTCCGGCCTTCTCTCGCTCTGGCTCTTGCCTGCCCTTGCCTTGGCTCTGGCCAACTCTCGCTCTGGCTCCGGCCTGTCCTTGCCCTGGCACCGGCCTGCTCTCGCCCTGGCTCTGGACTGCTCTCGCTCTGGCCTGCTCTCACTCTGGCTCTGGCCTGCCCTTGCCTTTGCTCCGGCTTACTCTCGCTCTGACTTGCCCTCGCCTTGGATCCGGACTGCTCTCGATTTGGTTCTGGCCTGCCCTCGCTTGGCTCCGGCCTGCTCTCGCTCTGGCTCTGGCTTACCCTCGCTCTGGCTCCGGCCTGCTCTCACCCTGGCTCCGGCCTGCCCTCGTCCTGGCTCCGGCCTGCTCTCGCTCTGGCCTGCCCTCGCCTTGGCTCCGGCCTGCTCTCGCCCTAGCTCCTGCCTGCTCTCGCTCTAGCTCCGGACTGCGCTCGCCCTGGCTCTAGCTTGCCATCGCTCTGGCTCTCTGCCCTCGCCTTGGCTCCGGCCTGCTCTCGCCCTGGCTCCGACCTGCTCTCGCCGTGGTCTGCCCTCGCTCAGGCTCCAGCCTGCCCTCGCCTTGGCTCCGGCCTACTCTCGCTCTGGCTTCGCCCTGGCACCGGCCTGCCCTCGCTCTAGCTCAGGACCGGCCTCGCCCTGGGTCCGGCTTGCCATCGCTCTGGCTCTTGCCTGCTCTCGCCCTGGTTCCGGCCTGCCCTTGTCTTGGCTCCGGCCTTCTCTTGCTCTGGCCTGCCTTTGCCATGGCTCTGGCCAACTCTCGCTCTGGCTCCCGCCTGCCCTTGCCCTGGCTCTGGCCTGCTCTCACTCAGGCTCTGGCCTGCTCTCACTCTGGCTCTGGCCTGCCCTTGCCTTTGCTCCGGCTTACTCTCGCTCTGGCCTGCCCTCGCATTGGATCCGGACTGCTCTCGATTTGGCTCTGGCCTGCCCTCGCTTGGCTCCGGCCTGCTCTCTCTCTGGCTCTGGCCTACCCTCGCTCTGGCTCTGGCCTGCCCACGCCTTGGCTCCGGCCTGCTCTTACTCTGGCTCTGGCCTGCCCTCGACCTGGCTCTGGGCTGCTCGCGCTCTGGCCTGTCCTCGCCCTGGCTCCGGCCTGTCCTCGCCCTGGCTCCGGCCTGCCCTTGCTCTGGCCTGCTGTCACTGTGGCTCTGGTCTGTCCTCGCCTTGGCTCCGGCCTGCTCTCACCCTGGCTCCGGCCTGCCCTCGTCCTGGCTCCGGTCTGCTCTCGCTCTGGCCTGGCCTCGCCTTGGCTCCGGCCTGCTCTCCCCCTGGCTCCGGCCTGCTCTCGCTCTAGCTCCGGACTGCCTGCGCCCTGGCTCCGGCTTGCCATCACTCTGGCTCCGGCCTGCCCTCGTCCTGGCTCCGGCCTGCCCTCGTCCTGGCTCCGGCCTGCTTTTGCTCTGGGTCTGGACTGCCCTCGCCTTGGCTCCGGCCTGCTCTCGCCGTGGCTCCGGCCTGCTCTCGCTCTAGCTACGGACTGCCCTTGCACTGGATCCGGCTTGCCATCGCTCTGGCTCCCAGCCTGCCCTTGCCTTGGCTCCGGCCTGGTCTCGACCTGGCTCCGACCTGCTTTCGCTCTGGCTCAGGCCTGCCCTCGCCCAGGCTTCGCCCTTCTCTCTCTCTGGCTCTGGCCTGCCCACTCCCTGGCTCGGGCCTACTCTCGCTTTGGCTCTGGCCTGCTCTGGCTCTGCCTCTAGCCTGGTCCTGTCTCCGGCCTGCTCTCGCCCTGGTTCTGGCCTGCCCTTGCCTTGTCCCTGGCCTGCCCTTGCCTTGTCCCTGGCCTACTCTCGCTCTGGCTCTGGCCTGCCCTCGCCATGGCTCTGGCCTGCTCTCGCTCTGGCTCTGGCCTGCTTACCATGGCTCTGGCCTTCTCTCGCTCTGGCTGTGGCCTGCACTCGCCTCGGCTCCGGCCTGCTCTCGCTGTTACTCTGGCCTGCCCTAGCCCTGGCTCCGGCCTGCTCTGGCATGCCCTCTCCTTGGCTCCGGCCTCCTCTCGCCTGGCTCCGGCCTGCCTCGTCCTGGCTCCGGCCTGCTCTCGCTTTGGCCTTCCCTCGCCTGGGCTCCGTCCTGCTCTCGCCTTGGCTCCGGCCTGGTCTCGCTCTGGCTCCGACCTGCCTTCGCCCTGGATCCAACCTTCCCTTGCTCTGGCTCCGGCCATCCCTCGCCTTGGCTCCGGCCTGCCCTCGCCCTGGCTCCGGCCTGCTCTCTCTCTGGCCTGCCCTTGCCTTGGCTCCGGCCTGCTCTCTCTATGACTCTGGCCTGTCCTCATCCTGGCTCTGGCCTGCTTTCGCTCTGGCGTACCCTCGCCTTGGCTCCGGCCTGCTCTCACCTTGGCTTCGGCCTGCCCTCGACCTGGCTCTAACCTGCCCTTGCTCTGGCTCCGGCCAGCCCTTGCCCTGGCTCTGCTCTCGCCCTGGGTCCGACCTACTCTCGCTCTGGTTGTGGCCTGCCCTGGCTCTACCTCTAGCCTGCCCTCGCCTTGGCTTCGGTCTAATCTCGCCTTGGCTCCGGCCTGCTCTCGTTCTCTCGCTCTACATCCGGACTGCCCTCGCCCTGGCTCCGGACTGCTCTTGCCTTGGCTCCGGACTGCTCTCACCCTGACTCCTGCCTGCTGTCGCTCTGGCTCTGGCCTGCCCTCACCTTGGCTCCAGCCTGCTCTCTCTCTGGCTCTGGCCTGCCCTAGCCATGGCTCCGGCCTACTTTCACTCTGGCTCTGGCCTGCTCTCGCTTTGGCTCTGGCCTCGAACTGTCTACGGCGTGATCTCGCCCTGGTTCCGGCCTGCACTGGCCTTGGCTCCGGCCTTCTCTTGCTCTGACTCTGGCCTGCCCTTGCCTTGGCAGTGGCCTACTCTTGCTCTGGCTCCGGCCTGTCCTTGCTCTGACTCTGGCCAGCCCTTGCCTTGGCTCCGGCCTGCTCTCGCCCTGGCTCCGGCCTGCTGGCTCCGGCCTGCTCTTGCTCTGGCCTGCCCTCGTCTTGACTCCGGCATGCTCTCCCTCTGGTTCTGGCCTGACTTCGCCTTGGCTCCGGCCTGCTCTCGCCCTGACTCCGGCCTGCCCTTGCTCTGGCTCCGGCCTGCCCTTGCCCTGACTCCGGCCTGCCCTTGTTGCTCTAGCTCAGGCCAGCCCTCGCATTAGCTCCGGCCTGCTCTAGCCCTGGCTCCGACCTGCTCTCGCTCTGGCCTGCCCTCGCCTTGGCTCCGGCCTGCTCTTGCTCTGGCCTGCCCTGGCTCTGCCTCTGGCCTGCCCTCACCTTGGCTCCAGCCAGCTCTCACCTTGGCTCCGGCCGGCTCTCGCTCTAGTTCTGGACTGCCCTTGCCCTGGCTCCGGCCTGCCCTCGCCTTAGCTCCGGCCTGCTCTAGTCCTGGCTCCGGCCTGCTCTCGCTTTGGCTCTGGCCCGCCCTCGCCATTGCTCAGGCCTGCTCTCTCTCTGGCTCTGGCCTGCCCTCGCCCTGGCTCCGGCATACTCTCACTCAGGCTGTGGCCTGCTCTCGCTCTGGCCTCGCTCTGTCTCGGGCCTGATCTAGCCCTTGTTCCGGCCTGCTCTCTCTCTCGCTCTGGCCTGCCCTTGCCTTGGCTCTGGCCTACTCTCGCTCTTGCTTTTGCCTGCCCTCGCCCTGGCTCCGGCCTGCTCTCGCTCTAGTTCTGGCCTCCCCTCGCCTTGGCTCCAGCATACTCTCGCTCAGGTTCTGACCTGCTCTCGCTCTGGCTTCGCCCTGTCTCCGGCCTGCTCTCGCCCATGTTCCGGCCTGCCCTTGCCTTGGCTCCGGCCTTCTCTCTTTCTGGCTCTGGCCTGCCCTTGCCTTGGCTCTGGCCTACTCTCGCTCTGACTTGCTCTCGCTCTGGCTCTGGCGTGCCCTCGCCTTGGCTCTGGCCTGCTCTCGCCATGACTCTGGCCTGCTCTGAATCTGGCTCTGGCCTGCTCTCGCTCTGGCCCGCTCTCGCCTTGGCTACGGCCTGCTCTCGCTCTGGCTCCGGCCAGCCCTCGCCTTGGCTTCGGCCTGCTCTCGCCTTGGCTCCGGCCTGCTCTCGCTCTGGCTCCGGCCTGCTCTTGCCCTGGCTCTGGCCTGCTCTTGCTCTGGATCTGGCCGGCTCTTGCTCTGGCCTGCCCTTGTCTTGACTCCGGCCTGCTCTTCCCCTGGCTCTGACCAGCTCTCGCTCTAGCCTGCCCTTGCTCTGGCTCCGGCCTGCTCTCTCTCTGGCTCTCGCCTGCCCATGCCTTGTCTCCGGCCTGCTCTTCCTCTGGCTCTGGCCTGCCCTCGTCTTTACTCTGGCCTGATCTCGCTCTTGTTCTGGCCTGCCCTTGCCTTGGCTCCGGACTGCTTTGGCTCCGGCCTGCTCTTGCTCAGGCCTGCTCTCGCTCTGGCTCAGGCCTGCTCTCGCTCTGGCCTGCCCTTGCCTTGGCTCCGGACTGCTTTCGCTCTGGCCTGCTCTCGCTCTGGCCTCCCCTCGCCTTGGCTCCGGCCTGCTCTCGCTCTGGCTCCGACCTGCCCTCGCCTTGGCTCCGACCTGCTCTTGCTCTGGCCTGCCCTCGCCTTGGCTCCGGCCTGCTCTCGCCCTGGCTCCGGCCTGCCCTTGCTCTGGCTCCGGCCAGCCCTCGTCTTGGCTCCGGCCTGCTCTCGCCCTGGCTCCGGCCTGCTCTTGCTCTGGCCTGCTCTCGTCTTGACTCCGGCCTGTTCTCGCCCTTGTACTGGCCTGCCCTTGCCTTGGCTCCAGCCTACTCTTGCTCTGGCTCTGGCCTGCCCTCGCCTTGGCTCCGGCCTGCTCTCGCCCTGGCTCCGGCCTGCCCTTGCTCTGGCTCCGGCCAGCCCTCACCTTGGCTCCGGCCTGCTCTCGCCCTGGCTCCGGCCTGCTCTTGCTCTGGCTCTGGCCTGCTCTTGCTCTAGCTCTGGCCTGCTCTCGTCTTGACTCCGGCCTGTTCTCATTCTTCCCGCTCTAGCTCAGGACTGGCCTCGCCCTGGGTCCGGCTTGCCATCGCTCTGGCTCTTGCCTGCTCTCGCCCTGGTTCCGGCCTGCCCTTGCCTTGGCTCTGGCCTTCTATCGCTCTGGGTCTGGCCTGCCCTTGCCTTGGCTCTGGCCTACCCTCGCCTTAGCTCCGGCCTGCTCTCGCCTTGGCTCCGGCCTGCTCTCGCCTTGGCTTGGCCTCCTCTTACTCTGGCTCCGGCCTGCCCTCGCCCTGACTCCGGCCTACCCTTGCATTGGCTCCGGCCTGCTCTCGGCCTGGCTCCGACCTGCTCTCGCTCTGGCCTGCCCATGCCTTGGCTCCGGCCTGCTCTTCCTCTGGCTCTTGCCTGCCCTCGTCATGACTCTAGCCTGATCTCGCTCTTGTTCTGGCCTGCCTTCACCATGGCTCCAGCCTGTTTTCGCTCTGGCTCAGGCCTGCTCTCGCTCTGGCCTGCCCTAGCTCTGGCTCCGGACAGCTCTCGCTCTGGTTCTGACCTGCTCTGGCTCTGGCCTGCCCTTTCCTTGGCTCTGGTCTTCTCTGACTCTGGCCTGCAGTCACCGTGGCTCCGGCCTGCTCTCGCTGTGGCTCTGGCCTGTCCTCTCCTTGGCTCCCCCGTGCTCTCACCCTGGCTCCGGCCTGCCCTCGTCCTGGCTCCGGCCTGCTCTCGCTCTGGCTCTGGCCAGCCCTCGCCTTGGCTCGGGCCTGCTCTCGCCCTAGCTCTGGCCTGCTCTCGCTCTAGCTCCGGACTGCGCTCGCCCTGGCTCCAGCTTGCCATCGCTCTGGCTCCGTTCTGCCCTTGCCTTGGCTCCGGACTGCTCTCGCCCTGGCTCTGACCTGCTCTCGCCCAGGCCTGCCCTCGCCCAGGCTCCAGCCTGCCCTCGCCTTGGCTCCGGCCTACTCTCGCTCTGGCCTGCTCTCGCTCTGGCCTCGCCCTGGCTCCGGCCTGCCCTCGTCCTGGCTCCGGCCTGCTCTCGCTCTAGCTCCGGACTGGCCTCGCCCTGGGTCCGGCTTGCCATCGCTCTGGCTCTTGCCTGCTCTCGCCCTGGTTCCGGCCTGCCCTTGTCTTGGCTCCGGCCTTCTCTCGCTCTGGCTCTTGCCTGCCCTTGCCTTGGCTCTGGCCAACTCTCGCTCTGGCTCCGGCCTGTCCTTGCCCTGGCACCGGCCTGCTCTCGCCCTGGCTCTGGACTGCTCTCGCTCTGGCTCTGGCCTGCTCTCACTCTGGCTCTGGCCTGCCCTTGCCTTTGCTCCGGCTTACTCTCGCTCTGACTTGCCCTCGCCTTGGATCCGGACTGCTCTCGATTTGGCTCTGGCCTGCCGTCGCTTGGCTCCGGCCTGCTCTCGCTCTGGCTCTGGCTTACCCTCGCTCTGGCTCCGGCCTGCTCTCACCCTGGCTCCGGCCTGCCCTCGTCCTGGCTCCGGCCTGCTCTCGCTCTGGCCTGCCCTCGCCTTGGCTCCGGCCTGCTCTCGCCCTAGCTCCTGCCTGCTCTCGCTCTAGCTCCGGACTGCGCTCGCCCTGGCTCTAGCTTGCCATCGCTCTGGCTCCGTTCTGCCCTCGCCTTGGCTCCGGCCTGCTCTCGCCCTGGCTCCGACCTGCTCTCGCCGTGGCCTGCCCTCGCCCAGGCTCCAGCCTGCCCTCGCCTTGGCTCCGGCCTACTTTCGCTCTGGCCTGCTCTCGCTCTGGCTTCGCCCTGGCACCGGCCTGCCCTCGCTCTAGCTCAGGACTGGCCTCGCCCTGGGTCCGGCTTGCCATCGCTCTGGCTCTTGCCTGCTCTCGCCCTGGTTCCGGCCTGCCCTTGTCTTGGCTCCGGCCTTCTCTCGTTCTGGCTCTGGCCTGCCTTTGCCTTGGCTCTGGCCAACTCTCGCTCTGGCTCCGGCCTGCCCTTGCCCTGGCTCTGGCCTGCTCTCGCTCAGGCTCTGGACTACCCTCGCTCTGGCTCTGGCCTGCCCTCGCTCTGGCCTGCCCACGCCTTGGCTCCGGCCTGCTCTTACTCTGGACTGCCCTCGACCTGGCTCTGGGCTGCTCGCGCTCTGGCCTGTCCTCGCCCTGGCTCCGGCCTGTCCTCGCCCTGGCTCCGGCCTGCCCTTGCTCTGGCCTGCTGTCACTGTGGCTCTGGTCTGTCCTCGCCTTGGCTCCGGCCTGCTCTCACCCTGGCTCCGGCCTGCCCTCGTCCTGGCTCCGGTCTGCTCTCGCTCTGGCTCTGGCCTGGCCTCGCCTTGGCTCCGGCCTGCTCTCCCCCTGGCTCCGGCCTGCTCTCGCTCTAGCTCCGGACTGCCTGCGCCCTGGCTCCGGCTTGCCATCACTCTGGCTCCGGCCTGCCCTCGTCCTGGCTCCGGCCTGCCCTCGTCCTGGCTCCGGCCTGCTTTTGCTCTGGGTCTGGACTGCCCTCGCCTTGGCTCCGGCCTGCTCTCGCCGTGGCTCCGGCCTGCTCTCGCTCTAGCTACGGACTGCCCTTGCACTGGATCCGGCTTGCCATCGCTCTGGCTCCCAGCCTGCCCTTGCCTTGGCTCCGGCCTGGTCTCGACCTGGCTCCGACCTGCTTTCGCTCTGGCTCAGGCCTGCCCTCGCCCAGGCTTCGCCCTTCTCTCTCTCTGGCTCTGGCCTGCCCACTCCCTGCTCGGGCCTACTCTCGCTTTGGCTCTGGCCTGCTCTGGCTCTGCCTCTAGCCTGGCCCTGTCTCCGGCCTGCTCTCGCCCTGGTTCTGGCCTGCCCTTGCCTTGTCCCTGGCCTGCCCTTGCCTTGTCCCTGGCCTACTCTCGCTCTGGCTGTGGCCTGCCCTCGCCATGGCTCTGGCCTGCTCTCGCTCTGGCCTGCTTACCATGGCTCTGGCCTTCTCTCGCTCTGGCTGTGGCCTGCACTCGCCTCGGCTCCGGCCTGCTCTCGCTGTTACTCTGGCCTGCCCCAGCCCGGGCTACGGCCTGCTCTGGCTCTGGCATGCCCTCTCCTTGGCTCCGGCCTCCTCTCGCCTGGCTCCGGCCTGCCTCGTCCTGGCTCCGGCCTGCTCTCGCTTTGGCCTTCCCTCGCCTTGGCTCCGTCCTGCTCTCGCCTTGGCTCCGGCCTGGTCTCGCTCTGGCTCCGACCTGCCTTCGCCCTGGATCCAACCTTCCCTTGCTCTGGCTCCGGCCATCCCTCGCCTTGGCTCCGGCCTGCCCTCGCCCTGGCTCCGGCCTGCTCTCTCTCTGGCCTGCCCTTGCCTTGGCTCCGGCCTGCTCTCTCTATGACTCTGGCCTGTCCTCGTCCTGGCTCTGGCCTGCTCTCGCTCTGGCGTACCCTCGCCTTGGCTCCGGCCTGCTCTCACCTTGGCTTCGGCCTGCCCTCGCCCTGGCTCTAACCTGCCCTTGCTCTGGCTCCGGCCAGCCCTTGCCCTGGCTCTGCTCTCGCCCTGGATCCGACCTACTCTCGCTCTGGTTGTGGCCTGCCCTGGCTCTGCCTCTAGCCTGCCCTCGCCTTGGCTTCGGTCTAATCTCGCCTTGGCTCCGGCCTGCTCTCGTTCTCTCGCTCTACATCCGGACTGCCCTCGCCCTGGCTCCGGACTGCTCTTGCCTTGGCTCCGGACTGCTCTCACCCTGGCTCCTGCCTGCTGTCGCTCTGGCCTGCCCTCACCTTGGCTCCAGCCTGCTCTCTCTCTGGCTCTGGCCTGCCCTAGCCATGGCTCCGGCCTACTTTCGCTCTGGCTCTGGCCTGCTCTCGCTTTGGCTCTGGCCTCGAACTGTCTACGGCGTGCTCTCGCCCTGGTTCCGGCCTGCACTGGCCTTGGCTCCGGCCTTCTCTTGCTCTGGCTCTGGCCTGCCCTTGCCTTGGCAGTGGCCTACTCTTGCTCTGGCTCTGGCCTGCCCTCGCCCCGGCCTGCTCTCGCTCTGGCGTGCCCTCGCCTTGGCTCCGTCCTGCTCTCGCTCTGACTCTGGCCTGCCCTCGCCCTGGCTCCGGCCTTCTCTGGATCTAGCTCTGGCCTGCCTTCTCCTTGGCTACGGCCTGCTCTCTCGCCCTGGCTCTGGCCTGCTCTCGCTCTGGACTGCCCTCGCCTTGGCTTCGGCCTGCTCTCGCCTTGGCTCTGGCTTGCTCTTGCACCGGCCTGCCCTCACCCTGGCTCCAGCCTGTCCTTGCTCTGACTCTGGCCAGCCCTTGCCTTGGCTCCGGCCTGCTCTCGCCCTGGCTCCGGCCTGCTGGCTCCGGCCTGCTCTTGCTCTGGCCTGCCCTTGTCTTGACTCCGGCATGCTCTCCCTCTGGTTCTGGCCTGACTTCGCCTTGGCTCCGGCCTGCTCTCGCCCTGACTCCGGCCTGCCCTTGCTCTGGCTCCGGTCTGCCCTTGCCCTGACTCCGACCTGCCCTTGTTGCTCTAGCTCAGGCCAGCCCTCGCATTAGCTCCGGCCTGCTCTAGCCCTGGCTCCGACCTGCTCTCGCTCTGGCCTGCCCTCGCCTTGGCTCCGGCCTGCTCTTGCTCTGGCCTGCCCTGGCTCTGCCTCTGGCCTGCCCTCACCTTGGCTCCAGCCAGCTCTCACCTTGGCTCCGGCCGGCTCTCGCTCTAGTTCTGGACTGCCCTTGCCCTGGCTCCGGCCTGCCCTCGCCTTAGCTCCGGCCTGCTCTAGTCCTGGCTCCGGCCTGCTCTCGCTTTGGCTCTGGCCCGCCCTCGCCCTTGCTCCGGCCTGCTCTCTCTCTGGCTCTGGCCTGCCCTCGCCCTGGCTCCGGCATACTCTCACTCAGGCTGTGGCCTGCTCTCGCTCTGGCCTCGCTCTGTCTCGGGCCTGATCTAGCCCTTGTTCCGGCCTGCTCTCTCTCTCGCTCTGGCCTGCCCTTGCCTTGGCTCTGGCCTACTCTCGCTCTTGCTTTTGCCTGCCCTCGCCCTGGCTCCGGCCTGCTCTCGCTTTAGTTCTGGCCTCCCCTCGCCTTGGCTCTGGCATACTCTCGCTCAGGTTCTGACCTGCTCTCGCTCTGGCTTCGCCCTGTCTCCGGCCTGCTCTCGCCCATGTTCCGGCCTGCCCTTGCCTTGGCTCCGGCCTTCTCTCTTTCTGGCTCTGGCCTGCCCTTGCCTTGGCTCTGGCCTACTCTCGCTCTGGCTCTGACCTGCTCTCGCTCTGGCTCTGGCGTGCCCTCGCCTTGGCTCTGGCCTGCTCTCGCCATGACTCTGGCCTGCTCTGAATCTGGCTCTGGCCTGCCCTCGCCTTGGCTACGGCCTGCTCTCGCTCTGGCCCGTTCTCGCCTTGGCTCCGGCCTGCTCTCGCTCTGGCTCCGGCCAGCCCTCGCCTTGGCTCCGGCCTGCTCTCGCCTTGGCTCCGGCCTGCTCTCGCCTTGGCTCCGGCCTGCTCTTGCTCTGGCTCTGGCCTGCCCTCGCCCTGGCTCCAGCCTGCTCTTGCTCTGGATCTGGCCGGCTCTTGCTCTGGCTATGGCCTGCCCTTGTCTTGACTCCGGCCTGCTCTTCCCCTGGCTCTGACCAGCTCTCGCTCTAGCCTGCCCTCGCTCTGGCTCCGGCCTGCTCTCTCTCCGGCTCTCGCCTGCCCATGCCTTGTCTCCGGCCTGCTCTTCCTCTGGCTCTGGCCTGCCCTCGTCTTTACTCTGGCCTGATCTCGCTCTTGTTCTGGCCTGCCCTTGCCTTGGCTCCGGACTGCTTTGGCTCCGGCCTGCTCTTGCTCAGGCCTGCTCTCGCTCTGGCTCAGGCCTGCTCTCGCTCTGGCCTGCCCTTGCCTTGGCTCCGGACTGCTTTCGCTCTGGCCTGCTCTCGCTCTGGCCTCCCCTCGCCTTGGCTCCGGCCTGCTCTCGCTCTGACCTGCCCTCGCCTTGGCTCCGACCTGTTCTTGCTCTGGCTCTGGCCTGCCCTCGCCTTGGCTCCGGCCTGCTCTCGCCCTGGCTCCGGCCTGCCCTTGCTCTGGCTCCGGCCAGCCCTCGCCTTGGCTCCGGCCTGCTCTCGCCCTGGCTCCGGCCTGCTCTTGCTCTGGCCTGCTCTCGTCTTGACTCCGGCCTGTTCTCGCCCTTGTACTGGCCTGCCCTTGCCTTGGCTCCAGCCTGCTCTTGCTCTGGCTCTGGCCTGCCCTCGCCTTGGCTCCGGGCTGCTCTCGCCCTGGCTCCGGCCTGCCCTTGCTCTGGCTCCGGCCAGCCCTCACCTTGGCTCCGGCCTGCTCTCGCCCTGGCTCCGGCCTGCTCTTGCTCTGGCTCTGGCCTGCTCTTGCTCTAGCTCTGGCCTGCTCTCGTCTTGACTCCGGCCTGTTCTCGCCCTTGTACCGGCCTGCCCTTGCCTTGGCTCCAGCCTGCTCTTGCTCTGGCTCTGGCCTGCCCTCGTCTTGACTCCGGCCTGTTCTCGCTCTGGTTCTGGCCTGCCTTTGCCTTGGCTCCGGCCTCCTCTCGCTCTGGCTCAGGCCTACTCGCTTTCTGGCTCTGGCCTGCCCTTCCCTTGGCTCCGGACTTCTCTCGCTCTGGCACTGGCCTGCTCTTGCTCTGGCCTGCCCTCACCTTGGCTCTGGCCTGTTCTCACTCTGACTCTGGCCTGCCATCGCCTTGGCTCTGGCCTGTTCTCGCTCTGGTTCTGGGCTGCCTTCTCCTTGGCTCCGGCCTGCTCTCGCTCTGGCTCAGGCCAACTCTCTCTCTGGCTCTGGCCTGCCCTTGCCTTGGCTCCGGACTGCTCTCTTTCAGGCACTGGCCTGCTCTCACTCTGGCTCTGGCCTGCTCTCGCTCTGGCTCTGGCCTGCCCTCACTTTGGCTCCGGCCTACGCTCGCTCTGACTCTGGCCAGCCCTTGCCTTGGCTCCGGCCTGCTCTCGCCCTGGCTCCGGCCTGCTCTTGCTCTGGCCTGCCCTCGTCTTGACTCCGGCATGCTCTCCCTCTGGTTATGGCCTGACTTCGCCTTGGCTCCGGCCTGCTGTCGCCCTGACTCCGGCCTGCCCTTGCTCTGGCTCCGGCCTGCCCTTGCCCTGACTCCGGCCTGCCCTTGTTGCTCTAGCTCAGGCCAGCCCTCGCATTAGCTCCGGCCTGCTCTAGCCCTGGCTCCGACCTGCTCTCGCTCTGGCCTGCCCTCGCCTTGGCTCCGGCCTGCTCTTGCTCTGGCCTGCCCTGGCTCTGCCTCTGGCCTGCCCTGGCTCTGCCTCTGGCCTGCCCTCACCTTGGCTCCAGCCAGCTCTCACCTTGGCTCCGGCTGGCTCTCGCTCTAGTTCTGGACTGCCCTTGCCCTGGTTCCGGCCTGCCCTCGCCTTAGCTCCGGCCTGCTCTAGTCCTGGCTCCGGCCTGCTCTCGCTTTGGCTCTGGCCTGCCCTCGCCCTTGCTCCGGCCTGCTCTCTCTCTGGCTCTGGCCTGCCCTCGCCCTGGCTCCGGCATACTCTCACTCAGGCTGTGGCCTGCTCTCGCTCTGGCCTTGCTCTGTCTCGGGCCTGATCTAGCCCTTGTTCCGGCCTGCTCTCTCTCTCGCTCTGGCCTGCCCTTGCCTTGGCTCTGGCCTACTCTCGCTCTTGCTTTTGCCTGCCCTCGCTCTAGTTCTGGCCTCCCTTCGCCTTGGCTCCGGTATACTCTCGCTCAGGTTCTGACCTGCTCTCGCCCATGTTCCGGCCTGCCCTTGCCTTGGCTCCGGCCTTCTCTCTTTCTGGCTCTGGCCTGTCCTTGCCTTGGCTCTGGCCTACTCTCGCTCTGGCTCTGACCTGCTCTCGCTCTGGCTCTGGCGTGCCCTCGCCTTGGCTCTGGCCTGCTCTCGCCATGACTCTGGCCTGCTCTGAATCTGGCTCTGGCCTGCCCTCGCCTTGGCTACGGCCTGCTCTCGCTCTGGCCCGCTCTCGCCTTGGCTCCGGCCTGCTCTCGCTATGGCTCCGGCCAGCCCTCGCCTTGGCTCCGGCCTGCTCTCGCCTTGGCTCCGGCCTGCTCTAGCTCTGACTCCAGCCTGTTCTTGCCCTGGCTCTGGCCTGCCCTCGCCCTGGCTCCGGCCTGCTCTTGCTCTGGCCGGCTCTTGCTCTGGCTCTGGCCTGCCCTTGTCTTGACTCCGGCCTGCACTCGCCCTGGCTCTGACCAGCTCTCGCTCTAGCCTGCCCTCTCTCTGGCTCCGGCCTGCTCTCTCTCTGGCTCTCGTCTGCCCATGCCTTGTCTCCGGCCTGCTCTTCCTCTGGCCTGCCCTCGTCTTTACTCTGGCCTGATCTCGCTCTTGTTCTGGCCTGCCCTTGCCTTGGCTCCGGACTGCTTTGGCTCCGGCCTGCTCTTACTCAGGCCTGCTCTCGCTCTGGCTCAGGCCTGCTCTCGCTCTGGCTCTGGCCTGCCCTTGCCTTGGCTCCGGACTGCTTTCGCTCTGGCCTGCTCTCGCTCTGGCCTCCCCTCGCCTTGGCTCCGGCCTGCTCTCGCTCTGGCTCTGACCTGCCCTCGCCTTGGCTCTGGCCTGCTCTCGCCATGACTCTGGCCTGCTCTGAATCTGGCTCTGGCCTGCCCTCGCCTTGGCTACGGCCTGCTCTCGCTCTGGCCCGCTCTCGCCTTGGCTCCGGCCCGCTCTCGCCTTGGCTCCGGCCTGCTCTCGCCCTGGCTCCGGCCTGCTCTTGCTCTGGCCTGCTCTTGCTCTAGCTCTGGCCTGCTCTCGTCTTGACTCTGGCCTGTTCTCGCCCTTGTACTGGCCTGCCCTTGCCTTGGCTCCAGCCTGCTCTTGCTCTGGCCTGCCCTCGCCTTGGCTCTGGCCTGCTCTCGCCCTGGCTCCGGCCAGCCCTCACCTTGGCTCCGGCCTGCTCTCGCCCTGGCTCCGGCCTGCTCTTGCTCTGGCTCTGGCCTGCTCTTGCTCTAGCTCTGGCCTGCTCTCGTCTTGACTCCGGCCTGTTCTCGCCCTTGTACCGGCCTGCCCTTGCCTTGGCTACAGCCTGCTCTTGCTCTGGCTCTGGCCTGCCCTCGTCTTGACTCCGGCCTGTTCTCGCTCTGGTTCGGGCCTGCCTTTGCCTTGGCTCCGGCCTCCTCTCGCTCTGGCTCAGGCCTACTCGCTTTCTGGCTCTGGCCTGCCCTTCCCTTGGCTCCGGACTTCTCTAGCTCTGGCACTCGCCTGCTCTCGCTCTGGCACTGGCCTGCTCTCGCTCTGGCCTGCCCTCACCTTGGCTCTGGCCTGTTCTCACTCTGACTCTGGCCTGCCATCGCCTTGGCTCCGGCCTGCTCTCTTCTCTCTTGCTATGGCCTGCCCTGGCTCTGCCTATGGCCTGCCCTCGCCTTGGTTCCGACCTGCTCTCGCTCTGGTTCTGGGCTGCCTTCTCCTTGGCTCCGGCCTGCTCTCGCTCTGGCTCAGGTCAACTCTCTCTCTGGCTCTGGCCTGCCCTTGCCTTGGCTCCGGACTGCTCTCGCTCAGGCACTGGCCTGCTCTCACTCTGGCTCTGGCCTGCTCTCGCTCTGGCTCTGGCCTGCCCTCACCTTGGCTCCGGCCTACTCTCGCTCTGACTCTGGTCTGCCCTCGCCCTGACTCCGGCCTGCTCTGGCTGTAGCTCTGGCCTGCTCTCGTGCTGGCTTTGGCCTGCTCTCGCCCTGGCTCCGGCCTGCCCTCGTCCTGGCTCCGGCCTGCTCTCGCTCTGGCTTGCCATCGCCTTAGCTCCGGCCTGCTCTCGCCCTGGCTCCGGCCTGCCCTCGTCCTGGCTCCGGCCTGCTCTCGCTCTGGCCTGACCTCTCATTGGCTCTGACCTGCTCTCTCCCTGGCTCCGGCCTGCCCTCGCCCTGGCTCCGGCCTGCCCTCGCCCTGGCTCCGGCCTGCTCTTGCTCTAGCTCTGGCCTGCTCTCGTCTTGACTCCGGCCTGTTCTCGCCCTTGTTCCGGCCTGCCCTTGCCTTGGCTCCAGCCTGCTCTTGCTCTGGCTCTGGCCTGCCCTCGTCTTGACTCCGGCCTGCTCTCGCTCTGGTTCGGGCCTGCCTTTGCCTTGGCTCCGGCCTCCTCTCACTCTGGCTCAGGCCTACTCGCTCTCTGGCTCTGGCCTGCCCTTGCCTTGGCTCCGGACTTCTCTAGCTCTGGCACTGGCCTGCTCTCGTTCTGGCACTGGCCTGCTCTCGCTCTGGCACTGGCCTGCCCTCACCTTGGCTCTGGCCTGTTCTCACTCTGACTCTGGCCTGCCATCGCCTTGGCTCTGGCCTGCTCTCTCTCTTGCTCTGGCCTGCCCTGGCTCTGGCTATGGCCTGCCCTCGCCTTGGTTCCCACCTGCTCTCGCTCTGGTTCTGGGCTGCCTTCTCTTTGGCTCCGGCCTGCTCTCGCTCTGGTCTACTCTCTCTCTGGCTCTGGCCTGCCCTTGCCTTGGCTCCGGACTGGTCTCACTCTGACTCTGGTCTGCCCTCGCCCTGACTCCGGCCTGCTCTGGCTGTAGCTCTGGCCTGCACTCGTGCTGCCTTTGGCCTGCTCTCGCCCTGGCTCCGGCCTGCCCTCGTCCTGGCTCCGGCCTGCTCTCGCTCTGAATCTGGCCTGCCATCGCCTTAGCTCCGGCCTGCTCTCGCCCTGGCTCCGGCCTGCCCTCGTCCTGGTTCCGGCCTGCTCTCGCTCTGGCCTGACCTCGCCTTGGCTCCGACCTGCTCTCTCCCTGGCTCCGGCCTGCCCTCGCCCTGGCTCCGGCCTGCCCTCGCCCTGGCTCCGGCCTGCCCTCGCACTGGCTCTAGCCTGCCCTCGCCCTGGCTCTAGCCGACTCTCCCTCTGGCTCTGTCCTGTCCTTGCTCTGGCTCCGGCCAGCCCTCTTCTTGGCTCCAGCCTGCTCTCGCTCTGGTTCTAGCCTGACTTCGCCTTGGCTCCCGCCTGCTCTCGCTCTGGCACAGGCCTACTCTCTCTCTGGCTCTGGCCTGCCCTTGCCTTGGCTCCGGACTGCTCTCGCTTTGGCACTGGCCTGCTCTCGCTCTGGCACTGGCCTGCTCTCCTTCTGGCTCTGGTCTGCCCTCGCTTTGGCTCCAGCCTGCTCTCGCTCTGGTACTGGCCTGCCCTGGCTCTGCCTCTGGCCTGCCCTGCCTTGGCTCCGGTCTGCTCTCGCCTTGGCACCTGTCTGCCCTCGCCCTGGCTGCTGCCTGCTATTGCTCTGGCTCCGGCCTGCTCTCGCTCTGCCTCTGGCCTGCTCTCCCTCTGGATCTGGCCTGCCCTTGCCTCGGCACCGGCCTGCTCTCTCTCTGGCCTGCCCTCTCCTTGGCTCCGGCCTTCTCTCGCTCTGGCTGTCGCCTGCCCTAGCCTTGGCTCTGGCTTACTCTCGCTCTGGACTGGCCTGCCCTTGCCCTGGCTCCAGCCTGCTCTCGCCTTGGCTCCGGCCTCCTCTCGTTCTGATTCAGGTCTTCCCTCGCCCTGGCTCCGGCCTGCTCTGCCTCTAGCTCTGGCCTGCTCTCGCGCTGGCTCTGGCCTGCTCTCGCCCTGGCTCCGGCCTGCCCTCGCCCTGGCTCCGGCCTGCCCTCGTCCTAGCTCCGGCCTGTTATGGCTCTAGCTCTGGCCTGCCCTCGCCTTGGCTCTGGCCTGCTCTCGTCCTGCCTCCGGTCTGCCCTCGCTCTGGCTTCGGCCTGCCCTCGCCCTGGCTCCGGCAAGTCCTTACTCTGGCTCCGGCCAGCCATTGCCTTGGCTTCGGCCAGCTTCTGCAATGGTTCCGGCCTGCCCTCGCCTTGGCTCCGGCCTGCTCTCGCCCTGGATCCGGCGAGCCCTCGCCCTGGCTCCGGCCTGCCCTCTAACTGGCTCCGGCCTGCCCTCTAACTGGCTCCGCCTGCCCTCTAACTGGCTCCGGCCTGCCCTTGCCTTGGCTCCAGCCTGCTCTTGCTCTGGTTCGGGCCTGCCCTTGCCTTAGCTCCGGCCTCCTCTCGATCTGGCTCAGGCCTACTCGCTCTCTGGCTCTGGTCTGCCCTTGCCTTGGCTCCGGACTTCTCTAGCTCTGGCACTGGCCTGCTCTCGTTCTGGCACTGGCCTGCTCTCGCTCTGGCACTGGCCTGCTCTCTCTCGCACTGGCTCTGGCCTGTTCTCACTCTGGCTCTGGCCTGCCATCGCCTTGGCTCCGGCCTGCTCTCTCTCTTGCTCTGGCCTGCCCTGGCTCTGCCTATGGCCTGCCCTCACCTTGGTTCCGACCTGCTCTCGCTCTGGTTCTGGGCTGCCATCTCCTTGGCTCCGGCCTGCTCTCGCTCTGGCTTAGGCCTACTCTCTCTCTGGCTCTGGCCTGCCCTTGCCTTGGCTCCGGACTGCTCTCGCTCAGACACTGGCCTGCTCTCACTCTGGCTCTGGCCAGCTCTCGCTCTGGCTCTGGCCTGCCCTCACCTTGGCTCCGGCCTGCTCTCGCTCTCACTCTGGTCTGCCCTCGCCCTGACTCCGGCCTGCTCTGGCTGTAGCTCTGGCCTGCTCTCGTGCTGGCTCCGGCCTGCTCTCGCCCTGGCTCCGGCCTGCCCTCGTCCTGGCTCCGGCCTGCTCTCTCTCTGGCTCTGGCCTGCCCTCGCCTTAGCTCCGGCCTGCTCTCGCCCTGGCTCCGGCCTGCCCTCGTCCTGGCTCAGGCCTGCTTTCGCTCTGGCCTGACCTCGCCTTGGCTCCGACCTGCTCTCTCCCTGGCTCCGGCCTGCCCTCACCCTGGCTCCGGCCTGCTCTCACCCTGGCTCCGGCCTGCTCTCTCTCTGGCTCTGGCCTGCCCTCGCCTTAGCTCCGGCCTGCTCTCGCCCTGGCTCCGGCCTGCCCTCGTCCTGACTCCGGCCTGCTCTCGCTCTGGCCTGACCTCGCCTTGGCTCCGACCTGCTCTCTCCCTGGCTCCGGCCTGCCCTCGCCCTGGCTCCGGCCTGCCCTCGCCCTGGCTCCGGCCTGCTCTTGCTCTGGCTCTAGCCTGCCCTAGCCCTGGCTCTGGCCTGCTCTCACTCTGGCTCTGGCCTGTCCTTGCTCTGGCTCCGGCCAGCCCTCTCCTTGGCTCCAGCCTGCTCTTGCTCTGGCTCTGTCCTGCCCTCGTCTTGACTCCGGTCTGCTCTCGCTCTGGTTCTAGCCTGACTTCGCCTTGGCTCCGGCCTGCTCTCGCTCTAGTTCAGGCCTAATCACTCTCTGGCTCTGGCCTGCCCTTGCCTTGGCTCCGGACTGCTCTCGCTCTGGCACTGGCCTGCTCTCGCTCTGGCACTGGCCTGCTCTCCTTCTGGCTCTGGCCTGCCCTCACCTTGGCTTCGGCCTGCTCTCGCTCTGGTCTGCCCTCGCTTTGGCTCCAGCCTGCTCTCGCTCTGGTACTGGCCTGCCCCGGCTCTGCCTCTGGCCTGCCCTCGCCTTGGCTCCGGTCTGCCCTCGCCCTGGCTGCTGCCTGCTATTGCTCTGGCTCCGGCCTGCTCTCGCTCTGCCTCTGGTCTGCTCTTGCTCTAGATCTGGCCTGCCCTTGCCTCGGCACCGGCCTGATCTCTCTCTGGCCTGCCCTCTCCTTGGCTCCGGCCTTCTCTCGCTCTGGCTCTCGCCTGCCCTAGCCTTGGATCTGGCTTACTCTCGCTCTGGACTGGCCTGCCCTCGCCCTGGCTCCGGCCTGCTCTCGCCCTGGCTCCGGCCTGCCCTCGTCCTGGCTCCGGCCTGCTCTCGCTCTGGCCTGACCTCGAATTGGCTCCGACCTGCTCTCTCCCTGGCTCCGGCCTGCCCTCGCCCTGGCTCCGGCCTGCCCTCGCCCTGGCTCCGGCCTGCTCTTGCTCTAGCTCTGGCCTGCTCTCCTCTTGACTCCGGCCTGTTCTCGCCCTTGTTCCGGCCTGCCCTTGCCTTGGCTCCAGCCTGCTCTTGCTCTGGCCTGCCCTCGTCTTGACTCCGGCCTGTTCTCGCTCTGGTTCGGGCCTGCCTTTGCCTTGGCTCCGGCCTCCTCTCACTCTGGCTCAGGCCTACTCGCTCTCTGGCTCTGGCCTGCCCTTGCCTTGGCTCCGGACTTCTCTAGCTCTGGCACTGGCCTGCTCTCGTTCTGGCACTGGCCTGCTCTCGCTCTGGCACTGGCCGGCTCTCGCTCTGGCCTGTTGTCACTCTGACTCTGGCCTGCCATCGCCTTGGCTCCGGCCTGCTCTATCTCTTGCTCTGGCCTGCCCTGGCTCTGGCTATGGCCTGCCCTCGCCCTGGTTCTGGGCTGCCTTCTCGTTGGCTCCGGCCTGCTCTCGCTCTGGCTCCGGTCTACTCTCTATCTGGCTCTGGCCTGCCCTTGCCTTGGCTCCGGACTGCTCTCGCTCAGGCACTGGCCTGCTCTCACTCTGGCTCTGGCCTGCTCTCTCTCTGGCCTGCTCTCTCTCTGGCCTGCCCTCACCTTGGCTCCGGCCTGCTCTCGCTCTGACTCCGGCCTGCCCTCGCCCTGACTCCGGCCTGCTCTGGCTGTAGCTCTGGCCTGCTCTCGTGCTGGCTCCGGCCTGCTCTCGCCCTGGCTCCGGCCTGCCCTCGTCCTGGCTCCGGCCTGCTCTCTCTCTGGCTCTGGCCTGCCCTCGCCTTAGCTCCGGCCTGCTCTCGCCCTGGCTCCGGCCTGCCCTCGTCCTGGCTCAGGCCTGCTTTCGCTCTGGCCTGACCTCGCCTTGGCTCCGACCTGCTCTCTCCCTGGCTCCGGCCTGCCCTCACCCTGGCTCCGGCCTGCTCTCACCCTGGCTCCGGCCTGCTCTCTCTCTGGCTCTGGCCTGCCCTCGCCTTAGCTCCGGCCTGCTCTCGCCCTGGCTCCGGCCTGCCCTCGTCCTGACTCCGGCCTGCTCTCGCTCTGGCCTGACCTCGCCTTGGCTCCGACCTGCTCTCTCCCTGGCTCCGGCCTGCCCTCGCCCTGGCTCCGGCCTGCCCTCGCCCTGGCTCCGGCCTGCTCTTGCTCTGGCTCTAGCCTGCCCTAGCCCTGGCTCTGGCCTGCTCTCACTCTGGCTCTGGCCTGTCCTTGCTCTGGCTCCGGCCATCCCTCTCCTTGGCTCCAGCCTGCTCTTGCTCTGGCTCTGTCCTGCCCTCGTCTTGACTCCGGTCTGCTCTCGCTCTGGTTCTAGCCTGACTTCGCCTTGGCTCCGGCCTGCTCTCGCTCTAGTTCAGGCCTAATCACTCTCTGGCTCTGGCCTGCCCTTGCCTTGGCTCCGGACTGCTCTCGCTCTGGCACTGGCCTGCTCTCGCTCTGGCACTGGCCTGCTCTCCTTCTGGCTCTGGCCTGCCCTCACCTTGGCTTCGGCCTGCTCTCGCTCTGGTCTGCCCTCGCTTTGGCTCCAGCCTGCTCTCGCTCTGGTACTGGCCTGCCCCGGCTCTGCCTCTGGCCTGCCCTCGCCTTGGCTCCGGTCTGCCCTCGCCCTGGCTGCTGCCTGCTATTGCTCTGGCTCCGGCCTGCTCTCGCTCTGCCTCTGGTCTGCTCTTGCTCTGGATCTGGCCTGCCCTTGCCTCGGCACCGGCCTGATCTCTCTCTGGCCTGCCCTCTCCTTGGCTCCGGCCTTCTCTCGCTCTGGCTCTCGCCTGCCCTAGCCTTGGATCTGGCTTACTCTCGCTCTGGACTGGCCTGCCCTCGCCCTGGCTCCGGCCTGCTCTCGCCCTGGCTCCGGCCTGCCCTCGTCCTGGCTCCGGCCTGCTCTCGCTCTGGCCTGACCTCGCATTGGCTCCGACCTGCTCTCTCCCTGGCTCCGGCCTGCCCTCGCCCTGGCTCCGGCCTGCTCTCCTCTTGACTCCGGCCTGTTCTCGCCCTTGTTCCGGCCTGCCCTTGCCTTGGCTCCAGCCTGCTCTTGCTCTGGCCTGCCCTCGTCTTGACTCCGGCCTGTTCTCGCTCTGGTTCGGGCCTGCCTTTGCCTTGGCTCCGGCCTCCTCTCACTCTGGCTCAGGCCTACTCGCTCTCTGGCTCTGGCCTGCCCTTGCCTTGGCTCCGGACTTCTCTAGCTCTGGCACTGGCCTGCTCTCGTTCTGGCACTGGCCTGCTCTCGCTCTGGCACTGGCCGGCTCTCGCTCTGGCCTGCCCTCACCTTGGCTCTGGCCTGTTGTCACTCTGACTCTGGCCTGCCATCGCCTTGGCTCCGGCCTGCTCTATCTCTTGCTCTGGCCTGCCCTGGCTCTGGCTATGGCCTGCCCTCGCCCTGGTTCTGGGCTGCCTTCTCCTTGGCTCCGGCCTGCTCTCGCTCTGGCTCCGGTCTACTCTCTATCTGGCTCTGGCCTGCCCTTGCCTTGGCTCCGGACTGCTCTCGCTCAGGCACTGGCCTGCTCTCACTCTGGCTCTGGCCTGCTCTCTCTCTGGCCTGCTCTCTCTCTGGCCTGCCCTCACCTTGGCTCCGGCCTGCTCTCGCTCTGACTCCGGCCTGCCCTCGCCCTGACTCCGGCCTGCTCTGGCTGTAGCTCTGGCCTGCTCTCGTGCTGCCTTTGGCCTGCTCTCGCCCTGGCTCCGGCCTGCCCTCGTCCTGGCTCCGGCCTGCTCTCGCTCTGGCCTGCCATCGCCTTAGCGCCGGCCTGCTCTCGCCCTGGCTCTGGCCTGCCCTCGTCCTGGCTCCGGCCTGCTCTCGCTCTGGCCTGACCTCGCCTTGGCTCTGACCTGCTCTCTCCCTGGCTCCGGCCTGCCCTCGCCCTGGCTCCGGCCTGCCCTCGCCCTGGCTCTGGCCTGCCCTCGCCCTGGCTCTGGCCGGCTCTCACTCTGGCTCTGTCCTGTCCTTGCTCTGGCTCCGGCCAGCCCTCTCCTTGGCTCCAGCCTGCTCTCGCTCTGGTTCTAGCCTGACTTCGCCTTGGCTCCCGCCTGCTCTCGCTCTGGCACAGGCCTACTCTCTCTCTGGCTCTGGCCTGCCCTTGCCTTGGCTCCGGACTGCTCTCGCTTTGGCACTGGCCTGCTCTCGCTCTGGCACTGGCCTGCTCTCCTTCTGGCTCTGGCCAGCCCTCACCTTGGCTTCGGCCTGCTCTCGCTCTGGCTCTGGTCTGCCCTCGCTTTGACTCCAGCCTGCTCTCGCTCTGGTACTGGCCTGCCCTGGCTCTGCCTCTGGCCTGCCCTCGCCTTGGCTCCGGTCTGCTCTCGCCTTGGCACCGGTCTGCCCTCGCCCTGGCTGCTGCCTGCTATTGCTCTGGCTCTGGCCTGCTCTCGCTCTGCCTCTGGCCTGCTCTCGCTCTGCCTCTGGCCTGCTCTCGCTCTGGATCTGGCCTGCCCATGCCTCGGCACCGGCCTGCCCTCTCCTTGGCTCTGGCCTTCTCTCGCTCTGGCTCTCGCCTGCCCTAGCCTTGGCTCTGGCTTACTCTCGCTCTGGACTGGCCTGCCCTTGCCCTGGCTCCAGCCTGCTCTCGCCTTGGCTCCGGCCTCCTCTCATTCTGATTCATGTCTTCCCTCGCCCTGGCTCCGGCCTGCTCTGCCTCTAGCTCTGGCCTGCTCTCGCCCTGGCTCCGGCCTGCCCTCGCCCTGGCTCCGGCCTGCCCTCGTCCTAGCTCCGGCCTGTTCTGGCTCTAGCTCTGGCCTGCCCTCGCCTTGGCTCTGGCCTGCTCTCGCCCTGCCTCCGGTCTGCCCTCGCTCTGGCTTCGGCCTGCCCTCGCCCTGGCTCCGACCAGCCCTTACTCTGGCTCCGGCCAGCCATTGCCTTGGCTTCGGCCAGCTTCTGCAATGGTTCCGGCCTGCCCTCGCCTTGGCTCCGGCCTGCTCTCGCCCTGGATCCGGCGAGCCCTCGCCCTGGCTCCGGCCTGCCCTCTAACTGGCTCCGGCCTGCCCTCTAACTGGCTCCGGCCTGCCCTCTAACTGGCTCCGGCCTGCCCTCTAACTGGCTCCGGCCTGCCCTTGCCTTGGCTCCAGCCTGCTCTTGCTCTGGTTCGGGCCTGCCCTTGCCTTAGCTCCGGCCTCCTCTCGATCTGGCTCAGGCCTACTCGCTCTCTGGCTCTGGTCTGCCCTTGCCTTGGCTCCGGACTTCTCTAGCTCTGGCACTGGCCTGCTCTCGTTCTGGAACTGGCCTGCTCTCGCTCTGGCACTGGCCTGCTCTCTCTCGCTCTGGCCTGCTCTCGCTCTGGCCTGTTCTCACTCTGGCTCTGGACTGCCATCGCCTTGGCTCCGGCCTGCTCTCTCTCTTGCTCTGGCCTGCCCTGGCTCTGCCTATGGCCTGCCCTCGCCTTGGTTCCGACCTGCTCTCGCTCTGGTTCTGGGCTGCCATCTCCTTGGCTCCGGCCTGCTCTCGCTCTGGCTCAGGCCTACTCTCTCTCTGGCTCTGGCCTGCCCTTGCCTTGGCTCCGGACTGCTCTCGCTCAGGCACTGGCCTGCTCTCACTCTGGCTCTGGCCAGCTCTCGCTCTGGCTCTGGCCTGCCCTCACCTTGGCTCCGGCCTGCTCTCGCTCTCACTCTGGTCTGCCCTCGCCCTGACTCCGGCCTGCTCTGGCTGTAGCTCTGGCCTGCTCTCGTGCTGGCTCTGGCCTGCTCTCGCCCTGGCTCCGGCCTGCCCTCGTCCTGGCTCCGGCCTGCTCTCTCTCTGGCTCTGGCCTGCCCTCGCCTTAGCTCCGGCCTACTCTCGCCCTGGCTCCGGCCTGCTCTCGTCCTGGCTCAGGCCTGCTTTCGCTCTGGCCTGACCTCGCCTTGGCTCCGACCTGCTCTCTCCCTGGCTCCGGCCTGCCCTCACCCTGGCTCCGGCCTGCTCTCTCTCTGGCTCTGGCCTGCCATCGCCTTGGCTCCGGCCTGCTCTCTCTCTTGCTCTGGCCTGCCCTGGCTCTGCCTATGGCCTGCCCTCGCCTTGGTTCCGACCTGCTCTCGCTCTAGTTCTGGGCTGCCATCTCCTTGGCTCCGGCCTGCTCTCGCTCTGGCTCAGGCCTACTCTCTCTCTGGCTCTGGCCTGCCCTTGCCTTGGCTCCGGACTGCTCTCGCTCAGGCACTGGCCTGCTCTCACTCTGGCTCTGGCCAGCTCTCGCTCTGGCTCTGGCCTGCCCTCACCTTGGCTTCGGTCTGCTCTCTCTCTGGCTCTGGCCTGCCCTCGCCCTGGCTCCGGCCTGCTCTGCCTCTAGCTCTGGCCTGCTCTCGCGCTGGCTCTGGCCTGCTCTCGCCCTGGCTCCGGCCTGCCCTCGCCCTGGCTCCGGCCTGCCCTCGTCCTAGCTCCGGCCTGTTCTGGCTCTAGCTCTGGCCTGCCCTCGCCTTGGCTCTGGCCTGCTCTCGCCCTGCCTCCGGTCTGCCCTCGCTCTGGCTTCGGCCTGCCCTCGCCCTGGCTCCGACCAGCCCTTATTCTGGCTCCGGCCAGCCATTGCCTTGGCTTCGGCCAGCTTCTGCAATGGTTCCGGCCTGCCCTCGCCTTGGCTCCGGCCTGCTCTCACCCTGGATCCGGCGAGCCCTCGCCCTGGCTCCGGCCTGCCCTCTAACTGGCTCCGGCCTGCCCTCTAACTGGCTCCGGCCTGCCCTCTAACTGGCTCCGGCCTGCCCTCTAACTGGCTCCGCCTGCCCTCTAACTGGCTCCGGCCTGCCCTTGCCTTGGCTCCAGCCTGCTCTTGCTCTGGTTCGGGCCTGCCCTTACCTTAGCTCCGGCCTCCTCTCGATCTGGCTCAGGCCTACTCGCTCTCTGGCTCTGGTCTGCCCTTGCCTTGGCTCCGGACTTCTCTAGCTCTGGCACTGGCCTGCTCTCGTTCTGGCACTGGCCTGCTCTCGCTCTGGCACTGGCCTGCTCTCTCTCGCTCTGGCCTGCTCTCGCTCTGGCTCTGGCCTGTTCTCACTCTGGCTCTGGACTGCCATCGCCTTGGCTCCGGCCTGCTCTCTCTCTTGCTCTGGCCTGCCCTGGCTCTGCCTATGGCCTGCCCTCGCCTTGGTTCCAACCTGCTCTCGCTCTGGTTCTGGGCTGCCATCTCCTTGGCTCCGGCCTGCTCTCGCTCTGGCTCAGGCATACTCTCTCTCTGGCTCTGGCCTGCCCTTGCCTTGGCTCCGGACTGCTCTCGCTCAGGCACTGGCCTGCTCTCACTCTGGCTCTGGCCAGCTCTCGCAGTGGCCTGCCCTCACCTTGGCTCCGGCCTGCTCTCGCTCTCACTCTGGTCTGCCCTCGCCCTGACTCCGGCCTGCTCTGGCTGTAGCTCTGGCCTGCTCTCGTGCTGGCTCTGGCCTGCTCTCGCCCTGGCTCCGGCCTGCCCTCGTCCTGGCTCCGGCCTGCTCTCTCTCTGGCTCTGGCCTGCCCTCGCCTTAGCTCCGGCCTGCTCTCGCCCTGGCTCCGGCCTGCCCTCGTCCTGGCTCAGGCCTGCTTTCGCTCTGGCCTGACCTCGCCTTGGCTCCGACCTGCTCTCTCCCTGGCTCCGGCCTGCCCTCACCCTGGCTCCAGCCTGCTCTCTCTCTGGCTCTGGCCTGCCATCGCCTTGGCTCCGGCCTGCTCTCTCTCTTGCTCTGGCCTGCCCTGGCTCTGCCTATGGCCTGCCCTCGCCTTGGTTCCGACCTGCTCTCGCTCTAGTTCTGGGCTGCCATCTCCTTGGCTCCGGCCTGCTCTCGCTCTGGCTCAGGCCTACTCTCTCTCTGGCTCTGGCCTGCCCTTGCCTTGGCTCCGGACTGCTCTCGCTCAGGCACTGGCCTGCTCTCACTCTGGCTCTGGCCAGCTCTCGCTCTGGCCTGCCCTCACCTTGGCTCCGGCCTGCTCTCTCTCTGGCTCTGGCCTGCCCTCGCCTTAGCTCCAGCCTGCTCTCGCCCTTGCTCTGGCCTGCCCTCGTCCTGGCTCAGGCCTGCTCTCGCCCTGGCTCCGGCCTGCCCTCGTCCTGGCTCAGGCCTGCTTTCGCTCTGGCCTGACCTCGCCTTGGCTCCGACCTGCTCTCTCCCTGGCTCCAGCCTGCCCTCACCCTGGCTCTGGCCTGCCCTCGCCTTAGCTCCGGCCTGCTCTCGCCCTGGCTCCGGCCTGCTCTCGCCCTGGCTCCGGCCTGCTCTCGCCCTGGCTCCGGCCTGCCCTCGCTCTGGCATCGGCCTGCTCTCACTCTGACTCTGGCCTGCCTTCGCCTTGGCAACGACCTGCTCTCTCTTTGGCTCTGGCCTGCTCTCGCTCTGGCCTGCCCTTGCCTTGGCTCCAGCCTGCTCTCGCCCTGGCCTGCTGTTGCTCTGGCCTACCCTGGTTCTGCCTCTGGCCTGCCCTCGCCTTGGCTCTGGCATGCTCTCACCTTAGCTCTGGCCTGCTCTCGCTCTGGCTCCGGCCTGCCGTCGCCCTGGCTCCGACCTGCCCTTGCTCTGGCTCCGGCCAGCCATTGCCCTGGCTCTGGCCTGCTCTCGCCCTGACTCTGGCCTGCTCTCGCCCTGACTCTTGCCTACCCAGTCTCTGCCTCTGGCCTGCCCTCGCCTTGGCTCCGGGCTAATCTCGCCTTGGCTCCGGCCTGCTCTCGCTCTACATCTGGACTGCCCTCGCCCTGGCTCCGGACTGTCCTTGCCTTGGCTCTGGACTGCTCTCGCCCTGGCTCCTGCCTGCTCTCGCTCTGTCCTGCCCTCACCCTGGTTCCGGCCTGCTCTCTATCTGGCTGTGGCCTGCCCTAGCCCTGGCTCCGGCTTACTTTCGCTCTGGCTCTGGCCTGCTCTCGCTCTGGCCTCGAACTGTCTCCGGCCTGCTCTCGCTGTGGTTCTGGCCTGTCCTTGCCATGGCTCCGGACTGCTCTCGCTCTGGCACTGGCCTGCTCTCGTTCTGGCTCTGGCCTGCTCTCGCTCTGGCCTGCCCTGGCTCTGCTCAAGCCTGCCCTCGTCTTGGCTCCGGCCTGCTCTCGCCTTGGCACCGGTCTGCCCTCGCCCTGGCTCTGGCCTGCTCTCGCTCTGGTTCTGGTCTGCCCTTGCCTCGGCTCCGGCCTGCTCTCGCTCTGGCCTGCCCTCTCTCGCTCTGTCTCGCGCCTGCCCTAGCCTTGGCTCTGGACTACTATCGCTCTGGCTCGGGCCTGCTCTGGCTGTGGCTTTGGCATGCGCTCTCTCTGGCCTGTCCTTGGCTCCGGACTGCTCTCGCTCGGACTCTGGTCTGACCTTGCCTTGGCTCCGGCCTGCTCTCGCCCTGACTCTTGCCTGCCCAGTCTCTGCCTCTGGCCTGCCCTCGCCTTGGCTCCGGGCTAATCTCGCCTTGGCTCCGGCCTGCTCTCGCTCTACATCTGGACTGCCCTCGCCCTGGCTCCGGACTGTCCTTGCCTTGGCTCTGGACTGCTCTCGCCCTGGCTCCTGCCTGCTCTCGCTCTGTCCTGCCCTCACCCTGGCTCCGGCCTGCTATCTATCTGGCTGTGGCCTGCCCTAGCCCTGGCTCCGGCCTACTTTCGCTCTGGCTCTGGCCTGCTCTCGCTCTGGCCTCGAACTGTCTCCGGCCTGCTCTCGTCGTGGTTCTGGCCTGTCCTTGCCTTGGCTCCGGACTGCTCTCGCTCTGGCACTGGCCTGATCTTGCTCTGGCTCTGGCCTGCTCTCGCTCTGGCCTGCCCTGGCTCTGCTCAAGCCTGCCCTCGTCTTGGCTCCGGCCTGCTCTCGCCTTGGCACCGGTCTGCCCTCACCCTGGCTCTGGCCTGCTCTCGCTCTGGTTCTGGCCTGCCCTTGCCTCGGCTCCGGCCTGCTCTCGCTCTGGCCTGCCCTCTCTCGCTCTGTCTCGCGCCTGCCCTAGCCTTGGCTCTGGACTACTTACTATCGCTCTGGCTCGGGCCTGCTCTGGCTGTGGCTCTGGCATGCGCTCGCTCTGGCCTGTCCTTGGCTCCGGACTGCTCTCGCTCGGACTCTGGTCTGACCTTGCCTTGGCTCCGGCCTGCTCTCGCCCTGACTCTTGCCTGCCCAGTCTCTGCCTCTGGCCTGCCCTCGCCTTGGCTTCGGGCTAATCTCGCCTTGGCTCCGGCCTGCTCTCGCTCTACATCCGGACTGCCCTCGCCCTGGCTCCGGACTGCCCTTGCCTTGGCTCCGGACTGCTCTCGCCCTGGCTCCTGCCTGCTCTCGCTCTGGCTCTGGCCTGCCCTAGCCCTGGCTCCGGCCTACTTTCGCTCTGGCCTGCTCTCACTCTGGCCTCGAAATGTCTCCGGCCTGCTCTCGCCGTGGTACTGGCCTGTCCTTGCCTTGGCTCCGGACTGCTCTTGCTCTGGCACTGGCCTGATCTTGCTCTGGCACTGGCCTGCTCTCGTTCTGGCTCTGGCCTGCTCTCGCTCTGGCCTGCCCTGGCTCTGCTCAAGCCTGCTCTCGTCTTGGCTCCGGCCTGCTCTCGCCTTGGCACCGGTCTGCCCTCGCCCTGGCTCCGGCCTGCTCTCGCTCTGGCCTGCTCTCGCTCTGGTTCTGGCCTGCCCTTGCGTCGGCTCCGGCCTGCTCTCGCTCTGGCCTGCCCTCTCTCGCTCTGTCTCGCGCCTGCCCTAGCCTTGGCTCTGGACTACTCTCGCTCTGGCTCGGGCCTGCTCTGGCTGTGGCTCTGGCATGCTCTCGCTCTGGCCTGTCCTTGGCTCCGGACTGCTCTTGCTCGGACCCTGGTCTGACCTTGCCTTGGCTCCGGCATGCTCTAGCTCTGGCTTCGGCCTGACCTCGCCCTGGCTCCGGCCTGACCTTGCTCTGGCTCTGGCCTGCCCTCGACTTGGCTCCGGCCAGCTCCTGCTCTGGCTCCGGCCTGCCCTCGCCCTGGCTCCGGCCTGCCCTCGACCTGGCTCCGGCCTGCCCTCGACCTGGCTTCTGCTTGCTCTCGCTATGGCTAAGGCCTGCCTTCTCCCAGGCTCCTGCCTGCTCTCACTGTGGCTCCGGCCTGCTCTCGCTCTGGCCTGCCCTCGCCCTGTCTCCGGCCGGCTCTCGCTCTGGCCTACCCTCGCCCTGGCTCCGGCATTCTCTCGCTCTGGTTTCGGCCTGCCGTCGCCTTGGATCCGGCCTGCTCTCACTCTGACCTGCCTTTGCCTTGGCTCCGGCCTGCTCTCACTCTGGCTCTGGACTGCCTTCGCCTTGGCTCCGACCTGCTCTCTCTTTGGCTCTGGCCTGCTCTCGCTCTGGCCAGCCCTTTGGCCCCAGCCTGCGCCCTGGCCTGCTGTTGCTCTGGCTTACCCTGGTTCTGCCTCTGGCGTGCCCTCGCCTTGGATACGACCTGCTCTCGCCTTGGCTCCGGCCTGCTCTCGCTCCGTACTGCCCTCGCCCTGGCTCCGCTATGCCACAGCTCGGGCTCCGGCTTGTCCTCGCTTTAGCTCCGTCCTGCTCTCACCCTGGCTCCGACTGCTCTCGCTCTGGCAGACCTGCTCTCTCTCTGGCTCTGGCCTGCCCTTGCCCTGGCTCCGGCCTACTCTCGCTCTGGCCTGCCCTCGCTTTGGCTCCGGCTTGCTCTTGCCTTGGCTCCGGCCTGCTCTCGCCTTGGCTCCGACCTGCTCTCTCTTTGGCTCTGGCCTGCTCTCCCTCTGGCCTGCCCTTTGGACCCAGCCTGCGCCCTGGCCTGCTGTTGCTCTGGCCTACCCTGGTTCTGCCTCTGGCGTGCCCTCACCTTGGATACGGCCTGCTCTCGCCTTGGCTCCGGCCTGCTCTCGCTCTAGCTCCGTACTGCCCTCGCCCTGGCTCCGCTATGCCACAGCTCGGGCTCCGGCTTGCCCTCACTTTAGCTCCGTCCTGCTCTCACCCTGGCTCCGACTGCTCTCGGTCTGGCCTGCCTTCGCCCTGGCCGACCTGCTCTCTCTCTGGCTCTGGCCTGCCCTTGCCCTGGCTCCGGCCTACTCTCGCTCTGGCCTGCTCTCGCTCTGGCCTCGCCCTGGCTCCGGCCCGCTCTCGCCCTGGTTCCGGCCACCCCTTACCTTGGCTACTGCTTGCTCTCGCTCTGGCATGCCCTAGCCTCGGCTCTAGCCTACTCTCGCTCTGTCTCTGGGCTGCCCTCGCCCTGGCTCCGGCCTGCTCTTGTTCTGGCATGCCCTTGCCTTGGCTCCGGCCTCTTCTCGCTCTGACTCTGGCATGCCCTCACCCTGGCTCCGGCCTGCTCTCGCTCTGTCCTGCCCTCGCCTTGGCTCCGGCCTGCTTTCGCCCAGGCTCCGGCCTGCCCTCGTCCTGGCTCCGGCCTGCTATCGCTCTGGCCTACCCTCGCTTTGGCTCTAGCCTACTCTCGCTCTGGCCAGCCCTCGTCCTGCCTCCGGCTTGCTCTCGCTCTGGCATGCCCTCTCCTTGGCTCCGGCCTCATCTCGCTCTGACTCTGGCCTGCCCTCGCTCCGGCCAGCTCTGGCTATGTCCTGCCCTCGCCTTGGCTCCAGCCTACTCTCGTCCAGGCTCCAGCCTGCCCTCGTCCTGGCTCCAGCCTGCTCTCGCTCTGGCCTGCCCTCGCTTTGGCTCCGGCTTGCTCTTGCCTTGGCTCCGGCCTGCTCTCGCCCTGGCTCCGGCCTGCCCTTGCTCTGACTCCGGCCTGCCCTAGCTCTGGCTCTGGCCTGCCCTCGCCTTGGCTCCGGCCTGCTCTCGCCCTGGCTCTGGCCTGCTCTTGCTCCTTTCCTCGGTGTTCCCTCCCCCCACTCAAGCCAGGGACAGGAACTGTCGTGCCCATCTCAGGGGCATATTGGTCGCCCTGCCCCACGGCAATATGGTGTAATGCATGCAGGTGTCGGGGTCCTGATCCACACTCCATCCTTACCTGAGAGTGAGATATCACACCTCTGGGTGAGGTGCAATACCTCTGTAGCAACCGAGCCCTCGGGGTGCTACAGTTCCATTTATCTTCAGCCTATGTGACGTATTGCGATACAGGGCCGTGATTTTGGCTATAAAAGGGTCCCCTAGACCCCTTCCCCAAGCTTTTTAAGAGAATAATATGGCCTGCTCTTGCGCTGGCCTGCCCTCGTCTTGACTCCGGCCTGCTCTCGCTTGTTATGGCCAGCCTTCGCCTTGGCTCCGGCATGCTCTCGCTCCGGCGTAGGCCTGCTGTCGCTCTGGCTCTGTCTGGCCTGCCCTTGCCTTGGCTCCGGACTGCTCTTGCTCTGGCCTGCCCTCGCCCTGGCTCCGGCCTGCTCTTGCTCTGGCCTTCTCTTGCTCTGGCCTGCCCTCGCCCTGGCTCCGGCCTGCTTTTGCTCTGGCTCTGGCCTGCTCTTGCTCTGGCCTTGGCTCTGGCCTTCTATCCCTCTGGCTCTGGCCTGCCCTTGCCTTGGCTCTGGCCTACTCTCGCCTTGGCTCCGGCCTGCTCTCGCCCTGGCTCTGGCCTGCCCTCGCCCTGACTCCGGCCTGCCCTTGCTCTGACTCCGGCCTGCCCTCGCATTGGCTCCGGCCTGCTCTCGCCCTGGCTCCGACCCGCTCTTGCTCTGGCCTGTCCTCGCCCTGTCTCCGGCCTGCTCTCTCTCTGGCACTGGCCTGCCCATGCCTTGGCTCCGGACTACTCTTCCTCTGGCTCTGGCCTGCCCTCGTCTTGACTCTAACCTGATCTCGCTCTTGTTCTGGCCTTCCTTCGCCTTGGCTCCAGCCTGCTCTCGCTCTGGCCTGCCCTAGCTCTAGCTCTAGCCTGCTCTCGCTCTGGCTCTGGCCTGCCATTATACTGTATATAATAAGCAATGTAGGGCCCTGTTATTGTGACGCTCTAGCCCTCCCTGGGAAGGTGAACTTGGACGGCGGGCCTGTAGTTGTGGGGGATGTCATCATGGCCTTGGCCCGGTCCGTGCCCAGGGCTGTCACATAAAAAATTATTGGCTTCTGGATGAGTGGTTGTTCGACTACGCCACCTGCGGTTTTTGGTGAGGGTCACCAGCGCAGCAGCAGTCCTCTGAGGCCGGTGTCTCGCCTGGCTCCGGCCTGCTCTCTCTCTGGCCTGCCCTCGCCCTGGCTCCGGCCTACTCTCGCTCTGGCTCTGGCCTGCTCTCGCTGTGGCTCTGGCCTCATTCACCCTGTCTCCGGCCTGCTCTTGTCCTGGTTTCGGCCTGCCCTTGCCTTGGCTCTGGCCTTCCCTCGCCTTGGCTCTGGCCTACTCTCGCTCTGGCCTGCCATCGCCCTGGCTCCGGCCTGCTCTCGCTCTGACTCGGCCTGCCCTTGCCCTGACGCCGGCCTGCCCTTGCCCTGGCTCCGGCCTGCCCTTGCCCTGGCTCCGGCCTGCCCTTGCTCTGGCCTGCCCTCGCATTGGCTCCGGCCTGCCTTCGCATTGGCTCCGGCCTGCTCTCGCCCTGGCTCCGACCTGCTCTCGCTCTGGCCTGCCCTCGCCGGCCTGCTCTCTCTCTGGCTCTGGCCTGCCCTCGCCCTGGTTCTGGCCTACTCTCGCTCTGGCCTGCTCTCGCTCTGGCCTCGCCTTGTCTCCAGCCTGCTCTCGCCCTGGTTCCGGCTTGCCCTTGCCTTGGCTCTGGCCTTCTATCGCTCTGGCTCTGGCCTGCCCTTGCCTTGGCTCTGGCCTACCCTCGCCTTGGCTCCGGCCTGCTCTCGCTCTGGCTCCGGAATGCCCTCGCCCTGACTCCGGCCTGCCCTTGCTCTGGCTCCGGACTGCTCTCGCCCTGGCTCCGACCTGCTCTCGCCCTGGCTCCGACCTGCTTTCGCTCTGGCCTGCCCTCGCCCTGGCTCTGGCCTGCCCATGCCTTGGCTTCTCCGGCCTGCTCTTCCTCTGGCTCTGGCCTGCCCTCCTCATGACTCTAGCCTGATCTCCCTCTTGTTCTGCCCTGTCTTCCCCATGACTCCAGCCGACTCTCGCTCTGGTTCAGGCCTGCTCTCGCTCTGGCTCTGGCCTGCCCTAGCTCTGGCTCCAGACTGCTCTCGCTCTGGCATACTCTCGCCCTGGTTCTGACCTGCTCTCGCTCTGGCCTCGCCCTGTCTCCGGCCTGCTCTCGCCCTTGTTCCGGCCTGCCCTTGCCTTGGCTCTGGCCTTCTCTCGCTCTGGCCTGACCTTGCCTTGGCTCTGGCCTGCCCACGCCCTGGCTCCGGCCTGCTCTCGCTCTGTCTCTAACCTGCTCTCGCTCTGGCGTGCCCTCACCTTGGCTCCGGCCTGCTCTTGCTCTGACTCTGGCCTGCCCTCGCTCTGACTCCGGCCTGCTCTGGATCTGGCTCTGGCACACTGTCCTCAGGGCCTTGGCTCCGGACTGCTCTCGCTCTGGCCTGCCCTCTCCTTCGCTCCGGGAGCCTGCTCTTGCCTTGGCTCCAGCCTGCTCTCGCTCTGGCTCCAGCCAGCCCTCGCCTTGGCTCCGGCCTGCTCTCGACTTGGCTCTGGCCTGCTCTCTCCCTGGCCCCGGCCTGCCCTTGCTCTGGCTCCGGTCAGCCCTCGCCTTGACTCCGGCCTGCTCTCGCCCTGGCTCCGGCCTGCTCTCGCCCTGGCTCCGGCCTGCTGTTGCTCTGGCCTGCCCACGCCCTGGCTCCGGCCTGCTGTTGCTCTGGCCTGCCCACACCCTGGCTCTGGCCTGCCCTTGACTCCAGCCTGCTCTCTCTCTTCTTCTGGCCTGCCTTCGCCTTGGCTCCGGCCTGCTCTCGCTCTGGCTATGGCCTCCCCTCCTTGGCTCTGGCCTGCTCTTGCTCTGGCCTGCCCTCGCCCTGCTCTCTCTCTGGCCTGCCCTCGCCCTGGCTCCGGCCTGCCCTCGCTCTGGCCTCACCCTGTCTCCGGCCTGCTCTCGTCCTGGTTCCGGGCTGCCCTTGCCTTGGCTCCGGCCTTCTCTCACCAGATCTGGCCTGCCCTTGCCTTGGCTCTGGCCTACTCTCGCTCTCGCTCTGGCGTTCCCTCGCCTTGGCTCCGGCCTGCTCTTGCTCTGTCTGGCCTGCCCTCGCCCTGGCTCCGGCCTGCTCTGGATCTGGCTCTGACCTGCCCTCGCCTTGGCTCCGGCCTGCTCTCGCCCTGGCTCCGGCCTGCTCTCGCTCTGGCCTGTCCTCGCCCTGGCTCCGGCCTGCCCTTGCTCTGGCTCCGGCCTGCCCTTGCTCTGGCTCCGGCTAGCCCTCGCCTTGGCTCTGGCCTGCTCTTGCTCTGGCTCTGGCCTGCCCTCGCCCTGGCTCCGGCCTGCTCTTGCAAAAAATTTGCACTTAGTCATTTTTCCGGCGTTTATCAGACTTTCAGAGAGGGGAAATGTCAGTGAGCGTTCCGATTTCAGTTCCAGAGCGATTCACCCGATGAGTCCTTGATATTTAGTTTTTTTCAGGCAATTTTCTGAATTTTTGAAAATTTCACTTTTTTGTGAAAATATCCACTAAAATGAGGGAATAATGTGTGTGAGGGTACCCCAGGAGAGTTCCAAATGTGTGGGAGTAGAATATATATCCCACGGGGGTAAAATTGAAAAAAGTTTAAAAAAAATTTTTTTTGGACTTAGTCAATTTTCCGGCTGTGCGCCTTTTCACAAAATGACTGTCGTTTCACACTTAAAATGGCGCCGCCCAAGAAGAACGGACGCCATTATGTCCAAAAACAACAGCAACCAAAGACCTCCCATCGTGGGCCTGGCTCCCCAATGGTGCAAAAAGTGCAGACCGCCCCCTCCAGTAGAGACAGTCCGCATAGTAGTGTCAGCCAGCCGCCTTGGAGCCGCCTCGAAAAGAGGAGGAGAAACAGACCACACCTTGCAGCCAAGATGGAAGCAGCAAAGGAGATGTCCTCCGCAGCTGGCCCACCTGCTGCTACCCCCATAAACCTAACCTCTGAGGAAGGTCCGCAAGCGAAAAAACATGGTGACGAGCGGAAGCTGCCGGCAGCTATTCCGCTGTGTGGGGGCCGCAGGCGGCTCCGGACAGTGTGCACATACCATGATAGGATTTAATGCAATCTTTAAGACAATATAGATAAAAAGGAAAATACCCATAAAGTCTTAAAAATGGCATCGTTCCCCGTTCAATGGTGCCACGGGAGCATGCTCTTGCTCTGGCCTGCCCTCGTCTTGACTCCAGCCTGTTATCGCTCTTGTTATGGCCTGCCTTCGCCTTGGCTCCGGCCTGCTCCCGCTCTGGCGTAGTAGGCCTGCTGTCGCTCTGGCTCTGTCTGGCCTGCACTTGCCTTGGCTCCGGACTTCTCTTGCTCTGGCTCTGGCCTGCCCTCGCCCTGGCTCTGGCCTGCTCTTGCTCTGGCCTGCCCTCACCCTGGCTCCGGTCTGCTCTTTCTCTTGCTCTGGCCTCACCCTGTCTCCGGCCTGCTCTCGCCCTGTCTCCGGCCTGCCATCGCCCTGGCTCTGGCCTACTCTCTATCTGGCTCTGGCCCGCTCTCTCTCTGGCCTCGCCCTGTCTCCAGCCTGCCCTCCTCCTGGTTCCGGCCTTCTCTCGCTCTGGCCTGCCCTTGCCTTGGCTCTGGCCTACTCTCCATCTGGCGCAGTGCCCTCGCCCTGGCTCCGGCCTGCTCTCTTGCCTTGGCTCCGGTCTGCTCTCGCCACTCTGTCCTGCTCTGGATCTGGCACCGGCCTGCCCTTGCTCTTGCTCCGGCCTGCTCTCGCCCTGGCTCCGAGCCTGCTCTTGCTCTTTTCAGTCTAATCAGCAACACTCCTGCTAAGGGCGGCCGGCCACCGCGACAAATCAGTAAAGCGGTGTTTAAATTTGGCGCCAATAATGCTGATTAGTTGCGGCCGGAAACCGCGACCAATCAGCGAAGTGGTGTTTAAATTTGGGGCCAATATCGCTTATTGGTCACGGCCGGTGGTTGCGACTAATCTGCAGAGCGGTGTTTAAATTTGGCGCCAATACTGCTGATTGGTCGTCTGGCCTACCCTCGCTCTGGCTCTGGCCTGTCCTAGCCCTGCTGCCTGCTCTCTCTCTGGCTCTGGCCTGCCCTCGCCCAGGCTCCAGCCTACTCTCACTCTGGCTCTGGACTGCTTTCTCGCTCTGGCCTCGCCCTGCTCTCTCGCTCTGGCCTCGCCCTGCTCTCTCGCTCTGGCGTGCCTTCGCCACGGCTCCGGCCTGCTCTTGCTCCGATTCTGGCCTGCTCTCGCCCTGGCTCTGGCCTGCCCTCGCCTTGGCTCCAGCCTGCTCTAGCCTTGTCTCCGACCTGCTCTCGCTCTGTCTCCGGCCTGCCCTTGCCTTGGCTCCAGCCTGCCCTCGCTCTGGTTCAGGCCTGCCTTCGCCTTGGCTCCGGCCTGCTCTCGCTCTGGCTCAGGCCAGTATACTCTCTCTCTGGCTCTGCCTGCCCTTACCTTGGCTCCGGACTTCTCTCGCTCTGGCCTGCTCTTGTTCTGGCACTGGAGTGCTATCGTTCTGGCTCCGGCCTGGCCTGCCCTGGCTCTGGCCTTGCCTCCGGCCTGCTCTCGCCTTAGCAAGGGCCTGCCCTTGCTCTGGCCTGCCCTCGCCCTGGCTCCGGCCTGATCTCGCTCTGGCTCTGGCCTGCTTTCGCTCTGGCTCTGGACTGCCCTCGCCTTGGCTCTGGCCTGCTCTCTCCCTGGCTCCGGCCGGCTTTCGCAATGGCTTCAGCCTGCCCTCGATCTGGCTCCGGCCAGCCCTAGCTCCGGCCTGCCCTCGCCCTCCAGTCTACTCTCGCTCTGGCCTGCTCTAGCTCTGGCCTGGCCTTGGCTCCGGCCTGATCTCGCTCTCACTCTGGTCTGCCCACGCCCTGGCCTGCTCTCACGCTGGCTCTGGCCTGCTCTCGCCCTGGCTCCGGCCTGCACTCGTCCTGGCTCCGGCCAGCTCTCGCTCTGGCCAGCCCTCGACTTGGCTCCAGCCAACACCTCCTCTTGCCCCGGCCTGCCTTGGCCTTGGCTCCTGCCTGCTCTCGCTCTGGCCTGCTCTCGCTCTGGCCTGCCTTCGCCTTGGCTCCGGACTGCTCTCTCTCTTGCCTGCTCTCGCTCTGGCTTGGGCCTGTCCTTGCCTTGGCTCCGGCCTGCTCTCTCTGCCTCTGGCCTGCCCTCGCCTTAGCTCCGGCCTGCTCTCGCTCTAGCTCCGTACTGCCCTCACCCTGGCTCCGCTATGCCATAGCTCGGGCTCCGGCCAGCCCTCGCCTTGGCTCCGTCCTGCTCTCGCCATGGCTCTGGCCTACTCTCTCTCTGGCCAGCCGTCGCCCTGGCTCCGGCCTACTCTCGCTCTGGCTCTGGCAGGCTCTTGCTCTGGCCTCGGCTCCGGCCTGCTCTCGCTCTCACTCTCGTCTGCCCTCAGCCTGGCCGACTGCTCTGGCTCTTGCTCTGGCCTGCTCTCTTCCTGGCTCCGGACTGCTCTCGCTCTGGCCTGCCCTCGCCTTGGCTCCGTCCGTCCTGCTCTCGCCCTGGCTCCAGCCTGCACTCGCTCTGGCTTAGGCCTTCCCTCGCCCTAGCTCCGGCCTGCCTTTGCTCTGGCTCCGGCCAGCCCTCGCCTTGGATACGGCCAGCATCTGCTCTGGCTCCGGCCTGCCTTCGCCTTGGCTTCGGACTGCTCTCGCTCTGGCCTGTCCTTGCCTTGGCTCCGGCCTGCTCTTGCTCTGGCCTACCCTGGCTCTGCCTCCGGCCAGCCCTCGCCTTGGCTGTGGCCAGCTCCGGCTCTGGCCTGCCCAAGCCCTGGCTCCGGCCTGCTCTCGCTCTGGCTCCGGCCTGCCCTTGCCCTGGCTCCGGCCTGCTCTCGCTCTGGCTCCGGCCTGCTCTCGCTCTGGCTCCGGCCTGCCCTCGCCCTGTCTCCGGCCTGTTCTTGCTCTGGCCTGCTCTCGCCCTGGATCGGGCATTCTCTCGCTCTGGTTTCGGCCTGCCCTCGCCTTGGCTCCGGCCTGACTTTGCCATGGCTACGGCCTGCTATCGCTCTGGCTCCGGCCTGCCTTTGCCTTGGCTCTGGTCTGCTCTCGCTCAGGCTCTGGCCTGCTATCGCTGTGGCTCTGGCCTGCCTTCGCCTTGGCCAGAGCGAGATTTGGCCAGAGCCAAGGCAAGGGCAGACCAGAGCCAGAGAGAAAGAAGGCCGGAGCCAAGGCAAGGGCAGCCAGAACCAGGGCGAGAGCAGGCCAGAGCCAGGGCGAGAGCAGGCTGGAGCCAAGGCGAGAGCAGGGCGAGGGCAGGCCAGAGCTAGAGTCAGATCAGGCCGGAGACAAGGCGAGGGCAGGCCAGAGCCAGAGAGAGGGCAGGCCAGAGCCAGAGCGAGAGCAGGCCGGACCTCCGGAGTCAAGCAAGGGCAGGCCAGAGTCAAAGCGAGAGCAGTCCGGAGCCAAGGCGAGGGCAGGCCAGAGCCAGAGCGAGAGCAGGCCAGAGGCAGAGCGAGAGCAGGCCAGAGGCAGAGCGAGAGCAGGCCGGAGCCAGTGCAAGGGCAGGCCGGAGCCAGGGCGAGAATTGGCCGGAGCCAAGGCAAGGGCAGGCCAGAGCCCGCTCTCTCTCTGGCCTCGCCCTGTCTCCGGCCTGCCCTCCTCCTGGTTCCGGCCTTCTCTCGCTCTGGCCTGCCCTTGCCTTGGCTCTGGCCTACTCTCGCTCTGGCGCAGTGCCCTCGCCCTGGCTCCGGCCTGCTCTTTTGCCTTAGCTCCGGCCTGCTCTCGCCACTCTGGCCTGCCCTCGCCCTGGCTCCGTCCTGCTCTGGATCTGGCACCGGCCTGCCCTTGCTCTGGCCTGCTCTCGCCCTGGCTCCGAGCCTGCTCTTGCTCTTTTCAGTCTAATCAGCAACACTCCTGCTAAGGGCGGCCGGCCACCGCGACAAATCAGTAAAGCGGTGTTTAAATTTGGCGCCAATAATGCTGATTAGTTGCGGCCGGAAACCGCAACCAATCAGCGAAGTGGTGTTTAAATTTGGCGCCAATATCGCTTATTGGTCACGGCCGGTGGTTGCGACTAATCTGCAGAGCGGTGTTTAAATTTGGCGCCAATACTGCTGATTGGTCGTCTGGCCTACCCTCGCCCTGGCTCCGGCTGCTCTTACTCTGGCCTGCTCTCGCTCTGGTTCTGGCCTGCCTTCCTTCGCCTTGGCTCCGGCCTGCCCTCGCTCTGGCTGAAGCCTGCTACATCTGGCTCCGGCGTGCCCTTTCCTTGGCTCCAGACTGCTCTCGCTCTGGCCTGCTCCCGCTCTGGCTCTGGCCTGCCCTCGCCTTGGGTCCGTCCGGCCTGCTCTCGCTCTGTCTCTGGCCTGCCCTCTGGCTCCGACCAGCTCTCGCTCTGGCCTGCCCTTGCCTTGGCTCCGGCCTGCTCTCGCTCTGGCCTGCCCTGGCTCTGCCTCTGGCCTGCCCTCGCCTTGGCTCCGGCCCTCCTCTCGCCTTGGCTCCAGCCCTGCTCTCGCCTTGGCGCCGGCCTACTCTCGCTTTAGCTTCGGACTGCCCTCGCCCTGGCTCTGGCCTGCCATCGCTCTGGCTCCGGCCTGCCCTCGCTCTGGCTCTGGCCTGCCCTCGCCCTGCTGCCTGCTCTCTCTCTGGCTCTGGCCTGCCCTCGCCCAGGCTCCAGCCTACTCTCACTCTGGCTCTGGACTGCTCTCTCGCTCTGGCCTCGCCCTGCTCTCTCGCTCTGGCCTCGCCCTGTCTCCGGTCTGCTCTCGCTCTGGCGTGCCTTCGCCACGGCTCCGGCCTGCTCTTGCTCTGATTCTGGCCTGCTCTCGCCCTGGCTCTGGCCTGCCCTCGCCTTGGCTCCAGCCTGCTCTAGCCTTGTCTCCGACCTGCTCTCGCTCTGTCTCCGGCCTGCCCTTGCCTTGGCTCCAGCCTGCCCTCGTCCTGACTCCGGCCTGCTCTCGCTCTGGTTCAGGCCTGCCTTCGCCTTGGCTCCGGCCTGCTCTGGCTCTGGCTCAGGCCAGTATACTCTCTCTCTGGCTCTGGCCTGCCCTTACCTTGGCTCCGGACTTCTCTCGCTCTGGCCTGCTCTTGTTCTGGCACTGGCCTGCTATCGTTCTGGCTCCGGCCTGGCCTGCCCTGGCTCTGGCCTTGCCTCCGGCCTGCTCTCGCCTTGGCAAGGGCCTGCTCTTGCTCTGGCTCTGGCCTGCCCTCGCCCTGGCTCCGGCCTGATCTCGCTCTGGCTCTGGCCTGCTTTCGCTCTGGCTCTGGACTGCCCTCGCCTTGGCTCTGGCCTGCTCTCTCCCTGGCTCCGGCCTGCTTTCGCAATGGCTTCAGCCTGCCCTCGCCCTGGTTCCGGCCTGACGTTGATCTGGCTCCGGCCAGCCCTAGCTCCGGCCTGCCCTCGCCCTCCAGTCTACTCTCGCTCTGGCTCTGGCCTGCTCTTGCTCTGGCCTGCCCTTGGCTACGGCCTGCTCTCGCTCTCACTCTGGTCTGCCCACGCCCTGGCCTGCTCTCGCGCTGGCTCTGGCCTGCTCTCGCCCTGGCTCCGGCCTGCACTCGTCCTGGCTCCGGCCAGCTCTCGCTCTGGCTCTGGCCAGCCCTCGTCTTGGCTCCAGCCAACACCTCCTCTTGCCCCGGCCTGCCTTCGCCTTGGCTCCTGCCTGCTCTCGCTCTGGCCTGCTCTCGCTCTGGCCTGCTCTCGCTCTGGCCTGCCTTCGCCTTGGCTCCGGACTGCTCTCTCTCTTGCCTGCTCTCGCTCTGGCTTGGGCCTGTCCTTGCCTTGGTTCCGGCCTGCTCTCTCTGCCTCTGGCCTGCCCTTGCCTTAGCTCCGGCCTGCTCTCGCTCTAGCTCCGTACTGCCCTCACCCTGGCTCCGCTATGCCATGGCTCGGGCTCCGGCCTGCCCTCGCCTTGGCTCCGTCCTGCTCTCGCCATGGCTCTGGCCTACTCTCTCTCTGGCTCTGGCCAGCCGTCGCCCTGGCTCCGGCCTACTCTCACTCTGGCTCTGGCAGGCTCTTGCTCTGGCCTCGCCTTGGCTCCGGCCTGCTCTCGCTCTCACTCTGGTCTGCCCTCACCCTGGCCGACTGCTCTGGCTCTTGCTCTGGCCTGCTCTCGCGCTGGCTCTGGCCTGCTCTCGTCCTGGCTCCGGACTGCTCTCGCTCTGGCCTGCCCTCGACTTGGCTCCGTCCGGCCTGCTCTCGCCCTGGCTCCAGCCTGCTCTCGCTCTGGCTTAGGCCTTCCCTCGCCCTAGCTCCGGCCTGCCCTTGCCGGCCAGCCCTCGCCTTGGATACGGCCAGCACCTGCTCTGGCTCCGGCCTGCCTTCGCCTTGGCTTCGGACTGCTCTCGCTCTGGCCTGTCTTTGCCTTGGCTCCGGCCTGCTCTTGCTCTGGCCTACCCTGGCTCTGCCTCCGGCCAGCCCTCGCTTTGGCTGCGGCCAGCTCCGGCTCCGGCCTGCCCACGCCCTGGCTCCGGCCTGCTCTCGCTCTGGCTCCGGCCTGCCCTTGCCCTGGCTCCGGCCTGCCCTCGCTCTGGCTCCGGCCTGCTCTCGCTCTGGCTCCGGCCTGCTATCGCTCTGGCTCCGGCCTGCCCTCGCCCTGTCTCCGGCCTGTTCTTGCTCTGGCCTGCTCTCGCCCTGGCTCCGGCATTCTCTCGCTCTGGTTTCAGCCTGCCCTCGCCTTGGCTCCGGCCTGACTTTGCCATGGCTACGGCCTGCTATCGCTCTGGCTCCGGCCTGCCTTTGCCTTGGCTCTGGCCTGCTCTCGCTCAGGCTCTGGCCTGCTATCGCTGTGGCTCTGGCCTGCCTTCGCCTTGGCCAGAGCGAGATTTGGCCAGAGCCAAGGCAAGGGCAGACCAGAGCCAGAGAGAAAGAAGGCCGGAGCCAAGGCAAGGGCAGCCAGAACCAGGGCGAGAGCAGGCCAGAGCCAGGGCGAGAGCAGGCTGGAGCCAAGGCGAGAGCAGGGCGAGGGCAGGCCAGAGCCAGATCAGGCCGGAGACAAGGCGAGGGCAGGCCAGAGCCAGAGCGAGGGCAGGCCAGAGCCAGAGCGAGAGCAGGCCGGACCTCCGGAGCCAAGCAAGGGCAGGCCAGAGTCAAAGCGAGAGCAGTCCAGAGCCAAGGCGAGGGCAGGCCAGAGGCAGAGCGAGAGCAGGCCGGAGCCAGTGCAAGGGCAGGCCGGAGCCAGGGCGAGAATTGGCCGGAGCCAAGGCAAGGGCAGGCCAGAGCCAGAGCACGAGAAGGCCAGAGCCAAGGCAAGGGCACGCCGGAACCAGGGCAAGAGCAGGCCAGAGCCAGGGCAAGAGCAGGCCAGAGCCAGGGCGAGAGCAGGCCGGAGCCAGGGAGAGAGCAGGCCGGAGCCAGAGTCAGAGCAGGCCGGAGTCAAGGCCCTCGCAAGAGCGAGGGCAAACCAGAGCCAGAGAGAGCTCGGGCAGGCTAGAGCCAGAGCGATAGCAGGCCTGAGCCAAGGCGAGAACATTCCTGTGCCAGGGCGAGGGCAGGCCAGAGCCAGAGCGAGAGCAGGCCGGAGCCAAAGCGAGGGAACGCCAGAGCGAGAGTAGGCCAGAGCCAGGGTGAGGGCAGGCCAGAGCCAGAGCAAGAGTAGGCCAGAGCCAAGGCAAGGGCAGGTGAGAGCCAGAGCGAGAGAAGGCCAGAGCCAAGGCAAGGGAAGGGAAGGCCAGAACCAGGGCCAGGCCAGAGCAAGAGCAGGCCAGAGCCAGAGCGAGAGTAGGCCGGAGCCAGGGCAAGGGCAGGCCAGAGCCAGAGAGAGAGCAGGCCAGAGCCAGTGCGAGGGCAGGCCAGAGCCAGAGCGAGAGCATGCCGGAGCCAGGGCAAGAGCAGGCCGGAGCCAAGGCGAGGGCAGGACAGAGCCAGAGCGAGAGCAGGCCAGAGCCAAGGCAAGGGCAGGTCGGAGCCAGGGCGAGAGCAGGCAAGACCCAGGGCAAGAGTAGGCAAGAGCCAATGCGAGGGCTGGCCGGAGCCAGAGCAAGGGCAGGCCGGAGTCAGGGCGAGGGCAGGCAGGAGCCAGAGTGAGGGCAGGCAGGAGCCAGAGCGAGAGCAGGCTGGAGCCAAGGCGAGAGCAAGCCGGAGCCAAGGTGAGGGTAGGCCAGAGCCAGGGCGAGGGCAGGTCAGAGGCAGAGCGAGAGCAGGCCGGAGCTCAGGCAAGGGCAGGCCAGAGCCAGAGAGAGAGCAGGCCGGAGCCGCATGGGCAGGCCAGAGCCAGAGAGAGAGCAGGCCGGAGCCAGGGCGAAGGCAGGCCAGAGCCAGAGAAGGTATGAGGCAGGGCGAGAGCAGGCCAGAGCCAATGAGAGAGCTGGCCGGAGCCAGAGCAAGGGCAGGCCGGAGTCAGGGCGAGGGCAGGCCGGAGCCAAGGCGACAGCAGGCCGGAGTCAAGGCGAGGGTAGGCCACAGCCAAGGCAAGGGCAAGCCGGAGCGAGAGTAGGCCGGAACCAGAGCGAGGGCAGGCCAGGGCCAGAGCGAGAGCAGGCCAGAGCCACAGCAAGGGCAGGCCGGAACCAGAGAGAGAGCAGGTAGGAGCCAAGGCGAGGGCAGGCCGGAGCCAGAGAGATAGCAGGCCGGACGGAGCAAAGGCGAGAGCAGGCCGGACCCAGGGCGAGAGCAGGACAGAGCGAGAGCAGGCCGGAACCAAGGCGAGGGCAGGCCGGAGCCAGTGCGAGAGCAGGCTGGAGCCAAGGAGAGGACAGGCCAGAGCCAGAGCGAGGGCAAGCAAGAGACAGGGCGAGAGCAGGCCGGAGCCAAGGCAAAGGCAGGCCAGAGCGAGAGCAGGCTGGAGCCAGGTCGAGAGGAGGCCGGAGCCATGGCGAGGGCTAGCCAGAGGCAGAGCGATGGCAGGCCGGAGCCAGGGCGAGGGCAGGCCAGAGCCAGAGCCAGAGTAGGCCGGAGCCAGGGCGATGGCAGGCTGGAGCCAGAGCGATATAGCACACTGGAGCCAAGGCGAGGGCAGGCCAGAGCCAAAGCGAGGGCAGGCCGGAGCCAGAGCAAGAGCAGGCCGGAGTCAAGTTGAGGGCAGGCCAGATAGAGAGCAGGCATGAGCCAAGGTAAGGGCAGGCTGGAACCAGAGCGAGAGCAGGCCGGTGCCAAGGCTCTAGGTCGTATCCAGGGCGAGAACAGGCAGGAGCTAAGGCGAGGGCAGGCAGGAGCCAGAGAGATAGCAGGCCAGAGCCAGAGCGAGAGCAGGCCGGAGCCAGTGCGAGAGGAGGCCGGAGACAAGGAGAGAACAGGCAAGAGCCAGAGCCAAAGCAAGCAAGAGCAAGGGCGAGAGCAGGCCGGAACCAGGATGAGGGCAGGCCAGAGCTAGAGCAAGAGCAGGCGGAGCCAGGGCGAGAGCAGGCCAGAGCCAAGGTGAGGGCTGGCTGGAGCCAGAGCAAGGGCAGGCCGTAGCCAGGGCGAAGGCAGGCTGGAGCCAAAGCAAGAGCAGGCCGGAGCCAAGGCGAGAGCAGGCCGTAGCCAAGGCGAGGGCAGGTCAGAGCCAGAGCGAGAGCAGGCCGGAGCCAGAGCGAGAGCAGGCCAGAGCCAGGGCGAGAGCAGGCCGGAGCCAAGGCGAGAGCAGGCCGGAGCCAAGGAGAGGGCAGGCCAGAGCCAGATCCAAAGCAGGCCGGAGCCAAGGCGAGGGCACGCCAGAGCCAGAGCGAGAGCAGGCCAGAGCCAGAACGAGAGCAGACCGGAGCCAGGTCGAGGGCAGGCCAGAGCGAGAGTGGGCCAGAGCCAAGGCAAGGGCAGGCCAGTGCCAGAGCGAGAGAAGGCCGGAGTCAAGGCAAGGGCAGGCCGGAACCAGGGCGAAAACAGGCCGGACGCAGCCAGGGCGAAGCCAGAGCCAGAGCAAGAGCAGGCCAGAGCCAGAGTAGGCCGGAGCCAGGGCGAGGGCAGGCCAGAGCCAAAAAGAGAGCAGGCCAGAGCCAGGGCGAGGGCAGGCCAGAGCCAGAGCAGGACGGAGCCAGAGCGAGAGCAGGCCGGAGCCAGAGCGAGGGCAGCCAGAGCCAGAGCAGGCCGGAGCCAGGGCAAGAGCAGGCCGGAGCCAGGGCACGAGCAGGCCAGAGCCAAGGCGAGGGAAGGCCAGAGCGAAAGCAGGCCAGAGCCAAAGCGAGAGCAGTCCAGAGCCAAGGCAAGGGCAGGCCAGAGCCAGAGCGAGAGAGAGCAGGCCTGAGCCAGAGCTAGAGCAGGCTGGAGCCAGGGCGACGGCAGACCAGAGTCAGAGCGAGAGGAGGCCGGAGCCAAGGCGAGGGCAGACCAGAGCCAGAGCAAGAGCAGGCAAGAGCCAGAGCGAGATCAGGCCGGAGCCAGGGTAAGGGCATGCCGGAGCCAAGGTGAGGGCATGCCGGAGTTAGAGCAGGAGCTGGCCGGAGCCAAGGTGAGGGCTGCCCAGAGCCAGAGCAAGGGCAGGCCGGAGCCAGGGCGAGGGCAGGCCGGAGCCAGAGCGAGAGCAGGCCGGAGCCAAGGCGAGAGCAGGCCGGAGCCAAGGCGAGGGCAGACCAGAGTCAGAGCGAGAGCAGGCCGGAGCCAAGGAGAGGGCAGGCCGGACGGACCAAGGAGAGGGCAGGCCGGAGCCAAGGAGAGGGCAGGTCAGAGGCAGAGCCAGGGCAGGCCAGAGCCAGAGCGAGAGCAGGCCGTAGACAAGGCGAGGGCAGGCCGAAGCCAGGGCGAGAGCAGTCCGAAGCTAGAGCGAGAGCAGGCCGGAGCCAAGGCTAGAGCAGGGCCGGAGCCAAGGCGAGGGTAGGCCAGAGGCAGAGCCAGGGCAGGCCAGCGCCAGAGCGAGAGCAGGCCGGAGCCAGGGCAAGGGCAGGCCAGAGCCAGAGAGAGAGCAGGCAGGAGCCAGGGCGAGGGCAGGCCAGAGCGAGAGCAGGCCGGAGCCAAGGCGAGGGCAGGCCAGAGCCAAAACGAGAGCAGGCCAGATTCAGGGCGAGAGCAGGCCGAAGCCAAGGCAAGGGCAGGCCAGAGCCAGAGCGAGAGCAGGCCGGAGCCAGAGCGAGAGCAGGCCAGAGCCAAGGCGAGAGTAAGCCAGAGCCAGTACGAGAGAAGGCCAGAGTCAGAGAAAGAGCAGGACAGAGCCAGGGCAAAGGCAGGCCAGAGCCAGAGTGAGGGCAGGCCGGAGCCAGGATATTTCAAAGCAAGCAGACCTCTAATATGGGCCATAGAAGTATGTATAGATTTACATTTCTATAACCTTTATGCCCATATTAGAGGTCTGATAAGTCCTAGGGGGTGACAGATTCCCTTTAAAGCTTGTGTCGTGGTTGGCCTCTAGCCCGGTGTCTCATGTGTTGGGTTTGCCCACTCCGGGTCCTCCTGAAGGAAGAAGTAGGATTTCTCTTTTTATTTTGTGCTTTTGGCTTCTTGCCCAGTGATAGGGGCGGATCTGATCCTCTCAGGCCAAGCCCAACCCTAACCCTAACCCTACCACAACCCTAACCCTAGAGTTTATATTTTACGCCGTTTAGACAACTTTATTCTTCGAGTCAGTGTGTTTACAGCGATATCAGAATCATATCGGGTTTTTATGATTGACAGCTGTCACACACTAAAAGACGCATTTTTTGTAAAATCTAGTTTTGCATCGCTATATTTTGAGACCTATAATTTTTCCATATTTTGGTTGACAGAGTCATGTGACATCTTGTTTTTTGCGGGATGAGTTGACGTTTTTATTGGTGCCATTTTCAGGCACGTGACATATTTTGATCACTCTCTATTCCGATTTTTGGGAGGCAGAATAAACAAAAACCAACAATTCAGGAATTGTTGTTTTTTTTATTTGATGCTGTTCCGCGTGTGGTAAAATTGATAAGGTAGCTTTACTCTTTGGGTCAGTACGTTTACATTGGTACCACATTTATATCGATTTTCTATGTTTTGGCGCTTTTACACAATAAAAGCTATTTTATAGAAAAAATAATTTTTTTGCATCGCTTTATTCTGAGAGCTATAACTTTTTTATTTTTAGGCTGATGGAGCTGTATGGCGGCTTGTTTTTTGCGGGACAAGATGACGTTTTCAGTGGTATCATTATTATTTATATTCGTCTTTTTGATTGCGTGTTATTCCATTTTTTGTTTGGCGGTATGAAGATAAAGCATTGTTTTTTGCTTCATTTTTTTTTTACCATGTTCACTGAAGGGGCTAACTAGTGGGACAATTTTATAGGTCAGGTCATTCCGGACGCGGCGATACCAAATATGTGTACTGTTATTGTTTTTTTTTCATAATAATATTTATTGATGGGTACATTATATTTTTATTTTTGGTGGATTATTTTTTTTTTCTTCACTTTCTGACACTTTTTTTACTTTTGTTCTTTGTCCCACTATGGGACTTTCACTTTTTTTATTCTGATCGCCTGTATAGCATAGGGATGGAGCACCAGCCCTGTGCTATACAGGCTGTCAGCGCTGCAAATGCAGAAGATACTTTGGTCATGCACTGCGCATGCCAAAATATCTTCTTGCTGTCTGGTGACCCAGATGTTGTCATGACGACATCGGGTCGTCATGGCAACATCCAGGAAGCCGCGGCAGACATCGCTGGACGCCGGCAGGAGAGGTGAGTATCCCGATCACCTCCCCTTGCCCCCGCAATGCTGCGATCGACTCAGCTGCGACAATCGGCTGACACCCGGCGGCGATCGCGCCCGCACAGCCTGTGTGCGGGCGCGATCGCAAAGACGTACTAATACGTATCAGGCTCTTAAGTCCCATGGCGCAGATACGTATTAGTACGTCTTGAGCTTTAAAGGGGTTAAACTACAACGCCAATGTCAGCCCCTAATTCAATAGGAACCAAAGATCTGAGAACAGAGAATGATAATAAAATAATTTGTCCACATAAATGGCAAAACTACCCAAAAATGGAGCCCCATAAAGATGTCCCAACTTGACCTCCACCACCCACCTATCGTCAGCAATTTCTCATTTAGACAAGGGGTTGTCCTGAAAATGTCTTATTACAGAGTGTTCCCGGCAATCCATGATAAATCCGGTGGATACATTATAAGTATACCAAAGCTTAAAAGTAAAGAGCTACTTACCTGGACTCGTCCTCTTCCAGCTGTCAGGTTATAGTGACACAAGATGGCAGCAGTGTAGAAATTTATACATTCTATTCCAATTGTGATGTCTATGATGTCATGTGCCTTGTGATGTCATAATAGCCATCACTGTCATTTCAAATTTACAACCGCAAGAAAAAGTTGATTTCATGGTTTAAGAAAAAATATGGTGGGTAATTGCAGCCTGTGATTATTTTACATATTGTTATTAATATTTGTCATGTCCTTCACTGCTGCCTCCTGCACTGCTTTTTATATACTGTTTATTTTAATAATGGACAATTCACAAGCCCTGCATGTAGAATATATAGTTAATGGCCTCTGTTGAATGACTAGATGCCTATTAGAGCAATAAGATATACTCTATGTCTACAATCTTTTGGCTGAGTCTAAGGGCTCATACTCATCTGCGTTTAAATCACACGAGTGCAATCTGATAAAAAAAAATTGGATTGCACTCTGACTCCTGTTATTGAATGATTATGTGTTCATCTGTGATTTTTTTTTTCCAGCTCGGATCGAACTGAGAAAAAAAAATCACAGCATGCTGCAAGTGGCTGCATATATCAGACGAGACTCGCCAATGCAAGTCAATGTGTGCGAGAAAAAAAAAGCACAGCAAACGGACCATGCTTATGCCATCCATATAGCGTCCATATAATACGCATCTATGTAACACCTTTCAGTGACTGTGGCGGCATCTCAGCACACAAATCCTGTATCTCAGATCTTTGTCTGGCCTTGTCTTCTGTGTTTTGGCCATCATGCCAACAAGACAAGGGTGATTGGGGCAAGAGACATGCTGGTGAGGGGGTTGTTGGCTGCCGTGATGCTGGTAATGGAGGTGGCTGCCAAGATGCTGGCACTGGAGGTGGCTGCCGTGATTGTGCCACTGTAGTTGGTGGTGGTTGCTGTGATGCTGTGACTGGAGGTGGTGGTGATGGCTGCTGTGATGCTGGTACTGGAGGTGGTGGTGATTGCCGTGATGCTGGCACTGGAGGTGGTGGCTGCCGTGATGGTGGGTCTGCTGAGTGCCCTTCTTGGGGGGTCTAATGACCGGGTTTTGTTGTCCTCAGAAAGTTGCCACCTTTCAAGGAATTAAAAGATGGCCATCGGTGAATTTGGTGGCGCAGCGGCAGACGAAACAATTTGGAGGGCAGCCCTGGTCTGCAGCCTCAATAAAAAGGGAACGTGCCTGAAATAACGGGCCAGGCTTAGACAAAAACTCTCATCATCATCACTCACAGGTATTCCCATGTCACATACGCCAGTGATGGTGGGGCGGTAGCGATGCTGGCTTATTGGTGCATGAGGGGAGGTGTCGAGGGGCTGTGGTGTACTGGTGCTCTCCGCAGGCTCTTCTTCTTTCTGGCCCCCAGCTCCGGCCTCCATTTCAGATTCCTCTCTGGCTTCCAGCACCTCCGGGCTACAGGTATTTCCCTTTTTGGTCCAGTCAGATCTGTAAGGTCAGGGATGACAGAGAAAACAGCATTTTTAATATGCAAAATAATAATCAAACCATTACAACAAATAAAACTGAAAAAGATAGCCACTTACGGGTGAAAATCTAGGACTAGGGTCAAAAACTGGAGCCAGTCATAATATAGGTATGGCCTTTCTTTTTAAGAGCCACATCACCACTCTTCCTACCCTGTTGTCGCTCGCGGCGGCACTGGTCCCGGCAACTGCTCCATAATCTTGTCACTACACCCACTGGAAAGAAAAGTGGAAGAGATTATATACAATTTTTATAGGTAAAGGATGCTGTATGTAATAACATGTATAGTGTGTATTCTAATATCACTGCTAGCAGGGGCTGGCTGGCAAATTTTAGCCTGGGGGCAAGCACACAGCAGTGGTCCATGAGTAGCGGCCCATCCTTAAAGGTCGTTTTCCCACAAACAATAGTAGATTTTAATCAATAGATCTTGGAGTAACAATAATTTCCACAATTGGATGTGATATAATAATGTCCCTGTGCTGAGATAATCTTATAAATGTGCCCCTGCTGTGTACTGTGTAATGGCTGTGTCTGACCGTGCAGGAACATGGTCTGATCATACCACATCTCCTGGGCAGGGGGGGGGAAAAAGAGGATACAGGCAGGATAGCAGGGGATCACAGAGGATTCTTTTTGTGAGTAAAACATTTCAATGCCTGTTTTTAAACAATATTTTAGCTCAAAGAAAGACTCAGCTGTGATCCCCTGCTGTAATGTATATATACTCTCTTTATATATAGATGATTAGCGTGCACACAGTATGTAGGTCAAGGTGCAGGTACACGGGATGTGGAATCCCCAGAATCGGCGTAGATTAAATCACCGCACATTCTAGTTTCATGACGCAAACTAAAGTCTATTTGAAGACATGCAATAAGACACATTTAAGGTGCAGGGAATAATGCAACAGGAAATGAACGTTTTGACCCATCGTTTGCATCTTGAAACTAGAGTGTGCAGTGATTTAATCGATGCTATATACTCTTTTGCTTCCCCCCTGCCCAGTAGCTGTGGTATGATCAGACCATGTTCCTGCACAGTCAGACACAGCCATTACACAGTACACAGCAGGGGCACATTTATAACATTATCTCAGCACAGGGACATTTTATTTAAACACATCCAATTGTGGAAGTTATTATTATTCCAAGATCTATTGATTAAAATATACTTTTGTTCGCAGAAAACCCCTTCAACATGTTTATTACCAGCTGCTTCATAGGCTATATTCACACAAACGTATTGTCTAAGTACTGCCCGTGGAGAAAAATGACAGCACTTGGTCCAGTTCAGGTGAGCATTTAAAACTGGTAATACATAAGTATAATATGTACAATGTCTGACCACTACAAAACGGATTTAGGTTGTTAGAGGTGTAATGCAAGTAATCCAAGGTACGCTGTGCTTTTCTACACTCCTAAACAGAGTAAGGCTAAGTGCCCACAATGCAGAAATGCTGAGAATTTTTCCAGAGCGTTTCTGCATCTCCCTGGCAGAAAAAACGCATGCGGATTCTATGAGTTTTCCTGCCAGGGACAAGCAGAAGTGAAGCGCTCTTCACATGCATTTCCGCATGCGGGTTGTCAAGCGCTTTGCAAGCGATTTTAGCATCACTTGGAAAGTGCTTGACAACTTGGTCACACTATATAAATCCATGCAACCGGTATGGATTTATATAGTGTGACCGTAAAAGAATGGTAAAAAATAAATATTATACTTACCTTCTGACGGCCCCTGGTCTCCTTATCCAATGCGTCCGGTCTTCCCGATGTCTTGCGGTTGTGTAAAAGGACCTGCCATGACGTCATTTAGTCATGTGACGGGTCAAGCGACCGCCGACGTCAGCGGTCGCGTGACCTGTCACGTGACTAAATGACGTCATGGCAGGTCCTTTTAGACCATCATGAGCTGCCAGGAAGCCAGGACGCATCACTATGGAGACCGGGGGCCATCAGAAGGTAAGTATAATGTATATTTTTTATTTTAATTATTTTTTTTTACAGGTACTATGGTACCCGGGTCTGGAGGAGAGTCTCTTCTTCTCCAAATCCGGGTACCATCCGCACATTGAATCGCTAAATATCCGCATGTGCACATGTAGTCATGCGGATATTATGCAATTCAATGCAAGTCAATGGCGGTGAAAACGCTGCGATTACACAAAATAATTGGTAGTGCGGCGGATTTTTCCGCAATGATAATCCGCAGCGGAAATTTCCGCAGCATGTGCACAGCAGATGCGGATTATCATTGGGGAACATAGCAGACCTTCTACCAAGCGTTTTTTAAGCGTTTTTGCAGCGGAATTGCCGTTGCGGAAACGCTTAAAAAACGCATAGTGGGCACACAGCCTAAAGGTGGCCACACATAAGCACAGGTCTGCCAGATAGATACCTAGGAATTATTATTTTGTGTATTATTTCCTACATACTTGATCGAGCAAGTCATCAATGTAAAAGTCAGCTCCACATTATAGTATATGATGTACGAGTCACTAATTATCATGTGTGTCCCATCTGATGTCTGTGCACACAGTGAACATATTATACCACATACAATACAATATACATAGGAGAATATATGACTGATATATAGAGATGAGCAACTTCATTTGCAGGACCCTGATCCAATGGTCAGATGAATATTCAGTGGCTGCTGGATAGGAGCCCTGACAGCCTCCTACCTGACACCATTCTCTTTCTCTGCCTTTGATTTGTAGCCAGGCACAAGGTCATGTATGTGTCACGCCAAAAAGATGACATCATGCAAAGACTATAATCAAAAGAGGAGTCAGAGATGCCGGCAGGCGGGAGGAGGCTCGCGGGGCTCTGGTCTGGTGGCCACAGACTACTGACGGGACTGTTTGACCAGTGTCCTGCGAATCAATTCGCTCATCTGTACTGGAATAAGATATATTATGACTACATACATCAGATATTACATACAGAATAGCATGTGACAGTTATATACCGCACTATGAGCACAGACATCAGATATTACACCAGTGACATATTATCCTCTGTATAACATTGGATGCCTGTATCAAAGTCCATCACATCCAGTATACAGCATAATATGTGATGGTATGCGATATACTGGGATACAGACATCACATATTCATACCTCTCAACTTTTGAAGAACAGAAAGGGGGACAGAAAGGTGCTATGCGTGGCAAATTTTGGCCTCGCCCCTGGTCACACCCCAATCCACGCCCATTTACCATTATCTTTCTCGCCCGGCAGGAGGAGTTGTCAGAGGGGCGCTGGTAGTGAGGGAAATTCAGCAGACGGCCGAGACTGCAAGGCCCAGACCCAAATCCAGGACTGTCCACTGTATCCAGGGCAGCTGGGACTAGAGATGAGCAGATGGATTCCGGGGCCTCCAGTCGGGCGTCCAGGTCAGTGCTCCCTGGCGGCTGGACTGGAGGCCATGAGTCTCTTATCTTCCGGGGCAGTGCGGCCTCATCTGTGAGTCCTGCTCATCTCTTGTTGGGACCTGAGGGTTATTTTTTGTTCCCTCATTCACAGTCGGAGCCGCCAGAACTTTCTCATCTTTATGTAGATTCATTATACGACATCTGGCTTTCTTGTGGTGGCTCTTACTGTATATTGGGGGCTATGCGAGGGCTCATACCGTAGGTAGGGGTGGTTTGTGCTAATACTGTATGTATGGGGTTGTGTGGGGGCTCATACTGTATATAGGGGGATGTCAGCATACTTAAATCTGCTCAATATTAAGTGATAATATAAATATACAAAAAATATATAATTAATATGATAATATTAATATTGAGCTGAATTAATTTGAACCTATTGGTTCGGGCTCCACAACAGTCACGGTCTCTCACGTGGCCCCTTGGGAAAATTAATCTCCCACCCCTGCCTATTTCAAAGCGCTATGTTAAAAATCACACAGACATCATACACACAGCGGGCACAACCATCACACAGACATCACACACACAGCGGGCACAACCATCACACAGACATCATACACACAGCGGGCACAACCATCACACAGACATCATACACACAGCGGGCACAACCATCACACAGACATCACACACACAGCGGGCACAACCATCACACAGACATCATACACACAGCGGGCACAACCATCACACAGACCTCATACAAACAGCGGGCACAACCATCACACAGACCTCATACACACAGCGGGCACAACCATCCCACAGACCTCATACACACAGCGGGCACAACCATCCCACAGACCTCATACACACAGCGGGCACAACCATCCCACAGACATCATACACACAGCGGGCACAACCATCCCACAGACATCATACACACAGCGGGCACAACCATCCCACAGACATCACACACACAGCGGGCACAACCATCCCACAGACATCACACACACAGCGGGCACAACCATCCCACAGACATCACACACACAGCGGGCACAACCATCACACAGACATCACACACACAGCGGGCACAACCATCACACAGACATCACACACACAGCGGGCACAACCATCACACAGACATCACACACACAGCGGGCACAACCATCACACAGACATCACACACACAGCGGGCACAACATGACATGTATATATTCCCTTCTTCTCCATCATGTCTCCAGTGGCAGTGGTGGGGCCTGGTGTTTGCAATCAGCAGCAGAGTATGGGCTGTACGCAGGAGAGCTGTCAGCCCTGCAGTGCCCCTAAATCCCCTTCCCATCCCCCCTAGTCCCGACTGCAGAGCTGCTGGTGACATTGCATGAGCCCCCTCCCATCCTGTAATAACAGCAGCCACAGATGGGAGAGGCTGCGGGTCTCCCCCTCACCTCAGGACCGCACCTTGTTGTCATGTCCTCCGCAGACTTGGCCCCGCCCCCTGACCCCTCACCTCCTCATGCTGCGCGGTCTCTGCACAGTAGAATTCCTCTGCCCTGATGCCGGGGAGGAGCAGAGAGCGGGAGGCGGAGCTACAAGGGGTCACACACAGCATGGAAAGCCTGCGTGTCTGGAGGAAAAGCCCAGTGCCCAGCAGCGCCCCTGCCGGGAGAAGAGCTGAGCCGGGCCGGGACTGAGCCCTCAAATCGGGACAGGCCCAGGGAATAGGGGAGGCTTGTTAGCTCTGGATATTATACCCGCCTCCTATTATCCTGTATATAATACGGGATGTCTGGGCCTATAGTATATATATTATACCACCTACAGGCTAATATGTAACTAGTGCACATTACACCTTGAGTACAGCCATTAGATATTACACCAGTCACTTCTTCTCCTCTGCACCATCTGATGTCTGTGCACAGTATATGACATCCAGTATACAGGAGAATATGTGATGGGATATAGGACATACTGCTATACAGACATCAGATGCTATATACTGGATAATAAATGATGGTATATATCAGGGGTGGGCAATTCATTTTCCAGAGGGGCCACATGAGAGAACGTAACTGTTGTGGGGGCCTGAACCAATAGGCTGAAAGGCTGAAATTAGTTCTGCTCAATATTAATATTAACTACAATTCATATAAAATAATATTTATATCACTTAATATTGACCAGAATTAAGTATGCCAACATCCCCCTGTATACCGTATGAGCCCACACACAGCCCCCTGTATACAGTATGAGCCCCCACACAGCTCCCCTATATACCATATGAGCACACACACTGCCCCCTGTATACAGTATGAGCCCACACACAGCCCCACTATATACCATATGAGCACACACATAGCCCCCTGTATACAGTATGAGCCCCCACACAGCTCCCCTATATACCATATGAGCACACACACAGCCCCCTGTATACAGTATGAGCCCCCACACAGCCCCCCTATATACCATATGAGCACACACACAGCCCCCTGTATACAGTATGAGCCCCCACACAGCCCCCCTATATACCATATGAGCACACACACAGCCCCCTGTATACAGTATGAGCCCACACACAGCCCCACTATATACCATATGAGCACACACACAGCCCCCCTATATACCATATGAGCACACACACAGCCCCCTGTATACAGTATGAGCCCACACACATCCCCCCTATATACCATATGAGCACACACACAGCCCCCTGTATACAGTATGAGCCCACACACATCCCCCTATATACCATATGAGCACACACACAGCCCCCTGTATACAGTATGAGCCCCCACACAGCTCCCCTATATACCATATGAGCACACACACAGCCCCCTGTATACAGTATGAGCCCACACACAGCCCCCCTATATACCATATGAGCACACACACAGCCCCCTGTATACAGTATGAGCCCACACACATCCCCCTATATACCATATGAGCACACACACAGCCCCCTGTATACAGTATGAGCCCCCACGCAGCTCCCCTATATACCATATGAGCACACACACAGCCCCCTGTATACAGTATGAGCCCACACACAGCCCCCCTATATACCATATGAGCACACACACAGCCCCCTGTATACAGTATGAGCCCCCACACAGCCCCCCTATATACCGTATGAGCACACACACAGCCCCCTGTATACAGTATGAGCCCCCACACAGCCCCCCTATATACCATATGAGCACACACACAGCCCCCTGTATACAGTATGAGCCCCCACACAGCTCCCCATTTATTTATTTATTTTGCTAACCATATTTTGCAGATTATAAAATGCACCGTATCATAAGACGCACCCCAAATTTTGGTGAGAAAAATAGGAAAAAAATGTATTTAATAAAATGGTGGTGCTTCTTATAGTCTGCTTTTACGGTAGATTACCCAGGGAAGGGGGCTGCTGTGGTGGAGCAGAGTCGCTGCTCCAGGAAGCTGGCAGCGGCAGGAGTGGGGTGATGCTGTGGACCCCAGGCTGGGAGGGGGATGTTGGACGATGAGCCGGACTCCGTGCTTTCACAAAATGCCGGCGGATCCCCTGTACTTCCCGTGGTTTTCAATGCTGTAGACTTAGGGAAAATAGCCACCGGAGGCGGCACATGCTTAGGTTGAGACCTCGGGAGATAAGATCTCGGTGTCACGATCTCAATCCGCACATGCGCCGCCTCTGGTGGCCTTTTTTCCCCAAGTTCACCGCATTGAAAACCATGGAAAGTGCGGGGGCTCCTCCGACATTTTGTGAAAGCACAGAGCCCGTCGCACAGCCAGACACCCACCTTCCCAGCCTGGGGCCCGCAGCATCGCCTCACTCCTGCCGTCACCAGCTTCCTGCTGCAGCGACCCTAAAATGCCGCTCCCAAATGGCCCGGTAAACTACATTCAGATTATAAGACGTACCCCCATTTTCCCAAAAATTTTTGGAGGAGAAAAGTGCGTACTATAATCTGAAAAGTACAGTGTATAGTGTTATTAATTCCACAGCAGATTACAGACATTATTCCTACATACAGTATGCACCCCACATAGCCCCTATATACAGTGTAAGCCACCACCACATAGCCCTTATATACAGTGTGAGCCCTCATATTCCATCCTATATACAGTATTAGCCACCACATAGCCCCCTATATACCGTATGAGACCCACATAGCCTCCTATACATATTATGAGCCGCCACATAGCCTCTTTTGTACAGTATGAGCCCGCATATAGCCTCCTATATATAGTATGAGCCCCCTATGTACAGTATGAGTCCTCACATAGCCTCCTTTATACAGTATGAGCCCCCACATAGCCTTCTACTGTATACATATTATTAGCCGCCACATAGCCTCCTATGTACAGTATGAGTCCCACATAGCCTCCTTTATACAATGTGAGTCCCCACATAGCCTCTCTATATATTGTCAGACCCCACGTGGCCTCTTATATACATTATGAGATCCGCATAGCTTCCTATATACAGTGTGAGCCCCCATATAGTCTCTCTATATACAATATGAGCCCTCAAATAGCCTCCTATATACAGTATGATTCCCTCATAGCCTTCTATATACAGTGTAAGGCCCCACATAACCTCTTATATACAGTGTGAGGCCTCACATAGCCTCCAATATACAATGTGAGCCCTCACATAGCCTCCTATATACTATATGAGCCCTCACATAGCCTCCTATATACTATATGAGCCCTCACATAGCCTCCTATATACTATATGAGCCCTCACATAGCCTCCTATATACTATATGAGCCCTCACATAGCCTCCTATATACTATATGAGCCCTCACATGGCCTCCTATATACTATATGAGCCCTCACATAGCCTCCTATATACTATATGAGCCCTCACATAGCCTCCTATATACTATATGAGCCCTCACATAGCCTCCTATATACAATATGAGCCCTCACATAGCCTCCTATATACTATATGAGCCCTCACATAGCCTCCTATATACTATATGAGCCCTCACATAGCCTCCTATATACTATATGAGCCCTCACATAGCCTCCTATATACTATATGAGCCCTCACATAGCCCCCTATATACTATATGAGCCCTCACATAGCCTCCTATATACAGTATAAGTCCTCACATAGCCCCCTATATGCAGGCACACATTCCATGCACATCCGAAATAAAAAAAAGAAGACATACTCACCTCGCTCTCGTTCCCCCACGGTCTGTTCTTTTCTCCGGTGCACTGACTCTCCACACAGCAGATGTGATGTCGTGATGTCATCATGTTGGCTGTGTCAGTCGCAAAAGCTGATCTGTGGAAGTAGGAGCCAGTGGCTCCGTCTTCCACCAATGTATTCACCACACTGCAGATAGCAGTGATATTGGGATAGGGGAGAGTATGGTGTGGCCCGTGCACCACAGTTTTCAGCCCTTCGGTTGTCTCAGTCCGTGTGCTGAACTTTGTAGTTACAGTATTATATATACCAGACATGGGTAGAGTTCAGATATACTATACACACATTACCTGTACATAACATCTGTTCACACAGTATACCACATGCATACAATATATATTAGAATACATGACTAGTATATAATATACTGTCACTATCAGGGTCGGACTGGGGTGTCTGGGGCCCACAGGGAGAACTGACTCTAGGGGCCCACCTACAGCCATATGCAAATATCTGTTATCCGCTATCCCCGTTATAGTGGAGCATTGACTGGTGGCTCCTGCACATCTACTGTGCACCACTATAACTGGGATGTACAATTACGGTAGTTTGCATTAAAGGGCTTCTTTGGTTAAAACAAGTTATCACCGATCCATGGCATCCACAGGATCGGTGATCACTTATTGATCGTTTGGGTCCGAACATTGGAAAAGGCACCTATCAGAAGAATGGGGAAGTTTCATCCCTGACAGGACACTTATCCCCATTTTAAAATGCAGCTTCCAAAAAAGAGCAGCGCTCACAGTCACTGAGGGAATGACTGGATGAGTGGTCGCATCTCACATGCCACTCCAGTCTAATGGGGAGAAAAGCTCCACATTCTGCCGATTGTGTCCCAGCAGTCAGACCCCCACCAATCAATATCATCACTGATCCTGTGGAGAGGTGATTACTTGTTTTCACCAGAGAACCCCTGTAAGTGCATCTCTGCCGCTCTGGTCCAAGTATTTAATCTCTAAGGCTGCGGCCCCACTATCAGTATTTGGTCAGTAATTTTTCTCAGGAGTGGGAGCCAAAACCAGGTGAGGAACAATCAGAGAAAAGGTATAATAGAAACAAGTCACCAATTCTGTATTTATCACCCACTCCTGGTTTTGGCAGCTACTCCTGAGAAAAAATACTGACCGAATACTGATGGTGGGGCTGTGGCCTAATGGAAAAAAATCTTTTCCTAGTTAATATCAGCAAGAACAAAATGACTGCCATACACAACACAGTCCACTATATCAACACCAATAATACCACATACAAAAGAGACAAATATCGCCTCACCATGACTAGATCACATATTACCACCACATAGTGACCGAATAATACTACATACAAGGAACAAATACGGCCACACCATGACCAGACCACATATTACCACCCCAAAGTGACCAAATACTACAATACTGATCATGAATACAAACCACAATACTAACAACACTGTTATTACCACCAGTGACATTATACACAGGAGCTCTGTATATAGTGTCAGTGTACAGGTAATACAGGGATCACCAGTGACATTATACACAGAAGCTCTGTATATAGTGTCAGTGTACAGGTAATACAGGGATCACCAGTGACATTATACACAGGAGCTCTGTATATAGTGTACAGTGTACAGGTAATACAGTGACCACCAGTGACATTATACACTGGAGCTCAGTATATAGTGTCAGTGTACAGGTAATACAGGGTTCACCAGTGACATTATACACAGGAGCTCTGTATAGAGTGTCAGTGTACAGGTAATACAGTGATCACCAGTGACATTATACACTGGAGCTCTGTATTTAGTGTACAGGTATTACAGTGGTCACCAGTGACATTATACACAGGAGCTCTGTATATAGTGTACAGGTAATACAGTGGTCACCAGTGACATTATACACAGGAGCTCTGTACATAGTGTATAGTGCACAGGTAATACAGTGGTCACCAGTGACATTATACACAGGAGCTCTGTATATAGTGTACAGATAATACAGTGGTCACCAGTGACATTATACACAGGAGCTCTGTATATAGTGTACAGGTAATAAAGTGGTCACCAGTGACATTATACACAGGAGCTCTGTATATATTGCACAGGTAATACAGTGGTCACAAGTGACATTATACACAGAAGCTCTGTATATAGTGTATACATAATATAGTGATCACCAGTGACATACACAGGAGTTCTGTATATACTATATACACACGTGGTCAGAATTGTTGGTACCCCTCGTTTAATGAAAGAAAAACCCACAATGGTCACAGAAATAACTTGAATCTGACAAAAGTAATAATAAATTAAAAATCTATGAAAATGAACAAATGAAAGTCAGACATTGCTTTTCTGCTTCCACTGAATTTAAAAAAAAAATTAAACTCATGAAATCGGCCTGGACAGAAATGATGGTACCCCTGAAAATAATGTGACAAAAGGGACATGTTAAATAAAGTTGTGTCCACTAATTAGCATCACAGGTGTCTACAATCTTGTAATCAGTCAGTGGGCCTGTATATAGGGCTACAGATACTCACTGTGCTATATATAGGGCTGCAGATACTCACTGTGCCTGTATATAGGGCTACAGATACTCACTGTGCCTGTATATAGGGTTACAGATACTCACTGTGCCTGTATATAGGGTTACAGATACTCACTGTGCCTGTATATAGGGTTACAGATATTCACTGTGCCTGTATATAGGGTTACAGATACTCACTGTGCTTGTATATAGGGCTACAGATACTCACTGAGCTTGTATATAGGGCTACAGATACTCACTGTGTTGTTTGGTGACATGGTGTGTACCACACTCAACATGGACCAGAAGAAGCAAAGGAAAGAGCTGTCTCAGGAGATTAGAAAGAAAATTATAGAAAAGCATGTTAAAAGGTAAAGGTTATAAGACCATCTCCAAGCAGCTTGATGTTTCTGTGACTACAGGTGCACATATTATTCCGAAATTTAAGATCCATGGGACTGTAGCCAACCTCCCTGGACGTGGGTGCAGGAGGAAAATTGATGACAAATCAAAGAGACGGATAATATGAATGGTAACAAAAGAGCCCAGAATAACTTCTAAAGAGATTAAAGGTGAACTTCAAGCTCAAGGAACATCAGTGTCAGATCGTACTATCCACCGTTGTTTGATCCAAAGTGAACTTCATGTAAGACGACCAAGGAGAACACCATTGTTGAAAAAAAAAATAGTAAAAAAGCCAGACTGGAATTTGCCAAACTACATGTTGACAAGCCACAAAGCTTCTGGGAGAATGTACTATGGACAGATGAGACAAAAATTGAAGTTTTTGGCAAGGGACATCAGCTCTATGTTCACAGATGGAAAAATGAAGCATATCAAGAAAAGAACACTGTCCCTACTGTGAAACATGGTGGAGGCTCTGTTATGTTCTGGGGCTGCTTTGCTGCACCTGGCACAGGGTGTCTTGAATCTGTGCAGGGTACAATGAAATCTCAAGACTATCAAGGGATTCTAGAGAGAAATGTGCTGCCCAGTGTCAGAAAGCTTGGTCTCAGTCGCAGGTCTAGCAACAGGATAATGACCCAAAACACACACAGCTAAAAACACCCAAGAATGGCTAAGAGGAAAACATTGGACTATTCTGAAGTGGCTTCTATGAGCCCTGACCTAAATCCTATGGAGCATCTTTGGAAAGAGCTGAAACATTCTGGAAAAGGCAACCTTCAAACACGAGACAACTGGAGCAGTTTGCTCATGAGGAGTCGGCCAAAATACCTGTCGAGAGGCGCAGAAGTCTCATTGACAGTTACAGGAATCGTTTGATTGCAGTGATTGCCTCAAAAGGTTCAACAAAATATTAAGTTAAGAAGAAGAACCATCATTTCTGTCCAGGCCGATTTCATGAGGTTAATTTTTTTTTAAATTCTGTGGAAGCAGAAAATCAATGTCTGACCTTCATCTCTTCATTTTCAAAAATTTGTAATTTATCAGATTGAAGTTATTTCTGTGACCATTGTGGGTTTTTCTTTCATTAAACGAGGAGTACCAACAATTTTGACCACGTGTGTAGTGTAAGTGTACATGTAATACACTGACTCACCAGTGATGTCTCTAGGTGAAGTCCTTCATCTTCGCTTTTCTTCTTCATCTGGCACAGACAGCCATCACTTCTTCCAGCCAGGAATCATCTCTGCAGAAAATAACACACAGTTATTAATAACTGATCTCTTCTAGAGAATATTCCCACTTTCCCCCCCCGACCTCTACACTACACCAGTTGAAGAAAAAAAGCAACATAGTGCCGTCCTGCACAGTAACAGGACCTCTCTTTTGTCCCATCCCATGGAAAACAATTTCCTAAAAAGTAAATTATATTACAGAAGTAATAATGTAATAATAATTGGAATCTAAAGTAATAATGTTCCCCACTGGTCACCATAAACTAATAAAGTATGTTCCTCAATCTGGCTCCCAAACAGTAATTAAGTCCCTTGTCTAGCCAGGCACCCCCATATGTCCCTTCTGGCCACCATTTGTCTAGTGTGACCCCTCCATATATTTATCCTAGCACATGTGTATCGAGCCTGCCCCCTCCCATATACCCATCCTAGCCCCCCCATGTGCCAGTCTGCTCCCCCACATATCCATCCTTGCCTCCATGTTTCCAGCCTGCGCCCCCATATGTCCCCCCCATATATCCTCCATGTGTCCAGCCTGCCCTCTACATATTCATCCTGGCCTCCATGTGTCCAGCCTCTCCCCTCATATATCCATACTGCCCTTACCCCCTGCATATATCCATCCTGACACCCCCCATATATCCAGCGTGCCCCTCCATATATTTATGCTAGCCCATGTGTATCGAGCCCGCCCCCCCCCACATATTCATCCTAGCCCCCCATGTGTCCAGCCTGTCCCCCCCCATATATCCATCCTGGCCTCCATGTGTTCAGCCTGCCCCCCCTCCCCCATATATCCATCCTGGCCTCCATAAGTCCAGCTTGCCCCCCCCATATATCCATCCTGGCCTCCATATATCCATCTTGCCCCCCCATATATCCATCCTGCCCCCCCCATATATCCATCCTGCCCCCCATATATCCATCCTGGCCTCCATGTGTCCAGCCTGCCCCCCATATACCCATCCTGCCCACCCCCCTTTGCCTGGGTCCACCTTGGTTCCCCCTTGTGTGTCCTGCCAGGGCTCCCCCTTGTGTGTCCAGCCAGGGCTCCCCTCCCTTGCGTGTCCATCAGGGCTCCCCCCCCTTGCGTGTCCAGCCAGGGCTCCCCCCTTGCGTGTCCAGCCAAGGCTCCCCCCCTTGCGTGTACAGCCAGGGCCCCCCCCTTGCGTGTCCAGCCAGGGTTCCCCCCTCGTGTGTCCAGCTTGGCCACCCCTCGTGTGTCCAGCTGGGCCCCCCCTCGTGTGTCCGTCCAGCTGGGCCCCCCCTTGTGTGTCTGTCCAGCTGGGCCCCCCCTTGTGTGTCTGACCAACTTGGCCCCCCCTTGTGTGTCTGTCCAGCTGGGCCCCCCCCTTGTGTGTCTGTCCAACTTGGCCCCCCCTTGTGTGTCTGTCCAGCTGGGCCCCCCCTTGTGTGTCTGTCCAGCTGGGCCCCCCCCTTGTGTGTCTGTCCAACTTGGCCCCCCCTTGTGTGTCTGTACAGCTGGGCCCCCCCTTGTGGGTCTGTCCAGCTGGGCCCCCCCTTGTGTGTCCTGCTGGCCCCCGCCTTGTGTGTCCAGACCATTACACACACACACACACACACACACACACACCTCTTACCTTCCTGCGATCCCGTGCGGTGTCCTCCTTCTCCTGAGTTGCGCGCCTCCTTCACAGCAGGTGCATGACGATGACGTCATAAGCCGGCCGGCGAAGGGAGACACGCAGCTTCAGCTGCTTCACTGGGAAGTGCGCCGCGGTGGTTCAGGTAATGAACGCTGCGTGCGCGCGTCCCTGCATACACTGTGCCTGCGCTTTTAAAGGGCCCGTGCCCCTTAAAACCGCAGGATTTATGAGAAGGTGAGCACAGTCCCGCTTCCCCCTCACTGCAGACCTCCTGACCTCATACTGACTGAGACCACTGAAGTCTCCGATCCACAGGCTCCTGTCCGGCTGACTGAATCAGTTCCAGGGGCGCTGTGTGACGTCACTTCAGCAGACTCAGCCACACAGCGTGCAGGGGGTGTATCTGCATCTCTGCCATGTGGTCGGGTCGGCAGCTGAACATATTTAAAGGTACAGTGCAGTCCCCTGGCAGCCCTGAGCAGCTGCTTGGGAACTGGTCTGGGGGGGCATTTGCCCCTCTGTACCCCAGCCCAGCCCGCCCTTGACTGCTAGTATGATGGTGACTTTTCTTTGTCTTTTTTTTGTGTTTTTTCTGGCTTGCCAAATTTTCGCTTTTGGTGGCGATATGTTTTGGAAAAAAATTAGACACATAATGTTCTGGCTTCAATAGTTCTTTGTGTTAAACCTCACCTACAAAATAACCCATATTCAGACAATCCTAATATACCGTTTGTATTTGCCATACTTATATCATCTTGAACCTGCTGTGAGCCGCCTTCCAAATTAGGATATAGTTGGCAGCAAATCTAGTTCCACGGACCGGCCATACCTACCAAACCCTCCGCACCATGGTGTATTTCTACCCTTTACTCCACTTCCCTCACTTACTCATGTTGCTGATCCCCCCACATTTTTCAGCACCCAGTCCTGGCCCTGATTACAGTTCTGCACCTTATTATAATTTGTAATGTTTATTTGTTTTATTTTTCATGTTTTGGCGCATGACAGAAATATTTCTTTTTGATCATTTTTTAAATAGATTAAGTTTGTTTTTTCCTATCTGCTTGTTTTATTCTTTGCCACCTTATACAAAAAGGTAGTTAAATGTAATGTTCAAGGATACAGTGGGTACTGAAAGTATTCAGGCCCCTTTACATTTTCACTCTTTGTTTCATTGCAGTCATTTGGTAAATTCTAAAAAGTTCATTTTTTTTCTCACTAAAGTGCACTCTGCACCCCATCTTGACTGAAATAAACAGAAATGTAGAAATTTTTGCAAACTTATTAAAAAAGAAAAACTGAAATATCACATGGTCAAAAGTATTCTGACCCTTTGCTCAGACACTCATATTTAAGTCACATGCTGTCCATTTCCTTGTGATCCTCCTTGAGATGGCTCTACTCTTTAATTGGAGTCCAGCTGTGTTTAATTAAACTGGTAGGACTTGATTTGGAAAGGCACACACCTGTCTATATAAGACCTCACAGCTCACAGTGCATGTCAGTCCAAATGAGAATCATGAACTCGAAGGAACTGCCCAAGGAGCTCAGAGACAGAATTGTGGCAAGGCATAGATCTGGCCAAGGTTACAAAAGAAGTTCTGCATTACTCATGGTTCCTAAGAGCACAGTGGGCTCCATAATCGTTAAATGGAAGAAGTTTGGGACCACCAGAAGTCTTCCTAGACCTGGCCGTCCAGCCAAACTGAGCAATCGTGGGAGAAAAGCCTTGGTGAGAGAGGTAAAGAAGAACCCCAAGATCACTGTGGCTGAGCTCCAGAGATGCAGCAGGGAGATGGGAGAAAGTTCCACAAAGTCAACTATCACTGCAGCCCTCCACCAATCGGGCCTTTATGGCAGAGTGGCCCGACAGAAGCCTCTCCTCAGTGCAAGACATATAAAAGCCCACATAGAGTTTGCTCAAAAACACATGAAGGACTCCCAGACTATGAGAAAAATAAGATTCTCTGGTCTGATGAGACGAAGATAGAACTTTTTGGTGATAATTCTAAGCGGTATGTGTGGAGAAAACCAGGCACTGCTCATCACCTGCCCAATACCATCCCAACAGTGAAACATGGTGGTGGCAGCATCATACTAAGGGGGTGTTTTTCAGCTGCAGGGAAAGGACGATGGTTGCAATTGAAGGAAACATGAATGCAGCCAAGTACAGAGATATCCTGGATGAAAATCTCTTCCAGAGTGCTCTGGACCTCAAACTTGGCCGAATGTTCACCTTCCAAGAAGACAATGACCCTAAGCACTAAGCTAAAATAACAAAGGAGTGGCTTCAGAACAACTCTGTGACCATTCTTGACTGGACCAGCCAGAGACCTGACCTAAACCCAATTGAGCATCTCTGGAGAGACCTGCAAATGGCTGTCCACCAACGTTCGGCATCCAACCTGATGGAACTGGAGAGGATCAGCAAGGAAGAATGGCAGAGGATCCCCAAATCCAGGTGTGAAAAACTTGTTGCATCATTCCCAAGAAGACTCATGGCTGTACTAGCTCAAAAGGGTGCTTTTACTCAATACTGAGCAAAGGGTCTGAATACTTATGACTATGTGATATTTCAGTTTTTCTTTATTAATAAATTTGCAAAGATTTCTACATTTCTGGTTTTTTTTCAGTCAAGATGGGGTGCAGAGTGCACTTTAATGTGAAAAAAAATGAACTTTTTAGAATTTACCAAATGGCTGCAATGAAACAAAGAGTGAAACATTTAAAGGGGTTGGAATACTTTCCTTACCCACTGTATATGATTTTCACAATAATCTTGGGGAAATTAAATTTATTAGAAAGATTTTGAGAAAGGGGGACTTCAAATACATAAGTAGGGCCATAGCAGTGATGACTTAGCCCAGGAACTTAGGACCTTATATTGTCTATTCATATATAGTTTAGTCTACATTTTGGCGTTGTTTTACATCCTTACAAGTTTAGGTGTTTATTTTTGAAAAAATGGGATGGGGTCCATTTAATTTTCTTAACAGCTGAGGGAAAGCAGTGGGCAATCTGGGAAGGGGCCGCTATTCATGGATCTTCCCAGCTTATTAATAACAGCTCACAGCTGTCTGCTTAGCCTTTAATGGTATTAAAAAGGGGGTATCCCCCAAAAAATTATGTGGTGTCCCACCTAGTTTTAATAACCAGCAAAGGCTAAACAGACACCTGCAGGCTGATATTAAAAGGCTGGGAAGGGACCATGGATATTGGCCTCCTCCCTGACTAATAACATGAGCCCTCAGCCACCCCAGAAATTCTGGTGCTTATTCTCGGCTCTTCCCACTTGCCCTGGTGCATTGGTAAGTGGGGTAATGGTTTTGGGGTTAATGTCAGCCGTTTGATGTTTGCTGACATCAAGCCCAGGGGTTAGTAATGGAGAGGCGTGAATAAGACATCCCGATTACTAACGCCATTAGTTCAAGTAAAAAAACTCACACAGAGCAAAGACATTTCTTAAGATCCACATAAAAATAAAAAAACAAAGTAATCCTTACCTGTCCTCAGATAATCCATACTGATGATGTCGAACAATGATCCCCAGATCTGCTACATCCGATTGGTGTGTTGAGCGGTTGCATGAGTATGTAACTGCTCAGCACGCCAGCTGGAACTCACTGACAGTAGCCTGAGGACGTTCCTGCAGTGACGAGCGATGCCGTCAATAAGGTTGCAACTTGAAAACGCTTTGCTATTTTCTTATAGCCTACTCTTGCTTTGTGGGCCTCCACCATTTTCATTTTCAGAGTGCTAGGCAGCTGCTTAGAAGAACCCATGGCTGCTGTTTTTTGGCACAAGGTTAGAGGAGGCTGGATTTTTATAAAGTTGGGAAATTTGTATCACCTGGCCTTTCCTAATGATAGTGAACAAGCCATAACCTTTAGGGTATGTGCAGATGGTCGGTGTTGGCTGCGCTTTGAACGCAGCATACTTTATGCTGCGTCCAAAGCGCTGCACGCAAGTGAATCTTCATGTGTTCAATGAACCATGCGGATTCACCACATCCTATACATTACAGTGATATAATTTCTCTTGCGGAGACTAGGGTCTCTGCAATAGAAATTGACATGCTGCGGTCTGTGAAGACGCACTGCATGACCGTCTCCACGGGTGAGCTGCAGGAGCACGGAGACACATAGTAGACATGGGATTTGTATAAATCCCATCCACTATGCTGTAACATCTGGCCGCTGCAGATTGCACGCAGCGCAAGTGTGCTGCATCCAATCCGCAGTGTTTACTGACCATGTGCACGCACTCTAACAGGCTAATTAAGGTCTGAAACCTTGGTCAAAGTTTTCTGAGCACACAAATCTCCAAGGGTGCCCAAACTTTTCCATCAGCCCATTTTCCTTTGTGTAATTTTTAAAATGTAAAAAATTACAAGATTTTTTTTTGCCTAAAATACAAAGGAAATGTGTCATCTTTAACTTTAGCCCTTTTATAGAGATCATTTCATCTTCAACTTGCTTTACTGTTCACAATAACAATCATTTTTTACCAAGGGGCCTAAACTTTTACATGCCACTGTAAGAGAAACACATCGCTATTTACATTACTCGTAAAACCGCATGGCACTGTACACATAAAGGGATTATTGCCTTCAAGGGTAGGAATGCTGCAGAACAGTCCATGACTCTTACATTCCCTCTTTGGACATGGTCATCCTCGACCATTCTGGAACCTGGAAGACAACGCACAGCATATACAGTGGGGGCCCTTGAAAACGCATACTGCAGCCGCAATACTCGCTGCCTCTGTCAGGCCTGAGGCTGTGGTACTAACCGTGGAGGAGTCATTGCTGGACATGATCTTCCCGCTGAGGGCTGAAATATTGGATGTGACATCTGGTCATCTGGTCAATGACTTTGTGGCACTCCTGAGGGTTCAGTCGCCACAGAGGTACTGGACCTCACCCAGAAGTGTGGCATCTCCTTCTCTCAGGTAAGGAGGAAGTACTGCCGGCAGCACGGTGGCGCAGTGGTTAGCACTGCAGCCTTGCAGTGCTGGGGTCCTGGGTTCAAATCCCACCAATGACAACATCTGCAAGGAGTTTGTATGTTCTCCCCGTGTTTGTGTGGGTTTCCTCCGGGTTCTCCGGTTTCCTCCCACACTCCAAAGACATACTGATAGGGAATCTAGATTGTGAGCCCCGATGGGGACAGCGACAATAATGTATGTAAAGCACTGTGGAATATGTTTGCGCTATATAAAGATTATTATTATTAAAGATTATTTCTGCCCGGGACCCCAACACCTGCACTCAACACTGCACTACTCCAGGCCGGCTGGAAGGGCATTATGCACTTCTTTTGCTGCCCTGTCCCTGGCTGGAGTGGGGGGAACCAAGGAGAGGGGGAACCAGTAGTGGGTGTGGGTGGAGGACGTAGAACATGGGAGCACTTAGAGAATAGATATAAAAAAGGAAGCCATCTTAGTTGGAGCAGTGCAGTTCAGCCAGTGAGTAGCAAGGAGAGGAGGGGAGCAGAGTCTCTTCAGGAGCTCTGCTCCATTGTGGGCCTAGTGAGAGAGGCCCAGGAGAGGAGTGGGAGCAAGGGAGGAATTCTCCGGGAACAGAATGGATCCCAGGGGGTACGGTGAGTGCAGGACGGCACCCATACGCCCGAATCTGCCAAGAATCAGAGGGATCAGGCCGCAGGAAGGGAACTGGTCCCTGTACCAGCCGTGTTACTCCAGGTCTCGGCTGGAAAAACCGGAGGCTTCTGCACTTCCATGGTGCAGTTGCCACAGCCTCACCCTAGTCGCCGTGAAGGGCATCAAGTAGGTCCGGGAACTCCAGGTTGCCCAGAAGGGACTTCAGAGCACCCGATCGGGACTGTGTGTGGGGAGCGCAGGGCAGGAGTAAGAAGACACAGCGCGGGAAGTCAGTCAAGGAAGGAACATAAGAAAGGGGGTCCCGTTAAGTGCTTCTAATCTACCTGAAGGACTGCTGAACCCCTGCCTGGCAAACGCAGTGCGATGCGGGAGTCTGACACCTGGACAGTGTACCCGAGGAACCTAAAAAGAACTGTGAGTAAACTCGGATGACTGCACTCCACTGTCTCTGTCAGTTATTTCCATCACGCTACCGCGCCTGCACTACAACGCCCAGCATTACCATCTGCAACTACCCTTCCCCGGGGACCCGCTCCACCTGTGGGGAGCAGAAACATCCCAGCTGCCATCCCATCACCCCCGGAGGTCTGCAGCAGCGCCGGTATTCATTACTGGGAACCACAGGTGGCATCACAAGACAAACTGTTAACAAACCCCCTTTTAAAGAGCGACCCCAGAGGATGGGCCCGGGAGCCGACTGCCGTGACATCCTACAAAGAAGGTAAAGGCCCGGGTACCAAGTTTCCCCCCATTTCCCCCCTGGGCGGGTCAACTTCACCACCTCCTGGGTGCTCGAGTTGGGCCCTCACCCATTTCTCCCACTCCTTCTTACCCTCAATGACCTTCACCACCCATCTGGCCTTAACAGGGTCCAGGGCTGGTGTCTCTTCCATGTACTGCTGTGGCCGGGGGATGAGAGCTGTTTCCCAGGCTGATAACACTCCAGGACGCTGAGGTGTACTTACCACCAGGGCTGCCAGCATAGCTTTCAGTCACCCTGCCTGGTCGCAGGATCTTGGCCACGCTGATACTGCTGCCTCCGCCTTGGAATCGGGTTCTGGTTTTGGGGACTGCGGGCGAACCTTTGTCTTGAGGTCAGGCATTGGTTCCTGGGCCTTCCCTGGACCTTCGTTGGTGCCTCTACTGATGACAGTTCACCCGGCTGCATCTCTTGCTCCAGCTGCGTCATCTTCCTTTTCCACTTGACCTTTCCGGGCCCACCGCGGAGCACAATGCCGTAGCACTCCATCTTCTCTTGCCACTTTACCTCCTCACCAACAATGGTCCCAGCCCACTCTGCCGTGGGTGTGGTCTTACGTTGCTCTGCCCATTCTTGGGGGAGGCCACTTCTGGCTCACCTGCCCGTTTCCTGGGAGTCTCCACCCGTTCTCCCTTGGCTTGCTGCAATGGGCATGGTTTCTTTTTCTTCCACCGTGCCCTTCTTACGCACACGATGGGACGGGTCCGTCTCACTCTTTCGTGTCACTCACCGACATCTTGCAGTCTCTATCCATTAACCCTATCCTAAAGACTAAACCTATTATTCTCATCTTATCTCCTGTACCGTTGCCAAGCCACTTAACTATATGAACAGTACTTCGCTGTTATAAGTTTTGTCCAAATAGTGTATATACGAGTACTTATATATATCAGTTTATCATAGTGTAAAGCGTTAGAAGTTTCGCATTCCTAATTAGAAGATGTAGTGCATAGAAGGAATATCAATAAGATCCAGAAAGGAAACCTTTGGCACTGTAGATATGACACTTGAGATGCAGAGTAAATTCATTAGTACATTTATTCGCAACCGACATATAGTTTATCATATACTTATCTTTTTTTAAATCTTTAGATATTATTAATAAAGTGTTTAATTGAAAATATAATGAATAAGGTTAATGTCAGATGAAACACATTGATGAAATGATATGTAAAATTAGACTAAGAATGGAGTGGTAATGGTGGACATTAGGACCCTGCGCTCTCATGAGCAGCATAGCTGAGCTCAATGTTCCTTCCAGACACTGGTGGACTAAACGTGCACAGATACCGTATTACGGAGATCTCCCCTCCTTTATCAGTGGCACCAGGAATTTTATGTGACAGTAACTGGAGGTGGCTATGACCACTACGCATGTAGCCTTACAAGGTTGGTTTTATCTCGTCACATCTTGCATTCAGTGACACACTCCTTCCTGCTTTATTGCTGATGTTTAGGAGTACGGGGGCGACTTGCATAGTGACATGCTTCTGTACATGACACGGATGAGATGGTGTTTTGTTCCTACAGATGGCTGTGATCTCACCCGTACTATAGTGATGGAATACATCAGCCGCCCATCAGATGACAGCTGCAGTGATACAGAATGAGGGGATAGCACTTATGTTATCAGACATCAGCCACAACATGTGAGAACCGCTCATATGTTTAAAGGGAACAGACAAGTCCACCATGTACGAGGGTGTGTCTTCAATAACCAATCACAGATCCATGGGCTCCAATCAGAAGGGGTTTTACACCGCAGGCAGTAGTAAAGGGCGCAATGTCCCGCATAGCAGCATTGGTGGTGCCAGACTGCTGTCATTCAGGTGACGCACACTGAAGCCCTGATACCTGATCTACAAGCCGCTGGGATATAGCAGAGCACATCCCATTCATAGCATGATGCTATCTGCTGAGGGACAATAGAAGACTGCTACAGCACATCTAGCATCTCTGCTCAGCAGCGTGGGTGAGCTCCTGTGTTCTCTCCCTTCTATAGTACTGGTTCAGCACCACAGTGGTTGGCACCTCTCCTCTGGGCACTACAGTCCTAGATTCAGCACCACAACGGTGGGCAGCTCTGATCTGGGCAGTACTGTCTAGATTCAGCACCACAGCAGTGGACAGCTTTTATATGGGAAGAACTGTCTAGATTCAGCACCACAGCAGTGGACGGCTTGTAACCAGGACATTATAGTAACATTTGGTTCAATACCACAACGTTGGAGGGCAGTGCCATCCAGATTCAGCACCACGCTAGTGGACAGCTCTGGTGCTTCTGGATACAACAGTTTCAGCACTTCTGCCTAGGACAGCTCCAGCATCTTCACCTCTACCTTGAAGGTCCCATTGCCCGCCAGCCTGTCTATCAGCCGTGCCCGCCTGTCAACCGGCCGTGCTCATCCGCTGTGCCTTTCAGCTTCAGCCATCAGTCCCATGGGAGTCGCCTGCTCTCACAAGGTCGGTCCCAGAGTGGCACCTGGTTCACCTTCCCGGTCCCTCCTTGGTTCACAGAGTCGACTAAGCCGCTGTGTGGCCAGGGTCGGTCCGGGTAGGCACTTAGTTACGCCCCTCTGATCCCTCCTTGCATCACAGCACAGAGGTTCAATCACCCGGATTCGTAACAGAATACATTTTGTTATATAATAATTTTGTGTTCAAAGATCAATACTACCTACAGAAAAAAGAGGTGGCAATGGCCGCGGCTTGGGCCCCATCTTACGCCAATCTCTCCTTGGGATTTTGGGAGTGTGAATACATCCGATTCCAGAACATTGAACATACATCATTGGGATCAGTGATATCTTGGATGAGATTCATAGACGATGTGTTGTTTATTTTTCAGGGCTCCCATGAGGAACTTGAAAAATTCTTAAAATATCTCAATGACAATGCATTGATATTAAGCTAACCCATCATATTGATCAAAAGAAAATTGATTTTCCGTATTTGGATATTCATGTTGATGACCATGGACAGTTGCATACAAATATTTATCACAAGATTACTAGTGTCAATGCTTTCTTGCATGCCAAATCAGTCATCTGGTACATGTAATACAGGCAATGCCGTCCGGACAATTTATTAGGGCACATCGTATTTGTGACCAAAACAAAGCTTTTGAAGAATAGGCATGTGATATGACCAGTAGATACTTACAACGTGGTACAAAATGGAAATTATTCAACAGGCCTACTATCGGGCCAAACACGCCAATAGACAATATCTTCTCATTACTAAAAAGAAAAAGGAATCTGATGGGCATGTTCGATTCATCACGAATTATCATTCGAGGTGGAAGGAAATTACTAATATCATCTCCAAATTTTGGCTAATTCTCCAACAGGATCAGACAATACTTCCTTTTCTATCAAATCGTCCATTGATTATGGCTAAACGTAATAAGACACTACGTGATGTACTAGTTCATAGTCATCATGTACTTGATACATCTTCATATACACTGCTCAAAAAAATAAAGGGAACACTCAAATAACACATCCTAGATCTGAATGAATGAAATATTCTCATTGAATACTTTGTTCTGTACAAAGTTGAATGTGCTGACAACAAAATCATACAAACATCATCAATGGAAATCAAATTTATTAACCAATGGAGGCCTGGATTTGGAGTCACCCCCAAAATTAAAGTGGAAAAACATACTATAGGCTGATCCAACTTTGATGTAATGTCCTTAAAACAAGTCAAAATGAGGCTCAGTATTGTTTGTGGCCTCCACGTGCCTGTATGACCTCCTTACAACGCCTGGGCATGCTCCTGATGAGGTTGCAGAAGGTCTTCTGTGGGATCTCCTCCCAGACCTGGACTAAAGCATCCGCCAACTCCTGGACAGTCTGTGGTGCAACGTGACGTTGGTGGATGGAGCGAGACATGTGTAATAGTGGGGAAGGGCGTAGCCTTCCCTTGGTACTGAGATAGTTAAAGGGAGTGTTCCTACAGTCAGACCTCTCTGAACTGTTGGTAGACCAAGCTAAGGGGTTAGCTTTACTGGTCCGGTCAGTAGAGTAAAGGGGGAACTTAGTGCCCGGATCAAGCCTTGCATGATATAGAGCTTGTTCCTGGCATAATTCGTTGTGGGCTGCAGTACCTGTAAACAGCCACAAGATGCCACTGTTCTGAGTGCAGATGTCAGGTTGAGTTTGCTAGCAGGGTTGCAGGCAGTGATGAGTTAATGCTGTGTGATGACAGCTCACAGGGGGTGGGCACATTGGCAAAAAGCCTCTGTTTTAGTGTCCAGAGGCCATTACAGGGAATCGTGCGGGCAGCCTGACTATAGTGGCTGCTAGGGTAGACGGGAGCTCTACACCCTCAGACAGTGGGATCACTACTGTGCAAGTCTCCTCACGCAAGAGCAAGAGTCCTGTTAGCTGGTCGGAGATACTTATCAGAGGTAGTGAGGACCCGAGGCACTTCTAGTCTGCAGGAAGCAGAAGAAGATAAATAGGACTCCAGGCTAGGACGTGGGGGAGATATTTGATCCAGGTCACTGTTAATGTTACAGAAGAGTCCCGTGGACTAGAGATAGAGTCACAGAGATGCTTCACTTAAAGAGGGAACCAGGGCTGAAGATGTTGCCAGTGACTGTGAGAGAGATGATAGCCTGTCGGGCCTTATCCATTATATCTGCCTGTAAATACTGTAAATATTCCTCTTCCCCAAGTAAAGTTCAAGTTCTGGTTAAGAACCTCGTGTCCTCTGAATTTATTGCTGCCCTGGTCCCAGAAGAGAAATGCCTGGAGACAGCCGCGATCGGATGGCTTGAAGTAAGTGAAGAGCACCACATACACAGCCACACTTCAGAGGGAGGACACGTATTGTCTGTAGGGTGCCATAGCGAGTGGGGACTACAGCTCGCCCACGACTACCTCGCTGGGGCACCTTAAATTTGGCGTAGTAGGCAGGATGCGAGCTCCTCGCATGAAGAAAGCGGGGAAGAGCCGACGCAGAACACTGAGGAGAAAGTGTTGGAAGGCAAGCGGCCCAAGACGGCGGCCCGAAGCATGGATTCCAAGATGGTGACGACGGTGGTAAAGTCTGGGAGAAGAACCGCCTATCGTGGGAGTGGACGGCGCTGGAGAGCGCGAAAAGATGTCCAGCCCCTACGAGTTCCGGCCCAAAGAGGGATGGGCCCGGCGGTGAAGATGCGTCCCAGGATAGGACGTCCAGAGAGGAACAGGACGCGGCGTAAAGTGAAGCCCGGCCCCGTGAGTATCAGCGCACACAGAGAGGGGGCGCGGCTGAAGGCGGAGCGGCCGAGAGTGATGTGGCAGTCGCTTCAGAAGGCCGGCCTAGGAAGAGGTGGAGCTGGACGCACCGGTAAGCGACCGGCGCCATTTTCTGTCCGACCCGTCAGGAGAAGGAGATCCGGCAGCGGACGTCCTGTAAGAATGGCAGCCTCAGAGCCTAACAGCGTGCGAGAGACCGGCGGAGAGTTGGAACCCCTGCAGATTATTACCCCAGGAGCAGCGGCTGGAAGCCGTTCGCCGGCGGGCGCTGCCCGCGAACCGTTGCCTTTACCCCCAGTGGCTGTCCAGTGGGCCACTAGGCCCGATCCGGAGATGGGCCTGCTACTTCATGAGCTTCGTGTATGGAGCTGGAGCCGGATACCGGAGGAGTCGTCCCCCTCGGCTGAGGGAGGAGAACATCCCGGTGGGGCCGGAGCAATAGTTGCAGCGGAGCTAAGGGAAGGTGAGTGGTCCATGCCCCAGCGGCCGGTCACCCCTGTAAAACCTGCCCCAGCAGCCTCGGCGGCAACAGAGGCCCTCAGGCCCTCAAGAGCCGGAGCATAAGAGAAGCCCCCTAAAAGAAAGGCCCCGCAAGAGAGCTTTTGGTCATTGGCCTTGGAGGCCCTACATTCCCCCTCCATAGAGCGGTACACCAAGCCCGGAAGTCCACAGTGGGCCACCCGCGACCCTTCGATGACATCGCGGGAGCAGCGGCGGTGGACCGACACCTTCTTAAGAGGCTGGCTAGAGGGGTCCAACGTGGCGCGGAGGGAGTCAGTGGAGGACTCCCAGACCCAGGGGCGGGTTGTGGAGTTCTGTGTCCACGAGGGATACGGGTTCCTCAAGGAAGAGTGGACCGGGCATGAGGTGTTTGTCAGCCAGGAAGCCGTCAAACGCGAATACCTGCCCGATCGCCTCCACAACCTGCATGAAGGGGAGATTGTTTACTTTGTGAAATGCGAATGTGCAAGGGGGTGGTACGCGGCTGCGGTCACCCGCCCATATAAATGGGAGGACGTCCTGGAAAAGGACAGGCAGGTCTTCCAGCGAAGAGCTGAGAGGGAGGCTCGGCAACATCGGGCTAGGGAAGCCCCTGGAGGATTCGTGTCCCCTCCCAAGGCCGGCATCCCACAGGAAGAAGAGTCCGGACGCCAGCAGCGGGGAGATGGCGTCGAAAAAGAGGAGGATGTCCCGGGTTGTAGTAGGGCTGACTCTCCCAGTGAGGCTGTAGGCTCAACCACCAAACACCCAGAAGGGGCTGAGGCGGTTAGTCGTGGAGTCGCCGAAAGGACTCAGGCTGCTGTCAGTCAGGAGGTTCACAACTTCACCGTGACTAGCTACGGCCCCACACAAATTGGCTGTGGCAGCGCCACCTCCTCGGATGAGGACCCCGGGCGTAGCCAATACCCTGACCAGCCCTGGAGGTGGAAGAAGCCACCTTCCTCTACAGCATGGGCCGCCTTAATGAAGGAAAGGAAGGAGGCCCGAAAGAAGTGAGCTGGCTGAAAGGTCCGTTGACCTTCCACTTTCCTCTTTAGGACCCATAGATGGAGGTCCTGTCTGCAGTTTGGGACTGTTACCCAGTGGGGGTGGAGTGCCCCATGTTGATTTAAGTTGAAAAAAAAAAATGGAGGACTGTTCCCCTACCTCCCAGGCCAGGAATGCCTTAAGCAGCACCCAAAAGTTGTGTGCCCAGGAGAGCTGCTCTTTTGTTTTTTACTTTTTATTTTTTTTTTTTTGCTGTTGCGCCTGTTGCGCCTTTTTCTGCTGGAATTTACAATGCTGAGGCACACCTTGAGGATGGATATCCTCCAAACCTAAGAGACTTGCGGCCTAGCGGGAAGAACTGGTGACCCCCGCTAGGGCCAAGAAGAAAGAGACTCACAGGGTGTTACCTGTGACTGTGTGCCTCAGAATGCAGCCCTCGAAGGAGATTGGGGGCTATTGAGGTGTTGGCCTGCCCTAAAAATATGGACATGGACATTGCGTTTCCAGGGTCCTTACCAAGAAGGACCGGTACCTCTGAAAAGTTGATAATGGACTGTCCTGAATTGCTGTTCCGGGGCCCTTAACCGAGAAGGGCCGGTCTTCCATCCAAGAAGATGACCTCAGGACCAGTCGTTTGCTAAAATGTTTTAGTAAAATTTAGTAATGTGATATAATGTCATAGCTGCTGATTTGTGTTTATTGTTTAGTGTGGTCGGGGACGACCAACATTAAATTGTCGGGTAATGTAATAGTGGGGAAGGGCGTAGCCTTCCCTTGGTACTGAGATAGTTAAAGGGAGTGTTCCTGAAGTCAGACCTCTCTGAACTGTTGGTAGACCAAGCTAAGGTGTTAGCTTTACTGGTCCGGTCAGTAGAGTAAAGGGGGAACTTAGTGCCCGGATCAAGCCTTGAGTGATATAGAGCTTGTTCCTGGCATAATTCATTGTGGGCTGCAGTACCTGTAAACAGCCACAAGATGCCACTGTTCTGAGTGCAGATGTCAGGTTGAGTCTGCTAGCAGGGTTGCAGGCAGTGATGAGTTAATGCTGTGTGATGACAGCTCACAGGGGGTGGGCACATTGGCAAAAAGCCTCTGTTTTAGTGTCCAGAGGCCATTAAGAGACAATACAGGGAATCGTGCGGGCAGCCTGACTATAGTGGCTGCTAGGGTAGACGGGAGCTCTACAACCTCAGACAGTGGGATCACTACTGTGCAAGTCTCCTCACACAAGAGCAAGAGTCCTGTTAGCTGGTCGGAGAAACTCATCAGAGGTAGTGAGGACCCGAGGCACTTCTAGTCTGCAGGAAGCAGAAGAAGATAAATAGGACTCCAGGCTAGGACGTGGGGGAGATATTTGATCCAGGTCACTGTTAACGTTACAGAAGAGTCTCGTGGACTAGAGATAGAGTCACAGAGATGCTTCACTTAAAGAGGGAACCAGGGCTGAAGATGTTGCCAGTGACTGTGAGAGAGATGATAGCCTGTCGGGCCTTATCCATTATATCTGCCTGTAAATACTGTTAATATTCCTCTTCCCCAAGTAAAGTTCAAGTTCTGGTTAAGAACCTCGTGTCCTCTGAATTTATTGCTGCCCTGGTCCCAGAAGAGAAATGCCTGGAGACAGCCACGATCGGATGGCTTGAAGTAAGTGAAGAGCACCACATACACAGCCACACTTCAGAGGGAGGAAACGTATTGTCTGTAGGGTGCCATAGCGAGTGGGGACTACAGCTCGCCCACGACTACCTCGCTGGGGCACCTTACACATGATGTCCCAGATGTACTCAATCGGATTCAGGTCTGGGGAACGGGCGGGCCAGTCCGTAGCTTCAATGCCTTCATCTTGCTGGAGCTGCTGAGGCCTCATGAGGTCTGGCATTGTCCTGCATTAGGAGGAACCCAGGACCAACCGCACCAGCATATGGTCTCACAAGAGGTCTGAGGATCTCATCTCGGTACCTAATGGCAGTCAGGCTACCTCTGGCAAGCGCATGGAGGGCTGTGCGGCCCTCCAAAGAAATGCCACCCCACACCATTACTGATCTACTGCTAAACCGGTCATGCTGAACGATGTTGCAGGCAGCAGATCGCTCTCCACGACGTCTCCAGACTCTGTCACGTCTGTCACATGTGCTCAGTGTGAACCTGCTTTCATCTGTGAAGCGCACAGGGTGCCAGTGGCGACTTTGCCAATCGTGGTGTTCTGTGGCAAATGCCAAGCATCCCGCATGGTGTTGGGCTGTGAGCACAACCCCCTTCTGTGGAGGTCGGGCCCTCATACCACCTTCATGGAGTCGGTTTATAACTGTGTGTGCAGACACATGCACATTTGTGGCCTGCTGGAGGTCATTTTGCAGGGTTCTGGCAGTGCTCCTTCTGTTCCTCCTTGCACAAAGGCGGAGGTAGCAGTCCTGCTGCTGGGTTGTTGCCCTCCTACGGCTCCCTCCACGTCTCCTGTTGTACTGTCCTGTCTCCTGGTAGCGCCTCCAGCCTCTGGACACTACACTGACAGACACAGCAAACCTTCTTGCCACAGCTCGCATTGATGTGCCGTCCTGGATGAGCTGCACTACCTGAGCAACTTCTGTGGGTTGTAGAGTCCGTCTCAAGCAACCACAAGTGTGAAAGCACAACCAACATTCAAAAATGACCAAAACATCAGCCCAGAAAGCATTGGTACTAAGATGTGGTCTGTGGTACCCACCTGCAGAACCACTCATTTATTGAGGGTGTCTTGATAATTGCCAATAATTTCCATCTATTGTCTATTCCATTTGCACAACAGCATGTGAAATTGATTGTCAATCAGTGTTGCTTCCTAAGTGGACAGTTTGATTTCACAGAAGTTTGATTTACTTGGAGTTATATTCTGTTGTTTAAGTGTTCCCTTTATTTTTTTGAGCAATGTATATTTGTCTCAAAGGGCCCCAAATGGGGCACATGGAAGTGTGGCAACTGCAAAGAGTGCAGATATATTGAAAAAATGAATACCTTTCCGGATTCGATGGGTGAGTAGGCTTACAAGATTCAGTATTTCTTTAATTGTAGAACATCTATGGTCATCTATCAAGCCACATGTTTCTGTGGACTCATCTATATTGGTATGACAACTCGGGAGCTTTGGAACACATCAAAAATATTAGGGCAGCGGAGAAAATCTGTCAAGGTGGGTGCTATTTCTCAACCTAAACCTTTGGCGAGACAGTTTCGGAATTGCTACCCTCATCAATGTCATCTCTTACGTGTCAAAGGGATTGCCCGCCTGTATCCTGGGAATAGGAGGGAAAATCTAGCCAAAAAGCTGGCCCAGATTGAATAAATAAATAATAAATAAAGGCACAAGCATGGTCCTGGAGACCATCCAGAAGCCAGTCAGTCAGCCTCTGGAAGGTCGCGGGGGCATTCTTCATCCCAAATGGCATAACCCGAAACTGGAATAAGCCAAACGGGGTGACAAATGCAGACTTGGGAATTGCATCAGTACTTAGGGGGATCTGCCAATAGCCTTTGCATAGATCGATGGTGGTCAAATACTTTGCCCCAGCCAGCCGGTCTAACAACTCGTCCACACGCGGCATGGGATACGCATCCGTCACAGTTTTCTCATTTAGCTTGCGATAGTCTACACAAAACCGGGTAGTCCCATCTTTCTTAGGCACTAACACTACAGGGGACGCCCAGGGACTATCTGACTCCTCAATGACCCCTAAACGCAACATCTCCTGTTTCTCTTGTCGCATCCCTTCTCGTACAGACTCCGGCACGCGGAAGGGGGCTTGTCTCAGAGGGGTCTGATCTTGTGTCTCAACCTTGTGTTGCGCAAGTCGGGTGAACCCCAGTCTCTCTGAGAACATCCTCTGCCGCTGCTTCAGCAATGTCTCAGCCTGCTCTCTCTCCCGGGCCCCTAGGTTTTCTCCTAAGTGTACCTGGTCCCAGGTTTTCGTCTGAGTCCTCTCACCTAAGACATCAGGCAAGGGGAGTCCGGCTAAATCCTCTGCTTCGGGTGCGCAGATGGCAGCTACCTCTTCAGGGCACTCCCGGTAGGGCTTCAGCATATTCACGTGGAACATGAGGATAACCTTGGGGTCGTCACAATCGGCGACATTGTAGGTGGCGTCGGCTATTTTCCCCACTACCCGGTAAGACCCCTGCCATGCGGCCTGGAATTTGTTCAGCCTAACCGGTTCTAGTACCAGGACCTTCTGTCCTATCTCGAAGGTGCGTTCTCTAGCCCTCTGATCGTACCATATGCGCTGGCGCCGCTGGGCCGCCTGCATGTTCACACGCACAGCTTGAGTCAACTCCTGCAGGCGGTCCCGGAGTTCCAGCACGAAGGGCACGATAGGGGTTCCTGCTATGGTTTCCTCCCCTTCCCAGAGCTCTTGCACTAAGTCTAGGGGCCCCCTCACCCGCCTCCCATATAACAGTTCAAATGGGGAGAACCCCGTAGATTTTTGGGGCACCTCCCGATAGGCGAACAGGAGGTGCGGCAAGAATTTCTCCCAGTCCCTGTAGGTCCGGGTGAACGTCCCAATGAGTTGTTTTAACGTTCCGTTAAAGCGCTCACACAACCCGTTGGTTTGCGGGTGGTATGGGGCATTCTAATGGACTTTACACCACACAGTCTCCACAGTTGGCTGGTCACCTCTGCCGTAAATTGGGTGCCCTGATCCGAGATAATCTCCCGGGGAAATCCAACCCGTTAGAAAACCTGGAGCAGGGCAGCCACCACCGTCTCTGCCAGTATGTTAGGTAAGGCAACCGCCTCTGGATGCCGCGTGGCGTAATCTATCACTGTCAATATATACCTTTTCCCTGACGGACTGGGTTTGGCTAACGGCCTTATCAGATCGACCGCTACTCGGCTAAATGGCTCCTCCACAATGGGAAGGGGGTGTAATTTGGCCTTGCAGCAATCTCCCCTCTTGCCAATGCGCTGGCAACTGTCGCAGGTCTGGCAGTACTGACGAACATCATGGGTTACCCCTGGCCAAAAGAAGTTTTGCATCAGACGATGCCTGGTGCGGCTGACTCCGAGGTGCCCCGCCAAGGGTATGTCATGAGAGATTCGCAGCAACTCCTGCCTATACTTTTTGGGAACTACCAGCTGTCGTTTTACAGTGGGGCTCGTCCCTGAGTGAGTTTGCTCTGTAGCCCTGTATAGGAGTCCCTGATGCCATATAAACTTTTCACCTTCCAGTACCCCTCTCCCCTCTTATGCCTTCCCGCGATACCCCTGCAATGAGGGATCCTCTAGTACCTCCCTCCTAAATTCTGTTGTGGTGTCCCATGAAATGAGTCTGGCTATGGGAATACGTGAAGGGCTGTAGTGTCTTACCTGGGCCTCCTCCGAGTGTGATTCCCCCTCCGCAGCTCGAGCTTGTCTCCGGGTAGTCACAGGATATGTCTGAGCCAGGGGGGCAACCGAGAAGGAAGACAACATGGGCCCCAAGTCATTTCCCAGCAGGACGTCTGCAGGCAAATCCTTCATCATGCCGACCTCGACAAGGCCATCCCCAACCCCCCAGTTCAGGTGAATCTTGGCCGTGGGCAGTCGATGTATGGCTCCCCCTGCTACACGGACCACCACTGTCCGACCCGTCTTTTGGTCTTGGGCGAGATGCGACTTCACAAGGGTCAGAGTAGCTCCGGAATCTCTTAATCCTTGCAGCCGTTTACCATTAATCCACACCGACTGTCGATGTTGTTGTCGATTATCCGCCTGGGCTGCCTGCACAGGGTCCACTTCATGCAGCACTCCCTCTATCTCTTCCATCCCATAATTAGCCATAGCCACCGATGCCGGGTCGGCTTCGCCTTGGTAGCAGTGTACAGCGGCCCGGTTGAAGGTATTCGTTTCCGGTTTTGGCCACTGGGTGCGCTGGGTCCGGTTGGGACAGTGTCTCTGCAGGTGACCCAGCTGATGGCAGGTGTGGCATCGCACCCCAGAAGGACTCTGGTAGGCCGGGGTATTGGTGGGTTCCCCGCCAAGCTTCTGTGGTTTAGGGGCATCCAGACCCATGGGAGGGCCCCTTGAGACAGTTTTGGACCCTGACAATTGGACCCTCCTGGCATCATAATGTTCATCGGTCAGCCATGCGGCCTCCTCAAGAGTCGTTGGTCCCGAAGCCATTTTTGCGTCTCGGGAGTTAACCCAGTAAAGAATCGTTCTAACGCGATGAGCTGTAGGATGTCCTCCTTCGTGTCTGCTTTGCTACCTTGTACCCACTGTAGCAGTGACCGCCATAGTTTACAGGCCCATTCAGCGTGGGTATCCGTTTCCCGTTTTGTGGTTTTGCAGAATTTTTGACGGTATGCCTCTGGTGTTAGTGCATACCGGGCCAAGATCACTTCTTTGACTCGCTTATAGTCCATACAGTCCTTATCCGATACAGTGCGATAGGCATCCGCTGCCCGGCCTGTCAGCTTGCTGGCCAGAATCTGGACCCAATCCTCCGGCTCCACTTTATGAAGGGTACACTGCCGCTCAATGTCCTGCAGAAAGCCATCAATGTCTTCCTCTGCCTCCCCCAATGTCGGAAGGCATTGTATTGGATCTTTTTGTGGCTTACCCCTGCTGGTACCGGGGAGGAAGCCAGGGCTCCCCCTGCTCACTGTATGTCCTCTCTCCGTTCTGCCATCTCCATCTTGGCTAGCTCTATCTTGGTCCGCTCTGCCATCTCCATCCTGGCTAGCTCCATCCGCTCTGCCCTCTCCATCTCTATCTTTTTATCCAGATCAGTACACACATCAGCCATCACCTTATCTATGATCTGTACTGCCGGGTTGGGAGCATAAAGTGCCAGTCTGCTCTTTACCTCCCTCTGGAATTCAGTCTCTTCCACGTTCCCACTGGAGGTTGTTGCGTTGTCGAGCTCCATAATGGCTGCTATCAAATCCGCTTTTGTTTTGTTGCTGGCGGATAACCCTCGAGCTTCCACAAGGTCCTTCAACGTATTCCTCTTTAGCTTCTGGTAGATGTCTTCCATTCAGTCCTTGGCTCCTGAAGAAGATGGACCGCATCCCACCGCTGCCACCAGTGTGACGGGAGCTAGTTACCCCATCCACAGATGTCCAATCTTCTTCTGTAGGCCCCTGACATGGAAAGGCTTTTCTTACACTGGGATATATAAAATATGACTATCGCACAGTGTCTCCAAGATGAACTTAACTTTTATTCTCACAAGCAGGTTTTATAGAGAATCACAAAGGCTATTTTTAGCACCCATTGTTCTCACCAGATAATACCCACAGTAGGCTCCCAGACAGCAGTTATGCAACAACCCATTAATCAGCACATTGTCTGTTTGCCACTGCTAAGTGAGCACAGGAAGGTGGGGGCCAGGAGTGGTTCAGTCACATCACAAAATGTCCAACAATATGTGATCCACAATATTCACCCCACTTTATAACATTATGTCCCATTAGCTGCATAGGCGCTACGACAACCCCCATGTGGCAAAATCTTGGAGTACGGGGTTGATCCATCACAGTACGTAATAATATGTACAAATTAAACTTTTTATGAACTTATTTCTGTATTCTTTTTTGCATTATGACATTTGATATTGCATGGTGAGCACTTTTACTGTTCATCCTATGATTTGGATAGGCATAGTTCCATACATATATAAATTTTCCTTTTTGCTTAAATAATGTAAATACATTTGGATATGCACATACATATATACAGTACAGACCAAAAGTTTGGACACACCTTCTCATTTAAAGATTTTTCTGTATTTTCATGCTTATGAAAATTGTACATTCACACTGAAGGCATCAAAACTATGAATTAACACATGTGGAATTATATAGTTAACAAAAAAGTGTGAAACAACTGAAAATATGTCTTATATTCTAGGTTCTTCAAAGTAGCCACCTTTTGCTTTGATGACTGCTTTTCACACTCTTGGCATTTTCTTGATGAGCTTCAAGAGGTAGTCACCAGAAATGGTGTTCCAACAATCTTGAAGGAGTTCCCAGAGATGCTTAGCACTTGTTGGCCCTTTTGCCTTCACTCTGCGGTCCAGCTCACCCCAAACCTTCTCGATTGTTTTAGTATCGCCATATTTTGAGAGCTATACTTTTTCCATATTTCGGCCGACAGAATCATGTGAGGGCTTGTTTTTTGCGGGATGAGTTGACATTTTTATTGGTACCATTTTTGGGTACGTGACATTTTTTGATCGCTTTCTATTCCGTTTTTTGGGAGGTAAAATGAACAAAAACCAACAATTCAGGAATTGTTTTTTGAGGTTTTTTTTATGCCGTTCTGCGTGTGGTAAAATTGATAAGACAGCGTTATTCTTCGGGTCAGTACGTTTACAGCGATACTACACTTACCGTATATCTTTTTTTATGTTTTGGCGCTTTGACACAATAAAACTATTTTATAGAAAAAATATTTTTTTTACATCGCTTTATTCTGAGAGCTATAACTTTTTTATTTTTTGGCTGATGGAGCTGTATGGTGGCTTTTTTTTTGCGGAACAAGATGACGTTTTTTATTTCCATTTTGCTTTTTGATTGCATTTTATTCCACTTTTTATTTGGCAACATGATGAAAAAGCATAGTTTTTTGCTCCGCTTTTTATATATTTTTATTATGGTGTGCACAGAAGGAGTTAATTAGTGTGACAGTTTTATAGATCGGGTTGTTTCAGACGCGGCAATACCAAATATGTGTACTTTTTTTGTTTTTGCATAAAAATACGAATTTATTGGTTTAATATTTTATTTATTTATTTTTATTTATTTTGTGATTTTTTTTAACAGTTTGAAAACATTTTTTAGACTTTTTTTTTACATTTTTACTTAGTCCCTGTATGGGACATTAATTTTTATTTTTCTAATCACTGTTCTCATGCAATGCAATAGACATGTATTGCATTGCATGAGAGCTCTGCTGACAGTTTAAAACTGTCATTATCTCCTGCTAGACTTCAGCTGCAGGCTGAGTCTAGCAGGACACCGTACATGGCAGACCCGGAGGCGGTCATCTGACCTCCGGCTGCCATGACAACGGCAGGTCCTGTCAGACATCAGGGGGCCGTCGGAGAGGTAAGTGGACGACCCCCTCTCCTCTCACTATCTTCTAAATGCCGCGATCGCTATAGATCGCGGCATTTAGAAGATAGCAAAGGGTTAACATCATTGGGACCTGATCTAATCATTGGGACACGATGGCTGATGTATAGAACTCAGATTTAAGAAAAATGATTATCGATTATTAATTAACATTCCAAATGAATTTCCATAATTAACCATTTAACATTTCCCCCTTTTTTGAGGATGACAGAGTTCAACTGAAAATCCTCAAAAGAAGATAGGTTCATCATTAGGATAACAATCATTTTTCCTTCTTCCTTGGCAATATCATTAAATTTCCATAATAATAATAATAATTATAATAATAATAATATCGGATTATTGTTATATAATGATGTGAATTCATGTTATGGTAAGCCGTGACTAATATTCATTTAACATGTATAATTATACTTCCCTATATCTAAATTGAAGCAATCGCGGGTCCAATCGTCATCATCTGATGTCATCGGGTCGTCGTCTCATCTTCTCCTCGGTTCTTTTATAACACAGTCTTTAGATGAAAACTCCTTTGAAATAAATTACAGCGTGTAGATATTGTACAGTCCATAATTGTGTTCATTATTGTGCAGTCCATAAACTGTGCTCTTTATTAGAAAGATCATGTGTCAACTGATAAGAAAACGAAGTCCATGGATGAAATGTAGCTTTAATATCTGTGCGATGTCACCTGGGCTTACGTTGTCTTTGGATAGTTCTGGAATCCACTGTGTCGTCCGCACTGGTCTCGTGTCACTTTTGGAACAGATGTGATGTCTTTGGTCAGTAAAGCAAGGGTTAACTTGACACTTCCCTACTTTATATAGCACCATAACCAGTACTCAGTCCTTTATATACAGGACACATATGCCAGGTATTACCTGTTCACCAGCTTTCATTGAAGCGTTGCAGGTGATGAGAAACCACTGGAACGTGATGAAACTTGAGCACAACACAGTTCATATAGGATCATCATCCTCTGCCGTCCCGGTGATCAGTGGTGTGAATTGTATTGTATGTAATGGACACAGTCTATTATCACTCAGCATTCACACCTGTTACCTTCTGAGACGTCCGGATATCAGTTGCTTCTTCTTGTAACTTTTGGGAATCTCTTTGATTTATAAATATGAAAAGTCTTTATTAAGATAGAATTCATAATTGCGATGCCTTGATTGAAGTCTTCATTCCCTAATCTGATACCAAATCTGGCAGTTTTTCCTAACCTATAATATCACAGCGTACCATAGCAATCAATAATATCCATCTAATTATCATCAAAACGTTAAAATAAATTATGTTTGGAATAATAAACAATAATAGATAATAATTCAATGAAGTTCTCCATGTGATAAAACATTTTTATGCCATAGGTGTAATTACCTTTTCCAACCCATAGGTGTCAGTGTGTTTTGAAACAACAAGTGTTTATATCTTTATTAAACCAATAATATCAAAGAATGTATACTCCTGAACCAAAATGAATAAATATATGAATGTATGAATGAATGAATGAATAAATGAATGAATGAATTGTGTTTACTTAGAAAATGTAAACATTTTTTTCCTTAACAATATATATTTAATGAAGCAATACTCTTGTATTAGACATTACTTTATTAAATATTAATGTGTTTTCTCAGTTAAAATATTGAACTGAATTAAAATCAAAAATTGAGAATTAAAAATGAAAAATGGAAAAATAAGAAAATAAGTAAGAATAAAATTTTAAAAATGAAAAATAAAATTAAGAAGAAAAATAAGAATAAAAATAAAAATAAGGCCTTTAAATTTTAATGACAAATGCAGAGTAATTATATTCTCCATAAAAAAATACCCTTATATCTCCATTATCTGGATGATTTCATATTTGTCATAACCTTGTATCACCAAAAAATATTAAATTATTAAACTATGCAACTTTGCATGTAACACCCTTCTTAATTATATCATTGTACCTTATTATTGTTTCTTCTTTATTAAAATGTGTAAAAAATAAGTATTGATCAAAAGTGATTATGTAATCAGGATCAAAAACACATTTTCCCCCTTAATACCAAAAAATATTATTTTATAAAATTTATGTATATATCAGAACCAAATTAAAAATAATTATTCTTCTAGAAATATTGTGCATAAATTTCATATCGATGAGTAGCATAGATTTGTCTAAAGAGAGGTGTGTACCTATTTAGGTAACCATTAAAAATAATATCATAGTTATTCAAGAATATTATCATGTGGAAAATTATTCTAAATATAAATTTGCTTTGTAAACCATTTTGATGTGTGGTTGCCCTTATCCACTATTAGTTAAATCAAGAAATAATAATTATTAAAGAAATATAGAAGTATATATATTATGTAGATAATACCTAATTATGTATTATAATTTTTCTCAGAATTAAATATATTTTTGTACCTTCACATAAAGAAACATTTTTTTTTCCAAACATACAAACGTACAAGGCCTCTGTCACATCAATCACACTTAGCAGCTGCTGATTTACTCATCTGTCACCTTCACAGATCTGTTCAACTCAAACATTCCACATAAGAAGTTTTATATATATATATATATTTAACCCAAAATTGTTGTATCCCAATTTATTAATGCGCATTGTCATATCAATATTTCTTTGAATATTCCCCAAATACATATTATATAATATGAGAGTAAGTATTTGAAATTTCAAACACTTGAAAAAAAAACTTTTGTCTTGCAAAAAAATAGAAATGTCCTTAGGTTCCTTTTTTTTTTTACTCACTGGCTGCCCGGTCTTAAGTTACATCAGCTGAAAATAGAATGAATGGGATCTATACTATTAGCTCAAAGTTCAAAGGCCGCAGCTGTCACACGTCATGCTGTAAAGGCTACTGGTTAAAACGAACACTTCATGTACAGTAAATATTAATTCATAAGTGCTACACATAATAATCCAACTAGTTATATTGTTATTATTTTAAAATGTTATATTCATAAAATCATGCAATTTTTTCCACTTCCTGTGTGACTAAAGAAAATAAAGAAATCCATTTTAGAGTTGTTTGATCAAATCCTGCTTTGGAATGAAAACTCTAAGGAAATATAAGAAAACAAAATTAAATATCAAATTCATACAGAAACAGAATTATTTAAATATCTTATACATATATTGGTTGGTTCTAATGTAATTCAAAATATTGTTACTTAAATTTATATATGAAGTTCTAATTTATTAATTAATATATATATATTTTATAAACATATATATAAATACAATTATACACAATCTCTACTTAGACAAGTGTATATATATATACATACATGAACTACTAGAAACTATGTAACTACAATTTTACTGCATAAGATTATAAATAAATATTGAGACATTGTATAACATTTTGATACAACATTATAATTACAGTTTTTCCTTAGCCACTCCCTAAACCAAATCTTCTGTCTCTCTCAAATATCTCCAGGAACGCCCTATTTAGGAAAGACATTTTTCTATCCTTCAAAACCTCAGAGAACTGTCTGTTCTTCTGTCCACATTCCATGACGTCACTGTGAGCCGGTCGTCTCACCTGTCTCTGTTCATCAGTTTCAGCCATTTTCCTTTTTAGAGAATCACAGTTCTGACTGAGAAATAACTCATTCTGTGAAGAGATGGATCTTTCAATCATTTTATATGGCTTATAACATATATGAAATCTCCTGCGTATTTGATAGAGTTCACTATGGGGATGACTCAGTCTAGGAGAGTTTGATATTGGCTTTTGGTAAGATTTTACCTTTTCTGGTTTTATAAAATTAACTTGATTTATTTTCTTTGCACGATTCTCATGTTTTCTAACAGAATCCAGCAACTGCACACATTTGAATAGGGATTCTTTTTGTGAGGCTATAACTCTAGATACTGGATCTAGGAATTTGAATTTTTGTACAAAAGTTTTTATCATATGTTGTACTTTTCCATTTTTGATAAGAGCTTTGTACAACTGTTCAAATATAGACATGAATGTATATGTACATTCCTTCCTACCAATCCTTAGTTTCTGCAGATCTTCTATGTTGGGAAAATCCTTTGTGACACAATAAATCAAATATCTTAATCTGTCCGAATCATTTTCCCATCCATTAGGAGAGTCATTTTCACAGGGCATTAAATGTAAACGTCTGGACAATGTCACAGGAATCCATATTTTAAATAATTGATTCCTCTCCTCATTGGATAAACAAACTTATCAGAGAAGCTCTCAAATATCTCTGAATTTCTACAGGCATGGATTTTGACATCATATTTTGGCATGATTTTGTATAGTTTTAGTAAATTTTTCCTCATTTTAATTTGTAGTTGAGCCTGGGTAATTCCTGAATTCTCGGATATTTTTAGTGGCTCTTGTACGTCCGTTCCTCCTACGTCACTCACGTCTCCTCCCACATCACCTAATATGTTGGTTTCTCGTATGTCAGTCATGTCTCCTCCCATGTCAGGTTTCTGTATGTCCGTCTCTTGGTCAGACCCAAGGTCACCTTCAGTTACAGACACGTGTCTTACTTCTTGTTCATTTTCCACATTACAGTCAGAATCATTGTCACTATCTGACACTATTTCTACACAATTTTCCTGCTTAGAACTTTCAAGTACAAAATTATGAAATACTTGTACAAGATGTAGAATATTCCGCAATTTGTGTTTCTCTCTATTTACCAATTTAGAAGTTAACTGTAAATTCTGCAATTCACATTCTTTGTATAAACTGAGCCACAAAACTTCTATGTCATCTCCTACATTAACTTTGAAATTAATATTACTTTGTTTAGCAAAAGAAGAAATTATATCCATATTTTGCTTACCTTAAGATTCCTTAACTTTTCTTTATCAGCACGTCCTGTCTTCAGTTCTTCTGATTCTGTTCCTTGTTAGTACCTCTGCTTCCCGTTAGTCCTCAGTCTGTAGGCTTCTTTCTGCTTCTCGTGACAAATTAGTGAATTTACTGACACGTGAACAACAGCTGTTCAGCTCGACAGGACTTCCCCCCGTGTTCACGGAAGAAATTCACTTACTTAATTAAAAAAAATGAAAAACAGGACTGGCTGGCTCACCATTGTAAAATAATACTATTCTCTGTATTATTTTTCCTACTGAGGACTTCGCAAAGTATCAATATCACGATATTCTTATAAAAAAATGTATCGATTTATTCTTGGATTGTCCATTAAAAAGAATCAGATTGCAGCAGGTACATACAATAATTAGTTATAAAGTAATTGTCCATTTGTCCATAATTAGCTTAATTGTTGAGATTCACCCATCTTTCCTTGGATCCTGGCTGGTAAATCATGTCTTTGTCCAGCACGTGTCCAGGCCTACATGTCAGATACTTCTCAGCATGAAGATTCTTCTTCTGTGTCTTGTGGGATGGGCAGAGCAAGAGAGCCCCCCCTTTCTGTACCATGGGCTTTTATAGCCAGTCGTATGGCACACCTGTTCTACATATGGTAGTGAACCAAAAATACACACACAAATAGCGCATGTCAAGTAGACACGATGGCTGAGGCATAGAACTCAGATTTAAGAAAAATGATTATCGATTATTAATTAACATTCCAAATGAATTTCCATAATTAACCATTTAACACCCTTCACCATCTTTACCCCCTCTCTCCAACCCCTTCCCCACTCCCACCTCTGCCGCCGAGCTTTGATCAGTATTTGATCGCCGATCAGTAGCTGATCTTTCTATTTTTGGCAGTTTCTTTGTGCGTCCTACAGTCGCTGAGCGCTGATCAGTGACACACATCACTGATCAGAGTTCGTGCTCGCTTTTGGCCAGGACTTTTTTTCCTGTTCATTTACTCTCCTCCCCCCCTTTGTACCACCTCCATGCGTGTGTCCTGCAGCCAGTGAGCCACTGATCGGTGATGCACATCACTGATCATCATCTGTGCTTCCTTTTGGCCAGGACTTTTTTTTTCCCTGTTCATTTTTTCCCCCATTTTGCACCACATCCGTGCGTGCCTCCTACAACTTACAGGCTTCCACTGAAGGAAAACTCACCACCTCTCATGGCAGCCTGTTCTACTCGTTAATCACCCTCATTGTTGAAACGTTTTTTCTAAAATGTAATCTGTACCGTCTCCCATTCTGTTTCATCCGATTGCTTGTAGCCTTTCTTTGTGCAAATGAGAATGTAGCTGAGCCCTCTACAGTGTGATAGGCCTTGAGATATTTGTAAACAGCTATTAAGTCTCCTCTTAGTCTTCTTTTTTGCAAGCTAAACATTCCCAAATCCTCTAACCGTTCCTCATACCATTCCTCATAGTGAGGGAGAGGATGCCACCTTCCTTTATTCTCCCCCTCCTATTCCTCAAGAGATACCGAACTGCCATACAATCTCCCCATGACCGCAAATGAGCCACCGCCCACCGTTAGTGACCCCCTACGAACTTCACCCCCGAAGATTACAAAAATACAGATTCCTGATTTTGTGGTGCAATTAGGAATTGAATTTGACGCTACCAGCCTCACAGAAATCAACTTTTTCAAAGTCTTTTTCTCTGAGGATTTTGTAAACCTCGTGGTGCCCCAGACAAATTTATATGCCCAAAATTTTTGGCCCAAAACCCCACTTCATCATTTTCTAACTGGACTCCCATAAATGCAGTAGAAATGATGGGGCATTGTTCTTCATATGAGGATTGTGTAGAACCCAGAACTTCGGCAATATTGGAGTGTTGATGTTTCACATGACTATGACTTGTAAACGCTTTGAGTCCATCCACAAATTTTTGCATTACAACTAGTGATGAGCGAGTATGTTCTGTTAACCTTTTTGGCGAGTATGCTCGGTGTTATGTTTGAATTACTCCCGTGTGCATGATTTGCGACTGTTTGACAACTTTAATACATGTGAGGAATGTGTAAGAAATAGACATTCCTTACATGTACTAAAGCTGTCAAACAGTCGCAAATCATGCACACGGGAGTGATTCAAACATAACACCGAGCAACTGTAACTACTCGGTGCTCGGCCCGAGCATACTCGCCGAAAGGGTTAACAGAACATACTCGCTCATCACTAATTACAGCGATTATGCACAGCGTCCACCCCGAGATGACCCCAACTTTGACCGACTTTTCAAAGTTCAGCCGGTCATTGATCACTTCAGCAATAAGTTTGCTGAAGTTTACATTCCCCAAAGTGACATCTGTGTGGATGAGTTCATAATACTGAAATGTAGGGGAGGCTCAAATTCCAGCAATACCTACCCAGTAAGAGGGCCAGGTACGGAATTAAACTCTACAAGCTGTGTGAGAGTACCTCAGGGTTCACCCACAGATTTAGGGTTTATGAAGGGAAGGACACCTGGATTCAATCCTCTGAATGCCCCCCTGTCCTGGGAATGGGTAGGAGAATTGTGTGGGATTTGGTTCATCCACTGCGGGATCAAAGTTATTGTTAGAACCTTGCTCTTAGGTTTTTTCCTTTGCTGGTCACATGACCTTGTTGGCCTATTTAATCCTGCTCCGCCATTCTGGCTTTGCTGGACTTCATTGTATAACTACTTTCTAGCTAGCCTGTGCTCTGTATCTAACTCTGTTAGTTTGCTTGGTCTACGGACCTCAGTGTTCTATATATTTTGTTTGTTTGTCTGTCTGCTACTATTTCTGTTAGGAGGTGTCCCATTTTCCTCTCAGTCCTTAGTACTTGTAGGGATTCCTTCCCCACATCTATAGGTCTCCGTACAGACTAGCTTAGGACTTTAGAAGGTCTGATCGCAGGATCAGGTCCCCTGTTACATCGTAGGGATAAAGCTGAGTTCTATCGTAGGGACAGATCTCCTCTCTTTCCTTAGCTCTGGTAGCAGAACATAACAGTAAGTCCAGCCTGCAAATTCTCTAAGGAAAGATTTTTCTGTTCCATCATGGTGTCGGTTCAGGATTTGGCTCATCGCCTGCAGGGACTCTCTCTGGAGGTGGCCGAGCTCCGTCAGCACGTGAGTAACTGTCCTGGAGCACATTTCTTGGAGCCTAAGGTATGTTTGCCGGATTTATTTTTTGGTGAACACCGAGAATTTTTTTCATTTAAAAATGCTTGCTTATTGTATTTTCGTTTGAGACCCAAGTCCTCTGGGGAAGAATCCCAGCGCATAGGGTTCATAATGTCACTTTTGCGCAAAGAGCCTCAGGAGTGGGCCTTTTCTTTGCAACCTAGTGATACATGCTTCAGATCAGTGGATAGTTTTTTTTCTGCTTTGGGACTATTATATGATGATCCTGACCGTGTCGTATCAGCTGAGACTGAGTTAAGATGTTTGAGACAGGGATCAGGTAATGTGGAAAAATATTGTACTCATTTCCGTAGATGGTCTACTCAAACAGGGTGGAACGATTCTGCTCTGAAAAGTCTATTTCTTGCTGGGCTCAATGAAAGGGTTAAAGACCTGCTAATTGCTTATCCTACACCTGAAGATTTGCAACAGGCTATGCAATTAGCTATACGGGTGGATAGGAGACTGCGTGCAAGGGTTAATGAGAGCAAATCCTCTGCTATGTCAGTTTCTGGTTATGAGAATGTGTGTACTAACAGTGGTGAACCGATGGAGATTGGATCGGTGGCACCTCGCTCTCAAGAAAAAGACCGTAGATTTTTTGAAGGCTTGTGTTTCTATTGCGGAAAATCTGGTCATTTAATTAAAGACTGTGAGCTTCGTATGAAGAAAGAAAAAAAAATGGTCAGTCATGCCCGTATTGCCTGTTTAAATTCCAAGGGTGTATTTTTAGCTGCTTCCACGATTGCTCAGGAAAAATTAATGGAATTTCGGGTGTTTGTCGATTGTGGGTCTACTCTGAATGTAATTGATGGGGGATTCTTGGAAAGACTCAATTTAAAACCCGAACCTTTATCATCCCCCATTGCTGTGGTTTCTGTGGATGGTTCCCCTTTGAAGAATATTACTCTCAAGGTCTGTGAATTTCCTCTCACTATTAATGGTGTTCACCATGAGAAATTGGATTTGGTAGTTTTGAATAACTTGCCTTCTCCAGTAATATTGGGATTGCCCTGGTTAAAATTTCACAATCCTGTACTGGATTGGTCTACCAGTGAAATTAAATCCTGGAGCCATAAATGTTATGACAAGTGTTGTAACGGGCGTATTGCAGCTTTGGATAGGGGAGAATTGCCTGTTCCTATTCAGGATTTTTGGAGAGTTTTTTCTGAGAAGGAATCGCAGGTTTTGCCTCCCCATAGAGACTATGATTGTTCTATTGAATTTGTCCCTGGAGCGACTCTTCCTAAAAGTCGTTTATTTAACCTTACTATTCCTGAGAGGAAGGCTTTGGAGGAATACATACAGACAAGTTTGGCCGCCGGTCACATTAGGCCCTCTAAGTCTCCTGTGGCGGTTGGATTTTTTTTTGTAAAAAAAAAGGACGGCGGTTTACGTCCTTGTCTGGATTTTCGTGAGATTAACAAAATTACTGTACGCAATCCTTACCCACTGCCATTGATTCCTGATTTATTTAACCAGTTAATGGGGGCCAAGTGGTTCTCTAAAATTGACCTTAAGGGGGCATACAATCTGTTGCGCATGAAGGAGGGTGACGAATGGAAGACTGCTTTTAACACTCCTGTGGGTCATTTTGAGAATCTGGTTATGCCTTTTGGTCTTACTAATGCTCCTGCATTTTTTCAGAATCTTATTAATGACATCCTTAGACCTTTGATCGGCAAAAATGTGGTTGTGTATTTGGATGACATTTTGATTTATTCGCCGGATCTGGAGTCTCATTGGCGGAGCGTACGTGAGGTATTACAGTTGTTAATGGACAATTCGCTTTTTGCTAAGCTGGAGAAATGTGAGTTCGCTGTACAGAGAATTAGTTTTTTGGGTTACATTATCTCCAGCGAAGGTTTTGAGATGGATCCGGTTAAAGTTCAAGCTGTGCAGGAATGGCCTAGGCCTATTGGTTTGAAATCGATACAGAGGTTTTTAGGTTTCGCCAATTATTACAGAAAATTCATAAAAAAAATTTCTAGTATTGTCAAACCTCTGACCGATCTCACCAGGAAAGGTGCTGATGCGGTTCAGTGGTCTTCTGAGGCTATTGAAGCTTTTGTGTATCTCAAGGAGAGGTTCACCTCTGCTCCCATCCTTATGCAGCCTGATGTGACTAAGCCGTTTTTGGTTGAGGTTGATGCTTCCTCTGTGGGGGTTGGCGCAGTATTGTCTCAGGATAACGGGGATGGATTACATCCCTGTGCCTTTTTTTCAAAAAAATTTTCGGAGACTGAACTGAATTACGATATTGGTAATCGGGAATTATTGGCTATTAAACTCGCATTTGAACACTGGCGCCACTTCTTGGAAGGTGCGGAATTTCCCGTTCAGGTTCTTACGGATCATAAAAATCTGATATATCTTGATGCTGCCAAGCGCCTGAATGCCCGTCAGGCTAGGTGGGCACTGTTTTTCTCGCGGTTTAATTTCTCCGTTACTTACATCCCTGGTACTAAGAATGTTAAGGCGGATGCCTTGTCTCGCAGTTTTTCTCCCATAGTCGGTGCTGAGAAAGAGGAGAACATTTTACAAGAAGGTGTTGTGATAGCTGCTTTGGACTCCGTTTTGGAAGATGAGATTCTTAAAGCACAGGAGAATGCCCCATCTAACACTCCTCATGGGAGGTTGTTTGTGCCTGGGACCTTTAGGAGAGATTTGTTTGTTGAGTGTCACGAATCTCGGTTGGCAGGTCATCCCGGAATCTCTGAGACCAAGAGACTGGTGGATCGCAGTTTTTGGTGGCCTGGATGGCAGAAGGAAGTCATTAAGTAGGTGCGTCAATGTACTATATGTGCTAGATCTAAGTCCTCACATACTCCTGCTGCGGGGTTGCTTTGTCCTTTGGAGGTTCCCAGTGCTCCTTGGACACAATTGGCTATGGACTTTATAACTGACCTTCCCCCCTCTGAGGGTTTCACTGTCATCTGGGTGGTCGTGGACCGTTTTAGCAAGATGTGTCACTTGGTTCCCTTCGTCAAACTGCCCTGCGCTAAAACTCTCGCTAAGGCCTTTGTCAAGGAAATTGTCAGACTTCATGGCGTTCCTACTGACATTGTTTCTGATAGGGGTCCTCAGTTCGTGGCTCGTTTTTGGCGTGCCTTTTGTGACAGGTTGGGAGTTCATTTGTCGTTCTCGTCCGGATATCATCCTGAATCTAATGGCCAGACAGAAAGGAAAAACCAGGATGTTGAGCAGTTCTTGCGTTGTTTTGTGGCAGACAATCAAGAGGGGTGGTCTGAGTTTCTGCCACTTGCTGAATTTGCTCTGAACAATCATACATCTTCTTCTGCTGGTTGTTCGCCTTTTTTTTGTTGTTCTGGAAGACATCCGTCGTTTGGGTCGTTCTCCAAGTTGGGATCTGCCGTGCCTGAGGAGGAGAATTTTTCCGGTGATTTGGAGAGAGTTTGGACGGATGTGCGTGGTAATCTTCAGGAGGCCAACAGAAAATCTAAAGACTACTTTGATAGGAAACGACAGGAGGTTTTGTTCGCTGTTGGTGACATGGTTTGGTTGTCCTCTAGGAATCTGCTGTTGAGGATTCCTTCTAAGAAATTGGGTCCCAAGTTTGTAGGGCCCTTTAAGGTGCTTTAGGTTGTCAACCAATCTGCTGTTAGGTTGGAGGTTCCTACCTCCTGGAGAATTAATCCGGTATTTCATGTCTCTCTGTTAAAAAAAGCTGTTGTGTCGGATGGTGACGCCTCTGCCTCTGTTCCTCTGGTGGTGGAGGACGGGGAATATGAAATTTCTCGCATCCTTAACTCTAGACGGTATAGAGGTAGTTTGCAGTATCTTGTGGCCTGGAAAGGTTTCGGACCCGAGGATAACTCTTGGGTGAGGTCAGATGATGTTTCCGCGTCCAGACTTATCAGAGCGTTTCACAGGAGATTTCCTGATAAGCCTGGTCCTAGGGGATCCGGAGGATCCTCTTAGAAGGGGGGGTACTGTTAGAACCTTGCTCTTAGGTTTTTTCCTTTGCTGGTCACATGACCTTGTTGGCCTATTTAATCCTGCTCCGCCATTCTGGCTTTGCTGGACTTCATTGTATAACTACTTTCTAGCTAGCCTGTGCTCTGTATCTAACTCTGTTAGTTTGCTTGGTCTACGGACCTCAGTGTTCTATATATTTTGTTTGTTTGTCTGTCTGCTACTATTTCTGTTAGGAGGTGTCCCATTTTCCTCTCAGTCCTTAGTACTTGTAGGGATTCCTTCCCCACATCTATAGGTCTCCGTACAGACTAGCTTAGGACTTTAGCAGGTCTGATCGCAGGATCAGGTCCCCTGTTACATCATAGGGATAAAGCTGAGTTCTATCGTAGGGACAGATCTCCTCTCTTTCCTTAGCTCTGGTAGCAGAACATAACAGTTATCACCTCTACATAGATAACTTTTATACCAGCATCCCTCTCTTCATATTCCTGTCTGCCAGAGCTACCGCAGTATTTGGTACTTTCCGCAAAATTCAGAGAGGACTCCCTAAGTCACTAATTGGGCAGCTGCTCAGAAAAGGTGAGAGCAGAGCCCACAGTAACGACAACATGCTGGTGGGATATCCTTTTCTTGACCACCGTACATGGTGATGGCAGCACCCCCACAGCTGTACAAGGTACTTATACACAGGTCCGCAAACCAGACTGTGTACTGAACAATAAAAATGTGGGGGAAATTGATCTGTAAGACTATTTTAACAATTCTGTCACCTGCATGCCCATAGTAATAGGTTTAAAATATCCCAGGGGGTGACAGATTCCCTTCAAGAAAGGCTGTATAATGCTATACGTTTTATTTCTTTATTTTACTAATTTATATAGCGCCATTAATTCCACAGCACTTTACAGACATTATGGGCACTGTCCCCATTGGGGCTCACAATCTAGATTCCCTATCAGTATGTCTTTGGAGTGTGGGAGGAAACTGGTGCTCACAATGCATCTAGATAGGTGCCTTGGGGTGTCTAGTTTCCAAAATGGGGTCACTTGTGGGGGAGCTCCAATGTTTGGGCACACAGGGGCTTTCCAAACGCAACATGGTGTCCGCTAACAATTTGAGACGATTTTCCATTCAATTTGTTAGCGGATACCATGTTGCATTTGGAGAGTCCCTGTGTGCCCAAACATTGGAGCTCCCCCACAAGTGACCCCATTTTGGAAACTAGAACCCCCAAGGCACCTATCTAGATTCATAATGAGCACTTGGAACCCCTAGGTGCTTCACAAATTGATTCGTAAAAATGAAAAAGTGAAAAAAAAAAGCACTTTTTCATTTTTACGAATCAATTTGTGAAGCACCTGGGGGTTCCAAATGCTCACTATGCATCTAGATAGGTGCCTTGGGGGGTCTAGTTTCCAAAATGGGGTCACTTGTGGGGGAGCTCCAATGTTTGGGCACACAGGGGCTCTCCAAACGCAACATGGCGTCCGCTAATTATTCAAGCAAATTTTACAATCAAAAAGTCAAATGGCGCTCCTTCCCTTCCGATCCCTGCCGTGCGCCCAAACAGTGTTTTTTCCCCACATATGGGGTATCTGCGTGCCCAGGGGAAATTGCACAACAAATTTTGGGGTCCATTTTTTCTTGTTACCCCTGTGAAAATAAAAAAAATTGTGTCTAAAGTAACATTTTTGTGAAAAAAGTTAAATGTTCATTTTTTTCTTCCACATTCCAAAAATTCCTGTGAAGCACCTGAAGGGTTAATAAAGTTCTTGAATGTGGTTTTGAGCACCTTGAGGGGTGCAGTTTTTAGAATGCTGTCACTTTTTGGTATTTTCTGTCATAAAGACCTCTCAAAGTGACTTCAAATGTGATGTGGTCCCTAAAAAAATGGTTTTGTAAATTTTGTTGGAAAAATGAGAAATCGCTGGTCAACTTTTAACCCTTATAGTTCCCTAACAAAAAAAAATTTTGGTTCCAAAATTGTGCTGATGCAAAGTAGACTTGTGGGAAATGTTATTTATTAACTCTTTTGTGTGACATATCTCTCTGATTTAAGGGCATAAAAATTCAAATTTTGAAAATTGCAAAATTTTCAAAATTTTCACCAAATTTCCGTTTTTTTCACAAATAAACGCAAGTGATATCGAAGAAATTTTACCACAATCATGAAGTACAATATGTCATGAAAAAAAAATCTCAGAATCAGGGGGCTCCGTTGAAGCGTTCCAGAGTAATTACCTCATAAAGTGGCAGTGGTCAGAATTGTAAAAATTGTCCTGGTCATTAACGTGCAAAACACCCTCGGGGGTTAAGGGGTTAAAGTTGAGAATTAGACAGCTATTTGACATTGATTCTCATGATAATTACACCAGTTTCATCAGATTTAAGAGACATAATTAATGAGTTTTGCAGTGCGTAATGTGAAAGTGGCTAACAGATCAACTTTTAAGGTGTACTCCCATCTTAGACATTTGTGTCTGTAGAATATGCCATGAATGTCAGATAAATGCCATTTTCACATTTGTACTTCACACCTTTTTTCAGAATGGGTGTTCCCTATACTGCTTTTACATCTATTCCGGAACTCCCATGGAAATCAATAATGAGGATCACGAATATTCATGGCCATCTCTCTATTCATTGGAAATTGGAGTGCATCTATCAGACAGTGATGACATATCCTGTGGATAGGCAATAAACTATTTATGGTACAAATACCCTCTCCCCAGATACAGCATGAAGCCGCACGTAGCTCTCTAGATGCAGCATGAGGCCGCACAATGCTCCCCAGATACAGCATGAGGCCGCACGTAGGTCTCTAGATGCAGCATGAGGCCGCACAGTGCTCCCCAGATACAGCATGAGACCGAACGATGCTCCCTAGAAACAGCAGGAGGCCGCACAGGGCTCCCCAGATACAGCATGAGGCCGCACGGTGCTCCCCAGATACAGCATAAGGCCGGACGGCGCTCCCCAGATACAGCATGAGGCCGCACGGAGCTCCCCAGATACAGCATGAGGACGCACGGCGCTCCCCAGATACAGCATGAGGATACACGGTGCTCCGCAGATACAGCATGAGGCCGCAAGGAGCTCCCCAGATACAGCAGGAGGCCACACGGCGTTCCCCAGATACAGCATGAGGCTGTACGGCGCTCCCCAGATAAAGCAGGAGGCCGCACGGCGTTCCCCAGATGCAGAATGGGGCTGCACGGTGCTCCCCAGATACAGCATGAGGTCGCATGGCGCTCTGCAGACACAACATGAAGTCGCATGTCGCTCCCCAGATACAGCATGAGGCCGCACGGCGCTCCCCAGATACAGTAGGAGGCCGCACGGCGTACCCCAGATACAGCAGGAGGCTGTACGGCGCTCCCCAGATAAAGCAGGAGGCGGCACGGCGTTCCCCAGATACAGAATGAGGCTGCACGGCGCTCCCCAGATACAGCATGAGGTCGCATGGCGCTCTGCAGACACAACATGAAGTCGCATGTCGCTCCCCAGATACAGCATGAGGCCGCACGGCGCTCCCCAGATACAGCATGAGGCCGCACGGTGCTCCCCAGATACAGCATAAGGCCGGACGGCGCTCCCCAGATACAGCATGAGGCCGCACGGCGCTCCCCAGATACAGCATGAGGCTACACGGTGCTCCGCAGATACAGCATGAGGCCGCAAGGAGCTCCCCAGATACAGCAGGAGGCCGCACGGCGTTCCCCAGATACAGCATGAGGCTGTACGGCGCTCCCCAGATAAAGCAGGAGGCCGCACGGCGTTCCCCAGATACAGTATGAGGCTGCACGGCGCTCCCCAGATACAGCAGGAGGCCGCACGGTGCTCCCCAGATACAGAATGAGGCTGCACGGTGCTCCCCAGATACAGCATGAGGTCGCATGGCGCTCTGCAGACACAACATGAAGTCGCATGTCGCTCCCCAGATACAGCATGATGCCGCATGGCGCTCCCCAGATACAGCAGGAGGACTCACGGCGTTCCCCAGATACAGCATGAGGCTGTACGGCGCTCCCCAGATAAAGCAGGAGGCCGCTCGGCGTTCCCCAGATACAGAATGAGGCTGCACGGAGCTCCCCAGATACAGCATGAGGTCGCATGGCGCTCCCCAGATAAAGCAGGAGGCCGCACGGCGTTCCCCAGATACAGAATGAGGCTGCACGGCGCTCCCCAGATACAGCATGAGGCCGCACGGCGCTCCCCAGATAAAGCAGGAGGCCGCACGGCGTTCCCCAGATACAGAATGAGGCTGCACGGCGCTCCCCAGATACAGCATGAGGTCGCATGGCGCTCTGCAGACACAACATGAAGTCGCATGTCGCTCCCCAGATACAGCATGAGGCCGCATGGCGCTCTGCAGACACAACATGAAGTCGCATGTCACTCCCCAGATAAAGCATGAGGCCGCACGGCGCTCCCCAGATACAGCAGGAGGCCGCACGGCGTTTCCCAGATACAGCATGAGGCTGTACGGCGCTCCCCAGATAAAGCAGGAGGTCGCATGGCGCTCTGCAGACACAACATGAAGTCGCATGTCGCTCCCCAGATACAGCATGAGGCCGCATGGTGCTCCCCAGATACAGCAGGAGGCCGCACGGCGTTCCCCAGATACAGCATGAGGCTGTACGGCGCTCCCCAGATAAAGCAGGAGGCTGCACGGCGTTCCCCAGATACAGTATGAGGCTGCACGGCGCTCCCCAGATACAGCAGGAGGCCGCACGGCGTTCCCCAGATACAGTATGAGACTGCACGGCGCTCCCCAGATACAGCAGGAGGCCGCACAGTGCTCTCCAGATACAGAATGAGGCTGCACAGCGCTCCCCAGATACAGCATGAGGTCGCATGGCGCTCCCCAGATACAGCATGAGGTCGCATGGTGCTCTGCAGACATAACATGAAGTCGCATGTCGCTCCCCAGATGCAGCATGAGGCCGCACTGCGCTTCCCAGAAACAGCATGAGGCCGCACATAGCACCCTATATACAATATGTACACAGACAGTCACGCACAAACACGGTCATTCACATGCAGATACGCACAAGCACTCACGTATACACATGCAGACTTGCACGTATAAGGGTCGCAGAAATGTACACACACACAAACATATGCAGACATATGCAAAGCACAACAAGAACAAAAAACGATCACAGGCCACAATACATATTAATGAAATTAATCTTTATTTATTAAAAAAAAATAACAAGCCTACAACCTGCAGTAACCACCGCTCCACCATACTGCTGCACGACCAGCTCTACCCTCACCTACTATTTCCTCACCCATTTGTCGTAGATTGTGAGCCCTCGCGGGCAGGATCCTCTCTCCTCCTGTACCAGTCGCTAACTTGTTTTGTTAAAATTATTGTAAGTGTTTTTGCTATGTATACCCCCTTTCACATGTAAAGAGCCATGGAATAAATGGCGCTATAATAATAATAAATAATAATAAAAATAATAAACAGGCAATGGAAGAAAATGTGCACAGTGCAAATGGCTATGTGAATAAAGGACGCGCAGCCGTGGAGACATAATTCTTGGTAAAATCAATATAACAATACATACATATTGTTTGCCTCCTCCATATCATGAAATCATAACCATGCTAATACACAATAATGCATCCTACAGTCGCCGAGTGCTCATCAGTGACACACATCACTGATCAGCGTCCTTGCTCACTTTTGGCCTGGACTTTTCTTCCTGTTCATTTTCTCTCCTTCCCCCCTTTGCACCACCTCCATGCGTGTGTCCTGCAGCCAGTGAACCACTGATCAGTGACGCACATCACTGATCAGCGTCTGTTCTTGCTTTTGGCCAGGACTTTTTTTCCCTGTCCATTTTTTTCCCTGTTTTGCACCACATCCATGCGTGCGTCCTCACTGTCAAAAAGTTTTTTTTAATATCTAATCTGTATCTTCTCCCATTCAGTTTCATCCCATTGCTTCTAGTCTTTCTTTGTGCAAATGAGAATATACCTGATCCCTCTACAATGTGAGAGGCCTTGAGATTTTCGTAGACAGCTAGTAAGTCTCCTCTCAGTTATCTCTTTTGCAAGCTAAACATTCCTAAATCCTCTAACAGTTCCTCATACCATTTCCTATAGTGAGGGAGAGGATGCCACCTTCCTTCCTTTTCCACCCTCCTATAACTCAAGTGATACCGAACTGCCACGCAGACTCCCCAGGACAGCAAATGAGCCAGCGCCCACTGTCAGTGACCCCTTATAAACCTCATCCCCGAAGATTACGAAACATAAATTCCTGATTTTGTGGCGCAATCGGGAATCCAATTTGACACTACCGGCCTCACAGAAATCAACTTTTTCAAAGTCTTTTTCTCTGAGAATTTTGTAAACCTCATGGTGCCCCAGACAAATTTATATGGCCCAAAACCCCACTTCATCATTTTCTAACTGGACTCCTATAGATGCAGTAGAAATGATGGGGCCTTGTTTTTTACATGGGGATAGTGACGATCCCAGAACTTCAGCAATATTGGAGTGTTGATGTTCCACCTGTGTGACCTGTAAACGCTTTGAGTCCATCCACAAATTTTTGCATTACAACGATAATAATGCACAGCGTCCACCCCGAGATGACCTCAACTTTTACCGACTTTTCAAAGTTCAGCCGGTCATTGATCACTTCAGCAATGAGTTTGCTGAAGTGTACATTCCCCAAAATGACATCTGTGTGGATGAGTCTCTAATACATTTCAAGGGGAGGCTCAAATTCTGGCAATACCTATCTAGGGCAAGGTACGGAATTAAACTCTACAAGCTGTGCGAGAGTACATCAGGGTACACCCACAGATTTAGGGTTTATGAAGGGAAGGACACCCGGATTCAATCCCCTGAATGCCCCCCGTCCTGGGAGTGAGTAGGGAAATTGTGTGGGATTTGGTGCACCCACTGCTGGTTCAAAGTTATCACTGCTACATAGAAAACTTTTATACCAGCATCCATCTCTTCATATTCCTTTCTGATAGAGCTACCACAGTATTTAGTACTGTCTGAAAAACTCAGAGAGGACTACTAAGGTCACTAATTGGGCAGCTGCTGAGAAAGGGTGAGAGCAGAGCCCAATTTAGCAACAACATGCTGGTGGGATATCCTTTTCTTGTACATGGTGATGACAGCACCCCCACCACTGTATGAGGTACTTATACACAGGTCCGCAAACCAGACTGTGTACTGGGGTACAATAAAAATATGGGGGGAGTTGATCTGTCTGATCAAGTCCTCAACCTCTACAGTGCCATGCCGAAAGCTAGTTGTGGCCCCTGAATCCCGAGCCTGCGCCCTGCAATAGTGCGATTATACTTACCTTTTCCGCCCTTCAATGGGCATTTGCTTCATAGTTCTTCTGCACAGGCGCCTGCGAGTCACTGCTACTGAAGGGTGGAAAAGGTAAACATAATCGTGCCATTGCAGGCCCACAACTACATGTCACATGGCACTGTGCTGTTGATGGGAGGAAGGTGGTATGCAAATGAACACCAGAGGCAGGAGTTTTCTTCCAGGCACCACCACAGAGTCTGGAAGAACTCATTAACATAAAGGATTAAAAGATGATTTATAAAAAACAAGACAGCAGCTATGAGGCATACAGGTAAGACTATTTTAACAATTCTGTCACTTGTATGCCCATAGTAATAGGTTTAAAACGTCCCAGGGGGTGACAGATTCCCTTCAAGAAAATCTGTATAATGCTATGTGAAAGTTTTCCTGCCTAATTTGAAAATGATTTGTTATGAGTCTAGATCTAGCTGAAGTCATAAAATGCTCTTTTACATTTGAGAATTAGACAGCCATTTGATATTGATTTTCATGAATATTACACCAGTTTCATCAGATTTAAAAGACATAATTAATGAGTTTTGCAGTGCGTAATGTGAAAGCTGCTGACAGATCAACTTTTAAGGAGTATTTCCATCTTAGACATTTGCGTCCACAGAATATGCCATGAATGTCTGACAAATGCCATTTTCACATTTGTACTCCACACCTTTTTTCATAATGGGTGTTCCCTATCCTGCTTTTACATCTATTCCGTAACTCCCATGGAAATTAATGAAGAGGACCACAAATATTCATGGCCATCTCTCTTTTTATTGGAAATTGGAGTGCATCTATCAGACAGTGATGACATATCCTGTGGATAGGCAATAACTACTTAAGGTTGAAATACTCTTTTATTAGACTGTTGAGTGTTTAAAGGGGTTTTCTATGAGTTGAAAAATTCTTAACCTGAAAAGTTTTTGTGTTGAAAATAATTTCACTGCATTTTCTCTTGCTTTGATGATTTTTTTCTGGTCCCAAAATCCTGGGCACATGCCACTCATTTGCTTTCACGTTTGTGGTGTTGTTGCCAGTTCAGTTTACTGCAATTACAACTTTACACTGTAAAGGAAAAGATGAAAGGTGTCGGTAGTTCCGCGCTCCTAGGTTAGAACATATTATATAGAATCCAGGACTTGTGTTGTGGATTTATTCTTTTGACAAGCTAAAAACAGACACGTTTCGTGGACGTCCTGTCCACTTCATCAAGTGCATAGCTTAAGAGATGTTAACAGCAGAGAACGTATATACACATGGAAAGTGAAAAAAACTGGCTCCAAGGCACCAGCAACCGTTTTCATTTAAAAATTAAACCTTTACATATTCCTTAAAAAAGTGTCTATTAGCGTCATTAAGAGAACAATTTTAAAAAAGTAATGAGAATTGTATAAAATTGAAATAAAAATTGAAACGTCTTCTACATAAGTTCCATGATGTAAAAATAAAATATTTTTTTGTGTATGATGATTCGAACCCGTTATCTCTTGGCACCCTATACCATATAAAGACAACATCCATGGTCAGTACCTCTAGACCGTGGAAGTATCTGATAGTTGGTGGATGTTGTTTAGCTGCCTTTTTAAGAAGGATATAATCATAAGATGGTACTAACAAGGAAGACATGATTGTAGAAAAATGTATATTTATAGTGAAAAACTGACAAGTGTATGCACATGCATCCAACATTGCCCATATCCCTATCACTGAGTCAATTGGATAGATGATATACAAACTGGACACATTGAAACCACGGGGTTTAAATGAGGTTACACTGCCCAAATCCTGGCAAGCCAGCGGAAGGGTGAGTCTCTGTAATTTGCCCCATCTTGTGTAGTTGTTGAGACTGTTTTATATATTATTGATTGTTGGTGGTTCAATAAATTATTGCCACACTGTTCACCATCACCCTGTGTTGTCTGAGTAATGTTCTACCCATGGTAAAAGAGAGTGGGCGTTCAGTGGTATGAGCCCTTGTCCATGCAATCTTTCTAAAGACCACTGGGCTAGCGGACAAGAGCACCCACTGACCCCTGTGTTTTCACATTGTCCCTGATCTGTGATATGCAGGGACTTTAATGGAGGAGACTACACTTGGGTTACAGAGCAGTAGCTGATGATGCTAGCCCTATCCTATGTACAACATGTAATTGATAATGTGGTGCATATTGGGGCAGTGACAATGGTCTGAGAAATCCATATGAAAGATGGCCATAACATCACTGTCATGATGGGAAAGAATCGGCAGCGAGATCATGTGACTCAGATTCCCGCAAAAAAAAAATTGGATTAACTCTTAATTCCCTACTGCTTGTAACATTCACTACAACAGTCCAAAATCAAAATAATAGTGACAGCAGAATGAGCAGAATATAAAGAAAACACCGACACAATGAATAGAGTTCATTAATTTTTATTCTTATCTATTATCCAATTTAGTTTTATTTAATCATCCAGTGCCATTTTTAGATTTGCTGCATAAAAAGGATGTGAACCAGAGGAAGGCAAAACAACCCCATGTGTGGGGAAAAATTCCTTCCTGACCCACATACTGGCGATCGGCTAATCCTTGGTTCACTGCAGTGTCAGCTCTGGATGGGGCCCTGTCACACCTTTACATGGAATATTTCATACATATCTAATATATATGTTTGTCTTATTTTTATATTTAGACTATTTAAAGCGTATGTCTAACTAAGGGCGGCTTACACTGGTTAATTATTGAGAATTGGTGCTTCTTTCCTATACTTATTATTACATACTTATGCTTATCCTTTCTTACATAAACTTTTCCTTACTTACCAATGCTCATCCATTTTTATTTTTTTAACTGAATGCTAAATATAGTTATCCTTTTTTAACAGTACTTATCCTTTTTTACCTATACTAATTCTTTCCTATCTATACTTCTCCTTTTTACCTATACTTTTTTAATTACATTTTAAATATGCTTCTCCTTTCTTACCTATATTTTTCCTTTTTTAATTATACTTATCCTTTCTTACTTCTACTTACCTCTAATTATCCTTCATTACATATACTTTCATATACATAACCTTTTTAACATATATTTATACTTTTTTACTCATACCTATCCTTGTCTACCAATATTTATCATTACTTACCTATGCTTATCCTTTTTTTATTGATCGGATGTTAAATATACTTATTCTTTTTTACCAGTAATTATCCTTACATATACTTATATTTTCTTACCTAGACTTATCCTTTCCTGCCAATATTTTTATCTTAACTAGACTGATCTTTTTTTCCTATAATTATCTTTTCTTACCTATATTTAGCTACACTTATCCTTTTTACTTATACTTATCCTTTTTTATGCATACTTATTTTTTGTTACCTATGCTTACCATTTCTTTCCTATATTTACCTATACTTATTCTTTCCTACCTATATTTACTTATAATTATCCTTTTTTGCCCTTTCTTACCTGTACTTATCATTTTTACTTATACTTATCCTCTCTTACCTATATTTACCTATTCTTATATTTTCTTACCAATACTTACATATAGTTATTCTTTCTTACCTATATTTATCTTTTTTTCCTATACTTATCCTCTTGTACCTACACTTATCCTTACTTATCTATTCTTATATTTACCTATACTTTTTTACCTATACTTATCTTTTCTTATCTTTTCTTACTTATACTTATTCTTTCTTATGTATTTTTATCTATATTTATCACTTATAGTTATCGATGGGGAGGTCCCTGATGATGTTGGACATCCGATCTTCTGCTCTTCTCTGCATGATCTTCTGGAAGCTCAGGTATGCAGCTTGCTCTGATATTATTGAGCAGGTGTCTTGTTGAGGGTTTTCTAGTTGACAAATGAAAACCCTCTGAACACGGCCTGGTCCTCTGGTGTTATAGATAATGTAGCCTCTGCCGCTTGGATCTTGTCAAGCTTAAAAGCACGGAACTTTGGTTTAGGCTTAGTTGGCTATAGAAAAGATGCAGAAAAAGTCATGGTGAAAATTGGTGACTAATTAAAATAGTCTTGACTTGAAGTATAGAAAAAAAATTGCTCAATATTAAGGAACGTTTTGAAATGTAAATGTAATATTGTAGAGACAAAACCATCACAACAAGCATTGCAGCTCAAGTTTAGTCACTTCAGTGCGATGTATCCATTTACTTCCAGTTATTTGGGTATTTTGCTTGTCTTTGGTTTTTCTCTGTCTAGTGGCCTTATGTGAACATGCATTTACATTTTGCATGCACATCAATTTACGCTTCAGTTCAGATTCCCAGTTTTTTTCTTTGTAGTTTAGTGTGCTTTAGTGCATATAAAGGTGTGGCCGCCCTTTGTCTGAGCTGAAAGCTTCATTCTGCCTCTCAGGTCTATGTTTCTACTAGGGGTTCAGTCTCTCTGCCCTTATCCATATGTATGTCACTTGACAAATGGTAAGGTTTTAATATTAGAGTTAGGACTGTCCCATAAGGGTTACTGTGACATGATGGGATGGCTTTTACATTATTTTGATCAAAATTATGTTAACTAAATACCCTTTATTATTTATCATTATTTTTGCATTGTGTGATTTATCCATTTACTTCCAGTTATTTGGGTATTTTGCTTGTCTTTGGTTTTTCTCTGTCTAGTGGCCTTATGTGAACATGCATTTACATTTTGCATGCACATCAATTTACGTTTCAGTTCAGACTCCCAGGTTTTTTCTTTGTATTTTAGTTTGCTTTAGTGCATATAAGGGTGTGGCTGCCCTTTGTCTGAGCTGAAAGGTTCATTCTGCCTCTCAGGTCTATGTTTCTACTAGGGGTTCAGTCTCTCTGCCCTTATCCATATACATGTCACTTGACAAATGTTAAGGTTTTAATATTAGAGTTAGGACTGTCCCATAAGGGTTACCGTGACATGGTAGGATGGCTTTTACATTACTTTGATCAAAATTATGTTAACTAAATACCCTTTATTATTTATCATTATTTTTGCACTGTGCAATTTATCCATTTACTTCCAGTTATTTGGGTATTTTGCTTGTCTTTGGCTTATCTCTGTAAATGTAATATTGTAGAGACAAAACCAGCACAACAAGCATTGCAGCTCAAGTTTAGTCACTTCAGTGAGCTGCAGTGCCACTAATTATCTCTATGGCCAATCATACTCCTGTCTCATCATATATAGGATGCAGAATTATGTGCAGGTAATAGGCAATAGCTTAAGTATGGTTAGAATGAGAAGTTTTTAAATAAGTACAATCTGTACTTATATCACTTCAACACTGAACACTTTGATCTGTTAACAGACTCTTCCAAATTGGGACAGCTCCATCAGTTCTGTTTTTTGACAAAATTGGTTCATATTTGTTGTTTTATTTTTCTTCTGGTCAAAATCAGCAGTGGAGACTATAAAAAGGAGAATTATTGTTGAAAAATGCAAACTAATTTTCTTTAGATTCACTTCCATGTCTGCCTGAAAAATTATCAAAACATTGTGGTCCTTATGGAGAACTCATTTCAATTTTTTTTAGCCAAGGATCTTCTCTTTCTCCAGCTACAGATGCCTATGCAATTCTTTTGCCAGATTAATTGACTTGCACCTGACAGAACATATAACTAGTTCATTATTTGCGTATAGCCTGCAAGAGTCTGAAAGAAGTGCAATACTATAGACTAGACATGCACCATTAATAAATTACATTTTCCAGCCCGATCATTTATAATAGTAATGTAAACATTAACGTAGTCCAAATTATTTTCCAACCCTGATATTAACCCCTTTACAATCCAAGGTGGTTTGCACGTTAATGACCAGGCCAATTTTTACAATTCTGACCACTGTCACTTTATGAGGTAATTACTCTGGAACGCTTCAACGGATCCCCCTGATTATGAGAATGTTTTTTCGTGACATATTGTACTTCATGTTTGTGGTAAAATTTCTTCAATATCACTTGCGTTTATTTGTGAAAAAAACGGAAATTTAGCGAAAATTTTGCAATTTTCAAAATTTGAATTTTTATGCCCTTAAATCAGAGAGATATGTCACACAAAATAGTTAATAAATAACATTTCCCACATGCATACTTTACATCAGCACAATTTTGGAACCAACATTTTTTTTATTGGGGAGCTATAAGGGTTAAAAGTTGACCAGTGATTTCTCATTTTTCCAATAAAATTTACAAAACCATTTTTTTAGGGACCACATCATATTTAAAGTCACTTTGAGGGGTCTTTATGACAGAAAATACCCAAAAGTGACACCATTCTAAAAACTGCACCCCTCAAGGTGCTCAAAACAACATTCAAGAACTTTATTAACCCTTCAGGTGCTTCACAGGAATTTTTGGAATGTGGAAGAAAAAAATTAACATTTAACTTATTTTACAAAAATGTTACTTTAGACCCATTTTTTTTTCTTTTTGCAGGGGTAACAGGAAAAAATGGACCCCAAAATTTGTTGTGCAATTTCTCCTGAGTAAGCAGATACCCCATATGTGAGGAAAAACCACTGTTTGGGCGCGCGGCAGGGTTCGGGGAACTTATCTAGATGTGTGGTGAGCACCTTGAATCCCCAGGTGCTTCACAGAAGTTTATAACATTGAGCCGTAAAAATAAAATTTTCACATTTTTCCCACAAAAATGTTTTTCAGCCCCCACTTTTGCATTTTCATAAGGGCAACAGGAGAAATTGCACCATGCAGTTTGTTGTGCAATTTCTCCTGAGTAAGCAGATACCCCATATGTGGGGGAAAACCACTGTTTGGGTGCACGGCAGGGTTCGGAAGGGATGGAGCGCCATTTGACTTTTTGAATGTAAAATTTGCTTGAATAATTATCGGACGCCATGTTGCATTTGGGGAGCCCCTGATGTGCCTAAACAGTGGAAACCCCCCACAAGTGACACCATTTTGGAAACTAGACCCCTCAGGGAACTTATCTAGATGTGTGGTGAGCACCTTGAACCCCCAAGTCCTTTACAGAAGTTTATAAGATGGAGCCGTGAAAATAAAAAAATCAAACTTTTTCCACAAAAATGATGTTTTAGCCCCAATTTTTTTATTTTCACAAGGGTAAGAAGAGAAAATGGACCCCAAAAATGTTTGTGCAATTTCTCCTGAGTACGCCAATACCCCATATGTGGTGGAAAATACAGTGTTTTGGCGCACGGCAGAGTTCAGAAGGGAAGGAGCACTGTTTGACTTTTTGAACGCAAAATCGGCTGGAATCGAGAGCGGACGCCATGTCGCGTTTGGAGAGCCCCTGATGTGCCTAAATAGTTGAAACCCCCCACAAGTGACCCCATTTTGGAAACTACACCCCTCAAAGATTTTATCAAGGGGTATAGTGAACATTTTGAGCCAAGAGATACGACACAGAATTTGATGACATTAGGTCATCATATTGAATAAGTTGTCACTAGTCTTGAGCGCAAGTGCTCGCTACTTGAGTTTTCATCGGGTACTCAGGTATGCACCATGTATCATGGGTGCTCAAGTGACATGCTCGAGTCCCCGTCCTGTATGTTTCATGGTTATTAGGCACCCCAAAAAAACATACGGGGATTGCTCATGCATGGCAGGCAATCCCCGCGAGTTTTTTTTGGCCGCGAAGCATATGGAGCGGAGACTCGAGAACTCGCGATACTCAATGCATACCCGAGCACCCGATGCAAACTCAAGTAGCGAGCACTTGCGTTCAACACTAGTTGCCATATCGTCATCTTTTTTTTTTTTCTTTTTTACTTTTGAAAAAAAAAACATCCCTAACCCTACCCTAGCCCAGCCCTGACCCCAACCCTAACATTAGCACAACCCTAACCCCAACCCCAGCCCTAGCGTTTATTTTTTACGCCGTTCCTAGTGCGGTATAAGTGATTAGACGACCTTATTCTTTGGGTTGGTTCGACTACAGAGATACCAGAATGATATCGGGTTTTTATGATTGACAGCTGTCACACACTAAAAGACTCATATTTTGTAAAATCTAGTTTTTGCATATTTTGAGAGCTATAATTTTTCTATATTTTGGCCGAAAGAGTTATGCGATGGCTTGTTTTTTGCGGGATGAGTTGACGTTTTTATTGGTGCCATTTTCAGGCATGTGATATTTTTTGATCGCTTTCTATTCCAGCTTTTGGGAGGCAGAATAAACAAAAACCAACAATTCAGGAATTGTTTTTTTTTTTTTACATTTTTTATTCTACTCCGCGAGTGGTAAAATTGATAAGGTAGCTTTATTCTTCTGGTCAGTACATTTACAGCGGTACCACATTTATATAGTTTTTCTATGTTTTGGCGCTTTTACACAATAAAAGCTATTTTATACAAAAAATTATTTTTTTGCATCGCTTTATTCTGAGAGCTATAACTTTTTGATTTTTCAGATGATGGAGCTGTATTGCAGCTTGTTTTTTGCAGGACAAGATGACGTTTTCAGTGGTACCATTTTTATTTATATTCGTCTTTTTGATCACGTGTTATTCCATTTTTTGTTTGGCGGTATGATGATAAAGCATTATTTTTTGCTTCGTTTTTTATTTCTTTTTTTACCATGTTCACTGAAGGGGTTAACTAGTGGGACAATTTTATAGGTCAAGACGTTCTGGACGCGGCCATACCAAATATGTGTACTATTGTTTTGTTTGTTTTTTTTCATAATAATATTTATTGATGGGTACATTATATTTTTATTTTTGGTGGATTATTTTTTTAATTTTGTTTAATATTTTTACAATTTTTTTTTTAATTATTTTCACTTTCTGAGAGTTTTTTTAGTTTTTTACTTTGTCCCACTCTGGGACTTTCACTTTTTTTATTCTGATCGCCTGCATAGCATAGGGATGGAGCACCATCCCTGTGCTATGCAGGCAGTCAGTGCTGCACAGAGAGAAGATTGTTTGGTCATGCACTGTGCATGACCAAAAAATCTTCCTGCTGTCTGGTGACCCGGATGTTGTCATGAAGACATCGGGTCGTCATGGCAACACCCGGGAAGCCATGGCAGACAGCACTGGAGGCCGGAAGAGGAGGTGAGTATTGCGATCACCTCCCCTTAGCCACCGCAATGCTGCGATCGACTTCGGGACCGCTCCCTGCACATAGTATCGGGTGTCAGCTGTAACAATCAGCTGACACCCGGCGGCGATCGCGCCCGCGCAGCCTGTGTGCGCACGCGATCGCGATGACGTACTAATACGGGTCAGGCTCTTAAGTCCCAGGGCACAGATGCGTATTAGTACGTCATGGGATTTAAAGGGGTTAAACATAATGTATCACAGAGCCAAAAGCGTAGAAGATTGTGGGAGAGTATCTTATTCAGATCCATGTGACAATTCTGTACATATACTTACTACATGGATGTATGGTGGGGCCATCCTAAGGGCTTCCACTGAGACCAGGGTCGGTCTGGCCTGGCGGGAAATCGGGAAATTTCCCGGTGGGCCCCGATATGAGAGTGAGAAAATTGGTGGTGGGGGCCCTTTAAAAGCGCGGCTGAATCAAATATAGTGTCGCGCGCACGGCACATTCATTGGTGACAGCGGGCCTGCAGTGACGTGCATGCAGCATACTTACCACGTGAGTCTCTGACACTGAGAGGACGGATTCTTTCTGGGCGGTGACACGCACCGCGCTCTGCTTTCCCGCTGGCTGGCAGACTGTGGTGTCAGGTGACACTGACGCCGCTCTCTTCTGGCCTCTGATACGCGCGCCCGCGCTCTGCAGTGCTCTCTCTCTGCTCCAGGGCCGGCCTCTGAGACGCCGGCGCCACCGAAGCCGACGTCTCGCTCTGCTCTCCCTGCTCCCGGGCTTCTGATACGTCCTATCCCGGCTCCATATCTGCCCTGGCCTGCTCCCCTGTAGTAATACTGGCTCCCGGGTGGTGGCACCGCCCCCTTCTCTCCTGCTCTGACTCTGGTTTTTTTTATACCGGTTCCGGGGCTGGATATGTGGACGGTGACCTGCAGCACTCTACAGTTCAACTCTCCAACCAGGCCTGGCCTGGAATTGGAAACAAGACTGCAGGCCTACAGCTGTCACTGCTTCAATTTCATATCAAGAGCACCGTGCCAAATATTCAATAACGTTTTTATGGGTGAGTCATATGACTGTGTGTGTGTTACTTTGTATATGCCTGCTGGTGCGTGTATATGCCTGCAGTTCATGTGTGTATATGCCTGCGTGTGTGTACAGTGTGTGTGAAAATGCCTGTGTGTGTACAGTGTGTGTGTATATACCTGCGAAGCGTGTGTATATATGCTTGCGTGTGTGTGTGTATATGCCTGCCTGTGTGTATATGCATGTGTGTACAGTTTGTGTATATGGCTGTGTGTGTACAGTGTGTGTGTATATGCCTGCCTGCATGTGTGTGTATATGCCTGCATGCATGTGTGTGTGTGTGTGTGTATTTGAGTGCCTGCATGTCTACATGTGTATATGTGTCTTCACATATGTATGCATGCTTCCCTGCGTGTCTACATTTTTGTATGTGATTGGTTGAGTGTGTCTGAGCATGACTGCGTGTGCATTTCTGTGAGTGCTTGCCTGCGTGTGTACGTGTCCCCATTTCTGTGAGTATGTGTATCTGCGTGTGTATATTAGGGCTCTTTCACATGTCCTGATATTTACGGGACTGGAGATATCCGTGTCCACCTGTGTGTCATCCGTGTGACACATACCAGCGCTTGGGAATCAATGTACAGTTAGCGCTGTTCCCAAGAGCTGGGTGCTGCCCTCATCATAGATCCCTGCCTGCTGCGATCAGCAGCAGCAGGGTCAATGATGAGAGTAGTAGTCTACTCCCGCCGTGTCCAACTGTAAAAATAGGAATAAAATAAAAACATCCTTATACTCACCTCTCCTAAGTGTCACCCGCTGTAATCCGTGCGAGCACTCACGCCGAGGAGAACAACTTCTGCAGCGAGCGGACCCCAGAGCTGTGCTCAGTGATTGACAGGGCACCCCTTGTTGAGCGCAGCTCCGGGGCCCGCTCGCTGCAGGAGTCATTCTCCTCGGCGTGAGCGCTCGCACGGATTACAGCGGGTGACACTTAGGAGAGGTGAGTATAAGGATTTTTTTTATTTTATTCCTATTTTTACAGTTGGACACGGCGGGAGTAGACTACTACTCTCATCATTGACCCTGCTGTTGCTAATTGCAGCGCCGGCAGGGATCTATGATGAGAGCAGCGTTCAGCACCCGGTGCTTGGGAAGAGCGCAGTCATCAGTGTGTGGGACGTTTGGCAGGAGGTGCAGCTGGTAAAAACATTCATTTGAATGGGTCTGCGTGTACCAATGTCTCTGGTACTTGTGGAAACTGTCATCGCATGTACTGACGTGTGAAAGAGCCCTTAGTATGTGTGTGTGTAAGCACGCTTCTGCATGTCTGTGTGGTCTTCCGAAGATTTATTATATTTGGAGAGAGATGGGAGAGAAATTTTAGGAGACAGAATGGGGAGATGTGTGAAATAACTAGGGGAGGTGTGGGAATGGGTGCGGGAACAGAAGGGAGATGTATGAGGAAACAGTACGGAGAGTGGGGGAATAGTGTGAGGAGACAGTATGGAGGGAGAAAAGTGTGAGGTGACACAGCACAGAGACTAGGTAGTGTGGGGGAAGGTATGGAGATGCGGCAGTATGGGGGAAACAGTGTGAGGGCACAGAAAGGGGGGAACAGTATTCTGAGGAGGGGGAGTGTGATGAAGGGGCACAGTATAGAGACTGGGCAGTATAGGGGGGACACAGTGTGAGAGGACAGTGTGAAGAGGGGGCCCAGTATGGTAAGGAGAGGACAGTGTGGAGAGCAGGTACCATAAGAGGGGTAGAGTGTATGTCATGTTTTGTGCAGGGAGCATTGTAAGAGTTAGGTTTATTCAGGGGCTCAGTGTAGATATTTTTATTCAGGAGCATTATAATGACTCTATCTTTAAGGGCATCGTGTGGGAATGAGCTGCAGAAGACCGGAGAAGATGGAAGTCTGCAGAGACGAGCTGTGGATGAGAAAAGTCCTCAAGGGGTCTGGACAAGATGGAAGCGAAAAGAAGGAGAACGACTCTAATCAGAGAAGACGTTCTCAGGTAAGATACCTGGATGTAAATGTTCATTTGTGATCCTGCCTGTGTCTCGCCAGTACTGTGGTTCCTGTATGGTCCGCAGTCTGATGATGACTGATAACTCCCAGTATCTCTATTGTTAATTACATACTGGGAGTTGTAGGTTTATGCGATACAAAGATATATGGGTCTGACCTGATATTACAAATGATGGTGGTTCAGATGATGTATTCATGTACTGTTGTGTTTGTGCGCGTCTGTGTGTTTGTGCACGTCTGCGTGTTTGTGCGTGTCTGCATGTTTGTATGTGTCTGCGTATCTGGAATAATATGTATTTTTGTAAGATGCGTGTATGTAACTGTGCATTGTGGTGTGTAATAACATTCATATGCTTGAGGCACCTTTACTACATCTATTAGGTCTCTTTCACATGTGTTTGTGCACGTCTGCGTGTTTGTATGTGTTTACGTATCTGGAATAATATGCATTTTTGTAAGATGCGTGTATGTAAGAGTCCATTGTGGTGTGTAATAACATTCATATGCTTGGGGCACCTTTACTAAATCTATTAGGACTTGCTCACATGTGTTAGGGAATTCCATTTGTCTTTCCACATTTAGGAACAGACAAGTGAAATTTGCTAACCTTGTCATAACTGTCACCATTGGGATGTGCTTGTATGGAGCGGGTTCAGGAGCTGAGCCTGCTCCATACCGGGCAGATGTCGGCTGTGTTACATAGCCGGCGTCTGCCTGTAACAGCAGTGATCAGAGCTCGCCTTAATTGCTGCTGTTTTGAGTATTTAAGTGCCCTTTTTAATCACTGACAACGGCATTTAGATAGCACAATGGCCGGTGCATGCAGTCACCTGTTCCCTTCTGCCCCCTGTGACGCAGTTGCAGGTTGCTGTTCGGTTGCCAGTAGTGCTGAGTGAGCGTGGTCGGATAAGAGACATTACAGTCACCGCGAACTACAAAGTGAGCGTGCTGCAATAACGTCCGGCACCTTGATTGTGACACTTCCATGGAGCCCAACCTCAGGCTGAGCTTCATTGAATGACTAACATGGCAGCCGTACCTGGCAACTAGTGGTGAGTGAGTTTGGTCGGATAAGGTGTGATCCCAGCATGCTCGGGTGTAATCCGAGTATCTTGTAGTGCTCTGCTAATATGCTCGAGTCCCCGGGGTAGCATGTTTTGCGGTGATAGACAGAAGCAACACATGCAGGGATTACCTAAGAAACCGGCAATTCCTGTATGTGTTGCGTCTGTCTACCTCCGTAAAACATGCTACCCCGAGGACTCGAGCATAGTAGCAGAGCACTACAAGATACTTGGATAACACCCGAGCATGCTGGGATCACACCTTATCCAACCACGTTCGCTCAGCACTAGTTGCCAGGTGCTGCTGCCATGTTAGTCATTCAATGAAGCTCAGCCTGAGGTTGGCCTCCATGGAAGATGTCACAATCAAGGTGCCGGACGTTATTGCAGCACCCTCACCGACCCTATGACAGGAAGCGAGTGGCGGCAGGGAGAATAAAATGTAATTTTCTCCGCGTAGCCAATGCTTTTCCAATAAGCCGTCTAACCAGGCTTTACACCCTATTTACCTGCAGATTACCCCTATATCTGCAGATAAATAGCATTTTTCAAGGTGACAAGTTACCATTAAAGGGACTCTGGCAGTACGGAATGACTGTTCGAAGAAAGTCCTGCCGCTTGGTGCTCCACAGCGCGGCCAAACATGTAATTATAGTACATTATAGAAAAACATAACAAGTAATAAAACCGTTTAGGTGGGCTGTAGTGTGGGCCCCTAGAGTCAGTTCCCCTGGTGGGCCCTAGGCACCCCAGTCTGACCCTGACTGAGACCCCATCAATTCTCTGGAAGAAGGGGTGTTCTCGGATGTTACCATTGACTCCTAATCTCTGGACAGGATCTTCCTGGAGGAGCTGTTCAATGATGTCCTTGGCGCCGGAGGATGATTCATCAAAGAGTGAGGGATGGTAGTTACACTCACTGGTAAGCATTTCATTTAAGATGACTCCAAACGAGTACCAGTCTACTCCGGCGTTATACTCCTCCTTGTCCATGATCTGCCATAGAGAAGCATTATTAGTAGTGCTACCTCTTGTATATCACCGTTCTTACATGTCACTCATATTGTTATGTGATTCTATATTAAATGACAGTAAGTCTTACTACTTAATCAAGAGACAAAAAGGATCTTTCATAATTATGCTCCATAAATGAAATTAATAAATGATATGAAAAATCAGAATGAATGTAATATATAGGATTGTGACAACGCTCAGCTCAGTGTGCTACCAGCTCAAACTTTAACCCCTTCAAAATTGGGCGATTTTCAGTTTTTCCTCCCTTTTTACAAGAGCCATAACTTTTTTATTTTTCCATCCACATAACCGTATGAGGGCTTGTTTATTGCAGGATGAGCAGTAGTTTTGAATGACGCCATTCATTTTATCATGTGATGCACTTGAAAGTGGTAAAAAAATTCCAAGCATGTTAAAATTGCAAAAAAAGTGTAATTTTACAATTTTTGTTTTATTTACCATGTTAACTATATGTTAAATCTGACCAGGCAATATGATTATCCAGATGAGTACAATTACGCAGATACCAAACACATGATGACATTTTTATTGATATCATTTTGAGGCAGATACAATGTTTTGATCACCTTTTATTGCATTTTATTACAATGTTGCGGCGGCCAAAAAAACTTAATTCTGGTGTTTTGGTTTTTTCTTTGTTACGTCGTTTACTGATCAGATTAATTTTATATTTTGAGTGATCGGACTTTTACAAACACAGCAATACAGAGATACTAGATATGTGTATTTTTATTTTTTTTTAATTGTTTTATTTTTAATGGGGCAAAAGGGGGGTGATTTGAACTTTTCTGTATTTTTTAGTTTCCTTATATTTTTAAAAACATTTTTTTAACTTTTTTTCCTATATTTATCAGTTGCCTTAGGGGAATTGAAGCTTTGACTGTCTGACTGCTGATGCACAGCTATGTATAGCTAAAATTACAATCTCCTATGAATGCCAGCTAAACGGTGGCCTTCACAGGAGTACTGTCATGACAAGCACGGAGATCTTCAGCGACCCCCGAATGCCATGGTAACCCATCAGCACCCCGTGATCATGTCAGGGGTGCACCGATGGGCATGTAGAAAAACGCGCCCCCCCGCCAGCCATGTTAAATGCCACTGTCAGAGATTGACAGCGAGATCTAACATGTTAATGGCTGCAGGCGGAGTAGTGTTACACCAGCAGCTGTTAAAGATTAAATCAACCATCATCCGCAGGAAAAGATGCGGGCTCGGCGTGCGACCTCGCATCAAAGGCAGGGACATGACATATGACCGACATGTACGCCATATGTCATGAAGGGGTTAAGGAGCGATCTGGGACATAGCTGATAATACTGAGGTGGCGGCTTGTCTTGTATTATATACACAGAGCAGCTTAGTCCGATGTACTTGATATTTCAGATACTTGTTATCTAATAAATGTAATAAGTGCACATAAAATAATAGATTTTCCTGTATCATTATTGCACATGTTATTGCCACTTTAAGACATCTCTGGTCCGGATAACTCAGCATTACACCTGGTTGGTCATAGTTCACCATCCATGTAGACATGCAGGCTAGGAGGAATAGGAGACGATGCTCCTCCCATTTGGCGATTGTGCGGCTCACAGTAGTGAAGCACTCAGAGGTCACACATATTTTCCCTGTTCTGTGGATGGGTGATATATTGAAAATACTTTCAATGGATTTCTAGTGCTCTAATATTGATAACCAGAACAGGTCATCAATATAAGATTGGTGGGGCCAACGCCCGGCAGTCCCACTGATTAACTGTTATTTCCTCCGCCAGTGGTTGGATATAACCAATAAACAGACATCACAGCACCGGTCACTGGTTAGTGGCGGCTGCTGGTACTACAGATTAGCCCCTATGGAAAGAAACACGGGCTGATCTGCATTTCTTGGCACTGACCACTAAACAGTACAGAGGTGCGATGTTCTGCTCTGTTTCCATCAGGTTGCAGCCAGGGGTAAGAACAGCTGATCAGTGTGATCCGATCCTCAATGATTTTATATTGATGAACTCGCCGAAATAAAGCTCATCAATGTGAAAGTATCCGGAATCCTTCTAAATACAACAGATAAAAGCCTTCTATTCTCCCCTCAGGAGCCGTGTAACCCATGGTCCCAGCGAAAGTGGTGGCTGTCCGCTCTCCGTGCATGTTCTCAAGCGCAAGACCGTAATCCGTGATCTTAATGTGGCCGTATCAGTCACCAGGAGGTTCTCGGGCTTCAGGTCTCTGTAAGAAAAAGAAAATGAACCTGAGTAAGTGTTCTTCTTCTATCTGTGGTGAAATGATGATATAGGAGAATAAACCTATTTTCTCTCCCTGCTGTACTTTCCTCTGAGATAACTCCTTTACTATATGCCCTGTACCACCGCAGGGATCACTGTATTCCATGTGACCGCCGCTCATCTGCAGCTTCCTGACAGTGATACCATGTAGGACTACTAGACACCAGCTACAGGCATCAGTCTGCAGGTCACCAGGGTGGAGGGACTGACTGCAGCTGAGCTTTAAAGGGGTTTTCCCATCAATTAAAGGTAATTTTAATCAATAGATTATAGAATAATAATAATTTTCACAATTGGATGTGATTAAATAAAATGTTCCTGTGCTTATCAGCAAATGATTATTTCTTTGAAGTAAAACATTGTTTAAAAAAAAAACAGGCTGAGTGTGATCTGACAAAACATCAGATATCACTGGAACCAATATTATTTAATGGGCTTGTGTACATGTCCGATTTTTTTCCTTGGACCAATTGCAGAATGCCCAAGTTGGATCCAATCAACGGATCACACTCGGCCATGCAAGTCTATGAGTCCATGGAAAACATCGGACTGCACACGGATGACATCTGAGTGCAGGCCGATTTCCACAGACTGACAGAATGGAAAAGATGGAGACATTTTTTTTTTCATCTTCTCCACATCAGAATAAATTGGATCACACTATGATCAAATTCTTTTCAGAGTTTAATCAAAATGTGATTTGTATAATGGTCTGGATTCTCTTAGATGACAGAATATACGCTGGTGTGACTCAGCCTCACACTGACTACATTACCTGTGGATGACGCCCTTAGAATGGAGGAACTGGATCCCACACACTAGTTCGGCGGCATAGAATCTGACAAAGAGAAAATGAATAAGTATCAGATCCCACAGATTGTAAACTTGGGAATTCATATGAGTCAATAGGAGCATTATTCTATATTATTCCCTCCATGTGACTGCCGAATCGTGATGGTGTAAACAGCGCACAATGTCAATATTGCAGTCTCGAGAATGCACGTATGCAAATTACATACTTATGATTAGATGCCGACTATACTCCTGCACGTCTCTCAATTCTCTCCTATTTGAAGAAGCCGGGTGAGACTAGTTGGCATGTGATCACAAGTATGAAAATTGTACCCGTAATCACAGGATCGCCCACCTGAACGGGGTATGCAGGGAAATCTTGACCGTGTGCACGTTGCATACTTTCACAATTTGTCAGTCTGCAGTCACATAGAGAGACTGCTGATTTTTCTTCTGAGACTGGACAATTCCTTAAACACATTACCTGGCACTGGTGATGTCAAGCGGCCCCTTCCTGTGTAGAAGTTGGTAAAAGTCCCCGCAGCTCATGTATTCCATACCAAGAAAAACATTCATCTGTAACATGGAACATTAGCATTTATTATACAGTAAAGACAAATACACATTTCACTACTTGAAGGGGTTTTCCATCCAAGAAAGTTAAAGCATATTGGTAAGATATGTAGTCACTCAATACAAAAGGTGGCCTAACTGCTGTGACCCCTAAAATTCTAAACAATGATATCTAATATATAAATACATGTAGAAATTCTTGTTTCAGCCAATGTTTGGTAATTATTTTTCTGTTAATTATAGACATAGGCCCAGATTCATAATTTGAATAGTTTTAATCACTTTCCTTTTTGGTCTTGTGGTATTTGTTGCTGACTTTTGGTGCCAAATTCTTCAAAATGGCGCACACAATTCAAGAATTTGGTACAAAGTAAAAAATGCTCGTTTTCTGCCTTGAAGTGTTTTTTGCAACTTTTTGGCCCCAAAAATCACACATTTTCGAATAGGTCCAAAAATATGGCAAAAAACCTGGCATACTCAAAAAATACGCCAAAGGGGATTGAAATTAAGACTGCGTCATATTTGCAACTTAAAAAAATCACAATTGATGAATCAGGTAAAAACATCTGGAATCACTAAACTCTGCCCACAAAGTGAAAAAAAGCAGAAAAGCTGATACAAAATAGACTGCAAAAAAGGCGCAAATAGAGTAATGAATTGGGTGCAAATAAAAAAAAGGCAAAAACTCACAAAACCAGACAAAAACCAGACGTAAAGGCAATGATGAATCAAAGACTTAATCTTATCTCTCTGCTTTGTATAGGGCTGCCATACAGTAACTGTTTTCTGTGTATCCCGCTTCCCAAAAAGTGGAATTAAAGATAGTTATAAAGTGTTGTGTACTCCCAAATAATACCAACGTAAAGCGCAAGCTGTGCAAAAAAACAGCTGTTAACAACAACAATGTTATGAGTCTTGTAAAACACCAACACAAAAAAATGTTTTTGTTTTGTTTTATTTTTTCAGTATGCTAATGTAGTAAAACATAAAAATCATATAAATCTGGTTTCACCATTATCATAAAAGTTAACATATTATGTAAGTGCCATAAAACCCTCAAAATACCAGCAAACTTGCTATTTTTTTCAATCCAACCTATAAAAAATGCAGACACCTTATCCAATACAATGTGCACTCTATAACGGTGCAGTTAAAAATACTACGCTTCATGCAAAATTAAATATAGACCTTCAAAGAACTACGGTGACAGAAGAATAGAAAAGTCACAGCTTTTAGACTGCGGAGATGAAAAAAGAACTGAAAATGCTGCTCTCTTACAGCCTCTGCTGCTTCTTTATGGGGATAAAGGGGTTGTTCAGGTTAGGAAAAAATTGCTTTTCTTCCAGAAAAAAGTGCTTCTGCCCATGAGCTGTGCCTGGTATTTCAGCTCAGCCACATTCAAGACTATACAGAGCCATTTTGGTCTGAACATCAATACCCCCTCTATATCACCTCTGTAGAGTTTGTCTCTGGCAGAGGTATTGTCCATTGATCAGTGAAGCTTGGTTGCATTCAGTGACATTTCTTAAAGGAGTTTTCCACTCTCATGATGTACCTAGCATTAGAATAGGTCATTAATATCAGATTGGTGGGGTCCGATCAGCTGTTACCATCTCCGCCAAAAGCCGGATGTAAACAGTGTACGGAGCTAACAAGGTTTAGTGGTCGCTCTTGGTACTGCAGGACAGCCCCTATTCAGACGAATAGGTCATCAACATCAAAGTAGTGGCAAGACCTTTCAGCACTAAGCAATCACAATTCTACCTTGGTCTGGAATCCAAAGTCCGCGTGGACGAGGAAGGGGCTTCCAGATGCCAGCTGAAGAACTCGCCTCTCCACCATCACATCCAGCCTATCACCTCCGGCTAGCAGGGCTCTTTTGCTGATGATCTTAACAGCAAATTCTTGATGGGTTATAGTATCTTCCGCCATCAGGACCTTTCCAAAGCTTCCGAAGTCGAGCACATGGTGGAATAATAATCTCTCCTTGATGGAATGAGAGATTGTGCCGGAGCTGGATGGCCGAACACCACTGCATCCTATCAGGGGAGAAAAATGACAAATATCACAATAAATCTAACATTTACAGGCCATTATTCAGACTGAGGAAATCTTCTGTTCTAAGTAAAGCTTGTATTTCATTTTATGACTTGTGTTAATGGATTTTATTAATACGCAACTTAGTATTCCTGTAAGCAATCTACATAGGTTTGTCTGATAGAGAGAAGTTATAGAATGATTATTTCCATTATACACTTGGCTGTGATGAGGTTGATCAATATGAACATCTAAAGGGTTTTTCCATAATGACACTTATCACTAGAGACAAATCGCATGGATTTTACCGAGACATTCGATTTAGAGTGAATTTATTCTCTGCAAATTCAATTTCCTTTATTAAGCTCTTGGATACTGGGGTATGGAAAGACTCCTAAAGCATAGTAAAGGTAAGATGTCGAAAAAAAAGACCGAAAAAACTAATATTCACCTCACTTCTCACCTTTTCCGCTCTCTGACCTTCAAGGTTCTTGGCCCTGCTCCTTACCGCCATTGTGCGCTGATGGAACCCGGTCATCTTCACACTAGGCCAGGACTTCCGGCCATAACTAGGCCTGGGATGTCCCTGCGCATGCAAAGAAATGTCCTGGGCCTACTAGCAGCTGGAATTCCTGGTCCAGAGTCATGAAGCAAGTGATGATGTTACGACATGTGCCATGACCTTACGACAAGCACTCTAGACCAGGACTTCCAGACACAGGGACTTCCAGGGTCTACTCACAACCTAGCGGGAAGATGTGTCAGTGCACGGTCATGGTAAGTAAAGGAGTTGAGGACTGTACTGGGGACCACGAGCAGCAGAGACATTCGTTTTTTAACCTTTTGTATAGTTCAACAAGATGGTGGCGACCATTTTGCTGAATTCCTACAGAGCAAACTACAATATGTAAAAGAATACTGATTTTTTGTAAAAGTCAACTTCACTTGAATAAATTCTCCCAACTCTAATTATCACCTATATTATTCTGGGACCCTTATGATCACTAGAACAGGACATCTGCAGGTGACCTGTGTGTGTGTGTGTGGTGGTGGGGGGTTGATAGGGTGATGGTGAAACATGCATATTGTTATTTTCAACTCAATATTTATGGGACTGACGGAAACAGCAAAGTGCTACAGTATTCTGCTGGCAACTGTAGATGGGAGATCTGAAAAGATGTTTCACCATGTTGTACCTCTCTGTAGGGCTCTAGCAGCAGTTTACTGTTAACAGTGCTAACAAATGCTTTCTGGGAGTTCCCTAAGACTAGGCATATGGACGGGCATGTGGATGGGCATCAGGAAGGATGGTACAACTGTCTCTCCAGAGCAGAGATGTGGTAAAGCACTTACTGCAGAATGCCAAGAGCATTTCAGAGTCACAGAATTCCCAAAAATCGGAAGCATTATACCCCAGATTAAAGCTACATTTTCTCAGTCACAATGCTGCTAAAAACTTTAATTTGTAGACTGACCTGCTGATAGTCTTCTTTTTAGAAAATCACTCTAGCAATTTTTTTTCCATATACAAAGATTACTTGCCATCAGTATTCTAGCTGTTTAACCAGTTTACAACCAGTCTGTTTCCCCCCATTCCTGTCATACATGCACATTTAAGGGCCCTAAAAAGAATGTTCTCGCTTAGATATTTAAAAGTTTTGCCTTTCTTTTTTGCAATACATGGGGCTTAATTTTCAATGCATTTTTATATACATTTTTTCTTTGCTTATGACGCGCCCCCAGGGCCGTGGGGTACTCGGCAGCCGGGCCTCTTGTCGCTGCTGGCGGGGGATATCATGGTGGCTGGCCCGGTCCATGACCCACGGCGGTCAGTGCAAAAAGGGGATATAATTGTTAGGGACAGTTCGTGACGCCACCTGTGGTGCCTGGTGAGGATCACCAGCGCTGCAGCAGTCCTCTGAGGCAGGTGCTAGGGCAGCTTGAGATGGAACGGCTCCCCACAGGTGGAGCAGGCCTCAGGGCAGTGAAATGAGAGCGTGGGTTGCGCTGGGCGTTGTAGTGCAGGGATCGGAATGGCGCTGGTGAAAGAAGGGACAGAGGCAGTACAGTGCAGTCATCCAAGATTTTTACTCACAGTTCTTTAGACAGTCCACAGGTGCACAGTACAGGTGCAAGCCTCCCACATCGCACTGCGTTCACCGGGCAGGGGTTCAGTCCTTCCTCAGGCAGCTTGGGAGTACCTGGCAGAACCCCACTTTCTTGTGTGCCTTTCTAGACCGACTTCACGCTGGGTCTTTTTCCCTCCTGCCCTCAGCTTCCCCACTCTGTATCCTATTCAGGTACTCTGAAGCCCCTGCTGTCCATCGGGGTTGCACAGACCTGCTTGACCTTACTTGGATTGGAATGGGGGTTTTGACTACTGGCTATAGAAGCCAGAAGCCTCCGGTTTTTCCAGCAGAGGCTTGAAGCTGCACGACTGGGCCAGGGGCCGGCCCCCTTCTTGCGGCCTAGATCCTCCTGACACTTGGCAGGTTCGGGGTGTACGGGTGCCCCCTGCACTCGCCGTACCCCCTAGGATCCCTTCTGCAGAATGGAGCTTACTCCCTGCTCGCCTCCTGGGCTTCTGAGACTAGGCCCTGCTTGGGGAGCAGAGTTCTGACTGAGACTCTGCTCCCTGACAGTCCTCCTCTGACTGAACACACTCTCTAAGATGGCTTCTCTATTTATACCTCCTTCTACAAGTGCTTCCTCTAACTACTTCCTCCACCCACACCCACTACTGGTTCCCCCTACCTTTGGTTCCCCCCACTCCAGCCAGGGACAGGGCTCAGCAGAAAACTACATTGCGTCTTGCCCCTCCTGCTGGCCTGGAGCAGTGTAGTGTTGGATGCAGGTGTTTGGGGTTCCGTGCAGCACTCCCTCCTTACCTGAGTGAAGGGAGACACCACACCTCGGGGTGAGGTGCAGTACTGCAGTACCTTTGTGGCAACTGAACCCTAAGGGGCGCCACACTTATATCAGGGGAAAAATGTAAATAAAAATAGGAAATGTGTCTATTTTTCACTTTATTTAAACAAAGGACAAGTAAAACATTTCAAATTGCATTCCCCTTTACATAGAAATGATTTTTAGATATTGAACGTATTTTTCTTTTCAATAGAGGCAGGGCTAGATACAGTGATTCAGACTGGCTGGGTCTCTTTTTTTAGTTTTTTCATTATTTATGCTTTTTTTTCTATTTTATTTTTGCTTTTTTCATTTATTGTTTAATATATTTTACACACTCTGCCCCCCTTAAGGCCTTAAAAGACCTTACAACCCAGCAGCTCTTGTTCCTTCCCTACAGCTAGCGATCACATGTTTCCTGGATCTGGCGGAGGCAGCATGGTAATTGCTTCCTAATTTCTTATTAATCTGTAACACAAGTGCTGGTATAGCACTGTGAATACAGCCAAACAGATGGTAAGTCTGAGCATGCTCGTTAATCGAGATTTACGAGCCTGCTGAAGATACTATGTGTTCACCCGAGATGCTCATCGAAAAGGTTAACAGAACATACTCGCTCATCACTAATGGTAAGTATGGTAATAAGCCATGTATTGCCTTATGTCTGGGAAGTCTGGCTGTGTACAGCACTCCCCCACTCACAGATTCACGATCTTGTACAAGCTGCTTACAATCCACTGACGTTTTAGAACGTCAATGCAGAGTAATGAGTGGACTGTCCAGAAATGTATAATCTATGGGTCATCCAGAAGTACAGTACAGACCAAAAGTTTGGACACACCTTCTCATTTAAAGATTTTTCTGTATTTTCATGACTTTGAAAATTGTACATTCACACTGAAGGCATCAAAACTATGAATTAACACATGTGGAATTATATACTTAACAAAAAAGTGTGAAACAACTGAAAATATGTCTTATATTCTAGGTTCTTCAAAGTAGCCACCTTTTGCTTTGATGACTGCTTTTCACACTCTTGGCATTCTCTTGATGAGCTTCAAGAAGTAGTCACCGGAAATGGTTTTCACTTCACAGGTGTGCCCTGTCAGGTTTAATAAGTGGGATTTCTTGCCTTATAAATGGGGTTGGGACCATCAGTTGTGTTGTGCAGAAGTCAGGTGGATACACAGCTGATAGTCCTACTGAATAAACTGTTAGAATTTGTATTATGGCAAGAAAAAAGCAGCTAAGTAAAGAAAAACGAGTGGTCATCATTACTTTAAGAAATTAAGGTCAGTCAGTCCGAAAAATTGGGCAAACTTTGAATGTGTCCTCAAGTGCAGTTGCAAAAACCATCAAGCGCTACAAAGAAACTGGCTCACATGAGGACCACCCCAGGAAAGGAAGACCAAGAGTCACCTCTGCTTCTGAGGATAAGTTTATCCGAGTCACCAGCCTCAGAAATCGCAGGTTAACAGCAGCTCAGATTAGAGACCAGGTCAATGCCACACAGAGTTCTAGCAGCAGACACATCTCTACAACAACTGTTAAGAGGAGACTTTGTGCAGCAGGCCTTCATGGTAAAATAGCTGCTAGGAAACCACTGCTAAGGACAGGCAACAAGCAGAAGAGACTTGTTTGGGCTAAAGAACACAAGCAATGCACATTAGACAAGTGGAAATCTGTGCTTTGGTCTGATGAGTCCAAATTTGAGATCTTTGGTTCCAACCACCATGTCTTTGTGCGATGCAGAAAAGGTGAACGGATGGACTCTACATGCCTGGTTCCCACCGTGAAGCATGGAGGAGGAGGTGTGATGGTGTGGGGGTGCTTTGCTGGTGACACTGTTGGGGATTTATTAAAAATTGAAGGCATACTGAACCAGCATGGCTACCGCAGCATCTTGCAGCGGCATGCTATTCCATCCGGTTTGCATTTAGTTGGACCATCATTTATTTTTCAACAGGACAATGACCCCAAACACACCTCCAGGCTGTGTAAGGGCTATTTGACCAAGAAGGAGAGTGATGGGATCCTACGCCAGATGACCTGGCCTCCACAGTCACCAGACCTGAACCCAATCGAGATGGTTTGGGGTGAGGTGGACCGCAAAGTGAAAGAAAAAGGGCCAACAAGTGCTAAGCATCCCTGGGAACTCCTTCAAGATTGTTGGAAGACCATTTCCAGTGACTACCTCTTGAAGCTCATCAAGAGAATGCCAAGAGTGTGCAAAGCAGTCATCAAAGCAAAAGGTGGCTACTTTGAAGAACCTAGAATATAAGACATATTTTCAGTTGTTTCACACTTTTTTGTTAAGTATATAATTCCACATGTGTTAATTCATAGTTTTGATGCCTTCAGTGTGAATGTACAATTTTCAAAGTCATGAAAATACAGAAAAATCTTTAAATGAGGTGTGTCCAAACTTTTGGTGTGTACTGTATATTTCATAACACCTCAGTTACATCTACACATCCCCCTTCAATACAGGGAATTGGGTCATGTGATCTCCAGCCTGACAACTATTCCAGTACATGCACTAATGTGTTGACAGGAAGTCAGTCTCTGACGTCATGTGATCTGTACGATGACCTCATTACCTATCAAATCCCTCCTGGCGGCTCAGACTCTTCCCCGCATACCGAGCTTCAGCTTCTTTGTCGTTCTGTACGTCCTCCCACGCAGATAAAGATATGCATGAAGACTTTTCTAAAATAAATCCTGTCTTTGCTGCCATAGCAGCCGATCATAGAGCAGCTTTCATTTAGTTTATATAAGTGAGCAGTGACATTGTAGGGGAGACCAGCTGAAGCTGCATCACATGAAGCATTATCAAACCTGTCTAAGGGTCTGTTCACATATTAAGTATTTGATTCAGAGATTTCTACACCATATCTGCATCTTTTGTAAGGAAAAATAAAGTGGCAGAAACACGCGCTTTTGTCCAAATTTTTCCCCACTCATAAGTATGGGTGAAATCTGCAGGAAAAACATTGAAAGAATTGATATTCTGCAGATTTAACCCCTTCACAACATCCGCCGTACATGTACTGAGCAAGTTGGAAGCAAGTCTGTAAAGCCAGCCCCATACCCGGCAGGTGATGTCTGTGTATTACAGCCAGGACCTGCAGCTAACAATCGCGGGTGGAGCGCTGCTCTGACATACATAACACGCAACAGCATGCGTGCGTGTCATTCCCTCCGCCCATCGGTGTGCCTGTGATGTAATTGCGGGTCGGCGATGGGTTGTCATTATAGCCTGGTGTCAGCTGATGACCCCCGTGCCTGTCATTATGGAGCTCCTTTGAAACCCTGACTGTGGCCAGGCTTCAAAGGAGACTATGATTTCTGATATATACATCTTTGTATCTAGCACAGGCTATTGGGCAATTGCGTCTTCAAGTCCGCTAAGGGGGCTAACAATTATAGTGAAAAAAAAAAAATGTTTTGAATAAAAAATAATTAAAATATAGCTTTTATTAAACTTAATTAAAAATGTAGGGATCAATGTAGGGATGCCCTGCATTTAGTTAGCTGCAGGGCATCTCTACATTTATCCATTTACCATAGATTTCCTGATGAACCAACATCTGGTGGAGAAATGCGTCGAGATACATTGGAAGACCGTACATGTGGACTGATAAGTATCATGGCCCATGAAATCTATACGTTGTTCAGTCTATAACTGTGCTTTTTTTTAACACTAATGTTTATATTTGTGCTCACCATTCCATTATGAATTATTTGGATCTATTATTGTGACTTCTATCTGAGATCAGGATAGCTTCTCGCTTGAGGTCAAGCTGAAGGGCTAAGGATTTACCGTATTTTTCGGACCATAAGACGCACTTTTTTTCCCCAAAGTTTGGAAGGAAAATCGGGGTGCGTCTTATGGTCCGAACGTTACTTTACCGGTGGTGGTGGAGCGGGGATCGCAGGGTCCTCCGGCGGCGGCAGATGTGAGATGCTGCTGAAGCCGGGGCCTGTACCTGTGCTGGTATCGGGTGGTGAAGCAGAGGAGCCGGGGCCTGTGCCGGGCTGTAAGTGGTGTCCGGCGGTGAGGCAGAGGAGCCGGGGCCTCTGCCGGGCTGTGAGCGGTGTCCGACGGTGCGGCAGAGCAGCGTGTGCTGCTTCCGGAGCTCCGGCGGCCATTTTCCTGTAGATCTCTGCCTCACCGCCGGACCCATTCACAGGTCCAGGCCTCAGGCAAGTTCACAGGCCCCAGGCCCGTCCACAGGCCCTAGGCAAGTCCACAGGCCCCAGGCCAGTCCACAGGCCCCAGCCGGTCCACAGGCCCCAACCAGACACCGGCATTTCACCTCTTCTGCAGCCTCCGGGTTCCTGAGGCAGGTAACAGAGGGATCTGCGATCCTGATCCACCACCACCGCAACTCACAGCGGCTGCAGCACCGACTTCATGCATCCAGGGTCCGCAGCATTCCTCCACTTCCGCCGGGCCGGTTTCCTGAAGGACCCTGCCTCCTGCTCCACCACCCCCCCAGGTAAGATACCTAATCAGACTATAAGATGGACCCCATCTTATAAAAAATATTTTTTTTCCTATTTTCCACCCCAAAATTTTGGGTGCGTCTTATGGTCCGGTGCGTCTTATAGTCCGAAAAATACGGTATATATGAATCAATGGGCATATTTGTCAGATGTCATATCTTGTATATATATCCGCATTCAAGCATGTACAATATTATATTGCTGCCTTGCTGCGCTTTATTCACATTTTGGACTCGAGATACTCTCCTACTCTTACATTGTATATTGTTTGCATACCCTGCAGACCTCGTTTTTATGTAGTTACAGTGGATGATTTATTTATATATATATTTCTAATCCCGTTACTATCATACTAGCCCTGTGCTCTCCCTCTCTATTGGTGTTCAGGGACTTACAGGGACTTTTAGGGATAGACGACTTGTGAGTGGGGGCGCCATTGTCGTACAAATTCTAGGGTGCCAACCCCTGCGGTCAGGAATGGTCACCCTAGAGGACAATAGGAGATGACTAGTTCCTGTAGTATCATTGATATATTATTATATTTATTCATTCCCGCTATTATCATATTACAGGTTGACGAACCTTCTGTTCCCATCCTGTATTTGCTCACCAAGGTCCATAGGAGTCTGTAAGACCCTCCGGGACAGCCCATTGTCTTAGTCAATGGGCGTCTATCTGAACCAATTTCTAGATTCTTGTATTACTATTTAAAACCGGTTGCTATGGAACTTCCACCTTTCATCAAAAACTGCGGAAATTTTACAGAGATTGGATAATATTCATGTTGGTTTAGATATGTTTCTCATTACATGTGATGTAGAACCATTATATACTTGCATTTCACATGAATATGGATTATCCGCTACTAGGTTTTGTTCTATCAGGCTGGGGTTTGGATGAATCTCTTGTGGATTTTCTTGTGATTCTTTTTGAATATGTAGCGTCGGCGTCTCTGCCTCCAGCTGAGCAGAGACGCCGATCCCCTCACCGCCGCGGTCCCGGTCCGACGTCCTCCTGCGCCAGCCCGGGGTGCGCAGTTCCCCGGGCACTGTGCTCAGGGTGCGCATGCACTCCCTCCCTCTTAAAGGGGCCGTGCGCGCCGTCCTAAAGAGTCCCCGGTCAATGGCCGGAGGACTTCCCCTATATAAGGCACCTCCTTCAAAATGGAGGTGCCTGTGCAAGATTGTTGTTTGTGTGCTTACACTCTCCTCAGTCCTCAGGTCCCAGTGCCCGCCAGCCTGTCTATCAGCTGTGCCCGCCTGTCTGTCTACTGGCTGTGCTCATCTGCTGTGCCTGTCAGCTTCAGCCATCAGGCCCGTGGGAGTCGCCTGCTCTCACAATGTCGGTCCCAGAGTGGCACCTGGTTCACCTTCCCGGTCCCTCCTTGGTTCACGAAGTTGACTAAGCCACCATGTGGCCAGGGTCGGTCCGGGTATGCACTTAGTTATGCCCCTCTCGTCCCTCCTTGCATCACAGCACAGAGGTTCCACCACCTGGATCCGTAACAGTTTGCACAGGCCATGGAATCCGGTGGCTCCCAGGCTCCTTTGCTCTCAGACCTGTACCAAGAGGTCTCTCGCCAGAGATCCCAACAGGATACTATCATGTCCTATCATCGGACAGTCAACTCCAGCCTGGACGTGCTGTCCACCCTGACTGTGTCCGCCTCTAACCAAGCAACCCAGTGGCGCTGTGGCACCCGGCTTAGGACCCCGGCTATCTGCTCCTCCATGTTTCGGTGGTGACCCAGCCCTATGTCGGGGCTTCATAAATCAGTGCTTGCTGCACTTTGAGGCTCTGGTGTCCACTTTTTGGGAGGGCCTTTCCGGATGGAGCAAGGATGAGCTAGCCGGTCATGACATACCTCCCTCTCTAGACGACCTGGTGTCATTAGCTACCCAAATTGACATCCGTTTTCAGGAGCGTTCTAAGGAGACGACCTGGGAGAGAAGACCCCTGCGTCTCGCACCAACCTTCCAAAGGCCAGTCTCACAACCAGCATTCCCCCCGGTGTCCTCTCCAGAGTCTATGCAAATAGACCAAGTTAAGACGGTCAAGTCTCGCCGGGAGATCCGCCTCGCCGAGGGGAGTTGCTTCTACTGTGGCAGTATAGAGCATCAAATCCGCTCCTGTCCGGTGAGACCGGGAAACTCCAGTGTCTAGGACCGTTTGGAGAGGTCGCCCTAGGCAAAAGTTCTTCCTCTCTGCCCTTGACTCTGTCTGTCTCAGTTACCAGTGATAAGACCCGCTTCTTCGAGACTGCCTATCTGGATTCCAGAGCCGCTGGGAATCTCATTCAACAGGCCGTTGTGCAGCGTTATCAGATTCCTACCATACGTCTGGATGATCCTTTATTTTTTCCTCTGAGGATGGAAAGCTTCTCTCTGAGACCATCTTGTTTGTCACTGAGCCTGTAACCCTTCAGGTGAGAATGCTACATTCGGAGAAGATCTCCTTTTACGTGCTGTCCGGCCTCTCTCATCCCCTCTTGCTTGGCCTGCCTTGGTTATAGAGACATGAGCTCGTCCTGAATTGGAGCTCAGGTGAGGTGCTCCGTTGGGTTCAGGAATGTCATAAGTCTTGTCTGGTTCCGGTTCGTCCTGCTCGACCTCCGTCTATCCCAGCTAACCTACCGGGCCTGCCGGCACCCTACTGGTCATATGCGGATGACTTTGATAAAAAGGAGGCAGAGACACTACCACCTCATTGGCCGTATGATTTCCCCATCGACCTAATACCTGGTGCTTCACCTCCTTGCGGGCAAATCTACCCCTTGTCGCTGGCCGAGATCCGTGCTTTGTCTGAATACATAGAGGAGAATCTTGCTAGGGGATTTATCCTGAAATCCACCTCTACGGCTGGAGCAGGATTCTTCTTCGTCAAGAAGAAAGACGGCTCTCTTCGTCCATGTATCGACTATAGGGGTCTAAACCAGATTACCATACAAAATAAGTACCCCCTGCCTCTCATCTCGGAGCTCTTTGACCGCCTAAAAGCTGCGAAGATCTTCACTAAGCTCGATCTTCGTGGGGCATACAATCTGGTCCGGATTCGCCAGGGAGACGAGTAGAAGACGACATTCAACACTCAGGATGGTCAGTACGAGTACCTCGTAATGCCCTTCGGTCTCTGTAATGCTCCAGCCATCTTCCAGGAGTTAGTAAACGTCATCTTCCGAGATCTCCTGTATTCCTGCGTGGTGGTGTATCTGGACGATATCTTGGTGTTCTCCCCTGATCTGCCCTCTCACCGAAGGGATGTTCGTCAGGTACTACTGCGGCTTCGGAAGAATCGCCTGTATGTTAAGTACGAGAAGTGCCTCTTTGAACAGACCTCCCTACCATTTCTGGGATATATCATCTCTGAGACCGGACTGCGGATGAATCCCGAGAAGGTGTCTGCCATCTTAAAGTGGCCCCGACCCGAGGGGTTGAAGGCTATTCAGCGGTTTCTGGGATTCACTAACTATTACCTCCTCTTCATTCCTCATTTCTCCTCCCGGACTGCTCCCATCTCTGCTCTCACCCGTAAAGGAGCAAATCCCAGGGAATGGACTTCTGAGGCCGAAAATGCCTTTGTTTCTCTTAAGCAAGCCTTCTCCTCCGCACCAGTGCTACATTGGACTGATTGCAATAAATAGTTCTTCCTGGAGGTTGATGCCTCTTCCTCCAGAGCCGGAGGAGTGCTCACCCAGAAATCCTCGTCCGGGCGAATGGTGACCTGCGGATTCTTCTCCAAACTCTTTTCTTCGTCCGAGCGCAATTACTCCATTGGAGATTGAGAACTGCTGGCCATCAAATTAGCGCTGGAGGAGTGGCGCTACTTGCTATAAGGGGCTCTGCACTCGGTGGTCATCTACACTGACCATAAAAACCTTGCTTACTTGCAGACCGCCCAAAGACTAAATCTGCGTCAGGCCAGATGTTCTTTGTTCTTTGCTCGTTTCTGCTTCTCTCTCTATTACCGCCCAGCAGTCAAGAATATTAAAGCTGATGCTCTATCCCGCTCTTTTCTGTCTACCGACTAAGAGGAGAAGCCTCTACACATCATTGACCCCTCCAGAATAATGACTGTTGCTCCGTTTGACCTGTCTCATCTACTTCCTGGTAAGACCTTTGTAGCGGTTCAAGTTCTTGTACCCGTAACAAGATACCTAGGCACCTTCCAGCTGGTCGTCTTCTTCCTCTTCCCCTGCCTTCTGCTCCTTGGCAACACATTGCGATGGACTTCATCACTGATCTCCCGGTATCTTCCAGTTCTACCGTCAGTGGGTGGTCACTGACCGCTTCTCCAAGATGGCTCACTTCATCCCTCTGCCTGGTCTTCCACCTGTGCTTGCTAAGGACTTCATCCATTACATCTTTCGTCTCCACAGCTTACCCCTCCACATTGTCTTGTACCGAAGAGTTCAGTTCACTTCTCGCTTCTGGAGAGCCACATGCAAGCTGCTGGATGTCTCTTTGGACTTTTCTTCGGCCTATCATTCTCAGTCCAATGGTCAAGCAGAGCGTATTAATCAGATCCTTACCAGTTTTCTTCGGCATTTTGTCAATGCTCACCATAGCGATTGGGTAGAACGCCTGCCTTGGGACGAGTTTTCTTATAACAACCATGTGAGTGAGTCCTCTGCTATGTCTCCTTTTTTTGTGGTTTACGGCCGACACCCCCGAATTCCTTTTCCTGTCTCCTCTTCAGTGGACAATACTTCCGCGGAGTCTCTTGTCAGTGAATTTTCGGTGATTTGGGAAGACACTAGATCTGCGCTTCTTCAGTCCTCCGAGCGGATGAAGAAGCATGCTGATAAGAGACGTCTGGAACCGCCTCTATTTCGTCCGGGAGACAAGGTCTGGCTTTCCTCCAAATATGTCCGCCTCAAGATACCATCATACAAGTTGGGTCCGCGGTTTATCGATCCTTTAGCGATTCTGAGCCAAATAAATCCAGTGGCGTATTAGCTAAAACTCCCTGCCTCCTTACGGATTCCCAATTCCTTTCACGTGTCTCTCCTCAAGCCTATTGTCCTTAATCCTTTATCTGACTATCCAGGTACCACTCCAGCTCCAATCTCCGCTGAGGACGTCTTTGAAGTAGAGAACATTTTGGCCATCAAGAGGGTAAGAGGAAAGACTTTCTTTCTTGTGGATTGGAAGGGGTTTGCTCCTGAGGAGAGGTCTTGGGAGCCTAGGTAGAACATTCATGCCCCTCGTCTTCTAGAAAAATTTCTTGCGGGCCTAAAGAAGAGGGACATAAAGGGGGGGTACTGACGGGCAGAGATGTCGATCCCCTCACCGCCGCAGTCCCGGTCCGGCGGTCTCCAACTCCCCCCAGCTTCTGCCCAGGGTACGCGCACCGCATGCAGTTCCTCGGGCACTGTGCTAAGGGTGCGTGAGAGTGCACTCCCTCCCTCTTAAAGGGGCCACGCACGCCGTCCTAAAGAGTCCCCGGCCTATTTCCGGAGGACTACCCCTATATAAGGCACCTCCTCCAAAATGGAGGTGCCTGTGCAAGATTGTTGTTTGTGTGCTAACACTCTCCTCAGTCCTCAGGTCCCAGTGCCTGCCAGCCTGTCTATCAGCCGTGCCCGCCTGTCTACCGGCCGTGCTCATCCGCAGCTTCAGCCATCAGTCCCATGGGAGTCGCCTGCTCTCACAAGGTCAGTCCCAGAGTGGCACCTAGTTCACCTTCCCGTTTCCTCCTTAGTTCACGGAGTCGACTAAGCCACTGTGTGGCCAGGGTCGGTCCAGGTAGGCACTTAGTTACGCCCCTCTGATCCCTCCTTGCATCACAGCACAGAGGTTCCACCACCCGGATCCGTAACAGAATACATTTTGTTACATAATAATTTTGTGTTCAAAGATCGATACTACCTACAGAAGAAAGAGGTGGCAATGGCCGCGGCTTGGGCCCCATCTTACGCCAATCTCTCCTTGGGATTTTGGGAGTGTGAATACATCCGATTCCAGAACATTGAACATACGTCATTGGGATCAATGATATCTTGGATGAGATTCATAGACGATGTGTTGTTTATTTTGCAGGGCTCCCATGAGGAACTTGAAAAATTCTTAAAATATCTAAATGACAATGCATTGAATATTAAGCTAACCCATCATATTGATCAAAAGAAAATAGATTTTCTGGATTTGGATATTCATGTTGATGACCATGGACAGTTGCATACAAATATTTATCGCAAGAATACAAGTGCCAATGCTTTCTTGCATGCCAAATCAGTCATCTGGCACATGTAATACAGGCAATGCCGTCCGGACAATTTATTAGGGCACATCGTATTTGTGACCAAGACAAAGCTTTTGAAGAATAGGCATGTGATATGACCAGTAGATACTTATAACGTGGTACAAAATGGAAATTATTCACCAGGCCTACTATCGGGCCAAACACGCCAATAGACAATCTCTTCTTATTACTAAAAAGAAAAAGTAATCTGATGGGCATGTTCGATTCATCACGAATTATCATTCGAGGTGGAAGGAAATTACTAATATCTCCAAATTTGGGCTAATTCTCCAACAGGATCAGACAATACTTCCTTTTCTATCAAATTGTCCATTGATTATGGCTAAACGTAATAAGACACTACGTGATATACTAGCTCATAGTCATTAATAAGACACTACGAGATATACTAGCTCATAGTCATCATGTACCTGATACATCTTCATATACACTGCTCAAAAAAATAAGGGAACACTCAAATAACACATCCTAGATCTGAATGAATGAAATATTCTCATTGAATACTTTGTTCTGTTACAAAGTTGAATGTGCTGACAACAAAATCACACAAACATCATAAATGGAAATCAAACTTATTAACCAATGGAGGCCTGGATTTGGAGTCACCCCCAACAAGGAAAATACAGGCTGATACAACTTGATGTAATGTCCTTAAAACAAGTCAAAATGAGGCTCAGTATTGTGTGTGGCCTCCACGTGCCTGTATGACCTCCCTATGAGGTTGCAGATGGTTTCCTGTGGGATCTCCTCCCAGACCTGGACTAAAGTTTCCGCCAACTCTTGGACAGTCTGTGGTGCAACGTGACGTTGGTGGATGGAGCGAGACATGATATCCCAGATGTACTCAATCGGATTCAGGTCTGGGGAACGGACGGGCCAGTCCATAGCTTCAATGCCTTCATCTTGCAGGAATTGCTGACACACTCCAGCCACATGAGGTCTGGCATTGTTCTGCATTAGGAGGAACCCAGGGCCAACCGCACCAACATATGGTCTCACAAGAGGTCTGAGGATCTCATCTCGGTACCTAATGGCAGTCAGGCTACCTCTGACGAGTACATGGAGGGCTGTGCAGCCCTCCAAAGAAATGCCACCCCACACCATTACTGATCTACTGCCAAACCGGTCATGCTGAAGGATGTTGCAGGCAGCAGATCGCTCTCCACGGCATCTCCAGACTCTGTCACGTCTGTCACATGTGCTCAGTGTGAACCTGCTTTCATCTGTGAAGAGCACAGGGCGCCAGTGGTGACTTTGCCAATCGTGGAGCTCTATGGCAAATGCCAAGCATCCTGCACGGTGTTGGGCTGTGAGCACAACCCCCATCTGTGGACGTCGGGCCCTCATACCACCCTCATGGAGTCAGTTTCTCACCATTTGTGCAGACACATGCACATTTGTGGCCTGCTGGAGGTCATTTTGCAGGGCTCTGGCAGTGCTCCTTCTGTTCCTCCTTGCACAAAGGCATAGGTAGCAGTCCTGCTGATGGGTTGTTGCCCTCCTACGGCCCCATCCATGTCTCCTGGTGTACTGGCTTGTCTCCTGGTAGCGCCTCCAGCCTCTGGACACTACACTGACAGACACAGCAAACCTTCTTGCCACAGCTCGCATTGATGTGCCATCCTGGATGAGCTGCACCACCTGAGCAACTTCTGTGGGTTGTAGAGTCCGTCTCATGCTACTACAAGTGTGAAAGCACAACCAACATTCAAAAGTGACGAAAACATCAGCCCAGAAAGCATTGGTACTGAGATGTGGTCTGCGGTCCCCACCTGCAGAACCACTCCTTTATTGAGGGTGTCCTTATAATTGCCAATAATTTCCATCTATTATCTATTCCATTTGCACAACAGCATGAGAAATTGATTGTCAATCAGTGTTGCTTCCTAAGTGGACAGTTTGATTTCACAGAAGTTTGATTTACTTGGAGTTCTATTCTGTTGTTTAAGTGTTCCCTTTATTTTTTTGAGCAATGTATATTTGGCTCAAAGGGCCCCAAATGGGGCACATGGAAGTGTGGCAACTGCAAAGAGTGCAGATATATTGAAAAAACGGATACCTTTCAGGATTCGATGGGTGAGCAGGCTTACAAGATTCTGTATTTCATTAATTGTAGAACATCTATGGTCATCTATCAAGCCACATGTTTCTGTGGACTCATCTATATTGGTATGACAACTCGGGAACTTTGGAACACATCAAAAATATTAGGGCAGCGGAGAAAATCTGTCAAGATGAGGTGGGTGCTATTTCTCAACCTAAACCTTTGGCGAGACAGTTTCGGAATTGCTACCCTCATCAATGTCATCTCTTAGGTGTCAAAGGGATTGCCCGTCTGTATCCTGGGAATAGGAGGGAAAATCTAGCCAAAAAGCTGGCCCAGATTGAATAAATAAATAATAAATAAAAAAGTAAATGGATCACCACTCTAAGAAGTATGACCCCCAGAGGTTTAAATGAACAGTGGGGATTTTCGAGTTTTCTTTAAGTTTACACTAGGATTTTTGGTATATTCTCATCTTCAGTGTATTGTCCTTATTATCAATCGAATCATATAATCAATATACAGTACAGACCAAAAGTTTGGACACACCTTCTCATTTAAAGATTTTCCTGTATTTTCTTGACTATGAAAATTGTACATTCACACTGAAGGCATCAAAACTATGAATTACCACATGTGGAATTGTATACTTAACAAAAAAGTGTGAAACAACTGAAAATATGTCTTATATTCTAGGTTCTTCAAAGTAGCCACCTTTTGCTTTGATGACTGCTTTGCACACTCTTGGCATTCTCTTGATGAGCTTCAAGAGGTAGTCACCGGAAATGGTCTTCCAACAATCTTGAAGGAGTTCCCAGAGATGCTTAGCACTTGTTGGCCCTTTTGCCTTCACTCTGCGGTCCAGCTCACCCCAAACCATCTCGATTGGGTTCAGGTCTGGTGACTGTGGAGGCCAGGTCATCTGTCGTAGCACCCCATCACTCTCCTTCTTGGTCAAATAACCCTTACACAGCCTGGAGGTGTGTTTGGGGTCATTGTCCTGTTGAAAAATAAATGATGGTCCAACAAAACGCAAACCAGAAGAAATAGCATGCCGCTGCAAGATGCTGTGGTAGCCATGCTGGTTCAGTATGCCTTCAATTTTGAATAAATCTCCAACAGTGTCACCAGCAAAGCACCCCCACACCATCACACCTCCTCCTCCATGGTTCATGGTGGTAACCAGGCATGTAGAGTCCATCCGTTCACCTTTTCTGCGTCGCACAAAGACACGGTGGTTGGAACCAAAGATCTCAAATTTGGACTCATCAGACCAAAGCACAGATTTCCACTGGTCTAATGTCCATTCCTTGTTTTCTTTAGCCCAAACAACTCTTTTCTGCTTGTTGCCTGTCCTTAGCAGTGGTTTCCTAGCAGCTATTTTACCATGAAGGCCTGCTGCACAAAGTGTCCTCTTAACAGTTGTTGAAGAGATGTGTCTGCTGCTAGAACTCTGTGTGGCATTGACCTGGTCTCTAATCTGAGCTGCTGTTAACCTGCGATTTCTGAGGCTGGTGACTCGGATAAACTTATCCTCAGAAGCAGAGGTGACTCTTGGTCTTCCTTTCCTGGGGCGGTCCTCATGTGAGCCAGTTTCTTTGTAGCGCTTGATGGTTTTTGCAACTGCACTTGGGGACACTTTCAAAGTTTGCCCAATTTTTCGGACTGACTGACCTTCATTTCTTAATGATAGCCACTCATTTTTCTTTACTTACCTGCTTTTTTCTTGACATAATACAAATTCTAACAGTCTGTTCAGTAGGACTGTCAGCTGTGCATCCACAAGACTTCTGCACAACACAACTGATTGTCCCAACCCCATTTATGAGGCAAGAAATCCCACTTATTAAACCTGACAGGGCACACCTGTGAAGTGAAAACCATTTCCGGTGACTACCTCTTGAAGCTCATCAAGAGAATGCCAAGAGTGTGCAAAGCAGTCATCAAAGCAAAAGGTGGCTACTTTGAAGAACCTAGAATATAAGACATATTTTCAGTTGTTTCACACTTTTTTTGTTAAGTATATAATTCCACGTGTTAATTCATAGTTTTGATGCCTTCAGCGTGAATGTTCAATTTTCATAGTCAAGAAAATACAGAAAAATCTATAAATGAGAAGGTGTGTCCAAACTTTTGGTCTGTATTGTATATACCCCCCCAACATTTGGACTATAAGAAGCACCCCCTTTTATGCCCATAGCAGCCAGAGATGCAGATGTGTTATGTGCAGCATGAGACGGGGCATTATCATGCATGAAAATGATCTTGCTGCGGAATACACGGTTCTTCTTCTTGAACCATGGAAGGAAGTGCTGTTTGAGAAACTCAACATACATTATGGAGTTCATCTTTACCCCTTCAGGGATCCTAAAAGGGCCGACAATTTCTCTCCCCATGATTCCAGCCCAAAACATTACTCCACCTCCTCCTTGTTAGCGCCGTAGCCGTGTTTTCATGGGGTGTCCATCAACCAGCCATCCTCCACTCCATCCATCTGGACCATCGAGATCATTTCATGCATGATAATGCCCCGTCTCATGCTGCACATAACACATCTGCATCTCTGGCTGCTATGGGCATAAAAGGGGACAAACTTATGGTGTGGCAGCCATGCTCCCCTGACCTCAACCCCATTGAGAACCTCTGGAGCATCATCAAAAGGAGTGTCTATGATGGCGGGAGGCAGTTCACATCTAAGCAACAGCTCTGGGAGGGTATTCTGTCCTCATGCAAAACAACTGAAGCAGAAACCATCCAAAACCTGACAAATTCAATGGACGAGAGAGTTCAGAAGCTCATTTCGAACAAGGGGTCCTATGTGCAAATGTAACATCACCTAGAATAAAGTTTTGAGTTGAAAACTGTTTGATTTCAGTTTGTAATAACCTGCTAATGCTTATAATTTCAAAAATGACCATTTTTTTTGCTCTTTATTAAAATGAAAAGGTTGAAAACTCTGCTTTGCATAATAATTTGGAACATGCATTTTGAGTGCAGTTTGAGTATTTTATTTTTTAAAAAATATACTGTTATCATAGGCAGTTTGTACAAAAACCTTTCAATTGTACTCGAATAGTTATTTGACTGGAAAATTACAATGACTGCAATTCATATAGGTAATTTGGGAAAATCTGAGAAAATATTATTTGCATAATAATTTGGAACACAGTGTAAACCTGATTATGATGTAATGTATAATAAAATTCTATGCAATTTATCATATATTGACCTTTTTGAATTGGTATTCCCTGTATGTAGCATGGAGTGCACACTCATCTCCTTCGCCCTGTAACATAATTTTATTTCTTTCCACCCTTTTCTTTCCCCTCCACATAATTTTTTATAACACGTATAACATGTTTTGTGTTTTTAATCGATTTAATAAAGAGATACATATTTTACAATATACTCTTGTTGCCTAATTTATAGATATAATTTTCTAGGTTTATATGATCATATTAGCCCTAATCTATTGCTCACTGTTGTTTCCAGGGACTTATAGGGACTTTGAGGGATAGACGACTTGTGAGTGGGGGCGCCATTGTCGTACTATATTTAGGGTGCCAACCCCTGCAGTCAGGAATGATCATCATAGGGGACAATAGGAGCAGACTAATTCTGCACATTCATTATTTTTCACTTTGATCTTCAGATTATTTCTTTGTATGGATAATTTTAATTATCTTTAATAAAGGTTGCATGTTAAGGGTTTTTTATGCAAATTATATGGTTATACTCTTTGTTTGATATGCTGTTAGTTGGTTAAAAAAATGTAAAAAAAGAAAAAGTTCAAATCACCCCTCTTTGCCCCATTGAAAGTAAAGATATTAAAATAAAATACACATATGTGGTATCGTTTTTTTAGTCCCTGCGGTTCCACAAAAATTAGACCACAGACAAAATAAAGTATAAATGTTGAGTGTCCAAGAACAATTGTGCCAAAGAGAAATAGCACGTTACAACGATATATAGATGGAATATATTTATGAATTAAAATAAATAATAATGAAAGTCAAAAAATGGGCAAAGGGTACCCAAACAAAGGTGGCACTTGGGGTAAGTATATGCATAATTGTTATTCCATTGATAGGGCAGTAGAATGAATATGCTCATTAGTGGTAAAATACCACAACTATATAATCAAACATAGGGTATGTACATAAGTAGGAATATGGTAAGTACATATCGTTTATATAGCAGCAAAAAGTACTTTATGTACAACCCTAAAAATTTGGGGGGCCAAACTTCAGAATTTTTTCACCACTAAAATAATTAAAAACTGGACATGTTGGGTATTGCCGTAATCGTATTGATGAGGAGAATAATATTGCAAGGTCATTTTTACTACAATATGTAAACACAATTCCCAGAAAACAATGTCATATTGCATTTCTTTTCCACAATTTCACTGCACTTGGAATTGTTTCCCTTTTTCCAGTACACTAGTGGTGAAATGAATGGTGTCAGTCAAAAGTAAAACTCGTCCCGCAAAAAAATAAGCCCTCATATGTCTATGTGGACAAAAAAATTGTTATGGCTCTGGGAAGAAGGGGGTGAAAAGACAGAAACACAAAAGCGGAAATTAGCTGTGGAGTGAAGGGGTTAAGTCTGCACCAAATCTGCAAGTCACAAATAAGCAACGTGTGAATGAGACTTCAGGATTCTCATTCACTTTGCTGGCATCAGGAAATCCTTCAGGTTTTGTGACAAATCTGCACTGAAAAAAAAAGCAGCATAAAGCATCGTGTGCACACAGCCTTACAGTAGGAGTGTCTATTTACCCATAACAACCAATCAGAAATCAGCTTTCATTTTACCAAAGCAGGTTGAGAAATGAAAGCTGAGCTCTGGTTGGTTGCTATGGACAACAAAGACAATGTAATGAACAGTTTTGATAAATAATGATGCTCTGAGACTCCACATTATACATCAGGGGACAGCAGCTCCATGTCACCGATCTATCACTGCTGTCAGGAGATGGGATCAAGAACAATTGATAAGAATCTAGCAATATGGGTGATGTGCTCCGCATTACAGGAACCATATAGGAGAAGAGCTCAATATGGCGGATAACGCAGACATGGCACATCTGCTACAGCAGGTACACAAGGCAGACACAAGGATTTCTAATTGTACGGCGTACGGTGCTGAGAAGCAACTGCAATACTCATGAAATAAACCTAAAAAGAGACGGACAATCCTTTACACGTATCACTAGGATTATTATTATTCTTTATTATTATGGCGCCATTTATTCCCTGTCGCTTTACATGTGAGAAGGTGTATACATAGTAAAGACAAGTACAATAATCATGAACAATACAAGTTAGCGACTGGTCCAGGAGGAGAGAGGACCCTACCCGCGAGGGCCACAGTCTACAAAGGGATGGGTGAGGATACAGTAGGTGAGGGTAGAGCCTGTCATGCAGCGATGTGGTGGGGCGGTGGTTACTGCAGGTTGTAGGCTTGTCGGAAGAGGTCGGTCTTCATGTTCCTTCTGAAGGTTTCCACAGTAGGCGAGAGTCTGATGTGATGAGGTAGAGCTTTCCAGAGTAGGGGGGATGCACTGGAGACATCTTGTATGCGATTGTGGGAAGAGGCAATAAGAGGGGAGTAGAGAAGGAGATTGCAACATTCTAACATTTGCACAAATTTGGCAACTTTTTGGGACCGTTTTCTGCAGAAAGTCATTTAAGGGGTTGTCCACTACATGTCAACCCCTTCTGGAATGCTACAGTGCCCCAAATAAAGTAAAAACACTTCATATTTACCTCAGTGCCAACATCGTTGGAATGGCGCTATTCCAGGAGGTATGTGTTTTTTATTTTATTTGAGGCACTGCAGCACTTAAAGGTACTATGTCACCAAGGGTTTGAAACCTAATCTGAGATATATATAGAGATATAGATATATAATATACAGAGATAAATGTTTCACTCATTGGGATGCTTGCTGTAGTTTTGATAAAATCACAGTTTTATCAGCAGGAGATTATCACTACTGCTGCCAGGTAGTTATCTATATTCATGAGCTCTGTATAACCCCACCCCCACCACTGATTGGGAGTTTTCTGACTATGCACAGGGTACACACACAGAAAGCTGCCAATCAGTGTTGTTAGCTGGGTTATACAGAGCTCAGCATTCAGAGAACTGGTAAATTTGTAGCAGAGAAAACTGTGATTTTGTCAAAATTATACCATGCAATCCAATGAATAGTACATGCTTGGTAGAAGGGTCTCTGCCCCTATATCATGCTGCTCTCATATAGGGTACCATAAAACTGCTGCCAGATTCCCTTTGAAAAGGTGTCAGCATTTTCCATGTCTTGTGGTAAATTTCGGCAGAACTGAACCTGGACATTACACAATGATAAGAACATTTCACCATGATTTTGGAACAGATAACTCTGACCACTTTGTATTGGTAAACTGCCTATAACAACTATAATCATCTGCTCAAATATAAAACTGTTTTTTGTAATTTTTTATTATAAAGGTAGATTTGGAATCATTTTGGTGACTTTATCCCTGGATTACATGTGGAGGTATAAAACATGCACAATAACGTTCCCTATAATTACTAGTTACGTTTCTCTTTTTACCTGAGCCTCCCACGTCTTCTTTCTTCTGGCTATTGGCCTGGATTGATGGTGTCTTTCCTTCCTCTGAACAGTCCAGGCTGATTCTTCTGTTCTTCGGTAATTTTCTCTGGACAATGATGTCTTCATCTGCTTGCGCCATCTCTGGGGTGGGAGACATCTTCCGTCCTGAGTCTGGTTTCTTCCTCTTTTTTCCCTTCCTTTGGGGCTTTTTGATAGAAGGCTTCTCATGAGCCGATGAGCCCAAATGTCTTCTGTTCTTCAATCCTTCACTCTGGGCAATGACGTCCTCATCCACTCGCTCCATCTCTGGGGTGGGAGACATCTTTCGTCCCGAGTCTTTTTTTTTACCCTTTCTTCCTCTCCATTTGGATTTTTTGATTGAAGACTCCTCATCAGCCGATGAGTCCAAGTGTCTTCTTTTTCTCTCTCTCTTCTTCCCTACAATCTCCTCTTTTTCCATATCATCGATTTGCTCACAGTCCGCAGACAACTTCTTCACTATCACCAGTCATCTCCAACTGTCACTTTCCTCAACTGTCAACTGAGCGCACAGGCACCTGGATGGAACTGGTCATGTGATCAGTAACTGACCAATAAGATTCCAAGGTATATGCTACAGTATAAGTATGGGAATCTATCAGTTTGATATAAGGGTTGTAATAAAATTAAATCTGTTTTTGTTCTACTGTTTTTAGTTAGTTGAAACTTTATCTTTTCCATTTCCATCACTTCAGTATTATCTCACAGATAATTTTAGGATTTTAGGGCCCATTTTAACAATATGCTGTATTATTTATCCACATCAATGAACTACATACCTGACCATTGTACTTATTGAGAAACAGTTGAGATCTCTATATTCTTTGTATCGAGTGGCTACAAACAAAGCAAACAAGATGAATTTCTCATCCACTGCTGTACTCAGCATAAGCAGCGGCTGAAATGACAAATGTTTGTTTTGATTGCTGTCTATGCAGAGCGCAGAAGTCTATGACAAACTCATTTTGACTTCAGTGCTATGTATAAGCAGTGACCAAGATGACAGAAAATGAGCAATAAATTATTGAAGGTAGCTCTACTCATGTGCAGTGCATATAAGCAGTGTTCATTCATTCTCTACTCATTTTCTGTTGTCCCAGTCTCTGTCTACGTAGAGGGAACCACTTGAGATGAGTTTGCCATAGGCTGTTGTGCTCTGCTTAGGCAGAGACTTATATGAGAAAGCTCACTTCATTATACTAAGCTTTGTAATTTCCATCTTTGCTTATGTAGACCAGCAGCCACTGGCAAACTCATCTCCCCTTCTGCGTTCTGCATAAATAGCGTTGGGTGGGCATTCGCTTTGCTACTCAACACGGTCTTCATTTATTACATAGAGCTGCTTTTATAGTTTTACATTTTTACTAACCCGAACTAGTGTTACAAGCAGGTCAAGAGACTGGTTTAGGATTAAGCTAATGGTTAGGGCTAGGAATAGGGCTAAGGTAATAACATTGTTCTATAAAAAATGTATTAAGAAAATAGAAAGCATACAGATAAAATAATGTATTGCGTTTTATATTTTTAAAATTCGAGAGATGACTTCAGCAAAAAACAGAAAAAAAATTAAGAAATGAAATTGCAAAGTATAATTACATCAGTATTTTCCTTAAATTACAATACACGTGCAATACTGGGCTTTTGGAAAGGACTCACGGAGTGCTATTGGTTCACGGGTTAGGGGGCATATACTTGTCTTGTCCTGGGTGCTCGCAACCCATGCTGTGACAGTGTGCTATCAGCAGAGTGCACAGCAACCAGAAAGTTTTTTAATTTACTTTTTTTTTCTGCATCTTTTCATCTGTAGCCTAAAAGACAACAGGTAAATATTAAATGCACTACAAACATCAGGCTTTTTTATTGTGTGATAGCTCACTGTAGGTGTGTTTTTGAACAAGCCCTAATGAGTATGAGTATGCATATGATGATATGGTGAGTATATGTTATTGTTTTTTTTCATGTATATGGTATATTTGTATGTATATTGGGGGCTATTTGGGACTCACACTGTATATATGGAGGCTATGTGGGGTTCACACTGTATATATGGAGGCTATGTAGGGCTCACACTGTATAGATGGAGGCTATGTGGGGCTCACACTGTATATATGAAGGTTATGTGGGGCTCATACTGTATACAGGAGCCCATGTGGAGGCTCATACTGTATATAGGGGGCTATGTTGGGGCTCAATCTGTATATACAGAGGCTATGTGGGGCTCATGCTATATATAGGAAGCTATGTGGGGGCACATACTAGATTAGGAGGCTATGTGAGGGCTCATACTGAATGTAGGAGGTTATGTGGGGGTTTATACTGTATGTAGGAGGCTATGTGGGGGCTTATACTGTGTACAGGAGGCTATGTGAAGGCTCATCTTGTATATAAGAGGCTCCTTGGGGCTCACACTATATACAGGGAGGCTATGTGGGGGCTCCTGCTGTATATACAGAGGCTATGTGGTGCTCATGCGGTATATAGGAGGCTATGGGGGGCTTATGCTGTATATTTGAGGCTATTTGGGGCTCATACTGTAAATAGGAGGCTATATATATGGGACACACTGTATATGCAGGCTATGTGGGGCTCACACTGTATATTTGGAGGCTGTGTGGGGGTTCGTACTGTATATGGGAGGTTATGTGGGGGCTCATACTGAATGTGGGAGGCTATTTGGGGGCTCAGACTGAATGTAGGAGGCTATGTGGGGGTTCATACTGTAAATAGGAGGCTATATGGGGGCTCATACTGTATATTGGAGGCTATGTGAGGGCTCATATTGTTTATAGAGAGGCTATATGGGGCTCATACTATATATAGGGGGCTATGCTGGAGCTCATATTGTATATAGGAGATAACCGGGGCTCATACTATATAGGGTGGTCCAAAAGTAGGTGCACAGAAAGTGTAATAAGGTTATGAAGGGGGAGGTTTATCAAACATGGTGTAAAGTGAAACTGGCTCAGTTGCCCTTAGCAACCAATCAGATTCCACTTTTCATTCCTCACAGACAAAGTTTATAGTCGAAAACCAAAACGTGTCAGTGATTTGAAAAATTACATAAGAGATGCATTTCAAGAAATTAATACCCAAAGAGACTTGTGCAAAAAAAGTTTGTCGAAGCGTAAGAGGCAGACTTCAAAGCTGTGCAAATTGTAATGGAAAACAGTTTGAGCACCTGCTTTGATAAAATTTAAGGGCTTTTGCATTATTGTTCAGAATAAAATTTAATTGTCAATGTTATGCTTGTGTTAGTAAATATAATTTTATATATAAATCAAAATAAATGTTATTATTTTCTGTCCACCTACTTTTGGACCACCCTGTATATAGGGAGCTGTGTGTGAGCTTTTACGGTATTGAGGTGTGCAGTAGCCCTCTTTTCCTTCTGCTCCAATATGGGTCCCGGTCCTATTTGTCTACCCTTTTATATGCATTATTTCAACTTTGATATACAGTAAGGTTTTTAATATAGGCAGTATAGGTACCGTCCCAATTTAGGGTCACCTTGCCGCTGGTGGGACGGCTTGTATACTACTTTTTTTGATCAAAAATAGTTCACTAAGTACCCTATATTTATTATGCAATTTTGCTTTACATTTATATATAATTATGGTAGGGTATGAGATATATTTTTGTCTTGCTTCTTTTTTGCTAGTGTGAACATGCCTCTGTTTCTTGTATGTCTGCCATCTTAGACCTCAGTTCACATTGTCTGTTTTTTTGACTTGTTTGCATTCTGTGCAATTTAAGGGTGTGGCTTGCCCTTTGTTGAGCTGATTGGTATATATGTAGCTTACCACGGGCCTAGGTGGTCTGGAGTTGGGACCCGGTCCTATTTGTCTACCCTTTTATATGCATTACTTCAACTTTGATATACAGTAAGGTTTTTAATATAGGCAGTATAGGTACCGTCCCAATTTAGGGTCACCTTGCCGCTGGTGGGACGGCTTGTATACTTTTTTTGATCAAAAATAGTTCACTAAGTACCCTATATTTATTATGCAATTTTGCTTTACATTTATATATAATTATGGTAGGGTATGAGATATATTTTTGTCTTGCTTCTTTTTTGCTAGTGTGAACATGCCTGTTTCTTGTATGTCTGCCATCTTAGACCTCAGTTCACATTGTCTGGTTTTTTGACTTGTTTGCATTCTGTGCAATTTAAGGGTGTGGCATGCCCTTTGTTGAGCTGATTGGTATATATGTAGCTTACCACGGGCCTAGGTGGTCTGGAGTTGGGACCCGGTCCTATTTGTCTACCCTTTTATATGCATTACTTCAACTTTGATATACAGTAAGGTTTTTAATATAGGCAGTATAGGTACCGTCCCAATTTAGGGTCACCTTGCCGCTGGTGGGACGGCTTGTATACTTTTTTTGATCAAAAATAGTTCACTAAGTACCCTATATTTATTATGCAATTTTGCTTTACATTTATATATAATTATGGTAGGGTATGAGATATATTTTTGTCTTGCTTCTTTTTTGCTAGTGTGAACATGCCTCTGTTTCTTGTATGTCTGCCATCTTAGACCTCAGTTCACATTGTCTGGTCCAATATGACCACAGGTAATATTTATCCATTGTGATTAGTGATGAGCGAACGTGCTCGCCACTACTCGGTACTCGCCGGAGCACCATGGTGCTCGACAAGCTCGGCGAGTATTTCCGGGTTGCTCGGGCGGGAACCCGGGTCCCCTCTCTGCATGTTTGGCGCTCTTTAGAGAGCCAATGAACATGCAGGGATTGCCTGCCATGCACTGTAATGCCGTAGCCATGTTGGTTGTGGGCATTACAGTGATTGGCTGGCCGCACAGCGTCATCATGTCTATATCAGACCTGGCGCCACCATGCTCGTCACAGTCACTCCGGATCAGACAGTGTAGGGAGAGCTGCTTCTTTGTCAGGGAGAGATTTGATCGTATATTAGGTAGTGTAGGGAGAAAAACCGTACATTACACATATCCAACTTAACAAACAGTCCTTCTGAGGACTAATCCATCTGCAGAGATATCAGGCAGGCAGGGTGTATAGGCAGGCGGTGTATATAGCAGACTGCAGTGCATATAGCACAAGAGGCTCCATTCCAGTTCTGTCGGCTGCTGCTGTTAAATATTTCTGGAAATAGGCCCAGGTCTCAGGGGCCAGGAATAATTTTTTTTGCATCTTAATCCTCATTATTTGCTTAAAAAGCAATCCAGAGAACACGGTTTTTCTGCACCATTTGCTGGTTGGCACTGCAGAATACAGCCAGGTCCTTTCCATATTACAGCACTAAAAATCCATCTACTTAAAACTGTGTTTTCTCCGTCACACGGCTCACATATACGTTTTCAGAAAATACTGACAATTCTGGCCTCCATTAAATTTTTTTTTCAGTGTGTCAGCAAAGTTTTTGACACTGGTTTGCTGTTCAAAACAGTTACCTACAGGCCAGGTAATTAAAACTGTGTTCTCTCGCTCTGGCCTACTCTCGCGCTGGCTATGGCCTGCCCTCGCCCTGGCTCCGGCCTGCTCTCACTCTGTCTTGCATGCCTTCGCCTTGGATCTGGCCTACTCTCGCTGTGGCTCTGGCCTGCCCTCGCTCTGGCTCCGGCCTGCCCTCGCCTTGGCTCTGGCCAGCTCTCGCCCTGGCTCCGGCCTGCCCTCGCCCTCGCTCGGGCCAGCTCACACCCTTGCTACGGCCTGCCCTCACCTTGGCTCCGGCCTGCCCTCGCTCTGGATCCGGCCTGATCTCGCTCTGGCCTGCCCTCGCCTTGGCTCCGGCCTGCTCTTGCTCTGGCTCTGGCCTGCCCTGGCTCTGCCTCTGGCCTGCCCTCACCTTGGCTCCGGTCTGCTCTCGCTCTAGTTCTGGACTGCCCTTGCCCTGGCTCCGGCCTGCCATCGCTCTGGCTCCGGCCTGCCCTCGTCTTAGCTCTGGCCTGCTCTCGTCCTGGCTCCAGCCTGCTCTCGCTTTGGCTCTGGTCCGCCCTCGCCCTTGCTCCGGCCTGCTCTCTCTCTGGCTCTGGCCTGCCCTCGCCCTGGCTCTGGCATACTCTCTCTCTGGCTGTGGCCGGCTCTCGCTCAGGCCTCGCTCTGTCTCGGGCTTGATCTAGCCCTTGTTCCGGCCTGCCCTTGCCTTGGTTCCGGCCTTCTCTCGCTCTGGCCTGCCCTTGCCTTGGCTTCGGCCTACTTTCGCTCTTGCTTTTGACTGCCGTCGCCGTGGCTCCGGCCTGCTCTCGCTCTGGTTCGGGCCTGCTCTCGCTCTGGCCTCCCCTCGCCTTGGCTCCGGCCTGCTCTCGCTCTGGCCTGCTCTCGCCTTGGCTACGACCTGCGCTTGCTCTGGCCTGCCCTCGCCTTGGCTCCGGCCTGCTCTTGCTCTGGCCTGCCCTGGCTCTGCCTCTGGCCTGCCCTCGCCTTGGCTCCGGCCAGCTCTCACCTTGGCTCTGGCCTGCTCTCGCTCTAGTTCCGGACAGCCCTTGCCCTGGCTCCGGCCTGCCCTCGCCTTAGCTCCGGCCTGCTCTTGCCCTGGCTCCGGCCGGCTCTCGCTTTGGCTCTGGCCCGCCCTCGCCCTGGCTCCAGCCTGCTCTCTCTCTGGCTCTGGTCTGCCCTCACCCTGGCTCCGGCATACTCTCACTCTGGCTGTGGCCTGCTCTCGCTCTGGCCTCGCCCTGTCTCGGGCCTGATCTAGCCCTTGTTCCGTCCTGCCCTTGCCTTGGCTCTGGCCTTCTATCACTCTGGCTCTGGCCTGCCCCTGCCTTGGCTCTGGCCTACACTTGCCTTGGCTCCGGCCTGCTCTCGCCTTGGCTCCGGCCTGCTCTTGCTCTGACCTGCTCTCGCTCTGGCCTCCCCTCGCCTTGCCTCCGGCCTGCTCTGGCTCTGGCCTGCCCTTGCCTTGGCTCCGACCTGCTGTTGCTCTGGCTCTGGCCTGCCCACGCCTTGGCTCCGGCCTGCTCTCACTCTGGCTCTGGCCTGCCCTGGCTCTGCCTCTGGCCTGCCCTCGCCTTGGCTCCGGCCAGCTCTCACCTTGGCTACGGCCTGCTCTCGCTCTAGTTCCGGACTGCCCTTGCCCTGGCTCCGGCCTGCCATCGCTCTGGCTCCGGCCTGCCCTCGCCTTAGCTCCGGCCTGCTCTCGCCCTGGCTCCGGCCTGCCCTCACTTTGGCTCTGGCCCGCCCTCGCCCTGGCTACGGCCTGCTCTCTCTCTGGCTCTGGCCTGCCCTCGCCCAGGCTCCGGCATACTCTCACTCTGGCTGTGGCCTGCTCTCGCTCTGGCCTAGCCCTGTTTCGGGCCTGCTTTAGCCGTTGTTCCGGCCTGCCCTAGCCTTGGCTCTGGCCTACTCTCGCTCTGGCTCTTGCCTGCCTTCGCCCTGGCTCCAGCCTGCTGTCGCTCTGGTTCTGGCCTGCTCTCGCTCTGGCGTGCCCTCGCCTTAACTCCGGCCTGCTCTCGCTCTGACTCTGGCCCGCCCTCGCCCTGACTCCGGCCTGCTCTTGCTCTGGCCTGCTCTTGCTCTGGCCTGCCCTCGTCTTGACTCCGGCCTGTTCTCGCCCTTGTTCCGGCCTGCCCTTGCCTTGGCTCCGGCCTTCTCTCGCTCTGGCTCTGGCCGGCCCTTGCCTTGGGTCTGGCCTACTCTCGCTCTGGCACTTGCCTACCCTCGCCCTGGCTCCGGCCTGCTCTCTCTCTGGCCTGCTCTCGCTCTGGCGTGCCTTCGCCTTGGCTCCGGCCTGCTCTCGCTCTGACTCTGGCCTGCCCTTGCACTGACTCCGGCCTGCTCTGGATCTGGCTCTGGCCTGCCCTAGCCTTGGCTCCGGCCTGCTCTCGCCCTGGCTCTGGCCAGCCCTCGCTTTGGCTCCAGCCTGCTCTCGCCTTGGCTCCGGCCTGCACTCGCTCTGGCCTGCTCTCGCCCTGGCTCTGGCCTACTTTCGTTCTGGCCTGCTCTCGATCAGGCCTCGCCCTGTCTCCGGTCTGCTCTCGCCCTGGTTCCGGCCTGCCCTTCCCTTGGCTCTGGCCTTCTATCACTCTGGCTCTGGCATGCCCTTGCCTTGGCTCCGGCCTGCTCACGCTCTGGCTCCGGACTGCCCTCGCCCTGACTCCGGCCTGCCCTTGCTCTGGCTCCGGCGTGCCCTCGCATTGGCTCCGGCCTGCTCTCGCCCTGGCTCCGACCTGCTCTCGCTCTGGCTCTGGCCTGCCCTCGCCTTGGCTCCGGCCTGCTCTCGCCTTGGCTCCGTCCTGCTCTCGCCTTGGCTCCAGCCTGCTCTCGCCTTGGCTCCGGCCTGCTCTCGCTCTGCCTCCGGCCTGACCTCGCCCTGACTCCGGCCTGCCCTCGCATTGGCTCCGGCCTGCTCTCGCCCTGGCTCCGACCGGCTCTCGCTCTGGCCTGCCCTCGCCCTGGCTCCGGCGTGCTCTCTCTCTGGCTCTGGCCTGCCCATGCCTTGGCTCCGGCCTGCTCTTCCTCTGGCTCTGGACTGCAATAGTCTTGACTCTAGCCTGATCTCGCTCTTGTTCTGGCCTGCCTTCACCTTGGCTCCAGCCTGCTCTCGCTCTTGTTCTGGTCTGGCCTCGCCCTGTCTCCGGCCTGCTCTCGGCCTGGTTCCGGCCTGCCCTTGCCTTGACTCTGGCCTTCTATCACTCTGGCTCTGGCCTATCCTAGCCTTGGCTCCGGCCTGCTCTCGCTCTGACCTGCTCTCGCTCTGGCCTCCCCTCGCCTTGGCTCCGGCCTGCTCTGGCTCTGGCCTGCCCTCGCATTGGCTCCGACCTGCTCTTGCTCTGGCTCTGGCCTGCCCTCGCCTTGGCTCCGACCTGCTCTTGCTCTGGCTCTGGCCTGCCCTCGCCTTGGCTCCGGCCTGCTCTCGCTCTGGCTCTGGCCTGCCCTGGCTCTGCCTCTGGTCTGCCCTCTCCTTGGCTCCGGCCAGCTCTCACCTTGGCTACGGCCTGCTCTCGCTCTAGTTCCGGACTGCCCTTGCCCTGGCTCCGGCCTGCCATCGCTCTGGCTCTCGGCTGCCCATGCCTTGGCTCCGGCCTGCTCTCTCTCTGGCTCTGGCCTGCCCATGCCTTGGCTCCGGCCTGCTCTTCCTCTGGCTCTGGACTGCCCTCGTCTTTACTCTGGCCTGATCTCACTCTTGTTCTGGCCTGCCGCCGCCTTGGCTCCGGCCTGCTCTTGATCAGGCCTGCTCTCGCTCTGGCTCAGGCCTGCTCTCGCTCTGGCCTGCCCTTGCCTTGGCTCCGGACTGCTTTTGCTCTGGCCTGCTCTCACTCTGACCTCCCCTCGGCTCCGGCCTGCTCTCGCTCTGGCTCTGGCCTGCCCTCGCCTTGGCTCCGAACTGCTCTTGCTCTGGCCTGCCCTCGCCTTGGCTCCGGCCTGCTCTCGCCCTGGCTCCGGCCTGTCCTTGCTCTGGCTCCGGCCAGCCCTCGCCTTAGCTCCGGCATGCTCTCGCCCTTGCTCCGGCCTGCCCTCACTTTGGCTCTGGCCCGCCCTCGCCCTGACTCCGGCCTGCTCTTGCTCTGGCTCTGGCCTGCTCTTGCTCTGGCCTGCCCTCGTCTTGACTCCGGCCTGTTCTCACCCTTGTTCCGGCCTGCCCTTGCCTTGGCTCCGGCCTTCTCTCGCTCTGGCCGGCCCTTGCCTTGGGTCTGGCCTACTCTCGCTCTGGCACTTGCCTATCCTCGCCCTGGCTCCGGCCTGCTCTCTCTCTGGCCTGCTCTCGCTCTGGCGTGCCTTCGCCTTGGCTCCGGCCTGCTCTCGCTCTGACTCTGGCCTGCCCTCGCACTGACTCCGGCCTGCTCTGGATCTGGCTCTGGCCTGCCCTAGCCTTGGCTCCGGCCTGCTCTCGCCCTGGCTCTGGCCTGCCCTCGCTTTGGCTCCAGCCTGCTCTCGCCTTGGCTCCGGCCTGCACTCGCTCTGGCCTGCTCTCTCCCTGGCTCTGGCCTACTTTCGTTCTGGCCTGCTCTCGATCAGGCCTCGCCCTGTCTCCGGCCTGCTCTCGCCCTGGTTCCGGCCTGCCCTTCCCTTGGCTCTAGCCTTCTATCGCTCTGGCTCTGGCATGCCCTTGCCTTGGCTCTGGCCTACCCTCGCCTTGGCTCCGGACTGCTCTCGTTCTGGCTCCGGCCTGCCCTCGCCCTGACTCCGGCCTGCCCTTGCTCTGGCTTCGGCGTGCCCTCGCATTGGCTCCGGCCTGCTCTCGCCCTGGCTCCGACCTGCTCTCGCTCTGGCTCTGGCCTGCCCTCGCCTTGGCTCCGGCCTGCTCTCGCCTTGGCTCCGGCCTGCTCTCGCTCTGGCTCCGGCCTGCTCTTGTCCTGGCTCTGGCCTGCCCTCGCCCTGGATCTGGCCGGCTCTTGCTCTGGCTCTGGCCTGCCGTTGTCTTGACTCCGGCCTGCTCTCGTCCTGGCTCTGACCTGCTCTCGCTCTGGCCTGCCCTCGCTCTGGCTCCGGTCTGCTCTCGCTTTGGCTCTGGCCTGCTGTCGTCCTGGCTCCGGCCTGCTCTCGCTCTGGCACTGGCCTGCCCTCGCTCTGGCTCTGGCCTGCTCTCTCTATGCCTGCCCTCGCCCTGGCTCTGGCCTCTTCTCGCTCTGGCCTGCTCTCGCTCTGGCCTGATCTCGCTCTGGCCTGCCCTTGCTCTGGCCTCGCCCTGTCTCCGGCCTGCTCTCGCCCTGGTTCCGGCCTGCCCTTGCCGCGGCTCTGGCCTTCTATCGCTCTGGCTCAGGCCTGCCCTTGCCTTGGCTCTGGCCTACCCTCGCCTTGGCTCCGGCCTGCTCTCGCCTTGGCTCCGGGCTGCTCTCGCTCTGCCTCCGGCCTGACCTCGCCCTGACTCCGGCCTGCCCTCGCATTGGCTCCGGCCTGCTCTCGCCCTGGCTCTGACCGGCTCTCGCTCTGGCCTGCCCTCGCCCTGGCTCCGGCGTGCTCTCTCTCTGGCTCTGGCCTGCCCATGCCTTGGCTTCGGCCTGCTCTTCCTCTGGCTCTGGACTGCCCTCGTCTTGACTCTAGCCTGATCTCGCTCTTGTTCTGGCCTGCCTTCACCTTGGCTCCAGCCTGCTCTCGCTCTTGTTCTGGTCTGGCCTCGCCCTGTCTCCGGCCTGCTCTCGCCCTGGTTCCGGCCTGCCCTTGCCTTGACTCTGGCCTTCTATCACTCTGGCTCTGGCCTGTCCTAGCCTTGGCTCTGGCCTACCCTTGCCTTGGCTCTGGCCTGCTCTCGCTCTGACCTGCTCTCGCTCTGGCCTCCCCTCGCCTTGGCTCTGGCCTGCTCTGGCTCTGGCTTGCCCTCGCATTGGCTCCGACCTGCTCTTGCTCTGGCTCTGGCCTGCCCTCGCCTTGGCTCCGACCTGCTCTTGCTCTGGCCTGCCCTCACCTTGGCTCCGGCCTGCTCTCGCTCTGCCTCTGGCCTGCCCTCGCCTTGGCTCCGGCCAGCTCTCACCTTGGCTACGGCCTGCTCTCGCTCTAGTTCCGGACTGCCCTTGCCCTGGCTCCGGCCTGCCATCGCTCTGGCTCCGGCCTGCTCTCTCTCTGGCTCTCGCCTGCCCATGCCTTGGCTCCGGCCTGCTCTTCCTCTGGCTCTGACCTGCCCTAGTCTTTACTCTGGCCTGATCTCGCTCTTGTTCTGGCCTGCCGTCGCCTTGGCTCCGGCCTGCTCTTGATCAGGCCTGCTCTCGCTCTGGCTCAGGCCTGCTCTCGCTCTGGCCTGCCCTTGCCTTGGCTCCGGACTGCTTTCGCTCTGGCCTCCCCTCGCCTTGGCTCCGGCCTGCTCTCGCTCTGGCTCTGGCCTGCCCTCGCCTTGGCTCCGAACTGCTCTTGCTCTGGCTCTGGCCTGCCCTCGCCTTGGCTCCGGCCTACTCTCGCCATGGCTCCGGCCTGCCCTTGCTCTGGCTCCGGCCAGCCCTCGCTTTGGCTCCGGCCTGCTCTCGCCCTGGCTCCGGCCTGCTCTTGCTCTGGATCTGGCCGGCTCTTGCTCTGGCTCTGGCCTGCCCTTGTCTTGACTCCGGCCTGCTCTCGCCCTGGCTCTGACCTGCTCTCGCTCTGGCCTGCCCTCGCTCTGGCTCCGGCCTGCTCTCTCTCTGGCTCTCGCCTGCCCATTCCTTGGCTCTGGCCTGCTCTTCCTCTGGCTCTGGCCTGCCCTCGTCTTTACTCTGGCCTCATCTCGCTCTTGTTCTGGCCTGCCTTCGCCTTGGCTCCGGCCTGCTCTTGCTCAGGCCTGCTCTCGCTCTGGCTCAGGCCTGCTCTAGCTCTGGCTCTGGCCTGCCCTTGCCTTGTCTCCGGACTGCTTTGGCTCTGGCCTGCTCTCGCTCTGGCCTCCCCTCACCTTGGCTCCGGCCTGCTCTCGCTCTGGCCTGCCCTCGCCTTGGCTCCGACCAGCTTTTGCTCTGGCTCTGGCCTGCCCTCGCCTTGGCTCTGACCTGCTCTCGCCCTGGCTCCGGCCTGCCCTTGCTCTGGCTCTGGCCTGCCCTCGTCTTGACTCCAGCCTGTTCTTGCCCCTTGTTCCGGCCTGCCCTTGCCTTGGCTCCGGACTGCTTTGGCTCTGGCCTGCTCTCGCTCTGGCCTCCCCTCACCTTGGCTCCGGCCAGCTCTCGCTCTGGCCTGCCCTCGCCTTGGCTCCGACCTGCTCTTGCTCTGGCTCTGGCCTGCCCTCGCCTTGGCTCCGGCCTGCCCTCGCCCTGGCTCCGGCCAGCTCTGGCTATGGCCTGCCCTCGCCCTGGCTCCGGACTGCTCTTGCTCTGGCCTGCTCTTGCTCTGGCTCTGGCCTGCCCTTGTCTTGACTCCGGCCTGTTCTCGCCCCTTGTTCCGGCCTGCCCTTGCCTTGGCTCCAGCCTGCTCTTGCTCTGGCTCCGGCCTGCTCTCGCTCTGGTTCGGTCCTGCCTTTGCCTTGGCTCCGGACTTCTCTAGCTCTGGCACTGGCCTGCTCTCGTTCTGGCATTGGCCTGCTCTCGCTCTGGCACTGGCCTGCTCTCGCTCTGGCCTGCCCTCATCTTGGCTCTGGCCTGCTCTCTCTCTTGCTCTGGCCTTCCCTGGCTCTGCCTATGGCCTGCCCTCGCCTTGATTCTGACCTGCTCTCGCTCTGGTTCTGGGCTGCCTTCTCCTTGGCTCTGGCCTGCTCTCGCTCTGGCTCAGGCCTACTCTCTCTCTGGCTCTGGCCTGCCCTTGCCTTGGCTTCGGACTGCTCTCGCTCAGGCACTGGTCTGCTCTCACTCTGGCTCTGGCCTGCTCTCGCCCTGGCTCCGGCCTGCCCTCGTCCTGGCTCCGGCCTGCCCTCGTCCTGGCTCCGGCCTGCTCTCGCTCTGGCTCTGGCCTGCCATCGCCTTAGCTGCGGCCTGCTCTCGCCCTGGCTACGGCCTGCCCTCGCCTTGCCTCTGACCTGCTCTCTCCCTGGCTCCGGCCTGCCCTCGCCCTGGCTCCGACCTGCCCTCGCCCTGGCTCCAGCCTGCCCTCGCCCTGGCTCCAGCCTGCTCTTGCTCTAGCCTGCCCTCGCCCTGGCTCTGGCCTGCTCTCACTCTGGCTCTGGCCTGTCCTTGCTCTGGCTCCGGCCAGCCCTCTCCTTGGCTCCAGCCTGCTCTTGCTCTGGCTCTGTCCTGCCCTCGTCTTGACTCTGGTCTGCTCTGGCTCTGGTTCTAGCCTGAATTCGCCTTGGCTCCGGCCTGCTCTCGCTCTGGCTCAGGCCTACTCTCTCTCTGGCTCTGGCCTGCCCTTGCCTTGGCTCCGGACTGCTCTCGCTCTGGCACTGGCCTGCTCTCCTTCTGGCTCTGGCCTGCCCTCACCTTGGCTCCGGCCTGCTCTCGCTCTGGTCTGCCCTCGCTTTGGCTCCAGCCTGCTCTCGCTCTGGTACTGGCCTGCCCTGGCTCTGCCTCTGGCCTGCCCTCGCCTTGGCTCCGGTCTGCCCTCGCCTTGGCACCGGTCTGCCCTCGCCCTGGCTGCTGCCTGCTATAAATCTGGCTCTGGCCTGCTGTCGTCCTGGCTCCGGCCTGCTCTCGCTCTGGCACTGGCCTGCCCTCGCTCTGGCCTGCTCTCTCTATGGCCTGCCCTCGCCCTGGCTCTGGCCTACTCTCGCTCTGGCCTGCTCTCGCTCTGGCCTGCTCTCGCTCTGGCCTGCTCTCGCTCTGGCCTGCTCTCGCTCTGGCTCTGGCCTCGCCCTGTATCCGGCCTGCTCTCGCCCTGGTTCCGGCCTGCCCTTGCCTTGGCTCTGGCCTTCTATCGCTCTGGCTCTGGCCTGCCCTTGCCTTGGCTCTGGCCTACCCTCGCCTTGGCTCCGGCCTGCTCTCGCCTTGGCTCCGGCCTCCTCTCGCTGTGCCTCCGGCCTGACCTCGCCCTGACTCCGGCCTGCCCTCGCATTGGCTCCGGCCTGCTCTCGCCCTGGCTCCGGCCTGCTCTCTCTCTGGCTCTGGCCTGCCCATGCCTTGGCTCCGGCCTGCTCTTCCTCTGGCTCTGGACTGCCCTCGTCTTGACTCTAGCCTGATCTCGCTCTTGTTCTGGCCTGCCTTCACCTTGGCTCCAGCCTGCTCTCGCTCTTGTTCTGGCTCTGGCCTCGCCCTGTCTCCGGCCTGCTCTCGCCCTGGTTTCGGCCTGCCCTTGCCTTGACTCTGGCCTTCTATCACTCTGGCTCTGGCCTGCCCTTGCCTTAGCTCTGGCCTACCCTTGCCTTGGCTCCGGCCTGCTCTCGCTTTGGCTCCGGCCTGCTCTCGCTCTGACCTGCTCTGGCCTCCCCTCGCCTTGGCTCCGGCCTGCTCTGGCTCTGGCCTGCCCTCGCCTTGGCTCCGACCTGCTCTTGCTCTGGCCTGCCCTCTCCTTGGCTCCGGCCTGCTCTCGCTCTGGCTCTGGCCTGCCCTGGCTCTGCCTCTGGCCTGCCCTCGCCTTGGCTCCGGCCAGCTCTCACCTTGGCTACGGCCTGCTCTCGATCTAGTTCCGGACAGCCCTTGCCCTGGCTCCGGCCTGCCATCGCTCTGGCTCCGGCCTGCTCTCTCTCTGGCTGCGGCCTGCCCTTGCTCCGGCCAGCCCTGGCCTTGGCTCCGGCCTGCTCTCGCCCTGGCTCCGGCCTGCTCTGGCTCTGGCCTGCCCTCGCCCTGGCTCCGGCCTGCTCTTGCTCTGGCTTTGGCCTGCTCTTGCTCTGGCCTGCCCTCGTCTTGACTCCGGCCTACTCTCGCCCTGGCTCCGGCCTGCTCTTGCTCTGGCTCCGGCCAGCCCTCGCTTTGGCTCCGGCCTGCTCTCGTCCTGGCTCCGGCCTGCTCTTGCTCTGGATCTGGCCGGCTCTTGCTCTGGCTCTGGCCTGCCCTTGTCTTGACTCCAGCCTGCTCTCGCCCTGGCTATGACCTGCTCTCGCTCTGGCCAGCCCTCGCTCTGGCTCCGGCCTGTTCTCTCTCTGGCTCTCGCCTGCCCATTCCTTGGCTCCGACCTGCTCTTCCTCTGGCTCTGGCCTGCCCTCGTCTTTACTGTGGCCTGATCTCGCTCTTGTTCTGGCCTGCCTTCGCCTTGGCTCCGGCCTGCTCTTGCTCAGGCCTGCTCTCGCTCTGGCTCAGGCCTGCTCTCACTCTGGCTCTGGCCTGCCCTTGCCTGGGCTCCGGACTGCTTTGGCTCTGGCCTGCTCTCGCTCTGGCCTCCCCTCACCTTGGCTCCGGCCTGCTCTCGCTTTGGCCTGCCTTCGCCTTGGCTCCGACCTGCTCTTGCTCTGGCCTGCCCTCGCCTTGGCTCCGACCTGCTCTCGCCCTGGCTCCGGCCTGCCCTTGCTCCGGCTCCGGCCAGCCCTGGCCTTGGCTCCGGCCTGCTCTCGCCCTGGCTCCGGCCTGCTCTGGCTCCGGCCTGCCCTCGCCCTGGCTCCGGCCTGCTATTGCTCTGGCTTTGGCCTGCTCTTGCTCTGGCCTGCCCTCGTCTTGACTCCGGCCTGTTCTCGTCCCTTGTTCCGGCCTGCCCTTGCCTTGGCTCCGGACTGCTTTGGCTTTGGCCTGCTCTCGCTCTGGCCTCCCCTCACCTTGGCTCCGGCCTGCTCTCGCTCTGGCCTGCCCTCGCCTTGGCTCCGACCTGCTCTTGCTCTGGCCTGCTCTCGCCCTGGCTCCGGCCTGCCCTTGCTCTGGCTCCGGCCAGCCCTCGCCTTGGTTCCGGCCTGCTCTCGCCCTGGCTCCGGCCAGCTCTGGCTATGGCCTGCCCTCGCCCTGGCTCCGGCCTGCTCTTGCTCTGGCCTGCTCTTCCTCTGGCTCTGGCCTGCCCTTGTCTTGACTCCGGCCTGTTCTCGCCCCTTGTTCCGGCCTGCCCTTGCCTTGGCTCCAGCCTGCTCTTGCTCTGGCTCCGGCCTGCACTCGCTCTGGTTGGGCCTGCCTTTGACTTGGGTCCGGCCTCCTCTCGCTCTGGCTCAGGCCTACTCGCTCTCTGGCTATGGCCTGCCCTTGCCTTGGCTCCAGACTTCTCTAGCTCTGGCATTGGCCTGCTCTCGTTCCAGCATTGGCCTGCTCTCGCTCTGGCACTGGCCTGCTCTATCTCTGGCTCTGGCCTGCCCTCATCTTGGCTCTGGCCTGCTCTCTCTCTTGCTCTGGCCTTCCCTGGCTCTGCCTATGGCCTGCCCTCGCCTTGGTTCCGACCTGCTCTTGCTCTGGTTCTGGGCTGCCTTCTCCTTGGCTCCGGCCTGCTCTCGCTCTGGCTCAGGCCTACTCTCTCTCTGGCTCTGGCCTGCCCTTGCCTTGGCTCCGGACTGCTCTCGCTCAGGCACTGGCCTGCTCTCACTCTGGCCTGCTCTCGCTCTGGCTCTGGCCTGCCCTCACCTTGGCTCGGGCCAGCTCTCGCTCTGACTCTGGTCTCCCCTCGCCCTGACTCCGGCCTGCTCTGGCTGTAGCTCTGGCCTGCTCTCGTGCTGGCTCTGGCCTGCTCTCGTCCTGGCTCCGGCCTGCTCTCGCTCTGGCCTGCCATCGCCTTAGCTCCGGCCTGTTCTCGCCCTGGCTCCGGCCTGCCCTCGCCTTGGCTCTGACCTGCTCTCTCCCTGGCTCCGGCCTGCCCTCGCCCTGGCTCCGACCTGCCCTCGCTCTGGCTCCAGCCTGCCCTCGCCCTGGCTCCGGTCTGCTCTTGCTCTGGCTCTAGCCTGCCCTCTCCCTGGCTCTGGCCTGCTCTCGCTCTGGCTCTGGCCTGTCCTTGCTCTGGCTCCGGCCAGCCCTCTCCTTGGCTCCAGCCTGCTCTTGCTCTGTCCTGCCCTCGTCTTGACTCGAGTCTGCTCTCGCTCTGGTTCTAGCCTGACTTCGCCTTGGCACCAGCCTGCTCTCGCTCTGGCTCAGGCCTACTCTCTCTCTGGCTCTGGCCTGCCCTTGCCTTGGCTCCGGACTGCTCTCGCTGTGGCACTGGCCTGCTCTCGCTCTGGCACTGGCCTGCTCTCCTTCTGGCTCTGGCCTGCCCTCACCTTGGCTCCGGCCTTGTCCTTGCCTTGGCTCCGGTCTGCTCTCGGTCTGGCCTGCTCTTGCTCTGGCCTACCCTGGCTCTGCCTCTGGCCTGCCCTTGCCTTGGCTCCGGCCTGCTCTCGCTCTAGCTCCGTACTGCCCTCACCCTGGCTCCTCTATGCCATAGCTCGGGCTCCGGCCTGCCCTCGCCTTGGCTCCATCCTGCTCTCGCCCTGGCTCCGACCTGCCCTCGCTCTGGCCTGCCCTCGCTCCGCCTACTCTCTCTCTGGCTCTGGCCTGCCGTCGCCCTGGTTCCGGCCTACTCTCGCTCTGGCCTCGCCTTGGCTCCGGCCTGCTCTCGCTCTCATTCTGGTCTGCCCTCGCCCTGGCCGCCTGCTCTGGCTCTAGCTCTGGCCTGCTCTCGCCCTGGCTCCGGCCTGCCCTCGTCCTGGCTCCGGCCTGCTCTCGCTCTGGCCTGCCCTCGCCTTGGCTCCGGCCTGCTCTCGCGCTCGCTCCAGCCTGCTCTCGCTCTGGCTTAGGCCTTCCCTCGCCCTGGCTCCGGCCTGCCCTAGCTCTGGCTCCGGCCAGCCTCCGCCTTGGATCCGGCCAGCACCTGCTCTGGCTCCGGCCTGCCTTCGCCTTGGCTTCGGAATGCTCTCGCTCTGACCTGCTCTCGCTCTGGCCTGTCCTTGCCTTGGCTCCGGCCTGCTCTTGCTCTGGCCTGCTCTTGCTCTGGCCTACCCTGGCTCTGCCTCCGGCCAGCCCTGCTCTGGCTCCAGCCTGCCCTCGCCTTCGGCCTGCTCTCGCCCTGGCTCCGGCCTGCCCTCGCCCAGGCTCCGGCCTTCTCTCGCGCTGGCTCTCTCCTGCCCTAGCCTTGGCTCTGGCTTACTCTCGCTCTGGACTGGCCTGCTCTCGCTCTGGCTCCGGCCTGCCCTCCCTCGCCTTGGCTCCAGCCTGCTCTCACTCTGGCTCTGGCCTGCCTTTGCCTTGGCTTCGGCCTGCTCTCGCTCTGACTCTGGCCTGCCTTTGCCTTGGCTCCTGCCAGCTCTCGCTCTGGCCTGCTCTCGCTCCGGCCTGCCTTCGCCTTGGCTCCGGACTGCTCTCGCTCTGGCCTGCTCTCGCTCTGGCTTGGGCCTGTCCTTGCCTTGACTCCGGCCTGCTCTTGCTCTGGCCTGCTCTTGCTCTGGCCTACCCTGGCTCTGCCTCTGGCCTGCCCTTGCCTTGGCTACGGCCTGCTGTCGCTCTAGCTCCGTACTGGTCTCGCCCTGGCTCCGCAATGCCATAGCTCGGGCTCCGGCCTGACCTCGCCTTGGCTCCGTACTGCTCTTGCTCTGGCTCCGACCTGCTCTTGCTCTGACTCTGGCCTGCTCTCTCTATGACTCTGGCCTGCCCTCGTCCTGGCTCCGGCCTGCCTTTGCCTTGGCTCCGGCCTGCTCTCTCTATGACTCTGGCCTGCCCTCGCCCTGGCTCCGGCCTGCTCTCTCTCTGGCTCTGGCCTGCCCTTGCCTTAGCTCCGGCCTGCTCTCTCTATGACTCTGGCCTGCCCTCGTCCTGGCTCCGGCCTGCTTTCAATCTGGCTCTGGTGTACCCTCGCCTTGGCTCCGGCCTGCTCTCACCTTGGCTCCTGCCTGCCCTCGTCCTGGCTCTGACCTGCCCTTGCTCTGGCTCCGGCCTGCTCTCGCCCTGGCTCTTGCCTGCCCTGGCTCTGCCTCTGGCCTTGGCTCCGGGCTAATCTCGCCTTGGCTCCGGCCTGCTTTCGCTCTACATCCGGACAGCCCTCGCACTGGCTCCGGACTGCCCTTGCCTTGGCTCCAAACTGCTCTCGCCCTGGCTCCTGCCTGCTCTCGCTCTGGCTCTGGCCTGTTCTCTATCTGGCTCTGGCCTGCCCTAGCCCTGTCTCCTTTCGCTCTGGCTCTGGCCTGCTCTCGCTCTGGCCTCGAACTGTCTCCGGCCTGCTCTCGCCCTGGTTCCGGCCTGCCCTTGCCTTGGCTCCGGACTGCTCTCGCTCTGGCACTGGCCTGATCTCGCTCTGGCACTGGCCTGCTCTCGTTCTGGCTCTGGCCTGCCCTCACCTTGGCTCCGGCCTGCTCTGGCCTGCCCTGGCTCTGCTCAAGCCTGCCCTCGTCTTGGCTCCGTCCTGCCCTCGCCTTGGCACCGGTCTGCCCTCGCCCTGGCTCCGGCCTGCTCTCGCTCTGGCCTGCCCTTGCCTCGGCTCCGGCCTGCTCTCGCGCTGGCCTGCCCTCTCCTTGGCTCAGGCCTTCTCTCCCTCTGGCTCGCGCCTGCCCTAGCCTTGGCTCTGGACTACTTTCGTTCTGGCTCGGGCCTGCTCTGGCTGTGGCTCTGGCATGCTCTCGCTCTGGCCTGCCCTCTCGCTCGGACTCTGGTCTGACCTTGCCTTGGCTCCGGCCTGCTCTCGCCCAGGCTTTGGTCTGCTCTAGCACTGGCTCTGGCCTGCCCTTGCCCTGGCTCCTGCCTGCTCTCACTCTGGCTCCAGCCTGCTCTCGCTCTGGCTCCGGCCTGCTCTCGCTCTGGCCTGCCCTCGCCCTGTCTCCGGCCTGCCCTCGCCCTGGCTCCGGCATTCTTTCGCTCTGGTTTCGGCCTGCCGTCGCCTTAGATCCGGCCTGCTCTCGCTCTGGCTCCAGCCAGACCTCGCCTTGGCTCAAGCCTGCTCTCGCTCTGGCCTGCCTTTGCCTTGGCTCTGGCCTGCTCTCTCTTTGGCTCTGGCCTGCTCTCGCTCTGGCCTGCCCTTGCCTTGGCTCCAGCCTGCTCTCGCTCTGGCCTGCCCTTGCCTTGGCTCCAGCCTGCTCTCGCCCTGGCCTGCTGTTGCTCTGGCCTACCCTGGTTCTGCCTCTGGCCTGCCCTCGCCTTGGCTCTGGCCTGCTCTCACCTTGGCTCCGGCCTGCTCTCGCTCTGGCTCCGGCCTGCCCTCGCCCTGGCTCCGGCCAGCCCTTGCCTTGGCTCCGGCCTGCTCTCGCTCTACATCCGGACTGCCCTCGCCCTGGCTCCGGACTGCCCTTGCCTTGGCTCCGGACTGCTCTCGCCCTGGCTCCTGCCTGCTCTCGCTCTGTCCTGCCCTCACCATGGCTCCGGCCTGCTCTCTATCTGGCTCTGGCCTGCCCTAGCCCTAGGTCAAGCCTACTTTCGCTCTGGCCTGCTCTCGCTCTGGCCTCGAACTGTCTCCGGCCTGCTCTCGCCGTGGTTCTGGCCTGTCCTTGCCTTGGCTCCGGACTGCTCTTGCTCTGGCACTGGCCTGATCTTGCTCTGGCCTGCCCTCACCTTGGCTCCGGCCTGCTCTAGCTCTGGCGCGCCCTGGCTCTGCTCAAGCCTGCCCTTGTCTTGGCTCCGGCCTGCTCTAGCCTTGGCACCGGTCAGCCCTTGCCCTCGCCCTGCTCTCGCTATGGCCTGCTCTCGCTCTGGTTCTGGCCTGCCCTTGCCTCGGCTCCGGCCTGCTCTCGCTTTGGCTCTGGCCTGCCCTCTGCATGGCTCCGGCCTTCTCTCGCTCTGGCTCGCGCCTGCCCTAGCCTTGACTCTGGACTACTCTCGCTCTGGCTCGGGCCTGCTCTGGCTGTGGCTCTGACATGCTCTCGCTCTGGCCTGCCCTGTCCTTGGCTCCGGACTGCTCTCTCTCGGACTCTGGTCTGACCTTGCCTTGGCTCCGGCCTGCTCTCGCCCTGGCTCCGGCCTGCTCTCGCCCTGGCTTCGGCCTGACCTCGCCCTGGCTCCGGCCTGCCCTTGCTCTGGCTGTGGCCTGCCCTCGCCTTGGCTCCGGCCATCTCCTGCTCTGCCTCCGGCCTACCCTCGCCCAGGCTCCGGCCTGCCCTCGCCCTGGCTCCGGCCTGCCCTCGACCTGGCTCCGGCCTGCCTTCGCGCTGGCTTCTGCTTGCTCTCGCTCTGAGGCCTGCCTGCTCTCACTGTTGCTCCGGCCTCCCCTCGCCTTGGCTGCGGCCTGCTCTCGCTCTGGCCTGCCCTCGCCCTGGCTCCGGCATTCTCTCGCTCTGGTTTCGGCCTGCCGTCGCCTTGGCTCCGGCCTGCTCTCGCTCTGGCCTGCCTTTGCCTTGGCTCCGGCCTGCTCTCACTCAGGCTCTGGACTGCCTTTGCCTTGGCTCCGACCTGCGCTCTCTTTGGCTCTGGCCTGCTCTCGCTCTGGCCTGCCCTTGGCTAGGCCCCAGCCTGCTCTAGCCCTGGCCTGCTGTTGCTCTGGCCTACCCTGGTTCTGCCTCTGGCGTGCCCTCACCTTGGAAACGGCCTGCTCTCTCCTTGGCTCCGGCCTGTTCTCGAGAGCTCTAGCTCCGTACTGCCCTCGCCCTGGCTCCGCTATGCCACAGCTCGGGCTCCGGCTTGCCCTCACTTTAGCTCCGTCCTGCTCTCACCCTGGCTCCGACTGCTCTCGCTCTGGCCTGCCGTCGCCCTGGCTCCGGCCTGCTCTCTCTCTGGCTCTGGCCTGCCCTTGACCTGGCTCCGGCCTGCTCTCACCCTGGTTACGGCCTCCCCTTACCTTGGCTACTGTTTGCTCTGGCATGCCCTAGCCTCGGCTCTAGCCTACTCTCGCTCTGTCTCTGGGCTGCCCTCGCCCTGGCTCCGGCCTGCTCTTGTTCTGGCTCTGGCATGCCCTTGCCTTGGCTCCGGCCTCTTCTCGCTCTGACTTTGGCCTGCCCGCGACCTGGCTCCGGCCTGCTCTCGCTCTGTCCTGCCCTCGCCTTGGCTCCGGCCTGCTTTCGCCCAGGCTCCAGCCTGCCCTCGTCCTGGCTCCGGCCTGCTATCGCTCTGGCCTGCCCTCGCTTTGGCTCTAGCCTACTCTCGCTCTGGCTCTGGCTTGCCTTCGTCCTGGCTCCGGCTTGCTCTCGCTCTGGCATTGCCTCGCCTTGGCTCCGGCCTTCTCTCGCTCTGACTCTGGCATGCCCTCGCCCTGGCTCCGGCCTGCTCTGGCTCTGTCCTGCCCTCGCCTTGGCTCCAGACTGATCTCGCCGAGGCTCCGGCCTGCCCTCGTCCTGGCTCCAGCCTGCTCTCGCTCTGGCCTGCCCTCGTTTTGGCTCCGGCTTGCTCTCGCCTTGGCTCCGGCCTGCTCTCGCCCTGGCTCCGACCTGCTCTCGCTCTGTCTCTGTCCTGCCTTCGCCCTGGCTCCGGCCTGCTCTAGCTCTGGTTCTGGCCTGCCCTTGCCTTGGCTCCGGACTGCTTTCACTCTGACACTGGCCTGCTTGCTCGCTCTGGCTCTGGCCTGCCCTCGCCTTGGCTCTGACCTGCTCTTGCTCTGGCTCTAGCCTGCCCTCGCCTTGGCTCCGGCCTGCTCTCGCTATGGCTCTGGCCTGCCCTGGCTCTGCCTCTGGCCTGCCCTCGCCTTGGCTCCAGCCAGCTCTCACCTTGGCTCCGGCCTGCTCTCGCTCTAGTTCCTGACTGCCCTTGTCCTGGCTCCGGCCTGCCATCGCTTTGGCACTGGCAAGCCCTCGCCCTGGCTCCGGCCTGCTCTCTCTCGGGCTCTGGCCAGTCCGGCATACTCTCATTCTGGCTCTGGCCTACTCTCGCTCTGGCCTCACTCACCCTGTCTCCGGCCTGCACTCGTCCTGGTTTCGGCCTGCCCTTGCCTAGGCTCTGGCCTTCTCTCGCTCTGGCCTGCCCTTGCCTTGGCTCTGGCCTACTCTCGCTCTGGCCTGCCCTCGCCCTGGTTCCGGCCTGCTCTCGGTCTGGCCTGCTCTCGCCTTGGCTCCGGCCTGCTCTCGGTCTGGCTCCGGCCTGCCCTCGCCCTGACTCCGGCCTGTCCTTGCTCTGGCTCCGGCCTGCCCTCGCATTGGCTCCGGACTGCTCTCGCCCTGGCTCCGACCTGCTCTCGCTCTGGCCTGCTCTCGCTCTGGCAATGGCCTGCCTTCGCCCTGGCTCCGGCCTGCCCTCGCCCTGGCTCTGGCCTCCTCTCGCTCTGGCCTGCTCTCGCTCTGTCCTGCCCTCGCCTTGGCTCCGGCCTGCTTTCGCCCAGGCTCCAGCCTGCCCTCGTCCTGGCTCCGGCCTGCTATCGCTCTGGCCTGCCCTCGCTTTGGCTCTAGCCTACTCTCGCTCTGGCTCTGGCCTGCCTTCGTCCTGGCTCCGGCTTGCTCTCGCTCTGGCATTGCCTCGCCTTGGCTCCGGCCTCCTCTCGCTCTGACTCTGGCCTGCCCTCGCCCTGGCTCCGGCCTGCTCTGGCTCTGTCCTGCCCTCGCCTTGGCTCCAGCCTGATCTCGCCGAGGCTCCGGCCTGCCCTCGTCCTGGCTCCAGCCTGCTCTCGCTCTGGCCTGCCCTCGTTTTGGCTCCGGCTTGCTCTCGCCTTGGCTCCGGCCTGCTCTCGCCCTGGCTCCGACCTGCTCTCGCTCTGTCTCTGTCCTGCCTTCGCCCTGGCTCCGGCCTGCTCTAGCTCTGGTTCTGGCCTGCCCTTGCCTTGGCTCCGGACTGCTTTCACTCTGGCACTGGCCTGCTTGCTCGCTCTGGCTCTAGCCTGCCCTCGCCTTGGCTCCGGCCTGCGCTCGCTATGGCTCTGGCCTGCCCTGGCTCTAGCCAGCTCTCACCTTGGCTCCGGCCTGCTCTCGCTCTAGTTCCTGACTGCCCTTGTCCTGGCTCCGGCCTGCCATCGCTTTGGCACTGGCAAGCCCTCGCCCTGGCTCCGGCCTGCTCTCTCTCGGGCTCTGGCCAGTCCGGCATACTCTCATTCTGGCTCTGGCCTACTCTCGCTCTGGCCTCACTCACCCTGTCTCCGGCCTGCACTCGTCCTGGTTTCGGCCTGCCCTTGCCTAGGCTCTGGCCTTCTCTCGCTCTGGCCTGCCCTTGCCTTGGCTCTGGCCTACTCTCGCTCTGGCCTGCCCTCGCCCTGGTTCCGGCCTGCTCTCGGTCTTTTCTGCTCTCGCCTTGGCTCCGGCCTGCTCTCGGTCTGGCTCCGGCCTGCCCTCGCCCTGACTCCGGCCTGTCCTTGCTCTGGCTCCGGCCTGCCCTCGCATTGGCTCCGGACTGCTCTCGCCCTGGCTCCGACCTGCTCTCGCTCTGGCCTGCTCTCGCCCTGGCTTCGGCCTGCTCTCGCTCTGGCAATGGCCTGCCTTCGCCCTGGCTCTGGCCTCCTCTCGCTCTGGCCTGCTCTCGCTCTGGCCTGCCCTTGCTCTAGCTCCGGCCTGCCCTCGCATTAGCTCCGGCCTGCTCTCGCCCTGGCTATGACCTGCTCTCGCTCTGGCCTGCCCTTGCTCTGGCCTACTCTCTCTCTGGCTCTCGCCTGCCGATGCCTTGGCTCCGGCCTGCTCTTCCTCTGGCTCTGGCCTGGCCTTGTCTTGACTCTGGCCTGATCTCGCTCTTGTTCTGGCCTGCTTTCGCCTTGGCTCCGGCCTGCTCTTGCTCTGGCTCAGGCATGCTCTCGCTCTGGCCTCCCCTCGCCTTGGCTCTGGCCTGCTCTCGCTCTGGCTCTAGCCTGCCCTTGCCTTGGCTCTGACCTGCCCTCGCCTTGGCTCTGGCCTCCTCTCGCTCTGACTCTGGCCTGCCCTGGCTCTGCCTCTGGCCTGCCCTCGACTTGGCTCCAGCCAGCTCTCACCTTCGCTCTGGCCTGCTCTCGCTCTAGTTCCTGAGTGCCCTTGCCCTGGCACCGGCCTGCCCTCGCCTTAGCTCCGGCCTGCTCTCGCCCTGGCTCTGGCCTGCTCTCGCTTTGGCTCTGGCCCGCCCTCGACCTGGCTCCGGCCTGCTATCGCTTTGGCTCTGGCCCGCCCTCGACCTGGCTCCGGCCTGCCCTCGCCCTGGCTCCGGCCTACTGTCGCTCTGGCCTGCTCTCGCTCTGGCTCTGGCCTGCCCTTGCTCTAGCTCCGGCCTGCTCTCGCATTAGCTCCGGCCTGCTCTCGCCCTGGCTCCGACCTGCTCTCGCCCTGGCTCCGACCTGCTCTCGCCCTGGCCTGCCCTCGCTCTGGCTCCGGCCTGCTCTCTCTCTGGCTCTCGCCTGCCGATGCCTTGGCTCCGGCCTGCTCTTCCTCTGGCTCTGGCCTGGCCTTGTCTGGACTCTGGCCTGATCTCGCTCTTGTTCTGGCCTGCTTTCGCCTTGGCTCCGGCCTGCTCTTGCTCTGGCTCGGGCATGCTCTCGCTCTGGCCTCCCCTCGCCTTGGCTCCGGCCTGCTCTCGCTCTGGCTCTAGCCTGCCCTCGCCTTGGCTCTGACCTGCTCTTGCTCTGGCTCTAGCCTGCCCTCGCCTTGGCTCCGGCCTGCTCTCGCTCTGACTCTGGCCTGCCCTGGCTCTGCCTCTGGCCTGCCCTCGACTTGGCTCCAGCCAGCTCTCACCTTGGCTCCGGCCGGCTCTCGCTCTAGTTCCTGAGTGCCCTTGCCCTGGCTCCGGCCTGCCCTCGCTCTGGTCTGCCCTCGCCTTAGCTCCGGCCTGCTCTCGCCCTGGCTCTGGCATGCTCTCGCTTTGGCTCTGGCTCGCCCTCGACCGGGCTCCGGCCTGCTCTCGCTTTGGCTCTGGCCCGCCCTCGACCTGGCTGTGGCCTGCTCTCGCTCTGGCCTCGCCCTGTCTCGGGCCTGCTCTAGCCCTTGTTCCGCGGCCTGCCCTTGCCTAGGCTCTGGCCTTCTCTCGCTCTGGCCTGCCCTTGCCTTGGTTCTGGCCTACTCTCGCTCTGGCCTGCCCTCGCCCTGGCTCCGGCCTGCTCTCGTTCTGGCCTGCTCTCGCCTTGGCTCCGGCCTGCTCTCGCTCTGGCTCCGGCCTGCCCTCACCCTGACTCCGGCCTGCCCTTGCTCTGGCTCCGGCCTGCCCTCGCATTGTCTCCGGTCTGCTCTCGCCCTGGCTCCGACCTGCTCTCGCTCTGGCCTGCTCTCGCTCTGGCAATGGCCTGCCTTCGCCCTGGCTCTGGCCTACTCTCGCTCTGGCCTGCCCTTGCTCTAGCTCCGGCCTGCCCTCGCATTAGCTCCGGCCTGCTCTCGCCCTGGCTACGACCTGCTCTCGCTCTGGCCTGCCCTCGCTCTGGCTCCGGCCTGATCTCTCTCTGGCTCTCGCCTGCCGATGCCTTGGCTCCGGCCTGCTCTTCCTCTGGCTCTGGCCTGGCCTTGTCTTGACTCTGGCCTGATCTCGCTCTTGTTCTGGCCTGCTTTCGCCTTGGCTCCGGCCTGCTCTTGCTCTGGCTCAGGCATGCTCTCGCTCTGGCCTCCCATCGCCTTGGCTCCGGCCTGCTCTCGCTCTGGCTCTAGCCTGCCCTCGCCTTGGCTCTGACCTGCTCATGCTCTGGCTCTAGCCTGCCCTCGCCTTGGCTCTGGCCTGCTCTCACTCTGACTCTGGCCTGCCCTGGCTCTGCCTCTGGCCTGCCCTCGACTTGGCTCCAGCCAGCTCTCACCTTGGCTCCGGCCTGCTCTCGCTCTAGTTCTTGAGTGCCCTTGCCCTGGCTCCGGCCTGCCCTCGCCTTAGCTCCGGCCTGCTCTCGCCGTGGCTCTGGCCTGCTCTCGCTTTGGCTCTGGTCCACCCTCGACCTGGCTCTGGCCTGCTCTCGCTCTGGCAATGGCCTGCCTTCGCCCTGGCTCCGGCCTGCCCTCGCCCTGGCTCTGGCCTCCTCTCGCTCTGGCCTGCTCTCGCTCTGGCCTGCCCTTGCTCTAGCTCCGGCCTGCCCTCGCATTAGCTCCGGCCTGCTCTCGCCCTGGCTATGACCTGCTCTCGCTCTGGCCTGCTCTCTCTCTGGCTCTCGCCTGCCGATGCCTTGGCTCCGGCCTGCTCTTCCTCTGGCTCTGGCCTGGCCTTGTCTTGACTCTGGCCTGATCTCGCTCTTGTTCTGGCCTGCTTTCGCCTTGGCTCCGGCCTGCTCTTGCTCAGGCATGCTCTCGCTCTGGCCTCCCCTCGCCTTGGCTCTGGCCTGCTCTCGCTCTGGCTCTAGCCTGCCCTTGCCTTGGCTCTGACCTGACCTCGCCTTGGCTCTGGCCTGCTCTCGCTCTGACTCTGGCCTGCCCTGGCTCTGCCTCTGGCCTGCCCTCGACTTGGCTCCAGCCAGCTCTCACCTTCGCTCTGGCCTGCTCTCGCTCTAGTTCCTGAGTGCCCTTGCCCTGGCACCGGCCTGCCCTCGCCTTAGCTCCGGCCTGCTCTCGCCCTGGCTCTGGCCTGCTCTCGCTTTGGCTCTGGCCCGCCCTCGACCTGGCTCCGGCCTGCTATCGCTTTGGCTCTGGCCCGCCCTCGACCTGGCTCCGGCCTGCCCTCGCCCTGGCTCCGGCCTACTGTCGCTCTGGCCTGCTCTCGCTCTGGCTCTGGCCTGCCCTTGCTCTAGCTCCGGCCTGCTCTCGCATTAGCTCCGGCCTGCTCTCGCCCTGGCTCCGACCTGCTCTCGCCCTGGCTCTGACCTGCTCTCGCCCTGGCTCCGACCTGCTCTCGCCCTGGCCTGCCCTCGCTCTGGCTCCGGCCTGCTCTCTCTCTGGCTCTCGCCTGCCGATGCCTTGGCTCCGGCCTGCTCTTCCTCTGGCTCTGGCCTGGCCTTGTCTTGACTCTGGCCTGATCTCGCTCTTGTTCTGGCCTGCTTTCGCCTTGGCTCCGGCCTGCTCTTGCTCTGGCTCAGGCATGCTCTCGCTCTGGCCTCCCCTCGCCTTGGCTCCGGCCTGCTCTCGCTCTGGCTCTAGCCTGCCCTCGCCTTGGCTCTGACCTGCTCTTGCTCTGGCTCTAGCCTGCCCTCGCCTTGGCTCCGGCCTGCTCTCGCTCTGACTCTGGCCTGCCCTGGCTCTGCCTCTGGCCTGCCCTCGACTTGGCTCCAGCCAGCTCTCACCTTGGCTCCGGCCGGCTCTCGCTCTAGTTCCTGAGTGCCCTTGCCCTGGCTCCGGCCTGCCCTCGCTCTGGTCTGCCCTCGCCTTAGCTCCGGCCTGCTGTCGCCCTGGCTCTGGCATGCTCTCGCTTTGGCTCTGGCTCGCCCTCGACCGGGCTCCGGCCTGCTCTCGCTTTGGCTCTGGCCCGCCCTCGACCTGGCTGTGGCCTGCTCTCGCTCTGGCCTCGCCCTGTCTCGGGCCTGCTCTAGCCCTTGTTCCGCGGCCTGCCCTTGCCTAGGCTCTGGCCTTCTCTCGCTCTGGCCTGCCCTTGCCTTGGTTCTGGCCTACTCTCGCTCTGGCCTGCCCTCGCCCTGGCTCCGGCCTGCTCTCGCTCTGGCCTGCTCTCGCCTTGGCTCCGGCCTGCTCTCGCTCTGGCTCCGGCCTGCCCTCACCCTGACTCCGGCCTGCCCTTGCTCTGGCTCCGGCCTGCCCTCGCATTGTCTCCGGTCTGCTCTCGCCCTGGCTCCGACCTGCTCTCGCTCTGGCCTGCTCTCGACCTGGCTCCGGCCTGCTCTCGCTCTGGCAATGGCCTGCCTTCGCCCTGGCTCTGGCCTACTCTCGCTCTGGCCTGCTCTCGCTCTGGCCTGCCCTTGCTCTAGCTCCGGCCTGCCCTCGCATTAGCTCCGGCCTGCTCTCGCCCTGGCTACGACCTGCTCTCGCTCTGGCCTGCCCTCGCTCTGGCTCCGGCCTGATCTCTCTCTGGCTCTCGCCTGCCGATGCCTTGGCTCCGGCCTGCTCTTCCTCTGGCTCTGGCCTGGCCTTGTCTTGACTCTGGCCTGATCTCGCTCTTGTTCTGGCCTGCTTTCGCCTTGGCTCCGGCCTGCTCTTGCTCTGGCTCAGGCATGCTCTCGCTCTGGCCTCCCATCGCCTTGGCTCCGGCCTGCTCTCGCTCTGGCTCTAGCCTGCCCTCGCCTTGGCTCTGACCTGCTCATGCTCTGGCTCTAGCCTGCCCTCGCCTTGGCTCTGGCCTGCTCTCACTCTGACTCTGGCCTGCCCTGGCTCTGCCTCTGGCCTGCCCTCGACTTGGCTCCAGCCAGCTCTCACCTTGGCTCCGGCCTGCTCTCGCTCTAGTTCTTGAGTGCCCTTGCCCTGGCTCCGGCCTGCCCTCGCCTTAGCTCCGGCTTGCTCTCGCCGTGGCTCTGGCCTGCTCTCGCTTTGGCTCTGGCCCACCCTCGACCTGGCTCCGGCCTGCTCTCGCTTTGGCTCTGGCCCGCCCTCGACCTGACTGTGGCCTGCTCTCGCTCTGGCCTCGCCCTGTCTCAGGCCTGCTCTAGCCCTTGTTCCGCGGCCTGCCCTTGCCTTGGCTCCAGCCTTCTCTCGCTCTGGCCTGCCCTTGCCTTGGCTCTGGCCTACTCTCGCTCTGGCCTGCCCTCGCCCTGGCTCCGGCCTGCTCTCGCTCTGGCCTGCTCTCGCCTTGGCTCCGGCCTGTTCCCGCTCTGGCTCCGGCCTTTTCCCGCTCTGGCTCCGGCCTGCCCTCGCCCTCACTCCGGCCTGCCCTTGCTCTGGCTCCGGCCTGCCCTCGCATTGGCTCCGGACTGCTCTCGCCCTGGCTCCGACCCGCTCTCGCTCTGGCTCCGACCTGCTCTCGCTCTGGCCTGCTCTCGCCCTGGCTCCGGCCTGCTCTCGCTCTGGCAATGGCCTGCCCTCGCTCTGGCTCCGGCCTGCCCTCGCCCTGGCTCTGGCCTACTCTCGCTCTGGCCTGCCTGCTCTCGCTCTGGCCTGCCCTTGCTCTAGCTCCAGCCTGCCCTCGCATTAGCTCCGGCCTGCTCTCGCCCTGGCTCCGACCTGCTCTCGCTCTGGCCTGCCCTCGATCTGGCTCCGGCCTGCTCTCTCTCTCTGGCTCTCGCCTGCCAATGCCTTGGCTCCGGCCTGCTCTTCCTCTGGCTCTGGCCTGGCCTTGTCTTGACTCTGGCCTGATCTCGCTCTTGTTCTGGCCTGCTTTCGCCTTGGCTCCGGCTTGCTCTTTCTCTGGCTCAGGCATGCTCTCGCTCTGGCCTCCCCTCGACTTGGCTCCGGCCTGCTCTCGCTCTGGCTCTAGCCTGCCCTCGCCTTGGCTCTGACCTGGTCTTGCTCTGGCTCTAGCCTGCCCTCGCCTTGGCTCCGGCCTGCTCTCGCTCTGGCCTCCCCTCGACTTGGCTCCGGCCTGCTCTCGCTCTGGCTCTAGCCTGCCCTCGCCTTGGCTCTGACCTGGTCTTGCTCTGGCTCTAGCCTGCCCTCGCCTTGGCTCCGGCCTGCTCTCGCTCTGACTCTGGCCTGCCCTGGCTCTGCCTCTGGCCTGCCCTCGACTTGGCTCCGGCCAGCTCTCGCTCTAGTTCCTGAGTGCCCTTGCCCTGGCTCCGGCCTGCCCTCGCCTTAGCTCCGGCCTGCTCTCGCCCTGGCTCTGGCCTGCTCTCGTTTTGGCTCTGGCCCGCCCTCGACCTGGCTCCGGCCTGCTCTCGCTTTGGTTCTGGCCCGCCCTCGACCTGGCTGTGGCCTGCTCTCGCTCTGGCTCTGGCCTCGCCCTGTCTCGGGCCTGCTCTAGCCCTTGTTCCGCGGCCTGCCCTTGTCTTGGCTCCAGCATTCTCTCGCTCTGGCTCTGGAGTGCCCTTGCCTTGGCTCTGGCCTACTCTCGCTCTGGCTCTTGACTGCCCTTGCCCTGGCTCCGGCCTGCTCTCGCTTTGGTTCTGGCCTGCTCTCACTCTGGCTCTGGCGTGCCCTCGCCTTGGCTCCGGCCTGCTCTTGCTCTGACTCTGGCATGCCCTCGCCATGACTTCGGCCTGGCCTCGCCTTGGTTCCGGCCTACTCTCGCTTTAGCTTCGGACTGCCCTCGCCCTGGCTCCGGCCTGCTCTCGCCCTGGCTCCGGCCTGCTCTAGCTCAGGCTTCGGCCTGACCTCGCCCTGGCTCCGGCCTGCCCTCGCTCTGGATCCGGCCTGATCTCACAATGGCTCTGGCCTGCCCTTGCCTTGGCTCCGGCCTGCTCTTGCCCTGGCTCCAGCCTGCTCTCGCCTTGGCTACGGCCTGCCCACGCTCTGGCTCCGGCCTGCTCTTGCTCTGGCTCTGGCCTGCCTTGGCCGTGGCTCCGGCCTGCTCTCGCTCTGGCTACGGCCAGACCTCGCCCTGGCTCCGGCCTGCACTCGCTCTGGCTCCGGCCTGATATCACTCTGGCACTGGCCTGCCCTCGCCTTGGCTCTGTCCTAATCGCGCTTTGGCTTGCCCTCGCCTTGGATCCGGCCTGTTCTCGCTCTAGTTCCGTCCTGCCCTCGCCTTAGCTCTGGCCTGATCTCGCTCTGGCCTGCCCTCGCCCTGGCTCCGGCCTGATCTCGCTCTGGCCTGCCCTCGCCCTGACTCCGGCCTGCTCTCGCTCTGGCGCTGGCCTGCCCTGGCTCTGCCTCTGGCCTACCCTCGCCTTGGCTCCGGCCTGCTCTCGCTCTAGCTCCGGCCTGCTCTCGCTCTAGCTCCGGACTGCCCTCGCCCTGGTTCCGGCCTGCTCTCGCCCTGGCTCCGGCCTGCTCTCGCCCTGGCTCCGGCCTGCTCTCGCTCTGGCTTCGGCCTGCCCTCGCCTTGTCTCCGGCCTGCTCTGGCTCTGGCCTGCCCTGGCTCTGCCCTCTCCTTGGCTCCGGCCAGCCCTCTCCTTGGCTCCGGCCTGCTTTCGCTCTGGCTTCGGCCTGCCCTCGCCCTGGCTCCGGCCTGCCCTTGCTCTGGCTCTGGGCAGCACTCGCCTTGGCTCCGGCCAGCTCATACTCTGGCTCCGTCATGCCCTCACCTTGGCTCCGGCCTGCTTTCGCCCTGGCTCCGGCCTGCCCTCGCCCTGGCTCCGGCATGCCCTCACCCTGGCTCCGGCCTGATCTCACTCTGGCTCTGGCCTGCTCTCGCTCTGGTCTGCCCTCGTCTTGGCTCCGGCCTCCTCTCGCTCTGACTCTGGTCTGTCCTCGCCCTGGCTCCAGCCTGCTCTAGCTCTGGCTCAGGCCTGCTCTCTCTCGCTCTGGCCTGCCCTTGCCTTGGCTCTGGACTGCTCTCGCTCTGCCTCTGGCCTGCTCTCGCTCTGGCCTTCCCTCGCCTTGGCTCTGGCCTGCTCGTGCCCTGGCTACGGCCTGCTCTTGCCCTGGCTCCGGCCGGCTCTTGCCCAGGCTCCGGCCTGCTCTTGCCCAGACTCCGGCCTGCTCTCGCTCTGGCCTGCCCACGCCCTGGCTCCGGCCTGCTCAGGCTCTGGCCTGCCCTCGCCCTGGCTCCGGCCTGCTCTCTTTTTGGCTCTGGCCTGCCCTCGCCCTGGCTCCGGCCTGCTCTCTTTTTGGCTCTGGCCTGCCCTCGCCCTGGCTCCGGCCTACTCTCGCTCTGGCCTGCTCTGGCTCGGGCCTCGCCCTGGCTCCGGCCTGTTTTCGCCCTGGTTCCGGCCTGCCCTTGCCTTGACTCCGGCCTTCTCTCGCTCTGGCCTGCCCTTGCCTTGGCTCTAGCCCACTCTCGGTCTGGCCTGCCCTCGACCTGGCTCCGGTCTGCTGTCGTTCTGGCTCTGGCCTGCTCTCGCTCTGGATCTGGCGTGCCCTCGCCTTGGCTCCGACCTGCTCCCGCTCTGACTCTGGCCTGCCCTCGCCCGGGCTCTGGCCTGCTCTGGATCTGGATCTGGATCTGGCCTGCCCTCGCCTTGGCTCCGGCCTGCTCTCGCCCTGGCTCCGGCCTGTTCTCACGCTGGCTCTGACCTGCCTTCGCCTTGGTTCCGGCCTTCTCTCGCCTTGGATCCGGCCTACTCTTGCTTTGGCTCCGGCCTGCCCTCGCCCTGGTTCCGGCCTGCTCTCGCCTTGGCTCTGACCTGCCCTCGCCTTGGCTCCGGCCTGCTCTCGCCTTGGCTCTGGCCTTCTCTCGCTCTGGCCTGCCCTTGCCTTGGCTCTGGCATACTCTCGCTCTGGCACTGGCCTGCTCTCGCCCTGGCTCCGGCCTGCTCTCGCTCTGGCCTGCTCTCGCTCTGGCTCTGGCCTGCTCTCGCTCTGGCGTCCCCTCGCTTTGGCTCCGGCCTGCTCTCGCTCTGTTCTGGCCTGCCCTCGCCCTGGCACCGGCCTGCTCTGGATCTGTCTCTGGCCTGCCGTCGCCTTGGCTCCGGCCTGCTCTCGCTTTGGCTTTCCCTCACCTTGGCTCCGGCCTGCTCTCAGAGCCTTGGCTCCGGCCTGCTCTTGCTCTGGCTCCAGCCTGCCCTCGTCCTGGCTCCAGCCTGCCCTTACTATGGCTCCGGCCAGCCCTCGCCTTGGCTCCGGCCTGCTCTTGCTTTGGCTCTGGCCTGCCCTCGCCCTGGCTCCGGACTGCTCTTGCTCTGGCCTGCCCTCGTCTTGACTCCGGCCTGCTCTCGCTCTGGTTCTGGCCTGACTTCGCCTTGGCTGCGGTCTGCCCTCGCTCTGGCTCAAGCCTGCTCTACCTCTGGCTGTGGCCTGCCCTTTCCTTGGCTCCGGACTGCTCTCGCTCTGGCCTGATTTTGCTCTGGCTTCGGCCTGCACTCGCTCTGGCCTGCCCTCGCTTTGGCTCTGACCTGCTCTCGCTCTGGCCTGCCCTCGCTTTGGCTCCGGCCTGCCCTCGCCTTGGCTCCGGCCTGCTCTGGCTCTGGCCTGCCTTTGCCTTGTCTCTGGCCTGCTCTCACTCTGGCTCTGGCCTGCCTTTGCTCCGGCCTGCTCTTGCTCTGGCCTGCTCTCGCTCTGGCCTGCTCTCGCTCTGGCCTGCTCTCGCTCTGGCTCTAGCCTGCCTTCGCCTTGGCTCCGGGCTGCTCTCGCTCTGGCCTATCGCTTTGGCTCTGGTCTGCCCTTGCCTTGGCTCCGGCCTTCTCTCGCTCTGGCCTGATCTTGCTCTGGCCTACCCTGGCTCTGCCTCTGGCCTGCACTCGCCTTGGCTACGGCCTGCTCTCGCCTTGGCTCCAGCCTGCTCTCGCTCTAGCTCCGTCCTGCCCTCGCCCTGTCTCCACTATGCCACAGCTCGGGCTCCGGCCTGCCCTCGCCTTAGCTATGTCCTGCTCTCTCCCTGGCTCTGAACTGCTCTCGCTCTGGCTCTGGCCTGCCCTCGCCCTGGCTCCGGCCTGCTCTCTCTCTGGCTCTGACCTGCCCTTGCTCCGGCCTACTCTCTCTCTGGCTCTGGCCTCGCCCTGTCTCCGGCCTGCTCTCGCCCTGGTTCCGGCCTGCCCTTGCCCTGCCTCTGGCCTTCTCTATCTCTGGGTCCGGCCTGCCCTTGCCTTGGCTCTGGCCTACCCTCGCCTTGACTCCGGCCTGCGTCTAGCTTTGGCTCCGGCCTGCTCTCGCTCTGGCTACGGCCTGCCCTCGCCCTGACTCCGGCCTGCCCTTGCTCTGGGTCCGGCCAGCCCTCGCATTGGCTAAGGCCTGCTCTCGCCCTGCCTCCGACCTGCTCTCGCTCTGGCCTGCCCTCGCCCTGGCTCCGGCCTGCTCTCTGTATGGCTCTGGCCTGGCCATGCCTTGGCTCCGGCCTGCTCTCTCTCTGGCTGTGGCCTGCCCTTGCCTTCGCTCCGGCCTTCTCTCGCTCTAGCTCCTGCCTGCCCTCGCCCTGCCTCTGGCCTGCCCTTGCTCTGGCTCCGGCCAGCCCTCGCACTGGCTCCGGCCTGCTCTCTCTCTGGCTCTGACTTGCCCTTGCCCTGGCTTCGGCCTGCTCTCTCTCTGGCTCTGGCCTGCCCATGCCTTGGCTCCGGCCTGCTCTCTCTCTGGCTCTGGTCAGCCTTCACCTTGGCTCCGGCCTGCTCTCGCCTTTGCTCCGGCCTGCTCTCGCTCTGGCTCCTGCCTGCCCTTGCCCTGCCTCTGGCCAGCCCTCGCACTGGCTCCGGCCTGCTCTCTCTCTGGCTCTGGCTTTCCCTTGCCCTGGCTTCGGCCTGCTCTCTGGCTCTGGCCTGCCCATGCCTTGGCTCCGGCCTGCTCTCTCTCTGGCTCTGGCCTGCCCTTGCCTTAGTTCCGGCCTTCTCTCGCTCTGGCTCTGGCCTACCCTCGCCTTTGCTCCGGCCTGCTCTCGCTCTGGCTCCTGCCTGCCCTCGCCCTGCCTCTGGCCTGCCCTTGCTCTGGCTCCGGCCTGCTCTCGCCCTGGCTCCGGCCTGCTCTCGCCCTGGTTCCGGCCTGCCCTTCCTTGGCTCTGGCCTTCTCTATCTCTGGGTCCGGCCTGCCCTTGCCTTGGCTCTGGCCTACCCTCGCCTTGACTCCGGCCTGCGTCTCGCTTTGGCTCCGGCCTGCTCTCGCTCTGGCTACGGCCTGCCCTCGCCCTGACTCCGGCCTGCCCTTGCTCTGGGTCCGGCCAGCCCTCGCATTGGCTAAGGCCTGCTCTCGCCCTGCCTCCGACCTGCTCTCGCTCTGGCCTGCCCTAGCCCTGGCTCCGGCCTGCTCTCTGTATGGCTCTGGCCTGGCCATGCCTTGGCTCCGGCCTGCTCTCTCTCTGGCTGTGGCCTGCCCTTGCCTTCGCTCCGGCCTTCTCTCGCTCTAGCTCCTGCCTGCCCTCGCCCTGCCTCTGGCCTGCCCTTGCTCTGGCTCCGGCCAGCCCTCGCACTGGCTCCGGCCTGCTCTCTCTCTGGCTCTGACTTGCCCTTGCCCTGGCTTCGGCCTGCTCTCTCTCTGGCTCTGGCCTGCCCATGCCTTGGCTCCGGCCTGCTCTCTCTCTGGCTCTGGTCAGCCTTCGCCTTGGCTCCGGCCTGCTCTCGCCTTTGCTCCGGCCTGCTCTCGCTCTGGCTCCTGCCTGCCCTTGCCCTGCCTCTGGCCAGCCCTCGCACTGGCTCCGGCCTGCTCTCTCTCTGGCTCTGGCTTTCCCTTGCCCTGGCTTCGGCCTGCTCTCTGGCTCTGGCCTGCCCATGCCTTGGCTCCGGCCTGCTCTCTCTCTGGCCTGCCCTTGCCTTAGTTCCGGCCTTCTCTCGCTCTGGCCTACCCTCGCCTTTGCTCCGGCCTGCTCTCGCTCTGGCTCCTGCCTGCCCTCGCCCTGCCTCTGGCCTGCCCTTGCTCTGGCTCCGGCCTGCTCTCGCCCTGGCTCCGACCTGCTCTCTCTCTGGCTCTGCCTGCCCTTGCCTTGGCTCTGGCCTTCTCTCGCTCTGGTTCTGGCCTGCCCTCGCACTGGCTCCGGCCTGCTCTCTCTCTGGCTCTGGCTTGCCCTTGCCCTGACTTCGGCCTACTCTCGCTCTGGCTCTGGCCAGCTCTCGCTCTGGCCTCGCCCTGTCTCCGGTCTCCTCTCGCCCTGGTTCCGGCCTGCCCTTGCCTTGGCTCTGGCCTTCTCTCGCTCTGGCCTGCCCTTGCCTTGGCTCTGGCCTACTCTCGCTCTGGATCTGGCCTGCCCTCGCCCTGGCCTGTTCTCGCTATGGCCTGCTCTCGCTCTGGCCTGCTCTCGCTCTGGCCTGCTCTCGCTCTGGCTTGCCCTCGCTTTGGCTCCGGCTTGCTGTCGCTCTGACTCTGGCCTGCCCTCGCCCTGCTCTGGATCTGTCTCTGGCCTGCCCTCGCCTTGGCTCCGGCCTGCTCTCGCTTTGGCCTGCCCTCACCTTGGCTCCAGCCTGCTCTCGCCTTGGCTCCGGCCTGCTCTTGCTCTGGCTCCGGCCTGCCCTTACTCTGGCTCCGGCCAGCCCTCGCCTTGGCTCCGGCCAGCTCTTGCTCTGGCTCTGGCCTGCCCTCGCCCTGGCTCCGGACTGCTCTTGCTCTGGCCTACCCTCGTCTTGACTCCGGCCTGCTCTCGCTCTGGCTCAAGCCTGCTCTACCTTTGGCTGTGGCCTGTCCTTTCCTTTGCTCCGGACTGCTCTCGCTCTGGCTCTGGCCTGCTTTTGCTCTGGCTCTGGCCTGCCCTCGACTTGGCTCCGGCCTGCTCTCGCTCTGCCTCTGGCCTGCCCTCGCCTTGGCTCCTACCTGCTCTCGCTCTGGCCTGCCCTCGCCTTGGCTCCGGCCTGCTCTTGCTCTGGCCTGCCCTCGCGCTAGCTCTGGCCTGCCTTTGCCTTTACTCCGGCCTGCTCTGGCTCTGGCTGTGGCCTGCTCTCGCTCTGGCCTGCTCTCGCTCTGGCCTGCTCTCGCTCTAGCCTGCCTTCGCCTTGGCTCCGTCCTGCTCTCGCTCTGGCTCTGGTCTGCCCTTGCCTTGGCTCCGGCCTGCTCTCGCTATGGCCTGCTCTTGCTCTGGCCTACCCTGGCTCTGCCTCTGGCCTGCCCTCGCCTTGGCTACGGCCTGCTCTCGCCATTGCTTCGGCCTGCTCTCGCTCAAGCTCCGTACTGCCCTCGCCCTGGCTCCACTATGCCACAGCTCGGGCTCTGGCCTGCCCTCGCCTTGGCTACGTCCTGCTCTCTCCCTGGCTCTGGCCTGCCCTTGCCCTGGCTCCGGCCTACTCTCGCTCTGGCCTGCCCTCGCCTTGGCCCCGGCCTGCTCTTGCTCTGGCCTGCCCTCGCCTTGGCTCCGGCCTGCTCTCGCGCTAGCTCTGGCCTGCCTTTGCCTTTACTCCGGCCTGCTCTCGCTCTGGCCTGCTCTCGCTCTGGCTCTGGCCTTCTCTCGCTCTGGCCTGCCCTCGCACTGGCTCCGGCCTGTTCTCTCTCTGGCTCTGGCTTGCCCTTGCCCTGACTTCGGCCTGCTCTCGCTCTGGCTCTGGCCAGCCCTCGCTCTGGCCTCGCCCTGTCTCCGGCCTCCTCTCGCCCTGGTTCCGGCCTGCCCTTGCCTTGGCTCTGGCCTTCTCTCGCTCTGGCCTGCCCTTACTTTGGCTCTGGCCTACTCTCGCTCTGGATCTGGCCTGCCCTCGCCCTGGCTCTGGCCTGTTCTCGCTCTGGCCTGCTCTCGCTCTGGCTTGCCCTCGCTTTGGCTCCGGCTTGCTGTCGCTCTGACTCTGGCCTGCCCTCGCCCTGCTCTGGATCTGTCTCTGGCCTGCCCTCGCCTTGGCTCCGGCCTGCTCTCGCTTTGGCCTGCCCTCACTTTGGCTCCAGCCTGCTCTCGCCTTGGCTCCGGCCTGCTCTTGCTCTGGCTCCGGCCTGCCCTTACTCTGGCTCCGGCCAGCTCTTGCTCTGGCTCTGGCCTGCCCTCGCCCTGGCTCCGGACTGCTCTTGCTCTGTCCTACCCTAGTGTTGACTCCGGCCTGCTCTCGCTCTGGCTCAAGCCTGCTCTACCTTTGGCTGTGGCCTGTCCTTTCCTTTGCTCCGGACTGCTCTCGCTCTGGCTCTGGCCTGCTTTTGCTCTGGCTCTGGCCTGCCCTCGACTTGGCTCCGGCCTGCTCTCGCTCTGCCTCTGGCCTGCCCTCGCCTTGGCTCCTACCTGCTCTCGCTCTGGCCTGCCATCGCCTTGGCTCCGGCCTGCTCTCGCGCTAGCTCTGGCCTGCCTTTGCCTTTACTCCGGCCTGCTCTCGCTCTGGCTCTGGCTTGCTCTGGCTCTAGCCTGCCTTCGCCTTGGCTCCGTCCTGCTCTCGCTCTGGCTCTAGCTCTGGTCTGCCCTTGCCTTGGCTCCGGCCTGCTCTCGCTATGGCCTGCTCTTGCTCTGGCCTACCCTGGCTCTGCCTCTGGCCTGCCCTCGCCTTGGCTACGGCCTGCTCTCGCCATTGCTTCGGCCTGCTCTCGCTCTAGCTCCGTACTGCCCTCGCCCTGGCTCCACTATGCCACAGCTCGGGCTCTGGCCTGCCCTCGCCTTGGCTACGTCCTGCTCTCTCCCTGGCTCTGGCCTGCCCTTGCCCTGGCTCCGGCCTACTCTCGCTCTGGCCTGCCCTTGCCTTGGCTCTGGCCTTCTCTATCTCTGGCTCCGGCCTCCCCTTTGCTTGGTTCTGGCCTACCCTCGCCTTGACTCCGGCCTGCTCTCGCTCTGGCTATGGCCGGCCCTCGGCCTGACTCCGGCCTGCCCTTGCTCTGGCTCCGGCCAGCCCTCGCATTGGCTCCGGCCTGCTCTCGCCCTGCCTCCGACCTGCTCTCGCTCTGGCCTGCCCTCGCCCTGGCTCCGGCCTGCTCTCTCTCTGGCTCTGGCCTGCCCATTGGCTCCGGCCTGCTCTCTCTCTGGCTCTGGCCTGCCCTTGCCTTAGCTCCGGCCTGCTCTCGCTCTGACTGACCTGCCCTCCTACCCTCACCTTGGCTCCGGCCTGCTCTCGCCTTGGCTCCGGCCTGCCCTCGCCCTGACTCCTGCCTGCCCTTGCCCTGGCTCCGGCCTACTCTCGCTCTGGCCTCGCCCTGTCTCCGGCCTCCTCTCGCCCTGGTTCCGGCCTGCCCTTGCCTTGGCTCTGGCCTACCCTCGCCCTGGCTCCGGCCTGCTCTCTCTCTGGCCTGCTCTCGCTCTGGCCAGCTCTCGCTCTGGCGTGCCCTCATTTTGGCTCCGGCCTGCTTTCACTCTGACTCTGACCTGCCCTCGCCCTGGCTCCGGCCTGCTCTGGATCTGTCTCTGACCTGCCCTCACCTTTGCTCCGGCCTGCTCTCGCTCTGGCTTTGGCCTGCCCTCACCTTGGCTACGGCCTGCTCTCGCCTTGGCTCCGGCCAGCTCTTCCTCTGGCTCCGGCCTGCCCTCGCCCTAGCTCCAGCCTGCCCTTACTCTGGCTCCGGCCAGCCCTCATCTTGGCTCCGGCCTGCTCTTGCTCTGGCTCTGGCCTGCCCTCGCCCTGGCTCCGGACTGCTCTTGCTCTGTCTGGCCTGCCCTCTTTTTGAATCCGGTCTGCTCTCGATCTGGTTCTGGCCTGCCTTCGCCTTGGCTCCGGCCTGCCCTCGCTCTGGCTCAAGCCTGCTCTACCTCTGGCTGTGGCCAGGCCCTTTCCTTGGCTCCCGACTGCTCTCGCTCTGGCCTGCTATTTTGTTAAGTATATAATTCCACATGTGGTAATTCATAGTTTTGATGTCTTCAGTGTGAATGTACAATTTTCAAAGTCATGAAAATACAAAAAAATCTTTAAATGAGGTGTGTCCAAACTTTTGGTCTGTACTGTACATATGCCATATATAGCATCCAGGTTATATATACACTACCGTTCAAACGACTTGGCTCCGGCCTGCTCTGGCCCTCGCCTTGGCTCCGACCTGCTCTCGCTCTGTCTCTGGCTTGCCCTCGCCTTGGCTCCGGCCTGCTCTCGCTCTGGTGCTGGCCTGCCCTGGCTCTGCCTCTGGCCTACCCTCGCCTTCGCTCCGGCCCTACTCTCGCCTTGGCTCCGGCCTGCTCTCGCTCTAGCTCCGGACTGCCCTCGCCCTGGCTCCGGCTTGCCATCGCTCTGGTTCCGACCTGCTCTCGCCCTGGCTCCGGCCTGCTCTCGCTTCGGCCTGCCCTCGCCTTGTCTCCGGCCTGCTCTCGCTCTGGCCTGCCCTGGCTCTGCCTCTGGCCTGCCCTCTCCTTGGCTCCGGCCTGCCCTCTCCTTGGCTCCGGCCTGCTCTCGCTCTGACTCTGGTCTGCCCTCGCCTTGGCTCCGGCCTGCTCTCGCCTTGGCTCCGGCCTGCTCTCGCTCTGGCTTCGGCCTGCCCTCACCCTGGCTTCGGCCTGCCCTTGCTCTGGGCAGCCCTCGCCTTGCCTCCGGCCAGCTCCTACTCTGGCTCCGGCCTGCTCTCGCCTTGGCTCCGGCCTGCTCTCGCCTTGTCTCCGGCCTGCTCTCGCTCTGGCCTGCCCTGGCTCTGCCTCTGGCCTGCCCTCTCCTTGGCTCCGGCCTGCCCTCGCTCTGACTCTGGTCTGCCCTCGCCTTGGCTCCGGCCTGCTCTCGCCTTGGCTCCGGCCTGCTCTCGCTCTGGCTTCGGCCTGCCCTCACCCTGGCTTCGGCCTGCCCTTGCTCTGGGCAGCCCTCGCCTTGCCTCCGGCCAGCTCCTACTCTGGCTCCGGCCTGCTCTCGCCTTGGCTCCGGCCTGCCCTCGCCCTGGCACCGGCATGCCCTCGCCCTGGCTCCGGCCTGATCTCGCTCTGACTCTGGTCTGTCCTCGCCCTGGCTCCAGCCTGCTCTAGCTCTGGCTCTGGCCTGCCCTTGCCTTGGCTCTGGCCTGCTCTCGCTCTGGCCTTCCCTCGCCTTGGCTCTGGCCTGCTCTTGCCCTGGCTCCGGCCTGCTCTCGCTCTGGCTCTGGCCTGCCCTCGCTCCGGCCTGCTCTGGCTCTGGCCTGCCCTCGCCCTGGCTCCGGCCTGCCCTCGCCCTGGCTCCGGCCTGCTCTTTTTGGCTCTGGCCTGCCCTCGCCCTGGCTCTGGCCTGCTCTGGCTCTGGCCTCGCCCTGGCTCCGGCCTGTTTTCGCCCTGGTTCCGGCCTGCCCTTGCCTTGGCTCTGGCCTGATCTTGCTCTGGCTCTGGCCTGCCCTTGCCTTGGCTCTGGCCTGCTCTCACTCTGCCTCTGGCCTGCTCTCGCTCTGGCTCTGGCCTGCCCCTGCCTTTGCTCCGGCTTGCTCCCGCTCTGGCTCTGGCCTGCCCTCGCCTTGGCTCCGGACTGCTCTCGCTTTGGCTCTGGCCTGCCCTTGCTTGGCTCCGTCCGGCCTGCTCTCGCTCTGGCCTGCCCTCGCCTTGTCTCCGGCCTGATCTGACTCTGGCCTGCCCTTGCTCTGCTCTCGCCTTGGCTCCGGCCTGCTCTCGCCCTGGCTCTGGCATGCCCTCACCCTGGCTCCGGCCTGATCTCGCTCTGGTCTGCCCTCGCCTTGGCTCCGGCCTCCTCTCGCTCTGACTCTGGTCTGTCCTCGCCCTGGCTCCAGCCTGCTCTAGCTCTGGCTCTGGCCTGCCCTTGCCTTGGCGACTGCTCTCGCTCTGCCTCTGGCCTGCTCTCGCTCTGGCCTTCCCTCGCCTTGTCTCTGGCCTGCTCTTGCCCTGGCTCCGGCCTGCTCTTGCCCAGGCTCCGGCCTGCTCTTGCCCTGGCTCCGGCCTGCTCTTGCCCTGGCTCCGGCCTGCTCTCGCTCTGGCTCTGGCCTGCCCTCGCCCTGGCTCTGGCCTGCTCTGGCTCTGGCCTGCCCTCGCCCTGGCTCCGGCCTGCTCTGGCTCTGGCCTGCCCTCGCCCTGGCTCCGGCCTGCTCTCTTTTTGGCTCTGGCCTGCCCTCGCCCTGGCTCTGGCATATTCTCGCTCTGGCTCTGGCCTGCTCTGGCTCTGGCCTCGCCCTGGCTCCGGCCTGTTTTCGCCCTGGTTCCGGCCTGCCCTTGCCTTGGCTCTGGCCTGATCTTGCTCTGGCTCTGGCCTGCCCTTGCCTTGGCTCTGGCCAACTCTCGCTCTGGCTCCGGCCTGCCCTTGCCCTGGCTCCGGCCTGCTCTCACTCTGCCTCTGGCCTGCTCTCGCTCTGGCCTGCCCCTGCCTTTGCTCCGGCTTGCTCCCGCTCTGGCTCTGGCCTGCCCTCGCCTTGGCTCCGGACTGCTCTCGCTTTGGTTCTGGCCTGCCCTTGCTTGGCTCCGTCCGGCCTGCTCTCGCTCTGGCTCTGGCCTGCCCTCGCCTTGTCTCCGGCCTGATCTGACTCTGGCCTGCCCTTGCCCTGCTCTCGCCTTGGCTCCGGCCTGCTCTCGCCCTGGCTCTGGCATGCCCTCACCCTGGCTCCGGCCTGATCTCGCTCTGGCCTGCTCTCGCTCTGGCTCTGGTCTGCCCTCGCCTTGGCTCCGGCCTCCTCTCGCTCTGACTCTGGTCTGTCCTCGCCCTGGCTCCAGCCTGCTCTAGCTCTGGCTCTGGCCTGCCCTTGCCTTGGCGACTGCTCTCGCTCTGCCTCTGCCCTGCTCTTGCCCAGGCTCCGGCCTGCTCTTGCCCAGGCTCCGGCCTGCTCTTGCCCTGGCTCCGGCCTGCTCTGGCTCTGGCCTGCCCTCGCCCTGGCCTGCTCTGGCTCTGGCCTGCCCTCGCCCTGGCTCCGGCCTGCTCTCTTTTTGGCTCTGGCCTGCCCTCGCCCTGGCTCTGGCATATTCTCGCTCTGGCTCTGGCCTGCTCTGGCTCTGGCCTCGCCCTGGCTCCGGCCTGTTTTCGCCCTGGTTCAGGCCTGCCCTTGCCTTGGCTCTGGCCTGATCTTGCTCTGGCTCTGGCCTGCCCTTGCCTTGGCTCTGGCCAACTCTCGCTCTGGCTCCGGCCTGCCCTTGCCCTGGCTCCGGCCTGCTCTCACTCTGCCTCTGGCCTGCTCTCGCTCTGGCCTGCCCCTGCCTTTGCTCCGGCTTGCTCCCGCTCTGGCTCTGGCCTGCCCTCGCCTTGGCTCCGGACTGCTCTTGCTTTGGCTCTGGCCTGCCCTTGCTTGGCTCCTTCTGGCCTGCTCTCGCTCTGGCCTGCCCTCGCCTTGTCTCCGGCCTGATCTGACTCTGGCCTGCCCTCGCCTTGTCTCCGGCCTGATCTGACTCTGGCCTGCCCTCGCCCTGCTCTCGCCTTGGCTCCGGCCTGCTCTCGCCCTGGCTCTGGCCTGCTCTCGCCCTGGCTCTGGCCTGCTCTCGCCCTGGTTCCGGCTGGCTCTGGAGCGAGAGCAGGCCGGAGCCAAGGCAAGGACAGGCCCAAGCCAGAGCGAGAGCAGTCCGGAGCCAAGGCGAAGGCAGGCCAGAGCGAGAGCAGGCCAGAGGCAGAGCGAGAGCAGGCAGGAGCCAAGGTGAAGGCAGGCCGGGGCAAGAGGAGGTGTTGACCGGAGCCAGGGCGAGGGCTGGCCGGAGCCAGAACAAGGGCAGGCCGGAACCAGGGCGAGGGAAGGCCGAAGCCAGAGCGAGAGCAGGCTGGAGCCAGGGCGATAGCAGGCCGGAGCCAAGACGAGGGCAGGCCAGAGCCAGAGAGAGAGCAGGCCGGAGCCAGGAAGAGTGCAGGCCGGAGCCAGGGCGAGAGCAGGTCAGAGCCAGCGCGAGATCAGGCCAGGGCGAGGGCAGACCAGAGTGAGAGCGAGAGCAGGCCGGAGCCAAGGCCAGGCCAGAGCAAGAGCAGGCCAGAGTCAGAGCGAGAGTAGACCGGAGCCAAGGGGAGGGCAGGCCGGAGCTAGGGCTGACCGGAGCCAGATCAATGGCAGGCCGGAGCCAGTGCGAGGGCAGGCTGAAGCCATAGCGAAAGCAGGCCGGAGCCAGGGAGAGAGCAGGCCAGAGCCAAGGCGAGGGCAGTCCAGAGCCAGAGCGAAAGCAGGCCAGAGCGAGAGCAGTCCGGAGCCATGGCAAGATCAGGCCGGAGCCAGGGCGAGGGCAGGCCAGAGCCAGAGCAAGAGCAGGCCCTTGCCAAGGTGAGAGCAGGCCGGAGGCAAGGCCAGAGCCAGGTCAGGAGGCCAGGCCGGAGCCAGAACGATAGCAGGCCAGTGCCAGAACAAGAGCAGGCCAGAGCGAGAGAAGTCCGGAACCAAGGTAGGGGCAGGCCAGAGCCAGTAGGCCTGAGCCAGAGCGAGAGCAGGCCGGAGCCAAGGCGAAGGCAGGCCAGAACCAGAGCGAGAGCAGGCCGGAGTCAAGACGAGGGCAGGCCAGAGCAAGAGCAGGCTGGAGCCAAGGCGAGGGCTGGCCGGAGCCAGAGCAAGGGCAGGCCGGAGCCAGGGCGAGGGCGAGCCGGAGACAGAGCGAGAGCAGGTCGGAGACAAGGCTAGAGCAGGCTGGAGCCAAGGCGAGGGCAGGCCAGAGCCAGGGCGAGAGCAGGCCGGAGCCATGGCAAAGGCACGCCAGAGCGAGAGCAGGCCGGAGACAGGGAGAGGCCAGAGCGAGAGAGCAGGGCTCATGAGGCCAGAGCGAGAGAGCAGTCCAGAGCCATAGCGAGAGTAGGCTGGAGCCTGGGCGAGGGCAGGCCAGAGCCAGAGAGAGAGCAAGCAGCAGGGCGAGGGCAGGCCAGAGCCAGAGAGAGAGCAGGCCGGAGCCTGGGCGAGGGCAGGCCAGAGGCAGAGCCAGGGCAGGCCAGAGCGAGAGCAGGCCGGAGCCAAGGCAAGGGCAAGCCAGAGCGAGAGCTGGTCGGAGCCAAGGCGAGGGCAGGCCAGAGACAGAGCGAGAGCAGGCCGGACCTAAGGCGAGGGCAGGCCAGAGCGGGAGCAGGCCAGAGCGAGAGCAGTCTGGAGCCAAGGAAAGGGCAGGCCGGAGCCAGATGTAGCAGGCTTGAGCCAGAGCGAGGGCAGGCCGGAGCCAAGACGAAGGAAGGCAGGCCAGAACCAGAGCGAGAGCAGGCCGGAGTCAAGACGAGGGCAGGCCAGAGTAAGAGCAGCCGGAGCCAGGGAGAGGGCTGGCCAGAGTAAGAGCAGCCGGAGCCAGGGCGAGGGTAGGCCAGAAGACCAATCAGCAGTATTGGCGCCAAATTTAAACACCGCTCTGCAGATTAGTCGCAGTGGCCGGCTGCCCTTAGCAGGAATGTTGCTGATGAGTTACCTTACCTGCTGCTGCTTGCTGTCCAGCAGCAGACTGAAAAGAGCAAGAGCAGGCCGGAGCCAGGCCGAGAGCAGGCCGGAGCCAGAGCAAGGGCAGGCCGGGTGCCAGATCCAGAGCATGACGTACCCAGGGCGAGGGCAGGCCAGAGTGGCGAGAGCAGGCCGGAGCCAAGGCAAGAGAGCAGGCCAGAGCGAGAGCAGGCCGGAGCCAGGGCGAGGACAGGCCAGAGCGAGAGTAGGCAATAGAGCAGGCCAGAGCCAGAGCGAGAGCAGGCTAGAGCCAGAGCGAGAGAAGGCCGGAACCAGGAGGAGGGCAGGCCGGAGACAGGGCGAGGCCAGAGAGAGAGCGGGCCAGAGCCAGATAGAGAGTAGGCCAGAGCCAGGGCGAGGGCAGGCCAGAGCCAGAGAGAGGGCAGGCTGGAGCCAGGGCGAGAGCAGGCTGGAGCCAGGACGAGGCCAGAGCCAGAGAGAGAGCGGGCCAGAGCCAGATAGAGATAAGGCCAGAGCCAGGGCGAGGGCAGGCCAGAGCCAGAGAGAAAGCAGGCCGGAGCCAGTGCGAGGGCAGGCCAGAGCCAGGGTGAGAGCAGGCCGGAGACAGGGCGAGAGCAGGTCGGAGACAGGGCGAGAGCAGGCCGGAGACAGGGCGAGAGCAGGCCGGAGACAGGGCGAGAGCAGGCCGGAGACAGGGCGAGAGCAGGCCGGAGACAGGGCGAGAGCAGGCCGGAGACAGGGCGAGAGCAGGCCGGAGACAGGGCGAGAGCAGGCCGGAGACAGGGCGAGAGCAGGCCGGAGACAGGGCGAGAGCAGGCCGGAGACAGGGCGAGGCCAGAGCAAGAGCAGACCGGAGCCAGGGCGAGGGCAGGCCAGAGCAAGAGCAGGCCAGAGCCAGAACAAGAGCAGGCCGGAGCCAGGGCGAGGGCAGGCCAGAGTCAGAGCAAGAGCAGGCCGGAGCCAGAACAAGAGCAGGCCGGAGCCAAGGCAAGGGCAGGCCAGACAGAGCCAGAGCGACAGCAGGCCTATGCCAGAGCGGGAGCAGGCCGGAGCCAAGGCGAAGGCAGGCCCATAACAAGAGCGAGAGCAGGCTGGAGTCAAGACGAGGGCAGGCCAGAGCAAGAGCATGCAAGAGCAGGCCGGAGCCAGGGCGAGGGCAGGCCGGAGACAGGGCGAGGCCAGAGAGAGAGCGGGCCAGAGCCAGATAGAGAGTAGGCCAGAGCCAGGGCGAGGGCAGGCCAGAGCCAGAGAGAGGGCAGGCTGGAGCCAGGGCGAGAGCAGGCTGGAGCCAGGACGAGGCCAGAGCCAGAGAGAGAGCGGGCCAGAGCCAGATAGAGATAAGGCCAGAGCCAGGGCGAGGGCAGGCCAGAGCCAGAGAGAAAGCAGGCCGGAGCCAGTGCGAGGGCAGGCCAGAGCCAGGGTGAGAGCAGGCCGGAGACAGGGCGAGAGCAGGCCGGAGACAGGGCGAGAGCAGGCCGGAGACAGGGCGAGAGCAGGCCGGAGACAGGGCGAGAGCAGGCCGGAGACAGGGCGAGAGCAGGCCGGAGACAGGGCGAGAGCAGGCCGGAGACAGGGCGAGAGCAGGCCGGAGACAGGGCGAGAGCAGGCCGGAGACAGGGCGAGAGCAGGCCGGAGACAGGGCGAGAGCAGGCCGGAGACAGGGCGAGAGCAGGCCGGAGACAGGGCGAGAGCAGGCCGGAGACAGGGCGAGAGCAGGCCGGAGACAGGGCGAGGCCAGAGCAAGAGCAGACCGGAGCCAGGGCGAGGGCAGGCCAGAGCAAGAGCAGGCCAGAGCCAGAACAAGAGCAGGCCGGAGCCAGGGCGAGGGCAGGCCAGAGTCAGAGCAAGAGCAGGCCGGAGCCAGAACAAGAGCAGGCCGGAGCCAAGGCAAGGGCAGGCCAGACAGAGCCAGAGCGACAGCAGGCCTATGCCAGAGCGGGAGCAGGCCGGAGCCAAGGCGAAGGCAGGCCCATAACAAGAGCGAGAGCAGGCTGGAGTCAAGACGAGGGCAGGCCAGAGCAAGAGCATGCAAGAGCAGGCCGGAGCCAGGGCGAGGGCAGGCCAGAGCCAGAGCAACAGCAGGCCAGAGCCAGGGCGAGAGCAGGCCGGAGCCAAGGTGAGGGCTAGCCGGAGCCAGAGCAAGGGCAGGCCGGAGCCAGAGCAAGGGCAGGCCGGAGCCAGGGCGAGGACAGGCCAGAGCGAGAGCAGGCCGGAGCCAGGGCGAGATCAGGCCGGAGCCAAGGCGAGAGCAGGTCAGAGCCAGATCCAGAGCAGGCCGGAGCCAGGGCGAGGGCAGGCCAGAGCGAGATGAGGACAGAGCCAGAGCGAGAGCAGGCCGGAGCCAGGGCGAGGGCAGGCCAGAGCCAGAGCAAGAGCAGGCCGGAGCCAGGGCGAGGGCAGGCCAGAGCCAGAGCAAGAGCAGGCCAGAGCCAGGGCGAGAGCAGGCCGGAGCCAAGGCGAGGGCTAGCCGGAGCCAGAGCAAGGGCAGGCCGGAGCCAGGGCGAGGACAGGCCAGAGCGAGAGCAGGCCGGAGCCAAGGCGAGAGCAGGTCAGAGCCAGATCCAGAGCAGGCCGGAGCCAGGGCGAGGGCAGGCCAGAGCGAGATGAGGACAGAGTCAGAGCAAGAGCAGGCCGGAGCCAAGGCGAGGGCACGCCAGAGCGAGAGCCTGTCAGAGACAGAGCGAGAGCAGACCGGAGCCAGGGTGTGGGCTGGCCAAGGCAAGGTCAGGCCAGAGCCAGAGCGAGAGAAGGCCGGAGCCAAGGCAAGGGCAAGCCAGAGCTAGAGCAAGAGAAGGCCGGAGCCAAGGCAAGGGCAGGCCGGAACCAGGGCGAGAGCAGGCCGGAGACAGTTCGAGGCCAGAGCCAGAGCGAGAGCAGGCCAGAGCCAGAGCGAAAGTAGGCCGGAGCCAGGGCTAGGGCAGGCCAGAGTCAGATAGAGAGCAGGCCAGAGCGAAAGCAGGCAGGAGCCAGGGTGAGAGCAGTCCGGAGCCAAGGCAAGGGCAGTCCGGTGCCAGTGCGAGGGCAGTCCGGATGTAAAGCGAGAGCAGGCAGGAGCCAGGGCAAGAGCAGGCCGGAGCCAGAGCGAGAGCAGGCCGGAGCCAGGACGAGTGCAGGCCGGAGCCAGGGCGAGAGCGGGCCGGAGCCTATGCGAGGACAGGTCAGAGCCATAGCGAGAGCAGGCCGGAGCCAAGGCGAAGGCTGGCGATAACGAGCGAGAGCAGGCCGGAGCCAAGGCGAGGGTAGGCTGGAGCCAGAGCGGTGGCAGGCCGGAGCCAGGGCGAGGGCAGTCCGGAGCTAGAGCGAGAGCAGGTCAGAGCCAGAGCGAGAGCAGGCCGGAGCCAGGACGAGTGCAGGCCAGAGCACGAGTGAGAGCAGGCCGGAGCCAAGGCAGGCCAGAACCAGAGCGAGAGCATGCCGGAGTCAAGACGAGGGCAGACCAGAGCCAGAGTCAGAGAAGGCCGGAGCCAAGGCAAGGGCAGGCCAGAGCGAGAGCAAGCCAGAGCGAGCGAGAGCAGTCCGGAGCCAAGGCAATGTGAGCGAGCAGGCCTGAGCCAGAGCGAGAGCAGGCCAGAGCCAAGGCAAAGGCAGGCCAGAACCAGAGCGAGAGCATGCCGGAGTCAAGACGAGAGCTGGCCAGAGCAAGAGCTGGCCGGAGCCAGAGCAAGGGCAGGCCAGAGCCAGAGCAAGGGCAGGCCGGAGCCAGGGCGAGGACAGGCCGGAGCCAGATCAAGAGCAGGCCGAAGCCAAGGCGAGAGCAGGCTAGAGCCAGACCGAGAGCAGGCCAGAGCCAGGGCAAGAGCAGGCCGGAGCCAAGGCAAGGGTAGGCCAGAGCCAGATCCAGAGCAGGCCGGAGTCATGGCGAGGGCAAGCCAGAGTCAGAGCAAGAGCAGGCCGGAGCCAAGGCAAGGGCACGCCAGAGCGAGAGCAGGCCAGAACCAAAGCGATAGCAGGCCGGAGCCAGGGCGAGGGCAGGCAAGAGCCAGAGCGAGAGTAGGCCAGAGCCAAGGCAAGGGCACTCCAGAGCCAGAGCGAGAGAAGGCTGGAGCTAAGGCAAGGGCAGGCCGCGCGCGGAACAAGGGCTAGAGCAGGCCCGAGACAGGGCGAGGCCAGAGCCAGAGCTCTCGAGAGCAGGCCACAGCCAGGTCGAGGGCGGGCCAGAGCCAAAGCGAGAGCAGGCCGGAGCCAGGTCGAAGGCGGGCCAGAGCCAAAGCGAGAGCAGGCCAGAGCCAGGGCGAGAGCAGGCCAGAGCTAAGGCGAGGGCAGGCCGGAGCCAGGGCAAGGGCACTCAGGAACTAGAGCGAGAGCAGGCCGGAGCCAAGGTGAGAGCTGGCTGGAGCCAAGTCGAGGGCAGGCCAGAGGCAGAGCCAGGGCAGGCCAGAGACAGAGCAGGCCGGAGCCAAGGCGAGGGCAGGCTAGAGCCAGAGCAAGAGCAGGTCAGAGCCAAGGCGAATGCCGAGTCTGTTGGTTTTCTCAGAATCTACTACACCAACTGGTAAATTGTTTGACATGTGGTAATATAATTTATACCAAAAACAGTGATTAATCTGGTTAGTCATATTGTACTACTATTATTTGGAACACTACTGTATGCAGCAGATGGGTACTAAATTTTAAAGATGTAAACAACCCTTTAACCTTGCATTTTTGACTATGCTGGTGAACAGTGTATCGAGAAGATGCAAATAATGGGACTCTTTATGGGACTAGCAAATAAAGAGCTAGTCCCATAAAGAGATTTTTTTCAGAAGTACCATAAAGATCGAATGGAGCTTTAGTGCAAATGATCAGCCAATGCTCCATTAAGACAGGACTCTCTAGAGCCCCGTTCTCGGGATCAGTGGGGTCCCAGTGGTAGGACCCTCACCAAATAGCAAGTTACCTCTTGAGGGAATAACCCTTTAACATTATTTCTATTTTCAAAAGTGCATAGTTCCCCTGCCTTCCAACTTCCTGTTCATCAGAGATGGTGCATTTCTGAAGATTGACTGTTTGGACATAGAGCAAGCCAGAGCGAGCAGGCCGGAGCCAAGGCGAGGGGGAGGCCAGAGCGAGAGCATGCCTGAGCCAGAGCAAGAGCAGGCCGGAGCCAAGGCGAAAGCAGGCCAGAACAAGAGCGAGATCAGGCCAGAGTCAAGACAAGGCCAGGCCAGAGCCAGAGGAAGAGCAGGCCGGAGCCAAGGCATCGGCAGGCGAGAGCCAGAGAGAGAGCAGGCCGGAGCCAGAGCGAGGGCAGGCCAGAGCGAGAGCAGGTCGGAGCCAGGGCGAGAGCAGGCCGGAGCTAATGCGAGGGCAGGCAGGAGCTAGAGCAAGGGCAGGCCAGAGCCAGAGTGAGAGCAGGCCAGAGCGAGAGTAGGCCAGAGCCAGGGCGAGGGCAGGCCGGAGCCAAAGCGAGGGCAGGCCAGAGCGAGAGCAGGTCGGAGCCAAAGCGAGGGCAGGCCAGAGCCAGAGCGAGTGCAGGCCGGAGCCAAGTCGAGGGCAGGCCAGAGCCAGAGCAAAAGCAGGCCAGAGCGAGAGCAGTCTGGAGCCAAGGAAAGGGCAGGCCACAGCCAGAGGTAGAGCAGGCTTGAGCCAGAGAGAGGGCAGGCCGGAGCCAAGGCGAAGGCAGGCCAGAACCAGAGCGAGAGCAGGCCGGGGTCAAGACGAGGGCAGGCCAGAGCAAGAGCAGTCCGGAGCCAGGGCGAGGGCTGGCCAGAGCCAAAGCAAGAGCAGGCCGGAGCCAAGGCGAGGGCTGGCCGGTGCCAGAGTAAGGGCAGGCCGGAGCCAGGACGAGGGCAGGCTGGAGCCAGAGCAAGAGCAGGCCGGAGCAGCAGGCCGGAGCCAAGGTGAGGGCAGGCCAAAGCCAGAGCGAGAGCAGGCCGGAGCCAAGGCGAGGGCAGGCCAGAGACAGATCCAGAGCAGGCCGGAGCCATGGCGAGGGCAAGCCAGAGTCAGAGCGAGAGCAGGCCGGAGCCAATGCGAGGGTACGCCAGAGCGAGAGCAGGCCAGAGCCAGAGCGAGAGCAGGCCAGAGCCAGAGCGAGAGCAGGCCAGAGCCAGTGCGAGAGCAGGCCGGAGCCAGAGCGAGAGCAGGCCGGAGCCAGGGCGAGGGCAGGCCAGAGCCAGAGTGAGAGTAGGCCAGAGCCAGAGTGAGAGTAGGCCAGAGCCAAGGCAAGGGCAGGCCAGAGCCAGAGAGAGAGAAGGCCGGAGCCAAGGCATGGGCAGGCCAGAGCCAGAGAGAGCAGGCCGGAGCCAGGGCGAGGATAGGCCAGAGCCAGAGCCAGAGCAGGTCGGAGGCAGGACGAGAGCAGGCCGGAGCCAATGCGAGGGCTGGCCGGAGCCAGAGCAAGGGCAGGCTGGAGTCAGGGAGAGGGCAGGCCCTAGCCAGAGCGAGAGCAGGCCAGAGCCAAGGCGAGAGCAGGCCGGAGTCAAGGCGAGGGTAGGCCAGAGCCAAGGCAAGGGCAGGCCGGAGCTAGAGATAGAGAAGGCCAGAGCCAAGCAAGGGCAGCCCGGAACCAGGGCGATCGCAGGCCGGAGGATAGGGCGGGGCCAGAGCGAGAGTAGGCCAGAGCCAGGGCAAGGGCAGGCCAGAGCCAGAGAGAGAGCAGGCAGGAGCCAGGGCGAGGGCAGGCCAGAGCCAGAGCGAGAGCAGTTCAGAGCCAGGGAGAGAGCAGGACGTAGCCAAGGCGAGGGCAGGCCGGAGCCCGAGCTGTGGCATAGTGGAGCCAGGGCGAGGGCAGTACGGAGCTAGAGCGAGAGCAGGCCGGACGGAGCCAAGGCAAGAGCAGGCTACCGTAGCCAAGGCGAGGGCAGGCCAGAGGCAGAGCCAGGGTAGGCCAGAGCCAGAGCGAGAGCAGGCCGGAGCCAAGGTGAAGGCAGGCTAGAGCCAGAGCGAGAGCAGGCCAGAGCGAGAGCAGGCCGGAGGAAAGGCAAAGGCAGACCAGAGCCAGAGTGAGAGCAGGCCGGAGACAAGGCAAAGGCAGGCCAGAGCCAGAGCGAGAGCAGGCCGGAGCCAAGGCGAGGGCAGGCCGGAGCCAAGGCGAGGGAAGGCCGGAGCCAAGGCGAAGGCAGGCCAGAGCGAGAGCAGGTCGGAGCCAAGTCGAGGGCAGGCCAGAGCCAGAGCGAGAGCAGGCCAGAGCCAGAGCGAGAGCAGGCCAGAGCCAGAGCGAGAGCAGGCCAGAGCAAAGGAAGGCCAGAGCCAGAGTGAGTGCAGGCCGGAGCCAAGGCAAAGGCAGGTCAGAGCCAGAGCGAGAGCAGGCCGGAGCCAATGAGAGGGCAGGATGAAGCAAGAGCGAGAGCAGGCCGGATCCAAGGCGACGGCAGGCCGAAACCAGAGCGAGAGAATGCCGGAGCCAGGGCGAGAGCAGGCCAGAGCGAGAGCAGGCCAGAGACAGGGCGAGGGCAGGCCGGAGCCAGAGCGAGAGCAGGCCGGAGCCAGAGCAAGAGCAGGCCGGAGCCAGAGCAAGAGCAGGCCGGAGCCAGAGCAAGAGCAGGCCGGACGGAGCCAGAGCGAGAGCAGGCCGCAGTCAAGGCGAGGGCAGCCCGGAGCCAGAGTGAGAGCAGGCCGGAGCCAGGGCGAGGGCAGGCCAGAGCTAGACCGAGAACAGGCCGGAGCCAGGGCGAGGGCAGGCCGGAGCCAGAGCGAGGGCATGCCGGAGCCAGTTACAGGGCAGGCCGGAGCCAAGGCGAGGGCAGGCCGGAGCCAGGGCGAGAGCAGGCCGGAGCCAAGGCGAGGGCAGTCTGGAGCCAGAGCAGGAGCTGGCCGGAGCCAAGGTGAGGGCTGGCCAGAGCCCCCAGGGCAAGGGCAGGCGGAAGCCAGGGCGGGGGCAGGCCGAAGCCAGAGCGAGAAAAGGCCGGAGCCAGGGCGAGGGCAGGCTAGAGCCAGAGCAAGAGCAGGCCAGAGCCAGGGCGAGAGCAGGCCGGAGCCAAGGCGAGGGCTAGCCGGAGCCAGAGGAAAGGCAGGCCGGAACCAGAGCAAGGGCAGGCCGGAGCCAGGGCGAGGGCAGGCCAGAGCCAGAGCAAGAGCAGGCCAGAGCCAGGGCGAGAGCAGGCCGGAGCCAAGGCGAGGGCTAGCCGGAGCCAGAGGAAGGGCAGGCCGGAGCCAGAGCAAGGGCAGGCCGGAGCCAGGGCGAGAGCAGGCCGGAGCCAAGGCGAGAGCAGGTCAGAGCCAGATCCAGAGCAGGCCGGAGCCAGGACGAGGGCAGGCCAGAGCGAGAAGAGGACAGAGCCAGAGCGAGAGCAGGCTGGAGCCAGGGCGAGGGCAGGCCAGAGCCAGAGCGAGAGCAGGCCAGAGTCAGAGCAAGAGCAGGCCGGAGCCAAGGCGAGGGCACGCCAGAGCGAGAGCCTGTCAGAGACAGAGCGAGAGCAGACCGGAGCCAGGGTGTGGGTCGGCCAAGGCAAGGTCAGGCCAGAGCCAGAGCGAGAGAAGGCCGGAGCCAAGGCAAGGGCAAGCCAGAGCTAGAGCAAGAGAAGGCCGGAGCCAAGGCAAGGGCAGGCCGGAACCAGGGCGAGAGCAGGCCGGAGACAGTTCGAGGCCAGAGCGAGAGCAGGCCAGAGCCAGAGCGAAAGTAGGCCGGAGCCAGGGCTAGGGCAGGTCAGAGCCAGATAGAGAGCAGGCCAGAGCGAGAGCAGGCAGGAGCCAGGGTAAGAGCAGTCCGGAGCCAAGGCAAGGGCAGTCCGGTGCCAGTGCGAGGGCAGTCCGGTGCCAGTGCGAGGGCAGTCCGGATGTAGAGCGAGAGCAGGCAGGAGCCAGGGCAAGAGCAGGCCAGAGCCAGAGCGAGAGCAGGCCGGAGCCAGGACGAGTGCAGGCCGGAGCCAGGGCGAGAGCGGGCCGGAGCCTATGCGAGGACAGGTCAGAGCCATAGCGAGAGCAGGCCGGAGCCAAGGCGAAGGTTGGCGATAACGAGCGAGAACAGGCCGGAGCCAAGGCGAGGGTAGGCCGGAGCCAGAGCGGTGGCAGGCCGGAGCCAGGGCGAGGGCAGTCCGGAGCTAGAGCGAGAGCAGGTCAGAGCCAGAGCGAGAGCAGGCCGGAGCCAGGAAGAGTGCAGGCCGGAGCCTATGCGAGGACAGGCCAGAGCAAGAGCGAGAGAAGGCCGGAGCCAAGGCGAAGAGGCAGGCCAGAACCAGAGCGAGAGCATGCCGGAGTCAAGACGAGGGCAGGCCAGAGCCAGAGTCAGAGAAGGCCGGAGCCAAGGCAAGGGCAGGCCAGAGCGAGAGCAAGCCAGAGCGAGCGAGAGCAGTCCGGAGCCAAGGCAAGGTGAGCGAGCAGGCCAGAGCGAGAGCAGGCCAGAGCCAAGGCGAAGGCAGGACAGAACCAGAGCGAGAGCATGCCGGAGTCAAGATGAGAGCTGGCCAGAGCAAGAGCAAGGGCAGGCCGGAGCCAGAGCAAGGGCAGGCCGGAGCCAGGGCGAGGACAAGTAGGAGCCAGATCAAGAGCAGGGCGGAGCCAAGGCGAGAGCAGGCTAGAGCCAGACCGAGAGCAGGCCAGAGCCAGGGCAAGAGCAGGCCGGAGCCAAGGCAAGGGCAGGCCAGAGCCAGATCCAGAGCAGACCGGAGTCATGGCGAGGGCAGACCAGAGTCAGAGCAAGAGCAGGCCGGAGCCAAGGCAAGGGCACGCCAGAGCCAGAGCGAGAGCAGACCAGAACCAAAGCGAGAGCAGGCCGGAGCCAGGGCGAGGGCAGGCAAGAGCCAGAGCGAGAGTAGGCCAGAGCCAAGGCAAGGGCACTCCAGAGCCAGAGCGAGAGAAGGCTGGAGCCAAGGCAAGGGCAGGCCGCGGAACAAGGGCTAGAGCAGGCCCGAGACAGGGCGAGGCCAGAGCCAGAGCGAGAGCAGGCCACAGCCAGGTCGAGGGCGGGCCAGAGCCAAAGAGAGAGCAGGCCGGAGCCAGGTCGAAGGCGGGCCAGAGCCAAAGCAAGAGCAGGCCAGAGCCAGGGCGAGAGCAGGCCGGAGCTAAGGCGAGAGCAGGCCGGAGCCAGAGCGAGGGCAGGCCGGAGCCAGGGCAAGGGCACTCAGGAACTAGAGCAAGAGCAGGCCGGAGCCAAGGTGAGAGCTGGCTGGAGCCAAGTCGAGGGCAGGCCAGAGGCAGAGCCAGGGCAGGCCAGAGTCAGAGCAGGCCGGAGCCAAGGCGAGGGCAGGCTAGAGCCAGAGCAAGAGCAGGTCAGAGCCAAGGTGAGGGCAGGCTAGAGCCAGAGCAAGAGCAGGCCGGAGCCAAGGCGAGGGGAGGCCAGAGCGAGAGCATGCCTGAGCCAGAGCAAGAGCAGACCGGAGCCAAGGCGAAAGCAGGCCAGAACAAGAGCGAGATCAGGCCAGAGTCAAGACAAGGCCAGGCCAGAGCCAGAGGAAGAGCAGGCCGGAGCCAAGGCATCGGCAGGCGAGAGCCAGAGAGAGAGCAGGCCGGAGCCAGAGCGAGGACAGGCCAGAGCGAGAGCAGGTCGGAGCCAGGGCGAGAGCAGGCCGGAGCTAATGCGAGGGCAGGCAGGAACTAGAGCAAGGTCAGGCCAGAGCCAAAGCGAGAGCAGGCCAGAGCGAGAGTAGGCCAGAGCCAGGGCGAGGGCAGGCCGGAGCCAAAGCGAGGGCAGGCCAGAGAGAGAGCAGGTCGGAGCCAAAGCGAGGGCAGGCCAGAGCCAGAGCAAGAGCAGGCCGGACGGAGCCAGAGCGAGAGCAGGCCGCAGCCAAGGCGAGGGCAGCCCGGAGCCAGAGTGAGAGCAGGCCGGAGCCAGGGCGAGGGCAGGCCAGAGCTGGACCGAGAACAGGCCGGAGCCAGGGCGAGGGCAGGCCGGAGCCAGAGCGAGGGCATGCCGGAGCCTGTTACAGGGCAGACCGGAGCCAGGGCAAGAGCAGGCCGGAGCCAAGGCGAGGGCAGGCCGGAGCCAGAGCAGGAGCTGGCCGGAGCCAAGGTGAGGGCTGGCCAGAGCCAGGGCAAGGGCAGGCCGAAGCCAGTGCGGGGGCAGGCCGAAACCAGAGCGAGAACAGGCCGGAGCCAGGGCGAGAGGAGGCCGGAGCAAAGGCGAGGGTAGATCAGAGTCAGAGCGAGAGCAGGCCGGAGACAAGGAGAGGACAGGCCAGAGCAAGAGAAGGCCAGAGCCAGAGTAGGCCGGAACCAGTGCGAGGGCAGGCCAGAGCCAGAGCGAGAGTAGGCCAGAGCCAAGGCTAGGGCAGTCGCAAGCTAGAGCGAGAGAAGGCCGGAGCCAAGGAGAGGGCAGGCCAGAGCCAGAGCGAGAGCAGGCTGGAGCCGAGGCAAGGGGAGGCCAGAACCAGAGCGAGAGCAGGCCAGAGCGAGAGCGAGAGCAGGCCGGAGCCAAGGCGAGGGCAGGATGCAGCCAGAGCGAGAGCAGGCCGGATCCAAGGCGACGGCAGGCCGAAACCAGAGCGAGAGAATGCCGGAGCCAGGGCGAGAGCAGGCCAGAGCGAGAGCAGGCCAGAGACAGGGCAAGGGCAGGCCAGAGCCACAGCGAGGGCAGGCCGGAGCCAGAGCGAGAGCAGGCCGGAGCCAGAGCGAGAGCAGGCCGGAGCCAGAGCGAGAGCAGGCCGCAGCCAAGGCGAGGGCAGCCCGGAGCCAGAGTGAGAGCAGGCCGGAGCCAGGGCGAGGGAAGGCCAGAGCTAGACCGAGAACAGGCCGGAGCCAGGGCGAGGGCAAGCCGGAGCCAGAGCGAGAACAGGCCGGAGCCAGGGCGAGGTCAAGCCGGAGCCAGAGCGAGGGCATGCCGGAGCTAGTTACAGGGCAGGCCGGAGCCAGGGCGAGAGCAGGCCGGAGCCAAGGCGAGGGCAGGCCGGAGCCAGAGCAGGAGCTGGCCGGAGCCAAGGTGAGGGCTGGCCAGAGCCAGAGCAAGGGCAGGCCGAAGCGAGGGCAGGCCGAAGCCAGAGCGAGAACAGGCAGGAGCCAGGGAGAGAGGAGGCCGGAGCAAAGGCGAGGGCAGATCAGAGTCAGAGCGAGAGCAGGCCGGAGCCAAGGAGAGGGCAGGCCAGAGCGAGAGAAGGCCAGAGCCAGAGCAGGCTGGAACCAGTGCGAGGGCAGGCCAGAGCCAGAGCGAGAGTAGGCCAGAGCCAAGGCTAGGGAAGGCGCGAGCTACAGCGAGAGAAGGCCGGAGCCAGGGAGAGGGCAGGCCAGAGCCAGAGCGAGAGCAGGCCGGAGCCGAGGCAAGGGGAGGCCAGAACCAGAGCGAGAGCAGGCCAGAGCGAGAGCAGGCCGGAGCCAGAGCGAGAGCAGGCAGGAGCCAGGGAAAGGGAAGACCGGTGCCAAGGCGAGAGCAGGAAAGAGCCAGGAAGAGAGCAGGCCGGAGCTGAGTCGAGGGCAGGCCGGAGCAAGAGCGAGAGCAGGCAGGAGCTAAGGCGAGGGTAGGCAAGAGCCAGAGGGAGAGCAGGCCGGAGCCAGGACGAGGGCAGGCAAGAGCCAGAGTGAGAGCACGCCGGAACCAGGGCGAGGGCAGGCCAGAGCCAGAGCGAGAGCACGCCGGAACCAGGGCGAGGGCAGGCCAGAGCGAGAGCAGGCCGGAGCCAGGGCGAGAGCAGGCCGCAGCCAAAGCGAGGGCAGGCCGGAGCCAGAGCGAGAGCAGGCCGGAGCCAGAGAGAGAGCAGGCCGGAGCCAGAGAGAGAGCAGGCCGGAGCCAGAGCGAGAGCAGGCCGGAGCCAGAGCGAGAGCAGGCTGGAGCCAGAGCGAGGGCAGGCCGGAGCCAGGGCGAGGGCAGGACGGAGCCAAGGCGACGGCAGGCCAGAGACAGAGCGAGAGCAGGCCGGAGCAAGGGCGAGGGCAGGCCAGAGATGGCGTGGGGGAAGGCAAGAGTCAGAGCAGGCTGGAGCAAGGGCGAGGGCAGGCCAGAGCCAGAGCCTGGGCGAGGGCAGGCCAGAGCCAGAGCAGGCCAGAGCCTGGGCGAGGGCAGGCCAGAGCCAGAGCGAGAGCAGGCCGGAGCCAGGGCGAAGGGCAGGCCGGAGCTAGAGCGAGGGCAGGCCGGAGCCAGAGAGAGAGCAAGACGGAGCCAGAGCGAGGGCACGCCGGAACCAGGGCGAGGGCAGGCCAGAGCGAGAGCGAGAGCAGGCCGGAGCCAGGGCGAGGGCAGGCCGCAGCCAGAGCGAGGGCAGGCCGGAGCCAGAGCGACAGCAGGCCGGAGTCAGAGCGACAGCAGGCCGGAGCCAGAGAGAACAGGCCGGAGCCAGAGCGAGAGCAGGCTGGAGCCAGAGCGAGGGCAGGCCGGAGCCAGGGCGAGGGCAGGACGGAGCCAAGGCGACGGCAGGCCAGAGCAAGAGCAGGCCGGAGCAAGGGCGAGGGCAGGCCAGAGACGGCGTGGGGGAAGGCAAGAGTCAGAGCAGGCTGGAGCAAGGGCGAGGGCAGGCCAGAGCCAGAGCCTGGGCCAGGGCAGGCCAGAGCCAGAGCAGGACAGAGCCTGGGCGAGCGCAAGCCGGAGCTAGAGCGAGGGCAGGCCGGAGCCAGAGAGAGAGCAAGCCGGAGCCAGAGCGAGAGCAGGCAAGAGCCAGGGCGAGGGCAGGCCGGAGCCAGGGCGAGGGCAGGACGGAGCCAGGGCGAGGGCAGGACGGAGCCAGGGCGAGGGCAGGACGGAGCCAAGGTGAGGGCAGGCCAGAGCCAGAGCAGGCAAGAGCCAGAACGAGAGCAGGCCGGAGCCAGGGTGAGGGCAGGCCAGAGCCAGGGCAAGGGCACTCAGGAACTAGAGCAAGAGCAGGCCGGAGCCAAGGTGAGAGCTGGCTGGAGCCAAGTCGAGGGCAGGCCAGAGGCAGAGCCAGGGCAGGCCAGAGTCAGAGCAGGCCGGAGCCAAGGCGAGGGCAGGCTAGAGCCAGAGCAAGAGCAGGTCAGAGCCAAGGCGAGGGCAGGCTAGAGCCAGAGCAAGAGCAGGCCGGAGCCAAGGCGAGGGGAGGCCAGAGCGAGAGCATGCCTGAGCCAGAGCAAGAGCAGGCCGGAGCCAAGGCGAAAGCAGGCCAGAACAAGAGCGAGATCAGGCCAGAGTCAAGACAAGGCCAGGCCAGAGCCAGAGGAAGAGCAGGCCGGAGCCAAGGCATCGGCAGGCGAGAGCCAGAGAGAGAGCAGGCCGGAGCCAGAGCGAGGGCAGGCCAGAGCGAGAGCAGGTCGGAGCCAGAGCGAGAGCAGGCTGGAGCCAGAGCGAGGGCAGGCCGGAGCCAAGGCGACGGCAGGCCAGAGACAGAGCGAGAGCAGGCCGGAGCAAGGGCGAGGGCAGGCCAGAGACAGCGTGGGGGAAGGCAAGAGTCAGAGCAGGCTGGAGCAAGGGCGAGAGCAGGCCAGAGCCAGAGCCTGGGCGAGGGCAGGCCAGAGCCAGAGCAGGCCAGAGCCTGGGCGAGGGCAGGCCAGAGCCAGAGCGAGAGCAGGCCGGAGCCAGGGCGAAGGGCAGGCCGGAGCCAGAGCGAGAGCACGCCGGAACCAGGGCGAGGGCAGGCCAGAGCAAGAGCAGGCCGGAGCCAGGGCGAGGGCAGGCCGCAGCCAGAGCGAGAGCAGGCCGGAGCCAGAGAGAGAGCAGGCCGGAGCCAGAGAGAGAGCAGGCCGGAGCCAGAGCGAGAGCAGGCTGGAGCCAGAGCGAGGGCAGGCCGGAGCCAGGGCGAGGGCAGGACGGAGCCAAGGCGACGGCAGGCCAGAGACAGAGCGAGAGCAGGCCGGAGCAAGGGCGAGGGCAGGCCAGAGACGGCGTGGGGGAAGGCAAGAGTCAGAGCAGGCTGGAGCAAGGGCGAGGGCAGGCCAGAGCCAGAGCCTGGGCAGGCCAGAGCAGGCCAGAGCCTGGGCGAGGGCAGGCCAGAGCCAGAGCGAGAGCAGGCCGGAGCCAGGGCGAAGGGCAGGCCGGAGCTAGAGCGAGGGCAGGCCGGAGCCAGAGAGAGAGCAAGACGGAGCCAGAGCGAGGGCACGCCGGAACCAGGGCGAGGGCAGGCCAGAGCGAGAGCGAGAGCAGGCCGGAGCCAGGGCGAGGGCAGGCCGCAGCCAGAGCGAGGGCAGGCCGGAGCCAGAGCGACAGCAGGCCGGAGCCAGAGAGAGAGCAGGCCGGAGCCAGAGAGAGAGCAGGCCGGAGCCAGAGCGAGAGCAGGCTGGAGCCAGAGCGAGGGCAGGCCGGAGCCAGGGCGAGGGCAGGACGGAGCCAAGGCGACGGCAGGCCAGAGCCAGAGCAGGCCGGAGCAAGGGCGAGGGCAGGCCAGAGACGGCGTGGGGGAAGGCAAGAGTCAGAGCAGGCCGGAGCAAGGGCGAGGGCAGGCCAGAGCCAGAGCCTGGGCAAGGGCAGGCCAGAGCCAGAGCAGGCCAGAGCCTGGGCGAGGGCAGGCCAGAGCCAGAGCGAGAGCAGGCCGGAGCCAGAGCGAGAGCAGGCCGGAGCCAGGGCGAGGGCAGGCCGGAGCTAGAGCGAGGGCAGGCCGGAGCCAGAGAGAGAGCAAGCCGGAGCCAGAGCGAGAGCAGGCAAGAGCCAGGGCGAGGGCAGGCAAGAGCCAGGGCGAGGGCAGGAAGGAGCCAAGGTGAGGGCAGGCCAGAGCCAGAGCGAGAGCAGGCAAGAGCCAGAACGAGAGCAGGCCGGAGCCAGGGTGAGGGCAGGCCAGAGCCAAAACGAGAGCAGTCCAGATTCAGGGCGAGAGCAGGCCGAAGCCAAGGCAAGAGCAGGCCAGACCGAGAGCAGGCTGGAGCCAGAGCGAGAGCAGGCCGGAGCCAGGGCGAGGGCAGGCCAGAGCCAAAACGAGAGCAGGCCAGATTCAGGGCGAGAGCAGGCCGAAGCCAAGGCAAGGGCAGGCCAGAGCCAGAGCGAGAGCAGGCCGGAGCCAGAGCGAGAGCAGGCCGGAGCCAGAGCGAGAGCAGGCCGGAGCCAAGGCGAGAGTAGGCCGGAGCCAGAGCGAGAGCAGGACAGAGCCAGGGAAAAGGCAGGCCAGAGCCAGAGCGAGAGCAGGCCGGAGCCAGGATATTTCAAAGCAAGCACACCTCTAATATGGGCCATAGAAGTATGTATAGATTTACATTTCTATAACCTGTATGCCCATATTAGAGGTCTGATAAGTCCTAGGGGGTGACAGATTGCCTTTAAAGCTTGTGTCGTGGTTGGCCTCTAGCCCGGTGTCTCAAGTGTTGGGTTTGCCCACTCCGGGTCCTCCTGAAGGAGGAAGTAGGATTTCTCTTTTGATTTTGTGCTTTTCGCTTCCTGCCCAGTGATAGGGGCGGATCTCATCCTCTCAGGCCTAGCCCAACCCTAACCCTAACCCTACCACAACCCTAACCCTAGAGTTTATATTTTACGCCGTTTAGACAACTTTATTCTTTGAGTCAGTGCGATTACTGCGATACCAGAATCATATCGGGTTTTTATGATAGACAGCTGTCACACACTAAAAGACGCATTTTTTCGTAAAATCTAGTTTTTGCATCGCCATATTTTGAGAGCTATAATTTTTCCATATTTTGGTCGACAGAGTCATGTGACATCTTGTTTTTTGCGGGATGAGTTGACGTTTTTATTGGTGCCATTTTCAGGCACGTGACATATTTTGATCACTCTCTATTCCGATTTTTGGGAGGCAGAATAAACAAAAACCAACAATAAGATTTTTTTTTTTTTTTTTTTTATGCTGTTCCGCGTGTGGTAAAATTGATAAGGTAGCTTTATTCTTTGGGTCAGTACGTTTACAGTGGTACCACATTTATATTGATTTTCTATGTTTTGGCGCTTTTACACAATAAAAGCTATTTTATAGAAAAAATTATTTTTTTGCATCGCTTTATTCTGAGAGCTATAACTTTTTTATTTTTAGGCTGATGGAGCAGTATGGCGGCTTGTTTTTTGCGGGACAAGATGACGTTTTCAGTGGTATCATTATTATTTATATTCGTCTTTTTGATCGCGTGTTATTCCATTTTTTGTTTGGCAGTATGATGATAAAGCATTGTTTTTTGCTTCATTTTTTATTTATTTTTTTTACCATGTTCACTGAAGGGGCTAATTAGAGGGACAATTTTATAGGTCAGGTGATTCCGGACGCGGCAATACCAAATATGTGTACTTTTATTGTTTTTTTTTTCATAATAATATTTATTGATGGGTACATTATATTTTTATTTTTGGTGGATTATTTTTTATTTTCTTCACTTTCTGACACTTTTTTTACTTTTATTCTTTGTCCCACTATGGGACTTTCACTTTTTTTATTCTGATCGCTTGTATAGCATAGGGATGGAGCACCAGCCCTGTGCTATACAGGCTGTCAGCGCTGCAAATGCAGAAGATACTTTGGTCATGCACTGCGCATGCCAAAATATCTTCCTGCTGTCTGGTGACCTAGATGTTGTCATGACGACATCGGGTCGTCATGGCAACATCCAGGAAGCCGCGGCAGACATCGCTGGACGCCGGCAGGAGAGGTGAGTATCCCGATCACCTCCCCTTGCCCCCGCAATGCTGCGATCGACTCAGCTGCGACAATCGGCTGACACGCGGCGGCGATCGCGCCCGCACAGCCTGTGTGCGGGCGCGATCGCAAAGACGTACTAATACGTATCAGGCTCTTAAGTCCCATGGCGCAGATACGTATTAGTACGTCTTGAGCTTTAAAGGGGTTAAACTACAACTCCAATGTCAGCCCCTAATTCAATAGGAACCAAAGATCTGAGAACAGAGAATGATAATAAAATAATTTGTCCACATAAATGGCAAAACTACCCAAAAATGGAGCCCCATAAAGATGTCCCAACTTGACCTCCCCACCCACCTATCGTCAGCAATTTCTCATTTAGACAAGGGGTTGTCCTGAAAATGTCTTATTACAGAGTGTTCCCGGCAATCCATGATAAATCCGGTGGATACATTATAAGTATACCAAAGCTTAAAAGTAAAGAGCTACTTACCTGGACTCGTCCTCTTCCAGCTGTCAGGTTATAGTGACACAAGATGGCAGCAGTGTAGAAATTTATACATTCTATTCCAATTGTGATGTCTATGATGTCATGTGCCTTGTGATGTCCTAATAGCTATCACTGTCATTTCAAATTTACAACCGCAAGAAAAAGTTGATTTCATGGTTTAAGAAAAAATATGGTGGGTAATTGCAGCCTGTGATTATTTTACATATTGTTATTAATATTTGTCATGTCCTTCACTGCTGCCTCCTGCACTGCTTTTTATATACTGTTTATTTTAATAATGGACAATTCACAAGCCCTGCATGTAGAATATATAGTTAATGGCCTCTGTTGAATGACTAGATGCCTATTAGAGCAATAAGATATACTCTATGTCTACAATCTTTTGGCTGAGTCTAAGGGCTCATACTCATCTGCGTTTAAATCACACGAGTGCAATCTGATAAAAAAAATTGGATTGCACTCTGACTCTTGTTATTGATTTTTTTTTTTCCAGCTCGGATCGAACTGAGAAAAAAAATCACAGCATGCTGCAAGTGGCTGCATATATCAGACGAGACTCGCCAATGCAAGTCAATGTGTGCGAGAAAAAAAAAGCACAGCAAACGGACCATGCTTATGCCATCCATATAGCGTCCATATAATACGCATCTATGTAACACCTTTCAGTGACTGTGGCGGCATCTCAGCACACAAATCCTGTATCTCAGATCTTTGTCTGGCCTTGTCTTCTGTGTTTTGGCCATCATGCCAACAAGACAAGGGTGATTGGGGCAAGAGACATGCTGGTGAGGGGGTTGTTGGCTGCCGTGATGCTGGTAATGGAGGTGGCTGCCAAGATGCTGGCACTGAAGGTGGATGCCGTGATGGTGCCACTGTAGTTGGTGGTGGTTGCTGTGATGCTGTCACTGGAGGTGGTGGTGATAGCTGCTGTGATGCTGGTACTGGAGGTGGTGGTGATTGCCGTGATGCTGGCACTGGAGGTGGTGGCTGCCTTGATGGTGGGTCTGCTGAGTGCCCTTCTTGGGGGGTCTAATGACCGGGTTTTGTTGTCCTCAGAAAGTTGCCACCTTTCAAGGAATTAAAAGATGGCCATCGGTGAATGTGGTGGCGCAGCTGCAGACGAAACAATTTGGAGGGTAGCCCTGGTCTGGAGCCTCAATAAAAAGGGAACGTGCCTGAAATAACGGGCCAGGCTTAGACAAAAACTCTCATCATCATCACTCACAGGTATTCCCATGTCACGTACGCCAGTGATGGTGGGGCGGTAGCGATGCTGGCTTATTGGTGCATGAGGGGAGGTGTCGAGGGGCTGTGGTGTACTGGTGCTCTCCGCAGGCTCTTCTTCTTTCTGGTCCCCAGCTCCGGCCTCCATTTCAGATTCCTCTCTGGCTACCAGCACCTCCGGGCTACAGGTATTTCCCTTTTTGGTCCAGTCAGATCTGTAAGGTCAGGGATGACAGAGAAAAAAGCATTTTTAATATGCAAAATTATAATCAAACCATTACAACAAATAAAACTGAAAAAGATAGCCACTTACGGGTGAAAATCTAGGACTAGGGTCAAAAACTGGAGCCGGTCATAATATAGGTATGGCCTTTCTTTTTAAGAGCCACATCACCACTCTTCCTACCCTGTTGTCGCTCGCGGCGGCACTGGTCCCGGCAACTGCTCCATAATCTTGTCACTACATCCACTGGAAAGAAAAGTGGAAGAGATTATATACAATTTTTATAGGTAAAGGATGCTGTATGTAATAACATGTATAGTGTGTATTCTAATATCACTGCTAGCAGGGGCTGGCTGGCAAATTTTAGCCTGGGGGCAAGCACACAGCAGTGGTCCATGAGTAGCGGCCCATCCTTAAAGGTCGTTTTCCCACAAACAATAGTATATTTTAATCAATAGGTCTTGGAGTAATAATAATTTCCACAATTGGATGTGATATAATAATGTTCCTGTACTGAGATAATGTTATAAATGTGCCCCTGCTGTGTACTGTGTAATGGCTGTGTCTGACCGTGCAGGAACATGGTCTGATCATACCACATCTCCTGGGCAGGGGGGGAGAAAAAGAGGATACAGGCAGGATAGCAGGGGATCACAGAGGATTCTTTTTGTGAGTAAAACATTTCAATGCCTGTTTTTAAACAATATTTTAGCTCAAAGAAAGACTCAGCTGTGATCCCCTGCTGTAATGTATATATACTCTCTTTATATATAGATGATTAGCGTGCACACAGTCTGTAGGTCAAGGTGCAGGTACACGGGATGTGGAATCCCCAGAATCGGCGTAGATTAAATCACCGCACATTGTAGTTTCATGACGCAAACTAAAGTCTATTTGAAGACATGCAATAAGACACATTTAAGGTGCAGGGAATAATGCAACAGGAAATGAACGTTTTGACCCATCGTTTGCATCTTGAAACTAGAGTGTGCAGTGATTTAATCGATGCTATATACTCTTTTGCTTCCTCCCCTGCCCAGTAGCTGTGGTATGATCAAACCATGTTCCTGCACAGTCAGACACAGCCATTACACAGTACACAGCAGGGGCACATTTATAACATTATCTCAGCACAGGGACATTTTATTTAAACACATCCAATTGTGGAAGTTATTATTATTATTCCAAGATCTATTGATTAAAATATACTTTTGTTCGCAGAAAACCCCTTCAACATGTTTATTACCAGCTGCTTCATAGGCTATATTCACACAAACGTATGGTCTAAGTGCTGCCCGTGGAGAAAAATGACAGCACTTGGTCCAGTTCAGGTGAGCATTTAAAACTGGTAATACATAAGCATAATATGTACAATGTCTGACCACTACAACACGGATTTAGGTTGTTAGAGGTGTAATGCAAGTAATCCAAGGTACGCTGTGCTTTTCTACACTCCTAAACAGAGTAAGGCTAAGTGCCCACAATGCAGAAATGCTGAGAATTTTTCCAGAGCGTTTCTGCATCTCCCTGGCAGAAAAAACGCATGCGGATTCTATGAGTTTTCCTGCCAGGGACAAGCAGAAGTGAAGCGCTCTTCACATGCATTTCCGCATGCGGGTTATCAAGCGCTTTGCAAGCGATTTTAGCATCACTTGGAAAGTGCTTGACAACTTGGTCACACTATATAAATCTATGCAACCGGTATGGATTTATATAGTGTGACCGTAAAAGAACGGCAAAAAATAAATATTATACTTACCTTCTGACGGCCCCTGGTCTCCTTATCCGATGCGTCCGGTCTTCCCGATGTCTCGCGGTTGTGTAAAAGGACCTGCCATGACGTCATTTAGTCATGTGACGGGTCAAGCGACCGCCGACGTCAGCGGTCGCGTGACCTGTCACATGACTAAATGACGTCATGGCAGGTCCTTTTAGACCATCATGAGCTGCCAGGAAGCCAGGACGCATCGCTATGGAGACCGGGGGCCATTAGAAGGTAAGTATGATGTATATTTTTTTTTTTTATTATTTTTTTTTACAGGTACTATGGTACCCGGGTCTGGAGGAGAGTCTCTTCTTCTCCAAATCCGGGTACCATCCGCACATTGAATCGCTAAATATCCGCATGTGCACATGTAGTCATGCGGATATTATGCAATTCAATGCAAGTCAATGGCAGCGAAAACGCTGCGATTACACAAAATAATTGGTAGCGCGGCGTATTTTTCCGCATTGATAATCCGCAGCGGAAATTTCCGCAGCATGTGCACAGCAGATGCGGATTATCATTGGGGAACATAGCAGACCTTCTACCAAGCGATTTTAAGCGTTTCTGAAGCGGAATTGCCGTTGCGGAAACGCTTAAAAAACGCATAGTGGGCACACAGCCTAAAGGTGGCCACACATAAGCACAGGTCTGCCAGATAGATACCTAGGAATTATTATTTTGTATATTATTTCCTACATACTTGATCGAGCAAGTCATCAATGTAAAAGTCAACTCCACATTATAGTATATGATGTACGAGTCACTAATTATCATGTGTGTCCCATCTGATGTCTGTGCACACAGTGAACATATTATACCACATACAATACAATATACATAGGAGAATATATGACTGATATATAGAGATGAGCAACTTCATTTGCAGGACCCTGATCCAATGGTCAGATGAATATTCAGTGGCTGCTGGATAGGAGCCCTGACAGCCTCCTACCTGACACCATTCTCTTTCTCTTCCTTTGATTTGTAGCCAGGCACAATGTCATGTATGTGTCACGCCAAAAAGATGACATCATGCAAAGACTATAATCAAAAGAGGAGTCAGAGATGCCGGCAGGCGGGAGGAGGCTCGCGGGGCTCTGGTCTGGTGGCCACAGACTACTGACGGGACTGTTTGACCAGTGTCCTGCGAATCAATTCGCTCATCTGTACTGGAATAAGATATATTATGACTACATACATCAGATATTACATACAGAATAGCATGTGACAGTTATATACCACACTATGAGCACAGACATCAGATATTACACCAGTGACAGATTATCCTCTGTATAACATTGGATGCCTGTATCAAAGTCCATCACATCCAGTATACAGCATAATATGTGATGGCAAGCGATATACTGGGATACAGACATCACATATTCATACCTCTCAACTTTTGAAGAACAGAAAGGGGGACAGAAAGGTGCTATGCGCGGCAAATTTTGGCCTCGCCCCTGGTCACACCCCAATCCACGCCCATTTACCATTATCTTTCACACCCGGCAGGAGGAGTTGTCAGAGGGGCGCTGGTAGTGAGGGAAATTCAGCAGACGGCCGAGACTGCAAGGCCCAGACCCAAATCCAGGACTGTCCACTGTATCCAGGGCAGCTGGGACTAGAGATGAGCAGATGGATTCCGGGGCCTCCAGTCGGGGGTCCGGGTCAGTGCTACCTGGCGGCTGGACTGGAGGCCATGAGTCTCTTATCTTCCGGGGCAGTGCGGCCTCATCTGTGAGTCCTGCTCATCTCTTGTTGGGACCTGAGGGTTATTTTTTGTTCCCTCATTCACAGTCGGAGCCGCCAGAACTTTCTCATCTTTATGTAGATTCATTATACGACATCTGGCTTTCTTGTGGTGGCTCTTACTGTATATTGGGGGCTATGCGAGGGCTCATACTGTAGGTAGGGGTGGTGTGTGCTAATACTGTATGTACGGGGTTGTGTGGGGGCTCATACTGTATATAGGGGGATGTCAGCATACTTAAATCTGCTCAATATTAAGTGATAATATAAATATACAAAAAATATATAATTAATATGATAATATTAATATTGAGCTGAATTAATTTGAACCTATTGGTTCGGGCTCCACAACAGTCACGGTCTCTCACGTGGCCCCTTGGGAAAATTAATCTCCCACCCCTGCCTATTTCAAAGCGCTATGTTAAAAATCAAACGGACATCATACACACAGCGGGCACAACCATCACACAGACATCACACACACAGCGGGCACAACCATCACACAGACATGATACACACAGCGGGCACAACCATCACACGGACATCATACACACAGCGGGCACAACCATCACACGGACATCATACACACAGCGGGCACAATCATCACACAGACATCATACACACAGCGGGCACAACCATCACACGGACATCATACACACAGCGGGCACAACCATCATACAGACCTCACACACACAGCGGGCACAACCATCACACAGACATCATACACACAGCGGGCACAACCATCATACAGACATCACACACACAGCGGGCACAACCATCACACAGACATCATACACACAGCGGGCACAACCATCACACAGACAACATACACACAGCGGGCACAACCACACAGACATCATACACACAGCGGGCACAACCATCACACAGACATCATACACACAGCGGGCACAACCATCACACAGACATCATACACACAGCGGGCACAACCATCACACAGACATCATACACACAGCGGGCACAACCATCACACGGACATCATACACACAGCGGGCACAACCATCACACAGACATCATACACACAGCAGGCACAACCATCACACAGACATCATACACACAGCGGGCACAACCATCACACAGACATCATACACACAGCGGGCACAACCATCACACAGACATCATACACACAGCGGGCATAACCATCACACAGACATAATACACACAGCGGGCACAACCATCACACAGACATCATACACACAGCGGGCACAACCATCACACAGACATCATACACACAGCGGGCACAACCATCACACAGACATCACACACACAGCGGGCACAACCATCACACAGACATCACACACACAGCGGGCACAACCATCACACAGACATCATACACACAGCGGGCACAACCATCACACAGACATCATACACACAGCGGGCACAACCATCACACAGACATCATACACACAGCGGGCACAACCATCACACAGACATCATACACACAGCGGGCACAACATGACATGTATATATTCCCTTCTTCTCCATCATGTCTCCAGTGGCAGTGGTGGGGCCTGGTGTTTGCAATCAGCAGCAGAGTATGGGCTGTACGCAGGAGAGCTGTCAGCCCTGCAGTGTCCCTAAATCCCCTTCCCATCCCCCCTAGTCCCGACTGCAGAGCTGCTGGTGACATTGCATGAGCCCCCTCCCATCCTGTAATAACAGCAGCCACAGATGGGAGAGGCTGCGGGTCTCCCCCTCACCTCAGGACCGCACCTTGTTGTCATGTCTTCCGCAGACTTGGCCCCGCCCCCTGACCCCTCACCTCCTCATGCTGTGCGGTCTCTGCACAGTAGAATTCCTCTGCCCTGATGCCGGGGAGGAGCAGAGAGCGGGAGGCGGAGCTACAAGGGGTCACACACAGCATGGAAAGCCTGCGTGTCTGGAGGAAAAGCCCAGTGCCCAGCAGCGCCCCTGCCGGGAGAAGAGCTGAGCCGGGCCGGGACTGAGCCCTCAAATCGGGACAGGCCCAGGGAATAGGGGAGGCTTGTTAGCTCTGGATATGATACCCGCCTCCTATTATCCTGTATATAATATGGGATGTCTGGGCCTATAGTATATATATTATACCACCTACAGGCTAATATGTAACTAGTGCACATTACACCTTGAGTACAGCCATTAGATATTACACCAGTCACTTCTTCTCCTCTGCACCATCTGATGTCTGTGCACAGTATATGACATCCAGTATACAGGAGAATATGTGATGGGATATAGGACATACTGTTATACAGACATCAGATGCTATATACTGGATAATAAATGATGGTATATATCAGGGGTGGGCAATTCATTTTCCAGAGGGGCCACATGAGAGAACGTAACTGTTGTGGGGGCCTGAACCAATAGGCTGAAAGGCTGAAATTAGTTTGGCTCAATATTAATATTAACTACAATTAATATAAAATAATATTTATATCACTTAATATTGACCAGAATTAAGTATGCCAACATCCCCCTATATACCGTATGAGCACACACACAGCCCCCCTATATACCATATGAGCACACACAGCCCCCTGTATACAGTATGATCCCCCACACAGCCCCCTTATATACCATATGAGCACACACACAGCCCCCTGTATACAGTATGAGCCCCCACACAGCCCCCCTATATACCGTATGAGCACACACACAGCCCCCCTATATACCATATGAGCACACACACAGCCCCCTGTATACAGTATGAGCCCCCACACAGCCCCCCTATATACCATATGAGCACACACACAGCCCCCTATATACCATATGAGCACACACACAGCCCCCTGTATACAGTATGAGCCCACACGCAGCCCCCCTATATACCATATGAGCGCACACACAGCCCCCTGTATACAGTATGAGCCCCCACACAGCTCCCTATTTATTTATTTTACTAACCATATTTTGCAGATTATAAAATGCACCGTATCATAAGACGCACCCCAAATTTTGGTGAGAAAAATAGGAAAAAAATGTTTTTAATAAAATGGTGGTGCTTCTTATAGTCTGCTTTTACGGTAGATTACCCAGGGAAGGGGGCTGCTGTGGTGGAGCAGAGTCGCTGCTCCAGGAAGCTGGCAGCGGCAGGAGTGGGGTGATGCTGTGGACCCCAGGCTGGGAGGGGGATGTTCGACGATGAGCCGGGCTCCGTGCTTTCACAAAATGCCGGCGGATCCCCTGTACTTCCCGTGGTTTTCAATGCTCTAGACTTAGGGAAAATGGCCACCGGAGGCGGCACATGTTTAGGTTGAGACCTCGGGAGACAAGATCTCGGTGTCACGATCTCAATCCGCACATGCGCCGCCTCTGGTGGCCTTTTTTCTCCAAGTTCACCGCATTGAAAACCATGGAAAGTGCGGGGGCTCCTCCGACATTTTGTGAAAGCACAGAGCCCGTCGCACAGCCAGACACCCACCTTCCCAGCCTGGGGCCCGCAGCATCGCCTCACTCCTGCCGTCACCAGCTTCCTGCAGCAGCGACCCTAAAATGCCACTCCCAAATGCCCCGGTAAACTACATTCAGATTATAAGACGTACCCCCATTTTCCCAAAAATTTTTGGAGGAGAAAAGTGCGTACTATAATCTGAAAAGTACAGTATATAGTGGTATTAATTCCACAGCAGATTACAGACATTATTCCTACATACAGTATGCACCCCACATAGCCCCTATATACAGTGTAAGCCACCACATAGCCCTTATATACAGTGTGAGCCGTCATATTCCATCCTATATACAGTATTAGCCACCACATAGCCCCCTATATACCGTATGAGACCCACATAGCCTCGTATACATATTATGAGCCGCCACATAGCCTCCTTTGTACAGTATGAGCCCGCATATATCCTCCTATATATAGTATGAGCCCCCTATGTACAGTATGAGTCCTCATAGCCTCCTTTATACAGTATGAGCCCCCACATAGCCTTCTACTGTATACATATTATTAGCCGCCACATAGCCTCCTATGTACAGTATGAGTCCCACATAGCCTCCTTTATACAATGTGAGTCCCCACATAGCCTCTCTATATATTGTCAGACCCCACGTGGCCTCTTATATACATTATGAGATCCGCATAGCTTCCTATATACAGTGTGAGCCCCCACATAGTCTCTCTATATACAATATGAGCCCTCAAATAGCCTCCTATATACAGTATGATTCCCTCATAGCCTTCTATATACAGTGTAAGGCCCCACATAACCTCTTATATACAGTGTGAGGCCTCACATAACCTCCAATATACAATGTGAGCCCTCACATAGCCTCCTATATACTATATGAGCCCTCACATAGCCTCCTATATACTATATGAGCCCCCACATAGCCTCCTATATACTATATGAGCCCTCACATAGCCTCCTATATACTATATGAGCCCTCACATAGCCTCCTATATACTATATGAGCCCTCACATAGCCTCCTATATACAGTATGATTCCCTCATAGCCTTCTATATACAGTGTAAGGCCCCACATAACCTCTTATATACAGTGTGAGGCCTCACATAACCTCCAATATACAATGTGAGCCCTCACATAGCCTTCTATATACTATATGAGCCCTCACATAGCCTCCAATATACTATATGAGCCCTCACATAGCCTCCTATATACTATATGAGCCCTCACATAGCCTCCTATATACTATATGAGCCCTCACATAGCCTCCTATATACTATATGAGCCCTCACATAGCCTCCTATATACTATATGAGCCCTCACATAGCCTCCTATATACTATATGAGCCCTCACATAGCCTCCTATATACTATATGAGCCCTCACATAGCCTCCTATATACTATATGAGCCCTCACATAGCCTCCTATATACTATATGAGCCCTCACATAGCCTCCTATATACAGTATGAGTCCTCACATAGCCCCCTATATGCAGGCACACATTCCATGCACATACGAAAAAAAAAAAAAGAAGACATACTCACCTCGCTCTCGTTCCCCCGCGGTCTGTTCTTTTCTCCGGTGCACTGACTCTCCACACAGCAGATGTGATGTCATCATGTTGGCTGTGTCAGTCGCAAAAGCTGATCTGTGGAAGTAGGAGCCAGTGGCTCCGTCTTCCACCAATGTATTCACCACACTGCAGATAGCAGTGATATTGGGATAGGGGAGAGTATGGTGTGGCCCGTGCACCACAGTTTTCAGCCCTTCGGCTGTCTCAGTCCGCGGGCTGAACTTTGTAGTTACAGTATTATATATACCAGACATGGGTAGAGTTCAGATATACTATACACACATTACCTGTACATAACATCTGTTCACACAGTATACCACATGCATACAATATATATTAGAATACATGACTAGTATATAATATACTGTCACTATAGACATCTGATGTTGTATAGTAATGTGTATTTTTTTTAAAACATCTGATGTGTGTATCACAGTAGATGATAGGCTAATCTGTATACTAGATGTGGTATATTATGTACAGGGATATACACTGCACTGCAGCCTTGCAGCGCTGGGGTCCTGGGTTCAAATCCCACCAAGGACAACATCTGCAAGGAGTTTGTATGTTCTCCCCGTGTTTGCGTGGGTTTCCTCCGGGTTCTCCGGTTTCCTCCCCCACTCCAAAGACATACTGATAGGGAATCTAGATTGTGAGCCCCGATGGGGACAGCGACGATAATGCATGTAAAGCGCTGCGGAATATGTTAGCGCTATATAAAAATAAAGATTATTATTACTGAACACACCTGGACCTGCCTACAGGACCTCACATATTATATATGGGGCCATATAGTAGAATATGAGGTGCTGTAGGTTCAGCTGTAATCAGTCGGTGCAGGGTCTTGTATTGTGATGTCTGTGGTCTCTGCTGGGACTAAGTGTGATTTATTGCACCAGACTGAACTTTTTGCACTGACAGGAGGACCCTAATCTGCATGAAAGTTCAGCCTCCTGCAATAACTCACACAGAGCCCCAGCAGCTGGCCCTCTGATTGGACAATATAGAATCCTGGGTGGATTTATGAGAAGGTGAGCACAGTCCCGCTTCCCCCTCACTGCAGACCCCCTGACCTCATACTGACTGAGACCACTGAAGTCTCCGATCCACAGGCTCCTGTCCGGCTGACTGAATCAGTTCCAGGTTCGCTGTGTGACGTCACTTCAGCAGACTCAGCCACACAGCGTGCAGGGGGTGTATCTGCATCTCTGCCATGTGGTCGGGTCGGCAGCTGAACATATTTAAAGGTACAGTGCAGACCCCTGGCAGCCCTGAGCAGCTGCTTGGGAACTGGTCTGGGGGGGCATTTGCCCCTCTGCACCCCAGCCCAGCCCGCCCTTGACTGCTAGTATGATGGTGACTTTTCTTTGTCTTTTTTTTTGTGTTTATTCTGGCTTGCCAAATTTTCGCCTTTGGTGGCGATAAGTTTTGGAAAAAAATTAGACACATAATGTTCTGGCTTCAATAGTTATTTGTGTTAAACCTCACCTACAAAATAACCCATATTCAGACAATCCTAATATACCGTTTGTATTTGCCATACTTATATCATCTTGAACCTGCTGTGAGCCGCCTTCCAAATTAGGATATAGTTGGCAGCAAATCTAGTTCCACGGACCGGCCATACCTACCAAACCCTCCGCACCATGGTGTATTTCTACCCTTTACTCCACTTCCCTCACTTACTCATGTTGCTGATCCCCCCACATTTTTCAGCACCCAGTCCTGGCCCTGATTACAGTTCTGCACCTTATTATAATTTGTAATGTTTATTTGCTTTATTTTGCATGTTTTGGCGCATGACAGAAATATTTCTTTTTGATCATTTTTTAAATAAATTAAGTTTGTTTTTTCCTATCTGCTTGTTTTATTCTTTGCCACCTTATACAAAAAGGTAGTTAAATGTAATGTTCAAGGATACAGTGGGTACTGAAAGTATTCAGACCCCTTTACATTTTTCACTCTTTGTTTCATTGCAGTCATTTGGTAAATTCTAAAAAGTTCATTTTTTTCTCACTAAAGTGCACTCTGCACCCCATCTTGACTGAAATAAACAGAAATGTAGAAATTTTTGCAAACGTATTAAAAAAGAAAAACTGAAATATCACATGGTCATAAGTATTCAGACCCTTTGCTCAGACACTCATATTTAAGTCACATGCTGTCCATTTCCTTGTGATCCTCCTTGAGATGGTTCTACTCTTTAATTGGAGTCCAGCTGTGTTTAATTAAACTGGTAGGACTTGATTTGGAAAGGCACACACCTGTCTATATAAGTCCTCACAGCTCACAGTGCATGTCAGTCCAAATGAGAATCATGAGCTCGAAGGAACTGCCCAAGGAGCTCAGAGACAGAATTGTGGCAAGGCATAGATCTGGCCAAGGTTACAAAAGAAGTTCTGCATTACTCATGGTTACTAAGAGCACAGTGGGCTCCATAATCCTTAAATGGAAGAAGTTTGGGACCACCAGAAGTCTTCCTAGACCTGGCCGTCCAGCCAAACTGAGCAATCGTGGGAGAAAAGCCTTGGTGAGAGAGGTAAAGAACAACCCCAAGATCACTGTGGCTGAGCTCCAGAGATGCAGCAGGGAGATGGGAGAAAGTTCCACAAAGTCAACTATCACTGCAGGCCTCCACCAATCGGGCCTTTATGGCAGAGTGGCCCGACAGAAGCCTCTCCTCAGTGCAAGACATATAAAAGCCCGCATAGAGTTTGCTCAAAAACACATGAAGGACTCCCAGACTATGAGAAAAATAAGATTCTCTGGTCTGATGATAGAACTTTTTGGTGATAATTCTAAGCGGTATGTGTGGAGAAAACCAGGCATTGCTCATCACCTGCCCAATACAATCCCAACAGTGAAACATGGTGGTGGCAGCATCATACTATGGGGGTGTTTTTCAGCTACAGGGAAAGGACGATGGTTGCAATTGAAGGAAACATGAATGCGGCCAAGTACAGAGATATCCTGGATGAAAATCTCTTCCAGAGTGCTCTGGACCTCAAACTTGGCCGAATGTTCACCTTCCAAGAAGACAATGACCCTAAGCACTAAGCTAAAATAACAAAGGAGTGGCTTCAGAACAACTCTGTGACCATTCTTGACTGGTCCAGCCAGAGCTCTGACCTAAACCCAATTGAGCTTCTCTGGAGAGACCTGCAAATGGCTGTCCACCAACGTTCTGCATCCAACCTGATGGAACTGGAGAGGATCAGCAAGGAAGAATGGCAGAGGATCCCCAAATCCACGTGTGAAAAACTTGTTGCATCATTCCCAAGAAGACTCATGGCTGTACTAGCTCAAAAGGGTGCTTTTACTCAATACTGAGCAAAGGGTCTGAATACTTATGACTATGTGATATTTCAATTTTTCTTTATTAATACATTTGCAAAGATTTCTACATTTCTGTTTTTTTTTTCAGTCAAGATGGGGTGCAGAGTGCACTTTAATGAGAAAAATGAACTTTTTAGAATTTACCAAATGGCTGCACTGAAACAAAGAGTGAAAAATGTAAAGAGGTTGGAATACTTTCCTTACCCACTGTATATGATTTTCACAATAATCTTGGGGAAATTAAATTTATTAGAAAGATTTTGAGAAAGGGGGACTTCAAATACATAAGTAGGGCCATAGCAGTGATGACTTAGCCCAGGAACTTAGGACCTTATATTGTCTATTCATATATAGTTTAGTCTACATTTTGGCGTTGTTTTACATCCTTACAAATTTAGGTGTTTATTTTTGAAAAAATGGGATGGGGTCCATTTAATTTTCTTAACAGCTGAGGGAAAGCAGTGGGCAATCTGGGAAGGGGCCGCTATTCATGGATCTTCCCAGCTTATTAATAACAGGTCACAGCTGTCTGCTTAGCCTTTAATGGTATTAAAAAGGGGGTATCCCCCAAAAAATGATGTGGTGTCCCACCTAGTTTTAATAACCAGCAAATGCTAAACAGACACCTGCAGGCTGATATTAAAAGGCTGGGAAGGGACCATGGATATTGGCCTCCTCCCTGACTAATAACATGAGCCCTCAGCCACCCCAGAAATTCTGGTGCTTATTCTCGGCTCTTCCCACTTGCCCTGGTGCATTGGCAAGTGGGGTAATGGTTTTGGGGTTGATGTCAGCTGTTTGATGTTTGCTGACATCAAGCCCAGGGGTTAGTAATGGAGAGGCGTGAATAAGACATCCCGATTACTAACACCATTAGTTCAAGTAAAAAAACTCACACAGAGCAAAGACATTTGTTTTAACAAAACACTCAATGACCCTCTTTTACACATTTCTTAAGATCCACATAAAAATAAAAAAACAAAGTAATCCTCACCTGTCCGCAGATAATCCATACTGATGATGTCGAACAATGATCCCCAGATCTGCTACATCCGATTGGTGTGTTGAGCGGTTGCATGAGTATGTAACTGCTCAGCACGCCAGCTGGAACTCACTGACAGTAGCCTGAGGACGTTCCTGCAGTGATGAGCGATGCCGTCAATAAGGTTGCAACTTGAAAACGCTTTGCTATTTTCTTATAGCCTACTCTTGCTTTGTGGGCCTCCACCATTTTCATTTTCAGAGTGCTAGGCAGCTGCTTAGAAGAACCCATGGCTGCTGTTTTTTGGCACAAGGTTAGAGGAGGCTGGGTTTTTATAAAGTTGGGAAATTTGTATCACCTGGCCTTTCCTAATGATAGTGAACAAGCCATAACCTTTAGGGTATGTGCAGATGGTCGGTGTTGGCTGCGCTTTGAACGCAGCATACTTTATGCTGCGTCCAAAGCGCTGCACGCAAGTGAATCCGCATGTGTTCAATGAACCATGCGGATTCACCACATCCTATACATTACAGTGATATAATTTCTCTTGCGGAGACTAGGGTCTCTGCAAGAGAAATTGACATGCTGCGGTCTGTGAAGACGCACTGCATGACCGTCTCCACGGGTGAGCTGCAGGAGCACGGAGACGCATAGTGGACATGGGATTTGTATAAATCCCATCCACTATGCTGTAACATCTGGCCGCTGCAGATTGCACGCAGCGCAAGTGTGCTGCATCCAATCCGCAGTGTTTACTGACCATGTGCACGCACTCTAACAGGCTAATTAAGGTCTGAAACCTTGGTCAAAGTTTTCTGAGCACACAAATCTCCAAGGGTGCCCAAACTTTTGCATCAGCCCATTTTCCTTTGTTTAATTTTTAAAATGTTTTTTTTTGCCTAAAATACAAAGGAAATGTGTCATCTTTAACTTTAGCCCTTTTATAGAGATCATTTCATCTTCAACTTGCTTTACTGTTCACAATAACAGTAATTTTTTACCAAGGGGCCTAAACTTTTACATGCCACTGTAAGAGAAACACATCGCTATTTACATTACTCGTAAAACCGCATGGCACTGTACACATAAAGGGATTATTGCCTTCAAGGGTAGGAATGCTGCAGAACAGTCCATCACTCTTACATTCCCTCTTTGGACATGGTCATCCTCGACCATTCAGGAACCTGGAAGACAACGCACAGCATATACAGTGGGGGCCCTTGAAAACGCATACTGCAGCCGCAATACTCGCTGCCTCTGTCAGGCCTGAGGCTGTGGTACTAACCGTGGAGGAGTCATTGCTGGACATGATCTTCCCGCTGAGGGCTGAAATATTGGATGTGACATCTGGTCATCTGGTCAATGACTTTGTGGCACCCCTGAGGGTTCAGTCGCCACAGAGGTACTGCACCTCACCCAGAAGTGTGGCATCTCCTTCTCTCAGGTAAGGAGGAAGTACTGCCGCCGGCACGGTGGCGCAGTGGTTAGCACTGCAGCCTTGCAGCACTGGGATCCTGGGTTCAAATGTATGTTCTCCCCGTGTTTGCGTGGGTTTACTCCGGGTTCTCTGGTTTCCTCCCACACTCCAAAGACATACTGATAGGGAATCTAGATTGTGAGCCCTGATGGGGACAGCGACAATAATGTATGTAAAGCTCTGCGGAATATGTTAGCGCTATATAAAGGTTATTATTATTAAAGATTATTACTGCCCGGGACCCCAACACCTGCACTCAACACTGCACTACTCCAGGCCGGCTGGAAGGGCATTATGCACTTCTTTTGCTGCCCTGTCCCTGGCTGGAGTGGGGGGAACCAAGGAGAGGGGGAACCAGTAGTGGGTGTGGGTGGAGGACGTAGAACAGGGGAGCACTTAGAGAATAGATATAAAAAGCAAGCCATCTTAGTTGGAGCAGTGCAGTTCAGCCAGTAAGTAGCAAGGAGAGGAGGGGAGCAGAGTCTCTTCAGGAGCTCTGCTCCATTGTGGGCCTAGTGAGAGAGGCCCAGGAGAGGAGTGGGAGCAAGGGAGGAATGCTCCGGGAACAGAAGGGATCCCAGGGGGTACGGTGAGTGCAGGACAGCACCCATACGCCCGAATCTGCCAAGAATCAGAGGGATCAGGGAAGGGATCAGAGGGAAGGGAACTTCGCTGTCGGCTACAGGCTCTACCGTAGGGACGGGCTGCACCTCAATGGGGAGGGTGCAGCGGTGCTGGGGTGCTGGGGAAGAAGATGGCTAATAGGTTGGAGGAGTTTTTAAACTAGAGACGGGGGGGGGAAACCAAGGAAATAGGTGGGATGTGAGGCAAGCAAGGGGGAAGGGGAGAAGTGAATATAATGAGGGTGGAGAGGGGGGTGGGGATAGTACAGTTAGATCGTTAGAGAAGAATAGGATGCTAAATAACCCCAAAGTTTTATCTTGCATGCTAACCAACGCAAGAAGCCTGACCAATAAGGCGGATGAGCTGCGGGCGCTTATATCGGAGGAGAGGTATGACATCGTAGGTATAACAGAGACTTGGCTAGACGATAGCTACGACTGGGCGGTAAATTTAACAGATTATAGTTTATTTAGAAGGGACCGGAAACAGGGGAAGGGCGGAGGAGTCTGCTTATATGTAAGGTCACGTCTAAAGCCCAGACTAAGGGAAGATATAGGAGAGGGAGAAGAGGGGGTCGAGTCCATGTGGGTAGAGATAGAGGGGGCAAAAAATAATAATAAAATATTACTGGGGGTCTGCTATAAGCCACCTAATATAACAGAGGAGAATGAGAAACTGCTATTAGGACAAATAGACAAAGTAGCAAAACATAATGAGGTGATTGTAATGGGGGATTTCAACTACCCGGATATTGACTGGGAAACAGAAACCTGTAGATCGCAGAAAGGAAAAAAGGTTCTTGACAAATATCAAGGATAATTATCTCTCCCAACTAGTGCAGGAACCAACGAGAGGGAAGGCCGTGTTGGACTTAATATTGACTAATAGGCCTGATAGAATAACTGAGGTACAGATAGGGGGGTACCTAGGTAATAGCGATCATAATATTATCAATTTCAAAATGCCCTTCAGTAGGGTTATCAATAAGGGAACAACAAAAACATTAAACGTTAGGAGGGCGAAGTTTGATCAGCTGAAAGAAAACCTTCAACTTATAGACTGGGACAAAGTTCTTAATCAAGGAAATACGAATAGTAAATGGGAAACCTTCAAAAGAATTCTGAATACTCAGTGCGAGAGGTATATACCGTATGGGAATAAAAGGGCCAGAAATAAGAGGAAACCAATATGGTTGAAGAAGAACGTAAAAGGGGCGTTAAATAGCAAAAAAGAGGCATTCAAGAGATTAAAACAGGAAAACAGTAAGGAGGCACTAATGTGTTACAAGGAAAAAACGAGAACCTGTAAAAAACAAATAAAAATAGCGAAGGAGGAAACAGAGAGACGTATTGCTAGGGAAAGTAGATCAAATCCCAAACTGTTCTTTACGTATATAAATAGTAAAAGGATTAAATCGAATAATATTGGACCGATAAAAAGTGATGAAGGCAAAATCATAGAGAAAGATGAGGATAAAGCTAATCTATTAAATAAATTTTTTTCGTCAACTTTCACAAAGGAAAAAGAACTAATAGGCGAAATGAGAAGTGACAAGCTTAATCCTCCACTAAGTATAACAAATCTAACCCAAGCTGGGGTACAGAAACGCCTCAGTAACATTAAAATAAACAAATCACCAGGACCTGATGGCATACACCCACGGGTACTAAGGGAACTAAGTAATGTGATAGACAGACCGTTATATCTTATATTTAAGGACTCTGTTGAGACTGGGTCTGTACCACTTGATTGGCGACAGGCGAATGTAGTGCCAATATTCAAAAAGGGAGCAAAAAGTAACACCGGAAACTATCGGCCGGTGAGTCTGACGTCCGTTGTGGGCAAAATTTTTGAAAGCTTCATTAAAGAGGCAATTACGGAGCATCTTGATGCTAATAATCTATTAACCCCGAACCAACATGGATTCATGAGGAATCGCTCCTGCCAAACAAACCTGATTGACTTCTACGAGGAGGTGAGCTCTCGAGTAGATCAGGGGGAACCAGTGGATGTCGTGTATCTCGACTTCTCAAAAGCGTTCGATAGCGTGCCACATAATAGGTTGGTATACAAAATGAGAATGATGGGGCTGGGGGAAAATGTCTGCAAGTGGGTAGCTAACTGGCTAAAGGATAGAAGACAGAGGGTGGTTATAAATGGAATATACTCAGATTGGGTAAGCGTCACTAGTGGGGTACCACAGGGGTCTGTACTAGGCCCAATGTTATTTAATATCTTTATTAACGACATAGTCAACGGGATAAATAGTAAAATATCAATATTTGCAGATGACACAAAGTTATGTAAAACAATTAATACAAAAGAGGATAGTGAAGACCTACAGAGGGATTTGGATAAGCTGGGTAGGTGGAGCATTAAATGGCAAATGAGGTTTAACGAGGAGAAATGTAAGGTCATACATATGGGAAGGAAAAATGGAAGTCACCAGTACTCACTGAATGGGAAACCATTGGGGAATTCAGAGATGGAGAAGGACTTGGGCATCTTGATTGATAGCAAACTAAATTGGAGTGCCCAAAGTCAGGCGGCTGCTGTAAGGGCAAACAGGGTAATGGGATGTATCAGAAGAGGTATAGCTGCAAAGGATGAGAACATTGTTCTTCCACTGTACAAAGCACTGGTCAGACCACACTTGGAATACTGTGCTCAGTTATGGGCCCCAATATATAGAAAGGATATAAATGAGCTTGAAAAGGTACAAAGGAGGGCAACAAAATTAATAAGGGGAATGGAGGGACTGCAATACCCAGAGAGGTTGGCAAAACTAGGACTATTCAGCCTGGAAAAGAGAAGGTTGAGGGGGGACATAATAAATGTGTACAAATATGTTAGGGGACAGTATAGAGATCTTGCCCGGGATTTGTTCAAAAGGAGGGATATTACGGTAACAAGAGGGCATTCACTAAGACTGGAAGAGAAAAGGTTTCAGCACCAGCATAGGAAGGGGTTCTTTACGGTAAGAGCAGTGAGAATATGGAATTCACTGAGTGAGGAGACGGTAATGTCGGATTCACTAAACCAGTTCAAGCGGGGACTGGATGCATTTCTAGATACCAGGCAGATTTCTGCATATACTTAAAAATAGAATAAAATAGTAGATTGATACAGGGATTTATTCTGACTGCTGGTTTCAGAGTCGGGAGGGAATTTTTCCTCAGGTGAAGATTGGCTAAATCATTTGGGGTTTTTGCCCTCCTCTGGATCAACTTTAGCAATTACAGAACTAACAGGTCGAACTTGATGGACGCAAGTCTTTATTCGGCTTTACTAACTATGTAACTATGGTCCCTGGACCAGCCGTGTTACTCCAGGTCTCGGCTGGAAAAACCGGAGGCTTCTGCACTTCCATGGTGCAGTTGCCACAGCCTCACCCTAGTCGCAGTGAAGGGCATCAAGTAGGTCCGGGAACTCCAGGTTGCCCAGAAGGGACTTCAGAGCACCCAATCGGGACTGTGTGTGGGGAGCGCAGGGCAGGAGTGAGAAGACCCAGCGCGTGAAGTCAGTCAAGGAAGGAACATAAGAAAGGGGGTCCCGTTAAGTGCTTCTAATCTACCTGAAGGAGTGCTGAACCCCTGCCTGGCAAACGCAGTGCGACGCGGGAGTCTGACACCTGGACAGTGTACCCGAGGAACCTAAAAAGAACTGTGAGTAAACTCGGATGACTGCACTCCACTGTCTCTGTCAGTTATTTCCATCACGCTACCGCGACTGCACTACAACGCCCAGCATTACCATCTGCAACTACCCTGCCCCGGGGGCCCGCTCCGCCTGTGGGGAGCAGAAACATCCCAGCTGCCATCCCATCACCCCCGGAGGTCTGCAGCAGCGCCGGTATTCATTACCGGGAACCACAGGTGGCGTCACGAGACAAACTGTTAACAAACCCCCTTTTAAAGAGCGACCCCAGAGGATGGGCCCGGGAGCCGACTGCCGTGACATCCTACAAAGAAGGTAAAGGCCCGGGTACCAAGTTTCCCCCTATATCCCCCCTGGGCTGGTCAACTTCACCACCTCCTGGGTGCTCGAGTTGGGCCCTCACCCATTTCTCCCACTCCGTCTTACCCTCAATGACCTTCACCACTCATCTGGCCTTAACGGGGTCCAGGGCTGGTGTCTCTTCCATGTACTGCTGTGGCCAGGGGATGAGGGCTGTTTCCCAGGCTGATAACTCTCCAGGACGCTGAGGTGTACTTACCACCAGGTCTGTCAGCATAGCTTTCAGTCACCCTGCCTGGTCGCAGGATCTTGGCCACGCTGACACTGCTGCCTCTGCCTTGGAATCGAGTTCTGGTTTTGGGGACTGCGGGCGAACCTTTGTCTTGAGGTCAGGCATTGGATCCTGGGCCTTCCCGGGACCTTGGTTGGTGCCTCTACTGATGACAGTTCACCCGGCTGCATCTCTTGCTCCAGCGGCGTCATCTTCCTTTTCAGCTTGACCTTTCCGGGCACACCGCGGAGCACAATGCCGTAGCACCGACCATCACTTTCAATAGGTAACCGTAGCACTCTATCTTCTCTTGCCACTTTACCTCCTCACCAACAATGGTCCCAGCCCACTCTGCCGTGGGTGTGCTCTTACGTTGCTCTGCCCATTCTTGGTGGAGGCCACTTCTGGCTCACCTGCCCATTTCCTGGGAGTCTCCACCCGTTCTCCCTTGGCTTGCTGCAATGGGCATGGTTTCTTTTTCTTCCACCGTGCCCTTCTTACGCACACGATGGGACGGGTCCGTCTCACTCTTTCGTGTCACTCACCGACATCTTGCAGTCTCTATCCATTAACCCTATCCTAAAGACTAAACCTATTATTCTCATCTTATCTCCTGTACCGTTGCTAAGCCACTTAACTATATGAACAGTACTTCGCTGTTATAAGTTTTGTCCAAATAGTGTATATACGAGTACTTATATATATCAGTTTATCATAGTGTAATGGTTAATGTCACATGAAACACATTAATGAAATGATATGTAAAATTAGACTAAGAATGGAGTGGTAATGGTGGACATTAGGACCCTGCGCTCTCATGAGCAGCATAGTTGAGCTCAACGTTCCTTCCAGACACTGGTGGACTAAACGTGCACAGATACCGTATTACGGAGATCTCCCCTCCTTTATCAGTGGCACCAGGAATTTTATGTGACAGTAACTGGAGGTGGCTATGACCACTACGCATGTAGCCTTACAAGGTTGGTTTTATCTCGTCACATCTTGCATTCAGTGACACACTCCTTCCTGCTTTATTGCTGATGTTTAGGAGTACGGGGGCGACTTGCATAGTGACATGCTTCTGTACATGACACGGATGAGATGGTGTTTTGTTCCTACAGATGGCTGTGATCTCACCCGTACTATAGTGATGGAATACATCAGCCGCCCATCAGATGACAGCTGCAGTGATACAGAATGAGGAGATAGCACTTATGATATCAGACATCAGCCACAACATGTGAGAACTGCTCATATGTTTAAAGGGAACAGACAAGTCCACCATGTACGAGGGTGAGTCTTCAATAACCAATCACAGATCCATGGGCTCCAATCAGAAGGGGTTTTACATTGCAGGCAGTAGTAAAGGGCGCAATGTCCCGCATAGCAGCATTGGTGGTGCCAGACTGCTGTCATTCAGGTGACGCACACTGAAGCCCTGGTTCCTGATCTACAAGCTGCAGGGATATAGCAGAGCACATCCCATTCATAGCATGATGCTATCTGCTGAGGGACAATAGAAGACAACTACAGCACATCTAGCATCTCTGCTCAGCAGCGGGGGTGAGCTCCTGTGTTCTCTCCCTTCTATAGTACTGGTTCAGCACCACAGTGGTTGGCAGCTCTCCTCTGGGCACTACAGTCCTAGATTCAGCACCACAACGGTGGGCAGCTCTGATCTGGGCAGTACTGTCTAGATTCAGCACCACAGCAGTGGACAGCTTTTATATGGGAAGAACTGTCTAGATTCAGCACCACAGCAGTGGACGGCTTGTAACCAGGACGTTATAGTAACATTTGGTTCAATACCACAACGTTGGAGGGCAGTGCCATCCAGGTTCAGCACCACGCTAGTGGACAGCTCTGGTGCTTCTGGATACAACAGTCTCAGCACTTCTACCTAGGACAGCTCCAGCATCTTCACCTCTACCTTGAAGGTCCCAGTGCCCGCCAGTCTGTCTATCAGCCGTGCCCGCCTGTCTACCAGCCGTGCTCATCCGCTGTGCCTTTCAGCTTCAGCCATCAGTCCCATGGGAGTCGCCTGCTCTCACAAGGTCGGTCCCAGAGTGGCACCTGGTTCACCTTCCCGGTCCCTCCTTGGTTCACAGAGTCGACTAAGCCGCTGTGTGGCCAGGGTCGGTCCGGGTAGGCACTTAGTTACGCCCCTCTGATCCCTCCTTGCATCACAGCACAGAGGTTCCACCACCCGGATTCGTAACAGAATACATTTTGTAATATAATAATTTTGTGTTCAAAGATCAATACTACCTACAGAAAAAAGAGGTGGCAATGGCCGTGGCTTGGGCCCCATCTTACGCCAATCTCTCCTTGGGATTTTGGGAGTGTGAATACATCCGATTCCAGAACATTGAACATACGTCATTGGGATCAGTGATATCTTGGATGAGATTCATAGACGATGTGTTGTTTATTTTGCAGGGCTCCCATGAGGAACTTGAAAAATTCTTAAAATATCTCAATGACAATGCATTGAATATTAAGCTAACCCATCATATTGATCAAAAGAAAATTGATTTTCCGTATTTGTATATTCATGTTGATGACCATGGACAGTTGCATACAAATATTTATCACAAGATTACTAGTGCCAATGCTTTCTTGCATGCCAAATCAGTCGTCTGGCACATGTAATACAGGCAATGCCGTCCGGACAATTTATTAGGGCACATCGTATTTGTGACCAAAACAAAGCTTTTGAAGAATAGGCATGTGATATGACCAGTAGATACTTACAACGTGGTACAAAATGGAAATTATTCAACAGGCCTACTATCGGGCCAAACACGCCAATAGACAATATCTTCTCATTGCTAAAAAGAAAAAGGAATCTGATGGGCATGTTCAATTCATCACGAATTATCATTCGAGGTGGAAGGAAATTAGTAATATCATCTCCAAATTTTGGCTAATTCTCCAACAGGATCAAACAATACTTCCTTTTCTATCAAATCGTCCATTGATTATGGCTAAACGTAACAAGACACTACGTGATATACTAGTTCATAGTCATCATGTACCTGATACATCTTTATATACACTGCTCAAAAAAATAAAGGGAACACTCAAATAACACATCCTAGATCTGAATGAATGAAATATTCTCATTGAATACTTTGTTCTGTACAAAGTTGAATGTGCTGACAACAAAATCACACAAACATCATCAATGGAAATCAAATTTATTAACCAATGGAGGCCTGGATTTGGAGTCACCCCCAAAATTAAAGTGGAAAAACACAATACAGGCTGATCCAACTTTGATGTAATGTCCTTAAAACAAGTCAAAATGAGGCTCAGTATTGTTTGTGGCCTCCATGTGCCTGTATGACCTCCTTAAAATGCCTGGGCATGCTCCTGATGAGGTTCAGTATTGTGTGTGGCCTCCACGTGCCTGTATGACCTCCTTACAATGCCTGGGCATGCTCCTGATGAGGTTGCAGATGGTCTCCTGTGGGATCTCCTCCCAGACCTGGACTAAAGCATCCACCAACTCCTGGACAGTCTGTGGTGCAACGTGACGTTGGTGGATGGAGCGAGACATGATGTCCCAGATGTACTCAATCGGATTCAGGTCTGGGGAACGGGCGGGCCAGTCCATAGCTTCAATGCGTTCATCTTGCAGGAGCTGCTGACACACTCCAGCCACAGGAGGTCTGGCATTGTCCTGCATTAGGAGGAACCCAGGACCAACCGCACCAGCATATGGTCTCACAAGAGGTCTCAGGATCTCATCTCAGTACCTAATGGCAGTCAGGCTACCTCTGGCAAGCACATGGAGGGCTGTGCGGCCCTCCAAAGAAATGCCACCCCACACCATTACTGATCTACTGCCAAACCGGTCATGCTGAATGATGTTGCAGGCAGCAGATCGCTCTCCACGGCGTCTCCAGACTCTGTCACGTCTGTCACATGTGCTCACTGTGAACCTGCTTTCATCTGTGAAGAGCACAGGGTGCCAGTGGCGACTTTGCCAATCGTGGTGTTCTGTGGCAAATGCCAAGCATCCTGCACGGTGTTGGGCTGTGAGCACAACCCCCTTCTGTGGACGTCGGGCCCTCATACCACCTTCACGGAGTCGGTTTCTAACTGTTTGTGCAGACACATGCACATTTGTGGCCTGCTGGAGGTCATTTTGCAGGGCTCTAGCAGTGCTCCTTCTGTTCCTCCTTGCACAAAGGCGGAGGTAGCAGTCCTGCTGCTGGGTTGTTGCCCTACTACGGCCCCCTCCATGTCTCCTGGTATACTGGCTTGTCCCCTGGTAGCGCCTCCAGCCTCTGGACACTACACTGACAGACACAGCAAACCTTCTTGCCACAGCTCGCATTGATGTGCCATCCTGGATGAGCTGCACTACCTGAGCAATTTCTGGGGGTTGTCAAGTCCGTCTCAACCTACCACAAGTGTGAAAGCACAACCAACATTCAAAAGTGACCAAAACATGAGCTCAGAAAGCATTGCTACTGAGATGTGGTCTGTGGTCCCCACCTGCAGAACCACTCCTTTATTGAGGGTGTCTTGATAATTGCCAATAATTTCCATCTATTGTCTATTCCATTTGCACAACACCATGTGAAATTGATTGTCAATCAGTGTTGCTTCCTAAGTGGACAGTTTGATTTCACAGAAGTTTGATTTACTTGGAGTTATATTCTGTTGTTTAAGTGTTCCCTTTATTTTTTTGAGCAATGTATATTTGGCTCAAAGGGCCCCAAATGGGGCACATGGAAGTGTGGCAACTGCAAAGAGTGCAGATATATTGAAAAAACGAATACCTTTCAGGATTCGATGGGTGAGTAGGCTTACAAGATTCTGTATTTCATTAATTGTAGAACATCTATGGTCATCTATCAAGCCACATGTTTCTGTGGACTCATCTATATTGGAATGACAACTCGGGAGCTTTGGAACACATCAAAAATATTAGGGCAGCGGAGAAAATCTGTCAAGATGGGTGCTATTTCTCAACCTAAACCTTTGGCGAGACAGTTTCGGAATTGCTACCCTCATCAATGTCATCTCTTACGTGTCAAAGGGATTGCCCGCCTGTATCCTGGGAATAGGAGGGAAAATCTAGCCAAAAAGCTGGCCCAGATTGAACAAATAAATAATAAATAAAAAAGTAAATGGATCACCACTCTAAGAAGTATGACCCCCAGAGGTTTAAATGAACAGTGGGGATTTTCGAGTATTCTTTAAGCATACACTAGGATTTTTGGTATATTCTCATCTTCAGTGTCTTGTCCTTATTATCAATCGAATAATATAATCAATATATATCATAGTGCATTTGATTGAATAAACATATATACATGTATTGTTGGCTTTATTGTACAGTACATATAGAGAGTTTATAGTGTGTTTATTCACTTTAACATATACACATTATATAAGCAATAATATTGTGTATGCACACATCAACTATATTATATATAGAACTTTTTCTATATTTCATACAATTCTATTTTGGCACGTATAATTATATTTAGACTTTGATGCTGACCCGCACTTTTTCCCTTTTCTAATATGGCTGCAGGGTCGCTGTGCGCCACACTGCGCATGCTCCGGTGTGCTCTCGTACCCGATACTGGGATGCTTTCATTGAACTGCGACCTTTGGTCGTGTTTCGGTGATGCACATTCGGTCGCAGACGGGACGGCTATCCGGACGCGTGGGACAGTAGAGGCGTCCGATAATATGGCGTCCGTGATTTGTAAGTAACCACAGCTGTAATCACCCTATAAAACATCGCCTCTTCCTCCTCCACCTCACTTCCTAATGAATCGGTAGCGAAACGTGCAATGAAGCATGTGGAAGGGGTGATGATGTGCCTCTGGATAGTACGTGTGACGGGAGCTAGTTACCCCATCCGCAGATGTCCAATCTTCTTCTGTAGGCCCCTGACATGGAAAGGCTTTTCTTACACTGGGATAAATAAAATATGACTATCGCACAGTGTCTCCAAGATGAACTTAACTTTTATTCTCACAAGCAGGTTTTATAGAGAATTACACAGGCTATTTTTAACACCCATTGTTCTCACCAGATAATACCCACAGTAGGCTCCCAGACAGCAGTTATGCAACAACCCATTAATCAGCACATTGTCTGTTTGCCACTGCTAAGTGAGCACAGGAAGGTGGGGGCCAGGAGTGCTTCGGTCACATCACAAAATGTCCAATAATATGTGATCCACAATATTCACCCCACTTTATAACGTTATGTCCCATTAGCTGCATAGGCGCTACGACAACCCCCATGTGGCAAAATCTTGGGAGTACGGGGTTGATCTGTCACAATGCTCCCCCTTCCCGGACAGGATCGGCCTACCCAGTCTGCTCCCTGACGGATCGGCTGGAGGAGGTCCACGATTTATGAGGTTGGTAGCAGGTCAGTTTGTCGGCTTAGTTCATCGGCGTTACCATTTTGCTTGCCAGGTCTATGGTGGATGGTGAAGTCTAACGGTTGTAGTCTGGCATTGTCCCCGGAGACCCGATTAAGCCATACCAGGGGGTTATGGTCCGTTATGAGGGAAAACTGTCTTCCATACAAATATGGTTGGAGCTTCTTGGCAGCCCATACTACTGCCAGGCATTCCTTTTCGACGGCCGCATAGCTGACTTCTCGAGGCAGTAATTTCCGACTCAGATAAGCTATTGGGTGTTCTTGGCCGTCCGGCCCGACTTGGCTCAGTACTGCCCCCAACCCAAACATAGATGCGTCTGTGTGAACAAGGAAACGTTTAGTTGCATCGGGTGCGGCCAATATCGGGGTATTTGTGAGAGCGTCCTTTAGCTGGCGGAAGGCTTCCTCACACTTGGGGGTCCAGGTTACCTGGCGGGGGAGGTTCTTATGTGTCAGATCAGTGAGGGGCTTGGCAATGCTGCTGTAATTAGGGACAAATTTCCTATAATACCCCGCTGTCCCCAGAAAGGCCATGACTTGGGTTTTAGTACGTGGGGTGGGCCACTTGGCTACCACCTCAATCTTGGCGGGTTCCGGTCGTTGTTTTCCACCCCCCCACCCAATGTCCTAAATACTGAACCTCTGCTTTGCCTACCTGACACTTGTTAGGGTTCAGGGTGATTCCGGCTTTGTGGATCCTATCCAATACTGTCTCTAGGTGATTTAGATGCTCATCCCATGTCGCGCTGTAGACGACGATGTCATCCAGGTAGGCACAAGCATAGTCCTGGAGACCATCCAGAAGCCAGTCAGCCAGCCTCTGGAAGGTCGCGGGGGCATTCTTCATCCCAAATGGCATAACCCGAAACTGGAATAAGCCAAACGGGGTGACAAATGCAGACTTGGGAATAGCATCAGGACTTAGGGGGACCTGCCAATAGCCTTTGCATAGATCGATGGTGGTCAAATACTTTGCCCCAGCCAGCCTGTCTAACAACTCGTCCACACGCGGCATGGGATACGCATCCGTCACAGTTTTCTCATTTAGCTTGCGATAGTCTACACAAAACTGGGTAGTCCCATCTTTCTTAGGCACTAACACTACAGGGGACGCCCATGGACTATCTGACTCCTCAATGACCCCTAAACGCAACATCTCCTGTATCTCTTGTCGCATCCCTTCTCATACAGACTCCGGGACGCGGAAGGGGGGTTGTCTCAGGGGGGTCTGATCTTGTGTCTCAACCTTGTGTTGTGCAAGTCGGGTGAACCCCGGTCTCTCTGAGAACATCCTCTGCCGCTGCCTCAGCAATGTCTCAGCCTGCTCTCTCTCCCGGGCCCCTAGGTTTTCTCCTAAGTGTACCTGGTCCCAGGTTTTCGACTGAGTCTTCTCACCTAAGACATCAGGCAAGGGGAGTCCGGCTAAATCCTCTGCTTCGGGTGCGCAGATGGCAGCTACCTCTTCAGGGCACTCCTGGTAGGGCTTCAGCGTATTCACGTGGAACATGCGGATAACCCTGGGGTCGTCACAATCGGCGACATTGTAGGTGGTGTCGGCTATTTTCCCCACTACCCGGTAAGGCCCCTGCCATGCGGCCTGGAATTTGTTCTGCCTAACCGGTTCTAGTACCAGGACCTTGTGTCCTATCTCGAAGGTGCGTTCTCTAGCCCTCTGATCGTACCATACGCGCTGGCGCCGTTGGGCCACCTGCATGTTCACACGCACAGCCTGAGTCAACTCCTGCAGGCGGTCCCGGAGTTCCAGCACGAAGGGCACGATAGGGGTTCCTGCTATGGTTTCCTCCCCTTCCCAGAGCTCTTGCACTAAGTCTAGGGGCCCCCTCACCCACCTCCCATATAACAGTTCAAATGGGGAGAACCCCGTAGATTTTTGGGGCACCACCCGATAGGCGAACAGGAGGTGCGGCAAGAATTTCTCCCAGTCCCTGTAGGTCCGGGTGAACGTCCCAATGAGTTGTTTTAACGTTCCGTTAAAGCGCTCACACAACCCGTTGGTTTGCGGGTGGTATGGGGCGCTTCTAATGGACTTTACACCACACAGTCTCCACAGTTGGCTGGTCACCTCTGCCGTAAATTGGGTGCCCTGATCCGAGATAATCTCCCGGGGAAATCCAACCCGTGAGAAAACCTGGAGCAGGGTAGCCACCACCGTCTCTGCCAGTATGTTAGGTAAGGCAACCGCCTCTGGATGCCGCATGGCGTAATCTATCACTGTCAATATATACCTTTTCCCTGACGGACTGGGTTTGGCTAACGGCCTTATCAGATCGACCGCTACTCGGCTAAATGGCTCCTCCACAATGGGAAGGGGGTGTAATTTGGCCTTGCAGCGATCTCCCCTCTTGCCAATGCGCTGGCAACTGTCACAGGTCTGGCAGTACTGACGAACATCATGGGATGCCCCTGGCCAAAAGAAGTTTTGTGTCAGACGATGCCTGGTGCGGCTGACTCCGAGGTGCCCCGCCAAGAGTATGTCATGAGAGATTCGCAGCAACTCCTGCCTATACTTTTTGGGAACTACCAGCTGTAGTTTTACAGTGGGGCTCGTCCCTGAGTGAGTTTGCTCTGAACCCTGTAGAGGAGTCCCTGATGCCATATAAACTGTTCACCTTCCAGTACCCCTCTCCCCTCTTATGCCTTCCCGCGATACCCCTGCAATGAGGGATCCTCTAGTACCTCCCACCTAAATTCTGCTGGGGTGTCCCATGAAATGTGTCTGGCTATGGGAATACGTGAAGGGCTGCAGTGTCTTACCTGGGCCTCCTCCGAGTGTGATTCCGCCTCCGCAGCTCGAGCTTGTCTCCGGGTAGTCACAGGATATGTCTGAGCCAGGGGGGCGACCAAGAAGGAAGACAACATGGGCCCCAAGTCATTTCCCAGCAGGACGTCTGCAGGCAAATCCTTCATCATGCTGACCTCGACAAGGCCATCCCCGACCCCCCAGTTCAGGTGAATCTTGGCCGTTGGCAGTCGATGTATGGCTCCCCCTGCTACACGGACCGCCACTGTCCGACCCGTCGTTTGGTCTTGGGAGAGATGTGTAAAATAATACTTCTTTCTGTATTATTTTTCTCTACTGAGGACTTCGCAAAGTATCAATATCAATATTTTCTTATAAAAAATGTATCTATTTATTCTTGAATTGTCCATTAAAAAGAATCAGATTGCAGCAGGTACATACAATAATTAGTTATAAAATAATTGTCCATTTGTCCATAATTAGCTTAATCGTTGAGATTCACCCTTCTTTCCTTGGATCCTGGCTGGTAAATCACGTCTTTGTCCAGCACGTGTCCAGGCCTACATGTCATCTGCTTCTCAGCATGAAGATTCTTCTTCTGTGTCTTGTGGGGTGGGCAGAGCAAGAGAGCCCCCCTTTCTGTACCATGGTCTTTTATAGCCAGTCGTATGGCACACCTGTTCTACATATGGTAGTGAACTAAAAATACACACACAAATAGCGCATGTCAACTAGACACAATGGCTGAGGCATAGAACTCAGATTTAAGAATAAAATGAATATCCATAATTAATTATTTAACATTCCCCCCTTTTTGAGAATAAAAGGACTTTAACTGAAAATTCTCAAAAGAAGATACATTCATCAATCATTTTTTCTTTCCTTCTTCCTTGGCAATATCAAATTTCCATAATAATAATAATAGTAATAATAGTATCAATATCTGATTATTGTTATATAATGATGTGAATTCATGTTATGGTAAGCCGTGACTAATATTCATTTAACATGTATAATTATACTTCCCTATATCTAAATTGAAGCAATCGCGGGTCCAATCGTCATCGTCTGATGTCATCGGGTCGTCGTCTCGTCTTCTTCTTGGTTCTTTTATAACACAGTCTTTAGATGAAAACTCCTTTGAAATAAATTACAGCGTGTAGATATTGTACAGTCCATAATTGTATTCATCATTGTTCAGTCTATAAACTGTACTCTTTATTAGAAAGATCATGTGTGTCAATTGATAAGAAAACAAAGTCCATGGATGAAATGTAGCTTTAATATCTGTGCGATGTCACCTGGACTTACGTTGGATCGTCTTTGGAATCTTCCGTATCGTCCGCACTGGTCTCGTGTCACTTTTGGAACAGATGTGACATCTTTGGTCAGTAAAGCAAGGGTTAACTTGACACTTCCCTGCTTTATATAGCACCATAACCAGTACTCAGTCCTTTATGTACAGGACACATATGGCAGGTATTACCTGCTCACCAGCTTTCATTGAAGCGTTGCAGGTGATAAGAAACCACTGAAACATGATGAAGCTTGAACACAACACAGTACATATAGGATCATCGTCCTCTGCCGTCCTGGTGATCAGTGGTGTGAATTGTATCTGACACAGTCTATTATAACACTCAGCATTCATACCTGTTACCTTCTGAGACTTCCGGATATTGGTTGCTTCTTCTTGTAACTTTTGAGAGTCTCTTTGATTTATAAATATGAAAAGTCTTTATTAAGATAGAATTCATAATTGCGATGTCTTGATTGAAGTCTTCATTCCCTAATCTGATACCAAATCTGGCAATTTTTCCTAACCTATAATATCACAGCGTACCATAGCAATCAATAATATCCATCTAATTATTATCAAAACATTAAAATAAATTATGTTTGGAATAATAAACAATAATAGATAGTAATTCAATCAAGTTCTCCATGTGATAAAATATTTTTGTGTCATAGGTGTAATTACCTTTTCCAACCCATAGGTGTCAGTGTGTTTTGAAACAACAAGTGTTTATATCTTTATTAAACCAATAATACCAAAGAATGTATACTCCTGAACCAAAATGAATAAATATATGAATGTATGAAGGAATAAATGAAGGAATTGTTGTGTTTACTAAAAAAAAATTGAAACATTTTCTTATATTAATTCATATCATCATTATATTTAATGAAGCAATATTCTTGTACTTGACATTACCCCATTAAATATTAATGTGTTTTCTCAATTAAAATATTGAACTGAATTAAAATCAAAAATTGAGAATTAAAAATGAAAAATGGAAAAATAAGAAAATAAGAAAATAAGTAAGAATAAAATTTAAAAAATGAAAAATAAAATTAAGAGTAAAAATAAGAATAAAAACAAAAATAAGGCCTTTAAATTTTAATGACAAATGCAGAGTAATTATATTCTCCATAAAAAATACCCTTATATCTCCATTATCTGGATGATTTCATATTTGTCATAACCTTGTATCACCAAAAAATTATTAAACTATGCAACTTTGCATGTAATACCCTTCTTAATTATACTATAGTACCTTATTATTATTTTACCTTTATTAAAATGTGTGAAAAATAAGTATTGATCACAAGTGATTATGTAATCAGGATCAAAAACACATTTTCCCCCTTAATACCAAAAATATTATTTTATAAAATAATTTATGTATATATCAGAACCAAATTAAAAATAGTTATTCTTTTATAAATATTTTGCATACATTTCATATCGATGAGTAGCATAGATTTGTCTAAAGAGAGGTGTGTACCTATTTAGGTAACCATTAAAAATAATATCATAGTTACTCAAGAATATTATCATGTGGAAAATTATTCTAAATATAAATTTGCTTTGTAAACCATTTTGATGTGTGGTTGCCCTTATCCACTATTAGTTAAATCAATAAATAATAATTATTAAAGAAATATAGAAATATATATATACGTTGATAATACTTAATTATGTATCATAATTTTCTCAGAATTAAATATATTTTTGTACCTTCACATAAACATTTTTTTTTCTCAAACATACAAACATACGAGGCCTCTGTCACATCAATCACACTTAGCAGCTGCTGATTTACTCATCTGTCACCTTCACAGATCTGTTCAACTCAAACATTCCACATATGAAGTTTTAGATATATATATATTTAACCCAAAATTGTTGTATCCCAATTTATTAATGCGCATTTAATATCTTAATATTTCTTTGAATATTCCCCAAGTACATATTATATAATATGAGAGTAAGTCACTGGAATTTCAGACACTTGAAAAAACTCTTGACTTAGATTCTTTTTTCACTGGCTGCCCGGTCTTAAGTTACATCAGCAGAAAATAGAATGAATGGGATCTATACTATTAGCTCAAAGTTCAAAGGCCGCAGCTGTCACACGTCATGCTGTAAAGCTACTTTAATTAGCACGAACACTTCATGCACAGAAAATATTAGCAACACAAAAGAATTAATAAGTATTACATCTATATTATAGTCCAACTAGATATATTGTTATTATTTTAAAATGTTATACACATAAAATCATGCAATTTTTCCACTTCCTGTGTGAATAAAGAAATAAATCCATTTTAGAGTTCTTTGATCAAATCCTGCTTTGGAATGAAAACTCTAAGGAAATATAAGAAAATAAAATTAAATATCAAATTCATACAGAAACAGAATTATTTAAATATCTTATACATATATTAGTTGGTTCTAATGCAATTCAAAATATTGTTACTTAAATTTATATATAAAGTTCTAATTTATTAATTAATATATATATATATTATAAATATATATATAAATACAATTATACACAATCTCTACTTAAACAAGTATATATATATATATATATATATATATATATATATATATATGAACTATTAGAAACTATGTAACTACAATTTTACTGTATAAGATTATAAATAAATATTGAGACATTGTATAACATTTCTGTGCTACATTTTGATACATTATAATTACAGTTTTTCCTTAGCCACTCCCTAAACCAAATCTTCTGTCTCTCTCAAATATCTCCAGGAACGCCCTATTTAGGAAAGACATTTTTCTATCCTTCAAAACCTCAGAAAACTGCCTGTTCTTCAGTCTACATTCCATGACGTCACTGGGAGCTGGTCGTCTCACCTGACTCTGTCCATCAGTTTCAGCCATTTTCCTTTTTAGAGAATCACAGTTCTGACTGAGAATTAACTCTTTCTGTGGAGAGATGGACCTTTGCACGGGCTGATATGGCTTATAACATATATGAAATCTCCTGCGTATTTGATAGAGTTCACTATGGGGATGACTCAGTCTAGGAGAGGTTGATATTGGCTTTTGGTAAGATTTTACCTTTCCTGGTTTTATAAATTTAACTTGATTTATTTTCTTTTCACGATTCTCATGTTTTCTAAGAGAATCCAGCAACTGCACACATTTGAATAGGGATTCTTTTTGTGAGGCTATAACTCTAGATACTGGATCTAGGAATTTGAATTTTTGTACAAAAGTTGTTATCATATGTTGTACTTTTCCATTTTTGATGAGAGCTTTGTACAACTGTTCAAATATGGACATGAATGTATATGTACATTCCTTCCTACCAATCCTTAGTTTCTGCAGATCTTCTATGTTGGGAAAATCCTTTGTGACACAATAAATCAAATATTTTAACCTGTCCAAATCATTTTCCCATCCATTAGGAGAGTAACATCTGGACAATGTCACAGGAATCCATATTTTAAATAATTGATTCCTCTCCTCATTGGATAAATCAAACTTATCAGAAAAGCTCTCATATGTCTCTGAATTTCTACAGGCATGGATTTTGACATCATATTTTGGCATGATTTTGTATAATTTCAGCAAATTTTTCCTCATTTTAATTTGTAGTTGAGCCTGGGTAATTCCTGAATTCTCTGATATTTTTAGTGGCCCTTGTACATCAGCTCCTCCTACGTCACTCACGTCTCCTCCCACATCACCTTGTATGTCGGTTTCTCGTATGTCAGTCATGTCTCCTCCCATGTCAGGTTTCTGTATGTCCGTCTCTTGGTCAGACCCAAGGTCACCTTCAGTTACAGACACGTGTCTCAAATCTTGTTCATTTTCCACATTACAGTCAGAATCATTGTCACTATCTGACACTTCTTCTACACAATTTTCCTGCTTAGACCTTGAAAGTACAAAATCATGAAATACCTGTACAAGATGTAGAATATTCCGCAATTTGTGTTTCTCTCTATTTACCAATTTAGAAGTTAACTGTAAATTCTGCAATTCACATTATTTGTATAAACTGAGCCACAAAACGTCTACGTCATTTCCTACATTAACTTTGAAATTAATATTACTTTGTTTAGCAAAAGAAGAAATTATATCCAGATTTTGCTTACCTTAAGATTCTGTAGATTCTTTCTGCTTCTCGTGACAAACTAGTGAATTTACTGACACGTGAACATCAGCTGTTCAGCTCGTCAGGACTTCCCCCCTTGTTCACGGAAGAAATTCACTTACTTAATTTAAAAAACGAAAAAACAGGACTGGCTGGCTCACCATTGTAAAATAATACTCTTTTCTGTATTATTTTTTCTACTGAGGACTTCTCAAAGTATCAATATCACGATATTCTTATAAAAAAAATGTATTGATTTATTCTTGGATTGTCCATTAAAAAGAATCAAATTTCAGCAGGTACATACAATAATTAGTTATAAAGTAATTGTCCATTTGTCCATAATTAGCTTAATGGTTGAGATTCACCCATCTTTCCTTGGATCCTGGCTGGTAAATGATGTCTTTATCCAGCACGTGTCCAGGCCTACATGTCAGATACTTCTCAGCATGAAGATTCTTGTGTCTTGTGGGGTGGGAAGAGAAAGAGAGCCCTCCCTTTCTGTACCATGGGCTTTTATAGCCAGTCGTATGGCACACCTGTTCTACATATGGTAGTGAACTAAAAATATACACACAAATAGCGCATGTCAAGTAGACACGATGGCTGAGGCATAGAACTCAGATTTAAGAAAAATGATTATCGATTATTAATTATTTAACAGTGACACAGCTACAATTACAATAGTGTAGCTCTGGGTGGGCCCCCTCAGAGTGTGGGGCCCGGGGCGACAGCCCCCTCTGCCCCCCCGGTAGCTACGCTACTGGAACAAATAGTATGCTGCTACAGGGATAATGGCATACAAAGATATAATTGTGAAAGCCCTTATAAAAACATCCCTACCTGACTGCAGAGGTTGGCACTCTGTCTGTAAGATGAAATGGAGTCACTGCTCCACAGAGACAATCCCGAGTATTCCAGGCTTCTCCCTAAAGCACACACTAAAAAATAACAAACACATAAGAAAAACTGCAAAACCAGACTGGGCCAAAAACCTATGGATGCACAAGTAAAAAAGAATCCCCTAAACAAGTAAAAGCTTAAACAACATCATTGCAATGTTGCGACGACCAAAAAACGTAGTTCTGGAGTTTAGAATTTTTTTCTCATTACGCCGTTTACTGATCGGATTAATTATTTTTTTATTTTGATAGATTGGGCGATTCTGAACACAGCGATACCAAATATGTGTATGTGTGATTTTTTTTTTATCGTTTTACTTTGAATTGGGGCGAAAGGGGGGTGTTTTAAACTTTTATTTTTTTATTTTTTTAATGTTTAAACATTTTTTTTGAACTTTTTGATTGCTTTAATGGTCTCCATGGGAGACTAAAAGCAGCACTTGCCTGATCGGCTCTGCTACATATAGGCGATGATCAGATCGCCTCTATGTAGCAGATTTGCTCACGTGCTATGAGCCCCGACCACTGGGCGGCGCTCATAGCAATCTGGACATGAGAGCCACAGAGGTCTCCTGCAAATCTCTGGTTGTCATGCCAACCCATCGGTGACCCGCAATCATGTGACAGGGTCACCGATAGCCGGGGAAAGTGATGCGCCTCCGGCTTGGTGATGTTAAATGCCGCTGTCAGAGATTGACAGTGGCATTTAACTAGTTAACAGCTGCAGGTGGATTGCGATTTCACTTGTGGCTGTTGCGGGCACATGTCAGCTGTATAGATCAGCTGACATGTGCCCGATTTAGTGCGGGCTCAACGCCAGAGCATGCGCTAAACAGGGGAATATGACCTGTGCCATACTATTACGGCATAGGTCGTAAATTAATGTGTCTCTCCTTAAACATCTAGTCCATTTTCCAAAGATTCGGGAACTACTCCTGCTCCTGTCAGCACTGCAGACGTTTTTGAAGTAGAGAGTATCCTGGCTACCAAGAGGGTAAGAGTAAAGACCTTTTCTCTTGTAGATTGGAAGGGGTTTGGTTTTGAGAAGAGATCCTGGGAACCCAGAGAGAACATCCATACCCCTCTCCTCCTGGAGAAATTTCTTACAGGCCTAAAAAAGGAGGGGGCATAAAGGGGGGTACTGTAGCTTCGGCGTCTCTGCCTCCTACCCTCTTTCCCCGGCAGAGACGCCGGAGGGCCCCCCTCTCTCCACGCTGACTCAGCCCGGCACGCACGCACAGTGCACAGATGCCTGGGCACTGTGCTTAAGGTGTGCGTGGGCTCCCCTCCTCTTAAAGGGACCGTGCACACCGTCCTAAAGTGTCCCCGGCCAATGGCCTGAGGACTCTGGCTATTTAAGGCACCTCCTCCAATATGGAGGTGCTTGTGCAACTTAGTTTGTTTGTGGTTAACACTCTCTTTAGTTCCTGGTCCCAGTACATGTACCCACCTGTCTGCCTTTCTATCAGCCGTGCCCACCTGCCTGCCTATCAGCCATGCCCGCCTGCCTATCAGCCGTGCCCACCAGCCTGTCTATCAGCCGTGCCCGCCTACCTGTCTATCAGCCATGCCCACCTGCCTATCAGCCGTGCCCACCAGCCTGTCTATCAGCTGTGCCCGCCTGCCTGTCTATCAGTCATGCCCGCCTGCTTGTCTATCGGCCGAACCTCTTGCCTGTCCAGCATTGGTATCAGTCTGTGTCTGCCTCCTGTCTCTGGGAATCAGCTGCCAATCATCCGAGGTCAGTACTGGAGTAGCACCTGGTTCACCTTCCTCGTCCCTCCTTGGATCATGGAGTCGTTAAGCTGCCGTATATCTAAGGTCGGATTCGGTGAGGCACCTAGTTACGACCCTCCGATCCTTGCACCGTGGAACAGTTCTTTCATCACCTGCCCCGTTACATATATATATATATATATATATATATATATATATATACTGTATATATATATATATATATATATATATATATATATATATATATACACACACACAGTACAGACAAACAGTTTGGAAACACCTTCTCATTTAAAGATTTTTCTGTATTTTCATGACTATGAAAATTGTACATAGAGAAAGCCTCGGCACTCAAATATTCAAAGCGGTGAAATTTATTTGCAGTCCATACACATACAAAAACGTTTCGGTCATAGCGACCTTCATCAGTTTAACTGCAAAGATGTAAAACAGTGTAACTATATTGTCATAACAGTTTATACATATATACAATGTTACATATAACCTTGATTCAGGGAATGTAACGTGGGAGGGGAGACAAGACAAGGATAAGACAACTGGAGAGAGAGGGTGGGGGAGGGGAAAGGGCCTGAAGGGGAGAGCAGATGACTATCAGTACCAACATAGAAATAAAGTATGGGGACCTACCAATAGTAGTGTATAGTAGGATTTGCAAAAAGATAAGTCCAACTGGGACCAATACGATGGGGACCACCTGAGGATATAGATAAAGGTGAGCACACACTGTCTAGTCCCCATAATGGAGGGAAGGGAGGGACCAAATATGCTCAGAGGATTACCTTATACAGAGGGACTGGATGCAGACCTGAAAGGCTCCACAACGCGGTATCCACCGCTCGTTGTTGTGGCCTGTAATGGGAAGGGGTCCTTTATATAGGGGGGCGACTATCCCCTGATCAACCGCAGAGAGCGGAGACAGGAAGTGAGGAACAGGAAGTGGGGTGACGTCACCGAAAGTGACGTTTAACTCGGACGCTTGCGTTCCAACGCTACAGTGTTTGCGTTCCAGCATACAGGAAGGGGTGGGCGGCGCTCTGGAGATGCGAACAGGGTACGAGGAAGGAGGAGAAGAGGCAGAGGAGAGGACCAGGAAAGAAACATCTGCAAATACAAAAGATAAAAGTCAGCATAACCAAGTTACATACATAGGTTATCAAATCACATACAAGGCAGTATGATGTCTAGGGCTTGGTTGATTTTAGAATATGAGAACATGAAGCTATTATGGTGTCAACAAGATGGACATAATAATTAGACCGAATTAGACCGAATCATTAAATGTATCATCACTCAAAGCGGCACAGTAATCAGTATACATAATATAATACATCCTTCTATAAGTGTACATACATATGTGTAGCACCCTGAGGATTCCACTCCCGGGTAAGGATGGAGTGTGGAACTGAGCTCAGTAGGCTGCATGCACTACACACATCCCATTTCCGGGGGACAGACCAATGGTACTCCCACTAGAGAAATGTGCAGGTACGACAGTGTCTGTCCCTGGCTGGAGTGGGAGGGGGGTGGAACATCCCAGTAGTGTAGGGGCAGATAGGGGGAGCAGTCTGGGTAGTGCTAGGAGCTCATTGGGTAGTGGTCACCTGAGCTCACACATAGAGGGAGTATATAAGGTGGGAACCATCTTAGAACAGGGTCTTTTGTAGAGGTTTGGTCAGTCAGTCTGTCAGTCTTTTGTAGAGTGAGTCAGAGGAAGAGAGCAGAGGAGAAGAGCAGCTCCAAGGCCCAGAGAGAGAGAGGAGAAAGAAGGACCCAGAGGGGGAGAAGAGAGAACTCCAAGAACCCAAGATTAGATCAGCGGGTGAAGAGTTGGCACAAGGGTACCGGATCCCAAGCTGGTGGAGGGCCCTAATCCTTAGCCAGAGACCGGAGGTCGTGGGCAGGATCTGCCACGACCACCCACTAAATCCACCCGGAAGGCAAACCAAGAATAGGGTCAGGGAACCCAGAGACAAGGGTTTACCAACAAGAGGCCCGAGGGAGCCGGACTTAGGTGGATCCCTGGTGGGGAAGGCCAGAGGGAAGGAACGTCAGAAAGGGAGCTCAGGATCACGCTCCAGAATTACTTGGGAGTTGGCCGAGTCCAGGACCTGGTGGACGCAGCACGGCTCGGGCGGTCACTCAAGGCCGGAGTGACCAGCATAACAGCAGTAAGTAAAGACCCTGAACTGCACAGCCCGACTCTGAGTCTCATTACCATCCTCACTGCACCTCCACAACCACCATCCTCTACACCTGACCCCCTGAGGCTATACCCCTCCCGTTGGGGGTTATACTACCTGAGCTGCACACACATCACCAGCCTCAGCGGACCCTGCTGCAGCGGCGGCCGTATTGACCGCAATTCAACGGGTGGCGTAGTCGACATAAAAGAACATCTAGTAACATCTATAAGGACTGCCACACACTGAGCTTGACACCCTGGGCACGGACCGGGTCACCGCCACTCGGAGACTACAACCCCCCCCCCTATCTGATCCGGCTCCGGGTAATCCCCCAAACAACACTGGCCCAGGGGGCGCGTCAACTTTGGCGTAGTCGGCAGGATTACGTGCCCGCAACAACCGGGTACTGCGTGCCTGAAGAAAAGTTCACCGTTACCTCAAAAAGAAGTCTCCCGCCGGTTCCGGAGGGTCCCCGCCAACGGACCCCATCACAGGTCGTTTCCCGCTGGTTGTCCGCCATTTGCAGCTTTTTCCCGCCATTTCCAAAGATTTCCCGCCTTGGAAGAGCGGACGCCATTATGGGCGTGCCAGAGGGTGGCAAAAGGCCACCTCCCATCGTGGGCCAGGTCGAAGAATGGCGCCAAAAGCGGAAACCGCGCCCACCAACAGAGACTGTGATGCTGGAAGTGTCCATCAGCGTAAGAGAACTGCCCCTGGAACTGACAATCACAAAGTTGCCCCGGGACCACCCTAAATGTGGGCGGAGACAGAACAAGAGAGCAAAGATGGGTGTCGCCTGGAGCAGTCTGGAGAGAGCGCACCCGGAGACAAGAAGTCTGGAGGGGAGTCCAGAGAAAGCCTACCCGGAGATGGAGGGAGAGTCAGGCAGCACCGACCCAGTGGTCAGGAGCCTGCTGCAAGCAACAACCCCACTAGGCTTAGTGGAGATCCTAGCACAGCTCCCCCGAGACCGGGAGTGTGCACAGACCGCGCTGGAGGGCCTCGCACGGAGGATGGCCCAGGTGCAGCAAGACACGCTGACGGAGTGGAGCCGTGAGATGGCCCAGCAGACTGGAACCCGTCAGCGGAGCACGCCACCCGAGACGAGGAGACAGACCGCCTCTGAGGATGGTGCAGGAGGACTGAAGGCCGGAGACGGCGCCGAGAAGGGAGCTGAACGGACGGAGGCAGGTAAAGGGGACGTCTCTACCCCGAGCCGGGAAACTGCGTGCCTGCCCCAGCTCCCCGTCGCAGAGCCCAAAGTTCCCCCTGCCGTGCCCGTCGCTGCATCGTCACCGCCGCCAACTAGGCCTCAACCGGAAACCGCGGCCGCGACCCCTGTGACGTCACACGCCTCGACCCTGAGCGCGGCAAAGCAGGAAATACCATCAGCCTGGTCGCAAGGCCTAGTACCCCCGGGCGCCGCCATTCCAACAGCGCCCCCTACCTCCGCGGAGCCACCAGCCTGGTCGCAGGGCCGAGTAACCACGGGCGCTGCCGTTCTTACGTTGCCCTTTTCCTTTAGCGTGCCCCAAGCCTGGTCACAAGGCCTGGTCAACCCGGGCGCCGCTACCACCACAGCGCCCATAACACCTAAAGTACCACACCTGGGTGAGGACCTGTTCGCCCAGCATACGTGCCCGGATGGGCAGCCCTTCATATGGCCACCGGAGTTTCACCATCCCCGACTCCGGAAAGAAAGACCCCTAGATGAACCCCTGATTCCGGTTCCGAAGCCCGTCAGGAGGACCCAGCCCCCGCTAGAGGAGGCACAGTTTGAGTGGGACCCCACCGGAGAAGACCTCATGGGGTTCACTCAGGAGACTCGGGCGGCCGCAGCGGAGCGTGCAGAGTGCTGCCGGCAGCAGCTCGAAGTCTTCGAGAGGGAGCGGAGAGAGAGGAGGGTCCGGGAACAGCAAGCACAGATAAGGAGTGCGGAGCAGAAGAGCCGGACCAGGAGGAACCCCCGTGCAGCTCATGGTCCCCGTACCACCGGGACTGTGATTAAATTCAACCTGCAGCATGGGTGGGGCTTCATAAGAGACCATCATACCCCCGGCGACGTCTTTGTGACCCGCAGAGACGTAGAAAGCCATCTGCCGGAGGGACACAGAGGTCGTGACCTGTATGTAGGGGACGAGGTCACCTTCACCCGGCACAAGTGTGCCAAAGGACCCTACGCCCTCCATGTGCATCGCCTGACGGAGGAGGAGCTGCGGTGTGAGGAGGAGCAAGAGGGCCCGGACGGGTCTGAAACTGAAACCAACCAACAAGAAAGAGCAGGAGGACGCCGTCGTTGAAGTGCGGTAGAGAGAGACTGTATAAAGTTGCCCGTCGGGGTACCAAGAACTGTTACTTATTTAAAATATGTTCCCCGTTGGGACAAAGTGTGAACTAATGCCCGTGTGTCCCTAGTTCCTAATACCTGGCCGAGGACTGAGAGCGGCCATATCCCCTTTGTATATAGTTGCGCTTCCTAAAGCGCCCCCTACTGGTTTTATGGGAAAACCATTTTTCTTCAAGAGACTGTCACACTTTACCCGGTCACAAGTTGCACCGTGACCGGAGGAACCAGCGACAGGAATGTTTACAAGGACGTTATTTATGAAGAGTTTTTATGAAAAGTTTTATGTGATGTTTTATATGTTTATGTTTATGAAAAAAAAATTGTATGTTTTGGATGTTTTTGTATCTTACAGCCCGAGGACGTGCTGTGATTTACCAGGGGGGAATGTAGCACCCTGAGGATTCGGCTGCTACAGGGGTATTACGCCTCAAGCCAGAGGTGTGGTATTCCACTCCCGGGTAAGGATGGAGTGTGGAACTGAGCTCAGTAGGCTGCATGCACTACACACATCCCATTTCCGGGGGACAGACCAATGGTACTCCCACTAGAGAAATGTGCAGGTACGACAGTGTCTGTCCCTGGCTGGAGTGGGAGGGGGGTGGAACATCCCAGTAGTGTAGGGGCAGATAGGGGGAGCAGTCTGGGTAGTGCTAGGAGCTCATTGGGTGCTGGTCACCTGAGCTCACACATAGAGGGAGTATATAAGGTGGGAACCATCTTAGAACAGGGTCTTTTGTAGAGGTTTGGTCAGTCAGTCTGTCAGTCTTTTGTAGAGTGAGTCAGAGGAAGAGAGCAGAGGAGAAGAGCAGCTCCAAGGCCCAGAGAGAGAGAGGAGAAAGAAGGACCCAGAGGGGGAGAAGAGAGAACTCCAAGAACCCAAGATTAGATCAGCGGGTGAAGAGTTGGCACAAGGGTACCGGATCCCAAGCTGGTGGAGGGCCCTAATCCTTAGCCAGAGACCGGAGGTCGTGGGCAGGATCTGCCACGACCACCCACTAAATCCACCCGGAAAGCAAACCAAGAATAGGGTCAGGGAACCCAGAGACAAGGGTTTACCAACAAGAGGCCCGAGGGAGCCGGACTTAGGTGGATCCCTGGTGGGGAAGGCCAGAGGGAAGGAACGTCAGAAAGGGAGCTCAGGATCACGCTCCAGAATTACTTGGGAGTTGGCCGAGTCCAGGACCTGGTGGACGCAGCACGGCTTGGGCGGTCACTCAAGGCCGGAGTGACCAGCATAACAGCAGTAAGTAAAGAACCTGAACTGCACAGCCCGACTCTGAGTCTCATTACCATCCTCACTGCACCTCCACAACCACCATCCTCTACACCTGACCCCCTGAGGCTATACCCCTCCCGTTGGGGGTTATACTACCTGAGCTGCACACACATCACCAGCCTCAGCGGACCCTGCTGCAGCGGCGGCCGTATTGACCGCAATTCAACGGGTGGCGTAGTCGACATAAAAGAACATCTAGTAACATCTATAAGGACTGCCACACACTGAGCTTGACACCCTGGGCACGGACCGGGTCACCGCCACTCGGAGACTACAACCCCCCCCCTATCTGATCCGGCTCCGGGTAATCCCCCAAACAACACTGGCCCAGGGGGCGCGTCATATGTGCTTAATAAATACATTTATAACCATAAATCTGAGGTGCTGGGGCTCTACTAGGAGGTGCATGAAGCCCCTATGTCCTTCAACACCACACTTCTGTTTAAGTGAAAGTGAGGAGATCGTAATCCCTTTTAAGTCCTTTAGGGGAAAGGGATTCAAGTTTGTGGATCCAATAAGCTTCCCTCTGTTTGAGAAGGTGGATCCGATCACCTCCACGTCGTGGCTGTTGGACCTGTTCCAGAACCTGAAACCTCAGTTGGGAAATATTGTGTCCATTGTTGATAAAGTGGTGGGGAATGGGTAGTAGTAGATTTTTACAGCGTATCGTGGATTTGTGTTTTGAGATTCTGTCCCTGATGGGTTGTGTGGTCTCTCCTATGTAAATCATGCCACATGGGCATTTAATCAGGTATACCACATAGGAGCTTTCACAAGTATAGTAGCCCTTGATAGCGTATTGCTTGCCCGTCTGAGGATGATAGACTATACTGCCTTTCATGACGTTGCTACATTGTCTACACTGGAGACATGGGAAAGTTCCCATTTTGGGATTCTGGAGAAATCTCTGACTATGTCCCCGTTTAGTGCTGCCAATGTCTGCTCGCACTAGGGAGTCCCTCAGATTACGGGCCCGCTTGAAACATGGCATGAATGGTTTCTGGAAGCTGGTGATAGAAGGATAAGCAGTGCCTAGGATGTTCCAGTGTTTGCGGATTATTTTGTGGAGAGTATAGGCAAATGGGTGGTAGGTGTGAATGAAAGGGATGCACTCAGAATTATCGGAGCGGTGTCCATTTCGACCCGTATGTTGAGGCTGTAAGGTGGATGGAGGGTAGCCTCTTGCTATGAATTTAGAGCCCATCTCTTGCAACCTTTGTTGTCGAATGACGGGGTCTGACACTATTCTTTCAACCCTCTTAAACTGTGATTGAGGAATGGATTTTTTGATATGTGTTGGGTGGTTACTCAAATAATGTAGCAGTCCGTTACGGTCGGTAGATTTAGAGAACAGATCAGTAGTGAGCAGTCCATTATCGTCTTTGATGACCAACGTGTCCAGGAAGCTCACTCTCTGAAGGTCATACGTCATGGTGAAACCCAAGTCTGGCCAAGCAGAGTTGAGGTGGTTATAGAAGGTATCAAGTGTTTCTAGGGGACCATCCCAAATGCAGAAGATATCATCAATGAATCAAGGTTATATGTAACATTGTATATATGTATAAACTGTTATGACAATATAGTTACACTGTTTTACATCTTTGCAGTTAAACTGATGAAGGTCGCTATGACCGAAACGTTTTTGTATGTGTATGGACTGCAAATAAATTTCACCGCTTTGAATATTTGAGTGCCGAGGCTTTTCTCTATATATCAGCGGGTTCGGCCCCTACTTGTGCACCAGTATACGGTAGTGCAGCGATTTTTTTCTATATTGATTGAATTCCGGTCCGCTTGCACACTGTCGGGAGATGTCATCCTCCACTTTCTCTTATAACGCGGATGAAGCCACATCTATTTTGGCACAGAGTACCATACCAAGTGATTTTTTGAGGGCACCTCCAGGTGAGACAAGGGGACGCGACTTGGAAAAAGAACAGCGACATCTCATCAACTTGGAATTGCACTGCGCCACGCTAACGGAGTACCTGAGGGTACACCGTATTCCAAGAGGCCTTAGAGTACCACTGAGACCCACCCTTTTCTCTGACATACCAGAATACTGCAGTAAGTTCGAACAAATCCTCAATAAGTGTTCGTTTGATTTAATGATTTTGACTGTAGAGTCCCTACATAAGGCGATTACCTCTACCAAGGACCAGATCAGGAGCATAGAAACTCAGTTAAGTACCCTGGCCAGTTCTGAAGAGTGGTCTACATTGCAAGCCAAAATAAAGATTAATATCGATCAGCATAGGCGCGACACCGAATTGAGGAAGAGGAATAAGTTTCAGAGAGACACCGAGGACTACGACCTCAATAGAGTCTATAAATGGCAAGGCAAGGGTGGCCACACCCACAGATTCACACGCTCCTCTACAGACTTTTCCTCATCAGGGTCAGAGGCAGAGAGGAGAGACCATTTCACGAACTCTTCTCATTTTTTAGGACTTCCACGGAGGCAACAAAGAAGAAGAAAACGAGGAGAGGCGGGCAACACAAGAGGCAACACAGAATTCACCAGGGTGACCCGATCCCAGACACAACCTCGTTGGTGGTAAATATCTCTTCTAAAACTCTAACCAACACCCAACTGTCAGTGTTGCAGAAGGGCTTGTCCTTTTGCCCGACAGGGAGGTATAATACCTTCCAATTAGATATGGAGCTGCAACGCTTCTACCGCACCCTGAGATTAAAAACACATTTTTCAGAGACTCAATTGCCACCTACACGGGACCTAAGCACCCCATCAACTAACCCTGACGTATTGATCACGGCTAAGAGCTTAGATTTAGCCAATAAGAGTACTTACAGACCTCCTCATGGGTCTCATGCCCTGGAAGCCTTCATTGGATTTGTCGACACAGCATTTAGGGATCTACGTTCTAGGGTTGACAAAGGGAAACTCCATTACGAGCCCAACTTATCAGCATTAGACCAACAAGCGTTGAATAGCCTAAAAGATGATAAGGATTTGGTCATAAAACCGGCAGATAAAGGGGGTGCCATAGTAATTATGGATAAGGACCAATATATCCGTGAGATAGAGCGCCAGCTGAGCAACACTACCACCTATCTTCAACTTTCACAGGACCCCACCAGTCAGTTTAGTAATCTGATTAAGACCATGGTCAACCGACATACTATAGCGGGTACCATTGACATCAAAACTGGGGAATTTCTCAACAGGGCACATCCTATCATTCCGGTATTTTATATACTGCCCAAAATACACAAAAATCTAACAAATCCCCCTGGGCGACCTATAGTGGCTTCAACTGACTCCATCTTTTCTCCATTATCAAGATTTCTAGAGAAAATAATCACACCACTGATTCAGAGAAGCCCATCTTTCCTTTTAGATACAGGAGCTTTCCTCAAAACACTTTCCGATTTAGGACAAGTCCCCACAACCTCTCTACTTATTTCATTTGATGTGAAGAGCCTCTACACCTCAATACCACATGACCAGGGCATTCACGCAGTGAAGACCCTCCTAGTGGAATCAGACACTGACCCTCGGATTATTAAGCTCACAATTGACCTACTCACCATAGTCCTCACTAAGAACTACTTTTTGTTTCAGGATAAATACTATTTGCAGATCAAAGGCACCGCAATGGGTTCAAACGTAGCGCCTCCGTATGCTAATTGCTTCATGGCAGCCTTTGAGAAACTTATAGTATATACCCATCCGCTTTTCCAAATGCACTTTTTGCTCTGGAAAAGATTCATTGATGATATCTTCTGCATTTGGGATGGTCCCCTAGAAACACTTGATACCTTCTATAACCACCTTAACTCTGCTTGGCCAGACTTGGGTTTCACCATGACGTATGACCTTCAGAGAGTGAGCTTCCTGGACACGTTGGTCATCAAAGACGATAATGGACTGCTCACTACTGATCTGTTCTCTAAATCTACCGACCGTAACGGACTGCTACATTATTCGAGTAACCACCCAACACATATCAAAAAATCCATTCCTCAATCACAGTTTAAGAGGGTTGAAAGAATAGTGTCAGACCCCGTCATTCGACAACAAAGGTTGCAAGAGATGGGCTCTAAATTCATAGCAAGAGGCTACCCTCCATCCACCTTACAGCCTCAACATACGGGTCGAAATGGACACCGCTCCGATAATTCTGAGCGCATCCCTTTCATTCACACCTACCACCCATTTGCCTATACTCTCCACAAAATAATCCGCAAACACTGGAACATCCTAGGCATTGCTTATCCTTCTATCACCAGCTTCCAGAAACCATTCATGCCATGTTTCAAGCGGGCCCGTAATCTGAGGGACTCCCTAGTGCGAGCAGACATTGGCAGCACTAAACGGGGACATAGTCAGAGATTTCTCCAGAATCCCAAAATGGGAACTTTCCCATGTCTCCAGTGTAGACAATGTAGCAACGTCATGAAAGGCAGTATAGTCTATCATCCTCAGACGGGCAAGCAATACGCTATCAAGGGCTACTATACTTGTGAAAGCTCCTATGTGGTATACCTGATTAAATGCCCATGTGGCATGATTTACATAGGAGAGACCACACAACCCATCAGGGACAGAATCTCAAAACACAAATCCACGATACGCTGTAAAAATCTACTACTACCCATTCCCCACCACTTTATCAACAATGGACACAATATTTCCCAACTGAGGTTTCAGGTTGTGGAACAGGTCCAACAGCCACGACGTGGAGGTGATCGGATCCACCTTCTCAAACAGAGGGAAGCTTTTGGATCCACAAACTTGAATCCCTTTCCCCTAAAGGACTTAACAGGGATTACGATCTCCTCGCTTTCACTTAAACAGAAGTGTGGTGTTGAAGGACATAGGGGCTTCATGCACCTCCTAGTAGAGCCCCAGCACCTCAGATTTATGGTTATAAATGTATTTATTAAGCACATATGTATGTACACTTATAGAAGGATGTATTATATTATGTATACTGATTACTGTGCCGCTTTGAGTGATGATACATTTAATGATTCGGTCTAATTATTATGTCCATCTTGTTGACACCATAATAGCTTCATGTTCTCGTATTCTAAAATCAACCAAGCCCTAGACATCATACTGCCTTGTATGTGATTTGATAACCTATGTATGTAACTTGGTTATGCTGACTTTTATCTTTTGTATTTGCAGATGTTTCTTTCCTGGTCCTCTCCTCTGCCTCTTCTCCTCCTTCCTCGTACCCTGTTCGCATCTCCAGAGCGCCGCCCACCCCTTCCTGTATGCTGGAACGCAAACACTGTAGCGTTGGAACGCAAGCGTCCGAGTTAAACGTCACTTCCGGTGACGTCACCCCACTTCCTGTTCCTCACTTCCTGTTTCCGCTCTCTGCGGTTGATCAGGGGATAGTCGCCCCCCTATATAAAGGACCCCTTCCCATTACAGGCCACAACAACGAGCGGTGGATACCGCGTTGTGGAGCCTTTCAGGTCTGCATCCAGTCCCTCTGTATAAGGTAATCCTCTGAGCATATTTGGTCCCTCCCTTCCCTCCATTATGGGGACTAGACAGTGTGTGCTCACCTTTATCTATATCCTCAGGTGGTCCCCATCGTATTGGTCCCAGTTGGACTTATCTTTTTGCAAATCCTACTATACACTACTATTGGTAGGTCCCCATACTTTATTTCTATGTTGGTACTGATAGTCATCCGCTCTCCCCTTCAGGCCCTTTCCCCTCCCCCACCCTCTCTCTCCAGTTGTCTTATCCTTGTCTTGTCTCCCCTCCCACGTTACATTCCCTGAATCAAGGTTATATGTAACATTGTATATATGTATAAACTGTTACGACAATATAGTTACACTGTTTTACATCTTTGCAGTTAAACTGATGAAGGTCGCTATGACCGAAACGTTTTTGTATGTGTATGGACTGCAAATAAATTTCACCGCTTTGAATATTTGAGTGCCGAGGATTTTCTCTATATATCAGCGGGTTCGGCCCCTACTTGTGCACCAGTATACGGTAGTGTAGCGATTTTTTTCTATATGAAAATTGTACATTCACACTGAAGGCATCAAAACTATGAATTAACACATGTAGAATTATATAGTTAACAACAAAGTGTGAAACAACTGAAAATATGTCTTATATTCTAGGTTCTTCAAAGTAGCCACCTTTTGCTTTGATGACTGCTTTGCACACTCTTGGCATTCTCTTGATGAGCTTCAAGAGGTAGTCACCAGAAATGGTGTTCCAACAATCTTGAAGGAGTTCCCAGAGATGCTTAGCACTTGTTGGCCCTTTTGCCTTCACTCTGCGGTCCAGTTCACCCCAAACCTTCTCGATTGAGTTCAGGTCTGGTGACTGTGGAGGCCAGGTCATCTGGCGTAGCACCCCATCACTCTCCTTCTTGGTCAAATAGCCCTTACACAGCCTGGAGGTGTGTTTGGGGTCATTGTCCTGTTGAAAAATAAATGATGGTCCAACTAAACACAAACCGGATGGAATAGCATGCCGCTGCAAGATGCTGTGGTAGACATGCTGGTTCAGTATGCCTTCAATTTTGAATAAATCCCCAACAGTGTCACCAGCAAAGCACCCCCACACCATCATACCTCCTCCTCCATGCTTCACGGTGGGAACCAGGCATGTAGAGTCCATCCGTTCACCTTTTCTGTGTCGCACAAAGACACAGTGGTTGGAACCAAAGATTTCAAATTTGGACTCATCAGACCAAAGCACAGATTTCCACTGGTCTAATGTCCATTCCTTGTGTTCTTTAGCCCAAACAAGTCTCTTTTGCTTGTTGCCTGTCCTTAGCAGTGGTTTCCTAGCAGCTATTTTACCATGAAGACCTGCTGCACAAAGTCTCCTATTAACAGTTGTTGTAGAGATGTGTCTGCTGCTAGAACTCTGTGTGGCATTGACCTGGTCTCTAATCTGAGCTGCTGTTAACCTGCGATTTCTGAGTCTAGTGACTCGGATAAACTTATCCTCAGAAGCAGAGGTGACTCTTGGTCTTCTTTCCTGGGGCGGTCGTCATGTGAGCCAGTATCTTTGAAGCACTTGATGGTTTTTGCAACTGCACTTAGGGACACTTTGAAAGTTTTCCCAATTTTTCGCACTGACTGACCTTCATTTCTTAAAGTAATGATGGCCACTCGTTTTTCTTTACTTAGCTGCTTTTTTATTGCCAAAATACAAATTCTAACAGTCTATTCAGTAGGACTATCAGCTGTGTATCCACCAGACTTCTGCACAACACAACTGATGGTCCCAAACCCATTTATAAGGCAAGAAATCCCACTTATTAAACCTGACAGGGCACACCTGTGAAGTGAAAACCATTTCCGGTGACTACCTCTTGAAGCTCATCAAGAGAATGCCAAGAGTGTGAAAAGCAGTCATCAAAGCAAAAGGTGGCTACTTTGAAGAACCTAGAATTTAAGACATATTTTCAGTTGTTTCACACTTTGTTGTTAATTATATAATTCCACATGTGTTAATTCATAGTTTTGATGCCTTCAGTGTGAATGTACAATTTTCATAAGCATGAAAATACAGAAAAATCTTTAAATGAGAAGGTGTGTCCAAACTTTTGGTCTGTACTGTATATATGTATGTGCATATCCAAATGTATTTACATTATTTAAGCAAAAAGGAAAATTTATATATGTATGGAACTATGCCTATCCAAATCATAGGATGAACAGTAAAAGTGATCACCATACAATATCAAATGTCATAATGCAAAAAAGAATACAGAAATAAGTTCATAAAAAGTTTAATTTGTGCATATTATTACGTACTGTGATGGATCAACCCCGTACTCCAAGATTTTGCCACATGGGGGTTGTCGTAGCGCCTATGCAGCTAATGGGACATAATGTTATAAAGTGGGGTGAATATTGTGGATCACATATTGTTGGACATTTTGTGATGTGACCGAAGCACTCCTGGCCCCCACCTTCCTGTGCTCACTTAGCAGTGGCAAACAGACAATGTGCTGATTAATGGGTTGTTGCATAACTGCTGTCTGGGAGCCTACTGTGGGTATTATCTGGTGAGAACAATGGGTGCTAAAAATAGCCTGTGTGATTCTCTATAAAACCTGCTTGTGAGAATAAAAGTTAAGTTCATCTTGGAGACACTGTGCGATAGTCATATTTTATATATCCCAGTGTAAGATAAGCTTTTCCATGTCAGGGGCCTACAGAAGAAGATTGGACATCTGCGGATGGGGTAACTAGCTCCCATCACACTGGTGGCAGCGGTGGGATGCGGTCCATCTTCTTCAGGAGCCAAGGACTGAATGGAAGACATCTACCAGAAGCTAAAGAGGAATACGTTGAAGGACCTTGTGGAAGCTCGAGGGTTAACCGCCAGCAACAAAACCAAAGCGGATTTGATAGCAGCCATTATGGAGCTCAACAACGCAACTACCTCCAGTGGGAACGAGGAAGAGACTGAATTCCAGAGGGAGGTAAAGAGCAGACTGGCACTTTTTGCTCCCAACCCGGCAGTACAGATCATAGATAAGGTGATGGCTGATGTGCGTACTGATCTAGATAAAAAGATGGAGATGGAGAGGGCAGAGCGGATGGAGCTAGCCAGGATGGAGATGGCAGAGCGGACCAAGATAGAGCTAGCCAAGATGGAGATGGCAGAACGGAGAGAGGAGATACAGCGAGCAGGGGGAGCCCTGGCTTCCTCCCCGGTACCAGCAGGGGTAAGCCACAAAAAGATCCAATACAATGCCTTCCGACATTGGGGGAGGAAGAGGAAGACATTGATGGCTTTCTCCAGGACATTGAGCGGCAGTGTACCCTTCATAAAGTGGAGCCGGAGGATTGGGTCCAGATTCTGGCCAGCAAGCTGACAGGCTGGGCAGCGGATGCCTATCGCACTGTATCGGATAAGGACTGTATGGACTATAAGAGAGTCAAAGAAGTGATCTTGGCCCGGTATGCACTAACACCTGAGGCATACCGTCAAAAGTTCCACAAAACCACAAAACGGGAAACGGATACCCATGCTGAATGGGCCTGTAAACTATGGCGGTCACTGCTACAGTGGGTACAAGGTAGCAAAGCAGACATGAAGGAGGACGTCCTACAGCTCATCGCGTTAGAACGATTCTTTACTGGGTTAACTCCCGAGACGCAAGAATGGCTTCGGGACCGACGACTCTTGAGGAGGCCGCATGGCTGACCGATGAACATTATGATGCCAGGAGGGCCCAATTGTCAGGGTCCAAAACTGTCTCAAGGGGCCCTCCCATGGGTCTGGGGGCCCCTAAACCACAGAAGCTTGGCGGGGGACCCACCAATACCCCGGCCTACCAGAGTCCTCCTGGGGTGCGATGCCACACCTGCCATCAGCTGGGTCACCTGCAGAGACACTGTACTGTCCCAACCGGACCCAGCGCACCCAGTGGCCAAAACCGAAAACGACTACCTTCAACCGGGCCGCTATACACTGCTACCAAGGTGAAGCCGACCCGGCATCGGTGTCTATGGCTAATTATGGGATGGAAGAGATAGAGGGAGTGCTGCATGAACTGGACCCTGTGCAGGCAGCCCAGGCGGATAATCGACAACAACATCGACAGTCGGTGTGGATTAATGGTAAACGGCTGCAAGAGATTCCGGAGCTACTCTGACCCTTGTGAAGTCGCATCTCGACCAAGACCAAAAGACGGGTCGGACAGTGGCGGTCCGTGTAGCAGGGGGAGCCATACATTGACAGCCCACGGACAAGATTCACCTGAACTGGGGGGTCGGGGATGGCCTTGTCGAGGTCGGCATGATGAAGGATTTGCCTGCAGACGTCCTGCTGGGAAATGACTTGGGGCCCATGTTGTCTTCCTTCTCGGTCGCCCCCCTGGCTGAGACATATCCTGTGACTACCCGGAGACAAGCTCGAGCTGCGGAGGCGGAATCACACTCGGAGGAGGCCCAGGTAAGACACTACAGCCCTTCACGTATTCCCATAGCCAGACACATTTCATGGGACACCCCAGCAGAATTTAGGAGGGAGGTACTAGAGGATCCCTCATTGCAGGGGTATCGCGGGAAGGCATAAGAGGGGAGAGGGGTACTGGAAGGTGAACAGTTTATATGGCATCAGGGACTCCTCTACAGGGTTACAGAGCAAACTCACTCAGGGACGAGCCCCACTGTAAAACTACAGCTAGTAGTTCCCAAAAAGTATAGGCAGGAGTTGCTGCGAATCTCTCATGACATACTCTTGGCGGGGCACCTCGGAGTCAGCCGCACCAGGCATCGTCTGACACAAAACTTCTTTTGGCCAGGGGCATCCCATGATGTTCGTCAGTACTGCCAGACCTGTGACAGTTGCCAGCGCATTGGCAAGAGGGGAGATCGCTGCAAGGCCAAATTACACCCCCTTCCCATTGTGGAGGAGCCATTTAGCCGAGTAGCGGTCGATCTGATAAGGCCGTTAGCCAAACCCAGTCCATCAGGGAAAAGGTATATATTGACAGTGATAGATTACGCCATGCGGCATCCAGAGGCAGTTGCCTTACCTAACATACTGGCAGAGACGGTGGTGGCTGCCCTGCTCCAGGTTTTCTCACGGGTTGGATTTCCCCGGGAGATTATCTCGGATCAGGGCACCCAATTTACGGCAGAGGTGACCAGCCAACTGTGGAGACTGTGTGGTGTAAAGTCCATTAGAAGTGCCCCATACCACCCGCAAACCAACGGGTTGTGTGAGCGCTTTAACGGAACGTTAAAACAACTCATTGGGACGTTCACCCGGACCTACAGGGACTGGGAGAAATTCTTGCCGCACCTCCTGTTCGCCTATCGGGTGGTGCCCCAAAAATCTACGGGGTTCTCCCCATTTGAACTGTTATATGGGAGGCGGGTGAGGGGGCCCCTAGACTTAGTGCAAGAGCTCTGGGAAGGGGATGAAACCATAGCAGGAACCCCTATCGTGCCCTTCGTGCTGGAACTCCGGGACCGCCTGCAGGAGTTGACTCAGGCTGTGCGTGTGAACATGCAGGCGGCCCAACGGCGCCAGCACATATGGTACGATCAGAGGGCTAGAGAACGCACCTTCGAGATAGGACAGAAGGTCCTGGTACTAGAACCGGTTAGGCAGAACAAATTCCAGGCCGCATGGCAGGGGCCTTACCGCGTAGTGGGGAAAATAGCCGACACCACCTACAATGTCGCCGATTGTGACGACCCCAGGGTTATCCGCATGTTCCACGTGAATACGCTGAAGCCCTACCGGGAGTGCCCTGAAGAGGTAGCTGCCATCTGCGCACCTGAAGCAGAGGATTTAGCCGGACTCCCCTTGCCTGATGTCTTAGGTGAGAAGACTCAGTCGAAAACCGGGGACCAGGTACACTTAGGAGAAAACCTAGGGGCCCGGGAGAGAGAGCAGGCTGAGACATTGCTAAGGCAGCGGCAGAGGATGTTCTCAGAGAGACAGGGGTTCACCCGACTTGCACAACACAAGGTTGAGACACAAGATCAGACCCCCCTGAGACAACCCCCCTTCCGCGTCCCGGAGTCTGTATGAGAAGGGATGTGACAAGAGATACAGGAGATGTTGCGTTTAGGGGTCATTGAGGAGTCAGATAGTCCATGGGCGTCCCCTGTAGTGTTAGTGCCTAAGAAAGATGGGACTACCCAGTTTTGTGTAGACTATCGCAAGCTAAATGAGAAAACTGTGACGGATGCGTATCCCATGCCGCGTGTGGACGAGTTGTTAGACAGGCTGGCTGGGGCAAAGTATTTGACCACCATCGATCTATGCAAAGGCTATTGGCAGATCCCCCTAAGTCCTGATGCTATTCCCAAGTCTGCATTTATCACCCCGTTTGGCTTATTCCAGTTTCGGGTTATGCCATTTGGGATGAAGAATGCCCCCGCGACCTTCCAGAGGCTGGCTGACTGGCTTCTGGATGGTCTCCAGGACTATGCTTGTGCCTACCTGGATGACATCGTCGTCTACAGCGCGACATGGGATGAGCATCTAAATCACCTAGAGACAGTATTGGATAGGATTCACAAAGCCGGAATCACCCTGAACCCCAACAAGTGTCACGTAGGCAAAGCAGAGATTCAGTATTTAGGACATTGGGTGGGGGGTGGAAAACAACGACCGGAACCCGCCAAGATTGAGGCGGTAGCCAAGTGGCCCACCCCACGTACTAAAACTCAAGTCATGGCCTTTCTAAGGACAGAGGGGTATTATAGGAAATTTGTCCCTAATTACAGCAGCATTGCCAAGCCCCTCACTGATCTGACACATAAGAACCTCCCCCGCCAGGTAACCTGGACCCCCGAGTGTGAGGAAGCCTTCCGCCAGCTAAAGGACGCTCTCACAAATACCCCGATATTGGCCGCACCCGATACAACTAAACGTTTCCTTGTTCACACAAACGCATCTATGTTTGGGTTGGGGGCAGTACTGAGCCAAGTCGGGCCGGACGGCCAAGAACACCCAATAGCTTATCTGAGTCGGAAATTACTGCCTCGAGAAGTCAGCTATGCGGCCGCCGAAAAGGAATGCCTGGCAGTAGTATGGGCTGCCAAGAAGCTCCAACCATATTTGTATGGAAGACAGTTTTCCCTCATAACGGACCATAACCCCCTGGTATGGCTTAATCGGGTCTCCGGGGACAATGCCAGACTACTACGGTGGAATTTGGCGCTACAACCGTTAGACTTCACCATCCACTATAGACCTGGCAAGCAAAATGGTAACGCCGATGAACTAAGCCGACAAACTGACCTGCTACCAACCTCATAAATCGTGGACCTCCTCCAGCTGATCCGTCAGGGAGCAGACTGGGTAGACCGATCCTGTCCGGGAAGGGGGAGCATTGTGACAGATCAACCCCGTACTCCCAAGATTTTGCCACATGGGGGTTGTCGTAGCACCTATGCAGCTAATGGGACATAACGTTATAAAGTGGGGTGAATATTGTGGATCACATATTATTGGACATTTTGTGATGTGACCGAAGCACTCCTGGCCCCCACCTTCCTGTGCTCACTTAGCAGTGGCAAACAGACAATGTGCTGATTAATGGGTTGTTGCATAACTGCTGTCTGGGAGCCTACTGTGGGTGTTATCTGGTGAGAACAATGGGTGTTAAAAATACAAGCAAAACCTGCTTGTGAGAATAAAAGTTAAGTTCATCTTGGAGACACTGTGCGATAGTCATATTTTATTTATCCCAGTGTAAGAAAAGCCTTTCCATGTCAGGGGCCTACAGAAGAAGATTGGACATCTGCGGATGGGGTAACTAGCTCCCGTCACACGTACTATCCAGAGGCACATCATCACCCCTTCCACATGCTTCAACGCACGTTTCGCTACCGATTCATTAGGAAATGAGGTGGAGGAGGAAGAGGCGATGTTTTATAGGGTGATTACAGCTGTGGTTACTTACAAATCAAGGACGCCATATTATCGGACTCCTCTACTGTCCCACGTGTCCGGATAGCCGTCCCGTCTGCGACGGAATGTGCATCACCGAAACACGACCAAAGGTCGCAGTTCAATGAAAACATCCCAGTATCGGGTACGAGAGCACACCGGAGCATGCGCAGTGTGGCGCACAGCGACCCAGCAGCCATATTAGAAAAGGGAAAAAGTGCGGGTCAGCATCAAAGTCTAAATATAATTATACGTGCCAAAATAGAATTGTATGAAATATAGAAAAAGTTCTATATAATATAGTTAATGCGTGCATACACAATATTATTGCTTATACAGTTATATGAAAAAGTTTGGGCACCCCTATTAATCTTAAGCTTAATGTTTTTTAAAAATTGGTGTTTTTGCAACAGCTATTTCAGTTTGATATATGTAATAACTGTTGGATACAGTAATGTTTCTGCCTTGAAATGAGGTTTATTGTACTAACAGAAAATGTGCAATCTTCATTCAAACAAAATTTGACAGGTACATAAGTATGGGCACCTCACCAGAAAAGTGACATTAATATTTAGTAGATCCTCCTTTTGCAAAAATAACAGCCTCTAGTCGCTTCCTGTAGCTTTTAATGAGGTCCTGGATCCTGGATGAAGGTATTTTTGACCATTCCTCTTTACAAAACAATTCCAGTTCAGTTAAGTTTGATGGTCGCTGAGCATGGACAGCCCTCTTCAAATGATCCCACAGATGTTCAATGATATTCAGGTCTGGGGACTGGGATGGCCATTCCAGAACATTGTAATTGTTCCTCTGCATGAATGCCTGAGTAGATTTGGAGCGGTGTTTTGGATCATTGTCTTGCTGAAAGATCCATCCCCTGCGTAACTTCTACTTTATCACTGATTCTTGAACATTATAGTCAAGAATCTGCTGATACTGAGTGGAATCCATGCGTCCCTCAACTTTAACTAGATTCCCGGTGCCGGCATTGGCCGCACAGCCCCAAAGCATGATGGAACCTCCACCAAATTTTACTGTGGGTAGCAAGTGTTTTTCTTGGAATGCTGTGGTTTTTTGCCGCCATGCATAACGCCTTTTTGTATGACCAAACAACTCAATCTTGGTTTCATCAGTCCACAGGACATTCTTCCAAAAAGAAATTAGCTTCTCCAAATGTGCTTTTGCATACCTCAGCCGACTCTGTTTGTGGCGTGCTTGCAGAAACGGCTTCTTTCGCATCACTCTCCCATACAGCTTCTCCTTGTGCAAAGTGCGTTGTATAGTTGACCCATGCACAGTGACACCATCTGCAGCAAGTTGATGCTGCAGCTCTCTGGAGGTGGTCTGAGGATTGTCCTTGACTGATCTCACCATTCTTCTCCTCTGCCTTTCTGATGTTTTTCTTGGCCTGCCACTTCTGGCCTTAACAAGAACTGTCCCTGTGTTTTTCCATTTCCTTACTATGTTCCTCACAGTGGAAACTGACAGGTTAAATCTCTGAGACAGCTTTTTGTATCCTTCCCCTGAACAACTATGTTGAATAATCTTTGTTTTAAGATCATTTGACAGTTGTTTTGAGGAGCCCATGATGCCACTCTTCAGAGGAGATTCAAACAGGAAAACAACTTGCAAGTGGCCACTTTAAGTAGCTTTTCTCATGATTGCATACACCTGGCTATGAAGTTCAAAGGTCAATGAGGTTACAAAACCAAAAAAAGTGCTTTAGTACGTCAGTAAAAAGTAGGTAGGAGTATTTAAAACAAGAAAATGATAAGGGTGCCCATACTTATGCACCTGTCAAATTTTGTTTGAATGCAGATTGCACATTTTCTGTTAGTGCAATAAACCTCATTTCAAGGCAGAAACATTACTGTGTCCAACAGTTATTACATATATCAAACTGAAATAGCTGTTGCAAAACACCAATTTTTAAAAAACATTAAGCTTAAGATTAATAGGGGTGCCCAAACTTTTTCATATAACTGTATAATGTGTATATGTAAAAGTGAATAAACACACTATAAACTCTCTATATGTACTGTACAATAAAGCCAGCAATACATGTATATATGTTTATTCAATCAAATGCACTATGATATATATTGATTATATTATTCGATTGATAATAAGGACAAGACACTGAAGATGAGAATATACCAAAAATCCTAGTGTATACTTAAAGAAAACTCGAAAATCCCCACTGTTCATTTAAACCTCTGGGGGTCATACTTCTTAGAGTGGTGATCCATTTACTTTTTTATTTATTATTTATTTATTCATTTTCCCTCCTATTCCCAGGATACAGGCGGGCAATCCCTTTGACACATAAGAGATGACATTGATGAGGGTAGCAATTCCGAAACTGTCTCGCCAAAGGTTTAGGTTGAGAAATAGCACCCACCTCATCTTGACAGATTTTCTCCGCTGCCCTAATATTTTTGATGTGTTCCAAAGCTCCCGAGTTGTCATACCAATATAGAGGAGGCCACAGAAACATGTGGCTTGATAGATGACCATAGATGTTCTACAATTAATGAAATACAGAATCTTGTAAGCCTACTCACCCATCGAATCCTGAAAGGTATTCGTTTTTTCAATATATCTGCACTCTTTGCAGTTGCCACACTTCCATGTGGCCCTTTGAGACAAATATACATTGCTCAAAAAAATAAAGGGAACACTTAAACAACAGAATATAACTCCAAGTAAATCAAACTTCTGTGAAATCAAACTGTCCACTTCGGAAGCAACACTGATTGACAATCAATTTCACATGCTGTTGTGCAAATGGAATAGACAATAGATGGAAATTATTGGCAATTATCAAGACACCCTCAATAAAGGAGTGGTTCTGCAGGTGGGGACCACAGACCACATCTCAGTACCAATGCTTTCTGGGCTGATGTTTTGGTCACTTTTGAATGTTGGTTGTGCTTTCACACTTGTGGTAGCTTGAGACGGACTCGACAACCCACAGAAATTGCTCAGGTAGTGCAGCTCATCCAGGATGGCACATCAATGCGAGTTGTGGCAAGAAGGTTTGCTGTGTCTGTCAGTGTAGTGTCCAGAGGCTGGAGGCGCTACCAGGAGACAGGTCAGTACACCAGGAGACGTGGAGGGAGCCGTAGGAGGGCAACAACCCAGCAGCAGGACTGCTACCTCCTCCTTTGTGCAAGGAGGAACAGAAGGAGCACTGCCAGAGCCCTGCAAAATGACCTCCAGCAGGCCACAAATGTGCATGTGTCTGCACAAACAGTTAGAAACCGACTCCATGAAGGTGGTATGAGGGCCCGACGTCCACAGATGGGGGTTGTGCTCACAGCCCAACAACGTGCAGGATGCTTGGCATTTGCCACAGAACACCACGATTGGCAAAGTCGCCACTGGCACCCTGTGCTCTTCACAGATGAAAGCAGGTTCACACTGAGCACATGTGACAGACGTGACAGAGTCTGGAGACGCTGTGGAGAGCAATCTGCTGCCTGCAACATCATTCAGCATGACCGGTTTGGCAGTAGATCAGTAATGGTGTGGGGTGGCATTTCTTTGGAGGGCCGCACAGCCCTCCATGTACTTGCCAGAGGTAGCCTGACTGCCATTAGGTACCGAGATGAGATCCTCAGACCTCTTGTGAGACCATATGCTGGTGCGGTTGGCCATGGGTTCCTCCTAATGCAGGACAATGCCAGACCTCATGTGGCTGGAGTGTGTCAGCAGCTCCTGCAAGATGAACGCATTGAAGCTACGGACTGGCCTGCCCGTTCCCCAGACCTGAATCCGATTGAGTACATCTTGGACATCATGTCTCGCTCCATCCTCCAACGTCACGTTGCACCACATACCGTCCAGGAGTTGGCGGATGCTTTAGTCCAGGTCTGGGAGGAGATCCCACAGGAGACCACCTGCAACCTCATCAGGAGCATGCCCAGGCGTTGTAGGGAGGTCATACAGGCACGTGGAGGCCACAAACAATACTGAGCCTCATTTTGACTTGTTTTAAGGACATTACATCAAAGTTGGATCAGCCTGTAGTGTGTTTTTCCACTTTAATTTTGGGGGTGACTCCAAATCCAGGCCTCCATTGGTTAATAAATTTGATTTCCATTGATGATGTGTGTGTGATTTTGTTGTCAGCACATTCAACTTTGTACAGAACAACGTATTCAATGAGAATATTTCATTCATTCAGATCTAGGATGTGTTATTTGAGTGTTCCCTTTATTTTTTTGAGCAGTGTATATGAAGATGTATCAGGTACATGATGACTATGAACTAGTATATCACGTAGTGACTTATTACATTTAGCCATAATCAATGGACGATTTAATAGAAAAGGAAGTATTGTCTGATCCTGTTGGAGAATTAGCCAAAATTTGGAGATGATATTAGTAATTTCCTTCCACCTCGAATGATAATTCGTGATGAATCGAACATGCCCATCAGATTCCTTTTTCTTTTTAGTAATGAGAAGATATTGTCTATTGGCGTGTTTGGCCCGATAGTAGGTCTGTTGAATAATTTCCATTTTGTACCACGTTGTAAGTATCTACTGGTCATATCACATGCCTATTCTTCAAAAGCTTTGTTTTGGTCACAAATACGATGTGCCCTAATAAATTGTCCGGACGGCATTGCCTGTATTACATGTGCCAGATGACTGATTTGGCATGCAAGAAAGCATTGGCACTAGTAATCTTGCGATAAATATTTGTATACAACTGTCCATGGTCATCAACATGAATATCCAAATCCAGAAAATCAATTTTCTTTTGATCAATATGATGGGTTAGCTTAATATTCAATGCATTGTTATTTAGATATTTTAAGAATTTTTCAAGTTCCTCATGGGAGCCCTGCAAAATAAACAACACATCGTCTATGAATCTCATCCAAGATATCACTGATCCCAATGACGTATGTTCAATGTTCTGGAATCGGATGTATTCACACTCCCAAAATCCCAAGGAGAGATTGGCGTAAGATGGGGCCCAAGCCGCGGCCATTGCCACCTCTTTCTTCTGTAGGTAGTATTGATCTTTGAACACAAAATTATTATATAACAAAATGTATTCTGTTACGAATCCGGGTGGTGGAACCTCTGTGCTGTGATGCAAGGAGGGATCAGAGGGGCGTAACTAATTGCCTACCCGGACCGACCCTGGCCACACAGCGGCTTAGTCGACTCTGTGAACCAAGGAGGGACCGGGAAGGTGAACCAGGTGCCATTCTGGGACCGACCTTGTGAGAGCAGGCGACTCCCATGGGACTGATGGCTGAAGCTGAAAGGCACAGCGGATGAGCACGGCCGGTTGACAGGCGGGCACGGCTGATAGACAGGCTGGCGGGCACTGGGACCTTCAAGGTAGAGGTGAAGATGCTGGAGCTGTCCTAGGTAGAAGTGCTGAAACTGTTGTATCCAGAAGCAGCAGAGCTGTCCACTAGCGTGGTGCTGAATCTGGATGGCACTGCCCTCCAACGTTGTGGTATTGAACCAAATGTTACTATAACGTCCTGGCTACAAGCTGTCCACTGCTGTGGTGCTGAATCTAGACAGTACTGCCCAGATCAGAGCTGCCCACCGTTGTGGTGCTGAATCTAGGACTGTAGTGCCCAGAGGAGAGCTGCCAACCACTGTGGTGCTGAACCAGTACTATAGAAGGGAGAGAACACAGGAGCTCACCCCCGCTGCTGAGCAGAGATGCTAGATGTGCTGTAGTTGTCTTCTAATGTCCCTCAGCAGATAGCATCATGCTATGAATGGGATGTGCTCTGCTATATCCCTGCAGCTTGTAGATCAGGAATCAGGGCTTCAGTGTGCGTCACCTGAATGACAGCAGTCTGGCACCACCAATGCTGCTATGCGGGACATTGCGCCCTTTACTACTGCCTGCGATGTAAAACCCCTTCTGATTGGAGCCCATGGATCTGTGATTGGTTATTGAAGACACACCCTCGTACATGGTGGACTTGTCTGTTCCCTTTAAACATATGAGCGGTTCTCACATGTTGTGGCTGATGTCTGATAACATAAGTGCTATCCCCTCATTCTGTATCACTGCAGCTGTCATCTGATGGGCGGCTGATGTATTCCATCACTATAGTACGGGTGAGATCACAGCCTTCTGTAGGAACAAAACACCATCTCATCCGTGTCATGTACAGAAGCATGTCACTATGCAAGTCGCCCCCGTACTCCTAAACATCAGCAATAAAGCAGGAAGGAGTGTGTCACTGAATGCAAGATGTGACGAGATAAAACCAACCTTGTAAGGCTACATGTGTAGTGGTCATAGCCACCTCCAGTTACTGTCACATAAAATTCCTGGTGCCACTGATAAAGGAGGGGAGATCTCCGTAATACGGTATCTGTGCACGTTTAGTCCACCAGTGTCTGGAAGGAACGTTGAGCTCAGCTATGCTGCTCATGAGAGCGCAGGGTCCTAATGTCCACCATTACCACTCCATTCTTAGTCTAATTTTACATATCATTTCATCAATGTGTTTCATCTGACATTAACCTTATTCATTATATTTTCAATTAAACACTTTATTAATAATATCTAAAGATTTAAAAAAGATAAGTATATGATAAACTATATGTCGGTTGCAAATAAATGTACTAATGAATTTACTCTGCATCTCAAGTGTCATATCTACAGTGCCAAAGGATTTCTTTCTGGATCTTATTGATATTCCTTCTATGCACTACATCTTCTAATTAGGAGTGCGAAACTTCTAACGCTTTACACTATGATAAACTAATATATATAAGTACTCGTATATACACTATTTGGACAAAACTTATAACAGCGAAGTACTGTTCATATAGTTAAGTGGCTTGGCAACGGTACAGGAGATAAGATGAGAATAATAGGTTTAGTCTTTAGGATAGGGTTAATGGATAGAGACTGCAAGATGTCGGTGAGTGACACGAAAGAGTGAGACGGACCCGTCCCATTGTGTGCGTAAGAAGGGCACGGTGGAAGAAAAAGAAACCATGCCCATTGCAGCAAGTCAAGGGAGAACGGGTGGAGACTCCCAGGAAACGGGCAGGTGAGCCAGAAGTGGCCTCCCCCAAGAATGGGCAGAGCAACGTAAGAGCACACCCACGGCAGAGTGGGCTGGGACCATTGTTGGTGAGGAGGTAAAGTGGCAAGAGAAGATGGAGTGCTACCGTTTACCTATTGAAAGTGATGGTCGGTGCCACTGCATTATGCTCCGCGGTGGGCCCGGAAAGGTCAAGTGGAAAAGGAAGATGACGCAGCTGGAGCAGGAGATGCAGCCGGGTGAACTGTCATCAGTAGAGGCACCAAAGAAGGTCCAGGGAAGGCCCAGGAACCAATGCCTGACCTCAAGACAAAGGTTCGCCCGCAGTCCCCAAAACCAGAACCCGATTCTGGTTTTGCCGCCGGCAGTACTGCCGCCGGCAGTACTTCCTCCTTACCTGAGAGAAGGAGATGCCACACTTCTGGGTGAGGTGCAGTACCTCTGTGGCGACTGAACCCTCAGGGGTGCCACAAAGTCATTGACCAGATGACCAGATGTCACATCCAATATTTAAGCCCTCAGCGGGAAGATCATGTCCAGCAATGACTCCTCCACGGTTAGTACCACAGCCTCAGGCCTGACAGAGGCAGCGAGTATTGCGGCTGCAGTGTGCATTTTCAAGGGCCCCCAATGTATATGCTGTGCGTTGTCTTCCAGGTTCCTGAATGGTCGAGGATGACCATGTCCAAAGAGGGAATGTAAGAGTGATGGACTGTTCTGCAGCATTCCTACCCTTGAAGGCAATAATCCCTTTATGTGTACAGTGCCATGCGGTTTTACGAGTAATGTAAATAGCGATGTGTTTCTCTTACAGTGGCATGTAAAAGTTTAGGCCCCTTGGTAAAAAATTACTGTTATTGTGAACAGTAAAGCAAGTTGAAGATGAAATGATCTCTATAAAAGGGCTAAAGTTAAAGATGACACATTTCCTTTGCATTTTAGGCAAGAAAAAATCTTGTAATTTTTTACATTTTAAAAATTACACAAAGGAAAATGGGCTGATGCAAAAGTTTGGGCACCCTTGGAGATTTGTGTGCTCAGAAAACTTTGACCAAGGTTTCAGACCTTAATTAGCCTGTTAGAGTGCGTGCACATGATCAGTAAACACTGCGGATTGGATGCAGCACACTTGCGCTGCGTGCAATCTGCAGCGCCCAGATGTTACAGCATAGTGGATGGGATTTATACAAATCCCATGTCCACTATGCGTCTCCGTGCTCTTGCAGCTCACCCGTGGAGACGGTCATGCAGTGCGTCTTCACAGACCGCAGCATGTCAATTTCTCTTGCAGAGACCCTAGTCTCCGCAAGAGAAATTATATCACTGTAATGTATAGGATGTGGTGAATCCGCATGGTTCATTGAACACATGCGGATTCACTTGCGTGCAGCGCTTTGGACGCAGTATAAAGTATGCTGCGTTCAAAGCGCAGCCAACACCGACCATCTGCACATACCCTAAAGGTTATGGCTTGTTCACTATCATTAGGAAAGGCCAGGTGATACAAATTTCCCAACTTTATAAAAACCCAGCCTCCTCTAACCTTGTGCCAAAAAACAGCAGCCGTAGGTTCTTCTAAGCAGCTGCCTAGCACTCTGAAAATGAAAATGGTGGAGGCCCACAAAGCAAGAGTAGGCTATAAGAAAATAGCAAAGCGTTTTCAAGTTGCAACCTTATTGACGGCATCGCTCGTCACTGCAGGAACGTCCTCAGGCTACTGACAGTGAGTTCCAGCTGGCGTGCTGAGCAGTTGCATACTCATGCAACTGCTCAACACACCAATCGGATGTAGCAGATCTGAGGATCATTGTTCGACATCATCAGTATGGATTATCTGCGGACAGGTGAGGATTACTTTGTTTTTTTATTTTTATGTGGATCTTAAGAAATGTGTAAAAGAGGGTCATTGAGTGTTTTGTTCAAACAAATGTCTTTGCTCTGTGTGAGTTTTTTTACTTGAACTAATGGCGTTAGTAATCGGGATGTCTTATTCACGCCTCTCCATTACTAACCCCTGGGCTTGATGTCAGCAAACATCAAACAGCTGACATCAACCCCAAAACCATTACCCCACTTGCCAATGCACCAGGGCAAGTGGGAAGAGCCGAGAATAAGCACCAGAATTTCTGGGGTGGCTGAGGGCTCATGTTATTAGTCAGGGAGGAGGCCAATATCCATGGTCCCTTCCCAGCCTTTTAATATCAGCCTGCAGGTGTCTGTTTAGCCTTTGCTGGTTATTAAAACTACGTGGGACACCACATAATTTTTTGGGGGATACCCCCTTTTTAATACCATTAAAGGCTAAGCAGACAGCTGTGAGCTGTTATTAATAAGCTGGGAAGATCCATGAATAGCGGCCCCTTCCCAGATTGCCCACTGCTTTCCCTCAGCTGTTAAGAAAATTAAATGGACCCCATCCCATTTTTTCAAAAATAAACACCTAAATTTGTAAGGATGTAAAACAACGCCAAAATGTAGAATAAACTATATATGAATAGACAATATAAGGTCCTAAGTTCCTGGGCTAAGTCATCACTGCTATGGCCCTACTTATGTATTTGAAGTCCCCCTTTCTCAAAATCATTCTAATAAATTTAATTTCCCCAAGATTATTGTGAAAATCATATACAGTGGGTAAGGAAAGTATTCCAACCCCTTTAAATGTTTCACTCTTTGTTTCAGTGCAGCCATTTGGTAAATTCTAAAAAGTTCATTTTTTTTCTCATTAAAGTACACTCTGCACCCCATCTTGACTGAAAAAAAACAGAAATGTAGAAATCTTTGCAAATTTATTAATAAAGAACAACTGAAATATCACATAGTCATAAGTATTCAGACCCTTTGCTCAGTATTGAGTAGAAGCACCCTTTTGAGCTAGTACAGCCATGAGTCTTCTTGGGAATGATGCAACAAGTTTTTCACATCTGGATTTGGGGATCCTCTGCCATTCTTCCTTGCTGATCCTCTCCAGTTCCATCAGGTTGGATGCCGAACGTTGGTGGACAGCCATTTGCAGGTCTCTCCAGAGATGCTCAATTGGGTTTAGGTCAGGGCTCTGGCTGGGCCAGTCAAGAATGGTCACAGAGTTGTTCTGAAGCCACTCCTTTGTTATTTTAGCTTAGTGCTTAGGGTCATTGTCTTCTTGGAAGGTGAACATTCGGCCAAGTTTGAGGTCCAGAGCACTCTGGAAGAGATTTTCATCCAGGATATCTCTGTACTTGGCCGCATTCATGTTTCCTTCAATTGCAACCATCGTCCTTTCCCTGCAGCTGAAAAACACCCCCATAGTATGATGCTTCCACCACCATATTTCACTGTTGGGATTGTATTGGGCAGGTGATGAGCAGTGCCAGGTTTTCTCCACATATACCGCTTAGAATTATCACCAAAAAGTTCTATCTTTGTCTCATCAGACCAGAGAATCTTATTTTTCTCATAGTCTGGGAGTCCTTCATGTGTTTTTGAGCAAACTCTATGTGGGCTTTTATATGTCTTGCACTGAGGAGAGGCTTCTGTCGGGCCACTCTGCCATAAAGGCCCGATTGGTGGAGGGCTGCAGTGATAGTTGACTTTGTGGAGCTTTCTCCCATCTCCCTGCTGCATCTCTGGAGCTCAGCCACAGTGATCTTGGGGTTCTTCTTTACCTCTCTCACCAAGGCTTTTCTCCCATGATTGCTCAGTTTGGCTGGACGGTCAGGTCTAGGAAGACTTCTGGTGGTCCCAAACTTCTTCCATTTAAGGATTATGGAGCCCACTGTGCTCTTAGGAACCATGAGTAATGCAGAACTTCTTTTGTAACCTTGGCCAGATCTATGCCTTGCCACAATTCTGTCTCTGAGCTCCTTGGGCAGTTCCTTTGAGTTCATGATTCTCATTTGGACTGACATGCACTGTGAGCTGTGAGGTCTTATATAGACAGGTGTGTGCCTTTCCAAATCAAGTCCTACCAGTTTAATTAAACACAGCTGGACTCCAATTAAAGAGTAGAACCATCTCAAGGAGGATCACAAGGAAATGGACAGCATGTGACTTAAATATGAGTGTCTGAGCAAAGGGTCAGAATACTTATGACCATGTGATATTTCAGTTTTTCTTTTTTAATAAGTTTGCAAAAATTTCTACATTTCTGTTTATTTCAGTCAAGATGGGGTGCAGAGTGCACTTTAGTGAGAAAAAAAATGAACTTTTTAGAATTTACCAAATGACTGTGTGGCACCCCAGGGGTCTGGTTTCCACAGTAACGGCAATGTTATGTCTGAGAGCAGGTGGGAGGTCTCTTGGTCAGGGATCCTGTGCATGCCACACCTCCTGCCCAGTCCTGGGAGGGGAAGAACTTCCCCTATATAAACCTAGGGCTGAGGCAGGGTTAGGGAGTAGAGAAGAAGTAGAGACAGAGAAGAGAAGCAGATATAGGAAAGAACATCAGGAGCTCTGTGGGAGCAGTGCTACAAGGAGTCAGGGGCTGGCAGCTGCAGAGCTCGCCCTGACTGAGAAGTTATCACCGGACCCGGAGTCCGAGGCTGTGGGGACTAACTCCTATCCAGCAGCAGAAACCGACCGGCAGGGGATTGCAGGTCCTCTGGCCCAGAAACCCGAAGGCACGGTCACACGCGTGGGACCAGCACCGCCGTCGTGGAGCGGAAGCTACTAGAAGGCCCCGAGTCACCGGCCATACGGGTTAGCACCACACGGTACACTCAGGGACGTGGGCTACTTATACCCGCTTCTAGCAAGGTAGCCAGAAGAGTATCGTTAGTTTGGGAGGCCTACAACTCCGCCTGGCCAGGGGAGATCCCATCTGCTCAAGGACTGACCAGGCCCCAATCGCTAGCCAGTACTCCGGGAGGGTCTATCGTTGTCACCAGTAAAGACCCTGAACTACACCGTACCGTCTCTGAGTGGTTCCTGCTACCCCCATCATCCACGTCGGCTGCCCTGAGGCCATACCCCTCCCGTTGGGGGTTATACTATCACGCTGCACAATCCTACCACCGGCCTCAGCGGTCTGCCCTGCAGCAGCAGCTCCTTAGCTGTACTCAACGGGTGGCGTAGTCGTCCAACATCTACCGCTAATACAGCGCCACTTAGTCTGACTCCCTGGGCACGGACCGGATCACCGCCACGAGACTACAACCCTCAAGAGATCCGGCTCCGGGTAAGCTCCCGCATGCGCAATGCAGCGCGACACAGGCCCAGGGGCGCGTCAACTTTTGGCGTAGTCGGCAGGATTTCGTGCCCGCAACCACCGGGTACTGCGTGCCTGAAAAAGACTGTTCAAACTTACCTGTGGTGAAGATTCCCGCCATCCGGCGCCATCTTCCGCTTCCTTCCCGCCATCGGTGGAGTTTTCCCGCCATCCGGCGCCATCTTCGGCCTTCTTCCCGCCATACGTGGAGTTTTCCCGCCATTGGACGCCATCTTGAGGACGCCGCGCGGGAAGAAGAGGGGCGTGGACTCCGAAAGCGCGCGAGAACTGAAGCCCCGCCTCACGTCCGGACGTTGCGTAAGGTCCTGGAAGGAGCCCAGCAGACGCCGACGTCACAGGAGCGCGACGGAAGGTCCTCAACCCTGACGATCCACTGCGGAGCCGCGGCCTACGGAAGAGGATCATCGCAAGGTAGGCCACGGTCCACTAGGGGGGAGAAGGATGTCGGATACGGAGGAGAGCTTCACCGCTTCAATCCCCGCCAGCGCCACCGCTGTTGCGGTCATGCCTTTCACCATGCCCTATATCCCGGGGGCAGCCTGGCTACCCCAGTACTCAGGGAGTCACATACCCTGCATGACTTTAGAGAAAAGCTGGATAGCCTCTTCCAGGTGTACCCCCTCACAGAGGAGCAAAAAGTGAGCATCCTGGTGGCCCAATTAACCGAAGCAGCCCAAAGGGAGGTAAAGTCCTGGCCACCTGGGGGGAGGACTGTCGCAGGGATACTAACCCGGCTGAGGGACACCTTTGATACCCGCACCTCAGCCGAGATCAAGCTTAGATTCTACGGGTGCAAACAGCGGGCACATGAGAGTATAAGGGACTATGCCCTGAACCTACAAGAGGCCCTGAGAGCCATTAAGCAGACCGACCCTGACGGCGTGGGAGACGAGGACAGGCTGTTGACTGAACAATTTATAGAGGGTTTACATTGCAATGCCCACCGAACCCAGTTGCGGGCAATGGCCTTACAGGACCCTCATCTGGGATTTGCACAGTTCAAGGACAGAGCCATCCGGGTGCTTCGAGAACCGGCACCAGGTGGCGTTGTGACCCCCAGACGCCCCACTACCACTTACCACCAGGAGGCGGCGCCCTTGTCGGCAGGGCCTGTGGGAGCTGATGCGCAGGCTTTGAACAATGACCCGGCTCCAGACCTGCACCATCAGGTCCAAGAGCTAGCTAAAAGCGTTGCTGCGCTAACCCGAACTGTGCAGTCTTTACAGGTTTCCACTCCAGGGAAGATCCAGCTGGCATCCGGACCGGAGGACATCCCGTGGCGTCGACCAAGGAGGACCCCACCGGCCAGAGGAAGACCCAGCGACCGATACAACGAGGACGGACGACCCATCTGCCGCCGCTGCAATCAACCCGGACATATGGCAAGGTACTGTCCTTTAAACTGGCACAACCTGGGGTAGAGGGCCAACCCCCAGGAAAAAGATCACCAGGCCCATCGAACTGGCGCGACAAATATGTGGGAGGACGTCCAGTCTTACCCGTGGTACTGGATGGCATTCCTATGAGTGCCCTACTGGACACCGGGTCACAGGTCACCACCATCCCGTACGTGCTCTTCAAGCAGTACTGGAATGACTCGGATATCATCCGCTACCCTGACGGCGACTTGAGTATCATCGCCAGCAATGGTCAGCCCGTGCCACAGATTGGATTTAAAGAGGTGACCATTAAAATCGGTAGAGTCGAACTGGCAGCACAGGGACTGATCATTGTAGACATTGACAAACACGAGAGTCACCCAAAGATAACTCTAGGAACTAATGTAATTGAAAATTGTCTTGCAGAGGTGATTTTCCTTTTACAGCAGGTTGCCAAGAACGCCAGCTCCAGCCAGCAGTGAGTGCTCCGGAAAGAGATCCGGGCACTGATGCGACGGCAACAGCTAGAACTCTCTGGTGGTGAGATTGGTAGCGTGCGAATGTGTGACCCTTTCCCTATTGCCATGCCCCCGAAAAGTGAAATGATGATTTGGTGCCGGGCAGCTATTGGTCTGAGAGGTAGAGATTACCAGGCAATGGTAGAACCAGTTTACTCAGACAGTAGGCCCACCATTTTGACAGCACGGGGGGTGGTCAATGTACGCCATGGGAGGGTGCCCGTTCGCATAATAAATATCGGGAAGAGGGAAGTGTACCTGCCCCGGTATGCCACGCTAGCCAAATTGTATACCATCAATCAAGATTCCATACAGTCCGTAGAACCCTTGCCTCCATCTTCCCTGGAGGAAGGTAACGGCTCTCAGAAAACAATGGAGGACTGGTGTCAGCAACTACATTTGGGTACTGACTCCACTCCCTCACACCAGAAACAGGGAGTCTATCGGGTGGTGCAAGAGTACGAGAGAGTGTTTAGTAAACACCCGTTAGACTTCGGGCGAGTCAAGGGGGTAGAACACCACATCCCCACGGGAGACCATCCTCCCATAAAAGAGAGGTATCGACCCGTACCCCCTGCACACTACCAACACGCCAAGGGGATGCTTAGAGACATGAAGGAGGCTGGGGTGATCAGGGATAGCTGTAGCCCCTGGGCAGCTCCACTAGTCTTAGTCAAAAAGAAAGACAACACCATGAGGATGTGTGTAGATTACCGGAAAATCAACCGTATCACACACAAGGATGCGTACCCCTTACCAAGGATAGAGGAGTCTTTGGCTGCTTTAAGATCTGACTTCTCTACCTTGGATCTCACTAGTGGGTACTGGCAGGTTCCTGTAGCAGAGGCGGACCGGGAGAAGACCGCATTCACCACCCCGATGGGACTTAGCGAGTTTACCTGCATGCCGTTCGGACTCTGCAATGCACCAGGAACCTTCCAACGATTAATGGAGTGTTGTCTGGGCCACAGAAACTTTGAGACGGTCCTGTTGTACCTGGATGATGTCATCGTATATTCCAAGACGTATGAGGACCACCTGAAACACCTGGCGGAAGTGTTCGAAGCTCTGGCAAGCTACGGCCTAAAGGTGAAACCCTCCAAGTGTCACCTCCTGAAACCAAAGGTGCAGTACCTGGGACACGTGGTGAGCGCTGATGGAGTGGCTCCCGACCCTGATAAGATCACCGCAATTAAGGAATGGCCAAGTCCCTCCAGTGTAAAGGAAGTGCGGCAGTTCCTCGGGTTGGTAGGCTATTACCGCAGATTCATCCCCGGTTTCACCAAAAAGGCAGCTCCTATGCAGGACCTCCTGATAGGCCAGTCCCGGAAGGCCAAGAACCAGAAGCCACCCTTCAGATGGGAGAAGTTAGAAGAAGAGTCCTTCCGCCAGCTGAAGATGGCCCTCACGGGGGATGAAATCCTGGCGTACCCTGATTACAGCCAGCCCTTTATCCTCTACACCGACGCAAGTAACATCGGGCTAGGAGCCGTGCTGTCCCAGATCCAGCAGGGGAAAGAACGAGTAATCGCTTACGCCAGCCGAAAACTGCGACCCACCGAAAGAAACCCTGAGAATTATAGCTCATTTAAGCTAGAGTTCCTGGCAGTGGTGTGGGCAGTCACCGAACGCTTTAAGCACTACCTCGCTTCTTCCCGGTTCACCGTGTACATGGATAACAACCCGTTGACACACCTGGACACTGCAAGACTCGGTGCACTAGAGCAGAGATGGATGGCCCGTCTGTCCAACTACGAGTTCACAATCAAATACCGGGCAGGACGCTCCAATACCAACGCGGACGCCCTGTCCAGGATGCCAAACCTACCGGACGTAGGAGAAGATCCAGAGGGACTGGAAGAAGTCGAACTCCCCGCGTTCCACCGTCATGGGACTATCCAGTATTCCCATCGGGTAAGGAGTAAGCAAGCTGCTACGTTTAACCCCTTGCCTCACTACAACTGGGAGGAAACGCAAGACAGTGACCCTGCCGTCCGGCTGGTGAAGGAGATGCTGACTCGGCCAGAGGCTCGCCTTGACCCAGACGCTCCGGAGGAAGCCAAGCAACTGTGGGCTGAGAAGAGTCGACTGTTCCTTTACAAGGGGAAGTTGTGCCGCAGAATGGTTAACTCCCGGACGCATGAACTAATCTGGCAAGTAGTGGTGCCACGGAGAGACGCAGCCATGGTGATGGAAGCATACCACGACGGGGCTGGACACTTCGGATGGAAGAAGCTGGAGTTCCTGCTGCGTGGGCGGTTCCACTGGGTAGGCATGAGGGGAACCATCGAGAGGTGGTGCAGAGACTGTGGCCCGTGCAACCTAAGAAGGAAGGACCGTGCCAGCCAGAAGACTCCCCTGCAGTCCATCGTCACCCGGCAGCCGTTGGAACTGGTAGCCTTGGATCATGTAAAACTGACCCCAAGCAGAAGTGGCTACGTCTACGCGTTAACCATTGTGGATCATTACTCCCGGTTCTTGGTTGTCGTCCCCGTTAAGGACTTAACGGCTCAAACAGCAGCTAGAGCTTTCCAGCAGCACTTCTGCCGTCCACACGGGTACCCGGACCAAGTGCTGACGGACCAGGGACCTGCCTTTGAAGCGGAGGTCTTCCGGGAATTCTGCAATCTGTATGGCTGCCGGAAGATAAGGACGACACCCTATCATCCGCAAACTAATGGACTTTGTGAGAAAATGAACCAGGTGGTAATGGATCTCCTGAAAACGTTGCCCCTGGAAGAACGCAGTCTGTGGCCTGAGAAGCTGCCCGATCTAGTGGACCTATACAACCACATCCCGGTAGGTTCCACCAACTGTACCCCGGCTTACCTAATGAGGGCGAGACCTGGTAAGTTACCTGTTGACCTGGAAATGGGAGTCCTGACACCCGAGGACACTTCACCAGAAGCAGACTGGGACACAGAGAGGCAGCAGCAGTACCGGAAAGTACAGGAGAGCGTGGAGCGAAGTCTCTGTCAGGCTAGGGAAAGACAAGAGAAAACTTACAACCAGTATGCTCCCGCTGTTCCCCTGGTACCCGGAGAGCAGGTCTTGAAGAGGAAAAGACGGCTCCACAAGTTGGACGACCAGTGGGAGAAGGACCCGTACACCGTACTGCCCTCAAGCCACGAGAACCCGAAAGTCTGTACCATCAGTAAAGACGGAGGGGAGACCATAGCCATTGTATCCCGGGATCACCTGAAGAAGTGTCCTGAACAGCTACGGAACCCTGAAGAGGAACAAGAAGACCATCGACCCGTAGAGGAAAGGGAAGATATGGTTAGTACTGTGCTCGGAGACTTCCCTCGGTCCTGGACTCAAGTCAATGGTGCAGTTGTGGTACCCGTCCTCACGTTCCTCCAACCAGCATCCCAAGTGCCTACGGAGCAACAGGTAGAGCTGGAAGAGCAGCCGGTCCAGGAGGCAGAAGACTCCACACAAGCAGAACAGGAGGATCAACCCTCTGCTTATAGTGAGCCTGCCGTACCCCTAGTGAGTCAAAGAGCCGGTAGACAGCTGCCCAGTTTACCCTTGACAGCTCCTACACCCTGTAGTTCAGGGCTAGACAGTCAGCTCCGTAGGTCCACTAGGGCCACTAGAGGCCAGTTACCCGCACGTTGGAGGATTTGAAGTGTATAAATTGTTTTATTTGTGGTTACCTGTTTTTCTTGTTGCTTGTGTATAATTATGTGTTTCTAGTTATTTATAGGAGTCCTTGGTGGATTTACCGGGAATCCTTTGTGTATAGTTGGAGCGTAACCCAGGACGGACTAAAGACTGTTAAGGACTCGGGGCAGGACAGACCCCTACCTGGTTACGTCTCCCTGTTTTGGTGAAATGGACACCTTGCTTTTCTTCAAAGACTGCACCCGGTTGCGGACACGCCGTAACCATCTTTATGTGTTTTTCTTATTGTATTATTATTGTTTATACCTTGTTATGTTTTTCTAAAAATATGTTTAGTCCCGGAGTACTAAATTTCACTAGGGGGGAATGTGGCACCCCAGGGGTCTGGTTTCCACAGTAACGGCAATGTTATGTCTGAGAGCAGGTGGGAGGTCTCTTGGTCAGGGATCCTGTGCATGCCACACCTCCTGCCCAGTCCTGGGAGGGGAAGAACTTCCCCTATATAAACCTAGGGCTGAGGCAGGGTTAGGGAGTAGAGAAGAAGTAGAGACAGAGAAGAGAAGCAGATATAGGAAAGAACATCAGGAGCTCTGTGGGAGCAGTGCTACAAGGAGTCAGGGGCTGGCAGCTGCAGAGCTCGCCCTGACTGAGAAGTTATCACCGGACCCGGAGTCCGAGGCTGTGGGGACTAACTCCTATCCAGCAGCAGAAACCGACCGGCAGGGGATTGCAGGTCCTCTGGCCCAGAAACCCGAAGGCACGGTCACACGCGTGGGACCAGCACCGCCGTCGTGGAGCGGAAGCTACTAGAAGGCCCCGAGTCACCGGCCATACGGGTGAGCACCACACGGTACACTCAGGGACGTGGGCTACTTATACCCGCTTCTAGCAAGGTAGCCAGAAGAGTATCGTTAGTTTGGGAGGCCTACAACTCCGCCTGGCCAGGGGAGATCCCATCTGCTCAAGGACTGACCAGGCCCCAATCGCTAGCCAGTACTCCGGGAGGGTCTATCGTTGTCACCAGTAAAGACCCTGAACTACACCGTACCGTCTCTGAGTGGTTCCTGCTACCCCCATCATCCACGTCGGCTGCCCTGAGGCCATACCCCTCCCGTTGGGGGTTATACTATCACGCTGCACAATCCTACCACCGGCCTCAGCGGTCTGCCCTGCAGCAGCAGCTCCTTAGCTGTACTCAACGGGTGGCGTAGTCGTCCAACATCTACCGCTAATACAGCGCCACTTAGTCTGACTCCCTGGGCACGGACCGGATCACCGCCACGAGACTACAACCCTCAAGAGATCCGGCTCCGGGTAAGCTCCCGCATGCGCAACGCAGCGCGACACAGGCCCAGGGGCGCGTCAACTGCAATGAAACAAAGAGTGAAAATGTAAAGGGGTCTGAACACTTTCCGTACCCGCTGTATCCTTGAACATTACATTTAACTACCTTTTTGTATAAGGTGGCAAAGAATAAAACAAGCAGATAGGAAAAAACAAACTTAATTTATTTAAAAAATGATCAAAAAGAAATATTTCTGTCATGCGCCAAAACATGCAAAATAAAGCAAATAAACATTACAAATTATAATAAGGTGCAGAACTGTAATCAGGGCCAGGACTGGGTGCTGAAAAATGTGGGGGGATCAGCAACATGAGTAAGTGAGGGAAGTGGAGTAAAGGGTAGAAATACACCAGGGTTTGGTAGGTATGGCCGGTCCGTGGAACTAGATTTGCTGCCAACTATATCCTAATTTGGAAGGCGGCTCACAGCAGGTTCAAGATGATATAAGTATGGCAAATACAAACGGTATATTAGGATTGTCTGAATATGGGTTATTTTGTAGGTGAGGTTTAACACAAATAACTATTGAAGCCAGAACATTATGTGTCTAATTTTTTTCCAAAACATCGCCATCAAAAGCGAAAATTAGGCAAGCCAGAATAAACACAAAAAAAAAAGACAAAGAAAAGTCACCATCATACTAGCAGTCAAGGGCGGGCTGGGCTGGGGTGCAGAGGGGCAAATGCCCCCCCAGACCAGTTCCCAAGCAGCTGCTCAGGGCTGCCAGGGGACTGCACTGTACCTTTAAATATGTTCAGCTGCCGACCCGACCACATGGCAGAGATGCAGATACACCCCCTGCACGCTGTGTGGCTGAGTCTGCTGAAGTGACGTCACACAGCGAACCTGGAACTGATTCAGTCAGCCGGACAGGAGCCTGTGGATCGGAGACTTCAGTGGTCTCAGTCAGTATGAGGTCAGGAGGTCTGCAGTGAGGGGGAAGCGGGACTGTGCTCACCTTCTCATAAATCCACCCAGGATTCTATATTGTCCAATCAGAGGGCCAACTGCTGGGGCTCCGTGTGAGTTATTGCAGGAGGCTGAACTTTCATGCAGATTAGGGTCCTCCTGTCAGTGCAAAAAGTTCAGTCTGGTGCAATAAATCACACTTAGTCCCAGCAGAGACCACAGACATCACAATACGAGACCCTGCACCGACTGATTACAGCTGAACCTACAGCACCTCATATTCTACTATATGGCCCCATATATAATATGTGAGGTCCTGTAGGCAGGTCCAGGTGTGTTCAGTAATAATAATCTTTATTTTTATATAGCGCTAACATATTCCGCAGCGCTTTACATACATTATCGTCGCTGTCCCCATCGGGGCTCACAATCTAGATTCCCTATCAGTATGTCTTTGGAGTGTGGGAGGAAACCGGAGAACCCGGAGGAAACCCACGCAAACACGGGGAGAACATACAAACTCCTTGCAGATGTTGTCCTTGGTGGGATTTGAACCCAGGACCCCAGCGCTGCAAGGCTGCAGTGCAGTGTATATCCCTGTACATAATATACCACATCTAGTATACAGATTAGCCTATCATCTACTGTGATACACACATCAGATGTTTTAAAAAAATACACATTACTATACAACATCAGATGTCTATAGTGACAGTATATTATATACTAGTCATGTATTCTAATATATATTGTATGCATGTGGTATACTGTGTGAACAGATGTTATGTACAGGTAATGTGTGTATAGTATATCTGAACTCTACCCATGTCTGGTATATATAATACTGTAACTACAAAGGTCAGCCCGCGGACTGAGACAGCCGAAGGGCTGAAAACTGTGGTGCACGGGCCACACCATACTCTCCCCTATCCCAATATCACTGCTATCTGCAGTGTGGTGAATACATTGGTGGAAGACGGAGCCACTGGCTCCTACTTCCACAGATCAGCTTTTGCGACTGACACAGCCAACATGATGACATCACGACATCACATCTGCTGTGTGGAGAGTCAGTGCACCGGAGAAAAGAACAGACCGCGGGGGAACGAGAGCGAGGTGAGTATGTCTTCTTTTTTTTTTTCGTATGTGCATGGAATGTGTGCCTCCACATAGGGGGCTATGTGAGGACTCAAACTGTATATAGGAGGCTATGTGAGGGCTCATATAGTATATAGGAGGCTATGTGAGGGCTCATATAGTATATAGGAGGCTATGTGAGGGCTCATATAGTATATAGGAGGGTATGTGAGGGCTCACATTGTATATTGGAGGTTATGTGAGGCCTCACACTGTATATAAGAGGTTATGTGGGGCCTTACACTGTATATAGAAGGCTATGAGGGAATCATACTGTATATAGGAGGCTATTTGAGGGCTCATATTGTATATAGAGAGACTATGTGGGGGCTCACACTGTATATAGGAAGCTATGCGGATCTCATAATGTATATAAGAGGCCACATGGGGTCTGACAATATATAGAGAGGCTATGTGGGGACTCACATTGTATAAAGGAGGCTATGTGGGACTCATACTGTACATAGGAGGCTATGTGGCGGCTAATAATATGTATACAGTAGAAGGCTATGTGGGGGCTTATACTGTATAAAGGAGGCTATGAGGACTCATACTGTACATAGGGGGCTCATACTATATATAGGAGGCTATATGCGGGCTCATACTGTACAAAGGAGGCTATGTGGCGGCTCATAATATGTATAGGAGGCTATGTGGGTCTCATTGTATATAGGGGGCTATGTGGTGGCTAATACTGTATATAGGATGGAATATGAGGGCTCACACTGTATATAAGGGCTATGTGGTGGCTTACACTGTATATAGGGGCTATGTGGGGTGCATACTGTATGTAGGAATAATGTCTGTAATCTGCTGTGGAATTAATAGCACTATATACTCTACTTTTCAGATTATAGTATGCACTTTTCTCCTCCAAAATTTTTTGGGAAAATGGGGGTACGTTTTATAATCTGAATGTAGTTTACTGGGGCATTTGGGAGCGGCATTTTAGGGTCGCTGCTGCAGGAAGCTGGTGACGGCAGGAGTGAGGCGATGCTGCGGGCCCCAGGCTGGGAAGGTGGGTGTCTGGCTGTGCGACGGGCTCTGTGCTTTCACAAAATGTCGGAGGAGCCCCCGCACTTTCCATGGTTTTCAATGCGGTGAACTTGGGGAAAAAAGGCCACCAGAGGCGGCGCATGTGCGGATTGAGATCGTGACACCGAGATCTTGTCTCCCGAGGTCTCAACCTAAGCATGTGCCGCCTCCGGTGGCCATTTTCCCTAAGTCTACAGCATTGAAAACCACGGGAAGTACAGGGGATCCGCCGGCATTTTGTGAAAGCACGGAGCCCGGCTCATCGTCGAACATCCCCCTCCCAGCCTGGGGTCCACAGCATCACCCCACTCCTGCCGCTGCCAGCTTCCTGGAGCAGCGACTCTGCTCCACCACAGCAGCCCCCTTCCCTGGGTAATCTACCGTAAAAGCGGACTATAAGAAGCACCACCATTTTATTAAAAACATTTTTTTTCCTATTTTTCTCACCAAAATTTGGGGTGCGTCTTATGATACGGTGCATTTTATAATCTGCAAAATATGGTTAGTAAAATAAATAAATAAATAGGGAGCTGTGTGGGGGCTCATACTGTATACAAGGGGCTGTGTGTGTGCTCATATGGTATATAGGGGGGCTGTGTGGGGGCTCATACTGTATACAGGGGGCTGTGTGTGTGCTCATATGGTATATAGGGGGGCTGTGTGTGCTCATATGGTATATAGGGGGGCTGTGTGTGGGCTCATACTGTATACAGGGGGCTGTGTGTGTGCTCATATGGTATATAGGGGGATGTGTGTGGGCTCATACTGTATACAGGGGGATGTGTGTGTGCTCATATGGTATATAGGGGGGCTGTGTGGGGGCTCATACGGTATATAGGGGGATGTTGGCATACTTAATTCTGCTCAATATTAAGTGATATAAATATTATTTTATATTAATTGTAGTTAATATTAATATTGAGCAGAACTAATTTCAGCCTTTCAGCCTATTGGTTCAGGCCCCCACAACAGTTACGTTCTCTCATGTGGCCCCTCTGGAAAATGAATTGCCCACCCCTGATATATACCATCATTTATTATCCAGTATATAGCATCTGATGTCTGTATAACAGTATGTCCTATATCCCATCACATATTCTCCTGTATACTGGATGTCATATACTGTGCACAGACATCAGATGGTGCAGAGGAGAAGAAGTGACTGGTGTAATATCTAATGGCTGTACTCAAGGTGTAATGTGCACTAGTTACATATTAGCCTGTAGGTGGTATAATATATATACTATAGGCCCAGACATCCCATATTATATACAGGATAATAGGAGGCGGGTATAATATCCAGAGCTAACAAGCCTCCCCTATTCCCTGGGCCTGTCCCGATTTGAGGGCTCAGTCCCGGCCCGGCTCAGCTCTTCTCCCGGCAGGGGCGCTGCTGGGCACTGGGCTTTTCCTCCAGACACGCAGGCTTTCCATGCTGTGTGTGACCCCTTGTAGCTCCGCCTCCCGCTCTCTGCTCCTCCCCGGCATCAGGGCAGAGGAATTCTACTGTGCAGAGACCGCACAGCATGAGGAGGTGAGGGGTCAGGGGGCGGGGCCAAGTCTGCGGAGGACATGACAACAAGGTGCGGTCCTGAGGTGAGGGGGAGACCCGCAGCCTCTCCCATCTGTGGCTGCTATTACAGGATGGGAGGGGATTTAGGGACACTGCAGGGCTGACAGCTCTCCTGCGTACAGCCCATACTCTGCTGCTGATTGCTAACACCAGGCCCCACCACTGCCACTGGAGACATGATGGAGAAGAAGGGAATATATACATGTCATGTTGTGCCCGCTGTGTGTATGATGTCTGTGTGATGGTTGTGCCCGCTGTGTGTATGATGTCTGTGTGATGGTTGTGCCCGCTGTGTGTGTGATGTCTGTGTGATGGTTGTGCCCGCTGTGTGTATGATGTCTGTGTGATGGTTGTGCCCGCTGTGTGTAATGATGTCTGTGTGATGGTTGTGCCCGCTGTGTGTGTGATGTCTGTGTGATGGTTGTGCCCGTTGTGTGTATGATGTCTGTGTGATGGTTGTGCCCGCTGTGTGTGTGATGTCTGTGTGATGGTTGTGCCCGCTGTGTGTATGATGTCTGTGTGATGGTTGTGCCCGCTGTGTGTATGATGTCTGTGTGATGGTTGTGCCCGCTGTGTGTATGATGTCTGTGTGATGGTTGTGCCCGCTGTGTGTATGATGTCTGTGTGATGGTTGTGCCCGCTGTGTGTGTGATGTCTGTGTGATGGTTGTGCTCGCTGTTTGTATGATGTCTGTGTGATGGTTGTGCCCGCTGTGTGTATGATGTCTGTGTGATGGTTGTGCCCGCTGTTTGTATGATGTCTGTGTGATGGTTGTGCTCGCTGTTTGTATGATGTCTGTGTGATGGTTGTGCCCGCTGTGTGTATGATGTCTGTGTGATGGTTGTGCCCGCTGTGTGTGTGATGTCTGTGTGATGGTTGTGCCCGCTGTGTGTATGATGTCTGTGTGATGGTTGTGCCCGCTGTGTGTATGATGTCTGTGTGATGGTTGTGCCCGCTGTGTGTGTGATGTCTGTGTGATGGTTGTGCCCGCTGTGTGTATGATGTCTGTGTGATGGTTGTGCCCGCTGTGTGTATGATGTCTGTGTGATGGTTGTGCCCGCTGTGTGTGTGATGTCTGTGTGATGGTTGTGCCCGCTGTGTGTATGATGTCTGTGTGATGGTTGTGCCCGCTGTGTGTATGATGTCTGTGTGATGGTTGTGCCCGCTGTGTGTATGATGTCTGTGTGATGGTTGTGCCCGCTGTGTGTATGATGTCTGTGTGATGGTTGTGCCCGCTGTGTGTATGATGTCTGTGTGATGGTTGTGTCCGCTGTGTGTATGATGTCTGTGTGATGGTTGTGCCCGCTGTGTGTATGATGTCTGTGTGATGGTTGTGCCCGCTGTGTGTATGATGTCTGTGTGATGGTTGTGCCCGCTGTGTGTGTGATGTCTGTGTGATGGTTGTGCCCGCTGTGTGTGTGATGTCTGTGTGATGGTTGTGCCCGCTGTGTGTATGATGTCTGTGTGATGGTTGTGCCCGCTGTGTGTATGATGTCTGTGTGATGGTTGTGCCCGCTGTGTGTATGATGTCTGTGTGATGGTTGTGCCCGCTGTGTGTGTGATGTCTGTGTGATGGTTGTGCCCGCTGTGTGTATGATGTCTGTGTGATGGTTGTGCCCGCTGTGTGTATGATGTCTGTGTGATGGTTGTGCCCGCTGTGTGTATGATGTCTGTGTGATTTTTAACATAGCGCTTTGAAATAGGCAGGGGTGGGAGATTAATTTTCCCAAGTGGCCACGTGAGAGACCGTGACTGTTGTGGAGCCCGAACCAATAGGTTCAAATTAATTCAGCTCAATATTAATATTAACTTATTAATTATATATTTTTTGTATATTTATATTATCACTTAATATTGAGCAGATTTAAGTATGCTGACATCCCCCTATATACAGTATGAGCCCCCACACAACCCCGTACATACAGTATTAGCACACACCACCCCTACCTACAGTATGAGCCCTCACATAGCCCCCAATATACAGTAAGAGCCACCACAAGAAAGCCAGATGTCGTATAATGAATCTACATAAAGATGAGAAAGTTCTGGCGGCTCCGACTGTGAATGAGGGAACAAAAAATAATCCTCAGGTCCCAACAAGAGATGAGCAGGACTCACAGATGAGGCCGCACTGCCCCGGAAGATAAGAGACTCATGGCCTCCAGTCCAGCCGCCAGGTAGCACTGACCTGGACGCCCGACTGGAGGCCCCGGAATCCATCTGCTCATCTCTAGTCCCAGCTGCCCTGGATACAGTGGACAGTCCTGGATTTGGGTCTGGGCCTTGCAGTCTCGGCCGTCTGCTGAATTTCCCTCACTACCAGCGCCCCTCTGACAACTCCTCCTGCCGGGCGAGAAAGATAATGGTAAATGGGCGTGGATTGGAGTGTGACCAGGGGCGAGGTCAAAATTTGCCACGCATAGCACCTTTCTGTCCCCCTTTCTGTTCTTCAAAAGTTGAGAGGTATGAATATGTGATGTCTGTATCCCAGTATATCGCATACCATCACATATTATGCTGTATACTGGATGTGATGGACTTTGATACAGGCATCCAATGTTATACAGAGGATAATCTGTCACTGGTGTAATATCTGATGTCTGTGCTCATAGTGTGGTATATAACTGTCACATGCTATTCTGTATGTAATATCTGATGTATGTAGTCATAATATATCTTATTCCAGTACAGATGAGCGAATTGATTCGCAGGACACTGGTCAAACAGTCCCGTCAGTAGTCTGTGGCCACTAGACCAGAGCCCCGCGAGCCTCCTCCCGCCTGCCGGCATCTCTGACTCCTCTTTTGATTATAGTCTTTGCATGATGTCATCTTTTTGGCGTGACACATACATGACATTGTGCCTGGCTACAAATCAAAGGAAGAGAAAGAGAATGGTGTCAGGTAGGAGGCTGTCAGGGCTCCTATCCAGCAGCCACTGAATATTCATCTGACCATTGGATCAGGGTCCTGCAAATGAAGTTGCTCATCTCTATATATCAGTCATATATTCTCCTATGTATATTGTATTGTATGTGGTATAATATGTTCACTGTGTGCACAGACATCAGATGGGACACACATGATTATTAGTGACTCGTACATCATATACTATAATGTGGAGTTGACTTTTACATTGATGACTTGCTCGATCAAGTATGTAGGAAATAATACACAAAATAATAATTCCTAGGTATCTATCTGGCAGACCTGTGCTTATGTGTGGCCACCTTTAGGCTGTGTGCCCACTATGCGTTTTTTAAGCGTTTCCGCAACGGCAATTCCGCTGCAGAAACGCTTAAAAAACGCTTGGTAGAAGGTCTGCTATGTTCCCCAATGATAATCCGCATCTGCTGTGCACATGCTGCGGAAATTTCCGCTGCGGATTATCAATGCGGAAAAATCCGCCGCACTACCAATTATTTTGTGTAATCGCAGCGTTTTCACCGCCATTGACTTGCATTGAATTGCATAATATCCGCATGACTACATGTGCACATGCGGATATTTAGTGATTCAATGTGCGGATGGTACCCGGATTTGGAGAAGAAGAGACTCTCCTCCAGACCCGGGTACCATAGTACCTGTAAAAAAAAAAAATTAAAATAAAAAATATACATTATACTTACCTTCTGATGGCCCCCGGTCTCCATAGCGATGCGTCCTGGCTTCCTGGCAGCTCATGATGGTCTAAAAGGACCTGCCATGACGTCATTTAGTCACGTGACAGGTCACGCAACCGCTGACGTCGGCGGTCGCTTGACCCGTCACATGACTAAATGACGTCATGGCAGGTCCTTTTACACATCCGTGAGACACCGGGAAGACCGGACGCATCGGATAAGGAGACCAGGGGCCGTCAGAAGGTAAGTATAATATTTATTTTTTGCCGTTCTTTTACGGTCACACTATATAAATCCATACCGGTTGCATGGATTGATATAGTGTGACCAAGTTGTCAAGCACTTTCCAAGTGATGCTAAAATCGCTTGCAAAGCTCTTGACAACCCGCATGCGGAAATGCATGTGAAGAGCGCTTCACTTCTGCTTGTCCCTGGCAGGAAAACTCATAGAATCCGCATGCGTTTTTTCTGCCAGGGAGATGCGGAAACGCTCTGGAAAAATTCTCAGCATTTCTGCATTGTGGGCACTTAACCTTACTCTGTTTAGGAGTGTAGAAAAGCACAGCGTACCTTGGATTACTTGCATTACACCTCTAACAACCTAAATCCGTGTTGTAGTGGTCAGACATTGTACATATTATGCTTATGTATTACCAGTTTTAAATGCTCACCTGAACTGGACCAAGTGCTGTCATTTTTCTCCACGGGCAGCACTTAGACAATACGTTTGTGTGAATATAGCCTATGAAGCAGCTGGTAATAAACATGTTGAAGGGGTTTTCTGCGAACAAAAGTATATTTTAATCAATAGATCTTGGAATAATAATAACTTCCACAATTGGATGTGTTTAAATAAAATGTCCCTGTGCTGAGATAATGTTATAAATGTGCCCCTGCTGTGTACTGTGTAATGGCTGTGTCTGACTGTGCAGGAACATGGTCTGATCATACCACAGCTACTGGGCAGGGGAGGAAGGAAAAGAGTATATAGCATCGATTAAATCACTGCACACTCTAGTTTCAAGATGCAAACGATGGGTCAAAACGTTCATTTACTGTTGCATTATTCCCTGCACCTTAAATGTGTCTTATTGCATGTCTTCAAATAGACTTTAGTTTGCATCTTGAAACTACAATGTGCGGTGATTTAATCTCCGCCGATTCTGGGGATTCCACATCCCGTGTACCTGCACCTTGACCTACAGACTGTGTGCACGCTAATCATCTATATATAAAGAGAGTATATATACATTACAGCAGGGGATCACAGCTGAGTCTTTCTTTGAGCTAAAATATTGTTTAAAAACAGGCATTGAAATGTTTTACTCACAAAAAGAATCCTCTGTGATCCCCTGCTATCCTGCCTGTATCCTCTTTTTCTCCCCCCCTGCCCAGGAGATGTGGTATGATCAGACCATGTTCCTGCACGGTCAGACACAGCCATTACACAGTACACAGCAGGGGCACATTTATAAGATTATCTCAGCACAGGAACATTATTATATCACATCCAATTGTGGAAATTATTATTACTCCAAGATCTATTGATTAAAATATACTATTGTTTGTGGGAAAACGACCTTTAAGGATGGGCCGCTACTCATGGACCACTGCTGTGTGCTTGCCCCCAGGCTAAAATTTGCCAGCCAGCCCCTGCTAGCAGTGATATTAGAATACACACTATACATGTTATTACATACAGCATCCTTTACCTATAAAAATTGTATATAATCTCTTCCACTTTTCTTTCCAGTGGGTGTAGTGACAAGATTATGGAGCAGTTGTCGAGACCAGTGCCGCCGCGAGCGACAACAGGGTAGGAAGAGTGGTGATGTGGCTCTTAAAAAGAAAGGCCATACAGTACAGACCAAAAGTTTGGACACACCTTCTCATTTAAAGATTTTTCTGTATTTTCGTGACTATGAAAATTGTACATTCACACTGAAGGCATCAAAACTATGAATTAACACATGTGGAATTATATACTTAACAAAAAAGTGTGAAACAACTGAAAATATGTCTTATATTCTAGGTTCTTCAAAGTATCCACCTTTTGCTTTGATGACTGCTTTGCACACTCTTGGCATTCTCTTGATGAGCTTCAAGAGGTAGTCACTGGAAATGGTCTTCCAACAATCTTGAAGGAGTTCCCAGAGATGCTTAACACTTGTTGGCCCTTTTGCCTTCACTCTGCGGTCCAGCTCACCCCAAACCATCTCGATTGGGTTCAGGTCTGGTGACTGTGGAGGCCAGGTCATCTGGCGTAGCACCCCATCACTCTCCTTCTTGGTCAAATAGCCCTTACACAGCCTGGAGGTGTGTTTGGGGTCATTGTCCTGTTGAAAAATAAATGATGGTCCAACTAAACGCAAACCGGATGGAATAGCATGCCGTTGCAAGATGCTGTGGTAGCCATGCTGACTCAGTATGCCTTCAATTTTGAATAAATCCCCAACAGTGTCACCAGCAAAGCACCCCCACACCATCACACCTCCTCCATGCTTCACGTTGGGAACCAGGCATCTTGAGTCCATCCGTTCACCTTTTCTGCGTCGCACAAAGACACGGTGGTCGGAACCAAAGATCTCAAATTTGGACCCATCAGACCAAAGCACAGATTTCCACTGGTCTAATGTCCATTCCTTGTGTTCTTTAGCCCAAACAAGTCTCTTTTGCTTGTTGCCTGTCCTTAGCAGTGGTTTCCTAGCAGCTATTTTACCATGAAGGCCTGCTACACAAAGTCTCCTATTAACAGTTGTTGTAGAGCTGTGTTTGCTATAGAACTCTGTGTGGCATTGACCTTGTCTCTAATCTGAGCTGCTGTTAACCTGCGATTTCTGAGGCTGGTGACTCGGATAAACTTATCCTCAGAAGCAGAGGTGACTCTTGGTCTTCCTTTCCTGGGGCGGTCCTCATGTGAGCCAGTTTCTTTGTAGCGCTTGATGGTTTTTGCAACTGCACTTGGGGACACTTTCAAAGTTTGCCCAATTTTTCGGACTGACTGACCTTCATTTCTTAAAGTAATGATGGCCACTCGTTTTTCTTTACTTAGCTGCTTTTTTCTTGCCATAATACAAATTCTAACAGTCTATTCAGTAGGACTATCAGCTGTGTATCCACCTGACTTCTGCACAACACAACTGATGGTCCCAACCCCATTTATAAGGCAAGAAATCCCACTTATTAAACCTGACAGGGCACACCTATGAAGTGAAAACCATTTCCGGTGACTACCTCTTGAAGCTCAACAAGAGAATGCCAAGAGTGTGCAAAGCAGTCATCAAAGCAAAAGGTGGCTACTTTGAAGAACCTAGAATATAAGACATATTTTCAGTTGTTTCACACTTTTTTGTTAAGTATATAATTCCACATGTGTTAATTCATAGTTTTGATGCCTTCAGTGTGAATGTACAATTTTCAAAATCATGAAAATACTGAAAAATCTTTAAATGAGAAGGTGTGTCCAAACTTTTGGTCTGTACTGTACCTATATTATGATCGGCTCCAGTTTTTGACCCTAGTCCTAGATTTTCACCCGTAAGTGGCTATCTTTTTCAGTTTTATTTGTTGTAATGGTTTGATTATTATTTTGCATATTAAAAATGCTTTTTTCTCTGTCATCCCTGACCTTACAGATCTGACTGGACCAAAAAGGGAAATACCTGTAGCTCGGAGGTGCTGGAAGCCAGAGAGGAATCTGAAATGGAGGCCGGAGCTGGGGGCCAGAAAGAAGAAGAGCCTGCGGAGAGCACCAGTACACCACAGCCCCTCGACACCTCCCCTCATGCACCAATAAGCCAGCATCGCTACCGCCCCACCATCACTGGCGTACGTGACACAGGAATACCTGTGAGTGATGATGATGAGAGTTTTTGTCTATGCCTGGCCCGTTATTTCAGGCACGTTCCCTTTTTATTGAGGCTGCAGACCGGGGCTGCCCTCCAAATTGTTTCGTCTGCCGCTGCGCCACCAAATTCACCGATGGCCATCTTTTAATTCCTTGAAAGGTGGCAACTTTCTGAGGACAACCAAACCCGGTCATTAGACCCCCCAAGAAGGGCACTCGGCAGACCCACCATCACGACAGCCACCACCTCCAGTGCCAGCATCACGGCAATCACCACCACCTCCAGTACCAGCATCACAGCAGCCATCACCACCACCTCCAGTCACAGCATCACAGCAACCACCACCAACTACAGTGGCACCATCACGGCAGCCACCTCCAGTGCCAGCATCTTGGCAGCCACCTCCATTACCAGCATCACGGCAGCCAACAACCCCCTCACCAGCATGTCTCTTGCCCCAATCACCCTTGTCTTGTTGGCATGATGGCCAAAACACAGAAGACAAGGCCAGACAAAAATCTGAGATACAGGATTTGTGTGCTGAGATGCCGCCACAGTCACTGAAAGGTGTTACATAGATGCGTATTATATGGACGCTATATGGATGGCATAAGCATGGTCCGTTTGCTGTGCTTTTTTCTTCTCGCACACATTGACTTGCATTGGCGAGTCTCGTCTGATATATGCAGCCACTTGCAGCATGCTGTGATTTTTTTTTCTCAGTTCGATCCGAGCTGGGAAAAAAAAATCACAGATGAACACATAATCATTCAATAACAAGAGTCAGAGTGCAATCCAATTTTTTTTTATCAGATTGCACTCGTGTGATTTATACGCAGATGAGTATGAGCCCTTAGACTCAGCCAAAAGATTGTAGACATAGAGTATATCTTATTGCTCTAATAGGCATCTAGTCATTCAACAGAGGCCATTAACTATATATTCTACATGCAGGGCTTGTGAATTGTCCATTATTAAAATAAACAGTATATAAAAAGCAGTGCAGGAGGCAGCAGTGAAGGACATGACAAATATTAATAACAATATGTAAAATAATCACAGGCTGCAATTACCCACCATATTTTTTCTTAAACCATGAAATCAACTTTTTCTTGCGGTTGTAAATTTGAAATGACAGTGATGGCTATTATGACATCACAAGGCACATGACATCATAGACATCACAATTGGAATAGAATGTATAAATTTCTACACTGCTGCCATCTTGTGTCACTATAACCTGACAGCTGGAAGAGGACGAGTCCAGGTAAGTAGCTCTTTACTTTTAAGCTTTGGTATACTTATAATGTATCCACCGGATTTATCATGGATTGCCGGGAACACTGTGTAATAAGACATTTTCAGGACAACCCCTTGTCTAAATGAGAAATTGCTGACGATCAGTTGATATTAGGTGGGTGGGGAGGTCAAGTTGGGACATCTTTATGGGGCTCCATTTTTGGGTAGTTTTGCCATTTATGTGGACAAATTATTTTATTATCATTCTCTGTTCTCAGATCTTTGGTTCCTATTGAATTAGGGCCTGACATTGGAGTTGTAGTTTAACCCCTTTAAAGCTCAAGACGTACTAATACGTATCTGCGCCATGGGACTTAAGAGCCTGATACGTATTAGTACGTCTTTGCGATCGCGCCCGCACACAGGCTGTGCGGGCGCGATCGCCGCCGGGTTTCAGCCGATTGTCGCAGCTGAGTCGATCGCAGCATTGCGGGGGCAAGGGGAGGTGATCGGGATACTCACCTCTCCTGCCGGCGTCCAGCGATGTCTGCCGCGGCTTCCTGGATGTTGCCATGACGACCCAATGTCGTCATGACAACATCTGGGTCACCAGACAGCAGGAAGATATTTTGGCATGCGCAGTGCATGACCAAAGTATCTTCTGCATTTGCAGCGCTGACAGCCTGTATAGCACAGGGCTGGTGCTCCATCCCTATGCTATACAGGCGATCAGAATAAAAAAAGTCAAAGTCCCATAGTGGGACAAAGAATAAAAGTAAAAAAAAGTGTCAGAAAGTGAAGAAAATAAAAAAAAAAAAAAAAAATACACCAAAAATAAAAATATAATGTACCCATCAATAAATATTATTATGGAAAAAAAAACAATAAAAGTACACATATTTGGTATCGCCGCGTCCGGAATGACCTGACCTATAAAACTGTCCCACTAGTTAGCCCCTTCAGTGAACATGGTAAAAAAAAAAAAAAAAAAATGAAGCAAAAAAAATGCTTTATCATCATACCGCCAAACAAAAAATGGAATAACACACGATCAAAAAGACGAATATAAATAATAATGATACCACTGAAAACGTCATCTTTTCCCGCAAAAAACAAGCCGCCATACAGCTCCATCAGCCGAAAAATAAAAAAGTTATAGCTCTCAGAATAAAGCGATGCAAAAAAATTATTTTTTCTATAAAATAGCTTTTATTGTGTAAAAGCGCCAAAACATATAAAATCGATATAAATGTGGTACCACTTTAAACGTACTGACCCAAAGAATAAAGCTACCTTATCAATTTTACCACACGCGGAACAGCATCAAAAAAAAAAAAAAAAAACAATTCCTGAATTGTTGGTTTTTGTTTATTCTCCCTCCCAATAATCGGAATAGAGAGCGATCAAAATATGTCACGTGCCTGAAAATGGCACTAATAAAAACGTCAACTCATCCCGCAAAAAACAAGACGTCACATGACTCTGTCGGCCAAAATATGGAAAAATTATAGCTCTCAAAATATGGCGATGCAAAAACTAGATTTTACGAAAAAATGCGTCTTTTAGTGTGTGACAGCTGTCAATCATAAAAGCCCGATATGATTCTGGTATCGCTGTAATCGCACTGACTCGAAGAATAAAGTTGTCTAAACGGCGTAAAATATAAACTCTAGGCTTAGGGTTGTGGTAGGGTTGGGGTTGGGGTTAGGGCTAGGGTTAGGGTTGGGCTAGGCCTGAGAGGATGAGATCCGCCCCTATCACTGGGCAAGAAGCCAAAAGCACAAAATAAAAAGAGAAATCCTAGTGGGCAAACCCAACACATGAGACACCGGGCTAGAGGCCAACCACGACACAAGCATTAAAGGGAATCTGTCACCCCCTAGGACTTATCAGACCTCTAATATGGGCATAAAGGTTATAGAAATGTAAATCTATACATACTTCTGTGGCCCATATTAGAGGTTTGCTTGCTTTCAAATATCCTGGCTCCGGCCTGCTCTCGCTCTGGCTTTGGCCTGCCTTTGCCCTGGCTCTGTCCTGCTCTCGCTCTGGCTCTGTCCTGCTCTCGCTCTGGCTCTGTCCTGCTCTCGCTCTGGCTCTGTCCTGCTCTCGCTATGGCTCCGGCCTGCCCTCGCACGGGCTCCGGCCTGCTTTTGCCCTGGATCTGGCCTGCTCTTGCTCTGGCTCCGGCCTGCTCTCGCACTGGCTCCGGCCTGCCCTCGTCCTGGCTCCGGCCTGCTCTCGCTCTGGCTCTGGCCTGCTGTCTTTATGGCTCCTGCCTGCCCTCACCTTGGCTCCTGCCTGTTCTCGCCCTGGATACGACCTGCTCTCACCTTGGCTCCGGCCTGCTCTTGCTCTGGTTCCAGCCTGCCCTTACTTTGGCTCTCCGGCCTGCTCTGGCTCTGGCTCCAGCGCTTTGGCTCCGGCCTGCTCTCGCTTCTGCTCCAGCCTGCCCTCGCCCTGGCTCCGGCCTGCTCTCGCTCTGGCTCTGGCCTGCCCTCGACCTGGCTCCGGCCTGCCCTCGCTCTGTCTCTGGCCTGCCCTCGCCTTGGCTCCGAACTGCTTTTGCCCTGGCTCCGGCCTGCTCTCACTCTGGCCTGCCCTTGCCTTAGCTCCCGCCTGCTCTCGCCCTGGCTCCGGCTTCCTCTCTCTCTGGCTCTATCCTGCCCTCGCCTTGGCTCTGGCCTGCTCTCGCTATGGCACCGACCTGCCCTCGCACGGGCTCCGCCTGCTCTCGCTCTGGCCTGCTTTCGCCCAGGCTATGGCCTGCTCTCGCTCTTGCTCTGGCCTGCCCTTGCCCTCTCTCCGGCCTGTTTTCTCTCGGTCTAGCTCCGTCCTGGTTCCGGCCAGCTCTCACTCTGGCTCCGGGCTGCCCTCGCCCTGTCTCTGGCCTGCTCTCGATCTGGCCTGCTCTCGCCCTGGCTCCAGCATTCTCTCGCTCTGGTTTCGGCCTGCTGTCGCCTTGGATCCGGCCTGCTCTCTCTCTCGCTCCAGCCTGCCCTAACCTTGGCTCCAGCCTGCTCTCGCTCTGGCCTGCCTTTGCCTTGGCTCCGGCCTGCACTCACTCTGGCTTTGGCCTGCCTTTGCTTCGGCCTGCTCTCGCTCTGGCTCTGGCCTGCTCTCGCTCTGGCCTGCCCTCGACTTGACTCCACTATGCCACAGCTCTGTCTCTGGCCTGCCCTCGCCCTGGCTCCGGCCTGCCCTCGCCCTGGCTCCGGCCTGCCCTCACCTTGGCTCCAGCCTGCTCTCGCTCTGGCCTGCCTTTGCCTTGGCTCCGGCCTGCTCTCTCTCTGGCTCTGGCCTGCCCTTGCCCTGGCTCCGGCCTACTCTCGCTCTGGCTCTGGCCTCGCCCTGTCTCCGGCCTGCTCTCGCTCTGTCTCCGGCCTGCTCTCGCTCTGTCTCCGGCCTGCTCTCGCTCTGTCTCCGGCCTGCTCTCGCTCTGTCTCCGGCCTGCTCTCGCTCTGTCTCCGGCCTGCTCTCGCTCTGTCTCCGGCCTGCTCTCGCTCTGTCTCCGGCCTGCTCTCGCTCTGTCTCCGGCCTGCTCTCGCTCTGTCTCCGGCCTGCTCTCGCTCTGTCTCCGGCCTGCTCTCGCTCTGTCTCCGGCCTGCTCTCGCTCTGTCTCCGGCCTGCTCTCGCTCTGTCTCCGGCCTGCTCTCGCTCTGTCTCCGGCCTGCTCTCGCTCTGTCTCCGGCCTGCTCTCGCTCTGTCTCCGGCCTGCTCTCGCTCTGTCTCCGGCCTGCTCTCGCTCTGTCTCCGGCCTGCTCTCGCTCTGTCTCCGGCCTGCTCTCGCTCTGTCTCCGGCCTGCTCTCGCTCTGTCTCCGGCCTGCTCTCGCTCTGTCTCCGGCCTGCTCTCGCTCTGTCTCCGGCCTGCTCTCGCTCTGTCTCCGGCCTGCTCTCGCTCTGTCTCCGGCCTGCTCTCGCTCTGTCTCCGGCCTGCTCTCGCTCTGTCTCCGGCCTGCTCTCGCTCTGTCTCCGGCCTGCTCTCGCTCTGTCTCCGGCCTGCTCTCGCTCTGTCTCCGGCCTGCTCTCGCTCTGTCTCCGGCCTGCTCTCGCTCTGTCTCCGGCCTGCTCTCGCTCTGTCTCCGGCCTGCTCTCGCTCTGTCTCCGGCCTGCTCTCGCTCTGTCTCCGGCCTGCTCTCGCTCTGTCTCCGGCCTGCTCTCGCTCTGTCTCCGGCCTGCTCTCGCTCTGTCTCCGGCCTGCTCTCGCTCTGTCTCCGGCCTGCTCTCGCTCTGTCTCCGGCCTGCTCTCGCTCTGTCTCCGGCCTGCTCTCGCTCTGGCTCCGGCCTGCCCTCGCTCTGGCTCCGGCCTGCCCTCGCTCTGGCTCCGGCCTGCCCTCGCTCTGGCTCCGGCCTGCCCTCGCTCTGGCTCCGGCCTGCCCTCGCCCTGGCTCCGGCCTGCCCTCGCCCTGGCTCCGGCCTGCCCTCGCCCTGGCTCCGGCCTGCCCTCGCCCTGGCTCCGGCCTGCCCTCGCCCTGGCTCCGGCCTGCCCTCGCCCTGGCTCCGGCCTGCCCTCGCCCTGGCTCCGGCCTGCCCTCGCCCTGGCTCCGGCCTGCCCTCGCCCTGGCTCCGGCCTACTCTCGCCCTGGCTCTGGCCTCGCCCTGTCTCCGGCCTGCTCTCGCCCTGGTTCCGGCCTGCCCTTGCCTTGGCTCTGGCCTTCTTTATCTCTGGCTCTGGCCTGCCCTTGCCTTGGCTCTGGCCTACCCTCGCCTTGGCTCTGGCCTACCCTCGCCTTGACTCCGGCTTGCTCTCGCTCTGAGGCCTCTGGCCTGCCCTCTCCCTGGCTCCTGCCTGCTCTCGCTCTGGCTCGCGCCTGCCCTAGCCTTGGCTCTGGCCTACTCTGGCTCTGGCCTGCCTTCGCCCTGGCTCCGGCCTGCTCTGGCCTTTGCTCCGGCCTCCTCTCGCCCTGGCTCCGGCCTGTTCTCGCTCTGTCTTCGGCCTGCCCTCGCCCTGGCTTAGGCCTGCCCTTGCTCTGGCCAGCCCTCGGCTTGGCTCCGGCCAGCTCCTACTCTGTCTCCGGCCTGCCCTCGCCTTGGCTCCGGCCTGCTCTCGCCCTGGCTCCGGCCCGCCCTCGCCCTGGCTCCGGCCTGCCTTTGCCTTGGCTCCGGCCTGCACTCACTCTGGCTTTGGCCTGCCTTTGCTTCGGCCTGCTCTCGCTCTGGCTCTGGCCTGCTCTCGCTCTGGCCTGCCCTCGACTTGACTCCACTATGCCACAGCTCGGGCTCCGGCCTACCCTCGCCTTGGCTACGTCCTGCTCTCTCCCTGGCTCTGAACTGCTCTCGCTCTGTCTCTGGCCTGCCCTCGCCCTGGCTCCGGCCTGCCCTCGCCCTGGCTCCGGCCTGCCCTCACCTTGGCTCCAGCCTGCTCTCGCTCTGGCCTGCCTTTGCCTTGGCTCCGGCCTGCGCTCACTCTGGCTTTGGCCTGCCTTTGCTTCGGCCTGCTCTCGCTCTGGCTCTGGCCTGCTCTCGCTCTGGCCTGCCCTCGACTTGTCTCCACTATGCCACAGCTCGGGCTCCGGCCTACCCTCGCCTTGGCTACGTCCTGCTCTCTCCCTGGCTCTGAACTGCTCTCGCTCTGTCTCTGGCCTGCCCTCGCCCTGGCTCCGGCCTGCTCTCTCTCTGGCCTGCCCTTGCCCTGGCTCCGGCCTACTCTCGCTCTGGCTCTGGCCTCGCCCTGTCTCCGGCCTGCTCTCGCCCTGGTTCCGGCCTGCCCTTGCCTTGGCTCTGGCCTTCTTTATCTCTGGCTCTGGCCTGCCCTTGCCTTGGCTCTGGCCTACCCTCGCCTTGACTCCGGCCTGCTCTCGCTCTGAGGCCTCTGGCCTGCCCTCGCCTTGGCTCCGGCCTGCTCTCGCCTTGGCACCGGTCTGCCCTCTCCCTGGCTCCTGCCTGCTCTCGCTCTGGCTCCGGCCTGCTCTCGCTCTGGCTCGCGCCTGCCCTAGCCTTGGCTCTGGCCTACTCTCGCTCTGGCTCTGGCCTGCCTTCGCCCTGGCTCCGGCCTGTTCTCGCTCTGTCTTCGGCCTGCCCTCGCCCTGGCTTAGGCCTGCCCTTGCTCTGGCCAGCCCTCGGCTTGGCTCCGGCCAGCTCCTACTCTGTCTCCGGCCTGCCCTCGCCTTGGCTCCGGCCTGCTCTCACCCTGGCTCCGGCCCGCCCTCGCCCTGGCTCCGGCCTGCCCTCGCTCTTGCTCCGGCCTGCCGTCGCTCTTGCTCCGGCCTGCCCTTGCCCTGTCTCCGGCCTGTTGTCTCTCTGTCTAGCTCCGTCCTGGCTCCGGCCTGCTCTCACTCTGGCTCCGTGCTGCCCTCGCCCTGTCTCTGGCCTGCTCTCGATCTGGCCTGCTCTCGCCCTGGCTCCAGCATTCTCTCGCTCTGGTTTCGGCCTGCCGTCGCCTTGGATCCGGCCTGCTCTCGCTCTGGCTCCAGCCTGCCCTCACCTTGGCTCCAGCCTGCTCTCGCTCTGGCCTGCCTTTGCCTTGGCTCCGGCCTGCACTCACTCTGGCTTTGGCCTGCCTTTGCTTCGGCCTGCTCTCGCTCTGGCTCTGGCCTGCTCTCGCTCTGGCCTGCCTTCGACTTGACTCCACTATGCCACAGCTCGGGCTCCGGCCTACCCTCGCCTTGGCTACGTCCTGCTCTCTCCCTGGCTCTGAACTGCTCTCGCTCTGTCTCTGGCCTGCCCTCGCCCTGGCTCCGGCCTGCCCTCGCCCTGGCTCCGGCCTGCCCCCACCTTGGCTCCAGCCTGCTCTCGCTCTGGCCTGCCTTTGCCTTGGCTCCGGCCTGCTCTCTCTCTGGCTCTGGCCTGCCCTTGCCCTGGCTCCGGCCTACTCTCGCTCTGGCTCTGGCCTCGCCCTGTCTCCGGCCTGCTCTCGCCCTGTCTCCGGCCTGCTCTCGCTCTGTCTCCGGCCTGCTCTCGCTCTGTCTCCGGCCTGCTCTCGCTCTGTCTCCGGCCTGCTCTCGCTCTGTCTCCGGCCTGCTCTCGCTCTGTCTCCGGCCTGCTCTCGCTCTGTCTCCGGCCTGCTCTCGCTCTGTCTCCGGCCTGCTCTCGCTCTGTCTCCGGCCTGCTCTCGCTCTGTCTCCGGCCTGCTCTCGCTCTGTCTCCGGCCTGCTCTCGCTCTGTCTCCGGCCTGCTCTCGCTCTGTCTCCGGCCTGCTCTCGCTCTGTCTCCGGCCTGCTCTCGCTCTGTCTCCGGCCTGCTCTCGCTCTGTCTCCGGCCTGCTCTCGCTCTGTCTCCGGCCTGCTCTCGCTCTGTCTCCGGCCTGCTCTCGCTCTGTCTCCGGCCTGCTCTCGCTCTGTCTCCGGCCTGCTCTCGCTCTGTCTCCGGCCTGCTCTCGCTCTGTCTCCGGCCTGCTCTCGCTCTGTCTCCGGCCTGCTCTCGCTCTGTCTCCGGCCTGCTCTCGCTCTGTCTCCGGCCTGCTCTCGCTCTGTCTCCGGCCTGCTCTCGCTCTGTCTCCGGCCTGCTCTCGCTCTGTCTCCGGCCTGCTCTCGCTCTGTCTCCGGCCTGCTCTCGCTCTGTCTCCGGCCTGCTCTCGCTCTGTCTCCGGCCTGCTCTCGCTCTGTCTCCGGCCTGCTCTCGCTCTGTCTCCGGCCTGCTCTCGCTCTGTCTCCGGCCTGCTCTCGCTCTGTCTCCGGCCTGCTCTCGCTCTGTCTCCGGCCTGCTCTCGCTCTGTCTCCGGCCTGCTCTCGCTCTGTCTCCGGCCTGCTCTCGCTCTGTCTCCGGCCTGCTCTCGCTCTGTCTCCGGCCTGCTCTCGCTCTGTCTCCGGCCTGCTCTCGCTCTGTCTCCGGCCTGCTCTCGCTCTGTCTCCGGCCTGCTCTCGCTCTGTCTCCGGCCTGCTCTCGTTCTGTCTCCGGCCTGCTCTCGCTCTGTCTCCGGCCTGCTCTCGCTCTGTCTCCGGCCTGCCCTCGCTCTGGCTCCGGCCTGCCCTCGCTCTGTCTCCGGCCTGCCCTCGCTCTGGCTCCGGCCTGCCCTCGCCCTGGCTCCGGCCTGCCCTCGCCCTGGCTCCGGCCTGCCCTCGCCCTGGCTCCGGCCTGCCCTCGCCCTGGCTCCGGCCTGCCCTCGCCCTGGCTCCGGCCTGCCCTCGCCCTGGCTCCGGCCTGCCCTCGCCCTGGCTCCGGCCTGCCCTCGCCCTGGCTCCGGCCTACTCTCGCCCTGGCTCTGGCCTCGCCCTGTCTCCGGCCTGCTCTCGCCCTGGTTCCGGCCTGCCCTTGCCTTGGCTCTGGCCTTCTTTATCTCTGGCTCTGGCCTGCCCTTGCCTTGGCTCTGGCCTACCCTCGCCTTGGCTCTGGCCTACCCTCGCCTTGGCTCTGGCCTACCCTCGCCTTGACTCCGGCTTGCTCTCGCTCTGAGGCCTCTGGCCTGCCCTCTCCCTGGCTCCTGCCTGCTCTCGCTCTGGCTCGCGCCTGCCCTAGCCTTGGCTCTGGCCTACTCTGGCTCTGGCCTGCCTTCGCCCTGGCTTAGGCCTGCTCTGGCCTTTGCTCCGGCCTCCTCTCGCCCTGGCTCCGGCCTGTTCTCGCTCTGTCTTCGGCCTGCCCTCGCCCTGGCTTAGGCCTGCCCTTGCTCTGGCCAGCCCTCGGCTTGGCTCCGGCCAGCTCCTACTCTGTCTCCGGCCTGCCCTCGCCTTGGCTCCGGCCTGCTCTCGCCCTGGCTCCGGCCCGCCCTCGCCCTGGCTCCGGCCTGCCTTTGCCTTGGCTCCGGCCTGCACTCACTCTGGCTTTGGCCTGCCTTTGCTTCGGCCTGCTCTCGCTCTGGCTCTGGCCTGCTCTCGCTCTGGCCTGCCCTCGACTTGACTCCACTATGCCACAGCTCGGGCTCCGGCCTACCCTCGCCTTGGCTACGTCCTGCTCTCTCCCTGGCTCTGAACTGCTCTCGCTCTGTCTCTGGCCTGCCCTCGCCCTGGCTCCGGCCTGCCCTCGCCCTGGCTCCGGCCTGCCCTCACCTTGGCTCCAGCCTGCTCTCGCTCTGGCCTGCCTTTGCCTTGGCTCCGGCCTGCGCTCACTCTGGCTTTGGCCTGCCTTTGCTTCGGCCTGCTCTCGCTCTGGCTCTGGCCTGCTCTCGCTCTGGCCTGCCCTCGACTTGTCTCCACTATGCCACAGCTCGGGCTCCGGCCTACCCTCGCCTTGGCTACGTCCTGCTCTCTCCCTGGCTCTGAACTGCTCTCGCTCTGTCTCTGGCCTGCCCTCGCCCTGGCTCCGGCCTGCTCTCTCTCTGGCCTGCCCTTGCCCTGGCTCCGGCCTACTCTCGCTCTGGCTCTGGCCTCGCCCTGTCTCCGGCCTGCTCTCGCCCTGGTTCCGGCCTGCCCTTGCCTTGGCTCTGGCCTTCTTTATCTCTGGCTCTGGCCTGCCCTTGCCTTGGCTCTGGCCTACCCTCGCCTTGACTCCGGCCTGCTCTCGCTCTGAGGCCTCTGGCCTGCCCTCGCCTTGGCTCCGGCCTGCTCTCGCCTTGGCACCGGTCTGCCCTCTCCCTGGCTCCTGCCTGCTCTCGCTCTGGCTCCGGCCTGCTCTCGCTCTGGCTCGCGCCTGCCCTAGCCTTGGCTCTGGCCTACTCTCGCTCTGGCTCTGGCCTGCCTTCGCCCTGGCTCCGGCCTGTTCTCGCTCTGTCTTCGGCCTGCCCTCGCCCTGGCTTAGGCCTGCCCTTGCTCTGGCCAGCCCTCGGCTTGGCTCCGGCCAGCTCCTACTCTGTCTCCGGCCTGCCCTCGCCTTGGCTCCGGCCTGCTCTCACCCTGGCTCCGGCCCGCCCTCGCCCTGGCTCCGGCCTGCCCTCGCTCTTGCTCCGGCCTGCCGTCGCTCTTGCTCCGGCCTGCCCTTGCCCTGTCTCCGGCCTGTTGTCTCTCTGTCTAGCTCCGTCCTGGCTCCGGCCTGCTCTCACTCTGGCTCCGTGCTGCCCTCGCCCTGTCTCTGGCCTGCTCTCGATCTGGCCTGCTCTCGCCCTGGCTCCAGCATTCTCTCGCTCTGGTTTCGGCCTGCCGTCGCCTTGGATCCGGCCTGCTCTCGCTCTGGCTCCAGCCTGCCCTCACCTTGGCTCCAGCCTGCTCTCGCTCTGGCCTGCCTTTGCCTTGGCTCCGGCCTGCACTCACTCTGGCTTTGGCCTGCCTTTGCTTCGGCCTGCTCTCGCTCTGGCTCTGGCCTGCTCTCGCTCTGGCCTGCCTTCGACTTGACTCCACTATGCCACAGCTCGGGCTCCGGCCTACCCTCGCCTTGGCTACGTCCTGCTCTCTCCCTGGCTCTGAACTGCTCTCGCTCTGTCTCTGGCCTGCCCTCGCCCTGGCTCCGGCCTGCCCTCGCCCTGGCTCCGGCCTGCCCCCACCTTGGCTCCAGCCTGCTCTCGCTCTGGCCTGCCCTTGCCTTGGCTCCGGCCTGCTCTCGCCCTTGCTCTTGCTTGCTCTCACTCTGGCTCTGGCCTGTCCTCTCCTTGTCTCCGGCTTGCTCTCGCACTGGCTCCGGCCTGCCCTCGTCCTGGCTCCGGCCTGCCCTCGTCCTGGCTCCGGCCTGCTCTCGCTCTGGCTCTGGCCTGCTATCTTTATGGCTCCTGCCTGCCCTCACCTTGGCTCCTGCCTGTTCTCGCCCTGGATACGACCTGCTCTCGCCTTGGCTCCGGCCTGCTCTTGCTCTGGTTCCAGCCTGCCCTTACCTTGGCTCTCCGGCCTGCTCTGGCTCTGGCTCCAGCGCTCTGGCTCCGGCCTGCCCTCGCTTTGGCTCCGGCCTGCTCTCGCTTCTGCTCCAGCCTGCCCTCGCCCTGGCTCCGGCCTGCTCTGGCTCTGGCTCTGGCCTGCCCTCGACCTGGCTCCGGCCTGCCCTCGCTCTGTCTCTGGCCTGCCCTCGCCTTGGCTCCGAACTGCTTTTGCCCTGGCTCCGGCCTGCCCTTGCCTTAGCTCCCGCCTGCTCTCGCCCTGGCTCCGGCTTCCTCTCTCTCTGGCTCTATCCTGCCCTCGCCTTGGCACTGGCCTGCTCTCGCTATGGCACCGACCTGCCCTCGCACGGGCTCCGCCTGCTCTCGCTCTGGCCTGCTTTCGCCCAGGCTCTGGCCTGCTCTCGCTCTTGCTCTGGCCTGCTCTCGCTCTGGATCCGGCCTGCCATTGCTCTGGCTCCGGCCTACTCTCGTTCTGGCTCTGGCCTGCCCTCGCACGGGCTCCGGCCTGCTCTCGCCCTGGATCTGGCCTGTTCTCGCCTTGGCTCCGGCCTTCTCTCGCCATTGCTCCGGCTTGCTCTCTCTCTGGCTCTGGCCTGCCTTTGCCTTGGCTCCCGCCTGCTCTCGCCCTTGCTCCGGCTTGCTCTCTCTCTGGCTCTGGCCTGCCCTCTCCTTGGCTCCGGCCTGCTCTCGCTATGGCTATGGCTATTGCCTGCCCTCGCACGGGCTCCGGCCTGCTTTTGCCCTGGATCTGGCCTGCTCTTGCTCTGGCTCCGGCCTGCCCTCGTCCTGGCTCCAGCCTGCTCTCGCTGTGGCTCCGGCCTGCCCTTGCTCTGGCTCCAGCCAGCCCTCGCCTTGGCTACGGCCTGCTCTCGCCCTGGCTCCGCCTGCTCTTGCTCTAGCTCTGGCCTGCCGTCACCCTGGCTCCAGCCTGCTCTCGCTCTGGCCTGCCCTCGCCTTGGCTCCGATCTCGCCTTGGCTCCGGCCTTCTCTCGCCATTGCTCCGGCTTGCTCTCTCTCTGGCTCTGGCCTGCCCTTGCCTTGGCTCCCGCCTGCTCTCGCCCTTGCTCCGGCTTGCTCTCTCTCTGGCTCTGGCCTGCCCGCTCCTTGGCTCCGGCCTGCTCTCGCTATGGCTATGGCTATTGCCTGCCCTCGCACGGGCTCCGGCCTGCTTTTGCCCTGGATCTGGCCTGCTCTTGCTCTGGCTCTGGCCTGCCCTCGTCCTGGCTCCAGCCTGCTCTCGCTGTGGCTCCGGCCTGCCCTTGCTCTGGCTCCAGCCAGCCCTCGCCTTGGCTACGGCCTGCTCTCGCCCTGGCTCCGCCTGCTCTTGCTCTAGCTCTGGCCTGCCGTCACCCTGGCTCCAGCCTGCTCTCGCTCTGGCTCTGGCCTGCCCTCGCCTTGGCTCCGATCTCGCTCTGGCTCCGGCCTTCTCTCGCCATTGCTCCGGCTTGCTCTCTCTCTGGCTCTGGCCTGCCCTTGCCTTGGCTCCCGCCTGCTCTCGCCCTTGCTCCGGCTTGCTCTCTCTCTGGCTCTGGCCTGCCCGCTCCTTGGCTCCGGCCTGCTCTCGCTATGGCTCCGGCCTGCTTTTGCCCTGGATCTGGCCTGCTCTTGCTCTGGCTCCGGCCTGCTCTTGCTCTGGCTCCGGCCTGCCCTTTTCCTGGCTCCGGCCTGCTCTCGCTCTGGCTCTGGCCTGCTATCTCTATGGCTCCTGCCTGTTCTCGCCCTGTATACGACCTGCTCTCGCCTTGGCTCCGGCCTGCTCTTGCTCTGGTTCCAGCCTGCCCTTACCTTGGCTCTCCGGCCTGCTCTGGCTCTGGCTCCAGTTCTCTGTCTCCGGCCTGCCCTCACCTTGGCTCCGGCCTGCTCTCTCCTTGGCTCCGGCCTGCTCTTGCTCTGGCTCCGGCCTGCCCTCGCCCTGGCTCCGGCCTGCCCTTGCTCTGGCTCCAGCCAGCCCTCGCCTTGGCTCCGGCCTGCTCTCGCCCTGGCTCCGCCTGCTCTTGCTCTAGCTCTGGCCTGCCGTCACCCTGGCTCCAGCCTGCTCTCGCTCTGGCTCTGGCCTACCCTTGCCTTGGCTCCGACCTGCTCTCGCTCTGGCTCTGGCCTGCCCTCGCCTTGACTCCGGCCTGCTCTCGCTCTGGCTCTGGCCTTACCTTGGCTCTGCCTCTGGCCTGCCCTCGCATTGGCTCCGGCCTGCTCTCGCTCTGGCTCTGGCCTTACCTTCGCTCTAGCTCCGGACTGCCCTCGCCCTGGCTCCGGCCTGCTCTCTTTTTGGCTCTGGCCTACTCTGGCTCTGGCCTGCTTTCGCTGTGGCTCTGGCCTCGCCCTGGCTCCGGCCTGTTCTCGCCCTGGTTCCGGCCTGCCCTTGCTTTGACTCCGGCCTTCTCTCGCTCTGGCCTGCCCTTGCCTTGGCTCTGGCCTACTCTCGCTCTAGCTCTGGCCTGCCCTCGACCTGGCTCCGGTCAGCTCTGGTTCTGGCTCTGGCGTGCCCTCGCCTTGGCTCCGGCCTGCTCTCGCTCTGACTCTGGCCTGCCCTCGCCCTGGCTCCGACCTGCTCTGGATCTGGCTCTGGCCTGCCATCGCTTTGGCTCCGGCCTGCTCTCGCCCTGGCTCCGGCCTGCTCACGCTCTGGCTCTCGCCTGCCCACGCCTTGGCTCCGGCCTGCTCTCGCTCTGGCTCCGCCTGCTCTTGCTCTAGCTCTGGCCTGCCGTCACTCTGGCTCCGGCCTGCTCTCGCTCTGGCCTGCCCTTGCCTTGGCTCCTTCCTGCTCTCGCCCTTGCTCTTGCTTGCTCTCGCTCTGGCCTGTCCTTTCCTTGTCTCCAGCCTGCTCTCGCACTGGCTCCGGCCTGCCCTCGTCCTGGCTCCGGCCTGCCCTCGCTCTGTCTCTGGCCTGCCCTCGCCTTGGCTCCGAACTGCTTTTGCCCTGGCTCCGGCCTGCTCTCACTCTGGCCTGCCCTTGCCTTAGCTCCCGCCTGCTCTCGCCCTGGCTCCGGCTTCCTCTCTCTCTGGCTCTAGCCTACCCTCGCCTTGGCTCTGGCCTGCTCTCGCTATGGCACCGACCTGCCCTCGCACGGGCTCCGCCTGCTCTCGCTCTGGCCTGCTTTCGCCCAGGCCCTGGCTTGCTCTCGCTCTTGCTCTGGCCTGCTCTCGCTCTGGATCCGGCCTGCCATTGCTCTGGCTCCGGCCTACTCTCGTTCTGGCTCCGGCCTACTCTCGATCTGGCTCTGGCCTGCCCTCGCACGGGCTCCGGCCTGCTCTCGCCCTGGATCTGGCCTGTTCTCGCCTTGGCTCCGGCCTTCTCTCGCCATTGCTCCGGTTTGCTCTCTCTCTGGCTCTGGCCTGCCCTTGCCTTGGCTTCCGCCTGCTCTCGCCCTTGCTCCGGCTTGCTCTCTCTCTGGCTCTGGCCTGCCCTCTACTTGGCTCCGGCCTGCTCTCGCTATGGCTCCGGCGTGCCCTGGCACGGGCTCCGGCCTGCTTTTGCCCTGGATCTGGCCTGCTCTTGCTCTGGCTCCGGCCTGCTCTTGCTCTGGCTCCGGCCTGCCCTCGTCCTGGCTCCGGCCTGCTCTCGCTCTGGCCTGCTATCTCTATGGCTCCTGCCTGCCCTCACCTTGGCTCCTGCCTGTTCTCGCCCTGGATACGTCCTGCTCTCGCCTTGGCTCCGGCATGCTCTTGCTCTGGTTCCAGCCTGCCCTTACCTTGGCTCTCCGGCCTGCTCTGGCTCTGGCTCCAGCGCTCTGGCTCCGGCCTGCTCTCGCTTCTGCTCCAGCCTGCCCTCGCCCTGGCTCCGACCTGCTCTTGCTCTGGCTCTGGCCTGCCCTCGACCTGGCTCCGGCCTGCCCTCGCTCTGTCTCTGGCCTGCCCTCGCCTTGGCTCCGAACTGCTCTTGCCCTGGCTCCGGCCTGCTCTCGCTCTGGCCTGCCCTTGCCTTAGCTCCCGCCTGCTCTCGCCCTGGCTCCGGCTTCCTCTCTCTCTGGCTCTAGCCTGCCCTCGCCTTGGCTCTGGCCTGCTTTCGCCCAGGCTCTGGCCTGCTCTCGCTCTTGCTCTCGCCTGCTCTCGCTCTGGATCCGGCCTGCCATTGCTCTGGCTCCGGCCTACTCTCGTTCTGGCTCTGGCCTGCCCTCGCACGGGCTCCGGCCTGCTCTCGCCCTGGATCTGGCCTGCTCTCGCCATTGCTCCGGCTAGCTCTCTCTCTGGCTCTGGCCTGCCCTTGCCTTGGCTCCCGCCTGCTCTCGCCCTTGCTCGGCTTGCTCTCTCTCTGGCTCTGGCCTGCCCTCTCCTTGGCTCCGGCCTGCTCTCGCTATGGCTCCGGCGTGCCCTGGCACGGGCTCCGGCCTGCTTTTGCCCTGGATCTGGCCTGCTCTTGCTCTGGCTCCGGCCTGCTCTTGCTCTGGCTCCGGCCTGCCCTCGTCCTGGCTCCGGCCTGCTCTCGCTCTGGCCTGCTATCTCTATGGCTCCTGCCTGCCCTCACCTTGGCTCCTGCCTGTTCTCGCCCTGGATACGTCCTGCTCTCGCCTTGGCTCCGGCATGCTCTTGCTCTGGTTCCAGCCTGCCCTTACCTTGGCTCTCCGGTCTGCTCTGGCTCTGGCTCCAGCGCTCTGGCTCCGGCCTGCTCTCGCTTCTGCTCCAGCCTGCCCTCGCCCTGGCTCCGACCTGCTCTTGCTCTGGCTCTGGCCTGCCCTCGACCTGGCTCCGGCCTGCCCTCGCTCTGTCTCTGGCCTGCCCTCGCCTTGGCTCCGAACTGCTCTTGCCCTGACTCCGGCCTGCTCTCGCTCTGGCCTGCCCTTGCCTTAGCTCCCGCCTGCTCTCGCCCTGGCTCCGGCTTCCTCTCTCTCTGGCTCTAGCCTGCCCTCGCCTTGGCTCTGGCCTGCTTTCGCCCAGGCTCTGGCCTGCTCTCGCTCTTGCTCTCGCCTGCTCTCGCTCTGGATCCGGCCTGCCATTGCTCTGGCTCCGGCCTACTCTCGTTCTGGCTCTGGCCTGCCCTCGCACGGGCTCCGGCCTGCTCTCGCCCTGGATCTGGCCTGCTCTCGCCATTGCTCCGGCTAGCTCTCTCTCTGGCTCTGGCCTGCCCTTGCCTTGGCTCCCGCCTGCTCTCGCCCTTGCTCGGCTTGCTCTCTCTCTGGCTCTGGCCTGCCCTCTCCTTGGCTCCGGCCTGCTCTCGCTATGGCTCCGGCCTGCCCTCGCACGGGCTCCGGCCTGCTTTTGCCCTGGATCTGGCCTGCTCTTGCTTTTGCTCCGGCCTGCCTTCACCCTGGCTCCTGCCTGCCCTCTCTCTGGCTCTGGCTTGCCCTCGCCCTGGCTGCGGCATGTCCTCGCCCTGTATCCGGCCTCCTCTCGCCTTTGCTCCGGCCTGCTCTCGCCTTGGTTCCAGCCTGCTCTCGCCCTGGCTCTGGCCTGCTCTCACCCTGGTACTGACCTGCCCTTGTCTTGGCTCCGGCCATCTTTCGCTCTGGCTCCGGCCTGCCCTTGCCCTGGATCCGGCCTGCTCTCTCCTTGGCTCCGGCCTGCTCTTGCTCTGGCTCCGGCCTGCTCTTGCTCTGGCTCCGGCCTGCCCTCGCCATGGCTCCGGCCTGCCCTTGCTCTGGCTCCAGCCAGCCCTCGCCTTGGCTCCGGCCTGCTCTCCCCCTGGCTCCGCCTGCTCTTGCTCTACCTCTGGCCTGCCGTCACCCTGGCTCCAGCCTGCTCTCGCTCTGGCTCTGGCCTGCCCTCGCCTTGGCTCCGACCTGCTCTCGCTCTGGCTCTGGCCTGCCCTCGCCTTTGCTCCGTCCGGCCTGCTCTCGCTCTGGCTCTGGCCTGCCCTGCTCTGCCTCTGGCCTGCCCTCGTCTTGGCTCGCCCTCGTCTTGGCTCCGGCATGCCCTCGCCTTGGCTCCGGCCGTGCTCTCGTCTTAGCTCTGGCCTGCTCTCGCTCTAGCTCCGGACTGCCCTCGCCCTGGCTCCGGCCTGCTCTCTTTTTGGCTCTGGCCTGCCCTTGCCCTGGCTCCAGCCTACTCTGGCTCTGTCTGGCCTGCTCTCGCTCTGGCTCTGGCTCCGGCCTGTTCTCGCCCTGGTTCCGGCCTGCCCTTGCTTTGACTCCGGCCTTCTCTCGCTCTGGCTCCGGCCTGCCCTTGCCTTGGCTCTGGCCTACTCTCGCTCAAGCTCTGGCCTGCCCTCGACCTGGCTCCTGTCAGCTCTCGTTCTGGCTCTGGCGTGCCCTCGCCTTGGCTCCGGCCTGCTCTTGCTCTGACTCTGGCCTGCCCTCGCCCTGGTTCCGACCTGCTCTGGATCTGGCTCTGGCCTGCCCTCGCTTTTTCTCCGGCCTGCTCTCGCCCTGGCTCCGGCCTGCTCTCGCTCTGGCTCTCGCCTGCCCTCGCCTTGGCTCCGGCCTGCTCTCTCTCGCCTTGGCTCCGGCCTGCTCTCGCTCTGACTCCAGCCAGCCCTCACCTTGGCTCCGGCCTGCTCTCGCCCTGGCTCCGCCTGCTCTTGCTCTAGCTCTGGCCTGCCATCACCCTGGCTCCAGCCTGCTCTCGCTCTGGCCTGCCCTTGCCTTGGCTCCTGCCTGCTCTCGCCCTTGCTCTTGCTTGCTCTCGCTCTGGCTCTGGCCTGTCCTCTCCTTGTCTCCTGCCTGCTCTCGCACTGGCTCCGGCCTGCCCTCGTCCTGGCTCCGGCCTGCTATCTCTCTGGCTCCTGCCTGCCCTCTCCTTGGCTCCTGCCTGTTCTCGCCCTGGATACGACCTGCTCTCGCCTTGGCTCCGGCCTGCTCTCGCTCTGGTTCCAGCCTGCCCTTACCTTGGCTCATGCCTGCTCTCTATCTGGCCTGCCCTCTCCTTGGCTCCTGCCTGTTCTCGCTCTGGCTCCGGCCTGCCCTCTCTCTGGCTCCGGCCTGCCCTCGCCTTGGCTCCGGCGTGCTCTCGCCCTTGCTCCGGCCTGCTCTCGCTCTGGCTTCGGCCTGTCCTCGCCTTGGCTCCGGCCTGCCCTTGCTCTGGCTCTGGGCAGCCCTCGCCTTGGCTCCCTCCGGCCAGCTCCTGCTCTGGCTCCGGCCTGCCCTCGCCTTGGCTCCGGCCAGCTCCTGCTCTGGCTCCGGCCAGCTCCTGCTCTGGCTCCGGCCTGCCCTCGCCTTGGCTCCGGCCTGCTCTCGCCCTGGATCCGGCCTGCTCTCGCCCTGGGTTCGGCCTGCTCTCGCCCTGGCTCTGGCCTGCCCTCACCCTGGCTCCGGCCTGATCTCGCTCTGGCCTGTCCTCTCCTTGTCTCCGGCCTGCTCTCGCACTGGCTCCGGCCTGCCCTCGTCCTGGCTCCGGCCTGCTCTCGCTCTGGCTCTGGCCTGCTATCTCTATGGCTCCTGCCTGCCCTCACCTTGGCTCCTGCCTGTTCTCGCCCTGGATACGACCTGCTCTCGCCTTGGCTCCGGCCTGCTCTTGCTCTGGTTCCAGCCTGCCCTTACCTTGGCTCTCCTGCCTGCTCTGGCTCTGGCTCCAGCGCTCTGTCTCCGGCCTGCCCTCGCCTTGGCTCCGGCCTGCTCTCGCTTCTGCTCCAGCCTGCCCTCGCCCTGGCTCCGGCCTGCTCTTGTTCTGGCTCCGGCCTGCTCTCGTTCTGGCTCTGGCCTGCCCTCGACATGGCTCCGGCCTGCCCTCGCTCTGTCTCTGGCCTGCCCTCGCTCTGTCTCTGGCCTGCCCTCGCCTTGGCTCCGAACTGCTCTTGCCCTGGCTCTGGCCTGCTGTCGCTCTGGCCTGCCCTTGCCTTAGCTCCCGCCTACTCTCGCCCTGGCTCCGGCTTCCTCTCTCTCTGACTCTGGCCTGCCCTTGCCTTGGCTCTGGCCTGCTCTCGCTATGGCACCGACCTGCCCTCGCACGGGCTCCGCCTGCTCTCGCTCTGGCCTGCTCTCGCCCAGACTCTGGCCTGCTCTCGCTCTTGCTCAGGCCTGCTCTCGCTCTGGATCCGGCCTGCCATTGCTCTGGCTCTGGCCTACTCTCGTTCTGGCTCTGGCCTGCCCTCCCACGGGCTCCGGCCTGCTCTCGCCCTGGATCTGGCCTGCTCTCGCCTTGGCTCCGGCCTTCTCTCGCCATTGCTCCGGCTTGCTCTCTCTCTGGCTCTGGCCTGCCCTTGCCTTGGCTCCCGCCTGCTCTCGCCCTTGCTCCGGCTTGCTCTCTCTCTGGCTCTGGCCTGCCCTCTCCTTGGCTCCGGCCTGCTCTCGCTATGGCTCCGGCCTGCCCTCGCACGGGCTCCGGCCTGCTTTTGCCCTGGATCTGGCCTGCTCTTGCTCTGGCTCCGGCCTGCCTTCACCCTGGCTCCAGCCTGCCCTCTCTCTGGCCTGCCCTCGCCCTGGCTGCTTCATGTCCTCGCTCTGTATCCGGCCTCCTCTCGCCTTGGCTCCGGCCTGCTCTCGCCCTGGCTCTGGCCTGCTCTCACCCTGGTACTGGCCTGCTCTTGCCTTGGCTCCGGCCATCTCTCGCTCTGGCTCCGGCGTGCCCTTGCCTTGGCTCCGGCCTTCTCTTGCTCTGGCTCCGGCCTGCCCTTGCCTTGGCTCTGGCCAACTCTCGCTCTGGCTCCGGCCTGCCCTTGCCCTGGCTCCGGCCTGCACTCGCTCTGCCTCTGGCCTGCTCTCGCTCTGGCCTGCCCCTGCCTTTGCTCCGGCTTGCTCCCGCTCTGGCTCTGGCCTGCCCTCCCCTTGGCTCCGGACTGCTCTCGCTTTGGCTCTTGCCTGCCCTTGCTTGGCTCCGTCCGGTCTGCTCTTGCTCTGGCTCTGGCCTGCCCTCGCTCTGGCTCTGGCCTGCCCTCGCCTTGTCTCCGGCCTGATCTGACTCTGGCTCTGGCCTGCCCTCGCCCTGCTTTCGCCTTGGCTCCGGCCTGCTCTCGCCCTGGCTCTGGCCTGCTCTCGCCCTGGTTCCGGCTGCCCTAGCCATGGCTCCGGCCTTCTTTCTCTCTGGCTCTGGGCTTGCCTTGGCTCTGGCCAAAAAACTCGTTCTGGCCAAGGCGAAGGCAGGCCAGAGCCACAGCGAGAGCAGGCCAGAGCCTGAGCGAGAGCAGGCCGGAGCCAGAGCGATAGCAGGCCGCAGCCATGGCAAAGGCAGGCCGGAGACAAGGCGAGGGCAGGCCGATACCAGAGCGAGAGAATGCCGGAGCCAGGGCGAGGGCAGGCAAGAGCAGGCCGGAGACAGGGCGAGGGCAGGCCGGAGCCAGGGCGAGAGCAGGCCGGAGCCAGGGCGAGAGCAGGCCGGAGCCAGGGCGAGAGCAGGCCGGAGCCAGTGCGAGAGCAGGCCGGAGCCAGAGCGAGGGCAGGCCGGAGCCAGAGCGAGGGCAGACCGGAGCCAGCAAAAGAGCAGGTCGAAGCCAAGGCGAGGGCAGGCCGGAGCCAGTGCCGGAGCTGGCCGGAGCAAAGGCGAGGGCTGGCCGGAGGCAGAGCCAGGGTAGGCCAGGGCAAGAGCAGGCCGGAGCCAAGGCAAGGACAGGCCAGAGCGAGAGCAGGCCAGAGCGAGAGCAGTCCGAAGCCAAGGCGAAGGCAGGCCGGAGCCAGAGAAGGTGCTGGCCGTATCCAAGGCGAGGGCTGGCCGGAGCCAGAGCAAGGGCAGGCCGGAGCTAGGGCGAGGGAAGGCCTAAGCCAGAGCGAGAGCAGGCTGGAGCCAGGGCGAGAGCAGGCCGGCCGGAGCCAAAACGAGGGCAGGCCGGAGCCAGGACGAGGGCAGGCCAGAGCCAGCGCGAGAGCAGGCCAGAGCTAGAGCCAGAGCAGGCAGCCAGGGTGAGGGCAGACCAGAGTGAGAGCGAGAGCAGGCCGGAGCCAAGGCGAGGCAAGAACCAGAGCAACAGCAGGCCAGAGCGAGAGTAGGCCGGAACTAGGGCGACGGCAGGCCAGAGCCAGAGAGAGAGTAGGCCGGTGCCTGGGCGAGGGCAGGCCAGAGCCAGGGCGAGAGCAGGACGGAGCCAAGGCGAGGGCTGGCCGGAGGCAGAGCCAGGGTAGGCCAAGGCAAGGACAGGCCAGAGCCAGAGCGAGAGCAGGCCAGAGCGAGAGCAGTCCAAAGCCAAGGCGAAGGCAGACCGGAGCCAGAGCAGGTGCTGGCCGTATCCAAGGCGAGGGCTGGCCAGAGCCAGAGCAAGGGCAGGCTGGAGCCAGGGCGAGAGTAGGCCGGCCGGAACCAAGGCGAGGGCAGGCCGGAGCCAGGGCAAGGGCAGGCCAGAGCCAGCGCGAGAGCAGGCCAGAGCCAGAGCAAGCAGCCAGGGTGAGGGCAGGCCGGAGCCAAGGCGAGGCCAGAACTAGAGCAAGAGCAGGCCAGAGCCAGAGCGAGAGTAGGGCGACGGCAGGGCGAGGGCAGGCCAGAGCCAGGGCGAGAGCAGGACGGAGCCAAGGCAATGGGAGGGCAGTCCATAGCCCAAGCTATGGCATAGCGGAGCCAGGGTGAGGGCAGTACGGAGCGAGAGCAGGCCGGAGCCAAGGCAAGGGCAGGCCAGAGGCAGAGCCAGGGTAGGCCAGAGCAAGAGCAGGCCAGAGCGAGAGCAGGCCGGAGCCAAGGCAAGGACAGGCCCAAGCCAGAGCGAGAGCAGGCTAGAGCGAGAGCAGTCCGGAGCCAAGGCAAAGGCAGGCCAGAGCCAGTGCGAGAGCAGGCCAGAGCCAGAGCGATATCCGGCAGGAGCCAAGGCGAAGGCAGGCCGGAGCAAGTGCAGGTGCTGGCCAGGTCGAGGGCAGGCCAGAGCCAGAGTGAGAGCAGGCCAGAGCCAGGACGAGTGCAGGCCGGAGCCAGGGCGAGAGCAGGCCAGAGCCAGCGCGAGAGCATGCCAGTGCAAGGGCAGACCAGAGTGAGAGCGAGAGCAGGCCGGATCCGGCCAAGGCCAGGCCAGAGCAAGAGCAGGCCAGAGGCCGGAGCTAGAGCAGGAGCTGGCCGGAGCCAAGGCGAGGGCTGGCCGGAGCCAGATCAAGGGCAGGCCGGAGCCAGGGCGAGGGCAGGCTGAAGCCATATCGAGAGCAGGCCGGAGCCAGGGAGAGAGCAGGCCAGAGCCAAGGCGAGGACAGGCCAGAGCGAGAGCAGGCCAGAGCGAGAGCAGGCCGGAGCCAGGGCAAGGGAAGGCCAGAGCAAAAGCAGGCCCTTGCCAAGGCGAGAGCACGCCGCCAGGGCAGGCCAGAGCCAGAGAGAGAGTAGGCCTGAGCCAGAGCGAGAGCAGACCGGAGGAGCCAAGGCGAATGCTGGCCAGAACTCTGGCGAGAGCAGGCCGGAGTCAAGACGAGGGCAGACCAGAGCAAGAGCCAGAGCAAGGGCAGGCCGGAGACAGAGCAAGAGCAGGCTGGAGCCAAGGCGAGGGCAGGCCAGAGCCAGGGCGAGAGCAGGCCGGAGCCAAGGCAAGGGCAGGCCAGAGCCAGAGCACGCCGGAGGCAGGCCAGAGTCAGAGAAAGAGCAGGCCGGAGGAGCCATGGCGAAGGCTCGCTCTGGCAAGAGCAGGCCGGAGAGCCAGGGCGAGGACAGGCCAGAGCCAGAGCGAGAGTAGGCGAGAGCAAAGGCAGGCCAGAGCCAGGGCGAGAGCAGGCCGGAGCCAAGGCAAGGGCAGGCCAGAGCCAGAGCACGCCGGAGGCAGGCCAGAGTCAGAGAAAGAGCAGGCCGGAGGAGCCATGGCGAAGGCTCGCTCTGGCAAGAGCAGGCCGGAGAGCCAGGGCGAGGACAGGCCAGAGCCAGAGCGAGAGTAGGCGAGAGCAAAGGCAGGCAAGAGCTACAGCGAGAGAAGGCCGGAGGGAGCCAAGGCAAGGGCAGGCCGGAACCAGGGGGGGGAGCAGGCCGGAGACAGGGCGAGGTCAGAGCGAAAGCAGGCCAGAGCAAGAGTAGGCTGGACAGGGCGAGGGCAGGCCAGGGCGAAGAGCAGGCCGGAGTCAGTGCGATGGCAGGCCAGAGCCAAGGCGAGGGCAGTCCGAAGCTAGACCGAAAGTAGGCCACCGCTAAGGCGAGTGCAGGGCCGGAGCCAAGGCGAGGGCTGGCCGGAGCCAGATCAAGGGCAGGCCGGAGCCAGGGCGAGGGCAGGCTGAAGCCATAGCGAGAGCAGGCCGGAGCCAGGGAGAGAGCAGGCCAGAGCCAAGGCGAGGACAAGCCAGAGCGAGAGCAGGCCAGAGCGAGATCAGTCCAGAGCCAGAGCGAGAGCGGGTCGGAGCCAGGGCGAGGGAAGGCCAGAGCAAAAGCAGGCCCTTGCGGCGAGAGCACGCCGCCAGGGCAGGCCAGAGCCAGAGAGAGAGTAGGCCTGAGCCAGAGCGAGAGCAGACCGGAGCCAAGGCGAATGCTGGCCAGAATCAGAGCGAGAGCAGGCCGGAGTCAAGACAAGGGCAGACCAGAGCAAGAGCCAGGGCGAGGGCAGGCCGGAGACAGAGCAAGAGCTGGCTGGAGCCAAGGCGAGGGCAGGCCAGAGCCAGGGCGAGAGCAGGCCGGAGCCAAGGCGAGGGCAGGCCAGAGTCAGAGAAAGAGCAGGCCGGAGCCATGGCGAAGGCTCGCTCTGGCAAGAGCAGGCCGGAGCCAGGGCGAGGACAGGCCAGAGCGAGAGTAGGCGAGAGCAAAGGCAGGCAAGAGCTACAGCGAGAGAAGGCCGGAGGGAGCCAAGGCAAGGGCAGGCCGGAACCAGGGGGGGGAGCAGGCCGGAGACAGGGCGAGGTCAGATCGAAAGCAGGCCAGAGCGAGAGTAGGCTGGACAGGGCGAGGGCAGGCCAGGGCGAAGAGCAGGCCGGAGTCAGTGCGATGGCAGGCCAGAGCCAAGGCGAGGGCAGTCCGAAGCTAGACCGAAAGTAGGCCAGCGCTAAGGCGAGTGCAGGGCCGGAGCCAAGGCGAAGGGCAGGCCAGAAGAAGAGCGAGATCAGGCCGGAGTCAAGACAAGGGCAGGCCGGAGCCAGGGCAAAAGCAGGCCGGAGCCAGGGCGAGAGCAGGCCGTAGCCAGGGCGAGAGCAGGCCGGAGCCAGGGCGAGAGCAGGTCGGAGCCAGGGCGAGAGCAGGCCAGAGCCAGATCCAGAGCAGGCCGGAGCCAGGGCGAGGGCAGGCCAGACAGAGCGAGAGCAGGCCGTAGCCAAGGCGAGGGCACACCAGAGCAAGAGCAGGCCGGAGCCAGGGCGAGGGCACGCCAGAGCGAGAGTAGGCCAGAGCCAAGGCAAGGGCAGGCCAGAGCGAGAGAAGGCCAGAGTCAAGGCAAGGGCAGGCCGAAACCAGGACGAGATCAGGCCGGAGACAGGGTGAGTGAGGCCAGAGCGAGAGTAGGCCAGAGCCAGGGCGAGGGCAGGCCAGAGAGAGAGCAGGCCGGAGCCAGGCGAGGGCAGGCCAGAGCGATAGCAGGCCAGAGCGAGAGCAGTCCGGAGCCAGAGCTAGGGCAGGCCAGAGCCATATCGAGAGCAGGCCTGAGCCAGGGCGAGAGCAGGCTGGAGCCAAGGCGAAGGCAGGCCAGAAAAAGAGCGTGATCAGGTTAGAGTCAAGACGAGGGCAGGCCGGAGCCAAGGCATGGGCAGGCCAGAGCCAGAGAGAGAGCAGGCCGGAGAGCCAGGGCAAGGGCAGGCCAGAGCGAGAGCGGGTCGGAGCCAGGGCGAGAGAGCAGGCCGGAGCCAATGCGAGGGCAGGCCGGAGCCAGAGGGGCAGGCCGGAGTCAGGGCGGCCTGCAGAGGGGCAGGCCGGAGTCAGGGCGATGGCAGGCAAGAGCTAGAGCGAGAGCAGGCCGGAGGGAGCCAAGGCAAGGGCAGGCCGGACAGGGGGGGGAGCAGGCCGGAGACAGGGCGAGGTCAGAGCGAGAGCAGGCCAGAGCAAGAGCAGGCCGGAGCCAGGGCGAGGGCAGACCAGAGCAAGAGCAGGCCGGAGCCAGGGCGAGGGCAGGCCAGAGCAAGAGCAGTCCGGAGGCAAGGCAAGGGCAGGCCAGACAGAGCCAGAGCGACAGCAGGCCTACGCCAGAGCAAGAGCAGGCCGGAGCCAAGGCGAAGGCAGGCCATCACAAGAGCGAGAGCAGGCCGGAGTCAAGATGAGGGCAGGCCAGACGTTACAGCAGTAGTGTAATTATCAGATTTGTGTCTCATAATAAGCAATGAAGCCTTGGCTCCGGCCTGCTCTCGCTCTGGCTCTGGCCAGTCCTCGCATAGGCTCCGGCCCGCTCTCACCCTGGCTCCGGCCTGCACTCGTCCTGGCTCCGGCCTGCTCTCGCTCTTTCTCTGGCCTGCTCTCGCCCTGGCTCCGGCCTGCTCTCGCTCTGGACTGCCCTCGCCCTGGCTCCGGCCTGCCACTGCTCTGGCTCCGGCCTGCCCTCGCTTTGGCTCCGGCCTGCTCTCGCCCTGGCTCCGACCTGTTCTCGCTCTGGCCTGCCCTCGTACTGGCTCTGGCCTACTGTCGCTCTGGGCCTCTGGCCTGTTCTCGCCCTGGTAACGGCCTGACCTTGCCTTGGCTCCGGCCTTCTCTCGCTCTGGCTCTGGTTTGCCCTCGCCGAGGCTCCGGCCTGCTCTCGCTCTGGCCTGCCCTCGTACTGGCTCCGGCCTGTTTTTACTCTGGCTCTGGCCTAACCTCGCCTTAGCTCCGGCCGGCTCTCTTTCTCTGGCTCCGGCATGCCCTCGCCCTGACTCTAGCCTGCCCTTGCTCTGGCTCCGGCCTGCTCTCGCCTTGGCTCCGACCTGCTCTCGCTCTGGCCTTCCCTCGCCCTGCCTCCGGCCTGCTCTCTCTCTGGCTCTGGCCTGCCCTTGCCTTAGCTCCGGCCTGCTCTCGCTCTGACTCTGGCCTGCCCTCATTCATCCTTGCTCCGGCCTGCTCTCGCTCTGGCTCTCACCTGCCCTCGCCTTGGCTCCGGCCTGCTCTCGCCCTGGCTCCGGCCTGCTCTCGCCCTGGCCCCGGCCGGCTCTCGCCCTGGCTCCGGCCTACTCTCGCTCTGGCTCTGGCCTGTCCTTGCCCTGGCTCCGGCCTGCCCTTGCTCTGGCTCCGGCCTGCCCTTGCTCTGGCTCTGGCCTGCCCTTGCTCTGGCTCTGGCCTGCCCTTGCTCTGGCTCTGGCCTGCCCTTGCTCTGGCTCTGGCTAGCCCTCGCCTTGGCTCCGGCCTGCTCTTGCTCTGGCCTGCCCTTGCTCTGGCCTGCCCTCGTCTTGACTCCGGCCTGCTCTCGCTCGTTGTGGCCAGCCTTCTCCTTGGCTCTGGCATGCTCTCGCTCTGACGTAGGCCTGCTGTCTCAGGCCTGCCCTTGCCTTGGCTCCGGACTGCTCTGGCTCTGGCCTGCCCTCGCCCTGGCTCTGGCCTGTTCTTGCTCTGGCTCTGGCCTGTTCTTGCTCTGGCTCTGGCCTGTTCTTGCTCTGGCTCTGGCCTGCCCTCGCCCTGGCTCCGGCCTGCTTTTGCTCTAGCTCTGGCCTCCTCTTGCTCTGGCCTGCCCTTGCCTTGGCTCTGGCCTTGTATCGCTCTGGCTTTGGCCTGCCCTTGCCTTGGCTCTGGCCTACTCTCGCCTTGGCTCCGGCCTTCTCTCGCTCTGGCTCTGGCCTGCCCTCGCCCTGACTCCGGCCTGCCCTTGCTCTGGCTCCGGCCTGCCCTCGCATTGGCTCCGGCCTGCCCTCGCCCTGGCTCCGACCCGCTCTCGCTCTTACTCTGGCCTGCCCTCGCCCTGGCTCCGGCCTGCTCTCTCTCTGGCTCCGGCCTGCCCATGCCTTGGCTCCGGCCTGCTCTTCCTCTGGCTCTGGCCTGCCCTCGTCTTGACTCTAACCTGATCTCGCTCTTGTTCTGGCCTGCCTTCGCCTTGGCTCCAGCCTGCTCTCGCTCTGGCTCAGGCCTGCTCTCGCTCTGGCCTGCCCTAGCTCTGGCTCCGGACTGCTCTGGCTCTGGCCTGCTCTCGCTCTCGCTCTGGCCTGCCCTCGCCTGGCTCCGGCCTGCTCTCTCTCTGGCCTGCCCTCACCCTGGCTCCGGCCTACTCTCGCTCTGGCCTCACTCACCCTGTCTCCGGCCTGCTCTCGTCCTGGTTTCAGCCTGCCCTTGCCTAGCTAGGCTCTGGCCTTCTCTCGCTCTGGCCTGCCCTCGCCCTGGCTCCGGCCTGCTCTCGCTCTGGCCTGCTCTCGCCTTGGCTCCGGCCTGCCCTCGCCCTGGCTCCGGCCTGCCCTTGCTCTGGCTCCTGCCTGCCCTCGCATTGGCTCTGGCCTGCTCTCGCCCTGGCTCCGACCTGCTCTCGCTCTGGCAATGGCCTGCCTTCGCCCTGGCTCCGGCCTGCTCTCTCTCTGGCTCTGGCCTGCCCTCGCCCTGGCTCTGGCCTACTCTCGCTCTGGCCTGCTCTCGCTCTGGCTCTGGCCTGCCCTTCCTCTAGCTCGGGCCTGCCCTCGCATTAGCTCCGGCCTGCCCTCGCCCTGGCTCCGGCCTGCTCTCGCTCTGGCCTGCTCTCGCCTTGGCTCCGGCCTGCCCTCGCCCTGGCTCCGGCCTGCCCTTGCTCTGGCTCCTGCCTGCCCTCGCATTGGCTCTGGCCTGCTCTCGCCCTGGCTCCGACCTGCTCTCGCTCTGGCAATGGCCTGCCTTCGCCCTGGCTCCGGCCTGCTCTCTCTCTGGCTCTGGCCTGCCCTCGCCCTGGCTCTGGCCTACTCTCGCTCTGGCCTGCTCTCGCTCTGGCTCTGGCCTGCCCTTCCTCTAGCTCGGGCCTGCCCTCGCATTGGCTCCGGCCTGCTCTCGTCCTGGCTCCGACCTGCTCTCGCTCTGGCTCTGGCCTGCTCTCGCCCTGGCTCCGGCCTGCTCTAGCTGGCAATGGCCTGCCTTCGCCCTGGCTCCGGCCTGCTCTCTCTCTGGCTCTGGCCTGCCCTCGCCCTGGCTCTGGCCTACTCTCGCTCTGGCCTGCTCTCTCTCTGGCTCTGGCCTGCCCTTGCTCTTGCTCCGGCCTGCCCTCGCATTAGCTCCGGCCTGCTCTCGCCCTGGCTCCGACCTGCTCTCGCTCTGGCCTGCCCTCGCTCTGGCTCCGGCCTGCTCTCTCTCTGGCTCTCGCCTGCCGATGCCTTGGCTCCGGCCTGCTCTTCCACTGGCTCTGGCCTGCCCTCGTCTTGACTCTGGCATGATCTCGCTCTTGTTCTGGCCTGCTTTCGCCTTGGCTCCGGCCTACTTTTGCTCTGGCTCTGGCCTGCTCTCGCTCTGGCCTCCTCTCGCTCTGGCCTCCCCTCGCCTTAGCTCCGGCCTGCTCTCGCTCTGGCTCTGGCCTGCCCTCGCCTTGGCTCTGACCTGCTCTTGCTCTGGCTCTAGCCTGCCCTCGCCTTGGCTCCGGCCTGCTCTCGCTCTGACTCTGGCCTGCCCTGGCTCTGCCTCTGGCCTGCCCTCGATTTGGCTCCAGCCAGCTCTCACCTTGGCTCCGGCCTGCTCTCGCTCTAGTTCCTGACTGCCCTTGCCCTGGCTCCAGAGCCTGCCATCGATCTGGCTCCGGCCTGCCCTCGCATTAGCTCCGGCCTGCTCTCGCCCTGGCTACGGCCTTCTCTCGCTTTGGCTCTGACCCGCCCTCGACCTGGCTCCGGCCTGCTCTCTCTCTGGCTCTGGCCCTCCCTCGCCCTGGCTCCGGCATACTCTCACTCTGCCTGTGGCCTGCTCTCGCTCTGGCTCTGGCCTCGCCCTGTCTCGGGCCTGCTCTAGCCCTTGTTCCGGCCTGCCCTTGCCTTGGCTCCAGCCTTCTCTCGCTCTGGCTCTGGAGTGCCCTTGCCTTGGCTCTGGCCTACTCTCGCTCTGGCTCTTGCTTGCCCTCGCCCTGGCTCCGGACTGCTCTCGCTTTGGTTCTGGCCTGCTCTGGCTCTGGCGTGCCCTTGCCTTGGCTCCGGCCTGCTCTTGCTCTGACTCTGGCTTGCCCTCGCCTTGGCTCCGGCCTGCTCTTGCCCTGGCTCCGGCCTGCTCTCGGTCTGGCTCAAGCCTGCCCTAGCCTTGGCTCCGGCCTGCTCTCGCCTTGGCTCCGGCCTGTCCTCTCCCTGGCTCCGGCTTGCCCTTGCTCTGGCTCCGGCCAGCTCTCACCTTGGCTCCGGCCTGCTCTCACCCTGGCTCAGGCCTGCTCTTGCTCTGACTCTGGTCAGCCCTCGCCCTGGCTCCGGCCTGCTCTTGCTCTGGCTCTGGCCTGCTCTTGCTCTGGCTCTGGCCTGCCCTCGTCTTGACTCCGGCCTGTTCTCGCCCTTGTTCCGGCCAACCTTTGCCCTGGCTCCGGCCTGCTCTTTCTTACTCTGCCTCCGTCCTGCTCTCGCTCTGGCTCCGACCTACTCTCGCTCTGGCTCTGGCCTGCCCTGGCTCTGCCTCTGGCCTGCCCTCGCCTTGGCTCCGGGCTAATCTCACCTTGACTCCGACCTGCTCTCGCTCTACATCCGTACTGCCCTCGCACTGGCTTCGGACTGCCCTTGCCTTGGCTCCGGACTGCTCTCACCCTGGCTCCTGCCTGCTCTCGCTCTGGCTCTGGCCTGGCCTCACCCTGGCTCGGGCCTACTCTCTATCTGGCTCTGGCCTGCCCTAGCCCTGGCTCCGGCCTACTTTCGCTCTGGCTCTGGCCAGCTCTCGCTCTGGCTCTGGCCTCGAACTGTCTCCGGCCTGCTCTCGCCCTGGTTCCGGCCTGCCCTTGCCTTGGCTCTGGCCTACTCTTGCTCTGGCTCTGGCCTGCTCTCGCTCTGGCCTGCTCTCGCTCTGGCGTGCCCTCGCCTTAGCTCCGTCCTGCTCTCACTGTGACTCTGGCCTGCCCTCACCCTGGCACTGGCCTGCTCTGGATCTGGCTCTGGCCTGCCCTCTCCTTGGCTACGGCCTGCTCTCGCCCTGGCTCTGGCTTGCTCTTGCTCTGGCTCCGGCCTGCCCTCTCCCTGTCTCCTGCCTGCCCTTGCTCTGACTCTGGCCAGCCCTCGCTTTGGCTCCGGCCTGCGCTCTCCCTGGCTCCGGCCTGCTCTTGCTCTGGCTCTAGCCTGTCCTCGCCCTGGCTCCGGCCTGCTCTTGCTCTGGCTCTGGTTTGCCCTCGTCTTGACTCCGGCATGCTCTCACTCTGGTTCTGGCCTGCCTTCGCCTTGGCTCTGGCCTGCTCTCGCTCTGGCTCAGGCATGCTCTCTCTGGCCTACCCTTGCCTTGGCTCCGGACTGCTCTTGCTCGCTCTGGCTCTGGTTCTGGCCTGCCTTCGCCTTGGCTCCGTCCGGCCTGCTCTCGCTCTGGCTCTGGCCTGTCCTCGCATAGGCTCCGGCCCACTCTCGCCCTGGCTCCGGCCTGCACTCGCTCTAGCTCCGGACTGCCCTCGCCCTGGCTCCGGCCTGCCACCGCTCTGGCTCCGGCCTGCCCTCGCCTTGGCTCCGGCTTGCTCTCGCTCGTTATGGCCAGCCTTCGCCTTGGCTCCGGCATGCTCTGGCATAGGCCTGCTGTCGCTCTGGCTTTGTCTGGCCTGCCCTTGCCTTGGCTCCGGACTGCTCTTGCTCTGGCCTGCCCTCGCCCTGGCTCCGGCCTGCTCTTCCTCTGGCTCTGGCCTGCCCTCGCCCTGGCTCCGGCCTGCTCTTGCTCTGGCTCTGGCCTTCTCTAGCTCTGGCCTGCCCTCGCCCTGGCTCCGGCCTGCTTTTGCTCTGGCTCTGGCCTGCCCTTGCCTTGGCTCCGGCCTACTCTCGCCTTGGCTCCGGCCTGCTCTCGCCCTGGCTCTGGCCTGCCACGCCATGACTCCGACCTGCCCTTGCTCTGGCTCCGGCCTGCTCTCGCATTGGCTCCAGCCTGCTCTCGCCCTGGCTCCGACCCGCTCTTGCTCTGGTCAGCCCTTTCCCTGGCTCCGGCCTACTCTTGCTCTGGCCTGCTCTCGCTGTGGCTCCAGCCTGCCCTCACCCTGACTTCTGCCTGCCCTTGCTCTGGCTCCGGCCTGCTCTCGCCCTGGCTCCGACCTGCTCTCGCTCTGGCCTGCTCTCGCCCTGGCTCCGGCCTGCTCTCTCTCTGGCAATGGCCTGCCCTCGCCCTGGCTCTGGCCTACTCTTGCTCTGGCCTGCTCTCGCTCTGTCTCTGGCCTCGCCCTGTCTCCAGCCTGCTCTCGCCCTGGTTCCGGCCTGCCCTTGCCTTGGCTCTGGCCTACCCTCGCCTTGGCTCCGGCCTGCTCTCGCCTTGGCTCCGGCCTGCTCTCGCTCTGGCTCCGGAATGCCCTCGCCCTGACTCCGGCCTGCCCTTGCTCTGGCTCTGGACTGCCCTCGCATTGGCTCCGGCCTGCTCTCGCCCTGGCTCTGACCTGCTCTCGCTCTGCCCTGCCCTCGCCCTGGCTCTGGCCTGCCCTTGCTCTGGCAGCCTGCCCTTGTTCTGGCTCCGGCCTGCCCTTGCTCTGGCTCCGGCTAGCCCTCGCCTTGGCTCCGGCCTGCTCTCGCCCTGGCTCTGGCCTGCTCTTGCTCTGGCTCTGGCCTGCCCTCACCCTGGCTCCGGCCTGCTCTTGCTCTGGCTCTGGCCTACTCTCGCTCTGGCTCCGGCCAGCCCTCGCCCTGGCTCCGGCCTGCCCTTGCTCTGGCTCCGGCCAGCCCTCGCCTTGGATACGGCCAGCACCTGCTCTGGCTCCGGCCTGCCTTCACCTTGGCTTCGGACTGCTCTCGCTCAGGCCTGCTCTCGCTCTGGCTCTGGCCTGTCCTTGCCTTGGCTCCGGCCTGCTCTTGCTGTGGCCTACCCTGGCTCTGCCTCCGGCCAGCCCTCGCCTTGGCTGCGGCCAGCTCCGGCTCTGGCACCGGCCTGCCCTCGCCCTGGCTCCGGCCTGCTCTCGCTCTGGCTCTGGCCTGCCCTTGCCCTGGCTCCGGCCTGCCCTTGCTCTGGCCTGCTCTCGCTCTGGCTCCAGCCTGCCCTCAACCTGTCTCCGGCCTGCTCATTCTCTGGCCTGCCCTCGCCCTGGCTCCGGCATTCTCTCGCTCTGGTTTCGGCCTGCCCTCGCCTTGGCTCCGGCCTGCCTTTGCCATGGCTACGGCCTGCTATCGCTCTGGCTCCGGCCTGCCTTTGCCTTGGCTCCAGCCTGCTCTCGCTCAGGCTCTGGCCTGCTCTCGCTGTGGCTCTGGCCTGCCTTCGCCTTGGCCAGAGCGAGATTTGGCCAGAGCCAGAGGGAAAGAAGGCCGGAGCCAAGGCAAGGGCAGCCGGAACCAGGGCGAGAGCAGGCCAGAGCCAGGGCGAGAGCAGGCCAGAGCCAAGGCGAGAGCAGGGCGAGGGCAGGCCAGAGCCAGAGTCAGATCAGGCCGGAGACAAGGCGAGGACAGGCCAGAGCGAGGGCAGGCCAGAGCCAAAGCGAGAGCAGTCCGGAGCCAAGTCGAGGGCAGGCCAGAGCGGAAGCAAGCCGGAGCAAAGACAGGGGCAGGCCAGAGTCAGAGCGAGAGCAGGCCAGAGGCAGACCGAGAGCAGGCCGGAGCCAGGGCAAGGGCAGGCTGGAGCCAGAGCGAGAGTTGGGCAGAGCCAAGGCAAGGGCAGGCCAGAGCCAGGGCGAGAGCACGCCGGAGCCAGGGCAAGAGCAGGCCGGAGCCAGGGCGAGGGCAGGCCCGAGCCAGAGTCAGAGCAGGCCGGTCAAGGCGAGGGCAGGCAAGAGCCAGAGCGAGGGCAAGCCAGAGCCAGAGGGAGCTCGGGCAGGCTAGAGCAAGAGCGATAGCAGGCCGGAGCCAAGGCGAGAGCAGGCCAGAGCCAAAGCGAGAGCAGGCCAGAGCGAGAGCAGGCCAGAGCGAGAGCAGGCCAGAGCAAGAGCTGGCCAGAGCCAGAGCGAGAGTAGACCAGAGCCAAGGCAAGGGCAAGCGAGAGCCAGAGCGAGAGAAGGCCAGAGCCAAGGCAAGGGCAGGCCGGAACCATGGCGAGAGGAGGCCGGAGACAGGGCGATGCCAGAGCTAGAGTAGGCCGGAGCCAGGGCAAGGGCAGGCCAGAGCCAGAGAGAGAGCAGGCCAGAGCCAGAGCGAGAGCATGCCGGAGCCAGGGCAAGAGCAGGCCGGAGCCAAGGCGAGGGCAGGACAGAGCCAGAGCGAGAGCAGGCCAGAGCCAAGGCAAGGCCAGAGAGAGAGCAGGTCAGAGCCAGGGCGAGAGCAGGCAAGAGCCAATGCAAGGGCAGGCCGGAGTCAGGAAGAGGGCAGGCTGGAGCCAAGGCGAGAGCAGGCCGGAGCCAAGGTGAGGGTAGGCCAGAGCCAGAGCGAGAGCAGGCCGGAGCTCAGGCAAGGGCAGGCCAGAGAGAGAGCAGGCCGGAGCCAAGGCATGGGCAGGCCAGAGCCAGAGAGAGAGCTGGCCGGAGCCAGGGCGAGGGCAGGCCAGAGCCAGAGAAGGTCGGAGGCAGGACGAGAGCAGGCCGGAGCCAATGCGAGAGCTGGCCGGGGCCAGAGCAAGGGCAGGTCGGAGTCAGGGCGAGGGCAGGCCGTAGCCAGAACGAGAGCAGGCCGGAGCCAAGGCGAGAGCAGGCCACAGCCAAAGCAAGGGTAGGCCACAGCCAAGTCAAGGGCAGGCCGGAGCTAGAGATAGAGAAGGCCAGAGCCAAGGCAAGGGCAGACCAGAGTGAGAGTAGGCCGGAGCCAGAGCGAGGGCAGGCCAGAGCGAGAGCAGGCCAGAGCCAAGTTGAGGTCAGGCCAGATATAGAGCACGCATGAGCCAAAGCAAGGGCAGGCCGGAACTAGAGAGAGAGCAGGCCGGAGCCAAGGCGAATGCAGGCCGGAACAAGGGCAAGAACAGGTAGGAGCCAAGTTGAGGTCAGGCCAGATATAGAGCAGGCATGAGCCAAAGCAAGGGCAGGCCGGAACCATAGAGATAGCAGGCCGGAGCGGAGCCAAGGCGAGAGCAGGCCGGAGCCAAGGCGAGAGCAGGCCGGACGGAGCCAAGGCGAGAGCAGGACAGAGCGAGAGCAGGCCAGAGCCAGGACGAGGGCAGGCCGGAGCCAGTGCGAGAGCAGGCTGGAGCCAAGGAGAGGACAGGCCAGACTGGCCAGAGCGAGAGCAAGCAAGAGACAGGGCGAGAGCAGGCTGGAGCCAGAGAGAGAGCAGGCAAGAGGCAATGCGAGGGCTGGCCGGAGCCAGAGCAAGGGCAGGCCGGAGTCAGGGCGAGGGCAGGCAGGAGCCAGAGCGAGAGCAGGCCGGAGCCAAGGCGAGAGCAGGCCGGAGCCAAGGTGAGGGTAGGCCAGAGCCAGGGTGAGGGCAGGTCAGAGCGAGAGCAGCCCGGAGCTAAGGCAAGGGCAGGCCAGAGCCAGAGAGAGAGCAGGCCGGAGCCAATAGGCAGGCCAGAGCCAGAGAGAGAGCAGGCCGGAGCCAGGGCGAGTGCAGGCCAGAGCCAGAGCAGGTCGGAGGCAGGGCGAGAGCGGGCCGGAGCCAATGTGAGGGCTGGCCGGAGCCAGAGCAAGGGCAGGCCGGAGTCAGGCCGAGGGCAGGCAGTAGCCAGAGCGAGAGCAGGCCAGAGCCAAGGCGAGAGCAGGCCGGAGTCAAGGCGAGGGTAGGCCAGAGCCAAGGCAAGGGCAGGCCGGAGCCAGAGATAGAGAAGGCCAGAGCCAAGGCTAGGGCAGGCCAGAGAGAGAGCAGTTCAGAGCCAGGGAGAGAGCAGGACGTAGCCAAGGCGAGGGCAGGCCGGAGCCCGAGCTGTGGCATAGTGGAGCCAGGGCGAGGGCAGTACGGAGCTAGAGCGAGAGCAGGCCGGAGCAAAGGCGAGAGCAGGCCGTAGCCTAGGCGAGGGCAGGCCGGAGCCAGAGATAGAGAAGGCCAGAGCCAAGGCTAGGGCAGGCCAGAGCGAGAGTAGGCCGGAGCCAGGGCAAGGGTAGGCCAGAGCCAGAGAGAGAGCAGTTCAGAGCCAGGGAGAGAGCAGGACGTAGCCAAGGCGAGGGCAGGCCGGAGCCCGAGCTGTGGCATAGTGGAGCCAGGGCGAGGGCAGTACGGAGCTAGAGCGAGAGCAGGCCGGAGCAAAGGCGAGAGCAGGCCGTAGCCTAGGCGAGGGCAGGCCAGAGGCAGAGCCAGGGTAGGCCAGAGCAAGAGCAGGCCAGAGCTAGAGCAGGCCGGAGCCAAGGCAAGGGCAGACCATCGCCAGAGCGAGAGCAGGCCTGAGCCAGAGTGAGAGTAGGCCAGAGACAAGGCAAAGGCAGTCCAGAGCTAGCGCGAGAGCAGGCCGGAGCCAAGGCGAGGGCAGGCCAGAGCGAGAGCAGGCCGGAGCCAAGGCGAGGGCAGGCCAGAGCGAGAGCAGGCCGGAGCCAAGTCGAGGGCAGGCCAGAGCGAAAGCAGGCCAGAGCGAGAGCAGTCCGGAGCCAAGGAAAGGGCAGGCCACAGCCAGAGTAAGTTTTGCTCTGCTCTGCTTGTCTACCGCATCTGTGGGTTTTGCTCTGCTCTGCTTGTCTATCGCATCTGCGGGTTTTGCTCTGCTCTGCTTGTCTACTGCATCTGCGGGTTTTGCTCTGCTCTGCTTGTCTACCGCATTTGCGGGTTTTTCTCTGCTCTGCTTGTTTACCGCACCTGCGGGTTTTGCTCTGCTCTGCTTGTCTTCCGCATCTGCGGGTTTTGCTCTGCTCTGCTTGTCTACCGCATCTGTGGGTTTTGCTCTGCTCTGCTTGTCTACCGCACCTGCGGCTCCGTTCCTGTGTCCCGTCTGTACTGGTCCCTATCCTGCCTGCGTTCCTACCTGCCAGTACCCGCCTGTCTGCATGCCAGCCGTGCCTGCCAGTGCCCACCTGTCTGCATGCCAGCCGTGCCTGCCAGTGCCCACCTTCTGCATACCAGCCGTGCCTGCCAATACCCACCTGTCAACATACCAGCCGTGCCTGCCAGTACCCACCTGTCTGTATGCCAGCCGAACCTGCCTTTTCCTGCATTCCCCGGTGTGGGTCAACAGCTGTGACTGGGGTCTAGAGCAGGCTTGAGCCAGAGCGAGGGCAGGCCAGAGCCAAGGCGAAGGCAGGCCGGAGTCAAGACGAGGGCAGGCCAGAGCAAGAGCAGCCCGGAGCCAGGGCGAGGGCAGGCCAGAGCCAGAGCAAGAGCAGGCCGGAGCCAAGGCAAGGGCTGGCCGGAGCCAGAGTAAGGGCAGGCCGGAGCCAGGGCGAGGGCTGGCCAGAGCCCGAGCAAGAGCAGGCTGGAGCCAAGGCGAGAGCAGGCTGGAGCGAAGGTGAGGGCAGGCCAGAGCGATAGCATGCTGGAGCCAAGGCGAGGGCAGGCCAGAGACAGATCCAGAGCAGGCCGGAGCCAGGGCGAGGGCAGGCCAGAGTCAGAGCGAGAGCAGGCTGGAGCCAAAGCGAGGGCACGCCAGAGCGAGAGCAGGCCAGAGCCAGGGCGAGGGCAGGCCAAAGTAGGCCAGAGCCAAGGCAAGGGCAGGCCAGAGCGAGAGAAGGCCAGAGCCAAGGTAAGAGCAGGCCGGAACCAGGGCGAGAGGAGGCCGGAGAAAGGGCGAGGCCAGAGCGAGAGTAGGCCGAAGCCAGGGCAAGGGCAAGCCAGAGAGAGAGCAGGCCGGAGCCAGGGCAAGAGCAGGCCGGAGCCAAGGCGAGGGCAGGACAGAGCCAGAGCGAGAGCAGGCCACAGCCAAGGCAAGGGCAGGCCAGAGCCAGAAAGAGAGCATTTCGGAGCCAGGGCGAGAGCAGGCCAATGCGAGGGCTGGCCGGAGCCAGAGCAAGGGCAGGCCGCAGTCAGGGCGAGGGCAGGCAGGAGCCAGAGCGAGAGCAGGCCAGAGCCAAGGCGAGGGTAGGCCCGGGCGAAGGCAGGTCAGAGTGAGAGAAGGCCGGAGCCAAGGCATGGACAGGCCAGAGCCAGAGAGAGAGCAGGCCGGAGCCAAGGCATGGGCAGGCCAGAGCCAGAGAGAGAGCAGGCCGGAGCCAGGGCGAGGGCTGGCCAGAGCGAGCGCAGGTCGGAGGCAGGGCGAGAGCAGGCCGGAGCCAATGTGAGGGCTGGCCGGACCCAGAGCAAGGGCATGCCGGAGTCAGGGCGAGGGCAGGCCGTAGCCAGAGCGAGAGGTGGCCGGAGTCAAGGCGAGGGTAGGCCAGAGCCAAGGCAAGGGCAGGCCGGAACCAGGGCGAGAGCAGGCCGGAGACAGGGCGAGGCAAGAGCCAGAGCGAGAGTAGGCCGGAGCCAGGGCAAGGGCAGGCCAAAGCCAGAGAGAGAGCAGGCTGGAGCAAGGGCGAGGGCAGGCCAGAGAGAGAGCAGTTCAGAGCCAGGGAGAGAGCAGGACGTAGCCAAGGCGAGGGCAGGCCGGAGCCCGAGCTGTGGCATAGTGGAGCCAGGGCGAGGGCAGGACGGAGCTAGAGCGAGAGCAGGCTGGAGCCAAGGCGAGAGCAGGCCGTAGCCAAGGCAAGGGCAGACCAGAGCCAAAGCGAGGGCAGGCCAGAGCGAGAGCAGCCCGGAGCCAAGGCGAAGGCAGGCTAGAGCCAGAGCGAGAGCAGGCCGGAGCAAAGGTAAAGGCAGCCCAGAGCCAGAGTGAGAGCAGGCCGGAGACAAGGCAAAGGCAGGCCAGAGCCAGAGCAGGCCGGAGCCAAGGCGAGGACAGGCCAGAGCGAGAGCAGGCCGGAGCCAAGGCGAGGGCAGGCCAGAGCGAGAGCAGGTCGGAGCCAAAGCGAGGGCAGGCCAGGGCCAGAGCGAGTGCAAGCCGGAGCCAAGTCGAGGGCAGGCCAGAGCCAGAGCGAAAGCAGGCAGAGCGAGAGCAGTCCGGAGCCAAGGAAAGGGCAGGCCACAGCCAGAGGTAGAGCAGGCTTGAGCCAGAGCGAGGGCAGGCCGGAGCCAAGGAGAAGGCAGGCCAGAACCAGAGCGAGAGCAGGCCGGAGTCAAGACGAGGGCAGGCCAGAGCAAGAGCCGTCCGGAGCCAGAGCGAGGGCAGGCCAGAGCCAAAGCAAGAGCAGGCCGGAGCCAAGGCCCTCGACGGCTGGCCGGAGCCATAGTAAGGGCAGGCCGGAGCCAGGACGAGGGCAGGCTGGAGCCAGAGCAAGAGCAGGCCGGAGCCAAGGCGAGAGCAGGCCGGAGCCAAGGTGAGGGCAGGCCAAAGCCAGAGCGAGAGCAGGCCGGATCCGGCCAAGGCGAGGGCAGGCCAGAGAAAGATCCAGAGCAGGCTGGAGCGAGGGCAGGCCAGAGTCAGTGCGAGAGCAGGCCGGAGCCAAAGCGAGGGCACGCCAGAGCGAGAGTAGGCCAGAGCCAAGGCAAGGGCAGGCCAGAGCCAGAGCAAGAGAAGGCCCAGAGCCAAGGCAAGGGCTGGCCGGAACCAGGATGAGAGGAGGCCGGAGACGGGGCGAGGCCAGAGCGAGAGCAGGCCGAAGCCAGGGCAAGGTCAAGCCAGAGCCAGAGAGAGAGCAGGCCGGAGCCAGGGCAAGGGCAGGCCAGAGACAGAGAGCAGGCCGGAGCCAGGGCGAGGGCAGGCCAGAGCGAGAGCAGTTCAGAGCCAGGGAGAGAGCAGGACGTAGCCAAGGCGAGGGCAGGCCGGAGCCCGAGCTGTGGCATAGTGGAGCCAGGGCGAGGGCAGGACCGAGCTAGAGCGAGAGCAGGCTGGACGGAGCCAAGGCGAGAGCAGGACAGAGCGAGAGCAGGCCAGAGCCAGGACGAGGGCAGGCCGGAGCCAGTGTGAGAGCAGGCTGGAGCCAAGGAGAGGACAAGCCAGACTGGCCAGAGCGAGAGCAAGCAAGAGACTGGGCGAGAGCAGGCCGGAGCCAGAGAGAGAGCAGGCAAGAGGCAATGCGAGGGCTGGCCAGAGTCAGGGCGAGGGCAGGCAGGAGCCAGAGCGAGAGCAGGCCGGAGCCAAGGCGAGAGCAGGCCGGAGCCAAGGTGAGGGTAGGCCAGAGCCAGGGTGAGGGCAGGTCAGAGTCAGAGCGAGAGCAGGCCGGAGCTAAGGCAAGGGCAGGCCAGAGCCAGAGAGAGAGCAGGCCGGAGCCAATGGGCAGGCCAGAGCCAGAGAGAGAGCAGGCCGGAGCCAGGGCGAGTGAAGGCCAGAGCCAGAACAGGTCGGAGGCAGGGCGAGAGCGGGCCGGAGCCAATGTGAGGGCTGGCCGGAGCCAGAGCCAGGGCAGGCCGGAGTCAGGCCGAGGGCAGGCAGTAGCCAGAGCGAGAGCAGGCTGGAGCCAAGGCGAGAGCAGGCCGGAGTCAAGGCGAGGGTAGGCCAGAGCCAAGGCAAGGGCAGGCCAGAGCGAGAGTAGGCCTCAGCCAGGGCAAGGGCAGGCCAGAGAGAGAGCAGGCCGGAGCCAGGGCAAGGGTAGGCCAGAGCCAGAGAGAGAGCAGTTCAGAGCCAGGGAGAGAGCAGGACGTAGCCAAGGCGAGGGCAGGCCGGAGCCCGAGCTGTGGCATAGTGGAGCCAGGGCGAGGGCAGTACGGAGCGAGAGCAGGCCGGAGCAAAGGCGAGAGCAGGCCGTAGCCTAGGCGAGGGCAGGCCAGAGGCAGAGCCAGGGTAGGCCAGAGCAAGAGCAGGCCAGAGCTAGAGCAGGCCGGAGCCAAGGCAAGGGCAGACCATCGCCAGAGCGAGAGCAGGCCTGAGCCAGAGTGAGAGTAGGCCAGAGACAAGGCAAAGGCAGTCCAGAGCTAGCGCGAGAGCAGGCCGGAGCCAAGGCGGGGGCAGGCCAGAGCGAGACCAGGCCGGAGCCAAGGCGAGGGCAGGCCAGAGCGAGAGCAGGCCGGAGCCAAGTCGAGGGCAGGCCAGAGCCAGAGCGAAAGCAGGCCAGAGCGAGAGCAGTCCGGAGCCAAGGAAAGGGCAGGCCACAGCCAGAGTAAGTTTTGCTCTGCTCTGCTTGTCTACCGCATCTGTGGGTTTTGCTCTGCTCTACTTGTCTATCGCATCTGCGGGTTTTGCTCTGCTCTGCTTGTCTACTGCATCTGCGGGTTTTGCTCTGCTCTGCTTGTCTACCGCATTTGCGGGTTTTTCTCTGCTCTGCTTGTTTACCGCACCTGCGGGTTTTGCTCTGCTCTGCTGGTCTTCCGCATCTGCGGGTTTTGCTCTGCTCTGCTTGTCTACCGCATCTGTGGGTTTTGCTCTGCTCTGCTTGTCTACCGCATCTGCGGCTCCATTCCTGTGTCCCGTCTGTACTGGTCCCTATCCTGCCTGCGTTCCTACCTGCCAGTACCCGCCTGTCTGCATGCCAGCCGTGCCTGCCAGTGCCCACCTGTCTGCATGCCAGCCGTGCCTGCCAGTGCCCACCTTCTGCATACCAGCCGTGCCTGCCAATACCCACCTGTCAACATACCAGTCGTGCCTGCCAGTACCCACCTGTCTGTATGCCAGCCGAACCTGCCTTTTCCTGCATTCCCCGGTGTGGGTCAACAGCTGTGACTGGGGTCTAGAGCAGGCTTGAGCCAGAGCGAGGGCAGGCCAGAGCCAAGGCGAAGGCAGGCCAGAACCAGAGCGAGAGCAGGCCGGAGTCAAGACGAGGGCAGGCCAGAGCAAGAGCAGTCCGGAGCCAGGGCGAGGGCAGGCCAGAGCCAGGGCGAGGGCAGGCCAGAGCAAGAGCAGGCCGGAGCCAAGGCAAGGGCTGGCCGGAGCCAGAGTAAGGGCAGGCCGGAACCAGGGCGAGGGCTGGCCGGAGCCAGAGCAAGAGCAGGCTGGAGCCAAGGCGAGAGCAGGCTGGAGCCAAGGTGAGGGCAGGCCAGAGCGATAGCATGCTGGAGCCAAGGCGAGGGCAGGCCAGAGACAGATCCAGAGCAGGCCGGAGCCAGGGCGAGGGCAGGCCAGAGTCAGAGCGAGAGCAGGCCGGAGCCAAAGCGAGGGCACGCCAGAGCGAGAGCAGGCCAGAGCCAGGGCGAGGGCAGGCCAGAGCGAGAGTAGGCCAGAGTCAAGGCAAGGGCAGGCCAGAGCGAGAGAAGGCCAGAGCCAAGGTAAGAGCAGGCCGGAACCAGGGCGAGAGGAGGCCGGAGAAAGGGCGAGGCCAGAGCGAGAGCAGGCCAGAGCGAGAGTAGGCCGAAGCCAGGGCAAGGGCAAGCCAGAGCCAGAGATAGAGCAGGCCGGAGCCAGGGCAAGAGCAGGCCGGAGCCAGGGCAAGAGCAGGCCGGAGCCAAGGCGAGGGCAGGACAGAGCCAGAGCGAGAGCAGGCCAGAGCCAAGGCAAGGGCAGGCCAGAGCCAGAAAGAGAGCATTTCGGAGCCAGGGCGAGAGCAGGCCGGAGCCAATGCGAGGGCTGGCCGGAGCCAGAGCAAGGGCAGGCCGGAGTCAGGGCGAGGGCAGGCAGGAGCCAGAGCGAGAGCAGGCCAGAGCCAAGGCGAGAGCAAGCCGTAGCCAAGGCAAGCGCAGACCAGAGCCAAAGCGAGGGCAGGCCAGAGCGAGAGCAGCCCGGAGCCAAGGCGAAGGCAGGCTAGAGCCAGAGCGAGAGCAGGCCGGAGCAAAGGCAGCCCAGAGCCAGAGAGAGAGCAGGCCGGAGCCAGGGCGAGGGCAGTCCAAAGCCAGAGAGAGAGCAGTTCAGAGCCAGGGAGAGAGCAGGATGTAGCCAAGGCGAGGGCAGGCCGGAGCCCGAGCTGTGGCATAGTGGAGCCAGGGCGAGGGCAGGACGGAGCTAGAGTTTGAGCAGGCTGGAGCCAAGGCGAGAGCAGGCCGTAGCCAAGGCAAGGGCAGACCAGAGCCAAAGCGAGGGCAGGCCAGAGCGAGAGAAGCCCGGAGCCAAGGCGAAGGCAGGCTAGAGCCAGAGCGAGAGCAGGCCGGAGCAAAGGCAAAGGCAGCCCAGAGCCAGAGTGAGAGCAGGCCAGAGCCAGAGCAGGCCGGAGCCAAGGCGAGGGCAGGCCAGAGCGAGAGCAGGCCGGAGCCAAGGCGAGAGCAGGCCGGAGCCAATGCGAGGGCTGGCCGGAGCCAGAGCAAGGGCAGGCCGGAGTCAGGGCGAGGGCAGGCAGGAGCCAGAGCGAGAGCAGGCCAGAGCCAAGGCGAGGGTAGGCCCGGGCGAGGGCAGGTCAGAGTGAGAGAAGGCCGGAGCTAAGGCATGGGCAGGCCAGAGCCAGAGAGAGAGCAGGCCGGAGCCAAGGCATGGGCAGGCCAGAGCCAGAGAGAGAGCAGGCCGGAGCCAGGGCGAGGGCAGGCCAGAGCGAGAGCAGGTCGGAGGCAGGGCGAGAGCAGGCCGGAGCCAATGTGAGGGCTGACCGGACCCAGAGCAAGGGCAGTCTGGAGTCAGGGCGAGGGCAGGCCGTAGCCAGAGCGAGAGCTGGCCGGAGTCAAGGCGAGGGTAGGCCAGAGCCAAGGCAAGGGCAGGCCGGAGCCAGAGATAGAGAAGGCCAGAGCCAAGGCAAGGGCAGGCCGGAACCAGGGCGAGAGCAGGCCGGAGACAGGGCGAGGCAAGAGCCAGAGCGAGATTAGGCCGGAGCCAGGGCAAGGGCAGGCCAGAGCCAGAGAGAGAGCAGGCCGGAGCCAGGGCGGGGGCAGGCCAGAGCCAGAGAGAGAGCAGTTCAGAGCCAGGGAGAGAGCAGGACGCAAGGCGAGGGCAGGCCGGAGCCCGAGCTGTGGCATAGTGGAGCCCAGGCGAGGGCAGGACGGAGCTAGAGCGAGAGCAGGCTGGAGCCAAGGAGAGAGCAGGCCGTAGCCAAGGCAAGGGCAGACCAGAGCCAAAGCGAGGGCAGGCCAGAGTGAGAGCAGCCCGGAGCCAAGGCGAAGGCAGGCTAGAGCCAGAGCGAGAGCAGGCCGGAGCAAAGGCAAAGGCAGCCCAGAGCCAGAGTGAGAGCAGGCCGGAGACAAGGCAAAGGCAGGCCAGAGCAGGCCGGAGCCAAGGCGAGGGCAGGCCAGAGCGAGAGCAGGCCGGAGCCAAGGCGAGGGCAGGCCAGAGCGAGAGCAGGCCGGAGCCAAGGCGAGGGCAGGCCAGAGCGAGAGCAGGCCGGAGCCAAGTCGAGGGCAGGCCAGAGCCAGAGCGAAAGCAGGCCAGAGCGAGAGCAGTCCGGAGCCAAGGAAAGGGCAGGCCACAGCCAGAGTAAGTTTTTGCTCTGCTCTGCTTGTCTACCGCATCTGTGGGTTTTGCTCTGCTCTGCTTGTCTATCGCATCTGCGGGTTTTGCTCTGCTCTGCTTGTCTACTGCATCTGCGGGTTTTGCTCTGCTCTGCTTGTCTACCACATTTGCGGGTTTTTCTCTGCTCTGCTTGTTTACCGCACCTGCTGGAGCCAGGGCGAGGGCAGGCCAGAGCCAGAGAGAGAGCAGTTCAGAGCCAGGGAGAGAGCAGGACGTAGCCAAGGCGAGGGCAGGCCGGAGCCCGAGCTGTGGCATAGTGGAGCCAGGGCGAGGGCAGGACGGAGCTAGAGCGAGAGCAGGCTGGAGCCAAGGCGAGAGCAGGCCGTAGCCAAGGCAAGGGCAGACCAGAGCCAAAGCGAGGGCAGGCCAGAGCCAGAGCGAGAGCAGCCCGGAGCCAAGGCGAAGGCAGGCTAGAGCCAGAGCGAGAGCAGGCCGGAGCAAAGGCAAAGGCAGCCCAGAGCCAGAGTGAGAGCAGGCCGGAGACAAGGCAAAGGCAGGCCAGAGCCAGAGCAGGCCGGAGCCAAGGCGAGGGCAGGCCAGAGCGAGAGCAGGCCGGCGCCAAGGCGAGGGCAGGCCAGAGCGAAAGCAGGTCGGAGCCAAAGCGAGGGCAGGCCAGGGCCAGAGCGAGTGCAAGCCGGAGCCAAGTCGAGGGCAGGCCAGAGCCAGAGCAAAAGCAGGCAGAGCCAGAGCGAGAGCAGTCCGGAGCCAAGGAAAGGGCAGGCCACAGCCAGAGGTAGAGCAGGCTTGAGCCAGAGCGAGTGCAGGCCGGAGCCAAGGCGAAGGCAGGCCAGAACCAGAGCGAGAGCAGGCCGGAGTCAAGACGAGGGCAGGCCAGAGCAAGAGCCGTCTGGAGCCAGGTCGAGGGCAGGCCAGAGCCAAAGTAAGAGCAGGCCGGAGCCAAGGCCCTCGAGGGCTGGCCGGAGCCAGAGTAAGGGCAGGCCGGAGCCAGGACGAGGGCAGGCTGGAGCCAGAGCAAGAGCAGGCCGGAGCCAAGGCGAGAGCAGGCCGGAGCCAAGGTGAGGGCAGGCCAAAGCCAGAGTGAGAGCAGGCCGGAGCCAAGGCGAGGGCAGGCCAGAGAAAGATCCAGAGCAGGCTGGAGCGAGGGCAGGCCAGAGTCAGTGCGAGAGCAGGCCGGAGCCAAAGCGAGGGCACGCCAGAGCCGAGAGCAGGCCAGAGCGAGAGCAGGCCGGAGCCAGGGCGAGGGCAGGCCAGAGCGAGAGTAGGCCAGAGCCAAGGCAAGGGCAGGCCAGAGCCAGAGCAAGAGAAGGCAAGCCAAGGCAAGGGCTGGCCGGAACCAGGATGAGAGGAGGCCGGAGACAGGGCGAGGCCAGAGCGAGAGCAGGCCGAAGCCAGGGCAAGGTCAAGCCAGAGCCAGAGAGAGAGCAGGCCGGAGCCAGAGCAAGGGCAGGCCAGAGCCAGAGAGAGAGCAGACCGGAGCCAGGGCGAGGGCAGGCCAGAGCGAGAGCAGTTCAGAGCCAGGGAGAGAACAGGACGTAGCCAAGGCGAGGGCAGGCCGGAGCCCGAGCTGTGGCATAGTGGAGCCAGGGCGAGGGCAGGACCGAGCTAGAGCGAGAGCAGGCTGGACGGAGCCAAGGCGAGAGCAGGACAGAGCGAGAGCAGGCCAGAGCCAGGACGAGGGCAGGCCGGAGCCAGTGCGAGAGCAGGCTGGAGCCAAGGAGAGGACAGGCCAGACTGGCCAGAACGAAAGCAAGCAAGAGACTGGGCGAGAGCAGGCCGGAGCCAGAGAGAGAGCAGGCAAGAGGCAATGCGAGGGCAGGCCAGAGTCAGGGCGAGGGCAGGCAGGAGCCAGAGCGAGAGCAGGCCGGAGCCAAGGCGAGAGCAGGCCGGAGCCAAGGTGAGGGTAGGCCAGAGCCAGGATGAGGGCAGGTCAGAGTCAGAGCGAGAGCAGGCCGGAGCTAAGGCAAGGGCAGGCCAGAGCCAGAGAGAGAGCAGGCCGGAGCCAATGGGCAGGCCAGAGCCAGAGAGAGAGCAGGCCGGAGCCAGGGCGAGTGCAGGCCAGAGCCAGAACAGCTCGGAGGCAGGGCGAGAGCGGGCCGGAGCCAATGTGAGGGCTGGCCGGAGCCAGAGCCAGGGCAGGCCGGAGTCAGGCCGAGGGCAGGCAGTAGCCAGAGCGAGAGCAGGCCGCAGCCAAGGCGAGAGCAGGCCGGAGTCAAGGCGAGGGTAGGCCAGAGCCAAGTCAAGGGCAGGCCGGAGCCAGAGATAGAGAAGGCCAGAGCCAAGGCTAGGGCAGGCCAGAGCGAGAGTAGGCCTCAGCCAGGGCAAGGGCAGGCCGGAGCCAGGGCAAGGGTAGGCCAGAGCCAGAGAGAGAGCAGTTCAGAGCCAGGGAGAGAGCAGGACGTAGCCAAGGCGAGGGCAGGCCGGAGCCCGAGCTGTGGCATAGTGGAGCCAGGGCGAGGGCAGTACGGAGCTAGAGCGAGAGCAGGCCGGAGCAAAGGCGAGAGCAGGCCGTAGCCTAGGCGAGGGCAGGCCAGAGGCAGAGCCAGGGTAGGCCAGAGCAAGAGCAGGCCAGAGCTAGAGCAGGCCGGAGCCAAGGCAAGGGCAGACCATCGCCAGAGCGAGAGCAGGCCTGAGCCAGAGTGAGAGTAGGCTAGAGACAAGGCAAAGGCAGTCCAGAGCTAGCGCGAGAGCAGGCCTGAGCCAAGGCGAGGGCAGGCCAGAGCGAGAGCAGGCCGGAGCCAAGGCGAGGGCAGGCCAGAGCGAGAGCAGGCCGGAGCCAAGTCGAGGGCAGGCCAGAGTCAGAGCGAAAGCAGGCCAGAGCGAGAGCAGTCCGGAGCCAAGGAAAGGGCAGGCCACAGCCAGAGTAAGTTTTGCTCTGCTCTGCTTGTCTACCGCATCTGTGGGTTTTGCTCTGCTCTACTTGTCTATCGCATCTGCGGGTTTTGCTCTGCTCTGCTTGTCTACTGCATCTGCGGGTTTTGCTCTGCTCTGCTTGTCTACCGCATTTGCGGGTTTTTCTCTGCTCTGCTTGTTTACCGCACCTGCGGGTTTTGCTCTGCTCTGCTGGTCTTCCGCATCTGCGGGTTTTGCTCTGCTCTGCTTGTCTACCGCATCTGTGGGTTTTGCTCTGCTCTGCTTGTCTACCGCACTTGCGGCTCCGTTCCTGTGTCCCGTCTGTACTGGTCCCTATCCTGCCTGCGTTCCTACCTGCCAGTACCCGCCTGTCTGCATGCCAGCCGTGCCTGCCAGTGCCCACCTGTCTGCATGCCAGCCGTGCCTGCCAGTGCCCACCTTCTGCATACCAGCCGTGCCTGCCAATACCCACCTGTCAACATACCAGTCGTGCCTGCCAGTACCCACCTGTCTGTATTACAGCCGAACCTGCCTTTTCCTGCATTCCCCGGTGTGGGTCAACAGCTGTGACTGGGGTCTAGAGCAGGCTTGAGCCAGAGCGAGGGCAGGCCAGAGCCAAGGCGAAGGCAGGCCAGAACCAGAGCGAGAGCAGGCCGGAGTCAAGACGAGGGCAGGCCAGAGCAAGAGCAGTCCGGAGCCAGGGCGAGGGCAGGCCAGAGCAAGAGCAGGCCGGAGCCAAGGCAAGGGCTGGCCGGAGCCAGAGTAAGGGCAGGCCGGAGCCAGGGCGAGGGCTGGCCGGAGCCCGAGCAAGAGCAGGCTGGAGCCAAGGCGAGAGCAGGCTGGAGCCAAGGTGAGGGCAGGCCAGAGCGATAGCATGCTGGAGCCAAGGCGAGGGCAGGCAAGAGACAGATCCAGAGCAGGCCGGAGCCAGGGCGAGGGCAGGCCAGAGTCAGAGCGAGAGCAGGCCGAAGCCAAAGCGAGGACACGCCAGAGCGAGAGCAGGCCAGAGCCAGGGCGAGGGCAGGCCAGAGCGAGAGTAGGCCAGAGCCAAGGCAAGGGCAGGCCAGAGCGAGAGAAGGCCAGAGCCAAGGTAAGAGCAGGCCGGAACCAGGGCGAGAGGAGGCCGGAGAAAGGGCGAGGCCAGAGCGAGAGCAGGCCAGAGCGAGAGTAGGCCGAAGCCAGGGCAAGGGCAAGCCAGAGAGAGAGCAGGCCGGAGCCAGGGCAAGAGCAGGCCGGAGCCAAGGCGAGGGCAGGACAGAGCCAGAGCGAGAGCAGGCCAGAGCCAAGGCAAGGGCAGGCCAGAGCCAGAAAGAGAGAGAGCATTTCGGAGCCAGGGCGAGAGCAGGCCGGAGCCAATGCGAGGGCTGGCCGGAGCCAGAGCAAGGGCAGGCCGGAGTCAGGGCGAGGGCAGGCAGGAGCCAGAGCGAGAGCAGGCCAGAGCCAAGGCGAGAGCAGGCCGTAGCCAAGGCAAGGGCAGACCAGAGCCAAAGCGAGGGCAGGCCAGAGCCAGAGCGAGAGCAGCCCGGAGCCAAGGCGAAGGCAGGCTAGAGCAAGAGCGAGAGCAGGCCGGAGCAAAGGCAAAGGCAGCCCAGAGCCAGAGAGAGAGCAGGCCGGAGCCAGGGCGAGGGAAGTCCAAAGCCAGAGAGAGAGCAGTTCAGAGCCAGGGAGAGAGCAGGACGTAGCCAAGGCGAGGGCAGGCCGGAGCCCGAGCTGTGGCATAGTGGAGCCAGGGTGAGGGCAGGACGGAGCTAGAGCGAGAGCAGGCTGGAGCCAAGGCGAGAGCAGGCCGTAGCCAAGGCAAGGGCAGACCAGAGCCAAAGCGAGGGCAGGCCAGAGCGAGAGCAGCCCGGAGCCAAGGCGAAGGCAGGCTAGAGCCAGAGTGAGAGCAGGCCGGAGCAAAGGCAAAGGCAGCCCAGAGCCAGAGTGAGAGCAGGCCGGAGACAAGGCAAAGGCAGGCCAGAGCCAGAGCAGACCGGAGCCAAGGCGAGGGCAGGCCAGAGCGAGAGCAGGCCGGAGCCAAGGCGAGAGCAGGCCGGAGCCAATGCGAGGGCTGGCCGGAGCCATAGCAAGGGCAGGCCGGAGTCAGGGCGAGGGCAGGCAGGAGCCAGAGCGAGAGCAGGCCAGAGCCAAGGCGAGGGTAGGCCCAGGCGAGGGCAGGTCAGAGTGAGAGAAGGCCGGAGCTAAGGCATGGACAGGCCAGAGCCAGAGAGAGAGCAGGCCGGAGCCAAGGCATGGGCAGGCCAGAGCCAGAGAGAGAGCAGGCCGGAGCCAGGGCGAGGGCAGGCCAGAGCGAGAGCAGGTCGGAGGCAGGGCGAGAGCAGGCCGGAGCCAATGTGAGGGCTGGCCGGACCCAGAGCAAGGGCAGTCTGGAGTCAGGGCGAGGGCAGGCCGTAGCCAGAGCGAGAGCTGGCCGGAGTCAAGGCGAGGGTAGGCCAGAGCCAAGGCAAGGGCAGGCCTGAGCCAGAGATAGAGAAGGCCAGAGCCAAGGCAAGGGCAGGCCGGAACCAGGGCGAGAGCAGGCCGGAGACAGGGCGAGGCAAGAGCCAGAGCGACAGTAGGCCGGAGCCAGAGCAAGGGCAGGCCAGAGCCAGAGAGAGAGCAGGCCGGAGCCAGGGCGGGGGCAGGCCAGAGCCAGAGAGAGAGCAGTTCAGAGCCAGGGAGAGAGCAGGACGCAAGGCGAGGGCAGGCCGGAGCCCGAGCTGTGGCATAGTGGAGCCCGGGCGAGGGCAGGACGGAGCTAGAGCGAGAGCAGGCTGGAGCCAAGGAGAGAGCAGGCCGTAGCCAAGGCAAGGGCAGACCAGAGCCAAAGCGAGGGCAGGCCAGAGTGAGAGCAGCCCGGAGCCAAGGCGAAGGCAGGCTAGAGCCAGAGCGAGAGCAGGCCGGAGCAAAGGCAAAGGCAGCCCAGAGCCAGAGTGAGAGCAGGCCGGAGACAAGGCAAAGGCAGGCCAGAGCCAGAGCAGGCCGGAGCCAAGGCGAGGGCAGGCCAGAGCGAAAGCAGGCCGGAGCCAAGGCGAGGGCAGGCCAGAGCGAGAGCAGGTCGGAGCCAAAGCGAGGGCAGGCCAGGGCCAGAGCGAGTGCAAGCCGGAGCCAAGTCGAGGGCAGGCCAGAGCCAGAGCAAAGCAGGCCAGAGCCAGAGCGAGAGCAGTCCGGAGCCAAGGAAAGGGCAGGCCACAGCCAGAGGTAGAGCAGGCTTGAGCCAGAGCGAGGGCAGGCCGGAGCCAAGGCGAAGGCAGGCCAGAACCAGAGCGAGAGCAGGCCAGAGTCAAGACGAGGGCAGGCCAGAGCAAGAGCCGTCCGGAGCCAGGGCGAGGGCAGGCCAGAGCCAAAGCAAGAGCAGGCCGGAGCCAAGGCCCTCGAGGGCTGGCCGGAGCCAGAGTAAGGGCAGGCCGGAGCCAGGACGAGGGCAGGCTGGAGCCAGAGCAAGAGCAGGCCGGAGCCAAGGCGAGAGCAGGCCGGAGCCAAGGAAAGGGCAGGCCACAGCCAGAGTAAGTTTTGCTCTGCTCTGCTTGTCTACCGCATCTGTGGGTTTTGCTCTGCTCTGCTTGTCTATCGCATCTGCGGGTTTTGCTCTGCTCTGCTTGTCTACTGCATCTGCGGGTTTTGCTCTGCTCTGCTTGTCTACCGCATTTGCGGGTTTTTCTCTGCTCTGCTTGTTTACCGCACCTGCGGGTTTTGCTCTGCTCTGCTTGTCTTCCGCATCTGCGGGTTTTGCTCTGCTCTGCTTGTCTACCGCATCTGTGGGTTTTGCTCTGCTCTGCTTGTCTACCGCATCTGTGGGTTTTGCTCTGCTCTGCTTGTCTACCGCACCTGCGGCTCCGTTCCTGTGTCCCGTCTGTACTGGTCCCTATCCTGCCTGCGTTCCTACCTGCCAGTACCCGCCTGTCTGCATGCCAGCCGTGCCTGCCAGTGCCCACCTGTCTGCATGCCAGCCGTGCCTGCCAGTGCCCACCTTCTGCATACCAGCCGTGCCTGCCAATACCCACCTGTCAACATACCAGCCGTGCCTGCCAGTACCCACCTGTCTGTATGCCAGCCGAACCTGCATTCCCCGGTGTGGGTCAACAGCTGTGACTGGGGTCTAGAGCAGGCTTGAGCCAGAGCGAGGGCAGGCCAGAGCCAAGGCGAAGCAGGCCAGAACCAGAGCAAGAGCAGGCCGGAGTCAAGACGAGGGCAGGCCAGAGCAAGAGCAGTCCGGAGCCAGGGCGAGGGCAGGCCAGAGCCAGAGCAAGAGCAGGCCGGAGCCAAGGCAAGGGCTGGCCGGAGCCAGAGTAAGGGCAGGCCGGAGCCAGGGCGAGGGCTGGCCGGAGCCAGAGCAAGAGCAGGCTGGAGCCAAGGCGAGAGCAGGCTGGAGCCAAGGTGAGGGCAGGCCAGAGCGATAGCATGCTGGAGCCAAGGCGAGGGCAGGCCAGAGACAGATCCAGAGCAGGCCGGAGCCAGGGCGAGGGCAGGCCAGAGTCAGAGTGAGAGCAGGCTGGAGCCAAAGCGAGGGCACGCCAGAGCGAGAGCAGGCCAGAGCTATGGCAAGGGCAGGCCAGAGCGAGAGTAGGCCAGAGCCAAGGCAAGGGCAGACCAGAGCGAGAGAAGGCCAGAGCCAAGGTAAGAGCAGGCCGGAACCAGGGCGAGAGGAGGCCGGAGAAAGGGCGAGGCCAGAGCGAGAGCAGGCCAGAGCGAGAGTAGGCCGAAGCCAGGGCAAGGGCAAGCCAGAGAGAGAGCATTTCGGAGCCAGGGCGAGAGCAGGCCGGAGCCAATGCGAGGGCTGGCCGGAGCCAGAGCAAGGGCAGGCCGGAGTCAGGGCGAGGGCAGGCAGGAGCCAGAGCGAGAGCAGGCCAGTGCCAAGGCGAGGGTAGGCCCGGGCGAGGGCAGGTCAGAGTGAGAGAAGGCTGGAGCTAAGGCATGGACAGGCCAGAGCCAGAGAGAGAGCAGGCCGGAGCCAAGGCATAGGCAGGCCAGAGCCAGAGAGAGAGCAGGCCGGAGCCAGGGCGAGGGCAGGCCAGAGCGAGAGCAGGTCGGAGGCAGGGCGAGAGCAGGCCGGAGCCAATGTGAGGGCTGGCCGGACCCAGAGCAAGGGCAGGCCGGAGTCAGGGCGAGGGCAGGCCGTAGCCAGAGCGAGAGCTGGCCGTAGCCAGAGCGAGAGCTGGCCAGAGTCAAGGCGAGGGTAGGCCAGAGCCAAGGCAAGGGCAGGCCGGAACCAGGGCGAGAGCAGGCCGGAGACAGGGCGAGGCAAGAGCCAGAGCGAGAGTAGGCCGGAGCCAGGGCAAGGGCAGGCCAGAGCCAGAGAGAGAGCAGGCTGGAGCCAGGGCGAGGGCAGGCCAGAGAGAGAGCAGTTCAGAGCCAGGGAGAGAGCAGGACGTAGCCAAGGCAAGGGCAGACCAGAGCCAAAGCGAGGGCAGGCCAGAGCCAGAGCGAGAGCAGCCCGGAGCCAAGGCGAAGGCAGGCTAGAGCCAGAGCGAGAGCAGGCCGGAGCAAAGGCAAAGGCAGCCCAGAGCCAGAGTGAGAGCAGGCCGGAGACAAGGCAAAGGCAGGCCAGAGCCAGAGCAGGCCGGAGCCAAGGCGAGGGCAGGCCAGAGCGAGAGCAGGCCGGAGCCAAGGCGAGGGCAGGCCAGAGCGAGAGCAGGTCGGAGCCAAAGCGAGGGCAGGCCGGAGCCAAGTCGAGGGCAGGCCAGAGCCAGAGCAAAAGCAGGCAAAGCCAGAGCGAGAGCAGTCCGGAGCCAGGGAAAGGGCAGGCCACAGCCAGAGGTAGAGCAGGCTTGAGCCAGAGCGAGGGCAGGCCGGAGCCAAGGCGAAGGCAGGCCAGAACCAGAGCGAGAGCAGGCCGGAGTCAAGACGAGGGCAGGCCAGAGCAAGAGCCGTCCGGAGCCAGGGCGAGGGCAGGCCAGAGCCAAAGCAAGAGCAGGCCGGAGCCAAGGCCCTCGAGGGCTGGCCGGAGCCAGAGTAAGGGCAGGCCAGAGCCAGGACGAGGGCAGGCTGGAGCCAGAGCAAGAGCAGGCCGGAGCCAAGGCGAGAGCAGGCCGGAGCCAAGGTGAGGGCAGGCCAAAGCCAGAGCGAGAGCAGGCCGGAGCCAAGGCGAGGGCAGGCCAGAGAAAGATCCAGAGCAGGCTGGAGCGAGGGCAGGTCAGAGCGAGAGCAGGCCGGAGCCAAAGCGAGGGTACGCCAGAGCCGAGAGCAGGCCAGAGCGAGAGCAGGCCGGAGCCAGGGCGAGGGCAGGCCAGACCCAGAGCGAGAGTAGGCCAGAGCCAATGCAAGGGCAGGCCAGAGCCAGAGCAAGAGAAGGCCCAGAGCCAAGGCAAGGGCTGGCCGGAACCAGGGTGAGAGGAGGCCGGAGACAGGGCGAGGCCAGAGCGAGAGCAGGCCAGAGCAAGAGCAGGCCGAAGCCAGGGCAAGGGCAAGCCAGAGCCAGAGAGAGAGCAGGCCGGAGCCAGGGCAAGGGCAGGCCAGAGAGAGCGCAGGCCGGAGCCAGGGCGAGGGCCGGCCAGAGCGAGAGCAGTTCAGAGCCAGGGAGAGAGCAGGACGTAGCCAAGGCGAGGGCAGGCCGGAGCCCGAGCTGTGGCATAGTGGAGCCAGGGCGAGGGCAGGACCGAGCTAGAGCGAGAGCAGGGTGGACGGAGCCAAGGCGAGAGCAGGACAGAGCGACAGCAGGCCAGAGCCAGGACGAGGGCAGGCCGGAGCCAGTGCGAGAGCAGGCTGGAGCCAAGGAGAGGACAGGCCAGACTGGCCAGATCTGGCGAGAGCAAGCAAGAGACTGGGCGAGAGCAGGCCGGAGCCAGAGAGAGAGCAGGCAAGAGGCAATGCGAGGGCTGGCCGGAGCCAGAGCAAGGGCAGGCCAGAGTCATGGCGAGGGCAGGCAGGAGCCAGAGCGAGAGCAGGCCGGAGCCAAGGCGAGAGCAGGCCGGAGCCAAGGTGAGGGTAGGCCAGAGCTAGGGTGAGGGCAGGTCAGAGTCAGAGCGAGAGCAAGCCGGAGCTAAGGCAAGGGCAGGCCAGAGCCAGAGAGAGAGCAGGCCGGAGCCAATGGGCAGGCCAGAGCCAGAGAGAGAGCAGGCCGGAGCCAGGGCGAGTGCAGGCCAGAGCCAGAACAGGTCGGAGGCAGGGCGAGAGCGGGCCGGAGCCAATGTGAGGGCTGGCCGGAGCCAGAGCCAGGGCAAGCCGGAGTCAGGCCGAGGGCAGGCAGTAGCCAGAGCGAGAGCAGGCCGGAGTCAAGGCGAGGGTAGGCCAGAGCCAAGTCGAGGGCAGGCCAGAGCGAAAGCAGGCCAGAGCGAGAGCAGTCCGGAGCCAAGGAAAGGGCAGGCCACAGCCAGAGTAAGTTTTGCTCTGCTCTGCTTGTCTACCGCATCTGTGGGTTTTGCTCTGCTCTACTTGTCTATCGCATCTGCGGGTTTTGCTCTGCTCTGCTTGTCTACTGCATCTGCGGGTTTTGCTCTGCTCTGCTTGTCTACCGCATTTGCGGGTTTTTCTCTGCTCTGCTTGTTTACCGCACCTGCGGGTTTTGCTCTGCTCTGCTTGTCTTCCGCATCTGCGGGTTTTGCTCTGCTCTGCTTGTCTACCGCATCTGTGGGTTTTGCTCTGCTCTGCTTGTCTACCGCACCTGCGGCTCCGTTCCTGTGTCCCGTCTGTACTGGTCCCTATCCTGCCTGCGTTCCTACCTGCCAGTACCCGCCTGTCTGCATGCCAGCCGTGCCTGCCAGTGCCCACCTGTCTGCATGCCAGCCGTGCCTGCCAGTGCCCACCTTCTGCATACCAGCCGTGCCTGCCAATACCCACCTGTCAACATACCAGCCGTGCCTGCCAGTACCCACCTGTCTGTATGCCAGCCGAACCTGCCTTTTCCTGCATTCCCCGGTGTGGGTCAACAGCTGTGACTGGGGTCTAGAGCAGGCTTGAGCCAGAGCGAGGGCAGGCCAGAGCCAAGGCGAAGGCAGGCCAGAACCAGAGCGAGAGCAGGCCGGAGTCAAGATGAGGGCAGGCCAGAGCAAGAGCAGTCCGGAGCCAGGGCGAGGGCAGGCCAGAGCAAGAGCAGGCCGGAGCCAAGGCAAGGGCTGGCCGGAGCCAGAGTAAGGGCAGGCCGGAGCCAGGGCGAGGGCTGGCCGGAGCCAGAGCAAGACCAGGCTGGAGCCAAGGCGAGAGCAGGCTGGAGCCAAGGTGAGGGCAGGCCAGAGCGATAGCATGCTGGAGCCAAGGCGAGGGCAGGCCAGAGACAGATCCAGAGCAGGCCGGAGCCAGGGCGAGGGCAGGCCAGAGTCAGAGCGAGAGCAGGCCGGAGCCAAAGCGAGGGCACGCCAGAGCGAGAGCAGGCCAGAGCCAGGGCGAGGGCAGGCCAGAGCGAGAGTAGGCCAGAGCCAGGGCAAGGGCAGGCCAGAGCCAGAGAGAGAGCAGGCCGGAGCCAGGGCGGGGGCAGGCCAGAGCCAGAGAGAGAGCAGTTCAGAGCCAGGGAGAGAGCAGGACGCAAGGCGAGGGCAGGCCGGAGCCCGAGCTGTGGCATAGTGGAGCCCGGGCGAGGGCAGGACGGAGCTAGAGCGAGAGCAGGCTGGAGCCAAGGAGAGAGCAGGCCGTAGCCAAGGCAAGGGCAGACCAGAGCCAAAGCGAGGGCAGGCCAGAGCGAGAGCAGCCCGGAGCCAAGGCGAAGGCAGGCTAGAGCCAGAGCGAGAGCAGGCCGGAGCAAAGGCAAAGGCAGCCCAGAGCCAGAGTGAGAGCAGGCCGGAGACAAGGCAAAGGCAGGCCAGAGCAGGCCGAAGCCAAGGCAAGGGCAGGCCAGAGCGAGAGCAGGCCGGAGCCAAGGCGAGGGCAGGCCAGAGCGAGAGCAGGTCGGAGCCAAAGCGAGGGCAGGCCAGGGCCAGAGCGAGTGCAAGCCGGAGCCAAGTCGAGGGCAGGCCAGAGCCAGAGCAAAAGCAGGCCAGAGCCAGAGCGAGAGCAGTCCGGAGCCAAGGAAAGGGCAGGCCACAGCCAGAGGTAGAGCAGGCTTGAGCCAGAGCGAGGGCAGGCCGGAGCCAAGGCGAAGGCAGGCCAGAACCAGAGCGAGAGCAGGCCGGAGTCAAGACGAGGGCAGGCCAGAGCAAGAGCCGTCCGGAGCCAGGGCGAGGGCAGGCCAGAGCCAAAGCAAGAGCAGGCCGGAGCCAAGGCCCTCGAGGGCTGGCCGGAGCCAGAGTAAGGGCAGGCCGGAGCCAGGACGAGGGCAGGCTGGAGCCAGAGCAAGAGCAGGCCGGAGCCAAGGAAAGGGCAGGCCACAGCCAGAGTAAGTTTTGCTCTGCTCTGCTTGTCTACCGCATCTGTGGGTTTTGCTCTGCTCTGCTTGTCTATCTCATCTGCGGGTTTTGCTCTGCTCTGCTTGTCTACTGCATCTGCGGGTTTTGCTCTGCTCTGCTTGTCTACCGCATTTGCGGGTTTTTCTCTGCTCTGCTTGTTTACCGCACCTGCGGGTTTTGCTCTGCTCTGCTTGTCTTCCGCATCTGCGGGTTTTGCTCTGCTCTGCTTGTCTACCGCATCTGTGGGTTTTGCTCTGCTCTGCTTGTCTACCGCACCTGCGGCTCCGTTCCTGTGTCCCGTCTGTACTGGTCCCTATCCTGCCTGCGTTCCTACCTGCCAGTACCCGCCTGTCTGCATGCCAGCCGTACCTGCCAGTGCCCACCTGTCTGCATGCCAGCCGTGCCTGCCAGTGCCCACCTTCTGCATACCAGCCGTGCCTGCCAATACCCACCTGTCAACATACCAGCCGTGCCTGCCAGTACCCACCTGTCTGTATGCCAGCCGAACCTGCCTTTTCCTGCATTCCCCGGTGTGGGTCAACAGCAGTGACTGGGGTCTAGAGCAGGCTTGAGCCAGAGCGAAGGCAGGCCAGAGCCAAGGCGAAGGCAGGCCAGAACCAGAGCAAGAGCAGGCCGGAGTCAAGACGAGGGCAGGCCAGAGCAAGAGCAGTCCGGAGCCAGGGCGAGGGCAGGCCAGAGCCAGAGAAAGAGCAGGCCGGAGCCAAGGCAAGGGCTGGCCGGAGCCAGAGTAAGGGCAGGCCGGAGCCAGGGCGAGGGCTGGCCGGAGACAGAGCAAGAGCAGGCTGGAGCCAAGGCGAGAGCAGGCTGGAGCCAAGGTGAGGGCAGGCCAGAGCGATAGCATGCTGGAGCCAAGGCGAGGGCAGGCCAGAGACAGATCCAGAGCAGGCCGGAGCCAGGGCGAGGGCAGGCTGGAGCCAAAGCGAGGGCACGCCAGAGCGAGAGCAGGCCAGAGCCAGGGCGAGGGCAGGCCAGAGCGAGAGTAGGCCAGAGCCAAGGCAAGGGCAGGCCAGAGCGAGAGAAGGCCAGAGCCAAGGTAAGAGCAGGCCGGAACCAGGGCGAGAGGAGGCCGGAGAAAGGGCGAGGCCAGAGCGAGAGCAGGCCAGAGCGAGAGTAGGCCGAAGCCAGGGCAAGGGCAAGCCAGAGCCAGAGAGAGAGCAGGCCGGAGCCAGGGCAAGAGCAGGCCGGAGCCAAGGCGAGGGCAGGACAGAGCCAGAGCGAGAGCAGGCCACAGCCAAGGCAAGGGCAGGCCAGAGCCAGAAAGAGAGCATTTCGGAGCCAGGGCGAGAGCAGGCCGGAGCCAATGCGAGGGCTGGCCGGAGCCAGAGCAAGGGCAGGCCGGAGTCAGGGCGAGGGCAGGCAGGAGCCAGAGCGAGAGCAGGCCAGAGCCAAGGCGAGGGTAGGCCTGGGCGAGGGCAGGTCAGAGTGAGAGAAGGCCGGAGCTAAGGCATGGACAGGCCAGAACCAGAGAGAGAGCAGGCCGGAGCCAAGGCATGGGCAGGCCAGAGCCAGAGAGAGAGCAGGCCGGAGCCAGGGCGAGGGCAGGCCAGAGCGAGAGCAGGTCGGAGGCAGGGCGAGAGCAGGCCGGAGCCAAATGTGAGGGCTGGCCGGACCCAGAGCAAGGGCAGGCCGGAGTCAGGGCGAGGGCAGGCCGTAGCCAGAGCGAGAGCTGGCCGGAGTCAAGGCGAGGGTAGGCCAGAGCCAAGGCAAGGGCAGGCCGGAACCAGGGCGAGAGCAGGCCGGAGACAGGGCGAGGCAAGAGCCAGAGCGAGAGTAGGCCGGAGCCAGGGCAAGGGCAGGCCAGAGCCAGAGAGAGAGCAGGCTGGAGCCAGGGCGAGGGCAGGCCAGAGCCAGAGAGAGAGCAGTTCAGAGCCAGGGAGAGAGCAGGACGTAGCCAAGGCGAGGGCAGGCCGGAGCCCGAGCTGTGGCATAGTGGAGCCAGGGCGAGGGCAGGACGGAGCTAGAGCGAGAGCAGGCTGGAGCCAAGGCGAGAGCAGGCCGTAGCCAAGGCAAGGGCAGACCAGAGCCAAAGCGAGGGCAGGCCAGAGCCAGAGCGAGAGCAGCCCGGAGCCAAGGCGAAGGCAGGCTAGAGCCAGAGCGAGAGCAGGCCGGAGCAAAGGCAAAGGCAGCCCAGAGCCAGAGTGAGAGCAGGCCGGAGACAAGGCAAAGGCAGGCCAGAGCCAGAGCAGGCTGGAGCCAAGGCGAGGGCAGGCCAGAGCGAGAGCAGGCCGGAGCCAAGGCGAGGGCAGGCCAGAGCGAGAGCAGGTCGGAGCCAAAGCGAGGGCAGGCCAGGGCCAGAGCGAGTGCAAGCTGGAGCCAAGTCGAGGGCAGGCGAGAGCCAGAGCAAAAGCAGGCAGAGCCAGAGCAGTCCGGAGCCAAGGAAAGGGCAGGCCACAGCCAGAGGTAGAGCAGGCTTGAGCCAGAGCGAGAGCAGGCCGGAGCCAAGGCGAGGGCAGGCCAGAGCGAGAGCAGGTCGGAGCCAAAGAGAGGGCAGGCCAGAGCGAGTGCAGGCCGGAGCCAAGTCGAGGGCAGGCCAGAGCCAGAGCAATGGGTATTAATTTCTTGAAATGCATCTCTTATGTAATTTTTCAAATCACTGACACTTTTTGGTTTTCGACTATAAACTTTGTCTGTGAGGAATGAAAAGTGGAATCTGATTGGTTGCTAAGGGCAACTGAGCCAGTTTCACTTTACACCATGTTTGATAAACCTCCCCCTTCATAACCTTATTGGACCACCCTATATAGTATGAGCCCCGGTTATCAACTATATACAATATGAGCTCCAACATAGCCCCCTATATATAGTATGAGCCCCATATAGCCTCTCTATAAACAATATGAGCCCTCACATAGCCTCCTATTTACAGTATGAACCCCCACATAGCCTCCTACATTCAGTCTGGGCCCCCAAATAGCCTCCCACATTCAGTATGAGCCCCCACATAACCTCCCATATACAGTACGAACCCCACACAGCCTCCATATATACAGTGTGAGCCCCACATAACCTGCATATACAGTGTGTCCCATATATATTGCCTCCTATTTACAGTATGAGCCCCAAATAGCCTCATATATACAGCATAAGCCCCCCATAGCCTCCTATATACCGCATGAGCACCACATAGCCTCTGTATATAGAGCCGGAGCCCCCACATAGCCTCCCTGTATATAGTGTGAGCCCCAAGGAGCCTCTTATATACAAGATGAGCCTTCACATAGCTCATATACACAGTATAAGCCCCCACATAGCCTCCTACATACAGTATGAACCCCCACATAACCTCTTACATTCAGTATGAGCCCTCACATAGCCTCCTAATCTAGTATGTGCCCCCACATAGCTTCCTATATATAGCATGAGCCCCACATAGCCTCTGTATATACAGATTGAGCCCCAACATAGCCCCCTATATACAGTATGAGCCTCCACATGGGCTCCTATATACAGTATAAGCCCCACATAACCTTCATATATACAGTGTGAGCCCCACATAGCCTCCATCTATACAGTGTGAGCCCTACATAGCCTCCATATATACAGTGTGAACCCCACATAGCCTCCATATATACAGTGTGAGTCCCAAATAGCCCCCAATACATACAAATATACCATATACATGAAAAAAAACTATAACACATACCATATCATCATATGCATACTCATACTCATTAGGGCTTGTTCAAAAACACACCTACAGTGAGCTATCACACAATAAAAAAGCCTGATGTTTGTAGTGCATTTAATATTTACCTGTTGTCTTTTAGGCTACAGATGAAAAAATGCAGAAAAAAAAAGTAAATTAAAAATCTTGCTGGTTGCTGTGCACTCTGCTGATAGCACACTGTCACAGCATGGGTTGCGAGCACCCAGGACAAGACAAGTATATGCCCCCTAACCCGTGAACCAATAGCACTCCGTGAGTCCTTTCCAAAAGCCCAGTATTGCACGTGTATTGTAATTTAAGGAAAATACTGATGTAATTATACTTTGCAATTTCATTTCTTCATTTTTTTTCTGTTTTTTGCTGAAGTCATCTCTCGAATTTTAAAAATATAAAACGCAATACATTATTTTATTTGTATGCTTTCTATTTTCTTAATACATTTTTTATAGAACAATGTTATTACCTTAGCCCTATTCCTAGCCCTAACCATTAGCTTAATCCTAAACCAGTCTTTTGACCTGCTTGTAACACTAGTTCGGGTTAGTAAAAATGTAAAACTATAAAAGCAGCTCTATGTAATAAATGAAGACCGTGTTGAGTAGCAAAGTGAAGGCCCACCCAACGCTATTTATGCAGAACGCAGAAGGGGAGATGAGTTTGCCAGTGGCTGCTGGTCTACATAAGCAAAGATGGAAATTACAAAGCTTAGTATAATGAAGTGAGCTTTCTCATATAAGTCTCTGCCTAAGCAGAGCACAACAGCCTATGGCAAACTCATCTCAAGTGGTTCCCTCTACGTAGACAGAGACTGGGACAACAGAAAATGAGTAGAGAATGAATGAACACTGCTTATATGCACTGCACATGAGTAGAGCTACCTTCAATAATTTATTGCTCATTTTCTGTCATCTTGGTCACTGCTTATACATAGCACTGAAGTCAAAATGAGTTTGTCATAGACTTCTGCGCTCTGCATAGACAGCAATCAAAACAAACATTTGTCATTTCAGCCGCTGCTTATGCTGAGTACAGCAGTGGATGAGAAATTCATCTTGTTTGCTTTGTTTGTAGTCACTCGATACAAATAATATAGAGATCTCAACTGTTTCTCAATAAGTACAATGGTCAGGTATGTAGTTCATTGATGTGAATAAATAATACAGCATATTGTTAAAATGGGCCCTAAAATCCTAAAATTATCTGTGAGATAATACTGAAGTGATGGAAATGGAAAAGATAAAGTTTCAACTAACTAAAAACAGTAGAACAAAAACAGATTTAATTTTATTACAACCCTTATATCAAACTGATAGATTCCCATACTTATACTGTAGCATATACCTTGGAATCTTATTGGTCAGTTACTGATCACATGACCAGTTCCATCCAGGTGCCTGTGCGCTCAGTTGACAGTTGAGGAAAGTGACAGTTGGAGTTGACTGGTGATAGTGAAGAAGTTGTCTGCGGACTGTGAGCAAATCGATGATATGGAAAAAGAGGAGATTGTAGGGAAGAAGAGAGAGAGAAAAAGAAGACACTTGGACTCATCGGCTGATGAGGAGTCTTCAATCAAAAAATCCAAATGGAGAGGAAGAAAGGGTAAAAAAAAAGACTCGGGACGAAAGATGTCTCCCACCCCAGAGATGGAGCGAGTGGATGAGGACGTCATTGCCCAGAGTGAAGGATTGAAGAGCAGAAGACATTTGGGCTCATCGGCTGATGAGAAGCCTTCTATCAAAAAGCCCCAAAGGAAGGGAAAAAAGAGGAAGAAACCAGACTCAGGACGGAAGATGTCTCCCACCCCAGAGATGGCGCAAGCAGATGAAGACATCATTGTCCAGAGAAAATTATCGAAGAACAGAAGAATCAGCCTGGACTGTTCAGAGGAAGGAAAGACACCATCAATCCAGGCCAATAGCCAGAAGAAAGAAGACGTGGGAGGCTCAGGTAAAAAGAGAAATGTAACTAGTAATTATAGGGAACGTTATTGTGCATGTTTTATACCTCCACATGTAATCCAGGGATAAAGTCACCAAAATGATTCCAAATCTACCTTTATAATAAAAAATTACAAAAAACAGTTTTATATTTGAGCAGATGATTATAGTTGTTATAGGCAGTTTACCAATACAAAGTGGTCAAGAGTTATCTGTTCCAAAATCATGGTGAAATGTTCTTATCATTGTGTAATGTCCAGGTTCAGTTCTGCCGAAATTTACCACAAGACATGGAAAATGCTGACACCTTTTCAAAGGGAATCTGGCAGCAGTTTTATGGTACCCTATATGAGAGCAGCATGATATAGGGGCTGAGACCCTTCTACCAAGCATGTACTATTCATTGGATTGCATGGTATAATTTTGACAAAATCACAGTTTTCTCTGCTACAAATTTACCAGTTCTCTGAATGCTGAGCTCTGTATAACCCAGCTAACAACACTGATTGGCAGCTTTCTGTGTGTGTACCCTGTGCATAGTCAGAAAACTCCCAATCAGTGGTGGGGGTGGGGTTATACAGAGCTCATGAATATAGATAACTACCTGGCAGCAGTAGTGATAATCTCCTGCTGATAAAACTGTGATTTTATGAAAACTACAGCAAGCATCCCATTTATCTCTGTATATTATATATCTATATCTCTATATATATTATATCTCAGATTAGGTTTCAAAACCTTGGTGACATAGTAGCTTTAAGTGCTGCAGTGCCTCAAATAAAATAAAACACATACCTCCTGGAATAGCGCCATTCCAACGATGTTGGCACTGAGGTAAATATGAAGTGTTTTTACTTTATTTGGGGCACTGTAGCATTCCAGAAGGGGTTGACATGTAGTGGACAACCCCTTAAATGACTTTCTGCAGAAAACGGTCCCAAAAAGTTGCCAAATTTGTGCAAATGTTAGAATGTTGCAATCTCCTTCTCTACTCCCCTCTTATTGCCTCTTCCCACAATCGCATACAAGATGTCTCCAGTGCATCCCCCCTACTCTGGAAAGCTCTACCTCAACACATCAGACTCTCGCCTACTGTGGAAACCTTCAGAAGGAACATGAAGACCGACCTCTTCCGACAAGCCTACACCCTGCAGTAACCACCGCTCCACCACATCGCTGCATGACAGGCTCTACCCTCACCTACTGTATCCTCACCCATCCCTTTGTAGACTGTGGCCCTCGCGAGTAGGGTCCTCTCTCCTCCTGGACCAGTCGCTAACTTGTATTGTTCATGATTATTGTACTTGTCTTTACTATGTATACACCTTCTCACATGTAAAGCGACAGGGAATAAATGGCGCCATAATAATAAAGAATAATAATAATCCTAGTGATACTTGTAAAGGATTGTCCGTCTCTTTTTAGGTTTATTTCATCAGTATTGCAGTTGCTTCTCAGCACCGTACGCCGTACAATTAGAAATCCTTGTGTCTGCCTTGTGTACCTGCTGTAGCAGATGTGCCATGTCTGCGTTATCCGCCATATTGAGCTCTTCTCCTATATGGTTCCTGTAATGCGGAGCACATCACCCATATTGCTAGATTCTTATCAATTGTTCTTGATCCCATCTCCTGACAGCAGTGATAGATCGGTGACATGGAGCTGCTGTCCCCTGATGTATAATGTGGAGTCTCAGAGCATCATTATTTATCAAAACTGTTCATTACATTGTCTTTGTTGTCCATAGCAACCAACCAGAGCTCAGCTTTCATTTCTCAACCTGCTTTGGTAAAATGAAAGCTGATTTCTGATTGGTTGTTATGGGTAAATAGACACTCCTACTGTAAGGCTGTGTGCACACGATGCTTTATGCTGCTTTTTTTTTTCAGTGCAGATTTCTCACAAAACCTGAAGGATTTCCAGATGCCAGCAAAGTGAATGAGAATCCTGAAGTCTCATTCACACGTTGCTTATTTGTGACTTGCAGATTTGGTGCAGACTTAACCCCTTCACGCCACAGCTAATTTACGCTTTTGTGTTTCTATTTTTTCACCCCCTTCTTCTCAGAGCCATAACAATTGTTTTGTCCACATAGACATATGAGGGCTTATTTTTTTGCGGGACGAGTTTTACTTTTGAATGACACCATTCATTTCACCACTAGTGTACTGGAAAAAGGGAAACAATTCCAAGTGCAGTGAAATTGTGGAAAAAAAATGCAATATGACATTGTTTTCTGGGAATTGTGTTTACATATTGTAGTAAAAATTACCTTGCAATATTATTCTCCTCATCAATACGATTACGGCAATACCCAACATGTCCAGTTTTTAATTATTTTAGTGGTGAAAAAATTCTGAAGTTTGGCCCCCCAAATTTTTAGGGTTGTACATAAAGTACTTTTTGCTGCTATTTAAACGATATATACTTCCCATATTCCTACTTATGTACATACCCTATGTTTGATTATATAGTTGTGGTATTTTACCACTAATGAGCATATTCATTCTACTGCCCTATCAATGGAATAACAATTATGCATATACTTACCCCAAGTGCCACCTTTGTTTGGGTACCCTTTGCCCATTTTTTGACTTTCAATAATATTTATTTTAATTCATAAATATATTCCATCTATATATCGTTGTAACGTGTTATTTCTCTTTGGCACAATTGTTCTTGGGCACTCAACATTTATACTTTATTTTGTCTGTGGTCTAATTTTTGTGGAACTGCAGGGACTAAAAAAACGATACCACATATGTGTATTTTTGTTTTTTATATCTTTACTTTCAATGGGGCAAAGAGGGGTGATTTGAACTTTTTATTTTTTTACATTTTTTTAACCAACTAACAGCGTATCAAACAAAGGGTATAACCATATAATTTGCATAAAAAACCCTTAACATGCAACCTTTATTAAAGATAATTAAAATTATCCATACAAAGAAATAATCTGAAGATCAAAGTGAAAAATAATGAATGTGCAGAATTAGTCTGCTCCTATTGTCCCCTATGATGATCATTCCTGACTGCAGGGGTTGGCACCCTAAATATAGTACGACAATGGCGCCCCCACTCACAAGTCGTCTATCCCTCAAAGTCCCTATAAGTCCCTGGAAACAACAGTGAGCAATAGATTAGGGCTAATATGATAATATAAACCTAGAAAATTATATCTATAAATTAGGCAACAAGAGTACAGTTATATGAAAAAGTTTGGGCACCCCTATTAATCTTAAGCTTAATATTTTTTTAAAATTGGTGTTTTTGCAACAGCTATTTCAGTTTGATATATGTAATAACTGTTGGACACAGTAATGTTTCTGCCTTGAAATGAGGTTTATTGTACTAACAGAAAATGTGCAATCTGCATTCAAACAAAATTTGACAGGTGCATAAGTATGGGCACCTCACCAGAAAAGTGACATTAATATTTAGTAGATCCTCCTTTTGCAAAAATAACAGCCTCTAGTCGCTTCCTGTAGCTTTTAATGAGTTCCTGGATCCTGGATGAAGGTATTTTTGACCATTCCTCTTTACAAAACAATTCCAGTTCAGTTAAGTTTGATGGTCGCCGAGAATGGACAGCCCTCTTCAAATGATCCCACAGATGTTCAATGATATTCAGGTCTGGGGACTGGGATGGTCATTCCAGAACATTGTAATTGTTCGTCTGCATGAATGCCTGAGTAGATTTGGAGCGGTGTTTTGGATCATTGTCTTCTGAAAGATCCATCCCCTGCGTAACTTCAACTTTATCACTGATTCTTGAACATTATTGTCAAGAATCTGCTGATACTGAGTGGAATCCATGCGTCCCTCAACTTTAACAAGATTCCCGTTGCCGGCATTGGCCACACAGCCCCAAAGCATGATGGAACCTCCACCAAATTTTACTGTGGGTAGCAAGTGTTTTTCTTGGAATGCTGTGGTTTTTTGCTGCCATGCATAACGCCTTTTTGTATGACCAAACAACTCAATCTTGGTTTCATCAGTCCACAGGACCTTCTTCCAAAAAGAAATTGGCTTCTCCAAATGTGCTTTTGCATACCTCAGCCGACTCTGTTTGTGGCGTGCTTGCAGAAACGGCTTCTTTCGCATCACTCTCTCATACAGTTTCTCCTTGTGCAAAGTGCGTTGTATAGTTGACCGATGCACAGTGACACCATCTGCAGCAAGTTGATGCTGCAGCTCTCTGGAGGTGGTCTGAGGATTGTCCTTGACTGATCTCGCCATTCTTCTCCTCTGCCTTTCTGATATTTTTCTTGGCCTGCCACTTCTGGCCTTAACAAGAACTGTCCCTGTGTTCTTTCATTTCCTTACTATATTCCTCACAGTGGAAACTGACAGGTTAAATCTCTGAGACAGCTTTTTGTATCCTTCCCCTGAACAACTATGTTGAATAATCTTTGTTTTCAGATCATGTGACAGTTGTTTTGAGGAGCCCATGATGCCACTCTTCAGAGGAGATTCAAACAGGAGAACAACTTGCAAGTGGCCACTTTAAGTAGCTTTTCTCATGATTGCATACACCTGGCTATGAAGTTCAAAGCTCAATGAGGTTACAAAACCAAAAAAAGTGCTTTAGTACGTCAGTAAAAAGTAGGTAGGAGTATTTAAAACAAGAAAATGATAAGGGTGCCCATACTTATGCACCTGTCAAATTTTGTTTGAATGCAGATTGCACATTTTCTGTTAGTACAATAAACCTCATTTCAAGGCAGAAACATTACTGTGTCCAACAGTTATTACATATATCAAACTGAAATAGCTGTTGCAAAAACACCAATTTTTAAAAAACATTAGGCTTAAGATTAATAGGGGTGCCCAAACTTTTTCATATAACTGTATATCAGACGAGACTCGCCAATGCAAGTCAATGTGTGCGAGAAAAAAAAAGCACAGCAAACGGACCATGCTTATGCCATCCATATAGCGTCCATATAATACGCATCTATGTAACACCTTTCAGTGACTGTGGCGGCATCTCAGCACACAAATCCTGTATCTCAGATCTTTGTCTGGCCTTGTCTTCTGTGTTTTGGCCATCATGCCAACAAGACAAGGGTGATTGGGGCAAGAGACATGCTGGTGAGGGGGTTGTTGGCTGCCGTGATGCTGGTAATGGAGGTGGCTGCCAAGATGCTGGCACTGGAGGTGGCTGCCGTGATGGTGCTACTGTAGTTGGTGGTGGTTGCTGTGATGCTGTGACTGGAGGTGGTGGTGATGGCTGCTGTGATGCTGGTACTGGAGGTGGTGGTGATTGCCATGATGCTGGCACTGGAGGTCGTGGCTGCCTTGATGGTGGGTCTGCTGAGTGCCCTTCTTGGGGGGTCTAATGACCGGGTTTTGTTGTCCTCAGAAAGATGCCACCTTTCAAGGAATTAAAAGATGGCCATCGGTGAATTTGGTGGCGCAGCTGCAGACGAAACAATTTGGAGGGTAGCCCTGGTCTGCAGCCTCAATAAAAAGGGAACGTGCCTGAAATAACGGGCCAGGCTTAGACAAAAACTCTCATCATCATCACTCACAGGTATTCCCATGTCACGTACGCCAGTGATGGTGGGGCGGTAGCGATGCTGGCTTATTGGTGCATGAGGGGAGGTGTCGAGGGGCTGTGGTGTACTGGTGCTCTCCGCAGGCTCTTCTTCTTTCTGGCCCCCAGCTCCGGCCTCCATTTCAGATTCCTCTCTGGCTTCCAGCACCTCCGAGCTACAGGTATTTCCCTTTTTGGTCCAGTCAGATCTGTAAGGTCAGGGATGACAGAGAAAAAAGCATTTTTAATATGCAAAATTATAATCAAACCATTACAACAAATAAAACTGAAAAAGATAGCCACTTACGGGTGAAAATCTAGGACTAGGGTCAAAAACTGGAGCCGGTCATAATATAGGTATGGCCTTTCTTTTTAAGAGCCACATCACCACTCTTCCTACCCAGTTGTCGCTCGCGGCGGCACTGGTCCCGGCAACTGCTCCATAATCTTGTCACTACACCCACTGGAAAGAAAAGTGGAAGAGATTATATACAATTTTTATAGGTAAAGGATGCTGTATGTAATAACATGTATAGTGTGTATTCTAATATCACTGCTAGCAGGGGCGGGCTGGCAAATTTTAGCCTGGGGGCAAGCACACAGCAGTGGTCCATGAGTAGCGGCCCATCCTTAAAGGTCGTTTTCCCACAAACAATAGTATATTTTAATCAATAGATCTTGGAGTAATAATAATTTCCACAATTGGATGTGATATAATAATGTTCCTGTGCTGAGATAATCTTATAAATGTGCCCCTGCTGTGTACTGTGTAATGGCTGTGTCTGACCGTGCAGGAACATGTTCTGATCATACCACATCTCCTGGGCAGGGGGGGAGAAAAAGAGGATACAGGCAGGATAGCAGGGGATCACAGAGGATTCTTTTTGTGAGTAAAACATTTCAATGCCTGTTTTTAAACAATATTTTAGCTCAAAGAAAGACTCAGCTGTGATCCCCTGCTGTAATGTATATATACTCTCTTTATATATAGATGATTAGCGTGCACACAGTCTGTAGGTCAAGGTGCAGGTACACGGGATGTGGAATCCCCAGAATCGGCGTAGATTAAATCACCGCACATTCTAGTTTCATGATGCAAACTAAAGTCTATTTGAAGACATGCAATAAGACACATTTAAGGTGCAGGGAATAATGCAACAGTAAATGAACGTTTTGACCCATCGTTTGCATCTTGAAACTAGAGTGTGCAGTGATTTAATCGATGCTATATACTCTTTTGCTTCCCCCCCTGCCCAGTAGCTGTGGTATGATCAGACCATGTTCCTGCACAGTCAGACACAACCATTACACAGTACACAGCAGGGGCACATTTATAACATTATCTCAGCACAGGGACATTATTATATCACATCCAATTGTGGAAGTTATTATTATTCCAAGATCTATTGATTAAAATATACTTTTGTTCGCAGAAAACCCCTTCAACATGTTTATTACCAGCTGCTTCATAGGCTATATTCACACAAATGTATGGTCTAAGTGCTGCCCGTGGAGAAAAATGACAGCACTTGGTCCAGTTCAGGTGAGCATTTAAAACTGGTAATACATAAGCATAATATGTACAATGTCTGACCACTACAACACGGATTTAGGTTGTTAGAGGTGTAATGCAAGTAATCCAAGGTACGCTGTGCTTTTCTACACTCCTAAACAGAGTAAGGCTAAGTGCCCACAATGCAGAAATGCTGAGAATTTTTCCAGAGCGTTTCTGCATCTCCCTGGCAGAAAAAACGCATGCGGATTCTATGAGTTTTCCTGCCAGGGACAAGCAGAAGTGAAGCGCTCTTCACATGCATTTCCGCATGCGGGTTGTCAAGAGCTTTGCAAGTGATTTTAGCATCACTTAGAAAGTGCTTGACAACTTGGTCACACTATATAAATCCATGCAACCGGTATGGATTTATATAGTGTGACCGTAAAAGAATGGTAAAAAATAAATATTATACTTACCTTCTGACGGCTCCTGGTCTCCTTATCCGATGCGTCCGGTCTTCCCGGTGTCTCGCGGTTGTGTAAAAGGACATCACACAGACATCATACACACAGCGGGCACAACCATCACACGGACATCATACACACAGCGGGCACAACCATCACACAGACATCATACACACAGCGGGCACAACCATCACACGGACATCATACACACAGCGGGCACAACCATCACACGGACATCACACACACAGCGGGCACAACCATCACACAGACATCACACACAGCGGGCACAACCATCACACAGACATCACACACAGCGGGCACAACCATCACACAGCCCCCCTATATACCGTATGAGCACACACACAGCCCCCTATATACCATATGAGCACACACACAGCCCCCTGTATACAGTATGAGCCCACACACAGCCCCCCTATATACCATATGAGCACACACATAGCCCCCTGTATACAGTATGAGCCCCCACACAGCTCCCTATTTATTTATTTATTTTACTAACCATATTTTGCAGATTATAAAATGCACCGTATCATAAGACGCACCCCAAATTTTGGTGAGAAAAATAGGAAAAAAATGTTTTTAATAAAATGGTGGTGCTTCCTATAGTCTGCTTTTACGGTAGATTACCCAGGGAAGGGGGCTGCTGTGGTGGAGCAGAGTCGCTGCTCCAGGAAGCTGGCAGCGGCAGGAGTGGGGTGATGCTGTGGACCCCAGGCTGGGAGGGGGATGTTCGACGATGAGCCGGGCTCCGTGCTTTCACAAAATGCCGGCGGATCCCCTGTACTTCCCGTGGTTTTCAATGCTGTAGACTTAGGGAAAATGGCCACCGGAGGCGGCACATGCTTAGTTTGAGACCTCGGGAGACAAGATTTCGGTGTCACGATCTCAATCCGCACATGCGCCGCCTCTGGTGGCCTTTTTTCTCCAAGTTCACCGCATTGAAAACCATGGAAAGTGCGGGGGTTCCTCCGACATTTTGTGAAAGCACAATGCCCGTCGCACAGCCAGACACCCACCTTCCCAGCCTGGGGCCCGCAGCATCGCCTCACTCCTGCCGTCACCAACTTCCTGCAGCAGCGACCCTAAAATGCCACTCCCAAATGCCCCGGTAAACTACATTCAGATTATAAGACGTACTCCCATTTTCCCAAAAATTTTTGGAGGAGAAAAGTGCGTACTATAATCTGAAAAGTACAGTATATAGTGCTATTAATTCCACAGCAGATTACAGACATTATTCCTACATACAGTATGCACCCCACATAGCTCCTATATACAGTGTAAGCCACCACATAGCCCTTATATACAGTGTGAGCCCTCATATTCCATCCTATATACAGTATTAGCCACCACATAGCCCCCTATATACCGTATGAGACCCACATAGCCTCCTATACATATTATGAGCCGTCACATAGCCTCCTTTGAACAGTATGAGCCCGCATATAGCCTCCTATATATAGTATGAGCCCCCTATGTACAGTATGAGTCCTCACATAGCCTCCTTTATACAGTATGAGCCCCCACATAGCCTTCTACTGTATACATATTATTAGCCGCCACATAGCCTCCTATGTACAGTATGAGTCCCACATAGCCTCCTTTATACAATGTGAGTCCCCACATAGCCTCTCTATATATTGTCAGACCCCACGTGGCCTCTTATATACATTATGAGATCCGCATAGCTTCCTATATACAGTGTGAGCCCCCACATAGTCTCTCTATATACAATATGAGCCCTCAAATAGCCTCCTATATACAGTATGATTCCCTCATAGCCTTCTATATACAGTGTAAGGCCCCACATAACCTCTTATATACAGTGTGAGGCCTCACATAACCTCCAATATACAATGTGAGCCCTCACATAGCCTTCTATATACTATATGAGCCCTCACATAGCCTCCAATATACTATATGAGCCCTCACATAGCCTCCTATATACTATATGAGCCCTCACATAGCCTCCTATATACTATATGAGCCCTCACATAGCCTCCTATATACTATATGAGCCCTCACATAGCCTCCTATATACAGTATGAATCCTCACATAGCCCCCTATATACAGGCACACATTCCATGCACATACGAAAAAAAAAAAAGACATACTCACCTCGCTCTCGTTCCCCCGCGGTCTGTTCTTTTCTCCGGTGCACTGACTCTCCACACAGCAGATGTGATGTCGTGATGTCATCATGTTTGCTGTGTCAGTCGCAAAAGCTGATCTGTGGAAGTAGGAGCCAGTGGCTCCGTCTTCCACCAATGTATTCACCACACTGCAGATAGCAGTGATATTGGGATAGGGGAGAGTATGGTGTGGCCCGTGCACCACAGTTTTCAGCCCTTCGGCTGTCTCAGTCCGCGGGCTGACCTTTGTAGTTACAGTATTATATATACCAGACATGGGTAGAGTTCAGATATACTATACACACATTACCTGTACATAACATCTGTTCACACAGTATACCACATGCATACAATATATATTAGAATACATGACTAGTATATAATATACTGTCACTATAGACATCTGATGTTGTATAGTAATGTGTATTTTTTTAAAACATCTGATGTGTGTATCACAGTAGATGATAGGCTAATCTGTATACTAGATGTGGTATATTATGTACAGGGATATACACTGCACTGCAGCCTTGCAGCGCTGGGGTCCTGGGTTCAAATCCCACCAAGGACAACATCTGCAAGGAGTTTGTATGTTCTCCCCGTGTTTGCGTGGGTTTCCTCCGGGTTCTCCGGTTTCCTCCCACACTCCAAAGACATACTGATAGGGAATCTAGATTGTGAGCCCCGATGGGGACAGCGACGATAATGTATGTAAAGCGCTGCGGAATATGTTAGCGCTATATAAAAATAAAGATTATTATTACTAAACACACCTGGACCTGCCTACAGGACCTCACATATTATATATGGGGCCATATAGTAGAATATGAGGTGCTGTAGGTTCAGCTGTAATCAGTCGGTGCAGGGTCTTGTATTGTGATGTCTGTGGTCTCTGCTGGGACTAAGTGTGATTTATTGCACCAGACTGAACTTTTTGCACTGACAGGAGGACCCTAATCTGCATGAAAGTTCAGCCTCCTGCAATAACTCACACGGAGCCCCAGCAGCTGGCCCTCTGATTGGACAATATAGAATCCTGGGTGGATTTATGAGAAGGTGAGCACAGTCCCGCTTCCCCCTCACTGCAGACCTCCTGACCTCATACTGACTGAGACCACTGAAGTCTCCGATCCACAGGCTCCTGTCCGGCTGACTGAATCAGTTCCAGGTTCGCTGTGTGACGTCACTTCAGCAGACTCAGCCACACAGCGTGCAGGGGGTGTATCTGCATCTCTGCCATGTGGTCGGGTCGGCAGCTGAACATATTTAAAGGTACAGTGCAGTCCCCTGGCAGCCCTGAGCAGCTGCTTGGGAACTGGTCTGGGGGGGCATTTGCCCCTCTGCACCCCAGCCCAGCCCGCCCTTGACTGCTAGTATGATGGTGACTTTTCTTTGTCTTTTTTTTTTGTGTTTATTCTGGCTTGCCAAATTTTCGCTTTTGGTGGCGATATGTTTTGGAAAAAAATTAGACACATAATGTTCTGGCTTCAATAGTTATTTGTGTTAAACCTCACCTACAAAATAACTCATATTCAGACAGTCCTAATATACCGTTTGTATTTGCCATACTTATATCATCTTGAACCTGCTGTGAGCCGCCTTCCAAATTAGGATATAGTTGGCAGCAAATCTAGTTCCACGGACCGGCCATACCTACCAAACCCTCCGCACCATGGTGTATTTCTACCCTTTACTCCACTTCCCTCACTTACTCATGTTGCTGATCCCCCCACATTTTTCAGCACCCAGTCCTGGCCCTGATTACAGTTCTGCACCTTATTATAATTTGTAATGTTTATTTGCTTTATTTTGCATGTTTTGGCGCATGACAGAAATATTTCTTTTTGATCATTTTTTAAATAGATTAAGTTTGTTTTTTCCTATCTGCTTGTTTTATTCTTTGCCACCTTATACAAAAAGGTAGTTAAATGTAATGTTCAAGGATACAGTGGGTGCTGAAAGTATTCAGACCCCTTTACATTTTCACTCTTTGTTTCATTGCAGTCATTTGGTAAATTCTAAAAAGTTCATTTTTTTTCTCACTAAAGTGCACTCTGCACCCCATCTTGACTGAAATAAACAGAAATGTAGAAATTTTTGCAAACTTATTAAAAAAGAAAAACTGAAATATCACATGGTCATAAGTATTCAGACCCTTTGCTCAGACACTCATATTTAAGTCACATGCTGTCCATTTCCTTGTGATCCTCCTTGAGATGGTTCTACTCTTTAATTGGAGTCCAGCTGTGTTTAATTAAACTGGTAGGACTTGATTTGGAAAGGCACACACCTGTCTATATAAGACCTCACAGCTCACAGTGCATGTCAGTCCAAATGAGAATCATGAACTCGAAGGAACTGCCCAAGGAGCTCAGAGACAGAATTGTGGCAAGGCATAGATCTGGCCAAGGTTACAAAAGAAGTTCTGCATTACTCATGGTTCCTAAGAGCACAGTGGGCTCCATAATCGTTAAATGGAAGAAGTTTGGGACCACCAGAAGTCTTCCTAGACCTGGCCGTCCAGCCAAACTGAGCAATCGTGGGAGAAAAGCCTTGGTGAGAGAGGTAAAGAAGAACCCCAAGATCACTGTGGCTGAGCTCCAGAGATGCAGCAGGGAGATGGGAGAAAGTTCCACAAAGTCAACTATCACTGCAGCCCTCCACCAATCGGGCCTTTATGGCAGAGTGGCCCGACAGAAGCCTCTCCTCAGTGCAAGACATATAAAAGCCCACATAGAGTTTGCTCAAAAACACATGAAGGACTCCCAGACTATGAGAAAAATAAGATTCTCTGGTCTGATGAGACGAAGATAGAACTTTTTGGTGATAATTCTAAGCGGTATGTGTGGAGAAAACCAGGCACTGCTCATCACCTGCCCAATACCATCCCAACAGTGAAACATGGTGGTGGCAGCATCATACTAAGGGGGTGTTTTTCAGCTGCAGGGAAAGGACGATGGTTGCAATTGAAGGAAACATGAATGCAGCCAAGTACAGAGATATCCTGGATGAAAATCTCTTCCAGAGTGCTCTGGACCTCAAACTTGGCCGAATGTTCACCTTCCAAGAAGACAATGACCCTAAGCACTAAGCTAAAATAACAAAGGAGTGGCTTCAGAACAACTCTGTGACCATTCTTGACTGGACCAGCCAGAGCCCTGACCTAAACCCAATTGAGCATCTCTGGAGAGACCTGCAAATGGCTGTCCACCAACGTTCGGCATCCAACCTGATGGAACTGGAGAGGATCAGCAAGGAAGAATGGCAGAGGATCCCCAAATCCAGGTGTGAAAAACTTGTTGCATCATTCCCAAGAAGACTCATGGCTGTACTAGCTCAAAAGGGTGCTTTTACTCAATACTGAGCAAAGGGTCTGAATATTTATGACTATGTGATATTTCAGTTTTTCTTTATTAATAAATTCGCAAAGATTTCTACATTTCTGTTTTTTTTCAGTCAAGATGGGGTGCAGAGTGTACTTTAATGTGAAAAAAAATGAACTTTTTAGAATTTACCAAATGGCTGCACTGAAACAAAGAGTGAAACATTTAAAGGGGTCGGAATACTTTCCTTACCCACTGTATATGATTTTCACAATAATCTTGGGGAAATTAAATTTATTAGAAAGATTTTGAGAAAGGGGGACTTCAAATACATAAGTAGGGCCATAGCAGTGATGACTTAGCCCAGGAACTTAGGACCTTATATTGTCTATTCATATATAGTTTAGTCTACATTTTGGCGTTGTTTTACATCCTTACAAATTTAGGTGTTTATTTTTTAAAACATGGGATGGGGTCCATTTAATTTTCTTAACAGCTGAGGGAAAGCAGTGGGCAATCTGGGAAGGGGCCGCTATTCATGGATCTTCCCAGCTTATTAATAACAGCTCACAGCTGTCTGCTTAGCCTTTAATGGTATTAAAAAGGGGGTATCCCCCAAAAAATTATGTGGTGTCCCACCTAGTTTTAATAACCAGCAAAGGCTAAACAGACACCTGCAGGCTGATATTAAAAGGCTGGGAAGGGACCATGGATATTGGCCTCCTCCCTGACTAATAACATGAGCCCTCAGCCACCCCAGAAATTCTGGTGCTTATTCTCGGCTCTTCCCACTTGCCCTGGTGCATTGGCAAGTGGGGTAATGGTTTTGGGGTTGATGTCAGCTGTTTGATGTTTGCTGACATCAAGCCTAGGGGTTAGTAATGGAGAGGTGTGAATAAGACATCCCGATTACTAACGCCATTAGTTCAAGTAAAAAAACTCACACAGAGCAAAGACATTTCTTAAGATCCACATAAAAATACAAAAACAAAGTAATCCTCACCTGTCCGCAGATAATCCATACTGATGATGTCGAACAATGATCCCCAGATCTGCTACATCCGATTGGTGTGTTGAGCGGTTGCATGAGTATGCAACTGCTCAGCACGCCAGCTGGAACTCACTGACAGTAGCCTGAGGACGTTCCTGCAGTGACGAGCGATGCCGTCAATAAGGTTGCAACTTGAAAACGCTTTGCTATTTTCTTATAGCCTACTCTTGCTTTGTGGGCCTCCACCATTTTCATTTTCAGAGTGCTAGGCAGCTGCTTAGAAGAACCCATGGCTGCTGTTTTTTGGCACAAGGTTAGAGGAGGCTGGGTTTTTATAAAGTTGGGAAATTTGTATCACCTGGCCTTTCCTAATGATAGTGAACAAGCCATAACCTTTAGGGTATGTGCAGATGGTCGGTGTTGGCTGCGCTTTAAACGCAGCATACTTTATGCTGCGTCCAAAGCGCTGCACGCAAGAGAATCCGCATGTGTTCAATGAACCATGCGGATTCACCACATCCTATACATTACAGTGATATAATTTCTCTTGCGGAGACTAGGGTCTCTGCAAGAGAAATTGACATGCTGCGGCCTGTGAAGACGCACTGCATGACCGTCTCCACGGGTGAGCTGCAGGAGCACGGAGACGCATAGTGGACATGGGATTTGTATAAATACCATCCACTATGCTGTAACATCTGGCCGCTGCAGATTGCACGCTGCGCAAGTGTGCTGCATCCAATCCACAGTGTTTACTGACCATGTGCACGCACTCTAACAGGCTAATTAAGGTCTGAAACCTTGGTCAAAGTTTTCTGAGCACACAAATCTCCAAGGGTGCCCAAACTTTTGCATCAGCCCATTTTCCTTTGTGTAATTTTTAAAATGTAAAAAATTACAAGATTTTTTTTTGCCTAAAATACAAAGGAAATGTGTCATCTTTAACTTTAGCCCTTTTATAGAGATCATTTCATCTTCAACTTGCTTTACTGTTCACAATAACAATAATTTTTTACCAAGGGGCCTAAATTTTTACATGCCACTGTAAGAGAAACACATCGCTATTTACATTACTCGTAAAGCCGCATGGCACTGTACACATAAAGGGATTATTGCCTTCAAGGGTAGGAATGCTGCAGAACAGTCCATGACTCTTACATTCCCTCTTTGGACATGGTCATCCTCGACCATTCTGGAACCTGGAAGACAGCACACAGCATATACAGTGGGGGCCCTTGAAAACGCACACTGCAGCCGCAATACTCGCTGCCTCTGTCAGGCCTGAGGCTGTTGTACTAACCGTGGAGGAGTCATTGCTGGACATGATCTTCCCGCTGAGGGCTGAAATATTGGATGTGACATCTGGTCATCTGGTCAATGACTTTGTGGCACCCCTGAGGGTTCAGTCGCCACAGAGGTACTGCACCTCACCCAGAAGTGTGGCATCTCCTTCTCTCAGGTAAGGAGGAAGTATTGCCGGCGGCACGGTGGCGCAGTGGTTAGCACTGCAGCCTTGCAGCGCTGGGGTCCTGGGTTCAAATCCCACCAATGACAACATCTGCAAGGAGTTTGTATGTTCTCCCCGTGTTTGTGTGGGTTTCCTCCAGGTTCTCCGGTTTCCTCCCACACTCCAAAGACATACTGATAGGGAATCTAGATTGTGAGCCCCAATGGGGACAGCAACAATAATGTATGTAAAGCACTGCGAAATATGTTTGCGCTATATAAAGATTTTTATTTTTTTTATTATTATTATTATTATTAAAGATTATTTCTGCCCGGAACCCCAACACCTGCACTCAACACTGCACTACTCCAGGCCGGCTGGAAGGGCATTATGCACTTCTTCTGTTGCCCTGTCCCTGGCTGGAGTGGGGGGAACCAAGGAGAAGGGCAACCAGTAGTGGGTGTGGGTGGAGGACGTAGAACAGGGGAGCACTTAGAGAATAGATATAAAAAAGGAAGCCATCTTAGTTGGAGCAGTGCAGTTCAGCCAGTGAGTAGCAAGGAGAGGAGGGGAGCAGAGTCTCTTCAGGAGCTCTGCTCCATTGTGGGCCTAGTGAGAGAGGCCCAGGAGAGGAGTGGGAGCAAGGGAGGAATTCTCCGGGAACAGAATGGATCCCAGGGGGTACGGTGAGTGCAGGACGGCACCCATACGCCCGAATCTGCCAAGAATCAGAGGGATCAGGCCGCAGGAAGGGAACTGGTCCCTGGACCAGCCGTGTTACTCCAGGTCTCGGCTGGAAAAACCGGAGGCTTCTGCACTTCCATGGTGCAGTTGCCACAGCCTCACCCTAGTCGCCGTGAAGGGCATCAAGTAGGTCCGGGAACTCCAGGTTGCCCAGAAGGGACTTCAGAGCACCCGATCGGGACTGTGTGTGGGGAGCACAGGGCAGGAGTAAGAAGACACAGCGTGGGAAGTCAGTCAAGGAAGGAACATAAGAAAGGGGGTCCCGTTAAGTGCTTCTAATCTACCTGAAGGACTGCTGAACCCCTGCCTGGCAAACGCAGTGCGACGCGGGAGTCTGACACCTGGACAGTGTACCCGAGGAACCTAAAAAGAACTGTGAGTAAACTCGGATGACTGCACTCCACTGTCTCTGTCAGTTATTTCCATCACGCTACCGCGCCTGCACTACAACGCCCAGCATTACCATCTGCAACTACCCTTCCCCGGGGGCCCGCTCCACCTGTGGGGAGCAGAAACATCCCAGCTGCCATCCCATCACCCCCGGAGGTCTGCAGCAGCGCCGGTATTCATTACTGGGAACCACAGGTGGCATCACAAGACAAACTGTTAACAAACCCCCTTTTAAACAGCGACCCCAGAGGATGGGCCCGGGAGCCGACTGCCGTGACATCCTACAAAGAAGGTAAAGGCCCGGGTACCAAGTTTCCCCCCATTTCCCCCCTGGGCGGGTCAACTTCACCACCTCCTGGGTGCTCGAGTTGGGCCCTCACCCATTTCTCCCACTCCTTCTTACCCTCAATGACCTTCACCACCCATCTGGCCTTAACAGGGTCCAGGGCTGGTGTCTCTTCCATGTACTGCTGTGGCCGGGGGATGAGGGCTGTTTCCCAGGCTGATAACACTCCAGGACGCTGAGGTGTACTTACCACCAGGGCTGCCAGCATAGCTTTCAGTCACCCTGCCTGGTCGCAGGATCTTGGCCACGCTGATACTGCTGCCTCCGCCTTGGAATCGGGTTCTGGTTTTGGGGACTGCGGGCGAACCTTTGTCTTGAGGTCAGGGATTGGTTCCTGGGCCTTCCCTGGACCTTCGTTGGTGCCTCTACTGATGACAGTTCACCCGGCTGCATCTCTTGCTCCAGCTGCGTCATCTTCCTTTTCCACTTGACCTTTCCGGGCCCACCGCGGAGCACAATGCCGTAGCATCGACCATCACTTTCAATAGGTAAACGGTAGCACTCCATCTTCTCTTGCCACTTTACCTCCTCACCAACAAGGGTCCCAGACCACTCTGCCGTGGGTGTGCTCTTACGTTGCTCTGCCCATTCTTGGGGGAGGCCACTTCTGGCTCACCTGCCCGTTTCCTGGGAGTCTCCACCCGTTCTCCCTTGACTTGCTGCAATTGGCGTGGTTTCTTTTTCTTCCACCATGCCCTTCTTACGCACACGATGGGACGGGTCCGTCTCACTCTTTCATGTCACTCACCGACATCTTGCAGTCTCTATCCATTAATCCTATCCTAAAGACTAAACCTATTATTCTCATCTTATCTCCTGTACCGTTGCTAAGCCACTTAACTATATGAACAGTACTTCGCTGTTATAAGTTTTGTCCAAATAGTGTATATACGAGTACTTATATATATCAGTTTATCATAGTGTAAAGCGTTAGAAGTTTCGCATTCCTAATTAGAAGATGTAGTGCATAGAAGGAATATCAATAAGATCCAGAAAGGAAACCTTTGGCACTGTAGATATGACACTTGAGATGCAGAGTAAATTCATTAGTACATTTATTCGCAACCGACATATAGTTTATCATATACTTATCTTTTTTTAAATCTTTAGATATTATTAATAAAGTGTTTAATTGAAAATATAATGAATAAGGTTAATGTCAGATGAAACACATTGATGAAATGATATGTAAAATTAGACTAAGAATGGAGTGGTAATGGTGGACATTAGGACCCTGCGCTCTCATGAGCAGCATAGCTGAGCTCAACGTTCCTTCCAGACACTGGTGGACTAAACGTGCACAGATACCGTATTACGGAGATCTCCCCTCCTTTATCAGTGGCACCAGGAATTTTATGTGACAGTAACTGGAGGTGGCTATGACCACTACGCATGTAGCCTTACAAGGTTGGTTTTATCTCGTCACATCTTGCATTCAGTGACACACTCCTTCCTGCTTTATTGCTGATGTTTAGGAGTACGGGGGCGACTGGCATAGTGACATGCTTCTGTACATGACACGGATGAGATGGTGTTTTGTTCCTACAGATGGCTGTGATCTCACCCGTACTATAGTGATGGAATACATCAGCCGCCCATCAGATGACAGCTGCAGTGATACAGAATGAGGGGATAGCACTTATGATATCAGACATCAGCCACAACATGTGAGAACCGCTCATATGTTTAAAGGGAACAGACAAGTCCACCATGTACGAGGGTGTGTCTTCAATAACCAATCACAGATCCATGGGCTCCAATCAGAAGGGGTTTTACACCGCAGGCAGTAGTAAAGGGCGCAATGTCCCGCATAGCAGCATTGGTGGTGCCAGACTGCTGTCATTCAGGTGACGCACACTGAAGCCCTGATTCCTGATCTACAAGCCACTGGGATATACCAGAGCACATCCCATTCATAGCATGATGCTATCTTCTGAGGGACAATAGAAGACAGCTACAGCACATCTAGCATCTCTGCTCAGCAGCGGGGGTGAGCTCCTGTGTTCTCTCCCTTCTATAGTACTGGTTCAGCACCACAGTGGTTGGCAGCTCTCCTCTGGGCACTACAGTCCTAGATTCAGCACCACAACGGTGGGCAGCTCTGATCTGGGCAGTACTGTCTAGATTCAGCACCACAGCAGTGGACAGCTTTTATATGGGAAGAACTGTCTAGATTCAGCACCACAGCAGTGGACGGCTTGTAACCAGGACGTTATAGTAACATTTGGTTCAATACCACAACGTTGGAGGGCAGTGCCATCCAGATTCAGCACCACGCTAGTGGACAGCTCTGGTGCTTCTGGATACAACAGTTTCAGCACTTCTACCTAGGACAGCTCCAGCATCTTCACCTCTACCTTGAAGGTCCCAGTGCCCGCCAGCCTATCTATCAGCCGTGCCCGCCTGTCAACCGGCCGTGCTCATCCGCTGTGCCTTTCAGCTTCAGCCATCAGTCCCATGGGAGTCGCCTGCTCTCACAAGGTCGGTCCCAGAGTGGCACCTGGTTCACCTTCCCGGTCCCTCCTTGGTTCACAGAGTCGACTAAGCCGCTGTGTGGCCAGGGTCGGTCCGGGTAGGCACTTAGTTACGCCCCTCTGATCCCTCCTTGCATCACAGCACAGAGGTTCCATCACCCGGATTCGTAACAGAATACATTTTGTTATATAATAATTTTGTGTTCAAACATCAATACTACCTACAGAAAAAAGAGGTGGCAATGGCCGCGGCTTGGGCCCCATCTTACGCCAATCTCTCCTTGGGATTTTGGGAGTGTGAATACATCCGATTCCAGAACATTGAACATACATCATTGGGATCAGTGATATCTTGGATGAGATTCATAGACGATGTGTTGTTTATTTTTCAGGGCTCCCATGAGGAACTTGAAAAATTCTTAAAATATCTCAATGACAATGCATTGAATATTAAGCTAACCCATCATATTGATCAAAAGAAAATTGATTTTCCGTATTTGGATATTCATGTTGATGACCATGGACAGTTGCATACAAATATTTATCACAAGATTACTAGTGTCAATGCTTTCTTGCATGCCAAATCAGTCGTCTGGCACATGTAATACAGGCAATGCCGTCCGGACAATTTATTAGGGCACATCGTATTTGTGACCAAAACAAAGCTTTTGAAGAATAGGCATGTGATATGACCAGTAGATACTTACAACGTGGTACAAAATGGAAATTATTCAACAGGCCTACTATCGGGCCAAACACGCCAATAGACAATATCTTCTCATTACTAAAAAGAAAAAGGAATCTGATGGGCATGTTCGATTCATCACGAATTATCATTTGAGGTGGAAGGAAATTACTAATATCATCTCCAAATTTTGGCTAATTCTCCAACAGGATCAGACAATACTTCCTTTTCTATCAAATCGTCCATTGATTATGGCTAAACGTAATAAGACACTACGTGATGTACTAGTTCATAGTCATCATGTACTTGATACATCTTCATATACACTGCTCAAAAAAATAAAGGGAACACTCAAATAACACATCCTAGATCTGAATGAATGAAATATTCTCATTGAATCCTTTGTTCTGTACAAAGTTGAATGTGCTGACAACAAAATCATACAAACATCATCAATGGAAATCAAATTTATTAACCAATGGAGGCCTGGATTTGGAGTCACCCCCAAAATTAAAGTGGAAAAACATACTATAGGCTGATCCAACTTTGATGTAATGTCCTTAAAACAAGTCAAAATGAGGCTCAGTATTGTTTGTGGCCTCCACGTGCCTGTATGACCTCCTTACAACGCCTGGGCATGCTCCTGATGAGTTTGCAGAAGGTCTCCTGTGGGATCTCCTCCCAGACCTGGACTAAAGCATCCGCCAACTCCTGGACAGTCTGTGGTGCAACGTGACGTTGGTGGATGGAGCGAGACATGTGTAATAGTGGGGAAGGGCGTAGCCTTCCCTTGGTACTGAGATAGTTAAAGGGAGTGTTCCTACAGTCAGACCTCTCTGAACTGTTGGTAGACCAAGATAAGGGGTTAGCTTTACTGGTCCGGTCAGTAGAGTAAAGGGGGAACTTAGTGCCCGGATCAAGCCTTGCATGATATAGAGCTTGTTCCTGGCATAATTCGTTGTGGGCTGCAGTACCTGTAAACAGCCACAAGATGCCACTGTTCTGAGTGCAGATGTCAGGTTGAGTCTGCTAGCAGGGTTGCAGGCCGTGATGAGTTAATGCTGTGTGATGACAGCTCACAGGGGGTGGGCACATTGGCAAAAAGCCTCTGTTTTAGTGTCCAGAGGCCATTAAGAGACAATACGGGGAATCGTGCGGGCAGCCTGACTATAGTGGCTGCTAGGGTAGACGGGAGCTCTACACCCTCAGACAGTGGGATCACTACTGTGCAAGTCTCCTCACGCAACAGCAAGAGTCCTGTTAGCTGGTCGGAGATACTCATCAGAGGTAGTGAGGACCCGAGGCACTTCTAGTCTGCAGGAAGCAGAAGAAGATAAATAGGACTCCAGGCTAGGACGTGGGGGAGATATTTGATCCAGGTCACTGTTAATGTTACAGAAGAGTCTCGTGGACTAGAGATAGAGTCACAGAGATGCTTCACTTAAAGAGGGAACCAGGGCTGAAGATGTTGCCAGTGACTGTGAGAGAGATGATAGCCTGTCGGGCCTTATCCATTATATCTGCCTGTAAATACTGTAAATATTCCTCTTCCCCAAGTAAAGTTCAAGTTCTGGTTAAGAACCTCGTGTCCTCTGAATTTATTGCTGCCCTGGTCCCAGAAGAGAAATGCCTGGAGACAGCCGCGATCGGATGGCTTGAAGTAAGTGAAGAGCACCACATACACAGCCACACTTCAGAGGGAGAACACGTATTGTCTGTAGGGTGCCATAGCGAGTGGGGACTACAGCTCGCCCACGACTACCTCGCTGGGGCACCTTACATTTGGCGTAGTCGGCAGGATGCGAGCTCCTCGCATGAAGAAAGCGGGGAAGAGCCGACGCAGAACACTGAGGAGAAAGTGTTGGAAGGCAAGCGGCCCAAGATGGCGGCCCGAAGCATGGATTCCAAGATGGTGACGACGGCGGTAAAGTCCGGGAGAAGAACCGCCTATCGTGGGAGTGGACGGCGCTGGAGAGCGCGAAAAGATGTCCAGCCCCTACGAGTTCCGGCCCAAAGAGGGATGGGCCCGGCGGTGAAGATGCGTCCCAGGATGGGACGTCCAGAGAGGAACAGGACGCGATGTAAAGTGAAGCCCGGCCCCGTGAGTATCAGCGCACACAGAGAGGGGGCGCGGCTGAAGGCGGAGCGGCCGAGAGTGACGTGGCAGTCGCTTCAGAAGGCCGGCCTAGGAAGAGGTGGAGCTGGACGCACCGGTAAGCGACCGGCGCCATTTTCTGTCCGACCCGTCAGGAGAAGGAGATCCGGCAGCGGACGTCCTGTAAGAATGGCAGCCTCAGAGCCTAACAGCGTGCGATAGACCGGCGGAGAGTTGGAACCCCTGCAGATTATTACCCCAGGAGCAGCGGCTGGAAGCCGTTCGCCGGCGGGCGCTGCCCGAGAACCGTTGCCTTTACCCCCAGTGGCTGTCCAGTGGGCCACTAGGCCCGATCCGGAGATGGGCCTGCTACTTCATGAGCTTCGTGTATGGAGCTGGAGCCGGATACCGGAGGAGTCGTCCCCCTCGGCTGAGGGAGGAGAACATCCCGGTGGGGCCGGAGCAATAGTTGCAGCGGAGCTAAGAGAAGGTGAGTGGTCCATGCCCCAGCGGCCGGTCACCCCTGTAGAACCTGCCCCAGCAGCCTCGGCGGCAACAGAGGCCCTCAGGCCCTCAAGAGCCGGAGCAGAAGAGAAGCCCCCTAAAAGAAAGGCCCCGCAAGAGAGCTTTTGGTCATTGGCCTTGGAGGCCCTACATTCCCCCTCCACAGAGCGGTACACCAAGCCCGGAAGTCCACAGTGGGCCACCCGCGACCCTTCGATGACATCGCGGGAGCAGCGGCGGTGGACCGATACCTTCTTAAGAGGCTGGCTAGAGGGGTCCAACGTGGCGCGGAGGGAGTCAGTGGAGGACTCCCAGACCCAGGGGCGGGTTGTGGAGTTCTGTGTCCGCGAGGGATACGGGTTCCTCAAGGAAGAGTGGACCGGGCATGAGGTGTTTGTCAGCCAGGAAGCCGTCAAATGCGAATACCTGCCCGATCGCCTCCACAACCTGCATGAAGGGCAGATTGTTTACTTTGTGAAATGCGAATGTGCAAGGGGGTGGTACGCGGCTGCGGTCACCCGCCCATATAAATGGGAGGACGTCCTGGAAAAGGACAGGCAGGTCTTCCGGCGAAGAGCTGAGAGGGAGGCTCGGCAACATCGGGCTAGGGAAGCCCCTGGAGGATTCGTGTCTCCTCCCAAGGCCGGCATCCCACAGGAAGAAGAGTCCGGATGCCAGCAGCGGGGAGATGGCGTCGAAAAAGAGGAGGATGTCCCGGGTTGTAGTAGGGCTGACTCTCCCAGTGAGGCTGTAGGCTCAACCACCAAACACCCAGAAGGGGCTGAGGCGGTTAGTCGTGGAGTCGCCGAAAGGACTCAGGCTGCTGTCAGTCAGGAGGTTCACAACTTCACCGTGACTAGCTACGGCCCCACACAAGTTGGCTGTGGCAGCGCCACCTCCTCGGATGAGGACCCCGGGCGTAGCCAATACCCTGACCAGCCCTGGAGGTGGAAGAAGCCACCTTCCTCTACAGCATGGGCCGCCTTAATGAAGGAAAGGAAGGAGGCCCGAAAGAAGTGAGCTGGCTGAAAGATCCGTTGACCTTCCACTTTCCTCTTTAGGACCCATAGATGGAGGTCCTGTCTGCAGTTTGGGACTGTTACCCAGTGGGGGTGGAGTGCCCCATGTTGATTTAAGTTGAAAAAAAAAAAAATGGAGGACTGTTCCCCTACCTCCCAGGCCAGGAAGGCCTTAAGCAGCACCCAAAAGTTGTGTGCCCAGGAGAGCTGCTCTTTTGTTTTTTACTTTTTATTTTTTTTTTTTGTTGTTGCGCCTGTTGCGCCTTTTTCTGCTGGAATTTACAATGCTGAGGCACACCTTGAGGATGGATATCCTCCAAACCTAAGAGACTTGCGGCCTAGCGGGAAGAACCGGTGACCCCCGCTAGGGCCAAGAAGAAAGAGACTCACAGGGTGTTACCTGTGACTGTGTGCCTCAGAATGCAGCCCTCGAAGGAGATTGGGGGCTATTGAGGTGTTGGCCTGCCCTAAAAATATGGACATGGACATTGCGTTTCCAGGGTCCTTACCAAGAAGGACCGGTACCTCTGAAAAGTTGATAATGGACTGTCCTGAATTGCTGTTCCGGGGCCCTTAACCGAGAAGGGCCGGTCTTCCATCCAAGAAGATGACCTCAGGACCAGTCGTTTGCTAAAATGTTTTAGTAAAATTTAGTAATGTGATATAATGTCATAGCTGCTGATTTGTGTTTATTGTTTAGTGTGGTCGGGGACGACCAACATTAAAGTGTCGGGTAATGTAATAGTGGGGAAGGGCGTAGCCTTCCCTTGGTACTGAGATAGTTAAAGGGAGTGTTCCTGAAGTCAGACCTCTCTGAACTGTTGGTAGACCAAGCTAAGGTGTTAGCTTTACTGGTCCGGTCAGTAGAGTAAAGGGGGAACTTAGTGCCCGGATCAAGCCTTGAGTGATATAGAGCTTGTTCCTGGCATAATTCGTTGTGGGCTGCAGTACCTGTAAACAGCCACAAGATGCCACTGTTCTGAGTGCAGATGTCAGGTTGAGTCTGCTAGCAGGGTTGCAGGCAGTGATGAGTTAATGCTGTGTGATGACAGCTCACAGGGGGTGGGCACATTGGCAAAAAGCCTCTGTTTTAGTGTCCAGAGGCCATTAAGAGACAATACAGGGAATCGTGCGGGCAGCCTGACTATAGTGGCTGCTAGGGTAGACGGGAGCTCTACAACCTCAGACAGTGGGATCACTACTGTGCAAGTCTCCTCACACAAGAGCAAGAGTCCTGTTAGCTGGTCGGAGAAACTCATCAGAGGTAGTGAGGACCCGAGGCACTTCTAGTCTGCAGGAAGCAGAAGAAGATAAATAGGACTCCAGGCTAGGACGTGGGGGAGATATTTGATCCAGGTCACTGTTAACGTTACAGAAGAGTCTCGTGGACTAGAGATAGAGTCACAGAGATGCTTCACTTAAAGAGGGAACCAGGGCTGAAGATGTTGCCAGTGACTGTGAGAGAGATGATAGCCTGTCGGGCCTTATCCATTATATCTGCCTGTAAATACTGTAAATATTCCTCTTCCCCAAGTAAAGTTCAAGTTCTGGTTAAGAACCTCGTGTCCTCTGAATTTATTGCTGCCCTGGTCCCAGAAGAGAAATGCCTGGAGACAGCCGCGATCGGATGGCTTGAAGTAAGTGAAGAGCACCACATACACAGCCACACTTCAGAGGGAGGAAACGTATTGTCTGTAGGGTGCCATAGCGAGTGGGGACTACAGCTCGCCCACGACTACCTCGCTGGGGCACCTTACACATGATGTCCCAGATGTACTCAATCGGATTCAGGTCTGGGGAACGGGCGGGCCAGTCCGTAGCTTCAATGCCTTCATCTTGCTGGAGCTGCTGAGGCCTCATGAGGTCTGGCATTGTCCTGCATTAGGAGGAACCCAGGGCCAACCGCACCAGCATATGGTCTCACAAGAGGTCTGAGGATCTCATCTCGGTACCTAATGGCAGTCAGGCTACCTCTGGCAAGCACATGGAGGGCTGTGCGGCCCTCCAAAGAAATGCCACCCCACACCATTACTGATCTACTGCTAAACCGGTCATGCTGAACGATGTTGCAGGCAGCAGATCGCTCTCCACGACGTCTCCAGACTCTGTCACGTCTGTCACATGTGCTCAGTGTGAACCTGCTTTCATCTGTGAAAAGCACAGGGTGCCAGTGGCGACTTTGCCAATCGTGGTGTTCTGTGGCAAATGCCAAGCATCCTGCATGGTGTTGGGCTGTGAGCACAACCCCCTTCTGTGGAGGTCGGGCCCTCATACCACCTTCATGGAGTCGGTTTCTAACTGTGTGTGCAGACACATGCACATTTGTGGCCTGCTGGAGGTCATTTTGCAGGGTTCTGGAAGTGCTCCTTCTGTTCCTCCTTGCACAAAGGCGGAGGTAGCAGTCCTGCTGCTGGGTTGTTGCCCTCCTACGGCTCCCTCCATGTCTCCTGTTGTACTGTCCTGTCTCCTGGTAGCGCCTCCAGCCTCTGGACACTACACTGACAGACACAGCAAAGCTTCTTGCCACAGCTCGCATTGATGTGCCGTCCTGGATGAGCTGCACTACCTGAGCAACTTCTGTGGGTTGTAGAGTCCGTCTCAAGCAACCACAAGTGTGAAAGCACAACCAACATTCAAAAATGACCAAAACATCAGCCCAGAAAGCATTGGCACTAAGATGTGGTCTGTGGTACCCACCTGCAGAACCACTCCTTTATTGAGGGTGTCTTGATAATTGCCAATAATTTCCATCTATTGTCTATTCCATTTGCACAACAGCATGTGAAATTGATTGTCAATCAGTGTTGCTTCCTAAGTGGACAGTTTGATTTCACAGAAGTTTGATTTACTTGGAGTTATATTCTGTTGTTTAAGTGTTCCCTTTATTTTTTTGAGCAATGTATATTTGTCTCAAAGGGCCCCAAATGGGGCACATGGAAGTGTGGCAACTGCAAAGAGTGCAGATATATTGAAAAAATGAATACCTTTCCGGATTCGATGGGTGAGTAGGCTTACAAGATTCAGTATTTCATTAATTGTAGAACATCTATGGTCATCTATCAAGCCACATGTTTCTGTGGACTCATCTATATTGGTATGACAACTCGGGAGCTTTGGAACACATCAAAAATATTAGGGCAGCGGAGAAAATCTGTCAAGGTGGGTGCTATTTCTCAACCTAAACCTTTGGCGAGACAGTTTCGGAATTGCTACCCTCATCAATGTCATCTCTTACGTGTCAAAGGGATTGCCCGCCTGTATCCTGGGAATAGGAGGGAAAATCTAGCCAAAAAGCTGGCCCAGATTGAATAAATAAATAATAAATAAAGGCACAAGCATGGTCCTGGAGACCATCCAGAAGCCAGTCAGTCAGCCTCTGGAAGGTCGCGGGGGCATTCTTCATCCCAAATGGCATAACCCGAAACTGGAATAAGCCAAACGGGGTGACAAATGCAGACTTGGGAATTGCATCAGTACTTAGGGGGATCTGCCAATAGCCTTTGCATAGATCGATGGTGGTCAAATACTTTGCCCCAGCCAGCCGGTCTAACAACTCGTCCACACGCGGCATGGGATACGCATCCGTCACAGTTTTCTCATTTAGCTTGCGATAGTCTACACAAAACCGGGTAGTCCCATCTTTCTTAGGCACTAACACTACAGGGGACACCCAGGGACTATCTGACTCTTCAATGACCCCTAAACGCAACATCTCCTGTTTCTCTTGTCGCATCCCTTCTTGTACAGACTCCGGGACGCGGAAGGGGGCTTGTCTCAGGGGGGTCTGATCTTGTGTCTCAACCTTGTGTTGCGCAAGTCGGGTGAACCCCAGTCTCTCTGAGAACATCCTCTGCCGCTGCTTCAGCAATGTCTCAGCCTGCTCTCTCTCCCGGGCCCCTAGGTTTTCTCCTAAGTGTACCTGGTCCCAGGTTTTCGTCTGAGTCCTCTCACCTAAGACATCAGGCAAGGGGAGTCCGGCTAAATCCTCTGCTTCGGGTGCGCAGATGGCAGCTACCTCTTCAGGGCACTCCCGGTAGGGCTTCAGCATATTCACGTGGAACATGAGGATAACCTTGGGGTCGTCACAATCGGCGACATTGTAGGTGGTGTCGGCTATTTTCCCCACTACCCGGCAAGGCCCCAGCCATGCGGCCTGGAATTTGTTCAGCCTAACCGGTTCTAGTACCAGGACCTTCTGTCCTATCTCGAAGGTGCGTTCTCTAGCCCTCTGATCGTACCATATGCGCTGGCGCCGCTGGGCCGCCTGCATGTTCACACGCACAGCTTGAGTCAACTCCTGCAGGCGGTCCCGGAGTTCCAGCACGAAGGGCACGATAGGGGTTCCTGCTATGGTTTCCTCCCCTTCCCAGAGCTCTTGCACTAAGTCTAGGGGCCCCCTCACCCGCCTCCCATATAACAGTTCAAATGGGGAGAACCCCGTAGATTTTTGGGGCACCTCCCGATAGGCGAACAGGAGGTGCGGCAAGAATTTCTCCCAGTCCCTGTAGGTCCGGGTGAACGTCCCAATGAGTTGTTTTAACGTTCCGTTAAAGCGCTCTCACAACCCGTTGGTTTGCGGGTGGTATGGGGCATTCTAATGGACTTTACACCACACAGTCTCCACAGTTGGCTGGTCACCTCTGCCGTAAATTGGGTGCCCTGATCCGAGATAATCTCCCGGGGAAATCCAACCCGTTAGAAAACCTGGAGCAGGGCAGCCACCACCGTCTCTGCCAGTATGTTAGGTAAGGCAACCGCCTCTGGATGCCGCGTGGCGTAATCTATCACTGTCAATATATACCTTTTCCCTGACGGACTGGGTTTGGCTAACGGCCTTATCAGATCGACCGCTACTCGGCTAAATGGCTCCTCCACAATGGGAAGGGGGTGTAATTTGGCCTTGCAGCAATCTCCCCTCTTGCCAATGCGCTGGCAACTGTCGCAGGTCTGGCAGTACTGACGAACATCATGGGTTACCCCTGGCCAAAAGAAGTTTTGCGTCAGACGATGCCTGGTGCGGCTGACTCCGAGGTGCCCCGCCAAGGGTATGTCATGAGAGATTCGCAGCAACTCCTGCCTATACTTTTTGGGAACTACCAGCTGTCGTTTTACAGTGGGGCTCGTCCCTGAGTGAGTTTGCTCTGTAGCCCTGTATAGGAGTCCCTGATGCCATATAAACTTTTCACCTTCCAGTACCCCTCTCCCCTCTTATGCCTTCCCGCGATACCCCTGTAATGAGGGATCCTCTAGTAGCTCCCTCCTAAATTCTGTTGTGGTGTCCCATGAAATGAGTCTGGCTATGGGAATACGTGAAGGGCTGTAGTGTCTTACCTGGGCCTCCTCCGAGTGTGATTCCCCCTCCGCAGCTCGAGCTTGTCTCCGGGTAGTCACAGGATATGTCTGAGCCAGGGGGGCAACCGAGAAGGAAGACAACATGGGCCCCAAGTCATTTCCCAGCAGGACGTCTGCAGGCAAATCCTTCATCATGCCGACCTCGACAAGGCCATCCCCGACCCCCCAGTTCAGGTGAATCTTGGCCGTGGGCAGTCAATGTATGGCTCCCCCTGCTACACGGACCACCACTGTCCGACCCGTCTCTTGGTCTTGGGCGAGATGCGACTTCACAAGGGTCAGAGTAGCTCCGGAATCTCTTAATCCTTGCAGCCGTTTACCATTAATCCACACCGACTGTCGATGTTGTTGTCGATTATCCGCCTGGGCTGCCTGCACAGGGTCCACTTCATGCAGCACTCCCTCTATCTCTTCCATCCCATAATTAGCCATAGCCACCGATGCCGGGTCGGCTTCGCCTTGGTAGCAGTTTACAGCGGCCCGGTTGAAGGTATTCGTTTCCGGTTTTGGCCACTGGGTGCGCTGGGTCCGGTTGGGACAGTGTCTCTGCAGGTGACCCGGCTGATGGCAGGTGTGGCATCGCACCCCAGAAGGACTCTGGTAGGCCGGGGTATTGGTGGGTTCCCCGCCAAGCTTCTGTGGTTTAGGGGCCTCCAGACCCATGGGAGGGCCCCTTGAGACAGTTTTGGACCCTGACAATTGGACCCTCCTGGCATCATAATGTTCATCGGTCAGCCATGCGGCCTCCTCAAGAGTCGTTGGTCCCGAAGCCATTTTTGCGTCTCGGGAGTTAACCCAGTAAAGAATCGTTCTAACGCGATGAGCTGTAGGATGTCCTCCTTCGTGTCTGCTTTGCTACCTTGTACCCACTGTAGCAGTGACCGCCATAGTTTACAGGCCCATTCAGCGTGGGTATCCGTTTCCCGTTTTGTGGTTTTGCAGAACTTTTGACGGTATGCCTCTGGTGTTAGTGCATACCGGGCCAAGATCACTTCTTTGACTCGCTTATAGTCCATACAGTCCTTATCCGATACAGTGCGATAGGCATCCGCTGCCTGGCCTGTCAGCTTGCTGGCCAGAATCTGGACCCAATCCTCCGGCTCCACTTTCTGAAGGGTACACTGCCGCTCAATGTCCTGCAGAAAGCCATCAATGTCTTCCTCTGCCTCCCCCAATGTCGGAAGGCATTGTATTGGATCTTTTTGTGGCTTACCCCTGCTGGTACCGGGGAGGAAGCCAGGGCTCCCCCTGCTCACTGTATCTCCTCTCTCCGTTCTGCCATCTCCATCTTAGCTAGCTCTATCTTGGTCCGCTCTGCCATCTCCATCCTGGCTAGCTCCATCCGCTCTGCCCTCTCCATCTCTATCTTTTTATCCAGATCAGTACACACATCAGCCATCACCTTATCTATGATCTGTACTGCCGGGTTGGGAGCATAAAGTGCCAGTCTGCTCTTTACCTCCCTCTGGAATTCAGTCTCTTCCACGTTCCCACTGGAGGTTGTTGCGTTGTCGAGCTCCATAATGGCTGCTATCAAATCCGCTTTTGTTTTGTTGCTGGCGGATAACCCTCGAGCTTCCACAAGGTCCTTCAACGTATTCCTCTTTAGCTTCTGGTAGATGTCTTCCATTCAGTCCTTGGCTCCTGAAGAAGATGGACCGCATCCCACCGCTGCCACCAGTGTGACGGGAGCTAGTTACCCCATCCACAGATGTCCAATCTTCTTCTGTAGGCCCCTGACATGGAAAGGCTTTTCTTACACTGGGATATATAAAATATGACTATCGCACAGTGTCTCCAAGATGAACTTAACTTTTATTCTCACAAGCAGGTTTTATAGAGAATCACAAAGGCTATTTTTAGCACCCATTGTTCTCACCAGATAATACCCACAGTAGGCTCCCAGACAGCAGTTATGCAACAACCCATTAATCAGCACATTGTCTGTTTGCCACTGCTAAGTGAGCACAGGAAGGTGGGGGCCAGGAGTGCTTCAGTCACATCACAAAATGTCCAACAATATGTGATCCACAATATTCACCCCACTTTATAACATTATGTCCCATTAGCTGCATAGGCGCTACGACAACCCCCATGTGGCAAAATCTTGGAGTACGGGGTTGATCCATCACAGTACGTAATAATATGTACAAATTAAACTTTTTATGAACTTATTTCTGTATTCTTTTTTGCATTATGACATTTGATATTGCATGGTGAGCACTTTTACTGTTCATCCTATGATTTGGATAGGCATAGTTCCATACATATATAAATTTTCCTTTTTGCTTAAATAATGTAAATACATTTGGATATGCACATACATATATACAGTACAGACCAAAAGTTTGGACACACCTTCTCATTTAAAGATTTTTCTGTATTTTCATGCTTATGAAAATTGTACATTCACACTGAAGGCATCAAAACTATGAATTAACACATGTGGAATTATATAGTTAACAAAAAAGTGTGAAACAACTGAAAATATGTCTTATATTCTAGGTTCTTCAAAGTAGCCACCTTTTGCTTTGATGACTGCTTTTCACACTCTTGGCATTTTCTTGATGAGCTTCAAGAGGTAGTCACCAGAAATGGTGTTCCAACAATCTTGAAGGAGTTCCCAGAGATGCTTAGCACTTGTTGGCCCTTTTGCCTTCACTCTGCGGTCCAGCTCACCCCAAACCTTCTCGATTGTTTTAGCATCGCCATATTTTGAGAGCTATACTTTTTCCATATTTCGGCCGACAGAGTCATGTGAGGGCTTGTATTTTGCGGGATGAGTTGACATTTTTATTGGTACCATTTTTGGGTACGTGACATTTTTTGATCGCTTTCTATTCCGTTTTTTGGGAGGTAAAATGAACAAAAACCAACAATTCAGGAATTGTTTTTTGAGGTTTTTTTTATGCCGTTCTGCGTGTGGTAAAATTGATAAGACAGCGTTATTCTTCGGGTCAGTACGTTTACAGCGATACTACACTTACCGTATATCTTTTTTTATGTTTTGGCGCTTTGACACAATAAAACTATTTTATAGAAAAAATATTTTTTTTACATCGCTTTATTCTGAGAGCTATAACTTTTTTATTTTTCGGCTGATGGAGCTGTATGGTGGCTTTTTTTTTGCGGAACAAGATGACGTTTTCAGCGGTACCATTTTTATTTCCATTTTGCTTTTTGATTGCATTTTATTCCACTTTTTATTTGGCAACATGATGAAAAAGCATAGTTTTTTGCTCCGCTTTTTATATATTTTTATTACGGTGTGCACAGAAGGAGTTAATTAGTGTGACAGTTTTATAGATCGGGTTGTTTCAGATGCGGCAATACCAAATATGTGTACTTTTTTTGTTTTTGCATAAAAATACGAATTTATTGGTTTAATATTTTATTTATTTATTTTTATTTATTTTGTGATTTTTTTTTAACAGTTTGAAAACATTTTTTAGACTTTTTTTTTTACATTTTTACTTAGTCCCTGTATGGGACATTAATTTTTATTTTTCTAATCACTGTTCTCATGCAATGCAATAGACATGTATTGCATTGCATGAGAGCTCTGCTGACAGTTTAAAACTGTCATTATCTCCTGCTAGACTTCAGCTGCAGGCTGAGTCTAGCAGGACACCGTACATGGCAGACCCGGAGGCGGTCATCTGACCTCCGGCTGCCATGACAACGGCAGGTCCTGTCAGACATCAGGGGGCCGTCGGAGAGGTAAGTGGACGACCCCCTCTCCTCTCACTATCTTCTAAATGCCACGATCGCTATAGATCGCGGCATTTAGAAGATAGCAAAGGGTTAACATCATTGGGACCTGATCTAATCAGGTCCCGATGATGTTCCCTATCAGAGCTGTCGCTCTGCACCGCACCCGCAGCGCTTGCAGGACCCTGGGGGTCCTGAGCGCTGCGGGACCACGGACCATTTCTAAACGTCGGCGCTGCACAGAGCCCAGCAAGCGCCGACGTTTATATACAGTGGGCGGTCAGGAAGCGGTTAACAGCACTGATCATAGCCAGGTGCTAGGAGACCACAGCATCAGCAGCCACAGCACTGATTGGAACAATCAGATGATTGTACCAATCAGTGAGCAGAGACACGGTCTGATCTCACAGTGACCGCTTAGCCTCATTACAGCTTGTAGGCATTGCAGAGCAGTCACTGTGTCATTCTGTTGCTGATCTGCTGGGCCTTCTGGTACCGCAGACTTTTTAAAGCCTGTGACATCACGTCCTCTGCTGCTGCTACTGCTAGAAGAAAGAAGATGATCCTGATCCGTTTCTGACCTGTACCTGTCCCCTGTTTTTTCTAACCCACCCAAATACCCTTTGTAAAATAATACTCTTCTCTGTATTATTTTTCCTACTGAGGACTTCGCAAAGTATCAATATCACGATATTCTTATAAAAAATGTATGATTTATTCTTGGATTGTCCATTAAAAAGAATCAGATTGCAGCAGGTACATACAATAATTAGTTATAAAGTAATTGTCCATTTGTCCATAATTAGCTTAATTGTTGAGATTCACCCATCTTTCCTTGGATCCTGGCTGGTAAATCATGTCTTTGTCCAGCACGTGTCCAGGCCTACATGTCAGATACTTCTCAGCATGAAGATTCTTCTTCTGTGTCTTGTGGGGTAGAAGAGCAAGAGAGCCCCCCCTTTCTGTACCATGGGCTTTTATAGCCAGTCGTATGGCACACCTGTTCTACATATGGTAGTGAACCAAAAATACACACACAAATAGCGCATGTCAAGTAGACACGATGGCTGATGTATAGAACTCAGATTTAAGAAAAATGATTATCGATTATTAATTAACATTCCAAATGAATTTCCATAATTAACCATTTAACATTTCCCCCTTTTTTGAGGATGACAGAGTTCAACTGAAAATCCTCAAAAGAAGATAGGTTCATCATTAGGATAACAATCATTTTTCCTTCTTCCTTGGCAATATCATTAAATTTCCATAATAATAATAATAATAATAATAATTATAATAATAATAATAATAATATCGGATTATTGTTATATAATGATGTGAATTCATGTTATGGTAAGCCGTGACTAATATTCATTTAACATGTATAATTATACTTCCCTATATCTAAATTGAAGCAATCGCGGGTCCAATCGTCATCGTCTGATGTCATCGGGTCGTCGTCTCGTCTTCTTCTTGGTTCTTTTATAACACAGTCTTTAGATGAAAACTCCTTTGAAATAAATTATAGCGTGTAGATATTGTACAGTCCATAATTGTGTTCATTATTGTTCAGTCCATAAACTGTACTCTTTATTAGAAAGATCATGTGTGTCAACTGATAAGAAAACAAAGTCCATGGATGAAATGTAGCTTTAATATCTGTGTGATGTCACCTCGGCTTACGTTGGATCGTCTTTGGAATCTTCCGTGTCGTCCGCACTGGTCTCGTGTCACTTTTGGAACAGATGTGACGTCTTTGGTCAGTAAAGCAAGGGTTAACTTGACACTTCCCTGCTTTATATAGCACCATAACCAGAACTCAGTCCTTTATGTACAGGACACATATGCCAGGTATTACCTGCTCACCAGCTTTCATTGAAGCGTTGCAGGTGATGAGAAACCACTGGAACGTGATGAAACTTGAGCACAACACAGTACATATAGGATCATCGTCCTCTGCCGTCCTGGGGGTCAGTGGTGTGAATTGTATTGTATGTAATGGGCACAGTCTATTATAACACTCAGCATTCACACCTGTTACCTTCTGAGACGTCCGGATATCAGTTGCTTCTTCTTGTAACTTTTGGGAATCTCTTTGATTTATAAATATGAAAAGTCTTTATTAAGATAGAATTCATAATTGCGATGCTTTGATTGAAGTCTTCATTCCCTAATCTGATACCAAATCTGGCAGTTTTTCCTAACCTATAATATCACAGCGTACCATAGCAATCAATAATATCCATCTAATTATCATCAAAACGTTAAAATAAATTATGTTTGGAATAATAAACAATAATAGATAATAATTCAATGAAGTTCTCCATGTGATAAAACATTTTTATGCCATAGGTGTAATTACCTTTTCCAACCCATAGGTGTCAGTGTGTTTTGAAACAACAAGTGTTTATATCTTTATTAAACCAATAATATCAAAGAATGTATACTCCTGAACCAAAATGAATAAATATATGAATGTATGAATGAATGAATGAATAAATGAATGAATGAATTGTTGTGTTTACTCAGAAAATGTAAACATTTTTTTCCTTAACAATATATATTTAATGAAGCAATACTCTTGTATTAGACATTACTTTATTAAATATTAATGTGTTTTCTCAGTTGAAATATTGAACTGAATTAAAATCAAAAATTGAGAATTAAAAATGAAAAATGGAAAAATAAGAAAATAAGTAAGAATAAAATTTTAAAAATGAAAAATAAAATTAAGAAGAAAAATAAGAATAAAAATAAAAATAAGGCCTTTAAATTTTAATGACAAATGCAGAGTAATTATATTCTCCATAAAAAAATACCCTTATATCTCCATTATCTGGATGATTTCATATTTGTCATAACCTTGTATCACCAAAAAATATTAAATTATTAAACTATGCAACTTTGCATGTAACACCCTTCTTAATTATATCATTGTACCTTATTATTGTTTCTTCTTTATTAAAATGTGTAAAAAATAAGTATTGATCAAAAGTGATTATGTAATCAGGATCAAAAACACATTTTCCCCCTTAATACCAAAAAATATTATTTTATAAAATTTATGTATATATCAGAACCAAATTAAAAATAATTATTCTTCTAGAAATATTGTGCATAAATTTCATATCGATGAGTAGCATAGATTTGTCTAAAGAGAGGTGTGTACCTATTTAGGTAACCATTAAAAATAATATCATAGTTATTCAAGAATATTATCATGTGGAAAATTATTCTAAATATAAATTTGCTTTGTAAACCATTTTGATGTGTGGTTGCCCTTATCCACTATTAGTTAAATCAAGAAATAATAATTATTAAAGAAATATAGAAGTATATATATTATGTAGATAATACCTAATTATGTATTATATTTTTTCTCAGAATTAAATATATTTTTGTACCTTCACATAAAGAAACATTTTTTTTTCCAAACATACAAACGTACGAGGCCTCTGTCACATCAATCACACTTAGCAGCTGCTGATTTACTCATCTGTCACCTTCACAGATCTGTTCAACTCAAACATTCCACATAAGAAGTTTTATATATATATATATATTTAACCCAAAATTGTTGTATCCCAATTTATTAATGCGCATTGTCATATCAATATTTCTTTGAATATTCCCCAAATACATATTATATAATATGAGAGTAAGTATTTGAAATTTCAAACACTTGAAAAAAAAACTTTTGTCTTGCAAAAAAATAGAAATGTCCTTAGGTTCCTTTTTTTTTTTACTCACTGGCTGCCCGGTCTTAAGTTACATCAGCTGAAAATAGAATGAATGGGATCTATACTATTAGCTCAAAGTTCAAAGGCCGCAGCTGTCACACGTCATGCTGTAAAGGCTGCTGGTTAAAACGAACACTTCATGCACAGAAAATATTAATTCATAAGTGCTACACATAATAATCCAACTAGTTATATTGTTATTATTTTAAAATGTTATATTCATAAAATCATGCAATTTTTTCCACTTCCTGTGTGACTAAAGAAATAAATCCATTTTAGAGTTGTTTGATCAAATCCTGCTTTGGAATGAAAACTCTAAGGAAATATAAGAAAACAAAATTAAATATCAAATTCATACAGAAACAGAATTATTTAAATATCTTATACATATATTGGTTGGTTCTAATGTAATTCAAAATATTGTTACTTAAATTTATATATGAAGTTCTAATTTATTAATTAATATATATATATATTTTATAAACATATATATAAATACAATTATACACAATCTCTACTTAGACAAGTGTATATATATATATATATAAATACATGAACTACTAGAAACTATGTAACTACAATTTTACTGCATAAGATTATAAATAAATATTGAGACATTGTATAACATTTTGATACAACATTATAATTACAGTTTTTCCTTAGCCACTCCCTAAACCAAATCTTCTGTCTCTCTCAAATATCTCCAGGAACGCCCTATTTAGGAAAGACATTTTTCTATCCTTCAAAACCTCAGAGAACTGTCTGTTCTTCTGTCCACATTCCATGACGTCACTGTGAGCCGGTCGTCTCACCTGTCTCTGTTCATCAGTTTCAGCCATTTTCCTTTTTAGAGAATCACAGTTCTGACTGAGAAATAACTCATTCTGTGAAGAGATGGATCTTTCAATCATTTTATATGGCTTATAACATATATGAAATCTCCTGCGTATTTGATAGAGTTCACTATGGGGATGACTCAGTCTAGGAGAGTTTGATATTGGCTTTTGGTAAGATTTTACCTTTTCTGGTTTTATAAAATTAACTTGATTTATTTTCTTTGCACGATTCTCATGTTTTCTAACAGAATCCAGCAACTGCACACATTTGAATAGGGATTCTTTTTGTGACGCTATAACTCTAGATACTGGATCTAGGAATTTGAATTTTTGTACAAAAGTTTTTATCATATGTTGTACTTTTCCATTTTTGATAAGAGCTTTGTACAACCGTTCAAATATGGACATGAATGTATATGTACATTCCTTCCTACCAATCCTTAGTTTCTGCAGATCTTCTATGTTGGGAAAATCCTTTGTGACACAATAAATCAAATATCTTAATCTGTCCGAATCATTTTCCCATCCATTAGGAGAGTCATTTTCACAGGGCATTAAATGTAAACGTCTGGACAATGTCACAGGAATCCATATTTTAAATAATTGATTCCTCTCCTCATTGGATAAATCAAACTTATCAGAGAAGCTCTCAAATATCTCTGAATTTCTACAGGCATGGATTTTGACATCATATTTTGGCATGATTTTGTATAGTTTTAGTAAATTTTTCCTCATTTTAATTTGTAGTTGAGCCTGGGTAATTCCTGAATTCTCTGATATTTTTAGTGGCTCTTGTACGTCCGTTCCTCCTACGTCACTCACGTCTCCTCCCACATCACCTAATATGTCGGTTTCTCGTATGTCAGTCATGTCTCCTCCCATGTCAGGTTTCTGTATGTCCGTCTCTTGGTCAGACCCAAGGTCACCTTCAGTTACAGACACGTGTCTTACTTCTTGTTCATTTTCCACATTACAGTCAGAATCATTGTCACTATCTGACACTATTTCTACACAATTTTCCTGCTTAGAACTTTCAAGTACAAAATTATGAAATACTTGTACAAGATGTAGAATATTCCGCAATTTGTGTTTCTCTCTATTTACCAATTTAGAAGTTAACTGTAAATTCTGCAATTCACATTCTTTGTATAAACTGAGCCACAAAACTTCTATGTCATCTCCTACATTAACTTTGAAATTAATATTACTTTGTTTAGCAAAAGAAAAAATTATATCCATATTTTGCTTACCTTAAGATTCCTTAACTTTTCTTTATCAGCACGTCCTGTCTTCAGTTCGTCTGATTCTGTTCCTTGTTAGTACCTCTGCTTCCCGTTAGTCCTCAGTCTGTAGGCTTCTTTCTGCTTCTCGTGACAAATTAGTGAATTTACTGACACGTGAACAACAGCTGTTCAGCTCGACAGGACTTCCCCCCGTGTTCACGGAAGAAATTCACTTACTTAATTAAAAAAAATGAAAAACAGGACTGGCTGGCTCACCATTGTAAAATAATACTCTTCTCTGTATTATTTTTCCTACTGAGGACTTCGCAAAGTATCAATATCACGATATTCTTATAAAAAAATGTATCGATTTATTCTTGGATTGTCCATTAAAAAGAATCAGATTGCAGCAGGTACATACAATAATTAGTTATAAAGTAATTGTCCATTTGTCCATAATTAGCTTAATTGTTGAGATTCACCCATCTTTCCTTGGATCCTGGCTGGTAAATCATGTCTTTGTCCAGCACGTGTCCAGGCCTACATGTCAGATACTTCTCAGCATGAAGATTCTTCTTCTGTGTCTTGTGGGATGGGCAGAGCAAGAGAGCCCTCCCTTTCTGTACCATGGGCTTTTATAGCCAGTCGTATGGCACACCTGTTCTACATATGGTAGTGAACCAAAAATACACACACAAATAGCGCATGTCAAGTAGACACGATGGCTGAGGCATAGAACTCAGATTTAAGAAAAATGATTATTGATTATTAATTAACATTCCAAATGAATTTCCATAATTAACCATTTAACACCCTTCACCATCTTTACCCCCTCTCTCCAACCCCTTCCCCACTCCCACCTCTGCCGCCGAGCTTTGATCAGTATTTGATCGCCGATCAGTAGCTGATCTTTCTATTTTTGGCAGTTTCTTTGTGCGTCCTACAGTCGCTGAGCGCTGATCAGTGACACACATCACTGATCAGAGTTCGTGCTCGCTTTTGGCCAGGACTTTTTTTCCTGTTCATTTACTCTCCTCCCCCCCTTTGTACCACCTCCATGCGTGTGTCCTGCAGCCAGTGAGCCACTGATCGGTGATGCACATCACTGATCATCATCTGTGCTTGCTTTTGGCCAGGACTTTTTTTTTCCCTGTTCATTTTTTCCCCCATTTTGCACCACATCCGTGCGTGCCTCCTACAACTTACAGGCTTCCACTGAAGGAAAACTCACCACCTCTCATGGCAGCCTGTTCTACTCGTTAATCACCCTCATTGTTGAAACGTTTTTTCTAAAATGTAATCTGTACCGTCTCCCATTCTGTTTCATCCGATTGCTTGTAGCCTTTCTTTGTGCAAATGAGAATGTAGCTGAGCCCTCTACAGTGTGATAGGCCTTGAGATATTTGTAAACAGCTATTAAGTCTCCTCTTAGTCTTCTTTTTTGCAAGCTAAACATTCCCAAATCCTCTAACCGTTCCTCATACCATTCCTCATAGTGAGGGAGAGGATGCCACCTTCCTTTATTCTCCCCCTCCTATTCCTCAAGAGATACCGAACTGCCATACAAACTCCCCATGACCGCAAATGAGCCACCGCCCACCGTTAGTGACCCCCTACGAACTTGACCCCCGAAGATTACAAAATACAGATTCCTGATTTTGTGGTGCAATTAGGAATTGAATTTGACGCTACCAGCCTCACAGAAATCAACTTTTTCAAAGTCTTTTTTTCTGAGGATTTTGTAAACCTCGTGGTGCCCCAGACAAATTTATATGCCCAAAATTTTTGGCCCAAAACCCCACTTCATCATTTTCTAACTGGACTCCCATAAATGCAGTAGAAATGATGGGGTATTGTTCTTCATATGAGGATTGTGTAGAACCCAGAACTTCGGCAATATTGGAGTGTTGATGTTTCACATGGCTATGACTTGTAAACGCTTTGAGTCCATCCACAAATTTTTGCATTACAACTAGTGATGAGCGAGTATGTTCTGTTAACCTTTTTGGCGAGTATGCTCGGTGTTATGTTTGAATTACTCCCGTGTGCATGATTTGCGACTGTTTGACAACTTTAATACATGTGAGGAATGTGTAAGAAATAGACATTCCTTACATGTACTAAAGCTGTCAAACAGTCGCAAATCATGCACACGGGAGTGATTCAAACATAACACCGAGCAACTGTAACTACTCGGTGCTCGGCCCGAGCATACTCGCCGAAAGGGTTAACAGAACATACTCGCTCATCACTAATTACAGCGATTATGCACAGCGTCCACCCCGAGATGACCCCAACTTTGACCGACTTTTCAAAGTTCAGCCGGTCATTGATCACTTCAGCAATAAGTTTGCTGAAGTTTACATTCCCCAAAGTGACATCTGTGTGGATGAGTTCATAATACTGAAATGTAGGGGAGGCTCAAATTCCAGCAATACCTACCCAGTAAGAGGGCCAGGTACGGAATTAAACTCTACAAGCTGTGTGAGAGTACCTCAGGGTTCACCCACAGATTTAGGGTTTATGAAGGAAAGGACACCTGGATTCAATCCTCTGAATGCCCCCCTGTCCTGGGAATGGGTAGGAGAATTGTGTGGGATTTGGTTCATCCACTGCGGGATCAAAGTTATCACCTCTACATAGATAACTTTTATACCAGCATCCCTCTCTTCATATTCCTGTCTGCCAGAGCTACCGCAGTATTTGGTACTTTCCGCAAAATTCAGAGAGGACTCCCTAAGTCACTAATTGGGCAGCTGCTCAGAAAAGGTGAGAGCAGAGCCCACAGTAACGACAACATGCTGGTGGGATATCCTTTTCTTGACCACCGTACATGGTGATGGCAGCACCCCCACAGCTGTACAAGGTACTTATACACAGGTCCGCAAACCAGACTGTGTACTGAACAATAAAAATGTGGGGGAAGTTGATCTGTAAGACTATTTTAACAATTCTGTCACCTGCATGCCCATAGTAATAGGTTTAAAATATCCCAGGGGGTGACAGATTCCCTTCAAGAAAGGCTGTATAATGCTATATGTTTTATTTCTTTATTTTACTAATTTATATAGCGCCATTAATTCCACAGCACTTTACAGACATTATGGGCACTGTCCCCATTGGGGCTCACAATCTAGATTCCCTATCAGTATGTCTTTGGAGTGTGGGAGGAAACTGGTGCTCACAATGCATCTAGATAGGTGCCTTGGGGTGTCTAGTTTCCAAAATGGGGTCACTTGTGGGGGAGCTCCAATGTTTGGGCACACAGGGGCTTTCCAAACGCAACATGGTGTCCACTAACAATTTGAGACGATTTTCCATTCAATTTGTTAGCGGATACCATGTTGCATTTGGAGAGTCCCTGTGTGCCCAAACATTGGAGCTCCCCCACAAGTGACCCCATTTTGGAAACTAGAACCCCCAAGGCACCTATCTAGATTCATAATGAGCACTTGGAACCCCTAGGTGCTTCACAAATTGATTCGTAAAAATGAAAAAGTGAAAAAAAAACCACTTTTTCATTTTTACGAATCAATTTGTGAAGCACCTGGGGGTTCCAAGTGCTCACTATGCATCTAGATAGGTGCCTTGGGGGGTCTAGTTTCCAAAATGGGGTCACTTGTGGGGGAGCTCCAATGTTTGGGCACACAGGGACTCTCCAAACGCAACATGGCGTCCGCTAATTATTCAAGCAAATTTTACAATCAAAAAGTCAAATGGCGCTCCTTCCCTTCCGATCCCTGCCGTGCGCCCAAACATTGTTTTTTCCCCACATATGGGGTATCTGCGTGCCCAGGGGAAATTGCACAACAAATTTTGGGGTCCATTTTTTCTTGTTACCCCTGTGAAAATAAAAAAAATTGTGTCTAAAGTAACATTTTTGTGAAAAAAGTTAAATGTTCATTTTTTTCTTCCACATTCCAAAAATTCCTGTGAAGCACCTGAAGGGTTAATAAAGTTCTTGAATGTGGTTTTGAGCACCTTGAGGGGTGCAGTTTTTAGAATGCTGTCACTTTTTGGTATTTTCTGTCATAAAGACCTCTCAAAGTGACTTCATATGTGATGTGGTCCCTAAAAAAATGGTTTTGTAAATTTTGTTGGAAAAATGAGAAATCGCTGGTCAACTTTTAACCCTTATAGTTCCCTAACAAAAAAAAATTTTGGTTCCAAAATTGTGCTGATGCAAAGTAGACATGTGGGAAATGTTATTTATTAACTCTTTTGTGTGACATATCTCTCTGATTTAAGGGCATAAAAATTCAAATTTTGAAAATTGCTAAATTTTCAAAATTTTCGCCAAATTTCCGTTTTTTTCACAAATAAACGCAAGTGATATCGAAGAAATTTTACCACAATCATGAAGTACAATATGTCATGAAAAAAAAATCTCAGAATCAGGGGGCTCCGTTGAAGCGTTCCAGAGTAATTACCTCATAAAGTGACAGTGGTCAGAATTGTAAAAATTGTCCTGGTCATTAACGTGCAAACCACCCTCGGGGGTTAAGGGGTTAAAGTTGAGAATTAGACAGCTATTTGACATTGATTCTCATGATAATTACACCAGTTTCATCAGATTTAAGAGACATAATTAATGAGTTTTGCAGTGCGTAATGTGAAAGTGGCTAACAGATCAACTTTTAAGGTGTACTCCCATCTTAGACATTTGTGTCTGTAGAATATGCCATGAATGTCAGATAAATGCCATTTTCACATTTGTACTTCACACCTTTTTTCAGAATGGGTGTTCCCTATACTGCTTTTACATCTATTCCGGAACTCCCATGGAAATCAATAATGAGGAGCACGAATATTCATGGCCATCTCTCTATTCATTGGAAATTGGAGTGCATCTATCAGACAGTGATGACATATCCTGTGGATAGGCAATAAACTATTTATGGTACAAATACCCTCTCCCCTGATACAGCATGAAGCCGCACGTAGCTCTCTAGATGCAGCATGAGGCCGCACAATGCTCCCCAGATACAGCATGAGGCCGCACGTAGGTCTCTAGATGCAGCATGAGGCCGCACAGTGCTCCCCAGATACAGCATGAGACCGAACGATGCTCCCTAGAAACAGCAGGATCCCGCACAGGGCTCCCCAGATACAGCATGAGGCCGCATGGTGCTCCCCAGATACAGCATAAGGCCGGATGGCGCTCCCCAGATACAGCATGAGGCCGCACGGAGCTCCCCAGATACAGCATGAGGACGTACGGCGCTCCCCAGATACAGCATGAGGATACACGGTGCTCCGCAGATACAGCATGAGGCCGCAAGGAGCTCCCCAGATACAGCAGGAGGCCACACGGCGTTCCCCAGATACAGCATGAGGCTGTACGGCGCTCCCCAGATAAAGCAGGAGGCCGCACGGCATTCCCCAGATGCAGAATGAGGCTGCACGGTGCTCCCCAGATACAGCATGAGGTCGCATGGCGCTCTGCAGACACAACATGAAGTCGCATGTCGCTCCCCAGATACAGCATGAGGCCGCACGGCGCTCCCCAGATACAGTAGGAGGCCGCACGGCGTACCCCAGATACAGCAGGAGGCTGTACGGCGCTCCCCAGATAAAGCAGGAGGCCGCACGGCGTTCCCCAGATACAGAATGAGGCTGCACGGCGCTCCCCAGATACAGCATGAGGTCGCATGGCGCTCTGCAGACACAACATGAAGTCGCATGTCGCTCCCCAGATACAGCATGAGGCCGCACGGCGCTCCCCAGATACAGCATGAGGCCGCACGGTGCTCCCCAGATACAGCATAAGGCCGGACGGCGCTCCCCAGATACAGCATGAGGCCGCACGGCGCTCCCCAGATACAGCATGAGGCTACACGGTGCTCCGCAGATACAGCATGAGGCCGCAAGGAGCTCCCCAGATACAGCAGGAGGCCGCACGGCGTTCCCCAGATACAGCATGAGGCTGTACGGCGCTCCCCAGATAAAGCAGGAGGCCGCACGGCGTTCCCCAGATACAGTATGAGGCTGCACGGCGCTCCCCAGATACAGCAGGAGGCCGCACGGTGCTCCCCAGATACCGAATGAGGCTGCACGGTGCTCCCCAGATACAGCATGAGGTTGCATGGCGCTCTGCAGACACAACGTGAAGTCGCATGTCGCTCCCCAGATACAGCATGATGCCGCATGGCGCTCCCCAGATACAGCAGGAGGACTCACGGCGTTCCCCAGATACAGCATGAGGCTGTACGGCGCTCCCCAGATAAAGCAGGAGGCCGCTCGGCGTTCCCCAGATACAGAATGAGGCTGCACGGCGCTCCCCAGATACAGCATGAGGTCGCATGGCACTCTGCAGACACAACATGAAGTCGCATGTCGCTCCCCAGATACAGCATGAGGCCGCACAGCGCTCCCCAGATAAAGCAGGAGGCCGCACGGCGTTCCCCAGATACAGAATGAGGCTGCACGGCGCTCCCCAGATACAGCATGAGGTCGCATGGCGCTCTGCAGACACAACATGAAGTCGCATGTCGCTCCCCAGATACAGCATGAGGCCGCATGGCGCTCTGCAGACACAACATGAAGTCGCATGTCGCTCCCCAGATACAGCATGAGGCCGTGGAAAAGGTAAACATAATCGTGCCATTGCAGGCCCACAACTACATGTCACATGGCACTGTGCTGTTGATGGGAGGAAGGTGGTATGCAAATGAACACCAGAGGCAGGAGTTTTCTTCCAGGCACCACCACAGAGTCTGGAAGAACTCATTAACATAAAGGATTAAAAGATGATTTATAAAAAAACAAGACAGCAGCTATGAGGCATACAGGTAAGACTATTTTAACAATTCTGTCACTTGTATGCCCATAGTAATAGGTTTAAAACGTCCCAGGGGGTGACAGATTCCCTTCAAGAAAATCTGTATAATGCTATGTGAAAGTTTTCCTGCCTAATTTGAAAATGATTTGTTATGAGTCTAGATGATTCGAACCCGTTATCTCTTGGCACCCTATACCATATAAAGACAACATCCATGGTCAGTACCTCTAGACCGTGGAAGTATCTGATAGTTGGTGGACGTTGTTTAGCTGCCTTTTTAAGAAGGATATAATCATAAGATGGTACTAACAAGGAAGACATGATTGTAGAAAAATGTATATTTATAGTGAAAAACTGACAAGTGTATGCACATGCATCCAACATTGCCCATATCCCTATCACTGAGTCAATTGGATAGATGATATACAAACTGGACACATTGAAACCACGGGGTTTAAATGAGGTTACACTGCCCAAATCCTGGCAAGCCAGCGGAAGGGTGAGTCTCTGTAATTTGCCCCATCTTGTGTAGTTGTTGAGACTGTTTTATATGTTATTGATTGTTGGTGGTTCAATAAATTATTGCCACACTGTTTACCATCACCCTGTGTTGTCTGAGTAATGTTCTACCCATGGTAAAAGAGAGTGGGCGTTCAGTGGTATGAGCCCTTGTCCATGCAATCTTTCTAAAGACCACTGGGCTAGCGGACAAGAGCACCCACTGACCCCTGTGTTTTCACACTGTCCCTGATCTGTGATATGCAGGGACTTTAATGGAGGAGACTACACTTGGGTTACAGAGCAGTAGCTGATGATGCTAGCCCTATCCTATGTACAACATGTAATTGATAATGTGGTGCATATTGGGGCAGTGACATTGGTCTGAGAAATCCATATGAAAGATGGCCATAACATCACTGTCATGATGGGAAAGAATCGGCAGCGAGATCATGTGACTCAGATTCCCGAAAAAAAAAATCAGATTAACTTTTAATTCCCTACTGCTTGTAACATTCACTACAACAGTCCAAAATCAAAATAATAGTGACAGCAGAATGAGCAGAATATAAAGAATACACCGACACAATGAATAGAGTTCATTAATTTTTATTCTTATCTATTATCCAATTTAGTTTTATTTAATCATCCAGTGCCATTTTTAGATTTGCTGCATAAAAAGGATGTGAACCAGAGGAAGGCAAAACAACCCCATGTGTGGGGAAAAATTCCTTCCTGACCCACATACTGGCGATCGGCTAATCCCTGGTTCACTGCAGTGTCAGCTCTGGATGGGGCCCTGTCACACCTTTACATGGAATATTTCATACATATCTAATATAAATGTTTGTCTTATTTTTATATTTAGACTATTTAAAGCGTATGTCTAACTAAGGGCGGCTTACACTGGTTAATTATTGAGAATTGGTGCTTCTTTCCTATACTTATTCTTACATACTTATGCTTATCCTTTCTTACATAAACTTTTCCTTACTTACCTATGCTCATCCATTTTTATTTTTTTAACTGAATGCTAAATATAGTTATCCTTTTTTAACAGTACTTATCCTTTTTTACCTATACTAATTCTTTCCTATCTATACTTCTCCTTTTTACCTATACTTTTTTAATTACATTTTAAATATGCTTCTCCTTTCTTACCTATATTTTTCCTTTTTTAATTATACTTATCCTTTCTTACTTCTACTTACCTCTAATTATCCTTCATTACATATACTTTCATATACATAACCTTTTTAACATATATTTATACTTTTTTACTCATACCTATCCTTGTCTACCAATATTTATCATTACTTACCTATGCTTATCCTTTTTTTATTGATCGGATGTTAAATATACTTATTCTTTTTTACCAGTAATTATCCTTACATATACTTATATTTTCTTACCTAGACTTATCCTTTCCTGCCAATATTTTTATCTTAACTAGACTGATCTTTTTTTCCTATAATTATCTTTTCTTACCTATATTTAGCTACACTTATCCTTTTTACTTCTACTTATCCTTTTTTATGCATACTTATTTTTTGTTACCTATGCTTACCATTTCTTTCCTGTATTTATCTATACTTATCATTTTTCCTATATTTACCTATACTTATTCTTTCCTACCTATATTTACTCATAATTATCCTTTTTTGCCCTTTCTTACCTGTACTTATCATTTTTACTTATACTTATCCTCTCTTACCTATATTTACCTATTCTTATATTTTCTTACCAATACTTACATATAGTTATTCTTTCTTACCTATATTTATCTTTTTTTCCTATACTTATCCTCTTGTACCTACACTTATCCTTACTTATCTATTCTTATATTTACCTATACTTTTTTACCTATACTTATCTTTTCTTATCTTTTCTTACTTATACTTATTCTTTCTTACGTATTTTTATCTATATTTATCACTTATAGTTATCGATGGGGAGGTCCCTGATGATGTTGGATATCCGATCTTCTGCTCTTCTCTGCATGATCTTCTGGAAGCTCAGGTATGCAGCTTGCTCTGATATTATTGAGCAGGTGTCTTGTTGAGGGTTTTCTAGTTGACAAATGAAAACCCTCTGAACACGGCCTGGTCCTCTGGTGTTATAGATAATGTAGCCTCTGCCGCTTGGATCTTGTCAAGCTTAAAAGCACGGAACTTTGGTTTAGGCTTAGTTGGCTATAGAAAAGATGCAGAAAAAGTCATGGTGAAAATTGGTGACTAATTAAAATAGTCTTGACTTGAAGTATAGAAAAAAAATTGCTCAATATTAAGGAACGTTTTGAAATGTAAATGTAATATTGTAGAGACAAAACCATCACAACAAGCATTGCAGCTCAAGTTTAGTCACTTCAGTGCGATGTATCCATTTACTTCCAGTTATTTGGGTATTTTGCTTGTCTTTGGTTTTTCTCTGTCTAGTGGCCTTATGTGAACATGCATTTACATTTTGCATGCACATCAATTTACGCTTCAGTTCAGATTCCCAGTTTTTTTCTTTGTAGTTTAGTGTGCTTTAGTGCATATAAAGGTGTGGCCGCCCTTTGTCTGAGCTGAAAGCTTCATTCTGCCTCTCAGGTCTATGTTTCTACTAGGGGTTCAGTCTCTCTGCCCTTATCCATATGTATGTCACTTGACAAATGGTAAGGTTTTAATATTAGAGTTAGGACTGTCCCATAAGGGTTACTGTGACATGGTGGGATGGCTTTTACATTATTTTGATCAAAATTATGTTAACTAAATACCCTTTATTATTTATCATTATTTTTGCATTGTGTGATTTATCCATTTACTTCCAGTTATTTGGGTATTTTGCTTGTCTTTGGTTTTTCTCTGTCTAGTGGCCTTATGTGAACATGCATTTACATTTTGCATGCACATCAATTTACGTTTCAGTTCAGACTCCCAGGTTTTTTCTTTGTATTTTAGTTTGCTTTAGTGCATATAAGGGTGTGGCTGCCCTTTGTCTGAGCTGAAAGGTTCATTCTGCCTCTCAGGTCTATGTTTCTACTAGGGGTTCAGTCTCTCTGCCCTTATCCATATGCATGTCACTTGACAAATGTTAAGGTTTTAATATTAGAGTTAGGACTGTCCCATAAGGGTTACCGTGACATGGTAGGATGGCTTTTACATTACTTTGATCAAAATTATGTTAACTAAATACCCTTTATTATTTATCATTATTTTTGCACTGTGCAATTTATCCATTTACTTCCAGTTATTTGGGTATTTTGCTTGTCTTTGACTTATCTCTGTAAATGTAATATTGTAGAGACAAAACCAGCACAACAAGCATTGCAGCTCAAGTTTAGTCACTTCAGTGAGCTGCAGTGCCACTAATTATCTCTATGGCCAATCATACTCCTGTCTCATCATATATAGGATGCAGAATTATGTGCAGGTAATAGGCAATAGCTTAAGTATGGTTAGAATGAGAAGTTTTTAAATAAGTACAATCTGTACTTATATCACTTCAACACTGAACACTTTGATCTGTTAACAGACTCTTCCAAATTGGGACAGCTCCATCAGTTCTGTTTTTTTGACAAAATTGGTTCATATTTGTTGTTTTATTTTTCTTCTGGTCAAAATCAGCAGTGGAGACTATAAAAAGGAGAATTATTGTTGAAAAATGCAAACTAATTTTCTTTAGATTCACTTCCATGTCTGCCTGAAAAATTATCAAAACATTGTGGTCCTTATGGAGAACTCATTTCAATTTTTTTTAGCCAAGGATCTTCTCTTTCTCCAGCTACAGATGCCTATGCAATTCTTTTGCCAGATTAAATGACTTGCACCTGACAGAACATATAACTAGTTAATTATTTGCGTATAGCCTGCAAGAGTCTGAAAGAAGTGCAATACTATAGACTAGACATGCACCATTAATAAATTACATTTTCCAGCCCGATCATTTATAATAGTAATGTAAACATTAACGTAGTCCAAATTATTTTCCAACCCTGATATTAACCCCTTTACAATCCAAGGTGGTTAGCACGTTAATGACCAGGCCAAATTTTACAATTCTGACCACTGTCACTTTATGAGGTAATTACTCTGGAACGCTTCAACGGATCCCCCTGATTATGAGAATGTTTTTTCGTGACATATTGTACTTCATGTTTGTGGTAAAATTTCTTCAATATCACTTGCATTTATTTGTGAAAAAAACGGAAATTTAGCGAAAATTTTGCAATTTTCAAAATTTGAATTTTTATGCCCTTAAATCAGAGAGATATGTCACACAAAATAGTTAATAAATAACATTTCTCACATGCATACTTTACATCAGCACAATTTTGGAACCAACATTTTTTTTTATTGGGGAGCTATAAGGGTTAAAAGTTGACCAGTGATTTCTCATTTTTCCAATAAAATTTACAAAACCATTTTTTTAGGGACCACATCATATTTAAAGTCACTTTGAGGGGTCTTTATGACAGAAAATACCCAAAAGTGACACCATTCTAAAAACTGCACCCCTCAAGGTGCTCAAAACAACATTCAAGAACTTTATTAACCCTTCAGGTGCTTCACAGGAATTTTTGGAATGTGGAAGAAAAAAATTAACATTTAACTTATTTTACAAAAATGTTACTTTAGACCCATTTTTTTTTTCTTTTTGCAGGGGTAACAGGAAAAAATGGACCCCAAAATTTGTTGTGCAATTTCTCCTGAGTAAGCAGATACCCCATATGTGAGGAAAAACCACTGTTTGGGCGCACGGCAGGGTTCGGGGAACTTATCTAGATGTGTGGTGAGCACCTTGAACCCCCAGGTGCTTCACAGAAGTTTATAACATTGAGCCGTAAAAATAAAATTTTCACATTTTTCCCACAAAAATGTTTCTCAGCCCCCACTTTTGCATTTTCATAAGGGCAACAGGAGAAATTGCACCATGCAGTTTGTTGTGCAATTTCTCCTGAGTAAGCAGATACCCCATATGTGGGGGAAAACCACTGTTTGGGTGCACGGCAGGGTTCGGAAGGGATGGAGCGCCATTTGACTTTTTGAATGTAAAATTTGCTTGAATAATTAGCGGACGCCATGTTGCATTTGGGGAGCCCCTGATGTGCCTAAACAGTGGAAACCCCCCACAAGTGACACCATTTTGGAAACTAGACCCCTCAGGGAACTTATCTAGATGTGTGGTGAGCACCTTGAACCCCCAAGTCCTTTACAGAAGTTTATAAGATGGAGCCGTGAAAATAAAAAAATCAAACTTTTTCCACAAAAATGATGTTTTAGCCCCAATTTTTTTATTTTCACAAGGGTAAGAGGAGAAAATGGACCCCAAAAACGTTTGTGCAATTTCTCCTGAGTACGCCAATACCCCATATGTGGTGGAAAATACAGTGTTTGGGCACACGGCAGAGTTCAGAAGGGAAGGAGCACTGTTTGACTTTTTGAACGCAAAATCGGCTGGAATCGAGAGCAGACGCCATGTCGCGTTTGGAGAGCCCCTGATGTGCCTAAATAGTTGAAACCCCCCACAAGTGACCCCATTTTGGAAACTACACCCCTCAAGGATTTTATCAAGGGGTATAGTGAACATTTTGAGCCAAGAGATACGACACAGAATTTGATGACATTAGGTCATCATATTGAATAAGTTGTCACTAGTCTTGAGCGCAAGTGCTCGCTACTTGAGTTTGCATCGGGTACTCAGGTATGCACCATGTATCATGGGTGCTCAAGTGACATGCTCGAGTCCCCGTCCTGTATGTTTCATGGTTATTAGACACCCCAAAAAAACATACGGGGATTGCTCATGCATGGCAGGCAATCCCCGCGAGTTTTTTTTGGCCGCGAAGCATATGGAGCGGAGACTCGAGCACTCGCGATACTCAATGCATACCCGAGCACCTGATGCAAACTCAAGTAGCGAGCACTTGCGTTCAACACTAGTTGCCATATCGTCATCTTTTTTTTTTTTTTTTTTTACTTTTGAAAAAAAAAACATCCCTAACCCTACCCTAGCCCAGCCCTGACCCCAGCCCTAACATTAGCACAACCCTAACCCCAACCCCAGCCCTAGCGTTTATTTTTTACGCCGTTCCTAGTGCGGTATAAGTGATTAGACGACCTTATTCTTTGGGTTGGTTCGACTACAGAGATACCAGAATGATATCGGGTTTTTATGATTGACAGCTGTCACACACTAAAAGACTCATATTTTGTAAAATCTAGTTTTTGCATATTTTGAGAGCTATAATTTTTCTATATTTTGGCCGAAAGAGTTATGCGATGGCTTGTTTTTTGCGGGATGAGTTGACGTTTTTATTGGTGCCATTTTCAGGCATGTGATATTTTTTGATCGCTTTCTATTCCAGCTTTTGGGAGGCAGAATAAACAAAAACCAACAATTCAGGAATTGTTTTTTTTTTTTACATTTTTTATTCTACTCCGCGAGTGGTAAAATTGATAAGGTAGCTTTATTCTTCTGGTCAGTACGTTTACAGCGGTACCACATTTATATAGTTTTTCTATGTTTTGGCGCTTTTACACAATAAAAGCTATTTTATAGAAAAAATTATTTTTTTGCATCGCTTTATTCTGAGAGCTATAACTTTTTGATTTTTCAGATGATGGAGCTGTATTGCGGCTTGTTTTTTGTAGGACAAGATGATGTTTTCAGTGGTACCATTTTTATTTATATTCGTCTTTTTGATCACGTGTTATTCCATTTTTTGTTTGGCGGTATGGTGATAAAGCATTGTTTTTTGCTTCGTTTTTTATTTCTTTTTTTTACCATGTTCACTGAAGGGGTTAACTAGTGGGACAATTTTATAGGTCAAGACGTTCTGGACGCGGCCATACCAAATATGTGTACTATTGTTTTGTTTGTTTTTTTTCATAATAATATTTATTGATGGGTACATTATATTTTTATTTTTGGTGGATTATTTTTTTAATTTTGTTTAATATTTTTACAATTTTTTTTTTAAATTATTTTCACTTTCTGAGAGTTTTTTTAGTTTTTTACTTTGTCCCACTCTGGGACTTTCACTTTTTTTATTCTGATCGCCTGCATAGCATAGGGATGGAGCACCATCCCTGTGCTATGCAGGCAGTCAGTGCTGCACAGAGAGAAGATTGTTTGGTCATGCACTGTGCATGACCAAAAAATCTTCCTGCTGTCTGGTGACCCGGATGTTGTCATGAAGACATCGGGTCGTCATGGCAACACCCGGGAAGCCATGGCAGACAGCACTGGAGGCCGGAAGAGGAGGTGAGTATTGCGATCACCTCCCCTTAGCCACCGCAATGCTGTGATCGACTTCGGGACCGCTCCCTGCACATAGTATTGGGTGTCAGCTGTAACAATCAGCTGACACCCGGCGGCGATCGCGCCCGCGCAGCCTGTGTGCGCACGCGATCGCGATGACGTACTAATACGGGTCAGGCTCTTAAGTCCCAGGGCACAGATGCGTATTAGTACGTCATGGGATTTAAAGGGGTTAAACATAATGTATCACAGAGCCAAAAGCGTAGAAGATTGTGGGAGAGTATCTTATTCAGATCCATGTGACAATTCTGTAGGTATACTTACTACATGGATGTATGGTGGGGCCATCCTAAGGGCTTCCACTGAGACCAGGGTCGGTCTGGCCTGGCGGGAAATCGGGAAATTTCCCGGTGGGCCCCGATATGAGAGTGAGAAAATTGGTGGCGGGGCCCTTTAAAAGCGCGGCTGAATCAAATATAGTGTCGCGCGCACGGCACATTCATTGGTGACAGCGGGCCTGCAGTGACGTGCATGCAGCATACTTACCACGTGAGTCTCTGACACTGAGAGGACGGATTCTTTCTGGGCGGTGACACGCACCGCGCTCTGCTTTCCCGCTGGCTGGCAGACTGTGGTGTCAGGTGACACTGACGCCGCTCTCTTCTGGCCTCTGATACGCGCGCCCGCGCTCTGCAGTGCTCTCTCTCTGCTCCAGGGCCGGCCTCTGAGACGCCGGCGCCACCGAAGCCGACGTCTCGCTCTGCTCTCCCTGCTCCCGGGCTTCTAATACGTCCCATCCCGGCTCCATATCTGCCCTGGCCTGCTCCCCTGTAGTAATACTGGCTCCCGGGTGGTGGCACCGCCCCCTTCTCTCCTGCTCTGACTCTGGTTTTTTTTATACCGGTTCCGGGGCTGGATATGTGGACGGTGACCTGCAGCACTCTACAGTTCAACTCTCCAACCAGGCCTGGCCTGGAATTGGAAACAAGACTGCAGGCCTACAGCTGTCACTGCTTCAATTTCATATCAAGAGCACCGTGCCAAATATTCAATAACGTTTTTATGGGTGAGTCATATGCCTGTGTGTGTGTTACTTTGTATATGCCTGCTGGTGCGTGTATATGCCTGCAGTTCATGTGTGTATATGCCTGCGTGTGTGTGTACAGTGTGTGTGAAAATGCCTGTGTGTGTACAGTGTGTGTGTATATACCTGCGAAGCGTGTGTATATATGCTTGCGTGTGTGTGTGTATATGCCTGCCTGTGTGTATATGCATGTGTGTACAGTTTGTGTATATGGCTGTGTGTGTACAGTGTGTGTGTATATGCCTGCCTGCATGTGTGTGTATATGCCTGCATGCATGTGTGTGTGCGTGTGTGTGTGTGTATTTGAGTGCCTGCATGTCTACATGTGTATATGTGTCTTCACACATGTATGCATGCTTCCCTGCGTGTCTGCATTTTTGTATGTGATTGGTTGAGTGTGTCTGAGCATGACTGCTATTTACGGGACTGGAGATATCCGTGTCCACCTGTGTGTCATCCGTGTGACATATACCAGCGCTTGGGAATCAATGTACAGTTAGCGCTGTTCCCAAGAGCTGGGTGCTGCCCTCATCATAGATCCCTGCCTGCTGCGATCAGCAGCAGCAGGGTCAATGATGAGAGTAGTAGTCTACTCCCGCCGTGTCCAACTGTAAAAATAGGAATAAAATAAAGACATCCTTATACTCACCTCTCCTAAGTGTCACCCGCTGTAATCCGTGCGAGCACTCACGCCGAGGAGAACAACTTCTGCAGCGAGCGGACCCCAGAGCTGTGCTCAGTGATTGACAGGGCACCCCTTGTTGAGCGCAGCTCCGGGGCCCGCTCGCTGCAGGAGTCATTCTCCTCGGCGTGAGCGCTCACACGGATTACAGCGGGTGACACTTAGGAGAGGTGAGTATAAGGATTATTTTTATTTTATTCCTATTTTTACAGTTGGACACGGCGGGAGTAGACTACTACTCTCATCATTGACCCTGCTGTTGCTGATTGCAGTGCCGGCAGGGATCTATGATGAGAGCAGCGTTCAGCACCCGGTGCTTGGGAAGAGCGCAGTCATCAGTGTGTGGGACGTTTGGCAGGAGGTGCAGCTGGTAAAAACATTCATTTGAATGGGTCTGCGTGTACCAATGTCTCTGGTACTTGTGGAAACTGTCATCGCATGTACTGACGTGTGAAAGAGCCCTTAGTATGTGTGTGTGTAAGCACGCTTCTGCATGTCTGTGTGGTCTTCCGAAGATTTATTATATTTGGAGAGAGATGGGAGAGAAATTTTAGGAGACAGAATGGGGAGATGTGTGAAATAACTAGGGGAGGTGTGGGAATGGGTGCGGGAACAGAAGGGGGATGTATGAGGAAACAGTACGGAGAGTGGGGGAATAGTGTGAGGAGACAGTATGGAGGGAGAAAAGTGTGAGGTGACACAGCACAGAGACTAGGTAGTGTGGGGGAAGGTATGGAGATGCGGCAGTATGGGGGAAACAGTGTGAGGGCACAGAAAGGGGGGAACAGTATGCTGAGGAGGGGGAGTGTGATGAAGGGGCACAGTATAGAGACTGGGCAGTATAGGGGGGACACAGTGTGAGAGGACAGTGTGAAGAGGGGGCCCAGTATGGTAAGGAGAGGACAGTGTGGAGAGCAGGTACCATAAGAGGGGTAGAGTGTATGTCATGTTTTGTGCAGGGAGCATTGTAAGAGTTAGGTTTATTCAGGGGCTCAGTGTAGATATTTTTATTCAGGAGCATTATAATGACTCTATCTTTAAGGGCATCGTGTGGGAATGAGCTGCAGAAGACCGGAGAAGATGGAAGTCTGCAGAGACGAGCTGTGGATGAGAAAAGTCCTCAAGGGGTCTGGACAAGATGGAGGCGAAAAGAAGGAGAACGACTCTAATCAGAGAAGATGTTCTCAGGTAAGATACCTGGATGTAAATGTTCATTTGTGATCCTGCCTGTGTCTCGCCAGTACTGTGGTTCCTGTATGGTCCACAGTCTGATGATGACTGATAACTCCCAGTATCTCTATTGTTAATTACATACTGGGAGTTGTAGGTTTATGCGATACAAAGATATATGGGGCTGACCTGATATTACAAATGATGGTGGTTCAGATGATGTATTCATGTACTCATGTGTTTGTGCGCATCTGCGTGTTTGTGCACGTCTGCGTGTTTGTGCGTGTCTGCATGTTTGTATGTGTCTGCGTATCTGGAATAATATGTATTTTTGTAAGATGCGTGTATGTAACTGTGCATTGTGGTGTGTAATAACATTCATATGCTTGAGGCACCTTTACTACATCTATTAGGTCTCTTTCACATGTGTTTGTGCGTGTCTGCATGCTTGTATGTGTTTACGTATCTGGAATAATATGTATTTTTGTAAGATGCGTGTATGTAACTGTGCATTGTGGTGTGTAATAACATTCATATGCTTGAGGCACCTTTACTACATCTATTAGGTCTCTTTCACATGTGTTTGTGCGCATCTGCGTGTTTGTATTTGTTTACGTATCTGGAATAATATGCATTTTTGTAAGATGCGTGTATGTAAGAGTCCATTGTGGTGTGTAATAACATTCATATGCTTGGGGCACCTTTACTAAATCTATTAGGACTTGCTCACATGTGTTAGGGAATTCCATTTGTCTTTCCACATTTAGGAACAGACAAGTGAAATTTGCTAACCTTGTCATAACTGTCACCATTGAGATGTGCTTGTATGGAGCGGGTTCAGGAGCTGAGCCTGCTCCATACCGGGCAGATGTCGGCTTTGTTACATAGCCGGCGTCTGCCTGTAACAGCAGTGATCAGAGCTCGCCTTGATTGCTGCTGTTTTGAGTATTTAAGTGCCCTTTTTAATCACTGACAGCGGCATTTAGATAGCACAATGGCCGGTGCATGCAGTCTCCTGTTCCCTTCTGCCCCCTGTGACGCAGTTGCAGGTTGCTGTTCGGTTGCCAGTAGTGCTGAGTGAGCGTGGTCGGATAAGAGACATTACAGTCACCGCGAACTACAAAGTGAGCGTGCTGCAATAACGTCCGGCACCTTGATTGTGACACTTCCATGGAGCCCAACCTCAGGCTGAGCTTCATTGAATGACTAACATGGCAGCCGTACCTAGCAACTAGTGGTGAGTGAGTTTGGTCGGATAAGGTGTGATCCCAGCATGCTCGGGTGTAATCCGAGTATCTTGTAGTGCTCTGCTAATATGCTCGAGTCCCCGGGGTAGCATGTTTTGCGGTGATAGACAGAAGCAACACATGCAGGGATTACCTAAGAAACCGGCAATTCCTGTATGTGTTGCGTCTGTCTACCTCCGTAAAACATGCTACCCCGAGGACTCGAGCATAGTAGCAGAGCACTACAAAAGCCAATGCTTTTCCAATAAGCCGTCTAACCAGGCTTTACACCCTATTTACCTGCAGATTACCCCTATATCTGCAGATAAATAGCATTTTTCAAGGTGACAAGTTACCATTAAAGGGACTCTGGCAGTACGGAATGACTGTTCGAAGAAAGTCCTGCCGCTTGGTGCTCCACAGCGCGGCCAAACATGTAATTATAGTACATTATAGAAAAACATAACAAGTAATAAAACCGTTTAGGTGGGCTGTAGTGTGGGCCCCTAGAGTCAGTTCCCCTGGTGGGCCCTAGGCACCCCAGTCCGACCCTGACTGAGACCCCATCAATTCTCTGGAAGAAGGGGTGTTCTCGGATGTTACCATTGACTCCTAATCTCTGGACAGGATCTTCCTGGAGGAGCTGTTCAATGATGTCCTTGGCGCCGGAGGATGATTCATCAAAGAGTGAGGGATGGTAGTTACACTCACTGGTAAGCATTTCGTTTAAGATGACTCCAAACGAGTACCAGTCTACTCCGGCGTTATACTCCTCCTTGTCCATGATCTGCCATAGAGAAGCATTGTTAGTAGTGCTACCTCTTGTATATCACCGTTCTTACATGTCACTCATATTGTTATGTGATTCTATATTAAATGACAGTAAGTCTTACTACTTAATCAAGAGACAAAAAGGATCTTTCATAATTATGCTCCATAAATGAAATTAATAAATGATATGAAAAATCAGAATGAATGTAATATATACGATTGTGACAACGCTCAGCTCAGTGTGCTACCAGCTCAAACTTTAACCCCTTCAAAATTGGGCGATTTTCAGTTTTTCCTCCCTTTTTACAAGAGCCATAACTTTTTTATTTTTCCATCCACATAACCGTATGAGGGCTTGTTTATTGCAGGATGAGCAGTAGTTTTGAATGACGCCATTCATTTTATCATGTGATGCACTTGAAAGTGGTAAAAAAATTCCAAGCATGTTAAAATTGCAAAAAAAGTGTAATTTTACAATTTTTGTTTTATTTACCATGTTAACTATACTGTATGTTAAATCTGACCTGGCTTTATGATTATCCAGGTGAGTACAATTACGCAGATACCAAACACATGATGACATTTTTATTGATATCATTTTGAGGCAGATACAATGTTTTGATCGCCTTTTATTGCATTTTATTACAATGTTGCGGCGGCCAAAAAAACTTAATTCTGGTGTTTTGATTTTTTCTTTACTGATCAGATTAATTTTAGATTTTGAGTGATCGGACTTTTACAAACACAGCAATACAGAGATACCAGATATGTGTATTTTTATTTTTTTTTAATTGTTTTATTTTTAATGGGGTAAAAGGGGGGTGATTTGAACTTTTCTGTATTTTTTAGTTTCCTTATATTTTTAAAAACATTTTTTTAAACTTTTTTTCCTATATTTATCAGTTCCCTTAGGGGAATTGAAGCTTTGACTGTCTGACTGCTGATGCACAGCTATGTATAGCTAAAATTACAATCTCCTATGAATGCCAGCTAAACGGTGGCCTTCACAGGAGTACTGTCATGACAAGCACGGAGATCTTCAGCGACCCCCGAATGCCATGGTAACCCATCAGCACCCCGTGATCATGTCAGGGGCGCACCGATGGGCATGTAGAAAAACGCGCCCCCCCGCCAGCCATGTTAAATGCCACTGTCAGAGATTGACAGCGAGATCTAACATGTTAATGGCTGCAGGCGGAGTAGTGTTACACCAGCAGCTGTTAAAGATTAAATCAACCATCATCCGCAGGAAAAGATGCGGGCTCGGCGTGCGACCTCGCATCAAAGGCAGGGACATGACATATGACCGACATGTACGCCATATGTCATGAAGGGGTTAAGGAGCGATCTGGGACATAGCTGATAATACTGAGGTGGCGGCTTGTCTTGTATTATATACACAGAGCAGCTTAGTCCGATGTACTTGATATTTCAGATACTTGTTATCTAATAAATGTAATAAGTGCACATAAAATAATAGATTTTCCTGTATCATTATTGCACATGTTATTGCCACTTTAGGACATCTCTGGTCCGGATAACTCAGCATTACACCTGGTTGGTCATAGTTCACCATCCATGTAGACATGCAGGCTAGGAGGAATAGGAGACGATGCTCCTCCCATTTGGCGATTGTGCGGCTCACAGTAGTGAAGCACTCAGAGGTCACACATTTTTTCCCTGTTCTGTGGATGGGTGATATATTGAAAATACTTTCAATGGATTTCTAGTGCTCTAATATTGATAACCAGAACAGGTCATCAATATAAGATTGGTGGGGGCCAACGCCCGGCAGTCCCACTGATTAACTGTTATTTCCTCCGCCAGTGGTTGGATATAACCAATAAACAGACATCACAGCACCGGTCACTGGTTAGTGGCGGCTGCTGGTACTACAGATTAGCCCCTATGGAAAGAAACACGGGCTGATCTGCATTTCTTGGCACTGACCACTAAACAGTACAGAGGTGCGATGTTCTGCTCTGTTTCCATCAGGTTGCAGCCAGGGGTAAGAACAGCTGATCAGTGTGATCCGATCCTCAATGATTTTATATTGATGAACTCGCCGAAATAAAGCTCATCAATGTGAAAGTATCCGGAATCCTTCTAAATACAACAGATAAAAGCGTTCTATTCTCCCCTCAGGAGCCGTGTAACCCATGGTCCCAGCGAAAGTGGTGGCTGTCCGCTCTCCATGCATGTTCTCAAGTGCAAGACCGTAATCCGTGATCTTAATGTGGCCGTATCAGTCACCAGGAGGTTCTCGGGCTTCAGGTCTCTGTAAGAAAAAGAAAATGAACCTAAGTAAGTGTTCTTCTTCTATCTGTGGTGAAATGATGATATAGGAGAATAAACCTATTTTCTCTCCCTGCTGTACTTTCCTCTGAGATAACTCCTTTACTATATGCCCTGTACCACCGCAGGGATCACTGTATTCCATGTGACCGCCGCTCATCTGCAGCTTCCTGACAGTGATACCATATAGGACTACTAGACACCAGCTACAGGCATCAGTCTGCAGGTCACCAGGGTGGAGGGACTGACTGCAGCTGAGCTTTAAAGGGGTTTTCCCATCAATAAAAGGTAATTTTAATCATTAGATTTTAGAATAATAATAATTTTCACAATTGGATGTGATTAAATAAAATGTTCCTGTGCTTATCAGCAAATGATTATTTCTTTGAAGTAAAACATTGTTTAAAAAAAAAACAGGCTGAGTGTGATCTGACAAAACATCGGATATCACTGGAACCAATATTATTTAATGGGCTCGTGTACATGTCTGATTTTTTTCCTTGGACCAATTGCAGAATGCCCAAGTTGGATCCAATCAACGGATCACACTCGGCCATGCAAGTCTATGAGTCCATGGAAAACATCGGACTGCACTCGGATGACATCTGAGTGCAGGCCGATTTCCACAGACTGACAGAATGGAAAAGATGGAGACATTACTTTTTCCATCTTCTTCACATCAGAAAAAATTGGATCACACTATGATCAAATTCTTTTCAAAGTTTAATCAAAATGTGATTTGTATAATGGTCTGGATTCTCTTAGATGAGAGAATATACGCTGGTGTGACTCAGCCTCACACTGACTACATTACCTGTGGATGACGCCCTTAGAATGGAGGAACTGGATCCCACACACTAGTTCGGCGGCATAGAATCTGACAAAGAGAAAATGAATAAGTATCAGATCCCATAGATTGTAAACTTGGGAATTCATATGAGTCAATAGGAGCATTATTCTATATTATTCCCTCTATGTGACTGCCGAATCGTGATGGTGTAAACAGCGCACAATGTCAATATTGCAGTCTCGAGAATGCACGTATGCAAATTACATACTTATGATTAGATGCCGACTATACTCCTGCACGTCTCTCAATTCTCTCCTATTTGAAGAAGCCGGGTGAGACTAGTTGGCATGTGATCACAAGTATGAAAATTGTACCCGTAATCACAGGATCGCCCACCTGAACGGGGTATGCAGGGAAATCTTGACTGTGTGCACGTTGCATACTTTCACAGTTTGTCAGTCTGCAGTCACATAGAGAGACTGCTGATTTTTCTTCTGAGACTGGACAACTCCTTAAACACATTACCTGGCACTGGTGATGTCAAGCGGCCCCTTCCTGTGTAGAAGTTGGTAAAAGTCCCCGCAGCTCATGTATTCCATACCAAGAAAAACATTCATCTGTAACATGGAACATTAGCATTTATTATACAGTAAAGACAAATACACATTTCACTACTTGAAGGGGTTTTCCATCCAAGAAAGTTAAAGCATATTGGTAAGATATGTAGTCACTCAATACAAAAGGTGGCCTAACTGCTGTGACCCCTAAAATTCTAAACAATGATATCTAATATATAAATACATGTAGAAATTCTTGTTTCAGCCAATGTTTGGTAATTATTTTTCTGTTAATTATAGACATAGGCCCAGATTCATAATTTGAATAGTTTTAATCACTTTCCTTTTTGGTCTTGTGGTATTTGTTGCTGACTTTTGGTGCCAAATTCTTCAAAATGGCGCACACAATTCAAGAATTTGGTACAAAGGAAAAAATGCTCGTTTTCTGCCTTGAAGTGTTTTTTGCAACTTTTTGGCCCCAAAAATCACACATTTTCGAATAGGTCCAAAAATATGGCAAAAAACCTGGCATACTCAAAAAATACGCCAAAGGGGATTGAAATTAAGACTGCGTCATATTTGCAACTTAAAAAAATCACAATTGATGAATCAGGTAAAAACATCTGGAATCACTAAACTCTGCCCACAAAGTGAAAAAAGCAGAAAAGCTGATACAAAATAGACTGCAAAAAAGGCGCAAATAGAGTAATGAATTGGGTGCAAATAAAAAAAAGGCGAAAACTCACAAAACCAGACAAAAACCAGACGTAAAGGCAATGATGAATCAAAGCCTTAATCTTATCTCTCTGCTTTGTATAGGGCTGCCATACAGTAACTGTTTTCTGTGTATCCCGCTTCCCAAAAAGTGGAATTAAAGATAGTTATAAAGTGTTGTGTACTCCCAAATAATACCAACGTAAAGCGCAAGCTGTGCAAAAAAACAGCTGTTAACAACAACAATGTTATGAGTCTTGTAAAACACCAACACAAAAAAATGTTTTTGTTTTGTTTTATTTTTTCAGTATGCTAATGTAGCAAAACATAAAAATCATATAAATCTGGTTTCACCATTATCATAAAAGTTATCATATTATGTAAGTGCCATAAAACCCTCAAAATACCAGCAAACTTGCTATTTTTTTCAATCCAACCTATAAAAAATGCATACACCTTATCCAATACAATGTGCACTCTATAACGGTGCTGTTAAAAATACTACGCTTCATGCAAAATTAAATATAGACCTTCAAAGAACTACGGTGACAGAAGAATAGAAAAGTCACAGCTTTTAGACTGCGGAGATGAAAAAACAACTGAAAATGCTGCTCTCTTACAGCCTCTGCTGCTTCTTTATGGGGATAAAGGGGTTGTTCAGGTTAGGAAAAAATTGATTTTCTTCCAGAAAACAAGTGCTTCTGCCCATGAGCTGTGCCTGGTATTTCAGCTCAGCCACATTCAAGACTATACAGAGCCATTTTGGTCTGAACATTAATACCCCCTCTATATCACCTCTGTAGAGTTTGTCTCTGGCAGAGGTATTGGCCATTGATCAGTGAAGCTTGGTTGCATTCAGTGACATTTCTTAAAGGAGTTTTCCACTCTCATGATGTACCTAGCATTAGAATAGGTCATTAATATCAGATTGGTGGGGTCCGATCAGCTGTTACCATCTCCACCAAAAGCCGGATGTAAACAGTGTATGGAGCTAACAAGGTTTAGTGGTCGCTCTTGGTACTGCAGGACAGCTCCTATTCAGACGAATAGGTCATCAACATCAAAGTAGTGGCCAGACCTTTCAGCACTAAGCAGTCACAATTCTACCTTGGTCTGGAATCCAAAGTCCGCGTGGACGAGGAAGGGGCTTCCAGATGCCAGCTGAAGAACTCGCCTCTCCACCATCACATCCAGCCTATCACCTCCGGCTAGCAGGGCTCTTTTGCTGATGATCTTAACAGCAAATTCTTGATGGGTTATAGTATCTTCCGCCATCAGGACCTTTCCAAAGCTTCCGAAGCCGAGCACATGGTGGAATAATAATCTCTCCTTGATGGAATGAGAGATTGTGCCGGAGCTGGATGGCCGAACACCACTGCATCCTATCAGGGGAGAAAAATGACAAATATCACAATAAATCTAACATTTACAGGCCATTATTCAGACTGAGGAAATCTTCTGTTCTAAGTAAAGCTTGTATTTCATTTTATGACTTGTGTTAATGGATTTTATTAATACGCAACTTAGTATTCCTGCAAGCAATCTACATAGGTTTGTCTGATAGAGAGAAGTTATAAAATGATTATTTCCATTATACACTTGGCTGTGATGAGGTTGATCAATATGAACATCTAAAGGGTTTTTCCATAATGACACTTATCACTAGCTACAAATCGCATGGATTTTACCGAGACATTCGATTTAGAGTGAATTTATTCTCTGCAAATTCAATTTCCTTTATTAAGCTCTGGGATACTGGGGTATGGGAAGACTCCTAAAGCATAGTAAAGGTAAGATGTCGAAAAAAAAGACCGAAAAAAACTAATATTCACCTCACTTCTCACCTTTTCCGCTCTCTGACCTTCAAGGTTCTTGGCCCTGCTCCTTACCGCCATTGTGCGCTGATGGAACCCGGTCATCTTCACACTAGGCCAGGACTTCCGGCCATAACTCGGCCTGGGATGTCCCTGCGCATGCAAAGAAATGTCCTGGGCCTACTAGCAGCTGGAATTCCTGGTCCAGAGTCATGAAGCAAGTGATGATGTTACGACATGTGCCATGACCTTACGACAAGCACTCTAGACCAGGACTTCCAGACACAGGGACTTCCAGGGTCTACTCACAACCTAGCGGGAAGATGTGTCAGTGCACGGTCATGGTAAGTAAAGGAGTTGAGGACCGTACTGGGGACCACGAGCAACAGAGACATTCGTTTTTTAACCTTTTGTATAGTTCAACAAGATGGTGGCGACCATTTTGCTGAATTCCTACAGAGCAAACTACAAAAAATATGTAAAAGAATACAGATTTTTTGTAAAAGTCAACTTCACTTGAATAAATTCTCCCAACTCTAATTATCACCTATATTATTCTGGGACCCTTATGATCACTAGAACAGGACATCTGCAGGTGACCTGCGTGTGTGTGGTGGGGGGGGGGGTTGATAGGGTGATGGTGAAACATGCATATTGTTATTTTCAACTCAATATTTATGGGACTGACGGAAACAGCAAAGTGCTACAGTATTCTGCTGGCAACTGTAGATGGGAGATCTGAAAAGATGTTTCACCATGTTGTACCTCTCTGTAGGGCTCTATCAGCAGTTTACTGTTAACAGTGCTAACAAATGCTTTCTGGGAGTTCCCTAAGACTAGGCATATGGACAGGCATGTGGATGGGCATCAGGAAGGATGCTACAACTGTCTCTCCAGAGCAGAGATGTGGTAAAGCACTTACTGCAGAATGCCAAGAGCATTTCAGAGTCACAGAATTCCCAAAAATCGGAAGCATTATACCCCAGATTAAAGCTACATTTTCTCAGTCACAATGCAGCTAAAAACTTTAATTTGTAGACGGACCTGCTGATAGTCTTCTTTTTAGAAAATCACTCTAGCAATTTTTTTTCCATATACAAAGATTACTTGCCATCAGTATTCTAGCTGTTTAACCAGTTTACAACCAGTCTGTTTCCCCCCATTCCTGTCATACATGCACATTTAAGGGCCCTAAAAAGAATGTTCTCGCTTAGATATTTAAAAGTTTTGCCTTTTTTTTGCAATACATGGGGCTTAATTTTCAATGCATTTTTATATTATTTTTTTCTTTGCTTATGACGCGCCCCCAGGGCCGTGGGGTACTCGGCAGCCGGGCCTCTTGCCGCTGCTGGCGGGGGATATCATGGTGGCTGGCCCGGTCCATGACCCACAGCGGTCAGTGCAAAAAGGGGATATAATTGTTAGGGACAGTTCGTGACGCCACCTGTGGTGCCTGGTGAGGATCACCAGCGCTGCAGCAGTCCTCTGAGGCAGGTGCTAGGGCAGCTTGAGATGGAACGGCTCCCCACAGGTGGAGCAGGCCTCAGGGCAGTGAAATGAGAGCGTGGGTTGCGCTGGGCGTTGTAGTGCAGGGATCGGAATGGCGCCGGTGAAAGAAGGGACGGAGGCAGTACAGTGCAGTCATCCAAGATTTTTACTCACAGTTCTTTAGACGGTCCACAGGTGCACTGTACAGGTGCAAGCCTCCCACGTCGCACTGCGTTCACCGGGCAGGGGTTCAGTCCTTCCTCAGACAGCTTGGGAGTACCTGGCAGAACCCCACTTTCTTGTGTGCCTTTCTAGACCGACTTCACGCTGGGTCTTTCTCCCTCCTGCCCTGAGCTTCCCCACTCTGTATCCTATTCGGGTACTCTGAAGCCCCTCCTGTCCGTCGGAGTTGCACAGACCTGCTTGACCTTACTTGGATTGGAATGGGGGTTTTGACTACTGGCTATAGAAGCCAGAAGCCTCCGGTTTTTCCAGCCGAGGCTTGAAGCTGCACGACTGGGCCAGGGGCCGGCCCCCTTCTTGCGGCCTAGATCCTCCTGACACTTGGCAGGTTCGGGGTGTACGGGTGCCGCCTGCACTCGCCGTACCCCCTAGGATCCCTTCTGCAGAATGGAGCTTACTCCCTGCTCCCCTCCTGGGCCTCTGAGACTAGGCCCTGCTTGGGGAGCAGAGCTCTGACTGAGACTCTGCTCCCTGACAGTCATCCTCTGACTGAACACACTCTCTAAGATGGCTTCTCTATTTATAGCTCCTTCTACAAGTGCTTCCTCTAACTACTTCCTCCACCCACACCCACTACTGGTTCCCCCTACCTTTGGTTCCCCCCACTCCAGCCAGGGACAGGGCTCAGCAGAAAACTACATTGCGTCTTGCCCCTCCTGCTGGCCTGGAGCAGTGTAGTGTTGGATGCAGGTGTTTGGGGTTCCGTGCAGCACTCCCTCCTTACCTGAGTGAAGGGAGACACCACACCTCGGGGTGAGGTGCAGTACTGCAGTACCTTTGTGGCAACTGAACCCTATGGGGCGCCACACTTATATCAGGGGAAAAATGTAACTAAAAATAGGAAATGTGTCTATTTTTCACTTTATTTAAACAAAGGACAAGTAAAACATTTCAAATTGCATTCCCCTTTACATAGAAATGATTTTTAGATATTGAACGTATTTTTCTTTTCAATGGAGGCAGGGCTAGATACAGTGATTCAGACTGGCTGGGTCTCTTTTTTTAGTTTTTTCATTATTTATGCTTTTTTTTTCTATTTTATTTTTGCTTTTTTCATTTATTGTTTCATATATTTTACACACTATGCCCCCCATAAGGCCTTAAAAGACCTTACAACCCAGCAGCTCTTGTTCCTTCCCTACAGCTAGCGATCACATGTTTCCTGGATCTGGAGGAGGCAGCATGGTAATTGCTTCCTAATTTCTTGTTAATCTGTAACACAAGTGCTGGTATAGCACTGTGAATACAGCCAAACAGATGGTAAGTCTGAGCATGCTCGTTACTCGAGATTTACGAGCATGCTGAAGATACTATGTGTTCACCCGAGATGCTCATCGAAAAGGTTAACAGAACATACTCGCTCATCACTAATGGTAAGTATGGTAATAAGCCATGTATTGCCTTATGTCTGGGTAGTCTGGCTGTGTATAGCACTCCCCCACTCACAGATTCACGATCTTGTACAAGCTGCTTACAATCCACTGACGTTTTAGAACGTCAATGCAGAGTAATGAGTGGACTGTCCAGAAATGTATAATCTATGGGTCATCCAGAAGTACAGTGCAGGCCAAAAGTTTGGACACACTTTCTCATTTAAAGATTTTTCTGTATTTTCATGACTTTGAAAATTGTACATTCACACTGAAGGCATCAAAACTATGAATTAACACATGTGGAATTATATACTTAACAAAAAAGTGTGAAACAACTGAAAATATGTCTTATATTCTAGGTTCTTCAAAGTAGCCACCTTTTGCTTTGATGACTGCTTTGCACACTCTTGGCATTCTCTTGATGAGCTTCAAGAAGTAGTCACCGGAAATGGTTTTCACTTCACAGGTGTGCCCTGTCAGGTTTAATAAGTGGGATTTCTTGCCTTACAAATGGGGTTGGGACCATCAGTTTTGTTGTGGAGAAGTCAGGTGGATACACAGCTGATTGTCCTACTGAATAAACTGTTAGAATTTGTATTATGGCAAGAAAAAAGCAGCTAAGTAAAGAAAAACGAGTGGTCATCATTACTTTAAGAAATGAAGGTCAGTCAGTCCGAAAAATTGGGCAAACTTTGAATGTGTCCCCAAGTGCAGTTGCAAAAACCATCAAGCGCTACAAAGAAACTGGCTCACATGAGGACCACCCCAGGGAAGGAAGACCAAGAGTCACCTCTGCTTCTGAGGATAAGTTTATCCGAGTCACTAGCCTCAGAAATCGCAGGTTAACAGCAGTTCAGATTAGAGACCAGGTCAATGCCACACAGAGTTCTAGCAGCAGACACATCTCTACAACAACTGTTAAGAGGAGACTTTGTGCAGCAGGCCTTCATGGTAAAATAGCTGCTAGGAAACCACTGCTAAGGACAGGCAACAAGCCGAAGAGACTTGTTTGGGCTAAAGAACACAAGCAATGGACATTAGACCAGTGGAAATCTGTGCTTTGGTCTGATGAGTCCAAATTTGAGATCTTTGGTTCCAACCACCATATCTTTGTGCGATGCAGAAAAGGTGAACGTATGGACTCTACATGCCTGGTTCCCACCGTGAAGCATGGAGGAGGAGGTGTGATGGTGTGGGGGTTCTTTGCTGGTGACACTGTTGGGGATTTATTAAAAATTGAAGGCATACTGAACCAGCATGGCTACCGCAGCATCTTGCAGCAGCATGCTATTCCATCCGGTTTGCGTTTAGTTGGACCATCATTTATTTTTCAACAGGACAATGACCCCAAACACACCTCCAGGCTGTGTAAGGGCTATTTGACCAAGAAGGAGAGTGATGGGATCCTACGCCAGATGACCTGGCCTCCACAGTCACCAGACCTGAACCCAATCGAGATGGTTTGGGGTGAGCTGGACCGCAGAGTGAAAGCAAAAGGGCCAACAAGTGCTAAGCATCCCTGGGAACTCCTTCAAGATTGTTGGAACACCATTTCCAGTGACTACCTCTTGAAGCTCATCAAGAGAATGCCAAGAGTGTGCAAAGCAGTCATCAAAGCAAAAGGTGGCTACTTTGAAGAACCTAGAATATAAGACATATTTTCAGTTTTTTCACACTTTTTTGTTAAGTATATAATTCCACATGTGTTAATTCATAGTTTTGATGCCTTCAGTGTGAATGTACAATTTTCAAAGTCATGAAAATACAGAAAAATCTTTAAATGAGAAGGTGTGTCCAAACTTTTGGTCTGTACTGTATATTTCATCACACCTCAGTTACATCTACACGTCCCCCTTCAATATAGGGAAATGGGTCATGTGATCTCCAGCCTGACAACTATTCCAGTACATGCACTAATGTGTTGACAGGAAGTCAGTCTCTGACGTCATGTGATCTGTACGATGACCTCATTACCTATCAAATCCCTCCTGGCGGCTCAGACTCTTCCCCGCATACCGAGCTTCAGCTTCTTTGTCGTTCTGTACGTCATCCCATGCAGATAAAGATATGTATGAAGACTTTTCTAAAATAAATCCTGTCTTTGCTGCCATAGCAGCCAATCATAGAGCAGCTTTCATTTAGTTTATATAAGTGAGCAGTGACATTGTAGGGGAGACCAGCTGAAGCTGCATCACATGAAGCATTATCAAACCTGTCTAAGGGTCTGTTCACATATTAAGTATTTGATTCAGAGATTTCTACACCATATCTGCATCTTTTGTAAGGAAAAATACAGTGGCAAAAACACGCGCTTTTGTCCAAATTTTTCCCCACTCATAAGTATGGGTGAAATCTGCAGGAAAACATTGAAAGAATTGATATTCTGCAGATTTAACCCCTTCACAACATCCGCTGTACATGTACTGAGCAAGTTGGAAGCAAGTGTGTAAAGCGGGCTCACAGGGTGAGCCAGCCCCATACCCGGCAGGTGATGTCTGTGTATTACAGCCAGGACCTGCAGCTAACAATCGCGGGTGGAGCGCTGCTCTGACATGCATAACACGCAACAGCATGCGTGCGTGTCATTCCCTCCGCCCATCGGTGTGCCTGTGATGTAATTGCGGGTCTGCGATGGGTTGTCATTATAGCCTGGTGTCAGCTGATGACCCCCTTGCCTGTCATTATGGAGCTCCTTTGAAACCCTGACTGTGGCCAGGCTTCAAAGGAGACTATGATTTCTGATATATACATCTTTGTATCTAGCACAGGCGATTGGACAATTGCGTCTTCAAGTCCCCTAAGGGGGCTAACAATTATAGTGAAAAATAAAAAAAATGTTTTGAAAAAAAAAATTAAAATATAGCTTTTATTAAACTTAATTAAAAATGTAGGGATCAATGTAGGGATGCCCTGCATTTGGTTAGCTGCAGGGCATCTCTACATTTATCCATTTACCATAGATTTCCTGATGAACCAACATCTGGTGGAGAAATGCGTCGAGATACATTGGAAGACCGTACATGTGGACTGATAAGTATCATGGCCCATGAAATCTATACGTTGTTCAGTCTATAACTGTGCTTTTTTTTAACACTAATGTTTACAGTGCCTACAAGTAGTATTCAACCCCCTGCAGATTTAGCTGGTTGACACATGCGGAATTAACTTGTTATTGTGACATTTGTACTGTAGATCAGCCTGGAAGTGGGAAATGCACTGCAGCAAATATTGTTGTTTTTTTTTTCTTTTTTTTTTTTTTTAAAACGTTAAAAGTTAATTCAGAGTGTCATTTATTATTCAACCCCTCAAACCACAAGAATTCTGTTTGGTCCCCCTAAAGTATTAAGAAGTAGTTCAGGCACCAAGAATAATGAGCTTCACATGTGTGGATTAAAGATCTCTTTTGCCAGCCTTTTCTGACTATTTAAGACCCTCCCCAAACTTGTGAACAGCACTCAGACATGGTCAACATGGGAAAGATAAAGGAGCATTCCAAGGCCATCAGAGACAAGATCGTGGAGGGTCACAAGGCTGGCAAGGGGTACAAAACCCTTTCCAAGGAGTTGGGCCTACCTGTCTCCACTGTTGGGAGCATCATCCGTAAGTGGAAGGCTTATGGAACTACTGTTAGCCTTCCACGGCCTGGACAGCCTTTGAAAATGTCCTCCCGTGCCGAGGCCAGGCTTGTCCGAAGAGTCAAGGCTAACCCAAGGACAACAAGGAAGGAGCTCCAGGAAGATCTCATGGCAGTGGGGACATTGGTTTCAGTCAATACCATAAGTAACGTACTCCACCGCAATGGTCTCCGTTCCAGACGAGCCCGTAAGGTACCTTTACTTTCAAAGCGTCATGTCAAGGCTCGTCTACAGTTTGCTCATGATCACTTGGAGGACTCTGAGACAGACTGGTTCAAGGTTCTATGGTCTGATGAGACCAAGATCGAGATCTTTGGTGCCAACCACACACGTGACGTTTGGAGACTGGATGGCACTGCATACGACCCCAAGAATACCATCCCTACAGTCAAGCATGGTGGTGGCAGCATCATGCTGTGGGGCTGTTTCTCAGCCAAGGGGCCTGGCCATCTGGTCCGCAGCCATGGGAAGATGGATAGCACGGCCTACCTGGAGATTTTGGCCAAGAACCTCCGCTCCTCCATCAAGGATCTTAAGATGGGTCGTAATTTCATCTTCCAACAAGACAACGACCCAAAGCACACAGCCAAGAAAACCAAGGCCTGGTTCAAGAGGGAAAAAGTCAAGGTGTTGGAGTGGCCTAGTCAGTCTCCTGACCTTAACCCAATTGAAAACTTGTGGAAGGAGCTCAAGAATAAAGTCCACATGAGACACCCAAAGAACCTAGATAACTTGGAGAAGATCTGCATGGAGCAGTGGGCCAAGATAACTCCATAGACCTGTGCCGGCCTGATCAGGTCTTATAAAAGACGATTATTAGCTGTAATTGCAAACAAGGGTTATTCCACAAAATATTAAACATAGGGGTTGTATAATAATTGACCCACACTTTTATGTTTAAAATTTAATAAAATTCAACTGAGCAACATTACTTTTTGGTTTGTAAGATTTATGCTTCTGTTCATGAATCCTACTCTCGTTTGCAGTTTGAAGGCTCTAACTTATTTGCATCTTATCAAACCAGCTAAATCTGCAGGGGGTTGAATACTACTTGTAGGCACTGTATATTTGTGCTCACCATTCCATTATGAATTATTTGGATCTATTATTGTGACTGCTATCTAAGATCAGGATAGCTTCTCGCTTGAGGTCAAGCTGAAGGGCTAAGGATTTACCGTATTTTTCGGACCATAAAGCGCACTTTTTTTCCCCAAAATTTGGAAGGAAAATTGGGGTGCATGTTATGGTCCGAACGTTACTTTACCGGTGGCGGTGGAGCGGGGATCGCAGGGTCCTCCGGCGGCGGCAGAGGTGAGATGCTGCTGAAGCCGGGGCCTGTACCTGTGCTGGTGTCGGGTGGTGAAGCAGAGGAGCCGGGGCCTGTGCCGGGCTGTGAGTGGTGTCCGGCGGTGAGGCAGAGGAGCCGGGGCCTCTGCCGGGCTGTGAGCGGTGTCCGACGGTGTGGTAGAGCAGCGTGTGCTGCTTCCGGAGCTCCGGCGGCCATTTTCCTGTAGATCTCTGCCTCACCGCCGGACCCATTCACAGGTCCAGGCCTCAGGCAAGTTCACAGGCCCCAGGCCCGTCCACAGGCCCTAGGCAAGTCCACAGGCCCCAGGCAAGTCCACAGGCCCCAGGCCAGTCCACAGGCCCCAGCCGGTCCACAGGTCCCAACCAGACACTGGCATTTCACCTCTTCTGCTGCCTCCGGGTTCCTGAGGCAAGGAACAGAGGGATCTGCGATCCTGATCCACCATCACCGCAACTCACAGCTGCTGCAGCACCGGCTTCATGTATCCAGGGTCCGCAGCATTCCTCCACTTCCGCCGGGCCGGTTTCCTGAAGGATCCTGCCTCCTGCTCCACCACCCCCCCAGGTAAGATACCTAATCAGACTATAAGACGGACCCCATCTTATAAAAAATATTTTTTTTCCTATTTTCCACCCCAAAATTTGGGGTGCGTCTTATAGTCCGAAAAATACGGTATATATGAATCAATGGGCATATTTGTCAGATGTCATATCTTGTATATATATCCGCATTCAAGAATGTACAATATTATATTGCTGCCTTGCTGCGCTTTATTTACATTTTGGACTTGAGATACTCTCCTACTCTTACATTGTATATTGTTTGCATACCCTGCAGACCTCGTTTTTATGTAGTTACAGTGGATGATTTATTTATATATATATATATTTCTAATCCCGTTACTATCATACTAGCCCTGTGCTCTCCCTCTCTATTAGTGTTCAGGGACTTACAGGGACTTTTAGGGATAGACAACTTGTGAGTGGGGGCGCCATTGTCGTACAAATTCTAGGGTGCCAACCCCTGCGGTCAGCAATGGTCACCCTAGAGGACAATAGGAGATGACTAGTTCCTGTAGTATCATAGATATGTTATTATATTTATTTATTCCCGCTATTATCATATTACAGGTTCACGAACCTTCTGTTCCCATCCTGTACTTGCTCACCAAGGTCCATAGGAGTCTATAAGACCCTCCGGGACAGCCCATTGTCTCAGTCAATGGGCGTCTATCTGAACCAATTTCTAGATTCTTGTATTACTATCTAAAACCGGTTGCTATGGAACTTCCACCTTTCATCAAAAACTGCGGAAATTTTACAGAGATTGGATAATATTCATGTTGGTTTAGATATGTTTCTCATTACATGTGATGTAGAACCATTATATACTTCTGTGGCGCCCCTGAGGGTTCGGTCGCCACAAGGGGGATACTGCAGCCTGTCAGCAGGTGTAGTGTTTCCTCACCCAGGTAAGGAAGGTGTACTAATCAGGACCCTGTCTTGCATCCAACACTACACACTCCTGACCTATGGGAGGCAAGTATGCACCATAGTGCTGCCTCAGCAGGATCACGAGTGGGGGGAACCAAAAGTTAGGGGAACCATGTAGTGGGTGGAGGGTGTAGAACACACTTTTAGTTTGCACACATAGTTTCATATATAATGGTCAACCATCTTAGAACAATGTTCTGTGATTGTGGCCTTCACAGCTGACAGTGGCCTTGTGTAGGAGCCTGCAGGGTGCTGAAGATGCACGGTCCTCGTGCTCTGACCTCGACACGAGGAGCGGGGACGAGTTAACAGAGTCTCTACCCCGGTCAAGTTCCCTTGCTTAAGAAGGTCAGGAGCTATAGTGGAGCTCCATAGCAAAAGGATCCCAGGGAGCACGGACGGAGCGGCGTACGCCACCTGTACTCTTATTTCTGGCCAGCCAGAGGGACTCCTGCTGCAAGAGGGGTACCGGCCCCCGATATCTGACTTTGCCACTTTAAGTCTCTGTCAGTGGATCCCGTCGCGGGACGGACGCAGCAGCAATTGCCGCCGTGCCCCAAATCTGTGGATAGTCCAGAGGGATACCCAGCCTTACTCTACACACGGACAGGAGAGGACTCAAAAGGGGAGAGTTAGGAACACTCTGAGGGTCCTGATCTAGGCACCTGAAGCACTTGGGTGCGCTGAGCCCTCATCCCTGGTGGCCGCAGTCATCCGTGAGGAGCAGGGAGAAGCCTTGCGGCTGTGCTTGAAAACTGTGAGTAAAAGACCTGGAAGACTATCCCTATGGCCTCCGGACTCTATTTCCACACTGCACCACACAGCATCTGAGTGACTCTAGACTACTCTCCCCATCCTCCTATCACATCTGCCCTGAGGCCCAGCTCCGCCTGTGGGGAGTTATAACACCTCAAGCTGCCTTAACATCCAGCCTCAGAGGTCTGCTAGCAGCGCTGGTGGCGCATCACCAGGCACCGCAGGTGGCGTAGTCATAATAACACCACTTGTTACACCAACACCGAATGCCCTTCATTTTTAATGTGACGGCCCTGGGCACGGAACGGGTCCGGTCCACGACTACATCCCCCTAACATCTGACCTGGCTCCGAGTACCCCCACCATCTTCCCAGGGCAGGGCTGTGAGCGTCACACTTGAATTTCACATGAATATGGATTATCCGCTACTAGGTTTTTTTCTATCAGGCTGGGGTTTGGATGAATCTCTTGTGGATTTTCTTATGATTCTTTTTGAATATGTAGCGTCGGCGTCTCTACCTCCTGCTGGGCAGAGATGCCGATCCCCTCACCGCCGCGGTCCTGGTCCGACGTCCTCCTGCTCCCCTCCTACGTCAGCCCGGGGTGCGCGCACCGTGCGCAGTTCCCCGGGCACTGTGCTCAGGGCGCGCATGCACTCCCTCCCTCTTAAAGGGGCCGTGCGCGCCGCCCTAAAGAGTCCCAGGCCAAAGGCCGGAGGACTTCCCCTATATAAGGCACCTCCTCCAAAATGGAGGTGCCTGTGCAAGATTGTTGTTTGTGTGCTTACACTCTCCTCAGTCCTCAAGTCCCAGTGCCCGCCAGCCTGTCTATCAGCTGTGCCCGCCTGTCTGTCTACTGGCTGTGCTCATCTGCTGTGCCTGTCAGCTTCAGCCATCAGTCCCGTGGGAGTCGCCTGCTCTCACAATGTCGGTCCCAGAGTGGCACCTGGTTCACCTTCACGATCCCTCCTTGGTTCACGAAGTCGACTAAGCCACCATGTGGCCAGGGTCGGTCCGGGTATGCACTTAGTTACGCCCCTCTCATCCCTCCTTGCATCACAGCACAGAGGTTCCACCACCTGGATCCGTAACAGTTTGCACAGGCCATGGAATCCGGTGGCTCCCAGGCTCCTTTGCTCTCAGACCTGTACCAAGAGGTCTCTCGCCAGAGATCCCAACAGGATACTATCATGTCCTATCTGTGGACAGTCAACTCCAGCCTGGACGTGCTGTCCACCCCGACTGTGTCCGCCTCTAACCAAGCAACCCAGTGGCGCTGTGGCACCCAGCTTAGGACCCCGGCTATCTGCTCCTCCACGTTTCGGTGGTGACCCCGCCCTATGTCGGGGCTTCATAAATCAGTGCTTTCTGCACTTTGAGGCTCTGGTGTCCACTTTTTGGGAGGGCCTTTCCGGATGGAGCAAGGATGAGCTAGCCGGTCATGACATACCTCCCTCTCTAGACGACCTGGTGTCATTAGCTACCCAAATTAACATCCGTTTTCAGGAGCGTTCTAAGGAGACGACCAGGGAGAAAAGACCCCTGCGTCTCGCACCAACCTTCCAAAGGCCAGTCTCGCAACCAGCATTCCCCCCGATGTCCTCTCCAGAGTCTATGCAAATAGACCAAGTTAAGACGGTCAAGTCTCGCCAGGAGATCCGCCTCGCCGAGGGGAGTTGCTTCTACTGTGGCAGTATAGAGCATCAAATCTGCTCCTGTCTGGGACCGTTTGGAGAGGTCGCCCTAGGCAAAAGTTCTTCCTCTCAGTCCTTGACTCTGTCTATCTCAGTTACCAGTGATAAGACCCGCTTCTTCGAGACTGCCTATCTGGATTCCAGAGCCGCTGGGAATCTCATTCAACAGGCCGTTGTGGAGCGTTATCAGATTCCTACCATACGTCTGGATGATCCTTTATTTTTTCCTCTGAGGATGGAAAGCTTCTCTCTGAGACCATCTTGTTTGTCACTGAGCCTGTAACCCTTCAGGTGAGAATGCTACATTCGGAGATCTCCTTTTACGTGCTGTCCGGCCTCTCTCATCCCCTCTTGCTTGGCCTGCCTTGGTTATAGAGACATGAGCTCGTCCTGAATTGGAGCTCGGGTGAGGTGCTCTGTTGGCTTCAGGAATGTCATAAGTCTTGTCTGGTTCCGGTTCGTCCTGCTCAACCTCCGTCTATCCCAGCTAACCTACCTGGCCTGCCGGCACCCTACTGGTCATATGCGGACGACTTTGATAAAAAGGAGGCAGAGACACTACCACCTCATAGGCTGTATGATTTCCCCATAGACCTAATACCTGGTGCTTCACCTCCTTGCGGGCGAATCTACCCCTTGTCGCTGGCCGAGACCCGTGCTATGTCTGAATACATAGAGGAGAATCTTGCTAGGGGATTTATCCTGAAATCCACCTCTACGGCTGGAGCAGGATTCTTCTTCGTCAAGAAGAAAGACGGCTCTCTTCGTCCATGTATCGACTATAGGGGTCTAAACCAGATTACCATAAAAAATAAGTACCCCCTGCCTCTCATCTCGGAGCTGTTTGACCGCCTAAAAGGCGCGAAGATCTTCACTAAGCTCGATCTTCGTGGGGCGTACAATCTGGTCCAGATTCGCCAGGGAGACGAGTAGAAGACGACATTCAACACTCGGGATGGTCAGTATGAGTACCGCGTAATGCACTTCGGTCTCTGTAATGCTCCAGCCATCTTCCAGGAGTTAGTAAACGACATCTTCCGAGATCTCCTGTATTCCTGCGTGGTGGTGTACCTGGACGATATCTTGGTGTTCTCCCCTGATCTGCCCTCTCACCGGAGGGATGTTCGTCAGGTACAACTGTGGCTTCGGAAGAATCGCCTGTATGTTAAGTACGAGAAGTGCCTCTTTGAGCAGACCTCCCTACCATTTCTTGGATATATCATCTCTGAGACCAGACTGCAGATGAATCCCGAGAAGGTGTCTGCCATCTTAAAGTGGCCCCGACCCGAGGGGTTGAAGGCTATTCAGCGGTTTCTGGGATTCACTATTACCTCCTCTTCATTTCTCATTTCTCCTCCCGGACTGCTCCCATCTCTGCTCTCACCCGTAAAGGAGCAAATCCCAGGGAATGGACTTCTGAGGCAGAAAATGCCTTTGTTTCTCTTAAGCAAGCCTTCTCCTCCGCACCAGTGCTACATCGTCCTGATTGCAATAAACAGTTCTTCCTGGAGGTTGATGATTCTTCCTCCAGTCGGAGCAGTACTCACCCAGAAATCCTCGTCCGGGCGAATGGTGACCTGCGGCTTCTTCTCCAAACTCTTTTCTTCGTCCGAGCGCAATTACTCCATTGGAGATCGAGAACTGCTGGCCATCAAATTAGCGCTGGAGGAGTGGCGCTACTTGCTATAAGGGGCTCTGCACTCTGTGGTCATCTACACTGACCATAAAAACCTCGCTTACTTGCAGACCGCCCAAAGACTAAATCCGCGTCAGGCCAGATGTTCTTTGTTCTTTGCTCGTTTCTGCTTCTCTCTCTATTACCGCCCAGCAGTCAAGAATATTAAAGCTGACGCTCTATCCCGCTCTTTTCTGTCTACCGACTAAGAGGAGGAGCCTCTACACATCATTGACCCCTCCATAATAATGACTGTTGCTGCGTTTGACCTGTCTCATCTACCTCCTGGTAAGACCTTTGTAGCGGCTCAAGATCGCAAGAGGGTCTTACTCTCGGGTCATTCGTCCAAACTGGCTGGTCATGCCGGCCAGAGGAAGACGCTTCTGCTCATTGCCCGACATTATTGGTAGCCCACCCTGTGCAAGGATGTTGCGGATTTTGTCGCGGCTTGTTCCTCTTGTGCCTGTAACAAGATACCTAGGCACCTTCCAGCTGGTCGTCTTCTTCCTCTTCCCGTGCCTTCTGCTCCTTGGCAACACATTGCGATGGACTTCATCACTGATCTCCCGGTATCTTCCGGTTCTACCGTCAGTTGGGTGGTCGCTGACCGCTTCTCCACGATTGCTCACTTCATCCCTCTGCCTGGTCTTCCATCTGTACCTGTGCTTGCTAAGGACTTCATCCATCACATCTTTCATCTCCACGGCTTACCCCTCCACATTGTCTCGTACCGAAGAGTTCAGTTCACTTCTCGCTTCTGGAGAGCCACGTGCAAGCTGCTGGATCTATCTTTGGACTTTTCTTCGGCCTATCATTCTCAGTCCAATGGTCAAGCGGAGCGTATTAATCAGATCCTTACCAGTTTTCTTCGGCATTTTGTCAACGCTCACCATAGCGATTGGGTAGAACTCCTGCCTTGGGCCGAGTTTTCTTATAACAACCATGTGAGTGAGTCCTCTGCTATGTCTCCTTTATTTGTTGTTTACGGCCGACACCCCAGAATTCCTTTTCCTGTCTCCTCTTCAGTGGACAATACTTCCGCGGAGTCTCTTGTCAGTGAATTTTCGTGATTTGGGAAGACACTAGATCTGCGCTTCTTAAGTCCTCCGAGTGGATGAAGAAGCATGCTGATAAGAGACGTCTGGAACCGCCTCTATTTCGTCCGGGAGACAAGGTCTGGCTTTCCTCCAAATATGTCCGCCTCAAGATACCATCATACAAGTTGGGTCCGCGGTTTATCGATCCTTTAGCGATTCTGAGCCAAATAAATCCAGTGGCGTATTAGCTAAAACTCCCTGCCTCCTTACGGATTCCCAATTCCTTTCACATGTCTCTCCTCAAGCCTGTTGTCCTTAATCCTTTATCTGACTATCCAGGTACCACTCCAGCTCCAATCTCCGCTGAGGACGTCTTTGAAGTAGAGAACATTTTGGCCATCAAGAGGGTAAGAGGAAAGACTTTCTTTCTTGTGGATTGGAAGGGGTTTGGTCCTGAGGAGAGGTCTTGGGAGCCCAGGGAGAACATTCATGCCCCTCGTCTTCTAGAAAAATTTCTTGCGGGCCTAAAGAAGAGGGGCATAAAGGGGGGGGTACTGCCGGGCAGAGACGTCGATCCCCTCACCGCCGCGGTAACGGTCCGGCGTCCTCCAGCTCCACCCAGCTTCTGCCCGGGGTGTGCGCACCGCACGCAGTTCCTCGGGCACTGTGCTAAGGGTGCGCGAGAGTGCACTCCCTCCCTCTTAAAGGGGCCGCGCGCGCCGTCCTAAAGAGTCCCCGGCCAATTTCCGGAGGACTACCCCTATTTAAGGCACCTCCTCCAAATGGAGGTGCCTGTGCAAGATTGTTGTTTGTGTGCTAACACTCTCCTCAGTCCTCAGGTCCCAGTGCCTGCCAGCCTGTCTATCAGCCGTGCCCGCCTGTCTACTGGCCGTGCTCATCCGCAGCTTCAGCCATCAGTCCCATGGGAGTCGTCTGCTTTCACAAGGTCGGTCCCAGAGTGGCACCTGGTTCACCTTCCCGGTTCCTCCTTAGTTCACGGAGTCGACTAAGCCGCTGTGTGGCCAGGGTCGGTAAGGGTAGGCACTTAGTTACGCCCCTCTGATCCCTCCTTGCATCACAGCACATAGGTTCCACCACCCGGATCCGTAACAGAATACATTTTGTAACATAATAATTTTGTGTTCAAAGATCGATACTACCTACAGAAGAAAGAGGTGGCAATGGCCGCGGCTTGGGCCCCATCTTACGCCAATCTCTCCTTGGGATTTTGGGAGTGTGAATACATCTGATTCCAGAACATTGAACATACGTCATTGGGATCAGTGATATCTTGGATGAGATTCATAGACGATGTGTTGTTTATTTTGCAGGGCTCCCATGAGGAACTTGAAAAATTCTTAAAATATCTAAATGACAATGCATTCAATATTAAGCTAACCCATCATATTGATCAAAAGAAAATTGATTTTCTGGATTTGGATATTCATGTTGATGACCATGGACAGTTGCATACAAATATTTATCGCAAGAATACTAGTGCCAATGCTTTCTTGCATGCCAAATCAGTCGTCTGGCACATGTAATACAGGCAATGCCGTCCAGACAATTATTTCGTATTTGTGACCAAGACAAAGCTTTTGAAGAATAGGCATGTGATATGACCAGTAGATACTTACAACGTGGTACAAAATGGAAATTATTCAACAGGCCTACTATCGGGCCAAACAAGCCAATAGACAATCTCTCCTTATTACTAAAAAGAAAAAGGAATCTGATGGGCATGTTCGATTCATCACGAATTATCATTCGAGGTGGAAGGAAATTACTAATATCTCCAAATTTGGGCTAATTCTCCAACAGGATCAGACAATACTTCCTTTTCTATCAAATCGTCCATTGATTATGGCTAAACGTAATAAGACACTACGTGATATACTAGTTCATTGTCATCATGTGCCTGATACATCTTCACATACACTGCTCAAAAAAATAAAGGGAACACTCAAATAACACATCCTAGATCTGAATGAATGAAATATTCTCATTGAATACTTTGTTCTGTACAAAGTTGAATGTGCTGACAACAAAATCACACAAACATCATAAATGGAAATCAAACTTATTAACCAATGGAGGCCTGGATTTGGAGTCACCCCCAAAATTAAAGAGGAAAAACACACTACAGGCTGATCCAACTTTGATGTAATGTCCTTAAAACAAGTCAAAATGAGGCTCAGTATTGTGTGTGGCCTCCACGTGCCTGTATGACCTCCCTACAACGCCTGGGCATGCTCCTGATGAGGTTGCAGATGGTTTCCTGTGGGATCTCCTCCCAGACCTGGACTAAAGCATCCGCCAACTCTTGGACAGTCTGTGGTGCAACGTGACGTTGGTGGATGGAGCGAGACATGATGTCCCAGATGTACTCAATCGGATTCAGGTCTGGGGAATGGACGGGCCAGTCCATAGCTTCAATGCCTTCATCTTGCAGGAATTGCTGACACACTCCAGCCACATGAGGTCTGGCATTGTCCTGCATTAGGAGGAACCCAGGGCCAACCGCACCAGCATATGGTCTCACAAGAGGTCTGAGGATCTCATCTCGGTACCTAATGGCAGTCAGGCTACCTCTGACGAGCACAGGGAGGGCTGTGCGGCCCTCCAAAGAAATGCCACCCCACTCCATTACTAATCTACTGACAAACCGGTCATGCTGAAGGATGTTGCAGGCAGCAGATCACTCTCCACGGCGTCTCCAGACTCTGTCACGTCTGTCACATGTGCTCAGTGTGAACCTGCTTTCATCTGTGAAGAGCACAGGGCGCCAGTGGTGACTTTGCCAATCATGGCGTTCTGTGGCAAATGCCAAGCATCCTGCACGGTGTTGGGCTGTGAGCACAACCCCCATCTGTGGACGTCGGGCCCTCATACCACCCTCATGGAGTCGGTTTCTAACCATTTGTGCAGACACATGCACTTTTGTGGCCTGCTGGAGGTCATTTTGCAGGGCTCTAGTAGTGCTCCTTCTGTTCCTCCTTGCACAAAGGCGTAGGTAGCAGTCCTGCTGCTGGGTTGTTGCCCTTCTACGGCCCCCTCCATGTCTCCTGGTGTACTGGCTTGTCCCCTGGTAGCGCCTCCAGCCTCTGGACACTACACTGACAGACACAGCAAACCTTCTTGCCACAGCTCGCATTGATGTGCCATCCTGGATGAGCTGCACTACCTGAGCAACTTCTGTGGGTTGTAGGGTCCGTCTCATGCTACTACAAGTGTGAAAGCACAACAAACATTCAAAAGTGACGAAAACATCAGCCCAGAAAGCATTGGTACTGAGATGTGGTCTGCGGTCCTCACCTACTGAACCACTCCTTTATTGAGGGTGTCTTTATAATTGCCAATCATTTCCATCTATTGTCTATTCCATTTGCACAACAGCATGTGAAATTGATTGTCAATCAGTGTTGCTTCCTAAGTGGACAGTTTGATTTCACAGAAGTTTGATTTACTTGGAGTTATATTCTGTTGTTTAAGTGTTCCCTTTATTTTTTTGAGCAATGTATATTTGGCTCAAAGGGCCCCAAATTTGGCACATGGAAGTGTGGCAACTGCAAAGAGTGCAGATATATTGAAAAAACTGATACCTTTCAGGATTCGATGGGAGAGTAGGCTTACAAGATTCTGTATTTCATTAATTGTAGAACATCTATGGTCATCTATCAAGCCACATGTTTCTGTGGACTCATCTATATTGGTATGACAACTCGGGAGCTTTGGAACACATCAAAAATATTAGGGCAGCGGAGAAAATCTGTCAAGATGAGGTGGGTGCTATTTCTCAACCTAAACCTTTGGCGAGACAGTTTCGGAATTGCTACCCTCATCAATGTCATCTCTTACGTGTCAAAGGGATTGCCCGTCTGTATCCTGGGAATAGGAGGGAAAATCTAGCCAAAAAGCTGGCCCAGATTGAATAAATAAATAATAAATAAAAAAGTAAATGGATCACCACTCTAAGAAGTATGACCCCAAGAGGGTTAAATGAACAGTGGGGATTTTCGAGTTTTCTTTAAGTATACACTAGGATTTTTGGTATATTCTCATCTTCAGTGTCTTGTCCTTATTATCAATCGAATAATATAATCAATATATATCATTTGATTGAATAAACATATATACATGTATTGTTGGCTTTATTGTATATATTAATGGTGGTTTATGAGTTAGTGGAGATATAAGTTTATGGGATAGGAGTTATTAGGGTGTGATCAATCTATATGTGCATATTAATTTTTATTATATCTTTCAGATTGGAGGACTGTTTGTATCATCATCGCCCGAACAGCCATACAGTTTCACATGTATTCCATCACTAAGTACAACATCAGATATATAGTTTTTGTATTATTCTCTCTAACATGACCACATCTCTTTTTCATATATATTTTATTATTATATTTTATGCTTTTTTATTTTTCCTATATACACATATATAACTATCACTCACATACACTTACACATTGAATTAAGGATATTAAATTATCACATGGAGATAGCTTCTAGTATATTCATTCACCTCTATATATACACAAGGTAATTAGATGTATTCATTTGTATATGACATATTTTTATGGGTTCATACAAGAACCAACATTTTAATACATACACACATAGTTTATTATGGTTGGCTTGTTTCCATCTTTGCTCTGTTTTAACCAGGTTGTGCTTTCGCTGTGTGTTATATTACGCATGCGCTGCATAGGATAATTAAGCAAACTATTCACCTATATCATATACATATAGAGAGTTTATAGTGTGTTTATTCACTTTTACATATACACATTATATAAGCAATAATATTGTGTATGCACGCATTAACTATATTATATATAGAACTTTTTCTATATTTCATACAATTCTATTTTGGCATGTATAATTATATTTAGACTTTGATGCTGACCCGCACTTTTGCCCTTTTCTAATATGGCTGCAGGGTCGCTGTGCTCCACACTGCGCATGCTCCGGTGTGCTCTCGTACCCGATACTGGGATGTTTTCGTTGAACTGCGACCTTTGGTCGTGTTTCGGTGATGCACATTCGGTCGCAGACGGGACGGCTATCCGGACGCGTGGGACAGTAGAGGCGTCCGATAATATGGCGTCCTTGATTTGTAAGTAACCACAGCTGTAATCACCCTATGAAACATCGCCTCTTCCTCCTCCACCTCACTTCCTAATGAATCGGTAGCGAAACGTGCGTTGAAGCATGTGGAAGGGGTGATGATGTGCCTTTGGACAGTACGTAATAATATGCACAAATTTAACTTTTATGAACTTATTTCTGTATTCTTTTTTGCATTATGACATTTGATATTGCATGGTGATCACTTTTACTGTTCATCCTATGATTTGGATAGGCATAGTTCCATACATATATAAATTTTCCTTTTTGCTTAAATAATTTAAATCCATTTGGATAGGCACATATATATATATATCATGCACAATGCACTTTTTGGATAAAATTAATTTTATAAATAGCAGATTTTTGTGCATTAACAGTGGAATTATGTTTGGATATCTACAGACATAATACCGTATTGTTTGGACTATGAGACGCACCTGTCCATAGGACGCACCTGGGTTTTAGAGGAGGAAAATGGAAAAAAAAATGTGGTCATGATGCACTGTTAAGGGGGAGAGCATCTGCTGCTGACACTGTTATAGGGGTAATGTCCCCCAATTCTGTTAATATCACCCATCCTTGTATATATGCCCCCCCCTTCCTATTATAAGTGGCCCCACACCCATCCTGGCAAGCATGGCATCCTAATCCCCCATCCTGGTATGCATATCACCCCTTTCCCCCCTCCTGGTATGCATGGCACTCCAATTCCCCATCCTGGTATGCATGGAACCTTCAACCCCATCCTGGTATGCATGGTACCCCTCCATCATGGTTGGCATGGCACACCTCCATCCTGGTATGTATGGCATCTTTCCATTCTGGTATGCATGGCACCCCTCCATCCTGGTTTGCATAGCACCCTTAATCCCCACCCTGGTATGCATGGCACCCCTGATCTCCATCATGGTATGCAAGGCACCCCTCATCCTGGTATGCATGGCACCCATCCATCCTGGTATGCATGGCATGCCTGATCCCCATCCTGGTATGCATTGCACCCCTCATCCTGGTATGCATGGCATCCCTCATCCTTATCCTGGTATGCATGGTACCCCTCATCCATATCCTGGTATGCATGGCACCCCTCAACCTGGTATGCATGGCACCCCTAATCCTTATCCTGGTATGCATGGCACCCCTCATCCCTATCCTGGTATGCATGGTATCCCTCCATCATGGTTGGCATGGCACACCTCCATCCTGGTATGTATGGCATCTTTCCATTCTGGTATGCATGGCACCCCTCCATCCTGGTTTGCATAGCACCCTTAATCCCCACCCTGGTATGCATGGCACCCCTGATCTCCATCATGGTATGCAAGGCACCCCTCATCCTGGTATGCATGGCACCCATCCATCCTGGTATGCATGGCATGCCTGATCCCCATCCTGGTATGCATTGCACCCCTCATCCTGGTATGCATGGCATCCCTCATCCTTATCCTGGTATGCATGGTACCCCTCATCCATATCCTGGTATGCATGGCACCCCTCAACCTGGTATGCATGGCACCCCTAATCCTTATCCTGGTATGCATGGCACCCCTCATCCCTATCCTGGTATGCATGGTATCCCTCATCCTTATCCTGGTATGCATGGCACCCCTCATCCCTATCCTGGTATGCATGGTATCCCTCTTCCTGGCATGCATAGCACTCCTCATCCCAATCCTGGTATGCATGGCACCCTTCATCCCTATCCTGGCATGCATGGCACCCCAATCACCCATCCTGGTATGCATGGCACCCCTCATCCCTATCCTGGTATACAAAGCCCCCCCTCATCCCTCTTCCTGGTATGCTTGACTCCCCTCATCCCTCTTCCAGGTATGCATGGCACCCCTCATCCCTATATTGGTATGCACAAAAGAAATAAACACTTCTACTCACCTTCCTCCCCTCTGCTCCATCGCTGCGTCCTGTTTGCCAGCACTGATCTCACCGTATGAGCCGTGCATGACTGCTATGCGCCCTCACAAATAGAGATGAACTGCGGGAATAGTCACTGCTCCCACGCCGGGACTGTGTGCGTGGGGATCAGGAACTTCATTCTCCTTAATAGCCGACACATAGTGTAGCCGCAGCGCGGCTCCTGCTGCTGCCAGGCAATCAATCGCATTTGCTCACTATTAGAGAGCATAAAAATTCACCCCTCTCCACGGCCATGGGCAGGCACACGCGATCGCCCGGCCGCAGCAGGAGCTGTGCTGCAGCTGCACTGTGTGCCGGCTAGTAAGGAAAATTAATATTCAGTGCTCCACACGCCCATGGGCGTGGGGAGCAGTGAATATTCATTTTCTTTAGTAGCGGGCAGTGTAGGCTACAGCAGGCGGCTCCTTCCTCCTGTGCCCCGCTCCTCCGCTGCTGCCGCTCCCCCCACACCCCTCACCAGCCACAGTATATATACAGTACAGACCAAAAGTTTGGACACACCTTCTCATTTAAACATTTTTCTGTATTTTCATTACTATGAAAATTGTACATTCACACTGAAGGCATCAAAACTATGAATTAACACATGTGGAATTATATACTTAACAAAAAAGTGTGAAACAACTGAAAATATGTCTTATATTCTAGGTTCTTCAAAGTAGCCACCTTTTGCTTTGATGACACAGCTGATAGTCCTACTGAATAGACTGTTAGAATTTGTATTATGGCATGAAAAAGCAGCTAAGTAAAGAAAAACGAGTGGCCATCATTACTTTAAGAAATGAAGGTCAGTCAGTCCGAAAAATTGGGTAAACTTTGGAAGTGTCCCCAAGTGCAGTTGCAAAAACCATCAAGCACTACAAAGAAACTGGCTCACATGAGGACCGCCCCAGGAAAGGAAGACCAAGAGTCACCTCTGCTTCTGAGGGTAAGTTTATTCGAGTCACCAGCCTCAGAAATCGCAGGTTAACAGCAGCTCAGATTAGAGACCAGGTCAATGCCACACAGGGTTCTAGCAGCAGACATATCTCTACAATAACTGTTAGGAGGAGACTTTGTGCAGCAGGCCTTCATGGTAAAATAACTGCTAAGAAATCACTGCTAAGGACAGGCAACAAGCAGAATAGACTTGTTTGGGCTAAAGAACACAAGGAATGGACATCAGACCAGTGGAAATCTGTGCTTTGGTCTGATGAGTCCAAATTTGAGATCTTTGGTTCCAACCACCGTGTCTTTGTGCGACGCAGAAAAGGTGAACGGATGGACTCTACATGCCTGATTCCCACCGTGAAGCATGGAGGAGGAGGTGTGATGATGTGGGGGTGCTTTGCTGGTGACACTGTTGGGGATTTATTCAAAATTGAAGGCATACTGAACCAGCATGGCTACCACAGCATCTTGCAGCGGCATGCTATTCCATCCGGTTTGAGTTTAGTTGGACCATCATTTATTTTTCAACAGGACAATGACCCCAAACACACCTCCAGGCTGTGTAAGGGCTATTTGACCAATAAAGAGAGTGATGGGGTGCTACGCCAGATGACCTGGCCTCCACAGTCACCAGACCTGAACCCAATCGAGATGGTTTGGGGTGAGCTGGACCGCAGAGTAAAGGCAAAAGGGCCAACAAGTGCTAAGCATCTCTGGGAGCTCCTTCAAGATTGTTGGAAGACCATTTCCGGTGACTACCTCTTGAAGCTCATCAAGAGAATGCCAAGAGTGTGCAAAGCAGTCATCAAAGCAAAAGGTGGCTACTTTGAAGAACCTAGAATATAAGACATATTTTCAGTTGTTTCACACTTTTTTTTTTTTTGTATATATACATACCCCACATTCAGACTATAAGACGTACCCCCCCCCCATCCTCTAAAATTTTGTCTTATAGTCCGAAAATACGGTATATAACATGCATTATGCATATTTCTTGGATTATATCCATTGGATGAATAGTATTTTTTTTGGACATAGAAATACCGCATTTTTCGGACTATAAGACGCACCGGACTATAAGATGCACCTAGGTTTTAGAGGAGGAAAATAAAAAAAACTGTAAGCAAAAAATGTGTTCATGATGCACTTTTAAGGGGGAGGGGGTCTTCTGCTGACACTGGTATAGGGGTAATGTCCCCCAATTCTGACAATATCCCCTATCCTGGTATATATGCCCCCCCTTCTTTTCATACGTGGTCCCCATCCCCATCCTGGTATGCCTGGAATCTCTCCATCCTGGTATGCATGGCACCCCTCATCCTTATCCTGGTATGCATGGCACCCCTCATCCCTATCCTGGTATGCATGGCACCCCTCATCCCCATCCTGGTATGCATGGCACAGCAATCCCCATCCTGGTATGCCTGGCACCCCTCATCCCCATCCTGGTATGCCTGGCACCCCTCATCCCTGTCCTGGTATGCATGGCACCCCTCATCCCTGTCCTGGTATGCATGGCACCCCTAATCCTTATCCTGGTATGCATGGCGCCCCTAATCCCTATCCTGCTATGCATGGCACCCCTAATCCCTATCCTGGTATGCATGGCACCCCTCATCCTTATCCTGGCATGTATGGCCCCTCATCCTTATCCTGGTATGTATGGCCCCCTCATCTTTATCCTGTTATGTCTGCTCCCCTCAGCGTTATCCTGGTATGCATGGCACCCCTCATCCTTACCCTTGTATGTATGGCCCCCTCATCCTTATCCTAGTATGCATGGTCCCCCTAATCCCCACCAGGCTGCACATAAAAAAATAAACACTCCTACTCACCTTTCTTCTCTCCTCAAGCGCAGCGTCACTGCCATGCACGGCTCACAAGGAGAGAGATCAGCTGCCGGAAGTCACTGCTCCCCACACCGGGACTGTGTGCGCGGGGAGCAGTGACTTCATGCTCCTTAATATCCGCCACACAGCGTAGCCGCAGCACGGCTCCTGCTGCTGCCGGGCTATTGCGTGTGCCAGCTTATTAAAAGACATGAATATTCACCCCTCCCCACGCCCATGGGTATGGAGAGAGGTTTAATATTCATGCCCTTTTACAGCGGGCACAGGCGATTCCGGCATCAGCAGGAGCCGCGCTGCGGCTACACTGTGTGCCACTATTAAGGAGCATGAATATTCAGTGCTCCCCACGCCCCATGGGGGTGAGGAGCAGTGAATATTAATTTTCTTTAGCAGCGGGGACAGTGTAGGCAGCAGCGGGAGGCAGCTGCCTCCTGTGCCCCGCTCCTCCGCCGCTACCACTCCCCCCGTACCCCACACAATGTATATACAGTACAGACCAAAAGTTTGGACATACCTTCTCATTTAAAGATTTTTCTGTATTTTCATGACTATGAAAATTGTACATTCACACTGAAGGCATCAAAACTATGAATTAACACATGTGGAATTATATACTTAACAAAAAAGTGTGAAACAACTGAAAATATGTCTTATATTCTAGGTTCTTCAAAGTAGCCACCTTTTGCTTTGATGACTGCTTTGAACACTCTTGGCATTCTCTTGATGCGCTTCAAGTGGTAGTCACCGGAAATGGTTTTCACTTCACAGGTGTGCCCTGTCAGGTTTAATAAGAGGGATTTCTTGCCTTATAAATGGGGTTGGGACCATCAGTTGTGTTGTGCAGAAGTCTGGTGGATACACAGCTGATAGTCCTATGTTAGAATTTGTATTATGGCAAGAAAAATGCAGCTAAGTAAAGAAAAACGAGTGGCCATCATTACTTTAAGAAATGAAGGTCAGTCAGTCCGAAAAATTGGGAAAACTTTGAAAGTGTCCCCAAGTGCAGTTGCAAAAACCATCAAGCACTACAAAGAAACTGGCTCAAATGAGGACCGCCACAGGATAGGAAGACCAATAGTCACCTCCGCTTCTGAGGCTAAGTTTATCTGAGTCACCAGCCTCAGAAATCGCAGGTTAACAGCAGCTCAGATTAGAAACCAGGTCAATGCCACACAGAGTTCTATGAGCAGACACATCTCTTCAACAACTGTTAAGAAGAGACTTTGTGCAGCAGGCCTTCATGGTAAAATAGCTGCTAGGAAACCACTGCGAAGGACAGGCAACAAGCAGAAGAGACTTGTTTGGGCTAAAGAACACAAGGAATGGACATTAGACCAGTGGGAATCTGTGCTTTGGTCTGATGAGTCCAAATTTGAGATCTTTGGTTCCAACCGTGTCTTTGTGCAATGCAGAAAAGGTGAACAGATGGACTCTACATGCCTGGTTCCCACCGTGAAGCATGGAGGAGGAGGTGTGATGGTGTGGGGTGCTTTGCTGGTGATACTGTTGGGGATTTATTAAAAATTGAAGGCATACTGAACCATCATGGCTACCACAGCATCTTGCAGTGGCATGCTATTCCATCCGGTTTGCGTTTATTTGGACCATCATTTATTTTTCAACAGGACAATGACCCCAAACACACCTCCAGGCTGTGTAAGGGCTATTTGACCAAGAAAGAGAGTGATGGGGTGCTATGCGAGATGACCTGGCCTCCACAGTCACCAGACCTGAACCCAATCGAGATGGTTTGGGGTGAGCTGGACCGCAGAGTGAAGGCAAAGGGGCCAACAAGTGCTAAGCATCTCTGGGAACTCCTTCAAGATTGTTGGAAGACCATTTCCAGTGACTACCTCTTGAAGCTCATCAAGAGAATGCCAAGAGTGTGCAAAGCAGTCATCAAAGCAAAAGGTGGCTACTTTGAAGAACCTAGAATATAAGACATATTTTCAGTTGTTTCACACTTTTTTGTTAAGTATATAATTCCACATGTGTTAATTCATAGTTTTGATGCCTTCAGAGTGAATGTTCAATTTTCATAGTCAAGAAAATACAGAAAAATCTATAAATGATAAGGTGTGTCCAAACTTTTGGTCTGTATTGTATATACCTCCCCAACATTTGGACTATAAGACGCACCCCCTTTTATGCCCATAGCAGCCAGAGATGCAGATGTGTTATGTGCAGCATGAGACGGGGCATTATCATGCATGAAAATGATCTTGCTGCGGAATGCACGGTTCTTCTTCTTGAACCATGGAAGGAAGTGCTGTTTGAGAAACTCAGCATACATTATGGAGTTCATCTTTACCCCTTCAGGGATCCTAAAAGGGCCGACAATCTCTCTCCCCATGATTCCAGCCCAAAACATTACTCCACCTCCTCCTTGTTAGCGCCGTAGCCATGTTTGCATGGGGTGTCCATCAACCAGCCATCCTCCACTCCATCCATCTGGACCATCGAGATCATTTCATGCATGATAATGCCTCGTCTCATGCTGCACATAACACATCTGCATCTCTGGCTGCTATGGGCATAAAAGGGGACAAACTTATGGTGTGGCAGCCATGCTCCCCTGACCTCAACCCCATTGAGAACCTCTGGAGCATCATCAAAAGGAGTGTCTATGATGGCGGGAGGCAGTTCACATCTAAGCAACAGCTCTGGGAGGGTATTCTGTCCTCATGCAAAACAATTAAAGCAGAAACCATCCAAAACCTGACAAATTCAATGGACGAGAGAGTTCAGAAGCTCATTTCGAACAAGGGATCCTATGTGCAAATGTAACATCACCTAGAATAAAGTTTTGAGTTGAAAACTGTTTGATTTCAGTTTGTAATAACCTGCTAATGCTTATAATTTCAAAAATGACCATTTTTTTGTTCTTTATTAAAATGAAAAGGTTGAAAACTCTGCTGTGCATAATAATTTGGAACATGCATTTTGAGTGCAGTTTGAGTGTTTTATTTTTTAAAAATATACTGTTATCATAGGCAGTTTGTACAAAAACCTTTCAATTGTACTCTAATAGTTATTTGACTGGAAAATTACAATGACTGCAATTCATATAGGTAATTTGGGAAAATCTGAGAAAATATTATTTGCATAATAATTTGGAACACAGTGTAAACTTGATTATGATGTAATGTATAATAAAATTCTATGCAATTTATCATATATTGACCTTTTTGAATTGGTATTCCCTGTATGTAGCATGGAGTGCACACTCATCTCCTTCGCCCTGTAACATAATTTTATTCCTTTCCACCCTTTTCTTTCCCCTCCACATAATTTTTTATAACACGTATAACATGTTTTGTGTTTTTAATCGATTTAATAAAGAGATACATATTTTACAATATACTCTTGTTGCCTAATTTATAGATATAATTTTCTAGGTTTATATTATCATATTAGCCCTAATCTATTGCTCACTGTTGTTTCCAGGGACTTATAGGGACTTTGAGGGATAGACGACTTGTGAGTGGGGGCGCCATTGTCGTACTATATTTAGGGTGCCAACCCCTGCAGTCAGGAATGATCATCATAGGGGACAATAGGAGCAGACTAATTCTGCACATTCATTATTTTTCACTTTGATCTTCAGATTATTTCTTTGTATGGATAATTTTAATTATCTTTAATAAAGGTTGCATGTTAAGGGTTTTTTATGCAAATTATATGGTTATACCCTTTGTTTGATATGCTGTTAGTTGGTTAAAAAAATGTAAAAAAATAAAAAGTTCAAATCACCCCTCTTTGCCCCATTGAAAGTAAAGATATTAAAAAAAAATACACATATGTGGTATCGTTTTTTTAGTCCCTGCAGTTCTACAAAAATTAGACCACAGACAAAATAAAGTATAAATGTTGAGCGCCCAAGAACAATTGTGCCAAAGAGAAATAGCACGTTACAACGATATATAGATGGAATATATTTATGAATTAAAATAAATAATAATGAAAGTCAAAAAATGGGCAAAGGGTACCCAAACAAAGGTGGCACTTGGGGTAAGTATATGCATAATTGTTATTCCATTGATAGGGCAGTAGAATGAATATGCTCATTAGTGGTAAAATACCACAACTATATAATCAAACATAGGGTATGTACATAAGTAGGAATATGGGAAGTATATATCGTTTAAATAGCAGCAAAAAGTACTTTATGTACAACCCTAAAAATTTGGGGGGCCAAACTTCAGAATTTTTTCACCACTAAAATAATTAAAAACTGGACATGTTGGGTATTGCCGTAATCGTATTGATGAGGAGAATAATATTGCAAGGTCATTTTTACTACAATATGTAAACACAATTCCCATAAAACAATGTCATATTGCATTTTTTTTCCACAATTTCACTGCACTTGGAATTGTTTCCCTTTTTCCAGTACACTAGTGGTGAAATGAATGGTGTCATTCAAAAGTAAAACTCGTCCCGCAAAAAAATAAGCCCTCATATGTCTATGTGGACAAAACAATTGTTATGGCTCTGGGAAGAAGGGGGTGAAAAAATAGAAACACAAAAGCGGAAATTAGCAGTGGCGTGAAGGGGTTAAGTCTGCACCAAATCTGCAAGTCACAAATAAGCAACGTGTGAATGAGACTTCAGGATTCTCATTCACTTTGCTGACATCTGGAAATCCTTCAGGTTTTGTGACAAATCTGCACTGAAAAAAAAAAAGCAGCATAAAGCATCGTGTGCACACAGCCTTACAGTAGGAGTGTCTATTTACCCATAACAACCAATCAGAAATCAGCTTTCATTTTACCAAAGCAGGTTGAGAAATGAAAGCTGAGCTCTGGTTGGTTGCTATGGACAACAAAGACAATGTAATGAACAGTTTTGATAAATAATGATGCTCTGAGACTCCACATTATACATCAGGGGACAGCAGCTCCATGTCACCGATCTATCACTGCTGTCAGGAGATGGGATCAAGAACAATTGATAAGAATCTAGCAATATGGGTGATGTGCTCCGCATTACAGGAACCATATAGGAGAAGAGCTCAATATGGCGGATAACGCAGACATGGCACATCTGCTACAGCAGGTACACAAGGCAGACACAAGGATTTCTAATTGTACGGCGTACGGTGCTGAGAAGCAACTGCAATACTCATGAAATAAACCTAAAAAGAGACGACAATCCTTTACAAGTATCACTAGGATTATTATTATTCTTTATTATTATGGCGCCATTTATTCCCTGTCGCTTTACATGTGAGAAGGTGTATACATAGTAAAGACAAGTACAATAATCATGAACAATACAAGTTAGCGACTGGTCCAGGAGGAGAGAGGACCCTACCCGCGAGGGCCACAGTCTACAAAGGGATGGGTGAGGATACAGTAGGTGAGGGTAGAGCCTGTCATGCAGCGATGTGGTGGAGCGGTGGTTACTGCAGGGTGTAGGCTTGACGGAAGAGGTCGGTCTTCATGTTCCTTCTGAAGGTTTCCACAGTAGGCGAGAGTCTGATGTGATGAGGTAGAGCTTTCCAGAGTAGGGGGGATGCACTGGAGACATCTTGTATGCGATTGTGGGAAGAGGCAATAAGAGGGGAGTAGAGCAGGAGATTGCAACATTCTAACATTTGCACAAATTTGGCAACTTTTTGGGACCGTTTTCTGCAGAAAGTCATTTAAGGGGTTGTCCACTACATGTCAACCCCTTCTGGAATGCTACAGTGCCCCAAATAAAGTAAAAACACTTCATATTTACCTCAGTGCCAACATGGTTGGAATGGCGCTATTCCAGGAGGTATGTGTTTTTTATTTTATTTGAGGCACTGCAGCACTTAAAGGTACTATGTCACCAAGGTTTTGAAACCTAATCTGAGATATATATAGAGATATAGATATATAATATACAGAGATAAATGTTTCACTCATTGGGATGCTTGCTGTAGTTTTGATAAAATCACAGTTTTATCAGCAGGAGATTATCACTACTGCTGCCAGGTAGTTATCTATATTCATGAGCTCTGTATAACCCCACCCCCACCACTGATTGGGAGTTTTCTGACTATGCACAGGGTACACACACAGAAAGCTGCCAATCAGTGTTGTTAGCTGGGTTATACAGAGCTCAGCATTCAGAGAACTGGTAAATTTGTAGCAGAGAAAACTGTGATTTTGTCAAAATTATACCATGCAATCCAATGAATAGTACATGCTTGGTAGAAGGGTCTCTGCCCCTATATCATGCTGCTCTCACATAGGGTACCATAAAACTGCTGCCAGATTCCCTTTGAAAAGGTGTCAGCATTTTCCATGTCTTGTGGTAAATTTCAGCAGAACTGAACCTGGACATTACACAATGATAAGAACATTTCACCATGATTTTGGAACAGATAACTCTGACCACTTTGTATTGGTAAACTGCCTATAACAACTATAATCATCTGCTCAAATATAAAACTGTTTTTTGTAATTTTTTATTATAAAGGTAGATTTGGAATCATTTTGGTGACTTTATCCCTGGATTACATGTGGAGGTATAAAACATGCACAATAACGTTCCCTATAATTACTAGTTACATTTCTCTTTTTACCTGAGCCTCCCACGTCTTCTTTCTTCTGGCTATTGGCCTGGATTGATGGTGTCTTTCCTTCCGCTGAACAGTCCAGCTGATTCTTCTGTTCTTCGGTAATTTTCTCTGGACAATGATGTCTTCATCTGCTTGCGCCATCTCTGGGGTGGGAGACATCTTCCGTCCTGAGTCTGGTTTCTTCCTCTTTTTTCCCTTCCTTTGGGGCTTTTTGATAGAAGGCTTCTCATCAGCCGATGAGCCCAAATGTCTTCTGTTCTTCAATCCTTCACTCTGGGCAATGACGTCCTCATCCACTCGCTCCATCTCTGGGGTGGGAGACATCTTTCGTCCCGAGTCTTTTATTTTACCCTTTCTTCCTCTCCATTTGGATTTTTTGATTGAAGACTCCTCATCAGCCGATGAGTCCAAGTGTCTTCTTTTTCTCTCTCTCTTCTTCCCTACAATCTCCTCTTTTTCCATATCATCGATTTGCTCACAGTCCGCAGACAACTTCTTCACTATCACCAGTCATCTCCAACTGTCACTTTCCTCAACTGTCAACTGAGCGCACAGGCACCTGGATGGAACTGGTCATGTGATCAGTAACTGACCAATAAGATTCCAAGGTATATGCTACAGTATAAGTATGGGACTCTATCAGTTTGATATAAGGGTTGTAATAAAATTAAATCTGTTTTTGTTCTACTGTTTTTAGTTAGTTGAAACTTTATCTTTTCCATTTCCATCACTTCAGTATTATCTCACAGATAATTTTAGGATTTTAGGGCCCATTTTAACAATATGCTGTATTATTTATCCACATCAATGAACTACATACCTGACCATTGTACTTATTGAGAAACAGTTGAGATCTCTATATTATTTGTATCGAGTGGCTACAAACAAAGCAAACAAGATGAATTTCTCATCCACTGCTGTACTCAGCATAAGCAGCGGCTGAAATGACAAATGTTTGTTTTGATTGCTGTCTATGCAGAGCGCAGAAGTCTATGACAAACTCATTTTGACTTCAGTGCTATGTATAAGCAGTGACCAAGATGACAGAAAATGAGCAATACATTATTGAAGGTAGCTCTACTCATGTGCAGTGCATATAAGCAGTGTTCATTCATTCTCTACTCATTTTCTGTTGTCCCCGTCTCTGTCTACGTAGAGGGAACCACTTGAGATGAGTTTGCCATAGGCTGTTGTGCTCTGCTTAGGCAGAGACTTATATGAGAAAGCTCACTTCATTATACTAAGCTTTGTAATTTCCATCTTTGCTTATGTAGACCAGCAGCCACTGGCAAACTCATCTCCCCTTCTGCGTTCTGCATAAATAGCGTTGGGTGGGCATTCGCTTTGCTACTCAACACGGTCTTCATTTATTACATAGAGCTGCTTTTATAGTTTTACATTTTTACTAACCCGAACTAGTGTTACAAGCAGGTCAAGAGACTGGTTTAGGATTAAGCTAATGGTTAGGGCTAGGAATAGGGCTAAGGTAATAACATTGTTCTATAAAAAATGTATTAAGAAAATAGAAAGCATACAAATAAAATAATGTATTGCGTTTTATATTTTTAAAATTCGAGAGATGACTTCAGCAAAAAACAGAAAAAAAATGAAGAAATGAAATTGCAAAGTATAATTACATCAGTATTTTCCTTAAATTACAATACACGTGCAATACTGGGCTTTTGGAAAGGACTCACGGAGTGCTATTGGTTCACGGGTTAGGGGGCATATACTTGTCTTGTCCTGGGTGCTCGCAACCCATGCTGTGACAGTGTGCTATCAGCAGAGTGCACAGCAACCAGAAAGTTTTTTAATTTACTTTTTTTTTCTGCATTTTTTCATCTGTAGCCTAAAAGACAACAGGTAAATATTAAATGCACTACAAACATCAGGCTTTTTTATTGTGTGATAGCTCACTGTAGGTGTGTTTTTGAACAAGCCCTAATGAGTATGAGTATGCATATGATGATATGGTATGTGTTATAGTTTTTTTTCATGTATATGGTATATTTGTATGTATATTGGGGGCTATTTGGGACACACACTGTATATATGGAGGCTATGTGGGGTTCACACTGTATATATGGAGGCTATGTGGGGTTCACACTCTATATATGGAGGCTATGTAGGGCTCACACTGTATACATGGAGGCTATGTGGGGCTCACACTGTATATAGGAGCCCATGTGGAGGCTCATACTGTATATAGGGGGCTATGTTGGGGCTCAATCTGTATATACAGAGGCTATGTGGGGCTCATGCTATATATAGGAAGCTATGTGGGGGCACATACTAGATTAGGAGGCTATGTGAGGGCTCATACTGAATGTAAGAGGTTATGTGGGGGTTCATACTGTATGTAGGAGGCTATGTGGGGGCTTATACTGTGTATAGGAGCTATGTGAAGGCTCATCTTGTATATAAGAGGCTCCTTGGGGCTCACACTATATACAGGGAGGCTATGTGGGGGCTCCTGCTGTATATACAGAGGCTATGTGGTGCTCATGCGGTATATAGGAGGCTATGGGGGGCTTATGCTGTATATATGAGGCTATTTGGGGCTCATACTGTAAATAGGAGGCAATATATATGGGACACACTGTATATGCAGGCTATGTGGGGCTCACACTGTATATATGGAGGCTGTGTGGGGTTCGTACTGTATATGGGAGGTTATGTGGGGGCTCATACTGAATGTGGGAGGCTATTTGGGGGCTCAGACTGAATGTAGGAGGCTATGTGGGGGTTCATACTGTAAATAGGAGGCTATATGGGGGCTCATACTGTATATAGGAGGCTATGTGAGGGCTCATATTGTTTATAGAGAGGCTATATGGGGCTCATACTATATATAGGGGGCTATGTTGGAGCTCATATTGTATATAGTTGATAACCGGGGCTCATACTATATAGGGTGGTCCAATAAGGTTATGAAGGGGGAGGTTTATCAAACATGGTGTTAAGTGAAACTGGCTCAGTTGCCCTTAGCAACCAATCAGATTCCACTTTTCATTCCTCACAGACAAAGTTTATAGTCGAAAACCAAAAAGTGTCAGTGATTTGAAAAATTACATAAGAGATGCATTTCAAGAAATTAATACCCATTGCTCTGGCTCTGGCCTGCCCTAGACTTGGCTCCGGCCTGCACTCGCTCTGGCCTGCCCTCTCTTTGGCTCCGACCTGCTCTCGCTCTGGCCTGCCCTCGCCTTGCCTCCGGCCTGCTCTCGCTCTGGCTCAAGCCTGCTCTACCTCTGGCTGTGGCCTGCCCTTTCCTTGGCTCCGGACTGCTCTGGCTCTGGCTCTGCCTGCTTTTGCTCTGGCTCTGGCCTGCCCTCGACTTGGCTCCGGCTTGCACTCGCTCTGGCCCTGGCCTGCCCTCGCTTTGGCTCCGACCTGCTCTCGCTCTGGCCTGCCCTCGCCTTGGCTCCGGCCTGCTCTCGCTCTGGCCTGCCCTCGCCTTGGCTCCGGCCTGCTCTGGCTCTGGCCTGCCTTTGCCTTGTCTCCGGCCTGCTCTCACTCTGGCTCTGGGCTGCCTTTGCCTTTGCTCCGGCCTGCTCTCGCTCTGGCTCTAGCCTGCCTTCGCCTTGGCTCCGGGCTGCTCTCGCTCTGGCCTGCCCTCGCTTTGGCTCTGGTCTGCCCTTGCCTTGGCTACGGCCTGCTCTCGCCTTGGCTCCAGCCTGCTCTCGCTCTAGCTCCGTCCTGCCCTCGCCCTGGCTCCACTATGCCACAGCTCGGGCTCCGGCCTGCCCTCGCCTTGGCTACGTCCTGCTCTCTCCCTGGCTCTGAACTGCTCTCTCTCTGGCTCTGGCCTGCCCTCGCCCTGGCTCCAGCCTGCTCTCTCTCTGGCTCTGGCCTGCCCTTGCCCTGGCTCCGGCCTACTCTCGCTCTGGCTCTTGCCTCGCCCTGTCTCCGGCCTGCTCTCGCCCTGGTTCCGGCCTGCCCTTGCCTTGGCTCTGGCCTACCCTCCCTCGCCTTGACTCCGGCCAGCTCTCGCTCTGGCTACGGCCTGCCCTCGCCCTGCCTCCGGCCTGCCCTTGCTCTGGGTCCGACCAGCCCTCACATCTGGCTCCGGCCTGCTCTCGCCCTGCCTCCGACCTGCTCTCGCTCTGGCCTGCCCTCGCCCTGGCTCCGGCCTGCTCTCTCTCTGGCTCTGGCCTGCCCATGCCTTGGCTCCGGCCTGCTCTCTCTCTGGTTCTGGCCTGTCCATGCCTTAGCTCCGGCCTTCTCTCACTCTGACCTGCCCTCGCCCGGGCCTACCCTCGCCTTGGCTCTGGCCTGCTCTCGCTCTGGCTCCTGCCTGCCCTCGCCCTGACTCCGGCCTGCCCTTGCTCTGGCTCCGGCCAGCCCTCGCATTGGCTCCGGCCTGCTCTCGCCCTGGCTCCGAAATGCTCTCTTTCTGGCTCTGGCCTGCCCTTGCCTTGGCTGTGGCCTGCTCTCGCTCTGGCTCTGTCCTGCCCTCGCCTTGGCTCCGGCCTGCTCTTGCCCTGGCTCCGGCCTGCTCTCTCTCTGGCTTGCCCTTGCCCTGGCTTCGGCCTACTCTCGCTCTGGCCTGCTCTCGCTCTGGCCTCGCCCTTTCTCCGGCCTCCTCTCGCCCTGGTTCCGGCCTGCTCTTACCTTGGCTCTGGCCTTCTCTCGCTCTGGCCTGCCCTTGCCTTGGCTCTGGCCTACTCTCGCTCTGGCCTGCCCTCGCCCTGGCTCTGGCCTGCTCTCGCTCTGGCGTGCCCTCGCTTTGGCTCCAGCCTGCTCTCGCTCTGACTCTGGCCTGCCCTCGCCCTGGCTCCGGCCTGCTCTGGATCTGTCTCTGGCCTGCCCTCGCCTTGGCTCCAGCATGCTATCGCTCTGGCCTGCCCTCACCTTGGCTCCAGCCTGCTCTCGCCTTGGCTCCAGCCTGCTCTTGCTCTGTCTCCGGCCAGCCCTCGCCCTGGCTCCGGCCTGCCCTTACTCTGGCTCCGGCCAGCCCTTGCCTTGGCTCCGGCCTGCTCTTTCTCTGGCTCTGGCCTGCCCTCGCCCTGGCTCCGGACTGCTCTTGCTCTGGCCTGCCCTCGTCTTGACTCCGGCCTGCTCTTGCTCTGGTTCTGGCCTGCCTTCGCCTTGGCTCTGGCCTGCCCTCGCTCTGGCTCAAGCCTGCTCTAGACCCCAGTCACAGCTGTTGACCCACACCGGGGAATGCAGGAAAAGGCAGGTTCGGCTGGCATACAGACAGGTGGGTACTGGCAGGCACGGCTGGTATGTTGACAGGTGGGTATTGGCAGGCACGGCTGGTATGCAGAAGGTGGGCACTGGCAGGCACGACTGGCATGCAGACAGGTGGGCACTGGCAGGCACGGCTGGCATGCAGACAGGCGGGTACTGGCAGGTAGGAACGCATGCAGGATAGGGACCAGTACAGACGGGACACAGGAACGGAGCCGCAGGTGCGGTAGACAAGCAGAGCAGAGCAAAACCCACAGATGCGGTAGACAAGCAGAGCAGAGCAAAACCCGCAGATGCGGAAGACAAGCAGAGCAGAGCAAAACCCGCAGGTGCGGTAAACAAGCAGAGCAGAGAAAAACCCGCAAATGCGGTAGACAAGCAGAGCAGAGCAAAACCCGCAGATGCAGTAGACAAGCAGGGCAGAGCAAAACCCGCAGATGAGATAGACAAGCAGAGCAGAGCAAAACCCACAGATGCGGTAGACAAGCAGAGCAGAGCAAAACTTACTCTGGCTGTGGCCTGCCCTTTCCTTGGCTCCGGCCTGCTCTTGCTCTGGCTCCAGCCTGCCCTCGTCCTGGCTCCGGCCTGCCCTTACTCTGGCTCCGGCCAGCCCTCGAGGGCCTTGGCTCCGGCCTGCTCTTGCTTTGGCTCTGGCCTGCCCTCGCCCTGGCTCCGGACGGCTCTTGCTCTGGCCTGCCCTCGTCTTGACTCCGGCCTGCTCTCGCTCTGGTTCTGGCCTGCCTTCGCCTTGGCTCCGGCCTGCCCTCGCTCTGGCTCAAGCCTGCTCTACCTCTGGCTGTGGCCTGCCCTTTCCTTGGCTCCGGACTGCTCTCGCTCTGGCTCTGGCCTGCTTTTGCTCTGGCTCTGGCCTGCCCTCGACTTGGCTCCGGCTTGCACTCGCTCTGGCCCTGGCCTGCCCTCGCTTTGGCTCCGACCTGCTCTCGCTCTGGCCTGCCCTCGCCTTGGCTCCGGCCTGCTCTCGCTCTGGCCTGCCCTTGCCTTGGCTTCGGCCTGCTCTGGCCTGTCTTTGCCTTGTCTCCGGCCTGCTCTCACTCTGGCTCTGGGCTGCCTTTGCCTTTGCTCCGGCCTGCTCTTGCTCTGGCTCTAGCCTGCCTTCGCCTTGGCTCCGGGCTGCTCTCGCTCTGGCCTGCCCTCGCTTTGGCTCTGGTCTGCCCTTGCCTTGGCTACGGCCTGCTCTCTCCTTGGCTCCAGCCTGCTCTCGCTCTAGCTCCGTCCTGCCCTCGCCCGGGCTCCACTATGCCACAGCTCGGGCTCCGGCCTGCCCTCGCCTTGCGTCCTGCTCTCTCCCTAGCTCTGAACTGCTCTCTCTCTGGCTCTGGCCTGCCCCCGCCCTGGCTCCGGCCTGCTCTCTCTCTGGCTCTGGCCTGCCCTTGCCCTGGCTCCGGCCTACTCTCGCTCTGGCTCTTGCCTCGCCCTGTCTCCGGCCTGCTCTCGCCCTGGTTCCGGCCTGCCCTTGCCTTGGCTCTGGCCTACCCTCGCCTTGACTCCGGCCAGCTCTCACTCTGGCTACGGCCTGCCCTCGCCCTGACTCCAGACTGCCCTTGCTCTGGGTCCGGCCAGCCCTCACATTGGCTCCGGCCTGCTCTCGCCCTGCCTCCGACCTGCTCTCGCTCTGGCCTGCCCTCGCCCTGGCTCCGGCTTGCTCTCTCTCTGGCTCTGGCCTGCCCATGCCTTGGCTCCGGCCTGCTCTCTCTCTGGCTCTGGCCTGCCCATGCCTTAGCTCCGGCCTTCTCTCACTCTGACCTGCCCTCACCCGGGCCTACCCTCGCCTTGGCTCTGGCCTGCTCTCGCTCTGGCTCCTGCCTGCCCTCGCCCTGACTCCGGCCTGCCCTTGCTCTGGCTCCGGCCAGCCCTCGCATTGGCTCCGGCCTGCTCTCGCCTTGGCTCCGGCCTGCTCTCGCTCTGGCCTGCTCTCGCCTTGGCTCCGGCCTGCTCTGGCTCTGGCCTGCCTTTGCCTTGTCTCCGGCAGGCTCTCACTCTGGCTCTGGGCTGCCTTTGCCTTTGCTCCGGCCTGCTCTCGCTCTGGCTCTAGCCTGCCTTCGCCTTGGCTCCGGGCTGCTCTCGCTCTGGCTCTGGCCTGCCCTCGCTTTGGCTCTGGTCTGCCATTGCCTTGGCTACGGCCTGCTCTCGCCTTGGCTCCAGCCTGCTCTCGCCCTGGCTCCACTATGCCACAGCTCGGGCTCCGGCCTGCCCTCGCCTTGGCTACGTCCTGCTCTGTCCTGCTCTCTCCCTGGCTCTGAACTGCTCTCTCTCTGGCTTTGGACTGCCCTCGCCCTGGCTCCGGCCTGCTCTCTCTCTGGCTCTGGGCTGCCTTTGCCTTTGCTCCAGCCTGCTCTCGCTCTGGCTCTAGCCTGCCTTCGCCTTGGCTCCGGCCTGCTCTCTCTCTGGCTCTGGCTTGCCCTTGCCCTGTCTTCGGCCTACTCTCGCTCTGGCCTGCTCTCGCCCTTTCTCCGGCCTCCTCTCGCCCTGGTTCCGGCCTGCTCTTACCTTGGCTCTGGCCTTCTCTCGCTCTGGCCTGCCCTTGCCTTGGCTCTGTCTGGCCTACTCTCGCTCTGGCCTGCCCTCGCCCTGGCTCTGGCCTGCTCTCGCTCTGGCGTGCCCTCGCTTTGGCTCCAGCCTGCTCTCGCTCTGACTCTGGCCTGCCCTCGCCCTGGCTCCGGCCTGCTCTGGATCTGTTTCTGGCCTGCCCTCGCCTTGGCTCCAGCATGCTATCGCTCTGGCCTGCCCCCTCACCTTGGCTCCAGCCTGCTCTCGCCTTGGCTCCAGCCTGGTCTTGCTCTGGCTCCGGCCAGCCCTCGCCCTGGCTCCGGCCTGCCCTTACTCTGGCTCCGGCCAGCCCTTGCCTTGGCTCCGGCCTGCTCTTGCTCTGGCCTGCCCTCGCCCTGGCTCCGGACTGCTCTTGCTCTGGCCTGCCCTCATCTTGACTCCGGCCTGCTCTCGCTCTGGTTCTGGCCTGCCTTCGCCTTGGCTCTGGCCTGCCCTCGCTCTGGCTCAAGCCTGCTCTAGACCCCAGTCACAGCTGTTGACCCACACCGGGGAATGCAGGAAAAGGCAGATTCGGCTGGCATACAGACAGGTGGGTACTGGCAGGCACGGCTGGTATGTTGACAGGTGGGTATTGGCAGGCACGGCTGGTATGCAGAAGGTGGGCACTGGCAGGCACGGCTGGCATGCAGACAGGTGGGCACTGGCAGGTAGGAACGCAGGCAGGATAGGGACCAGTACAGACGGGACACAGGAACGGAGCCGCAGGTGCGCTAGACAAGCAGAGCAGAGCAAAACCCACAGATGCGGTAGACAAGCAGAGCAGAGCAAAACCCGCAAATGCGGAAGACAAGCAGAGCAGAGCAAAACCCGCAGGTGCGGTAAACAAGCAGAGCAGAGAAAAACCCGCAAATGCGGTAGACAAGCAGAGCAGAGCAAAACCCGCAGATGCAGTAGACAAGCAGAGCAGAGCAAAACCCGCAGATGCGATAGACAAGTAGAGCAGAGCAAAACCCACAGATGCGGTAGACAAGCAGAGCAGAGCAAAACTTACTCTGGCTGTGGCCTGCCCTTTCCTTGGCTCCGGACTGCTCTCGCTCTGGCCTGCTTTCGCTCTGGCCTGCCCTCGACTTGGCTCCGGCCTGCTCTCGCTCTGGTGTGCCCTCGCCTTGGCTCCGGCCTGCTCTCGCTCTGGCCTGCCCTCGCCTTGGCTCCGGCCTGCTCTCGCGCTAGCTCTGGACTGCCTTTGCCTGGTCTCTGGCCTACTCTCACTCTGGCTCAGGCCTGCTCTCGCTCTGGCGATGGTCTGCCCTTGCCTTGGCTCCGGCCTGCTCTAGCTCTGGCCTGCTCTTGCTCTGGCCTACCCTGGCTCTGCCTCTGGCCTGCCCTCGCCTAGGCAACGGCCTGCTCTCGCCTTTGCTCCGGCCTGCTCTCGCTCTAGCTCCGTACTGCCCTCGCCCTGGCTCCACTATGCCACAGCTCGGGCTCCGGCCTGCCCTCGCCTTGGCTACGTCCTGCTCTCTCCCTGGCTCTGAACTGCTCTCTCTCTGGCTCTGGCCTACACTTGCCCTGGCTCCGGCCTGCTCTCTCTCTGGCTCTGGCCTGCCCTTGCCCTGGCTGAGGCCTACTTTCGCTCTGGCCTGCCCTAGCCTTGGCTCTGGCCTTCTCTATCTCTGGCTCCGGCCTGCCCTTGCCTTGGCTCTGGCCTACCCTCGCCTTGACTCCGGCCTGCTCTCGCCTTGGCTCCGGCCTGCTCTCGCTCTGGCTACTGCCTGCCCTCGGCCTGGCTCCGGCTTGCCCTGGCTCTGGCTCCGGCCAGCCCTCACATTGGCTCCGGACCGCTCTCGCCCTGCCTCCGACCTGTTCTGGCTCTGGCCTGCACTCGCCCTGGCTCCGGCCTGCTCTCTCTCTGGCTCTGGCCTGCCCTTGCCTTAGCTCCGGCCTGCTCTCGCTCTGACTCTGACCTGCCCTCACCCTGGCTCTGGCCTACCCTCACCTTGGCTCCGGCCTGCTCTCGCCTTGGCTCCGGCTTGCTCTCGCTCTGGCTCCTGCCTGCCCTCGCCCTGACTCTGGCCAGCCCTTGCTCTGGCTCCGGCCAGCCCTCGCATTGCCTCTTGCCTGCTCTCTCTCTGGCTCCGGCCTACTGTCGCCCAGTCTCTTGCTTGCTCTCGCCAGATCTGGCCAGTCTGGCCTGTCCTCTCCTTGGCTCCAGCCTGCTCTCGCACTGGCTCCGGCCTGCCCTCGTCCTGGCTCTGGCCTGCTGTCGCTCTGTCCTGCTCTCGCCTTGGCTCCGTCCAGCCTGCTCTCGCTCTAGCTCGGTCCTGCCCTCGCCCTGGCTCCACTATGCCACAGCTCGGGCTCCGGCCTGCCCTCGCCTTGGCTACGTCCTGCTCTCTCCCTGGCTCTGAACTGCTCTCGCTCTGGCCGGCCCTCGCCCTGGCTCCGGCCTGCTCTCTCTCTGACTCTGGCATGCCCTTGCCCTGGCTCCGGCCTGCTCTCTCTCTGGCTCTGGCTTGCCCTTGCTTCGGCCTGCTCTCGCTCTGGCCTCGCCCTGTCTCCGGCCTCCTCTCACCCTGGTTCCGGCCAGCCCTTGCCTTGGCTCTGGGCCTTCTCTTGCTCTGGCTCTGGCCTGCCCTTGCCTTGGCTCTGGCCTACTCTCGCTCTGGCTCTGGCCTGCCCTCGCCCTGGCTCCGGCCTGCTCTCGCTCTGGCCTGCTCTCGGCTCTGGCGTGCCCTCGCTTTGGCTCCGGCCTGCTCTCGCTCTGACTCTGGCCTGCCCTCGCTCTAGCCTGCTCTGGATCTTTCTCTGGCCTGCCCTCGCCTTGGCTCCGGCCTGCTCTCGCTCTGGCTTTGGCCTGCCCTCACCTTGGCTCCGGCCTGCTCTCGCCTTGGCTCCGGCCTGCTCTTGCTCTGGCTCCAGCCTGCCCTCGTCCTGGCTCCGGCCTGCCCTTACTCTGGCTCCGGCCAGCCCTCGAGGGCCTTGGCTCCGGCCTGCTCTTGCTTTGGCTCTGGCCTGCCCTCGCCCTGGCTCCGGACGGCTCTTGCTCTGGCCTGCTCTCGCTCTGGTTCTGGCCTGCCTTCGCCTTGGCTCCGGCCTGCCCTCGCTCTGGCTCAAGCCTGCTCTACCTCTGGCTGTGGCCTGCCCTTTCCCTGGCTCCGGACTGCTCTCGCTCTGGCTTTGCCTGCTTTTGCTCTGGCTCTGGCCTGCCCTCGACTTGGCTCCGGCTTGCACTCGCTCTGGCCCTGGCCTGCCCTCGCTTTGGCTCCGACCTGCTCTCGCCTTGGCTCCGGCCTGCTCTTGCTCTGGCCTGCCCTCGCCTTGGCTCCGGCCTGCTCTCACTCTGGCTCTGGGCTGCCTTTGCCTTTGCTCCGGCCTGCTCTCGCTCTGGCTCTAGCCTGCCTTCGCCTTGGCTCCGGGCTGCTCTCGCTCTGGCTCTGGCCTGCCCTCGCTTTGGCTCTGGTCTGCCCTTGCCTTGGCTACGGCCTGCTCTCGCCTTGGCTCCAGCCTGCTCTCGCTCTAGCTCCGTCCTGCCCTCGCCCTGGCTCCACTATGCCACAGCTCGGGCTCCGGCCTGCCCTCGCCTTGGCTACGTCCTGCTCTCTCCCTGGCTCTGAACTGCTCTCTCTCTGGCTCTGGCCTGCCCTCGCCCTGGCTCCAGCCTGCTCTCTCTCTGGCTCTGGCCTGCCCTTGCCCTGGCTCCGGCCTACTCTCGCTCTGGCTCTTGCCTCGCCCTGGATCCGGCCTGCCCTTGCCTTGGCTCTGGCCTACCCTCGCCTTGACTCCGGCCAGCTCTCGCTCTGGCTACAGCCAGCTCTCGCTCTGGCTACGGCCTGCCCTCGCCCTGACTCCGGCCTGCCCTTGCTCTGGGTCCGGCCAGCCCTCACATTGGCCCTGGCCTGCTCTCGCCCTGCCTCCGACCTGCTCTCGCTCTGGCCTGCCCTCGCCCTGGCTCCGGCCTGCTCTCTCTCTGGCTCTGGCCTGCCCATGCCTTGGCTCCGGCCTGCTCTCTCTCTGGCTCTGGCCTGTCCATGCCTTAGCTCCAGCCTTCTCTCACTCTGACCTGCCCTCGCCCGGGCCTACCCTCGCCTTGGCTCTGGCCTGCTCTCGCTCTGGCTCCTGCCTGCCCTTGCTCTGGCTCCGGCCAGCCCTCGCATTGGCTCCGGCCTGCTCTCGCCCTGGCTCCGAAATGCTCTCTTTCTGGCTCTGGCCTGCCCTTGCCTTGGCTGTGGCCTGCTCTCGCTCTGGCTCTGTCCTGCCCTCGCCTTGGCTCCGGCCTGCTCTTGCCCTGGCTCCGGCCTGCTCTCTCTCTGGCTTGCCCTTGCCCTGGCTTCGGCCTACTCTCGCTCTGGCCTGCTCTCGCTCTGGCCTCGCCCTTTCTCCGGCCTCCTCTCGCCCTGGTTCCGGCCTGCTCTTACCTTGGCTCTGGCCTTCTCTCGCTCTGGCCTGCCCTTGCCTTGGCTCTGGCCTACTCTCGCTCTGGCCTGCCCTCGCCATAGCTCTGGCCTGCTCTCGCTCTGGCGTGCCCTCGCTTTGGCTCCAGCCTGCTCTCGCTCTGACTCTGGCCTGCCCTCGCCCTGGCTTCGGCCTGCTCTGGATCTGTCTCTGGCCTGCCCTCGCCTTGGCTCCAGCATGCTATCGCTCTGGCCTGCCCTCACCTTGGCTCCAGCCTGCTCTCGCCTTGGCTCCAGCCTGCTCTTGCTCTGGCTCCGGCCAGCCCTCGCCCTGGCTCCGGCCTGCCCTTACTCTGGCTCCGGCCAGCCCGCCCTTGCCTTGGCTCCGGCCTGCTCTTGCTCTGGCTCTGGCCTGCCCTCGCCCTGGCTCCGGACTGCTCTTGCTCTGGCCTGCCCTCGTCTTGACTCCGGCCTGCTCTTGCTCTGGTTCTGGCCTGCCTTCGCCTTGGCTCTGGCCTGCCCTCGCTCTGGCTCAAGCCTGCTCTAGACCCCAGTCACAGCTGTTGACCCACACCGGGGAATGCAGGAAAAGGCAGGTTCGGCTGGCATACAGACAGGTGGGTACTGGCAGGCACGGCTGGTATGTTGACAGGTGGGTATTGGCAGGCACGGCTGGTATGCAGAAGGTGGGCACTGGCAGGCACGGCTGGCATGCAGACAGGTGGGCACTGGCAGGCACGGCTGGCATGCAGACAGGCGGGTACTGGCAGGTAGGAACGCAGGCAGGATAGGGACCAGTACAGACGGGACACAGGAACGGAGCCGCAGGTGCGGTAGACAAGCAGAGCAGAGCAAAACCCACAGATGCGGTAGACAAGCAGAGCAGAGCAAAACCCGCAGATGCGGAAGACCAGCAGAGCAGAGCAAAACCCGCAGGTGCGGTAAACAAGCAGAGCAGAGAAAAACCCGCAAATGCGGTAGACAAGCAGAGCAGAGCAAAACCCGCAGATGCAGTAGACAAGCAGAGCAGAGCAAAACCCGCAGATGCGATAGACAAGTAGAGCAGAGCAAAACCCACAGATGCGGTAGACAAGCAGAGCAGAGCAAAACTTACTCTGGCTGTGGCCTGCCCTTTCCTTGGCTCCGGACTGCTCTCGCTCTGGCCTGCTTTCGCTCTGGCTCTGGCCTGCCCTCGACTTGGCTCCGGCCTGCTCTCGCTCTGGCCTGCCCTCGCCTTGGCTCCGGCCTGCTCTCGCTCTGGCCTGCCCTCGCCTTGGCTCCGGCCTGCTCTCGCGCTAGCTCTGGACTGCCTTTGCCTTGTCTCTGGCCTACTCTCACTCTGGCTCAGGCCTGCTCTCGCTCTGGCGATGGTCTGCCCTTGCCTTGGCTCCGGCCTGCTCTAGCTCTGGCCTGCTCTTGCTCTGGCCTACCCTGGCTCTGCCTCTGGCCTGCCCTCGCCTAGGCTACGGCCTGCTCTCGCCTTTGCTCCGGCCTGCTCTCGCTCTAGCTCCGTACTGCCCTCGCCCTGGCTCCACTATGCCACAGCTCGGGCTCCGGCCTGCCCTCGCCTTGGCTACGTCCTGCTCTCTCCCTGGCTCTGAACTGCTCTCTCTCTGGCTCTGGCCTGCCCTTGCCCTGGCGCCGGCCTGCTCTCTCTCTGGCTCTGGCCTGCCCTTGCCCTGGCTGAGGCCTACTCTCGCTCTGGCCTGCCCTAGCCTTGGCTCTGGCCTTCTCTATCTCTGGCTCCGGCCTGCCCTTGCCTTGGCTCTGGCCTACCCTCGCCTTGACTCCGGCCTGCTCTCGCCTTGGCTCCGGCCTGCTCTCGCTCTGGCTACTGCCTGCCCTCGGCCTGACTCCGGCCTGCCCTGGCTCTGGCTCCGGCCAGCCCTCACATTGGCTCCGGCCCGCTCTCGCCCTGCCTCCGACCTGTTCTGGCTCTGGCCTGCACTCGCCCTGGCTCCGGCCTGCTCTCTCTCTGGCTCTGGCCTGCCCATTGGCTCCGGCCTGCTCGCTCTCTCTCTGGCTCTGGCCTGCCCTTGCCTTAGCTCCGGCCTGCTCTCGCTCTGACTCTGACCTGCCCTCATCCTGGCTCTGGCCTACCCTCACCTTGGCTCCGGCCTGCTCTCGCCTTGGCTCCGGCCTGCTCTCGCTCTGGCTCCTGCCTGCCCTCGCCCTGACTCTGGCCTGCCCTTGCTCTGGCTCCGGCCAGCCCTCGCATTGCCTCTTGCCTGCTCTCTCTCTGGCTCCGGCCTGCTCTCGCCCAGTCTCTTGCTTGCTTTCGATCTGGCCAGTCTGGCCTGTCCTCTCCTTGGCTCCAGCCTGCTCTCGCACTGGCTCCGGCCTGCCCTCGTCCTGGCTCTGGCCTGCTCTCGCTCTGTCCTGCTCTCGCCTTGGCTCCGTCCAGCCTGCTCTCGCTCTAGCTCGGTCCTGCCCTCGCCCTGGCTCCACTATGCCACAGCTCGGGCTCCGGCCTGCCCTCGCCTTGGCTACGTCCTGCTCTCTCCCTGGCTCTGAACTGCTCTCGCTCTGGCCTGCCCTCGCCCTGGCTCCGGTCTGCTCTCTCTCTGGCTCTGGCCTGCCCTTGCCCTGGCTCCGCCCTGCTCTCTCTCTGGCTTGACCTTGCCCTGGCTTCGGCCTGCTCTCGCTCTGGCCTCGCCCTGTCAACGGCCTCCTCTCATCCTGGTTCCGGCCAGCCCTTGCCTTGGCTCTGGGCCTTCTCTTGCTCTGGCTCTGGCCTGCCCTTGCCTTGGCTCTGGCCTGCCCTCTCCCTGGCTCCGGCCTGCTCTCGCTCTGGCCTGCTCTCGGCTCTGGCGTGCCCTCGCTTTGGCTCCGGCCTGCTCTCGCACTGACTTTGGCCTGCCCTCGCTCCAGCCTGCTCTGGATCTTTCTCTGGCCTGCCCTCGCCTTGGCTCCGGCCTGCTCTCGCTCTGGCTTTGGCCTGCCCTCACCTTGGCTCCGGCCTGCTCTCGCCTTGGCTCCGGCCTGCTCTTGCTCTGGCTCCAGCCTGCCCTCGTCCTGGCTCCGGCCTGCCCTTACTCTGGCTCCGGCCAGCCCTCGAGGGCCTTGGCTCCGGCCTGCTCTTGCTTTGGCTCTGGCCTGCCCTCGCCCTGTCTCCAGACGGCTCTTGCTCTGGCCTGCCCTCGTCTTGACTCCGGCCTGCTCTCGCTCTGGTTCTGGCCTGCCTTCGCCTTGGCTCCGGCCTGCCCTCGCTCTGGCTCAAGCCTGCTCTACCTCTGGCTGTGGCCTGCCCTTTCCTTGGCTCCGGACTGCTCTCGCTCTGGCTCTGCCTGCTTTTGCTCTGGCTCTGGCCTGCCCTCGACTTGGCTCCGGCTTGCACTCGCTCTGGCCCTGGCCTGCCCTCGCTTTGGCTCCGACCTGCTCTCGCTCTGGCCTGCCCTCGCCTTGGCTCCGGCCTGCTCTGGCTCTGGCCTGCCTTTGCCTTGTCTCCAGCCTGCTCTCACTCTGGCTCTGGGCTGCCTTTGCCTTTGCTCCGGCCTGCTCTCGCTCTGGCTCTAGCCTGCCTTCGCCTTGGCTCCGGGCTGCTCTCGCTCTGGCCTGCCCTCGCTTTGGCTCTGGTCTGCCCTTGCCTTGGCTCCGGCCTGCTCTGGATCTGTCTCTGGCCTGCCCTCGCCTTGGCTCCAGCATGCTATCGCTCTGGCCTGCCCTCACCTTGGCTCCAGCCTGCTCTCGCCTTGGCTCCAGCCTGCTCTTGCTCTGGCTCCGGCCAGCCCTCGCCCTGGCTCCGGCCTGCCCTTACTCTGGCTCCGGCCAGCCCTTGCCTTGGCTCCGGCCTGCTCTTGCTCTGGCCTGCCCTCGCCCTGGCTCCGGACTGCTCTTGCTCTGGCCTGCCCTCGTCTTGACTCCGGCCTGCTCTCGCTCTGGTTCTGGCCTGCCTTCGCCTTGGCTCTGGCCTGCCCTCGCTCTGGCTCAAGCCTGCTCTAGACCCCAGTCACAGCTGTTGACCCACACCGGGGAATGCAGGAAAAGGCAGGTTCGGCTGGCATACAGACAGGTGGGTACTGGCAGGCACGACTGGTATGTTGACAGGTGGGTATTGGCAGGCACGGCTGGTATGCAGAAGGTGGGCACTGGCAGGCACGGCTGGCATGCAGACAGGTGGGCACTGGCAGGCACGGCTGGCATGCAGACAGGCGGGTACTGGCAGGTAGGAACGCAGGCAGGATAGGGACCAGTACAGACGGGACACAGGAACGGAGCCGCAGGTGCGGTAGACAAGCAGAGCAGAGCAAAACCCACAGATGCGGTAGACAAGCAGAGCAGAGCAAAACCCGCAGATGCGGAAGACCAGCAGAGCAGAGCAAAACCCGCAGGTGCGGTAAACAAGCAGAGCAGAGAAAAACCCGCAAATGCGGTAGACAAGCAGAGCAGAGCAAAACCCGCAGATGCAGTAAACAAGCAGAGCAGAGCAAAACCCGCAGATGCGATAGACAAGTAGAGCAGAGCAAAACCCACAGATGCGGTAGACAAGCAGAGCAGAGCAAAACTTACTCTGGCTGTGGCCTGCCCTTTCCTTGGCTCCGGACTGATCTCGCTCTGGCCTGCTTTCGCTCTGGCTCTGGCCTGCCCTCGACTTGGCTCCGGCCTGCCTCGCTCTGGCCTGCCCTCGCCTTGGCTCCGGCCTGCTCTCGCTCTGGCCTGCCCTCACCTTGGCTCCGGCCTGCTCTCGCGCTAGCTCTGGACTGCCTTTGCCTTGTCTCTGGCCTACTCTCACTCTGGCTCAGGCCTGCTCTCGCTCTGGCGATGGTCTGCCCTTGCCTTTGCTCCGGCCTGCTCTAGCTCTGGCCTGCTCTTGCTCTGGCCTACCCTGGCTCTGCCTCTGGCCTGCCCTCGCCTAGGCTACGGCCTGCTCTCGCCTTTGCTCCGGCCTGCTCTCGCTCTAGCTCCGTACTACCCTCGCCCTGGCTCCACTATGCCACAGCTCGGGCTCCGGCCTGCCCTCGCCTTGGCTACGTCCTGCTCTCTCCCTGGCTCTGAACTGCTCTCTCTCTGGCTCTGGCCTACCCTTGCCCTGGCTCCGGCCTGCTCTCTCTCTGGCTCTGGCCTGCCCTTGCCCTGGCTGAGGCCTACTCTCGCTCTGGCCTGCCCTAGCCTTGGCTCTGGCCTTCTCTATCTCTGGCTCCGGCCTGCCCTTGCCTTGGCTCTGGCCTACCCTCGCCTTGACTCCGGCCTGCTCTCGCCTTGGCTCCAGCCTGTCTCGCTCTGGCTACTGCCTGCCCTCGGCCTGACTCCGGCCTGCCCTGGCTCTGGCTCCGGCCAGCCCTCACATTGGCTCCGGCCCGCTCTCGCCCTGCCTCCGACCTGTTCTGGCTCTGGCCTGCACTCGCCCTGGCTCCGGCCTGCTCTCTCTCTGGCTCTGGCCTGCCCATTGGCTCCGGCCTGCTCTCTCTCTGGCTCTGGCCTACCCTCACCTTGGCTCCGGCCTGCTCTCGCCTTGGCTCCGGCCTGCTCTCGCTCTGGCTCCTGCCTGCCCTCGCCCTGACTCTGGCCTGCCCTTGCTCTGGCTCCGGCCAGCACTCGCATTGCCTCTTGCCTGCTCTCTCTCTGGCTCCGGCCTGCTCTCGCCCAGTCTCTTGCTTGCTCTCGCTCTGGCCAGTCTGGCTTGTCCTCTCCTTGGCTCCAGCCTGCTCTCACACTGGCTCCGGCCTGCCCTCGTCCTGGCTCTGGCCTGCTGTCGCTCTGTCCTGCTCTCGCCTTGGCTCCGTCCAGCCTGCTCTCGCTCTAGCTCGGTCCTGCCCTCGCCCTGGCTCCACTATGCCACAGCTCGGGCTCCGGCCTGCCCTCGCCTTGGCTACGTCCTGCTCTCTCCCTGGCTCTGAACTGCTCTCGCTCTGGCCTGCCCTCGCCCTGGCTCCGGCCTGCTCTCTCTCTGTCTCTGGCCTGCCCTTGCCCTGGCTCCGGCCTGCTCTCTCTCTGGCTCTGGCTTGACCTTGCCCTGGCTTCGGCCTGCTCTCGCTCTGGCCTGCTCTCGCTCTGGCCTCGCCCCGTCTCCGGCCTCCTCTCATCCTGGTTCCGGCCAGCCCTTGCCTTGGCTCTGGGCCTTCTCTTGCTCTGGCTCTGGCCTGCCCTTGCCTTGGCTCTGGCCTACTCTCGCTCTGGCGTGCCCTCGCTTTGGCTCCGGCCTGCTCTCGCACTGACTCTGGCCTGCCCTCGCTCCAGCCTGCTCTGGATCTTTCTCTGGCCTGCCCTCGCCTTGGCCGGATCCGGCCTGCTCTCGCTCTGGCTTTGGCCTGCCCTCACCTTGGCTCCGGCCTGCTCTCGCCTTGGCTCCGGCCTGCTCTTGCTCTGGCTCCAGCCTGCCCTCGTCCTGGCTCCGGCCTGCCCTTACTCTGGCTCCGGCCAGCCCTCGCTCTGGCTCCGGACGGCTCTTGCTCTGGCCTGCCCTCGTCTTGACTCCGGCCTGCTCTCGCTCTGGTTCTGGCCTGCCTTCGCCTTGGCTCCGGCCTGCCCTCGCTCTGGCTCAAGCCTGCTCTACCTCTGGCTGTGGCCTGCCCTTTCCTTGGCTCCGGACTGCTCTCGCTCTGGCTCTGCCTGCTTTTGCTCTGGCTCTGGCCTGCCCTCGACTTGGCTCCGGCTTGCACTCGCTCTGGCCCTGGCCTGCCCTCGCTTTGGCTCCGACCTGCTCTCGCTCTGGCCTGCCCTCGCCTTGGCTCCGGCCTGCTCTCGCTCTGGCCTGCCCTCGCCTTGGCTCCGGCCTGCTCTGGCTCTGGCCTGCCTTTGCCTTGTCTCCGGCCTGCTCTCACTCTGGCTCTGGGCTGCCTTTGCCTTTGCTCCGGCCTGCTCTCGCTCTGGCTCTAGCCTGCCTTCGCTTTGGCTCCGGGCTGCTCTCGCTCTGGCTCTGGCCTGCCCTCGCTTTGGCTCTGGTCTGCCCTTGCCTTGGCTACGGCCTGCTCTCTCCTTGGCTCCAGCCTGCTCTCGCTCTAGCTCCGTCCTGCCCTCGCCCTGGCTCCACTATGCCACAGCTCGGGCTCCGGCCTGCCCTCGCCTTGGCTACGTCCTGCTCTCTCCCTGGCTCTGAACTGCTCTCTCTCTGGCTCTGGCCTGCCCTCGCCCTGGCTCCAGCCTGCTATCTCTCTGGCTCTGGCCTGCCCTTGCCCTGGCTCCGGCCTACTCTCGCTCTGGCTCTTGCCTCGCCCTGTCTCCGGCCTGCACTCGCCCTGGTTCCGGCCTGCCCTTGCCTTGGCTCTGGCCTACCCTCGCCTTGACTCCGGCCAGCTCTCGCTCTGGCTACGGCCTGCCCTCGCCCTGACTCCGGCATGCCCTTGCTCTGGGTCCGGCCAGCCCTCACATTGGCTCCGGCCTGCTCTCGCCCTGCCTCCAACCTGCTCTCGCTCTGGCCAGCCCTCGCCCTGGCTCCGGCCTGCTCTCTCTCTGGCTCTGGCCTGCCCATGCCTTGGCTCCGGCCTGCTCTCTCTCTGGCTCTGGCCTGTCCATGCCTTAGCTCCGGCCTTCTCTCACTCTGACCTGCCTTCGCCCGGGCCTACCCTCGCCTTGGCTCTGGCCTGCTCTCGCTCTGGCTCCTGCCTGCCCTCGCCCTGACTCCGGCCTGCCCTTGCTCTGGCTCCGGCCAGCCCTCGCATTGGCTCCGGCCTGCTCTCGCCCTGGCTCCGAAATGCTCTCTTTCTGGCTCTGGCCTGCCCTTGCCTTGGCTGTGGCCTGCTCTCGCTCTGGCTCTGTCCTGCCCTCGCCTTGGCTCCGGCCTGCTCTTGCCCTGGCTCCGGCCTGCTCTCTCTCTGGCTCTGGCTTGCCCTTGCCCTGGCTTCGGCCTACTCTCGCTCAGGCCTTCTCTCGCTCTGGCCTGCCCTTGCCTTGGCTCTGGCCTACTTTGGCCTGCCCTCGCCCTGGCTCTGGCCTGCTCTCGCTCTGGCGTGCCCTCGCTTTGGCTCCAGCCTGCTCTCGCTCTGACTCTGGCCTGCCCTCGCCCTGGCTCCGGCCTGCTCTGGATCTGTCTCTGGCCTGCCCTCGCCTTGGCTCCAGCATGCTATCGCTCTGGCCTGCCCTCACCTTGGCTCCAGCCTGCTCTCGCCTTGGCTCCAGCCTGCTCTTGCTCTGGCTCTGGCCAGCCCTCGCCCTGGCTCCGGCCTGCCCTTACTCTGGCTCCGGCCAGCCCTTGCCTTGGCTCCGGCCTGCTCTTGCTCTGGCTCTGGCCTGCCCTCGCCCTGGCTCCGGACTGCTCTTGCTCTGGCCTGCCCTCGTCTTGACTCCGGCCTGCTCTTGCTCTGGTTCTGGCCTGCCTTCGCCTTGGCTCTGGCCTGCCCTCGCTCTGGCTCAAGCCTGCTCTAGACCCCAGTCACAGCTGTTGACCCACACCGGGGAATGCAGGAAAAGGCAGGTTCGGCTGGCATACAGACAGGTGGGTACTGGCAGGCACGGCTGGTATGTTGACAGGTGGGTATTGGCAGGCATGGCTCGTATGCAGAAGGTGGGCACTGGCAGGCACGGCTGGCATGCAGACAGGTGGGCACTGGCAGGCACGGCTGGCATGCAGACAGGCGGGTACTGGCAGGTAGGAACGCAGGCAGGATAGGGACCAGTACAGACGGGACACAGGAACGGAGCCGCAGGTGCGGTAGACAAGCAGAGCAGAGCAAAACCCACAGATGCGGTAGACAAGCAGAGCAGAGCAAAACCCGCAGATGCGGAAGACAAGCAGAGCAGAGCAAAACCCGCAGGTGCGGTAAACAAGCAGAGCAGAGAAAAACCCGCAAATGCGGTAGACAAGCAGAGCAGAGCAAAACCCGCAGATGCAGTAGACAAGCAGAGCAGAGCAAAACCCGCAGATGCGATAGACAAGCAGAGCAGAGCAAAACCCACAGATGCGGTAGACAAGCAGAGCAGAGCAAAACTTACTCTGGCTGTGTGTGGCCTGCCCTTTCCTTGGCTCCGGACTGCTCTCGCTCTGGCCTGCTTTCGCTCTGGCTCTGGCCTGCCCTCGACTTGGCTCCGGCCTGCTCTCGTTCTGGCCTGCCCTCGCCTTGGCTCCGGCCTGCTCTCGCTCTGGCCTGCCCTCGCCTTGGCTCCGGCCTGCTCTCGCGCTAGCTCTGGACTGCCTTTGCCTTGTCTCTGGCCTACTCTCACTCTGGCTCAGGCCTGCTCTCGCTCTGGCGATGGTCTGCCCTTGCCTTGGCTCCGGCCTGCTCTAGCTCTGGCCTGCTCTTGCTCTGGCCTACCCTGGCTCTGCCTCTGGCCTGCCCTCGCCTAGGCTACGGCCTGCTCTCGCTCTAGCTCCGTACTGCCCTCGCCCTGGCTCCACTATGCCACAGCTCGGGCTCCGGCCTGCCCTCGTCTTGGCTACGTCCTGCTCTCTCCCTGGCTCTGAACTGCTCTCTCTCTGGCTCTGGCCTACCCTTGCCCTGGCTCTGGCCAGCTCTCTCTCTGGCTCTGGCCTGCCCTTGCCCTGGCTCCGGCCTACTCTCGCTCTGGCCTGCCCTAGCCTTGGCTCTGGCCTTCTCTATCTCTGGCTCCGGCCTGCCCTTGCCTTGGCTCTGGCCTACCCTCGCCTTGACTCCGGACCGCTCTCGCCTTGGCTCTGGCCTGCTCTCGCTCTGGCTACTGCCTGCCCTCGGCCTGACTCCGGCCTGCCCTTGCTCTGGCTCCGGCCAGCCCTCACATTGGCTCCGGCCCGCTCTCGCCCTGCCTCCGACCTGCTCTGGCTCTGGCCTGCACTCGCCCTGGCTCCGGCCTGCTCTCTCTCTGGCTCTGGCCTGCCTATTGGCTCCGGCCTGCTCTCTCTCTGGCTCTGGCCTGCCCTTGCCTTAGCTCCGGGCTGCTCTCGCTCTGACCTGCCCTCACCCTGGCTCTGGCCTACCCTCACCTTGGCTCCGGCCTGCTCTCGCCTTGGCTCCGGCCTGGTCTCGCTCTGGCTCCTGCCTGCCCTCGCCCTGACTCCGGCCTGCCCTCGCCCTGACTCCGGCCTGCCCTTGCTCTGGCTCCGGCCAGCCCTCGCATTGCCTCTTGCCTGCTCTCTCTCTGGCTCCGGCCTGCTCTCGCCCTGTCTCTTGCTTGCTCTCGCTCTGGCCAGTCTGGCCTGTCCTCTCCTTGGCTCCAGCCTGCTCTCGCACTGGCTCCGGCCTGCCCTTGTCCTGGCTCTGGCCTGCTCTCGCTCTGTCCTGCTCTCGCCTTGGCTCCGTCCGGCCTGCTCTCGCCTTGGCTCCGCTCCGGCCTGCTATCTCTATGGTTCCGGCCTGCCCTTGCTTTGGCTCATGCCTGCTCTATATCTGGCCTGACCTCAACTTGGCTCCTACCTGCTCTTGCCCTTGTTCCGGCCTGCATTCGCCTTGGCTCCGGCCTGCTCTCTCTCTAGTTCCGGCCTGCCCTTGCTTTGGCTCATGCGTGCTCTATATCTGGCCTGACCTCAACTTGGCTCTGGCCTGCTCTCGCTCTGGCACTGGCCTGCCCTCGCTCTGGCTCCGGCCTACTCTCACTCTGGCCTGCCCTTGCCTTGGCTCTGGCCTTCTCTATCTCTAGCTCCGGCCTGCCCTTGACTTGGCTGTGGCCTACCCTTGCTTTGGCTGTGGCCTGCTCTCGCCTTGGCTCCGGCCTGATCTCGTTCTGGCTACGGCCTGCCCTCGCCCTGACTCCGACCTGCCCTTGCTCTGGCCCCGGCCAGCTCTCGCATTGGCTCCGGCCTGCTCTCGCCCTGCCTCCGACCTTCTCTGGCTCTGGCCTGCCCTCGCCCTGGCTCCAGCCAGCTCTCTCTCTGGCTCTGGCCTGCCCATGCCTTGGCTCCGGCCTGCTCTCTCTCTGGCCTGCCCTTGCCTGAGCTCCGGCCTGCTCTCGCTCTGACTCTGACCTGCCCTCGCCCTGGCTCTGGCCTACCCTCACCTTGGCTCCGGCCTGCTCTCGCCTTGGCTCCAGCCTGCCCTCGTCCTGACTCCGGCCTGCCCTTGCATTGGCTCTTGCCTGCTCTCGCCCTGGCTCCGACCTGCTCTCTCTCTGGCCTTGCCTTGGCTCTGGCCTGCTCTCGCTCTGGCTCTGTCCTGCCCTCGCCTTGGCTCCGGCCTGCTCTTGCCCTGGCTCCGGCATGCTCTCGCTCTGGCTCTGGCCTGCCCTCGCACTGGCTCTGGCCTGCTCTCTCTCTGGCCTGCCCTTGCCCTGGCTCCGGCCTACTCTAGCTCTGGCATCGCCCTGTCTCTGGCCTCCTCTCGCCCTGGTTCCGGCCTGCCCTTGCCTTGGCTCTGGCCTTCTCTCGCTCTGGCTCTCGCTTGCCCTTGCCTTGGCTCTGGTCTACTCTCGCTCTGGCTCTGGCCAGCTCTCGCTCTGGCCTGCTCTCGCTCTGGCCTGCTCTCGCTCTGGCCTGCTCTCGCTTTGGCTCTGGCCTGCTCTCGCCTTGGCTCTGGCCTGCTCTCGCCTTGGCTCCGGCCTGCTATCGCTCTTGCTCTAGCCTGCCCGAGCTCCCTCTGGCTCTGGCTTGCCCTCGCTCTGGCTCTTGCCTGCCCTCGCCTTGACCGGCCTGCTCTGACTCTGGCTCGGGCCTGCCCTCGCCCTGGCTCCGGCCTGCTCTTGCCCTGGCTCCGGCGTGCTCTCGCCCTGGCTCTGGCCTGCCCTTGCCTTGGCTCTGCCCAACTCTCGCTCTGGCTCCAGCCTGCCCTTGCCCTGGCTCCGGCCTGCTCTCGGTCTGCCTCTGGCCTGCTCTCGCTCTGACTCTGGCCTGCCCCTGTCTTTGCTCCGGCTTGCTTCCGCTCTGGCCTGCCCTCGACTTGGCTCCGGACTGCTCTCGCTTTGGCTCTGGCCTGCCCTCGCTCTGGCTCTGGCCTGTCCTCGCCTTGTCTCCGGCCTGATCTGACTCTGGCTCTGGCCTGCCCTCGCCCTGCTCTCGCCTTGGCTCTGGCCTGCTCTCGCCCTGGCTCTGGCCTGCTCTCGCCCTGGTTCCGGCTGCCCTTGCCTTGGCTCCGGCCTTCTTTCCCTCTGGCTCTGGCCAAATCTCGCTCTGGCCAAGGCGAAGGCAGGCCTTAGCCACAGCGAGAGCAGGCCAGAGCCTGAGCGAGAGCAGGCTGGAGCCAAGGCAAAGGCAGGCCGGAGCCAGAGCGAAAGCAGGCCGTAGCCATGGCAAAGGCAGGCCGGAGCCAAGGCGAGGGCAGGCCGAAACCAGAGCGAGAGAATGCCGGAGCCAGGGCGAGGGCAGGCCAGAGCATGAGCAGGCCGGAGACAGGTCGAGGGCAGGCTGGAGCCAGAGCGAGAGCAGGCCAGAGCAAGGGCAGGCCGGAGCCAGGGCAAGGGCAGGCCAGAGCAGGCCGGAGCCAGGGCGAGGGCAGGCCGGAGCGAGAGCCGGAGCTGGCCGCAGCCAAGGCGAGGGCTGGCCGGAGGCAGAGCCAGGGTAGGCCACAGCAAGAGCAGGCCGGAGCCAAGGCAAGGACAGGCCAGAGCCAGAGCGAGAGCAGGCCTGAGCGAGAGCAGTCCGAAGCCAAGGTGAAGGCAGGCCGGAGCCAGAGCAGGTGCTGGCCGTATCCAAGGCGAGGGCTGGCCGGAGCCAGAGCAAGGGCAGGCCGGAGCCAGAGCGAGAGTAGGCCAGAGCCAGAGCAAGAGCAGGCCGGAGCCAGGGTGAGGGCAGGCCAGAGCCAGAGCAAGAGCAGGCCAGAGCCAGGGCGAGAGCAGGCCAGAGCCAGGGCGAGAGCAGGCCGGAGCCAAGGCGAGGGCTAGCCGGAGCCAGAGCAAGGGCAGGCCGGAGCCAGAACAAGGGCAGGCTGCCAGAGCAAGGGCAGGCCAGAGCCAGGGCGAGGGCAGGGCAGAGCGAGAGCAGGTCAGAGCCAGGGCGAGAGCAGGCCGGAGCCAATGCGAGGGCAGTCCAGAGCCAGAGCAAGGGCAGGCCGGAGTCAGGGCGAGGGCATTCCGGAGCCAGAGCGAGAGCAGGCCGGAGCCAAGGCGAGAGCAGGCCGGAGCCAAGGCGAGGGTAGGCCAGAGCCAAGGCAAGGGCAGGCCAGAGCCAGAGTGATAGAAGGCCAGAGCCAAGGCAAGGGCAGGCCGGAACCAGGGCGAGAGCAGGCTGGAGACAGGGCGAGGCCAGAGACAGAGCGAGAGCAGGCCAGAGCAAGAGTAGGCCAGAGCCAGGGCGAGGGCAGGCCATTGCCAGAGAGAGAGCAGGCCGGAGTCAGGGCGAGAGCAGGCCAGAGCGAGAGCAGGTCGGAGCCAGGGCGAGAGCAGGCCGGAGCCAGAGCAAGGGCAGGCAGAAGTCAGGGCGAGGGCAGGCTGGAGCCACAGCGAGAGCAGGCCAGAGCAAGAGTAGGCCGGAGCCAGGGAAAGGGCTGACCAGAGCAAGAGCGGGTCGGAGCCAGGGCGAGAGCAGGCCGGAGCCAATGCGAGAGCAGGCCGGAGCCAGAGCAAGGGCAGGCTGGAGTCATGGCGTGGCAGGCCAGAGCCAGGGCGAGAGCAGGCCGGAGCCAAGGCGAGAGTAGGCCAGAGCCAAGGCAAGGGCAGGCCAGAGCCAGAGAGATAGAACGCCAGAGCCAAGGCAAGGGCAGGCCAGAGCCAGAGCAAAAGCAGGCCGGAGCCAGGGCGAGGGCAGGCCAGAGCAAGAGAAGGCCAGAGCCAGAGCAAGAGCAGGCCGGAGCCAGGGCGAGGGCCAGAGCCAGAGCAAGAGCAGTCCGGAGCCAAGGCAAGGGCAGGCCAGACAAAGCCAGAGCGACAGCAGGCCTACGCCAGAGCATGCCGGAGCCAAGGCAAAGGCTGGCCATAACGAGTGAGAGCAAGCCGGAGCCAAGGCGAGGGCAGGCCGGAGCCAGAGCGGTGGCAGGCCGGAGCCAGGGCGAGGGCAGTCCGGAGCTAGAGCGAGTGCAGGCCGGAGCCAGGGCGAGAGTGGGCCGGAGCCTATGCGAGGACAGGCCAGAGCCAGAGCGAGAGCAGGCCGGAGCCAAGGCGAAGGCAGGCCAGAACCAGAGCCAGAGCAAGCCAGAGCCAGAGCGAGCAAGAGCAGTCCGGAGCCAAGGCAAGGGTAGGCCAGAGAGAGCATGCCTGAGCCAGAGCGAGAGCAGGCCAGAGCCAAGGCGAAGGCAGGCCAGAACCAGAGTGAGAGCATGCCGGAGTCAAGACGAGGGCAAACCAGAGCCAGAGCAAGAGCAGGCCGGAGCCAGGGCGAGGACAGGCTAGAGCCAGAGCAAGAGCAGGCCGGAGCCAGGGAGAGAGCAGGCCGGAGCCAAAGCGAGGGCTGGCCAGAGTCAGAGCAAGGGCAGGCAGGAGACAGGGAGAGGGCAGGCCGGAGCCAGAGCAAGAGCAAGCCAGAGCCAGGGCGAGAGCAGGCCGTAGCCAAGGAGAGGGCAGGCCAGAGCCAGATCCAGAGCAGGCCAGTGCCAGGGTGAGGGCAGGCCAGAGTCACAGTGAGAGCAGGACGGAGCTAAGGCGAGGGCACGCCAGAGCGAGAGCAGGCCAGAGCCAGAGCAAGAGTAGGCCAGAGCCAAGGCAAGGGCAGGCCGGAACCAGGGCGAGAGCAGGCCGGAGACAGTTCGAGGCCAGAGCCAGAGCGAGAGCTGGCCAGAGCCAGAGCGAAAGTAGGCCGGAGCCAGGGCTAGGGCAGGCCAGAGCCAGATAGAGAGTAGGCCGGAGCCAGGGTGAGGCCAGGCCAGAGCCAGAGCGAGAGCAGGCAGGAGCCAGGGTGAGAGCAGTCCGGAGCCAAGGCAAGGGCAGTCCGAAGCCAGTGCGAGGGCAGTACGGATGTAGAGCGAGAGCAGGCCGGAGTCAAGGTGAGATTAGCCCGGAGCCAAGGCGAGGGCAGGCCAGAGGCAGAGCCAGGGCAGGCCAGAGCCAGAGCGAGAGTAGGTCGGAGCCAGAGCGAGAGCAGGACGGAGGCAGAGTAAGAGCAGGCCGGAGCCAGGGCAAAGGCTGGCCGGAACAAGGGCGAGAACAGGCCGGAGTCAAGACGAGGGCAGGCCAGAGCCAGAGCAAGAGCAGGCCAGAGCCAGAGAAAGAGCAGGCCGGAGCCAGGGCGAGGGCTGACCAGAGTCAGAGCAAGAGCAGGCCTGAGCCAGGGTGAGAGCAGGCCGGAGCCAAGGTGAGAGCTGGCCGGAGCCAGAGCAAGGGCAGGCCGGAGCCAGGGAGAGGACAGGCCGGAGCCAAGGCGAGAGCAGGCCGGAGCCAAGGCTAGGGCAGGCTTGAGCCAGACCGAGAGCAGGCCGGAGCCAGGGCAAGAGCAGGCCGGAGCCAAGGCGAGGGCAAGCCAGAGTCAGAGCAAGAGCAGGCCGGAGCCAAGGCAAGGGCACGCCAGAGCCAGAGCAGGCCAGAACCAAAGCGAGAGCAGTCCGGAGCCAGGGCGAGGGCAAGCAAGAGCCAGAGCGAGAGTAGGCCAGAGCCAAGGCAAGGGCACTCCAGAGCCAGAGCGAGAGAAGGCTGGAGCCAAGGCAAGGGCAGGCCGGAACAAGGGCTAGAGCAGGCCCGAGACAGGGCGAGGCCAGAGCCAGAGCGAGAGCAGGCCACAGGCAGAGTGAGAGTATGCCGGAGCCAGGGCGAGGGAGGGCCAGAGCCAGAGAGAGAGCAGGCCGGAGCCAGGTCGAGGGCGGGTCAGAGCCAAAGCGAGAGAAGGCCGTAGCCAGGGCGAGAGCAGGCCGGAGCTAATGCGAGGGCAGGTCGGAGCCAGATCGATGGCAGGCTCCGGAGCCAGGGCAAGGGCAGTCAGGAATTAGAGCGAGAGCAGGCCGGAGCCAAGGTGAGAGCTGGCTGGAGCCAAGTCGAGGGCAGGCCAGAGGCAGAGCCAGGGCAGGCCAGAGTCAGAGCGAGAGCAGGTCAGAGCCAAGGCGAGGGCAGGCCAGAGCCAGAGTGAGAGCAGGCCGGAGCTAAGGCGAGGGGAGGCCAGAGCGAGAGCAGGCCAGAGCCAGAGCGAAAGCAGGCCGGAGCCAAGGCGAAAGCAGGCCAGAGCGAGATCATGCCAGAGTCAAGACGAGGGCAGCCCAGAGCCAGTGGAAGAGCAGGCCGGAGCCAAGGCATCGGCAGCCGAGAGCCAGAGAGAGAGCAGGCCGGAGCCAGAGCAAGGGCAGGCCAGAGCGAGAGCAGGTCGGAGCCAGGGCGAGAGCAGGCCGGAGCTAATGCGAGGGCAGGCCGGAGCAAGAGCAAGGGCAGGCCAGAGCCAGAGAGAGAGCAGGCCAGAGCGAGAGTAGGCCAGAGCCAGGGCGAGGGCAGGCCAGAGCCAGAGAGAGAGCAGGCCGGAGCCAGGGCGAAGGCAGGCCATTGCCAGCGAGAGCAGGCCGGAGCCAGGGCGAGAGCAGGCCAGAGCCAGAGCGAGAGCAGGTCGGAGCCAGGGCGAGAGCAGGCCAGAGCCAATGCGAGGGCAGGCAGGAGCCAGAGCAAGGGCAGGCCGGAGCCAGGGCGAGGGCAGGCCGGAGCCAAGGCGAGAGCAGGCCAGAGCGAGAGCAGGCCGGAGCCAGGGCGAGGGCAGGCCAGAGCGAGAGAAGGCCAGAGCCTAGCTAGGCAAGGGCAGGCTGAAACCAGGACGAGAGCAGGCCGGAGACAGGGTGAGTGAGGCCAGAGCGAGAGTAGGCCGGAGCCAGGGTGAGGGCAGGCCAGAGAGAGAGCAGGCCGGAGCCAGGTGAGGGCAGGCCAGAGCGAGAGCGAGAGCAGGCCAGAGCCAAGGCGAGGGCAGTCCAGAGCCAGAGCGAGAGCAGGCCAGAGCCAGAGCCAGAGCAGTCCGGAGCCAGAGCTAGGGCAGGCCAGAGCGAGAGCAGGCCTGAGCCAGAGCGAGAGCAGGCTGGAGCCAAGGCGAAGGCAGACAAGAACAAGAGCGAGATCAGGTTAGAGTCAAGACGAGGGCAGGCCAGAGCCAGAGGAAGAGCAGGCCGGAGCCAAGGCATGGGCAGGCCGGAGCCAGAGAGAGAGCAGGCCGGAGCCAGGGCGAGGGCAGGCCAGAGTAAGAGCGAGAGCGGGTCGGAGCCAGGGCGAGGGCAGGCCGGAGCCAATGCGAGGGCAGGCCGGAGCCAGAGCAAGGGCAGGCCGGAGTCAGGGCGAGGGCAGGCCAGAGCCAGAGCGAGAGCAGGCCGGAGCCAAGGCGAGAGTAGGCCAGAGCCAAGGCAAGGGCAGGCCAAAGCCAGAGCGATACAAGGCCAGAGCCAAGGCAAGGGCAGGCCAGAGCAAGAGGAGGCCAGAGCTAGAGCAAAAGCAGGCCGGAGCCAGGGCGAGGGCAGGCCAGAGCCAGAGCAAGAACAGGCCAGAGCCAGAGCAAGAACAGGCCAGAGCCAGGGCGAGGGCAGGCCAGAGCCAGAGCATTCCGGAGCCAAGGCAAGGGCAGGCCTGAGACAGCAGGCCTACGTCAGAGCGAGAGCATGCCAGAGCCAAGGAGAAGGCTGGCCATAACGAGCGAGAGCAGGCCGGAGTCAAGACGAGGGCAGGCCAGAGCAAGGGCAGGCCAGAGCAAGAGCAGGCCGGAGCCAAGGCGAGGGCTAGCCAGAGCCAGAGCAAGGGCAGGCCAGAGCCAGAGCAAGGGCAGGCCGGAGCCAGAGCAAGGGCAGGCCGGAGCCAGGCAAGGACAGGCCAGAGCCAGAGCGAGAGTAGGCCGGAGCCAGGGCGAGAGCCGGCCGGGGAAAGGGCGAGAGCAGGCCGGAGCCAGGGCGAGAGCAGGCCGGAGCCAGGGCGAGAGCAGGCCGGAGCCAAGGCGAGGGCAGGTGAGAGCCAGAGCGAGAGCAGGCCGGAGCAAGGATGAATGAGGGCAGGCCAGAGTCAGAGCGAGAGCAGGCCGGAGCTAAGGCAAGGGCAGGCCAGAGCCAGAGAGAGAGCAGGCCGGAGGCAGGGCGAGGGAAGGCCAGAGCGAGAGCAGGTCGGAGCCAAGGCGAGAGCAGGCCGGAGCCAGAGCAAGGGCAGGCTAGAGTCAGGGCGAGGGCATGCCGGAGCCAGAGAAAGAGAGCCGGCCGGAGCTAAGGCGGGAACAGGCCGGAGCCAAGGCGAGGTTAGGCCAGAGCCAGAGTAAAAACAGGCCGGAGCCAATACGAGGGCAGGCCAGAGCGAGAGCAGGCCGGAGCCTCGGCGAGGGCAAACCAGAGCCAGAGCGAGAGAAGGCCGGAGCCAAGGCAAGGTCAGGCCGTTACCAGGGCGAGAACAGGCCAGAGGCCCAGAGCGACAGTAGGCCAGAGCCAGAGAGAGAGTAGGGCGGAGACTGGGCGAGGGCAGGCCAGAAACAGAGCGAGAACAGGTCGGAACCAGGGCGAGAGCAGGCCGGAGCCAAAGCGAGGGCAGGCCGGAGCCAGAGCAGTGGCAGGCCGGAGCCAGGGCGAGGGCAGTCCAGAGCGAGAGCAGGCCGGAGCCAGGGCGAGAGCAGGCCAGAGAAAGAGCGAGAGCAGGCCGGAGCCAGGACGAGTGCAGGCCGGAGCCAGGGTGAGAGCGGGCCGGAGCCTATGCGAGGACTGGCCAGAGCCAGAGCGAGAGCAGGCCGGAGCCAAGGCTTCATTGCTTATTATGAGACACAAATCTGATAATTACACTACTGCTGTAACGTCTGGCCTGCCCTCATCTTGACTCCGGCCTGCTCTCGCTCTTGTGATGGCCTGCCTTCGCCTTGGCTCCGGCCTGCTCTCGCTCTGGCGTAGGCCTGCTGTCGCTCTGGCTCTGTCTGGCCTGCCCTTGCCTTGCCTCCGGACTGCTCTTGCTCTGGCCTGCCCTCGCCCTGGCTCCGGCCTACTCTTGCTCTGGTCTGCCCTCGCCCTGGCTCCGGCCTGCTCTTGCTCTGGCCTGCTCTCGCTCTGACCTCGCCCTGTCTCCGGCCTGCTCCCCCCCCGTCCGGCCTGCCCTTGCCTTGGCTCCCTCCGGCCTGCTCTCGCTCTAGCTCTTGCCTGCCATCGCCCTGACTCCGGCCTGCCCCTCTGCAGGCCGCCCTGACTCCGGCCTGCCCCTCTGGCTCCGGCCTGCCCTCGCATTGGCTCCGGCCTGCTCTCTCGCCCTGGCTCCGACCCGCTCTCGCTCTGGCCTGCCCTTGCCCTGGCTCTCCGGCCTGCTCTCTCTCTGGCTCTGGCCTGCCCATGCCTTGGCTCCGGCCTGCTCTTCCTCTGGCTCTGGCCTGCCCTCGTCTTGACTCTAACCTGATCACGCTCTTTTTCTGGCCTGCCTTCGCCTTGGCTCCAGCCTGCTCTCGCCCTGGCTCAGGCCTGCTCTCGATATGGCTCTGGCCTGCCCTAGCTCTGGCTCCGGACTGCTCTCGCTCTGGCCTGCTATCGCTCTGGCTCTGGCCTGCCCTCGCCTGGCTCCGGCCTGCTCTCTCTGGCCTGCCCTCGCCCTGGCTCCGGCCTCACTCACCCTGTCTCCGGCCTGATCTCGTCCTGGTTTCGGCCTGCCCTTGCCTTGACTCTGGCCTTCTCTCGCTCTGGCCTGCCCTTGCCTTGGCTCTGGCCTACTCTCGCTCTGGCGTGCCCTCGCCCTGGCTCCGGCCTGCTCTTGCTCTGGTGTGCCCTCGCCTTGGCTACGGCCTGCTCTCGCTCTGTCTGGCCTGCCCTCGCCCTGGCTCCGGCCTGCTCTGGATCTGGCTCTGGCCTGCTCTCGCCCAGGCTCCGACCTGCTCTCGCCCTGGCTCCGGCCTGCTCTCGCCCTGGCTCCGGCCTGCTCTCGCCCTGGCTCCGGCCTGCTCTCGCCCTGGCTCCGGCCTGCCCTTGTCTTGACTCCGGCCTGATCTCGCTCTTCTTCTGGCCTGCCCTTCGCCTTGGCTCCGGCCCTGCACTCGCCTTAGCGCTGGCCTACTTTCGGTCTAGCTTCGGACTGCCCTCGCCTTGGCTCTGGCCTGCCATCGCACTGACTCCGGCCTGCTCTTCGCCCTGGCCTGCCCTCGCCCTGTCCAGCCTACTCTCGCTCTGGCCTGCTTTCGATCTGACCTCGCCCTGTCTCCGGCCTGCTCCCCCCCCCTGGTTCCGGCCTGCCCTTGCCTTGGCTCCCTCCGGCCTTCTCTCGCTGTAGCTCTTGCCTGCCTTTGCTCTCGCCTACTCTCGCTCTGGCCTGTCCTCGCCCTGGCTCCGGCCTGCTCTTGCCAGAGCGAGCCTTCGCCATGGCTCCGGCCTGCTCTTTCTCTGACTCTGGCCTGCCCTCGTCTTGGCTCCGGCCTGCTCTCGCCCTGGCTCTGGCCTGCCCTCGCCTTGGCTCCAGCCTGCTCTTGCTCTGGCTCTTGCTCTGGTCTGCCCTTGTCTTGACTCCGGCCTGCTCTCGCTCTGATTCTGGCCAGCATTCGCCTTGGCTCCGGTCTGCTCTCGCTCTGGCTCAGGCCTACTCTCTCTCTGGCTCTGGCCTGCCCTGGGGGCGTGCTCTCGCCGCAAGGGCCTGCTTTTGCTCTGGCCTTCCCTCGCCCTGGCTCCGGCCTGCTCTCGCTCTGGCTCTGGACTGCTCTCGCTCTGGCCTGCTCTCGCTCTGGCTTGTCCTCGCCTTGGCTCTGGCCTGCTCTCTCCCTGGCTCCGGCCTGCTCTCGCTATGACTTCAGCCTGCCCTCGCCCTGGCTCCGGCCTGCCCTTGATCTGGCTCCGGCCAGCCCTCGCCTTGGCTCCGGCCCTGCACTCGCCTTGGCGCTGGCCTACTTTCGGTCTAGCTTCGGACTGCCCTCGCCTTGGCTCTGGCCTGCCATCGCACTGACTCCGGCCTGCTCTTCGCCCTGGCCTGCCCTCGCCCTGTCCAGCCTACTCTCGCTCTGGCCTGCTTTCGCTCTGACCTCGCCCTGTCTCCGGCCTGCTCCCCCCCCTGGTTCCGGCCTGCCCTTGCCTTGGCTCCCTCCGGCCTTCTCTCGCTGTAGCTCTTGCCTGCCTTTGCTCTCGCCTACTCTCGCTCTGGCTCTAGCCTGTCCTCGCCCTGGCTCTCCGGCCTGCTCTTGCCAGAGCGAGCCTTCGCCATGGCTCCGGCCTGCTCTTTCTCTGACTCTAGCCTGCCTCCGGCGTGCTCTGGCTCTGGCCTGCCCTCGCCTTGGCTCCGGCCTGCTCTCGCCCTGGCTCTGGCCTGCCCTCGCCTTGGCTCCAGCCTGCTCTTGCTCTGTCTCCGGCCTGCCCTTGCTCTGGCTCTTGCTCTGGTCTGCCCTCGTCTTGACTCCGGCCTGCTCTCGCCAGAGTTCTGGCCAGCATTCGCCTTGGCTCCTCCGGTCTGCTCTCGCTCTGGCTCAGGCCTACTCTCTCTCTGGCTCTGGCCTGCCCTGGCGGCGTGCTCTCGCCTTGGCAAGGGCCTGCTTTTGCCAGTGGCCTTCCCTCGCCCTGGCTCCGGCCTGCTCTCGCTCTGGCTCTGGACTGCTCTCGCTCTGGCCTGTCCTCGCCTTGGCTCTGGCCTGCTCTCTCCCTGGCTCCGGCCTGCTCTCGATATGGCTTCAGCCTGCCCTCGCCCTGGCTCCGGTCTGCCCTTGATCTGGCTCCGGCCAGCCCTCGCCTTGGCTCCGGCCAGCTCCTGCTCTAGCTCCGGCCTCTGGCCTGCTCTTGCTCTGGCCTGGCCTTGGCCGGATCCGGCCTGCTCTCGCTCTCACTCTGGTCTGCCCTTGCCCTGGCATGCTCTCGCGCTGGCTCTGGCCTGCTCTCGCCCTGGCTCCAGCCTGCACTCGTCCTGGCTCTGGCCTGCTCTCACTCTGGCTCTGGCCTGCCCTCGTCTTGGCTCCGGCCTGCTCTCGCCCTGGCTCCAGCCTGCTCTCGCTCTGGCTTCGGCCTTCCCTCATCCTGGCTCCGGCCTGCCCTTGTTCTGGCTCCGGCCAGCCCTCGACCTGGCCAGCACCTGCACTTGCTCCGGCCTGCCTTCGCCTTGGCTCCTGCTGGATATCGCTCTGGCTCTGGCCTGCTCTCGCACTGGCTCTGGCCTGCCTTTGCCTTGGCTCCGGACTGCTCTCGCTCTGGCCTGCTCTCGCTGTGGCTTGGGCCTGTCCTTGCCTTGGCTCCGGCCTGCTCTCGCTCTGGCCTGCTCTTGCTCTGGCCTACCCTGGCTCTGCCTCTGGCCTGCCCTTGCCTTGGCTCCGGCCTGCTCTCGCTCCGTACTGCCCTCACCCTGGCTCCGCTATGCCATAGCTTGGGCTATGGCCTGCCCTCCCTCGCCTTGGGTCCGTCCTGCTCTCGCCCTGGCTCTGGCCTGCCCTCGCCCTGCCGTCGCCCTACTCTCGCTCTGGCCTGCTCTTGCTCTAGTTCTGGCCTCGCCTTGGCTCCGGCCTGCCCTCACCCTGGCTGCTTGCTCTGGCTCAGGCCTGCTCTCGCGCTGGCTCTGGGCTGCCCTTGCCCTGGCTCCAGCCTGCCCTCGCCTTGGTTCCGGCCGGCCTACTCTCGCCCTGGCTCCAGCCTGCCCTTGCTCTGGCTCTGGCCAGCCCTCGCCTTGGATACGGCCAGCACCTGCTCTGGCTCCGGTCTGCCTTCGCCTTGGCTTCGGACTGCTCTCGCTCTGGCCTGCTCTCGCTCTGGCTCTGGCCTGTCCTTGCCTTGGCCTACCCTGGCTCTGCCTCCGGCCAGCCCTCGCCTTGGCTCCGTCCTGCTCTCGCCCTAGCTCTGGCCTGCCCTCGCCCAGGCACCGGCCTACTCTCTCTCTGGCTCTGGCCTGCCGTCGCCCTAGTTCCGGCCTACTCTCGCTCTGGCTCTGGCCTGCTGTTGCTCTGGTTCTTGCCTCGCCTTGGCTCCGGCCTGCTCTCGCTCTCACTCTGGTCTGCCCTCACCCTGGCTGCCTGCTCTGGCTCTAGCTCTGGCCTGCTCTCGCGCTGGCTCTGGCCTGCCCTCGTCCTGGCTCCGGCCTGCCCTCGTTTTGGCTCCGGCCGGCCTGCTCTCGCCCTGGCTCCAGCCTGCTCTCGCTCTGGCTTAGGCCTTCCCTCGCCCTAGCTCCGGCCTGCCCTTGCTCTGGCCAGCCCTCGCCTTGGATACGGCCAGCACCTTCTCTCGCTCCGGCCTGCCTTCGCCTTGGCTTCGGACTGCTCTCGCTCTGGCCTGCTCTCGCTCTGGCCTGTCCTTGCCTTGGCTCCGGCCTGCTCTTGCCCTGGCCTACCCTGGCTCTGCCTCCGGCCAGCCCTCGCCTTTGCTCCGGCCAGCTCCGGCACTGGCTCCGGCCTGCCATCGCCTTGGCTTCGACCTGCTCTTGTGCTGGCTCCGGTCTGCCCTCGCTCTGGCTCCGGCCTGCCCTCGCTCTGGCTCCGGCCTGCTCTCGCCCTGGCTCCGGCCTGCTCTCGCCCTGGCTCCGGCCTGCCCTCGCCCTGTCTCCGGCCTGCTCTTGCCTGCCCTCGCCCTGGCTCCGGCATTCTCTCGCTCTGGTATCGGCCTGCCCTCGCCTTGGCTCCGGCCTGCCTTTGCCATGGCTGCGGCCTGCTATCGCTCTGGCTCCGGCCTGCTCTCGCTCAGGCTCTGGCCTGCTCTCGCTGTGGCTCTGGCCTGCCTTCGCCTTGGCCAGAACGAGTTTTTTGGCCAGAGCCAAGGCAAGCCCAGAGCCAGAGAGAAAGAAGGCCGGAGCCATGGCTAGGGCAGCCGGAACCAGGGCGAGAGCAGGCCAGAGCCAGGGCGAGAGCAGGCCGGAGCCAAGGCGAAAGCAGGGCGAGGGCAGGCCAGAGTCAGATCAGGCCGGAGACAAGGCGAGGGCAGGCCAGAGCCAGAGCGAGGGCAGGCCAGAGCCAGAGCAAGAGCAGACCGGACGGAGCCAAGCAAGGGCAGGCAAGAGCCAAAGCGAGAGCAGTCCGGAGCCAAGGCGAGGGCAGGCCAGAGCCAGAGCGGGAGCAAGCCGGAGCAAAGGCAGGGGCAGGCCAGAGCGAGAGCAGGCCAGAGGCAGAGCGAGTGCAGGCCGGAGCCAGAGAGAGGGCAGGCCGCAGCCAGAGCGAGAACAGGCAGGAGCCAAGGATAGGGCAGGCCAGATAGAGAGCAGGCATGAGCCAAGGTAAGGGCAGGCTGGAACCAGAGCGAGAGCAGGCCGGAGCCAAGGCGAGAGCAGGTCGTATCCAGGGCGAGAACAGGCAGGAGCCAAGGAGAGGGCAGGCAGGAGCCAGAGAGATAGCAGGCCGGAGCCAGGACGAGGGCAGGCCGGAGCCAGTGCGAGAGCAGGCCGGAGACAAGGAGAGGACAGGCCAGAGCCAGAGCGAGAGCAAGCAAGAGCAAGGGCGAGAGCAGGCAGGAGCCAAGGCAAGGGCAGGCCAGAGCGAGAGCAGGCAGGAGCCAGGGTGACGGCAGGCCAGAGCTAGAGCAAGAGCAGGCGGAGCCAGGGCGAGAGCAGGCCGGAGCCAAGGTGAGGGCTGGCTGGAGTCAGAGCGAGAGCAGGCCGGAGCCAAGGCGAGAGAGAGCAGGCCGGAGCCAAGGCGAGGGCAGGCGAGAGCCAGAGCGAGAGCAGGCCGGACGGAGCCAGGGCGAGAGCAGGCCGGAGCCAAAGCGAGGGCAGGCCAGAGCCAGATCCAGAGCAGGTCGGAACCAGGGCGAGGGCAGGCCAGAGTCAGAGCAAGAGCAGGCCGGAGCCAAGGCGAGGGCACGCCAGAGCCAGAACGAGAGCTGACAGGAGCCAGGTCGAGGGCAGGCCAGAGCTTGAGCGAGAGTAGGCCAGAGCCAAGGCAAGGGCAGGCCGGAGCCAGAGCGAGAGAAGGCCGGAGTCAAAGCAAGGGCAGGCCGGAACCAGGGCGAGAACAGGCCGGAGCCAGAGCCAGAGCGAGAGCAGGCCAGACAGAGCCAGAGTAGGCCGGAGCCAGGGCAAGGGCAGGCCAGAGCCAAAAAGAGAGCAGGCCGGAGCCAGGGCGAGGGAAGTCCGGAGCTAGAGCGAGAGCAGGCCAGAGCTAAGACGAGAGCACGGCCGGAGCCAAGGCGAGGGCAGGCCAGAGGCAGAGCAGGGCAGGCCAGAGCGAGAGCAGGCCGGACGGAGCAAAGGCGAGGGCAGGCCAGAGCGAGAGCAGGTCGGAGCCAAGGCGAGGGCAGGCCAGAGCCAGAGCGAGAGCAGGCTGGAGCCAGGGTGACGGCAGGCCAGAGCTAGAGCAAGAGCAGGCGGAGCCAGGGGGAGAGCAGGCCGGAGCCAAGGCGAGGGCTGGCTGGAGCCAGAGCAAGGGCAGGCCGGAGCCAGGGCGAGGGCAGGCCGGAGCCAGAGCAAGAGCAGGCCGGAGCCAAGGAGAGAGCAGGCCGGATCCAGGGCAAGGGCAGGCCGGAGCCAGAGCGAAAGATGGCCGGAGCCAAGACAAGGGCAGGTCAGTACCAGGGTGAGAGCAGGCCAGAGCCAGGGCGAGAGCAGGCTGGAACCAAGGCGAGAGCAGGCCGGAGCAAAGGCGAGAGGAGGCCGGATACAGGGCGAGGACATGCCGCAGCCAGGGCTAGGGCAAGCCAGAGCCAGAGAGAGGGCAGGCAGGAGCCAGGGTGAAGGCAGGCCGGAGCAAAAGCAAGAGCAGGCCAGATCCAGTGCAAAAGCAGGCCGGAGCCCGTGCGAGGGCAGGCCGGAGCCATAGCGAGAGCAGGCCGGAGCCAAGGAGAGGGCAGGCCAGAGCCAGAGAGAGAGCAAGCCGAGCAAGGGCGAGAGCAGGCGGGAGCCAAGGCAAGGGCAGGCCAGAGCCAGAGAGAGAGCAAGCCGGAGCAATGGCGAGAGCAGGCCAGATCCAGGGCGAGAGCAGGCCGGAGCCCGTGCGAGGCCAGGCCAGAGCCAGAACGAGAGTAGGCCGGAGCCAGAGCAATGGCAGGCCGGATCCAGAGCGAGAGCAGGCGAGAGCAAGAGCGAGAGCAGGCCAGAGCCTGGGCGAAAGCAGGCCAGAACCAAGGCGAGGGCAGGCTAGAGCCAGAGAGAGAGGAAGCCGGAGCCAGGGCGAGAGCAGGAGGGAGCTAAGGCAAGGGCAGGCCAGAGCGAGAGCAGGCCGGAGCCAGGGCAAGAGCAGTTCGGAGCCAAGGCGAGGGCAGGCCAGAGACAGAGCGAGGGCAGGCCGGAGCCAGGTCGAGGGCAGGCCAGAGCAAGAGCAGGTCGGAGCCAGGGCGAGGGCAGGCTGGAGCAGAAGCGAGAGCAGGCCGGAGCCAAGGCGAGGGCAGGCCGGAGCCAGAGCCAGAGCAGGCCGGAGAGCCAAGGTAAGGGCAGGCTGGAACCAGAGCAAGAGCAGGCCGGAGCCAAGGCGAGAGCAGGACGTATCCAGGGCGAGAACAGGCAGGAGCCAAGGTGAGGGCAGGCAGGAGCCATAGAGATAGCAGGCCAGAGCGAGAGCAGGCCGGAGCCAGGACGAGGGCAGGCCGGAGCCAGAGCAAGAGCAGGCCGGAGCCAGAGCAAGAGCAGGCCAGATCCAGGGCAAAAGCAGGCCGGAGCCCGTGCAAGGGCACGCCGGAGCCATAGCGAGAGCAGGCCGGAGCCAAGGAGAGGGCAGGCCAGAGCCAGAGAGAGAGCAAGCCGGAGCAAGGGCGAGAACAGGCGGAAGCCAAGGCAAGGGCAGGCCAGAGCCAGAGAGAGAGCAAGCCGGAGCAATGGCGAGAGCAGGCCGGAGCCCGTGCGAGGGCAGGCCAGAGCCAGAACGAGAGTAGGCCGGAGCCAGAACGAGAGTAGGCCGGAGCCAGAGCAATGGCAGGCCGGATCCAGAGCGAGAGCAGGCCAGAGCAAGAGCGAGAGCAAGCCAGGGCCTGGGCGAAAGCAGGCCAGAGCGAAAGCAGGCGGAGCCCGTGCGAGGGCAGGTCGGTGCCATAGCGAGAGCAGGCCAGAGCCAAGGCGAGGGTAGGCTAGAGCCAGAGAGAGAGGAAGCCGGAGCCAGGGCGAGAGTAGGCGGGAGCTAAGGCAAGGGCAGGCCAGAGTGAGAGCAGGCCGGAGCCAGGGCAAAAGCAGTTCGGAGCCAAGGCGAGGGCAGGCCAGAGACAGAGCGAGGGCAGGCCGGAGCCAGGACGAGGGCAGGCCGGAGCCAGTGCGAGAGCAGGCTGGAGACAAGGAAAGGACAGGCCAGAGCGAGAGCAAGCAAGAGCAAGGGCGAGAGCAGGAAGGAGCCAAGGCAAGGGCAGGCCAGAGCGAGAGCAGGCCGGAGCCAGAGTGACGGCAGGCCAGAGCTAGAGCAAGAGCAGGCGGAGCCAGAGCGAGAGCAGGCTGGAGCCAAGGCGAGAGAGAGCAGGCCGGAGCCAAGGCGAGGGCAGCCAAGAGACAGAGCGTGAGCAGGCCGGAGCCAGGGCGAGAGCAGGCCGGAGCCAAAGCGATGGCAGGCCAGAGCCAGATCCAGAGCAGGTCGGAGCCAGGGCGAGGGCAGGCCAGAGTCAGAGCGAGAGCAGGCCGGAGCCAAGGCGAGGGCACGCCAGAGCCAGAACCAGAGCTGACCGGAGCCAGGTCGAGGGCAGGCCAGAGCTAGAGCGAGAGTAGGCCAGAGCCAAGGCAAGGGCAGGCCAGAGCCAGAGCGAGAGAAGGCCGGAGTCAAAGCAAGGGCAGGCCAGAGCCAGAGCGAGAGAAGGCCGGAGTCAAAGCAAGGGCAGGCCGGAACCAGGGCGAGAACAGGCCGGAGCCAGGGCGAGGCCAGAGCCACAGCGAAAGCAGGCCAGAGCCAGAGTAGGCCGGAGCCAGGACAAGGGCAGGCCAGAGCCAAAAAGAGAGAAGGCCGGAGCCAGGGCGAGGGCAGTCCGGAGCTAGAGCGAGAGCAGGCCGGAACTAAGACGAGAGCAGGGCCAGAGCTAAGGCGAGGGCAGGCCAGAGGCAGAGCCAGGGCAGGCCAGAGCCAGAGCGAGAGCAGACCGGAGCCAAGGCGAGGGCAGGCCAGAGCCAGAGCGAGAGCAGGTCGGAGCCAAGGCGAGGGCAGGCCGGAGCCATAGCGAGAGCAGGCCGGAGCCAAGGAGCGGGCAGGCCAGAGCCAGAGAGAGAGCAAGCCGGAGCAAGGGCGAGAGCAGGCGGGAGCCAAGGCAAGGGCAGGCCAGAGCCAGAGAGAGAGCAAGCCGGAGCAATGGCGAGAGAAGGCCGGAGCCAAGGCGAGATCGGAGCCAAGGCGAGGGCAGGCCAGAGCCAGAGCGAGAGCAGGCTGGAGCCAGGGTGACGGCAGGCCAGAGCTAGAGCAAGAGCAGGCGGAGCCAGGGCGAGAGCAGGCCGTAGCCAAGGCGAGGGCTAGCTGGAGCCAGAGCAAGGGCAGGCCGGAGCCACAGCGAGAGCAGGCTGGAGCCAGGACGAGGGCAGGCCGGACCCAGAGCAAGAGCAGGCCAGATCCAGGGCAAAAGCAGGCCGGAGCCCGTGCGAGGGCAGGCAATAGCCATAGCCATAGCGAGAGCAGGCCGGAGCCAAGGAGAGGGCAGGCCAGAGCCAGAGAGAGAGCAAGCCGGAGCAAGGGCGAGAGCAGGCGGGAGCCAAGGCAAAGGCAGGCCATAGCCAGAGAGAGAGCAAGCCGGAGCAATGGCGAGAGAAGGCCGGAGCCAAGGCGAGAACAGGCCAGATCCAGGGCGAGAGCAGGCCGGAGCCCGTGCAAGGGCAGGCCAGAGCCAGAACGAGAGTAGGCCGGAGCCAGAGCAATGGCAGGCCGGATCCAGAGCGAGAGCAGGCCAGAGCAAGAGCGAGAGCAGGCCAGAGCCTGGGCGAAAGCAGACCAGAGCGAGAGCAGGCGGAGCCCGTGCGAGGGCAGGTCGGTGCCATAGCGAGAGCAGGCCAGAGCCAAGGCGAGGGCAGGATAGAGCCAGAGAGAGAGGAAGCCGGAGCCAGGGCGAGAGCAGGCGGGAGCTAAGGCAAGGGCAGGCCGGAGCCAGGGCAAAAGCAGTTCGGAGCCAAGGCGAGGGCAGGCCAGAGACAGAGCGAGGGCAGGCCGGAGCCAGGTCGAGGTCAGGCCAGAGCCAGAGCAGGCCGGAGCCAGGGCGAGGGCAGGCTGGAGCAGAAGCGAGAGCAGGCCGGAGCCAAAGCGAGGGCAGGCCGGAGCCAGAGCGCTGGAGCCAGAGCCAGAGCAGGCCGGAGAGCCAAGGTAAGGGCAGGCTGGAACCAGAGCAAGAGCAGGCCGGAGCCAAGGCGAGAGCAGGTCGTATCCAGGGCGAGAACAGGCAGGAGCCCAGGTGAGGGCAGGCAGGAGCCATAAAGATAGCAGGCCAGAGCCAGAGCGAGAGCAGGCCGGAGCCAGGACGAGGGCAGGCCGGAGCCAGTGCGAGAGCAGGCCGGAGACAAGGAGAGGACAGGCCAGAGCCAGAGTGAGAGCAAGCAAGAGCAAGGGCGAGAGCAGGCCGGAGCCAAGGCAAGGGCAGGCCAGAGCGAGAGCAGGCTGGAGCCAAGGTGGGGGCAGGCCGGAGCCAGGGCGAGGGCAGGCCGGAGCCAGGGCGAGGGCAGGCCAGAGACAGAGCGAGAGCAGTTCAGAGCCAGGGAGAGAGCAGGACGTAGCCAAGGCGAGGGTAGGCCGGAGCCCGAGCTGTGGCATAGTGGAGTCAAGTCGAAGGCAGGCCAGAGCGAGAGCAGGCCAGAGCCAGAGCGAGAGCAGGCCGAAGCAAAGGCAGGCCAAAGCCAGAGTGAGTGCAGGCCGGAGCCAAGGCAAAGGCAGGCCAGAGCGAGAGCAGGCTGGAGCCAAGGTGAGGGCAGGCTGGAGCCAGAGCGAGAGCAGGCCGGATCCAAGGCGACGGCAGGCCGAAACCAGAGCGAGAGAATGCTGGAGCCAGGGCGAGAGCAGGCCAGATCGAGAGCAGGCCAGAGACAGGGCGAGGGCAGCCCGGAGCCAGAGTGAGAGCAGGCCGGAGCCAGGACGGAGCTAGACAGAGAGACAACAGGCCGGAGACAGGGCAAGGGCAGGCCGGAGCAAGAGCGACGGCAGGCCGGAGCAAGAGCGAGGGCAGGCCGGAGCCAGGGCGAGGGCAGGCCGGAGCCAGGGCGAGGGCGGGCCGGAGCCAGGGCGAGAGCAGGCCGGAGCCAAGGCGAGGGCAGGCCGGAGACAGAGTAGGAGCTGGCCGGAGCCAAGCCGAGGGCTGGCCAGTGCAAGGGCAGGCCTAAGCCAGGGCGAGGGCAGGCCGAAGACAGAGCGAGAACAGGCCGGAGCCAGGGCGAGAGGAGGCCGGAGCAAAGGCCAGAGCAGGCCGGAGCCAGGGCGAAGGCAGGCCAGAGCCAGAGCGAGAGTAGGCCAGAGCCAAGGCTAGGGCAGGCGCGAGCCAGAGCGAGAGCAGGCCGGAGCCAGAGCGAGAGCAGGCCGGAGCCAGAGCGAGAGCAGGCAGGAGCCAGGGAGAGGGCAGACCGGTGCCAAGGCGAGAGCAGGCCGGAGCCAAGGCGAGGGCAGGCCAGAGGCCTCAGAGCGAGAGCAGGCCGGAGTCAAGGCGAGGGTAGGCCAGAGCCAAGGCAAGGGCAGGCCAGAGCCAGAGATAAAGAAGGCCAGAGCCAAGGCAAGGGCAGGCCGGAACCAGGGCGAGAGCAGGCCGGAGACAGGGCGAGGCCAGAGCGAGAGTAGGCCGGAGCCAGGGCAAGGGCAGGCCGGAGCCAGAGAGAGAGCAGGCCGGAGCCAGGGCGAGGGCAGGCCAGAGACAGAGCGAGAGCAGTTCAGAGCCAGGGAGAGAGCAGGACGTAGCCAAGGCGAGGGTAGGCCGGAGCCCGAGCTGTGGCATAGTGGAGACAAGTCGAGGGCAGGCCAGAGCCAGAGCGAGAGCAGGCCGAAGCAAAGGCAGGCCAAAGCCAGAGTGAGCGCAGGCCGGAGCCAAGGCAAAGGCAGGCAGAGCGAGAGCAGGCTGGAGCCAAGGTGAGGGCAGGCCGGAGCCAGGGCGAGGGCAGGCCGGAGCCAGGGCGAGGGCAGGCCGGAGCCAGGGCGAGGGCAGGCCAGAGACAGAGCGAGAGCAGTTCAGAGCCAGGGAGAGAGCAGGACGTAGCCAAGGCGAGGGTAGGCCGGAGCCCGAGCTGTGGCATAGTGGAGTCAAGTCGAGGGCAGGCCAGAGCGAGAGCAGGCCAGAGCCAGAGCGAGAGCAGGCCGAAGCAAAGGCAGGCCAAAGCCAGAGTGAGTGCAGGCCGGAGCCAAGGCAAAGGCAGGCCGGAGCCAGGGCGAGGGCGGGCCGGAGCCAGGGCGAGAGCAGGCCGGAGCCAAGGCGAGGGCAGGCCGGAGACAAAGTAGGAGCTGGCCGGAGCCAAGCCGAGGGCTGGCCAGAGCAAGGGCAGGCCTAAGCCAGGGCGAGGGCAGGCCGAAGACAGAGCGAGAACAGGCCGGAGCCAGGGCGAGAGGAGGCCGGAGCAAAGGCCAGAGCAGGCCGGAGCCAGGGCGAAGGCAGGCCAGAGGCAGAGCGAGAGTAGGCCAGAGCCAAGGCTAGGGCAGGCGCGAGCCAGAGCGAGAGCAGGCCGGAGCCAGAGCGAGAGCAGGCAGGAGCTAGGGAGAGGGCAGGCCGGAGCCAAGGCGAGGGCAGGCCAGAGGCCTCAGAGCGAGAGCAGGCCGGAGTCAAGGCGAGGGTAGGCCAGAGCCAAGGCAAGGGCAGGCCAGAGATAAAGAAGGCCAGAGCCAAGGCAAGGGCAGGCCGGAACCAGGGCGAGAGCAGGCCGGAGACAGGGCGAGGCCAGGGCAAGGGCAGGCCAGAGCCAGAGAGAGAGCAGGCCGGAGCCAGGGCGAGGGCAGGCCAGAGACAGAGCGAGAGCAGGCCGGATACAGGGCGAGGCCAGAGCGAGAGTAGGCCGGAGCCAGGGCAAGGGCAGGCCAGAGCCAGAGAGAGAGCAGGCCGGAGCCAAGGCAAAGGCAGGCCAGAGCGAGAGCAGGCTGGAGCCAAGGTGAGGGCAGGCCGGAGCCAGGGCGAGGGCAGGCCGGAGCCAGGGCGAGGGCAGGCCAGAGACAGAGCTAGAGCAGTTCAGAGCCAGGGAGAGAGCAGGACGTAGCCAAAGCGAGGGTAGGCCGGAGCCCGAGCTGTGGCATAGTGGAGTCAAGTCGAGGGCAGGCCAGAGCGAGAGCAGGCCAGAGCCAGAGCGAGAGCAGGCCGAAGCAAAGGCAGGCCAAAGCCAGAGTGAGTGCAGGCCGGAGCCAAGGCAAAGGCAGGCCAGAGCGAGAGCAGGCTGGAGCCAAGGTGAGGGCAGGCTGGAGCGAGAGAGAGAGCAGGCCGGATCCAAGGCGACAGCAGGCCGAAACCAGAGCGAGAGAATGCTGGAGTCAGGGCGAGAGCAGGCCAGATCGAGAGCAGGCCAGAGACAGGGCGAGGGCAGCCCGGAGCCAGAGTGAGAGCTGGCCGGAGCCAGGACGGAGCTAGACCGAGAGAGAACAGGCCGGAGAGAGGGCAAGGGCAGGCCCGAGCAAGAGCGAGAGCAGGCCAGAGCCTGGGCGAAAGCAGGCCAGAGCGAGAGCAGGCGGAGCCCATGCGAGGGCAGGTCGGTGCCATAGCGAGAGCAGGCCAGAGCCAAGGCGAGGGCAGGATAGAGCCAGAGAGAGAGGAAGCCGGAGCCAGGGCGAGAGCAGGCGGGAGCTAAGGCAAGGGCAGGCCAGAGTGAGAGCAGGCCGGAGCCAGGGCAAAAGCAGTTCGGAGCCAAGGCGAGGGCAGGCCAGAGACAGAGCGAGGGCAGGCCGGAGCCAGGTCGAGGGCAGGCCAGAGCCAGAGCGAGAGCAGGCCGGAGCCAGGGCGAGGGCAGGCTGGAGCAGAAGCGAGAGCAGGCCGGAGCCAAAGCGAGGGCAGGCCGGAGCCAGAGCGCTGGAGCCAGAGCCAGAGCAGGCCGGAGAGCCAAAGTAAGGGCAGGCTGGAACCAGAGCAAGAGCAGGCCGGAGCCAAGGTGAGAGCAGGTCGTATCCAGGGCGAGAACAGGCAGGAGCCAAGGTGAGGGCAGGCAGGAGCCATAAAGACAGCAGGCCAGAGCCAGAGCGAGAGCAGGCCGGAGCCAGGACGAGGGCAGGCCGGAGCCAGTGCGAGAGCAGGCCGGAGCCAGAGCAAGAGCAGGCCAGATCCAGGGCAAAAGCAGGCCGGAGCCCGTGCGAGGGCAGGCCGGAGCCATAGCGAGAGCAGGACAGAGCCAGAGCGAGAGCAGGACAGAGCCAGAGCGAGAGCAGGACAGAGCCAGAGCGAGAGCAGGACAGAGCCAGGGCAAAGGCAGGCCAAAGCCAGAGCGAGAGCAAGCCGGAGCCAGGATATTTGAAAGCAAGCAAACCTCTAATATGGGCCACAGAAGTATGTATAGATTTACATTTCTATAACCTTTATGCCCATATTAGAGGTCTGATAAGTCCTAGGGGGTGACAGATTCCCTTTAATGCTTGTGTCGTGGTTGGCCTCTAGCCCGGTGTCTCATGTGTTGGGTTTGCCCACTAGGATTTCTCTTTTTATTTTGTGCTTTTGGCTTCTTGCCCAGTGATAGGGGCGGATCTCATCCTCTCAGGCCTAGCCCAACCCTAACCCCAACCCTACCACAACCCTAAGCCTAGAGTTTATATTTTACGCCGTTTAGACAACTTTATTCTTCGAGTCAGTGCGATTACAGCGATACCAGAATCATATCGGGTTTTTATGATTGACAGCTGTCACACACTAAAAGACGCATTTTTTCGTAAAATCTAGTTTTTGCATCGCCATATTTTGAGAGCTATAATTTTTCCATATTTTGGCCGACAGAGTCATGTGACGTCTTGTTTTTTGCGGGATGAGTTGACGTTTTTATTAGTGCCATTTTCAGGCACGTGACATATTTTGATCGCTCTCTATTCCGATTATTGGGAGGGAGAATAAACAAAAACCAACAATTCAGGAATTGTTTTTTTTTTTTTTTTTTATGCTGTTCCGCGTGTGGTAAAATTGATAAGGTAGCTTTATTCTTTGGGTCAGTACGTTTAAAGTGGTACCACATTTATATCGATTTTATATGTTTTGGCGCTTTTACACAATAAAAGCTATTTTATAGAAAAAATAATTTTTTTGCATCGCTTTATTCTGAGACCTATAACTTTTTTATTTTTCGGCTGATGGAGCTGTATGGCGGCTTGTTTTTTGCGGGAAAAGATGACGCTTTCAGTGGTATCATTATTATTTATATTCGTCTTTTTGATCGTGTGTTATTCCATTTTTTGTTTGGCGGTATGATGATAAAGCATTTTTTTTGCTTCATTTTTTTTTTTTTTTTTTTTTACCATGTTCACTGAAGGGGCTAACTAGTGGGACAGTTTTATAGGTCAGGTCATTCCGGACGCGGCGATACCAAATATGTGTACTGTTATTGTTTTTTTTTTCATAATAATATTTATTGATGGGTACATTATATTTTTATTTTTGGTGGATTATTTTTTGATTTATTTTCTTCACTTTCTGACACTTTTTTTTACTTTTATTCTTTGTCCCACTATGGGACTTTCACTTTTTTTATTCTGATCGCTTGTATAGCATAGGGATGGAGCACCAGCCCTGTGCTATACAGGCTGTCAGCACTGCAAATGCAGAAGATACTTTGGTCATGCACTGCGCATGCCAAAATATCTTCCTGCTGTCTGGTGACCCAGATGTTGTCATGACGACATTGGGTCGTCATGGCAACATCCAGGAAGCCGCGGCAGACATCGCTGGACGCCGCCAGGAGAGGTGAGTATCCCGATCACCTCCCCTTGCCCCCGCAATGCTGCGATCGACTCAGCTGCGACAATCGGCTGAAACCCGGCGGCGATCGCGCCCGCACAGCCTGTGTGTGGGCGCGATCGCAAAGACGTACTAATACGTATCAGGCTCTTAAGTCCCATGGCGCAGATACGTATTAGTACGTCTTGAGCTTTAAAGGGGTTAAACTACAACTCCAATGTCAGCCCCTAATTCAATAGGAACCAAAGATCTGAGAACAGAGAATGATAATAAAATAATTTGTCCACATAAATGGCAAAACTACCCAAAAATGGAGCCCCATAAAGATGTCCCAACTTGACCTCCCCACCCACCTAATATCAACTCATCGTCAGCAATTTCTCATTTAGACAAGGGGTTGTCCTGAAAATGTCTTATTACACAGTGTTCCCGGCAATCCATGATAAATCCGGTGGATACATTATAAGTATACCAAAGCTTAAAAGTAAAGAGCGACTTACCTGGACTCGTTCTCTTCCAGCTGTCAGGTTATAGTGACACAAGATGGCAGCAGTGTAGAAATTTATACATTCTATTCCAATTGTGATGTCTATGATGTCATGTGCCTTGTGATGTCATAATAGCCATCACTGTCATTTCAAATTTACAACCGCAAGAAAAAGTTGATTTCATGGTTTAAGAAAAAATATGGTGGGTAATTGCAGCCTGTGATTATTTTACATATTGTTATTAATATTTGTCATGTCCTTCACTGCTGCCTCCTGCACTGCTTTTTATATACTGTTTAATTTAATAATGGACAACTCACAAGCCCTGCATGTAGAATATATAGTTAATGGCCTCTGTTGAATGACTAGATGCCTATTAGAGCAATAAGATATACTCTATGTCTACAATCTTTTGGCTGAGTCTAAGGGCTCATACTCATCTGCGTTTAAATCACACGAGTGCAATCTGATAAAAAAAAATTGGATTGCACTCTGACTCCTGTTATTGAATGATTATGTGTTCATCTGTGATTTTTTTTTCCCAGCTCGGATCGAACTGAGAAAAAAAAATCACAGCATGCTGCAAGTGGCTGCATATATCAGACGAGACTCGCCAATGCAAGTCAATGTGTGCGAGAAAAAAAAGCACAGCAAACGGACCATGCTTATGCCATCCATATAGCGTCCATATAATACGCATCTATGTAACACCTTTCAGTGACTGTGGCGGCATCTCAGCAGACAAATCCTGTATCTCAGATCTTTGTCTGGCCTTGTCTTCTGTGTTTTGGCCATCATGCCAACAAGACAAGGGTGATTGGGGCAAGAGACATGCTGGTGAGGGGGTTGTTGGCTGCCGTGATGCTGGTAATGGAGGTGGCTGCCAAGATGCTGGCACTGGAGGTGGTGGCTGTCGTGATGGTGGGTCTGCTGAGTGCCCTTCTTGGGGGGTCTAATGACCGGGTTTGGTTGTCCTCAGAAAGTTGCCACCTTTCAAGGAATTAAAAGATGGCCATCGGTGAATTTGGTGGCGCAGCGGCAGACGAAACAATTTGGAGGGCAGCCCCGGTCTGCAGCCTCAATAAAAAGGGAACGTGCCTGAAATAATGGGCCAGGCATAGACAAAAACTCTCATCATCATCACTCACAGGTATTCCCGTGTCACGTACGCCAGTGATGGTGGGGCGGTAGCGATGCTGGCTTATTGGTGCATGAGGGGAGGTGTCGAGGGGCTGTGGTGTACTGGTGCTCTCCGCAGGCTCTTCTTCTTTCTGGCCCCCAGCTCCGGCCTCCATTTCAGATTCCTCTCTGGCTTCCAGCACCTCCGAGCTACAGGTATTTCCCTTTTTGGTCCAGTCAGATCTGTAAGGTCAGGGATGACAGAGAAAAAAGCATTTTTAATATGCAAAATAATAATCAAACCATTACAACAAATAAAACTGAAAAAGATAGCCACTTACGGGTGAAAATCTAGGACTAGGGTCAAAAACTGGAGCCGATCATAATATAGGTACAGTACAGACCAAAAGTTTGGACAAACCTTCTCATTTAAAGATTTTTCTATATTTTCATGATTTTGAAAATTGTACATTCACACTGAAGGCATCAAAACTATGAATTAACACATGTGGAATTATATACTTAACAAAAAAGTGTGAAACAACTGAAAATATGTCTTATATTCTAGGTTCTTCAAAGTAGCCACCTTTTGCTTTGATGACTGCTTTGCACACTCTTGGCATTCTCTTGATGAGCTTCAAGAGGTAGTCACCGGAAATGGTTTTCACTTCACAGGTGTGCCCTGTCAGGTTTAATAAGTGGGATTTCTTGCCTTATAAATGGGGTTGGGACCATCAGTTGTGTTGTGCAGAAGTCAGGTGGATACACAGCTGATAGTCCTACTGAATAGACTGTTAGAATTTGTATTATGGCAAGAAAAAAGCAGCTAAGTAAAGAAAAACGAGTGGCCATCATTACTTTAAGAAATGAAGGTCAGTCAGTGCGAAAAATTGGGCAAACTTTGAAAGTGTCCCCAAGTGCAGTTGCAAAAACCATCAAGCGCTACAAAGAAACTGGCTCACATGAGGACCGCCCCAGGAAAGGAAGACCAAGAGTCACCTCTGCTTCTGAGGATAAGTTTATCCGAGTCACCAGCCTCAGAAATCGCAGGTTAACAGCAGCTCAGATTAGAGACAAGGTCAATGCCACACAGAGTTCTATAGCAAACACAGCTCTACAACAACTGTTAATAGGAGACTTTGTGCAGCAGGCCTTCATGGTAAAATAGCTGCTAGGAAACCACTGCTAAGGACAGGCAACAAGCAAAAGAGACTTGTTTGGGCTAAAGAACACAAGGAATGGACATTAGACCAGTGGAAATCTGTGCTTTGGTCTGATGGGTCCAAATTTGAGATCTTTGGTTCCGACCACCGTGTCTTTGTGCGACGCAGAAAAGGTGAACGGATGGACTCTAGATGCCTGGTTCCCAACGTGAAGCATGGAGGAGGTGTGATGGTGTGGGGGTGCTTTGCTGGTGACACTGTTGGGGATTTATTCAAAATTGAAGGCATACTGAGTCAGCATGGCTACCACAGCATCTTGCAGCGGCATGCTATTCCATCCGGTTTGCGTTTAGTTGGACCATCATTTATTTTTCAACAGGACAATGACCCCAAACACACCTCCAGGCTGTGTAAGGGCTATTTGACCAAGAAGGAGAGTGATGGGGTGCTACGCCAGATGACCTGGCCTCCACAGTCACCAGACCTGAACTCAATCGAGATGGTTTGGGGTGAGCTGGACCGCAGAGTGAAGGCAAAAGGGCCAACAAGTGCTAAGCATCTCTGGGAACTCCTTCAAGATTGTTGGAAGACCATTTCCAGTGACTACCTCTTGAAGCTCATCAAGAGAATGCCAAGAGTGTGCAAAGCAGTCATCAAAGCAAAAGGTGGCTACTTTGAAGAACCTAGAATATAAGACATATTTTCAGTTGTTTCACACTTTTTTGTTAAGTATATAATTCCACATGTGTTAATTCATAGTTTTGATGCCTTCAGTGTGAATGTACAATTTTCATAGTCACGAAAATACAGAAAAATCTTTAAATGAGAAGGTGTGTCCAAACTTTTGGTCTGTACTGTATGGCCTTTCTTTTTAAGAGCCACATCACCACTCTTCCTACCCTGTTGTCGCTCGCGGCGGCACTGGTCCCGGCAACTGCTCCATAATCTTGTCACTACACCCACTGGAAAGAAAAGTGGAAGAGATTATATACAATTTTTATAGGTAAAGGATGCTGTATGTAATAACATGTATAGTGTGTATTCTAATATCACTGCTAGCAGGGGCTGGCTGGCAAATTTTAGCCTGGGGGCAAGCACACAGCAGTGGTCCATGAGTAGCGGCCCATCCTTAAAGGTCGTTTTCCCACAAACAATAGTATATTTTAATCAATAGGTCTTGGAGTAATAATAATTTCCACAATTGGATGTGATATAATAATGTTCCTGTGCTGAGATAATCTTATAAATGTGCCCCTGCTGTGTACTGTGTAATGGCTGTGTCTGACCGTGCAGGAACATGTTCTGATCATACCACATCTCCTGGGCAGGGGGGGAAAGAGGATACAGGCAGGATAGCAGGGGATCACAGAGGATTCTTTTTGTGAGTAAAACATTTCAATGCCTGTTTTTAAACAATATTTTAGCTCAAAGAAAGACTCAGCTGTGATCCCCTGCTGTAATGTATATATACTCTCTTTATATATAGATGATTAGCGTGCACACAGTCTGTAGGTCAAGGTGCAGGTACACGGGATGTGGAATCCCCAGAATCGGCGTAGATTAAATCACCGCACATTCTAGTTTCATGATGCAAACTAAAGTCTATTTGAAGACATGCAATAAGACACATTTAAGGTGCAGGGAATAATGCAACAGTAAATGAACGTTTTGACCCATCGTTTGCATCTTGAAACTAGAGTGTGCAGTGATTTAATCGATGCTATATACTCTTTTGCTTCCTCCCCTGCCCAGTAGCTGTGGTATGATCAGACCATGTTCCTGCACAGTCAGACACAGCCACTACACAGTACACAGCAGGGGCACATTTATAACATTATCTCAGCACAGGGACATTTTATTTAAACACATCCAATTGTGGAAGTTATTATTATTCCAAGATCTATTGATTAAAATATACTTTTGTTCGCAGAAAACCCCTTCAACATGTTTATTACCAGCTGCTTCATAGGCTATATTCACACAAACGTATTGTCTAAGTGCTGCCCGTGGAGAAAAATGACAGCACTTGGTCCAGTTCAGGTGAGCATTTAAAACTGGTAATACATAAGCATAATATGTACAATGTCTGACCACTACAACACGGATTTAGGTTGTTAGAGGTGTAATGCAAGTAATCCAAGGTACGCTGTGCTTTTCTACACTCCTAAACAGAGTAAGGCTAAGTGCCCACAATGCAGAAATGCTGAGAATTTTTCCAGAGCGTTTCCGCATCTCCCTGGCAGAAAAAACGCATGCGGATTCTATGAGTTTTCCTGCCAGGGACAAGCAGAAGTGAAGCGCTCTTCACATGCATTTCCGCATGCGGGTTGTCAAGCGCTTTGCAAGCGATTTTAGCATCACTTGGAAAGTGCTTGACAACTTGGTCACACTATATAAATCCATGCAACCGGTATGGATTTATATAGTGTGACCGTAAAAGAACGGCAAAAAATAAATATTATACTTACCTTCTGACGGCCCCTGGTCTCCTTATCCGATGCGTCCGGTCTTCCCGGTGTCTCACGGTTGTGTAAAAGGACCTGCCATGACGTCATTTAGTCATGTGACGGGTCAAGCGACCGCCGACGTCAGCGGTCGCGTGACCCGTCACATGACTAAATGACGTCATGGCAGGTCCTTTTAGACCATCATGAGCTGCCAGGAAGCCAGGACGCATCGCTATGGAGACCGGGGGCCATCAGAAGGTAAGTATAATGTATATTTTTTATTTTAATTATTTTTTTTTACAGGTACTATGGTACCCGGGTCTGGAGGAGAGTCTCTTCTTCTCCAAATCCGGGTACCATCCGCACATTGAATCACTAAATATCCGCATGTGCACATGTAGTCATGCGGATATTATGCAATTCAATGCAAGTCAATGGCGGTGAAAACGCTGCGATTACACAAAATAATTGGTAGTGCGGCGGATTTTTCCGCAATGATAATCCGCAGCGGAAATTTCCGCAGCATGTGCACAGCAGATGCGGATTATCATTGGGGAACATAGCAGACCTTCTACCAAGCGTTTTTTAAGCGTTTTTGCAGCGGAATTGCCGTTGCGGAAACGCTTAAAAAACGCATAGTGGGCACACAGCCTAAAGGTGGCCACACATAAGCACAGGTCTGCCAGATAGATACCTAGGAATTATTATTTTGTGTATTATTTCCTACATACTTGATCGAGCAAGTCATCAATGTAAAAGTCAACTCCACATTATAGTATATGATGTACGAGTCACTAATTATCACGTGTGTCCCATCTGATGTCTGTGCACACAGTGAACATATTATACCACATACAATACAATATACATAGGAGAATATATGACTGATAGATAGAGATGAGCAACTTCATTTGCAGGACCCTGATCCAATGGTCAGATGAATATTCAGTGGCTGCTGGATAGGAGCCCTGACAGCCTCCTACCTGACACCATTCTCTTTCTCTGCCTTTGATTTGTAGCCAGGCACAATGTCATGTATGTGTCACGCCAAAAAGATGACATCATGCAAAGACTATAATCAAAAGAGGAGTCAGAGATGCCGGCAGGCAGGAGGAGGCTCGCGGGGCTCTGGTCTGGTGGCCACAGACTACTGACGGGACTGTTTGACCAGTGTCCTGCGAATCAATTCGCTCATCTGTACTGGAATAAGATATATTATGACTACATACATCAGATATTACATACAGAATAGCATGTGACAGTTATATACCACACTATGAGCACAGACATCAGATATTACACCAGTGACATATTATCCTCTGTATAACATTGGATGCCTGTATCAAAGTCCATCACATCCAGTATACAGCATAATATGTGATGGTATGCGATATACTGGGATACAGACATCACATATTCATACCTCTCAACTTTTGAAGAACAGAAAGGGGGACAGAAAGGTGCTATGCGTGGCAAATTTTGGCCTCGCCCCTGGTCACACCCCAATCCACGCCCATTTACCATTATCTTTCTCGCCCGGCAGGAGGAGTTGTCAGAGGGGCGCTGGTAGTGAGGGAAATTCAGCAGACGGCCGAGACTGCAAGGCCCAGACCCAAATCCAGGACTGTCCACTGTATCCAGGGCAGCTGGGACTAGAGATGAGCAGATGGATTCCGGGGCCTCCAGTCGGGGGTCCGGGTCAGTGCTACCTGGCGGCTGGACTGGAGGCCATGAGTCTCTTATCTTCCGGGGCAGTGCGGCCTCATCTGTGAGTCCTGCTCATCTCTTGTTGGGACCTGAGGGTTATTTTTTGTTCCCTCATTCACAGTCGGAGCCGCCAGAACTTTCTCATCTTTATGTAGATTCATTACACAACATCTGGCTTTCTTGTGGTGGCTCTTACTGTATATTGGGGGCTATGCGAGGGCTCATACTGTAGGTAGGGGTGGTGTGTGCTAATACTGTATGTACGGGGTTGTGTGGGCGCTCATACTGTATATAGGGGGATGTCAGCATACTTAAATCTGCTCAATATTAAGTGATAATATAAATATACAAAAAATATATAATTAATAAGTTAATATTAATATTGAGCTGAATTAATTTGAACCTATTGGTTCGGGCTCCACAACAGTCACGGTCTCTCACGTGGCCCCTTGGGAAAATTAATCTCCCACCCCTGCCTATTTCAAAGCGCTATGTTAAAAATCACACAGACATTATACACACAGCGGGCACAACCATCACACAGACATCATACACACAGCGGGCACAACCATCACACAGACATCATACACACAGCGGACACAACCATCACACAGACATCATACACACAGCGGGCACAACCATCACACAGACATCACACACACAGCGGGCACAACCATCACACGGACATCATACACACAGCGGGCACAACCATCACACAGACATCATACACACAGCGGGCACAACCATCACACAGACATCATACACACAGCGGGCACAACCATCACACAGACATCATACACACAGCGGGCACAACCATCACACAGACATCACACACACAGCGGGCACAACCATCACACAGACATCACACACACAGCGGGCACAACCATCACACAGACATCACACACACAGCGGGCACAACCATCACACGGACATCATACACACAGCGGGCACAACCATCACACAGACATCACACACACAGCGGGCACAACCATCACACGGACATCATACACACAGCGGGCACAACCATCACACAGACATCATACACACAGCGGGCACAACCATCACACAGACATCACACACACAGCGGGCACAACCATCACAGACATCATACACACAGCGGGCACAACCATCACACAGACATCACACACACAGTGGGCACAACCATCACACAGACATCATACACACAGCGGGCACAACCATGACACAGACATCACACACACAGCGGGCACAACCATCACACAGACATCATACACACAGCGGGCACAACCATCACACAGACATCATACACACAGCGGGCACAACCATCACACAGACATCATACACACAGCGGGCACAACCATCACACAGACATCATACACACAGCGGGCACAACCATCACACAGACATCATACACACAACGGGCACAACCATCACACAGACATCATACACACAGCGGGCACAACCATCACACGGACATCATACACACAGCGGGCACAACCATCACACAGACATCATACACACAACGGGCACAACCATCACACAGACATCATACACACAGCGGGCACAACCATCACACGGACATCATACACACAGCGGGCACAACCATCACACAGACATCACACACAGCGGGCACAACCATCACACAGACATCATACACACAGCGGGCACAACCATCACACAGACATCATACACACAGCGGGCACAACATGACATGTATATATTCCCTTCTTCTCCATCATGTCTCCAGTGGCAGTGGTGGGGCCTGGTGTTTGCAATCAGCAGCAGAGTATGGGCTGTACGCAGGAGAGCTGTCAGCCCTGCAGTTTCCCTAAATCCCCTTCCCATCCCCCCTAGTCCCGACTGCAGAGCTGCTGGTGACATTGCATGAGCCCCCTCCCATCCTGTAATAACAGCAGCCACAGATGGGAGAGGCTGCGGGTCTCCCCCTCACCTCAGGACCGCACCTTGTTGTCATGTCCTCCGCAGACTTGGCCCCGCCCCCTGACCCCTCACCTCCTCATGCTGTGCGGTCTCTGCACAGTAGAATTCCTCTGCCCTGATGCCGGGGAGGAGCAGAGAGCGGGAGGCGGAGCTACAAGGGGTCACACACAGCATGGAAAGCCTGCGTGTCTGGAGGAAAAGCCCAGTGCCCAGCAGCGCCCCTGCCGGGAGAAGAGCTGAGCCGGGCCGGGACTGAGCCCTCAAATCGGGACAGGCCCAGGGAATAGGGGAGGCTTGTTAGCTCTGGATATTATACCCGCCTCCTATTATCCTGTATATAATATGGGATGTCTGGGCCTATAGTATATATATTATACCACCTACAGGCTAATATGTAACTAGTGCACATTACACCTTGAGTACAGCCATTAGATATTACACCAGTCACTTCTTCTCCTCTGCACCATCTGATGTCTGTGCACAGTATATGACATCCAGTATACAGGAGAATATGTGATGGGATATAGGACATACTGTTATACAGACATCAGATGCTATATACTGGATAATAAATGATGGTATATATCAGGGGTGGGCAATTCATTTTCCAGAGGGGCCACATGAGAGAACGTAACTGTTGTGGGGGCCTGAACCAATAGGCTGAAAGGCTGAAATTAGTTCTGCTCAATATTAATATTAACTACAATTAATATAAAATAATATTTATATCACTTAATATTGAGCAGAATTAAGTATGCCAACATCCCCCTGTATACCGTATGAGCCCACACACAGCCCCCTGTATACAGTATGAGCCCACACACATCCCCCTATATACCATATGAGCACACACACAGCCCCCCTATATACCATATGAGCACACACACAGCCCCCTGTATACAGTATGAGCCCCCACACAGCTCCCCTATATACCATATGAGCACACACACAGCCCCCTGTATACAGTATGAGCACACACATAGCCCCCTGTATACAGTATGAGCACACACACAGCCCCCTGTATACAGTATGAGCACACACACAGCCCCCTGTATACAGTATGAGCCCCCACACAGCCCCCCTATATACCATATGAGCACACACACAGCCCCCTGTATACAGTATGAGCCCCCACACAGCCCCCCTATATACCATATGAGCACACACACAGCCCCCTGTATACAGTATGAGCCCACACACAGCCCCCCTATATACCATATGAGCACACACACAGCCCCCTGTATACAGTATGAGCCCCCACACAGCCCCCCTATATACCATATGAGCACACACACAGCCCCCTGTATACAGTATGAGCCCCCACACAGCTCCCTATTTATTTATTTATTTTACTAACCATATTTTGCAGATTATAAAATGCACCGTATCATAAGACGCACCCCAAATTTTGGTGAGAAAAATAGGAAAAAAATGTTTTTAATAAAATGGTGGTGCTTCTTATAGTCTGCTTTTACGGTAGATTACCCAGGGAAGGGGGCTGCTGTGGTGGAGCAGAGTCGCTGCTCCAGGAAGCTGGCAGCGGCAGGAGTGGGGTGATGCTGTGGACCCCAGGCTGGGAGGGGGATGTTCGACGATGAGCCGGGCTCCGTGCTTTCACAAAATGCCGGCGGATCCCCTGTACTTCCCGTGGTTTTCAATGCTGTAGACTTAGGGAAAATGGCCACCGGAGGCGGCACATGCTTAGGTTGAGACCTCGGGAGAAAAGATCTCGGTGTCACGATCTCAATCCGCACATGCGCCGCCTCTGGTGGCCTTTTTTCCCCAAGTTCACCGCATTGAAAACCATGGAAAGTGCGGGGGCTCCTCCGACATTTTGTGAAAGCACAGAGCCCGTCGCACAGCCAGACACCCACCTTCCCAGCCTGGGGCCCGCAGCATCGCCTCATTCCTGCCGTCACCAGCTTCCTGCTGCAGCGACCCTAAAATGCCACTCCCAAATGCCCTGGTAAACTACATTCAGATTATAAGACGTACCCCCATTTTCCCAAAAAAATTTGGAGGCGAAAAGTGCATACTATAATCTGAAAAGTATAGTATATAGTGCTATTAATTCCACAGCAGATTACAGACATTATTCCTACATACAGTATGCACCCCACATAGCCCCTATATACAGTGTAAGCCACCACATAGCCCTTATATACAGTGTGAGCCCTCATATTCCATCCTATATACAGTATTAGCCACCACATAGCCCCCTATATACAATGAGACCCACATAGCCTCCTATACATATTATGAGCCGCCACATAGCCTCCTTTGTACAGTATGAGCCCGCATATAGCCTCCTATATATAGTATGAGCCCCCTATGTACAGTATGAGTCCTCATAGCCTTCTACTGTATACATATTATTAGCCGCCACATAGCCTCCTATGTACAGTATGAGTCCCACATAGCCTCCTTTATACAATGTGAGTCCCCACATAGCCTCTCTATATATTGTCAGACCCCACGTGGCCTCTTATATACATTATGAGATCCGCATAGCTTCCTATATACAGTGTGAGCCCCCACATAGTCTCTCTATATACAATATGAGCCCTCAAATAGCCTCCTATATACAGTATGATTCCCTCATAGCCTTCTATATACATTGTAAGGCCCCACATAACCTCTTATATACAGTGTGAGGCCTCACATAGCCTCCATTATACAATGTGAGCCCTCACATACCCTCCTATATACTATATGAGCCCTCACATAGCCTCCTATATACTATATGAGCCCTCACATAGCCTCCTATATACTATATGAGCCCTCACATAGCCTCCTATATACTATATGAGCCCTCACATAGCCTCCTATATACAGTATGAGTCCTCACATAGCCCCCTATATGCAGGCACACATTCCATGCACATACGAGAAAAAAAAAGAAGACATACTCACCTCGCTCTCGTTCCCCCGCGGTCTGTTCTTTTCTCCGGTGCACTGACTCTCCACACAGCAGATGTGATGTCGTGATGGCATCATGTTGGCTGTGTCAGTCGCAAAAGCTGATCTGTGGAAGTAGGAGCCAGTGGCTCCGTCTTCCACCAATGTATTCACCACACTGCAGATAGCAGTGATATTGGGATAGGGGAGAGTATGGTGTGGCCCGTGCACCACAGTTTTCAGCCCTTCGGCTGTCTCAGTCCGCGGGCTGAACTTTGTAGTTACAGTATTATATATACCAGACATGGGTAGAGTTCAGATATACTATACACACATTACCTGTACATAACATCTGTTCGCACAGTATACCACATGCATACAATATATATTAGAATACATGACTAGTATATAATATACTGTCACTATAGACATCTGATGTTGTATAGTAATGTGTATTTTTTAAAACATCTGATGTGTGTATCACAGTAGATGATAGGCTAATCTGTATACTAGATGTGGTATATTATGTACAGGGATATACACTGCACTGCAGCCTTGCAGCGCTGGGGTCCTGGGTTCAAATCCCACCAAGGACAACATCTGCAAGGAGTTTGTATGTTCTCCCCGTGTTTGCGTGGGTTTCCTCCGGGTTCTCCGGTTTCCTCCCACACTCCAAAGACATACTGATAGGGAATCTAGATTGTGAGCCCCGATGGGGACAGCGACGATAATGTATGTAAAGCGCTGTGGAATATGTTAGCGCTATATAAAAATAAAGATTATTATTACTGAACACACCTGGACCTGCCTACAGGACCTCACATATTATATATGGGGCCATATAGTAGAATATGAGGTGCTGTAGGTTCAGCTGTAATCAGTCGGTGCAGGGTCTTGTATTGTGATGTCTGTGGTCTCTGCTGGGACTAAGTGTGATTTATTGCACCAGACTGAACTTTTTGCACTGACAGGAGGACCCTAATCTGCATGAAAGTTCAGCCTCCTGCAATAACTCACACGGAGCCCCAGCAGCTGGCCCTCTGATTGGACAATATAGAATCCTGGGTGGATTTATGAGAAGGTGAGCACAGTCCCGCTTCCCCCTCACTGCAGACCCCCTGACCTCATACTGACTGAGACCACTGAAGTCTCCGATCCACAGGCTCCTGTCCGGCTGACTGAATCAGTTCCAGGTTCGCTGTGTGACGTCACTTCAGCAGACTCAGCCACACAGCGTGCAGGGGGTGTATCTGCATCTCTGCCATGTGGTCGGGTCGGCAGCTGAACATATTTAAAGGTACAGTGCAGTCCCCTGGCAGCCCTGAGCAGCTGCTTGGGAACTGGTCTGGGGGGGCATTTGCCCCTCTGCAGCCCAGCCCGCCCTTGACTGCTAGTATGATGGTGACTTTTCTTTGTCTTTTTTTTGTGTTTATTCTGGCTTGCCTAATTTTCGCTTTTGATGGCGATATGTTTTGGAAAAAAATTAGACACATAATGTTCTGGCTTCAATAGTTATTTGTGTTAAACCTCACCTACAAAATAACCCATATTCAGACAATCCTAATATACCGTTTGTATTTGCCATACTTATATCATCTTGAACCTGCTGTGAGCCGCCTTCCAAATTAGGATATAGTTGGCAGCAAATCTAGTTCCACGGACCGGCCATACCTACCAAACCCTCCGCACCATGGTGTATTTCTACCCTTTATTCCACTTCCCTCACTTACTCATGTTGCTGATCCCCCCACATTTTTCAGCACCCAGTCCTGGCCCTGATTACAGTTCTGCACCTTATTATAATTTGTAATGTTTATTTGCTTTATTTTGCATGTTTTGGCGCATGACAGAAATATTTCTTTTTGATCATTTTTTAAATAAATTAAGTTTGTTTTTTCCTATCTGCTTGTTTTATTCTTTGCCACCTTATACAAAAAGGTAGTTAAATGTAATGTTCAAGGATACAGCGGGTACGGAAAGTGTTCAGACCCCTTTACATTTTCACTCTTTGTTTCATTGCAGTCATTTGGTAAATTCTAAAAAGTTCATTTTTTTTCTCACTAAAGTGCACTCTGCACCCCATCTTGACTGAAATAAACAGAAATGTAGAAATTTTTGCAAACTTATTAAAAAAGAAAAACTGAAATATCACATGGTCATAAGTATTCAGACCCTTTGCTCAGACACTCATATTTAAGTCACATGCTGTCCATTTCCTTGTGATCCTCCTTGAGATGGTTCTACTCTTTAATTGGAGTCCAGCTGTGTTTAATTAAACTGGTAGGACTTGATTTGGAAAGGCACACACCTGTCTATATAAGACCTCACAGCTCACAGTGCATGTCAGTCCAAATGAGAATCATGAGCTCGAAGGAACTGCCCAAGGAGCTCAGAGACAGAATTGTGGCAAGGCATAGATCTGGCCAAGGTTACAAAAGAAGTTCTGCATTACTCATGGTTCCTAAGAGCACAGTGGGCTCCATAATCCTTAAATGGAAGAAGTTTGGGACCACCAGAAGTCTTCCTAGACCTGGCCGTCCAGCCAAACTGAGCAATCGTGGGAGAAAAGCCTTGGTGAGAGAGGTAAAGAACAACCCCAAGATCACTGTGGCTGAGCTCCAGAGATGCAGCAGGGAGATGAGAGAAAGTTCCACAAAGTCAACTATCACTGCAGCCCTCCACCAATCGGGCCTTTATGGCAGAGTGGCCTGACAGAAGCCTCTCCTCAGTGCAAGACATATAAAAGCCCGCATAGAGTTTGCTCAAAAACACATGAAGGACTCCCAGACTATGAGAAAAATAAGATTCTCTGGTCTGATGATAGAACTTTTTGGTGATAATTCTAAGCGGTATGTGTGGAGAAAACCAGGCATTGCTCATCACCTGCCCAATACAATCCCAACAGTGAAACATGGTGGTGGCAGCATCATACTATGGGGGTGTTTTTCAGCTGCAAGGAAAGGACGATGGTTGCAATTGAAGGAAACATGAATGCGGCCAAGTACAGAGATATCCTGGATGAAAATCTCTTCCAGAGTGCTCTGGACCTCAAACTTGGCCGAATGTTCACCTTCCAAGAAGACAATGACCCTAAGCACTAAGCTAAAATAACAAAGGAGTGGCTTCAGAACAACTCTGTGACCATTCTTGACTGGCCCAGCCAGAGCCCTGACCTAAACCCAATTGAGCTTCTCTGGAGAGACCTGCAAATGGCTGTCCACCAACGTTCTGCATCCAACCTGATGGAACTGGAGAGGATCAGCAAGGAAGAATGGCAGAGGATCCCCAAATCCACGTGTGAAAAACTTGTTGCATCATTCCCAAGAAGACTCATGGCTGTACTAGCTCAAAAGGGTGCTTTTACTCAATACTGAGCAAAGGGTCTAAATACTTATGACTATGTGATATTTCAATTTTTCTTTATTAATACATTTGCAAAGATTTCTACATTTCTGTTTTTTTTTTCAGTCAAGATGGGGTGCAGAGTGCACTTTAATGAGAAAAATGAACTTTTTAGAATTTACCAAATGGCTGCACTGAAACAAAGAGTGAAAAATGTAAAGAGGTTGGAATACTTTCCTTACCCACTGTATATGATTTTCACAATAATCTTGGGGAAATTAAATTTATTAGAAAGATTTTGGAAAGGGGGACTTCAAATACATAAGTAGGGCCATAGCAGTGTTGACTTAGCCCAGAAACTTAGGACCTTATATTGTCTATTCATATATAGTTTAGTCTACATTTTGGCGTTGTTTTACATCCTTACAAATTTAGGTATTTATTTTTGAAAAAATGGGATGGGGTCCATTTAATTTTCTTAACAGCTGAGGGAAAGCAGTGGGCAATCTGGGAAGGGGCCGCTATTCATGGATCTTCCCAGCTTATTAATAACAGCTCACAGCTGTCTGCTTAGCCTTTAATGGTATTAAAAAGGGGGTATCCCCCAAAAAATGATGTGGTGTCCCACCTAGTTTTAATAACCAGCAAAGGCTAAACAGACACCTGCAGGCTGATATTAAAAGGCTGGGAAGGGACCATGGATATTGGCCTCCTCCCTGACTAATAACATGAGCCCTCAGCCACCCCAGAAATTCTGGTGCTTATTCTCGGCTCTTCCCACTTGCCCTGGTGCATTGGCAAGTGGGGTAATGGTTTTGGGGTTGATGTCAGCTGTTTGATGTTTGCTGACATCAAGCCCAGGGGTTAGTAATGGAGAGGCGTGAATAAGACATCCCGATTACTAACGCCATTAGTTCAAGTAAAAAAACTCACACAGAGCAAAGACATTTGTTTGAACAAAACACTCAATGACCCTCTTTTACACATTTCTTAAGATCCACATAAAAATAAAAAAACAAAGTAATCCTCACCTGTCCGCAGATAATCCATACTGATGATGTCGAACAATGATCCCCAGATCTGCTACATCCGATTGGTGTGTTGAGCGGTTGCATGAGTATGCAACTGCTCAGCACGCCAGCTGGAACTCACTGACAGTAGCCTGAGGACGTTCCTGCAGTGACGAGCGATGCCGTCAATAAGGTTGCAACTTGAAAACGCTTTGCTATTTTCTTATAGCCTACTCTTGCTTTGTGGGCCTCCACCATTTTCATTTTCAGAGTGCTAGGCAGCTGCTTAGAAGAACCCATGGCTGCTGTTTTTTGGCACAAGGTTAGAGGAGGCTGGGTTTTTATAAAGTTGGGAAATTTGTATCACCTGGCCTTTCCTAATGATAGTGAACAAGCCATAACCTTTAGGGTATGTGCAGATGGTCGGTGTTGGCTGCGCTTTGAACGCAGCATACTTTATGCTGCGTCCAAAGCGCTGCACGCAAGTGAATCCGCATGTGTTCAATGAACCATGCGGATTCACCACATTCTATACATTACAGTGATATAATTTCTCTTGCGGAGACTAGGGTCTCTGCAAGAGAAATTGACATGCTGCGGTCTGTGAAGACGCACTGCATGACCGTCTCCACGGGTGAGCTGCAGGAGCACGGAGACGCACAGTGGACATGGGATTTGTATAAATCCCATCCACTATGCTGTAACATCTGGCCGATGCAGATTGCACGCAGCGCAAGTGTGCTGCATCCAATCCGCAGTGTTTACTGACCATGTGTACGCACTCTAACAGGCTAATTAAGGTCTGAAACCTTGGTCAAAGTTTTCTGAGCACACAAATCTCCAAGGGTGCCCAAACTTTTGCATCAGCCCATTTTCCTTTGTGTAATTTTTAAAATGTAAAAAATTACAAGATTTTTTCTTGCCTAAAATACAAAGGAAATGTGTCATCTTTAACTTTAGCCCTTTTATAGAGATCATTTCATCTTCAACTTGCTTTACTGTTCACAATAACAGTAATTTTTTACCAAGGGGCCTAAACTTTTACATGCCACTGTAAGAGAAACACATCGCTATTTACATTACTCGTAAAACCGCATGGCACTGTACACATAAAGGGATTATTGCCTTCAAGGGTAGGAATGCTGCAGAACAGTCCATCACTCTTACATTCCCTCTTTGGACATGGTCATCCTCGACCATTCAGGAACCTGGAAGACAACGCACAGCATATACAGTGGGGGCCCTTGAAAACGCATACTGCAGCCGCAATACTCGCTGCCTCTGTCAGGCCTGAGGCTGTGGTACTAACCGTGGAGGAGTCATTGTTGGACATGATCTTCCCGCTGAGGGCTGAAATATTGGATGTGACATCTGGTCATCTGGTCAATGACTTTGTGGCACCCCTGAGGGTTCAGTCGCCACAGAGGTACTGCACCTCACCCAGAAGTGTGGCATCTCCTTCTCTCAGGTAAGGAGGAAGTACTGCCGCCGGCACGGTGGCGCAGTGGTTAGCACTGCAGCCTTGCAGCACTGGGGTCCTGGGTTCAAATGTATGTTCTCCCCGTGTTTGCGTGGGTTTACTCCGGGTTCTCTGGTTTCCTCCCACACTCCAAAGACATACTGATAGGGAATCTAGATTGTGAGCCCTGATGGGGACAGCGACAATAATGTATGTAAAGCTCTGCGGAATATGTTAGCGCTATATAAAGGTTATTATTATTAAAGATTATTACTGCCCGGGACCCCAACACCTGCACTCAACACTGCACTACTCCAGGCCGGCTGGAAGGGCATTATGCACTTCTTTTGCTGCCCTGTCCCTGGCTAGAGTGGGGGGAACCAAGGAGAGGGGGAACCAGTAGTGGGTGTGGGTGGAGGACGTAGAACAGGGGAGCACTTAGAGAATAGATATAAAAAGCAAGCCATCTTAGTTGGAGCAGTGCAGTTCAGCCAGTAAGTAGCAAGGAGAGGAGGGGAGCAGAGTCTCTTCAGGAGCTCTGCTCCATTGTGGGCCTAGTGAGAGAGGCCCAGGAGAGGAGTGGGAGCAAGGGAGGAATGCTCCGGGAACAGAAGGGATCCCAGGGGGTACGGTGAGTGCAGGACAGCACCCATACGCCCGAATCTGCCAAGAATCAGAGGGATCAGGGAAGGGATCAGAGGGAAGGGAACTGGTCCCTGGACCAGCCGTGTTACTCCAGGTCTCGGCTGGAAAAACCGGAGGCTTCTGCACTTCCATGGTGCAGTTGCCACAGCCTCACCCTAGTCGCCGTGAAGGGTATCAAGTAGGTCCGGGAACTCCAGCTTGCCCAGAAGGGACTTCAGAGCACCCAATCGGGACTGTGTGTGGGGAGCGCAGGGCAGGAGTGAGAAGACCCAGTGCGTGAAGTCAGTCAAGGAAGGAACATAAGAAAGGGGATCCCGTTAAGTGCTTCTAATCTACCTGAAGGAGTGCTGAACCCCTGCCTGGCAAACGCAGTGCGACGCGGGAGTCTGACACCTGGACAGTGTACCCGAGGAACCTAAAAAGAACTGTGAGTAAACTCGGATGACTGCACTCCACTGTCTCTGTCAGTTATTTCCATCACGCTACCGCGCCTGCACTACAACGCCCAGCATTACCATCTGCAACTACCCTGCCCCGGGGGCCCGCTCCGCCTGTGGGGAGCAGAAACATCCCAGCTGCCATCCCATCACCCCCGGAGGTCTGCAGCAGCGCCGGTATTCATTACCGGGAACCACAGGTGGCGTCACGAGACAAACTGTTAACAAACCCCCTTTTAAAGAGCGACCCCAGAGGATGGGCCCGGGAGCCGACTGCCGTGACATCCTACAAAGAAGGTAAAGGCCCGGGTACCAAGTTTCCCCCTATATCCCCCCTGGGCGGGTCAACTTCACCACCTCCTGGGTGCTCGAGTTGGGCCCTCACCCATTTCTCCCACTCCGTCTTACCCTCAATGACCTTCACCACCCATCTGGCCTTAACGGGGTCCAGGGCTGGTGTCTCTTCCATGTACTGCTGTGGCCAGGGGATGAGGGCTGTTTCCCAGGCTCATAACTCTCCAGGACGCTGAGGTGTACTTACCACCAGGTCTGTCAGCATAGCTTTCAGTCACCCTGCCTGGTCGCAGGATCTTGGCCACGCTGACACTGCTGCCTCTGCCTTGGAATCGAGTTCTGGTTTTGGGGACTGCGGGCGAACCTTTGTCTTGAGGTCAGGCATTGGATCCTGGGCCTTCCCGGGACCTTGGTTGGTGCCTCTACTGATGACAGTTCACCCGGCTGCATCTCTTGCTCCAGCGGCGTCATCTTCCTTTTCAGCTTGACCTTTCCGGGCACACCGCGGAGCACAATGCCGTAGCACCGACCATCACTTTCAATAGGTAACCGTAACACTCTATCTTCTCTTGCCACTTTACCTCCTCACCAACAATGGTCCCAGCCCACTCTGCCGTGGGTGTGCTCTTACGTTGCTCTGCCCATTCTTGGGGGAGGCCACTTCTGGCTCACCTGCCCGTTTCCTGGGAGTCTCCACCCGTTCTCCCTTGGCTTGCTGCAATGGGCATGGTTTCTTTTTCTTCCACCGTGCCCTTCTTACGCACACGATGGGACGGGTCCGTCTCACTCTTTCGTGTCACTCACCGACATCTTGCAGTCTCTATCCATTAACCCTATCCTAAAGACTAAACCTATTATTCTCATCTTATCTCCTGTACCGTTGCTAAGCCACTTAACTATATGAACAGTACTTCGCTGTTATAAGTTTTGTCCAAATAGTGTATATACGAGTACTTATATATATCAGTTTATCATAGTGTAATGGTTAATGTCAGGTGAAACACATTAATGAAATGATATGTAAAATTAGACTAAGAATGGAGTGGTAATGGTGGACATTAGGACCCTGCGCTCTCATGAGCAGCATAGTTGAGCTCAACGTTCCTTCCAGACACTGGTGGACTAAACGTGCACAGATACCGTATTACGGAGATCTCCCCTCCTTTATCAGTGGCACCAGGAATTTTATGTGACAGTAACTGGAGGTGGCTATGACCACTACGCATGTAGCCTTACAAGGTTGGTTTTATCTCGTCACATCTTGCATTCAGTGACACACTCCTTCCTGCTTTATTGCTGATGTTTAGGAGTACGGGGGCGACTTGCATAGTGACATGCTTCTGTACATGACACGGATGAGATGGTGTTTTGTTCCTACAGATGGCTGTGATCTCACCCGTACTATAGTGATGTCATCTGATGGGCGGCTGATGTATTCCATCTGCAGTGATACAGAATGAGGGGATAGCACTTATGTTATCAGACATCAGCCACAACATGTGAGAACCGCTCATATGTTTAAAGGGAACAGACAAGTCCACCATGTACGAGGGTGAGTCTTCAATAACCAATCAGAGATCCATGGGCTCCAATCAGAAGGGGTTTTACATTGCAGGCAGTAGTAAAGGGCGCAATGTCCCGCATAGCAGCATTGGTGGTGCCAGACTGCTGTCATTCAGGTGACGCACACTGAAGCCCTGGTTCCTGATCTACAAGCTGCAGGGATATAGCAGAGCACATCCCATTCATAGCATGATGCTATCTGCTGAGGGACAATAGAAGACAACTACAGCACATCTAGCATCTCTGCTCAGCAGCGGGGGTGAGCTCCTGTGTTCTCTCCCTTCTATAGTACTGGTTCAGCACCACAGTGGTTGGCAGCTCTCCTCTGAGCACTACAGTCCTAGATTCAGCACCACAACGGTGGGCAGCTCTGATCTGGGCAGTACTGTCTAGATTCAGCACCACAGCAGTGGACAGCTTTTATGTTAGAACCTTGCTGTTAGGTTTTTTTTCCTTTGCTGGTCACATGACCTTGTTGGCCTATTTAATCCTGCTCCGCCCTTCTGGCTTTGCTGGACTTCATTGTATATCTACTTTCTAGCTAGCCTGTGCTCTGTATCTAACTCTGTTAGTTTGCTTGGTCTACGGACCTCTATGTTCTATCTATTTTGTTTGTTCGTCTGTCTGCTACTATTTCTGTTAGGAGGTGTCCCATATTCCTCCCAGTCCTTAGTACTTGTAGGGATTCCCTCCCCACATCTATAGGTCTCCGTACAGACTAGATTAGGACTTTAGCAGGTCTGATCGCAGGATCAGGTTCCCTGTTACATCGTAGGGATTCAGCTGAGTCCTATAGTAGGGACAGATCTCCTCTCTTTCCTTAGCTTTGGTAGCAGAACATAACATTTTATATGGGAAGAACTGTCTAGATTCAGCACCACAGCAGCGGACGGCTTGTAACCAGGACGTTATAGTAACATTTGGTTCAATACCACAACGTTGAAGGGCAGTGCCATCCAGGTTCAACACCACGCTAGTGGACAGCTCTGGTGCTTCTGGATACAACAGTTTCAGCACTTCTACCTAGGACAGCTCCAGCATCTTCACCTCTACCTTGAAGGTCCCAGTGCCCGCCAGCCTGTCTATCAGCCGTGCCCGCCTGTCTACCAGCCGTGCTCATCCGCTGTGCCTTTCAGCTTCAGCCATCAGTCCCATGGGAGTCGCCTGCTCTCACAAGGTCGGTCCCAGAGTGGCACCTGGTTCACCTTCCCGGTCCCTCCTTGGTTCACAGAGTCGAATAAGCCGCTGTGTGGCCAGGGTCGGTACTGGTAGGCACTTAGTTACGCCCCTCTGATCCCTCCTTGCATCACAGCACAGAGGTTCCACCACCCGGATTCGTAACAGAATACATTTTGTAATATAATAATTTTGTGTTCAAAGATCGATACTACCTACAGAAGAAAGAGGTGGCAATGGCCGCGGCTTGGGCCCCATCTTACGCCAATCTCTCCTTGGGATTTTGGGAGTGTGAATACATTCGATTCCAGAACATTGAACATACGTCGTTGGGATCAGTGATATCTTGGATGAGATTCATAGACGATGTGTTGTTTATTTTGCAGGGCTCCCATGAGGAACTTGAAAAATTCTTAAAATATCTCAATGACAATGCATTGAATATTAAGCTAACATATTGATCAAAAGAAAATTGATTTTCCGTATTTGGATATTCATGTTGATGACCATGGACAGTTGCATACAAATATTTATCACAAGATTACTAGTGTCAATGCTTTCTTGCATGCCAAATCAGTCGTCTGGCACATGTAATACAGGCAATGCCGTCCGGACAATTTATTAGGGCACATCGTATTTGTGACCAAAACAAAGCTTTTGAAGAATAGGCATGTGATATGACCAGTAGATACTTACAACGTGGTACAAAATGGAAATTATTCAACAGGCCTACTATCGGGCCAAACACGCCAATAGACAATATCTTCTCATTGCTAAAAAGAAAAAGGAATCTGATGGGCATGTTCAATTCATCACGAATTATCATTCGAGGTGGAAGGAAATTACTAATATCATCTCCAAATTTTGGCTAATTCTCCAACAGGATCAAACAATACTTCCTTTTCTATCAAATCATCCATTGATTATGGCTAAACGTAATAAGACACTACGTGATGTACTAGTTCATAGTCATCATGTACCTGATACATCTTCATATACACTGCTCAAAAAAATAAAGGGAACACTCAAATAACACATCCTAGATCTGAATGAATGAAATATTCTCATTGAATACTTTGTTCTGTACAAAGTTGAATGTGCTGACAACAAAATCACACAAACATCATCAATGGAAATCAAATTTATTAACCAATGGAGGCCTGGATTTGGAGTCACCCCCAAAATTAAAGTGGAAAAACACACTACAGGCTGATCCAACTTTGATGTAATGTCCTTAAAACAAGTCAAAATGAGGCTCAGTATTGTTTGTGGCCTCCACGTGCCTGTATGACCTCCCTACAATGTCTGGGCATGCTCCTGATGAGGCTCAGTATTGTGTGTGGCCTCCACGTGCCTGTATGACCTCCTTACAATGCCTGGGCATGCTCCTGATGAGGTTGCAGATGGTCTCCTGTGGGATCTCCTCCCAGACCTGGACTAAAGCATCCACCAACTCCTGGACAGTCTGTGGTGCAACGTGACGTTGGTGGATGGAGCGAGACATGATGTCCCAGATGTACTCAATCGGATTCAGGTCTGGGGAACGGGCGGGCCAGTCCATAGCTTCAATGCGTTCATCTTGCAGGAGCTGCTGACACACTCCAGCCACAGGAGGTCTGGCATTGTCCTGCATTAGGAGGAACCCAGGACCAACCGCACCAGCATATGGTCTCACAAGAGGTCTCAGGATCTCATCTCAGTACCTAATTGCAGTCAGGCTACCTCTGGCAAGCACATGGAGGGCTGTGAGGCCCTCCAAAGAAATGCCACCCAACACAATTACTGATCTACTGCCAAACCGGTCATGCTGAATGATGTTGCAGGCAGCAGATCGCTCTCCACGGCGTCTCCAGACTCTGTCACGTCTGTCACATGTGCTCACTGTGAACCTGCTTTCATCTGTGAAGAGCACAGGGTGCCAGTGGCGACTTTGCCAATCGTGGTGTTCTGTGGCAAATGCCAAGCATCCTGCACGGTGTTGGGCTGTGAGCACAACCCCCTTCTGTGGACGTCGGGCCCTCATACCACCTTCACGGAGTCGGTTTCTAACTGTTTGTGCAGACACATGCACATTTGTGGCCTGCTGGAGGTCATTTCGCAGGGCTCTGGCAGTGCTCCTTCTGTTCCTCCTTGCACAAAGGCGGAGGTAGCAGTCCTGCTGCTGGGTTGTTGCCCTCCTACGGCTCCATCCACGTCTCCTGGTGTACTGACCTGTCTCCTGGTAGCGCCTCCAGCCTCTGGACACTACACTGACAGACACAGCAAACCTTCTTGCCACAGCTCGCATTGATGTGCCATCCTGGATGAGCTGCACTACCTGAGCAATTTCTGGGGGTTGTCGAGTACGTCTCAAGCTACCACAAGTGTGAAAGCACAACCAACATTCAAAAGTGACGAAAACATCAGCTCAGAAAGCATTGCTACTGAGATGTGGTCTGTGGTCCCCACCTGCAGAACCACTCCTTTATTGAGGGTGTCTTGATAATTGCCAATAATTTCCATCTATTGTCTATTCCATTTGCACAACAGCATGTGAAATTGATTGTCAATCAGTGTTGCTTCCTAAGTGGACAGTTTGATTTCACAGAAGTTTGATTTACTTGGAGTTATATTCTGTTGTTTAAGTGTTCCCTTTATTTTTTTGAGCAATGTATATTTGGCTCAAAGGGCCCCAAATGGGGCACATGGAAGTGTGGCAACTGCAAAGAGTGCAGATATATTGAAAAAACGAATACCTTTCAGGATTCGATGGGTGAGTAGGCTTACAAGATTCTGTATTTCATTAATTGTAGAACATCTATGATCATCTATCAAGCCACATGTTTCTGTGGACTCATCTATATTGGTATGACAACTCGAGAGCTTTGGAACACATCAAAAATATTAGGGCAGCGGAGAAAATCTGTCAAGATGAGGTGGGTGCTATTTCTCAACCTAAACCTTTGGCGAGACAGTTTCGGAATTGCTACCCTCATCAATGTCATCTCTTACGTGTCAAAGGGATTGCCCGTCTGTATCCTGGGAATAGGAGGGAAAATCTAGCCAAAAAGCTGGCCCAGATTGAACAAATAAATAATAAATAAAAAAGTAAATGGATCACCACTGTAAGAAGTATGACCCCCAGAGGTTTAAATGAACAGTGGGGATTTTCGAGTTTTCTTTAAGTATACACTAGGATTTTTGGTATATTCTCATCTTCAGTGTCTTGTCCTTATTATCAATCGAATAATATAATCAATATATATCATAGTGCATTTGATTGAATAAACATATATACATGTATTGTTGGCTTTATTGTACAGTACATATAGAGAGTTTATAGTGTGTTTATTCACTTTAACATATACACATTATATAAGCAATAATATTGTGTATGCACGCATCAACTATATTATATATAGAACTTTTTCTATATTTCATACAATTCTATTTTGGCACGTATAATTATATTTAGACTTTGATGCTGACCCGCACTTTTTCCCTTTTCTAATATGGCTGCAGGGTCGCTGTGCGCCACACTGCGCATGCTCCGGTGTGCTCTCGTACCCGATACTGGGATGTTTTCATTGAACTGCGACCTTTGGTCGTGTTTCGGTGATGCACATTCGGTCGCAGACGGGACGGCTATCCGGACGCGTGGGACAGTAGAGGCGTCCGATAATATGGCGTCCGTGATTTGTAAGTAACCACAGCTGTAATCACCCTATAAAACATCGCCTCTTCCTCCTCCACCTCACTTCCTAATGAATCGGTAGCGAAACGTGCGTTGAAGCATGTGGAAGGGGTGATGATGTGCCTCTGGATAGTACGTGTGACGGGAGCTAGTTACCCCATCCGCAGATGTCCAATCTTCTTCTGTAGGCCCCTGACATGGAAAGGCTTTTCTTACACTGGGATAAATAAAATATGACTATCGCACAGTGTCTCCAAGATGAACTTAACTTTTATTCTCACATGCAGGTTTTATAGAGAATTACACAGGCTATTTTTAACACCCATTGTTCTCACCAGATAATACCCACAGTAGGCTCCCAGACAGCAGTTATGCAACAACCCATTAATCAGCACATTGTCTGTTTGCCACTGCTAAGTGAGCACAGGAAGGTGGGGGCCAGGAGTGCTTCGGTCACATCACAAAATGTCCAATAATATGTGATCCACAATATTCACCCCACTTTATAACGTTATGTCCCATTAGCTGCATAGGCGCTACGACAACCCCCATGTGGCAAAATCTTGGGAGTACGGGGTTGATCTGTCACAATGCTCCCCCTTCCCGGACAGGATCGGCCTACCCAGTCTGCTCCCTGACGGATCAGCTGGAGGAGGTCCACGATTTATGAGGTTGGTAGCAGGTCAGTTTGTCGGCTTAGTTCATCGGCGTTACCATTTTGCTTGCCAGGTCTATAGTGGATGGTGAAGTCTAACGGTTGTAGTCTGGCATTGTCCCCGGAGACCCGATTAAGCCATACCAGGGGGTTATGGTCCGTTATGAGGGAAAACTGTCTTCCATACAAATATGGTTGGAGCTTCTTGGCAGCCCATACTACTGCCAGGCATTCCTTTTCGACGGCCGCATAGCTGACTTCTCGAGGCAGTAATTTCCGACTCAGATAAGCTATTGGGTGTTCTTGGCCGTCCGGCCCGACTTGGCTCAGTACTGCCCCCAACCCAAACATAGATGCGTCTGTGTGAACAAGGAAACGTTTAGTTGTATCGGGTGCGGCCAATATCGGGGTATTTGTGAGAGCGTCCTTTAGCTGGCGGAAGGCTTCCTCACACTCGGGGGTCCAGGTTACCTGGCGGGGGAGGTTCTTATGTGTCAGATCAGTGAGGGGCTTGGCAATGCTGCTGTAATTAGGGACAAATTTCCTATAATACCCCGCTGTCCCCAGAAAGGCCATGACTTGGGTTTTAGTACGTGGGGTGGGCCACTTGGCTACCACCTCAATCTTGGCGGGTTCCGGTCGTTGTTTTCCACCCCCCCACCCAATGTCCTAAATACTGAACCTCTGCTTTGCCTACCTGACACTTGTTGGGGTTCAGGGTGATTCCAGCTTTGTGGATCCTATCCAATACTGTCTCTAGGTGATTTAGATGCTCATCCCATGTCGCACTGTAGACGACGATGTCATCCAGGTAGGCACAAGCATAGTCCTGGAGACCATCCAGAAGCCAGTCAGCCAGCCTCTGGAAGGTCGCGGGGGCATTCTTCATCCCAAATGGCATAACCCGAAACTGGAATAAGCCAAACGGGGTGACAAATGCAGACTTGGGAATAGCATCAGGACTTAGGGGGATCTGCCAATAGCCTTTGCATAGATCGATGGTGGTCAAATACTTTGCCCCAGCCAGCCTGTCTAACAACGCGTCCACACGCGGCATGGGATACGCATCCGTCACAGTTTTCTCATTTAGCTTGCGATAGTCTACACAAAACCGGGTAGTCCCATCTTTCTTAGGCACTAACACTACAGGGGACGCCCAGGGACTATCTGACTCCTCAATGACCCCTAGACGCAACATCTCCTGTATCTCTTGTCGCATCTCTTCTCGTACAGACTCCGGGAGGCGGAAGGGGGGTTGTCTCAGGGGGGTCTGATCTTGTGTCTCAACCTTGTGTTGTGCAAGTCGGGTGAACCCCGGTCTCTCTGAGAACATCCTCTGCCGCTGCCTCAGCAATGTCTCAGCCTGCTCTCTCTCCCGGGCCCCTAGGTTTTCTCCTAAGTGTACCTGGTCCCAGGTTTTCGACTGAGTCTTCTCACCTAAGACATCAGGCAAGGGGAGTCCGGCTAAATCCTCTGCTTCGGGTGCGCAGATGGCAGCTACCTCTTCAGGGCACTCCTGGTAGGGCTTCAGCGTATTCACGTGGAACATGCGGATAACCCTGGGGTTGTCACAATCGGCGACATTGTAGGTGGTGTCGGCTATTTTCCCCACTACCCGGTAAGGCCCCTGCCATGCGGCCTGGAATTTGTTCTGCCTAACCGGTTCTAGTACCAGGACCTTCTGTCCTATCTCGAAGGTGCGTTCTCTAGCCCTCTGATCGTACCATACGCGCTGGCGCCGTTGGGCCACCTGCATGTTCACACGCACAGCCTGAGTCAACTCCTGCAGGCGGTCCCGGAGTTCCAGCACGAAGGGCACGATAGGGGTTCCTGCTATGGTTTCCTCCCCTTCCCAGAGCTCTTGCACTAAGTCTAGGGGCCCCCTCACCCGCCTCCCATATAACAGTTCAAATGGGGAGAACCCCGTAGATTTTTGGGGCACCACCCGATAGGCGAACAGGAGGTGCGGCAAGAATTTCTCCCAGTCCCTGTAGGTCCGGGTGAACTTCCCAATGAGTTGTTTTAACGTTCCGTTAAAGCGCTCACACAACCCGTTGGTTTGCGGGTGGTATGGGGCGCTTCTAATGGACTTTACACCACACAGTCTCCACAGTTGGCTGGTCACCTCAGCCGTAAATTGGGTGCCCTGATCCGAGATAATCTCCCGGGGAAATCCAACCCGTGAGAAAACCTGGAGTAGGGTAGCCACCACCGTCTCTGCCAGTATGTTAGGTAAGGCAACCGCCTCTGGATGCCGCGTGGCGTAATCTATCACTGTCAATATATACCTTTTCCCTGACGGACTGGGTTTGGCTAACGGCCTTATCAGATCGACCGCTACTCGGCTAAATGGCTCCTCCACAATGGGAAGGGGGTGTAATTTGGCCTTGCAGCGATCTCCCCTCTTGCCAATGCGCTGGCAACTGTCACAGGTCTGGCAGTACTGACGAACATCATGGGATGCCCCTGGCCAAAAGAAGTTTTGTGTCAGACGATGCCTGGTGCGGCTGACTCCGAGGTGCCCCGCCAAGAGTATGTCATGAGAGATTCGCAGCAACTCCTGCCTATACTTTTTGGGAACTACCAGCTGTAGTTTTACAGTGGGGCTCGTCCCTGAGTGAGTTTGCTCTGAACCCTGTAGAGGAGTCCCTGATGCCATATAAACTGTTCACCTTCCAGTACCCCTCTCCCCTCTTATGCCTTCCCGCGATACCCCTGCAATGAGGGATCCTCTAGTACCTCCCACCTAAATTCTGCTGGGGTGTCCCATGAAATGTGTCTGGCTATGGGAATACGTGAAGGGCTGCAGTGTCTTACCTGGGCCTCTTCCGAGTGTGATTCCGCCTCCGCAGCTCGAGCTTGTCTCCGGGTAGTCACAGGATATGTCTGAGCCAAGGGAGCGACCGAGGAGGAAGACAACATGGGCCCCAAGTCATTTCCCAGCAGGACGTCTGCAGGCAAATCCTTCATCATGCTGACCTCGACAAGGCCATCCCCGACCCCCCAGTTCAGGTGAATCTTGGCCGTTGGCAGTCGATGTATGGCTCCCCCTGCTACACGGACCGCCACTGTCCGACCCGTCGTTTGGTCTTGGGAGAGATGTGTAAAATAATACTTCTTTCTGTAGTATTTTTCTCTACTGAGGACTTCGCAAAGTATCAATATCAATATTTTCTTATAAAAAATGTATCTATTTATTCTTGAATTGTCCATTAAAAAGAATCAGATTGCAGCAGGTACATACAATAATTAGTTATAAAATAATTGTCCATTTGTCCATAATTAGCTTAATTGTTGAGATTCACCCTTCTTTCCTTGGATCCTGGCTGGTAAATCACGTCTTTGTCCAGCACGTGTCCAGGCCTACATTTCATCTGCTTCTCAGCATGAAGATTCTTCTTCTGTGTCTTGTGGGGTGGGCAGAGCAAGAGAGCCCCCCTTTCTGTACCATGGTCTTTTATAGCCAGTCGTATGGCACACCTGTTCTACATATGGTAGTGAACTAAAAATACACACACAAATAGCGCATGTCAACTAGACACAATGGCTGATACATAGAACTCAGATTTAAGAATAAAATGAATATCCATAATTAATTATTTAACATTCCCCCCTTTTTGAGAATAAAAGGACTTTAACTGAAAATTCTCAAAAGAAGATACATTCATCAATCATTTTTTTCTTTCCTTCTTCCTTGGCAATATCAAATTTCCATAATAATAATAATAGTAATAATAGTATCAATATCTGATTATTGTTATATAATGATGTGAATTCATGTTATGGTAAGCCGTGACTAATATTCATTTAACATGTATAATTATACTTCCCTATATCTAAATTGAAGCAATCGCGGGTCCAATCGTCATCGTCTGATGTCATCGGGTCGTCGTCTCGTCTTCTTCTTGGTTCTTTTATAACACAGTCTTTAGATGAAAACTCCTTTGAAATAAATGACAGCGTGTAGATATTGTACAGTCCATAATTGTATTCATCATTGTTCAGTCTATAAACTGTGCTCTTTATTAGAAAGATCATGTGTCAATTGATAAGAAAACAAAGTCCATGGATGAAATGTAGCTTTAATATCTGTGCGATGTCACCTCGGCTTACGTTGGATCGTCTTTGGAATCTTCCGTGTCGTCCGCACTGGTCTCGTGTCACTTTTGGAACAGATGTGACATCTTTGGTCAGTAAAGCAAGGGTTAACTTGACACTTCCCTGCTTTATATAGCACCATAACCAGTACTCAGTCCTTTATGTACAGGACACATATGCCAGGTATTACCTGTTCACCAGCTTTCATTGAAGCGTTGCAGGTGATAAGAAACCACTGGAACATGATGAAGCTTGAACACAACACAGTTCATATAGGATCATCATCCTCTGCCGTCCTGGTGATCAGTGGTGTGAATTGTATCTGACACAGTCTATTATCACTCAGCATTCACACCTGTTACCTTCTGAGACTTCCGGATATTGGTTGCTTCTTCTTGTAACTTTTGAGAGTCTCTTTGATTTATAAATATGAAAAGTCTTTATTAAGATAGAATTCATAATTGCGATGTCTTGATTGAAGTCTTCATTCCCTAATCTGATACCAAATCTGGCAATTTTTCCTAACCTATAATATCACAGCGTACCATAGCAATCAATAATATCCATCTAATTATTATCAAAACATTAAAATAAATTTTGTTTGGAATAATAAACAATAATAGATAGTAATTCAATCAAGTTCTCCATGTGATAAAATATTTTTGTGTCATAGGTGTAATTACCTTTTCCAACCCATAGGTGTCAGTGTGTTTTGAAACAACAAGTGTTTATATCTTTATTAAACCAATAATACCAAAGAATGTATACTCCTGAACTAAAATGAATAAATATATGAATGTATGAAGGAATGAATGAATGAATTGTTGTGTTTACTCAAAAAAAATTGAAACATTTTTCTTATATTAATTCATATCATCATTATATTTAATGAAGCAATATTCTTGTACTTGACATTACCCCATTAAATATTAATGTGTTTTCTCAATTGAAATATGGAACTGAATTAAAATCAAAAATTGAGAATTAAAAATGAAAAATGGAAAAATAAGAAAATAAGTAAGAATAAAATGTTAAAAATGAAAAATAAAATTAAGAAAAATAAAAATAAGGCCTTTAAATTTTAATGACAAATGCAGAGTAATTATATTCTCCATAAAAAATACCCTTATATCTCCATTATCTGGATGATTTCGTATTTGTCATAACCTTGTATCACCAAAAAATTATTAAACTATGCAACTTTGCATGTAACACCCTTCTTAATTATATCATTGTACCTTATTATTGTTTCTTCTTTATTAAAATGTGTAAAAAATAAGTATTGATCAAAAGTGATTATGTAATCAGGATCAAAAACACATTTTCCCCCTTAATACCAAAAAATATTATTTTATAAAATTTATGTATATATCAGAACCAAATTAAAAATAGTTATTCTTCTAGAAATATTGTGCATAAATTTCATTTCGATGAGTAGCATAGATTTGTCTAAAGAGAGGTGTGTACCTATTTAGGTAACCATTAAAAATAATATCATAGTTATTCAAGAATATTATCATGTGGAAAATTATTCTAAATATAAATTTGCTTTGTAAACCATTTTGATGTGTGGTTGCCCTTATCCACTATTTGTTAAATCAAGAAATAATAATTATGAAATAAATATAGAAATATATATATTATGTAGATAATACCTAATTATGTATTATAATTTTTCTCAGAATTAAATATATTTGTGTACCTTCACATAAAGAAACATTTTTTTTTTCCAAACATACAAACATACGAGGCCTCTGTCACATCAATCACACTTAGCAGCTGCTGATTTACTCATCTGTCACCTTCACTCTGACATTCACAGATCTGTTCAACTCAAACATTCCACATATGAAGTTATAGATATATATATATTTAACCCAAAATTGTTGTATCCCAATTTATTAATGCGCATTGTCATATCAATTAAATATCTTAATATTCTTTGAATATTCCCCAAATACATATTATATAATATGAGGGTAAGTATTTGAAATTTCAAACACTTGAAAAAAACTCTTGACTTAGATTCTTTTTTCACTGGCTGCCCGGTCTTAAGTTACATCAGCTGGAAATAGAATGAATGGGATCCTATACTATTAGCTCAAAGTTCAAAGGCCGCAGCTGTCACACGTCATGCTGTAAAGCTACAGGTTAAAACGAACACTTCATACACAGAAAATATTAATTCATAAGTGCTACACATAATGATTAATAAGTATTACATATATATTATAGTCCAACTAGATATATTGTTATTATTTTAAAATGTTATACACATAAAATCATGTAATTTTTCCACTTCCTGTGTGAATAAAGAAATAAATCCATTTTAGAGTTGTTTGATCAAATCCTGCTTTGGAATGAAACCTCTAAGGAAATATAAGAAAGTAAAATTAAATATCCAATTCATACAGAAACAGAATTATTTAAATATCTTATACATATATTGGTTGGTTCTAATGTAATTCAAAATATTGCTACTTAAATTTATATATGAAGTTCTAATTTATTAATTAATATATATATATTTTTTATAAATATATATATATATATATATATATAAATACAATTATACACAATCTCTACTTAGACAAGTGTATATATATATATATATATGAACTATTAGAAACTATGTAGCTACAATTTTACTGTATAAGATTATAAATAAATATTGAGACATTGTAACACTTCTATGCTACATTATAATTACAGTTTTTCCTTAGCCACTCCCTAAACCAAATCTTCTGTCTCTCTCAAATATCTCCAGGAACGCCCTATTTAGGAAAGACATTTTTCTATCCTTCAAAACCTCAGAGAACTGTCTGTTCTTCTGTCCACATTCCATGATGTCACTGTGAGCCGGTCGTCTCACCTGACTCTGTTCATCAGTTTCAGCCATTTTCCTTTCTAGGGAAAAGTCACAGCTTTGCATTTTTAACTCTTTGTGTGGAGATATGGAGTTTTGAATTATCTGATATGGCTTATAACAGATATGAACTCTCCTGCGTATTTGATAGAGTTCACTTTGGGGATGACTCAGTCTAGGAGAGTTTGATATTGGCTTTTGATAAGATTTTACCTTTTCTGGTTTTATAAAATTAACTTGATTTATTTTCTTTGCACGATTCTCATGTTTTCTAACAGAATCCAGCAACTGCACACATTTGAATAGGGATTCTTTTTGTGACGCTATAACTCTAGATACTGGATCTAAGAATTTGAATTTTTGTACAAAAGTTTTTATCATATGTTTTACTTTTCCATTTTTGATAAGAGATTTATACAACCGTTCAAACATGGACATGAATGTATATGTACATTCCTTCCTACCAATCCTTAGTTTCTGCAGATCTTCTATGTTGGGAAAATCCTTTGTGACACAATACATCAAATATCTTAACCTGTCCGAATCATTTTCCCATCCATTAGGAGAGTCATTTTCACAGGGCATTAAATGTAAACGTCTGGACAATGTCACAGGAATCCATATTTTAAATAATTGATTCCTCTCCTCATTGGATAAATTAAACTTATCAGAGAAGCTCTCAAATGTCTCTGAATTTCTACAGGCATGGATTTTGACATCATATTTTGGCATGATTTTGTATAGTTTTAGCAAATTTTTCCTCATTTTAATTTGTAGTTGAGCCTGGGTAATTCCTGAATTCTCTGATATTTTTAGTGGCTCTTGTACGTCCGTTCCTCCTACGTCACTCACGTCTCCTCCCACATCACCTAGTATGTCGGTTTCTCGTATGTCAGTCATGTCTCCTCCCATGTCAGGTTTCTGTATGTCCGTCTCTTGATCAGACCCAAGGTCACCTTCAGTTACAGACACGTGTCTTACTTCTTGTTCATTTTCCACATTACAGTCAGAATCAGTATCACCATCTGACACTATTCCTACACAATTTTTCTGCTTAGAAATCTCTAACACAAGACTATGAAAAAAATCTACCAAATGTAGAATATTTCTCAATTTCTGTTTGTCTCTATTTACCAATTTAGAAGTTAACTGTAAATTCTGCAATTCACATTCTTTGTATAAACTGAGCCACAAAACTTCTATGTCATCTCCTACATTAATTTTGAAATTAATATTACTTTGTTTAGCAAAAGAAGAAATTATATCCATATTTTGCTTACCTTAAGATTCCTTGGCTTCTCTTTATCAGCACGTCCTGTCTTCAGTTCATCTGATTCTGTTCCTTGTTAGTACCTCTGCCTCCCGTTAGTCCTCAGTCTGTAGGCTCCTTTCTGCTTCTCGTGATAAATTAGTGAATTTACTGACTCGTGAACAACAGCTGTTCAGCTCGTCAGGACTTCTCCCTTTGTTCACGGGAAGAAATTCACTTACTTAATTTAAAAAAACGAAAAAACAGGACTGGCTGGCTCACCATTGTAAAATAATACTCTTCCTTGTATTATTTTTTCTACTGAGGACTTCTCAAAGTATCAATATCACGATATTCTTATAAAAAAATGTATCTATTTATTCTTGAATTGTCCATTAAAAAGAATCAGATTGCAGCAGGTACATATAATAATTAGTTATAAAGTAATTGTCCATTTGTCCATAATTAGCTTAATTGTTGAGATTCACCCATCTTTCCTTGGATCCTGGCTGGTAAATCATGTCTTTGTCCAGCACGTGTCCAGGCCTACATGTCAGATACGTCTCAGCATGAAGATTCTTCTTGTGGGGTGGGAAGAGCAAGCGAGCCCCCCTTTCTGTACCATGGCTTTTATAGCCAGTCGTATGGCACACCTGTTCTACATATGGTAGTGAACCAAAAATACACACACAAATAGCGCATGTCAACTAGACACGATGGCTGATGCAATCCTTGTATAGAACTCAAATTTAAGAAAAATGATTATCGATTATTAATTATTTAACAGCCGGAGCCAGGGCTAGGGAGGGCCAGAGTCAAAGCGAGAGCAGGCCGGAGCCAGGGCGAGAGCAGGCCGGAGCTAAGGCGATGGCAGGCCGGAGCCAGAGCGATGGCAGGCCGGAGCCAGGGCAAGGGCAGTCCGGAACTAGAGCGAGAGCAGGCCGTAGCCAAGGTGAGAGCTGGCCGGAGCCAAGGCGAGGGCAGGCCAGAGGTAGAGCCAGGGCAGGCCAGAGCCAGAGCTAGAGCAGGCCGGAGCCAAGGCGAGGGCAGGCCAGAGCAAGAGAAGGTCGGATCCAAGGCGAGGGCAGGCCAGAGCCAGAGCAGGCCGGAGCCAAGGCGAGGGGAGGCCAGAGCCAGAGCAGGCCAGAGCGAGAGCAGGCCAGAGCCAAGACGAGAGCAGGCCAGAGCCAAGGCAAGGGTAGGCCAGAGCCAAGGCAAGGGCAGGCCAGAGCCAGAGTGATAGAAGGCCAGAGTCAAGGCAAGGGCAGGCCGGAACCAGGGCGAGAGCAGGCCGGAGACAGGGTGAGGCCAGAGCCAGAACAAGAGCGAGAGCAGGCTGGAGCCAAGGTGAAGGCAGGCCAGAACAAGATCAGGTTAGAGTCAAGACGAGGGCAGTCCAGAGCCAGAGGAAGAGCAGGCCGGAGCCAAGGCATGGGCAGGCCAGAGCCAGAGAGAGAGCAGGCCGGAGCCAGGGTGAGGGCAGGCCAGAGCCAGGGCGAGAGCAGGTCAGAGCCAGGGCGAGAGCAGGCCGGAGCCAATGCGAGGGCAGGCCGGAGCCAGAGCAAGGGCAGGCCGGAGTCAGGGCGAGGGCAGGCCGGAGTCAGGGCGAGGGCAGGCCGGAGGCAGAGCGAGAGCAGGCCAGAGCCAAGGCGAGAGCAGGCCGGAGCCAAGGCGAGGGTAGGCCAGAGCCAAGGCAAGGGCAGGCCCGAGCCAGAGCGATAGAAGGCCAGAGCCAAGGCAAGGGCAGGCCGGAACCAGGGCGAGAGCAGGCCGGAGACAGGGCGAGGCCAGAGCCAGAGCGAGAGCAGGCCAGAGCGAGAGCAGGCCAGAGCGAGAGTAGGCCAGAGCCAGGGCGAGGGCAGGCCAGAGAGAGAGCAGGCCGGAGCCAGAGCCAGGGCAGGCCAGTGCCAGAGCGAGAGCAGGCCGGAGCCAGGGCGACAGCAGGCCAAAGCCAAAGCGAGTGCAGGCCAGAGCCAGAGCGAGAGCAAGCCAGAGCCAGAGCAGGCCAGAGCGAGAGTAGGCCAGAGCCAAGGCAAGGGCAGGCCGAAACAAGGGCTAGATCAGGCCCGAGACAGGGCGTGGCCAGAGCGAGAGCAGACCACAGCCAGAGTGAGAGTATGCCGGAGCCAGGGCGAGGGCAGGCCAGAGCCAGAGAGAGAGCAGGCCGGAGCCAGGGCGAGGGCGGGCCAGAGCCAAAGCGAGAGCAGGCCGGAGCCAGGGCGAGAGCAGGCCGGAGATAAAGCGAGGGCAGGCCGGAGCCAGAGTGATGGCAGGCCGGAGCCAGGGCAAGGGCAGTCCGGAACTAGAGCGAGAGCAGACCGGAGCCAAGGTGAGAGCTGGCCGGAGCCAAGGTGAGGGCAGGCCAGAGGCAGAGCCAGGGCAGGCCAGAGCCAGAGCAAGAGCAGGCCGGAGCCAAGGCGAGGGCAGGCCAAAGCAAGAGCAGGTCGGAGCCAAGGAGAGGGCAGGCCAGAGCCAGAGCGAGAGCAGGCCGGAGCCAAGGCGAGGGGAGGCCAGAGCGAGAGCAGGCCAGAGCCAGAGCGAGAGCAGTACGGAGCCAAGGCAAGGGGAGGCCAGAGCCAGAGCGAGAGCAGGCCTGAGCCAGAGCAAGAGCAGGTCGGAGCCAAGGCGAAGGCAGGCCAGAACATGAGCGAGATCAGGCCAGAGTCAAGATGAGGGCAGGTCAGAGCCAGAAGAAGAGCAGGCCGGTGCCAAGGCATGGGCAGGCGAGAGCCAGAGAGAGCGCAGGCCGGAGCCAGAGCGAGGGCAGGCCAGAGCGAGAGCAGGTCGGAGCCAGGGCTAGAGCAGGCCGGAGCTAATGCGAGGGCTGGCCTGAGCTAGAGCAAGGGCAGGCCGGAGTCAGGGCAAGGGCAGGCCGGAGCCAGAGCAAGGTCAGGCCGGAGTCAGGGCGAGGGCAGGCCGGAGCCTGAGCGAGAGCAGGCCCGAGCCAAGGCAAGAGCAGGCCGGAGCCAAGGCGAGGGTAGGCCAGAGCGAGAGCAGGCCTGAGCAAGGACGAGGGCAGGCCGGAGCCAGGGCGAGGGCAGGCCAGAGTCAGAGCGAGAGCCGGCCGGAGCTAAGGCAAGGGCAGGCGGGAGCCAAGGCATGGGCAGGCCAGAGCCAGAGAGAGAGCAGGCCGGATCCAATGCAAGGGCTGGCCGTAGCTAGAGCAGGGAGGCTGGAATTATGGCGAGGGCAGGCTGGAGTCAGGGCGAGGGCATGCCGCAGCCAGAGCAAGAGCCGGCCGGAGCTAAGGCGAGAGCAGGCCAGAGCCAGAGCGAGAGCCGGCCAGAGCGAGAGCAGGCCGGAGGCTCGGCGAGGGCAGGCCAGAGCGAGAGAAGGCCGGAGCCAAGGCAAGATCAGGCCGGAACCAGGGCGAGAGCAGTCTGGAGCCAGGGTGAGGGCAGGCAAAAGCCAGAGCGAGAGTAGGCCAGGGGGCATGGGCAGGCCAGAGCGAGAGAAGGCCGGAGCCAAGGCAAGGGCAGGATGGAACAAGGGCTAGATCAGGCCCGAGACAGGGCGAGGCCAGAGCAAGAGCAGGCCACAGCCAGAGTGAGAGTATGCCGGAGTCAGGGTGAAGGCAGGCCAGAGCCAGAGAGAGAGCAGGCCGGAGCCAGGGCGAGGGCGGGACAGAGCCAAAGCGAGAGCCGGCCAGAGCCAGGTCAAGAGCAGGCCGGAGCTAAGGCGAGGGCAGGCTGAAGCCAGAGCGATGGCAGGCCGGAGCCAGGGCAAGGGCTGACCGGAACTAGAGCGAGAGCAGGCCGGAGCCAAGGTGAGAGCTGGCCGGAGCCAAGGCGAAGGCAGGCCAGAGGCAGAGCCAGGGCAAGCCAGAGCAAGAGCAGGCCGGAGCCAAGGCGAGGGCAGGCCAGAGCAAGAGCAGGTGGTAGCCAAGGCGAGGGCAGGCCAGAGCCAGAGCAGGCCGGAGCCAAGGCGAGGGGAGGCCAGAGCGAGAGCAGGCCAGAACCAGAGCGAGAGCAGGCCGGAGCCAGGGCGAGGGCAGGCAAAAGCAAGAGCGAGAGTAGGCCAGAGCCAAGGCAAGGGCAGGCCAGAGCCAGAGCGAGAGAAGGCCGGAGCCAAGGCAAGGGCAGGCCGGAACAAGGGCTTGATCAGGCCCGAGACAGAGCGAGGCCAGAGCGAGAGCAGGCCACAGCCAGAGTGAGAGCAGGCCGGAGCAAGGGCGAGGGCGGGCCAGAGCCAAAGCGAGAGCAGACCGGAGCCAGGACGAGAGCAGGCTGGAGCTAAGGCGAGGGCAGGCTGGAGCCAGAGCGATGGCAAGCCGGAGCCAGGGCAAGGGCAGTCCAGAACTAGAGCGAGAGCAGGCCGGAGCCAAGGTGAGAGCTGGCCGAAGCCAAGGTGAGGGCAGGCCAGAGGCAGAGCCAGGGCAGGCCAGAGCAAGAGCAGGCCGGAGCCAAGGCTAGGGCAGGCCAGAGCGAGAGCAGGTCGGAGCCAGGGCTAGAGCAGGCCGGAGCTAATGCGAGGGCTGGCCTGAGCTAGAGCAACAAGGGCAGGCCGGAGTCAGGGCAAGGGCAGGCCGGAGCCAGAGCAAGGGCAGGCCGGAGTCAGGGCAAGGGCAGGCCTGAGCCAGAGCGAGAGCAGGCGGGAGCCAAGGCAAATTCAGGCCAGAACCAGAGCGAGAGCATGCCGGAGTCAAGACGAGGGCAGGCCAGAGCAAGAGCAGGCTGGAGCCAGGGAGATGGCAGGCCAGAGCAAGAGCAGGCCGGAGCCAGGGCGATAGCAGGCCGGAGCCAAGGCGAGGGCTGGCCAGAGTCAGAGCAAGGGCAGGCCGGAGCCAGGGTGAGGGCAGGCCGGAGCCAGAGCAAGAGCAAGCCAGAGCCAAGGCGAGAGCAGGCCGAAGCCAAGGCGAGCGCAGTCCAGAGCGAGAGCAGGCCGGAGCCAGGGCGAGAGAGCTGGCCATGGCAAAAGAGAAGGCAGGCCAGATCCAGATCCAGAGCAGGCCAGAGCCAGGGCGAGGGCAGGCCAGAGTCAGAGCGAGAGCAGGACGGAGCCAAGGCGAGGGCACGCCAGAGCGAGAGCAGGCCAGAGCCAGAGCAAGAGCAGGCCGGGGCCAGGGCGAGGGCAGGCCAGAGCCAGAGCAAGAGTAGGCCAGAACCAAGGCAAGGGCAGGCCAGAGCAAGAGAAGGCCGGAGCCAAGGCAAGGGCAGGCCGTAACCAGGGCGAGAGCACGCCGGAAACAGTTCGAGGCCAGAGCGAGAGCAGGCCAGAGCCAGAGCGAATGTAGGCCGGAGCCATGGCTAGGGCAGGCCAGAGAGAGAGCAGGCCAGTGCCAGAGCGAGAGCAGGCCAGTGTCAGAACGAGAGCATGCCAGAGCTACAGCCAGAGCAGGTCGGAGTCAGGGCGAGGGCAGACCAGAGTCAGAGCGAGAGCAGGCCGGAGCCAAGGTGAGGGCAGGCCAGAGCCAGAGCTAGAGCTGGCCAGAGTGAGAGCAGGCCAGTGCCTGAGCGAGAGCAGTCCGGAGCCAAGGCAAGGGCAGGCCAGAGCCAGAGAGAGAGTAGGCCTGAGCCAGAGCGAGAGCAGGCCGGAGCCAAGGAGAAGGCCGACCAGAACCAGAGCGAGAGCAGGTCGGAACCAAGGCAAGGGCAGGCCATAGGCAGAGCCAGGGCATGCCAGAGCAAGAGAGAGAGCAGGCGGAAGCCAAGGCGATGGCAGGCCATAGCCAGAGTGAGAACAGGCCAGAGCCAAGGTGAGGGCAGGCCAGAGCGAGAGCAGGCCAGTGCCAGAGCACGAGCAGGCCAGTGCCAGAGCGAGACCAGGCCAGTACCAGAGCGAGAGCAGGCCAGTGCCAGAACGAGAGCAGGCCAGTGCCAGAGCTAGAGAAGTCCGGAGCCAAGGCAAGGGCAGACCAGAGCCAGAAAGCGAGTAGGCCTGAGCCAGAGCGAGAGGAGGCCGGAGCCAAGGCAAAGGCAGGCCCGAACCAGAGCGAGAGCAGGCCGGAGTCAAGACGAGGGCAGGCCAGAGCCAGAGCAAGAGCAGGCTGGAGCCAAGGCAAGGGCAGGCCGGAGCCAGTTAGAGGGCAGGCCGGAGCCAGTTAGAGGGCAGGCCGGAGCCAGGGCGAGGGCAGGCCGGAGCCAGGGCGAGGGCAGGGCGAGAGCAGGCCGGAGCCAAGGCGAGGGCAGGCCGGAACCATTGCAGGAGCTGGCCGGAGCCAAGGCGATGGCTGGCCGGAGCCTGAGTAAGGGCTGGCCGGAGCCATGGCGAGGGCAGTCCGAAGTCAGAGCGAGGGCAGACCGGAGCCAGAGCGAGAGCAGACCGGAGCCAAGGCGAGGGCAGGCCAGAGCTAGAGCCAGAGCAGGCCGGAGCCAGGGCGAGGGCAGGCCGGAGCCAGGGCGAGGGCAGGCCGGAGCCAGGGCAAGAGCAGGCCGGAGCCAGCGTGAGATCAGGCCAGAGCTAGAGCCAGAGCAGGCCGGAGCCAGGGCGAGGGAAGACCTGACTCAGAACGAGAGGAGGCCGGAGCCAAGGCGAGAGCAGGCTGGAGCCAGGGCGAGGGCAGGCCAGTCCAGAGCGAGAGTAAGCCAGAGCCAAGGCTAGGGCAGGCGAGAGCCAGAGCGAGAGAAGGCCGGAGCCAAGGAGAGGGCAGGCCAGAGAGAGAGCAGGCCGGTGCCGAGGCAAGGGCAGGCCAGATCCAGAGCGAGAGCAGGTCGGAGCCAGGGCAATAGCAGGCAGCAGCCAGGGCAAGGCCAGACCGGTGCCAAGGCGAGAGCAGACCGGAGCCAAGGCGAGGGCAGGCCAGAGGCAGAGCCAGGGCAGGCCAGTACCAGGGCGAGAGCAGGCTGGAGCCAAAGCGAGGGCAGACCAGAGCCAGAGCAATAGCTGGCCGGAGCCAAGGTGAACGCAGGCCAGAGCCAGAAGGAGAGCAGGCCAGTGCCAGAGCGAGAACAGGCCAGTGCCAGAGCGAGAGCAGTCCGGAGCCAAGGCAAGGGCAGGCCAGAGCCAGAGAGAGAGCAGGCCGGAGCCAAGGCGAAGTCAGGCTAGAACCAGAGCGAGGGCAGGACAGAGCCAGAGCAAGAGCAGGCTGGAGCCAAGGAGAGGGCTGGCCAGAGCCAGAGCAAGGACAGGCCAGAGCCAGAGTGAGAGCAGGCCAGAGCCAGGGCGAGGGCAGGCTAGAGCCAGAGCAAGAGCAGGCCGGAGCCAGGGCGAGGGCACGCCAGAGCGAGAGCAGGTCAGAGCAAGGACAGGCCAGAGCCAGAGTGAGAGCAGGCTAGAGCCAGGGCGAGGGCAGGCTAGAGCCAGAGTAAGAGCAGGCCGGAGCCAGGGCGAGGGCAGGCTGGAGCCAGAGCGAGGGCAAGCCGGAGCCAGGGCGAGGGCAGGCCGGAGCCAGGGAGAGAGCAGGCCGGAGCCAGGGAGAGAGCAGGCCGGAGCCAGGGAGAGAGCATGTCGGAGCCAGGACGAGGGCAGGCCGGAGCCAGGACGAGGGCAGGCCGGAGCCAGGGCGAGAGCAGGCCGGAGCTAATGCGATGGCAGGCCGGAGCCAGAGCAAGAGCAGGCCGGAGCCAGGGCGAGGGCAGGCCGGAGCCAGGGCGACAGCAGGCCAGAGCCAGCACGAGAGCAGGCCAGAGCTACAGCCAGAGCAGGCCGGAGTCAGGGCGAGGGCAGACCAGAGTCAGAGCGAGGGCAGGCCAGAGCCAGAGCGAGAGCAGGCCAGAGCCAGAGTGAGAGAAGGCCAGTGCCTGAGCGAGAGCAGTCCGGAGCCAAGGCAAGGGCAGGCCAGAGCCAGAGAGAAAGTAGGCCTTAGCCAGAGCAAGAGCTGGCCGGAGCCAAGGAGAAGGCAGCCCAGACCCAGAGCGAGAGCAGGTCGGAACCAAGGCGAGGGCAGGCCATAGGCAGAGCCAGGGCAGGCCATAGGCAGAGCCAGGGCAGGCCAGAGCAAGAGAGAGAGCAGGCCGGAGCCAAGGCGATGGCAGGCCAGAGTCAGAGTGAGAACAGGCCAGAGCCAAGGTGAGGGCAGGCCAGAGCGAGAGCAGGCCAGTGCCAGAGCGAGAGCAGGCCAGTGCCAGAACGAGAGCAGGCCAGTGCCAGAGCTAGAGAAGTCCGGAGCCAAGGCAAGGGCAGGCCAGAGCCAGAGAGCGAGTAGGCCTGAGCCAGAGCGAGAGGAAGCCGGAGCCAAGGCAAAGGCAGGCCCGAACCAGAGCGAGAGCAGGCCGGAGTCAAGGCGAGGGCAGGCCAGAGCCAGAGCAGGCCAGAGCCAGAGCAAGAGCAGGCCGGAGCCAGGGCGAGGGCAGGCCAGAGCCAGAGCAAGAGCAGGCCGGAGCCAGGGCGAGAGCAGGCCGGAGCCAAGGCGAGGGCTGGCCGGAGCCAGAGCAAGTGCAGGCCGGAGCCAGGGCGAGAGCAGGCTGGAGCCAAGGCAAGGGCAGGCCAGAGCCAGAGCAAGAACAGGCCAGAGCCAGAGCAAGAGCAGGCCGGAGCTAGGGCGAGGGCAGGCCAGAGCCAGAGCAAGAGCAGGCCGGAGCCAGGGTGAGAGCAGGCCGGAGCCAAGGCGAGGGCTGGCCGGAGCCAGAGCAAGTGCAGGCCGGAGCCAGGGCGAGAGCAGGCTGGAGCCAAGGCAAGGGCAGGCCAGAGCCAGAGCAAGAGCAGGTCGGAGCCAAGGCGAGGACAGGTCAGAGCCATAGCGAGAGCCAGCCAGATCCAGAGCAAGAGCAGGCCGGAGCCAGGGCGAGGGCAGGCCGGAGCCAGGGCAAGAGCAGGCCGGAGCCAGAGCGAGAGCAGGCCGGAGCCAAGGCGAGAGCAGGCCGGAGCCAAGGCGAGGGCTGGCCAGAGCGAGAGCAGGCCGGAGCCAAGGCGAGAGCAGGCCGGAGCCAAGGCGAGGGCGGGCCAGAGCCAAAGCGAGAGCAGGCCGTAGCCAAGGCGAGGGCAGGCCAGAGCCAGATCCAGAGCAGGCCAGAGTCATGGCGAGATCAGGACAGAGCCAAGGCGAGGGCACGCCAGAGCGAGAGCAGGTCAGAGCCAGAGCGAGGGCAGGCCTGAGCCAGAGCGAGGGCAGGCCTGAGCCAGAGCGAGAGTAGGCCAGAGCCAAGGCAAGGGCAGGCCAGAACCAGAACGAGAGAAGGCCGGAGCCAAGGCAAGGGCAGGCCGGAACATGGGCGAGAGCATTCCGGAGACAGGGCGAGGCCAGAGCCAGAGCGAGAGCTGGTCAGAACCTGAGCGAGAGTATGCCGGAACCAGGGCGAGGGCTGGCCAGAGCCATAGCGAGAGCAGGCCAGAGCCATAGCGAGAGCAGGCCAGAGCCAGAGCTAGAGCAGTCCGGACCCAGAGCTAGGGCGAGCCAGAGCGAGAGCAGGCCTGAGCCAGAGCGAGAGCAGGCTGAAGCCATGACGAAGGCAGGTCAGAACAAGAGCGAGATCAGGCTAGAGGGCAGGCCAGAGCCAGAGGAAGAGCAGGCCGGAGCCAAGGCATGAGCAGGCCGGAGCCAGGGCGAGGGCAGGCCAGAGCCAGGGCAAGAGCAGGCCGGAGCCAAGGCGAGAGCAGGCTGGAGCCAAGGCGAGGGCTGGCCGGAGCGAGAGCAGGCAGGAGCCAAGGCGAGAGCAGGCAGGAGCCAAGGCAAGGTTGGGCCAGAGCGAGATCAGGATGTAGCCAAGGCGAGGGCAGGCCAGAGCCAGATCCAGAGCAGGCCAGAGTCATGGCGAGAGCAGGCAGGAGCCAAGGCGTGAGCTGGCCGGAGCCAGAGCGAGAGTAGGCCAGAACCAGAACGAGAGAAGGCCGGAGCCAAGGCAAGGGCAGGCCGGAACATGGGCGAGAGCCGACCGGAGACAGGGCGAGGCCAGAGCGAGAGAAGGTCAGAACCTGAGTGAGAGTATGCCGGAGCCAGGGCGAGGGCTGGCCAGAGCCATAGCGAGAGCAGGCCAGAGCCAGAGCTAGAGCAGTCCGGAGCCAGAGCTAGGGCGGGCCTGAGCCAGAGCGAGAACAGGCCTGAGCCAGAGCGAGAGCAGGCTGGAGCCATGACGAAGGCAGGCCAGAACAAGAGCGAGATCAGGCTAGAGGGCCGGCCAGAGCCAGAGGAAGAGCAGGCCGGAGCCAAGGCATGGGCAGACAAGAGCCAGAGAAAGAGCAGGCCGGAGCCAGGCCGAGGGCAGGCCAAAGCCAGAGCGAGAGCAGGTCGGAGCCAGGGCGAGAGCAGGCCGGAGCCAATGCGAGGGCAGGCCGGAGCCAGAGCGAGAGCAGGCCGGAGTCAGGGCGAGGGCAGGCCGGAGCCAGAGCGAGAGCAGGCCGGAGCCACGGCGATTGTAGGCCAGAGCCAAGGCAAGGGCATGCCAGAGCGATAGAAGGCCAGAGCCAAGGGAAGGGCAGGCCGGAACCAGGGCGAGAGCAGGCCGGAGACAGGGCGAGGCCAGAGCGAGAGCAGGCTAGAGCGAGTGCAGGCCGGAGCCAAGGCGAGAGCAGGCCGGAGCCAATGGAGTGAGGGCCGGCCAGATCCAGAGCGAGAGGAGGCCAGAGGCAGAGCGAGAGCAGGCCGGAGCCAGAGCAATAGCAGGCAGCAGCCAGGGCGAGGGCAGACCGGTGCCAAGGTGAGAGCAGACCGGAGCCAAGGCGAGGGCAGGCCAGAGGCAGAGCCAGGGCAGGCCAGTACCAGAGCGAGAGCAGGCTGGAGCCAAAGCGAGGGCAGACCAGAGCCAGAGCGAGAGCAGGCCGGAGCCAAGGAGAGCAGGCCAGTGCCAGATCAAGAACAGTCCGGAGCCAAGGCAAGGGCAGGCCAGAGCCAGAGAGAGAGTAGGCCTGAGCCAGAGCCAGAGCAGGCTGGAGCCAAGGCGAAGTCAGGCTAGAACCAGAGCGAGAGCAGACCAGAGTCAAGACGAGGGCAGGACAGAGCCAGAGCAAGAGCAGGCTGGAGCCAAGGAGAGGGCTGGCCGGAGCCAGAGCAAGGACAGGCAAGAGCCAGGGTGAGAGCAGGCCAGAGCCAGGGCGAGGGCAGGCTAGAGCCAGAGCAAGAGCCGGCCGGAGCCAGGGCGAGGGCAGGCTGGAGCCAGAGCTAGGGCAAGCCGGAGCTAGGGCGAGGGCAGGCCGGAGCCAGGGCGAGGGCAGGCCGGAGCCAGGGAGAGAGCAGGTCAGAGCCAAGGCGAGGTCAGGCCAGAGCGAGAGCAGGCCGGAGCCAGGAAGAGGGCAGGCCGGAGCCAGGGCGAGAGCAGGCCGGAGCTAATGCGATGGCAGGCCAGAGCGAGAGCAGGCCGGAGCCAGGACGAGGGCAGGCCGGAGCCAGGGCGAGAGCAGGCCAGAGCCAGCACGAGAGCAGGCCAGAGCTACAGCCAGAGCAGGCCGGAGTCAGGGCGAGGGCAGACCAGAGTCAGAGCGAGGGCAGGCCAGAGCCAGAGCGAGAGCATGCCAGAGCCAGAGTGAGAGCAGGCCAGTGCCTGAGCGAGAGCAGTCTAGAGCCAAGGCAAGGGCAGGCCAGAGCCAGAGAGAGAGTAGGCCTGAGCCAGAGTAAGAGCAGGCCGGAGCCAAGGAGAAGGCAGCCCAGAACCAGAGCGAGAGCAGGTCGGAACCAAGTCGAGGGCAGGCCATAGGCAGAGCCAGGGCATGCCAGAGCAAGAGAGAGAGCAGGCCAGAGTCAGAGTGAGAACAGGCCAGAGCCAAGGTGAGGGCAGGCCAGAGCGAGAGCAGGCCAGTGCCAGAGCGAGAGCAGGCCGGTGCCCGAAAGAGAGCAGGCCAGTGCCAGAGCTAGAAAAGTCCGGAGCCAAGGGCAGGCCAGAGCCAGAGAGCGAGTAGGCCTGAGCCAGAGCGAGAGGAGGCCGGAGCCAAGGCAAAGGCAGGCCCGAACCAGAGCGAGAGCAGGCCGGAGTCAAGACGAGGCCAGGCCAGAGCCAGAGCAAGAGCAGGCTGGAGCCAAGGCAAGGGCAGGCCGGAACAAGGGCGAGAACAGGCCGGAGTCAAGACGAGGGCAGGCCAGAGCAAGAGCAGGCCAGAGCAAGAGCAGGCCGGAGCCAGGGCGAGGGCAGGCCAGAGCCAGAGCAAGAGCGGGCCGGAGCCAGGGCGAGAGCAGGCCGGAGCCAAGGCGAGGGCTGGCCGGAGTCAGAGCAAGGGCAGGACGAGAGCAGGCCGGAGCCAAGCCGAGGGCAGGCCAGAGCTACAGCCAGAGCAGGCCGGAGTCAGGGCGAGGGCAGGCCAGAGCCAGAGCGAGAGCATGCCAGAGCCAGAGTGAGAGCAGGCCAGTGCCTGAGCGAGAGCAGTCTGGAGCCAAGGCAAGGGCAGGCCAGAGCCAGAGAGAGAGTAGGCCTGAGCCAGAGCAAGAGCAGGCCGGAGCCAAGGAGAAGGCAGCCCAGAACCAGAGCGAGAGCAGGTCGGAACCAAGGCGAGGGCAGGCCATAGGCAGAGCCAGGGCATGCCAGAGCAAGAGAGAGAGCAGGTCGGAGCCAAGGCGATGGCAGGCCAGAGTCAGAGTGAGAACAGGCCAGAGCCAAGGTGAGGGCAGGCCAGAGCGAGAGCAGGCCAGTGCCAGAGCGAGAGCAGGCCAGTGCCCGAACGAGAGCAGGCCAGTGCCCGAACGAGAGCAGGCCAGTGCCAGAGCTAGAGAAGTCCGGAGCCAAGAGCGAGTAGGCCTGAGCCAGAGCGAGAGGAGGCCGGAGCCAAGGCAAAGGCAGGCCCGAACCAGAGCGAGAGCAGGCCGGAGTCAAGACGAGGGCAGGCAAGAGCCTGAGCAAGAGCAGGCTGGAGCCAAGGCAAGGGCAGGCCGGAACAAGGGCGAGAACAGGCCGGAGTCAAGACGAGGGCAGGCCAGAGCAAGAGCAGGCCAGAGCAAGAGCAGGCCGGAGCAAGGGCGAGGGCAGGCCAGAGCAAGAGCAGGCCGGAGCCAGGGCGAGAGCAGGCCGGAGCCAAGGCGAGGGCTGGCCGGAGCCAGAGCAAGGGCAGGGCGAGAGCAGGCCGGAGCCAAGCCGAGGGCAGGCCAGAGCAAGAGCAGGTCGGAGCCAAGGCGAGGGCAGGTCAGAGCCAGAGCTAGAGCAGGCCGGAGCCAAGGCGAGGGGAGGCCAGAGCGAGAGCAGGCCAGAGCGAAAGCAGTCTGGAGCCAAGGCAAGGGCAGGCCAGAGCCAGAGCGAGAGCAGGCCTGAGCAACAGCAGGCCGGAGCCAAGGCGAAGGCAGGCCAGAACAAGAGCGAGATCAGGCCAGAGTAAAGACGAGGGCAGGCCAGAGCCAGAGGAAGAGCAGGCCGGAGCCAAGGCATGGGCAGGCGAGAGCCAGAGAGAGAGCAGGCCTGAGCCAGAGCGAGAGCAGGCCTGAGCAAGAGCAAACCGGAGCCAAGGCGAAGGCAGGCCAGAACAAGAGCGAGAGCAGGTCAGAGCCAGGGCGAGAGCAGGCCGGGGTCAAGACAAGGGCAGGCCAGAGCCAGAGCAAGAGCCGGCCAGATCCAGAGCAAGAGCAGGCCGGAGCCAAGGCGAGGGCAGGCCAGAGCCAGGGCAAGAGCAGGCCAGAGCGAGAGCAGGCCGGAGCCAAGGCGAGAGCAGGCCGGAGCCAAGACGAGAGCAGGCCGGAGCCAAGGCGAGAGCTAGCCGGAGCCAGAGCGAGAGCCGGCCGGAGCCAAGGCGAGAGCAGGCCGGAGCCAAGGCGAGGGCGGGCCAGAGCCAGAGCGAGAGCAGGCCATAGCCAAGGCGAGGGCATGCCAGAGCCAGAGCAAGAGCAGGTCAGAGCCAGAGCGAGAGCCGGCCGGAGCCAGGGCGAGAGCAGGCCAGAGCGAGAGTAGGCCAGAGCCAAGGCAAGGGCAGGCCAGAGCCAGAACGAGAGAAGGCCGGAGCCAAGGCAAGGGCAGGCCGGAACATGGGCGAGAACAGGCCGGAGACAGGGCGAGGCCAGAGCGAGAGCAGGTCAGAACCTGAGCGAGAGTATACCGGAGCCAGGGCGAGGGCTGGCCAGAGCCATAGCGAGAGCAGGCCAGAGCCAGAGCTAGAGCAGTCCGGAGCCAGAATTAGGGCGGGCCTGAGCCAGAGCGAGAACAGGCCTGAGCCAGAGTGAGAGCAGGCTGGAGCCATGACAAAGGCAGGCCAGAACAAGAGTGAGATCAGGCTAGAGGGCAGGCCAGAGCCAGAGGAAGAGCAGGCCGGAGCCAAGGCATGGGCAGACAAGAGCAAGAGCGAGAGCAGGCTGGAGCCACGGCGAGGGTAGGCCAGAGCCAAGGCAAGGGCATGCCAGAGCCAGAGATTTAGAAGGCCAGAGCCAAGGGAAGGGCAAGCCGGAACCAGGGCGAGAGCAGGCCAGAGATAGGGCGAGGCCAGAGCGAGAGCAGGCCAGAACGAGAGTAGGCTGGAGCCAAGGCGAGAGCAGGCCGGAGCCAAAGCGAGTGCAGGCCAGAGCCAGGGCGAGAGCAGGCCGGAGCCAAGGCGAGTGCAGGCCGGAGTCAGTGCGAGGGCAGGCCAGAGTCAGAGCGAGAGCAGGCCAGAACCAAGGCGAAGGCACGCCAGAGCGAGAGCAGGCCAGGGCGAGGGTAGGCAAGAGCCAGAGCGAGAGTAGGCCAGAGCTAAGGCAAGGGCCGGCTAGAGCGAGAGAAGGCCGGAGCCAAGGCAAGGGCAGGCCGGAACAAGGGCGAGAACAGGCCGGAGTCAAGACGAGGGCAGGCCAGAGTCCGAGCGAGAGCAGGCCGGAGCCAAGGCGAGGGCACGCCAGAGCCAGAGCGAGAGCAGGCCAGATCCAGAGCGACAGCAGGCCGGAGCCAGGGCGAGGGCAGGCGAGAGCCAGAGCGAGAGTAGGCCAGAGCCAAGGCAAGGGCAGGCCAGAGCCAGAGCGAGAGAAGGCCAGAGCCAAGGCAAGGGCAGGCCGGAACAGCGGCTAAAGCAGGCCCGAGACAAGGCGAGGCCAGAGCGAGAGCAGGCTACAGCCAGAGTGAGAGTATGCCGGAGCCTGGGCGAGGGCAGGCCAGAGCCAGAGAGAGAGCAGGCCGGAGCCAGGGCGAGGGCGGGCCAGAGCCAAAGCGAGAGCACCCCGGAGCCAGGGCGAGAGTAGGCCGGAGCTAAGGCGAGGGCAGGCCGGAGCCAGAGTGATGGCAGGCCGGAGCCAGGGCAAGGGCAGTCCGGAACTAGAGCCAGAGCAGGCCGTAGCCAAGGTTAGAGCTGGCCGGAGCCAAGGCGAGGGCAGTCCAGAGGCAGAGCCAGGGCAGGCCAGAGCGAGTGCAGGCCGGAGCCAAGGCGAGGTCAGGCCAGAGCAAGAGCAGGTCGGAGCCAAGGCGAGGGTAGGCCAAAGCCAGAGCAGGCCGGAGCCAAGGCGAGGGGAGGCCAGAGCGAGAGCAGGCCAGAGCGAGAGCAGGCCAGAGCCAAGGCAAGGGTAGGCCAGAGCCAAGGCAAGGGCAGGCCAGAGCCAGAGTGATAGAAGGCCAGAGTCAAGGCAAGGGCAGGCCGGAACCAGGGCGAGAGCAGGCCGGAGACAGGGCGAGGCCAGAGCCAGAACAAGAGCGAGAGCAGGCTGGAGCCAAGGTGAAGGCAGGCCAGAACAAGAGCGAGATCAGGCTAGAGTCAAGACGAGGGCAGTCCAGAGCCAGAGGAAGGGCAGGCCGGAGCCAAGGCATGGGCAGGCCAGAGCCAGAGAGAGAGCAGGCCGGAGCCAGGGCGAGGGCAGGCCAGAGCCAGAGCGAGGGCAGGCCAAAGCCAGAGCGAGAGCAGGTCGGAGCCAGGGCGAGAGCAGGCCGGAGCCAATGCGAGGGCAGGCCGGAGCCAGAGCAAGGGCAGGCCGGAGTCAGGGCGAGGGCAGGCCGGAGGCAGAGCGAGAGCAGGCCGGAGCCAAGGCGAGGGTAGGCCAGAGCCAAGGCAAGGGCATGCCAGAGCCAGAGCGATAGAAGGCCAGAGCCAAGGCAAGGGCAGGCCGGAACCAGGGCGAGAGCAGGCCGGAGACAGGGCGATGCCAGAGCGAGAGCAGGCCAGAGCGAGAGCAGGCCAGAGCGAGAGCAGGCCAGAGCCAGGGCGAGGGCAGGCCAGAGAGAGAGCAGGCCACAGCCAGGGTAGGCCGGAGCCAGGGCGACAGCAGGCCAGAGCCAAAGCGAGTGCAGGCTAGAGCCAGAGCGAGAGCAGGCCAGAGCCAGAGAGAAAGCAGTCCGGAGCCAAGGCGAGGGCAGGCCAGAGCGAGAGCAGGCCGGAGACAAGGCGAAGGCAGGCCAGAACAAGAGCGAGAACAGTCCGGAGTCAAGACTAGGGCAGGCCAGAGCCAGAGCTAGAGCAGGCCGGAGCCAGGGCGAGGGCAGGCCAGAGCGAGAGCAGGCCGGAGCCAGGGCGAGAGCAGGCCGGAGCCAAGGCGAGGGCTGGCCGGAGCCAGAGCAAGGGCAGGCCGGAACCAAGGCGAGGACAGGCCGGAGCCAGAGCGAGAGCAGGCCAGAGCGAGAGCAGGCCGGAGCCAAGACGAGAGAAGGCCGGAGCCAAGGCGAGGGCAGGCCAGAGCCAGACCGAGAGGAGTCCGGAGCCAGGGCGAGAGCAAGACGGTGCCAAGGCGAGGGCAGGCCAGAGCCAGATCCAGAGCAGGCCGCAGTCAGGGCGACGGCAGGCCAGAGTCAGATTGAGAGCAGGCCGGAGCCAAGGCGAGGGCATACCAGAGCGAGAGCAGGCCGGAGCCAGAGCGAGGGCAGGCAAGAGCCAGAGCAAGAGTAGGCCAGAGCCAAGGCAAGGGCCGGCCAGAGCCAGAGCGAGAGAAGGCCGGAGCGAAGGCAAGGGCAGGCCGAAATAAGGGCGAGAACAGGCCGGAGACAGGGCGAGGCCAGAGCCAGAACAAGAGCGAGAGCAGGCTGGAGCCAAGGTGAAGGCAGGCCAGAACAAGAGCGAGATCAGGCTAGAGTCAAGACGAGGGCAGTCCAGAGCCAGAGGAAGGGCAGGCCGGAGCCAAGGCATGGGCAGGCCAGAGCCAGAGAGAGAGCAGGCCGGAGCCAGGGCGAGGGCAGGCCAGAGCCAGAGCGAGGGCAGGCCAAAGCCAGAGCGAGAGCAGGTCGGAGCCAGGGCGAGAGCAGGCCGGAGCCAATGCGAGGGCAGGCCAGAGCCAGAGCAAGAGCAGGCCGGAGTCAGGACGAGGGCCGGCCAGAGTCAGAGCGAGAGCAGGCCAGAGCCAAGGAGAGGGCACGCCAGAGCGAGAGCAGGCCAGAACCAGAGCGACAGCAGGCCAGGGCGAGGGTAGGCAAGGGCCAGAGCGAGAGTAGGCCAGAGCCAAGGCAAGGGCAGGCCTGAGCGAGAGAAGGCAAGGGCAGGACGGAACAACAGCTAAAGCAGGCCCGAGACAGGGCGAGGCCAGAACGAAAACAGGCCACAGCCAGAGTGAGAGTATGCCTGAGCCTGGGCGAGGGCAGTCCGGAACTAGAGCCAGAGCAGGCCGTAGCCAAGGTTAGAGCTGGCCGGAGCCAAGGCGAGGGCAGTCCAGAGGCAGAGCCAGGGCAGGCCAGAGCCAGAGCGAGTGCAGGCCGGAGCCAAGGCGAGGGAAGGCCAGAGCCAGAGCAAGAGCAGGTTGGAGCCAAGGCGAGGGTAGGCCAAAGCCAGAGCAGGCCGGAGCCAAGGCGAGGGGAGGCCAGAGCGAGAGCAGGCCAGAGCAAGAGCAGGCCAGAGCCAAGGCAAGGGTAGGCCAGAGCCAAGGCAAGGGCAGGCCAGAGCCAGAGTGATAGAAGGCCAGAGTCAAGGCAAGGGCAGGCCGGAACCAGGGCGAGAGCAGGCCGGAGACAGGGCGAGGGCCGGCCAGAGTCAGAGTGAGAGCAGGCCGGAGCCAAGGAGAGGGCACGCCAGAGCGAGAGCAGGCCAGAACCAGAGCGACAGCAGGCCGGAGCCAGGGCGAGGGCAGGCAAGGGCCAGAGCGAGAGTAGGCCAGAGCCAAGGCAAGGGCAGGCCTGAGCGAGAGAAGGCAAGGGCAGGACGGAACAACGGATAAAGCAGGCCCGAGACAGGGCGAGGCCAGAGCCAGAGCGCGAACAGGCCACAGCCAGAGTGAGAGTATGCCTGAGCCTGGGCGAGGGCAGGCCAGAGCCAGAGTGAGAGCAGGCCGGAGCCAGGGCGAGGGCGGGCCAGAGCCAAAGCAAAAGCAGGCCGGAGCTAATGCGAGGGCAGGCTGGAGCCAGAGCAAGGGCAGTCCGGAACTAGAGTGAGAGCAGGCCGTAGCCAAGGTGAGAGCTGGCCGGAGCCAAGGCGAGGGCAGGCTAGAGCGAGAGCAGGCCGGAGCCAAGGCGAGGGCAGGCCAGAGTCAGAGCAGGTCGGAGCCAAGGCGAGGGCAGGCCAGAGCCAGAGCAGGCCGGAGCCAAGGCGAGGGGAGGCCAGAGCGAGAGCAGGCCAGAGCGATAGCATAAAACCAGACAATGTGAACTGAGGTCTAAGATGGCAGACATACAAGAAACAGAGGCATGTTCACACTAGCAAAAAAGAAGCAAGACAAAAATATATCTCACACCCTACCATAATTATATATAAATGTAAAGCAAAATTGCATAATAAATATAGGGTACTTAGTGAACTATTTTTGATCAAAAAAAGTATACAAGCCGTCCCACCAGCGGCAAGGTGACCCTAAATTGGGACGGTACCTATACTGCCTATATTAAAAACCCGGTCCTATTTGTCTACCCTTTTATATGCATTACTTCAACTTTGATATACAGTAAGGTTTTTAATATAGGCAGTATAGGTACCGTCCCAATTTAGGGTCACCTTGCCGCTGGTGGGACGGCTTTACATTTATATATAATTATGGTAGGGTATGAGATATATTTTTGTCTTGCTTCTTTTTTGCCAGAGCGATAGCATGCCAGAGCCAAGGCGAGAGCAGGCCGGAGCCAAGGCAAGGGTAGGCCAGAGCCAAGGCAAGGGCAGGCCAGAGCCAGAGTGATAGAAGGCCAGAGTCAAGGCGAGAGCAGGCCGGAGACAGGGCGAGGCCAGAGCCAGAACAAGAGCGAGATCAGGCTGGAGCCAAGGTGAAGGTAGGCCAGAACAAGAGCGAGATCAGGCTAGAGTCAAGACGAGGGCATTCCAGAGCCAGAGGAAGAGCAGGCCGGAGCCAAGGCATGGGCAGGACAGAGTCAGAGAGATAGCAGGCCGGAGCCAGGGCGAGGGCAGGCTAGAGCGAGAGCAGGTCGGAGCCAGGGCGAGAGCAGGCCGGAGGCAATGCGAGGCCAGGCCGGAGCCAGAGGAAGGGCAGGCCGGAGTCAGGGCGAGGGCAGGCCGGAGGCAGAGTGAGAGCAGGCCGGAGCCAAGGCGAGAGCAGGCCGGAGCCAAGGCAAGGGTAGGCCAGAGCCAAGGCGAGAGCAGGCCGGAGACAGGGCGAGGCCAGAGCGAGAGCAGGCCAGAGCGAGAGTAGGCCAGAGCCAGCGCGAGGGCAGGCCAGAGAGAGAGCAGGCCGGAGCCAGAGCGAGGGCAGGCCAGTGCCAGAGCGAGAGCAGGCCGGAGCCAGAGCGACAGCAGGCCAGAGCCAAAGCAAGTGCAGGCCAGAGCTAGAGAGAGAGCAGGCCAGAGCCAGAGCAGGCCAGAGCGAGAGTAGGCCAGAGCCAAGGCAAGGGCAGGCCAGAGCCAGAGCGAGAGAAGGCCGGAGCCAAGGCAAGGGCAGGCCGGAACAAGGGCTAGATCAGGCCCGAGACAGGGCGAGGCCAGAGCCAGAGCAGGCCACAGCCAGAGTGAGAGTATGCCGGAGACAGGACGAGGGCAGGCCAGAGCCAGAGAGAGAGCAGGCCAGAGCCAGGGCGAGGGCGGGCCAGAGCCAAAGCGAGAGCAGGCCGGAGCCAGGGCGAGAGCAGGCCGGAGATAAGGCGAGGGCAGGCCGGAGCCAGAGCGATGGTAGGCCGGAGCCAGGGCAAGGGCAGTCCGGAACTAGAGCGAGAGCAGGCCGGAGCCAAGGCGAGGGCGGGCCAGAGCGAGAGCAGGCCGGAGCCAAGGCGAGGGCAGGCCAGAGCAAGAGCAGGTCGGAGCCAAGGCGAGGCAGGCCAGTGCCAGAGCGAGAGCAGGCCGGAGCCAAGGCGAGGGGAGGCCAGAGCGAGAGCAGGCCGGAGCCAGGGCGAGAGCAGTCCGGAGATAAGGCGAGGGCAGGCCGGAGCCAGAGTGATGGCAGGCCGGAGCCAGGGCAAGGGCAGTCCGGAACTAGAGCGAGAGCAGGCCGGAGCCAAGGCGAGGGCAGGCCAGAGCAAGAGCAGGTCGGAGCCAAGGCGAGGGCAGGCCAGTGCCAGAGCGAGAGCAGGCCGGAGCCAAGGCGAGGGGAGGCCAGAGCGAGAGCAGGCCGGAGCCAGAGCAAGAGCAGGCCTGAGCCAGAGCAAGAGCTGGTCGGAGCCAAGGCGAAGGCAGGCCAGAACAAGAGCGAGATCAGGCCAGAGTCAAGACGAGGGCAGGCCAGAGCCAGAGGAAGATCAGGCCGGTGCCAAGGCATGGGCAGGCGAGAGCCAGAGAGAGCGCAGGCTGGAGCCAGAGCGAGGGCAGGCCAGAGCGAGAGCAGGTCGGAGCCAGGGCTAGAGCAGGCCGGAGCTAATGCGAGGGCTGGCCTGAGCTAGAGCAAGGGCAGGCCGGAGTCAGGGCAAGGGCAGGCCGGAGCCAGAGCAAGGTCAGGCCGGAGTCAGGGCGAGGGCAGGCCGGAGCCTGAGCGAGAGCAAGCCGGAGCCAAGGCAAGAGCAGGCCGGAGCCAAGGCGAGGGTAGGCCAGAGCTAGACCAGGCCTGAGCAAGGACGAGGGTAGGCCGGAGCCAGGGCGAGGGCAGGCCAGAGTCAGAGCGAGAGCCGTCCGGAGCTAAGGCAAGGGCAGGCCGGAGCCAAGGCATGGGCAGGCCAGAGCCAGAGAGAGAGCAGGCCGGATCCAATGCAAGGGCTGGCCGTAGCTAGAGCAAGGGCAGGCCGGAGTCAGGGCGAGGGCATGCCGTAGCCAGAGCAAGAGCCAGCCGGAGCTAAGGTGAGAGCACGCCGGAGCCAAGGCGAGGGTAGGCCAGAGCTAGAGCGAGAGCAGGCCGGAGGCTCGGCGAGGTCAAGCCAGAAATAGGTGGGATGTGAGGCAAGCAAGGGGGAAGGGGAGAAGTGAATATAATGAGGGTGGAGAGGGGGGTGGGGATAGTACAGTTAGATCGTTAGAGAAGAATAGGATGCTAAATAACCCCAAAGTTTTATCTTGCATGCTGACCAACGCAAGAAGCCTGACCAATAAGGCGGATGAGCTGCAGGCGCTTATATCGGAGGAGAGGTATGACATCGTAGGTATAACAGAGACTTGGCTAGACGATAGCTACGACTGGGCGGTAAATTTATTAGATTATAGTTTATTTAGAAGGGACCGGAAACAGGGGAAAGGCGGAGGAGTCTGCTTATATGTAAAGTCATGTCTAAAACCCAGACTAAGGGAAGATATAGGAGAGGGAGAAGAGGGGGTCGAGTCCATGTGGGTAGAGATAGAGGGAACTAAAAATAATAATAAAATATTACTGGGGGTCTGCTATAAGCCACCAAATATAACAGAGGAGAATGAGAATCTGCTATTAGGACAAATAGACAAAGTAGCAAAACATAATGAAGTGATTGTAATGGGGGATTTCAACTACCCGGATATTGACTGGGAAACAGAAACCTGTAGATCTCAGAAAGGAAAAAGGTTCTTGACAAATATTAAGGATAATTATCTCTCCCAACTAGTGCAGGAACCAACGAGAGGGAAGGCCGTGTTGGACTGAATATTGACTAATAGGCCTGATAGAATAACTGAGGTACAGATAGGGGGGCACCTAGGTAATAGCGACCATAATATTATCGACTTCAAAATGCCCTTCAGTAGGGTTATCAATAAGGGAACAACAAAAACATTAAACTTTAGGAGGGCGAAGTTTGATCAGCTGAAAGAAAGCCTTCAACTTATTGACTGGGACAAAGTTCTTAATCAAAGGAATACGAATAGTAAATAGGAAACCTTCAAAAGAATTCTGAATACTCAGTGCGAGAGATATATACCGTATGGGAATAAAAGGGCCAGAAATAAGAGGAAACCAATATGGTTGAACAAGAACGTAAAAGGGGCGTTAAATAGCAAAAAAGAGGCATTCAAGAGATTAAAACAGGAAAACAGTAAGGAGGCACTAATGTGTTACAAGGAAAAAACGAGAAACTGTAAAAAACAAATAAAAATAGCGAAGGAGGAAACAGAGAGACGTATTGCTAGGGAAAGTAGATCAAATCCCAAACTGTTCTTTACGTATATAAATAGTAAAAGGATTAAATCAGATAATATTGGACCGATAAAAAGTGAGGAAGGCAAAATCATAGAGAAAGATGAGGATAAAGCTAATCTATTAAATAATTTTTTTTCGACAACTTTCACAAAGGAAATCGAACTAACAGGAGAAATGAGAAGTGACAAACTTAATCCTCCATTAAGTATGACAAATCTAACCCAAGCTGGGGTACAGAAACGCCTCAGTAACATTAAAATAAACAAATCACCAGGACCTGATGGCATACACCCACGGGTACTAAGGGAACTAAGTAATGTGATAGACAGACCGTTATATCTTATATTTAAGGACTCTGTTGAGACTGGGTCTGTGCCACTTGATTGGCGACAGGCGAATGTAGTGCCAATATTCAAAAAGGGAGCAAAAAGTGACGCCGGAAACTATCGGCCGGTGAGTCTGACGTCCGTTGTGGGCAAAATTTTTGAAAGCTTCATTAAAGAGGCAATTACGGAGCATCTTGATGCTAATAATCTTTTAATCCCGAACCAACATGGATTCATGAGGAATCGCTCCTGCCAAACAAACCTGATTGACTTCTACGAGGAGGTTAGCTCTCGAGTAGATCAGGGGGAACCAGTGGATGTCGTGTATCTCGACTTCTCAAAAGCGTTCGATAGCGTGCCACATAATAGGTTGGTATACAAAATGAGAATGATGGGGCTGGGGGAAAATGTCTGCAAGTGGGTAGCTAACTGGCTAAAGGATAGAAGGCAGAGGGTGGTTATAAATGGAATATACTCAGATTGGGTAAGCGTCACTAGTGGGGTACCACAGGGGTCTGTACTAGGCCCAATGTTATTTAATATCTTTATTAACGACATAGTCAACGGGATAAATAGTAAAATATCAATATTTGCAGATGACACAAAGTTATGTAAAACAATTAATACAAAAGAGGACAGTGCAGACCTACAGAGGAATTTGGATAAGCTGGGTAGGTAGAGCATTAAATGGCAAATGAGGTTTAACGAGGAGAAATGTAAGGTCATACATATGGGAAGGAAAAATGGAAGTCACCAGTACTCACTGAATGGGAAATCATTGGGGAATTCAGAGATGGAGAAGGACTTGGGCATCTTGATTGATAGCAAACTAAATTGGAGTGCCCAAAGTCAGGCCGCTGCTGTAAGGGCAAACAGGGTAATGGGATGTATCAGAAGAGGTATAGCTGCAAAGGATGAGAACATTGTTCTTCCACTGTACAAAGCACTGGTCAGACCACACTTGGAATACTGTGCTCAGTTATGGGCCCCAATATATAGAAAGGATATAAATGAGCTTGAAAAGGTACAAAGGAGGGCAACAAAATTAATAAAGGGAATGGAGGGACTGCAATACCCAGAGAGGCTGGCAAAACTAGGACTATTCAGCCTGGAAAAGAGAAGGTTGAGGGGGGACATAATAAATGTGTACAAATATGTTAGGGGACAGTATAGAGATCTTGCCCGGGATTTGTTCAAAAGGAGGGATATTACGGTAACAAGAGGGCACTCACTAAGACTGGAAGAGAAAAGGTTTCAGCACCAGCATAGGAAGGGGTTCTTTACGGTAAGAGCAGTGAGAATATGGAATTCACTGAGTGAGGAGACGGTAATGTCAGATTCACTACACCAGTTCAAGCGGGGACTGGATGCATTTCTAGACACCAGGCAGATTTCAGCGTATACTTAAAAATAGAATAAAATAGTAGGTTGATACAGGGATTTATTCTGACTGCTGGTTTCAGAGTCGGGAGGGAATTTTTCCTCAGGTGAAGATTGGCCAAATCATTTGGGGTTTTTGCCCTCCTCTGGATCAACTTTAGCAATTACAGAACTAACAGGTCGAACTTGATGGACGCAAGTCTTTATTCGGCTTTACAAACTATGTAACTATGTAGAGCGAGAGAAGGCCGGAGCCAAGGCAAGATCAGGCCGGAACCAGGGCGAGAGCAGGCTGGAGCCAGGGCGAGGGCAGGCATAAGCCAGAGCGAGAGTAGGCCAGGGGGCATGGGCAGGCCAGAGCCAGAGCGAGAGATGGCCGGAGCCAAGGCAAGGGCAGGACGGAACATGGGCGAGAGCATTCTGGAGACAGGGCGAGGCCAGAGCCAGAGCGAGAGCTGGTCAGAACCTGAGCTAGAGTATGCCGGAGCCAGGTCGAGGGCTGGCCAGAGCCAGGGCGAGGGCTGGCCAGAGCCAGAGCTAGAGCAGGCCAGAGCCAGAGCTAGAGCAGTCCGGAGCCAGAGCTAGGGCGGGCCTGAGCCAGAGCGAGAGCAGGCTGGAGCCATGACGAAGGCAGGCCAGAACAAGAGCGAGATCAGGCTAGACGGCAGGCCAGATCCAGAGGAAGAGCAGGCCGGAGCCAAGGCATGGGCAGACAAGAGCCAGAGAAAGAGCAGGCCGGAGCCAGGGCGAGGGCAGGCCAGAGCGAGAGCAGGTCAGAGCCAGGGCGAGAGCAGGCCGGAGTCAAGACAAAGGCAGGCCAGAGCCAGAGCAAGAGCCGGCCAGATCCAGAGCAAGAGCAGGCCGGAGCCAGGGCGAGAGCAGGCCGGAGCCAAGGCGAGAGCAGGCCGGAGCCAAGGCGAGGGCTGGCCGGAGCCAGAGCGAGAGCAGGCCGAAGCCAAGGCGAGAGCAGGCAGGAGCCAAGGCGAGGACGGGCCAGAGCCAGATCGAGAGCAGGCCATAGCCAAGGCGATGGCAGGCCAGAGCCAGATCCAGAGCAGGCCAGAGTCATGGCGAGAGCAGGCCGGAGCCAAGGCGAGGGCACGCCAGAGCCAGAGCGAGAGCAGGTCAGAGCCAGAGCGAGGGCAGGCCAGAGCCAGAGCGAGAGTAGGCCAGAGCCAGAGCGAGAGTAGGCCAGAGCCAAGGCAAGGGCAGGCCAGAACCAGAACGAGAGAAGGCCGGAGCCAAGGCAAGGGCAGGCCGGAACATGGGCGAGAGCCGGCCGGAGACAGGGCGAAGCCAGAGCCAGAGCGAGAGCAGGTCAGAACCTGATCGAGAGTATGCCGGAGCCAGGGCGAGGGCTGGCCAGAGCCATAGCGAGAGCAGGCCAGAGCCAGAGCTAGAGCAGTCCGGAGCCAGAGCTAGGGCGGGCCTGAGCCAGAGCGAGAGCAGGCCGGAGCCAGAGCGAGAACAGGCCTGAGCCTGAGCGAGAGCAGGCTGGAGCCATGACGAAGGCAGGCCAGAACAAAAGCGAGATCAGGCTAGAGGCCAGAGCCAGAGGAAGAGCAGGCCGGAGGCAAGGCATGGGCAGACAAGAGCCAGAGAAAGAGCAGGCCGGAGCCAGGGCGAGGGCAGGCCAGAGCGAGAGCAGGTCAGAGCCAGGGCGAGAGCAGGCCGGAGCCAATGCGAGGGCAGGCCGGAGCCAGGGCGAGAGCAGGCCGGAGCCAATGCGAGGGCAGGCCGGAGTCAGGGCGAGAGCAGGTCGGAGCCACGGCGAGGGTAGGCCGGAGCCAAGGCAAGGGCATGCCAGAGCCAGAGCGATAGAAGGCCAGAGCCAAGGGAAGGGCAGGCCGGAACCAGGGCGAATGCAGGCCGGAGACAGGGCGAGGCCAGAGCGAGAGCAGGCCAGAACGAGAGTAGGCCAGAGCCAGGGCGAGAGCAGGCCAGAGCAAGTGCAGGCCGGAGCCAAGGCGAGAGCAGGCCGGAGCCAAAGCGAGGGCAGGCCAGATCCAGAGTGAGAGCAGGCCGGAGCCAGAGCAATACGAGGGCAGACCGGTGCCAAGGCGAGAGCAGACCGGAGCCAAGGCGAGGGCAGGCCAGAGGCAGAGCCAGGGCAGGCCAGTACCAGAGCGAGAGCACGCTGGAGCCAAAGCGAGGGCAGACCAGAGCGAGAGCAGGCCGGAGCCAAGGTGAGGGCAGGCCAGAGCCAGAAGGAGAGCAGGCCAGTGCCAGGGCGAGAGCAGGGCAGTGCCAGAGCGAGAGCAGTCCGGAGCCAAGGCAAGGGCAGGCCAGAGCCAGAGAGAGAGTAGGCCTGAGCCAGAGCGAGAGCAGGCTGGAGCCAAGTCGAAGTCAGGCTAGAACCAGAGCGAGAGCAGACCAGAGTCAAGACGAGGGCAGGACAGAGCCAGAGCAAGAGCAGGCTGGAGCCAAGGAGAGGGCTGGCCGGAGCCAGAGCAAGTACAGGCCAGAGCCAGAGTGAGAGCAGGCCAGAGCCAGGGCGAGGGCAGGCCGGAGCCAGGGAGAGAGCAGGTCGGAGCCATGGCGAGGTCTGGCCAGAGCAAGAGCAGGCCGGAGCCAGTAAGAGGGCAGGCCGGAGCCAGGGTGAGAGCAGGCCGGAGCTAATGCGATGGCAGGCCAGAGCGAGAGCAGGCCGGAGCCAGGACGAGGGCAGGCCGGAGCCAGGGCGAGAGCAGGCCAAAGCCAGCACGAGAGCAGGCCAGAGCTACAGCCAGAGCAGGTCAGAGTCAGGGCGATGGCAGACCAGAGTCAGAGCGAGGGCAGGCCAGAGCCAGAGTGAGAGCAGGCCAGTGCCTGAGCGAGAGCAGTCCGGAGCCAAGGCAAGGGCAGGCCAGAGCCAGAGAGAGAGTAGGCCTGAGCCAAGGAGAAGGCAGCCCAGAACCAGAGCGAGAGCAGGTCGGAACCAAGGCGAGGGCAGGCCATAGGCAGAGCCAGGGCATGCCAGAGCAAGAGAGAGAGCAGGCCGGAGCCAAGATGATGGCAGGCCAGAGTCAGAGTGAGAACAGGCCAGAGCCAAGGTAAGGGCAGACCAGAGCGAGAGCAGGCCAGTGCCAGAGCGAGAGCAGGCCAGTGCCAGAGCTAGAGAAGTCCGGAGCCAAGGGCAGGCCAGAGCCAGAGAGCTAGTAGGCCTGAGCCAGAGCGAGAGGAGGCCGGAGCCAAGGCAAAGGCAGGCCCGAACCAGAGCGAGAGCAGGCCGGAGTCAAGACGAGGGCAGGCCAGAGCCAGAGCAAGAGCAGGCTGGAGCCAAGGCAAGGGCAGGCCGGAACAAGGGCGAGAACAGGCCGGAGTCAAGACGAAGGCAGGCCAGAGCAAGAGCAGGCCAGAGCCAGAGCAAGAGCAGGCCGGAGCCAGGGCGAGGGCAGGCCAGAGCAAGAGCAGGCCGGAGCCAGGGCGAGAGCAGGCCGGAGCCAAGGCGAGGGCTGGCCGGAGCCAGCGCAAGGGCAGGGCGAGAGCAGACCGGAGCCAAGGCGAGGGCAGGCCAGAGCAAGAGCAGGTCGGAGCCAAGGCGAGGGCAGGTCAGAGCCAGAGCTAGAGCAGGCCGGAGCCAAGGTGAGGGGAGGCCAGAGCGAGAGCAGGCCAGAGCGAAAGCAGTCCGGAGCCAAGGCAAGTGCAGGCCAGAGCCGGAGCGATAGCAGGCCTGAGCCAGAGCGAGAGCAGGCCTGAGCAAGAGCAGGCCGGAGTCAAGGCGAAGGCAGGCCAGAACAAGAGCGAGATCAGGCCAGAGTAAAGACGAGGGCAGGCCAGAGCCAGTGGAAGAGCAGGCCGGAGCCAAGGCATGGGCAGGCGAGAGCCAGAGAGAGAGCAGGCCGGAGCCAGAGCGAGGGCAGGCCAGAGCGAGAGCAGGTCGGAGCTAATGCGAGGGCTGGCCTGAGCTAGAGCAAGGGCAGGCCGGAGCCAGGGCGAGAGCATGCCGGAGCCAAGGCGAGGGCTGGCCAGAGTCAGAGCAAGGGCAGGCCGGAGCCAGGGTGAGGGCAGGCCGGAGCCAGAGCAAGAGCAAGCCAGAGTCAAGGCGAGAGCAGGCCGAAGCCAAGGCGAGGGCAGTCCAGAGCGAGAGCAGGCCGGAGCCAGGGCGAGAGAGCAGGCCGTAGCCAAGGAGAAGGCAGGCCAGAGCCAAATCCAGAGCAGGCCGGAGCCAGGGCGAGGGCAGGCCAGAGTCAGAGCGAGAGCAGGACGGAGCCAAGGCGAGGGCACGCCAGAGCGAAAGCAGGCCAGAGCGAGAGCAGGCTAGGGCCAGGGCGAGGGCAGGCCAGAGCAAGAGTAGGCCAGAGCCAAGGCAAGGGCAGGCCAGAGCAAGAGAAGGCCGGAGCCAAGGCAAGGGCAGGCCAGAACCAGGGCGAGAGCACGCCGTTGACAGTTCGAGGCCAAAGCCAGAGCGAGAGCAGGCCAGAGCCAGAGCGAAACTAGGCCGGAGCCATGGCTAGGGCAGGGCAGGCCAGAGCCAGAGAGAGAGCAGGCTGGAGCCAGGGTGATGGCAGGCCAGAGCCAGAGCGACCGCAGGCAGGAGCCAGGGCGAGAGCAGTCCGGAGCCAAGGCAAGGGCAGTCCGGAGCCAGAGCAAAGGCAGTCCGGATGTAGAGCGAGAGAGCGAGAGCAGGCCGGAGCCAAGGCGAGATTAGACCGAAGCCAAGGCGAGGGCAGGCTAGAGGCAGAGCCAGGGCAGGCCAGAGCAAGAGTAGGTCGGACCCAGGGCGAGAGCAGGCCAGAGCCAGGGCAAGGGCTGGCCGGAGCCAGAGCAAGGGCAGGTGAGAGCCAGTGCGAGAGCAGGCCGTAGCCAAGGTGAGAGTAGGCCGGAGCCAAGGCGAGGGTACACCAGAGCCAGATCGAGAGCAGGCCGGAGGCAGGACGAGGACAGGCCGGAGCCAGGACAAGGGCAGGCCAGAGTCATAGAGAGAGCAGGCCGGAGCCAAGGCAAGGGCAGGCCAGAGCCACAGAGAGAGCAGGCCGGAGCCAGGGAGAGGGCTGGCCAGAGCGAGAGCAGTACGGAGCCAAGGCGAGGGCTAGCCGGAGCCAGAGCAAGGGCAGGCCGGATGTAGGGCGATGGCGGGCCGGAGCCAGAGCGAGAGTAGGTCGGAGCCAGAGCGAGAGCAGGCCGGAACCAGGGCAAGGGCTGGTCGGAGCCAGGGCGAGGACTGGCCGGAGCCAGAGCGAGGGCAGGCCGGAGCCAAGGTGAGAGCAGGCCGGACCCAAGGCGAGGGTACGCCAGAGCAAGAGCAGGCCGGAGCCAGGACGAGGACAGGCCAGAGTCATAGAGAGAGCAGGCCGGAGCCAAGGCAAGGGCAGGCCAGAGAGAGAGCAGGCCGGAGCCAGGGCGAGGGCAGGCCAGAGCGACAGCAGTTCGGAGCTAGGGCGAGAGCAGGCCGGAGCCAAGGCGAGGGATGGCCAGAGCCAGATCAAGGGCAGGCCGGATCCAGAGCAAGGTCAGGCCGGAGTCAGGGCGAGGGCAGGCCGGAGCCTGAGCGAGAGCAGGCCGGAGCCAAGGCAAGAGCAGGCCGGAGCCAAGGCGAGGGTAGGCCAGAGCGAGAGCAGGCCTGAGCAAGGACGAGGGCAGGCCGGAGCCAGGGCGAGGGCAGGCCAGAGTCAGAGCGAGAGCTGGCTGGAGCTAAGGCTAGGGCAGGCCGGAGCCAAGGCATGGGCAGGCCAGAGCCAGAGAGAGAGCAGGCCGGATCCAATGCAAGGGCTGGCCGTAGCTAAGGCGAGAGCAGGCCGAAGCCAAGGCGAGGGTAGGCCAGAGCGAGAGCCGGCCAGAGCGAGAGCAGGCCGGAGGCTCGGCGAGGGCAGGCCAGAGCCAAAGCGAGAGAAGGCCTGAGCCAAGGCAAGATCAGGCCGGAACCAGGGCGAGAGCAGGCTGGAGCCAGGGCGAGGGCAGGCAAAAGCCAGAGCGAGAGTAGGCCAGGGGGCATGGGCAGGCCAGAGCGAGAGAAGGCCGGAGCCAAGGCAAGAGCAGGACGGAACAAGGGCTAGATCAGGCCCGAGACAGGGCGAGGCCAGAGCGAGAGCAGGCCACAGCCAGAGTGAGAATATGCCAGAACAAGGGTGAGGGCAGGCCAGAGAAAGAGCAGGCCGGAGGCAGGGCGAGGGCAGAACGGAGCCAGAGCGATGGCAAGCTGGAGCCAGGGCGAGCGCAGTCCGGAGCTAGAGCGAGAGCAGGCCGGAGCTAGGGCAAGAGCAGGCCGGAGCCAAGGAGAGGGCAGGCCAGAGCCAGAGCGAGAGCAGGCCGGAGCCAAGGCGAGGGCAGAACGGAGCCAGAGCGATGGCAAGCTGGAGCCAGGGCGAGGGTTGGCCAGAGCCAAGGCAGTGGCAGGCCGGAACCAGGGCGAGAGCAGGCAAGAACCAGAGCGATGGCAAGCCGGACCCAGGGCGAGGCCAGTCCGGAGCTAGAGCGAGAGCAAGCCAGAGCCAAGCGAGGGCAGGCCAGAGCCAAATCTAGAGCAGTCCGGATCCAAGGCGAGGGCAGGCCAGAGCGAGAGTAAGCTGGAGCAAAGGCAAGGGCAGGCCAGAGCCAGAGTGAGAGAAGGCCGGAGACAAGGAAAGGGCAGGCCAGAGCCAGAGCAGGCCAGAGCCAGAGCTGTCCGGAGCCAGAGCTAGGGCAGGCCTGAGCCAGAGCGAGAGCAGGCTGGAGCCATGGCGAAGGCAGGCCAGAACAAGAGCGAGATCAGGCTAGAGTCAAGACGAGGGCAGTCAAGAGCCAGAGGAAGAGCAGGCCGGAGCCAAGGTATGCGTAGGCCAGAGCGAGAGCAGGTCGGAGCCAGGCCGAGAGCAGGCCGGAGCCAATGCAAGGGTAGGCCGGAGTCAGGGCGAGGGCAGGCCGGAGCCAGAGTAAGAGGAGGCCGGAGCCAAGGCGAGAGCAGGCCGGAGCCAAGGCGAGGGCAGGCCAGAGCCAGAGCGATAGAAGGCCAGAGCCAAGGCAAGGGCAGACCGGAACCAGGGCGAGAGCAGGCTGGAGACAGGGCGAGGCCAGAGCCAGAGAGAGAGCAGGCCAGAGTGAGAGTAGGCCAGAGCCAGGGCGAGGGCAGTCCAGATCCAGAGAGAGAGCACGCCGGAGCCAAGGCGAGAGCAGGCCGGAGCCAAGGCGAGAGGAGGCCGGATCCAGAGCAAGAACATGCCGGAACCAGGGCGAGGGCAGGCCAGAGCCAGAGAGAGGGTAGGCTGGAGCCAGGCCTGGCGAGGGTAGGCCGGAGCTAGGGCGAGAGCAGGCCGGAGCCAAGGCGAGGGATGGCCGGAGCCAGAGCAAGGGCAGGCCGGATCCAGAGCAAGGTCAGGCCAGAGTCAGGGCGAGGGCAGGCCGGAGCCTGAGCGAGAGCAGGCCGGAGCCAAGGCAAGAGCAGGCCGGAGCCAAGGCGAGGGTAGGCCAGAGCGAGAGCAGGCCTGAGCAAGGACGAGGGCAGGCCGGAGCCAGGGCGAGGGCAGGCCAGAGTCAGAGCGAGAGCCGGCCGGAGCCAAGGCATGGGCAGGCCAGAGCCAGAGAGAGAGCAGGCCGGATCCAATGCAAGGGCTGGCCGTAGCTAAGGTGAGAGCAGGCCGAAGCCAAGGCAAGGGTAGGCCAGAGCGAGAGCCGGCCAGAGCGAGAGCAGGCCGGAGGCTCGGCGAGGGCAGGCCAGAGCCAGAGCAAGAGAAGGCCTGAGCCAAGGCAAGATCAGGACGGAACCAGGGCGAGAGCAGGCTGGAGCCAGGGCGAGGGCAGGCAAAAGCCAGAGCGAGAGTAGGCCAGGGGGCATGGGCACGCCAGAGCGAGAGAAGGCCGGAGCCAAGGCAAGGGCAGGACGGAACAAGGGCTAGATCAGGCCCGAGACAGGGCGAGGCCAGAGCGAGAGCAGGCCACAGCCAGAGTGAGAGTATGCCAGAGCCAGGGTGAGGGCAGGCCAGAGAAAGAGCAGGCCGGAGGCAGGGCGAGGGCGGGCCAGAGCCAAAGCGAGAGCCGGCCGGAGCCAGGGCAAGAGCAGGCCGGAGCTAAGGCGAGGGCAGGCCGGAGCCAGAGCGATGGCAGGCCGGAGCCAGGGCAAGGACTGTCCTGAACTAGAGCGAGAGCAGGCCGGAGCCAAGGTGAGAGCTGGCCGGAGCCAAGGCGAGGGCAGGCCAGAGGCAGAGCCAGGGCAGGCCAGAGCAAGAGCAGGCCAGAGCAAGAGCAGGTCGTAGCCAAGTCGAGGGCAGGCCAGAGCCAGAGCGAGAGCAGGCCGGAGCCAAGGCGAGGGGAGGTCAGAGCAAGAGCAGGCCAGAACCAGAGCGAGAGCAGGCCGGAACCAGGGCGAGGGCAGGCAAAAGCAAGAGCGAGAGTAGGCCAGAGCCAAGGCAAGGGCAGGCCAAAGCCAGAGCGAGAAAAGGCCGGAGCCAAGGCAAGGGCAGGCCGGAACAAGGGCTAGATCAGGCCCGAGACAGAGCGAGGCCAGAGCGAGAGCAGGCCACAGCCAGAGTGAGAGTATGCCGGAGACAGGGCGAGGGCAGGCCGGAGCCAGGACGAGAGCAGGCCCGGCTAAGGCGAGGGCAGGCCAGAGCCAGAGCGATGGTAGGCCGGAGCCAGGGCAAGGGCAAGGGCAGTCCAGAACTAGAGCGAGACCAGGCCGGAGCCAAGGTGAGAGCTGGCCTGAGCTAGAGCAACAAGGGCAGGCCGGAGTCAGGGCAAGGTCAGGCCGGAGCCAGAGCAAGGGCAGGCCGGAGTCAGGCCGAGGGCAGGCCAGAGCCAGAGCAAGAGCAGGCCGGAGCCAGGACGAGAGCAGGCCGGAGCCAAGGCAAGGGCAGGCCGGAGCCAAGGTGAGAGCAGGCCGGAGCCAAGGCGAGGGTACGCCAGAGCGAGAGCAGGCCGGAGCCAGGATGAGGACAGGCCAGAGTCATAGAGAGAGCAGGCCGGAGCCAAGGCAAGGGCAGGCCAGAGAGAGAGCAGGCCGGAGCCAGGGCGAGGGCAGGCCAGAGCGACAGCAGTTCGGAGCTAGGGCGAGAGCAGGCTGGAGCCAAGGCGAGGGATGGCCGGAGCCAGAGCAAGTGCAGGCCGGATCCAGGGCGAGGGCAGGCCGGAGCCAGAGCGAGACCAGGCAGTAGCCAAGGCGAGAGCAGGACGGAGCAAAGGCGAGGGTAGGCCAAAGCGAGAGCAGGCCGGAGCCAGGACGAGGCAGGCCGGAGCCAAGCGAGAGGAAGCCGGAGCCAAGGAGAGGGCATGCCAGAACCAGAGCAGGCAGGAGCCAGGGCTAGGGCAGGCCAGAGCCAGAGCAAGAGAAGGCCTGAGCCAAGGCAAGATCAGGACGGAACCAGGGCGAGGGCAGGCAAAAGTCAGAGCGAGAGTAGGCCAGGGGGCATGGGCACGCCAGAGCGAGAGAAGGCCGGAGCCAAGGCAAGGGCAGGACGGAACAAGGGCTAGATCAGGCCCGAGACAGGGCGAGGCCAGAGCGAGAGCAGGCCACAGCCAGAGTGAGAGTATGCCAGAGCCAGGGTGAGGGCAGGCCAGAGAAAGAGCAGGCTGGAGGCAGGGCGAGGGCGGGCCAGAGCCAAAGCGAGAGCCGGCCGGAGCCAGGGCAAGAGCAGGCCGGAGCTAAGGCGAGGGCAGGCCGGAGCCAGAGCGATGGCAGGCCGGAGCCAGGGCAAGGGCTGTCCTGAACTAGAGCGAGAGCAGGCCGGAGCCAAGGTGAGAGCTGGCCGGAGCCAAGGCGAGGGCAGGCCAGAGGCAGAGCCAGGGCAGGCCAGAGCAAGAGCAGGCCAGAGCAAGAGCAGGTCGTAGCCAAGTCGAGGGCAGGCCAGAGCCAGAGCGAGAGCAGGCCGGAGCCAAGGCGAGGGGAGGTCAGAGCGAGAGCAAGCCAGAACCAGAGCGAGAGCAGGCCGGAACCAGGGCGAGGGCAGGCAAAAGCAAGAGCGAGAGTAGGCCAGAGCCAAGGCAAGGGCAGGCCAAAGCCAGAGCGAGAGAAGGCCGGAGCCAAGGCAAGGGCAGGCCGGAACAAGGGCTAGATCAGGCCCGAGACAGAGCGAGGCCAGAGCGAGAGCAGGCCACAGCCAGAGTGAGAGTATGCCGGAGACAGGGCGAGGGCAGGCCGGAGCCAGGACGAGAGCAGGCCCGGCTAAGGCGAGGGCAGGCCAGAGCCAGAGCGATGGTAGGCCGGAGCCAGGGCAAGGGGCAAGGGCAGTCCAGAACTAGAGCGAGACCAGGCCGGAGCCAAGGTGAGAGCTGGCCTGAGCTAGAGCAACAAGGGTAGGCCGGAGTCAGGGCAAGGTCAGGCCGGAGCCAGAGCAAGGGCAGGCCGGAGTCAGGCCGAGGGCAGGCCAGAGCCAGAGCAAGAGCAGGCCGGAGCCAGGGTGATGGCAGGCCAGAGCAAGAGCAGGCCGGAGCCAGGGCGAGAGCAGGCCGGAGCCAAGGCAAGGGCAGGCCGGAGCCAAGGTGAGAGCAGGCCGGAGCCAAGGCGAGGGTACGCCACAGCGAGAGCAGGCCGGAGCCAGGACGAGGACAGGCCAGAGTCATAGAGAGAGCAGGCCGGAGCCAAGGCAAGGGCAGGCCAGAGAGAGAGCAGGCCGGAGCCAGGGCAAGGGCAGGCCAGAGCGACAGCAGTTCGGAGCTAGGGCGAGAGCAGGCTGGAGCCAAGGCGAGGGATGGCCGGAGCCAGAGCAAGTGCAGGCCTGATCCAGGGCGAGGGCAGGCCGGAGCCAGAGCGAGACCAGGCAGTAGCCAAGGCGAGAGCAGGACGGAGCAAAGGCGAGGGTAGGCCAAAGCGAGAGCAGGCCGGAGCCAGGACGAGGCAGGCCGGAGCCAGGCGAGAGGAAGCCGGAGCCAAGGAGAGGGCATGCCAGAACCAGAGCAGGCAGGAGCCAGGGCTAGGGCAGGCCAGAGTAACAGCGAGAGCAGGCCGGAGCCGAGGCGAGTGCAGGCCACAGCCAGAGTGAGAGAAGGGCAGAGCCATGGTAAGCAGGCCAGAGCCTGAGCGAGAGCAGGCCGGAGCCATGGGGAGGGCAGGCCAGAGCCTGAGCGAGAGTAGGCCAGGGACAAGGCAAGGGCAGGCCAGAGCCAGAGCGAGAGAAGGACGGAGCCAAGGCAAGGGAAGGCCTGAACCAGGGCGAGAGCAGGCCGGAGCCAGGGCGAGGCTAGAGGCAGAGCCAGAGCAGGCCAGAGCCAAAGCGAGAGTAGGCCCGAGCCAGGGAGAGGGCAGGCCAGAGCCAGAGAGAGAGAAGGGCGAAGCCTGGGCGAGGGCAGGCCTGAGCCAGAGCGAAGGCAGGTCGGAGCCAGGTCGAGACCAGGCCGGAGCCAAGGCAAGGGCAGGCTGAGAGCCAGAGCGATGGCAAACCGGAACCAGGGCAAGGGCAGTCCGTAGCTAGAGCGAGAGCAGGCCAGAGCCAAGGCGAGAGCAGGCCGGAGCCAGAGAAAAAGCAGGCCGGAGCCAGGACGAGGGCAGGCCGGAGCCAGAGTGATGGCAAGCCGGAGCCAGGGCGCAGGCAGTCCGGAGCTAGAGCGAGAGCAGGCCGGAGCCAGGGGGAGAGCAGGCCGGAGCCAAGGCGAGGGCAGGCCAGAGCCAGAGCGAAAGCAGGCCGGAGCCAGGGTGAGAGCAGGCCGGAGCCAAGGCGAGGACAGACCAAAGCCACAGCGACAGCCGGCCAGAGCAAGGGCAGGCCGGAGCCAGGGCGAGAGCAGGCCGGAGCCAGGGCGAGGACAGGCCAGAGCGAGAGCAGCCCAGAGGCAGGTCGAGGGCAGGCCAGAGTAAGAGCAGGCCGGAGCCAAGGAGTGGGCAGGCCAGAGCCAGAGCGAGGGCAGGCCAGAGCCAGAGCGAGAGTAGGCCAGAGCCAAGCGAGGGCAGGCCAGAGCCAAATCGAGAGCAGTCCGGATCCAAGGCGAGGGCAGGCCAGAGCGAGAGTAAGCCGGAGCAAAGGCAAAGGCAGGCCAGAGCCAGAGCGAGAGCAGGCCAGAGCCTGAGCGAGAGCAGGCCAGAGCCAGGGCGAGAGCAGGCCGGAGCCAGGGCAAGGGCAGGCCGGAGCCAGAGCGAGAGTTGGCCAGAGCCAAGGCAAGGGCAGGCCAGACCCAGAGCGAGAGAAGGCCGGAGCCAAGACAAGGGCAGGCCGGAACCAGGGCGAGAGCAGGCAAGAGCCAGAGCGATGGCAAGCCGGACCCAGGGCGAGGCCAGTACGGAGCTAGAGCGAGGGCAAGCCGGACCCAGGGCGAGGCCAGATCCAGAGCAAGAGCAGGCCAGAGCCAGAGTGAGAGTAGGCTGGAGCCAAGGCGAGGGCAGGACGGAACAAGGGCTAGATCAGGCCCGAGACAGGGCGAGGCCAGAGCGAGAGCAGGCCACAGCCAGAGTGAGAGTATGCCAGAGCCAGGGTGAGGGCAGGCCAGAGAAAGAGCAGGCTGGAGGCAGGGCGAGGGCGGGCCAGAGCCAAAGCGAGAGCCGGCCGGAGCCAGGGCAAGAGCAGGCCGGAGCTAAGGCGAGGGCAGGCCGGAGCCAGAGCGATGGCAGGCCGGAGCCAGGGCAAGGGCTGTCCTGAACTAGAGCGAGAGCAGGCCGGAGCCAAGGTGAGAGCTGGCCGGAGCCAAGGCGAGGGCAGGCCAGAGGCAGAGCCAGGGCAGGCCAGAGCCAGGGCAGGCCAGAGCAAGAGCAGGCCAGAGCAAGAGCAGGTCGTAGCCAAGTCGAGGGCAGGCCAGAGCCAGAGCGAGAGCAGGCCGGAGCCAAGGCGAGGGGAGGTCAGAGCGAGAGCAAGCCAGAACCAGAGCGAGAGCAGGCCGGAACCAGGGCGAGGGCAGGCAAAAGCAAGAGCGAGAGTAGGCCAGAGCCAAGGCAAGGGCAGGCCAAAGCCAGAGCGAGAGAAGGCCGGAGCCAAGGCAAGGGCAGGCCGGAACAAGGGCTAGATCAGGCCCGAGACAGAGCGAGGCCAGAGCGAGAGCAGGCCACAGCCAGAGTGAGAGTATGCCGGAGACAGGGCGAGGGCAGGCCGGAGCCAGGACGAGAGCAGGCCCGGCTAAGGCGAGGGCAGGCCAGAGCCAGAGCGATGGTAGGCCGGAGCCAGGGCAAGGGGCAAGGGCAGTCCAGAACTAGAGCGAGACCAGGCCGGAGCCAAGGTGAGAGCTGGCCTGAGCTAGAGCAACAAGGGTAGGCCGGAGTCAGGGCAAGGTCAGGCCGGAGCCAGAGCAAGGGCAGGCCGGAGTCAGGCCGAGGGCAGGCCAGAGCCAGAGCAAGAGCAGGCCGGAGCCAGGGTGATGGCAGGCCAGAGCAAGAGCAGGCCGGAGCCAGGGCGAGAGCAGGCCGGAGCCAAGGCAAGGGCAGGCCGGAGCCAAGGTGAGAGCAGGCCGGAGCCAAGGCGAGGGTACGCCACAGCGAGAGCAGGCCGGAGCCAGGACGAGGACAGGCCAGAGTCATAGAGAGAGCAGGCCGGAGCCAAGGCAAGGGCAGGCCAGAGAGAGAGCAGGCCGGAGCCAGGGCAAGGGCAGGCCAGAGCGACAGCAGTTCGGAGCTAGGGCGAGAGCAGGCTGGAGCCAAGGCGAGGGATGGCCGGAGCCAGAGCAAGTGCAGGCCTGATCCAGGGCGAGGGCAGGCCGGAGCCAGAGCGAGACCAGGCAGTAGCCAAGGCGAGAGCAGGACGGAGCAAAGGCGAGGGTAGGCCAAAGCGAGAGCAGGCCGGAGCCAGGACGAGGCAGGCCGGAGCCAGGCGAGAGGAAGCCAGAGCCAAGGAGAGGGCATGCCAGAACCAGAGCAGGCAGGAGCCAGGGCTAGGGCAGGCCAGAGTAACAGCGAGAGCAGGCCGGAGCCGAGGCGAGTGCAGGCCACAGCCAGAGTGAGAGAAGGGCAGAGCCATGGTAAGCAGGCCAGAGCCTGAGCGAGAGCAGGCCGGAGCCATGGGGAGGGCAGGCCAGAGCCTGAGCGAGAGTAGGCCAGGGACAAGGCAAGGGCAGGCCAGAGCCAGAGCGAGAGAAGGACGGAGCCAAGGCAAGGGAAGGCCTGAACCAGGGCGAGAGCAGGCCGGAGCCAGGGCGAGGCTAGAGGCAGAGCCAGAGCAGGCCAGAGCCAAAGCGAGAGTAGGCCCGAGCCAGGGAGAGGGCAGGCCAGAGCCAGAGAGAGAGAAGGGCGAAGCCTGGGCGAGGGCAGGCCTGAGCCAGAGCGAAGGCAGGTCGGAGCCAGGTCGAGACCAGGCCGGAGCCAAGGCAAGGGCAGGCTGAGAGCCAGAGCGATGGCAAACCGGAACCAGGGCAAGGGCAGTCCGTAGCTAGAGCGAGAGCAGGCCAGAGCCAAGGCGAGAGCAGGCCGGAGCCAGAGAAAAAGCAGGCCGGAGCCAGGACGAGGGCAGGCCGGAGCCAGAGTGATGGCAAGCCGGAGCCAGGGCGCAGGCAGTCCGGAGCTAGAGCGAGAGCAGGCCGGAGCCAGGGGGAGAGCAGGCCGGAGCCAAGGCGAGGGCAGGCCAGAGCCAGAGCGAAAGCAGGCCGGAGCCAGGGTGAGAGCAGGCCGGAGCCAAGGCGAGGACAGACCAAAGCCACAGCGACAGCCGGCCAGAGCAAGGGCAGGCCGGAGCCAGGGCGAGAGCAGGCCGGAGCCAGGGCGAGGACAGGCCAGAGCGAGAGCAGCCCAGAGGCAGGTCGAGGGCAGGCCAGAGTAAGAGCAGGCCGGAGCCAAGGAGTGGGCAGGCCAGAGCCAGAGCGAGGGCAGGCCAGAGCCAGAGCGAGAGTAGGCCAGAGCCAAGCGAGGGCAGGCCAGAGCCAAATCGAGAGCAGTCCGGATCCAAGGCGAGGGCAGGCCAGAGCGAGAGTAAGCCGGAGCAAAGGCAAAGGCAGGCCAGAGCCAGAGCGAGAGCAGGCCAGAGCCTGAGCGAGAGCAGGCCAGAGCCAGGGCGAGAGCAGGCCGGAGCCAGGGCAAGGGCAGGCCGGAGCCAGAGCGAGAGTTGGCCAGAGCCAAGGCAAGGGCAGGCCAGACCCAGAGCGAGAGAAGGCCGGAGCCAAGACAAGGGCAGGCCGGAACCAGGGCGAGAGCAGGCAAGAGCCAGAGCGATGGCAAGCCGGACCCAGGGCGAGGCCAGTACGGAGCTAGAGCGAGGGCAAGCCGGACCCAGGGCGAGGCCAGATCCAGAGCAAGAGCAGGCCAGAGCCAGAGTGAGAGTAGGCTGGAGCCAAGGCGAGGGCAGGCTGGAGCCTGGGCGAGGGCAGGCCAGGGCGAGAGCAGGTCGGAGCCAGGGCGAGAGCAGGCCGGAGCCAAGGCGAGGGCAGAACGGAGCCAGAGCGATGGCAAGCTGGAGCCAGGGCGAGCGCAGTCCGGCGCTAGAGCGAGAGCAGGCCAGAGCTAGGGCAAGAGCAGGCCGGAGCCAAGGAGAGGGCAGGCCAGAGCCAGAGCGAGAGCAGGCCGGAGACAGGACGAGGGCAGACCGGAGCCAGGGTGAGAGCAGGCCGGAGCCAGAGCGAGGGTTGGCCAGAGCCAAGGCAGTGGCAGGCCGGAACCAGGGCGAGAGCAGGCAAGAGCCAGAGCAATGGCAAGCCAGAGCCAGAACTGTCCGGAGACAGAGCTAGAGCAGGCCTGAGCCAGAGTGAGAGCAGGCTGGAGCCATGGCGAAGGCAGGCCAGAACAAGAGCGAGATCAGGCTAGAGTCAAGACGAGGGCAGGCAAGAGCCAGAGGAAGAGCAGGCCGGAGCCAAGGTATGCGTAGGCCAGAGCGAGAGCAGGTCGGAGCCAGGCCGAGAGCAGGCCGGATCCAATGCAAGGGTAGGCCGGAGTCAGGGCGAGGGCAGGCCGGAGCCAGAGTAAGAGGAGGCCGGAGCCAAGGCGAGAGCAGGCCGGAGCCAAGGCGAGGGTAGGCCAGAGCCAAGGCGAGGGCAGGCCAGAGCCAGAGCGATAGAAGGCCAGAGCCAAGGCAAGGGCAGGCCGGAACCAGGGCGAGAGCAGGCTGGAGACAGGGCGAGGCCAGAGCCAGAGAGAGAGCAGGCCAGAGCGAGAGTAGGCCAGAGCCAGGGCGAGGGCAGGCCAGAGCCAGAGAAAGAGCAGGCCGGAGCCAAGGCGAGAGCAGGCCGGAGCCAAGGCGAGAGCAGGCCGGAGCCAAGGCGAGAGCAGGCCGGAGCCAAGGCGAGAGGAGGCCGGATCCAGAGCAAGAACATGCCGGAACCAGGGTGAGGGCAGGCCAGAGCCAGAGAGAAGGCATGCCGGAGCCAGGCCTGGCGAGGGTAGGCCGGAGCCAGGGCGAGGGTAGGCCGGAGCCAGAGCGAGGGCAGGCCGGAGCCAGAGCGAGAGCAGGCCGGAGCCAGAGCGAGAGCAGGCCAGAGCCAAAGCGAGAGCAGGCCGGAGCCAAGGCGAGAGCAGGCCGGAGCCAAGGTGAGGGCAGGCCGGAACTAGCGCGAGAGCAGGCCAGAGCCTGGGCGAGAACAGGCCGAAGCCAAGGCGAGGACAGTGCAGAGCCAGAGCGAGAGAAGGCCAGAGCCAGGGCGAGGGCAGGCACGAGCCAGAGTCAGAGCAGGCCGGAGCCAAGGCTCGGGCAGGTAAGAGCCGTACGAGGGTAGGCCAGAGCCAGAGCGAGAGAAGGCCAGAGCCATGGCGAGGGCAGGCCAGAGCAAGAGCGAGAGCAGGCCGGAGCAAAGGCAAGGGCCAGCCAGAGCGAGAGCAGGCCAGAGACAGAGCGAGAGCAGGCCGGAGCCAGAGCAAGGGCAGGCCGGAGCCAGAGCGAGAGTAGGCCAGAGCCAAGGCGAGGGAAGGCCAGAGCCAGACAGAGCGAGAGAAGGACGAAGCCAAAGCAAGGGCAGGCATGAACCAGGTCGAGAGCAGTCCGGATCCAAGGCGAGAACAAGCCGGAGCCAAGGCGAGAGCAGGCCGGATCCAGAGCGAGAGCAGGCCGGAGACAGTGCAAGGGCAGGCTGGAGCCAGATCGATGGCAGGCCGTAGCCAGAGCGAGAGCAGGCAAGAGCCAGAGTGAGAGCAGGCCGGAGCCTGGGCGAAAGCAGGCCGGAGCGAGAGCGGGCGGAGCCATGGCGAGGGCAGGCCGGAGCCAGAGCGAGAGCAGGCCGGAGCCAGGAGAAGGGCAGGCCGGAGCCAAAGAAAGAGTTGGCCAGAGCCAAGGCAAGGACAGGCCAGAACCAGGGCGAGAGCATGTCGGAGCCAGGGCGAGAGCATGTCGGAGCCAAGGCGAGAGCAGGCCGGAGCCAAGGCGAGAGGAGGCCGGATACAGAGCGAGAACATGCCGGAGCCAGAGCAAGAGTAGGCCAGATCCAGGGCGAAAGCAGGCTGGAGCCCGTGCGAGGGCAAGCCGGAGCCATAGCGAGAGAAGGCCGGAGCCCGTGCGAGGGCAGGCCAGAGCCATAGCGAGAGAAGGTCGGAGCCAAGGCGAGGGCAGGCCAGAGCGAGAGCAAGCCGGAGCCAGGGCCTGAGCAGGCGGGAGGCAAGGCAAGGGCAGGCCAGAGCGAGAGCAGGCCGGAGCCAGGGCGAGAGCAGGCTGGAGCCAATTCGAGGGCAGGCCAGGGCGAGGGCAGGCCAGAGAAAGAGCGACAGTAGGCCGGAGCCAGGGCGAGGGCAGGCTGGAGCCAGAGTGAGAGCAGGCCGGACCCAAGGCGAGAGCAGGACTTAGCCAGAGCGAGGGCAGGCCGAAGCCAGAGCGAGAGCAAGCCGGAGCCAAGTTGATGTCAGGCCAGATCGAGAGCAGGCATGATCCAAAGCAAGGGCAGGCTAGAACCAGACCGAGAGCAGGCCGGAGCCAAGGCAAATGCAGGCCGGATCCAGGGCGAGAACAGGCAGGAGCCAAGGCGAGGGCAGGCCGGAGCCAGAGATATAGCAGGCCGGAGCCAAGGCGAGAGCAGGCCGGAGCCAGTGCGAGAGCAGGCCAGAGCCAGAGCGAGAGCAGGCCAGAGCCAGGACGAAGGCAGGCTGGAGCCAGTGCAAGAGCAGGCTGGAGCCAAGGAGAGGACAGGCCAAAGCCAGAGCGAGAGCAAGCAAGAGCCAGGTCGAGAGCAGGCAGTAGCCAAGACAAGGGCAGGCCAGAGCGAGAGCAGGCTGGAGCCAGGGCGAGAGGAGGCCGGAACTAAGGCGAGGGCAGGCCAGAGGCAGAGCGAGGGCAGGCAAGAGCCAGGGCGAGGGCAGGCCAGAGCCAAGGCAAGGGCAGGCCAGAGCCAGAGTGAGGGCAGGCTGGATCTAGAGTGAGAGCAGGCCGGAGCCAAGGCGAGGGCAGGCCAGAGCGAGAGCAGGCATGAGCCAAGGCAAGGGCAGGCCGGAACCAGGGCGAGAGCAGTCCGGAGCCAGGGCAAGAGCAGGCCGGAGCCAAGGCGAGGGCAGGCCAGAGCCAGAGCGAGGGCAGACCGGAGCCAGGGCGAGGGCAGGCCAGAGCCAGAGAGAGAGTAGGCCGGAGCCAGGGCGAGAGCAGGCTGGAGCCAGGGCGAGGGCAGGCCGGAGCCAAGGCGAGGGCAGGCCGGAGCCAGAGCGAGGGCAGGCCGGAGCCAGAGTGAGAGCAGGCTGGAGCCAAGTTGACGTCAGGCCAGATCGAAAGCAGGCATGATCCAAAGCAAGGTCAGGCTGGATCCAGGGCGAGAACAAGCAGGAGCCAAGGCGAAAGCAGGCCAGATCCAGAGAGAGAGCAGACCGGAGCCAGGGTGAGAGCAGGCCGGAGCCAGGGTGAGAGCAGGCCGGAGCCAAGGTGAGGGCAGGCCGGAACCAAGGTGAGAGCAGACCCGAGCCAAGGCGAGGGCAGGCCAGAAGTAGAGCGAGAGCAGGCCAGAGCCAAGGCGAGGGCAGACCAGAGCGATAGCAGGTCGGAGCCAAGGCGAGGGCAGACAAGAGTGAGAGCAGGCCGGAGCCAAGGCGAGGGCAGGCAAGAGCAAGAGCAAGCCAGAGCTAAAGCGAGAGCAGTCTGGAGCCAAGGCAAGGGCAGGCCAGAGCCAGAGCTAGAGCAGGCTTGAGCCAGAGCGAGGGGATGCCGGAGCCAAGGTGAAGGCAGGCCAGAACCAGAGCGAGAGCAGGCTGGAGTCAAGAAGAGGGCAGGCCAGAGCAAGAGCAGGCCGGAGTAAGGCCGAGGGAAGGCCAGAGCCAGAGCAAGAGCAGGCCGGAGCCAGGGCGAGGGAAGGCCAGAGCCAGAGCAAGAGCAGGCCGGAGCCAGGGCGAGGGAAGGCCAGAGCCAGAGCAAGAGCAGGCCGGAGCCAGGGCGAGAGCAGGCCGGAGGCAAGGCGAGGGCTGGTCGGAGCCAGAGCAAGGGCAGGCTGGAGCCACAGCGAGGGCAGGCCGAAGCCTGAGCAAGAGCAGGCCGGAGCCAAGGCGAGGGCAGGCCAGAGCGAGAGCAGGCCAGAGCCAGGGCAAGAGCAGGCCGGATCCAAGGCGAGGGCAGGCCAGAGCCAGATCCAGAGCAGGCCGGAGCCAGGGCGAGGGCAGGCCAGAGTCAGAGCGAGAGCAGGCCGGAGCCAGGGCGAGAGCAGGCCGGAGCCAGGGCGAGGGCAGGCCAGAGCCAGGGCGAGGGCAGGCCAGAGCCAGAGCGAGAGCAGGCTAGAGCCAGGTCGAGAGCAGGCAGTAGCCAAGACAAGGGCAGGCCAGAGCGAGAGCAGGCTGGAGCCAGGGCGAGAGGAGGCCGGAACTAAGGCGAGGGCAGGCCAGAGGCAGAGCGAGGGCAGGCCAGAGCCAGGGCAAGGGCAGCCCAGAGCCAGAGCGAGAGCAGGCCGGATCCAAGGCGAGGGCAGGCCGGAGCCAGAGTGAGGGCAGGCTGGATCCAGAGCGAGAGCAGGCCGGAGCCAAGGCGAGGGCAGGCCAGAGCGAGAGCAGGCATGAGCCAAGGCAAGGGCAGGTTGGAACCAGGGCGAGAGCAGTCCGGAGCCAGGGCGAGAGCAGGCCGGAGCCAAGGCGAGGGCAGGCCAGAGCCAGAGCGAGGGCAGACCGGAGCCAGGGCGAGGGCAGGCCAGAGCCAGAGAGAGAGTAGGCCGGAGCCAAGGCGAGTGCAGGCTGGAGCCAGGGCGAGGGCAGGCCGGAGCCAAGTTGACGTCAGGCCAGTTCGAGAGCAGGCATGATCCAAAGCAAGGTCAGGCTGGATCCAGGGCGAGAACAGGCCGGAGCCAGGGCGAGGGCAGGCCAGAGAGAGAGCAGGCCGGAGCCAGGGTGAGAGCAGGCCGGAGCCAAGGCGAGGGCAGGCCAGAGCCAGAGCTAGAGCTGACTTGAGCCAGAGCGAGGGGATGCCGGAGCCAAGGTGAAGGCAGGCCAGAACCAGAGCGAGAGCAGGCTGGAGTCAAGACGAGGGCAGGCCAGAGCAAGAGCAGGCCGGAGACAGGGCGAGGGAAGGCCAGAGCAAGAGCAGGCCGGAGCGAGGGCGAGAGCTGGCCGGAGGCAAGGCGAGGGCTGGTCGGAGCCAGAGCAAGGGCAGGCCGTAGCCACAGTGAGGGCGGGCCGAAGCCAGAGCAAGAGCAGGCCGGAGCCAAGGCGAGAGCAGGCTGGAGCCAAGGCGAGGGCAGGCCAGAGCGAGAGCAGGCCGAAGCCAAGGCGAGGGCAGGCCAGAGCCAGATCCAGAGCAGGCTGGAGCCAGGGCAAGGGCTGGCCAGAGTCAGAGCGAGAGAAGGCCAGAGCCAGGGCAAGAGCAGGCCGGAGCCAGGGCGAGTGCAGGCCAGAGCGAGAGCAGGCCGGAGCCAAGGCGAGGGCAGGCCAGAGGCAGATCCAGAGCAGGCCGGAGCCAGGGCGATGGCAGGCCTGAGTCAGAGCGAGAGCAGGCCGGAGCCAAGGCGAGGGCACGCCAGTGCCAGAGCGATGGCAGGCCGGAGCCAGGGCAAGGGCAGTCCGGAGCTACAGCGAGAGCAGGCCGGAGCCAAGGCGAGAGCAGGCTGGAGCCAAGACGAGGGCAGGCCAGAAGCAGAGCCAGGGCAGGCCAGAGCGAGAGCAGGCCGGAGCCAAGGCGAGGGCAGGCAAGAGCGAGAGCTGGTCGGAGCCAGGGCGAGGGCATTACGGAGCTACAGCGAGAGCAGTCCGGAGCCAAGGCGAGAGCAAGCTGGAGCCTAAGCGAGGGCAGGCCAGAGCGAGAACAGGCCGGAGCCAGGACGAGGGCAGGCCGAGGCCTGGGCGAGAGCAGGCCGGAGCCAAGGCGAGGGCAGGACAGAGCCAGAGCGAGAGGAGGCCGTAGCAAAGGCGAGGGCATGCCAGAGCGAGAGCAGGCCGGAGCCAGGACGAGGGCAGGCCAGAGCCAGAGCGAGAGTAGGCTAGAGCGAAAGCGAGGGCAGGCCAGAGCAAGAGCAGGCCGGAGCCAGGACGAGGGCAGGCCGGAGCCTGGGCGAGAGCAGGCCGGAGCCAAGGCGAGGGCAGGCCGGAGCCAAGGCCAGGGCAGGCCAGAGCGAGAGCAGGCCGGAGCCAAGGCGAGGGCAGGCCAGAGCAAGAGCAGTCTGGAGCCAAGGCAAGGGCAGGCCAGAGCCAGAGCTAGAGCAGGCTTGAGCCAGAGCGAGGGGATGCCGGAGCCAAGGTGAAGGCAGGCCAGAACCAGAGCGAGAGCAGGCTGGAGTCAAGACGAGGGCAGGCCAGAGCAAGAGCAGGCCGGAGCCAGGGCGAGGAAAGGCCAGAGTCAGAGCAAGAGAAGGCCGGAGCGAGGGCGAGAGCAGGCCGGAGGCAAGGCGAGGGCTGGTCGGAGCCAGAGCAAGGGCAGGCCGGAGCCACAGCGAGATCTGGCCGAAGCCAGAGCAAGAGCAGGCCGGAGCCAAGGCGAGGGCAGGCCAGAGTCAGAGCGAGAGGAGGCCGTAGCAAAGGCGAGGGCATGCCAGAGCGAGAGCAGGCCGGAGCCAGGACGAGGGCAGGCCAGAGCCAGAGCGAGAGTAGGCTAGAGCGAAAGCGAGGGCAGGCCAGAGCAAGAGCAGGCCGGAGCCAGGACGAGGGCAGGCCGGAGCCTGGGCGAGAGCAGGCCGGAGCCAAGGCGAGGGCAGGCCGGAGCCAAGGCCAGGGCAGGCCAGAGCGAGAGCAGGCCGGAGCCAAGGCGAGGGCAGGCCAGAGCAAGAGCAGTCTGGAGCCAAGGCAAGGGCAGGCCAGAGCCAGAGCTAGAGCAGGCTTGAGCCAGAGCGAGGGGATGCCGGAGCCAAGGTGAAGGCAGGCCAGAACCAGAGCGAGAGCAGGCTGGAGTCAAGACGAGGGCAGGCCAGAGCAAGAGCAGGCCGGAGCCAGGGCGAGGAAAGGCCAGAGTCAGAGCAAGAGAAGGCCGGAGCGAGGGCGAGAGCAGGCCGGAGGCAAGGCGAGGGCTGGTCGGAGCCAGAGCAAGGGCAGGCCGGAGCCACAGCGAGATCTGGCCGAAGCCAGAGCAAGAGCAGGCCGGAGCCAAGGCGAGAGCAGGCCGGAGCCAAGGCGAGGGTAGGCCAGAGCAAGAGCAGGCCAGAGCCAGGGCGAGAGCAGGCCGGAGCCAAGGCGAGGGCAGGCCAGAGCCAGATCCAGAGCAGGCCGGAGCCAGGGCGAGGGCAGGCCTGAGTCAGAGCGAGAGCAGGCCGCAGCCAGGGCGAGAGCAGGCCGGAGCCAGGGCGAGGGCAGGCCAGAGCCAGAGCGAGAGCAGGCCGGAGCCAGAGCGAGAGCAGGCCGGAGCCAAGGCGAGGGCAGGCCAGAGGCAGATCCAGAGCAGGCCGGAGCCAGGGCGAGGGCAGGCCTGAGTCAGAGCGATGGCAGGCCGGAGCCAGGGCAAAGGCAGTCCGGAGCTACAGCGAGAGCAGGCCGGAGCCAAGGCGAGAGCAGGCCGGAGCCAAGGCGAGGGCAGGCCAGAAGCAGAGCCAGGGCAGGCCAGAGCGAGAGCAGGCCAGAGCCAAGGCGAGGGCAGGCAAGAGCGAGAGCGAGAGCTGGTCGGAGCCAGGGCGAGGGCAGTCCGGAGCTACCGCGAGAGCAGTCCGGAGCCAAGGCGAGAGCAAGCCGGAGCCTAAGCGAGGGCAGGCCAGAGCGAGAACAGGCCGGAGCCAGGACGAGGGCAGGCCGAGGCCTGGACCAGAGCAGGCCGGAGCCAAGGCGAGGGCAGGACAGAGCCAGAGCAGGCCGGAGCAAAGGCGAGGGCATGCCAGAGCGAGAGCAGGCCGGAGCCAGGACGAGGGCAGGCCAGAGCCAGAGCGAGAGTAGGCTAGAGCCAAAGCGAGGGCAGGCCAGAGCAAGAGCAGGCCGGAGCCAGGACGAGGGCAGGCCGGAGCCTGGGCGAGAGCAGGCCGGAGCCAAGGCGAGGGCAGGACAGAGCCAGAGCAGGCCGGAGCCAGGGCGAGGGCAGGTCAGGGTCAGAGCGAGAGGAGGCCAGAACCAAGGCGAGGACATGCCAGAGCCAGAACAAGAGGAGGCCAGAGCCAAGGCGAGGGCAGGCCAGAGCCAGAACAAGAGCAGGCCGGAGCCAGGGCGAGGGCAGGCCAGAGCCAGAGCGAGAGTTGTTTAGAGCCGAGGCTAGGGCATGCCAGAGCGAGAGCAGGCAGGAGCCAAGGTAAGGGGAGGCCGGAACCAGGGCGAGAGCAGGCCAGAGCCAGAGCGAGAGCAGGCCAGAGCCAGAGCGAGAGCAGGCCAGAGCCAGAGCGAGAGTAGGCCGGAGCCAGGGCGAGGGCAGGCCAGAGCCAGAGAGAGGGCAGGCCAGAATGAGAGCAGTTCGGAGCCTGGGCGAGAGCAGGACGGAGCTAAAGCGAGGGCAAGCCGGAGCCCGAGCTGTGGCATAGCGGAGCCAGGGTGAGGGCAGTACGGAGCTAGAGCGAGAGCAGGCCGGAGCCTAGGCGAGAGCAGGCCGTAGCCAAGGCGAGGTCAGGCCAGAGGCAGAACCAGGGTAGGCCAGAGCAACAGCTGGCTAGGGCGAGAGCAGGCTGGAGCCAAAAGGGCAGGCCAGAGCGAGAGCAGGCCAGAGCCAAAGCGAGAGCAGGTCGGAGCCAAGGTGAAGGCAGGCCAGAGCCAGAGTGAGAGCAGGCCGGAGCCAAGGCAAAGGCAGGCCAGAGTGAGAGCAGGCCGGAGCCAAGGCAAAGGCAGGCCAGAGCGAGAGCAGGCCGGAGCCAAGGCGAGGGCTGGCCGGAGCCAGAGCGAGAGCAGGCCGTATCCAAGGCGACGGCAGGCCGAAACCAGAGCGAGATAATGCCGGAGTCAGGGCGAGGGCAGGCCAAAGCGAGAGCAGGCCGGAGACAGGGCGAGGGCAGGTCAGAGCGAGAGCAGGCCGGAGCCAGAGCGAGAGCAGGCCGGAGACAAGGCGAGGGCAGGCCGGAGCGAGAGTGAGAGCAGGCCGGAGCCAGGGCGAGGGCAGGCTTAAGCCAGAGCGAGAGCAAGCAGAAGCCAGGGCGAAGGCAGGCCGGAGCCAGGGCGAGGGCATGCCGGAGCCAGGTCGAGGGCAGGCCGGAGCCCGGGCAAGAGCAGGCCGGAGCCAAGGCGAGGGCAGGCCGGAGCCAGAGCAGGAGCTGGCCGGAGCCAAGGCGAGGGAAGGCCAGAGCAAGGGCAGGCCGGAGCCAGGGCGAGGTCAGGCCGAAGCCAGAGCTAGAGCAGGCCGGAGCCAGGGCGATTGCAGGCCGGAGCCAAGGCAAGGTCAGACCAGAGTCCGAGCGAGAGCAGGCCGGAGCCAAGGAAAGGGCAGGCCAGAGCGAGAGCATGCCAGAGGCACAGCCAGAGCAGGCCCGAGCCAGAGCGAGAGTAGGCCAGAGCCAAGGCTAGGGCAGGCGCGAGCCAGAGCGAGAGAAGTCCGGAGCCAAGGAAACGGCAGGCCAGAGCGAGAGCAGGCCGGAGTCGAGGCTAGGGCATGCAAGAACCAGAGCGAGAGCAGGCTAGAGCGAGAGCAGGCAGGAGCCAGGGCGAGGGCAGACCGGTGCCAAGGCGAGGGCAGACCGGTGCCAAGGCGAGAGCAGGCCGGAGAGAATACGAGGGCAGGCTTGAGCAGAGCCAGAGCAGGCCAGAGCCAAGGCGACGGTAGGCCAGAGCCAGAGCGAGAGCGAGAGCTGGTCGGAGCCAGGGCGAGGGCAGTCCGGAGCTACAGCGAGAGCAGGCCGGAGCCAAGGCGAGAGCAAGCCGGAGCCTAAGCGAGGGCAGGCCAGAGCGAGAACAGGCCGGAACCAGGAAGAGGGCAGGCCGAGGCCTGGGCGAGAGCAGGCCAGAGCCAAGGCAAGGGCAGGACAGAGCCAGAGCAGGCTGGAGCCAGGGCGAGGGCAGGCCAGAGTCAGAGCGAGAGAAGGCTGAAGCAAAGGCGAGGGCATGCCAGAGCGAGAGCAGGCCGGAGCCAGGACGAGGGCAGGCCAGAGCCAGAGCGAGAGTAGGCTAGAGCCAAAGCGAGGGCAGGCCAGAGCAAGGGCAGGCCGGAGCCTGGGTGAGAGCAGGCCGGAGCCAAGACGAGGGCAGGACAGAGCCAGAGCAGGCCGGAGCCAGGGCGAGGGCAGGCCAGGGTCAGTGCGAGAGGAGGCCGGAGCCAAGGCGAGGGCATGCCAGAGCCAGAACAAGAGCAGGCCGGAGCCAGGGCGAGGGCAGGCCAGAGCCAGAGCGAGAGTAATTTAGAGCCGAGGCTAGGGCATGCCAGAGCCAGAGCGAGAACAGGCAGGAGCCAAGGTAAGGGGAGGCCGGAACCAGGGCGAGAGCAGGCCGGAGCCAGGGCGAGGCTAGAGCCAGAGCGAGAGCAGGCCAGAGCGAGACTAGGCCGGAGCCAGGGCGAGGGCAGGCCAGAGCCAGAGAGAGGGCTGGCCAGAGCCAGAGCGAGAGCAGTTCGGAGCCAGGGCGAGAGCAGGACGGAGCTAAAGCGAGGGCAAGCCGGAGCCCGAGCTGTGGCATAGCGGAGCCAGGGCGAGGGTAGTACGGAGCTAGAGCTAGAGCATGCCGGAGCCAAGGCGAGAGCAGACCATAGCCAAGGCGAGGGCAGGCCAGAGGCAGAACCAGGGTAGGCCAGAGCAACAGCTGGCTAGGGTGAGAGCAGGCTGGAGCCAAGGGCAGGCCAGAGCGAGAGCAGGCCAGAGCCAAAGCGAGAGCAAGTCGGAGCCAGGGCGAGGGCAAGCCAGAGCCAGAGAGAGAGCAAGCCGGAGCCAGGGTGAGAGCAGGCCGGAGCCAAGGCAAGGGCAGACCAGAGGGAGAGCAGGCCGGTGCCAGGACGAGGGCAGGACAGAGCCAGAGAGAGAGCAGGCCGGAGCCAAGGCGAGGGCAGACCAGAGGCAGATCCAGAGCAGGCCGGAGCCATGGCGAGGGTAGGCCAGAGTCAGAGCGAGAGCAGGCCGGAGCCAAGGCAAGGGCAGGCCAGAAGCAGAGCCAGGGCAGGCTAGAGCGAGAGCAGGACGGAGCCAAGGTGAGGGCAGGCAAGAGCGAGAGCGAGAGCTGGTCGGAGCCAGGGCGAGGGCAGTCCGGAGCTACAGCGAGAGCAAGCCGGAGCCAAGGCGAGAGCAAGCCGGAGCCTAAGCGAGGGCAGGCCAGAGCGAGAACAGGCCGGAGCCAAGGTGAGGGCAGGACAGAGCCAGAGCAGGCCGGAGCCAGGTCGAGGGCTGGCCAGGGTCAGTGCGAGAGGAGGCCGGAGCCAAGGCGAGGGCATGCCAGAGCCAGAACAAGAGCAGGCCGGAGCCAGGGCGAGGGCAGGCCAGAGCGAGAGTAGTTTAGAGCCGAGGCTAGGGCATGCCAGAGCCAGAGCGAGAGCAGGCAGGAGCCAAGGTAAGGGGAGGCCGGAGCGAGAGTGAGAGCAGGCCGGAGCCAGGGCGAGGGCGGACCTTAGCCAGAGAGAGAGCAAGCAAAAGCCAGGGCGCATGCAGGCCGGAGCCAGGTCGAGGGCATGTCAGAGCCAGGCGAGGGCAGGCAGGAGCCAGAGCAGGAGCTGGCCGGAGCCAAGGCGAGGGCAGGCCAGAGCCAGAGCAAGGGCAGGCCGTAGCCAGGGCGAGGTCAGGCCGAAGCCAGAGCTAGAGCAGGCCGGAGCCAGGGCGATTGCAGGCCAGAGCCAAGGCAAGGTCAGACCAGAGTCCGAGCGAGAGCAGGCCGGAGCCAAGGAAAGGGCAGGTCAGAGCCAGAGCGAGAGCATGCCAGAGCCACAGCCAGAGCAGGCCCGAGCCAGAGCGAGAGTAGGCCAGAGCCAAGGCTAGGGCAGGCGTGAGCCAGAGCGAGAGTAGTCCAGAACCAAGGCAAGGGCAGGCCAGAGCCAGAGCGAGAGAAGGCCGGAGCCAAGGCAAAGGCAGCCCGGAACCAGGGCGAGAGCAGGCCGGAGGCAGAGCGAGAGCAGGCCGGAGCCAGAGCGAGGGCAGGCCAGAGCCAGAGCGAGAGCAGGCCACAGCCAGAGCGAGAGCAGGCCGGAGCCTCGGCGAGGGCAGGCCAGAGCCAAGGCCAGGGCAGGCCAGAGACAGAGCTAGAGCAGGCCAGAGCCATAGCGAGAGCAGGCCGGAGCCAGGGCGAGGGCAAGCCAGAGCCAGAGAGAGAGCAAGCCGGAGCCAGGGTGAGAGCAGGCCGGAGCCAAGGCAAGGGCAGACCAGAGGGAGAGCAGGCCGGAGCCAGGACGAGGGCAGGCCGGAGCCAAGGCGAGGGCAGGCCGGAGCGAGAGCAGGCCGGAGCCAGGGCGAGGGCAGGCCAGAGCTAGATTAGCCCAGAGCTAGGGCGAAGGCAGGACGGAACCAGAGCGAGAACAGGCCGGATCCAAGGCGAGGGCAGGCCAGAGCGCGATTAGGACGGAGCCAAGGCGAGGGCAGGCCAGAGCCAGAGTGATATCAGGCCGGAGCCAGAGCGAGTGCAGGCCGGAGCCAGGGCGAGGGCTGGCCGGAGCCAGAGCGAGAGCAGGCCGGAGCCACGGTCAAGGCAGGCCAGACCCATAGCAAGAGCAGTCCGGAGCCAATGCGAAGGCAGGCCAGAGCCAGAGCAGGCCGGAGCCAGAGCGAGGGCAGGCCAGAGCCAAGGTAAGAGCAGGCCGGAGCCAAGGCAAGGGCAGGCCAGAGCCATTGCGAGATCAGGCCGAATCCAGAGCGAGGGCAGGCCGGAGCCAAGGCGAGGGCAGGCCGAAGCAAGGGTGTGAGCAGGCAGGAGCGAGGGCGACGGCAGGCCGGAGCCAGGGCGAGAGCAGGCCAGAGCCAAGGCGAGGGCAGGCCGGAGCCAGGGCGAGGGCAGGCCAGAGCCACAGCGAGAGTAGGCCGGAGCCAAGGCGAAGGCATGCAAGACAGAGTGAGAGCAGGCCGGAGCCAGGGCGAGGGCAGGCAAGAGCCAGCGCGAGAGTAGGCCAGAGCCAAGGCAAGGGCAGGCCAGAGCAAGAGCGAGAGAACACAGATTTAATTACCTGGCCTGTAGGTAACTGTTTTGAACAGCAAACCAGTATCAAAAACTGTCCTGACGCACTGAAATTTTTTTTTAATGGAGGCCAGAAATGGCAGTATTTTCTGAAAACGTATATGTAATCCGTGTGATGGAGAAAACACGGTTTTAAGTAGATGGATTTTTTGCGCTGTAATATGGAAAGGACCTGGCTGTATTCTGCAGTGCCAACAAGCAAATGGTGCAGAAAAAACGTGTTCTCTGGATTGCTTTTTAAGCAAATAATGAGGTTTAAGAGGCAAAAAAAATTATTCCTGGCCCCTGAGACCTGGGCCTATTTCCAGAAATATTTAACAGCAGCAGCCAACATAACTGGAATGGAGCCTCTTGTGCTATATGCACTGCAGTCTGCTATATACACCGCCTGCCTATACACCCTGCCTGCCTGATATATCTCTGCAGATGGATTAGTCCTCAGAAGGACTGTTTGTTAAGTTGGATATGTGTAATGTACGGTTTTTCTCCCTACACTACCTAATACACGATCAAATCTCTTCCTGACAAAGAAGCAGCTCTCCCTACACTGTCTGATCCGGAGTGACTGTGACGAGCATGGCGGCGCCAGGTCTGATATAGACCTGATGACGCTGTGCGGCCAGCCAATCACTGTAATGCCCACAACCAACATGGCTACGGTATTACAGTGCATGGCAGGCAATCCCTGCATGTTCATTGGCTCTCTAAAGAGCGCCAAACATGCAGGGAGGGGACCCGAGTTCCCGCCCGAGCAACCCGGAAATACTCGCCGAGCTTGTCGAGCACCATGGTGCTCCGGCGAGTACCGAGTAGTGGCGAGCACGTTCGCTCATCACTAATCACAATGGATAAATATTACCTGTGGTCATATTGGAGCAGAAGGAAAAGAGGGCTACTGCACACCTCAATACCGTAAAAGCTCACACACAGCTCCCTATATACAGGGTGGTCCAAAAGTAGGTGGACAGAAAATAACATTTATTTTGATTTATATATAAAATTATATTTACTAACACAAGCATAACATTAACAATTACATTTTATTCTGAACAATAATGCAAAACCCCTTAAATTTTATCAACGCAGGTGCTCAAACTGTTTTCCATTACAATTTGCACAGCTTTGAAGTCTGCCTCTTACGCTTCGACAAACTTTTTTTGCACAAGTCTCTTTTCATTTCTTGAAATGCATCTCTTATGTAATTTTTCAAATCACTGACACTTTTTGGTTTTCGACTATAAACTTTGTCTGTGAGGAATGAAAAGTGGAATCTGATTGGTTGCTAAGGGCAACTGAGCCAGTTTCACTTTACACCATGTTTGATAAACCTCCCCCTTCATAACCTTATTACACTTTCTGTGCACCTACTTTTGGACCACCCTATATAGTATGAGCCCCGGTTATCTCCTATATACAATATGAGCTCCAGCATAGCCCCCTATATATAGTATGAGCCCCATATAGCCTCTCTATAAACAATATGAGCCCTCACATAGCCTCCTATATACAGTATGAGCCCCCATATAGCCTCCTATATACAGTATGAACCCCCATATAGCCTCCTACATTCAGTCTGAGCCCCCAAATAGCCTCCCACATTCAGTATGAGCCCCCACATAACCTCCCATATACAGTACGAACCCCCACACAGCCTCCATATATACAGTGTGAGCCCCACATAGCCTGCATATACAGTGTGTCCCATATATATAGCCTCCTATTTACAGTATGAGCCCCAAATAGCCTCATATATACAGCATAAGCCCCCCATAGCCTCCTATATACCGCATGAGCACCACATAGCCTCTGTATATACAGCAGGAGCCCCCACATAGCCTACCTGTATATAGTGTGAGCCCCAAGGAGCCTCTTATATACAAGATGAGCCTTCACATAGCCTCCTATACACAGTATAAGCCCCCACATAGCCTCCTAAATACAGTATGAACCCCCACATAACCTCCTACATTCAGTATGAGCCCTCACATAGCCTCCTAATCTAGTATGTGCCCCCACATAGCTTCCTATATATAGCATGAGCCCCACATAGCCTCTGTATATACAGATTGAGCCCCAACATAGCCCCTTATATACAGTATGAGCCTCCACATAACCTTCATATATACAGTGTGAGCCCTACATAGCCTCCATATATACAGTATGAGCCCCACATAACCTTCATATATACAGTGTGAGCCCCACATAGCCTCCATCTATGCAGTGTGAGCCCTACATAGCCTCCATATATACAGTGTGAACCCCACATAGCCTCCTTATATACAGTGTGAGTCCCAAATAGCCCCCAATATACATACAAATATACCATATACATGAAAAAAAACAATAACACATACTCACCATATCATCATATGCATACTCATACTCATTAGGGCTTGTTCAAAAACACACCTACAGTGAGCTATCACACAATAAAAAAGCCTGATGTTTGTAGTGCATTTAATATTTACCTGTTGTCTTTTAGGCTACAGATGAAAAAATGCAGAAAAAAAAAGTAAATTAAAAAACTTTCTGGTTGCTGTGCACTCTGCTGATAGCTCACTGTCACAGCATGGGTTGCGAGCACCCAGGACAAGACAAGTATATGCCCCCTAACCCGTGAACCAATAGCACTCCGTGAGTCCTTTCCAAAAGCCCAGTATTGCACGTGTATTGTAATTTAAGGAAAATACTGATGTAATTATACTTTGCAATTTCATTTCTTAATTTTTTTTCTGTTTTTTGCTGAAGTCATCTCTCGAATTTTAAAAATATAAAACGCAATACATTATTTTATTTGTATGCTTTCTATTTTCTTAATACATTTTTTATAGAACAATGTTATTACCTTAGCCCTATTCCTAGCCCTAACCATTAGCTTAATCCTAAACCAGTCTCTTGACCTGCTTGTAACACTAGTCCGGGTTAGTAAAAATGTAAAACTATAAAAGCAGCTCTATGTAATAAATGAAGACCGTGTTGAGTAGCAAAGCGAATGCCCACCCAACGCTATTTATGCAGAACGCAGAAGGGGAGATGAGTTTGCCAGTGGCTGCTGGTCTACATAAGCAAAGATGGAAATTACAAAGCTTAGTATAATGAAGTGAGCTTTCTCATATAAGTCTCTGCCTAAGCAGAGCACAACAGCCTATGGCAAACTCATCTCAAGTGGTTCCCTCTACGTAGACAGAGACTGGGACAACAGAAAATGAGTAGAGAATGAATGAACACTGCTTATATACACTGCACATGAGTAGAGCTACCTTCAATAAGTTATTGCTCATTTTCTGTCATCTTGGTCACTGCTTATACATAGCACTGAAGTCAAAATGAGTTTGTCATAGACTTCTGCGCTCTGCATAGACAGCAATCAAAACAAACATTTGTCATTTCAGCCGCTGCTTATGCAGAGTACAGCAGTGGATGAGAAATTCATCTTGTTTGCTTTGTTTGTAGCCACTCGATACAAATAATATAGAGATCTCAACTTTTTCTCAATAAGTACAATGGTCAGGTATGTAGTTCATTGATGTGGATAAATAATACAGCATATTGTTAAAATGGGCCCTAAAATCCTAAAATTATCTGTGAGATAATACTGAAGTGATGGAAATGGAAAAGATAAAGTTTCAACTAACTAAAAACAGTAGAACAAAAACAGATTTAATTTTATTACAACCCTTATATCAAACTGATAGATTCCCATACTTATACTGTAGCATATACCTTGGAATCTTATTGGTCAGTTACTGATCACATGACCAGTTCCATCCAGGTGCCTGTGCGCTCAGTTGACAGTTGAGGAAAGTGACAGTTGGAGTTGACTGGTGATAGTGAAGAAGTTGTCTGCGGACTGTGAGCAAATCTATGATATGGAAAAAGAGGAGATTGTAGGGAAGAAGAGAGAGAGAAAAAGAAGACACTTGGACTCATCGGCTGATGAGGAGTCTTCAATCAAAAAATCCAAATGGAGAGGAAGAAAGGGTAAAAAAAAAGACTCGGGACGAAAGATGTCTCCCACCCCAGAGATGGAGTGAGTGGATGAGGACGTCATTGTCCAGAGTGAAGGATTGAAGAACAGAAGACATTTGGGCTCATCGGCTGATGAGAAGCCTTCTATCAAAAAGCCCCAAAGGAAGGGAAAAAAGAGGAAGAAACCAGACTCAGGACGGAAGATGTCTCCCACCCCAGAGATGGCGCAAGCAGATGAAGACATCATTGTCCAGAGAAAATTACCGAAGAACAGAAGAATCAGCCTGGACTGTTCAGAGGAAGGAAAGACACCATCAATCCAGGCCAATAGCCAGAAGAAAGAAGACGTGGGAGGCTCAGGTAAAAAGAGAAATGTAACTAGTAATTATAGGGAACGTTATTGTGCATGTTTTATACCTCCACATGTAATCCAGGGATAAAGTCACCAAAATGATTCCAAATCTACCTTTATAATAAAAAATTACAAAAAACAGTTTTATATTTGAGCAGATGATTATAGTTGTTATAGGCAGTTTACCAATACAAAGTGGTCAGAGTTATCTGTTCCAAAATCATGGTGAAATGTTCTTATCATTGTGTAATGTCCAGGTTCAGTTCTGCTGAAATTTACCACAAGACATGGAAAATGCTGACACCTTTTCAAAGGGAATCTGGCAGCAGTTTTATGGTACCCTATATGAGAGCAGCATGATATAGGGGCAGAGACCCTTCTACCAAGCATGTACTATTCATTGGATTGCATGGTATAATTTTGACAAAATCAGTTTTCTCTGCTACAAATTTACCAGTTCTCTGAATGCTGAGCTCTGTATAACCCAGCTAACAACACTGATTGGCAGCTTTCTGTGTGTGTACCCTGTGCATAGTCAGAAAACTCCCAATCAGTGGTGGGGGTGGGGTTATACAGAGCTCATGAATATAGATAACTACCTGGCAGCAGTAGTGATAATCTCCTGCTGATAAAACTGTGATTTTATCAAAACTACAGCAAGCATCCCAATGAGTGAAACATTTATCTCTGTATATTATATATCTATATCTCTATATATATTATATCTCAGATTAGGTTTCAAAACCTTGGTGACATAGTACCTTTAAGTGATGCAGTGCCTCAAATAAAATAAAAAACACATACCTCCTGGAATAGCGCCATTCCAACGATGTTGGCACTGAGGTAAATATGAAGTGTTTTTACTTTATTTGGGGCACTGTAGCATTCCAGAAGGGGTTGACATGTAGTGGACAACCCCTTAAATGACTTTCTGCAGAAAACGGTCCCAAAAAGTTGCCAAATTTGTGCAAATGTTAGAATGTTGCAATCTCCTTCTCTACTCCCCTCTTATTGCCTCTTCCCACAATCGCATACAAGATGTCTCCAGTGCATCCCCCCTACTCTGGAAAGCTCTACCTCATCACATCAGACTCTCGCCTACAGTGGAAACCTTCAGAAGGAACATGAAGACCGACCTCTTCCGACAAGCCTACACCCTGCAGTAACCACCGCTCCACCACATCGCTGCATGACAGGCTCTACCCTCACCTACTGTATCCTCACCCATCCCTTTGTAGACTGTGGCCCTCGCGGGTAGGGTCCTCTCTCCTCCTGGATCAGTCGCTAACTTGTATTGTTCATGATTATTGTACTTGTCTTTACTATGTATACACCTTCTCACATGTAAAGCGACAGGGAATAAATGGCGCCATAATAATAAAGAATAATAATAATCCTAGTGATACTTGTAAAGGATTGTCCGTCTCTTTTTAGGTTTATTTCATCAGTATTGCAGTTGCTTCTCAGCACCGTACGCCGTACAATTAGAAATCCTTGTGTCTGCCTTGTGTACCTGCTGTAGCAGATGTGCCATGTCTGCGTTATCCGCCATATTGAGCTCTTCTCCTATATGGTTCCTGTAATGCGGAGCACATCACCCATATTGCTAGATTCTTATCAATTGTTCTTGATCCCATCTCCTGACAGCAGTGATAGATCGGTGACATGGAGCTGCTGTCCCCTGATGTATAATGTGGAGTCTCAGAGCATCATTATTTATCAAAACTGTTCATTACATTGTCTTTGTTGTCCATAGCAACCAACCAGAGCTCAGCTTTCATTTCTCAACCTGCTTTGGTAAAATGAAAGCTGATTTCTGATTGGTTGTTTGGGGAAATAGACACTCCCACTGTAAGGCTGTGTGCACACGATGCTTTATGCTGCTTTTTTTTTTCAGTGCAGATTTGTCACAAAACCTGAAGGATTTCCAGATGCCAGCAAAGTGAATGAGAATCCTGAAGTCTCATTCACACGTTGCTTATTTGTGACTTGCAGATTTGGTGCAGACTTAACCCCTTCACGCCACAGCTAATTTCCGCTTTTGTGCTTCTATTTTTTCACCCCCTTCTTCCCAGAGCCATAACAATTGTTTTGTCCACATAGACATATGAGGGCTTATTTTTTTGCGGGACGAGTTTTACTTTTGAATGACACCATTCATTTCACCACTAGTGTACTGGAAAAAGGGAAACAATTCCAAGTGCAGTGAAATTGTGGAAAAAAAATGCAATATGACATTGTTTTTTGGGAATTGTGTTTACATATTGTAGTAAAAATGACCTTGCAATATTATTCTCCTCATCAATACGATTACGGCAATACCCAACATGTCCAGTTTTTAATTATTTTAGTGGTGAAAAAAATCTGAAGTTTGGCCCCCCAAATTTTTAGGGTTGTACATAAAGTACTTTTTGCTGCTATTTAAACGATATATACTTACCATATTCCTACTTATGTACATACCCTATGTTTGATTATATAGTTGTGGTATTTTACCACTAATGAGCATATTCATTCTACTGCCCTATCAATGGAATAACAATTATGCATATACTTACCCCAAGTGCCACCTTTGTTTGGGTACCCTTTGCCCATTTTTTGACTTTCATTATTATTTATTTTAATTCATAAATATATTCCATCTATATATCGTTGTAACGTGCTATTTCTCTTTGGCACAATTGTTCTTGGGCACTCAACATTTATACTTTATTTTGTCTGTGGTCTAATTTTTGTGGAACTGCAGGGACTAAAAAAACGATACCACATATGTGTATTTTTTTTTTTAATATCTTTACTTTCAATGGGGCAAAGAGGGGTGATTTGAACTTTTTATTTTTTTACATTTTTTTAACCAACTAACATCATATCAAACAAAGGGTATAACCATATAATTTGCATAAAAAACCCTTAACATGCAACCTTTATTAAAGATAATTAAAATTATCCATACAAAGAAATAATCTGAAGATCAAAGTGAGAAATAATGAATGTGCAGAATTAGCCTGCTCCTATTGTCCCCTATGATGATCATTCCTGACTGCAGGGGTTGGCACCCTAAATATAGTACGACAATGGCGCCCCCACTCACAAGTCGTCTATCCCTCAAAGTCCCTATAAGTCCCTGGAAACAACAGTGAGCAATAGATTAGGGCTAATATGATAATATAAACCTAGAAAATTATATCTATAAATTAGGCAACAAGAGTACAGTTATATGAAAAAGTTTGGGCACCCCTATTAATCTTAAGCTTAATGTTTTTTTAAAATTTGTGTTTTTGCAACAGCTATTTCAGTTTGATATATGTAATAACTGTTGGACACAGTAATGTTTCTGCCTTGAAATGAGGTTTATTGTACTAACAGAAAATGTGCAATCTGCATTCAAACAAAATTTGACAGGTGCATAAGTATGGGCACCTCACCAGAAAAGTGACATTAATATTTAGTAGATCCTCCTTTTGCAAAAATAACAGCCTCTAGCCGCTTCCTGTAGCTTTTAATGAGTTCCTGGATGAAGGTATTTTTGACCATTCCTCTTTACAAAACAATTCCAGTTCAGTTAAGTTTGATGGTCGCCGAGCATGGACAGCCCTCTTCAAATGATCCCACAGATGTTCAATGATATTCAGGTCTGGTGACTGGGATGGTCATTCCAGAACATTGTAATTGTTCCTCTGCATGAATGCCTGAGTAGATTTGGAGCGGTGTTTTGGATCATTGTCTTGCTGAAAGATCCATCCCCTGCGTAACTTCAACTTTATCACTGATTCTTGAACATTATTGTCAAGAATCTGCTGATACTGAGTGGAATCCATGCGTCCCTCAACTTTAACAAGATTCCCGGTGCCGGCATTGGCCACACAGCCCCAAAGCATGATGGAACCTCCACCAAATTTTACTGTGGGTAGCAAGTGTTTTTCTTGGAATGCTGTGGTTTTTTGATGCCATGCATAACGCCTTTTTGTATGACCAAACAACTCAATCTTGGTTTCATCAGTCCACAGGACCTTCTTCCAAAAAGAAATTGGCTTCTCCAAATGTGCTTTTGCATACCTCAGCCGACTCTGTTTGTGGCGTGCTTGCAGAAACGGCTTCTTTCGCATCACTCTCTCATACAGTTTCTCCTTGTGCAAAGTGCGTTGTATAGTTGACCGATGCACAGTGACACCATCTGCAGCAAGTTGATGCTGCAGCTCTCTGGAGGTGGTCTGAGGATTGTCCTTGACTGATCTCGCCATTCTTCTCCTCTGCCTTTCTGATATTTTTCTTGGCCTGCCACTTCTGGCCTTAACAAGAACTGTCCCTGTGTTCTTTCATTTCCTTACTATATTCCTCACAGTGGAAACTGACAGGTTAAATCTCTGAGACAGCTTTTTGTATCCTTCCCCTGAACAACTATGTTGAATAATCTTTGTTTTCAGATCATTTGACAGTTGTTTTGAGGAGCCCATGATGCCACTCTTCAGAGGAGATTCAAACAGGAGAACAACTTGCAAGTGGCCACTTTAAGTAGCTTTTCTCATGATTGCATACACCTGGCTATGAAGTTCAAAGCTCAATGAGGTTACAAAAGCAAAAAAAGTGCTTTAGTACGTCAGTAAAAAGTAGGTAGGAGTATTTAAAACAAGAAAATGATAAGGGTGCCCATACTTATGCACCTGTCAAATTTTGTTTGAATGCAGATTGCACATTTTCTGTTAGTACAATAAACCTCATTTCAAGGCAGAAACATTACTGTGTCCAACAGTTATTACATATATCAAATTGAAATAGCTGTTGCAAAAACACCAATTTTTAAAAAACATTAGGCTTAAGATTAATAGGGGTGCCCAAACTTTTTCATATAACTGTATATCAGACGAGACTCGCCAATGCAAGTCAATGTGTGCGAGAAAAAAAAAGCACAGCAAACGGACCATGCTTATGCCATCCATATAGCGTCCATATAATACGCATCTATGTAACACCTTTCAGTGACTGTGGCGGCATCTCAGCACACAAATCCTGTATCTCAGATCTTTGTCTGGCCTTGTCTTCTGTGTTTTGGCCATCATGCCAACAAGACAAGGGTGATTGGGGCAAGAGACATGCTGGTGAGCGGGTTGTTGGCTGCCGTGATGCTGGTAATGGAGGTGGCTGCCAAGATGCTGGCACTGGAGGTGGCTGCCGTGATGGTGCTACTGTAGTTGGTGGTGGTTGCTGTGATGCTGTGACTGGAGGTGGTGGTGATGGCTGCTGTGATGCTGGTACTGGAGGTGGTGGTGATTGCCGTGATGCTGGCACTGGAGGTCGTGGCTGCCTTGATGGTGGGTCTGCTGAGTGCCCTTCTTGGGGGGTCTAATGACCGGGTTTTGTTGTCCTCAGAAAGATGCCACCTTTCAAGGAATTAAAAGATGGCCATCGGTGAATTTGGTGGCGCAGCTGCAGACGAAACAATTTGGAGGGTAGCCCTGGTCTGCAGCCTCAATAAAAAGGGAACGTGCCTGAAACAACGGGCCAGGCTTAGACAAAAACTCTCATCATCATCACTCACAGGTATTCCCATGTCACGTACGCCAGTGATGGTGGGGCGGTAGCGATGCTGGCTTATTGGTGCATGAGGGGAGGTGTCGAGGGGCTGTGGTGTACTGGTGCTCTCCGCAGGCTCTTCTTCTTTCTGGCCCCCAGCTCCGGCCTCCATTTCAGATTCCTCTCTGGCTTCCAGCACCTCCGAGCTACAGGTATTTCCCTTTTTGGTCCAGTCAGATCTGTAAGGTCAGGGATGACAGAGAAAAAAGCATTTTTAATATGCAAAATTATAATCAAACCATTACAACAAATAAAACTGAAAAAGATAGCCACTTACGGGTGAAAATCTAGGACTAGGGTCAAAAACTGGAGCCGGGCATAATATAGGTATGGCCTTTCTTTTTAAGAGCCACATCACCACTCTTCCTACCCTGTTGTCGCTCGCGGCGGCACTGGTCCCGGCAACTGCTCCATAATCTTGTCACTACACCCACTGGAAAGAAAAGTGGAAGAGATTATATACAATTTTTATAGGTAAAGGATGCTGTATGTAATAACATGTATAGTGTGTATTCTAATATCACTGCTAGCAGGGGCTGGCTGGCAAATTTTAGCCTGGGGGCAAGCACACAGCAGTGGTCCATGAGTAGCGGCCCATCCTTAAAGGTCGTTTTCCCACAAACAATAGTATATTTTAATCAATAGGTCTTGGAGTAATAATTATTTCCACAATTGGATGTGATATAATAATGTCCCTGTGCTGAGATAATCTTATAAATGTGCCCCTGCTGTGTACTGTGTAATGGCTGTGTCTGACCGTGCAGGAACATGTTCTGATCATACCACATCTCCTGGGCAGGGGGGAGAAAAAGAGGATACAGGCAGGATAGCAGGGGATCACAGAGGATTCTTTTTGTGAGTAAAACATTTCAATGCCTGTTTTTAAACAATATTTTAGCTCAAAGAAAGACTCAGCTGTGATCCCCTGCTGTAATGTATATATACTCTCTTTATATATAGATGATTAGCGTGCACACAGTCTGTAGGTCAAGGTGCAGGTACACGGGATGTGGAATCCCCAGAATCGGCGTAGATTAAATCACCGCACATTCTAGTTTCATGACGCAAACTAAAGTCTATTTGAAGACATGCAATAAGACACATTTAAGGTGCAGGGAATAATGCAACAGTAAATGAACGTTTTGACCCATCGTTTGCATCTTGAAACTAGAGTGTGCAGTGATTTAATCGATGCTATATACTCTTTTGCTTCCCCCCCTGCCCAGTAGCTGTGGTATGATCAGACCATGTTCCTGCACAGTCAGACACAGCCATTACACAGTACACAGCAGGGGCACATTTATAACATTATCTCAGCACAGGGACATTTTATTTAAACACATCCAATTGTGGAAGTTATTATTATTCCAAGATCTATTGATTAAAATATACTTTTGTTCGCAGAAAACCCCTTCAACATGTTTATTACCAGCTGCTTCATAGGCTATATTCACACAAACGTATTGTCTAAGTGCTGCCCGTGGAGAAAAATGACAGCACTTGGTCCAGTTCAGGTGAGCATTTAAAACTGGTAATACATAAGCATAATATGTACAATGTCTGACCACTACAACACGGATTTAGGTTGTTAGAGGTGTAATGCAAGTAATCCAAGGTACGCTGTGCTTTTCTACACTCCTAAACAGAGTAAGGCTAAGTGCCCACAATGCAGAAATGCTGAGAATTTTTCCAGAGCGTTTCTGCATCTCCCTGGCAGAAAAAACGCATGCGGATTCTATGAGTTTTCCTGCCAGGGACAAGCAGAAGTGAAGCGCTCTTCACATGCATTTCCGCATGCGGGTTGTCAAGCGCTTTGCAAGCGATTTTAGCATCACTTGGAAAGTGCTTGACAACTTGGTCACACTATATAAATCCATGGAACCGGTATGGATTTATATAGTGTGACCGTAAAAGAAAGGTAAAAAAGAAATATTATACTTACCTTCTGACGGCCCCTGGTCTCCTTATCCGATGCGTCCGGTCTTCCCGATGTCTCACGGTTGTGTAAAAGGACATCACACAGACATCATACACACAGCGGGCACAACCATCACACAGACATCACACACACAGCGGGCACAACCATCACACAGACATCATACACACAACGGGCACAACCATCACACAGACATCATACACACAGCGGGCACAACCATCACACAGACATCATACACACAGCGGGCACAACCATCACACAGACATCATACACACAGCGGGCACAACCATCACACAGACATCACACACACAGCGGGCACAACCATCACACAGACATCACACACACAGCGGGCACAACCATCACACAGACATCATACACACAGCGGGCACAACCATCACACAGACATCACACACACAGCGGGCACAACCATCACACAGACATCACACACACAGCGGGCACAACCATCACACAGACATCACACACACAGCGGGCACAACCATCACACAGACATCACACACACAGCGGGCACAACCATCACACAGACATCATACACACAGCGGGCACAACCATCACACAGACATCATACACACAGCGGGCACAACATGACATGTATATATTCCCTTCTTCTCCATCATGTCTCCAGTGGCAGTGGTGGGGCCTGGTGTTTGCAATCAGCAGCAGAGTATGGGCTGTACGCAGGAGAGCTGTCAGCCCTGCAGTGTCCCTAAATCCCCTCCCATCCCCCCTAGTCCCGACTGCAGAGCTGCTGGTGACATTGCATGAGCCCCCTCCCATCCTGTAAGAACAGCAGCCACAGATGGGAGAGGCTGCGGGTCTCCCCCTCACCTCAGGACCGCACCTTGTTGTCATGTCCTCCGCAGACTTGGCCCCGCCCCCTGACCCCTCACCTCCTCATGCTGTGCGGTCTCTGCACAGTAGAATTCCTCTGCCCTGATGCCGGGGAGGAGCAGAGAGCGGGAGGCGGAGCTACAAGGGGTCACACACAGCATGGAAAGCCTGCGTGTCTGGAGGAAAAGCCCAGTGCCCAGCAGCGCCCCTGCCGGGAGAAGAGCTGAGCCGGGCCGGGACTGAGCCCTCAAATCGGGACAGGCCCAGGGAATAGGGGAGGCTTGTTAGCTCTGGATATTATACCCGCCTCCTATTATCCTGTATATAATATGGGATGTCTGGGCCTATAGTATATATATTATACCACCTACAGGCTAATATGTAACTAGTGCACATTACACCTTGAGTACAGCCATTAGATATTACACCAGTCACTTCTTCTCCTCTGCACAATCTGATGTCTGTGCACAGTATATGACATCCAGTATACAGGAGAATATGTGATGGGATATAGGACATACTGTTATACAGACATCAGATGCTATATACTGGATAATAAATGATGGTATATATCAGGGGTGGGCAATTCATTTTCCAGAGGGGCCACATGAGAGAACGTAACTGTTGTGGGGGCCTGAACCAATAGGCTGAAAGGCTGAAATTAGTTCTGCTCAATATTAATATTAACTACAATTAATATAAAATAATATTTATATCACTTAATATTGAGCAGAATTAAGTATGCCAACATCCCCCTATATACCGTATGAGCCCCCACACAGCCCCCCTATATACCATATGAGCACACACACAGCCCCCTGTATACAGTATGAGCCCCCACACAGCCCCCTGTATACAGTATGAGCACACACACAGCCCCCCTATATACCATATGAGCACACACATAGCCCCCTGTATACAGTATGAGCCCACACACAGCCCCCCTATATACCATATGAGCACACACATAGCCCCCTGTATACAGTATGAGCCCCTACACAGCCCCCCTATATACCATATGAGCACACACACAGCCCCCCTATATACCATATGAGCACACACACAGCCCCCTGTATACAGTATGAGCCCCCACACAGCTCCCTATTTATTTATTTATTTTACTAACCATATTTTGCAGATTATAAAATGCACCGTATCATAAGACGCACCCCAAATTTTGGTGAGAAAAATAGGAAAAAAATGTTTTTAATAAAATGGTGGTGCTTCTTATAGTCTGCTTTTACGGTAGATTACCCAGGGAAGGGGGCTGCTGTGGTGGAGCAGAGTCGCTGCTCCAGGAAGCTGGCAGCGGCAGGAGTGGGGTGATGCTGTGGACCCCAGGCTGGGAGGGGGATGTTCGACGATCAGCCGGACTCCGTGCTTTCACAAAATGCCGGCGGATCCCCTGTACTTCCCGTGGTTTTCAATGCTGTAGACTTAGGGAAAATGGCCACCGGAGGCGGCACATGCTTAGGTTGAGACCTCGGGAGACAAGATCTCGGTGTCACGATCTCAATCCGCACATGCGCCGCCTCTGGTGGCCTTTTTTCTCCAAGTTCACCGCATTGAAAACCATGGAAAGTGCGGGGGCTCCTCCGACATTTTGTGAAAGCACAGAGCCCGTCGCACAGCCAGACACCCACCTTCCCAGCCTGGGGCCCGCAGCATCGCCTCACTCCTGCCGTCACCAGCTTCCTGCAGCAGCGACCCTAAAATGCCGCTCCCAAATGCCCCGGTAAACTACATTCAGATTATAAGACGTACTCCCATTTTCCCAAAAATTTTTGGAGGAGAAAAGTGCGTACTATAATCTGAAAAGTACAGTATATAGTGCTATTAATTCCACAGCAGATTACAGACATTATTCCTACATACAGTATGCACCCCACATAGCCCCTATATACAGTGTAAGCCACCACATAGCCCTTATATACAGTGTGAGCCCTCATATTCCATCCTATATACAGTATTAGCCACCACATAGCCCCCTATATACCGTATGAGACCCACATAGCCTCCTATACATATTATGAGCCGTCACATAGCCTCCTTTGAACAGTATGACCCCGCATATAGCCTCCTATATATAGTATGAGCCCCCTATGTACAGTATGAGTCCTCATAGCCTCCTTTATACAGTATGAGCCCCCACATAGCCTTCTACTGTATACATATTATTAGCCGCCACATAGCCTCCTATGTACAGTATGAGTCCCACATAGCCTCCTTTATACAATGTGAGTCCCCACATAGCCTCTCTATATATTGTCAGACCCCACGTGGCCTCTTATATACATTATGAGATCCGCATAGCTTCCTATATACAGTGTGAGCCCCCACATAGTCTCTCTATATACAATATGAGCCCTCAAATAGCCTCCTATATACAGTATGATTCCCTCATAGCCTTCTATATACAGTGTAAGGCCCCACATAACCTCTTATATACAGTGTGAGGCCTCACATAACCTCCAATATACAATGTGAGCCCTCACATAGCCTTCTATATACTATATGAGCCCTCACATAGCCTCCAATATACTATATGAGCCCTCACATAGCCTCCTATATACTATATGAGCCCTCACATAGCCTCCTATATACTATATGAGCCCTCACATAGCCTCCTATATACTATATGAGCCCTCACATAGCCTCCTATATACTATATGAGCCCTCACATAGCCTCCTATATACTATATGAGCCCTCACATAGCCTCCTATATACTATATGAGCCCTCACATGGCCTCCTATATACTATATGAGCCCTCACATAACCTCCAATATACTATATGAGCCCTCACATAGCCTCCTATATACTATATGAGCCCTCACATAGCCTCCTATATACTATATGAGCCCTCACATAGCCTCCTATATACTATATGAGCCCTCACATAGCCTCCTATATACTATATGAGCCCTCACATAGCCTCCTATATACTATATGAGCCCTCACATGGCCTCCTATATACTATATGAGTACTCACATAGCCCCCTATATGCAGGCACACATTCCATGCACATACGAAAAAAAAAAAAGAAGACATACTCACCTCGCTCTCGTTCCCCCGCGGTCTGTTCTTTTCTCCGGTGCACTGACTCTCCACACAGCAGATGTGATGTCGTGATGTCATCATGTTGGCTGTGTCAGTCGCAAAAGCTGATCTGTGGAAGTAGGAGCCAGCGGCTCCGTCTTCCACCAATGTATTCACCACACTGCAGATAGCAGTGATATTGGGATAGGGGAGAGTATGGTGTGGCCCGTGCACCACAGTTTTCAGCCCTTCGGCTGTCTCAGTCCGCGGGCTGACCTTTGTAGTTACAGTATTATATATACCAGACATGGGTAGAGTTCAGATATACTATACACACATTACCTGTACATAACATCTGTTCACACAGTATACCACATGCATACAATATATATTAGAATACATGACTAGTATATAATATACTGTCACTATAGACATCTGATGTTGTATAGTAATGTGTATTTTTTTTTAAAACATCTGATGTGTATATCACAGTAGATGATAGGCTAATCTGTATACTAGATGTGGTATATTATGTACAGGGATATACACTGCACTGCAGCCTTGCAGCGCTGGGGTCCTGGGTTCAAATCCCACCAAGGACAACATCTGCAAGGAGTTTGTATGTTCTCCCCGTGTTTGCGTGGGTTTCCTCCGGGTTCTCCGGTTTCCTCCCACACTTCAAAGACATACTGATAGGGAATCTAGAATGTGAGCCCCGATGGGGACAGCGACGATAATGTATGTAAAGCGCTGCGGAATATGTTAGCGCTATATAAAAATAAAGATTATTATTACTGAACACACCTGGACCTGCCTACAGGACCTCACATATTATATATGGGGCCATATAGTAGAATATGAGGTGCTGTAGGTTCAGCTGTAATCAGTCGGTGCAGGGTCTTGTATTGTGATGTCTGTGGTCTCTGCTGGGACTAAGTGTGATTTATTGCACCAGACTGAACTTTTTGCACTGACAGGAGGACCCTAATCTGCATGAAAGTTCAGCCTCCTGCAATAACTCACACGGAGCCCCAGCAGCTGGCCCTCTGATTGGACAATATAGAATCCTGGGTGGATTTATGAGAAGGTGAGCACAGTCCCGCTTCCCCCTCACTGCAGACCTCCTGACCTCATACTGACTGAGACCACTGAAGTCTCCGATCCACAGGCTCCTGTCCGGCTGACTGAATCAGTTCCAGGTTCGCTGTGTGACGTCACTTCAGCAGACTCAGCCACACAGCGTGCAGGGGGTGTATCTGCATCTCTGCCATGTGGTCGGGTCGGCAGCTGAACATATTTAAAGGTACAGTGCAGTCCCCTGGCAGCCCTGAGCAGCTGCTTGGGAACTGGTCTGGGGGGGCATTTGCCCCTCTGCACCCCAGCCCAGCCCGCCCTTGACTGCTAGTATGATGGTGACTTTTCTTTGTCTTTTTTTTTGTGTTTATTCTCGCTTGCCAAATTTTCGCTTTTGGTGGCGATATGTTTTGGAAAAAAATTAGACACATAATGTTCTGGCTTCAATAGTTATTTGTGTTAAACCTCACCTACAAAATAACCCATATTCAGACAATCCTAATATACCGTTTGTATTTGCCATACTTATATCATCTTGAACCTGCTGTGAGCCGCCTTCCAAATTAGGATATAGTTGGCAGCAAATCTAGTTCCACGGACCGGCCATACCTACCAAACCCTCCGCACCATGGTGTATTTCTACCCTTTACTCCACTTCCCTCACTTACTCATGTTGCTGATCCCCCCACATTTTTCAGCACCCAGTCCTGGCCCTGATTACAGTTCTGCACCTTATTATAATTTGTAATGTTTATTTGCTTTATTTTGCATGTTTTGGCGCATGACAGAAATATTTCTTTTTGATCATTTTTTAAATAAATTAAGTTTGTTTTTTCCTATCTGCTTGTTTTATTCTTTGCCACCTTATACAAAAAGGTAGTTAAATGTAATGTTCAAGGATACAGTGGGTACTGAAAGTATTCAGACCCCTTTACATTTTCACTCTTTGTTTCATTGCAGTCATTTGGTAAATTCTAAAAAGTTCATTTTTTTTCTCACTAAAGTGCACTCTGCACCCCATCTTGACTGAAATAAACAGAAATGTAGAAATTTTTGCAAACTTATTAAAAAAGAAAAATTGAAATATCACATGGTCATAAGTATTCTGACCCTTTGCTCAGACACTCATATTTAAGTCACATGCTGTCCATTTCCTTGTGATCCTCCTTGAGATGGTTCTACTCTTTAATTGGAGTCCAGCTGTGTTTAATTAAACTGGTAGGACTTGATTTGGAAAGGCACACACCTGTCTATATAAGACCTCACAGCTCACAGTGCATGTCAGTCCAAATGAGAATCATGAACTCGAAGGAACTGCCCAAGGAGCTCAGAGACAGAATTGTGGCAAGGCATAGATCTGGCCAAGGTTACAAAAGAAGTTCTGCATTACTCATGGTTCCTAAGAGCACAGTGGGCTCCATAATCCTTAAATGGAAGAAGTTTGGGACCACCAGAAGTCTTCCTAGACCTGGCCGTCCAGCCAAACTGAGCAATCGTGGGAGAAAAGCCTTGATGAGAGAGGTAAAGAAGAACCCCAAGATCACTGTGGCTGAGCTCCAGAGATGCAGCAGGGAGATGGGAGAAAGTTCCACAAAGTCAACTATCACTGCAGCCCTCCACCAATCGGGCCTTTATGGCAGAGTGGCCCGACCGAAGCGTCTCCTCAGTGCAAGACATATAAAAGCCCACATAGAGTTTGTTCAAAAACACATGAAGGACTCCCAGACTATGAGAAAAATAAGATTCTCTGGTCTGATGAGACGAAGATAGAACTTTTTGGTGATAATTCTAAGCGGTATGTGTGGAGAAAACCAGGCACTGCTCATCACCTGCCCAATATAATCCCAACAGTGAAACATGGTGGTGGCAGCATCATACTATGGGGGTGTTTTTCAGCTGCAGGGAAAGGACGATGGTTGCAATTGAAGGAAACATGAATGCGGCCAAGTACAGAGATATCCTGGATGAAAATCTCTTCCAGAGTGCTCTGGACCTCAAACTTGGCCGAATGTTCACCTTCCAAGAAGACAATGACCCTAAGCACTAAGCTAAAATAACAAAGGAGTGGCTTCAGATCAACTCTGTGACCATTCTTGACTGGCCCAGCCAGAGCCCTGACCTAAACCCAATTGAGCATCTCTGGAGAGACCTGCAAATGGCTGTCCACCAACGTTCGGCATCCAACCTGATGGAACTGGAGAGGATCAGCAAGGAAGAATGGCAGAGGATCCCCAAATCCAGGTGTGAAAAACTTGTTGCATCATTCCCAAGAAGACTCATGGCTGTACTAGCTCAAAAGGGTGCTTTTACTCAATAGTGAGCAAAGGGTCTGAATACTTATGACTATGTGATATTTCAGTTTTTCTTTATTAATAAATTTGCAAAGATTTCTACATTTCTGTTTTTTTTTTCAGTCAAGATGGGGTGTAGAGTGTACTTTAATGAGAAAAATGAACTTTTTAGAATTTACCAAATGGCTGCACTGAAACAAAGAGTGAAAAATTTAAAGGGGTTGGAATACTTTCCTTACCCACTGTATATGATTTTCACAATAATCTTGGGGAAATTAAATTTATTAGAAAGATTTTGAGAAAGGGGGACTTCAAATACATAAGTAGGGCCATAGCAGTGACGACTTAGCCCAGGAACTTAGGACCTTATATTGTCTATTCATATATAGTTTAGTCTAAATTTTGGCGTTGTTTTACATCCTTACAAATTTAGGTGTTTATTTTTGAAAAAATGGGATGGGGTCCATTTAATTTTCTTAACAGCTGAGGGAAAGCAGTGGGCAATCTGGGAAGGGGCCGCTATTCATGGATCTTCCCAGCTTATTAATAACAGCTCACAGCTGTCTGCTTAGCCTTTAATGGTATTAAAAAGGGGTATCCCCCAAAAAATTATGTGGTGTCTCACCTAGTTTTAATAACCAGCAAAGGCTAAACAGACACCTGCAGGCTGATATTAAAAGGCTGGGAAGGGACCATGGATATTGGCCTCCTCCCTGACTAATAACATGAGCCCTCAGCCACCCCAGAAATTCTGGTGCTTATTCTCGGCTCTCCCCACTTGCCCTGGTGCATTGGCAAGTGGGGTAATGGTTTTGGGGTTGATGTCAGCTGTTTGATGTTTGCTGACATCAAGCCCAGGGGTTAGTAATGGAGAGGTGTGAATAAGACATCCCGATTACTAACGCCATTAGTTCAAGTAAAAAAACTCACACAGAGCAAAGACCTTTGTTTGAACAAAACACTCAATGACCCTCTTTTACACATTTCTTAAGATCCACATAAAAATAAAAAAACAAAGTAATCCTCACCTGTCCGCAGATAATCCATACTGATGATGTCGAAAAATGATCCCCAGATCTGCTACATCCGATTGGTGTGTTGAGCGGTTGCATGAGTATGCAACTGCTCAGCACGCCAGCTGGAACTCACTGACAGTAGCCTGAGGACGTTCCTGCAGTGACGAGCGATGCCGTCAATAAGGTTGCAACTTGAAAACGCTTTGCTATTTTCTTATAGCCTACTCTTGCTTTGTGGGCCTCCACCATTTTCATTTTCAGAGTGCTAGACAGCTGCTTAGAAGAACCCATGGCTGCTGTTTTTTGGCACAAGGTTAGAGGAGGCTGGATTTTTATAAAGTTGGGAAATTTGTATCACTTGGCCTTTCCTAATGATAGTGAACGAGCCATAACCTTTAGGGTATGTGCAGATGGTCGGTGTTGGCTGCGCTTTGAACGCAGCATACTTTATGCTGCGTCCAAAGCGCTGCACGCAAGTGAATCCGCATGTGTTCAATGAACCATGCGGATTCACCACATCCTATACATTACAGTGATATAATTTCTCTTGCTGAGACTAGGGTCTCTGCAAGAGAAATTGACATGCTGCGGTCTGTGAAGACGCACTGCATGACCGTCTCCACGGGTGAGCTGCAGGAGCACGGAGACGCATAGTGGACATGGGATTTGTATAAATCCCATCCACTATGCTGTAACATCTGGCCGCTGCAGATTGCACGCAGCGCAAGTGTGCTGCATCCAATCCGCAGTATTTACTGACCATGTGCACGCACTCTAACAGGCTAATTAAGGTCTAAAACCTTGGTCAAAGTTTTCTGAGCACACAAATCTCCAAGGGTGCCCAAACTTTTGGATCAGCCCATTTTCCTTTGTGTAATTTTTAAAATGTAAAAAAATTACAAGATTTTTTTTTGCCTAAAATACAAAGGAAATGTGTCATCTTTAACTTTAGCCCTTTTATAGAGATCATTTCATCTTCAACTTGCTTTACTGTTCACAATAACAGTAATTTTTTACCAAGGGGCCTAAACTTTTACATGCCACTGTAAGAGAAACACATCGCTATTTACATTACTCGTAAAACCGCATGGCACTGTACACATAAAGCGATTATTGCCTTCAAGGGTAGGAATGCTGCAGAACAGTCCATCACTCTTACATTCCCTCTTTGGACATGGTCATCCTCGACCATTCTGGAACCTGGAAGACAACGCACAGCATATACAGTGGGGGCCCTTGAAAACGCACACTGCAGCCGCAATACTCGCTGCCTCTGTCAGGCCTGAGGCTGTGGTACTAACCGTGGAGGAGTCATTGCTGGACATGATCTTCCCGCTGAGGGCTGAAATATTGGATGTGACATCTGGTCATCTGGTCAATGACTTTGTGGCACCCCTGAGGGTTCAGTCGCCACAGAGGTACTGCACCTCACCCAGAAGTGTGGCATCTCCTTCTCTCAGGTAAGAAGGAAGTACTGCCGGCGGCAAGGTGGCGCAGTGGTTTTACTGCAGCCTTGCAGCGCTGGGGTCCTGGGTTCAAATCCCACCAAGGACAACATCTGCAAGGAGTTTGTATGTTCTCCCCATGTTTGGGTGGGTTTCCTCTGGGTTCTCCAGTTTCCTCCCACACTCCAAAGACATACTGATAGGGAATCTAGATTGTGAGCCCCGATGGGGACAGCAACAATAATGTATGTAAAGCGCTGCAGAATATGTTAGCGCTATATAAAGATTATTATTATTAAAGATTATTACTGCCCGGGACCCCAACACCTGCACTCAACACTGCACTACTCCAGGCCGGCTGGAAGGGCATTATGCACTTCTTCTGCTGCCCTGTCCCTGGCTGGAGTGGGGGGAACCAAGGAGAGGGGGAACCAGTAGTGGGTGTGGGTGGAGGACGTAGAACAGGGGAGCACTTAGAGAATAGATATAAAAAAGGAAGCCATCTTAGTTGGAGCAGTGCAGTTCAGCCAGTGAGTAGCAAGGAGAGGAGGGGAGCAGAGTCTCTTCAGGAGCTCTGCTCCATTGTGGGCCTAGTGAGAGAGGCCCAGGAGAGGAGTGGGAGCAAGGGAGGAATGCTCCGGGAACAGAAGGGATCCCAGGGGGTACGGTGAGTGCAGGACGGCACCCATACGCCCGAATCTGCCAAGAATCAGAGGGATCAGGCCGCAGGAAGGGAACTGGTCCCTGGATCAGCCGTGTTACTCCAGGTCTCGGCTGGAAAAACCGGAGGCTTCTGCACTTCCATGGTGCAGTTGCCACAGCCTCACGCTAGTCGCCGTGAAGGGCATCAAGTAGGTCCGGGAACTCCAGGTTGCCCAGAAGGGACTTCAGAGCACCCGATCAGGACTGTGAGGACAGGGGAGCGCAGGGCAGGAGTGAGAAGACCCAGCGCGTGAAGTCAGTCAAAGAAGGAACATAAGAAAGGGGGTCCCGTTAAGTGCTTCTAATCTACCTGAAGGAGTGCTGAACCCCTGCCTGGCAAATGCAGTGCGACGCGGGAGTCTGACACCTGGACAGTGTACCCGAGGAACCTAAAAAGAACTGTGAGTAAACTCGGATGACTGCACTCCACTGTCTCTGTCAGTTATTTCCATCACGCTACCGCGCCTGCACTACAACGCCCAGCATTACCATCTGCAACTACCCTGCCCCGGGGGCCCGCTCTGCCTGTGGGGAGCTGAAACATCCCAGCTGCCATCCCATCACCCCCGGAGGTCTGCAGCAGCGCCGGTATTCATTACCGGGAACCACAGGTGGCGTCACGAGACAAACTGTTAACAAACCCCCTTTTAAAGAGCGACCCCAGAGGATGGGCCCGGGAGCCGACTGCCGTGACATCCTACAAAGAAGGTAAAGGCCCGGGTACCAAGTTTCCCCCCATATCCCCCCTGGGCGGGTCAACTTCACCACCTCCTGGGTGCTCGAGTTGGGCCCTCACCCATTTCTCCCACTCCTTCTTACCCTCAATGACCTTCACCACCCATCTGGCCTTAACAGGGTCCAGGGCTGGTGTCTGTTCCATGTACTGCTGTGGCCAGGGGATGAGGGCTGTTTCCCAGGCTGATAACACTCCAGGACGCTGAGGTGTACTTACCACCAGGGCTGCCAGCATAGCTTTCAGTCAACCTGCCTGGTCGCAGGATCTTGGCCACGCTGACACTGCTTCCTCCGCCTTGGAATCGGGTTCTGGTTTTGGGGACTGCGGGCGAACCTTTGTCTTGAGGTCAGGCATTGGATCCTGGGCCTTCCCTGGACCTGGGTTGGTGCCTCTACTGATGACAGTTCACCCGGCTGCATCTCTTGCTCCAGCTGCGTCATCTTCCTTTTCCACTTGACCTTTCCGGGCACACCGCGGAGCACAATGCCGTAGCACCAACCATCACTTTCAATAGGTAAACCGTAGCACTCCATCTTCTCTTGCCACTTTACCTCCTCACCAACAATGGTCCCAGCCCACTCTGCCGTGGGTGTGCTCTTACGTTGCTCTGCCCATTCTTGGGGGAGGCCACTTCTGGCTCACCTACCCGTTTCCTGGGAGTCTCCACCCGTTCTCCCTTGGCTTGCTGCAATGGGCATGGTTTCTTTTTCTTCCACCGTGCCCTTCTTATGCACACGATGGGACGGGTCCGTCTCACTCTTTCGTGTCACTCACCGACATCTTGCAGTCTCTATCCATTAACCCTACCCTAAAGACTAAACCTATTATTCTCATCTTATCTCCTGTACCGTTGCTAATCCACTTAACTATATGAACAGTACTTCGCTGTTATAAGTTTTGTCCAAATAGTGTATATACAAGTACTTATATATATCAGTTTATCATAGTGTAAAGCGTTAGAAGTTTCGCACTCCTAATTAGAAGATGTAGTGCATAGAAGGAATATCAATAAGATCCAGAAAGAAAACCTTTGGCACTGTAGATATGACACTTGAGATGCAGAGTAAATTCATTAGTACATTTATTCGCAACCAACATATAGTTTATCATATACTTATCTTTTTTTAAATCTTTAGATATTATTAATAAAGTGTTTAATTGAAAATATAATGAATAAGGTTAATGTCAGATGAAACACATTGATGAAATGATATGTAAAATTAGACTAAGAATGGAGTGGTAATGGTGGACATTAGGACCCTGCGCTCTCATGAGCAGCATAGCTGAGCTCAACGTTCCTTCCAGACACTGGTGGACTAAACGTGCACAGATACCGTATTACGGAGATCTCCCCTCCTTTATCAGTGGCACCAGGAATTTTATGTGACAGTAACTGGAGGTGGCTATGACCACTACGCATGTAGCCTTACAAGGTTGGTTTTATCTCGTCACATCTTGCATTCAGTGACACACTCCTACCTGCTTTATTGCTGATGTTTAGGAGTACGGGGGCGACTAGCATAGTGACATGCTTCTGTACATGACACGGATGAGATGGTGTTTTGTTCCTACAGATGGCTGTGATCTCACCCGTACTATAGTGATGGAATACATCAGCCGCCCATCAGATGACAGCTGCAGTGATACAGAATGAGGGGATAGCACTTATGTTATCAGACATCAGCCACAACATGTGAGAACCGCTCATATGTTTAAAGGGAACAGACAAGTCCACCATGTACGAGGGTTTGTCTTCAATAACCAATCACAGATCCATGGGCTCCAATCAGAAGGGGTTTTACATCGCAGGCAGTAGTAAAGGGTGCAATGTCCCGCATAGCAGCATTGGTGGTGCCAGACTGCTGTCATTCAGGTGACGCACACTGAAGCCCTGGTTCCTGATCTACAAGCCGCAGGGATATAGCAGAGCACATCCCATTCATAGCATGATGCTATCTGCTGAGGGACAATAGAAGACAGCTACAGCACATCTAGCATCTCTGCTCAGCAGCGGGGGTGAGCTCCTGTGTTCTCTCCCTTCTATAGTACTGGTTCAGCACCACAGTGGTTGGCAGCTCTCCTCTGGGCACTACAGTCCTAGATTCAGCACCACAACGGTGGGCACCTCTGATCTGGGCAGTACTGTCTAGATTCAGCACCACAGCAGTGGACAGCTTTTATATGGGAAGAACTGTCTAGATTCAGCACCACAGCAGTGGACGGCTTGTAACGAGGACGTTATAGTAACATTTGGTTCAATACCACAACGTTGGAGGGCAGTGCCATCCAGGTTCAGCACCACGCTAGTGGACAGCTCTGGTGCTTCTGGATACAACAGTTTCAGCACTTCTACCTAGGACAGCTCCAGCATCTTCACCTCTACCTTGAAGGTCCCAGTGCCCGCCAGCCTGTCTATCAGCCGTGCCCGCCTGTCAACCGGCCGTGCTCATCCGCTGTGCCTTTCAGCTTCAGCCATCAGTCCCATGGGAGTCGCCTGCTCTCACAAGGTCGGTCCCAGAGTGGCACCTGGTTCACCTTCCCGGTCCCTCCTTGGTTCACGGAGTCGACTAAGCCGCTGTGTGGCCAGGGTCGGTCCGGGTAGGCACTTAGTTACGCCCCTCTGATCCCTCCTTGCATCACAGCACAGAGGTTCCACCACCCGGATCCGTAACAGAATACATTTTGTTATATAATAATTTTGTGTTCAAAGATCAATACTACCTACAGAAGAAAGAGGTGGCAATGGACGCGGCTTGGGCCCCATCTTACGCCAATCTCTCCTTGGGATTTTAGGAGTGTGAATACATCCGATTCCAGAACATTGAACATACGTCATTGGGATCAGTGATATCTTGGATGAGATTCATAGACGATGTGTTGTTTATTTTGCAGGGCTCCCATGAGGAACTTGAAAAATTCTTAAAATATCTCAATGACAATGCATTGAATATTAAGCTAACCCATCATATTGATCAAAAGAAAATTGATTTTCTGGATTTGGATATTCATGTTGATGACCATGGACAGTTGCATACAAATATTTATCGCAAGAATACTAGTGCCAATGCTTTCTTGCATGCCAAATCAGTCGTCTGGCACATGTAATACAGGCAATGCCGTCTGGACAATTTATTAGGGCACATCGTATTTGTGACCAAAACAAAGCTTTTGAAGAATAGGCATGTGATAAGACCAGTAGATACTTACAACGTGGTACAAAATGGAAATTATTCAGCAGGCCTACTATCGGGCCAAACAAGCCAATAGTCAATATCTTCTCATTACTAAAAAGAAAAAGGAATCTGATGGGCATGTTCGATTCATCACGAATTATCATTCGAGGTGGAAGGAAATTACTAATATCATCTCCAAATTTTGGCTATTTCTCCAACAGGATCAGACAATACTTCCTTTTCTATCAAATTGTCCATTGATTATGGCTAAACGTAATAAGACACTACGTGATGTACTAGTTCATAGTCATCATGTACCTGATACATCTTCATATACACTGCTCAAATAAATAAAGGGAACACTCAAATAACACATCCTAGATCTGAATGAATGAAATATTCTCATTGAATACTTTGTTCTGTACAAAGTTGAATGTGCTGACAACAAAATCACACAAACATCATCAATGGAAATCAAATTTATTAACCAATGGAGGCCTGGATTTGGAGTCACCACCAAAATTAAAGTGGAAAAACACACTACAGGCTGATCCAACGTGCCTGTATGACCTCCCTACAACTCCTGGGCATGCTCCTGATGAGGTTGCAGATGGTCTCCTGTGGGATCTCCTCCCAGACCTGGACTAAAGCATCCGCCAACTCCTGGACAGTCTGTGGTGCAACGTGACGTTGGTGGATGGAGCGAGACATGATGTCCCAGATGTACTCAATCGAATTCAGTTTGGGGAACGGGCGGGCCAGTCCGTAGCTTCAATGCGTTCATCTTGCAGGAGCTGCTGACACACTCCAGCCACATGAGGTCTGGCATTGTCCTGCATTAGGAGGAACCCAGGGCCATCCGCACCAGCATATGGTCTCACAAGAGGTCTGAGGATCTCATCTCGGTACCTAATGGCAGTCAGGCTACCTCTGGCAAGCACATGGAGGGCTGTGCGGCCCTCCAAAGAAATGCCACCCCACACCATTACTGATCTACTGCCAAACCGGTCATACTGAAGGATGTTGCAGGCAGCAGATCGCTCTCCACGGTGTCTCCAGACTCTGTCACGTCTGTCACATGTGCTCAGTGTGAACCTGCTTTCATCAGTGAAGAGCACAGGGTGCCAGTGGCGACTTTGCAATCGTGGTCTTCTGTGGCAAATGCCAAGCATCCTGCACGGTGTTGGGCTGTGAGCACAACCCCCTTCTGTGGACGTCGGGCCCTCATACCACCTTCATGGAGTCGGTTTCTAACTGTTTCTGCATACACATGCACATTTGTGGCCTGCTGGAGGTCATTTTGCAGGGCTCTGGCAGTGCTCCTTCTGTTCCTCCTTGCACGAAGGCGGAGGTAGCAGTCCTGCTGCTGGGTTGTTGCCCTCCTACGGCCCCATCCATGTCTCCTTGTGTACTGACCTGTCTCCTGGTAGCGCCTCCAGCCTCTGGACACTACACTGACAGACACAGCAAACCTTCTTGCCACAGCTCGCATTGATGTGCCATCCTGGATGAGCTGCACTACCTGAGCAATTTCTGTGGGTTGTAGAGTCCGTCTCAAGCTACCACAAGTGTGAAAGCACAACCAACATTCAAAAGTGACCAAAACATCAGCCCAGAAAGCATTGGTACTGAGATGTGGTCTGTGGTCCCCACCTGCAGAACCACTCCTTTATTGAGGGTGTCTTGACAATTGCCAATAATTTCCATCTATTGTCTATTCCATTTGCACAACAGCATGTGAAATTGATTGTCAATCAGTGTCGCTTCCTAAGTGGACAGTTTGATTTCACAGAAGTTTGATTTACTTGGAGTTATATTCTGTTGTTTAAGTGTTCCCATTATTTTTTTGAGCAATGTATATTTGTCTCAAAAGGCCCCAAATGGGGCACATGGAAGTGTGGCAACTGCAAAGAGTGCAGATATATTGAAAAAACGGATACCTTTCAGGATTCGATGGGTGAGCAGGCTTACAAGATTCTGTATTTCATTAATTGTAGAACATCTATGGTCATCTATCAAGCCACATGTTTCTGTGGACTCATCTATATTGGTATGACAACTCGGGAGCTTTGGAACACATCAAAAATATTAGGGCAGCGGAGAAAATCTGTCAAGATGAGGTGGGTGCTATTTCTCAACCTAAACCTTTGGCAAGACAGTTTCGGAATTGCTACCCTCATCAATGTCATCTCTTACGTGTCAAAGGGATTGCACGTCTGTATCCTGGGAATAGGAGGGAAAATCTAGCCAAAAAGCTGGCCCAGACTGAATAAATAAATAATAAATAAAAAAGTAAATGGATCACCACTCTAAGAAGTATGACCCCCAGAGGGTTAAATGAACAGTGGGGATTTTCGAGTATTCTTTAAGTATACACTAGGATTTTTGGTATATTCTCATCTTCAGTGTCTTGTCCTTATTATAAATCGAATAATATAATCAATATATATCATAGTGGATTTGATTGAATAAACATATATACATGTATTGTTGGCTTTATTGTACAGTACATATAGAGAGTTTATAGTGTGTTTATTCACTTTTACATATACACGTTATATAAGCAATAATATTGCGTATGCACGCATTAACTATATTATATACAGAACTTTTTCTATATTTCATACAATTCTATTTTGGCACGTATAATTATATTTAGACTTTGATGCTGACCCGCACTTTTTCCCTTTTCTAATATGGCTGCAGGGTCGCTGTGCGCCACACTGCGCATGCTCCGGTGTGCTCTCGTACCCGATACTGGGATGTTTTCATTGAACTGCGACCTTTGGTCGTGTTTCCGTGATGCACATTCGGTCGCAGACGGGACGGCTATCCGGACGCGTGGGACAGTAGAGGCGTCCGATAATATGGCGTCCTTGATTTGTAAGTAACCACAGCTGTAATCACCCTATAAAACATCGCCTCTTCCTCCTCCACCTCACTTCCTAATGAATCGGTAGCGAAACGTGCGTTGAAGCATGTGGAAGGGGTGATGATGTGCCTCTGGATAGTACGTGTGACGGGAGCTAGCTACCCCATCCGCAGATGTCCAATCTTCTTCTGTAGGCCCCTGACATGGAAAGGCTTTTCTTACACTGGGATAAATAAAATATGACTATCGCACAGTGTCTCCTAGATGAACTTAACTTTTATTCTCACAAGCAGGTTTTATAGAGAATCACACAGGCTATTTTTAACACCCATTGTTCTCACCAGATAATACCCACAGTAGGCTCCCAGACAGCAGTTATGCAACAACCCATTAATCAGCACATTGTCTGTTTGCCACTGCTAAGTGAGCACAGGAAGGTGGGGGCCAGGGGTGCTTCGGTCACATCACAAAATGTCCAATAATATGTAATCCACAATATTCACCCCAATTTATAACGTTATGTCCCATTAGCTGCATAGGCGCTACGACAACCCCCATGTGGCAAAATCTTGGGAGTACGGGGTTGATCTGTCACAATGCTCCCCCTTCCCGGACAGGATCAGCCTACCCAGTCTGCTCCCTGACGGATCAGCTGGAGGAGGTCCGCGATTTATGAGGTTGGTATCAGTTCAGTTTGTCGGCTTAGTTCATCGGCGTTACCATTTTGCTTGCCAGGTCTATAGTGGATGGTGAAGTCTAATGGTTGTAGCGCCAAACTCCACCGTAGTAGTCTGGCATTGTCCCCAGAGACCCGATTAAGCCATACCAGGGGGTTATGGTCCGTTATGAGGGAAAACTGTCTTCCATGCAAATATGGTTGGAGCTTCTTGGCAGCCCATTCTACTGCCAGGCATTCCTTTTCGAAGGCCGCATAGCTGACTTCTCGAGGCAGTAATTTCCGACTCAGATAAGCTCAGTACTGCCCCCAACCCAAACATAGATGCGTCTGTGTGAACAAGGAAACGTTTAGTTGTATCGGGTGCGGCCAATATCGGGGTATTTGTGAGAGCGTCCTTTAGCTGGCGGAAGGCTTCCTCACACTCGGGGGTCCAGGTTACCTGGCGGGGGAGGTTCTTATGTGTCAGATCAGTGAGGGGCTTGGCAATGCTGCTGTAGTTAGGGACAAATTTCCTATAATACCCCGCTGTCAATAGAAAGGCCATGACTTGGGTTTTAGTACGTGGGGTGGGCCACTTGGCTACCGCCTCAATCTTGGCGGGTTCCGGTCGTTGTTTTCCACCCCCCACCCAATGTCCTAAATACTGAACCTCTGCTTTGCCTACGTGACACTTGTTGGGGTTCAGGGTGATTCCGGCTTTGTGGATCCTATCCAATACTGTCTCTAGGTGATTTAGATGCTCATCCCATGTCGCGCTGTAGACGACGATGTCATCCAGGTAGGCACAAGCATAGTCCTGGAGACCATCCAGAAGCCAGTCAGCCAGCCTCTGGAAGGTCTCGGGGGCATTATTCATCCGAAATGGCATAACCCGAAACTGGAATAAGCCAAACTGGGTGACAAATGCAGACTTGGGAATAGCATCAGGACTTAGGGGGATCTTCCAATAGCCTTTGCATAGATCGATGGTTGTCAAATACTTTGCCCCAGCCAGCCTGTCTAACAACTCGTCCACACGCGGCATGGGATACGCATCCGTCACAGTTTTCTCATTTAGCTTGCGATAGTCTACACAAAACCGGGTAGTCCCATCTTTCTTAGGCACTAACACTACAGGGGACGCCCAGAGACTATCTGACTCCTCAATGACCCCTAAACGCAACATCTCCTGTATCTCTTGTCGCATCCCTTCTCGTACAGACTCCGGGACGCGGAAGGGGGGTTGTCTCAGGGGGGTCTGATCTTGTGTCTCAACCTTGTGTTGTGCAAGTCGGGTGAACCCCGGTCTCTCTGAGAACATCCTCTGCCGCTGCCTCAGCAATGTCTCAGCCTGCTCTCTCTCCCGGGCCCCTAGGTTTTCTCCTAAGTGTACCTGGTCCCAGGTTTTCGACTGAGTCTTCTCACCTAAGACATCAGGCAAGGGGAGTCCGGCTAAATCCTCTGCTTCGGGTGCGCAGATGGCAGCTACATCTTCAGGGCACTCCCGGCAGGGCTTCAGCGTATTCACGTAGAACATGCGGATAACCCTGGGGTCGTCACAATCGGCGACATTGTAGGTGGTGTCAGCTATTTTCCCCACTACCCGGTAAGGCCCCTGCCATGCGGCCTGGAATTTGTTCTGCCTAACCGGTTCTAGTACCAGGACCTTCTGTCCTATCTCGAAGGTGCGTTCTCTAGCCCTCTGATCGTACCATACGCGCTGGCGTCAACTCCTGCAGGCGGTCCCGGAGTTCCAGCACGAAGGGCACGATAGGGGTTCCTGCTATGGTTTCCTCCCCTTCCCAGAGCTCTTGCACTAAGTCTAGGGGCCCCCTCACCCGCCTCCCATATAACAGTTCAAATGGGGAGAACCCCGTAGCTTTTTGGGGCACCTCCCGATAGGCGAACAGGAGGTGCGGCAAGAATTTCTCCCAGTCCCTGTAGGTCCGGGTGAACGTCCCAATGAGTTGTTTTAACGTTCCGTTAAAGCGCTCACACAACCCGTTGGTTTGCGGGTGGTATGGGGCGCTTCTAATGGACTTTACACCACACAGTCTCCACAGTTGGCTGGTCACCTCTGCCGTAAATTGGGTATACTGATCCGAGATAATTTCCCGGGGAAATCCAACCCGTGAGAAAACCTGGAGCAGGGCAGCCACCACCGTCTCTGCCAGTATGTTAGGTAAGGCAACCGCCTCTGGATGCCGCGTGGTGTAATCTATCACTGTCAATATATACCTTTTCCCTGACGGACTGGGTTTGGCTAACGGCCTTATCAGATCGACCGCTACTCAGCTAAATGGCTCCTCCACAATGGGAAGGGGGTGTAATTTGGCCTTGCAGCGATCTCCCCTCTTGCCAATGCGCTGGCAACTGTCACAGGTCTGGCAGTACTGACAAACATCATGGGATGCCCCTGGCCAAAAGAAGTTTTGTGTCAGACGATGCCTGGTGCGGCTGACTCCGAGGTGCCCCGCCAAGAGTATGTCATGAGAGATTCGCAGCAACTCCTGCCTATACTTTTTGGGAACTACCAGCTGTAGTTTTACAGTGGGGCTCGTCCCTGAGTGAGTTTGCTCTGTAACCCTGTAGAGGAGTCCCTGATGCCATATAAACTGTTCACCTTCCAGTACCCCTCTCCCCTCTTATGCCTTCCCGCGATACCCCTGCAATGAGGGATCCTCTAGTACCTCCCTCCTAAATTCTGCTGGGGTGTCCCATGAAATGTGTCTGGCTATGGGAATACGTGAAGGGCTGTAGTGTCTTACCTGGGCCTCCTCCGAGTGTGATTCCGCCTCCGCAGCTCGAGCTTGTCTCCGGGTAGTCACAGGATATGTCTCAGCCAGGGGGGCGACCGAGAAGGAAGACAACATGGGCCCCAAGTCTTTTCCCAGCAGGACGTCTGCAGGCAAATCCTTCATCATGCCGACCTCGACAAGGCCATCCCCGACCCCCCAGTTCAGTTGAATCTTGGCCGTGGGCAGTCAATGTATGGCTCCCCCTGCTACACGGCCCGCCTCTGTCCGACCCGTCTTTTGGTCTTGGGCGAGATGCGACTTCACAAGGGGCAGAGTAGCTCCGGAATCTCTTAATCCTTGCAGCCGTTTACCATTAATCCACACCGACTGTCGATGTTGTTGTCGATTATCTGCCTGGGTTGCCTGCACAGGGTCCACTTCATGCAGCACTCCCTCTATCTCTTCCATCCCATAATTAGCCATAGCCACCGATGCCGGGTCGGCTTTGCCTTGGTAGCAGTGTACAGCGGCCCGGTTGAAGGTAGTCGTTTCCGGTTTTGGCCACTGGGTGCACTGGGTCCGGTTGGAACAGTGTCTCTGCAGGTGACCCAGCTGATGGCAGGTGTGGCATTGCACCCCAGGAGGTCTCTGGTAGGCCAGGGTATTGGTGGGTTCCCCGCCAAGCTTCTGTGGTTTAGGGGCCTCCAGACCCATGGGAGGGCCCCTTGAGACAGTTTTGGACCCTGACAATTGGGCCCTCCTGGCATCATAATGTTCATCGGTCAGCCATGCGGCCTCCTCAAGAGTCGTCGGTCCCGAAGCCATTCTTGCGTCTCGGGAGTTAACCCAGTGAAGAATCGTTCTAACACGATGAGCTGTAGGACGTCCTCCTTCGTGTCTGCTTTGCTACCTTGTACCCACTGTAGCAGTGACCGCCATAGTTTACAGGCCCATTCAGCATGGGTATCCGTTTCCCGTTTTGTGGTTTTGCGGAACTTTTGACGGTATGCCTCTGGTGTTAGTGCATACCGGGCCAAGATCACTTCTTTGACTCACTTATAGTCCATACAGTCCTTATCCGATACAGTGCGATAGGCATCCGCTGCCGGCCTGTCAGCTTGCTGGCCAGAATCTGGACCCAATCCTCCGGCTCCACTTTATGAAGGGTACACTACCGCTCAATGTCCTGCAGAAAGCCATCAATGTCTTCCTCTGCCTCCCCCAATGTCGGAAGGCATTGTATTGCATCTTTTTGTGGCTTACCCCTGCTGGTACCGGGGAGTAAGCCAGGGCTCCCCCTGCTCGCTGTATCTCCTCTCTCCGTTCTGCCATCTCCATCTTGGCTAGCTTCATCTTGGTCCGCTCTGCCATCTCCATCCTGGCTAGCTCCATCCGCTCTGCCCTCTCCATCTCCATCTTTTTATCCAGATCAGTACGCACATCAGCCATCACCTTATCTATGATCTGTACTGCCGGGTTGGGAGCATAAAGTGCCAGTCTGCTCTTTACCTCCCTCTGGAATTCAGTCTCTTCCACGTTCCCACTGGAGGTTGTTGCGTTGTCGAGCTCCATAATGGCTGCTATCAAATCCGCTTTTGTTTTGTTGCTGGCGGTTAACCCTCGAGCTTCCACACGGTCCTTCAACGTATTCCTCTTTAGCTTCTGGTAGATGTCTTCCATTCAGTCCTTGGTTCCTGAAGAAGATGGACCGCATCCCACCGCTGCCACCAGTGTGACGGGAGCTAGTTACCCCATCCACAGATGTCTAATCTTCTTCTCTAGGCCCCTGACATGGAAAGGCTTTTCTTACACTGGGATATATAAAATATGACTATCGCACAGTGTCTCCAAGATGAACTTAACTTTTATTCTCACAAGCAGGTTTTATAGAGAATCACACAGGCTATTTTTAGCACCCATTGTTCTCACCAGATAATGCCAACAGTAGGCTCCCAGACAGCAGTTATGCAACAACCCATTAATCAGCACATTGTCTGTTTGCCACTGCTAAGTGAGCACAGGAAGGTGGGGGCCAGGAGTGCTTCGGTCACATCACAAAATGTCCAACAATATGTGATCCACAATATTCACCCCACTTTATAACATTATGTCCCATTAGCTGCATAGGCGCTACGACAACCCCCATGTGGCAAAATCTTGGAGTACGGGGTTGATCCATCACAGTACGTAATAATATGCACAAATTAAACTTTTTATGAACTTATTTCTGTATTCTTTTTTGCATTATGACATTTGATATTGCATGGTGATCACTTTTACTGTTCATCATATGATTTGGATAGGCATAGTTACATACATATATAAATTTTCCTCTTTGCTTAAATAATGTAAATACATTTGGATATGCACATACATATATATACAGTACAGACCAAAAGTTTGGACACACCTCATTTAAAGATTTTTCTGTATTTTCATGCTTATGAAAATTGTACATTCACACTGAAGGCATCAAAACTGTGAATTAACACATGTGGAGTTATATAGTTAACAAAAAAGTGTGAAACAACTGAAAATATGTCTTATATTCTAGGTTCTTCAAAGTAGCCACCTTTTGCTTTGATGACTGCTTTGCACACTCTTGGTATTCTCTTGATGAGCTTCAAGAGGTAGTCACCAGAAATAGTTTTCACTTCACAGGTGTGCCCTGTCAGGTTTAATAAGTGGGATTTCTTGCCTTATAAATGGGTTTGGGACCATCAGTTGTGTTGTGCAGAAGTCTGGTGGATACACAGCTGATAGTCATACTGAATAGACTGTTAGAATTTGTATTATGGCAAGAAAAAAGCAGCTAAGTAAAGAAAAACGAGTGGCCATCATTACTTTAAGAAATGAAGGTCAGTCAGTGCGAAAAATTGGGAAAACTTTCAAAGTGTCCCCAAGTGTAGTTGCAAAAACCATCAAGTGCTACAAAGATACTGGCTCACATGACGACCGCCCCAGGAAAGAAGACCAAGAGTCACCTCTGCTTCTGAGGATAAGTTTATCCGAGTCACTAGCTTCAGAAATCGCAGGTTAACAGCTGCTCAGATTAGAGACCAGGTCAATGCCACACAGAGTTCTAGCAGCAGACACATCTCTACAACAACTGTTAAGAGGAGACTTTGTGCAGCAGGTCTTCATGGTAAAATAGCTGCTAGGAAACCACTGCTAAGGACCGGCAACAAGCAGAAGAGACTTGTTTGGGCTAAAGAACACAAGGAATGGACATTAGACCAGTGGAAATCTGTGCTTTGGTCTGATGAGTGTAAATTTGAAATCTTTGGTTCCAACCACTGTGTCTTTGTGCGACACAGAAAAGGTGAACGGATGGACTCTACATGCCTGGTTCCCACCGTGAAGCTTGGAGGAGGAGGTGTGATGGTGTGGGGGTGCTTTGCTGGTGTCACTGTTGGGGATTTATTCAAAATTGAAGGCATACTGAACCAGCATGTCTACCACAGCATCTTGCAGCGGCATGCTATTCCATCCGGTTTGTGTTTAGTTGGACCATCATTTATTTTTCAACAGGACAATGACCCCAAACACACCTCCAGGCTGTGTAAGGGCTATTTGACCAAGAAGGAGAGTGATGGGGTGCTACGCCAGATGACCGGGCCTCCACAGTCACCAGACCTGAACCCAATCGAGATGGTTTGGGGTGAGCTGGACCGCAGAGTGAAGGCAAAAGGGCCAACAAGTGCTAAGCATCTCTGGGAACTCCTTCAAGATTGTTGGAACACCATTTCTGGTGACTACCTCTTGAAGCTCATCAAGAGAATGCCAAGATTGTGCAAAGCAGTCATCAAAGCAAAAGGTGGCTACTTTGAAGAACCTAGAATATAAGACATATTTTCAGTTGTTTCACACTTTTTTGTTAAGTATATAATTCCACATGTGTTAATTCATAGTTTTGATGCCTTCAGTGTGAATGTACAATTTTCATAGTCATGAAAATACAGAAAAATCTTTAAATGAGAAGGTGTGTCCAAACTTTTGGTCTGTACTGTATATTTCATCACACCTCAGTTACATCTACACGTCCCCCTTCAATATAGGGAATTGGGTCATGTGATCTCCAGCCTGACAACTATTCCAGTACATGCACTAATGTGTTGACAGGAAGTCAGTCTCTGACGTCATGTGATCTGTACGATGACCTCATTACCTATCAAATCCCTCCTGGCGGCTCAGACTCTCCCCCGCATACCGAGCTTCAGCTTCTTTGTCGTTCTGTACGTCTTCCCATGCAGATAAAGATATGTATGAAGACTTTTCTAAAATAAATCCTGTCTTTGCTGCCATAGCAGCCGATCATAGAGCAGCTTTCATTTAGTTTATATAAGTGAGCAGTGACATTGTAGGGGAGACCAGCTGAAGCTGCATCACATGAAGCATTATCAAACCTGTCTAAGGGTCTGTTCACATATTAAGTATTTGATTCAGAGATTTCTACACCATATCTGCATCTTTTGTAAGGAAAAATAAAGTGGCAGAAACACGCGCTTTTGTCCAAATTTTTCCCCACTCATAAGTATGGGTGAAATCTGCAGGAAAAACATTGAAAGAATTGATATTCTGCAGATTTAACCCCTTCACAACATCCGCCGTACATGTACTGAGCAAGTTGGAAGCAAGTGTGTAAAGTGGGCTCACAGGGTGAGCCAGCCCCATACCCGGCAGGTGATGTCTGTGTATTACAGCCAGGACCTGCAGCTAACAATCGCGGGTGGAGCGCTGCTCTGACATGCATAACACGCAACAGCATGCGTGCGTGTCATTCCCTCCGCCCATCGGTGAGCCTGTGATGTAATTGCGGGTCGGCGATGGGTTGTCATTATAGCCTGGTGTCAGCTGATGACCCCCGTGCCTGTCATTATGGAGCTCCTTTGAAACCCTGACTGTGGCCAGGCTTCAAAGGAGACTATGATTTCTGATATATACATCTTTGTATCTAGCACAGGCGATTGGACAATTGCGTCTTCAAGTCCCCTAAGGGGGCTAACAATTATAGTGAAAAATAAAAAAAATGTTTTGAAAAAAAAAAAATTAAAATATAGCTTTTATTAAACTTAATTAAAAACGTAGGGATCAATGTAGGGATGCCCTGCATTTGGTTAGCTGCAGGGCATCGCTACATTTATCCATTTACCATAGATTTCCTGATGAACCAACATCTGGTGGAGAAATGCGTCGAGATACATTGGAAGACCGTACATGTGGACTGATAAGTATCATGGCCCATGAAATCTATACGTTGTTCAGTCTATAACTGTGCTTTTTTTAACACTAATGTTTATATTTGTGCTCACCATTCCATTATGAATTATTTGGATCTATTATTATGACTGCTATCTAAGATCAGGATAGCTTCTCGCTTGAGGTCAAGCTGAAGGGCTAAGGATTTACCGTATTTTTCGGACCATAAGTCGCACTTTTTTTCCCCAAAATTTGGAAGGAAAATTGGGGTGCATCTTATGGTCCGAACGTTACTTTACCGGTGGTGGTGGAGCGGGGATCGCAGAGTCCTCCGGCGGCGGCAGAGGTGAGATGCTGCTGAAGCCGGGGCCTGTACCTGTGCTGGTGTCGGGTGGTGAAGCACAGGAGCCGGGGGCTGTAAGTGGTGTCCGGCGGTGAGGCAGAGGAGCGTGTGCTGCTTCCGGAGCTCCGGCGGCCATTTTCCTGTATATCTCTGCCTCACCGCCGGATCCATTCACAGGTCCAGGCATCAGGTAAGTCCACAGGCCCCAGGCAAGTCCACAGGCCCCAGGCCAGTCCACAGGCCCCAGGCCCCAGGCCAGTCCACAGGCCCCAGCCGGTCCACAGGCCCCAACCAGACACCGGCATTTCACCTCTTCTGCTGCCTCCGGGTTCCTGAGGCAAGGAACAGAGGGATCTGCGATCCTGATCCACCATCACTGCAACTCACAGCTGCTGCAGCACCGGCTTCATGTATCCAGGGTCCACAGCATTCCTCCACTTCCGCCGGGCCGGTTTCCTGAAGGACCCTGCCTCCTGCTCCACCACCCCCCCAGGTAACATACCTAATCAGACTATAAGACGGACCCCATCTTATAAAAAATATTTTTTTTCCTATTTTCCACCCCAAAATTTGGGGTACGTCTTATGGTGCGGTGCGTCTTATAGTCCGAAAAATACGGTATATATGAATCAATGGGCATATTTGTCAGATGTCATATCTTGTATATATATCCGCATTCAAGCATGTACAATATTATATTGCTGAATTGCTGCGCTTTATTCACATTTTGGACTCAAGATACTCTCCTACTCTTACATTGTATATTGTTTGCATACCCTGCAGACCTCGTTTTTATGTGGTTACAGTGGATGATTTATTTATATATATAGTTACGCCCCTCTCATCCCTCCTTGCATCACAGCACAGAGGTTCCACCACCTGGATCCGTAACAGTTTGCACAGGCCATGGAATCCGGTGGCTCCCAGGCTCCTTTGCTCTCAGACCTGTACCAAGAGGTCTCTCACCAGAGATCCCAACAGGATACTATCATGTCCTATCTGCGGACAGTCAACTCCAGCCTGGACGTGCTGTCCACCCTGACTGTGTCAGCCTCTAACAAGCAACCCAGTGGCACTGTGGCACCCGGCTTAGGACCCCGGCTATTTGCTCCTCCACGTTTCGGTGGTGACCCCGCCCTATGTCGGGGCTTCATAAATCAGTGCTTGCTGCACTTTGAGGCTCTGGTGTCCACTTTTTGGGAGGGCCTTTCCGGATGGAGCAAGGATGAGCTAGCCGGTCATGACATACCTCCCTCTCTAGACAACCTGGTGTCATTAGCTACCCAAATTGACATCCGTTTTCAGGAGCGTTCTAAGGAGACGACCTGGGAGAGAAGACCCCTGCGTCTCGCACCAACCTTCCAAAGGCCAGTCTCGCAACCAGCATTCCCCCCGGTGTCCTCTCCAGAGTCTATGCAAATAGACCAAGTTAAGATGGTCAAGTCTCGCCAGGAGATCCGCCTCGCCGAGGGGAGTTGCTTCTACTGTGGCAGTATAGAGCATCAAATCCGCTTCTGTCTGGTGAGACCGGGAAACTCCAGTGTCTAGGACCATTTGGAGAGGTCGCCCTAGGCAAAAGTTCTTCCTCTCCGTCCTTGACTCTGTCTGTCTCAGTTACCAGTGATAAGACCCGCTTCTTCGAGACTGCCTATCTGGATTCCAGAGCCGCTGGGAATCTCATTCAACAGGCCGTTGTGGAGCGTTATCAGATTCCTACCATACGTCTGGATGATCCTTTATTTTTTCCTCTGAGGATGGAAAGCTTCTCTCTGAGACCATCTTGTTTGTCACTGAGCCTGTAACCCTTCAGGTGAGAATGCTACATTCGGAGATCTCCTTTTACGTGCTGTCTGGCCTCTCTCATCCCCTCTTGCTTGGCCTGCCTTGGTTATAGAGACATGAGCTCGTCCTGAATTGGAGCTTGGGTGAGGTGCTCCGTTGGGTTCAGGAATGTCATAAGTCTTGTCTGGTTCCGGTTCGTCCTGCTCGACCTCCGTCTATCCCAGCTAACCTACCTGGTCTGCCGGCACCCTACTGGTCATATGCGGACGACTTTGATAAAAAGGAGGCAGAGACACTACCACCTCATAGGTCGTATGATTTCCCCATTGACCTAATACCTGGTGCTTCACCTCCTTGCGGGCGAATCTACCCCTTGTCGCTGGCCGAGACCCGTGCTATGTCTGAATACATAGAGGAGAATCTTGCTAGGGGATTTATCCTGAAATCCACCTCTACGGCTGGAGCAGGATTCTTCTTCGTCAAGAAGAAAGACGGCTCTCTTCGTCCATATATCGACTATAGGGGTCTAAACCAGATTACCATAAAAAATAAGTACCCCCTGCCTCTCATCTCGGAGCTGTTTGACTGCCTAAAAGGCGCGAAGATCTTCACTAAGCTCGATCTTCGTGGGGCGTACAATCTGGTCTGGATTCGCCAGGGAGAAGAGTAGAAGACGACATTCAACACTCGGGATGGTCAGTATGAGTACCGCGTAATGCCCTTCGGTCTCCGTAATGCTCCAGCCGTCTTCCAGGAGTTAGTAAACGACATCTTCCGAGATCTCCTGTATTCCTGCGTGGTGGTGTACCTGGATGAAATCTTGGTGTTCTCCCCTGATCTGCCCTCTCACCGGAGGGATGTTCGTCAGGTACTACTGCGGCTTCGGAAGTATCGCCTGTATGTTAAGTACGAGAAGTGCCTCTTTGAGCAGACCTCCCTACCATTTCTGGGATATATCATCTCTGAGACCAGACTGCAGATGAATCCCGAGAAGGTGTCTGCCATCTTAAAGTGGCCCCGACCCGAGGGGTTGAAGGCTATTCAGCGGTTTCTGGGATTCACTAACTATTACCTCCTCTTCATTCCTCATTTCTCCTCCCGGACTGCTCTCATCTCTGCTCTCACCCGTAAAGGAGCAAATCCCAGGGAATGGACTTCTGAGGCAGAAAATGCCTTTGTTTCTCTTAAGCAAGCCTTCTCCTCCGCACCAGTGCTACATCGTCCTGATTGCAATAAACAGTTCTTCCTGGAGGTTGATGCCTCTTCCTCCAGAGCCGGACCAGTGCTCACCCAGAAATCCTCGTCCGGGCGAATGGTGACCTGCGGCTTCTTCTCCAAACTCTTTTCTTCGTCCGAGCGCAATTACTCCATTGGAGATCGAGAACTGCTGGCCATCAAATTAGCGCTGGAGGAGTGGCGCTACTTGCTATAAGGGGCTCTTCACTCGGTGGTCATCTACACTGACCATAAAAGCCTCGCTTACTTGCAGACCGCCCAAAGACTAAATCCGCGTCAGGCCAGATGTTCTTTGTTCGTTTCTGCTTCTCTCTCTATTACCGCCCAGCAGTCAAGAATAATAAAGCTGACGCTCTATCCCGCTCTTTTCTGTCTACCGACTAAGAGGAGGAGCCTCTACACATCATTGACCCCTCCAGAATAATGACTGTTGCTCCGCTTGACCTGTCTCATCTACCTCCTGGTAAGACCTTTGTAGCGGCTCAAGATCGCAAGAGGGTCTTACTCTCGGGTCATTCGTCCAAACTGACTGGTCATGCCGGCCAGAGGAAGACGCTTCTGCTCATTGCCCGACATTATTGGTAGCCCACCCTGTGCAAGGATGTTGCGGATTTTGTCGCAGCTTGTTCCTCTTGTGCCTGTAACAAGATACCTAGGCACCTTCCAGCTGGTCGTCTTCTTCCTCTTCTCGTGCCTTCTGCTCCTTGGCAACACATTGCGATAGACTTCATCACTGATCTCCCGGTATCTTCCGGTTCTACCGTCAGTTGGGTGGTCGCTGACCGCTTCTCCAAGATGGCTCACTTCATCCCTCTGCCTGGTCTTCCGTCTGCACCTGTGCTTGCTAAGGACTTCATCCATCACATTGTCGGGGTCGTAGCGACATTCCACTCGTCCTCCAGTCACTCCAAATTAAGGCTATGAGCATGGGTCAACCATTCAAAGAATGAGTCAGACAACAAGCTGGTTCAAACTCAGAGCATGCTCAGAGGCTACTGGCAAGCCACGATCTCAGCAATGTTCTGTCTTTATTTCCGCATGCACAAACCTAAATACACTACATAATGGGGAGGGGAAAGGGAGTGTTCAGGGCGGGGTAAGCCATAAATGTCTAGTATCCGGCCACTCCTGATTGGTCCACGTCTCCTTAACTCAGTCTCTGGGCAGACAACAGTCAGTTGATGTTTTGGTTTCATTTCTCTGAAACAGGTGCTTGGCTGATACCGGCGCCATCTTAGCATAAGTTTCGATCTAAGCAACACGTAGCAAGGAAAGCTTATTGTTATAAGACACAAAATGGTGGTTAATACATAAACAAAGCGTATAAAAGTATAAAAGAGGAAAAATATATATTCTCTCTTACCCTGACATTCCCCCCTAAACACTAAGCTTTCCCTTGCTTCGGGGCCTTTGAGACTGTCCATGTGTGGGGAGAGGGGAGGTGGATTTCTTCACCCAATCATCTTAGAAGCTGCCCCCTTATGGGACGCCCCCAAACAATTGAACCCTACCCTAAATGACACATGGAGTTCTCCCAACTGACCCTAAACTAGATCTCTCAATTGGACTCTGTCATGGGGGGTCTGGTCAGGCTTATTTAAAGGAGTGTATTTCTCCATATCTTCCTCACTGGTATCATCATGTAACAGAGATGTGGTTTCCTGATTCAAAAAGGTCCCGGAGGTTGGGACAGCATTGTTTATAGCTTTCCTGTATAAGGGGACTATGCAGCATACCATGTCATTCCTGCGCAATTCACTATGTCACCGTAATCAAATCGATACGTCTGGATTTTTGCGTGAGTATCTACCCAAAATGTGGTAGCTGTCCACCCTGGGACAGACAGTAGGCATATGGAAAGGATATAGAAGAAGGTAGTCATCTTTTATAGGCTCGTTTTGTCTCTCTTGCAGCGGGAGGCGTGAATCCAGGTGCTCTTGCCCTCAAGCTTCAGAGCTGTAGGAGTAGTCAGGATCACAGTGTAGGGGCCCTCAAATCTGGGTTGGAGACAGTCTTTCCGGACAAACTTCTTTACGTACACCAGGTCGCCTGGGGTGAAATCATGTACCGCATCACCTGTGGATTCTGGGAGAGAAGCAGATACTGTAGAGCGGGTGTTAGTCAATTCTTTAGACAGAGCAATCACAAATTTTACTACTCTATCATGTGTTTCAGACAACTCTTGGGGCCTAATTTCTCCTATTTTAGGTGGGGTCCCAAACAAAATTTCATAGGGAGTTAGCCCATGTTTAGCTTGTGGGGTGTGTCTGATATGATACAATACTATAGGGAGTAGGTCGGGCCAGGGGAGGGGATGATCTTGGGTCATTTTCAAGAGCTGGGTCTTGAGTGTGGAATTCATCCTTTCCACTTTGCCTGAACTGGCAGGATGGTATGGAGTGTGGAGGCCCAAATCTGTTCCCAACATGTTCCAAAGTTCTTTGTAGATATTTGCTGTGAAAGCTGGTCCTTGATCCGATTCTATGACTTGGGGAACTCCAAATCTGCAGGCAATTTCAGTGATCAGTTTCTTGGCTGTGACTTTAGCAGTCATGTTGACAACCGGGTAGGCCTCGGGCCAGGCTGAGAACATATCCACGGCTACCAAAACGTACTCATATTTTCTTGCTTTAGGCATTTGGATATGGTCGACTTGTATTCTCTGCCAAGGGTAGTCTGGTTTAGCCAGGTGTTGGGGAGGGACCCGTGCCATACACGTTGGGTTGCAGGTAGCGCAGACAGAGCAGGATTTTGAGTATGCAGTCACAGTGGAAGAGATTCCGGGTGCAAAGTACAGTTTCTTGATACATGCCAAGGCTTGATTCTTGCCTCTGTGTGTAGGCCCGTGAGCCCATGCTGCCACGGCTGAGTACATGCGCCTGGGCAAGCAAGGTTTTCCGTCCACTTGATAAAGAGTTGAGTCGACCTTTAAATCTTTGCGACCTGCCAGCACGGCTCCCGCCGCTTTCCATTGCTTGACTTTTTCAGTGGGGGTCTTCCTTTGTTCCTCACACAATTTTTCTTCAGGCATCCTGACCCCCCTGGATTCCACTCGTGTCTCCGCTGGACTTGTATGGTCTTCCGCCGGCTGTTCTTTGGCTCTTGCTCTAGTGAGCGTCACAGCTACGGTTTGCAGGGTCTCCCCCATCTCTTCTTCCTTTTCCTGCCACTTTGATGACACATTCTCCACTGCTGCAGTCTTGGCTGCTTGGTCAGCTAGGTGGTTGCCCCTGGCTTCCCTGGAATCTAGTCTTCCATGAGCCTTGACCTTGATAACAGCAACCTGAATGGGTAGTTCCAGGGCCTTCATTAGGGCCTTAATCCATGAGGCATGTTTCACTGGTGTACCTGCAGCTGTGATGAATCCTCTAGACTTCCACAAGAGTCCAAAATCATTGCAAATTCCATGTCCATACCTAGAATCGGTATATATGTTCGCCGTTGTTCCAGCTGCCAGGTGGCAGGCTTCTGTGAGAGCTACAAGTTCAGCTTCTTGTGCAGACATGTATGGTGGTAGAGCTTCAGCCTTGAGGACTGTTAGGTCTGTTGTGACAGCATATCCCGTGTGGAACCTCCCTTGAGGGTCTGCGAAACGGGATCCATCAGTCCATAGGTGAAAGGCAGGGTGTGCGAGCGGATGTGCCACCATATTCTCTGGAGCAGAAGTCTCTTCCTGCAAAAATTTTTATACAATCATGAGGTTCCACCAATGGACCTTCACCCTGTTCGTCTTCCCCCCTAGAAGGTGGAAGCAAAGTGCCAGGGTTGGACAGTCTCTGAGAAGGTGATTAGGGCTACCACATTCCCAACACCGTATGCGTCCTTCAGAATCACGAGATTGTCTCTTGTCTCTAGGTGGCCCCCTGTCATTTCTTCTGTCTTGTTTTCTATATGTGGGAGGAGTATCATCACCTGTGCCTTTAACCATTACCCACTTGATTCCATGTTGGTTGCCAGGGGTGGGTAGCTTTCTTGAGCTTGATATACCATGGCAGGAGCGGCTTTCTTCTTTGGCTTAGTATCCTTTTCCATTTTTAGCATGGCTTTTTGGAAAGCTTTGACAATATCCACCGCGTCGTTAAAAGAAGAAGAACGAATCTCGGGGCGTACCCTCAGAACGTCATCTCTGAGAGCGTCTTGTAGGCCATCTACTAGGGCCTGAACCAACAGGGCGGCCTGCGTCTTGACGTGAGGACTGTATCCGAGATCCTCAAAATGCATGCTGAGTCTTGCAGCATATCTTTCCACAGATTCATCAGGGTCTTGTTGAACATCTTGTACAGACCCAGCTTGATCTGACAAGCGATCCTGAGCCCAGGCTTTTAACTGTTTCATGTATTCTAGGCCGGATTCATACGTACTAAGGGGTCCTGCTTTTGTGGAATCCATGGCCTTTTGAAAGCTCTCCGTTTTCGGCTAAGTGAGCCTGGCATTCTGCAGCCAGAGTAGAACCAGCAGCAAGGGCAATTTTACGAGCCAATCCTCCAGCATGGCTCATACGGGTGTTTGCAGGGTTGACTATGGCCCCCACCCGATGTGTAAGGATGTCACCATAGCCTATTGACAGAGTGACAGGGCGTCCTGATGGGTCTACTAGATTCCGGGAGCGGCAGGGGTCCCAGACTTCTGAGGGGCTGGGGGGTGGTGCTCTTTCAGCAGTTGCTTGGAGCAAGGGCCGGAGTATGGGTAATGGATGTGGGGTGGAGGATGCCATAGGAGACGTATGGGGTAAAGGGGGGGGGCTGGAGTATCTTGAGCCCATTCCTCATCTGGCTCCGTATCGTCTTGAGTAACAGTATGTTGGCGGAGGGAGAGCAGTCTGGCCTGAAATTCTGGGGAGTTGAGGAGGATATCCCCAGAGTTATGGGCGACCCCCATGGGGAACAGAGGGAGCGCCTCAGCATCGTGGGCTGGAGCAGAGGCTATCACATTAGTTTCAGATGGGTGCTCTGGGACTGCGGGCTTTTCCACCCGTGCTGGCGGCTGGTAATAAGCACCGGACGGATCTAGTAGTGGATATAGGCCGGATTGGGGTTTTCCGGGCCTCCCACAACAAGTAAAAGGTGTAGTAAGATGGCCGTTGGAGGGAGGAGTTGGAGTGGGAGTGGGATTGTAAGGTGTAGTAAGATGGCCGTTGGAGGGAGGAGTTGGAGTGGGAGTGGGATTGTACTTGGAGGCAGGCTGGGCATCGTGCCATGGGCGGCCCGCCCCACAGACACAGCAGAACTTCCCCCAGGGCGGGTTCTGCTCTCAGCACATACGACACGTCCATCCTTCCGATGATTTGGCGTCGGCGCCATTATAGGGTGGTGGCTGAGGGCTCGGTGTAGTGACAGGCATCAACAGGGTTATGGCCAATTTAGGGTCACATAACAAATCACATTCTGCAGCTTTCATGTATCCGAACAAAGGCTCGGCATTCTCTGTTCCCCCCTGCACCATCTACTTCTTTCCAGCCCTCAACCTTTAACTCATTCGCTACTCTAAGATGTGTCTGAGCCTGGTGCAGGAGTCCTTCATCACTCAACTTCACTTATTTTGTATAACGCATTCCTTCTACACTGAAGGCTGAAGTCTGCCCGTACTGGGTAGTCTTATCATTTAATACAGATTCCTAACATTGTTAACAGCCTCCTTGCTTTCCCGTGACTCTACTAATTGGATGACTCCCACAGCACCATCCGGCAACTTGCCAAGTCTTTCAGATTTGAACATACGCAACATTTTCTTATAGAATGCAATTATCTGTCGCGACTCAGATCACTGGTGCAGTCCACAGGTCGCCACCCCTCAGTGTAGAGCACTCCCCAATACACTGGTGAGATAGAGAGACACCTCAATCTATCCCCTTCCCTAACCTTGAATGGCGACTTTACAGTGCGACTCACCACGGCACCCTGATTACAGGTCACCACCCGTCAGTGTAGAGCACTCCTCAATACACTGGTGAGATAGAGAGTCACCTCAATCTATCTCCTTTCCTAACCTTGACTTTACAGCAGTCTCTGTGGTAGACGAAGAGCACTCCTCAATTCGTCACAGATTCTTTCTCACTTACACTACAATTCAGGGATGGCTTGGAATCGTCTATCAGTCACGGGAGGCAGCTATCTAAGAAAAGTACAGTGACCGGGGGAGGAGGAGGTGGTGTGCACACGAGCACGCGCAGGCATGCGACGTCACTCGGTCTCACAGTTGCTGGTACGGGACGTGGCGCGGGACGCCTGAGGTCTCACCACTCGACCGGTCACCCACCCAGATCCAAACTGATAATCCCACAGGAACTGCTGCGGCTGACACACAGGCAAGTGAGACATATAAAATACATCTCGACTTACCGTGTTCGATGGAGGTTGATCAGGCCTCAAATTCAGCCGCCGCGGTCACCACCAGGGAAGTCAGCAATATGGGTCCGGGAGGGCGGCGTACCGCTAGCCACGCCCCACGTTGGGCGCCATTTGTCGGGGTCGTAGCGACATTCCACTCGTCCTCCAGTCACTCCAAATTAAGGCTATGAGCATGGGTCAACCATTCAAAGAATGAGTCAGACAACAAGCTGGTTCAAACTCAGAACATTGCTGAGATCGTGGCTTGCCAGTAGCCTCTGAGCATGCTCTGAGTTTGAACCAGCTTGTTGTCTGACTCATTCTTTGAATGGTTGACCCATGCTCATAGCCTTAATTTGGAGTGACTGGAGGACGAGTGGAATGTCGCTACGACCCCGACAACATCTTTCGTCTCCACGGCTTACCCCTCCACATTGTCTCGTACCGAAGAGTTCAGTTCACTTCTCGCTTCTGGAGAGCCACGTGCAAGCTGCTGGATGTCTCTTTGGACTTTTCTTCAGCCTATCATTCTCAGTCCAAAGGTCAAGCGGAGCGTATTAATCAGATCCTTACCAGTTTTCTTCGGCATTTTGTCAACGCTCACCATAGCGATTGGGTAGAACTCCTGCCTTGGGCCGAGTTTTCTTATAACAACCATGTGAGTGAGTCCTCTGCTATGTCTCCTTTTTCTGTGGTTTACGGCCGACACCCCCGAATTCCTTTTCCTGTCTCCTCTTTAGTGGACAATACTTCCGCGGAGTCTCTTGTCAGTGAATTTTCGTGATTTGGGAAGACACTAGATCTGCGCTTCTTCAGTCCTCCGAGCGGATGAAGAAGCATGCTGATAAGAGACGTCTGGAACCGCCTCTATTTCGTCCGGGAGACAAGGTCTGGCTTTCCTCCAAATATGTCCGCCTCAAGATACCATCATACAAGTTGGGTCCGCGGTTTATCGATCCTTTAGCGATTCTGAGCCAAATAAATCCAGTGGCGTATTAGCTAAAACTCCCTGCCTCCTTACGGAATCCCAATTCCTTTCACGTGTCTCTCCTCAAGCCTGTTGTCCTTAATCCTTTATCTGACTATCCAGGTACCACTCCAGCTCCAATCTCCGCTGAGGACGTCTTTGAAGTAGAGAACATTTTGGCCATCAAGAGGGTAAGAGGAAAGACTTTCTTTCTTGTGGATTGGAAGGGGTTTGGTCCTGAGGAGAGGTCTTGGGAGCCCAGGGAGAACATTCATGCCCCTCGTCTTCTAGAAAAATTTCTTGCGGGCCTAAAGAAGAGGGGCATAAAGGGGGGGGGTACTGCCGGGCAGAGACGTCGATCCCCTCACCGCCGCCGTCCCGGTCCGGCGTCCTCCAGCTCCCCCCAGCTTCTGCCCGGGGTGTGCGCACCGCACGCAGTTCCTCGGGCACTGTGCTAAGGGTGCGCGAGAGTGCACTCCCTCCCTCTTAAAGGGGCCGCGCAAGCCGTCCTAAAGAGTCCCCGGCCAATTTCCGGAGGACTACCCCTATATAAGGTACCTCCTCCAAAATGGAGGTGTCTGTGCAAGATTGTTGTTTGTGTGCTAACACTCTCCTCAGTCCTCAGGTCCCAGTGCCTGCCAGCCTGTCTATCAGCCGTGCCCGCCTGTCTACCGTCCGTGCTCATCCGCAGCTTCAGCCATCAGTCCCATGGGAGTCGCCTGCTTTCACAAGGTCGGTCCCAGAGTGGCACCTGGTTCACCTTCCCGGTTCCTCCTTAGTTCACGGAGTCGACTAAGCTGCTGTGTGGCCAGGGTCAGTCCGGGTAGGCACTTAGTTACGCCCCTCTGATCCCTCCTTGCATCACAGCACAGAGGTTCCACCACCCGGATCCGTAACAGAATACATTTTGTTACATAATAATTTTGTGTTCAAAGATCGATACTACCTACAGAAGAAAGAGGTGGCAATGGCCGCGGCTTGGGCCCCATCTTACGCCAATCTCTCCTTGGGATTTTGGGAGTGTGAATACATCCGATTCCAGAAAATTGAACATACGTCTATGGGATCAGTGATATCTTGGATGAGATTCATAGACGATGTGTTGTTTATTTTGCAGGGCTCCCATGAGGAACTTGAAAAATTCTTAAAATATCTCAATGACAATGCATTGAATATTAAGCTAACCCATCATATTGATCAAAAGAAAATTGATTTTCTGGATTTGGATATTCATGTTGATGACCATGGACAGTTGCATACAAATATTTATCGCAAGAATACTAGTGACAATGCTTTCTTGCATGCCAAATCAGTCATCTGGCACATGTAATACAGGCAATGCCGTCCAGACAATTTATTAGGGCACATCGTATTTGTGACCAAGACAAAGCTTTTGAAGAATAGGCATGTGATATGACCAGTAGATACTTACAACGTGGTACAAAATGGAAATTATTCAACAGGCCTACTATCGGGCCAAACAAGCCAATAGACAATCTCTTATTACTAAAAAGAAAAAGGAATCTGATGGGCATGTTCGATTCATCACGAATTATCATTCGAGGTGGAAGGAAATTAATAATATCTCCAAATTTGGGCTAATTCTCCAACAGGATCAGACAATACTTCCTTTTCTATCAAATCGTCCATTGATTATGGCTAAATGTAATAAGACACTACGTGATATACTAGTTCATAGTCATCATGTACCTGATACATCTTCATATACACTGCTCAAAAAAATAAAGGGAACACTCAAATAACACATCCTAGATCTGAATGAATGAAATATTCTCATTGAATACTTTGTTCTGTACAAAGTTGAATGTGCTGACAACAAAATCACACAAACATCATAAATGGAAATCAAACTTATTAACCAATGGAGGCCTGGATTTGGAGTCACCTCCAAAATTAAAGTGGAAAAACACACTACAGGCTGATCCAACTTTGATGTAATGTCCTTAAAACAAGTCAAAATGAGGCTCAGTATTGTGTGTGGCCTCCACGTGCCTGTATGACCTCATTACAACGCCTGGGTATGCTCCTGATGAGGTTGCAGATGGTTTCCTGTGGGATCTCCTCCCAGACCTGGACTAAAGCATCCGCCAACTCTTGGACAGTCTGTGGTGCAACGTGACGTTGGTGGATGGAGCGAGACATGATGTCCCAGATGTACTCAATCGGATTCAGGTCTGGGGAACGGACGGGCCAGTCCATAGCTTCAATGCCTTCATCTTGCAGGAATTGCTGACACACTCCAGCCACATGAGGTCTGGCATTGTCCTGCATTAGGAGGAACCCAGGGCCAACCGCACCAGCATATGGTCTCACAAGAGGTCTGAGGATCTCATCTCGGTACCTAATGGCAGTCAGGCTACCTCTGACGAGCACATGGAGGGCTGTGCGGCCCTCCAAAGAAATGCTACCCCACACCATTACTGATCTACTGCCAAACTGGTCATGCTGAAGGATGTTGCAGGCAGAAGATCGCGCTCCACGGCGTCTCCAGACTCTGTCACGTCTGTCACATGTGCTCAGTGTGAACCTGCTTTCATCTGTGAAGAGCACAGGGCGCCAGTGGCGACTTTGCCAATCGTGGTGTTCTGTGGCAAATGCCAAGCATCCTGCACAGTGTTGGGCTGTGAGCACAACCCCCATCTGTGGACGTCGGGCCCTCATACCACCCTCATGGAGTTGGTTTCTAACCATTTGAGCAGACACATGCACATTTGTGGCCTTCTGGAGGTCATTTTGCAGGGCTCTAGCAGTGCTCCTTCTGTTCCTCCTTGCACAAAGGCATAGGTAGCAGTCCTGCTGCTGGGTTGTTGCCCTCCATGTCTCCTGGTGTACTGGCTTGTCTCCTGGTAGCGCCTCCAGCCTCTGGACACTACACTGACAGACACAGCAAACCTTCTTGCCACAGCTCGCAATGATGTGCCATCCTGGATGAGCTGCACTACCTGAGCAACTTCTGTGGGTTGTAGAGTCCGTCTCATGCTACTACAAGTGTGAAAGCACAACCAACATTCAAAAGTGACGAAAACATCAGCCCAGAAAGCATTGGTACTGAGATGTGGTCTGCGGTCCCCACCTGCAGAACCACTCCTTTATTGAGGGTGTCTTTATAATTGCCAATCATTTCCATCTATTGTCTATTCCATTTGCACAACAGCATGAGAAATTGATTGTCAATCAGTGTTGCTTCCTAAGTGGACAGTTTGATTTCACAGAAGTTTGATTTACTTGGAGTTATATTCTGTTGTTTAAGTGTTCACTTTATTTTTTTGAGCAATGTATATTTGTCTCAAAGGGCCCCAAATGGGGCACATGGAAGTGTGGCAACTGCAAAGAGTGCAGATATATTGAAAAAACGGATACCTTTCAGAATTTGATGGGTGAGTTGGCTTACAAGATTCTGTATTTCATTAATTGTAGAACATCTATGGTCATCTATCAAGCCACATGTTTCTGTGGACTCATCTATATTGGTATGACAACTCGGGAGCTTTGGAACACATCAAAAATATTAGGGCAGCTGAGAAAATCTGTCAAGATGAGGTGGGTGCTATTTCTCAACCTAAACCTTTGGCGAGACAGTTTCGGAATTGCTACCCTCATCAATGTCATCTCTTACGTGTCAAAGGGATTGCCCGTCTGTATCCTGGGAATAGGAGGGAAAATCTAGCCAAAAAGCTGGCCCAGATTGAACAAATAAATAATAAATAAAAAAGTAAATGGATCACCACTCTAAGAAGTATGACCCCCAGAGGGTTAAATGAACAGTGGGGATTTTCGAGTTTTCTTTAAGTATACACTAGGATTTTTGGTATATTCTCATCTTCAGTGTCTTGTCCTTATTATCAATCGAATCATATAATCAATATATATCATAGTGGATTTGATTGAATAAACATATATACATGTATTGTTGGCTTTATTGTATATATTAATGGTGGTTTATGAGTTAGTGGAGATATAAGTTTATGGGACAGGAGTTATTAGGGTGGGATCAATCTATATGTGCATATTAATTTGTATTATATCTTTCAGATTGGAGGACTGTTTGTATCATCATCGCCCGAACAGCCATACAGTTTCACATGTATTCCATCACTAAGTACAACATCAGATATATAGCTTTTGTATTATTCTCTCTAACATGACCACATCTCTTTTTCACATATATTTTATTATTATATTTTATGCTTTTTTATTTTTCCTATATACAGATATATAACTATCACTCACATACACTTACACATTGAATTAAGGATATTAAATTATCACATGGAGATAGCTTCTAGTATATTCATTCACCTCTATATATACACAAGGTAATTAGATGTATTCATTTGTATATGACATATTTTTATGGGTTCATACAAGAACCAACATTTTAATACATACACACATAGTTTATTATGGTCGGCTTGTTTCCATCTTTGCTCTGTTTTAACCAGGTTGTGCTTTCGCTGTGTGTTATATTACACATGCGCTGCATAGGATAATTAAGCAAACTATTCACCTATATCATATACATATAGAGAGTTTATAGTGTGTTTATTCACTTTTACATATACACATTATATAAGCAATAATATTGTGTATGCACGCATTAACTATATTATATATAGAACTTTTTCTATATTTCATACAATTCTATTTTGGCACGTATAATTATATTTAGACTTTGATGCTGACCCGCACTTTTTCCCTTTTCTAATATGGCTGCAGGGTCGCTGTGCGCCACACTGCACATGCTCCGGTGTGCTCTCGTACCTGATACTGGGATGTTTTCATTGAACTGCGACCTTTGGTCGTGTTTCGGTGATGCACATTAGGTCGCAGACGGGACGGCTATCCGGACGCGTGGGACACTAGAGGTGTCCGATAATATGGCGTCCTTGATTTGTAAGTAACCACAGCTGTAATCACCCTATGAAACATCGCCTCTTCCTCCTCCACCTCACTTCCTAATGAATCGGTAGCGAAACGTGCGTTGAAGCATGTGGAAGGGGTGATGATGTGCCTTTGGATAGTACGTAATAATATGCACAAATGTAACTTTTTATGAACTTATTTCTGTATTCTTTTTTGCATTATGACATTTGATATTGCATGGTGATCACTTTTACTGTTCATCCTATGATTTGGATAGGCATAGTTCCATACATATATAAATTTTCCTTTTTGCTTAAATAATTTAAATCCATTTGGATATGCACACACATATATATATATATATATATATATATATATATCATGCACAATGCACTTTTTGGATAAAATTAATTTTATAAATAGCAGATTTTTGTGCATTAACAGTGGAATTATGTTTGGATATGTACAGACATAATACCGTATTGTTTGGACTATGAGACGCACATGACCATACAGTTATATGAAAAAGTTTGGGCACCCCTATTAATCTTAAGCCTAATGTTTTTTAAAAATTGGTGTTTTTACAACAGCTATTTCAGTTTGATATATGTAATAACTGTTGGACACAGTAATGTTTCTGCCTTGAAATGAGGTTTATTGTACTAACAGAAAATGTGCAATCTGCATTCAAACAAAATTTGACAGGTGCATAAGTATGGGCACCCTTATCATTTTCTTGTTTTAAATACTCCTACCTACTTTTTACTGACGTACTAAGGCACTTTTTTTGGTTTTGTAACCTCATTGAGCTTTGAACTTCATAGCCAGGTGTATGCAATCATGAGAAAAGCTACTTAAAGTGGCCACTTGCAAGTTGTTCTCCTGTTTGAATCTCCTCTGAAGAGTGGCATCATGGGCTCCTCAAAACAACTGTCAAATGATCTGAAAACAAAGATTATTCAACATAGTTGTTCAGGGGAAGGATACAAAAAGCTGTCTCAGAGATTTAACCTGTCAGTTTCCACTGTGAGGAATATAGTAAGGAAATGAAAGAACACAGGGACAGTTCTTGTTAAGGCCAGAAGTGGCAGGCCAAGAAAAATATCAGAAAGGCAGAGGAGAAGAATGGCGAGATCAGTCAAGGACAATCCTCAGACCACCTCCAGAGAGCTGCAGCATCAACTTGCTGCAGATGGTGTCACTGTGCATCGGTCAACTATACAACGCACTTTGCACAAGGAGAAACTGTATGAGAGAGTGATGCGAAAGAAGCCGTTTCTGCAAGCACGCCACAAACAGAGTCGGCTGAGGTATGCAAAAGCACATTTGGAGAAGCCAATTTCTTTTTGGAAGAAGGTCCTGTGGACTGATGAAACCAAGATTGAGTTGTTTGGTCATACAAAAAGGCGTTATGCATGGCGGCAAAAAACCACAGCATTCCAAGAAAAACACTTGCTACCCACAGTAAAATTTGGTGGAGGTTCCATCATGCTTTGGGGCTGTGTGGCCAATGCCGGCACCGGGAATCTTGTTAAAGTTGAGGGACGCATGGATTCCACTCAGTATCAGCAGATTCTTGACAATAATGTTCAAGAATCAGTGATAAAGTTGAAGTTACGCAGGGGATGGATCTTTCAGCAAGACAATGATCCAAAACACCGCTCCAAATCTACTCAGGCATTCATGCAGAGGAACAATTACAATGTTCTGGAATGGCCATCCCAGTCCCCAGACCTGAATATCATTGAACATCTGTGGGATCATTTGAAGAGGGCTGTCCATGCTCGGCGACCATCAAACTTAACTGAACTGGAATTGTTTTGTAAAGAGGAATGGTCAAAAATACCTTCATCCAGGATCTAGGAACTCATTAAAAGCTACAGGAAGCGACTAGAGGCTGTTATTTTTGCAAAAGGAGGATCTACTAAATATTAATGTCACTTTTCTGGTGAGGTGCCCATACTTATGCACCTGTCAAATTTTGTTTGAATGCAGATTGCACATTTTCTGTTAGTACAATAAACCTCATTTCAAGGCAGAAACATTACTGTGTCCAACAGTTATTACATATATCAAACTGAAATAGCTGTTGCAAAAACACAAATTTTAAAAAAACATTAAGCTTAAGATTAATAGGGGTGCCCAAACTTTTTCATATAACTGTACTCTTGTTGCCTAATTTATAGATATAATTTTCTAGGTTTATATGATCATATTAGCCCTAATCTATTGCTCACTGTTGTTTCCAGGGACTTATAGGGACTTTGAGGGATAGACGACTTGTGAGTGGGGGCGCCATTGTCGTACTATATTTAGGGTGCCAACCCCTGCAGTCAGGAATGATCATCATAGGGGACAATAGGAGCAGACTAATTCTGCACATTCATTATTTTTCACTTTGATCTTCAGATTATTTCTTTGTATGGATAATTTTAATTATCTTTAATAAAGGTTGCATGTTAAGGGTTTTTTATGCAAATTATATGGTTATACCCTTTGTGTGATATGCTGTTAGTTGGTTAAAAAAATGTAAAAAAATAAAAAGTTCAAATCACCCCTCTTTGCCCCATTGAAAGTAAAGATATTAAAAAAAAAAATACACATATGTGGTATCGTTTTTTTAGTCCCTGCAGTTCCACAAAAATTAGACCACAGACAAAATAAAGTATAAATGTTGAGTGCCCAAGAACAATTGTGCCAAAGAGAAATAGCACGTTACAACGATATATAGATGGAATATATTTATGAATTAAAATAAATATTATTGAAAGTCAAAAAATGGGCAAAGGGTACCCAAACAAAGGTGGCACTTGGGGTAAGTATATGCATAATTGTTATTCCATTGATAGGGCAGTAGAATGAATATGCTCATTAGTGGTAAAATACCACAACTATATAATCAAACATAGGGTATGTACATAAGTAGGAATATGGGAAGTATATATCGTTTAAATAGCAGCAAAAAGTACTTTATGTACAACCCTAAAAATTTGGGGGGCCAAACTTCAGAATTTTTTCACCACTAAAATAATTAAAAACTGGACATGTTGGGTATTGCCGTAATCGTATTGATGAGGAGAATAATATTGCAAGGTAATTTTTACTACAATATGTAAACACAATTCCCAAAAAACAATGTCATATTGCATTTCTTTTCCACAATTTCACTGCACTTGGAATTGTTTCCCTTTTTCCAGTACACTAGTGGTGAAATGAATGGTGTCATTCAAAAGTAAAACTCGTCCCGCAAAAAAATAAGCCCTCATATGTCTATGTGGACAAAACAATTGTTATGGCTCTGGGAAGAAGGGGGTGAAAAAATAGAAGCACAAAAGCGGAAATTAGCTGTGGCGTGAAGGGGTTAAGTCTGCACCAAATCTGCAAGTCACAAATAAGCAACATGTGAATGAGACTTCAGGATTCTCATTCACTTTGCTGGCATCTGGAAATCCTTCAGGTTTTGTGACAAATCTGCACTGAAAAAAAAAGCAGCATAAAGCATCGTGTGCACACAGCCTTACAGTAGGAGTGTCTATTTACCCATAACAACCAATCAGAAATCAGCTTTCATTTTACCAAAGCAGGTTGAGAAATGAAAGCTGAGCTCTGGTTGGTTGCTATGGACAACAAAGACAATGTAATGAACAGTTTTGATAAATAATGATGCTCTGAGACTCCACATTATACATCAGGGGACAGCAGCTCCATGTCACCGATCTATCACTGCTGTCAGGAGATGGGATCAAGAACAATTGATAAGAATCTAGCAATATGGGTGATGTGCTCCGCATTACAGGAACCATATAGGAGAAGAGCTCAATATGGCGGATAACGCAGACATGGCACATCTGCTACAGCAGGTACACAAGGCAGACACAAGGATTTCTAATTGTACGGCGTACGGTGCTGAGAAGCAACTGCAATACTCATGAAATAAACCTAAAAACAGACGGACAATCCTTTACACGTATCACTAGGATTATTATTATTCTTTATTATTATGGCGCCATTTATTCCCTGTCGCTTTACATGTGAGAAGGTGTATACATAGTAAAGACAAGTACAATAATCATGAACAATACAAGTTAGCGACTGGTCCAGGAGGAGAGAGGACCCTACCCGCGAGGGCCACAGTCTACAAAGGGATGGGTGAGGATACAGTAGGTGAGGGTAGAGCCTGTCATGCAGCGATGTGGTGGAGCGGTGGTTACTGCAGGGTGTAGGCTTGTCGGAAGAGGTCGGTCTTCATGTTCCTTCTGAAGGTTTCCACAGTAGGCGAGAGTCTGATGTGATGAGGTAGAGCTTTCCAGAGTAGGGGGATGCACTGGAGACATCTTGTATGCGATTGTGGGAAGAGGCAATAAGAGAGGAGTAGAGAAGGAGATTACAACATTCTAACATTTGCACAAATTTGGCAACTTTTTGGGACCGTTTTCTGCAGAAAGTCATTTAAGGGGTTGTCCACTACATGTCAACCCCTTCTGGAATGCTACAGTGCCCCAAATAAAGTAAAAACACTTCATATTTACCTCAGTGCCAACATCGTTGGAATGGCGCTATTCCAGGAGGTATGTGTTTTTTATTTTATTTGAGGCACTGCAGCACTTAAAGGTACTATGTCACCAAGGGTTTGAAACCTAATCTGAGATATAATATATATAGAGATATAGATATATAATATACAGAGATAAATGTTTCACTCATTGGGATGCTTGCTGTAGTTTTGATAAAATCACAGTTTTATCAGCAGGAGATTATCACTACTGCTGCCAGGTAGTTATCTATATTCATGAGCTCTGTATAACCCCACCCCCACCACTGATTGGGAGTTTTCTGACTATGCACAGGGTACACACACAGAAAGCTGCCAATCAGTGTTGTTAGCTGGGTTATACAGAGCTCAGCATTCAGAGAACTGGTAAATTTGTAGCAGAGAAAACTGTGATTTTGTCAAAATTATACCATGCAATCCAATGAATAGTACATGCTTGGTAGAAGGGTCTCTGCCCCTATATCATGCTGCTCTCATATAGGGTACCATAAAACTGCTGCCAGATTCCCTTTGAAAAGGTGTCAGCATTTTCCATGTCTTGTGGTAAATTTCGGCAGAACTGAACCTGGACATTACACAATGATAAGAACATTTCACCATGATTTTGGAACAGATAACTCTGACCACTTTGTATTGGTAAACTGCCTATAACAACTATAATCATCTGCTCAAATATAAAACTGTTTTTTGTAATTTTTTATTATAAAGGTAGATTTGGAATCATTTTGGTGACTTTATCCCTGGATTACATGTGGAGGTATAAAACATGCACAATAACGTTCCCTATAATTACTAGTTACATTTCTCTTTTTACCTGAGCCTCCCACGTCTTCTTTCTTCTGGCTATTGGCCTGGATTGATGGTGTCTTTCCTTCCTCTGAACAGTCCAGGCTGATTCTTCTGTTCTTCGGTAATTTTCTCTGGACAATGATGTCTTCATCTGCTTGCGCCATCTCTGGGGTGGGAGACATCTTCCGTCCTGAGTCTGGTTTCTTCCTCTTTTTTCCCTTCCTTTGGGGCTTTTTGATAGAAGGCTTCTCATCAGCCGATGAGCCCAAATGTCTTCTGTTCTTCAATCCTTCACTCTGGGCAATGACGTCCTCATCCACTCGCTCCATCTCTGGGGTGGGAGACATCTTTCGTCCCGAGTCTTTTTTTTTACCCTTTCTTCCTCTCCATTTGGATTTTTTGATTGAAGACTCCTCATCAGCCGATGAGTCCAAGTGTCTTCTTTTTCTCTCTCTCTTCTTCCCTACAATCTCCTCTTTTTCCATATCATAGATTTGCTCACAGTCCGCAGACAACTTCTTCACTATCACCAGTCAACTCCAACTGTCACTTTCCTCAACTGTCAACTGAGCGCACAGGCACCTGGATGGAACTGGTCATGTGATCAGTAACTGACCAATAAGATTCCAAGGTATATGCTACAGTATAAGTATGGGAATCTATCAGTTTGATATAAGGGTTGTAATAAAATTAAATCTGTTTTTGTTCTACTGTTTTTAGTTAGTTGAAACTTTATCTTTTCCATTTCCATCACTTCAGTATTATCTCACAGATAATTTTAGGATTTTAGGGCCCATTTTAACAATATGCTGTATTATTTATCCACATCAATGAACTACATACCTGACCATTGTACTTATTGAGAAACAGTTGAGATCTCTATATTATTTGTATCGAGTGGCTACAAACAAAGCAAACAAGATGAATTTCTCATCCACTGCTGTACTCAGCATAAGCAGCGGCTGAAATGACAAATGTTTGTTTTGATTGCTGTCTATGCAGAGCGCAGAAGTCTATGACAAACTCATTTTGACTTCAGTGCTATGTATAAGCAGTGACCAAGATGACAGAAAATGAGCAATAAATTATTGAAGGTAGCTCTACTCATGTGCAGTGCATATAAGCAGTGTTCATTCATTCTCTACTCATTTTCTGTTGTCCCCGTCTCTGTCTACGTAGAGGGAACCACTTGAGATGAGTTTGCCATAGGCTGTTGTGCTCTGCTTAGGCAGAGACTTATATGAGAAAGCTCACTTCATTATACTAAGCTTTGTAATTTCCATCTTTGCTTATGTAGACCAGCAGCCACTGGCAAACTCATCTCCCCTTCTGCGTTCTGCATAAATAGCGTTGGGTGGGCATTCGCTTTGCTACTCAACACGGTCTTCATTTATTACATAGAACTGCTTTTATAGTTTTACATTTTTACTAACCCGAACTAGTGTTACAAGCAGGTCAAGAGACTGGTTTAGGATTAAGCTAATGGTTAGGGCTAGGAATAGGGCTAAGGTAATAACATTGTTCTATAAAAAATGTATTAAGAAAATAGAAAGCATACAAATAAAATAATGTATTGCGTTTTATATTTTTAAAATTCAAGAGATGACTTCAGCAAAAAACAGAAAAAAAATTAAGAAATGAAATTGCAAAGTATAATTACATCAGTATTTTCCTTAAATTACAATACACGTGCAATACTGGGCTTTTGAAAAGGACTCACGGAGTGCTATTGGTTCACGGGTTAGGGGGCATATACTTGTCTTGTCCTGGGTGCTCGCAACCCATGCTGTGACAGTGTGCTATCAGCAGAGTGCACAGCAACCAGAAAGTTTTTTAATTTACTTTTTTTTTCTGCATTTTTTCATCTGTAGCCTAAAAGACAACAGGTAAATATTAAATGCACTACAAACATCAGGCTTTTTTATTGTGTGATAGCTCACTGTAGGTGTGTTTTTGAACAAGCCCTAATGAGTATGAGTATGCATATGATGATATGGTGAGTATGTGTTATTGTTTTTTTCATGTATATGGTATATTTGTATGTATATTGGGGGCTATTTGGGACTCACACTGTATATATGGAGGCTATGTGGGGTTCACACTGTATATATGGAGGCTATGTAGGGCTCACACTGTATAGATGGAGGCTATGTGGGGTTCACACTGTATATATGGAGGCTATGTAGGGCTCACACTGTATAGATGGAGGCTATGTAGGGCTCACACTGTATAGATGGAGGCTATGTGGGGCTCACACTGTATATATGAAGGTTATGTGGAGGTTCATACTGTATATAGGGGGCTATGTTGGGGCTCAATCTGTATATACAGAGGCTATGTGGGGCTCATGCTATATATAGGAAGCTATGTGGGGGCACATACTAGATTAGGAGGCTATGTGAGGGCTCATACTGAATGTAGGAGGTTATGTGGTGCTCATGCGGTATATAGGAGGCTATGGGGGGCTTATGCTGTATATATGAGGCTATTTGGGGCTCATACTGTAAATAGGAGGCTATATATATGGGACACACTGCATATGCAGGCTATGTGGGGCTCACACTGTATATATGGAGGCTGTGTGGGAGTTCGTACTGTATATGGGAGGTTATGTGGGGGCTCATACTGAATGTGGGAGGCTATTTGGGGGCTCAGACTGAATGTAGGAGGCTATATGGGGGTTCATACTGTATATAGGAGGCTATATGGGGGCTCATACTGTATATAGGAGGCTATGTGAGGGCTCATATTGTTTATAGAGAGGCTATATGGGGCTCATACTATATATAGGGGGCTATGCTGGAGCTCATATTGTATATAGGAGATAACCGGGGCTCATACTATATAGGGTGGTCCCAAAGTAGGTGCACAGAAAGTGTAATAAGGTTATGAAGGGGGAGGTTTATCAAACATGGTGTAAAGTGAAACTGGCTCAGTTGCCCTTAGCAACCGATTCCACTTTTCATTCCTCACAGACAAAGTTTATAGTCGAAAACCAAAAAGTGTCAGTGATTTGAAAAATTACATAAGAGATGCATTTCAAGAAATTAATACCCAAAGAGACTTGTGCAAAAAAAGTTTGTCGAAGCGTAAGAGGCAGACTTCAAAGCTGTGCAAATTGTAATGGAAAACAGTTTGAGCACCTGCGTTGATAAAATTTAAGGGGTTTTGCATTATTGTTCAGAATAAAATGTAATTGTTAATGTTATGCTTGTGTTAGTAAATATAATTTTATATATAAATCAAAATAAATGTTATTATTTTCTGTCCACCTACTTTTGGACCACCCTGTATATAGGGAGCTGTGTGTGAGCTTTTACGGTATTGAGGTGTGCAGTAGCCCTCTTTTCCTTCTGCTCCAATATGACCACAGGTAATATTTATCCATTGTGATTAGTGATGAGCGAACGTGCTCGCCACTACTCGGTACTCGCTGGAGCACCATGGTGCTCGACAAGCTCGGCGAGTATTTCCGGGTTGCTCGGGCGGGAACTCGGGTCCCCTCCCTGCATGTTTGGCGCTCTTTAGAGAGCCAATGAACATGCAGGGATTGCCTGCCATGCACTGTAATACCGTAGCCATGTTGGTTGTGGGCATTACAGTGATTGGCTGGCCGCACAGCGTCATCAGGTCTATATCAGACCTGGCGCCGCCATGCTCGTCACAGTCACTCCGGATCAGACAGTGTAGGGAGAGCTGCTTCTTTGTCAGGAAGAGATTTGATCGTGTATTAGGTAGTGTAGGGAGAAAAACCGTACATTACACATATCCAACTTAACAAACAGTCCTTCTGAGGACTAATCCATCTGCAGAGATATATCAGGCAGGCAGGGTGTATAGGCAGGAGGTGTATATAGCAGACTGCAGAGCATATAGCACAAGAGGCTCCATTCCAGTTCTGTTGGCTGCTGTTAAATATTTCTGGAAATAGGCCCAGGTCTCAGGGGCCAGGAATAATTTTTTTTGCCTCTTAAACCTCATTATTTGCTTAAAAAGCAATCCAGAGAACACGGTTTTTCTGCACCATTTGCTTGTTGGCACTGCAGAATACAGCCAGGTCCTTTCCATATTACAGCGCAAAAAATCCATCTACTTAAAACCGTGTTTTCTCCGTCACACGGATTACATATACGTTTTCAGAAAATACTGCCATTTCTGCCATTTTTTGATACTGGTTTGCTGTTCAAAACAGTTACCTACAGGCCAGGTAATTAAATCTGTGTTCTCTCGCTCTTGCTCTGGCCTGCCCTTGCCTTGGCTCTGGCCTACTCTCGCGCTGGCTCTGGCCTGCCCTCGCCCTGGCTCCGGCCTGCTCTCACTCTGTCTTGCATGCCTTCGCCTTGGCTCCGGCCTACTCTCGCTGTGGCTCTGGCCTGCCCTCGCCCTGGCTCCGGCCTGCCCTCGCCTTGGCTCTGGCCTGCTCTCGCCCTGGCTCCGGCCTGCCGTCGCCCTCGCTCCTGCCTGCTCACACCCTTGCTTCGGCCTGCCCTCGCCTTGGCTCCGGCCTGCCCTCGCTCTGGATTCGGCCTGATCTCGAAATGGCTCTGGCCTGCCCTTGCCTTGGCTCCGGCCTGCTCTTGCCTTGGCTCCGGCCTGCCCTCGCTCTGGCTCCGGCCTGCTCTGGCTCTGGCCTGCCTTCGCATTGGCTCCGGACTGCTCTTGCTCTGGGTCTGGCCTGCCTTGACCGTGGCTCCGGCCTGCTCTCGCTCTGGGTCCGGCCAGCCCTCGCCCTGGCTCCGGCCTGCACTCGCTCTGGCTCCGGCCTGATATCACTCTGGCTCTGGCCTGCCCTCGCCTTGGCTCCGTCCTAATCGCGCTCTGGCCTGCCCTCGCCTTGGATCCGGCCAGTTCTCGCCCTGGCTCCGACATGCTCTCGCCCTGGTTCTGGCCTGTCCTTGCCTTGGCTCTGGCCAACTCTTTCTTTGGCTCCGGCCTGCCCTTCCCCTGGCTCCGGCCTGCTCTCGCTCTGGCTCCGGCCAGCCCTTGCCTTGGCTCCAGCCTGCCCTCGCCATGGCTCCGCCCGCTCTCGCTCCGGCCTGCTTTCGCCTAGGCTCCGGCCTGCTCTCACTCTGGCTCTTGCCTGCTCTCGCTCTGGCTCCGGCCTGCCATCGATCTGGCTCCAGCCTGCCCTTGCACTGTCTCCGGCCTGCCCTCGACCTGGCTCCGGCCTGCTCTCGCTCTGGATCCGGCCTGCTCTCGCCTTGGCTCCGGCTTGTTCTCGCCTTGGCTCCGGACTGCTCTCGACCTGGTTCATGCCTGCCCTTGCTTTGGCTTCGTCCTTCTCTCGCTCTGTCTGGCTCTGGCCTGCCCTCGCCTTGGCTCTGGCCTACTCTCCCTCTGGCTCCGGCCTGCCCTTGCTCTGGCTCCGGCCTGCTCTCGCTCTGTCTCTGGCCTGCTCTCGCTCTGGCTGGCCCTTGCCTTTGCTCCGGCCTGCTCTCGCTCTTGCTCTGGCCTGCCCTCGCCATGGCTCTGGCCTTCTCTCGCTCTGGCTCTGGCCTACCCTCGTACCGGCTCTTACCTGCCCGAGCCTTGGCTCCGGCCTGCTCTGACTCTGGCTCGTGCCTGCCCTCGCCCTGGCTCTGGCCTTCTCTCGCTCTGGCTCTGCACTGTCCTCGCCTTGGCTTCGGCCTGTTCTTGCCCAGGCTCTGGCCTGCTCTCGCGCTGGTTCCGGCCTGCCCTCACCTTGGCTCCGGCCTGCTCTCGCCTTGGCTCCGGCCTGCTCTCGCTTTGGCTCTGGCCTGCTCTCGCTCTGGCTCCGGCCTGCCCTCGCTCTGGCTCCGGCCTACCCTCGCCCTGGCTCCGGCCAGCCCTCGCCAGGCCTGGCTCCGGCCTGCCCTCTCTCTGGCTCTGGCCTGCCCTCGCCCTGGTTCCGGCATGTTCTTGCTCTGGATCCGGCCTCCTCTCGCCTTGGCTCCGGCCTGCTCTCGCCTTGGCTCCGGCCTGCTCTTTCTCTGGCCTGCCCTCGCCCTGGCTCTGGCCTACTCTCGCTCTGGCCTGCTCTCTCTCTGGCTCTGGCCTCGCCCTGTCTCCAGCCTGCTCTCGCCCTGGTTCCGGCCTGCCCTTGCCTTGGCTCTGGCCTTCTATCGCTCTGGCTCTGGCCTGCCCTCGCCTTGGCTCTGGCCTACCCTCGCCTTGGCTCCGGCCTGCTCTCGCCTTGGCTCCGGCCTCCTCTTACTCTGGCTCCAGCCTGCCCTCGCCCTGACTCCGGCCTACCCTTGCATTGGATCCGGCCTGCTCTCGGCCTGGCTCCGACCTGCTCTCGCTCTGGCCTACGCATACCTTGGCTCCGGCCTGCTCTTCCTCTGGCTCTTGCCTGCCCTCGTCTTGACTCTAGCCTGATCTCGCTCTTGTTCTGGCCTGCCTTCACCATGGCTCCAGCCTGCTCTCGCTCTGGCTCAGGCCTGCCCTAGCTCTGTCTCCGGACAGTTCTGGCTCTGGCCTGCTCTGTCTCTGGCCTGCCCTTTCCTCGGCTCCGGCCTTCTCTCACTCTGGCTCTGGCCTGCCCTTGCCTTTGCTCCAGCTTACTCTCGCTCTGGCCTGCCCTCGCCTTGGATCCGGACTGCTCTCGATTTGGCTCTGGCCTGCTCTCGCTTGGCTCCGGCTTGCTCTCGCTCTAGCTCCGGACTGGCCTCGCCCTGGGTCCGGCTTGCCATCGCACTGGCTCTTGCCTGCTCTCGCCCTGGTTCCGGCCTGCCACTGCCTTGGCTCTGGCCAACCCTCGCTCTGGCTCCGGCCTGCTCTCACCCTGGCTCCGGCCTGCCCTCGTCCTGGCTCCGGCCTGCTCTCGCTCTGGCCTGCCCTCTCCTTGGCTCCGGCCTGCTCTTGCCCTAGCTCTGGCCTGCTCTCGCTCTAGCTCCGGACTGCGCTCGCCCTGGCTCCAGCTTGCCATCGCTCTGGCTCCGTTCTGCCCTCGCCTTGGCTCCGGCCTGCTCTCGTCCTGGCTCCGACCTGCTCTCGCCCTGGCCTGCCCTCGCCCAGGCTCCAGCCTGCCCTCGCCTTGGCTCCAGCCTACTCCAGCTCTGGCTCTGGCCTGCTCTTGCTCTGGATCTGGCCTCGCCCTGGGTCCGGCTTGCCCTCGCTCTAGCTCCGGACTGGCCTCGCCCTGGGTCCGGCTTGCCATCGCTCTGGCTCTTGCCTGCTCTCGCCCTGGTTCCGGCCTGCCCTTGTCTTGGCTCCGGCCTTCTCTCGCTCTGGGTCTGGCCTGCCCTTGCCTTGGCTCTGGCCAACTCTCGCTCTGGCTCCGGCCTGCCCTTGCCCTGGCTCCGGCCTGCTCTCGCCCTGGCTATGGCCTGCTCTCGCCCTGGCTATGGCCTGCTCTCGCTCAGGCTCTGGCCTGCTCTCACTCTGGCTCTGGCCTGCCTTTGCCTTTGCTCCGGCTTACTCTCGCTCTGGCCTGCCCTTGCCTTGGATCCGGACTGCTCTCGATTTGGCTCTGGCCTGCCCTCGCTTGGCTCTGGCCTGCTCTCGCTCTGGCTCTGGCCTGCCCTCGCTCTGGCTCTGGCCTGCCCTCGCTCTGGCTCTGGCCTGCCCACGCCTTGGCTCCGGCCTGCTCTTACTCTGGCTCTGGCCTGCCCTCGACCTGGCTCTGGGCTGCTCTCACTCTGGCCTGTCCTCGCCCTGGCTCCGGCCTGCTCTCGCCCTGGCTCCGGCCTGCCCTTGCTCTGGCCGGCTGTCGCTGTGGCTCTGGTGTGTCCTCGCCTTGGCTCCGGCCTGCTCTCACCCTGGCTCCGGCCTGCTCTCGCTCTGGCTCTGGCCTGCCCTCGCCTTGGCTCCGGCCTGCTCTCCCCCTGGCTCCGGCCTGCTCTCGCTCTAGCTCCGGACTGCCTGCGCCCTGGCTCCGGCTTGCCATCACTCTGGCTCCGGCCTGCCCTCGTCCTGGCTCCGGCCTGCTTTTTCTCTGGCTCCGGCCTGCCCTCGCCTTGGCTCCGGCCTGCTCTCGCCGTGGCTCCGGCCTGCTCTCGCTCTAGCTACGGACTGCCCTTGCCCTGGATCCGGCTTGCCATCGCTCTGGCTCCCAGCCTGCCCTTGCCTTGGCTCCGGCCTGGTCTCGACCTGGCTCCGACCTGCCTTCGCTCTGGCTCAGGCCTGCCCTCGCCCAGGCTTCGCCCTTCTCTCTCTCTGGCTCTGGCCTGCCCTCTCCCTGGCTCGGGCCTACTCTCGCTTTGGCTCTGGCCTGCTCTGGCTCTGCCTCTAGCCTCGCCCTGGCTCCGGCCTGCTCTCGCCCTGGTTCAGGCCTGCCCTTGCCTTGGCTCCGTCCTTCTCTCGCTCTGGCTCTGGCCTGCCCTTGCCTTGTCCCTGGCCTACTCTCGCTCAGGCTCTGGCCTGCACTCGCTCTAGCTACGGACTGCCCTTGCCCTGGATCCGGCCTGCTCTTGCTCTGGCTCTGGCCTGCCCTCGGCCTGACTCCAGCCTGCCCTTGCTCTGGCTCCGGCCTGACCTTGCCCTGACTCCGGCCTGCCCTTGTTGCTCTAGCTCAGGCCAGCTCTCACCTTGGCTCCGGCCTGGTCTCGCTCTAGTTCTGGACTGCCGTTGCCCTTGCCCCTTGCCCTGGCTCCGGCCTACCATCGCTCTGGCTCTGGCCTGCCCTCGCCTTAGCCGGGCCTGCTCTCGTCCTGGCTCCGGCCTGCCCTCGCTCTGTCTCTGGCATACTCTCACTCTGGCTGTGGCCTGCTCTCGCTCTGGCCTCGCTCTGTCTCGGGCCTGATCTAGCCCTTGTTCCGGCCTGCCCTTGCCTTGGCTCCGGCCTTCTCTCGCTCTGGCTTTGGCCTGCCCTTGCCTTGGCTCTGGCCTACTCTCGCTCTTGCTTTTGCCTGCCCTCGCCTTGGCTCCGGCCTGCTCTCGCTCTGGCTCTGGCCTGCCCTCGACTTGGCTATGACCTGCTCTTGCTCTGGCCTGCTCTTGCTCTGGCCTGCCCTGGCTCTGCCTCTGGCCTGCCCTCGCCTTGGCTCCGGCCAGCTCTCACCTTGGCTCCGGCCTGCTCTCGTTCTAGTTCAGGACAGCCCTTGCCCTGGCTCCGGCCTGCCATCGCTCTGGCTCCGGCCTGCCCTCGCCTTAGCTCTGGCCTGCTCTTGCCCTAGCTCCGGCCGGCTCTCGCTTTGGCTCTGGCCCGCCCTCGCCCTGCCTCCGGCCTGCTCTTTCTCTGGCCTGCCCTCACCCTGGCTCTGGCATACTCTCACTCTGGCTGTGGCCTGCTCTCGCTCTGGCCTCGCCCTGTCTCGGGCCTGATCTAGCCCTTGTTCCGTCCTGCCCTTGCCTTGGCTCCGGCCTTCTCTCGCTCTGGCGTGCCCATGCCCACTGGCCTACTCTCGCTCTGGCTTTTGCCTGCCCTCGCCCTGGCTCCAGCCTGCTCTCGCCCTGGTTCCGTCCTGATCTTGCCTTGGCTCAGGCCTTCTCTTGCTCTGGCTCTGGCATGCCCTCGCCGAGCCTCCGGCCTGCTCTCGCTCTGGCCTCGCCCTGTCTCGGGCCTGATCTAGCCCTTGTTCCTTCCTGCCCTTGCCTTGGCTCCGGCCTTCTCTCGCTCTGGCGTGCCCATGCCCCCTGGCCTAATCTCCCTCTGGCTTTTGCCTGCCCTCGCCCTGGCTCCATCCTGCTCTCGCCCTGGTTCCGTCCTGATCTTGCCTTGGCTCAGGCCTTCTCTTGCTCTGGCTCTGGCCTGCACTCGCCTCGGCTCCGGCCTGCTCTCGCTGTCACTCTGGCCTGCCCTAGCCCTGGCTCCTGCCTGCTCTGGTTCTGGCATGCCCTCTCCTTGGCTCCGGCTTCCTCTCGCCTGGCTCCGGCCTGCCTCGTCCTGCTCTCGCTTTGGCCTACCCTCGCCTTTGCTCCGTCCTGCTCTCGCCTTGGCTACTGCCTGGTCTCGCTCTGGCTCCAGCCTGCCCTCGCCCTGGATCCGGCCTGCACTTGCTCTGGCTCCGGCCATCCCTCGCCTTGGCTCCAGCCTGCTCTCGCCCTAGCTCCGAACTGCTGTCGATCTGGCCTGCCCTCGCCCTGGCTCCGGCCTGCTCTCTCTCTGGCCTGCCCTTGCCTTGGCTCCGGCCTGCTCTCTCTATGACTCTGGCCTGTCCTCGTCCTGGCTCCGGCCTGCTCTCGCTCTGGCGTACCCTCGCCTTGGCTCCGGCCTGCTCTCACCTTGGCTCCGGCCTGCCCTTGCCTTGGCTCCGGCCTGCTCTCGCCCTGGCTCCGGCCTGCTCTTGCTCTGGCCTGCCATCGCCCTGGCTCCGGCCTGCTCTTGCTCTGGCTCTGGCCTGCCCTCGGCCTGACTCCGGCCTGCCCTTGCTCTGGCTCCGGCCTGACCTTGCCCTGACTCCGGCCTGCCCTTGTTGCTCTAGCTCAGGCCAGCTCTCACCTTGGCTCCGGCCTGGTCTCGCTCTAGTTCTGGACTGCCCTTGCCCTTGCCCCTTGCCCTGGCTCCGGCCTACCATCGCTCTGGCCTGCCCTCGCCTTAGCCGGGCCTGCTCTCGTCCTGGCTCCGGCCTGCCCTCGCCCTGTCTCCGGCATACTCTCACTCTGGCTGTGGCCTGCTCTCGCTCTGGCCTCGCTCTGTCTCGGGCCTGATCTAGCCCTTGTTCCGGCCTGCCCTTGCCTTGGCTCCGGCCTTCTCTCGCTCTGGCTTTGGCCTGCCCTTGCCTTGGCACTGGCCTACTCTCGCTCTTGCTTTTGCCTGCCCTCGCCCTGGATCCGGCCTGCTCTCGCTCTGGTTCTGGCCTGCTCTCGCTCTGACCTCCCCTCGCCTTGGCTCCGGCCTGCTCTCGCTCTGGCTCTGGCCTGCCCTCGACTTGGCTACGACCTGCTCTTGCTCTGGCCTGCTCTTGCTCTGGCCTGCCCTGGCTCTGCCTCTGGCCTGCCCTCGCCTTGGCTCCGGCCAGCTCTCACCTTGGCTCCGGCCTGCTCTCGCTCTAGTTCAGGACAGCCCTTGCCCTGGCTCCGGCCTGCCATCGCTCTGGCTCCAGCCTGCCCTCGCCTTAGCTCCGGCCTGCTCTTGCCCTGGCTCCGGCCGGCTCTCGCTTTGGCTCTGGCCCGCCCTCGCCCTGCCTCCGGCCTGCTCTTTCTCTGGCCTGCCCTCACCCTGGCTCTGGCATACTCTCACTCTGGCTGTGGCCTGCTCTCGCTCTGGCCTCGCCCTGTCTCGGGCCTGATCTAGCCCTTGTTCTGTCCTGCCCTTGCCTTGGCTCCGGCCTTCTCTCGCTCTGGCGTGCCCATGCCCCCTGGCCTACTCTCGCTCTGGCTTTTGCCTGCCCTCGCCCTGGCTCCAGCCTGCTCTCGCCCTGGTTCCGTCCTGATCTTGCCTTGGCTCAGGCCTTCTCTTGCTCTGGCTCTGGCCTGCCCTCGCCGAGCCTCCAGCCTGCTCTCGCTCTGGCCGGCTCTCGCTCTGGCCTTCCCTTGCCTTGGCTTCGGCCTGCTCTCGCCTTAGCTACGGCCAGCCCTTGCATTGGATCCGGCCTGCTCTCTCTCTGGCTCTGGCCTGCCCATGCCTTGGCTCCGGCCTGCCCTAGCCTTAGCTCCGGCCGGCTCTCGCTTTGACTCTGGCCTGCCCTCGCCCTGGCTCCGGCCTGCCCTCGTCCTTGCTCAGGCCTGCTCTCGCTCTGGCCTACCCTCGCCTTGGCTCCGGCCTGCTCTTGCCTTGGCTCCGGCCTGCTCTCGCTCAGGCTCCGGCCTGCCCTCGCCCTGACTCTGGCCTGACCTTGCTCTGGATCCGGCCTGCCCTTGCTCTGGCTCCGGCCATCCCTCGCCTTGGCTCCGGCCTGCTCTCGCCCTAGCTCCGGCCTACCCTCGCCAGGCCTGGCTCCAGCCTACCCTCTCTCTGGCTCTGGCCTGCCCTCGCCCTGGTTCCGGCATGTTCTTGCTCTGGATCCGGCCTCCTCTCGCCTTGGCTCCGGCCTGCTCTCGCCTTGGCTCCGGCCTGCTCTCTCTCTGGCTCTGGACTGCCCTCGCCCTGGCTCTGGCCTACTCTCACTCTGGCCTGCTCTCTCTCTGGCTCTGGCCTCGCCCTGTCTCCAGCCTGCTCTCGCCCTGGTTCCGGCCTGCCCTTGCCTTGGCTCTGGCCTTCTATCGCTCTGGCTCTGGCCTGCCCTTGCCTTGGCTCCGGCCTACCCTCGCCTTTGCTCCGGCCTGCTCTCGCCTTGGCTCCGGCCTCCTCTTACTCTGGCTCCGGCCTGCCCTCGCCCTGACTCCGGCCTACCCTTGCATTGGCTCCGGCCTGCTCTCGGCCTGGCTCCGACCTGCTCTCGCTCTGGCCTACGCATACCTTGGCTCCGGCCTGCTCTTCCTCTGGCTCTTGACTGCCCTCGTCTTGACTCTAGTCTGATCTCGCTCTTGTTCTGGCCTGCCTTCGCCATGGCTCCAGCCTGCTCTCGCTCTGGCTCAGGCCTGCCCTAGCTCTGGCTCCGGACAGCTCTGGCCTGCCCTTGCCTTTGCTCCAGCTTACTCTCGCTCTGGCCTGCCCTCGCCTTGGATCCGGACTGCTCTAGATTTGGCTCTGGCCTGCCCTCGCTTGGCTCCGGCTTGCTCTCGCTCTAGCTCCGGACTGGCCTCGCCCTGGGTCCGGCTTGCCATCGCTCTGGTTCTTGCCTGCTCTCGCCCTGGTTCCGGCCTGCTCTCGCTCTGGCTCCGGCCAACCCTCGCTCTGGCTCCGGCCTGCTCTCACCCTGGCTCCGGCCTGCCCTCGTCCTGGCTCCGACCTGCTCTCGCTCTGGCTCTGGCCTGCCCTCTCCTTGGCTCCGGCCTGCTCTTGCCCTAGCTCCGGCCTGCTCTCGCTCTAGCTCCGGACTGCGCTCGCCCTGGCTCCAGCTTGCCATCGCTCTGGCTCCGTTCTGCCCTCGCCTTGGCTCCGGCCTGCTCTCGCCCTGGCTCAGACCTGCTCTCGCCCTGGCCTGCCCTCGCCCAGGCTCCAGCCTGCCCTCGCCTTGGCTCCAGCCTACTCTCGCTCTGGCTCTGGCCTGCTCTTGCTCTGGACCTGGCCTCGCCCTCGACTTGGCTACGACCTGCTCTTGCTCTGGCTCTGGCCTGCTCTTGCTCTGGCCTGCCCTGGCTCTGCCTCTGGCCTGCCCTCGCCTTGGCTCCGGCCAGCTCTCACCTTGGCTCCGGCCTGCTCTTGCTCTAGTTCAGGACAGCCCTTGCCCTGGCTCCGGCCTGCCATCGCTCTGGCTCCGGCCTGCCCTCGCCTTAGCTCCGGCCTGCTCTTGCCCTGGCTCCGGCCGGCTCTCGCTTTGGCTCTGGCCCGCCCTCACCCTACCTCTGGCCTGCTCTTTCTCTGGCCTGCCCTCATCCTGGCTCTGGCATACTCTCACTCTGGCTGTGGCCTGCTCTCGCTCTGGCCTCGCCCTGTCTCGGGCCTGATCTAGCCCTTGTTCCGTCCTGCCCTTGCCTTGGCTCCGGCCTTCTCTCGCTCTGGCCTGCCCATGCCCCCTGGCCTACTCTCGCTCTGGCTTTTGCCTGCTCTCGCCCTGGTTCCGGCCTGATCTTGCCTTGGCTCAGGCCTTCTCTCGCTCTGGCCTGCCCTCGCCGAGCCTCCGGCCTGCTCTCGCTCTTGCCGGCTCTCGCTCTGGCCTACCCTCGCCTTGGCTTCGGCCTGCTCTCGCCTTAGCTACGGCCAGGCCTTGCATTGGATCCGGCCTGCTCTCTCTCTGGCTCTGGCCTGCTCATGCCTTGGCTCAGGCCTGCCCTAGCCTTAGCTCCGGACAGCTCTCGCTCTGACTCTGGCCTGCCCTCGCCCTGGCTCCGGCCTGCCCTCGTCCTTGCTCAGGCCTGCTCTCGCTCTGGCCTACCCTCGCCTTGGCTCCGGCCTGCTCTTGCCTTGGCTCCGGCCTGCTCTCCCTCAGGCTCCGGCCTGCCCTCGCCCTGACTCCGGCCTGACCTTGCTCTGGATCCGGCCTGCCCTTGCTCTGGCTCCGGCCATCCCTCGCCTTGGCTCCGGCCTGCTCTCGCCCTAGTTCCGGCCTACCCTTGCCAGGCCTGGCTCCAGCCTACCCTCTCTCTGGCTCTGGCCTGCCCTCGCCCTGGTTCCGGCATGTTCTTGCTCTGGATCCGGCCTCCTCTCGCCTTGGCTCCGGCCTGCTCTCTCTCTGGCTCTGTCCTGCCCTCGCCCTGGCTCTGGCCTACTCTCAATCTGGCCTGCTCTCTCTCTGGCTCTGGCCTCTCCCTGTCTCCAGCCTGCTCTCGCCCTGGTTCCGGCCTGCTCTTGCCTTGGCTCTGGCCTTCTATCGCTCTGTCTCTGGCCTGCCCTTGCCTTGGCTCTGGCCTACCCTCGCCTTGGCTCCGGCCTGCTCTCGCCTTGGCTCCGGCCTCCTCTTACTCTGGCTCCGGCCTGCCCTCGCCCTGACTCCGGCCTACCCTTGCATTGGCTCCGGCCTTCTCTCGGCCTGGCTCCGACCTGCTCTCGCTCTGGCCTACGCATACCTTGGTTCCGGCCTGCTCTTCCTCTGGCTCTTGCCTGCCCTCGTCTTGACTCTAGCCTGATCTCGCTCTTGTTCTGGCCTGCCTTCGCCATGGCTCCAGCCTGCTCTCCCTCTGGCTCAGGCCTGCCCTAGCTCTGGCTCCGGACAGCTCTGGCTCTGGCCTGCTCTGGCTCTGTCCTGCCCTTTTCTTGGCTCCGGCCTTCTCTCACACTGGCTCTGGCCTGCCCTTGCCTTTGCTCCAGCTTACTCTCGCTCTGGCCTGCCCTCGCCTTGGATCCGGACTGCTCTCGATTTGGCTCTGGCCTGCCCTCGCTTGGCTCCGGCTTGCTCTCGCTCTAGCTCCGGACTGGCCTCGCCCTGGGTCTGGCTTGCCATTGCTCTGGCTCTTGCGTGCTCTCGCCCTGGTTCCGGCCTGCCACTGCCTTGGCTCTGGCCAACCCTCGCTCTGGCTCCGGCCTGCTCTCACCCTGGCTCCGGCCTGCCCTCGTCCTGGCTCCGGCCTGCTCTCGCTCTGGCTCTGGCCTGCCCTCTCCTTGGCTCCGGCCTGCTCTTGCCCTAGCTCCGGCCTGCTCTCGCTCTAGCTCCGGACTGCGCTCGCCCTGGCTCCAGCTTGCCATCGCTCTGGCTCCGTTCTGCCCTCGTCTTGGCTCCGGCCTGCTCTCGCCCTGGCTCCGACCTGCTCTCGCCCTGGCCTGCCCTCGCCCAGGCTCCAGCCTGCCCTCGCCTTGGCTCCAGCCTACTCTCGCTCTGGCTCTGGCCTGCTCTTGCTTTGGATCTGGCCTCGCCCTGGGTCCGGCTTGCCATCGCTCTGGCTCTTGCCTGCTTTCGCCCTGGTTCCGGCCTGCCCTTGTCTTGGCTCCGGCCTTCTCTCACTCTGGGTCTGGCCTGCCCTTGCCTTGGCTCTGGCCAACTCTCGCTCTGGCTCCGGCCTGCCCTTGCCCTGGCTCCGGCCTGCTCTCGCCCTGGCTCTGGCCTGCTCTCGCTCAGGCTCTGGCCTGCTCTCACTCTGGCTCTGGCCTGCCTTTGCCTTTGCTCCCGCTTACTCTCGCTCTGGCCTGCCCTCGCCTTGGATCCGGACTGCTCTCGATTTGGCTCTGGCCTACCCTTGCTTGGCTCTGGCCTGCTCTCTCTCTGGCTCTGGCCTACCCTCGCTCTGGCTCTGGCCTGCCCTCGCTCTGGCTCTGGCCTGCCCACGCCTTGGCTCCGGCCTGCTCTTACTCTGGCTCTGGCCTGCCCTCGACCTGGCTCTGGGCTGCTCTCGCTCTGGCCTGTCCTCGCCCTGGCTCCGGCCTGCTCTCGCCCTGGCTCCGGCCTGCCCTTGCTCTGGCCGGCTGTCGCTGTGGCTCTGGTCTGTCCTCGCCTTGGCTCCGGCCTGCTCTCACCCTGGCTCCGGCCTGCCCTCGTCCTGGCTCCGGCCTGCTCTCGCTCTGGCTCTGGCCTGCCTTCGCCTTGGCTCCGGCCTGCCCTCGCCTTGGCTCCGGCCTGCTCTCCCCCTGGTTCCGGCCTGCTCTCGCTCTAGCTCCAGACTCCCTGCGCCCTGGCTCCGGCTTGCCATCACTCAGGCTCCGGCCTGCCCTCGTCCTGGCTCCGGCCTGCTTTTGCTCTGGCTCCGGCCTGCCCTCGCCTTGGCTCCGGCCTGCTCTCGCCGTGGCTCCGGACTGCCCTTGCCCTGGATCCGGCTTGCCATCGCTCTGGCTCCCAGCCTGCCCTTGCCTTGGCTCCGGCCTGCTCTCGATCTGGCTCCGACCTGCTTTCGCTCTGGCTCAGGCCTGCCCTCGCCCATGCTTCGCCCTTCTCTCTCTCTGGCTCTGGCCTGCCCTCTCCCTGGCTCGGGCCTACTCTCGCTTTGGCTCTGGCCTGCTCTGGCTCTGCCTCTAGCCTCGCCCTGGCTCCGGCCTGCTCTCGCCCTGGTTCAGGCCTGCCCTTGCCTTGGCTCCGTCCTTCTCTCGCTCTGGCTCTGGCCTGCCCTTGCGTTGTCCCTGGCCTACTCTCGCTCAGGCTCTGGCCTGCCTTCGCCATGGCTCCGGCCTGCTCTCGCTCAGGCTCTGGCCTGCTTACCATGGCTCTGCCCTTCTCTCGCTCTGGCTGTGGCCTGCACTCGCCTCGGCTCCGGCCTGCTCTCGCTGTTACTCTGGCCTGCCCTAGCCCTGGCTCCTGCCTGCTCTGGTTCTGGCATGCCCTCTCCTTGGCTCCGGCTTCCTCTCGCCTGGCTCGGGCCTGCCTCGTCCTGGCTCCGGCCTGCTCTCGCTTTGGCCTACCCTCGCCTTTGCTCCGTCCTGCTCTTGCCTTGGCTACTGCCTGGTCTCGCTCTGGCTCCGGCCTGCCCTCGCCCTGGATCCGGCCTGCACTTGCTCTGGCTCCGGCCATCCCTCGCCTTGGCTCCAGCCTGCTCTCGCCCTAGCTCCGAACTGCTGTCGCTCTGGCCTGCCCTCGCCCTTGCTCCGGCCTGCTCTCTCTCTGGCCTGCCCTTGCCTTGGCTCCGGCCTGCTCTCTCTATGACTCTGGCCTGTCCTCGTCCTGGCTCCGGCCTGCTCTCGCTCTGGCGTACCCTCGCCTTGGCTCCGGCCTGCTCTCACCTTGGCTCCGGCCTGCCCTTGCCTTGGCTCCGGCCTGCTCTTGCTCTGGCCTTCCATCGCCCTGGCTCCGGCCTGCTCTTGCTCTGGCCTGCCCTCGGCCTGACTCCGGCCTGCCCTTGCTCTGGCTCCGGCCTGACCTTGCCCTGACTCCGGCCTGCCCTTGTTGCTCTAGCTCAGGCCAGCTCTCATCTTGGCTCCGTCCTGGTCTCGCTCTAGTTCTGGACTGCCCTTGCCCCTTGCCCTTGCCCCTTGCCCTGGCTCCGGCCTACCATCGCTCTGGCTCCGTCCTGTTCTCGCTCTAGTTCTGGACTGCCCTTGCCCTTGCCCCTTGCCCTGGCTCCGGCCTACCATCGCTCTGGCTCCGGCTTGCCCTCGCCTTAGCCGGGCCTGCTCTCGTCCTGGCTCCGGCCTGCTCTCGCTTTGGCTCTGGCCTGCCCTTGCCTTTGCTCCAGCTTACTCTCGCTCTGGCCTGCCCTCGCCTTGGATCCGGACTGCTCTCGATTTGGCTCTGGCCTGCCCTCGCTTGGCTCCGGCTTGCTCTCGCTCTAGCTCCGGACTGGCCTCGCCCTGGGTCTGGCTTGCCATTGCTCTGGCTCTTGCGTGCTCTCGCCCTGGTTCCGGCCTGCCACTGCCTTGGCTCTGGCCAACCCTCGCTCTGGCTCCGGCCTGCTCTCACCCTGGCTCCGGCCTGCCCTCGTCCTGGCTCCGGCCTGCTCTCGCTCTGGCTCTGGCCTGCCCTCTCCTTGGCTCCGGCCTGCTCTTGCCCTAGCTCCGGCCTGCTCTCGCTCTAGCTCCGGACTGCGCTCGCCCTGGCTCCAGCTTGCCATCGCTCTGGCTCCGTTCTGCCCTCGTCTTGGCTCCGGCCTGCTCTCGCCCTGGCTCCGACCTGCTCTCGCCCTGGCCTGCCCTCGCCCAGGCTCCAGCCTGCCCTCGCCTTGGCTCCAGCCTACTCTCGCTCTGGCTCTGGCCTGCTCTTGCTTTGGATCTGGCCTCGCCCTGGGTCCGGCTTGCCATCGCTCTGGCTCTTGCCTGCTTTCGCCCTGGTTCCGGCCTGCCCTTGTCTTGGCTCCGGCCTTCTCTCACTCTGGGTCTGGCCTGCCCTTGCCTTGGCTCTGGCCAACTCTCGCTCTGGCTCCGGCCTGCCCTTGCCCTGGCTCCGGCCTGCTCTCGCCCTGGCTCTGGCCTGCTCTCGCTCAGGCTCTGGCCTGCTCTCACTCTGGCTCTGGCCTGCCTTTGCCTTTGCTCCCGCTTACTCTCGCTCTGGCCTGCCCTCGCCTTGGATCCGGACTGCTCTCGATTTGGCTCTGGCCTACCCTTGCTTGGCTCTGGCCTGCTCTCTCTCTGGCTCTGGCCTACCCTCGCTCTGGCTCTGGCCTGCCCTCGCTCTGGCTCCGGCCTGCCCTTGCTCTGGCCGGCTGTCGCTGTGGCTCTGGTCTGTCCTCGCCTTGGCTCCGGCCTGCTCTCACCCTGGCTCCGGCCTGCCCTCGTCCTGGCTCCGGCCTGCTCTCGCTCTGGCTCTGGCCTGCCTTCGCCTTGGCTCCGGCCTGCCCTCGCCTTGGCTCCGGCCTGCTCTCCCCCTGGTTCCGGCCTGCTCTCGCTCTAGCTCCAGACTCCCTGCGCCCTGGCTCCGGCTTGCCATCACTCAGGCTCCGGCCTGCCCTCGTCCTGGCTCCGGCCTGCTTTTGCTCTGGCTCCGGCCTGCCCTCGCCTTGGCTCCGGCCTGCTCTCGCCGTGGCTCCGGACTGCCCTTGCCCTGGATCCGGCTTGCCATCGCTCTGGCTCCCAGCCTGCCCTTGCCTTGGCTCCGGCCTGCTCTCGATCTGGCTCCGACCTGCTTTCGCTCTGGCTCAGGCCTGCCCTCGCCCATGCTTCGCCCTTCTCTCTCTCTGGCTCTGGCCTGCCCTCTCCCTGGCTCGGGCCTACTCTCGCTTTGGCTCTGGCCTGCTCTGGCTCTGCCTCTAGCCTCGCCCTGGCTCCGGCCTGCTCTCGCCCTGGTTCAGGCCTGCCCTTGCCTTGGCTCCGTCCTTCTCTCGCTCTGGCTCTGGCCTGCCCTTGCGTTGTCCCTGGCCTACTCTCGCTCAGGCTCTGGCCTGCCTTCGCCATGGCTCCGGCCTGCTCTCGCTCAGGCTCTGGCCTGCTTACCATGGCTCTGCCCTTCTCTCGCTCTGGCTGTGGCCTGCACTCGCCTCGGCTCCGGCCTGCTCTCGCTGTTACTCTGGCCTGCCCTAGCCCTGGCTCCTGCCTGCTCTGGTTCTGGCATGCCCTCTCCTTGGCTCCGGCTTCCTCTCGCCTGGCTCGGGCCTGCCTCGTCCTGGCTCCGGCCTGCTCTCGCTTTGGCCTACCCTCGCCTTTGCTCCGTCCTGCTCTTGCCTTGGCTACTGCCTGGTCTCGCTCTGGCTCCGGCCTGCCCTCGCCCTGGATCCGGCCTGCACTTGCTCTGGCTCCGGCCATCCCTCGCCTTGGCTCCAGCCTGCTCTCGCCCTAGCTCCGAACTGCTGTCGCTCTGGCCTGCCCTCGCCCTTGCTCCGGCCTGCTCTCTCTCTGGCCTGCCCTTGCCTTGGCTCCGGCCTGCTCTCTCTATGACTCTGGCCTGTCCTCGTCCTGGCTCCGGCCTGCTCTCGCTCTGGCGTACCCTCGCCTTGGCTCCGGCCTGCTCTCACCTTGGCTCCGGCCTGCCCTTGCCTTGGCTCCGGCCTGCTCTTGCTCTGGCCTTCCATCGCCCTGGCTCCGGCCTGCTCTTGCTCTGGCCTGCCCTCGGCCTGACTCCGGCCTGCCCTTGCTCTGGCTCCGGCCTGACCTTGCCCTGACTCCGGCCTGCCCTTGTTGCTCTAGCTCAGGCCAGCTCTCATCTTGGCTCCGTCCTGGTCTCGCTCTAGTTCTGGACTGCCCTTGCCCCTTGCCCTTGCCCCTTGCCCTGGCTCCGGCCTACCATCGCTCTGGCTCCGTCCTGTTCTCGCTCTAGTTCTGGACTGCCCTTGCCCTTGCCCCTTGCCCTGGCTCCGGCCTACCATCGCTCTGGCTCCGGCTTGCCCTCGCCTTAGCCGGGCCTGCTCTCGTCCTGGCTCCGGCCTGCTCTCGCTTTGGCTCTGGCCCGCCCTCGCCCTTGCTCCGGCCTGCTCTCTCTCTGGCTCTGGCCTGGCCTCGCCCTGTCTCCGGCATACTCTCACTCTGACTGTGGCCTGCTCTCGCTCTGGCCTCGCTCTGTCTCGGGCCTGATCTAGCCCTTGTTCCGGCCTGCCCTTGCCTTGGCTACGGCCTTCTCTCACTCTGGCTTTGGCCTGCCCTTGCCTTGGCTCTGTCCTACTCTCGCTCTTGCTTTTGCCTGCCCTCGCCCTGGTTCCGGCCTGCTCTCGCTCTGGTTCTGGCCTCCTCTCGCTCTGGCCTTCCCTTGCCTTGGCTCCGGCCTGCTCTCGCTCTGGCCTGCCCTCGACTTGGCTACGACCTGCTCTTGCTCTGGCTCTGGCCTGCTCTTGCTCTGGCTCTGGCCTGCCCTGGCTCTGCCTCTGGCCTGCCCTCGCCTTGGCTCTGGCCAGCTCTCACCTTGGCTCCGGCCTGCTCTCGCTCTAGTTCAGGACAGCCCTTTCCCTGGCTCCGGCCTGCCATCGCTCTGGCTCCGGCCTGCCCTCGCCTTAGCTCCGGCCTGCTCTTGCCCTGGCTCCGGCCGGCTCTCGCTTTGGCTCTGGCCCGCCCTCGCCCTGCCTCCGGCCTGCTCTTTCTCTGGCCTGCCCTCACCCTTGTTCTGGCATACTCTCACTCTGGCTGTGGCCTGCTCTCGCTCTGGCCTCGCCCTGTCTCGGGCCTGATCTAGCCCTTGTTCCGTCCTGCTCTTGCCTTGGCTCCGGCCTTCTCTCGCTCTGGCCTGCCCATGCCCCCTGGCCTACTCTCGCTCTGGCTTTTGCCTGCCCTCGCCCTGGCTCCAGCCTGCTCTCGCCCTGGTTCCGGCCTGATCTTGCCTTGGCTCAGGCTTTCTCTCGCTCTGGCTCTGGCCTGCCCTCGCCGAGCCTCCGGCCTGCTCTCGCTCTGGCCGCCTCTCGCTCTGGCCTACCCTCGCCTTGGCTTCGGCCTGCTCTCGCCTTAGCTACGGCCAGCCCTTGCATTGGATCCGGCCTGCTCTCTCTCTGGCTCTGGCCTGCCCATGCCTTGGCTCTGGCCTGCCCTAGCCTTAGCTCCGGCCAGCTCTCGCTCTGACTCTGGCCTGCCCTCGCCCTGGCTCCGGCCTGCCCTCGTCCTAGCTCAGGCCTGCTCTCGCTCTGGCCTACCCTCGCCTTGGCTCCGGCCTGCTCTTGCCTTGGCTCCGGCCTGCTCTCGCTCAGGCTGCGGCCTGCCCTCGCCCTGACTCCGGCCTGACCTTGCTCTGGATCCGGCCTGCCCTTGATCTGGCTCTGGCCATCCCTCGCCTTGGCTCCGGCCTGCTCTCGCCCTAGCTCCGAACTGCTGTCGCTCTGGCCTGCCCTCGCCCTGGCTCCGGCCTGCTCTCTCTCTGGCCTGCCCTTGCCTTGGCTCCGGCCTGCTCTCTCTATGACTCTGGCCTGTCCTCCTCCTGGCTCCGGCCTGCTCTTGCTCTGGCGTACCCTCGCCTTGGGTCCGGCCTGCTCTCACCTTGGCTCCGGCCTGCCCTCGCTCTGGCTCCGGCCAGCCCTCGCCCTGGCTCCGACCAGCCCTTGCCCTGGTTCCGGCCTGCTCTCACTCTGGCTCCGACCTAGTCTCGCTCTGGCTCCGGCCCGCCATCGCCCTACATCCGGCCTGCCCTTGCTCTGGCTCCGGCTAGCCCTCGCCTTGGCTCCGTACTGCTCTCGCTCTGGCCAGCCCTCGCCCTGGCTCCGGCCTGCTCTCTCTGTGGCTCTGGCCTGCCCTTGCCTTGGCTCCGGCCTGCCCTCTCTATGACTCTGGCCTGCCCTTGTCCTGGCTCCGGCCTGTCCTCGTCCTGCCTCCGGCCTGCTCTCGATCTGGCTCTGGTGTACCCTTGCCTTGGCTCCGGCCTGCTCTCACCTTGGCTACGGCCTGCTCTCGCACTGGCTCTAACCTGCCCTTGCTCTGGCTCCGGCCAGCCCTTGCCCTGGCTCTGGCCTGCTCTCGCCCTGGGTCAGACCTACTCTTGCTCTGGCCTGCCCTGGCTCTGCCTCTAGCCTGCCCTCGCCTTGGCTTCGGTCTAATCTCGCCTTGGCTCCGGCCTGCTCTCGCTCTCTCGCTCTACATCCGGACTGCCTTCGCTCTGGCTCCGGACTGCCCTTGCCTTGGCTCCGGACTGCTCTCGCCCTGGCTCCTGCCTGCGGTCGCTCTGGCCTGCCATCACCCTGGCTCCAGCCTGCTCTCTCTCTGGCTCTGGCCTGCCCTGCCCTAGCCATGGCTCCGGCCTAGTTTCGCTCTGGCTCTGGCCTGCTCTCGCTCTGGCTTTGGCCTCGAACTGTCAACGGCGTGCTCTCGCCCTGGTTCCGGCCTGCCCTTGCCTTGGCTCCGGCCTTCTCTTCCTCTGGCTCTGGCCTGCCCTTGCCTTGGCTCTGGCCTACTCTTGCTCTGGCCTGCCCTCGCCCTGGCCCCGGCCTGCTCTCGCTCTGGCCTGCTTTCGCTCTGGCGTGCCCTCGCCTTGGCTCCGTCCTGCTCTCGCTCTGACTCTGGCCTGCCCTCGCCCTGGCTCCGGCCTGCTCTGGATTTGGCTCTGGCCTGCCTTCTCCTTGGCTACGGCCTGCTCTCTCGCCCTGGCTCCGGCCTGCTCTCGCTCTGGACTGCCCTCGCCTTGGCTTCGGCCTGCTCTCGCCTTGACTCTGGCTTGCTCTTGCTCTGGCTCCGGCCTGCCCTCACCCTGGCTCCGGCCTGCCCTTGCTCTGACTCTGGCCAGCCCTCGCCTTGACTCCGGCCTGCTCTCGCCCTGGCTCCGGCCTGCCCTTGCTCTAGCTCAGGCCAGCCCTCGCATTAGCTCCGACCTGCTCTCGCTCTGGCCTGCCCTCGCTCTGGCTCCGGCCTGCTCTCTCTCTGGCTCTCGCCTGCCCATGCCTTGGCTGCGGCCTGCTCTTCCACTGGCTCTGGCCTGCCCTCGTCTTTACTCTGGCCTGATCTCGCTCTTGTTCTGGCCTGCCTTCGCCTTGGCTCCGGCCTGCTCTTGCTCAGGCCTGCTCTCGCTCTGGCTCAGGCCTGCTATCGCTCCGGCTCTGGCCTGCACTTGCCTTGGCTCCGGACTGCTTTCGCTCTGGCCTGCTCTCGCTCTGGCCTCCCCTCGCCTTGGCTCCGGCCTGCTCTAGCTCTGGCTCTGACCTGCCCTCGCCTTGGCTCCGACCTGCTCTTGCTCTGGCCTGCCCTCGCCTTGGCTCCGGTCTGCTCTCGCCCTGCCCTTGCGCTGGCTCCGGCCAGCCCTCGCCTTGGCTCCGGCCTGCTCTCGCCCTGGCTCCGGCCTGCTCTTGCTCTGGCCTGCCCTCGCCCTGGCTCCGGCCTGCTCTTGCTCTGGCTCTGGCCTGCTCTTGCTCTGGCCTGCCCTCGTCTTGACTCCGGCCTGTTCTCGCCCTTGTTCCGGCCTGCCCTTGCCTTGGCTCCAGCCTGCTCTTGCTCTGGCTCTGGCCTGCCCTCGTCTTGACTCCGGCCTGCTCTCGCTCTGGTTCGGGCCTGCCTTTGCCTTGGCTCCGGCCTCCTCTCGCTCTGGCTCAGGCCTACTAGCTCTCTGGCTCTGGCCTGCCCTTGGCTCCGGACTTGTCTAGCTCTGGCACTGGCCTGCTCTCGCTCTGGCACTGGCCTGCTCTCGCTCTGGCCTGCCCTCACCTTGGCTCTGGCCTGTTCTCACTCTGACTCTGGCCTGCCATCACCTTGGCTCCGGCCTGCTCTCTCTCTTGCTCTGGCATGCCCTGGCTCTGCCTATGGCCTGCCCTCGCCTTGGTTCCGACCTGCTCTCGCGCTGGTTCTGGGCTGCCTTCTCCTTGGCTCCGGCCTGCTCTTGCTCTGGCTCAGGCCTACTCTCTCTCTGGCTCTGGCCTGCCCTTGCCTTGGCTCCGGACTGCTCTCGCTCAGGCACTGGCCTGCTCTCACTCTGGCTCTGGCCTGCCCTCGCTCTGACTCTGGTCTGCCATCGCCCTGACTCTGGCCTGCTCTGGTTGTAGCTCTGGCCTGCTCTCGTGCTGGCTCTGGCCTGCTCTCGCCCTGGCTCCGGCCTGCTCTCGCCCTGGCTCCGGCCTGCCCTCGTCCTGGCTCCGGCCTGCTCTCGCTCTGGCCTGCCATCGGATTAGCTCCGGCCTGCTCTCACCCTGGCTCTGGCCTGCCCTCTTACTGGCTCCGGCCTGCTCTTGCTCTGGCCTGACCTCGCCTTGGCTCCGACCTGCTCTCTCCCTGGCTCCGGCCTGCCCTCGCCCTGGCTCTGGCCTTCCTTCGCCCTGGCTCTGGCCTGTTCTCACTCTGGCTCTGGCCTGTACTTGCTCTGGCTCCGGCAAGCCCTCTCCTTGGCTCCAGCCTGCTCTTGCTCTGGCTCTGTCCTGCCCTCGTCTTGACTCTGGTCTGCTCTCGCTCTGGTTCTAGCCTGACTTCGACTTGGCTCCAGCCTGCTCTCGCTCTGGCTCAGGCCTACTCTCTCTCTGGCTCTGGCCTGCCCTTGCCTTGGCTCCGGACTGCTCTCGCTCTGGCACTGCCCTGCTCTCGCCCTGGCACTGGCCTGCTCTCCTTCTGGCTCTGGCCTGCCCTCACCTTGGCTCCGGCCTGCTCTCGTTCTGGTCTGCCCTCGCTTTGGCTCCAGCGTGCTCTCGCTCTGGTACTGGCCTGCCCTGGCTCTGCCTCTGGCCTGCCCTCGCCTTGGCTCCGGTCTGCTCTCGCCTTGGCACCGGTCTGCCCTCGTATTGCTCTGGCTCCGGCCTGCTCTCGCTCTGCCTCTGGCCTGCTCTCACTCTGGATCTGGCCTGCTCTCACTCTGACTCTAGCCTGCCATCACCTTGGCTCCGGCCTGCTCTCTCTCTTGCTCTGGCATGCCCTGGCTCTGCCTATGGCCTGCCCTCGCCTTGGTTCCGACCTGCTCTCGCGCTGGTTCTGGGCTGCCTTCTCCTTGGCTCCGGCCTGCTCTTGCTCTGGCTCAGGCCTACTCTCTCTCTGGCTCTGGCCTGCCCTTGCCTTGGCTCCGGACTGCTCTCGCTCAGGCACTGGCCTGCTCTCACTCTGGCTCTGGCCTGCCCTCGCTCTGACTCTGGTCTGCCATCGCCCTGACTCTGGCCTGCTCTGGTTGTAGCTCTGGCCTGCTCTCGTGCTGGCTCTGGCCTGCTCTCGCCCTGGCTCCGGCCTGCCCTCGTCCTGGCTCCGGCCTGCTCTCGCTCTGGCCTGCCATCGCATTAGCTCCGGCCTGCTCTCACCCTGGCTCTGGCCTGCCCTCTTATTGGCTCCGGCCTGCTCTTGCTCTGGCCTGACCTCGCCTTGGCTCCGACCTGCTCTCTCCCTGGCTCCGGCCTGCCCTCGCCCTGGCTCTGGCCTTCCCTCGCCCTGGCTCTGGCCTGCTCTCACTCTGGCTCTGGCCTGTACTTGCTCTGGCTCCGGCAAGCCCTCTCCTTGGCTCCAGCCTGCTCTTGCTCTGGCTCTGTCCTGCCCTCGTCTTGACTCTGGTCTGCTCTCGCTCTGGTTCTAGCCTGACTTCGACTTGGCTCCAGCCTGCTCTCGCTCTGGCTCAGGCCTACTCTCTCTCTGGCCTGCCCTTGCCTTGGCTCCGGACTGCTCTCGCTCTGGCACTGCCCTGCTCTCGCCCTGGCAGTGGCCTGCTCTCCTTCTGGCTCTGGCCTGCCCTCACCTTGGCTCCGGCCTGCTCTCGTTCTGGTCTGCCCTCGCTTTGGCTCCAGCGTGCTCTCACTCTGGTACTGGCCTGCCCTGGCTCTGCCTCTGGCCTGCCCTCGCCTTGGCTCCGGTCTGCTCTCGCCTTGGCACCGGTCTGCCCTCGTATTGCTCTGGCTCCGGCCTGCTCTCGCTCTGCCTCTGGCCTGCTCTCACTCTGGATCTGGCCTGCCCTCGCTTTGGCTCCGGCCTGCTCTCGCCCTTGGCTCCGGCCTGCACTCGCTCTGGCCTGCTCTCGCCCTGGCTCTGGCCTACTCTTGTTCTGGCCTGCTCTCGCTCTGGCCTCGCTCTGTCTCTGGCCTGCATTCGCCCTGGTTCCGGCCTGCCCTTCCCTTGGCTCTGGCCTTCTATCGCTCTGGGTCTGGCATGCCCTTGCCTTGGCTCCGGCCTACCCTCGCCGTGGCTCCGACCTGCTCTTGCCCTGACTCCGGCCTGCCCTCGCATTGGCTCCGGCCTGCTCTCGCCCTGGCTCCGACCTGCTCTCGCTCTAGCCTGCCCTCGCCCTGGCTCCGGCCTGCTCTTTCTCTGGCTCTTGTCTGCCCATGCCTTGCCTCCGGCCTGCTCTTCCTCTGGTTCTGGCCTGGCCTCTAGCCTGATCTCGCTATTGTTCTGGCCTGCCTTCGTCATGGCTCCAGCCTGCTCTCGCTCAGGCTCAGGCCTGTTCTCGCTCTGGCTCCGGCCTGCTCTCGCTCTGGCTCAGGCCTGTTCTCGCTCTGGCTCAGGCCCGCCCTAGCTCTGGCTCCGGACTGCTCTAGCTCTGGCTCTGGCCTGCTCTCGCTATGGCTCTGGCCAGCCGTCGCCCTGGCTCCGGCATACTCTCGATCAGGTTCTGACCTGCTCTCGCTCTGGCTCTGGCTTCGCCCTGTCTCCGGCCGGCTCTCGCCCATGTTCCGACCTGCCCTTGCCTTGGCTCCGGCCTTCTCTCGTTCTGGTTCTGGCATGCCCTTGCCTTGGCTCTGGCCTACTCTCGCTCTGGCTCTGGCCTACTCTCGCTCTGGCTCTGGCCTGCCCTCGCTCTGGCTCTGACCTGCTCTCGCTCTGGCGTGCCCTCGCCTTGGCTCCGGCCTGCTCTCGCCATGACTCTGGCCTGCTCTGGATCTGGCTCTGGCCTGCCCTCGCCTTGGCTACGGCCTGCTCTCGATCTGGCTCTGGCCCGCCCTCGCCTTGGCTCCTGCCTGCTCTCGCCTTGGCTTCGGCCTGCTCTCGCTCTGGCTCAGGCCAGCCCTCGCCTGGGCTCCGGCCTGCTCTCGCCTTGGCTCCGGCCTGCTCTCGCCTTGGCTCCGGCCTGCTCTCGCTCTGGCTCCGGCCTGCTCTTGCACTGGCTCTGGCCTGCCCTCGCCCTGGCTCCGGCCTGCTCTTGCTCTGGATCTGGCCGGCTCTTGCTCTGGCTCTGGCCTGCCTTTGTCTTGACTCCGGCCTGCTCTCGCCCTGGCTCTGACCTGCTCTCGCTCTGGCCTGCCCTCGCCCTGGCTCCGGCCTGCTCTTTCTCTGGCTCTTGTCTGCCCATGCCTTGGCTCCGGCCTGCTCTTCCTCTGGATCTGGCCTGCCGTCTAGCCTGATCTCGCTCTTGTTCTGGCCTGCCTTCGTCATGGCTCCAGCCTGCTCTCGCTCTGGCTCAGGCCTGTTCTCGCTCTGGCTCCGGACTGCTCTAGCTCTGGCTCTGGCCTGCTCTCGCTATGGCTCTGGCCAGCCCTCGCCCTGGCTCTGGCCAGCCCTCGACCTGGCTCCGGCATACTCTAGCTCAGGTTCTGACCAGCTCTCGCTCTGGCTCTGGCCTCGCCCTGTCTCCGGAATGCTCTCGCCCATGTTCCGTCCTGCCTTTGCCTTGGCTCCGGCCATCTCTCGCTCTGGCTCTGGCCTGCCCATGCCCCCTGGCCTACTCTCGCTCTGGCTTATGCCTGCCCTCGCCCTGGCTCCAGCCTGCTCTCGCCCTGGTTCCGGCCTGATCTTGCCTTGGCTCCGACCTTCTCTCGCTCTGGCCTGACCTCGCCGAGCCTCCGGCCTGCTCTCGCTCTGGCTCTGGCCTACCCTCGCCTTGGCTCCGGCGTGCTCTCACCTTAGCTCCGGCTGGCTCTTGCTCTGGCTACGGCATGCCCTCGCCCTGACTCCGGCCTGCCCTTGCTCTAGCTACGGCCAGCCCTTGCATTGGATCCGGCCTGCTCTCTCTCTGGCTCTGGCCTGCCCATGCATTGGCTCCGGCCTGCCCTTGCCTTAGCTCCGGACGGCTCTCGCTCTGACTCTGGCCTGCCCTCGCCCTGGCTCCAGCCTACCCTCGTCCTTGCTCAGGCCTGGTCTAGCTCTGGCCTACCCTCGCCTTGGCTCCGGCCTGCTCTTGCCTTGGCTCCGGCTTGCTCTCGCTCAGGCTCCGGCCTGCCCTCGCCCTGACTCCGGCCTGACCTTGCTCTGGCTCCGGCCTGCCCTTGCCCTGACTCCGGCCTGCCCTTGCTCTAGCTCAGGCCAGCCCTCGCATTAGCTCCGGCCTGCTCTAGCCCTGGCTCCGACCTGCTCTCGCTCTGGCCTGCCCTCGCTCTGGCTCCAGCCTGCTCTCTCTCTGGCTCTGGCCTGCCCATGCCTTGGCTCCGGCCTGCCCTTGCCTTAGCTCCGGACGGCTCTCGCTCTGACTCTGTCCTGCCCTCGCCCTGGCTCCGGCCTACCCTCGTCCTTGCTCAGGCCTGGTCTAGCTCTGGCCTACCCTCGCCTTGGCTCCGGCCTGCTCTTGCCTTGGCTCCGGCTTGCTCTCGCTCAGGCTCCGGCCTGCCCTCGCCCTGACTCCGGCCTGACCTTGCTCTGGCTCCGGCCTGCCCTTGCCCTGACTCCGGCCTGCCCTTGCTCTAGCTCAGGCCAGCCCTCGCATTAGCTCCGGCCTGCTCTAGCCCTGGCTCCGACCTGCTCTCGCTCTGGCCTGCCCTCGCTCTGGCTCCAGCCTGCGCTCTCTCTGGCTCTCGCCTGCCCATGCCTTGGCACCGGCCTGATCTTCCTCTGGCTCTGGCCTGCCCTCGTCTTGACTCTGGCCTGATCTCGCTCTTGTTCTGGCCTGCCTTCGCCTTGGCTCCGACCAGCTCTTGCTCTGGCTCAGGCCTGCTCTTGCTCTGGCTCCGGCCTGCTCTCGCTCTGGCCTCCCCTCGCCTTGGCTCCGGCCTGCTCTCGCTCTGGCACTGGCCTGCCCTCGCCTTGGCTCCGACCTGCTCTTGCTCTGGCCTGCCCTCGCCTTGGCTCCGGCCTGCTCTCGCTCTAGTTCCGGACTGCCCTTGCCCTGGCTCTGGCCTGCCATCACTCTGGCTCTGGCCTGCCCTCGCCTTATCTCCGGCCTGCTCTCGCCCTGGCTCCGGCCTGCTCTCGCTCTGGCCTCCCTCGCCTTGGCTCCGGCCTGCTCTCGCTCTGGCACTGGCCTGCCTCGCCTTGGCTCCGACCTGCTCTTGCTCTGGCCTGCCCTCGCCTTGGCTCCGGCCTGCTCTCGCTCTGGCCCGCCCTCGCCTTGGCTCCGGCCTGCTCTCGCTCTAGTTCCGGACTGCCCTTGCCCTGGCTCCGGCCTGCCATCGCTCTGGCTCCGGCCTGCCCTCGCCTTATCTCCGGCCTGCTCTCGCTTTGGCTCTGGCCCGCCCTCGCCCTGGCTCTGGCCTGCTCTCTCTCTGGCTCTGGCCTGCCCTCGTCCTGGCTCCGGCATACTCTCACTCTGGCAGTGGCCTGCTCTGGCTCTGGCCTCGCCCTGTCTCGGGCCTGATCTAGCCCTTGTTCCGGCCTGCCCTTGCCTTGGCTCCGGCCTTCTCTCGCTCTGGCCTGCCCTTGCCTTGGCTCTGGCCTACTCTCGCTCTGGCCTGCTCTGGCTCTGGCCTGCTCTCTCTCTAGCTCTGGCCTGCACTTGCTTTGGATCTGGCCTGCTGTCGCTCTGGCTCCGGCCTGCTCTCGCTCTGGCACTGGCCTGCCCTCGCTCTGGCTCTGGCCTGCTCTCTCTCTGGCCTGCCCTCGCGCTGGCTCTGGCCTACTCTCGCTCTGGCCTGCTCTCGGTCTGGCCTGCTCTCGCTCTGGCCTCGCCCTGTCTCCGGCCTGCTCTCGCCTTGGCTCTGGCCTACCCTTGCCTTGGCTCCGGCCTGCTCTCGCCTTGGCTCCGGCCTGCTCTCACTCTGCCTCCGGCCTGCCCTCGCGCTGACTCCGGCCTGCCCTTGCTCTGGCTCCGGCCTGGCCTCGCATTGCCTCCGGCCTGCTCTCGCCCTGGCTCCGACCTGCTCTCGCTCTGGCCTGCCCTCGCCCTGGCTCCGGCCTGCTATCTCTCTGACTCTGTCCTGCCCATGCCTTGGCTCTGGCCTGCTCTTCCTCTGGCTCTGGAATGCCCTCGTCTTGACTCTAGCCTGATCTCGCTCTTGTTCTGGCCTACCTTCACCTTGGCTCCAGCCTGATCTCGCTCTTGTTCTGGCTCTGGCCTCGCCCTGTCTCCGGCCTGCTCTTGCCTTGACTCTGGCCTTCTATCACTCTGGCTCTGGCCTGCCCTTGCCTTGGCTCTGGCCTACCCTTGCCTTGGCTCCGGCCTGCTCTCGCCTTGGCTCTGGCATGCTATCGCTCTGGCCTGCTCTCGCTCTGGCCTCCCCTCGCCTTGGCTCCGGCCTGCTCTGGCTCTGGCCTGCCCTCGCCTTGGCTCCGACCTGCTCTCGCTCTGGCCTGCCCTCGCCTTGGCTCCGGCCAGCTCTCACCTTGGCTACGGTCTGCTCTCGCTCTAGTTCTGGACTGCCCTTGCTCTGGCTCCAGCCTGCCCTCGCATTAGCTCCGGCCTGCTCTTGCTTTGGCTCTGGCCCGCCCTCGCCCTGGCTCCGGCCTGCTCTCACTCTGGCTCTGGCCTGCCCTCGCCCAGGCTCAGGCATACTCTCACTCTGACTGTGGCCTGTTCTCGCTCTGGCTCTGGCCTCGCCCTGTCTCGGGCCTGCTTTATCCGTTGTTCCGTCCTGCCCTTGCCTTCTCTTGCTCAGGCCTGCCGTTGCCTTGGCTCTGGCCTACTCTCGCTCTGGCCCTTGCCTGCCCTCGCCCTGGCTCCGGCCTGCTGTCGCTCTGGTTCTAGCCTGCTCTCGCTCTGGCGTGCCCTCTCCTTGGCTCCGGCCTGCTCTCGCTCTGACTCTGGCCGGCCCTCGCCCTGACTCCGGCCTGCTCTTGCTCTGGCTCTGGCCTGCCCTCGTCTTGACTCCGGCCTGTTCTCGCCCTTATTTCGGCCTGCCCTTGCCTTGGCTCCGGCCTTCTCTCGCTCTGGCTCTGGCCGGCCCTTGCCTTGGCTCTGGCCTACTCTCGCTCTGGCTCTTGCCTGCCCTCGCTCTGGCTCCGGCCTGCTCTCGCTCTGGTATGCCCTCGCCTTGGCTCCGGCCTGCTCTCAATCTGACTCTGGCCTGCCGTCGCCCTGACTGCGGCCTGCTCTGGATCTGGCTCTGGCCTGCCCTCGCCTTGGCACCGTCTTGCTCTCGCCCTGGCTCCGGCCTCCTCTCGGTCTGGCTCTGGCCTGCCCTCGCCTTGGCTCCGGCCTGCTCTCGTCTTGGCTGTGGCCTGCTCTCGCTCTGGCCTGCTCTCGCTCTGGCTCCGGCCTGTCCTCGCCCTGGTTCCGGCCTGCCCTTGCCCTGGCTCCGGCCTGCTCTCGCCCTGGCTCCGGCCTGCTCTCGCTCTGGCCTGCCCTCGCCCTGGCTCCGGCCTGCTGTCGCTCTGGATCTGGCCTGCTCTCGCTCTGGCGTGCCCTCGCCTTGGCTCCGGCCTGCTCTCGCTCGGACTCTGGCCTGCCCTCGCCCTGACTCCGGCCTGCTCTTGCTCTGGCCTGCCCTCGCCCTGACTCCGGCCTGCTCTCGCTCTAGCCGGCCCTTGCCTTGGCTCTGGCCTACTCTCACTCTGGCTCTTGCCTACCCTCGCCCTGGCCTGCTCTCGCTCTGGCATGCCTTCGCCTTGGTTCCGGCCTGCTCTCGCTCTGACTCTGGCCTGCCCTCGCACTGACTCCGGCCTGCACTCGCCTTGGCTCCGGCCTGCTCTCGCCCTGGCTCTGGCCTGCACTCGCTTTGGCTCCGGCCTGCTCTCGCCTTGGCTCCAGCCTGCTCTCGCTCTGGCCTCGCCCTGGTTCCGGCCTGCCCTTCCCTTGGCTCTGGCCTTCTATCGCTCTGGCTCTGGCATGCCCTTGCCTTGGCTCTGGCCTACCCTCGCCGTGGCTCCAGCCTGCTCTCGCTCTTGCTCTTGTCTGCCCATGCCTTGGCTCCGGCCTGCTCTTCCTCTGGCTCTGGCCTGCCCTCTAGCCTGATCTCACTCTTGTTCTGGCCTGCCTTCGTCATGGCTCCAGCCTGCTCTCGCTCTGGCTCAGGCCCGCCCTAACTCTGGCTCCAGACTGCTCTAGCTCTGGCTCTGGCCTGCTCTCGCTATGGCTCTGGCCATCCCTCGCCCTGGCTCCGGTATACTCTCGCTCAGGTTCTGACCTGCTCTCGCTCTGGCCTCGCCCTGTCTCCGGCCTGTTCTCGCCCATGCTCCGGCCTGCCCTTGACTTGGCTCCGGCCTTCTCTCGTTCTGGCTCTGGCCTACTCTCGCTCTGGCCTGCTGTCGCCCTGGCTCCGGCCTGCTCTTGCTCTGGCTCTGACCTGCTCTCGCTTTGGCTCTGGCGTGCCCTCGCCATGACTCTGGCCTGCTCTGGATCTGGCTCTGGCCTGCCCTCGCCTTGGCTATGGCCTGCTCTCGCTCTGGCTCTGGCCCGCCCTCGCCTTGGCTCCGGCCTGCTCTCATCTTGGCTCCGGCCTGCTCTCGCTCTGGCCTGCCCTCGCCCTGGCTCCGGCCTGCTCTAGCTCTGGCTCTTGCCTGCTCTTACTCTGGCTCTGGCCTGCTCTAGCTCTGGCTCAGGCCTGCCCTAGTCTTGACTCCGGACTGTTCTCGCTCTTGTTCTGGCCTGGCTTCGCCTTGTCTCCGGCCTGGTCTCGCTCTGGCCTGCCCTTGCCTTGGCTCCGGACTGCTTTCTCTCTGGCTCTGGCCTGCTCTCGCTCTGGCTCTAGCCTGCACTCGCTTTGGCTCTGGCCTGCTGTCGCCCTGGCTCCGGCCTGCTCTCGCTCTGGCACTGGCCTGCCCTGGCTGTGGCCTGCTCTCTCTCTGGCCTGCCCTCGCCCTGGCTCTGGCCTACTCTCGCTCTGGCCTGCTCTCGCTCTGGCCTGCTCTCGCTCTGGCCTGCTTTCGCTCTGGCCTGCTCTCGCTCTGGCATCGCCCTGTCTCCGGCCTGCTCTCGCCCTGGTTCCGGCCTGCCCTTGCCTTGGCTCTGGCCTTCTATCGCTCTGGATCTGGCATGCCCTTGCCTTGGCTCCGGCCTGCTCTCGCCTTGGCTCCGGCCTGCTCTCGCTCTGCCTCCGGCCTGCCCTCGCCCTGACTCCGGCCTGCCCTTGCATTGGCTCCGGCCTGCTCTCGCCCTGGTTCCGACCTGCTCTCGCTCTGGCTTTGGCCTGCCCTCGCTCTGCTCTGGCCTGCCCTCGCCCTGGCTCCAGCCTGCTCTCTCTCTGGCTCTGGCCTGCCCATGCCTTGGCTCCGGCCTGCCCTTCCTCTGGCTCTGGACTGCCCTCGTCTTGACTCTAGCCTGATCTCGCTCTTGTTCTGGCCTGCCTTCACCTTGGCTCCAGCCTGCTCTCGCTCTTGTTCTGGCTCTGGCCTCGCCCTGTCTCCGGCCTGCTCTCGCCCTGGTTCCGGCCTGCCCTTGCCTTGACTCTGGCCTTCTATCACTCTGGCTCTGGCCTGCCCTTGCCTTGGCTCTGGCCTACCCTTGCCTTGGCTCTGGCCTGCTCTCGCTCTGGCCTGCTCTCGCTCTGGCCTCCCCTCGCCTTGGCTCCGGCCTGCTCTGGCTTTGGCCTACCCTCGCCTTGGCTCCGACCTGCTCTTGCTCTGGCTCTGGCCTGCCCTCGCCTTGGCTCCGGCCTGCACTCGCTCTGGCTCTGGCCTGCCCTGGCTCTGCCTCTGGACTGCCCTCGCCTTGGCTCCGGCCAGCTCTAACCTTGGCTACGGCCTGCTCTGGCTCTAGTTCAGGACTGCCCTCGCCCAGGCTCAGGCATACTCTCACTCTGGCTGTGGCCTGTTCTCGCTCTGGCCTCGCCCTGTCTCGGGCCTGCTTTAGCTGTTGTTCCGTCCTGCCCTTGCCTTCTCTCGCTCAGGCCTGCCCTTGCCTTGGCTCTGGCCTAATCTCGCTCTGGCCCTTGCCTGCCCTCGCCCTGGCCTGCTGTCGCTCTGGTTCTGGCCTGCTCTCGCTCTGGCGTGCCCTCTCCTTGGCTCCGGCCTGCTCTCGCTCTGGCCTGCTCTCGCTCTGGCTCCGGCCTGTCCTCGCCCTGGTTCCGGCCTGCCCTTGCTCTGGCTCCGGCCAGCCCTCGCCTTGGCTCCGGCCTGCTCTCGCCCTGGCTCCGGCCTGCTCTCGCTCTGGCCTGCCCTCGCCCTGGCTCCGGCCTGCTCTAGCTCTGGCTCTCGCCTGCTCTTACTCTGGCTCTGGCCTGCTCTAGCTCTGGCTCTGGCCTGCCCTAGTCTTGACTCCGGACTGTTCTCGCTCTTGTTCTGGCCTGCCTTCGCCTTGTCTCTGGCCTGCTCTCGCTCTGGCCTGCCCTCGCCTTGGCTCCGGACTGCTTTCTCTCTGGCTCTGGCCTGCTCTCGCTCTGGCTCTAGCCTGCACTCGCTTTGGCTCTGGCCTGTTGTTGCCCTGGCTCCGGCCTATCCTGGCTGTGGCCTGCTCTCTCTCTGGCCTGCCCTCGCCCTGGCTCTGGCCTACTCTCGCTCTGGCCTGCTCTCGCTCTGGCCTGCTCTCGCTCTGGCCTGCTCTCGCTCTGGCATCGCCCTGTCTCCGGCCTGCTCTCGCCCTGGTTCCGGCCTGCCCTTGCCTTGGCTCTGGCCTTCTATCGCTCTGGCTCTGGCATGCCCTTGCCTTGGCTCTGGCCTACCCTCGCCTTGGCTCCGGCCTGCTCTCGCTCTGCCTCCGGCCTGCCCTCGCCCTGACTCCGGCCTGCCCTTGCTCTGGCTCCGGCCTGCCCTCGCATTGGCTCCGGCCTGCTCTCGCCCTGGTTCCGACCTGCTCTCGCTCTGGCTTTGGCCTGCCCTCGCTCTGGCTCTGGCCTGCCCTCGCCCTGGCTCCGGCCTGCTCTCTCTCTGGCTCTGGCCTGCCCATGCCTTGGCTCCGGCCTGCCCTTCCTCTGGCTCTGGACTGCCCTCGTCTTGACTCTAGCCTGATCTCGCTCTTGTTCTGGCCTGCCTTCACCTTGGCTCCAGCCTGGTCTCGCTCTTGTTCTGGCTCTGGCCTCGCCCTGTCTCCGGCCTGCTCTCGCCCTGGTTCCGGCCTGCCCTTGCCTTGACTCTGGCCTTCTATCACTCTGGCTCTGGCCTGCCCTTGCCTTGGCTCTGGCCTACCCTTGCCTTGGCTCTGGCCTGCTCTCGCTCTGGCCTGCTCTCGCTCTGGCCTCCCCTCGCCTTGGCTCCGGCCTGCTCTGGCTTTGGCCTACCCTCGCCTTGGCTCCGACCTGCTCTTGCTCTGGCTCTGGCCTGCCCTCGCCTTGGCTCCGGCCTGCACTCGCTCTGGCTCTGGCCTGCCCTGGCTCTGCCTCTGGACTGCCCTCGCCTTGGCTCCGGCCAGCTATAACCTTGGCTACGGCCTGCTCTGGCTCTAGTTCCGGACTGCCCTTGCCCTGGCTCCGGCCTGCCATCACTCTGGCTCCGGCCTGCCCTCGCCTTAGCTCCGGCATGCTCTCGCCCTGGCTCCGGGGTGCTCTCGCTTTGGCTCTTGCCCGCCCTCGCCCTGGCTCCGGCCTGCTCTCTCTCTGGCTCTGGCCTGCCCTCGCCCAGTCTCCGGCATACTCTCACTCTGGCTGTAGCCTGCTCTCGCTCTGGCCTCGCCCTGTCTCGGGCCTGATTTAGCCGCTGTTCCGGCCTGCCCTTGCCCTGGCTCTGGCCTTCTCTCGCTCTGGCTCTCGCCTGCCCTCGCCCTGGCTCCGGCCTGCTGTCGCTCTGGATCTGGCCTGCTCTCGCTCTGGCTCTGGCGTGCCCTCGCCTTGGCTCCGGCCTGCTCTCGCTCGGACTCTGGCCTGCCCTCGCCCTGACTTCGGCCTGCTCTTCCCTTGGCTCTGGCCTTCTATCGCTCTGGCTCTGGCATGCCCTTGCCTTGGCTCTGGCCTACCCTCGCCGTGGCTCCAGCCTGCTCTCGCTCTTGCTCTTGTCTGCCCATGCCTTGGCTCCGGCCTGCTCTTCCTCTGGCTCTGGCCTGCCCTCTAGCCTGATCTCACTCTTGTTCTGGCCTGCCTTCGTCATGGCTCCAGCCTGCTCTCGCTCTGGCTCAGGCCTGTTCTCGCTCTGGCTCAGGCCCGCCCTAACTCTGGATCCGGACTGCTCTAGCTCTGGCTCTGGCCTGCTCTCGCTATGGCTCTGGCCAGCCCTCGCCCTGGCTCCGGTATACTCTCGCTCAGGTTCTGACCTGCTCTCGCTCTGGCCTCGCCCTGTCTCCGGCCTGTTCTCGCCCATGTTCCGACCTGCCCTTGCCTTGGCTCCGGCCTTCTCTCGTTCTGGCTCTGGCCTGCCCTTGCCTTGGCCCTGGCCTACTCTCGCTCTGGCCTGCTCTCGCCCTGGCTCCGGCCTGCTCTCGCCCTGGTTCCAACCTGCTCTCTCTCTGGCTTTGGCCTGCCTTCGCTCTGGCTCTGGCCTGCCCTCGCCCTGGCTCCGGCCTGCTCTCTCTCTGGCTCTGGCCTGCCCATGCCTTGGCTCTGGCCTGCCCTTCCTCTGGCTCTGGACTGCCCTCGTCTTGACTCTAGCCTGATCTCGCTCTTGTTCTGGCCTGCCTTCACCTTGGCTCCAGCCTGCTCTCGCCCTTGTTCTGGCTCTGGCCTCGCCCTGTCTCCGGCCTGCTCTCGCCCTGGTTCCGGCCTGCCCTTGCCTTGACTCTGGCCTTCTATCACTCTGGCTCTGGCCTGCCCTTGCCTCTGGCCTGCTCTCGCTCTGGCCTGCTCTCGCTCTGTCCTCCCCTCGCCTTGGCTCCGGCCTGCTCTGGCTTTGGCCTACCCTCGCCTTGGCTCCGACCTGCTCTTGCTCTGGCCTGCCCTCGCCTTGGCTCCGGCCTGCACTCGCTCTGGCCTGCCCTGGCTCTGCCTCTGGACTGCCCTCGCCTTGGCTCCGGCCAGCTCTAACCTTGGCTACGGCCTGCTCTGGCTCTAGTTCCGGACTGCCCTTGCCCTGGCTCCGGCCTGCCATCACTCTGGCTCCGGCCTGCCCTCGCCTTAGCTCCGGCCTGCTCTCGCCCTGGCTCCGGGGTGCTCTCGCTTTGGCTCTTGCCCGCCCTCGCCCTGGCTCCGGCCTGCTCTCTCTCTGGCTCTGGCCTGCCCTCGCCCAGTCTCTGGCATACTCTCACTCTGGCTGTAGCCTGCTCTCGCTCTGGCCTCGCCCTGTCTCGGGCCTGCTTTAGCCGCTGTTCCGGCCTGCCCTTGCCTTGGCTCTGGCCTTCTCTCGCTCTGGCTCTGGCCTGCCCTTGCCTTGGCTCTGGCCTACTCTCGCTCTGGCTCTCGCCTGCCCTCGCCCTGGCTCCGGCCTGCTGTCGCTCTGGATCTGGCCTGCTCTCGCTCTGGCGTGCCCTCGCCTTGGCTCCGGCCTGCTCTCGCTCGGACTCTGGCCTGCCCTCGCCCTGACTCCGGCCTGCTCTTGCTCTGGCCTGCCCTCGTCTTGACTCCGGCCTGTTCTTGCCCTTGTTCCGGCCTGCCCTTGCCTTGGCTCCGGCCTTCTCTCGCTCTAGCCGGCCCTTGCCTTAGCTCTGGCCTACTCTCGCTCTGGCTCTTGCCTACCCTCGCCCTGGCCTGCTCTCGCTCTGGCGTGCCTTCGCCTTGGTTCCGGCCTGCTCTCGCTCTGACTCTGGCCTGCCCTCGCACTGACTCCGGCCTGCACTCGCCTTGGCTCCGGCCTGCTCTCGCCCTGGCTCTGGCCTGCACTCGCTTTGGCTCCGGCCTGCTCTCGCCTTGGCTCCAGCCTACTCTCGTTCTGGCCTGCTCTCGCTCTGGCCTCGCCCTATCTCTGGCCTGCTCTCGCCCTGGTTCCGGCTTGCCCTTCCCTTGGCTCTGGCCTTCTATCACTCTGGCTCTGGCATGCCCTTGCCTTGGCTCTGGCCTACCCTCGCCGTGGCTCCAGCCTGCTATCGCTCTTGCTCTTGTCTGCCCATGCCTTGGCTCCGGCCTGCTCTTCCTCTGGCTCTGGCCTGCCCTCTAGCCTGATCTCACTCTTGTTCTAGCCTGCCTTTGTCATGGCTCCAGCCTGCTCTCGCTGTGGCTCAGGCCTGTTCTCGCTCTGGCTCAGGCCCGCCCTAACTCTGGCTCCGGACTGCTCTAGCTCTGGCTCTGGCCTGCTCTCGCTATGGCTCTGGCCAGCCCTCGCCCTGGCTCCGGTATACTCTCGCTCAGGTTCTCACCTGCTCTCGCTCTGGCCTCGCCCTGTCTCCGGCCTGTTCTCGCCCATGTTCCGGCCTGCCCTTGCCTTGGCTCTGGCCTTCTCTCGTTCTGGCTCTGGCCTGCCCTTGCCTTGGCTCTGGCCTACTCTCGCTCTGGCCTGCTCTCGCCCTGGCTCCGGCCGGCTCTCGCTCTGGCTCTGACCTGCTCTCTCTCTGGCTCTGGCCTGCCCTCGCCCAGTCTCCGGCATACTCTCACTCTGGCTGTAGCCTGCTCTCGCTCTGGCCTCGCCCTGTCTCGGGCCTGCTTTAGCCGCTGTTCCGGCCTGCCCTTGCCTTGGCTCTGGCCTTCTCTCGCTCTGGCTCTGGCCTGCCCTTGCCTTGGCTCTGGCCTACTCTCGCTCTGGCTCTCGCCTGCCCTCGCCCTGGCTCCGGCCTGCTGTCGCTCTGGATCTGGCCTGCTCTCGCTCTGGCGTGCCCTCGCCTTGGCTCCGGCCTGCTCTCGCTCGGACTCTGGCCTGCCCTCGCCCTGACTGCGGCCTGCTCTTGCTCTGGCCTGCCCTCGTCTTGACTCCGGCCTGTTCTTGCCCTTGTTCCGGCCTGCCCTTGCCTTGGCTCCGGCCTTCTCTCGCTCTAGCCGGCCCTTGCCTTAGCTCTGGCCTACTCTCGCTCTGGCTCTTGCCTACCCTCGCCCTGGCCTGCTCTCGCTCTGGCGTGCCTTCGCCTTGGTTCCGGCCTGCTCTCGCTCTGACTCTGGCCTGCCCTCGCACTGACTCCGGCCTGCACTCGCCTTGGCTCCGGCCTGCTCTCGCCCTGGCTCTGGCCTGCACTCGCTTTGGCTCCGGCCTGCTCTCGCCTTGGCTCCAGCCTACTCTCGTTCTGGCCTGCTCTCGCTCTGGCCTCGCCCTATCTCTGGCCTGCTCTCGCCCTGGTTCCGGCTTGCCCTTCCCTTGGCTCTGGCCTTCTATCACTCTGGCTCTGGCATGCCCTTGCCTTGGCTCTGGCCTACCCTCGCCGTGGCTCCGTCTGCCCATGCCTTGGCTCCGGCCTGCTCTTCCTCTGGCTCTGGCCTGCCCTCTAGCCTGATCTCACTCTTGTTCTGGCCTGCCTTTGTCATGGCTCCAGCCTGCTCTCGCTGTGGCTCAGGCCTGTTCTCGCTCTGGCTCAGGCCCGCCCTAACTCTGGCTCCGGACTGCTCTAGATCTGGCTCTGGCCTGCTCTTGCTATGGCTCTGGCCAGCCCTCGCCCTGGCTCCGGTATACTCTCGCTCAGGTTCTCACCTGCTCTCGCTCTGGCCTCGCCCTGTCTCCGGCCTGTTCTCGCCCATGTTCCGGCCTGCCCTTGCCTTGGCTTCGGCCTTCTCTCGTTCTGGCTCTGGCCTGCCCTTGCCTTGGCTCTGGCCTACTCTCGCTCTGGCCTGCTCTCGCCCTGGCTCCGGCCGGCTCTCGCTCTGGCTCTGACCTGCTCTTGCTCTGGCTCTGGCATGTCCTCGCCTTGGCTCCGGCCTGCTCTCGCCATGACTCTGGCCTGCTCTGGATCTGGCTCTGGCCTGCCCTCGCCTTGGCTATGGCCTGCTCTCGCTCTGGCTCTGGCCCGCCCTCGCCTTGGCTCCGGCCTGCTCTCGCCTTGGCTCCGGCCGGCTCTCGCTCTGGCTCCGTCCAGCTCTCGCCTTGGCTCCGGCCTGCTCTCGCCTTGGCTCCGGCCTGCTCTCGCCTTGGCTCCGGCCTGCTCTCGCCTTGGCTCCGGCCTGCTCTCGCTCTGGCTCCGGCCTGCTCTTGCCCTGGCTCTGGCCTGCCCTCGCCTTGGCTCCGGCCTGCTCTTGCTCTGGATCTGGCCGGCTCTTGCTCTGGCTCTGGCCTGCCCTTGTCTTGACCCCGGCCTGCTCTCGCCCTGCCTCTGACCTGCTCTCGCTCTTGTTCTGGCCTGCCTTCGCCTTGGCTCCGGTCTGCTCTTGCTCAGGCCTGCTCTCGCTCTGGATCTGGCCTGCCCTTGCCTTGGCTCCAGACTGCTTTCGCTCTGGCCTGCTCTCGCTCTGGCCTCCCCTCGCCTTGGCTCCGGCCTGCTCTAGCTCTGGCTCTGACCTGCCCTCGCCTTGGCTCCGACCTGCTCTTGCTCTGGCCTGCCCTCGGCTTGGCTCCGGCCTGCTCTCGCCCTGCCCTTGCTCTGGCTTCGGCCAGCCCTCGCCTTGGCTCCGGCCTGCTCTCGCCCTGGCTCCGGCCTGCTCTTGCTCTGGCTCTGGCCTGCCCTCGCCCTTGCTCCGGCCTGCTCTTGCTCTGGCCTGCTCTTGCTCTGGCCTGCCCTCGTCTTGACTCCGGCCTCTTCTCGCCCTTGTTCCGGCCTGCCCTTGCCTTGGCTCCAGCCTGCTCTTGCTCAGGCTCTGGCCTGCCCTCGTCTTGACTCCGGCCTGCTCTCGCTCTGGTTCGGGCCTGCCTTTGCCTTGGCTCCGGCCTCCTCTCGCTCTGGCTCAGGCCTACTCGCTCTCTGGCTCTGGCCTTGGCTCCGGACTTCTCTAGCTCTGGCACTGGCCTGCTCTCGTTCGGGCACTGGCCTGCTCTCGCTCTGGCACTGGCCTGCTCTCGCTCTGGCCTTCCCTCACCTTGGCTCTGGCCTGCTCTCTCTCTTGCTCTGGCATGCCCTGGCTCTGCCTATGGCCTGCCCTCGCCTTGGTTCCGACCTGCTCTCGCTCTGGTTCTGGGCTGCCTTCTCCTTGGCTCCGGCCTGCTCTTGCTCTGGCTCAGGCCTACTCTCTCTCTGGCTCTGGCCTGCCCTTGCCTTGGCTCCAGACTGCTCTCGCTCAGGCACTGGCCTGCTCTCACTCTGGCTCTGGCATGCTCTCGCTCTGGCTCTGGCCTGCCCTCGCTCTGACTCTGGCCTGCCCTCGCCCTGACTCCGGCCTGATCTGGCTGTAGCTCTGGCCTGCCATCGGCTTGGCTCCGGCCTGCTCTCGCCCTGCCCTTGCTCTGGCTCCGGCCAGCCCTCGCCTTGGCTCCGGCCTGCTCTCGCCCTGGCTCCGGCCTGCTCTTGCTCTGGCTCTGGCCTGCCCTCGCCCTGGCTCCGGCCTGCTCTTGCTCTGGCCTGCTCTTGCTCTGGCCTGCCCTCGTCTTGACTCCGGCCTGTTCTCGCCCTTGTTCCGGCCTGCCCTTGCCTTGGCTCCAGCCTGCTCTTGCTCTGGCTCTGGCCTGCCCTCGTCTTGACTCCGGCCTGCTCTCGATCTGGTTCGGGCCTGCCTTTGCCTTGGCTCCGGCCTCCTCTCGCTCTGGCTCAGGCCTACTCGCTCTCTGGCTCTGGCCTGCCCTTGGCTCCGGACTTTTCTAGCTCTGGCACTGGCCTGCTCTCTTTCGGGCACCGGCCTGCTCTCGCTCTGGCACTGGCCTGCTCTCGCTCTGGCCTGCCCTCACCTTGGCTCTGGCCTGTTCTCACTCTGACTCTGGCCTGCCATCACCTTGGCTCCGGCCTGCTCTCTCTCTTGCTCTGGCATGCCCTGGCTCTGCCTATGGCCTGCCCTCGCCTTGGTTCCGACCTGCTCTCGCTCTGGTTCTGGGCTGCCTTCTCCTTGGCTCCGGCCTGCTCTTATTCTGGCTCAGGCCTACTCTCTCTCTGGCTCTGGCCTGCCCTTGCCTTGGCTCTAGACTGCTCTCGCTCAGGCACTGGCCTGCTCTCACTCTGGCTCTGGCATGCTCTCGCTCTGGCTCTGGCCTGCCCTCGCTCTGACTCTGGTCTGCCCTCGCCCTGACTCCGGCCTGCTCTGGCTGTAGCTCTGGCCTGCTCTCGTGCTGGCTCTGGCCTGCTCTCGCCCTGGCTCCGGCCTGCCCTCGTTGTGGCTCCGGCCTGCTCTCGCTCTGGCCTGCCATCGCATTAGCTCCGGCCTGCTCTCGCCCTGGCTCCGGCCTGCCCTCTTCCTGGCTCCGGCCTGCTCTCGCTCTGGCCTGCTCTCTCCCTGGCTCCGGCCTGCCCTCGCCCTGGCTCCGGCCTGCCCTCGCCCTGGCTCCGGCTTGCCCTCGCCCTGGCTCCGGCTTGCCCTCGCCCTGGCTCCGGCTGGCTCTTGCTCTGGCTCTAGCCTGCCCTCGCCCTGGCTCTGGCCTGCTCTCACTCTGGCTCTTGCCTGTCCTTGCTCTGGCTCCGGCCAGCCCTCTCCTTGGCTCCAGCCTGCTCTTGCTCTGGCTCTGTCCTGCCCTCGTCTTGACTCTGGTCTGCTCTCGCTCTGGTTCTAGCCTGACTTCGCCTTGGCTCCAGCCTGCTCTGGCTCTGGCTCAGGTCTACTCTCTCTCTGGCTCTGGCCTGCCCTTGCCTTGGCTCCGGACTGCTCTCGATCTGGCACTGGCCTGCTCTCGCCCGGGCACTGGCCTGCTCTCCTTGGCTCCGGCCTGCTCTCGCTCTGGCTCTGGTCTGCCTTCGCTTTGGCTCCAGCCTGCTCTCGCTCTGGTATTGGCCTGCCCTGGCTCTGCCTCTGGCCTGCCCTTGCCTTGGCTCCGGTCTGCTCTCGCCTTGGCACCGGTCTGCCCTCGCCCTGGCTGCTGCCTGCTATTGCTCTGGCTCCGGCCTGCTCTCGCTCTGCCTCTGGCCTCCTCTCGCTCTGGATCTGTCCGGCCCTCACTCCATTGGCTCCGGCCTGCTCTCGCCTTGGCTCCGGTCTGCACTCGCTCTAGCCTGCTCTCGCTCTGGCCTCGCCCTGTCTCCGGCCTGCTCTCGCCCTGGTTCCGGCCTGCCCTTCCCTTGGCTCTGGCCTTCTATCGCTCTGGCTCTGGCATGCCCTTGCCTTGGCTCTGGCCTACAATCGCCGTGGCTCTGGCCTGCCCTCGCCCTGGCTCCGGCCTGCTCATGCCTTGGCTCCAGCCTGCTCTTCCTCTGGCTCTGGCCTGCCCTCTAGCCTGATCTCGCTCTTGTTCTGGCCTGCCTTCGTCATGGCTTCAGCCTGCTCTCGCTCTGGCTCAGGCCTGCTCTCGCTCTGGCTCGCCCTAGCTCTGGCTCCGGACTGCTCTAGCTCTGGCTCTGGCCTGCTCTCGCTATGGCTCTGGCCAGCCCTCGCCCTGGCTCCGGCATACTCTCGCTCAGGTTCTGACCAGCTCTCGCTCTGGCTCTGGCCTCGCCCTGTCTCCGGAATGCTCTCGCCCATGTTCCGGCCTGCCCTTGCCTTGGCTCCGGCCTTCTCTCGCTCTGGTTCTGGCCTGCCCTTGCCTTGGCTCTGGCCTACTCTCGCTCTGGCTCAGGCCTGCCCTCGCTCTGGCTCTGACCTGCTCTCGCTCTGGCGTGCCCTCGCCTTGGCTCTGGCCTGCTCTCACCATGACTCTGGCCTGCTCTGGATCTGGCTCTGGCCTGCCCTCGCCTTAGCTACGGCCTGCTCTCGCTCTGGCTCTGGCCCGCCCTCGCCTTGGCTCCGGCCTGCTCTCGCCTTGGCTCCGGCCTGCTCTCGCTCTGGCCAGCCCTCACCTTGGCTCCGGCCTGCTCTCGCCTTGGCTCCGGCCTGCTCTCGCTCTGGCTCCGGCCTGCTCTTGCCCTGGCTCCGGCCTGCCCTCGCCCTGGCTCCGGCCTGCTCTTGCTCTGGATCTGGCTGGCTCTCGCTATGGCTCTGACCTGTCCTCGCCTTGGCTCCGACCTGCTCTTTCTCTGGCTCTGGCCTGCCCTCGCCTTGGCTCCAGCCTGCTCTCGCCCTGGCTCCAGCCTGCCCTTGCTCTGGCTCCGGCCAGCCCTCGCCTTGGCTCCAGCCTGCTCTCGCCCTGGCTCCGGCCTGCTCTTGCTCTGGCTCTGGCCTGCCCTCGCCCTGGCTCCGGCCTGCTCTTGCTCTGGCTCTGGCCTGCTCTTGCTCTGGCCTGCCCTCGTCTTGACTCCGGCCTGTTCTCGCCCTTGTTCCGGCCTGCCCTTGCCTTGGCTCCAGCCTGCTCTTGCTCTGGCCTGCCCTCGTCTTGACTCTGGCCTGCTCTCGCTCTGGTTCGGGCCTGCCTTTGCCTTGGCTCCGGCTTCCTCTCGCTCTGGCTCAGGCCTACTCGCTCTCTGGCTCTGGCCTGCCCTTGCCTTGGCTCCGGACTTCTCTAGCTCTGGCACTGGCCTGCTCTCGTTCTGGCACTGGCCTGCTCTCGCTCTGGCACTGGCCTGCTCTCGCTCTGGCATTGGCCTGCTCTCGCTCTGGCCTGCCCTCACCTTGGCTCTGGCCTGTTCTCACTCTAACTCTGGCCTGCCATCGCCTTGGCTCCGGCCTGCTCTCTCTCTTGCTCTGGCCTGCCCTGGCTCTGCCTATGGCCTGCCCTCGCCTTGGTTCCGACCTGCTCTCGCTCTGGCTAAGGCCTACTTTCTCTCTGGCTCTGGCCTGCCCTTGCCTTGGCTCCGGACTGCTCTCGCTCAGGCACTGGCCTTCTCTCACTCTGGCTCTGGCCTGCTCTCGCTCTGGCCTACCCTCTCTCTGACTCTGGTCTGCCCTCGCCCTGACTCCGGCCTGCTCTGGCTGTAGCTCTGGCCTGCTCTCGTGCTGGCTCTGGCCTGCTGTCGCCCTGGCTCCGGCCTGTCCTCGTCCTGGCTCCGGCCTGCTCTTGCTCTGGCTCCGGCCTGCCATCGCATTAGCTCCGGCCTGCTCTCGCCCTGGCTCCGGCCTGCCCTCGTCCTGGCTCCGGCCTGCCCTCGTCCTGGCTCCGACATGCTCTCTCCCTGGCTCCGGCCTGCTCTCTCCCTGGCTCCGGCCTGCCCTCGCCCTGGCTCCGGCCTGCCCTCGCTCTGGCTCCGGCTTGCCCTCGCTCTGGCTCCAGCCTGCCCTCGCCCTGGCTCCGGCCTGCTCTTGCTCTGGCTCTAGCCTGCCCTCGCCCTGGCTCTGGCCTGCTCTCACTCTGGCTCTGGCCTGTCCTTGCTCTGACCTGCTCTCGCTCTGGCGTGCCCTCGCCCTGGCTCCGGCCTGCTCTTGCTCTGGCTCTAGCCTGCCCTCGCCCTGGCTCTGGCCTGCTCTCACTCTAGCTCTGGCCTGTCCGTGCTCTGGCTCCGGCCAGCCCTCTCCTTGGCTCCAGCCTGCTCTTGCTCTGGCTCTGTCCTGCCCTCGCTCTGGTTCTAGCCTGACTTCGCCTTGGCTCCGGCCTGCTCTCTCTCTGGCTCTGGCCTGCCCTTGCCTTGGCTCCGGACTGCTCTCGCTCTGGCACTGGCCTGTTCTCGCTCTGGCACTGGCCTGCTCTCCTTCTGGCTCTGGCCTGCCTTCACCTTGGCTCCGGCCAGCTCTCGCTCTGGCTGTGGTCTGCCCTCGTTTTGGCTCCAGCCTGCTCTCGCCCTGGTACTGGCCTGCCCTGCCTCTGCCTCTGGCCTGCCCTCGCCTTGGCTCCGGTCTGCTCTCGCCTTGGCACCGGTCTGCCCTTGCCCTGGCTGCTGCCTGCTATTGCTCTGGTTCCGACCTGCTCTCGCTCTGCCTCTGGCCTGCTCTCGCTCTGGATCTGGCCTGCCCTTGCCTCGGCACCGGCCTGCTCTCTCTCTGGCCTGCCCTCTCCTTGGCTCCGGCCTTCTCTCGCTCTGGCTCTCGCCTGCCCTAGCCTTGGCTCTGGCTTACTCTCGCTCTGGACTGGCCTGCCCTCGCCCTGGCTCCAGCCTGCTCTCGCCTTGGCTCCGGCCTCCTCTCGTTCAGAGTCAGGTCTTCCCTCGCCCTGGCTCCGGCCTGCTCTGGCTCTGGCCTGATCTCGCGCTGGCTCTGGCCTGCTCTCGCCCTGGCTCCGGCCTGCCCTCGCCCTGGCTCCGGCCTGCCCTCGCCCTGGCTCCGGCCTGCCCTCGTCCTGGCTCCGGCCTGCTCTGGCTCTAGCTCTGGCCTGCCCTCGCCTTGGCTCCGGTATGCTCTCGCTCTGGCTCCGGTCTGCCCTCGCTCTGGCTTCGGACTGCCCTCGCCCTGGCTCCGGCCAGCCCTTACTCAGGCTCCGGCCAGCCATCGCCTTGGCTCCGGCCAGCTCCTGCAATGGTTCCGGCCTGCCCTCGCCTTGGCTCCGGCCTGCTCTCGCCCTGCCCTCGCCCTGGCTCCGGCCTGCCCTCGCCCTGGCTCCGGCCTGCCCTCTAACTGGCTCCGGCCTGCCCTCTAACTCGCTCCGGCCTGCCCTTGCCTTGGCTCCAGCCTGCTCTTGCTCTGGCTCTGGCCTGCCCTCGTCTTGACTCCGGCCTGCTCTCGCTCTGGTTCGGGCCTGCCTTTGCCTTGGCTCCGGCCTCCTCTCGCTCTGGATCAGGTCTACTCGCTTTCTGGCTCTGGTCTGCCCTTGCCTTGGCTCCGGACTTCTCTAGCTCTGGCACTGGCCTGCTCTCGTTCTGGCACTGGCCTGCTGTCGCTCTGGTACTGGCCTGGTCTCGCTCTGGCACTGGCCTGCTCTTGCTCTGGCACTGGCCTGCTCTCGCTCTGGCCTTCCCTCACCTTGGCTCTGGCCTGTTCTCACTCTGGCTATGGCCTGCCATCGCCTTGGCTTCCGCCTGCTCTCTCTCTTGCTCTGGCATGCCCTGGCTCTGCCTATGGCCTGCCCTCGCCTTGGTTCCGACCTGCTCTCGCTCTGGTTCTGGTCGGACTTCTCCTTGGCTCCGGCCTGCTCTCGCTCTGGCTCAGGCCTACTCTCTCTCTGGCTCTGGCCTGCCCTTGCCTTGGCTCCGGACTGCTCTCACTCTGGCCAGCTCTAGCTCTGGCTCTGGCCTGCCCTCACCTTGGCTCCGGCCTGCTCTCGCTCTGACTCTGGTCTGCCCTCGCCCTGACTCCGACCTGCTCTGGCTGTAGCTCTGGCATGCTCTCGTGCTGGCTCTGGCCTGCTCTCGCCCTGGCTCCGGCCTGCCCTCGTCCTGGCTCCCGCCTGCTCTCTCTCTGGCTCTGGCCTGCCCTCACCTTAGCTCCGGCCTGCTCTCGCCCTGGCTCTGGCCTGCCCTCGCCTTAGCTCCGGCCTGCTTTCGCCCTGGCTACGGCCTGCCCTCGTGCGGGCTCCGGCCTGCTCTCGCTCTGGTCTGACCTCGCCTTGGCTCCGACCTGCTCTCTCCCTGGCTCCGGCCTGCCCTCACCCTGGCTCCGGCCTGCCCTCACCCTGGCTCCGGCCTGCCCTCGCCATGGCTCTGGCCTGCTCTTGCTCTAGCCTGCCCTCGCCCTGGCTCTGGCCTGCTCTCACTCTGGCTCTGGCCTGTCCTTGCTCTGGCTCCGGCCAGCCCTCTCCTTGGCTCCAGGCTGCTCTTGCTCTGTCCTGCCCTCGTCTTGACTCCGGTCTGCTCTCGCTCTGGTTCTAGTCTGACTTCGCCTTGGCTCCGGCCTGCTCTCGCTCTGGCTCAGGCCTACTCTCTCTCTGGCTCTGGCCTGCCCTTGCCTTGGCTCCGGACTGCTCTCGCTTTGGCACTGGCCTGCTCTTGCTCTGGCACTGGCCTGCTCTCCTTCTGGCTCTGGCCAGCCCTCACCTTGGCTCTGGCCTGCTCTCACTTTGGTACTGGCCTGCCCCGGCTCTGCCTCTGGCCTGCCCTCGCCTTGGCTCCGGTCTGCTCTCGCCCTGGCTGCTGCCTGCTATTGCTCTGGCTCCGGCCTGCCCTCGTCCTGGCTCCGGCCTGCTCTGGCTCTAGCTCTGGCCTGCCCTCGCCTTGGCTCCGGTATGCTCTCGCTCTGGCTCCGGTCTGCCCTCGCTCTGGCTTCGGACTGCCCTCGCCCTGGCTCCGGCCAGCCCTTACTCAGGCTCCGGCCAGCCATCGCCTTGGCTCCGGCCAGCTCCTGCAATGGTTCCGGCCTGCCCTCGCCTTGGCTCCGGCCTGCTCTCGCCCTGCCCTCGCCCTGGCTCCGGCCTGCCCTCGCCCTGGCTCCGGCCTGCCCTCTAACTGGCTCCGGCCTGCCCTCTAACTCGCTCCGGCCTGCCCTTGCCTTGGCTCCAGCCTGCTCTTGCTCTGGCTCTGGCCTGCCCTCGTCTTGACTCCGGCCTGCTCTCGCTCTGGTTCGGGCCTGCCTTTGCCTTGGCTCCGGCCTCCTCTCGCTCTGGATCAGGTCTACTCGCTTTCTGGCTCTGGTCTGCCCTTGCCTTGGCTCCGGACTTCTCTAGCTCTGGCACTGGCCTGCTCTCGTTCTGGCACTGGCCTGCTGTCGCTCTGGTACTGGCCTGGTCTCGCTCTGGCACTGGCCTGCTCTTGCTCTGGCACTGGCCTGCTCTCGCTCTGGCCTTCCCTCACCTTGGCTCTGGCCTGTTCTCACTCTGGCTATGGCCTGCCATCGCCTTGGCTTCCGCCTGCTCTCTCTCTTGCTCTGGCATGCCCTGGCTCTGCCTATGGCCTGCCCTCGCCTTGGTTCCGACCTGCTCTCGCTCTGGTTCTGGTCGGACTTCTCCTTGGCTCCGGCCTGCTCTCGCTCTGGCTCAGGCCTACTCTCTCTCTGGCTCTGGCCTGCCCTTGCCTTGGCTCCGGACTGCTCTCACTCTGGCCAGCTCTAGCTCTGGCTCTGGCCTGCCCTCACCTTGGCTCCGGCCTGCTCTCGCTCTGACTCTGGTCTGCCCTCGCCCTGACTCCGACCTGCTCTGGCTGTAGCTCTGGCATGCTCTCGTGCTGGCTCTGGCCTGCTCTCGCCCTGGCTCCGGCCTGCCCTCGTCCTGGCTCCCGCCTGCTCTCTCTCTGGCTCTGGCCTGCCCTCACCTTAGCTCCGGCCTGCTCTCGCCCTGGCTCTGGCCTGCCCTCGCCTTAGCTCCGGCCTGCTTTCGCCCTGGCTACGGCCTGCCCTCGTGCGGGCTCCGGCCTGCTCTCGCTCTGGTCTGACCTCGCCTTGGCTCCGACCTGCTCTCTCCCTGGCTCCGGCCTGCCCTCACCCTGGCTCCGGCCTGCCCTCACCCTGGCTCCGGCCTGCCCTCGCCATGGCTCTGGCCTGCTCTTGCTCTAGCCTGCCCTCGCCCTGGCTCTGGCCTGCTCTCACTCTGGCTCTGGCCTGTCCTTGCTCTGGCTCCGGCCAGCCCTCTCCTTGGCTCCAGGCTGCTCTTGCTCTGTCCTGCCCTCGTCTTGACTCCGGTCTGCTCTCGCTCTGGTTCTAGTCTGACTTCGCCTTGGCTCCGGCCTGCTCTCGCTCTGGCTCAGGCCTACTCTCTCTCTGGCTCTGGCCTGCCCTTGCCTTGGCTCCGGACTGCTCTCGCTTTGGCACTGGCCTGCTCTTGCTCTGGCACTGGCCTGCTCTCCTTCTGGCTCTGGCCAGCCCTCACCTTGGCTCTGGCCTGCTCTCACTTTGGTACTGGCCTGCCCCGGCTCTGCCTCTGGCCTGCCCTCGCCTTGGCTCCGGTCTGCTCTCGCCCTGGCTGCTGCCTGCTATTGCTCTGGCTCCGGCCTGCCCTCGTCCTGGCTCCGGCCTGCTCTGGCTCTAGCTCTGGCCTGCCCTCGCCTTGGCTCCGGTATGCTCTCGCTCTGGCTCCGGTCTGCCCTCGCTCTGGCTTCGGACTGCCCTCGCCCTGGCTCCGGCCAGCCCTTACTCAGGCTCCGGCCAGCCATCGCCTTGGCTCCGGCCAGCTCCTGCAATGGTTCCGGCCTGCCCTCGCCTTGGCTCCGGCCTGCTCTCGCCCTGCCCTCGCCCTGGCTCCGGCCTGCCCTCGCCCTGGCTCCGGCCTGCCCTCTAACTGGCTCCGGCCTGCCCTCTAACTCGCTCCGGCCTGCCCTTGCCTTGGCTCCAGCCTGCTCTTGCTCTGGCTCTGGCCTGCCCTCGTCTTGACTCCGGCCTGCTCTCGCTCTGGTTCGGGCCTGCCTTTGCCTTGGCTCCGGCCTCCTCTCGCTCTGGATCAGGTCTACTCGCTTTCTGGCTCTGGTCTGCCCTTGCCTTGGCTCCGGACTTCTCTAGCTCTGGCACTGGCCTGCTCTCGTTCTGGCACTGGCCTGCTGTCGCTCTGGTACTGGCCTGGTCTCGCTCTGGCACTGGCCTGCTCTTGCTCTGGCACTGGCCTGCTCTCGCTCTGGCCTTCCCTCACCTTGGCTCTGGCCTGTTCTCACTCTGGCTATGGCCTGCCATCGCCTTGGCTTCCGCCTGCTCTCTCTCTTGCTCTGGCATGCCCTGGCTCTGCCTATGGCCTGCCCTCGCCTTGGTTCCGACCTGCTCTCGCTCTGGTTCTGGTCGGACTTCTCCTTGGCTCCGGCCTGCTCTCGCTCTGGCTCAGGCCTACTCTCTCTCTGGCTCTGGCCTGCCCTTGCCTTGGCTCCGGACTGCTCTCACTCTGGCCAGCTCTAGCTCTGGCTCTGGCCTGCCCTCACCTTGGCTCCGGCCTGCTCTCGCTCTGACTCTGGTCTGCCCTCGCCCTGACTCCGACCTGCTCTGGCTGTAGCTCTGGCATGCTCTCGTGCTGGCTCTGGCCTGCTCTCGCCCTGGCTCCGGCCTGCCCTCGTCCTGGCTCCCGCCTGCTCTCTCTCTGGCTCTGGCCTGCCCTCACCTTAGCTCCGGCCTGCTCTCGCCCTGGCTCTGGCCTGCCCTCGCCTTAGCTCCGGCCTGCTTTCGCCCTGGCTACGGCCTGCCCTCGTGCGGGCTCCGGCCTGCTCTCGCTCTGGTCTGACCTCGCCTTGGCTCCGACCTGCTCTCTCCCTGGCTCCGGCCTGCCCTCACCCTGGCTCCGGCCTGCCCTCACCCTGGCTCCGGCCTGCCCTCGCCATGGCTCTGGCCTGCTCTTGCTCTAGCCTGCCCTCGCCCTGGCTCTGGCCTGCTCTCACTCTGGCTCTGGCCTGTCCTTGCTCTGGCTCCGGCCAGCCCTCTCCTTGGCTCCAGGCTGCTCTTGCTCTGTCCTGCCCTCGTCTTGACTCCGGTCTGCTCTCGCTCTGGTTCTAGTCTGACTTCGCCTTGGCTCCGGCCTGCTCTCGCTCTGGCTCAGGCCTACTCTCTCTCTGGCTCTGGCCTGCCCTTGCCTTGGCTCCGGACTGCTCTCGCTTTGGCACTGGCCTGCTCTCGCTCTGGCACTGGCCTGCTCTCCTTCTGGCTCTGGCCAGCCCTCACCTTGGCTCTGGCCTGCTCTCACTTTGGTACTGGCCTGCCCCGGCTCTGCCTCTGGCCTGCCCTCGCCTTGGCTCCGGTCTGCTCTCGCCCTGGCTGCTGCCTGCTATTGCTCTGGCTCCGGCCTGCTCTCGCTCTGCCTCTGGCTTGCTCTCGCTCTGGATCTGGCCTGCTCTCTCTCTGGCCTGCCCTCACTTTGGTACTGGCCTGCCCCGGCTCTGCCTCTGGCCTGCCCTCGCCTTGGCTCCGGTCTGCTCTCGCCCTGGCTGCTGCCTGCTATTGCTCTGGCTCCGGCCTGCTCTCGCTCTGCCTCCGGCCATCTCTCGCTCTGGATCTCGCCTGCCCTAGTCTTGGCTCTGGCTTACTCTCGCTCTGGACTGGCCTGCCCTGGCTCCGGCCTGCTCTCGCCTTGGCTCCGGCCTCCTCTCATTCTGATTCAGGTCTGCCCTCGCCCTGGCTCCGGCCAGCCCTTACTCTGGCTCCGGCCAGCCATCGCCTTGGCTCCGGCCAGCTCCTGCAATGGTTCCGGCCTGTCCTCGCCCTGGCTCCGGCCTGCTCTCGCCCTGGCTCCGGCCTGCCCTCGCCCTGGCTCCGGCCTGCCCTCTAACTGGCTCCGGCCTGCCCTCGCTCTGGCTCCGGCCTGTCCTCGCCCTGGCTCCATCCTGCTCTCGCTTTGGCTCCAGCCTGCCCTCGCCCTGGCCTGCTCTCACTGTGGCTCCGGCCTGCTCTCCTCTTGGCTCTGGCCTGCTCTCGCTCTGGCTCCGGCCTGCTCTCGCTCTGGCCTGCCCTCGTCCTGGTTCCGGCATTGTCTCGCTCTAGTTTCGGCCTGCCGTCTCCTTGGATCCGGCCTGCTCTCGCTCTGGCTCCGGCCTGCCCTCCCTCGCCTTGGCTCCAGCCTGCTCGCACTCTGGCTCTGACCTGCCTTTGCCTTGGCTTCGGCCTGCTCTCGCTCTGACTCTGGCCTGCATTTGCCTTGGCTCCTGCATGCTCTCGTTCAGGCTCTGGCCTGCTCTCGCTCTGGCCTGCCTTCGCCTTGGCTCCAGACTGCTCTTGCTCTGGCCTGCTCTTGCTCTGGCCTACCCTGGCTCTGCCTCTGGCCTGCCCTTGCCTTGGCTACGACCTGCTCTTGCTCCGTACTGGTCTCGCCCTGGCCCCGCAATGCCATAGCTCAGGCTCCGGCCTGCCCTCACCTTGGCTCCGTCCTGCTCTTGCCCTGGCTCCGACCTGCTCTTGCTCTGACTCTGGCCTGCCCTCGCCCTGGCTCCGGCCTACTCTCTCTCTGGCTCTCGCCTGCCCTCGCCCTGGCTCTGGCCTACTCTCGCTCTGGCCTCGCCTTGGCTCAGGCCTGCTCTCGCTCTCACTGTGGTCTGTCCTAGCCTTGGCCGCCTGCTCTGGCACTAGCTTTGGCCTGCTATCGCGCTAGCTCCGGCCTGCCCTCGTCCTGGCTCAAGCCTGCTCTTGCTCTGGCTCTGGCCTGCCCTCGTCTTGGCTCCGGCCTGCTCTCGCACTGGCTCCAGCCTGCTCTCGCTCTGGCTTCGGCCTTCCCTTGCCCTGGCTCCGGCCTGCCCTTGCCTTGGCTCCGGCCAGCACCTGCTCTTGCTCCGGCCTGCCTTCCTTCGCCTTGGCTCCTGCCTGCTCTCGCTCTGGCTCTGGCCAGCTCTCGCTCTGGCTGTGGCCTGCCTTCGCCTTGGCTCCGGACTGCTCTCGCTCTGGCCTGCTTTCGCTCTGGCTTGGGCCTGTCCTTGCCTTGGCTCCGGCCTGCTCTCGCTCTAGCTCCGTACTGCCCTCACCCTGGCTCCGCTATGCCATAGCTCGGGCTCTGGCCTGCCCTCGCCTTGGCTCCATCCTGCTCTCGCCCTGGCTCCGACCTGCCCTCGCTCTGGCTCTGGCCTGCCCTCGCTCCGCCTACTCTCTCTCTGGCTCTGGCCTGCAGTCGCCCTGGCTCCGGCCTACTCTTGCTCTGGCCTGCTCTTGCTCTGGCTCTGGCCTCGCCTTGGCTCCAGCTTGCTCTCGCTCTCACTCTGGTCTGCCGTCGCCCTGGCCGCCTGCTCTGGCTCTAGCTCTGGCCTGCTCTCGCCCTGGCTCCGGCCTGCCCTCGTCCTGGCTCCGGCCTGGTCTCGCTCTGGCCTGCCCTCGCCTTGGCTCCGGCCTGCTCTCCACCTCGCTCCAGCCTGCTCTCGCTCTGGCTTAGGCCTTCCCTCGCCCTGGCTCCAGCCTGCCCTAGCACTGGCTCCGGCCAGCCTTCGCCTAGGATCCGGCCAACACCTGCTCTGGCTCCGGCCTGCCTTCGCCATGGCTTCGGACTGTTCTCGCTCTGACCTGCTCTGGCTCTGGCCTGTCCTTGCCTTCGCCTTGGCTTCGGACTGCTCTCGCTCTGACCTGCTCTCGCTCTGGCCTGTCCTTGCCTTGGCTTCGGACTGCTCTCGCTCTGACCTGCTCTCGCTCTGGCCTGTCCTTGCCTTGGCTCCGGCCTGCTCTTGCTCTGGCCTACCCTGGCTCTGCCTCCGGCCAGCCCTCGCCTTGGCTCCGGCCAGCTCCTGCTCTGGCTCCAGCCTGCCCTCGCCTTGGCTTCGGCCTGCCCTCGTCCTGGCTCCGGCCTGGCCTCTCTCTGGCTCCGGCCTGCCCTCGCCCTGGCTCCATCCTGCTCTCGCTCTGGCTAGGGCCTGCCCTCGCAATAGCTCCAGCCTGACCTCGCCTTGGCTCCGGCCTGCTCTCGCTCTGGCTCCGGCCTGCCCTTGCCCTGTCTCCGGCCTGCTCTCGCTCTAGCTTGCCCTCGCCCTGGCTCCGGCATTCTCTCGCTCTGGTTTCGGCCTGCCCTCCCCTCGCCTTGGCTCCGGCCTGCTCTCGCTCTGGCCTGCCCTCGCCCTGCTCTCTCTCTGGCTCTGGCCTGCCCTTGCCTTGGCTCCGGCCTGCTCTCTCTATGACTCTGGCCTGCCCTTGCCCTGGCTCCGGCCTGCCCTCGCCCTGGCTCCGGCCTGCCCTAGCCCTAGCTCCAACCTGCTCTCAGTCTGGCTCCGGCCTGCCCTCGCCTTGACTCCGGCCTGCTCACGCTCTGGCTCCGGCCTACCCTCGCCCTGTGTGCGGCCTGCTCTCGCTCTGGCCTGCCCTCGCCCTGGCATTCTCTCGCTCTGGTTTCGGCCTGACCTCGCTCTGGCCTGCCCTCGCACTGGCTCCGGCCTGCTCTCTCTCTGGCTCTGGCCTGCCCTTGCCTTGGCTCCGGCCTGCTCTCTCTATGACTCTGGACTGCCCTCGTCCTGGCTCCGGCCTGTCGTCTTCCTGGCTCCGGCCTGCTCTCGCTCTAGCTCTAGTGTACCCTCACCTTGGCTCCGGCCTGCTCTCACCTTGGCTCCGGCCTGCCCTCGCCCTGGCTCAGACCTGATCTTGGCTCTGGCTCTGGCCAGCCCTTGCCCTGGCTCCGGATGCTCTCGCCCTGGCTCCGACCTACTCTCGCTCTGGCACCGGCCTGCCCTCGCCCTGGATCCGGCCTGCTCTTGCTCTGGCTCCGGCCTGCCATCGCATTAGCTCCGGCCTGCTCTCGCCCTGGCTCCAGCCTGCCCTCGTCCTGGCTCCGGCCTGCCCTCGTCCTGGCTCCGACATGCTCTCTCCCTGGCTCCGGCCTGCTCTCTCCCTGGCTCCGGCCTACCCTCGCCCTGGCTCCGGCTTGCCCTCGCTCTGGCTCCGGCTTGCCCTCGCTCTGGCTCCAGCCTGCCCTCGCCCTGGCTCCGGCCTGCTCTTGCTCTGGCTCTAGCCTGCCCTCGCCCTGGCTCTGGCCTGCTCTCACTCTGGCTCTGGCCTGTCCTTGCTCTGACCTGCTCTCGCTCTGGCGTGCCCTCGCCCTGGCTCCGGCCTGCTCTTGCTCTGGCTCTAGCCTGCCCTCGCCCTGGCTCTGGCCTGCTCTCACTCTAGCTCTGGCCTGTCCTTGCTCTGGCTCCGGCCAGCCCTCTCCTTGGCTCCAGCCTGCTCTTGCTCTGGCTCTGTCCTGCCCTCGCTCTGGTTCTAGCCTGACTTCGCCTTGGCTCCGGCCTACTCTCTCTCTGGCTCTGGCCTGCCCTTGCCTTGGCTCCGGACTGCTCTCGCTCTGGCACTGGCCTGTTCTCGCTCTGGCACTGGCCTGCTCTCCTTCTGGCTCTGGCCTGCCTTCACCTTGGCTCCGGCCAGCTCTCGCTCTGGCTCTGGTCTGCCCTCGCTTTGGCTCCAGCCTGCTCTCGCCCTGGTACTGGCCTGCCCTGCCTCTGCCTCTGGCCTGCCCTCGCCTTGGCTCCGGTCTGCTCTCGCCTTGGCACCGGTCTGCCCTTGCCCTGGCTGCTGCCTGCTATTGCTCTGGCTCCGACCTGCTCTCGCTCTGCCTCTGGCCTGCTCTCGCTCTGGATCTGGCCTGCCCTTGCCTTGGCACCGGCCTGCTCTCTCTCTGGCCTGCCCTCTCCTTGGCTCCGGCCTTCTCTCGCTCTGGCTCTCGCCTGCCCTAGCCTTGGCTCTGGCTTACTCTCGCTCTGGACTGGCCTGCCCTCGCCCTGGCTCCAGCCTGCTCTCGCCTTGGCTCCGGCCTCCTCTCGTTCAGAGTCAGGTCTTCCCTCGCCCTGGCTCCGGCCTGCTCTGGCTCTGGCCTGATCTCGCGCTGGCTCTGGCCTGCTCTCGCCCTGGCTCCGGCCTGCCCTCGCCCTGGCTCCGGCCTGCCCTCGTCCTGGCTCCGGCCTGCTCTGGCTCTAGCTCTGGCCTGCCCTCGCCTTGGCTCCGGTATGCTCTCGCTCTGGCTCCGGTCTGCCCTCGCTCTGGCTTCGGACTGCCCTCGCCCTGGCTCCGGCCAGCCCTTACTCAGGCTCCGGCCAGCCATCGCCTTGGCTCCGGCCAGCTCCTGCAATGGTTCCGGCCTGCCCTCGCCTTGGCTCCGGCCTGCTCTCGCCCTGCCCTCGCCCTGGCTCCGGCCTGCCCTCGCCCTGGCTCCGGCCTGCCCTCTAACTGGCTCCGGCCTGCCCTCTAACTCGCTCCGGCCTGCCCTTGCCTTGGCTCCAGCCTGCTCTTGCTCTGGCCTGCTCTCGTCTTGACTCCGGCCTGCTCTCGCTCTGGTTCGGGCCTGCCTTTGCCTTGGCTCCGGCCTCCTCTCGCTCTGGATCAGGTCTACTCGCTTTCTGGCTCTGGTCTGCCCTTGCCTTGGCTCCGGACTTCTCTAGCTCTGGCACTGGCCTGCTCTCGTTCTGGCACTGGCCTGCTGTCGCTCTGGTACTGGCCTGGTCTCGCTCTGGCACTGGCCTGCTCTTGCTCTGGCACTGGCCTGCTCTCACTCTGGCCTTCCCTCACCTTGGCTCTGGCCTGTTCTCACTCTTGCTCTGGCATGCCCTGGCTCTGCCTATGGCCTGCCCTCGCCTTGGTTCCGACCTGCTCTCGCTCTGGTTCTGGTCGGCCTTCTCCTTGGCTCCGGCCTGCTCTCGCTCTGGCTCAGGCCTACTCTCTCTCTGGCTCTGGCCTGCCCTTGCCTTGGCTCCGGACTGCTCTCGCTCAGGCACTGGCCTGCTCTCACTCTGGCCAGCTCTAGCTCTGGCTCTGGCCTGCCCTCACCTTGGCTCCGGCCTGCTCTCGCTCTGACTCTGGTCTGCCCTCGCTCTGGCTAGGGCCTGCCCTCGCAATAGCTCCAGCCTGACCTCGCCTTGGCTCCGGCCTGCTCTCGCTCTGGCTCCGGCCTGCCCTTGCCCTGTCTCCGGCCTGCTCTCGCTCTAGCTTGCCCTCGCCCTGGCTCCGGCATTCTCTCGCTCTGGTTTCGGCCTGCCCTCCCCTCGCCTTGGCTCCGGCCTGCTCTCGCTCTGGCCTGCCCTCGCCCTGCTCTCTCTCTGGCTCTGGCCTGCCCTTGCCTTGGCTCCGGCCTGCTCTCTCTATGACTCTGGCCTGCCCTTGCCCTGGCTCCGGCCTGCCCTCGCCCTGGCTCCGGCCTGCCCTAGCCCTAGCTCCAACCTGCTCTCAGTCTGGCTCCGGCCTGCCCTCGCCTTGACTCCGGCCTGCTCACGCTCTGGCTCCGGCCTACCCTCGCCCTGTGTGCGGCCTGCTCTCGCTCTGGCCTGCCCTCGCCCTGGCTCCGGCATTCTCTCGCTCTGGTTTCGGCCTGACCTCGCTCTGGCCTGCCCTCGCACTGGCTCCGGCCTGCTCTCTCTCTGGCTCTGGCCTGCCCTTGCCTTGGCTCCGGCCTACTCTCTCTATGACTCTGGACTGCCCTCGTCCTGGCTCCGGCCTGTCGTCTTCCTGGCTCCGGCCTGCTCTCGCTCTAGCTCTAGTGTACCCTCACCTTGGCTCCGGCCTGCTCTCACCTTGGCTCCGGCCTGCCCTCGCCCTGGCTCAGACCTGATCTTGGCTCTGGCTCTGGCCAGCCCTTGCCCTGGCTCCGGATGCTCTCGCCCTGGCTCCGACCTACTCTCGCTCTGGCACCGGCCTGCCCTCGCCCTGGATCCGGCCTGCTCTTGCTCTGGCTCCGGCCTGCCATCGCATTAGCTCCGGCCTGCTCTCGCCCTGGCTCCGGCCTGCCCTCGTCCTGGCTCCGGCCTGCCCTCGTCCTGGCTCCGACATGCTCTCTCCCTGGCTCCGGCCTGCTCTCTCCCTGGCTCCGGCCTGCCCTCGCCCTGGCTCCGGCTTGCCCTCGCTCTGGCTCCGGCTTGCCCTCGCTCTGGCTCCAGCCTGCCCTCGCCCTGGCTCCGGCCTGCTCTTGCTCTGGCTCTAGCCTGCCCTCGCCCTGGCTCTGGCCTGCTCTCACTCTGGCTCTGGCCTGTCCTTGCTCTGACCTGCTCTCGCTCTGGCGTGCCCTCGCCCTGGCTCCGGCCTGCTCTTGCTCTGGCTCTAGCCTGCCCTCGCCCTGGCTCTGGCCTGCTCTCACTCTAGCTCTGGCCTGTCCTTGCTCTGGCTCCGGCCAGCCCTCTCCTTGGCTCCAGCCTGCTCTTGCTCTGGCTCTGTCCTGCCCTCGCTCTGGTTCTAGCCTGACTTCGCCTTGGCTCCGGCCTACTCTCTCTCTGGCTCTGGCCTGCCCTTGCCTTGGCTCCGGACTGCTCTCGCTCTGGCACTGGCCTGTTCTCGCTCTGGCACTGGCCTGCTCTCCTTCTGGCTCTGGCCTGCCTTCACCTTGGCTCCGGCCAGCTCTCGCTCTGGCTCTGGTCTGCCCTCGCTTTGGCTCCAGCCTGCTCTCGCCCTGGTACTGGCCTGCCCTGCCTCTGGCCTGCCCTCGCCTTGGCTCCGGTCTGCTCTCGCCTTGGCACCGGTCTGCCCTTGCCCTGGCTGCTGCCTGCTATTGCTCTGGCTCCGACCTGCTCTCGCTCTGCCTCTGGCCTGCTCTCGCTCTGGATCTGGCCTGCCCTTGCCTCGGCACCGGCCTGCTCTCTCTCTGGCCTGCCCTCTCCTTGGCTCCAGCCTTCTCTCGCTCTGGCTCTCGCCTGCCCTAGGCTTGGCTCTGGCTTACTCTCGCTCTGGACTGGCCTGCCCTCGCCCTGGCTCCAGCCTGCTCTCGCCTTGGCTCCGGCCTCCTCTCGTTCAGAGTCAGGTCTTCCCTCGCGCTGGCTCCGACCTGCTCTCGCTCTGCCTCTGGCCTGCTCTCGCTCTGGATCTGGCCTGCCCTTGCCTCGGCACCGGCCTGCTCTCTCTCTGGCCTGCCCTCTCCTTGGCTCCGGCCTTCTCTCGCTCTGGCTCTCGCCTGCCCTAGCCTTGGCTCTGGCTTACTCTCGCTCTGGACTGGCCTGCCCTCGCCCTGGCTCCAGCCTGCTCTCGCCTTGGCTCCGGCCTCCTCTCGTTCAGAGTCAGGTCTTCCCTCGCCCTGGCCTGCTCTGGCCTGATCTCGCGCTGGCTCTGGCCTGCTCTCGCCCTGGCTCCGGCCTGCCCTCGCCCTGGCTCCGGCCTGCCCTCGTCCTGGCTCCGGCCTGCTCTGGCTCTAGCTCTGGCCTGCCCTCGCCTTGGCTCCGGTATGCTCTCGCTCTGGCTCCGGTCTGCCCTCGCTCTGGCTTCGGACTGCCCTCGCCCTGGCTCCGGCCAGCCCTTACTCAGGCTCCGGCCAGCCATCGCCTTGGCTCCGGCCAGCTCCTGCAATGGTTCCGGCCTGCCCTCGCCTTGGCTCCGGCCTGCTCTCGCCCTGCCCTCGCCCTGGCTCCGGCCTGCCCTCGCCCTGGCTCCGGCCTGCCCTCTAACTGGCTCCGGCCTGCCCTCTAACTCGCTCCGGCCTGCCCTTGCCTTGGCTCCAGCCTGCTCTTGCTCTGGCTCTGGCCTGCTCTCGTCTTGACTCCGGCCTGCTCTCGCTCTGGTTCGGGCCTGCCTTTGCCTTGGCTCCGGCCTCCTCTCGCTCTGGATCAGGTCTACTCGCTTTCTGGCTCTGGTCTGCCCTTGCCTTGGCTCCGGACTTCTCTAGCTCTGGCACTGGCCTGCTCTCGTTCTGGCACTGGCCTGCTGTCGCTCTGGTACTGGCCTGGTCTCGCTCTGGCACTGGCCTGCTCTTGCTCTGGCACTGGCCTGCTCTCGCTCTGGCCTTCCCTCACCTTGGCTCTGGCCTGTTCTCACTCTTGCTCTGGCATGCCCTGGCTCTGCCTATGGCCTGCCCTCGCCTTGGTTCCGACCTGCTCTCGCTCTGGTTCTGGTCGGCCTTCTCCTTGGCTCCGGCCTGCTCTCGCTCTGGCTCAGGCCTACTCTCTCTCTGGCTCTGGCCTGCCCTTGCCTTGGCTCCGGACTGCTCTCGCTCAGGCACTGGCCTGCTCTCACTCTGGTCAGCTCTAGCTCTGGCTCTGGCCTGCCCTCACCTTGGCTCCGGCCTGCTCTCGCTCTGACTCTGGTCTGCCCTCGCCCTGACTCCGACCTGCTCTGGCTGTAGCTTTGGCATGCTCTCGTGCTGGCTCTGGCCTGCTCTCGCCCTGGCTCCGGCCTGCCCTCGTCCTGGCTCCCGCCTGCTCTCTCTCTGGCTCTGGCCTGCCCTCACCTTAGCTCCGGCCTGCTCTCGCCCTGGCTCTGGCCTGCCCTCGCCTTAGCTCCGGCCTGCTTTCGCCCTGGCTACGGCCTGCCCTCGTGCGGGCTCCGGCCTGCTCTCGCTCTGGTCTGACCTCGCCTTGGCTCCGACCTGCTCTCTCCCTGGCTCCGGCCTGCCCTCACCCTGGCTCCGGCCTGCCCTCACCCTGGCTCCGGCCTGCCCTCGCCATGGCTCTGGCCTGCTCTTGCTCTAGCCTGCCCTCGCCCTGGCTCTGGCCTGCTCTCACTCTGGCTCTGGCCTGTCCTTGCTCTGGCTCCGGCCAGCCCTCTCCTTGGCTCCAGGCTGCTCTTGCTCTGTCCTGCCCTCGTCTTGACTCCGGTCTGCTCTCGCTCTGGTTCTAGTCTGACTTCGCCTTGGCTCCGGCCTGCTCTCGCTCTGGCTCAGGCCTACTCTCTCTCTGGCTCTGGCCTGCCCTTGCCTTGGCTCCGGACTGCTCTCGCTTTGGCACTGGCCTGCTCTCGCTCTGGCACTGGCCTGCTCTCCTTCTGGCTCTGGCCAGCCCTCACCTTGGCTCTGGCCTGCTCTCACTTTGGTACTGGCCTGCCCCGGCTCTGCCTCTGGCCTGCCCTCGCCTTGGCTCCGGTCTGCTCTCGCCCTGGCTGCTGCCTGCTATTGCTCTGGCTCCGGCCTGCTCTCGCTCTGCCTCTGGCTTGCTCTCGCTCTGGATCTGGCCTGCTCTCTCTCTGGCCTGCCCTCTGCTTGGCTCCGGCCATCTCTCGCTCTGGATCTCGCCTGCCCTAGTCTTGGCTCTGGCTTACTCTCGCTCTGGACTGGCCTGCCCTGGCTCCGGCCTGCTCTCGCCTTGGCTCCGGCCTCCTCTCGTTCTGATTCAGGTCTGCCCTCGCCCAGGCTCCGGCCTGCTCTGGCTCTAGCTCTGGCCTGCCCTCGCCTTGGCTCTGGCCTGCTATCACCCTGGCTCCAGTCTGCCTACGCTCTGGCTTCGGCCTGCCCTCGCCCTGGCTCCGGCCAGCCCTTACTCTGGCTCCGGCCAGCCATCGCCTTGGCTCCGGCCAGCTCCTGCAATGGTTCCGGCCTGTCCTCGCCCTGGCTCCGGCCTGCTCTCGCCCTGGCTCCGGCCTGCCCTCGCCCTGGCTCCGGCCTGCCCTCTAACTGGCTCCGGCCTGCCCTCGCTCTGGCTCCGGCCTGTCCTCGCTTTGGCTCCAGCCTGCCCTCGCCCTGGCCTGCTCTCACTGTGGCTCCGGCCTGCTCTCCTCTTGGCTCTGGCCTGCTCTCGCTCTGGCTCCGGCCTGCTCTCGCTCTGGCCTGCCCTCGTCCTGGTTCCGGCATTGTCTCGCTCTAGTTTCGGCCTGCCGTCTCCTTGGATCCGGCCTGCTCTCGCTCTGGCTCCGGCCTGCCCTCCCTCGCCTTGGCTCCAGCCTGCTCGCACTCTGGCTCTGACCTGCCTTTGCCTTGGCTTCGGCCTGCTCTCGCTCTGACTCTGGCCTGCCTTTGCCTTGGCTCCTGCATGCTCTCGTTCAGGCTCTGGCCTGCTCTCGCTCTGGCCTGCCTTCGCCTTGGCTCCGGACTGCTCTTGCTCTGGCCTGCTCTTGCTCTGGCCTACCCTGGCTCTGCCTCTGGCCTGCCCTTGCCTTGGCTACGACCTGCTCTCGCTCTTGCTCCGTACTGGTCTCGCCCTGGCCCCGCAATGCCATAGCTCAGGCTCCGGCCTGCCCTCACCTTGGCTCCGTCCTGCTCTTGCCCTGGCTCCGACCTGCTCTTGCTCTGACTCTGGCCTGCCCTCGCCCTGGCTCCGGCCTACTCTCTCTCTGGCTCTCGCCTGCCCTCGCCCTGGCTCCGGCCTACTCTCGCTCTGGCCTCGCCTTGGCTCAGGCCTGCTCTCGCTCTCACTGTGGTCTGTCCTAGCCTTGGCCGCCTGCTCTGGCACTAGCTTTGGCCTGCTATCGCGCTAGCTCCGGCCTGCCCTCGTCCTGGCTCAAGCCTGCTCTTGCTCTGGCCTGCCCTCGTCTTGGCTCCGGCCTGCTCTCGCACTGGCTCCAGCCTGCTCTCGCTCTGGCTTCGGCCTTCCCTTGCCCTGGCTCCGGCCTGCCCTTGCCTTGGCTCCGGCCAGCACCTGCTCTTGCTCCGGCCTGCCTTCCTTCGCCTTGGCTCCTGCCTGCTCTCGCTCTGGCTCTGGCCAGCTCTCGCTCTGGCTGTGGCCTGCCTTCGCCTTGGCTCCGGACTGCTCTCGCTCTGGCCTGCTTTCGCTCTGGCTTGGGCCTGTCCTTGCCTTGGCTCCGGCCTGCTCTCGCTCTAGCTCCGTACTGCCCTCACCCTGGCTCCGCTATGCCATAGCTCGGGCTCTGGCCTGCCCTCGCCTTGGCTCCATCCTGCTCTCGCCCTGGCTCCGACCTGCCCTCGCTCTGGCTCTGGCCTGCCCTCGCTCCGCCTACTCTCTCTCTGGCTCTGGCCTGCAGTCGCCCTGGCTCCGGCCTACTCTTGCTCTGGCCTGCTCTTGCTCTGGCTCTGGCCTCGCCTTGGCTCCAGCTTGCTCTCGCTCTCACTCTGGTCTGCCGTCGCCCTGGCCGCCTGCTCTGGCTCTAGCTCTGGCCTGCTCTCGCCCTGGCTCCGGCCTGCCCTCGTCCTGGCTCCGGCCTGGTCTCGCTCTGGCCTGCCCTCGCCTTGGCTCCGGCCTGCTCTCCACCTCGCTCCAGCCTGCTCTCGCTCTGGCTTAGGCCTTCCCTCGCCCTGGCTCCAGCCTGCCCTAGCTCTGGCTCCGGCCAGCCTTCGCCTAGGATCCGGCCAACACCTGCTCTGGCTCCGGCCTGCCTTCGCCATGGCTTCGGACTGTTCTCGCTCTGACCTGCTCTGGCTCTGGCCTGTCCTTGCCTTCGCCTTGGCTTCGGACTGCTCTCGCTCTGACCTGCTCTCGCTCTGGCCTGTCCTTGCCTTGGCTTCGGACTGCTCTCGCTCTGACCTGCTCTCGCTCTGGCCTGTCCTTGCCTTGGCTCCGGCTTGCTCTTGCTCTGGCCTACCCTGGCTCTGCCTCCGGCCAGCCCTCGCCTTGGCTCCGGCCAGCTCCTGCTCTGGCTCCAGCCTGCCCTCGCCTTGGCTTCGGCCTGCCCTCGTCCTGGCTCCGGCCTGGCCTCTCTCTGGCTCCGGCCTGCCCTCGCCCTGGCTCCATCCTGCTCTCGCTCTGGCTAGGGCCTGCCCTCGCCCTGGCTCCAGCCTGACCTCGCCTTGGCTCCGGCCTGCTCTCGCTCTGGCTCCGGCCTGCCCTTGCCCTGTCTCCGGCCTGCTCTCGCTCTAGCTTGCCCTCGCCCTGGCTCCGGCATTCTCTCGCTCTGGTTTCGGCCTGCCCTCCCCTCGCCTTGGCTCCGGCCTGCTCTCGCTCTGGCCTGCCCTCGCCCTGCTCTCTCTCTGGCTCTGGCCTGCCATTGCCTTGGCTCCGGCCTGCTCTCTCTATGACTCTGGCCTGCCCTTGCCCTGGCTCCGGCCTGCCCTCGCCCTGGCTCCGGCCTGCCCTAGCCCTAGCTCCAACCTGCTCTCAGTCTGGCTCCGGCCTGCCCTCGCCTTGACTCCGGCCTGCTCACGCTCTGGCTCCGGCCTACCCTCGCCCTGTGTGCGGCCTGCTCTCGCTCTGGCCTGCCCTCGCCCTGGCTCCGGCATTCTCTCGCTCTGGTTTCGGCCTGACCTCGCTCTGGCCTGCCCTCGCCCTGGCTCCGGCATTCTCTCGCTCTGGTTTCGGCCTGACCTCGCTCTGGCCTGCCCTCGCCCTGGCTCCGGCCTGCTCTCTCTCTGGCTCTGGCCTGCCCTTGCCTTGGCTCCGGCCTGCTCTATGACTCTGGACTGCCCTCGTCCTGGCTCCGGCCTGTCGTCTTCCTGGCTCCGGCCTGCTCTCGCTCTAGCTCTAGTGTACCCTCACCTTGGCTCCGGCCTGCTCTCACCTTGGCTCCGGCCTGCCCTCGCCCTGGCTCAGACCTGATCTTGGCTCTGGCTCTGGCCAGCCCTTGCCCTGGCTCCGGCCTGCTCTCGCCCTGGCTCCGACCTACTCTCGCTCTGGCACCGGCCTGCCCTCGCCCTGGATCCGGCCTGCTCTCGCCCTAGCTCCGGCCTGCTCTCTCTCTGGCTCTGGCCTGCCTTTGCCTTGGCTCCGGCATGCTCTATGACTCTAGCCTGCCCTTGCCCTGGCTCCTGCCTGCCCTCGCCCTGGCTTCGGCCTGCTCTCTCTCTCTGGCCTGCCTTTGCCTTGGCTCCGGCCTGTTCTCTCTATGACTCTGGCCTGCCCTCGTCCTGGCTCCGGCCTGTCCTCGTCCTGACTCCGGCCTGCTCTCAATCTGGCTCTGGTGTACCCGTCTTGGCTCCGGCCTGCTCTCACCTTGGCTCCGGCCTGCTCTCGCTCTAGCTCCGGCCAGCCCTCGCCCTGGCTCCGGCCAGCCCTTGCCCTGGCTCCGGCCAGCCCTTGCCCTGGCTCCGGCCTGCTCTCGATTTGCCTCTGGCCTGCCTCGCCTTGGCTCCGGGCTAATCTCGCCTTGGCTCCGGCCTGCTCTCGCTCTACATCCGGACAGCCCTCGCCCTGGCTCCGGACTGCCCTTGCCTTGGCTCCGGACTGTTCTCGCCCTGGCTCCTGCCTGCTCTTGCTCTGGCCTGCCCTCACGCTGGCTCTGGCCTGCTCTCTATCTGGCTCTGGCCTGCTGTCGCTCTGGCCTTGAACTGTCTCCGGCCTGCTCTCGCCCTGGTTCCGGCCTGCCCTTGCCTTGGCTCCGGACTGCTCTCGCTCTGGCACTGGGCTGATCTCGCTTTGGCACTGGCCTGCTCTCGTTCTGGCTCTGGCCTGTCCTCACCTTGGCTCCGGCCTGCTCTCGCTCTGGCCTGCTCTCGCTTTGGCCTGCCCTGGCTCTGGCCTGCTCTCGCCTTGGCACCGGTCTGCCCTCGCCCAGGCTCTGGCCTTCTCTCGCTCTGGCTCGCGCCTACCCTAGCCTTGGCTCTGGACTACTCTCGCTCTGGTTCGGGCCTGCTCTGGCTGTGGCTCTGGCATGCTCTCGCTCTGACCTGCCCTCTCGCTCGGACCATGGTCTGACCTTGCCTTGGCTCCGGCCTCCTCTCGCTCTGACTCTGGCCTGCCCTCGCCCTGGCTCCGGCCTGCTCTGGCTCTGTCCTGACCTCACCTTGGCTCCAGCCTGCTCTCTCCCAGGCTCCGGCCTGCCCTCGTCCTGGCTCCAGCCTGCTCTCGCTCTCGCCTGCCCTCGCTTTGGCTCCGGCTTGCTCTCGCCTTGGCTCCGGCCTGCTCTCGCACTAGCTCTGACCTGCTCTCGCTCTGCCTCTGTCCTGCCCTCGCCCTGGCTCCAGCCTACTCTAGCTCTGATTCTGGCCTGCCCTTGCCTTGGTTCCGGATTGCTCACTCTGGCACTGGCCTGCTCTCGATCTGGCTCTGGCCTGCCCTCGCCTTGGCTCTGACCTGCTCTTGCTCTGGCTCTAGCCTGCCCTCGCCTTGGCTCCGGCCTGCTCTCGCTCTGGCCTGCCCTGGCTCTGGCCTGCCCTCGCCTTGGCTCCAGCCAGCTCTCACCTTGGCTCCGGCCTGCTCTCGCTCTAGTTCCTGACTGCCCTTGCCCTGGCTCCGGCCTGCCATCGCTCTGGCTCCGGCCTGCTCTCGCTTTGATTCTGGCCCGCCCTCGCCCTGGCTCCGGCCTGCTCTCTCTCTGGCGCTGGCCAGCCCTCGCCCTGGCTCCGGCATACTCTCATTCTGGCTGTGGCCTGCTCTCGCTCTGGCTCTGGCCTGCCCTCACCCTGGCTCCGGCCTGCTCTTGCTCTGGCCTGCCCTCGTCTTGACTCCGGCCTGCTCTCGCTCGTTATGGCCAGCCTTCGCCTTGGCTCCGGCATGCTCTCGCTCTGGCGTAGGCCTGCTGTCGCTCTGGCTCTGTCTGGCCTGCCCTTACCTTGGCTCCGGACTGCTCTTGCTCTGGCCTGCTCTTGCTCTGGTCTGCCCTCACCCTGGCTCCGGCCTGCTTTTGCTCTGGCCTGCCCTTGCCTTGGCTCTGGCCTTCTATCGCTCTGGCTCTGGCCTGCCCTTGCCTTGGCTCTGGCCTTCTCTCGCTCTGGCTCTGGCCTCGCCCTGACTCCGGCCGGCCCTTGCTCTGGCTCCGGCCTGCCCTCGCATTGGCTCTGGCCTGCCCTCGCAATGGCTCCGACCCGTTCTCGCTCTGGCCTACTCTCGCTTTGGCCTGCTCTCGCTCTGGCCTGCCCTTGCTCTAGCTCCGGCCTGCTCTCGCCCTGGCTCCGACCTGCTCTCGCTCTGGCCTGCCCTCGCTCTGGCTTCGGCCTGCTCTCTCTCTGGCTCTCGCCTGCCGATGCCTTGGCTCCGGCCTGCTATTCCTCTGGCTCTGGCCTGCCCTCGTCTTGACTCTGGCCTGATCTAGCTCTTGTTCTGGCCTGCTTTCGCCGTGGCTCCGGCCTGCTCTTGCTCTGGCCTGCCCTCGCTCTGGCCTCCCCTCGACTTGGCTCCGGCCTGCTCTCGCTCTGGCCTGCCCTCGCTTTGGCTCTGAACCTGCTCTTGCTCTGGTTCTAGCCTGCCCTCAACTTGGCTCCGGCCTGCTCTCGCTCTAGTTCCTGACTGCCCTCGCCCTGGCTCCGGCCTGCCCTCGCCTTAGCTCCGGCCTGCTCTCGCCCTGGCTCCGGCCTGCTCTCGCTTTGGCTCTGGCCCGCCCTCGACCTGGCTCCGGCCTGCTCTCTCTCTTGCTCTGGCTTGCCCTCACCCTGGCTCCGGCATACTCTCACTCTGGCTGTGGCCTGCTCTCGCTCTGGCCTCGCCCTGTATCGGGCCTGCTCTAGCCCTTGTTCCAGCCTGTCCTTGCCTTGGCTCCAGCCTTCTCTCGCTCTGGAGTGCCCTTGCCTTGGCTCTGGCCTACTCTCGCTCTGGCTCTTGCTTGCCCTCGCCCTGGCTCCGGCCTGCTCTCGTTTGGTTCTGGCCTGCTCTCGCTCTGGCGTGCCCTCGCCTTGGCTCCGGCCTGCTCTTGCTCTGACTCTGGCCTGCCCTCGCCATGACTCCGTCCGGCCCTTGCTCTAGCTCCGGCCTGCCCTCGCATTGGCTTTGGCCTGCCCTCGCCCTGGCTCCGACCCGTTCTCGCTCTGGCCTACTCTCGCTTTGGCCTGCTCTCGCTCTGGTCTGCCCTTGCTCTAGCTCCGGCCTGCTCTCGCCCTGGCTCCGACCTGCTCTCGCTCTGGCCTGTCCTTGCTCTGGCTCCGGCCTGCTCTCTCTCTGGCTCTCGCCTGCCGATGCCTTGGCTCCGGCCTGCTATTCCTCTGGCTCTGGCCTGCCCTCGTCTTGACTCTGGCCTCATCTAGCTCTTGTTCTGGCCTGCTTTCGCCGTGGCTCCGGCCTGCTCTTGCTCTGGCCTGCCCTCGCTCTGGCCTCCCCTCGCCTTGGCTCCGGCCTGCTCTTGCTCTGGCCTGCCCTCGCTTTGGCTCTGACCTGCTCTTGCTCTGGCTCTAGCCTGCCCTCGACTTGGCTCCGGCCTGCTCTCGCTCTAGTTCCTGACTGCCCTCGCCCTGGCTCCGGCCTGCCCTCGCCTTAGCTCCGGCCTGCTCTCGCCCTGGCTCCGGCCTGCTCTCGCTTTGGCTCTGGCCCGCCCTCGACCTGGCTCCGGCCTGCTCTCTCTCTGGCCCGCCCTCACCCTGGCTCCGGCATACTCTCACTCTGGCTGTGGCCTGCTCTCGCTCTGGCCTCGCCCTGTATCGGGCCTGCTCTAGCCCTTGTTCCAGCCTGCCCTTGCCTTGGCTCCAGCCTTCTCTCGCTCTGGCTCTGGAGTGCCCTTGCCTTGGCTCTGGCCTACTCTCGCTCTGGCTCTTGCTTGCCCTCGCCCTGGCTCCGGCCTGCTCTCGCTTTGGTTCTGGACTGCTCTCGCTCTGGCGTGCCCTCGCCTTGGCTCCGGCCTGCTCTTGCTCTGACTCTGGCCTGCCCTCGCCATGACTCCAGCCTGCTCTGGATCTGGCTCTGGCCAGCCCTCGCCTTGGCTCCGGCCTGCTCTTGCCCTGGCTCAGGCCTGCTCTCGGTCTGGCTCTAGCCTGCCCTCGCCTTGGCTCCGGCCAGCCCTCGCCTTGGCTCCGGCCTGCTCTCGCCCTGGCTCCGGCCAGCTCTTGCTCTGACTCTGGTCAGCCCTCGCCCTGGTTCGGCCTGCTCTTGCTCTGTCCTGCCCTCGTCTTGACTCCGGCCTGTTCTCGCCCTTGTTCCGGCCAGCCTTTGCCCTGGCTCCAGCCTGCTCTCGCTCTGGCTCCGACCTACTCTCGCTCTGGCTCTGGCCTGCCCTGGCTCTGCCTCTGGCCTGCCCTCGCCTTGGCTCCGGGCTAATCTCGCCTTGGCTCCGGCCTGCTCTCGCTCTACATCCGGATTGCCCTCGCACTGGCTCCGGACTGCCCTTGCCTTGGCTCCGGACTGCTCTCACCCTGGCTCCTGCGTGCTCTCGCTCTGTGGCCTGCCCTCACCCTGACTCCGGCCTGCTCTCTATCTGGCTCTGGCCTGCCCTCACCCTGGCTCCGGCCTGCTTTCTATCTGGCTCTGGCCTGCTCTCGCTCTGGCCTCGAACTGTCTCTGGCCTGCTCTCGACCTGGTTCCAGCCTTCTCTTGCTCTAGCTTGCCCTTGCCTTGGCTCTGGCCTACTCTTGCTCTGGCCTGCCCTCGCCCTGCTCTCGCTCTGGCGTGCTCTCGCTATGGCGTGCCCTCGCCTTAGCTCCGTCCTGCTGTCGCTGTGACTCTGGCCTGCCCTCACCCTGGCTCCGGCCTGCTCTGGATCTGGCTCTGGCCTGCCCTCTCCTTGGCTCCGGCCTGATCTCGCTCTGGACTGCCCTCGCCTTAGCTCCGGCCTGCTCTCGCCTTGGCTCTGGCTTGCTCTTGCTCTGGCTCCGGCCTGCTCTCTCCCTGGCTCCAGCCTGCCCTTGCTCTGACTCTGGCCAGCCCTCGCTTTGGCTCCGGCCTGCTCTCGCCCTGGCTCCGGTCTACTCTTGCTCTGGCCTGTCCTTGACCTGGCTACGGCCTGCTCTTGCTCTGGTTTGCCCTCGTCTTGACTCCGGCATGCTCTCGCTCTGGTTCTGGCCTGCCTTCGCCTTGGCTCCGGCCTTCTCTCGCTCTGGCTCTGGTCTGCCCTCGCCGAGGCTCCGGCCTGCCTCCGGCCTGTTTTCACTCTGGCTCTGGCCTACCCTCGCCTTGGCTCCGGCCTGTTCCCGCCTTAGCTACAGCCGGCTCTCGCTCTGGCGCCGGCATGCCCTCGCTCTGACTCTAGCCTGCCCTTGCTCTGGCTCCGGCCTGCTGATGAGAAAAGCTCACAGTCTGCAGGAAGAGGTCATCCGGGTGCCTCATGTTCTGGTGAGAAAGCTCATTGGGAGAAATGGTCGAGCCATGCAGATGATGGTCAAGAAGTCTGGTGTGGTGAAAGTAAGCAGTCCACGTGATCGTCAGGACTGGATACCAGACGAAGACGGCATGGTGTCATTCTCCGCGGTAGGAACAGAAGAAAGCCTGGAATATGTGCACATGCTGTTGGAGTACCGAGTGACCTACCTGCGAGAGGTGGAACAGTTAAATCTTGCTAGACTGCGAGTGGATAGACAGCATCATCTGAGTAGCAGAAGATGGCAGCCGTCTAGAAATTGTGAGGCTAGACAGAGAAAGGGCCCCCTAAATAACCGAACAGCTACAGCTGAAGTCAGGGAACTTTCAAGATGTCCTGAGAGTAGTGGGCGTGGGTTTAGAGGTAGTGAGACCTCCAGTAACTCAGGTTTGAGCAGCCCATACAAACGACTCAATAGAGGACGGGACAGTACAGAGTCAAACCGGACCTTAGATACCAGGGCATGTGAGTCGCACTGCTGTATTGGCCGCTGGGAGCGGGGGAGACCTGACAGGGTTTCGACTGACCGCTGGGAGCGGGGGAGACCTGACAAGGTTACAACCCGGAAATGTGACTTGACAAAGTCAGTGACAGTGACAAATGGTAGGTCCCTAAGGAATGGGCTAATGTCATTGACTAATGTTCCGGGGGCTGAGTAGCACAATTGGAAAGTACATGGTCTCGGTGTACCTCTGGCCTTCCCTCGCCCTGGATCCAGCCTGCTCTCTCTCTGGCTCTAGCCTGCCCTTGCCTTAGTTCCGGCCTGCTCTCGCTCTGACTCTGGCCTGCCCTCGCTACTGCCTGCCCTCATCCTTGCTCCGGCCCGCTCTCACTCTAGCTCTGACCTGCCCTCGCCTTGGCTCCGGCCTGCTCTCGCCCTGGCTCCGGCCTGCTCTCGCTCTGACCTGCTCTCGCTCTGGCCTGTCCTCGACCTGGCTCCGGCCTGCCCTTGCTCTGGCTCCGGCCTGCCCTTGCTCTGGCTAGCCCTCGCCTTGGCTCCGGCCTGCTCTCGCCCTGGCCTGCTCTTGCTCCCTTCCTCGGTGTTCCCTCCCCCCACTCCAGCCAGGGACAGGGACAGTCGTGCCCATCTCAGGGGCATGCATATTGGTCGCCCTGCCCCATGGCAATGTGGTGTAATGCATGCAGGTGTCGGGGTCCTGATCCACACTCCATCCTTACCTGAGAGTGAGATATCACACCTCTGGGTGAGGTGCAATACCTCTGTAGCAACCGAGCCCTCGGGGTGCCACAGTTCCATTTATCTTCAGCCTAGGTGACGTATTGTGTAAGCTCCTAGGACAGGGTATATATTATTCTGTATGCCCTCAGGAGCAGCCTGTATTGTATATTAGATTGTAAGCTCGTAGGCAGGGCCGTGATGGTACCCTATCTACCACAAATTTTTAAGAGAATAATATGTCCTGCTCTTGCTCTGGCCTGCCCTCGTCTTGACTCCAGCCTGCTCTCGCTCGTTATGGCCAGCCTTCGCCTTGGCTCCGGCATGCTCTCGCTCTGGCGAAGGCCTGCTGTCGCTCTGGCTCTGTCTGGCCTGCCCTTGCCTTGGCTCCGGACTGCTCTTGGTCTGGCTCTGGCCTGCCCTCGCCCTGGCTCCAGCCTGTCTGGCCTTCTCTTGCTCTGGCCTGCCCTCGCCTTGCCTCTGGCCTTCTATCGCTCTGGCTCTGGCCACCTCTTGCCTTGGCTCTGGCCTACACTCGCCTTGGCTCCGGCCTGCTCTCGCCCTGGCTCTGGCCTGCCCTCGCCCTGGCTCCGGCCTGCCCTCGCATTGGCTCTGGTCTGCTCTCGCCCTGGCTCCGACCCGCTCTTGCTCTGGCCTGCCCGCTCGCCCTGTCTCCGGCCTGCTCTCTCTCTGGCTCTGGCCTGCCCATGCCTTCTCCGGCCTGCTCTTCCTCTGGCTCTGGCCTGCCCTCGTCTTGACTCTAACCTGATCTTCTCGCTCTTCTCTGGCTCAGGCCTGCTCTCGCTCTGGCCTGCCCTAGCTCTGGCTCCGGACTGCTCTCGCTCTGGCCAGCTCTCGCTCTGGACTGCCCTCGCCTTGGCTCTGGCCTGCCCTCGCCTGGCTCCGGCCTGCTCTCTCTCTGGCCTGCCCTCGCCCTGGCTCCGGCCTACTCTCGCTCTGGCCTGCTCTCGCTGTGGCTCTGGCCTCACTCACCCTGTCTCCGGCCTGCTCTCATCCTGGCTTCGGCCTGCCCTTGCCTTGGCTCTGGCCTTCTCTCGCTCTGGCCTGCCCTTGCCTTGGCTCTGGCCTACTCTCGCTCTGGCCTGCCCTCGCCCTGGCTCCGGCCTGCTCTCGCTCTGGCCTGCTCTCGCCTTGGCTCCGGCCTGCTCTCGCTCTGGCTCCGGCCTGCCCTCGCCCTGACTCCGGCCTGCCCTTGCTCTGGCTCCGGCCTGCTCTCGCCCTGGCTCCGACCTGCTCTTGCTCTGGCCTGCTCTCGCCCTGGCTCCGGCCTTCTCTCGCTCTGGCAATGGCCTGCCTTCGCCCTGGCTCCGGCCTGCTCTCTCTCTGGCTCTGGCCTGCCCTCGCCCTGGCTCTGGCCTACTCTCGCTCTGGCCTCGCCCTGTCTCCAGCCTGCTCTCGCCCTGGTTCCGGCCTGCCCTTGCCTTGGCTCTGGCCTTCGTATCGCTCTGGCTTGCCCTTGCCTTGGCTCTGGCCTACCCTCGCCTTGGCTCTGGCCTGCTCTCGCCTTGGCTCCGGCCTGCTTTTGCTCTGACTCTGGCCTGCCCTCGCCCTGGCTCTGGCCTACTCTCGCTCTGGCCTCGCCCTGTCTCCAGCCTGCTCTCGCCCTGGTTCCGGCCTGCCCTTGCCTTGGCTCTGGCCTTCGTATCGCTCTGGCTTGCCCTTGCCTTGGCTCTGGCCTACCCTCGCCTTGGCTCTGGCCTGCTCTCGCCTTGGCTCCGGCCTGCTTTTGCTCTGACTCTGGCCTGCCCTCGCCCTGGCTCTGGCCTACTCTCGCTCTGGCCTCGCCCTGTCTCCAGCCTGCTCTCGCCCTGGTTCCGGCCTGCCCTTGCCTTGGCTCTGGCCTTCGTATCGCTCTGGCTTGCCCTTGCCTTGGCTCTGGCCTACCCTCGCCTTGGCTCCGGCCTGCTCTCGCCTTGGCTCCAGCCTGCTCTTGCTCTGACTCTGGCCTGCCCTCGCCCTGACTCCGGCCTGCTCTGGATCTGGCTCAGGCACACTGTCCTCAGGGCCTTGGCTCCGGACTGCTCTCGCTCTGGCCTGCCCTCTCCTTGGCTCCGGGAGCCTACTCTCAATGATTTTATCAAAACAACACTAAGAAGCCCAGTAAGTGACACATTACTGGAATCAGTGCCTCTAACCCTACATTATGCTGCTCTCAGATTAGGTGGCAAAAACCTGATGACAGATTCCCTTTAAAGGAGCAGTAAACACAAAAAAAGTTTGCATTTCTCGCCTTGGCTCCGGCCTGCTCTCGCTCTGGCTCCGGCCAACCCTCGCCTTGGCTCCGGCCTGCTCTCGCCTTGGCTCTGGCCTGCTCTCTCCCTGGCTCCGGCCTGCCCTAGCTCTGACTCCGGCCTGCTCTCGCCCTGACTCCGGCCAGCTGTTGCTCTGGCCTGCCCTCGCCCTGGCTCTGGCCTGCCCTTGACTCCAGCCTGCTCTCGCTCTTCTTCTGGCCTGCCTTCGCCTTGGCTCCGGCCTGCTCTCGCTCTGGCCTGCCCTCCTTGGCTCTGGCCTGCTCTCGCTCTGGCCTGCCCTCGCCCTGTCTCCGGCCTGCTCTCTCTCTGGCCTGCCCTCGCCCTGGCCTGCTCTTGCTCTGGCCTCACCCTGTCTCCGGCCTGCTCTCGTCCTGGTTCAGAGCTGCCCTTGCCTTGGCTCCGGCCTTTTCTCGCCAGATCTGGCCTGTCCTTGCCTTGGCTCTGGCCTACTCTCGCTCTGGCCTGCCCTCGCCCTGGCTCCGGCCTGCTCTCGCTCTGGCTTCCCTCGCCTTGGATCCGGCCTGCTCTTGCTCTGTCTGGCCAGCCCTCGCCCTGGCTCCATCCGGCCTGCTCTGCTGGATCTGGCTCTGACCTGCCCTCGCCTTGGCTCCGGCCTGCTCTCACCCTGGCTCCGGCCAGTCCTCAGCCTGGTTCCGGCCTGCCCTTGCTCTGGCTCCGGCCTGCCCTTGCTCTGGCTAGCCCTCGCCTTGGCTCCGGCCTGCTCTTGCTCTGGCCTGCCCTTGCCCTGATTCCATATAGGAAGCTATGTGGGGGCACATACTAGATTAGGAGGCTATGTGAGGGCTCATACTGAATGTAGGAGGTTATGTGGGGGTTCATACTGTATGTAGGAGGCTATGTGGGGGCTTATACTGTGTATAGGAGGCTATGTGAAGGCTCATCTTGTATATAAGAGGCTCCTTGGGGCTCACACTATATACAGGGAGGCTATGTGGGGGCTCCTGCTGTATATACAGAGGCTATGTGGTGCTCATGTGGTATATAGGAGGCTATTTGGGGCTCATACTGTAAATAGGAGGCTATATATATGGGACACACTGTATATGCAGGCTATGTGGGGCTCACACTGTATATATGGAGGCTGTGTGGGGGTTCGTACTGTATATGGGAGGTTATGTGGGGGCTCATACTGAATGTGGGAGGCTATTTGGGGGCTCAGACTGAATGTAGGAGGCTATGTGGGGGTTCATACTGTATATAGGAGGCTATATGGGGGCTCATACTGTATATAGGAGGCTATGTGAGGGCTCATATTGTTTATAGAGAGGCTATATGGGGCTCATACTATATATAGGGGGCTATGCTGGAGCTCATATTGTATATAGGAGATAACCGGGGCTCATACTATATGGGGTGGTCCAAAAGTAGGTGCACAGAAAGTGTAATAAGGTTATGAAGGGGGAGGTTTATCAAACATGGTGTAAAGTGAAACTGGCTCAGTTGCCCTTAGCAACCAATCAGATTCCACTTTTCATTCCTCACAGACAAAGTTTATAGTCGAAAACCAAAAAGTGTCAGTGATTTGAAAAATTACATAAGAGATGCATTTCAAGAAATTAATACCCAAAGAGACTTGTGCAAAAAAAATTTGTCGAAGCGTAAGAGGCAGACTTCAAAGCTGTGCAAATTGTAATGGAAAACAGTTTGAGCACCTGCGTTGATAAAATTTAAGGGCTTTTGCATTATTGTTCAGAATAAAATTTAATTGTCAATGTTATGCGTGTGTTAGTAAATATAATTTTATATATACAGTACAGACCAAAAGTTTGGACACACCTTCTCATTTAAAGATTTTTCTGTATTTTCATGACTATGAAAATTGTACATTCACACTGAAGGCATCAAAACTATGAATTAACACATGTGGAATTATATACTTAACAAAAAAGTGTGAAACAACTGAAAATATGTCTTATATTCTAGGTTCTTCAAAGTAGCCACCTTTTGCTTTGATGACTGCTTTGCACACTCTTGGCATTCTCTTGATGAGCTTCAAGAGGTAGTCACCGGAAATGGTCTTCCAACAATCTTGAAAGAGTTCCCAGAGATGCTTAGCAATTGTTGGCCCTTTTGCCTTCACTCTGCGGTCCAGCTCACCCCAAACCATCTCGATTGGGTTCAGGTCTGGTGACTGTGGAGGCCAGGTCATCTGGCGTAGCACCCCATCACTCTCCTTCTTGGTCAAATAGCCCTTACACAGCCTGGAGGTGTGTTTGGGGTCATTGTCCTGTTGAAAAATAAATGATGGTCCAACTAAACGCAAACCGGATGGAATAGCATACCGCTGCAAGATGCTGTGGTCGCCATGCTGGTTCAGTATGCCTTCAATTTTGAATAAATCCCCAACAGTGTCACCAGCAAAGCACCCCCACACCATCACACCTCCTCCTCCATGCTTCATGGTGGGAACCATGCATGTAGAGTCCATCCGTTCACCTTTTCTGCGTTGCACAAAGACACGGTGGTTGGAACCTAAGATCTCAAATTTGGACTCATCAGACCAAAGCACAGATTTCCACTGGTCTAATGTCCATTCCTTGTGTTCTTTAGCCCAAACAAGTCTCTTCTGCTTGTTGCCTGTCTTTAGCAGTGGTTTTCTAGCAGCTATTTTACCATGAAGGCCTGCTGCACAAAGTCTCCTCTTAACAGTTGTTGTAGAGATGTGTCTGCTGCTAGAACTCTGTGTGGCATTGACCTGGTCTCTAATCTGAGCTGCTGTTAACCTGCGACTTCTGAGGCTGGTGAATCGGATAAACTTATCCTCTGAAGCAGAGGTGACTCTTGGTCTTCCTTTCCTGGGGCGGTCCTCATGTGAGCCAGTTTCTTTGTAGCACTTGATGGTTTTTGCAACTGCACTTGGGGACACTTTCAAAGTTTTCCCAATTTTTTGCACTGACTGACCTTCATTTCTTAAAGTAATTATGACCACTCGTTTTTCTTTACTTAGCTGCTTTTTTCTTGCCATAATACAAATTCTAACAGTCTATTCAGTAGGACTATCAGCTGTGTATCCACCAGACTTCTGCACAACACAACTGATGGTCCCAACCCCATTTATAAGGCAAGAAATCCCACTTATTAAACCTGACAGGGCACACCTGTGAAGTGAAAACCATTTCCGGTGACTACCTCTTGAAGCTCACCAAGAGAATGCCAAGAGTGTGCAAAGCAGTCATCAAAGCAAAAGGTGGCTACTTTGAAGAACCTAGAATATAAGACATATTTTCAGTTGTTTCACACTTTTTTGTTAAGTATATAATTCCACATGTGTTAATTCATAGTTTTGATGCCTTCAGTGTGAATGTACAATTTTCATAGTCATGAAAATACAGAAAAATCTTTAAATGAGAAGGTGTGTCCAAACTTTTGGTCTGTACTGTAAATCAAAATAAATGTTATTATTTTCTGTCCACCTACTTTTGGACCACCCTGTATATAGGGAGCTGTGTGTGAGCTTTTACGGTATTGAGGTGTGCAGTAGCCCTCTTTTCCTTCTGCTCCAATATGACCACAGGTAATATTTATCCATTGTGATTAGTGATGAGCGAACGTGCTCGCCACTACTCGGTACTCGCCGGAGCACCATGGTGCTCGACAAGCTCGGCGAGTATTTCCGGGTTGCTCGGGCGGGCACTCGGGTCCACTCCCTGCATATTTGGCGCTTTTTAGAGAGCCAATGAACATGCAGGGATTGCCTGCCATGCACTGTAATGCCGTAGCCATGTTGGTTGTGGACATCACAGTGATTGGCTGGCCGTACAGCGTCATCAGGTCTATATCAGACCTGGCGCCGCCATGCTCGTCACAGTCACTCCGGATCAGACAGTGTAGGGAGAGCTGCTGCTTTCTCAGGGAGAGATTTGATCGTGTATTAGGTAGTGTAGGGAGAAAAACCGTACATTACACATATCCAACTTAACAAACAGTCCTTCTGAGGACTAATCCATCTGCAGAGATATCAGGCAGGCAGGGTGTATAGGCTGGCGGTGTATATAGCAGACTGCAGTGCATATAGTACAAGAGGCTCCATTCCAGTTCTGTCGGCTGCTGCTGTTAAATATTTCTGGAAATAGGCCCAGGTCTCAGGGGCCAGGAATAATTTTTTTTGCATCTTAATCCTCATCATTTGCTTAAAAAGCAATCCAGAGAACAAGGTTTTTCTGCACCATTTGCTTGTTGGCACTGCAGAATACAGCCAGGTCCTTTCCATATTACAGCGCTAAAAATCCATCTATTTAAAACTGTGTTTTCTCCGTCACACGGCTCACATATACGTTTTCAGAAAATACTGTCAATTCTGGCCTCCATTAGATTTTTTTTTCAGTGTGTCAGCAAAGTTTTTGACACTGGTTTGCTGTTCAAATCAGTTACCTACAGGCCTGGTATTTAAAACTGTGTTTTCTCCATCACACGGATTACATATTCGTTTTCAGAAAATACTGCCATTTCTGGCCTCCATTTAAAAAAAATTTCAGTGTGTCAGCAAAGTTTTTGGCACTGGTTTGCTGTTCAAAACGGTTACCTACAGGCCAGATATTAAAAACTGGGTTTTCTCCGTCACACGGATTACATATACGTTTTCAGAAAATACTGCCATTTCTGGCCTCCATTAAAAAAAAATTTCAGTGTGTCAGTGAAGCAATTGAAACCAGATTGCTGTTCAAAATGGTTACCTACAGGCCTGGTATTAAAAACTGTGTTTTCTCCGTCACACGGCTCACATATACGTTGTCAGAAAATACTGCCATTTCTGGCCTCCATTAAATTTTCTTTTCAGTGTGTCAGCAAAATTTTTGACACTGGTTTGCTGTTCAAAACAGTTACCTACAGGCCAGGTATTTAAAACTGTGTTTTCTCCATCACACGGATTACATATACGTTTTCAGAAAATACTGCCAATTCTGGTCTCCATGAAAAAATTTTTTCAGTGTGTCAGCAACGTTTTTGACACTGGTTTGCTGTTCAAAACAGTTACCTACAGGCCAGGTATTTAAAACTGTGTTTTCTCCATCACAAGGATTACATATACGTTTTCAGAAAATACTGCCGTTTCTGGCCTCCATTAAAAAATGTTTTCAGGGTGTCAGTGAAGCAATTGACACCAGATTGCTGTTCAAAATAGTTACCTACAGGCCAGGTATTTAAAACTGTGTTTTCTCCGTCACACGGCTCACATATATGTTGTCAGAAAATACTGCCATTTCTGGCCTCCATGAAAAATTTTTTTCAGTGTATCAGCAAAGTTTTTGACACTGGTTTGCTGTTCAAAACAGTTACCTACAGGCCTGGTATTAAAAACTGTGTTTTGCTTCGGCCTGCCCTCGCCTTGGCTCCGGCCTCCCCTCGCTCTGGAACCGGCCTGATCTCGCAATGGCTCTGGCCTGCCCTTGCCTTGGCTCTGGCCTGCCCTCGCTCTGGATCCGGCCTGATCTCGCAATGGCTCTGGCCTGCCCTTGCCTTGGCTCCGGGCTGCTCTTGCCCTGGCTCCAGCCTGCTCTCGCCTTGGCTCCGGCCTGCTCTCGCCTTGGCTCCGGCCTGCCCTCGCTCTGGCTCCGGCCTGATCTTGCTCTGGCCTGCCTTCGGCTCCGGACTGCTCTGGCTCTGGTTCTGGCCTGCCTTGGCCGTGGCTCCGGCCTGCTCTCTCTCTGGCTCTGTCCTGCCCTCGTCCTGGCTACGGCCTGCTCTCCCTCTGGTCTGCCCTTGCCTTGGCTCCGGCCTGCCCTCGCCCTGGCTCCAGCCTGCTCTCGCTCTGGCCTGCCCTCGCCGAGGCTCCGGCCTGCTCTCGCTCTGGCTGTGGCCTGCTCTCGCTCTGGCTCCGGCCTGCTCTCACCCTGGCTCTGGCTTGCTCTCTCTCTGGCTCTGGCTTGCTCTCTCTCTGGCTCTGGCCTGCCCTCGCCCTGCTGTTTGCATGGATTTATATAGTGTGACCTAGTTGTCAAGCACTTTCCAAGTGATGCTATCGCCTGGAAAGCGCCTGTCAATCTGCATGCGGAAACGCATGTGGATCCGCATGTATTCTGCAGGAAAAACGCATGCACAATCTGCATGCGTTTTTTCTGCCAGGGAGATGCAGAAATGCTGCAGAAATTTTCTGCTTTATTTCTGCATCGTGGGCGCTCTCGCTATAGCTCTGGCCAGCTCTAGCTCTGTCTCTGGCCTGCCCTGGCCTTGGCTCTGGCCTACTCTCGCTTTGTATCTGGCTTGCCCTTGCCTTTGCTCCGGCCTTCTCTCGCTCTGGCTCTTGCCTGCTGTCGCCCTGGCTCCGGCCTGCCATCGTCCTGGCTCCGGTCTGTTCTTGCTCTGGCTATGGCCTGCCCTCGCCTTGGCACCGCCCTGCTCTCTCGCTCTGGCTCTGTCCTGTCCTCGCCCTGGCTCCGGCCTGCTCTCGCTCAGGCTCTGGGCTGCCGTCGCCCTGGCTCCGGCCTTCTCTCGCTCTGGCATGCCCTTGCCCTGGCTCTGGCCTGCTCCCGCTCTGGCCTGCTCTCGCCCTGGCTCAGGCCTGCCCTCGTCCTGGCTCCGGCCTTCCCTCGCCTTGGCTCCGGCCTGCTCTCGCTCTGGCTCGGTCCTGCCCTCGCCCTGGCTCCGGCCTGGTCTCGCTCAGGCTCTGGGCTGCCCTCGCTCTGGCTCCGGTCTGCCCTTGCCCTGCTCTGGCCTGCTCTTGCTTTGGCTCTGTCTTGCTCTTGCTCCGGCCTGCTCTAGCTCTGGTTCTAGCCCACCCTCGTCTTGGCTCCGGCTTGCTCTCGCTCTGGCTCTGGTCTGCCCTTGCCTTGGCTCTGGCCTACTCTCGCTTTGGCTCCGGCCTGCTCTCGCTCTAGCTCCGGACAGTGCTCGCCCTGGCTCCGGCTTGCCATCGCTCTGGCTCCGGCCTACCCTCGCCCTGGCTCCGCCCTGCCCTCGCTCTGGCTCTGGCCAGCCCTCTCCTTGGCTTCGGCCTGCCCTCGACCTGACTCCGGCCCGCCCTCGCTCTGGCATTGGCCTGTTCTCTCCTTGGCTCCGGCCTGCTCTTGCACTGGCTCCCGGCCTGCCCTCGTCCGGGCTCTGGCCTGCTCTCGCTCTGGCTCCGGCCTGCTCTCGCCTAGGCTCCGGCCTGCTCTCGCCCTGGCTACTAACTGCTCTCGCACTGGCTCCGGCCTGCTCTCGCACAGGCTCCGGTCTGCTATCTCTCTGGCTCCGGCCTGCCCTCGCTTTGGCTCATGCCTGCTCTCGCTCTGGCCTGCTCTCGCTCTGGATCCGGCCTGCCCTCGCTCTGGAACTGGCCTGCCCTCGCACTGGCTCCAGCCTGCTCTCGCTCTAGCTCTGGCCTGTCCTCTCCTTGGCTCCGGCCTGCTCTCGCACTGGCTCCGGCCTGCCCTCGCCTTGGCTCCGGCCTGCTCTCGCCCTGGCTTCGGCCAGCTCTCACCCTGGCTAAGGCCTGCTATCTCTCTGGCTCCGGCCTGCCCTCGCCTTGGCTCCTGCTTGTTCTCGCCCTGCATCCGGACTGCTCTCGCCTTGGCTCCGGCCTGCTCTCGCCTTAGCTAAGGCCTGCTCTTGCCCTGGCTCCGACCTGCTCTCACCCTGGTTCTGGCCTGCTCTCACCCTGGTTCCGGCCTGACCTTGCCTTGGCTCATGCTTGCTCTCGCTCTGGCCAGCACTCGAGTTGGCTCCAGCCTGCTCTCGCTCTGGCTCCGGCCTGCCCTTGCCCTGGCTCCGGCCTGCCATCGCTCTGCCTCTGGCCTGCCCTCGTCTTAGCTCCGGCCTGCTCTCGCCCTGGCTCCGGCCTGCTCTCGCTTTAGCTATGGCCCGCCCTCGCCCTGGCTCCGGCCTGCTCTCTCTCTGGCTCTGGCCTGCTCTCTCTCTGGCTCTGGCCTGCCCTCGCCCTGGCTCCGGCATACTCTCACACTGGCTGTGGCCTGCTCTCGCTCTGGCCTCGCCCAGTCTCGGGCCTGATTTAGCACTTGTTCCGGCCTGCCCTTGCCTTGGCTCCGGCCTGCTCTCGCTCTGACCTGCCCTTGCCTTGGCTCTGGCCTACTCTCGCTCTGGCTTTTGCCTGCCCTCACCCTGGCTCTGGCCTGCTCTCGCTCTGGCGTGCCCTCGCCTTGGCTCTGGCCTACTCTCGCTCTGGCCTCGCCCTGTCTCCGGCCTGCTCTCGCCCTGGTTCCGGCCTGTCCTCGCCTTGGCTCTGGCCTACCCTCGCTCTGGCTCCGGCCTGCCCTACACCTGAGGCTCTGGCCTTCTATCGCTCTGGCTCTGGCCTGCCCTTGCCTTGGCTCTGGCCTACCCTCGCCTTGGCTCTGGCCTACCCTCGCCTTGGCTCTGGCCTGCTCTTGCCTTGGCTCCGGCCTGCTCTCGCTCTGGCTCCGGCCTGCCCTGACCCTGACTCCGGCCTGCCCTTGCTCTGGCTCCGGCCTGCCCTCGCATTGGCTCCGGCCTGCTCTCGCCCTGGCTCCGGCCTGCTCTGGCTCTGGCCTGCCCTTGCCCTGGATCCGGCCTGTTCTCTCTCTGGCTCTGGCCTGCCCATGCCTTGGCTCTGGCCTGCTCTTGCTCTGGCTCTGGATCTGGCTCTGGCCTGCCCTTGCCTTGGCTCCGGCCTTCTCTCGCTCTGGCAGGCCCTTGCCTTGGCTCTGGCCAACTCTCGCTCTGGCTCCTGCCTGCCCTCGCCCTGGCTCCGGCCTGCTCTCGCTCTGGCCTGCTCTCGCTCTGGCGTGCCCTCGCCTTGGCTCCGGCCTACTCTTGCTCTGACTCTGGCCTGCCCTCGCCCTGACTCCGGCCAGCTCTGGATCTGGCTCTGGCCTGCCCTCGCCTTGGTTCCGGCCTGCTCTCGCCCTGGCTCCGGCCTGCTCTCGGTCTGGCTCTGGCCTGCCCTCGCCTTCGCTTCGGCCTGATCTCACCTTGGCTCCGGCCTGCTCTCGCCCTGGCTCTGGCCTACTCTCGTTCTGGCCTGCTCTCGCTCTGGCTCTGGCCTCGCCCTGTCTCCGGCCTGCTCTCGCCCTGGTTCCGGCCTGCCCTTGCCTTGGCTCTGGCATGCCCTTGCCTTGGCTCTGGCCTACCCTCGCCGTGGCTCCGGCCTGTTTTCGCCTTGGCTCCGGCCTCCTCTCACTCTGACACCGGCCTGCCCTCACCCTGACTCCGGCCTGCCCTCTCTCTGGCTCAGGCCTGCCCATGCCTTGGCTCCGGCCTGCTCTTCCTCTGGCTCTGGCCTGCCCTCGTATTGACTCTAGCCTGATCTCGCTCTTGTTCTGGCCTGCCTTCGCCATGGCTCCAGCCTGCTCTCGCTCTGGCTCAGGCCTGCTCTCGCTCTGGCTCAGGCCTGCTCTCGCTCTGGCCAGCCCTAGCTCTGGCTCCGGACTGCTCTCGCTCTGGCCTGCTCTCACTCAGTCTCTGGCCTGCCCTCGCCCTGGCTCCGGCATACTCTCGCTCTAGTTCTGACCTGCTCTCGCTCTGGCCTCGCCCTGTCTCCGGCCTGCTCTCGCCCTTGTTCCGGCCGGCCCTTGCCTTGGCTCCGGCCTTCTCTCGCTCTGGCTCTGGCCTGCCCTTGCCTTGGCTCTGGCCAACTCTCGCTATGGCTCTGGCCTGCCCTCGCCCTGGCTCCGGCCTGCTCTCGCTCTGGCTCTGACCTGCTCTCGCACTGGCTCTGGTGTGCCCTCGCCTTGGCTCCGGCCTGCTCTCGCCCTGACTCTGGCCTGCTCTGCATCTGGCTCTGGCCTGCGCTCGCCTTGGCTCCGGCCTGCTCTCGCTCTGGCTCCGGCCTGCTCTTGCTCTGGATCTGGCCGGCTCTTGCTCTGGCTCTGGCCTGCCCTTGTCTTGACTTCGGCCTGCTCTTGCCCTGGCTCTGACCTCCTCTCACTCTGGCCTGCACTCGCTCTGGCTCCGGCCTGCTCTCTCTATAGCTCTCGCCTGTCCATGCCTTGGCTCCGGCCTGCTCTTCCTCTGGCTCTGGCCTGCCCTCGTCTTGACTCTGGCCTGATCTCGCTGTTGTTCTGGCCTGCCTTCGGCTTGGCTCCGGCCTGCTCTTGCTCTGGCTCAGGCCAGCTCTCGCTCTGGCCTGCCGTTGCCTTGGCTCCGGACTGCTCTCGCTCTGCGTCTGGCCTGCTCACACTCTGACCTCCCCTCGCCTTGGCTCCGGCCTGCTCTCGCTCTGGCCTGCCCTCGCCTTGGCTCCGACCTGCTCTTGCTCTGGCCAGCCCTCGCCTTGGCTCCGGCCTGCTCCGCCTTGGCTCCGGTCAGCTCTCACCTTGGCTCCGTCCTGCTCTCGCTCTAGGTCCGGACTGCCCTTGCCCTGGCTCCGGCCTGCCATCGCTCTGGCTCTAGCCTGCCCTCGCCTAAGCTCCGGCCTGCTCTTGCCATGGCTCTGGCCTGCTCTCACTTTGGCTCTGGCCCGCCCTCGCCCTGGCTCCAGCCTGCTCTCTCTCTGGCTCTGGCCTGCCCACGCCCTAGCTCTGGCATACTCTCACTCTGGCTGTGGCCTGCTCTCGCTTTGGCCTCGCCCTGTCTCGGGCCTGCTCTAGCCCTTGTTCCGGCCTGCGCTTGCCTTGGCTCCGGCCTTCTATCGCTCTGGCTCTGGCCTGCCCTTGCCTTGGCTCTGTCCTACTCTCGCTCTGGCTCTTGCCTGCCCTCGCCCTGGCTCTGGCCTGCTCTCGCTCTGGTTCTGGCCTGCTCTCGCTCTGGGTCTGGCGTGCCCTCGCTTTGGCTCCGGCCTGCTCTGGATCTGGCTCTGGCCTGTCCTCGCTCTAGCTCCGGCCTGCCCTTGCTCTGGCTCCGGCCTGCTCTCGCCTTGGCTCCGGCCTGTCCTCGCCCTGGCTCCGGCCGGCCCTTGCTCTGGCTCCGGCCAGCCCTCGCCTTGGCTCCGGCCTGTCCTCGCCTTGGCTCCGGCCTGCCCTTGCTCTGGCTCCGGCCAGCCCTCGCCTTGGCTCCGGCCTGCTCTCGCCCTGGCTCCGGCCTGCCCTCGTCTTGACTCCGGCCTGTTCTCGCCCTTGTTCCGGTCTGCCCTTGCCTTGGCTCCGGCCTACTCTCGTTCTGGCTCTTGCCTGCCCTCGCTCTGGCTCCAGCCTGCTCTCGCTCTGGCGTGCCCTCGCCTTGGCTCCGGCCTGCTCTCGCTCTGACTCTGGCCTGCCCTCGCCCTGCTCTGGATCTGGCTCTGGCCTGCCCTCGCCTTGGCTCCGGCCTGCTCTCGGTCTGGCTCTGGCCTGCCCTCGTCTTGGCTCCAGCCTGCTCTCGCCTTGGCTCCGGCCTGCTCTCGCTCTGGTTCCGGCCTGCTCTTGCTCTGGCTCTGGCCTGCTCTTGCTCTGGCCTGCCCTCATCTTGACGCCAGCCTGTTCTCGCTCTTGTTCTGGCCTGCCTTCGTCTTGGCTCCGGCCTGCTCTCGCTCTGGCTCAGGCCTGCTTTCGCTCTGGCTCTGGCCTGCCCTTGCCTTGGCTCCGGACTGCTTTCTCTCTGGCTCTGGCCTGCTCTCGCTCTGGCTTGCACTCGCTTTGGCTATGGCCGGCTCTCGCCCTGGCTCCGGCCTGCTCTCACTCTGGCACTGGGCTGCCCTCGCCCTGGCTCTGGCCTGCTCTCTCTCTGGCTCTGACCTGCCTTTGTCTTGACTCCGGCCTGCTGTCGCCCTGGCTCCGACCTGCTCTCGCTCTGGCCTGCCCTCGCCCTGGCTCCGGCCTGCCCATGCCTTGGCTCCGGCCTGCTCTTCCTCTGGCTCTGGCCTGCCCTCGTTTTGACTCTAGCCTGATCTCGCTCTTGTTCTGGCCTGCCTTCGCCTTGGCTCCAGCCGTCTCTCACTCTTGTTCTGGCTCTGGCCTCACCCTATCTCCGGCCTGCTCTCGCCCTGGTTCCGGCCTGCCCTTGCCTTGGCTCTGGCCTTCTATCGCTCTGGCTCTGGCCTGCCTTTGCCTTGGCTCTGGCCTACCCTCGCCTTGGCTCCGGCCTCCTCTTGCTCTGGCTCCGGCCTGCCCTCACCCTGACTCCGGCTTGCACTTGCATTGGCTCCGGCCAGCAATCGCCCTGCTCTCGATCTCGCTCTGGCCTGCCCTCGCCCTGGCTCCGGCCTGCTCTCTCTCTGGCTCTGGCCTGCCCATGCCTTGGCTCCGGCCTGCCCTCATCTTGACTCTAGCCTGATCTCGCTCTTGTCCTGGCCTGCCTTCGCCATGGCTCCAGCCTGTTCTTGCTCTGGCTCATGTGTGCTCTCGCTCTGGTTCTGGCCTGCCCTAGCTCTGGCTCCGGACTGCTCTCGCTCTGGCCTGCTCTCGCTCTGGCCTCCCCTCGCCCTGGCTCCGGTATACTCTCGCTCTGGTACTGACCTGCTCTGGCCTCGCCCTGTCTCCGGCCTGCTCTCACCCTTGTTCCGGCCTGCCCTTGCCTTGGCTCCAGCCTTCTCTCGCTCTGGCTCTGGCCTGCCCTTGCCTTGGCTCTGGCCTACTCTCGCTCTGGCCTGCCCTCGCCCTGGCTCCGGCCTGCTCTCACTCTGGCTCTGACCTGCTCTGGCTCTGGCGTGCCCTCGCCTTGGCTCTGGCCTGCTCTCGCTATGACTCTGGCCTGCCCTCGCCCTGACTCCGGCCTGCTCTGGATCTGGCTCTGGCCTGCCCTCGCCTTGGCTCCGGCCTGCTCTCACTCTGGCCAGCCCTCGCCTTGGCTCCGGCCTGCTCTCGCTCTGGTTCCGGCCAGCCCTCGCCTTGGCTCTGGCCTGCTCCCGTCCTGGCTCCGGCCTGCCTTTGCTCTGGCTCCGGCCAGCCTCGCCTTGACTAGAGCCTGCTCTCGCCCTGGCTCCGGCCTGCTCTTGCTCTGGCCGGCCCTCGCCCTGGCTCCGGCCTGCTCTCGCTCTGGTTCTGGACTGCCTTCCTTCGCCTTGGCTCCGGCCTGCCCTCGCTCTGGCTCAATCTTGTTACATCTGGCTCTGGCCTGCCCTTTCCTTGGCTCCGGACTGCTCTCGCTCTGGCCTGCTCCTGCCTTGGCTCCGGACTGCTTTCGCTCTGGCTTTCTCTCGCTCTGGCTTGGGCCTGTCTTTGCCTTGGCTCCGGACTGCTCTCGCTCTGGCCTACTCTTGCTCTGGCCTACCCTGGCTCTGCCTCTGGCCTGGCTTTGCCTTGGCTCCAGCCTGCTCTCGCTCTAGCTCCGTAATGCCCTCACCCTGGCTCCGCTATGCCATAGCTCGGGCTCCGACCTGCTCTCGCCTTGGCTCCGTCCTGCTCTCGCCCTGGCTCCGACCGGCTCTCGCTCTGGCTCTGGCCTGCCCTCGCTCCGCCTACTCTCTCTGGCTCTGGCCTGCCGTCGCCCTGGCTCCGGCCTACTCTCGCTCTAGCTCTGGCCTGCTCTCGCTCTGGCCTCGAACTGTCTCCGGCCTGCTCTCGCCCTGGTTCCGGCCTGCCCTTGCCTTGGCTCCGGCAGTCTCTTGCTCTTGCTCTGGTCTGCCCTTGCCTAGGCTCTGGCCTACTCTTTCTCTGGCTCTGGCCTGCCCTCGCCCTGGCCCCGTCCTCCTCTCGCTCTGGCTCTGGCCTGCTCTCGCTCTGGCCTGCTCTCGCTCTGTGTTGCCCTCGCCTTGGCTCCGTCCTGCTCTCGCTCTGACTCTGGCCTGCCCTCGCCCTGGCTCTGGCCTGCTCTGGATCTGGCTCTGGCCTGCCTTCTCCTTGGCTACGGCCTTCTCTCGCCCTGGCTCCAGCCTGCTCTTGCTCTGGACTGCCCTCGCCTTGGCTCCGGCCTGCTCTCGCCTTGGCTCAGGCTTGCTGTTGCTCTGGCTCCGGCCAGCCCTCGCCCTGGCTCCGGCCTGCCCTCGCTCTGACTCTGGCCAGCCCTTGCCTTGGCTCCGGCCTGCTGTCGCCCTGGCTCCGGCCTGCCCTCGCTCTGACTCTGGCCAGCCCTCGCCTTGGCTCCGGCCTGCTCTCGCTCTGGATCCGGCCTGCTCTTGCTCTGGATCTGGCCTGCCCTCGCCCTGGCTCCGGCCTGCTCTTGCTCTGGCTCTGGCCTGCCCTCGTCTTGACTTTGGCATGCTCTCGCTCTGGTTCTGGCCTGTCTTTGCCTTGGCTCCGGCCTGCAGTCGCTCTGGTTCAGGCCTACCCTTGCCTTGGCTCCGAACTGCTCTCGCTCGCTCTGGCTCTGGCGTGCTCTCGCCCTGGCTCCGGCCTGCAGTCGCTCTGGCTCAGGTCTGCTCTCGTTCTGGCTCAGGCCTGCCCTTGCCTTGGCTCCGGACTGCTCTCGCTCTGGCATGCTCTCGCTCTGGCAACCCCTCGCCTTGGCTCCGGCCTGCTCTCGCTCTGGCCTGCCCTCGCCTTGGCTCCGACCTGGTCTTACACTGGCTCTGGCCTGCCCTCGCCTTGGCTTCGGCCTGCTCTGGCTCTGGCCAGCCCTGGCTCTGCCCTCGCCTTGGCTTCAGCCAGCTCTCACCTTGGCTCCGGCCTGCTCTCGCTCTAGTTCCGGACTGCCTTGCCCTGGCTCCGGCCGGCTCTCGCTCTGGCCTACCCTCGCCTTGGCTCCGACCTGCTCTTACACTGGCTCTGGCCTGCCCTCGCCCTGGCCCCGGCCTGCTCTCGTTCTGGCCTGCTCTCGCTCTGTCGTGCCCTCGCTCCGTCCTGCTCTCGCTCTGACTCTGGCCTGCCCTCGCCCTGGCTCTGGCATGCTCTGGATCTGGCTCTGGCCTGCCTTCTCCATGGCTACGGCCTGCTCTCGCCCTGGCTCCGGCCTGCTCTTGATCTGGACTGCCCTCGCCTTGGCTCCGGCCTGCTCTCGCCTTGGCTCAGGCTTGCTCTTGCTCTGGCTCCGGCCTGCCCTCGCCCTGGCTCCGGCCTGCCCTCGCCCTGGCTCTGGCCAGCCCTCGCCTTGGCTCCGGCCTGCTCTCGCCCTGGATCTGGCCTGCCCTCGCCCTGGCTCCGGCCTGCTCTTGCTCTGGCCTGCCCTCGTCTTGACTTCGGCAAGCTCTCGCTCTGGTTCTGGCCTGTCTTCGCCTTGACTCCGGGCTGCTCTCGCTCTGGTTCAGGCCAACTCTCGCTCTGGCCTACCCTTGCCTTGGCTCCGAACTGCTCTCGCTCGCTCTGGCGTGCTCTCGCCCTGGCTCCGGCCTGCTCTCGCTCTAGCCTGCTCTCGCCCTGGCTCCGGCCTGCTCTCGCTCTAGCTCCGGACTGCCCTCGCCCTGGCTCCGGCCTGCCATCGCTCTGGCTCCAGCCTGCCCTCGCCTTGGCTCCGGCCCGCTCTCGTCCTGGCTCCGACCTGTTCTCGCTGTTTCCAGCCAGCCCTCGCCAAGGCTCCGCCCTGCTCTCTCTCTGGCTCTGGCCTACTCTCGCTCTGGCTCTGGCCTGCCCTCGTCCTGGCTCCGGCCTGTTTTCACTCTGGCTCTGGCCTACCCTCGCCTTGGCTCCGGCCTGCTCTCGCCTTGGCTCCGACCTGCTCTCGCTCTGGCCTTCCCTAGCCCTGGCTCCGGCCTCCTCTCTCTCTGGCACTGGCCTGCCCTTGCCTTAGCTCCGACCTGCTCTCGCTCTGACTCTGGCCTGCCCTCGCCATGGCTACTGCCTGCCCTCATCCTTGCTCCGGCCTGCTCTGGCTCTGTCCAACCCTCACCTTGGCTCCGGCCTGCTCTCGCCTTGGCTCCAGCCTGCTCTCGCTCTGGCTCCGGCCTGCCCTCATCCTGACTCCTGCCTGCCCTTGCTCTGGCTCCGGCCTGCCCTCGCCCTGATTCCGGCCTGCCCTTGCTCTAGCTCCAGCCAGCCCTTGCATTGGCTCCGGCCTGCTCTAGCCTTGACTCCGACCTGCTCTCGCCCTGGCTCCGGCCTGCTCTCTCTCTGGCTCTGGCCTGCCCTCGTCCTTGCTCAGGCCTGCTCTCGTTCTGGTCTACCCTCGCCTTGGCTCCGGACTGCTCTTGCCGTGGCTCAGGCCTGCTCTCGCTCTGGCTCAGGCCTGCTCTCTCTCTGCCTCCGGCGTGCTCTCTCTCTGGCTCGGGCCAGCCCTTGCTCTAGCTCCGGCCGGCCCTCTCATTCGCTCCGGCCTGCTCTAGCCCTGGCTCCGACCTGCTCTCGCTCTGGTCTGCCCTCTCTCTGTCTCCGGCCTGCTCTCTCTCTGGCTCTCGACTGCCGAAGCCTTGGCTCCGGCCTGCTCTTCCTCTGGCTCAGGCCAGCCCTCGTCTTGACTCTGGGCTGCTCTCGCTCTAGTTCCGGACTGCCCTTGCCCTGGCTCCGGCCTGCTCTCGCTCTGGCCTGCCCTCGCCTTGGCTCCGACCTGCTCTTACACTGGCTCTGGCCTGCCCTCGCCTTGGCTCCGGCCTTCTCTCGCTCTGGCTCTGGCCTGCCCTCGCTCTGGCTCCAGCCAGCTCTCACCTTGGCTCCGGCCTGCTCTCGCTCTAGTTCCGGACTGCCCTTTCCCTGGCTCCGGCCTGCCATCGCTCTGGCTCCGGCCTGCCCTCGCCTTAGCTCCGGCCTGCTCTCACCCTGGCTCCGGCCTGCTCTCGCTTTGGCTCTGGCCCACCCTCGCCTTGGCTGCGGCCTGCTCTCTCTCTGGCTCTGGCCTGCCCTCGTCCTGGCTCCGGCATACTCTCGCTCTGGCTCTAGCCTCGCCCTGTCTCAGGCCTACGCTAGCCCTTGTTGCGGCCTACCCTTGCCTTGGCTCCGGCCTTCTCTTGCTCTAGCTCGCGCCTGCCCTCGTCTTGGCACTGGCCCGCTCTCACTCTGACTCTGGCCTGCCCTCGCCCTGGCTCCGTCCTGCTCTGGATCTGGCTCTGGCCTGCCCTCGCCTTGGCTCCGGCCTGCTCCCGCCCTGGCTCCAGCCTGCTCTTGCTCTGGCCTGCCCTCGCCTTGGCTCCGGCCTGCTCTCGCTCTGGCTCCAGCCTGCCCTCGCTGTGGCTCCGGCCTGCCCTTGCTCTGGCTACGCCAGCCTTCGCCTTGGCTCCGGCCTGCTCTCGCCCTGGCTCCGGCCTTCTCTTGCTCTGGCCTGCCCTTGCCCTGGCTCCGGCCTGCTCTTGCTCTGGCCTGCCCTCGTCTTGACTCCGGACTGCTCTCGCTCTGGTTCTGGCCTGCCTTCGCCTTGGCTCCGGCATGCCCTCGCTCTGGCTGGCTCAAGCCTGCTCTAGCTCTGGCTCTGGCCTGCCCTGGCTCCAGACTGCTCTCGCTCTGGCCTGCTCTTGCTCTGGCCCGCCCTCGCCTTGGCTCCGGCCTGCTCTCGCTCTTGCCTGCCCTCGCCTTGGCTCCGACCTGCTCTTGCTCTCGCTCTGGCCTGCCCTCGCCTTGGCTCCGGCCTGCTCTCGCTCTGGCCCGCCCTGGCTCTGCTTCTGGGCTGCCCTCGCCTTGGCTCTGGCCTGCTGTCGCTCTGGCTCCGGCCTGCCCTCGCCCTAGCTTCGGCCTGCTCTCACTCTGCCTCCGGCCTAACCTCGCCTTGGCTCCGGCCTGCCCTCGCCCTTTATCCGGCCTGCTCTCGCTCTGGCCTGCCTTCGTCCTGACTCCGGCATTCTCTCGCTGTTGCACAGGCCTGCTCTCGATCTGGAACTGACATGCTCTCGCTCTGGCCTGCCCTCACCTTGACTCCGGCTTGCTCTCGCTCTGGCCTGTCCTCGCCTTGGCTCCAGACTTCTCTCGCTCTGGCTCTCGCCTGCGCTAGCCTTGGCTCTGGCCTACTTTCGCTCTCTCTGGCCTGCCCTTGCCCTGGCTCCGGCCTGATCGCGCTCTGGCCTGCCCTCGCCTTGGCTCCAGCCTGCTCTCGCTTTGACTCTGGTCTGCCCTCGCCCTGGCTCCGGATTGCCCTCGCCTTGGCTCCAGCCTGCTCTCGCTCTGACTCTGGTCTGCCCTCGCCCAGGCTCCGGCCTGCTATGGCTCTAGCTCTGTCCTGCCCTCGCCTTGGCTACGGCCTGCTCTCGCCCTGGCTCCGGCTTGCCCTCGTCCTAGCTCCGGCCTGCTCTCGCTCTGGCTCTGGCCTGCCCTCGCCCTAGCTCCGGCCTGCTCTCGCTCTGGCTCTGGCCTGCCCTCGCCCTTTCTCTGGCCTGCTCTCGCCCTGACTCCGGCATTCTCTCGCTCTTGCACTGGCCAGCTCTCGATCTGGAACTGACCTGCTCTCGTTCTGGCTCTGGCCTGCCCTCACCTTGTCTCCGGCTTGCTCTCGCTCTGGCCTGTCCTCGCCTTGGCTCCGGACTTCTCTCGCTCTGGCTCTCGCCTGCCCTAGCCTTGGCTCTGGCCTACTTTCACTCTCTCTGGCCTGCCCTTGCCCTGGCTCCGGCCTGATCTCGCTCTGGCCTGCCCTCGCCTTGGCTCCAGCCTGCTCTCGCTTTGACTTTGGTCTACCCTCGCCCAGGCTCCGGCCTGCTCTCGCTTTCCTCGCCCTGGCTCAGGCCTGCCCTCGCCTTGGCTCCGGCCTGCTCTCGCTCTGACTCCGGCCTGCTCTTGCCCTGGACTGCCCTTGCCTTAGCTCCGGCCTGCTCTCGCCTTCGCTCCCTGGCTCCGGCCTCCCCTTGCTCTGACTCTGGCCAGCCCTCGCCTTGGCTCTGGCCTGCCCTCGCCCTGGCTCCGGCCTGCTTTTACTCTGGCTCTGGCCTGCCCTCATCTTGACTTTGGCATGCTCTCGCTCTGGTTCTGGCCAGCCCTCGCCTTGGCTCTGGACTGCTCTCGCTCGCTCTGGCTTGCTCTCGCTCTGGCCTGCCCATGCCTTGGCTCCGGCCTTCTCTGACTCTGGCCTGCCCTCTTCTTGACTCCGGCATGCTCTCGCTCTGGTTCTGGCCTGCCTTCGCCTTGGCTCCGGCCTGCTCTCGCTCTGGCTCTGGCCTGTCTTCGCATAGGCTCCGACCCGCTCTCGCCCTGGCTCCGGCCTGCTCTCGCTCTGGCCTGCCTTCGCCTTGGCTCCGGCCTTCTCTGACTCTGGCTCTAGCCTGCCCTCTTCTTGACTCCAGCATGCTCTCACTTTGGTTCTGGCCTGCCTTCGCCTTGGCTCCGGCCTGCTCTCGCTCTGGCTCTGGCCTGTCCTCGCATAGGCTCCGACCCGCTCTCGCCCTGGCTCCGGCCTGCTCTGGCTCTGGCCTGCCCTCTCCTTGGCTCCAGCCAGCTCTCACCTTGGCTCCGGCCTGCTCTCGCTCTAGTTCCGGACTGCCCTTGCCCTGGCTCCGGCCTGCCATCGCTCTGGCTCCGGCCTGCCCTCGCCTTAGCTCCGGCCTGCTCTCACCCTGGCTCCGGCCTGCTCTCGCTTTGGCTCTGGCCCGCCCTCGCCCTGGCTGCGGCCTGCTCTCTCTCTGGCTCTGGCCTGCCCTCGTCCTGGCTCCGGCATACTCTCACTCAGGCTGTGGCCTACTCTCGCTCTGGCTCTAGCCTCGCCCTGTCTCAGGCCTACGCTAGCCCTTGTTCCGGCCAACTCTTGCCTTGGCTCCGGCCTTCTCTTGCTCTGGCTCGCGCCTGCCCTCGTCTTGGCACCGGCCCGCTCTCACTCTGACTCTGGCCTGCCCTCGCCCTGGCTCCGTCCTGCTCTGGATCTGGCTCTGGCCTGCCCTCGCCTTGGCTCCGGCCTGCTCTCGCCCTGGCTCCAGCCTGCTCTTGCTCTGGCCTGCCCTCGCCTTGGCTCCGGCCTGTTCTCGCTCTGGCTCCAGCCTGCCCTCGCTGTGGCTCCGGCCTGCCCTTGCTCTGGCTACGGCCAGCCTTCACCTTGGCTCCGGCCTGCTCTCGCCCTGGCTCCGGCCTTCTCTTGCTCTGGCTCTGGCCTGCCCTCGCCCTGGCTCCGGCCTGATCTTGCTCTGGCCTGCCCTCGTCTTGACTCCGGACTGCTCTCGCTCTGGTTCTGGCCTGCCTTCGCCTTGGCTCCGGCATGCCCTCGCTCTGGCTGGCTCAAGCCTCCTCTAGCTCTGGCTCTGGCCTGCCCTGGCTCCAGACTGCTCTCGCTCTGGCCTGCTCTTGCTCTGGCCCGCCCTCGCCTTGGCTCCGGCCTGCTCTCGCTCTTGCCTGCCCTCGCCTTGGTTCCGACCTGCTCTTGCTCTCGCTCTGGCCTGCCCTCGCCTTGGCTCCGGCCTGCTCTCGCTCTGGCCCGCCCTGGCTCTGCTTCTGGGCTGCCCTCGCCTTGGCTCTGGCCTGCTGTCGCTCTGGCTCCGGCCTGCCCTCGCCCTAGCTCCGGCCTGCTCTCACTCTGCCTCCGGCCTGCCCTCGCCTTGGATCCGGCCTGCTCTCGCCCTTTCTCCGGCCTGCTCTCGCTCTGGCCTGCCCTCGTCCTGACTCCGGCATTCTCTCGCTGTTGCACAGGCCTGCTCTCGATCTGGAACTAACCTGCTCTCGCTCTGGCCTGCCCTCACCTTGACTCCGGCTTGCTCTCGCTCTGGCCTGTCCTCGCCTTGGCTCCAGACTTCTCTCGCTCTGGCTCTCGCCTGCGCTAGCCTTGGCTCTGGCCTACTTTCGCTCTCTCTGGCCTGCCCTTGCCCTGGCTCCGGCCTGATCACGCTCTGGCCTGCCCTCGCCTTGGCTCCAGCCTGCTCTCGCTTTGACTCTGGTCTGCCCTCGCCCTGGCTCCGGATTGCCCTCGCCTTGGCTCCAGCCTGCTCTCGCTCTGACTCTGGTCTGCCCTCGCCCAGGCTCCGGCCTGCTATGGCTATAGCTCTGTCCTGCCCTCGCCTTGGCTACGGCCTGCTCTCGCCCTGGCTCCGGCTTGCCCTCGTCCTAGCTCCGGCCTGCTCTCGCTCTGGCTCTGGCCTGCCCTCGCCCTTTCTCCGGCCTGCTCTCGCTCTGGCCTGCTCTCGCCCTGACTCCGGCATTCTCTCACTCTTGCACTGGCCAGCTCTCGATCTGGAACTGACCTGCTCTCGTTCTGGCTCTGGCCTGCCCTCACTTTGTCTCCGGCTTGCTCTCGCTGACTTCTCTCGCTCTGGCTCTCGCCTGCCCTAGCCTTGGCTCTGGCCTACTTTCACTCTCTCTGGCCTGCCCTTGCCCTGGCTCCGGCCTGATCTCGCTCTGGCCTGCCCTCGCCTTGGCTCCAGCCTGCTCTCGCTTTGACTCTGGTCTACCCTCGCCCAGGCTCCGGCCTGCTCTCGCTTTCCTCGCCCTGGCTCCGGCCTGCCCTCGCCTTGGCTCCGGCCTGCTTTCGCTCTGACTCCAGCCTGCTCTCGCCCTGGACTGCCCTTGCCTTAGCTCCGGCCTGCTCTCGCCTTGGCTCTGGCTTGCTCTTGCTCCGGCCTGCCCTCGCCCTGGCTCCGGCCTCCCCTTGCTCTGACTCTGGCCAGCCCTCGCCTTGGCTCCGGCCCGCCCTCGCCCTGGCTCCGGCCTGCTTTTACTCTGGCTCTGGCCTGCCCTCATCTTGACTTTGGTATGCTCTCGCTCTGGTTCTGGCCTGCCCTCGCCTTGGCTCCGGACTGCTCTCGCTCGCTCTGGCTTGCTCTCGCTCTGGCCTGCCCTTGCCTTGGCTCCGGCCTTCTCTGACTCTGGCTCTGGCCTGCCCTCTTCTTGACTCCGGCATGCTCTCGCTCTGGTTCTGGCCTGCCTTCGCCTTGGCTCTGGCCTGCTCTCGCTCTGGCCGGTCCTCGCATAGGCTCCGACCCGCTCTCGCAATGTCTCCGGCTTGCTCTCGCTCTGGCCTGTCCTCGCCTTGGCTCCGGACTTCTCTCGCTCTGGCTCTCGACTGCCCTCGCCCTGGCTCCGGCCTCCCCTTGCTCTGACTCTGGCCAGCCCTCGCCTTGGCTCGGCCCTCCCTCGCCCTGGCTCCGGCCTGCTTTTACTCTGGCTCTGGCCTGCCCTCATCTTGACTTTGGCATGCTCTCGCTCTGGTTCTGGCCTGCACTCGCCTTGGCTCCGGACTGCTCTCGCTCGCTCTGGCTCTGGCTTGCTCTCGCTCTGGCCTGCCCTTGCCTTGGCTCCGGCCTTCTCTGACTCTGGCTCTGGCCTGCCCTCTTCTTGACTCCGGCATGCTCTCGCTCTGGTTCTGGCCTGCCTTCGCCTTGGCTCCGGCCTGCTCTCGCTCTGGCTCTGGCCGGTCCTCGCATAGGCTCCGACCCGCTCTCGCCCTGGCTCCGGCCTACTCTCGCTCTGGCCTGCCGTCGCCTTGGCTCCGGCATGCTCTTGCCCTGGCTCCGGCCTGTTCTCGCTCTGGCCTGCCCTCGCCTTGGCTCCGGCCTGCTCTCGCTGACTCTGGTCTGCCCTCGCCTAGGCTCCGGCCTGCTCTGGCTCTAGCTCTGTCCTGCCCTCGCCTTGGCTCCGGCCTGCGCTCGCCTTAGCTCCGGCATGCTCTCGCCCTGGCTCCGGCCTGCCCTCTAACTGGCTCCGGCCTGCCCTCCCTCTGGCTCCAGCCTGCCCTCACCCTGGCTCCGGCCTGCTCTTGCCTTGGCTCCGGCCTGCTCTCGCTCTGGCCTGTCCTCGCCTTGGCTCCGGACTTCTCTCACTCTGGCTCTCGCCTGCCTTAGCCTTGGCTCTGGCCTACTTTCGCTCTCTCTGGCCTGCCCTTGCACTGGCTCCGGCCTGATCTCGCTCTAGCCTGCCCTCGCCTTGGCTCCAGCCTGCTCTCGCTTTCCTCGCCCTGGCTCTGGCCTGCCCTCGCTCTGACTCTGGTCTGCCCTCGCCCAGGCTCCGGCCTGCTCTGGCTTTAGCAATGTCCTGCACTCGCCTTGGCTATGGCCTGCTCTCGACCTGGCTCCGGCTTGCCCTCGTCCTGCCTCCGGCGTGCTCTTGCTCTGGCCTGCCCTCTCCTTGGCTCCGGCCTGCTCTCGCCCTGGCTCCGGCCTGCTCTCGCTCTGGCTTCAGCCTGCCCTCGCCCTGCTCCGGCCTGCCCTTGCTCTGGCTCCGGCCAGCTCCTGTTCGGGCTCCGGCCAGCCCTCGCCTTGGCTCCAGCCTGCTCTTTCTTGCTCTGGCTCCGGCCTGCTCTCGCTCAAGCCTATTCTCTCTCTGGCTCTGGCCTGCCCTTGCCTTGGCTCCGGACTGTTCTCGCTCTGGCACTGGCCTGATCTCGCTCTGGCACTGGCCTGCTCTCATTCTGTCTCTGGCCTGCCGTCGCCTTGGCTCCGGCCTGCTCTTGCCCTGGCTCCGGCCTGATCTCGCTCTGGCCTGCCCTCGCCTTGGCTCCGGCCTGCTCTCGCTCTGACTCTGGTCTGCCCTCGCCCAGGCTCCGGCCTGCTCTGGCTCTAGCTGTGTCCGGCCCTCGCCTTGGCTCTGGCCTGCCCTCGCCTTAGCATGCCGGAGCTCTCGCCCTGGCTCCGGCCTGCCCTCTGACTGGCTCCGGCCTGCCCTCCCTCTGGCTCCAGCCTGCCCTCGCCCTGGCTCCGGCATGCTCTTGCCCTGGCTCCGGCCTGCTCTCACTCTGGCTCCAGCCTGCCCTTGCTCTGGCTTCGGCCAGCCCTCGCCTTGGCTCCAGCCTGCTCTTGTTCTGGCTCTGGCCTGCCCTCGTCTTGACTCCGGCCTGCTCTCGCTTTGGTTCTGGCCTGCCTTCGCCTAGGCTCCGGCCTGCTCTTGCTCTCGCTCGGCCGACTCTCTCTCTGGCTCTGGCCTGCCCTTGCCTTGGCTCCGGACTGCTCTCGCTCTGGCACTGGCCTGATCTCGCTCTGGCACTGGCCTGCTCTCGTTCTGGCTCTTGCCTGCCCTCACCTTGGTTCCGGCCTGCTTTCGCTCTGGCTCTGGCCTGCTGTCGCCTTGGCTCCAGCCTCCTCTCGCTCTGGCCTGCCCTGGCTCTGCTCAAGCCTGCCCTCGTCTTGGCTGCAGCCTGCCCTCGCCCTGGCTCCGGCCTGCTCTCGCTCTGGCCTGCTCTCGCTCTGGTTCATGCCTGCCCTTGCCTCGGCTCGGGCCTGCTCTCGCTCTGGCTCGGGCCTGCTCTCGCTCTGGCCTGCCTCTCCTTGGCTCCGGCCTTCTCTCGCTCTGGCTCACTCCTGCCCTCGTCTTGGCTCCGTCCTGCTCTCGCTCTGACTCTGGCCTGCCCTCGCCCTGGCTCCGTTCTGCTCTGGATCTGGCTCTGGCCTGCCCTGGCCTTGGCTCCGGCCTGCTGTTGCCCTGGCTTCAGCCTGCTCTCGCTCTGGCCTGCCCTCGCCTTGGCTCCGGCCTGCTCTCGCTCTGGCTCCAGCCTGGCCTCGCTGTGGCTCCAGCCTGCCCTTGCTCTGGCTACAGCCAGCTTACGCCTTGGCTCCGGCCTGCTCTCGCCCTGGCTCCGGCCTTCTCTTGCTCTGGATCTGGACTGCCCTCGCCCTGGCTCCGGCCTGCTCTTGCTCTGGCCTGCCCTCGTCTTGACTCCGGACTGCTCTCGCTCTGGCCTGCCTTCACCTTGGCCCCGGCATGCCCTCGCTCTGGCTCAAGCCTGCTCTGGCTCCAGACTGCTCTCGCTCTGGCTCTGGCCCGCACGCGCCTTGGCTCCGGCCTGCACTCGCCTTGGCTCCGGCCTGCTCTCGCTCTTGCCTGCCCTCGCCTTGGCTCCGACCTGCTCTTGCTCTCGCTCTGGCCTGTCCTCGCCTTGGCTCAGGCCAGCTCTCGCTCTGGCCCGCCCTGGCTCTGCTTCTGGCCTGCCCTCGCCTTGCCTCTGGCTTGCTCTCGCTCTGGCTCCGTCCGGCCTGCCCTCGCCCTGGCTCCGGCCTGCTCTCACTCTGCCTCCGGCCTGCCCTCGCCTTGGCTCCGGCCTGCTCTCGCTCTGGCTCCGGCCTGCTCTAGCTCTGGCTACGGCCTGCCCTCGCCCTTTCTCCGGACTGCTCTCGCTCTGGCCTGCCCTCGTCCTGACTCCGGCATTCTCTCGATGTTGCACAGGCCTACTCTCGCTCTGGCCTGCCCTCACCTTCTCTCCGGCTTGCTCTCGCTCTGGCTCTGGCCTGTCCTCGCCTTGGCTCCAGACTTCTCTCGCTCTGGCTCTCGCCTGCCCTAGCCTTGGCTCTGGCCTACTTTCGCTCTCTCTGGCCTGCCCTTGCCCTGGCTCCGGCCTGATCTTGCTCTGGCCTGCCCTCGCCTTGGCTCCAGCCTGCTCTCGCTTTGACTCTGGTCTGCCCTCTCCCTGGCTCCGGCCTGCCCTCGCCTTGGCTCCGGCCTGCTCTCGCTCTGACTCTGGTCTGCCCTCGCCCAGGCTCCGGCCTGCTATGGCTCTAGCTCTGTCCTGCCCTCGCCTTGGCTCCGGCTTGCCCTCCTCCTGGCTCCGGCCTGCTCTCGCTCTGGCCTGCCCTCGACCTTTCTCCGGCCTGCTCTCGCCCTGACTCCAGCATTCTTTCGCTCTTGCACTGGCCTGCTCTCGATCTGGAACTGACCTGCTCTCGTTCTGGCTCTGGCCTGCCCTCACCTTGTCTCCGGGTTGCTCTCGCTCTGGCCTGTCCTCACCTTGGCTCCGGACTTCTCTCGCTCTGGCTCTCGCCTGCCCTAGCCTTGGCTCTGGCCTACTTTCGCTCTCTCTAGCCTGCTCTTGCCCTGGCTCCGGCCTGATCTCGCTCTGGCCTGCCCTCGCCTTGGCTCCAGCCAGCTCTCGCTTTGACTCTGGTCTGCCCTCGCCCAGGCTCCGGCCTGCTCTCGCTTTCCTCGCCCTGGCTCCGGCCTGCTCTCGCTCTGACTCTGGTCTGCCCTCGCCCAGGCTCCGGCCTGCTCTGGCTTTAGCTCGATTCTGCCCTCACCTTGGCTACGGCCTGCCCTCATCCTGGCTCCGGCCTGCTCTTGCTCTGGCTCTGGCCTGCCCTCTCCTTGGCTCCGGCCTGTTCTCGCCCTGGCTCCGGCCTGCTCTCGCTCTGGCTTCAGCTTGCCCTCGCCCTGGCTCCGGCCTGCCCTTGCTCTGGCCTGCCCTTGCTCTGGCTCCGGCCAGCTACTGTTCTGGCTCCGGCCAGCCCTCGCCTTGGCTCCAGCCTGCTCTTTCTTGCTCTGGCTCTGGCCTGCCCTCGTCTTGACTCCGGCCTGCTCTCGCTTTGGTTCTGGCCTGCCTTCGCCTTGGCTCCGGCCTGCTCTCGCTCAGGCCTATTCTCTCTCTGGCCTGCCCTTGCCTTGGCTCCGGACTGCTCTCGCTCTGGCACTGGCCTGATCTCGCTCTGGCACTGGCCTGCTCTCGTTCTGGCTCTTGCCTGCCATCACCTTAGCTCCGGCCTGCTCTCGCTGTGGCCTGCCGTCGCCTTGGCTCCGCCCTGCCCTCGCCCTGGCTCCGGCCTGCCCTCGACCTGGCTCTGGCCTGCCCTCGACCTGGCTCCGGCCTGCCCTCGCACTGGCTTTGGCCTGCCCACGCCCTGGCTCCGGCCTGCCCTCGACCTGGCTCCGGCCTGCCCTCGACCTGGCTCCGGCCTCCTCTTGCTCTGACTCTGGCCTGCCCTCGCCCTGGCTACGGCCTGCTCTGGCTCTGTCCTGCTCTCACCTTGGCTCCGGCCTGCCCTCGTCCTGGCTGCAGCCTGCTCTCGCTCTTGCCTGCCCTCGCTTTGGCTCTAGCCTACTCTCGCTCTGGCCTGCCCTCGTCCTGGCCCCGGCCTGCTCTGGCTCTGTCCTGCCCTCGTCCTGGCTCCGGCCTGCCCTCGCTTTGGCTCCGGCTTGCTCTCGCCTTGGCTTCGGCCTGCTCTCGCCCTGGCTCAGACCTGCTCTCGCTCTGGCTCTGTCCCGCCCTCGCCCTGGCTCCGGCCTGCTCTAGCTCTGGTTCTGGCCTGCCCTTGCCTTGGCTCCGGACTGCTCTCACTCTGGCACTGGGCTGCTCTCGCTCTGGATCTGGCCAGCCCTCCCTGCCATCGCTCTGGCTCTGGCCTGCCCTCGCGCTGGCTCCGGAATGCCCTCACCCTGGCTCCGACCTGCTCTGGCTCTGGCCTGCCCTTGCCTTTGCTCCGGACTGCTCTCGCTCTGGCCTGCTCTCGCCTTGGCTCCGGCCTGCCATAGCTCTGGCTCCGGCCTGCTCTCGCTCTGGCCTGCCCTTGCCTTGGCTCCGGACAGCTCTCACTCTGGCACTGGCCTGCTCTCGGTCTGGCTCTGGCCTGCCCTCACTGCCCTCGCTCTGGCCTCCCCTGGCTCCGGCCTGCCTTCACCCTGGCTCCGACCTGCTCTCGCTCTGGCCTGCCCTAGCCTTGGCTCCGACCTGCTCTCACTCTGGCTCCGGCCTGCCCTCACCTTGCCTCCGGCCTGCTCTGACTCTGCCTCTGGCCTGCCCTTGCCTTGGCTCTCGGGGGCTCTCGCTCTTACTCTGGCCTGCCCTCGCCCTGGCTCCGGCCTGCCCTCGTCCTTCCTCAGGCCTGCTCTCGTTCTGGTCTACCCTCGCCTTGGCTCCGGACTGCTCTCGCTCTGGCTCCGGCCTGACCTCGCCATGACTCCGGCCTGCCCTCGCCCTGAATCCGGCCTGCCCTTGCTCTGGCTCCGGCCTGCCCTCGCCCTGACTCCGGCCTGCCCTCGCCCTGACTCCGGCCTGCCCTCGCCCTGACTCCTGTCTGCCCTTGCTCTGGCTCCGGCCTACCCTCGCCCTGATTCCGGCCTGCCCTTGCTCTAGCTCCAGCCAGCCGTTGCATTGGCTCCGGCCTACTCTAGCCTTGACTTCGACCTGCTCTCGCCTTGGCTCCGGCCTGTTATCTCTCTGGCTCTGGCCTGCACATGCTTTGGCTCTCTCTCTGGCCTGCCCTTGCCTTAGCTCTGGCCGGCTCTCGCTCTGACTCTGGCCCACCCTCGCCTTGGCTCCGGCCTGCTCTTGCCTTGGCTCCGGTCTGCTCTCGCTCTGGCTCCGGCCTGCCCTCGCCCTGACTCCGGCCTGCCCTTGCTCTAGCACTCGCATTAGCTCCGGCCTGCTATCGCCCTGGCTCCGACCTGCTCTCGCACTGGCCTGCCCTCGCTCTGGCTCCGGAATGCTCTCTCTCTGGCTCTCGCCTGCCGATGCCTTGGCTCCGGCCTGCTCTTCCTCTGGCTCTGGCCTGCCCTCGTCTTGACTCTGGCCTGATCTCGCTCTTGTTCTGGCCTGCCTTCGACTTGGCTCCGGCCTGCTCTTGCACTGGCTCAGGCCTGCTCTCGCTCTGGCCTGCCTTTGCCTTGGCTCCGGGAGACTGCTCTCGCTCTGGCTCTGGCCTGCTCTCGCTCTGGCCTCCCCTCGCCTTGGCTCCGGCCCGCTCTCGCTCTAGCTCTGGCCTGCCCTCGCCTTGGCTCTAACCTGCACTTGCTCTGGCTCTAACGAGCCCTCGCCTTGGCTCCGGCCTGCTCTCGCTCTGGCCTGCCCTGGCTCTGCCTCTGGCCTGCCCTCGCCTTGGCTCCAGCCAGCTCTCGCTCTAGTTCCGGACTGCCCTTGCCCTGGCTCCAGCCTGCCATCGTTCTGGCTCCGGCCTGCCCTCGCCTTAGATCCCGACTGCTCTCGCTTTGGCTCTGGCCCGCCATCGCCCTGGCTCCGGCCTGCTCTCTCTCTGGCTCTGGCCTGCCCTCACCCTGGCTCCGGCATACTCTCACTCTGGCTGTGGCCTGCTCTCGCTCTGGCCTCGCCCTGTCTCGGGCCTGCTCTGGCCCATGTTCCGGCCTGCCCTTGCCTTGGCTCCAGCCTTCTCTCGCTCTGGCTCTGACCTGCCCTTGCCTTGGCTCTGGCCTACTCTCGATCTGGCTCTTGCCTGCATTCGCCCTGGCTCCGGCCTGCTCTCGCTTTGGTTCTGGCCTGCTCTTGCTCTGGCTCTGGCCTCCCCTCGCCTTGGCTCCGGCCTGCTCTTGCTCTGACTGTGGCCTGCCCTCGCCCCTGACTCCGGCCTGCTCTGGATCTGGCTCTGGCCTGCCCTCGCCTTGGCTCCGGCCTGCTCTTGGTCTGGCTATGGTCTGCCCTCGCCTTGGATCCGGCCTGCTCTCGCCTTGGCTCCGGCCTGCTCTCGCTCTGGCTCCGGCCTGCCCTTGCTCTGGCCCCGGCCAGCTCTCGCCTTGGCTCCGGCCTTTTCTCGCCCTTGTTCCGGCCAGCCTTTGCCCTGGCTCTGGCCTGCTCTCGCTGTGGCTCTGGCCTGCCCTGGCTCTGCCTCTGGCATTCCCTCGCCTTGGCTCCGGGCTAATCTCGGCTTGGCTCCGGCCTGCTCTCGCTCTACATCCGGACTGCCCTCGCCCTGGCTCCGGACTGCTCTCGCCCTGGCTCCAGCCTGCTCTCGCCCTGGCTCCAGCCTGCCCTAGCCCTGGCTCCGGCCTACTTTCGCTCTGGTTCTGGCCTGCTCTCGCTCTGGCCTCGAACTGTCTCCGGCCTGCTCTCCCCCTGGCTCCGGCCTGCCCTTGCCTTGGCTCCGGCCTTCTTTGCTCTAGCTCTGGCCAGCCCTTGCCTTGGCTCTGGCCTACTCTTGCTCTGGCCTGCCCTCGCCCTGGCCTGCTGTCGCTCTGGCCTGCTCTCGCTCTGGCGTGCCCTCGCCTTGGCTCCGTCCTGCTCTCACTGTGACTCTGGCCTGTCCTCGCCCTGGCTCCGGCCTGCCCTTACTCTGGCTCCGGCCAGCTCTCGCCTTGGCTCCGGCCTGCTCTCGCCCTGGCTCCAGCCTGCTCTTGATCTGGTCAGCCCTCGCCCTGGCTCCGGCCTACTCTTGCTCTTGCTCTGGCCCGCTCTTGCTCTGGTCTGGCCTCGTCTTGACTCCGGCCTGATCTCGCCCTTGTTCCGGCCAGCCTTTGCCCTGGCTCCGGCCTGCTCTCGCCCTGGCTCCGACCTACTCTCGCTCTGGCCTGCCCTGGCTCTGCCTCTGGCCTGCCCTCGCCTTGGCTCCGGGCTAATCTCGGCTTGGCTCCGGCCTGCTCTCGCTCTACATCCGAACTGCCCTCGCCCTGGCTCCGGACTGCCCTGGCCGTGGCTAAGGACTGCTCTCGCCCTGCCTCCTGCCTGCTCTCTATCTGGCTCTGGCCTGCCCTAGCCCTGGCTCCGGCCTACTTTCGCTCTGGCTCTGGCCTGCTCTCGCTCTGGCCTCGAACTGTCTCCGGCCTGCTCTCTCCCTGGGTCCGGCCTGCCCTTGCCTTGGCTCCGGCCTTCTCTTGCTCTAGCTCTGGCCTGCCCTTGCCTTGGCTCTGGCCTACTCTTGCTCTGGCCTGCCCTCGCTCTGGCCTGCTCTCGCTTTGGCGTGCCCTCGCCTTGGCTCTGTCCTGCTCTCACTGTGACTCTGGCCTGCCCTCGCCCTGGCTCCGGCCTGCTCTGGATCTGGCTCTGGCCTGCCCTCTCCTTGGCTCCGGCCTGCTCTCGCCCTGGATTGCCCTTGCCTTAGCTCCGGCCTGCTCTCGCCTTGGCTCTGGCTTGCTCTTGCTCTGGCTCCGGCCTGCCCTCGCCCTGGCTCCGGCCTCCCCTTGCTCTGACTCTGGCCAGCCCTCGCCTTGGCTCCGGCCCGCCCTCGCCCTGGCTCCGGCCTGCCCTCGCCCTGGCTCCGGCCTGCTTTTACTCTGGTTCTGGCCTGCCCTTGCCTTGGCTCCGGACTGCTCTCGCTCGCTCTGGCTTGCTCTCGCTCTGGCCTGCCCCTGCCTTGGCTCCGGCCTTCTCTGACCCTGGCTCTGGCCTGCCCTCTTCTTGACTCCGGCATGCTCTCGCTCTGGTTCTGGCCTGCCTTCGCCTTGGCTCCGGCCTGCTCTCGCTCTGGCTCTGGCCTGTCCTCGCATAGGCTCCGGCCCGCTCTCGCCCTGGCTCCGGCCTGCTTTCGCTCTGGCCTGCTCTCGCCCTGGCTCCGGCCTGCTCTCGCTCTAGCTCCGGACTGCCCTCGCCCTGGTTCCGGCCTGCCACCGCTCTGGCTCCGGCCTGCCCTCGCCTTGGTTCCGGCCTGTTCTCGCTCTGTTTCTGGCCTGCCCTCGCCCAGGCTCCGCCCTGCACTCTCTCCGGCTCTAGCCTACTGTCGCTCTGGCTCTGGCCTGTTCTCGCCCTGGTTCCGGCCTGACCTTGCCTTGGCTCCGGCCTTCTCTCGCTCTGGCCTGCCCTCGCTGAGGCTCCGGCCTGCTCTAGCTCTGGCCTGCCCTCGTCTTGGCTCCGGCCTGCTCTAGCTCTGGCCTGCCCTCGTCTTGGCTCCGGCCTGCCCTAGTCCTGGCTCTGGACTGTTTTCACTCTGGCTCTGGCCTACCCTCGCCTTGGCTCCGGCCTGTTCCCGCCTTAGCTCCGGCCGACTCTCGCTCTGGCTCCGGCATGACCTTGCCCTGACTCCGGCCTGCTCTCTCTCTGGCTCTGGCCGGCCCTTGCCTTAGCTCCGGCATGCTCTCATTCTGACTCTGGCCTGCCCTCATCCTTGCTCCGGCCTGCTCTCGCTCTGTCCTACCCTCACCTTGGCTCCGGCCTGCTCTCGCCTTGGCTCCAGCCTGCTTTCGCTCTGGCTCCGGCCTGCCCTCGCCCTGACTCCAGCCTGCCCTTGCTCTGGCTCCGGCCTGCCCTCACCCTGATTCCGGCCTGAACTTACATTGGCTCCGGCCAGCCCTAGCCTTGACTCCGACCTGCTCTCGCCATGGCTCCGGCCTGCTCCCTCTCTGGCTCTGGCCTGCTCGGCTCTGGCCTGCCCTTGCCTTGGCTCCGGCCTGCTCTTGCCTTGGCTCCGGCCTGCTCTCGCTCTGGCTCCGGCCTGCCCTCGCCCTGACTCCGGCCTGCCCTTGCTCTGGCTCCGGCCTGCCCTCGCCCTGACTACGGCCTGCCCTCGCATTAGCTCGGGTCTGCTCTCGCCCTGGCTCCGATCAGCTCTCGCTCTGGCCTGCCCTCGCTCTGGCTCCGGCCTGCTCTCGCTCTGGCCTGCCCTCGCTCTGGCTCCGGCCTGCTCTCTCTCTGGCTCTCACCTGCCGATGCCTTGGCTCCGGCCTGCTCTTCCTCTGGCTCCGGCCTGCCTTCGCCTTGGCTCCGGCCTGCTCTCGCCCTGGCTCCGACATGTTCTCGCTCTGTTTCTGGCCTGCCCTCGCCCAGGCTCCGCCCTGCTCTCTCTCTGGCTCTGGCCTACTCTCGCTCTGGACTGTTCTCGCCCTGGTTCCGGCCGGACCTTGCCTTGGCTCCGGCCTTCTCTCGCTCTGGCCTGCCCTCGCTGAGGCTCCGGCCTGCTCTCGCTCTGGCCTGCCCTCGTCCTGGCTCCGGCCTGCTTTCACTCTGGCTCTGGCCTACCCTCGCCTTGGCTCCGGCCTGTTCCTGCCTTAGCTCCGGCCGGCTCTCGCTCTGGCATACCCTCGCCCTGACTCTAGCCTGCCCTTGCTCTGCCTCCGGCCTGCTCTTGCCTTGGCTCCGACCTGCTCTCGCTCTGGCCTTCCCTCGCCCTGGCTCCGGCCTGCTCTCGCTCTGAATCTGGCCTGCCCTCGCCCTAGCTACTGCCTGCCTTCATCCTTGCTCCGGCTTGCTCTCGCTCTGGCTCTGTCCTACCCTCACCTTGGCTCCGGCCTGCTCTCGCCCTGGCTCCAGCCTGCTTTCGCTCTGGCTCCGGCCTGCCCTCGCCCTGAAACAGCCTGCCCTTGCTCTGGCTCCGGCCTGCCCTCGCCCTGATTCCGGCCTGCCCTTGGCTTGGCTCCGGCCTTCTCTCGCTCTGGCTCTGGCCTGCCCTTGCTTTGGCTCTGGCCTACTCAAGCTCTGTCCTGCCCTCGCCCTGGCTCCGGCCTGCTCTCGCTCTGACCTGCTCTCGCTCTGGCGTGCCCTCACCTTGGCTCTGGCTTGCTCTCGCTCTGGCTCTGGCCTGCTCTCTCTCTGGCCTGCCCTTGCCTTGGCTCCAGCCTACTCTTGCCTTGGCTCCGGCCTGCTCTCGCTCTGGCCTCACTCACTGTAATGCACATGCCCGGGCTGATCGGCGTGTGCGTGTGATTCCACTGGACCGTGCCGGAGAGTGAATGCCTGGAGGGGCGTAACTAGGTATTCACCCGATCCGACCAGGGTCGCACGACGGCATACGACGCCAGTGCACCAAGGAGGAACCGAGCAGAGGGACCAGGTGCTACTCCAGGACAGACCCCGGACACGGCTGTTGACCCACACAGGGGAATACAGGAACAGACTGGTTAGGCTGGCACACAGACTGGTGGGAATAGGCAGGCACGACTGGTATGCAGGCAGGCGGGTATGCAGGCAGGGGGGTACAGGCAAGCACGGCTAGAGTGCAGACAGGAAGGCACTAGCAGGTAGGAACACAGGCGGGATAGGTCCCAGTACACACTGGGACTCTGGAACAGAACCACAGATGTGGCGGACAAACACAGCAGAGTGAGGCCGCCCAGAGAGGTGAGCGAGAGCAGGGCAGGACGAGACCGCCCGGAGCGGTGAGCAAGAGCAGAGCAGGACGAGACCGCCCGGAGCGGTAAGCAAGAGCAGAGCAGGACGAGACCGCCTGGAGCGGTGAGCAAGAGTAGAGCAGGACGAGGCCGCCTGGAGCGGTGAGCAAGGGTAGAGCAGGACGAGGCCGCCTGCAGCGGTGAGCAAGAGTAGAGCAAGACTGCCAGAGCAGTGAGCAAAAGGATAAGAGCGGAGCGAGACTGCCGGAGCAGTGAGCAAAAGGGTCAGAGCGGAGCAAGGCTGCCGGAGCAGTGAGCAAAAGGGTCAGAGCGGAGCAAGGCTGCCGGAGCAGCGAGCAAAAGGGTCGGAGCGGAGCAAGGCTGCCGGAGCAGCGAGCAAAAGGGTCAGAGCGGAGCAAGGCTGCCGGAGCAGTGAGCAAGGCAGAGCAGGCTAGAACCGCCGGAGCGGTGAGCAAGGCAGAGCAGGGGGGACAGAGCTCTGTTCACCACAAACTCACAAACGGGAGTACAGAGACAACAAGCAGGAATTAGGTACGAGTTCAGACTCTGCAGAAAAAGGAAAGGAACGGACATAGAGAAAAAACAGGTAAAAGATAGAACAGAGTTCAGACTGGAACTGAGTGTACGGAGGAGACCGACAATGCAGCGGAATACAGGAGCGGGTCTGGGAATACGGCCCCCAGAGAGGCGGGACGAACAGGCAAGGAGCGTGTTCAGACAGGACAGACAAGATACAGGAGCGGGTCTAGGTAATCGGCCCCTAGAAGGCGGGTGGAACAGGCTAGGAGCGTGTTCAGACAGGCCTGGAAATACAGCCTCCAGGATAGGCAGACAAGAGAACACAGACCGGGACCTGGCACCTTCAGAGTGAAAGAACACACTGAATGAAACACAATGCTCAGGCATGGGTTAATTGGAGCAGCTGGTTTAAATACCAGGTGACAGACAGCAATAGGCTGAGGACGCACAAGGGGTGTGCCCACAGCAGGTACAAGAAGCAGGAAGTGATCGGGCGCCGTCCTTAAGCAGCAGCACACAGAAGCAAACAGACAGCATGGAGGGAAGCCAGAGAGACATTCTGGATTGGAGATCAAGTGCGCGCTCTTGCACAGTGGGAGATGGACCACTATGCAAGGACGCCGCCAGGTATGTTACACTCACCCTGTCTCCGGCCTGCTCTCGTCCTGGTTTCGGCCTGCCCTTGCCTTGGCTCTGGCCTACTCTCGCTCTGGCCTGCCCTCGCCCTGGCTCCGGCCTGCTCTCGCTCTGGCCTGCTCTCGCCTTGGCTCCAGCCTGCTCTCGCATTGGCTCCAGCCTGCTCTCGCTCTGGCCTGCTCTCGCCCTAGCTCCGGCCTGCTCGCTCTCTGGCTCTGGCCTGCCCTCGCCCTGGCTCTGGCCTACTCTCGCTCTGGCCTGCTCTCGCTCTGGACTCGCCCTGTCTCCGGCCTGCTCTCGCCCTGGTTCTGGCCTCACCTTGCCTTGGCTCTGGCCTTCTATCGCTCTGGCCTGCCCTTGCCTTGGCTCTGGCCTAACCTCGCCTTGGCTCCGGCCTGCTCTCGCTCTGGTTCCGGCCTGCCCTCGCGCGGACTCCAGACTGCTCTCGCCCTGGCTCCGACCTGCCCATGCCTTGGCTCCGGCCTGCTCTTCCTCTGGCTCTGGCCTGCCCTCCTCTTGACTCCTCTAGCCTGATCTCCCTCTTGTTCTGCCCTGCCTTCCCCATGGCTCCAGCCGGCTCTCGCTCTGGCTCAGGCATGCTCTCGCTCTGGCCTGCCCTAGCTCTGGCTCCGGACTGCTCTCGCTCTGGCTCTGGCCTGCCCTCGCCCTGGCTCCGGCATACTCTCCCTCTGGTTCTGACCTGCTCTCGCTCTGGCCTCGCCCTGTCTCCGGCATGCTCTCTCCCTTGTTCCGGCCTGCCCTTGCCTTGGCTCCGGCCTTCTCTCGCTCTGGCCTGCCCTTGCCTTGGCTCTGGCCTGCCCTCGCCCTGGCTCCGGCCTTCTCTCGCTCTGGCTCTGGCCTGCTCTTGCCTTGGCTCTGGCCTACTCAAGCTCTGGCCTGCCCTCGCCTTGGCTCCGGCCTGCTCTCGCTCTGGCCTGCCGTCGCCCTGACTCCAGCCTGCTCTGGATCTGGCTCTGGCCTGCCCTCGCCTTGGATCCGGCGCGCTCTCGCTCTGGCCTGCCCTCGCCTTGGCTCCGGCCACATCTCGCCTTGGCTCCGGCCTGCTCTCGCTTCGGCCAGCTCTCGCCTTGGCTCCGGCCTGCTCTCGCCCTGGCATAGGCCAGCTGTCGCTCTGGCTCTGTCTGGCCTGCCCTTACCTTGCCTTCGGACTGCTCTTGCTCTGGCAATGGCCTGCCCTCGCCCTGGCTCCGGCCTGCTCTAGCTCTGGCCTGCTCTTGCTCTGGTCTGCCCTCGCCCTGGATCCGGCCTGCTCTTGCTCTGGCCGGCTCTTGCTCTGGCTCTGGCCTCGCCCTGTCTCCGGCCTGCTCTCGCCCTGGTTCCGGCCTGCCCTTGCCTTGGCTCTGGCCTACCCTCGCCTTGGCTCCGGCCTGCTCTCGATCTGGCTCCGGCCTGCCCTCGCCCTGACTCCGGCCTGCCCCTCTGCAGGCCGCCCTGACTCCGGCCTGCCCCTCTGCAGGCCGCCCTGACTCCGGCCTGCCCCTCTGGCTCCGGCCTGCCCTCGCATTGGCCGGGGCCTGCTCTCGCCCTGGCTCCGACCCGTTCTCGCTCTGGCTCTGGCCTGCCCATGCCTTTGCTCCGGCCTGCTCTTCCTCTGGCCTGCACATGCCTTGGCTCTGGCCTGCCCTTGCCCTGGCTCCGGCCTGCTCTCGCTCTTGTTCTGGCCTGCCTTCGCCTTGGCTCCAGCCTGCTCTCGCTCTGGCCTGCCCGAGCTCTTGCTCCGGACTGCTCTCGCTCTGGCCTGCTATCGCTCTGGCTCTGGCCTGCCCTCTCTCGCCTTGGCTCTGGCCTGCTCTCGCTCTGGCCTGCCTCCGGCCTGCTCTCTCTCTGGCCTGCCGTCGCCCTGGCTCCGGCCTACTCTCGCTCTGGCCTGCTCTTGCTCTGGCTGGCTCTTGCTCTGGCTCTGGCCTCGCCCTGTCTCCGGCCTGCTCTCGCCCTGGTTCCGGCCTGCCGTTGCCTTGGCTCTGGCCTACCCTCACCTTGGCTCCGGCCTGCTCTCGATCTGGCTCCGGCCTGCCCTCGCCCTGACTCCGGCCAGCCCTCGCACTGACTCCGGCCTGCCCCTCTGCAGGCCGCCCTGACTCCGGCCTGCCCCTCTGCAGGCCGCCCTGACTCCGGCCTGCCCTCGCATTGGCTCCGGCCTGCCCTCGCATTGGCCGGGGCCTGCCCTCGCTCTGGCTCCGACCCGTTCTCGCTCTGGCCTGCCCATGCCTTGGCTCCGGCCTGCTCTTCCTCTGGCTCTGGCCTGCCCATGCCTTGGCTCTGGCCTGCCCTTGCCCTGGCTCCGGCCTGCTCTCGCTCTTGTTCTCGCCTGCCTTCGCCTTGGCTCCAGCCTGCTCTGGCCTGCTATTGCTCTGGCTCTGGCCTGCCCTCTCTCGCCTTGGCTCTGGCCTGCTCTCGCTCTGGCCTGCCTCCGGCCTGCTCTCTCTCTGGCCTGCCGTCGCCCTGGCTCCGGCCTACTCTCGCTCTGGCTCTGGCCTGCTCACGCTCTGGCCTCACTCACCCTGTCTCCGGCCTGCTCTCGTCCTGGTTTCAGCCTGCCCTTGCCTTGACTCTGGCCTTCTCTCGCTCTGGCCTGCCCTTGCCTTGGCTCTGGCCTACTCTCGCTCTGGCTTCTGGCCTGCCCTCGCCCTGGCTCCGGCCTGCTCTCGCTCTGGCCTGCTCTCGCTCTGGCGAGCCCTCGCCTTGGCTCCGGCCTGCTCTCGCTCTGTCTGGCCTGCCCTCGCCCTGGCTCCGGCCTGCTCTGGATCTGGCTCTGGACTGCCCTCGCCTTGGCTCCGGCCTGCTCTCGCCCTGGCTCCGACCTGCTCTCGCCCTGGCTCCGGCCTGCTCTCACTCTGGCTCCGGCCTGCTCTCACTCTGGCTCCGGCCTGTCCTCGCCCTGGCTCCGGCCTGCCCTTGCTCTGACTCCGGCTAGCCCTCGCCTTGGCTCCGGCCTACTCCCGCTCTGGCCTGCTCACGCTCTGGCCTCACTCACCCTGTCTCCGGCCTGCTCTCGTCCTGGTTTCAGCCTGCCCTTGCCTTGACTCTGGCCTTCTCTCGCTCTGGCCTGCCCTTGCCTTGGCTCTGGCCTACTCTCGCTCTGGCTTCTGGCCTGCCCTCGCCCTGGCTCCGGCCTGCTCTCGCTCTGGCCTGCTCTCGCTCTGGCGAGCCCTCGCCTTGGCTACGGCCTGCTCTCGCTCTGTCTGGCCTGCCCTCGCCCTGGCTCCGGCCTGCTCTGGATCTGGCTCTGGACTGCCCTCGCCTTGGCTCCGGCCTGCTCTCGCCCTGGCTCCGACCTGCTCTCGCCCTGGCTCCGACCTGCTCTCGCCCTGGCTCCGACCTGCTCTCGCCCTGGCTCCGACCTGCTCTCGCCCTGGCTCCAGCCTGCTCTCACTCTGGCTCCGGCCTGCTCTCACTCTGGCTCCGGCCTGCCCTTGCTCTGACTCCGGCCTGCCCTCGCCTTGGCTCCGGCCTGCTCTCGCCCTGTCTCTGCCTGCTCTTGCTCTGGCTCTGGCCTGCCCTCGCCCTGGCTCCTGCCTGCTCTTGCTCTGGCCTGTTCTTGCTCTGGCTCCGGCCTGACCTCGTCTTGACTCCGGCCTGATCTCGCTCTTCTTCTTGCCTGCCTTCGCCTTGGCTCCGGCCCTGCTCTCGCCTTGGCGCTGGCCTACTTTCGCTCTAGCTTCGGACTGCCCTCGCCCTGGCTCTGGCCTGCCATCACTCTGACTCCGGCCTGCTCTTCGCCCTGGCTCTGGCCTGCCCTCGCCCTGGCCTGCCCTCGCTCTGGCTCCAGCCTACTCTCGCTCTGACCTCGCCCTGTCTCCGGCCTGCTCCCCCCCCTGGTTCCGGCCTGCCCTTGCCTTGGCTCCCTCCGGCCTTCTCTCGCTCTAGCTCTTGCCTGCCTTTTCCTTGGCTCTCGCCTACTCTCGCACTGGCTCCGGCCTGCCCTCGCCCTGACTCTGGCCTGCCCCTCTGCAGGCCGCCCTGACTCCGGCCTGCCCCTCTTGCTCCGGCCTGCCCTCGCATTGGCTCCGGCCTGCCCTCGCATTGGCTCCGGCCTGCTCTCGCCCGTGGCTCTGACCCGCTCTGGCTCTGGCCTGCCCTGGCCTGCTCTCTCTCTGGCTCTGGCCTGCCCATGCCTTGGCTCCGGCCTGCTCTTCCTCTGGCTCTGGCCTGCCCTCGTCTTGACTCTAACCTGATCTCGCTCTTGTTCTGGCCTACCTTCGCCTTGGCTCCAGCCTGCTCTCGCTCTGGCTCAGGCTTGCTCTCGCCAGATCTGGCTCTGGCCTGCCCTAGCTCTGGCTCCGGACTGCTCTCGCTCTGGTTCTGGCCTGCTAGCTCTGGCTCTGGCCTGCCCTCGCCTTGGCTCTGGCCTGCTCTCGCTCTGGCCTGCCCTCGTCTGGCTACGGCCTGCTCTCTCTCTGGCCTGCCCTCGCCCTGGCTCTGGCCTACTCTCGCTCTGGCCTGCTCTCGCTCTGGCCTCACTCACCCTGTCTCCGGCCTGCTCTCGTCCTGGTTTCGGCCTACCCTTGCCTTGACTCTGGCCTTCTCTCGCTCTGGCCTGCCCTAGCCTTGGCTATGGCCTACTCTCGCTCTGGCTCTGGCCTGCCCTCGCCCTGGCTCCGGCCTGCTCTCGCTTTGGCCTGCTCTCGCTCTGGCGTGCCCTCGCCTTGGCTCCGGCCTGCTCTCGCTCTGTCTGGCCTGCCCTCGCCCTGGCTCCGGCCTGCTCTGGATCTGGCTCTGGCCTGCCCTTACCTTGGCTCCGGCCTGCTCTCGCCCTGGCTCCGACCTGCTCTCGCCCTGGCTCCGACCTGCTCTCGCCCTGGCTCCGACCTGCTCTCGCCCTGGCTCCGGCCTGCTCTCACCCTGGCTCCGGCCTGCCCTTGCTCTGGCCTGCCCTCGTCTTGACTCCGGCCTGATCTCGCTCTTCTTCTGGCCTGCCTTCGCCTTGGCTCCGGCCCTGCTCTCGCCTTGGCGCTGGCCTACTTTCGCTCTAGCTTCGGACTGCCCTCGCCTTGGCTCTGGCCTGCTCTTCGCCCTGGCCTGCCCTTGCCCTGTCCAGCCTACTCTCGCTCTGGCTCTGGCCTGCTCTCGCTCTGACCTCGCCCTGTCTCCGGCCTGCTCCCCCCCCTGGTTCCGGCCTGCCCTTGCCTTGGCTCCCTCCAGCCTTTTCTCGCTCTAGCTCTTGCCTGCCTTTGCCTTGGCTCTCGCCTACTCTCGCTCTGGCTCTGGCCTGTCCTCGCCCTGGCTCCGGCCTGCTCTTGCTCTGGAGTGCCTTCGCCATGGCTCCGGCCTGCTCTTGCTCTGCCTCTGGCCTGCTCTGGCTCTGGCCTGCCCTCGCCTTGGCTTCGGCCTGCTCTCGCCCTGGCTCTGGCTTGCCCTCGCCTTGGCTCCAGCCTGCTCTACCCTTGTCTCCGACCTGCTCTCGCTCTGTCTCCGGCCTGCCCTCGCCCTGGCTCCGGCCTGCCCTTGCTCTGGCTCCGGCCAGCCCTCGCCTTGGCTCCAGCCTGCTCTTGCTCTGGTCTGCCCTCGTCTTGACTCCGGCCTGCTCTCGCTCTGGTTCTGGCCAGCCTTCGCCTTGGCTCCGGCCTGCTCTCACTCTGGCTCAGGCCTACTCTCTCTCTGGCTCTGGCCTGCAAGTTACCTTGGCTCCGGACTTCTATCGCTCTGGCCTGCTCTCGTTCTGGCACTGGCCTGCTATCGTTCTGGCTCCGGCCTGCCCTCACCTTGGCTCCGGCCTGCTCTCGCTCTGGCCTGCCCTGGCTCTGGCCTTGCCTCCGGCGTTCTCTCGCCTTGGCAAGGGCCTGCTCTTGCTCTGGCTCTGGCCTGCTCTCGCTCTGGCTCTGGACTGCTCTCGCTCTGGCCTGCTCTCGCTCTGGCCTGCCCTCTCCCTGGCTCCGGCCTGCTCTCGCTATGGCTTCAGCCTGCCCTCGCCCTGGCTCCCGCCTGCCCTTGATCTGGCTCCGGCCAGCCCTCGCCTTGGCTCCGGCCAGCTCCTGCTCTAGCTCCGGCCTGCTCGCCTTGGCTCCGGCCTACTCTCGCTCAGGCTCTGGCCTGCTCTTGCTCTGGCCAGGTCTTGGCCGGATCCGGCCTGCTCTCGCTCTCACTCTGGTCTGCCCTCGCCCTGGCATGCTCTCGCGCTGGCTCTGGCCTGCTCTCGCCCTGGCTCCGGCCTGCACTCCTCCTGGCTTCGGCCTGCTCTCGCTCTGGCCTGCCCTCGTCTTGGCTTCGGCCTGCTCTCGCCCTGGCTCCAGCCTGCTCTCGCTCTGGCTTCGGCCTTCCCTTGCCCTGGCTCCGGCCTGCCTTTTTTCTGGCTCCGGCCAGCCCTCGCCCTGGCCAGCACCTACTCTTGCTCCGTCCGGCCTGCCTTCGCCTTGGCTCCTGCCTGATCTCGCTCTGGCCTGCTCTCGCTCTGGCCTGCCTTCGGCTTGGCTCCGGACTGCTCTCGCTCTGGCCTGCTCTCGCTCTGGCTTGGGCCTGTCCTTGCCTTGGCTCCGGCCTGCTCTCGCTCTGGCCTGCTCTTGCTCTGGCCTACCCTGGCTCTGCCTCTGGCCTGCCCTTGCCTTGGCTCCGGCCTGCTCTCGCTCTAGCTCCGTACTGCCCTCACCCTGGCTCCGCTATGCCATAGCTCGGGCTACGGCCTGCCCTCTCCTTGGCTCCGTCCTGCTCTCGCCCTGGCACCGGCCTACTCTCTCTCTGGCTCTGGCCTGCCGTCGCCCTAGTTCCGGCCTACTCTCGCTCTGGCCTGCTCTTGCTCTGGTTCTGGCCTCGCCTTGGCTCCGGCCTGCTCTCGCTCTCACTCTGGTCTGCCCTCACCCTGGCTGCCTGCTCTAGCTCTGGCCTGCTCTCGCGCTGGCTCTGGCCTGCCCTCATCCTGGCTCCGGCCTGCCCTCGCCTTGGCTCCGGCCGGCCTGCTTTCACCCTGGCTCCAGCCTGCTCTCCCTCTGGCTTAGGCCTTCCCTCGCCCTAGCTCCGGCCAGCCCTTGCTCTGGCTCCGGCCAGCCCTCGACTTGGATACGGCCAGCACCTGCTCTGGCTCCGGCCTGCCTTCGCCTTGGCTTCGGACTGCTCTCGCTCCGGCCTGCTCTCACTCTGGCCTGTCCTTGCCTTGGCTCCGGCCTGCTCTTGCTCTGGCCTACCCTGGCTCTGCCTCCGGCCAGCCCTCGCCTTGGCACCGGCCTGCTCTCGCCTGCCCTCGCCCTGGCACCGGCCTACTTTCTCTCTGGCTCTGGCCTGCCGTCGCCCTAGTTCCGGCCTACTCTCGCTCTGGCTCTGGCCTGCTCTTGCTCTGGTTCTGGCCTCACCTTGGCTCTGGCCTGCTCTCGCTCTCACTCTGGTCTGCCCTCACCCTGGTTGCCTGCTCTGGCTCTAGCTCTGGCCTGCTCTCACGCTGGCTCTGGCCTCACTCACCCTGTCTCCGGCCTGCTCTCGTCCTGGTTTCGGCCTGCCCTTGCCTTGACTCTGGCCTTCTCTCGCCAGTAACGGAAAGCATACGGATAGATATTGTAGAGCATACAGATAGATAACGGAAAGCATACGAATAGATAACGGATAGATAATGGAGAGCATCCAACGGATAGATAACGGACAGCATACGGATATCTCCATATAAATCCCATTAGTTTCCATAGAACATGAATCAGCTGTTGTCATCCACATACAGGCCAGGAGTTCCACAGCTTTCCAGAATGTACTACGTCCCTCATCCTCCTCCCAGCTCTGGGGAACCCCCTTTGTTTTGCTAGCTCATCGTGACATCATAAAATCCTTCCAAAACCTAATGGGCGTGGTCAGCCAGGGCTGTCAACGTGGAGTCTATGGACTGACAGGTTATGGACAATGAATAACCGGAACTACACCTTGCAAATAGTTGCACCTGTTAGGTGCCCCCCAGACCACAGAACAAAAACCCGTGGAGGTCTCTGAAGTAGATAACAGATAGATAATGGAGAGCATACGGATAGATAACGGATAGATAATGGAGAGCATACGGATAGCATACGGATATCTGGCCTGCCCTTGCCTTGGCTCTGGCCTACTCTCGCTCTGGCTCTGGCCTGCCCTCGCCCTGGCTCCGGCCTGCTCTCGCTCTGGCATGCCCTCGCCTTGGCTGCGGCCTGCTCTCGCTCTGTCTGGCCTGCACTCGCCCTGGCTCCGGCCTGCTCTGGATCTGGCTCTGGACTGCCCTCGCCTTGGCTCCGGCCTGCTCTCGCCCTGGCTCCGACCTGCTCTTGCCCTGGCTCCGGCCTGCTCTCACTCTGGCTCCGGCCTGTCCTCGCCTTGGCTCCGGCCTGCCCTTGCTCTGACTCCGGCTAGCCCTCGCCTTGGTTCCGGCCTGCTCTAGCCTGCTCTTGCTCTGGCTTTGGCCTGCCCTCGACCTGGCTCCTGCCTGCTCTTGCTCTGGCCTGCCCTCGTCTTGACTCCGGCCTGATCTCGCTCTTCTTCTGGCCTGCCTTCGCCTGGGCTCCGGCCCTGCTCTCGCCTTGGCGCTGGCCTACTTTCGCTCTAGCTTCGGACTGCCCTCGCCCTGGCTCTGGCCTACCATCGCTCTGACTCCGGCCTGCTCTTCGCCCTGGCTCTGGCCTGCTCTCCCTGCCGGAGCCCTGGCTCCAGCCTACTCTCGCTCTGGCCTGCTCTCGCTCTGACCTCGCCCTGTCTCCGGCCTGCTCCCCCCCCCGGTTCTGGCCTGCCCTTGCCTTGGCTCTGGCCTACTCTCGCTCTGGCTCTGGCCTGCCCTCGCCCTGGCTCCGGCCTGCTCTCGCTCTGGCATGCCCTCGCCTTGGCTGCGGCCTGCTCTCGCTCTGTCTGGCCTGCCCTCGCCCTGGCTCCGGCCTGCTCTGGATCTGGCTCTGGACTGCCCTCGCCTTGGCTCCGGCCTGCTCTCGCCCTGGCTCCGACCTGCTCTTGCCCTGGCTCCGGCCTGCTCTCACTCTGGCTCCGGCCTGTCCTCGCCTTGGCTCCGGCCTGCCCTTGCTCTGACTCCGGCTAGCCCTCGCCTTGGTTCCGGCCTGCTCTTGCTCTGGCTTTGGCCTGCCCTCGACCTGGCTCCTGCCTGCTCTGGATCTGGCTCCGGCCTGCCCTCGCATTGGCTCCGGCCTGCTCTCGCCCTGGTTCCGACCTGCTCTCGCCCTGGCTCCGACCCGCTCTCGCTCTGGCCTGCCCTTGCCCTGGCTCCGACCCGCTCTCGCTCTGGCTCTGGCCTGCCCTTGCCCTGGCTCCAGCCTGCTCTCTCTCTGGCTCTGGCCTGCCCTCGTCTTGACTCTAACCTGATCTCGCTCTTGTTCTGGCCTGCCTTCGCCTTGGCTCCAGCCTGCTCTCGCTCTGGCTCAGGCTTGCTCTCGCTCTGGCCAGCCCTAGCTCTGGCTCCGGACTGCTCTCGCTCTGCCTGCTATCGCTCTGGCTCTGGCCTGCCCTCGCCTTGGCTCTGGCCTGCCCTCGCCTGGCTTCGGCCTGCTCTCTCTCTGGCCTGCCCTCGCCCTGGCTCTGGCCTACTCTCGCTCTGGCCTGCTCTCGCACTCGCTCTTGCCTCACTCACCCTGTCTCCGGCCTGCTCTCGTCCTGGTTTCGGCGTGCCCTTGCCTTGACTCTGGCCTTCTCTCGCTCTGGCCTGACATTGCCTTGGCTCTGGCCTGCCCTCGACCTGGCTCCTGCCTGCTCTTGCTCTGGCCTGCTCTTGCTCTGGCCTGCCCTCGTCTTGACTCCGGCCTGATCTCGCTCTTCTTCTGGCCTGCCTTCGCCTGGGCTCCGGCCCTGCTCTCGCCTTGGCGCTGGCCTACTTTCGCTCTAGCTTCGGACTGCCCTCGCCCTGGCTCTGGCCTACCATCGCTCTGACTCCGGCCTGCTCTTCGCCCTGGCTCTGGCCTGCTCTCCCTGCCCTCGCCCTGGCTCCAGCCTACTCTCGCTCTGGCCTGCTCTCGCTCTGACCTCGCCCTGTCTCCGGCCTGCTCCCCCCCCTGGTTCCGGCCTGCCCTTGCCTTGGCTCCCTCCGGCCTTCTCTCGCTCTAGCTCTTGCCTGCCTTTGCTCTCGCCTACTCTCGCTCTGGCTCCGGCCTGCCCTCGCCCTGACTCCGGCCAGCCCCTCTGTCTCCGGCCTGCCCTCGCATTGGCTCCGGCCTGCTCTCGCCCTGGCTCCGACCTGCTCTCGCCCTGGCTCCGACCCGCTCTCGCTCTGGCCTGCCCTTGCCCTGGCTCCGACCCACTCTCGCTCTGGCCTGCCCTTGCCCTGGCTCCAGCCTGCTCTCTCTCTGGCTCTGGCCTGCCCTCGTCTTGACTCTAACCTGATCTCGCTCTTGTTCTGGCCTGCCTTCGCCTTGGCTCCAGCCTGCTCTCGCTCTGGCTTGCTCTCACTCTGGCCAGCCCTAGCTCTGGCTCCGGACTGCTCTCGCTCTGCCTGCTATCGCTCTGTCTCTGGCCTGCCCTTGCCTTGGCTCTGGCCTGCTCTCGCTCTGGCCTGCCCTCGCCTGGCTTCGGCCTGCTCTCTCTCTGGCCTGCCCTCGCCCTGGCTCTGGCCTACTCTCGCTCTGGCCTGCTCTCGCACTCGCTCTGGCCTCACTCACCCTGTCTCCGGCCTGCTCTCGTCCTGGTTTCGGCGTGCCCTTGCCTTAACTCTGGCTTTCTCTCGCTCTGGCCTGACCTTGCCTTGGCTCTGGCCTACTCTCGCTCTGGCTCTGGCCTGCCCCCGCCCTGGCTCCGGCCTACTCTCGCTCTGGCCTGCTCTCGCTCTGGCGTGCCCTCGCCTTGGCTACGGCCTGCTCTCGCTCTGTCTGGCCAGCCCTCGCCCTGGCTCCGGCCTGCTCTCGCCCTGGCTTCAACCTGCTCTCGCCCTGGCTCCGACCTGCTCTCGCCCTGGCTCCGACCTGCTCTCGCCCTGGCTCCGACCTGCTCTCGCCCTGGCTCCGGCCTGCTCTCGCCCTGGCTTAGGCCTGCTCTCACCCTGGCTCCGGCCTGCCCTTGCTCTCGCCTGTCCTTGTCTTGACTCCGGCCTGATCTCGCTCTTCTTCTGGCCTGCCTTCGCCTTGGCTCCGGCCCTGCTCTCGCCTTGGCGCTGGCCTACTTTCGCTCTAGCTCCGGACTGCCCTCGCCTTGGCTCTGGCCTGCCATCGCTCTGACTCCGGCCTGCTCTTCACCCTGGCCTGCCCTCGCCCAGTCCAGCCTACTCTCGCTCTGGCCTGCTCTCGCTCTGACCTCGCCCTGTCTCCGGCCTGCTCCCCCCCCTGGTTCCGGCCTGCCCTTGCCTTGGCTCCCTCCGGCCTTCTCTCGCTCTAGCTCTAGCATGCCTTTGCCTTGGCTCTCGCCTACTCTCGCTCTGGCCTGTCCTCGCCCTGGCTCAGGCCTGCTCTTGCTCTGGCGTGCCTTCGCCATGGCTCCGGCCTGCTCTTGCTCTGACTATGGCCTGCCTCCGGCCTGCTCTGGCTCTGGCCTGCCCTTGCCTTGGCTCTGGCGTGCCTTCGCCATGGCTCTGGCCTGCTCTTGCTCTGACTATGGCCTGCCTCCGGCCTGCTCTGCCTCTGGCCTGCCCTCGCTCTGGCCTGCCCTCGCCTGGCTTCGGCCTGCTCTCGCCCTGGCTCTGGCCTACTCTCGCTCTGGCCTGCTCTCGCTCTGGCTCTGGCCTCACTCACCCTGTCTCCGGCCTGCTCTCGTCCTGGTTTCGGCCTGCCCTTGCCTTGACTCTGACCTTCTCTCGCTCTGGCCTGCCCTTGCCTTGGCTCTGGCCTACTCTCGCTCTGGCCTGCCCTCGCCCTGGCTCCGGCCTGCTCTCGCTCTGGCGTGCCCTCGCCTTGGCTACGGCCTGCTCTCGCTCTGTCTGGCCTGCCCTCGCCCTGGCTCCGGCCTGCTCTGGATCTGGCTCTGGCCTGCCCTCGCCTTGGCTCCGGCCTGCTCTCGCCCTGGCTCCGACCTGCTCTCGCCCTGGCTCCGACCTGCTCTCGCCCTGGCTCCGGCCTGCTCTCGCCCTGGCTCCGGCCTGCTCTCGCCCTGACTTAGGCCTGCTCTCGCCCTGGCTTAGGCCTGCTCTCACCCTGGCTCCGGCCTGCCCTTGCTCTCGCCTGCCCTCGTCTTGACTCCGGCCTGATCTCGCTCTTCTTCGCCTTGGCCTTCGCCTTGGCTCCGGCCCTGCTCTCGCCTTGGCGCTGGTCTACTTTCGCTCTAGCTTCGGACTGCCCTCACCTTGGCTCTGGCCTGCCATCGCTCTGACTCGGGCTTGCTCTTCGCCCTGGCCTGCCCTCGCCTTGTCCAGCCTACTCTCGCTCTGGCCTGCTCTCGCTCTGACCTCGCCCTGTCTCCGGCCTGCTCCCCCCCCTGGTTCCGGCATGCCCTTGCCTTGGCTCCCTCCGGCCTTCTCTCGCTCTAGCTCTAGCATGCCTTTGCCTTGGCTCTCGCCTACTCTCGCTCTGGCCTGTCCTCGCCCTGGCTCAGGCCTGCTCTTGCTCTGGCGTGCCTTCGCCATGGCTCCGGCCTGCTCTTGCTCTGACTATGGCCTGCCTCCGGCCTGCTCTGGCTCTGGCCTGCCCTTGCCTTGGCTCCGGCCTGCTCTCGCCTTGGCTCTGGCCTGCCCTCGCCTTGGCTCTAGCCTCCTCTACCCTTGTCTCCGACCTGCTCTCGCTCTGTGTCCGGCCTGCCCTCGCCCTGGCTCCGGCCTGCCCTTGATCTGGCTCCGGCCAGCCCTCGCCTTGGCTCTGGCCAGCTCCTGCTCTAGCTCCGGCCTGCTCTCGCCTTGGCTCCGGCCTGCTCTCGCCTTGGCTCCGGCCTACTCTCGCTCAGGCTCTGGCCTGCTCTTGCTCTGGAATGCTCTCGCTCTCACTCTGGTCTGCCCTCGCCCTGGAATGCTCTCGCGCTGGCTCTGGCCTGCTCTCGCCCTGGCTCCGGCCTGCACTCGTCCTAGCTCTGGCCTGCTCTCGCTCTGGCCTGCCCTCGTCTTGGCTCCGGCCTGCTCTCGCCCTGGCTCCAGCCTGCTCTCGCTCTGGCTTCGGCCTTCCCTCGCCCTGGCTCCGGCCTGCCCTAGTTCTGGCTCCGGCCAGCCCTCGCCCTGGCCAGCACCTGCTCTTGCTCGGGCCTGCCTTCGCCTTGGTTCCGGACTGCTCTCGCTCTGGCTCCGGCCTGCTCTCGCTCTGGCCTGCTCTTGCTCTGGCCTACCCTGGCTCTGCCTCTGGCCTGCCCTTGCCTTGGCTCCGGCCTGCTCTCGCTCTAGCTCCGTACTGCCCTCACACTGGCTCCACTATGCCATAGCTCAGGCTACGGCCTGCCTTGGCTCCGTCCTCGCCTTGGCTCCGACTTGCTACACACAGTAAAATTTGGTGGAGGTTCCATCATGCTTTGGGGCTGTGTGGCCAATGCCGGCACCGGGAATCTTGTTAAAGTTGAGGGACGCATGGATTACAGCTCTCGCTGTGGCTCTGGCCTGCCTTCGTCTTGGCCAGAACGAGATTTGGCCAGAGCCAAGGCAAGCCCAGAGCCAGAGAGAAAGAAGGCCGGAGCCATGGCAAGGGAAGCCGGAACCAGGGCGAGAGCAGGCCAGAGCCAGGGCGAGAGCAGGCCAGAGCCAAGGCGAAAGCAGGGCGAGGGCAGGCCAGAGCCAGAGTCAGATCAGGCCGGAGACAAGGCGACGGCAGGCCAGAGCGAGGGCAGGCCAGAGCCAGAGCAAGAGCAGGCCGGACGGAGCCAAGCAAGGGCAGGCCAGAGCCAAAGCGAGAGCTGTCCGGAGCCAAGGCAAGGGCAGGCCAGAGCCAGAGCGGGAGGAAGCCGCAGCAAAGGCAGGGGCAGGCCAGAGCCAGAGCGAGAGCAGGCCAGAGGCAGAGCGAGTGTAGGCCGGAGCCAGGGCAAGGGCAGGCCGGAGCCAGGGCAAGGGTAGGCCGGAGCCAGGGCAAGGGTAGGCCGGAGCCAGAGCGAGAGAAGGCCGGAGCCAAGGCAAGGGCAGGCCGGAACCAGGGCAAGAGCAAAACTATACCTGGCCATCACTAAGATTTCATTATGACATCATCACTGATGACATCACAATACACCCTCACTACTTACACAAGTGTTTACAGCCCCGGTGTCATTGTTGTCAGTGATTAGCTAGAGATAGTGATAAACTGATCGCGCTTGGATTTGATTGAAATGTCTGGAGTTCCTGCAGACAATCTTCAGGTGTTGGCACTACTTCAGGGGATTCTTACCAACTATGCCCCTGACATTGTGCTACCACTACCCGATGGCGTCCTTAGCTTTCCTTACCGGCTGGTTATGGAGCTTCCAGAGCCAGGGCGAGAGCAGGCCGGAGCCAGGGCGAGAGAAGGCCAGAGCCAGGGCAAGGGCAGGCCCGAGCCAGAGTCAGAGCAGGCCGGAGTCAAGGCGAGGGCAGGCAAGAGCCAGAGCGAGGGTAAGCCAGAGCCAGAGCGAGCTTGGGCAGGCTAGAGTCAGAGCGATAGCAGGCCGGAGCCAAGGCGAGAACATGCCGGAGCCAGGGAGAGGGCAGGCCAGAGCCAGAGAGAGGGCAGGCCGGAGACAAGGCGAGAGCAGGCCTGAGCCAAGGCGAGGGCAAGCCAGAGCGAGAGCAGGCCGGAGCCAGAGCAGGACGGAGCCAGAGCGAGAGCAGGCCGGAGCCAAGGCGAGGGCAGGCCAGAGCCAGATCCAGAGCAGGCCGGAGCCAGAGCGAGAGCAGGCCAGAGCCAGAACGAGAGCAGACCGGAGAGCCAAGTCGAGGACAGGCCAGAGCGAGAGTAGGCCAGAGCCAAGGCAAGGGCAGGCCAGAGCCAGAATGAGAGAAGGCCGGAGTCAAGGTAAGGGCATGCCGGAACCAGGGCGAGAACAGGCCGGAGCCAGGGCGAGGCCAGAGCGAGAGCAGGCCAGAGCCAGAGCGAGAGTAGGCTGGAGCCAGGGCGAGGGCAGGCCAAAGCCAAAAAGAGAGCAGGCCGGAGCCAGGGCGAGGGCAGGCCAGAGCCAGAGCGAGAGCAGGCCGGAGCCAAGGCGAGGGCAGGCCAGAGCAAGAGCGAGAGCAGGCCGGAGCCAGGGCAAGAGCAGGCCAGAGCCAAGGCGAGGGAAGGCCAGAGCCAGAGCGAGAACAGGCCAGAGCAAGAGCAGTCCGGAGCCAAGGCAAGGGCAGGCCAGAGCCAGAGCGAGAGAACTGGCCTCAGCCCTCTAGAGCTCTATAGAGCAGGCTGGAGCCAGGGCGAGGGCAGACTCTCAGAGCCAGAGCGAGAGCAGGCCAGAGCCAGAGCGAGATCAGGCCGGAGCCAGGGTGAGGGCAGGCCAGAGCCAGGGCGAGAGCAGGCCGGAGCCAGGGCGAGAGCAGGCCGGAGCCAAGGCGAGGGCAGGCCGGAGCCAGAGCAGGAGCTGGCCGGAGCCAAGGCGAGGGCTGCCCAGAGCGGAGCCAGGGCGAGGGCAGGCCGAAGCCAGAGCGAGAGCAGGCCAGAGCGAGAGCAGGCCGGAGCAAGGGTGACGGCAGGCAGGCTAGAGCTAGAGCAAGAGCAGGCGGAACCAGGGCGAGAGCAGGCCGGAGCCAAGGTGAGGGCTGGCTGGAGCCAGAGCAAGGGCAGGGCGGAGCCAGGGCGAGGGCAGGCCGGAGGCAGAGCAAGAGCAGGCCGGAGCCAAGGCGAGAGAGAACAGGCGAGAGCCATAGCGAGAGCAGGCCGGAGCCAAAGCGAGGGCAGGTCGGAGCCAGGGCGAGGGCAGGCCAGAGTCAGAGCGATAGCAGGCTCCGCGGAGCCAAGGCGAGGGCACGCCACAGACAGAACGAGAGCAGACCGGAGCCAGGTCGAGGGCAGGCCAGAGCTAGAGCGAGAGTAGGCCAGAGCCAAGGCAAGGGCAGGCCAGAGCCAGAGCGAGAGAAGGCCGGAGTCAAAGCAAGGGCAGGCCAGAACCAGGGGGAGAACAGGCCGGAGCCAGGGTGAGGCCAGAGCCAGAGCGAGAGCAGGTCAGAGCCAGAGTAGGCCGGAGCCAGGGCAAGGGTAGCCAGAGCCAAAAAGAGAGCAGGCCGGAGCCAGGGCGAGGTCAGTCTGGAGCTAGAGCGAGAGCAGGCCGGAGCTAAGACGAGAGCAGGGCCGGAGCCAAGGCGAGGGCAGGCCAGAGGCAGAGCCAGGGCAGGCCAGAGCGAGAGCAGGCCGGAGCCAAGGCCCTGAGGGCAGGCCAGTGTCACACTGTCACAGAATACTGGAGGTAGGGGGCCTAAGCTGACCCTAAACTGGGGCCCTGACTAATCCCTCAACCTGGAGGTACTGTTAAAGGTACAGAGGTCCAGGCCGCCAGCGTAACCCCTACCTCCTGAGGATCCCTGCACTTCAGTAATCTAGTCCTGAGAAGGACCCCGATCACAACAATTGGGAACCAGAAATAATATGCCCACACACAGTATTTAGACGAACGAGACAGTACAAGGGAAAAACCAAAACCACCTTGCATACAACTTCTACACAACTACAACAGAGGGAACACCAACGGGAAAGGAGATAAATGATAAAGCGAGGAAAGGGAAAAAACACTTCCAAATACACTTATCTCAGCAACTCCAAACACCACGATCCGCTCTGTAAGTCTGAATGAAAAGCTTTCACCGACACCTCCCAAACAGACCTGCAGGAATATGAAGGAGTCTCACTACAGAAGTATTGATTGCAGCTGGGCGAGGCTGGACCTCAGCTAGCCCAGAGAGAGAGAGAATTAACTCCTTCACTGCCGAAAAAACACAAAGCACCAACAAGTCAGCTGCGAGAAGTCAGGCTGTGTACTCGTGACGATCTTCGTGGCAACACACCCGTGACAGTACCCCCCCTTCTACGAGGGGCCTCCGGACCCTCAGGGCCAGGTTTATTCGGGTGAGTCGTGTGGAAGGCCCGAACTAATCGGTCTGCGTTAATATCCGACGCAGGAACCCACATCCTCTCCTCAGGACCATACCCCTTCCGATGAACCAAGTACTGAAGGGACCGGCGATTAAAGCGTGAATCAATGACCCTCGATACCTGGAACTCCAAGTTACCATTGACAACCACAGGAGGGGGAGGTAAAGGTGACGGTACCACCGGCGCCACATACCTCTTAAGCAATGATCTGTGAAACACGTTGTGAATTTTAAACGTAGGGGGGAGGTCAAGACGGAATGCCACCGGATTAATAACAGAACTGATTCTGTACGGCCCGATGAACCTGGGACCCAGTTTCCAGGAGGGAACCTTAAGTTTAATATTCCTGGTAGACAACCATACCTGATCGTTCACACTTAGGTCCGGACCAGACACTCTCCTCCTATCAGCCATACGTTTGTATCGGTTCCCCATAGTATTCAGATTCTTCAGCACCCCTCTCCATACTGAAGCGAGAGATGAGGAAAATCGTTCCTCCTCCGGAACCCCCGAAGAGCCCCCCCTACTGAAAGTACAAAACTGGGGGTGAAAACCATATGCCCCAAAAAACGGGGACTTACCAGTGGACTCGCTCCGCCTATTATTGAGAGCAAACTCTGCCAGAGGTAGGAAAGAAGCCCAGTCCTCCTGGTTCTCTGACACAAAACACCGAAGATATGTCTCCAAGCTCTGGTTCATACGTTCCGTCTGACCATTGGTCTGAGGATGAAAAGCCGACGAGAATGACAAATGCATCCCCCGCCGTGCACAAAACGCCTTCCAGAACTTGGACACAAACTGAGACCCCCGATCAGACACCACCTCGGAGGGTACCCCGTGAAGCCTCACAATCTCCCCAATGAACACCTGCGCAAGAGTTTTAGCATTAGGGAGAGCCGGAAGAGCGATAAAATGTGCCATCTTGCTGAACCTGTCCACTACAACGAGTATGACCGTTTTACCCGAAGACGGAGGGAGGTCCGTAATAAAGTCCATAGACAGATGAGTCCAAGGACGCTCCGGGATCTTCAAAGGTAAAAGGGCCCCAGACGGACGGGTATGTGAGGTCTTAGAGCGCGCACAAACCCACAGGACGCGACAAAAGTTACCACCTCTTTATGTAAGTTAGGCCACCAAAACCGACGCGAGAGGAGATCCACAGTTGCTTTACTCCCCGGGTGTCCTGCAAAAACTGAGTTATGGTGTGCCTCGATCACCTTTTGTCGCAACTGATCTGGAACGAACAGTCTCCCCGGAGGTCCAACAGGGGCGTCCCCCTGAGCCTCCAATATCTCCTCCTCCAGCTCAGAGCATACTGCCGAAACCACCACCCCCTCCTGAAGAATAGGAATCGGGTCGTCCGTATTCCCGGCCCCAGGGAAACTACGAGATAAGGCATCCGCCTTTACATTTTTAGACCCAGGACGATATGTAACGACGAAATTAAACCTGGTAAAAAACAATGACCACCTAGCTTGTCTGGGATTCAGACGTTTAGCGGACTCCAGATATAGCAGGTTCTTGTGATCGGTGATGACGGTGACCGGATGAACTGCCCCCTCCAAAAAATGGCGCCACTCCTCAAAAGCTAACTTAATGGCCAAGAGTTCCCTATTGCCGACATCGTAATTCCTCTCAGCGGACGACAATTTTTTAGAGAAAAAGGCGCACGGATGCCACTTACCAGGGGACGAACCCTGTGACAATACTGCTCCCACCCCTACCTCGGAAGCGTCTACCTCTACAAAGAATGGCTGAGACGCATCAGGTTGAATGAGTATGGGTGCCGAGGCAAAACATTTTTTCAAGGAGGAGAATGCTTGACAAGCCTTGTCAGACCACCTAGAAAAATCCGTCCCCTTTTTAGTCATGTCTGTGAGAGGCTTAACCATGGACGAGAAATTACGAATGAACTTCCGGTAATAGTTAGCAAACCCCAGGAAACGTTGTAGTGCCTTAAGATTCTCCGGCCGATCCCACTCAAGAACTGCCCGCACTTTCCCAGGGTCCATACGAAAACCGGACGCTGAAACCAGGAAGCCTAAAAACTGGAGTTCCTGTACGGCGAACACACACTTTTCCCACTTGGCATACAGTTTATTATCCCGCAAGATCTGTAACACCTGTCTAACGTGCTCCTGATGAGACACCAGATCCGGCGAGTAAATTAAGATATCATCCAGATATATGACAACAAACTGTCCCACCAGGTGGCGAAAAATATCATTAACAAAGTGTTGAAACACCGCCGGGGCATTAGTCAGACCGAATGGCATGACAAGGTTCTCATAATGCCCCTCCGGAGTGTTAAAAGCCGTCTTCCACTCATCCCCCTCCTTCATCCTAATCAGATTGTACGCCCCCCTGAGATCCAACTTAGAGAACCATTTGGCGCCCACGATCTGATTAAAGAGATCGGGAATAAGTGGGAGCGGATACGGATCTCGGACCGTAATCCGATTAAGTTCACGGAAATCCAGGCAAGGGCGTAGGCCTCCATCTTTCTTCTTAACAAAGAAGAACCCCGCGGCCACCGGTGAAGATGAAGGTCTAATATGCCCCTTAGCCAGACTTTCAGAAATATAATCCTTCATGGCCTGCCTCTCAGGACCAGAAAGGTTATACAACCTAGCTTTAGGTAACTTGGCCTCAGGGAGCAGTTTTACAGAACAGTCATACTCGCGATGAGGAGGTAGTTCCTGACACCCATTCTCCGAGAATACATCCTCAAAGTCCGCCAGAAATGGAGGTAAGACCCAAGGAGTAACCGCACCGATGACCGTGTTCATGCAGTTTTTATTACAGAATTTACTCCATTGGCTTATCTCTCTGGTTTGCCAATTAATAACCGGGTTATGCTTAGCTAACCAAGGAAGGCCCAACACTATAGGAGTGGGAAGACCCTCCAACACGTAGCAAGACAACAGTTCTTTATGTATTGCCCCCACTTGAAGTTTTACGCCATGCACAGCTTGCAAAAAACTTCCCTGACCGAGAGGCCTGGCATCGATCGAGAATATGGGGATGGGTTTAGCCAACTCACTCAATCGCATACCTTGAACCCGGGCAAACCGAGCATCAACCAGATTAGCCCCGGCCCCACTATCCAGAAGAACAGATATCCTCTCAGTTCTCGCACCCACCACCACCTCCGCCGGTACGAGAAACTGAGACGAACCTAGGGACGAAATACCTACTCCCAGATTGCCGTCCACCACACAACCTGGGATCAACAGTTTTTTCGACGACTCTTTACTCTGCAAGGGACGGGATGGACACCCCCCAATAAAATGTCCCTTTTTCCCGCAGAGGAAACACCTTCCTGTCTTATGGCGCTCCACCGGTCCCCTTCCCCGAAATGATGTCCCTCCTAATTGCATAGGCTCCTCCGGACTGACCAGGGGAACCACCATATGAGGGGACCTTGTAGGAGGTGGAGACATTACAGGGGGTAGAGTTATCCCGCACCTCTCCCGAAGCCGTCTGTCAACGCGAATGGCAAGGGCCATAGCGGCTTCCAGTGACGCGGGAGAGTCATACTGTGCCAACACATCCTGTAATTTGTCGGATAAACCATGACAAAACTGGCTCCTAAGAGCCGGGTCATTCCACTGGGTGTCCGTGGCCCACCTACGGAACTCCGAACAGAATTCCTCCGCCGGACGATCTCCCTGCTGAATCCTACGTAACTTAAACTCAGCAAGGGAGATCCGATCTGGGTCATCATATACGAGTCCCAGAGCAGCGAAAAACCTATCCACTGACTGGAGAACCGGGGAGCTTGGGGGAAGAGAGAACGCCCAAGATTGTGGGTCCCCTTGTAGGAGCGAGATGACAATTCCCACCCTTTGTTCTTCGCTGCCCGATAACCGAGGCCGCAGCCGAAAGTACAATTTGCATGCCTCCCGGAAAACAAAAAACTTGTCCCGCCCCCCAGTGAACCTGTCAGGGAGAGCTACTTTAGGTTCTGGTCCGGCTTGCTCCAGAGGATGCAAAACCTTGGACCTAACGTCCGCCAGCCCCATGGACAAACTCTGCAACTGCCGAGCTAGACCGGCTACTGGATCCATGGTAGCTGGAGAAAAACTAAGTTGGTCGGTGAAAATGTCACACTGTCACAGAATACTGGAGGTAGGGGGCCTAAGCTGACCCTAAACTGGGGCCCTGACTAATCCCTCAACCTGGAGGTACTGTTAAAGGTACAGAGGTCCAGGCCGCCAGCGTAACCCCTACCTCCTGAGGATCCCTGCACTTCAGTAATCTAGTCCTGAGAAGGACCCCGATCACAACAATTGGGAACCAGAAATAATATGCCCACACACAGTATTTAGACGAACGAGACAGTACAAGGGAAAAACCAAAACCACCTTGCATACAACTTCTACACAACTACAACAGAGGGAACACCAACGGGAAAGGAGATAAATGATAAAGCGAGGAAAGGGAAAAAACACTTCCAAATACACTTATCTCAGCAACTCCAAACACCACGATCCGCTCTGTAAGTCTGAATGAAAAGCTTTCACCGACACCTCCCAAACAGACCTGCAGGAATATGAAGGAGTCTCACTACAGAAGTATTGATTGCAGCTGGGCGAGGCTGGACCTCAGCTAGCCCAGAGAGAGAGAGAATTAACTCCTTCACTGCCGAAAAAACACAAAGCACCAACAAGTCAGCTGCGAGAAGTCAGGCTGTGTACTCGTGACGATCTTCGTGGCAACACACCCGTGACAGCCAGAGCCAGAGCGAGAGCAGGCCGGAGCCAGGGTGACGGCAGGTCAGAGCTAGAGCAAGAGCAGGCGGAGCCAGGGCGAGAGCAGGCCGGAGCCAAGGTGAGGGCTGGCTGGAGCCAGAGCAAGGGCAGGCCGGAGCCAGGGCGAGGGCAGGCCGGAGGCAAGGAGAGAGCAGGCCGGAGCCAAGGCGAGCGCAGGCCAGAGCCAGAGCGAGAGCAGGTCGGAGCCAAGGCGAGGGCAGGCCAGAGCCAGAGCGAGAGCAGGTCGGAGCCAAGGCGAGGGCAGGCCAGAGGCTGAGACAGAGCAGGCCGGAGCTAGAGCAAGAGCAGGCGGAGCCAGGGCGAGAGCAGGCCGGAGCCAAGGTGAGGGCTGGCTGGAGCCAGATCAAGGGCAGGCCGGAGCCAGGGCGAGGGCAGGCCGGAGCCAGAGCAAGAGCAGGCCGGAGCCAAGGAGAGAGCAGGCCGGAGCCAAGGCAAGGGCAGGCCAGAGCCAGAGCGAGAGGAGGCCGGAGCCAGGGCGAGAGCAGGCCGGAGCCAAGGCGAGGGCAGGCCAGAGCCAGATCCAGAGCAGGCCGGAGCCAGGGCGAGGGCAGGTCAGAGTCAGAGCGAGAGCAGGCCAGATCCAGAACGAGAGCTGACCGTAGCCAGGTCGAGGGCAGGACAGAGCTAGAGCGAGAGTAGGCCAGAGCCAAGGCAAGGGCAGGCCAGAGCCAGAGCGAGAGAAGGCCGGAGTCAAAGCAAGGGCAGGCCGGAACCAGGGCGAGAACAGGCCGGAGCCAGGGAGAGGCCAGATTGAGAGCAGGCCAGAGCCAGAGCGAGAGTAGGCCGGAGCCAGGGCGAGGGCAGGCCAGAGCCAAAAAGAGAGCAGGCCGGAGCCAGGGCGAGGGCAGTCCGGAGCTAGAGCGAGAGAAGGCCGGAGCTAAGGCGAGAGCAGGGCCGGAGCCAAGGCGAGGGCAGGCCAGAGGCTGAGCGAGAGCAGGCCGGAGCCAAGGCGAGGGCAGACCAGAGCCAGAGCAGGTCGGAGCCAAGGCGAGGGCAGGCCAGCGCCAGAGCGAGAGCAGGCCGGAGCCAAGGCGAGGGCAGACCAGAGCCAGAGCAGGTCGGAGCCAAGGCGAGGGCAGGCCAGAGCCAGAGCAAGGGCAGGCCGGAGCCAGGGCGAGGGTAGGCAGGAGCCAGAGCAAGAGCAGGCTGGAGCCAAGGTGAGAGCAGGCCGGAGCCAAGGCGAGGGCAGGCCAGAGCCAGAGCGAGAGCAGGCCGGAGCCAGGGCGAGAGCAGGCCGGAGCCAGGGCGAGAGCAGGCCGGAGACAAGGCGAGGGCAGGCCAGAGCCAGATCCAGAGCAGGCCGGAGCAAGGGCGAGGGCAGGCCCAGAGCGAGAGCAGGCCGGAGCCAAGGCGAGGGCACGCCAGAGCCAGAGCGAGAGCAGGCCAGAGCCAGAACGAGAGCTGACCGGAGCCAGGTCGAGGGCAGGCCAGAGCTAGAGTGAGAGTAGGCCAGAGCCAAGGCAAGGGCAGGCCAGAGCCAGAGTGAGAGAAGGCCGGAGTCAAAGCAAGGGCAGGCCGGAACCAGGGCGAGAAAAGACCGGAGCCAGGGCAAGGCCATAGCCAGAGCGAGAGCAGGCCAGAGCGAGAGTAGGCCGGAGCCAGAGCAAGGGCAGGCCAGAGCCAAAAAGAGAGCAGGCCGGAGCCAGGGCGAGGGCAGTCCGGAGCTAGAGCGAGAGCAGGCCGGAGCTAAGGCGAGAGGCAGGGCCAGAGGCAAGGCGAGGGCAGGCCAGAGGCAGAGCCAGGGCAGGCCAGCGCCAGAGCGAGAGCAGGCCGGAGCCAAGGCGAGGGCAGGCCAGATCCAGAGCGAGAGCAGGTTGGAGCCAAGTCGAGGGCAGGCCAGAGCGAAAGCAGGCCAGAGCCAGAGCGAGAGGAGTCCGGAGCCAAGGAAAGGGAAGGCCACAGCCAGAGAGGTAGAGCAGGCTTGAGCCAGAGCCAAGGCGAAGGCAGGCCAGAACCAGAGCGAGAGCAGACCGGTGTCAAGAAGAGGGAAGGCTAGAGCAAGAGCAGGCCGGAGCCAGGGCGAGGGCAGGCCAGAACCAGAGAAAGAGCAGGCCGGAGCCAAGGCGAGGGCTGGCCAGAGCCAGAGTAAGGGCAGGCCGGAGCCAGGGCGAGGGCAGGCCGGAGCCAGAGCAATAGCAGGCCGGAGCCAAGGTGAGGGCAGGCCAAAGCCAGAGCGAGAGCAGGCCGGAGCCAAGGCGAGGGCAGGCCAGAGACAGATCCAGAGCAGACCGGATGCATTATGTAAGGACTCTGCAGCATTATTTAAGGACTCTGCTGTGGTATTTAAGGACTCTGCTGCATTATTTAAGGACTTTGCTGCATTAATTAAGGACTCTGCTGCTGTATTGAAGGACTCTGCTGCATTATTTAAAGACTGCAGCAGTATTTAAGGACTCTGCTGCTGCATTTAAGGACTCTGCTGCGGTATTTAAGGACTCTGCTGCATTATTTAAGGACTTTGCTGCATTATTTCAGGACTCTGCTGCGGTATTTAAGGGCTCCTCTGCATTATTTAAGGACTTTGCTTCATTATTTAAGGACTCTGCTGCAGTATTTAAGGGCTCTGCTGCATTATTTAAGGACTTTGCTGCATTATTTAAGGACTCTGCTGCGGTATTTAAGGACCAGGGCGAGGGCAGGCCAGAGTCAGAGCGAGAGCAGGCCAGAGCCAGAGAAAGAGCAGGCCGGAGCCAGGGCGAGGGCAGGCCAGAGCCAGAGCGAGAGTAGGCCAGAGCCAAGGCAAGGGCAGGCCAGAGCCAGAGGGAGAGAAGGCCAGAGCCAAGGCAAGGGCAGGCCGGAACCAGGGCGAGACGAGACCGGAGACAGGGCGAGGCCAGAGCGAGAGCAGGCCAGAGCCAAAGCGATAGTAGGCCGGAGCCAGGGCCAGGGCAGGCCAGAGCCAGAGAGAGAGCAGGCCGGAGCCAGTGCGAGGGCAGGCCAGAGCCAGAGCGAGAGCAGGCCAGAGCCAGGGCAAGAGCAGGACAGAGCCAGAGTGAGAGCAGGCCAGAGCCAAGGCAAGGGCAGGCCAGAGCCAGGGCGAGAGCAAGCCGGAGCCAATGCGAGGGCAGGCCGGAGCCAGGGCGAGGGCATACAGGAGCCAGAGCGAGAGCAGGCCGGAGCCAAGGCGAGAGCAGGCCGGAGCCAAGGCGAGGGTAGGCCAGAGCCAGGGCGAGGGCAGGTCAGAGTCAGAGCGAGAGCAGGCCGGAGCTAAGGCAAGGGCAGGCCAGAGCCAGAGAGAGAGCAGGCCGGAGCCAAGGCATGGGCAGGACAGAGCCAGAGAGAGAGCAGGCCGGAGCCAGGGCGAGGGCAGGCCAGAGCCAGAGCAGGTCAGAGGCAGAGCGAGAGCAGGTCGGAGGCAGGGCGAGAGCAGGCCGGAGCCAGAGCGAGAGCAGGACAGAGCCAGAGCGAGAGCAGGACAGAGCCAGAGCGAGAGCAGGACAGAGCCAGAGCGAGAGCAGGACAGAGCCAGAGCGAGAGCAGGACAGAGCCAGAGCGAGAGCAGGACAGAGCCAGAGCGAGAGCAGGACAGAGCCAGAGCGAGAGCAGGACAGAGCCAGGGCAAAGGCAGGCCAGAGCCAGAGCGATAGCAGGCCGGAGCCAGGATATTTGAAAGCAAGCAAACCTCTAATATGGGCCATAGAAGTATGTATAGATTTACATTTCTATAACCTTTATGCCCATATTAGAGGTCTGATAAGTCCTAGGGGGTGACAGATTCCCTTTAATGCTTGTGTCGTGGTTGGCCTCTAGCCCGGTGTCTCATGTGTTGGGTTTGCCCACTCCGGGTCCTCCTGAAGGAGGAAGTAGGATTTCTCTTTTTATTTTGTGCTTTTGGCTTCTTGCCCAGTGATAGGGGCGGATCTCATCCTCTCAGGCCTAGCCCAACCCTAACCCTAGCCCTAACCCTAACCCCAACCCCAACCCTACCACAACCCTAAGCCTAGAGTTTATATTTTACGCTGTTTAGACAACTTTATTCTTCGAGTCAGTGCGATTACAGCGATACCAGAATCATATCGGGTTTTTATGATTGACAGCTGTCACACAATAAAAGACGCATTTTTTCGTAAAATCTAGTTTTTGCATCGCCATATTTTTAGAGCTATAATTTTTCCATATTTTGGCCGACAGAGTCATGTGACGTCTTGTTTTTTGCGGGATGAGTTGACGTTTTTATTGGTGCCATTTTCAGGCACGTGACATATTTTGATCGCTCTCTATTCCGATTAATGGGAGGCAGAATAAACAAAAAACAACAATTCAGGAATTGTTTTTTTTTTTTTTTTTTTTTTTTATGCTGTTCCGCGTGTGGTAAAATTGATAAGGTAGCTTTATTCTTCGGGTCAGTACTTTTACAGTGGTACCACATTTATATCGATTTTCTACATTTTGGCGCTTTTACACAATAAAAGCTATTTTATAGAAAAAATAATTTTTTTGCATCGCTTTATTCTGAGAGCTATAACTTTTTTATTTTTAGGCTGATGGAGCTGTATGGCGGCTTGTTTTTTGCGGGACAAGATGACGTTTTCAGTGGTATCATTATTATTTATATTCGTCTTTTTGATCACGTGTTATTCCATTTTTTGTTTGGCGGTATGATGATAAAGCATTGTTTTTTGCTTTATTTTTTATTTATTTTTTTTACCATGTTCACTGAAGGGGCTAACTAGTGGGACAGTTTTATAGGTCAGGTCATTCCAGACGCGGCGATACCAAATGTGTGTACTTTTATTGTTTTTTTTTCATAATAATATTTATTGATGGGTACATTATATTTTTATTTTTGGTGGATTTTTTTTTTTTTTTTTTCTTCACTTTCTGACACTTTTTTTACTTTTATTCTTTGCCCCACTATGGGACTTTCACTTTTTTTATTCTGATCGCCTGTATAGCATAGGGATGGAGCACCAGCCCTGTGCTATACAGGCTGTCAGCGATGCAAATGCAGAATATACTTTGGTCATGCACTGCGCATGCCAAAATATCTTACTGCTGTCTGGTGACCCAGATGTTGTCATGACGACATTGGGTCGTCATGGCAACATCCAGGAAGCCGCGGCAGACATCGCTGGACGCCGGCAGGAGAGGTGAGTATCCCGATCACCTCCCCGTGCCCCCGCAATGCTGCGATCCACTCAGCTGCGACAATCGGCTGAAACCCGGCGGCGATCGCGCCCGCACAACCTGTGTGCGGGCGCGATCGCAAAGACGTACTAATACGTATCAGGCTCTTAAGTCCCATGGCGCAGATACATATTAGTATGTCTTGAGCTTTAAAGGGGTTAAACTACAACTCCAATGTCAGCCCCTAATTCAATAGGAACCAAAGATCTGAGAACAGAGAATGATAATAAAATAATTTGTCCACATAAATGGCAAAACTACCCAAAAATGGAGCCCCATAAAGATGTCCCAAATTGACCTCCCCCACCCACCTAATATCAACTGATCGTCAGCAATTTCTCATTTAGACAAGGGGTTGTCCTGAAAATGTCTTATTACAGAGTGTTCCCGGCAATCCATGATAAATCCGGTGGATACATTATAAGCATACCAAAGCTTAAAAGTAAAGAGCTACTTACCTGGACTCGTTCTCTCTCAGCTGTCAGGTTATAGTGACACAAGATGGCAGCAGTGTAGAAATTTATACATTCTATTCCAATTGTGATGTCTATGATGTCATGTGCCTTGTGATGTCATAATAGCCATCACTGTCATTTCAAATTTACAACCGCAAGAAAAAGTTGATTTCATGGTTTAAGAAAAAATATGGTGGGTAATTGCAGCCTGTGATTATTTTACATATTGTTATTAATATTTGTCATGTCCTTCACTGCTGCCTCCTGCACTGCTTTTTATATACTGTTTATTTTAATAATGGACAATTCACAAGCCCTGCATGTAGAATATATAGGTAATGGCCTCTGTTGAATGACTAGATGCCTATTAGAGCAATAAGATATACTCTATGTCTACAATCTTTTGGCTGAGTCTAAGGGCTCATACTCATCTGCGTTTAAATCACACGAGTGCAATCTGATAAAAAAAATTGGATTGCACTCTGACTCTTGTTATTGAATGATTATGTGTTCATCTGTGATTTTTTTTTCCCAGCTCGGATCGAACGGAGACAAAAAAATCACAGCATGCTGCAAGTGGCTGCATATATCAGACGAGACTCGCCAATGCAAGTCAATGTGTGTGAGAAAAAAAAAGCACAGCAAACGGACCATGCTTATGCCATCCATATAGCGTCCATATAATACGCATCTATGTAACACCTTTCAGTGACTGTGGCGGCATCTCAGCACACAAATCCTGTATCTCAGATCTTTGTCTGGCCTTGTCTTCTGTGTTTTGGCCATCATGCCAACAAGACAAGGGTGATTGGGGCAAGAGACATGCTGGTGAGGGGGTTGTTGGCTGCCGTGATGCTGGTAATGGAGGTGGCTGCCAAGATGCTGGAACTGAAGGTGGCTGCCGTGATGGTGCCACTGTAGTTGGTGGTGGTTGCTGTGATGCTGTGACTGGAGGTGGTGGTGATGGCTGCTGTGATGCTGGTACTGGAGGTGGTGGTGATTGCCGTGATGCTGGCACTGGAGGTGGTGGCTGCCGTGATGGTGGGTCTGCTGAGTGCCCTTCTTGGGGGGTCTAAAGACCGGGTTTGGTTGTCCTCAGAAAGTTGCTACCTTTCAAGGAATTAAAAGATGGCCATCGGTGAATTTGGTGGCGCAGCGGCAGACGAAACAATTTGGAGGGCAGCCCTGGTCTGCAGCCTCAATAAAAAGGGAACGTGCCTGAAATAACGGGCCAGGCTTAGACAAAAACTCTCATCATCATCACTCACAGGTATTCCCATGTCACGTACGCCAGTGATGGTGGGGCAGTAGTGATGCTGGCTTATTGGTGCATGAGGGGAGGTGTCGAGGGGCTGTGGTGTACTGGTGCTCTCCGCAGGCTCTTCTTCTTTCTGGCCCCCAGCTCCGGCCTCCAGTTCAGATTCCTCTCTGGCTTCCAGCACCTCCGAGCTACAGGTATTTCCCTTTTTGGTCCAGTCAGATCTGTAAGGTCAGGGATGACAGAGAAAAAAGCATTTTTAATATGCAAAATAATAATCAAACCATTACAACAAATAAAAGAAAAAGATAGCCACTTACGGGTGAAAATCTAGGACTAGGGTCAAAAACTGGAGCCGGTCATAATATAGGTACAGTACAGACCAAAAGTTTGGACACACCTTCTCATTTAAAGATTTTTCTGTATTTTCATGATTTTGAAAATTGTACATTCACACTGAAGGCATCAAAACTATGAATTAATACATGTGGAATTATATACTTAACAAAAAAGTGTGAAACAACTGAAAATATGTGAAAAGGGCCAACAAGTGCTAAGCATCTCTGGGAACTCCTTCAAGATTGTTGGAAGACCATTTCCAGTGACTACCTCTTGAAGCTCATCAAGAGAATGCCAAGATTGTGCAAAGCAGTCATCAAAGCAAAAAGTGGCTACTTTGAAGAACCTAGAATATAAGACATATTTTCAGTTCTTTCACACTTTTTTGTTAAGTATATAATTCCACATGTGTTACTTCATAGTTTTGATGCCTTCAGTGTGAATGTACAATTTTTATAGTCATGAAAATACAGAAAAACCTTTAAATGAGAAGGTGTGTCCAAACTTTTGGTCTGTACTGTACGGCCTTTCTTTTTAAGAGCCACATCACCACTCTTCCTACCCTGTTGTCGCTCGCGGCGGCACTGGTCCCGGCAACTGCTCCATAATCTTGTCACTACACCCACTGGAAAGAAAAGTGGAAGAGATTATATACAATTTTTATAGGTAAAGGATGCTGTATGTAATAACATGTATAGTGTGTATTCTAATATCACTGCTAGCAGGGGCTGGCTGGCAAATTTTAGCCTGGGGGCAAGCACACAGCAGTGGTCCATGAGTAGCGGCCCATCCTTAAAGGTCGTTTTCCCACAAACAATAGTATATTTTAATCAATAGGTCTTGGAGTAATAATAATTTCCACAATTGGATGTGATATAATAATGTTCCTGTGCTGAGATAATCTTATAAATGTGCCCCTGCTGTGTACTGTGTAATGGCTGTGTCTGACCGTGCAGGAACATGGTCTGATCATACCACATCTCCTGGGCAGGGGGGGAGAAAAAGAGGATACAGGCAGGATAGCAGGGGATCACAGAGGATTCTTTTTGTGAGTAAAACATTTCAATGCCTGTTTTTAAACAATATTTTAGCTCAAAGAAAGACTCAGCTGTGATCCCCTGCTGTAATGTATATATACTCTCTTTATATATAGATGATTAGCGTGCACACAGTCTGTAGGTCAAGGTGCAGGTACACGGGATGTGGAATCCCCAGAATCGGCGTAGATTAAATCACCGCACATTCTAGTTTCATGACGCAAACTAAAGTCTATTTGAAGACATGCAATAAGACACATTTAAGGTGCAGGGAATAATGCAACAGTAAATGAACGTTTTGACCCATCGTTTGCATCTTGAAACTAGAGTGTGCAGTGATTTAATCGATGCTATATACTCTTTTGCTTCCCCCCCTGCCCAGTAGCTGTGGTATGATCAGACCATGTTCCTGCACAGTCAGACACAGCCATTACACAGTACACAGCAGGGGCACATTTATAACATTATCTCAGCACAGGGACATTTTATTTAAACACATCCAATTGTGGAAGTTATTATTATTCCAAGATCTATTGATTAAAATATACTTTTATTCGCAGAAAACCCCTTCAACATGTTTATTACCAGCTGCTTCATAGGCTATATTCACACAAACGTATTGTCTAAGTGCTGCCCGTGGAGAAAAATGACAGCACTTGGTCCAGTTCAGGTGAGCATTTAAAACTGGTAATACATAAGCATAATATGTACAATGTCTGACCACTACAACACGGATTTAGGTTGTTAGAGGTGTAATGCAAGTAATCCAAGGTACGCTGTGCTTTTCTACACTCCTAAACAGAGTAAGGCTAAGTGCCCACAATGCAGAAATGCTGAGAATTTTTCCAGAGCGTTTCCGCATCTCCCTGGCAGAAAAAACGCATGCGGATTCTATGAGTTTTCCTGCCAGGGACAAGCAGAAGTGAAGCGCTCTTCACATGCATTTCCGCATGCGGGTTGTCAAGCGCTTTGCAAGCGATTTTAGCATCACTTGGAAAGTGCTGGACAACTTGGTCACACTATATAAATCCATGCAACCGGTATGGATTTATATAGTGTGACCGTAAAAGAATGGTAAAAAAGAAATATTATACTTACCTTCTGACAGCCCCTGGTCTCCTTATCCGATGCGTCCGGTCTTCCCGGTGTCTCGCGGTTGTGTAAAAGGACCTGCCATGACGTCATTTAGTCATGTGACGGGTCAAGCGACCGCCGACGTCAGCGGTCGTGTGACCTGTCACATGACTAAATGACGTCATGGTAGGTCCTTTTAGACCATCATGAGCTGCCAGGAAGCCAGGACGCATCGCTATGGAGACCGGGGGCCATCAGAAGGTAAGTATAATGTATATATTTTATTTTAATTATTTTTTTTTACAGGTACTATGGTACCCGGGTCTGGAGGAGAGTCTCTTCTTCTCCAAATCCGGGTACCATGCGCACATTGAATCGCTAAATATCCGCATGTGCACATGTAGTCATGCGGATATTATGCAATTCAATGCAAGTCAATGGCGGCGAAAATGCTGCGATTACACAAAATAATTGGTAGTGCGGCGGATTTTTCCGCATTGATAATCCGCAGCGGAAATTTACGCAGCATGTGCACAGCAGATGCGGATTATCATTGGGGAACATAGCAGACCTTCTACCAAGCGTTTTTTAAGCGTTTCTGCAGCGGAATTGCCGTTGCGGAAACACTTAAAAAACGCATAGTGGGCACACAGCCTAAAGGTGGCCACACATAAGCACAGGTCTGCCAGATAGATACCTAGGAATTATTATTTTGTGTATTATTTCCTACATACTTGATCGAGCAACTCATCAATGTAAAAGTCAACTCCACATTATAGTATATGATGTACGAGTCACTAATTATCATGTGTGTCCCATCTGATGTCTGTGCACACAGTGAACATATTATACCACATACAATACAATATACATAGGAGAATATATGACTGATATATAGAGATGAGCAACTTCATTTGCAGGACCCTGATCCAATGGTCAGATGAATATTCAGTGGCTGCTGGATAGGAGCCCTGACAGCCTCCTACCTGACACCATTCTCTTTCTCTTCCTTTGATTTGTAGCCAGGCACAAGGTCATGTATGTGTCACGCCAAAAAGATGACATCATGCAAAGACTATAATCAAAAGAGGAGTCAGAGATGCCGGCAGGCAGGAGGAGGCTCGCGGGGCTCTGGTCTGGTGGCCACAGACTACTGACGGGACTGTTTGACCAGTGTCCTGCGAATCAATTCGCTCATCTGTACTGGAATAAGATATATTATGACTACATACATCAGATATTACATACAGAATAGCATGTGACAGTTATATACCACACTATGAGCACAGACATCAGATATTACACCAGTGACAGATTATCCTCTGTATAACATTGGATGCCTGTATCAAAGTCCATCACATCCAGTATACAGCATAATATGTGATGGTAAGCGATATACTGGGATACAGACATCACATATTCATACCTCTCAACTTTTGAAGAACAGAAAGGGGGACAGAAAGGTGCTATGCGTGGAAAATTTTGGCCTCGCCCCTGGTCACACTCCAATCCACGCCCATTTACCATTATCTTTCTCGTCCGGCAGGAGGAGTTGTCAGAGGGGCGCTGGTAGTGAGGGAAATTCAGCAGACGGCCGAGACTGCAAGGCCCAGACCCAAATCCAGGACTGTCCACTGTATCCAGGGCAGCTGGGACTAGAGATGAGCAGATGGATTCCGGGGCCTCCAGTCGGGGGTCCGGGTCAGTGCTACCTGGCGGCTGGACTGGAGGCCATGAGTCTCTTATCTTCCGGGGCAGTGCGGCCTCATCTGTGAGTCCTGCTCATCTCTTGTTGGGACCTGAGGATTATTTTTTGTTCCCTCATTCACAGTCGGAGCCGCCAGAACTTTCTCATCTTTATGTAGATTCATTATACGACATCTAGCTTTCTTCTGGTGGCTCTTACTGTATATTGGGGGCTATGCGAGGGCTCATACCGTAGGTAGGGGTGGTGTGTGCTAATACTGTATGTACGGGGTTGTGTGGGCGCTCATACTGTATATAGGGGGATGTCAGCATACTTAAATCTGCTCAATATTAAGTGATAATATAAATATACAAAAAAATATAATTAATATGATAATATTAATATTGAGCTGAATTAATTTGAACCTATTGGTTCGGGCTCCACAACAGTCACGGTCTCTCACGTGGCCCCTTGGGAAAATTAATCTCCCACCCCTGCCTATTTCAAAGCGCTATGTTAAAAATCACACAGACATCATACACACAGCGGGCACAACCATCACACAGACATCATACACACAGCGGGCACAACCATCACACAGACATCATACACACAGCGGGCACGACCATCACACAGACATCATACACACAGCAGGCACAACCATCACACAGACATCATACACACAGCGGGCACAACCATCACACAGACATCACACACACAGCGGGCACAACCATCACACAGACATCATACACACAGCGGGCACAACCATCACACAGACATCATACACACAGCGGGCACAACCATCACACAGACATCATACACACAGCGGGCACAACCATCACACAGACATCATACACACAGCGGGCACAACCATCACACAAGCTTTTTTCTTAAGCTTTTTTCACTGTTTTCAGAACATTAACAATAAGAACATGGAAGAGTCCAGGAGCCATTTGGTGAGCTGCATATCCTGCTACATGTTCACAGACTTGCCAGTGGAAAAGCCAAACTTCACATGCCAGAAATGCAAGCTTGTGTCACTGTTGGAGGTAAAGTTGCGAAATCTAGAAGAGAGGTTAACTACCTTGAAAATCATTAAGGAAGGTGAAGAGTTCTTAGACAGAGCAGAATTATCTCTTCATGATTAAGAAAGAGAAGAAATTCGAACTGCACCTGACGAAACAGAGGAATGGAAGCATGTGACCCAGAGAAGCAGGAGGATCGAGAGGCAGTCAGCACCCATACTGCTCAGGAACCAGTACCAGGCTCTCACGCAGGAGAACCATGAAGAAATACAGCAAAATAAGACTTTGCCAGCAATGAATAACCTTGTAAGCCCTCAGAATCCTCCTGGATGGAGAAAGAAGAATGTTGTGAAGAAAAAACGGAGAGTGGTGGTCATGGGGGATTCCCTGTTAAGAGGAACAGAGGCCGCTATCTGCAGACCAGACATAACCTCAAGAGAAATGTGCTCTCTTCCAGGAGCAAAAATTAAAGATGTGTCTGACAGGATATCAAGACTCTTCAGACCTACAGATCACTACCCATTCCTGCTAATACATGTGGGGACAAATGACACCGCAAGAAAGGACCTGGAAACCATCTGCAGTGACTTTGAAGACTTAGGCAAGAAAGTGAAAGAATTGGGAGCGCAGGTGGTCTTCTCATCCATCCTCCCAGTGGATGGCCATGGAACAATGAGGTGGAATAAGATTCTACAGGTGAACAACTGGCTACGTCGATGGTGCCGTCAACAAGGATTTGGATTTCTGGATCACGGAATGAATTACCTATACGATGGACTACTTGCTAGAGATGGGGTGCACCTTACGAAGACTGGAAAACATGTATTTGGAAGTCGCCTTGCTACACTCATCAGAAGAGCTTTAAACTAGAACAATGTGGGAAGGGAAGCAAAAGGCCAGAAAAAGCCATACAGCTGACAAATACTATTGAGATCTCTGCTACTGGAAGTGGAAAAGAAGAACAAAGACAAAACAATTTAAATAATAAAAATATGGGAGGAAGAGAAACCAATCACAAACTAAAATGTTTTTATACAAATGCACAAAGCATGGGCAACAAACAAGGAGAATTGGAACTACTAATGCAGGAAAAGGAATATGATGTCATTGGAATCACTGAAACTTGGTGGGACGATACACATGATTGGAATAAAAGGCTAAAAGGATACAACTTATTTGCAAGAAACAGACTTGATAAACGAGGAGGAGGTGTTGCATTGTATGTTAGAAAAGCGTATATCTGCACAGAGATTGAAGCTTCAGAGACTGGGAGTTCTGTGGAAACTGTTTGGGTAAGAATACAAGGAGAGAACAACGGAAAGGACACCATTGTAGGCATTTACTACAGGCCACCTGGGCAAGCTGAAGATATGGATGAACTCTTTATGTATCAAATGACCAAGTTCTCCAAAAAATATGACGTAGTGGTCATGGGAGATTTCAACTATCCAGACATTTGTTGGGAATCTCTCTCAAGTAAAACTAACAGGTCAAGCAAATTCTTATCCTCTCTTGCTGACAACTTTATCTTCCAAAAGGTAGGGGAGAAAACAAGGGGATCTGCTACTTTGGATCTAATCCTTATAAACAGGGAGGAAATGGTTGAGGAGGTAAAGGTGGCTGGGACCCTAGGAGGCAGCGATCATGCTATTATAGAATTTTGGATAACTAGAGGAGGAAGACATGTGAAGACTCAGACTTCAAGGTTAGATTTTAGAAAGGCAGATTTTAAGAGACTCAGAAAGAGAATAGGAGGGATCCAATGGCTGGATGTCCTTAAGGACAAAAATGTCCAGGAAGGATGGGAAATTTTTAAAAATGAGATTCTCAAAGCACAATCGTTAACAATCCCGAAAAGTAGGAAGAATGGGAAGCATTTAAGGAAACCAGGATGGATGAACACAGAACTTAAACACATGCTAAAAAGAAAGAAAGAAATGTTTATTAAATGGAAAGAGGGAGGCATATCTAAAGAAGATTATAATGCAGTCTGCAGATCCTGCAGGGCACGTATCAGGTTAGCTAAAGCTGACAATGAATTAAGGCTTGCAAGAGATGTCAAAAGCAATAAAAAAGGATTTTGGGGGTATGTCAAAAGTAAAAGAAAAGTCAAAGATGCTATAGGATTTTTACAGGATGAAAATGGAGAAATGGTAAGAGAGGATGTTGAGAAGGCCGAACTTTTTAATTCCTATTTTGCATCTGTTTTCTCTCAGAAAGAAAATGTAACATCAACTGATCTTCACTGTCCTTTTAAAGGAATAGAGGAATCCAAGTTATCTGTAAACAGAAAGATTGTGAGGGAATATTTAGCTAACATAAATGAGTTCAAGTCTCCAGGTCCAGATGACTTACACCCCAGAGTACTGAAGGAGATCGTAGAAGAAATTTTAGAACCACTCTCCATAATCTTTGAAAATTCTTGGAGAACAGGAGAAGTCCCAGAAGACTGGAGAAGAGCAAATGTGGTTCCTATCTTCAAAAAGGGGAAGAAGGTGGACCCAGGGAACTATAGGCCGGTGAGTCTGACTTCTATACCAGGAAAGATATTTGAACAAATTATTAAACAACATGTATGTAAGTACATGGATAAGAATGAAGTGATTAACCAGAGTCAGCATGGGTTTGTAACTAACAAGTCATGTCAGACTAACTTAATTTCCTTCTATGACAGAATCACTGACTGGGTGGATCAGGGAAATGCTGTAGATATAGTATATCTTGACTTCAGCAAAGCATTTGACAAAGTATCTCACACCATCCTTATTGAAAAAATGACCAAGTATGCAATGGACCAGGCAACTGTTAGGTGGATTCATAACTGGCTTAGTGATCGGACTCAAAGGGTGGTTGTAAATGGCTTCACATCCAGCTGGATGAATGTCTCAAGTGGGGTACCACAGGGCTCTGTCCTGGGACCTGTATTGTTCAACATCTTTATCAATGATTTAGATGAAGGAATTGAGGGTAAACTGATTAAATTTGCTGATGACACAAAGCTAGGAGGGATAGCTAATACTAGAGAAGAGAGAGAGAGGATTCAAAAAGACCTAAATAAACTGGAGCAGTGGGCAGCAACCAACAGAATGGTTTTTAACAGGGAAAAATGCAAAGTACTACATCTGGGCAATAAAAATGAAAAAAGCATATACAGAATGGGAGGAATAGAGCTAAGCAACAGTACATGTGAAAAAGACTTAGGTATACTAATAGATCATAGACTGAACATGAGTCAACAGTGTGATGCAGCAGCAAAAAAGGCAAATACAATTCTGGGATGTATTAACAGAAGCATACAGTCTAGATCACGTGAAGTCATTATCGGACTTTACTCCTCTTTGGTCAGACCTCATCTGGAATACTGTGTACAGTTTTGGGCACCACATTTTAAAAAAGACATAGACAAACTGGAGCAAGTTCAGAGAAGAGCGACCAGAATGGTGACTGGTCTGCAAACCATGTCCTATGAGGAACGGTTGCAGGATTTGGGAATGTTTAGCTTGCAAAAAAGAAGACTGAGAGGAGACTTAATAGCTGTCTACAAATATGTCAAGGGCTGTCACATTGTAGAAGGATCATCTTTATTCTCATTTGCACAAGGAAAGACTAGAAGCAATGGGATGAAACTAAATGGGAGGAGACACAGATTAGATATTAGAAAAAACTTTTTTGACAGTTAGGGTGATTAATGAGTGGAACAGGCTGCCACGAGAGGTGGTGAGTTCCCCTTCAATGGACGTCTTCAAACAGAGGCTGGACAGACATCTGTCTGAGATGATCTAGTGAATCCTGCTTTGAGCAGGGGGTTGGACCAGATGACCCAGGAGGTCCCTTCCAACTCTACCATTCTATGATTCTATGATACACACAGCGGGAACAACCATCACACAGACATCATACACACAGCGGGCACAACCATCACACAGACATCATACACACAGCGGGCACAACCATCACACAGACATCATACACACAGCGGGCACAACCATCACACACACAGCGGGCACGCCATCACACAGACATCATACACACAGCGGGCACAACCATCACACAGACATCATACACACAGCGGGCACAACCATCACACAGACATCATACACACAGCGGGCACAACCATCACACAGACATCATACACACGGCGGGCACAACCATCACACAGACATCATACACACAGCGGGCACAACCATCACACAGACATCATACACACAGCGTGCACAACCATCACACAGACATCATACACACAGCGGGCACAACCATCACACAGACATCATACACACAGCGGGCACAACCATCACACAGACATCATACACACAGCGGGCACAACCATCACACAGACATCATACACAGCGGGCACAACCATCACACAGACATCATACACACATCGGGCACGCCATCACACAGACATCATACACACATCGGGCACAACCATCACACAGACATCATACACACAGCGGGCACAACCATCACACAGACATCATACACACAGCGGGCACAACCATCACACAGACATCATACACACAGCGGGCACAACCATCACACAGACATCGTACACACAGCGGGCACAACCATCGTACAGACATCATACACACAGCGGGCACAACCATCACACAGACATCATACACACAGCGTGCACAACCATCACACAGACATCATACACACAGCGGGCACAACCATCACACAGACATCATACACACAGCGGGCACAACCATCACACAGACATCATACACACAGCGTGCACAACCATCACACAGACATCATACACACACACATCATACACACAGTGGGCACAACCATCACACAGACATCATACACACAGCGGGCACAATCATCACACGGCGGGCACAACCATCACACACACATCACACAGACAGCGGGCACAACCATCACACAGACATCATACACACAGCGGGCACAACCATCACACAGACATCATACACACAGCGGGCACAACCATCACACAGACATCACACAGACAGCGGGCACAACCATCACACAGACATCATACACACAGCGGGCACAACCATCACACAGACATCATACACACAGCGGGCACAACCATCACACAGACATCATACACACAGCGGGCACAACCATCACACAGACATCATACACACAGCGGGCACAACCATCACACAGACATCATACACACAGCGGGCACAACCATCACACAGACATCATACACACAGCGGGCACAACCATCACACGGACATCATACACACAGCGGGCACAACCATCATACAGACATCATACACACAGCGGGCACAACCATCACACAGACATCATACACACAGCGGGCACAACCATCACACAGACATCATACACACAATGGGAACAACCATCACACAGACATCATACACACAGCGGGCACAACCATCCCACAGACATCATACACACAGCGGGCACAACCATCCCACAGACATCATACACACAGCGGGCACAACCATCACACAGACATCATACACACAGCGGGCACAACCATCACACAGACATCACACACACAGCGGGCACAACCATCACACAGACATCATACACACAGCGGGCACAACCATCACACAGACATCATACACACAGCGGGCACAACATGACATGTATATATTCCCTTCTTCTCCATCATGTCTCCAGTGGCAGTGGTGGGGCCTGGTGTTTGCAATCAGCAGCAGAGTATGGGCTGTACGCAGGAGAGCTGTCAGCCCTGCAGTGCCCCTAAATCCCCTTCCCATCCCCCCTAGTCCCGACTGCAGAGCTGCTGGTGACATTGCATGAGCCCCCTCCCATCCTGTAATAACAGCAGCCACAGATGGGAGAGGCTGCGGGTCTCCCCCTCACCTCAGGACCGCACCTTGTTGTCATGTCCTCCGCAGACTTGGCCCCGCCCCCTGACCCCTCACCTCCTCATGCTGTGCGGTCTCTGCACAGTAGAATTCCTCTGCCCTGATGCCGGGGAGGAGCAGAGAGCGGGAGGCGGAGCTACAAGGGGTCACACACAGCATGGAAAGCCTGCGTGTCTGGAGGGAAAGCCCAGTGCCCAGCAGCGCCCCTGCCGGGAGAAGAGCTGAGCCGGGCCGGGACTGAGCCCTCAAATCGGGACAGGCCCAGGGAATAGGGGAGGCTTGTTAGCTCTGGATATTATACCCGCCTCCTATTATCCTGTATATAATATGGGATGTCTGGGCCTATAGTATATATATTATACCACCTACAGGCTAATATGTAACTAGTGCACATTACACCTTGAGTACAGCCATTAGATATTACACCAGTCACTTCTTCTCCTCTGCACCATCTGATGTCTGTGCACAGTATATGACATCCAGTATACAGGAGAATATGTGATGGGATATAGGACATACTGCTATACAGACATCAGGTGCTATATACTGGATAATAAATGATGGTATATATCAGGGGTGGGCAATTCATTTTCCAGAGGGGCCACATGAGAGAACGTAACTGTTGTGGGGGCCTGAACCAATAGGCTGAAAGGCTGAAATTAGTTCTGCTCAATATTAATATTAACTACAATTAATATAAAATAATATTTATATCACTTAATATTGAGCAGAATTAAGTATGCCAACATCCCCCTATATACCGTATGAGCCCACACACAGCCCCCTGTATGCAGTATGAGCCCACACATAGCCCCCTGTATACAGTATGAGCCCACACACAGCTCCCCTATATACCATATGAGCACACACACAGCCCCCCTATATACCATATGAGCACACACATAGCCCCCTGTATACAGTATGAGCCCCCACACAGCCCCCCTATATACCATATGAGCACACACAGCCCCCTGTATACAGTATGAGCCCCCACACAGCCCCCCTATATACCATATGAGCACACACAGCCCCCTGTATACAGTATGAGCCCACACACATCCCCCTATATACCATATGAGCACACACACAGCCCCCTGTATACAGTATGAGCCCCCACACAGCTCCCCTATATACCATATGAGCACACACACAGCCCCCTGTATACAGTATGAGCCCCCACACAGCCCCCCTATATACCATATGAGCACACACAGCCCCCTGTATACAGTATGAGCCCACACACATCCCCCTATATACCATATGAGCACACACACAGCCCCCTGTATACAGTATGAGCCCACACAGCTCCCCTATATACCATATGAGCACACACACAGCCCCCTGTATACAGTATGAGCCCCCACACAGCCCCCCTATATACCATATGAGCACACACACAGCCCCCTGTATACAGTATGAGCCCCCACACAGCCCCCCTATATACCATATGAGCACACACACAGCCCCCTGTATACAGTATGAGCCCACACACAGCCCCCTATATACCATATGAGCACACACACAGCCCCCTGTATACAGTATGAGCCCACACACAGCCCCCCTATATACCATATGAGCACACACACAGCCCCCTGTATACAGTATGAGCCCACACACATCCCCCTATATACCATATGAGCACACACACAGCCCCCTGTATACAGTATGAGCCCCCACACAGCTCCCTATTTATTTATTTATTTTACTAACCATATTTTGCAGATTATAAAATGCACCGTATCATAAGACGCACCCCAAATTTTGGTGAGAAAAATAGGAAAAAAAATGTTTTTAATAAAATGGTGGTGCTTCTTATAGTCTGCTTTTACGGTAGATTACCCAGGGAAGGGGGCTGCTGTGGTGGAGCAGAGTCGCTGCTCCCGGAAGCTGGCAGCGGCAGGAGTGGGGTGATGTTGTGGACCCCAGGCTGGGAGGGGGATGTTCGACGATGAGCCGGGCTCCGTGCTTTCACAAAATGCCGGCGGATCCCCTGTACTTCCCGTGGTTTTCAATGCTGTAGACTTAGGGAAAATGGCCACCGGAGGCGGCACATGCTTAGGTTGAGACCTCGGGAGAAAAGATCTCGGTGTCACGATCTCAATCCGCACATGCTCTGCCTCTGGTGGCCTTTTTTCTCCAAGTTCACCGCATTGAAAACCATGGAAAGTGCGGGGGCTCCTCCGACATTTTGTGAAAGCACAGAGCCCGTCGCACAGCCAGACACCCACCTTCCCAGCCTGGGGCCCGCAGCATCGCCTCACTCCTGCCGTCACCAGCTTCCTGCAGCAGCGACCCTAAAATGCCGCTCCCAAATGCCCCGGTAAACTACATTCAGATTATAAGACATACCCCCATTTTCCCAAAAATTTTTGGAGGAGACAAGTGCGTACTATAATCTGAAAAGTACAGTATATAGTGCTATTAATTCCACAGCAGATTACAGACATTATTCCTACATACAGTATGCACCCCACATAGCCCCTATATACAGTGTAAGCCACCACATAGCCCTTATATACAGTGTGAGCCCTCATATTCCATCCTATATACAGTATTAGCCACCACATAGCCCCCTATATACCGTATGAGACCCACATAGCCTCCTATACATATTATGAGCCGCCACATAGCCTCTTTTGTACAGTATGAGCCCGCATATAGCCTCCTATATATAGTATGAGCCCCCTATGTACAGTATGAGTCCTCACATAGCCTCCTTTATACAGTATGAGCCCCCACATAGCCTTCTACTGTATACATATTATTAGCCACCACATAGCCTCCTATGTACAGTATGAGTCCCACATAGCCTCCTTTATACAATGTGAGTCCCCACATAGCCTCTCTATATATTGTCAGACCCCACGTGGCCTCTTATATACATTATGAGATAGCTTCTTATATACAGTGTAAGGCCCACACATAGTCTCTCTATATACAATATGAGCCCTCAAATAGCCTCCTATATACAGTATGATTCCCTCATAGCCTTCTATATACAGTGTAAGGCCCCACATAACCTCTTATATACAGTGTGAGGCCTCACATAGCCTCCAATATACAATGTGAGCCCTCACATAGCCTCCTATATACTATATGAGCCCTCACATAGCCTCCTATATACTATATGAGCCCTCGCATAGCCTCCTATATACTATATGAGCCCTCACATAGCCTCCTATATACTATATGAGCCCTCACATAGCCTCCTATATACTATATGAGCCCTCACATAGCCTCCTATATACAGTATGAATCCTCACATAGCCCCCTATATACAGGCACACATTCCATGCACATCCGAAAAAAAAAAAAGAAGACATACTCACCTCGCTCTCGTTCCCCCGCGGTCTGTTCTTTTCTCCGGTGCACTGACTCTCCACACAGCAGATGTGATGTCGTGATGTCATCATGTTGGCTGTGTCAGTCGCAAAAGCTGATCTGTGGAAGTAGGAGCCAGTGGCTCCGTCTTCCACCAATGTATTCACCACACTGCAGATAGCAGTGATATTGGGATAGGGGAGAGTATGGTGTGGCCCGTGCACCACAGTTTTCAGCCCTTCGGCTGTCTCAGTCCGCGGGCTGAACTTTGTAGTTACAGTATTATATATACCAGACATGGGTAGAGTTCAGATATACTATACACACATTACCTGTACATAACATCTGTTCACACAGTATACCACATGCATACAATATATATTAGAATACATGACTAGTATATAATATACTGTCACTATAGACATCTGATGTTGTATAGTAATGTGTATTTTTTTAAAACATCTGATGTGTGTATCACAGTAGATGATAGGCTAATCTGTATACTAGATGTGGTATATTATGTACAGGGATATACACTGCACTGCAGCCTTGCAGCGCTGGGGTCCTGGGTTCAAATCCCACCAAGGACAACATCTGCAAGGAGTTTGTATGTTCTCCCCGTGTTTGCGTGGGTTTCCTCCGGGTTCTCCGGTTTCCTCCCACACTCCAAAGACATACTGATAGGGAATCTAGATTGTGAGCCCCGATGGGGACAGCGACGATAATGTATGTAAAGCGCTGCGGAATATGTTAGCGCTATATAAAAATAAAGATTATTATTACTGAACACACCTGGACCTGCCTACAGGACCTCACATATTATATATGGGGCCATATAGTAGAATATGAGGTGCTGTAGGTTCAGCTGTAATCAGTCGGTGCAGGGTCTCGTATTGTGATGTCTGTGGTCTCTGCTGGGACTAAGTGTGATTTATTGCACCAGACTGAACTTTTTGCACTGACAGGAGGACCCTAATCTGCATGAAAGTTCAGCCTCCTGCAATAACTCACACGGAGCCCCAGCAGCTGGCCCTCTGATTGGACAATATAGAATCCTGGGTGGATTTATGAGAAGGTGAGCACAGTCCCGCTTCCCCCTCACTGCAGACCTCCTGACCTCATACTGACTGAGACCACTGAAGTCTCCGATCCACAGGCTCCTGTCCGGCTGACTGAATCAGTTCCAGGTTCGCTGTGTGACGTCACTTCAGCAGACTCAGCCACACAGCGTGCAGGGGGTGTATCTGCATCTCTGCCATGTGGTCGGGTCGGCAGCTGAACATATTTAAAGGTACAGTGCAGTCCCCTGGCAGCCCTGAGCAGCTGCTTGGGAACTGGTCTGGGGGGGCATTTGCCCCTCTGCACCCCAGCCCAGCCCGCCCTTGACTGCTAGTATGATGGTGACTTTTCTTTGTCTTTTTTTTTGTGTTTATTCTGGCTTGCCAAATTTTCGCTTTTGGTGGCGATATGTTTTGGAAAAAAATTAGACACATAATGTTCTGGCTTCAATAGTTATTTGTGTTAAACCTCACCTACAAAATAACCCATATTCAGACAATCCTAATATACCGTTTGTATTTGCCATACTTATATCATCTTGAACCTGCTGTGAGCCGCCTTCCAAATTAGGATATAGTTGGCAGCAAATCTAGTTCCACGGACCGGCCATACCTACCAAACCCTCCGCACCATGGTGTATTTCTACCCTTTACTCCACTTCCCTCACTTACTCATGTTGCTGATCCCCCCACATTTTTCAGCACCCAGTCCTGGCCCTGATTACAGTTCTGCACCTTATTATAATTTGTAATGTTTATTTGCTTTATTTTGCATGTTTTGGCGCATGACAGAAATATTTCTTTTTGATCATTTTTTAAATAAATTAAGTTTGTTTTTTCCTATCTGCTTGTTTTATTCTTTGCCACCTTATACAAAAAGGTAGTTAAATGTAATGTTCAAGGATACAGCGGGTGCTGAAAGTATTCAGACCCCTTTACATTTTCACTCTTTGTTTCATTGCAGTCATTTGGTAAATTCTAAAAAGTTCATTTTTTTTCTCACTAAAGTGCACTCTGCACCCCATCTTGACTGAAATAAACAGAAATGTAGAAATTTTTGCAAACTTATTAAAAAAGAAAAACTGAAATATCACATGGTCATAAGTATTCAGACCCTTTGCTCAGACACTCATATTTAAGTCACATGCTGTCCATTTCCTTGTGATCCTCCTTGAGATGGTTCTACTCTTTAATTGGAGTCCAGCTGTGTTTAATTAAACTGGTAGGACTTGATTTGGAAAGGCACACACCTGTCTATATAAGACCTCACAGCTCACAGTGCATGTCAGTCCAAATGAGAATCATGAGCTCGAAGGAACTGCCCAAGAAGCTCAGAGACAGAATTGTGGCACGGCATAGATCTGACCAAGGTTACAAAAGAAGTTCTGCATTACTCATGGTTCCTAAGAGCACAGTGGGCTCCATAATCCTTAAATGGAAGAAGTTTGGGACCACCAGAAGTTTTCCTAGACCTGGCCGTCCAGCCAAACTGAGCAATCGTGGGAGAAAAGCCTTGGTGAGAGAGGTAAAGAAGAACCCCAAGATCACTGTGGCTGAGCTCCAGAGATGCAGCAGGGAGATGAGAGAAAGTTCCACAAAGTCAACTATCACTGCAGCCCTCCACCAATCAGGCCTTTATGGCAGAGTGGCCCGACAGAAGCCTCTCCTCAGTGCAAGACATATAAAAGCCCGCATAGAGTTTGCTCAAAAACACATGAAGGACTCCCAGACTATGAGAAAAATAAGATTCTCTGGTCTGATGAGACGAAGATAGAACTTTTTGGTGATAATTCTAAGCGGTATGTGTGGAGAAAACCAGGCACTGCTCATCACCTGCCCAATACAATCCCAACAGTGAAACATGGTGGTGGCAGCATCATACTATGGGGGTGTTTTTCAGCTGCAGGGAAAGGACGATGGTTGCAATTGAAGGAAACATGAATGCGGCCAAGTACAGAGATATCCTGGATGAAAATCTCTTCCAGAGTGCTCTGGACCTCAAACTTGGCCGAATGTTCACCTTCCAAGAAGACAATGACCCTAAGCACTAAGCTAAAATAACAAAGGACTGGCTTCAGAACAACTCTGTGACCATTCTTGACTGGCCCAGCCAGAGCCCTGACCTAAACCCAATTGAGCTTCTCTGGAGAGACCTGCAAATGGCTGTCCACCAACGTTCGGCATCCAACCTGATGGAACTGGAGAGGATCTGCAAGGAAGAATGGCCGAGGATCCCCAAATCCAGGTGTGAAAAACTTGTTGCATCATTCCCAAGAAGACTCATGGCTGTACTAGATCAAAAGGGTGCTTTTACTCAATACTGAGCAAAGGGTCTGAATACTTATGACTATGTGATATTTCAGTTTTTCTTTATTAATAAATTTGCAAAGATTTCTACATTTCTGTTTTTTTTTCAGTCAACATGGGGTGCAGAGTGTACTTTAATGAGAAAAAAAATGAACTTTTTAGAATTTACCAAATGGCTGCAATGAAACAAAGAGTGAAAAATGTAAAGGGGTCGGAATACTTTCCTTACCCACTGTATATGATTTTCACAATAATCTTGGGGAAATTAAATTTATTAGAAAGATTTTGAGAAAGGGGGACTTCAAATACATAAGTAGAGCCATAGCAGTGATGACTTAGCCCAGGAACTTAGGACCTTATATTGTCTATTCATATATAGTTTAGTCTACATTTTGGCGTTGTTTTACATCCTTGCAAATTTAGGTGTTTATTTTTGAAAAAATGGGATGGGGTCCATTTAATTTTCTTAACAGCTGAGGGAAAGCAGTGGGCAATCTGGGAAGGGGCCGCTATTCATGGATCTTCCCAGCTTATTAATAACAGCTCACAGCTGTCTGCTTAGACTTTAATGGTATTAAAAAGGGGGTATCCCCCAAAAAATTATGTGGTGTCCCACCTAGTTTTAATAACCAGCAAAGGCTAAACAGACACCTGCAGGCTGATATTAAAAGGCTGGGAAGGGACCATGGATATTGGCCTCCTCCCTGACTAATAACATGAGCCCTCAGCCACCCCAGAAATTCTGGTGCTTATTCTCGGCTCTTCCCACTTGCCCTGGTGAATTGGCAAGTGGGGTAATGGTTTTGGGGTTGATGTCAGCTGTTTGATGTTTGCTGACATCAAGCCCAGGGGTTAGTAATGGAGAGGCGTGAATAAGACATCCCGATTACTAACGCCATTAGTTCAAGTAAAAAAACTCATACAGAGCAAAGACATTTCTTAAGTTCCACATAAAAATAAAAAAACAAAGTAATCCTCACCTGTCCGCAGATAATCCATACTGATGATGTCGAACAATGATCCCCAGATCTGCTACATCCGATTGGTGTGTTGAGCGGTTGCATGAGTATGCAACTGCTCAGCACGCCAGCTGGAACTCACTGACAGTAGCCTGAGGACGTTCCTGCAGTGACGAGCGATGCCGTCAATAAGGTTGCAACTTGAAAACGCTTTGCTATTTTCTTATAGCCTACTCTTGCTTTGTGGGCCTCCACCATTTTCATTTTCAGAGTGCTAGGCAGCTGCTTAGAAGAACCCATGGCTGCTGTTTTTTGGCACAAGGTTAGAGGAGGCTGGATTTTTATAAAGTTGGGAAATTTGTATCACCTGGCCTTTCCTAATGATAGTGAACAAGCCATAACCTTTAGGGTATGTGCAGATGGTCGGTGTTGGCTGCGCTTTGAACGCAGCATACTTTACGCTGCGTCCAAAGCGCTGCACGCAAGTGAATCCGCATGTGTTCAATGAACCATGCGGATTCACCACATCCTATACATTACAGTGATATAATTTCTCTTGCGGAGACTAGGGTCTCTGCAAGAGAAATTGACATGCTGCGGTCTGTGAAGACGCACTGCATGACCGTCTCCACGGGTGAGCTGCAGGAGCACGGAGACGCATAGTGGACATGGGATTTGTATAAATCCCATCCACTATGCTGTAACATCTGGCCGCTGCAGATTGCACGCAGCGCAAGTGTGCTGCATCCAATCTGCAGTGTTTACTGACCATGTGCACGCACTCTAACAGGCTAATTAAGGTCTGAAACCTTGGTCAAAGTTTTCTGAGCACACAAATCTCCAAGGGTGCCCAAACTTTTGCATCAGCCCATTTTCCTTTGTGTAATTTTTAAAATGTAAAAAATTACAAGATTTTTTTTTGCCTAAAATACAAAGGAAATGTGTCATCTTTAAGTTTAGCCCTTTTATAGAGATCATTTCATCTTCAACTTGCTTTACTGTTCACAATAACAGTAATTTTTTACCAAGGGGCCTAAACTTTTACGTGCCACTGTAAGAGAAACACATCGCTATTTACATTACTCGTAAAACCGCATGGCACTGTACACATAAAGGGATTATTGCCTTCAAGGGTAGGAATGCTGCAGAACAGTCCATCACTCTTACATTCCCTCTTTGGACATGGTCATCCTCGACCATTCTGGAACCTGGAAGACAACACACAGCATATACAGTGGGGGCCCTTGAAAACGCACACTGCAGCCGCAATACTCGCTGCCTCTGTCAGGCCTGAGGCTGTGGTACTAACCGTGGAGGAGTCATTGCTGGACATGATCTTCCCGCTGAGGGCTGAAATATTGGATGTGACATCTGGTCATCTGGTCAATGACTTTGTGGCACCCCTGAGGGTTCAGTCGCCACAGAGGTACTGCACCTCACCCAGAAGTGTGGCATCTCCTTCTCTCAGGTAAGAAGGAAGTACTGCCAGCGGCAAGGTGGCGCAGTGGTTAGCACTGCAGCCTTGCAGCGCTGGGGTCCTGGGTTCAAATCCCACCAAGGACAACATCTGCAAGGAGTTTGTATGTTCTCCTCGTGTTTGCGTGGGTTTCCTCTGGGTTCTCTGGTTTCCTCCCACACTCCAAAGACATACTGATAGGGAATCTAGATTGTGAGCCCCGATGGGGACAGCGACAATAATGTATGTAAAGCGCTGCAGAATATGTTAGCGCTATATAAAGATTATTATTATTAAAGATTATTACTGCCCGGGACCCCAACACCTGCACTCAACACTGCACTACTCCAGGCCGGCTGGAAGGCCATTATGCAATTCTTTTGCTGCCCTGTCCCTGGCTGGAGTGGGGGGAACCAAGGAGAGGGGGAACCAGTAGTGGGTGTGGGTGGAGGACGTAGAACAGGGGAGCACTTAGAGAATAGATATAAAAAAGGAAGCCATCTTAGTTGGAGCAGTGCAGTTCAGCCAGTGAGTAGCAAGGAGAGGAGGGGAGCAGAGTCTCTTCAGGAGCTCTGCTCCATTGTGGGCCTAGTGAGAGAGGCCCAGGATTGGAGTGGGAGCAAGGGAGGAATGCTCCGGGAACAGAAGGGATCCCAGGGGGTACGGTGAGTGCAGGACGGCACCCATACGCCCGAATCTGCCAAGAATCAGAGGGATCAGGCCGCAGGAAGGGAACTGGTCCCTGGATCAGCCGTGTTACTCCAGGTCTCGGCTGGAAAAACCGGAGGCTTCTGCACTTCCATGGTGCAGTTGCCACAGCCTCACGCTAGTCGCCGTGAAGGGCATCAAGTAGGTCGGGGAACTCCAGGTTGCCCAGAAGGGACTTCAGAGCACCCGATCGGGACTGTGTGTGGGGAGCGCAGGGCAGGAGTGAGAAGACCCAGCGCGTGAAGTCAGTCAAAGAAGGAACATAAGAAAGGGGGTCCCGTTAAGTGCTTCTAATCTACCTGAAGGAGTGCTGAACCCCTGCCTGGCAAATGCAGTGCGACGCGGGAGTCTGACACCTGGACAGTGTACCCGAGGAACCTAAAAAGAACTGTGAGTAAACTCGGATGACTGCACTCCACTGTCTCTGTCAGTTATTTCCATCACGCTACCGCGCCTGCACTACAACGCCCAGCATTACCATCTGCAACTACCCTGCCCCGGGGGCCCGCTCTGCCTGTGGGGAGCTGAAACATCCCAGCTGCCATCCCATCACCCCCGGAGGTCTGCAGCAGCGCCGGTATTCATTACCGGGAACCACAGGTGGCGTCACGAGACAAACTGTTAACAAACCCCCTTTTAAAAAGCGACCCCAGAGGATGGGCCCGGGAGCCGACTGCCGTGACATCCTACAAAGAAGGTAAAGGCCCGGGTACCAAGTTTCCCCCCATATCCCCCCTGGGCGGGTCAACTTCACCACCTCCTGGGTGCTCGAGTTGGGCCCTCACCCATTTCTCCCACTCCTTCTTACCCTCAATGACCTTCACCACCCATCTGGCCTTAACAGGGTCCAGGGCTGGTGTCTGTTCCATGTACTGCTGTGGCCAGGGGATGAGGGCTGTTTCCCAGGCTGATAACACTCCAGGACGCTGAGGTGTACTTACCACCAGGGCTGCCAGCATAGCTTTCAGTCAACCTGCCTGGTCGCAGGATCTTGGCCACGCTGACACTGCTGCCTCCGCCTTGGAATCGGATTCTGGTTTTGGGGACTGCGGGCGAACCTTTGTCTTGAGGTCAGGCATTGGATCCTGGGCCTTCCCTGGACCTGGGTTGGTGCCTCTACTGATGACAGTTCACCCGGCTGCATCTCTTGCTCCAGCTGTGTCATCTTCCTTTTCCACTTGACCTTTCCGGGCACACCGCGGAGCACAATGCCATAGCACCAACCATCACTTTCAATAGGTAAACGGTAGCACTCCATCTTCTCTTGCCACTTTACCTCCTCACCAACAATGGTCCCAGCCCACTCTGCCGTGGGTGTGCTCTTACGTTGCTCTGCCCATTCTTGGGGGAGGCCACTTCTGGCTCACCTGCCCGTTTCCTGGGAGTCTCCACCCGTTCTCCCTTGGCTTGCTGCAATGGGCATGGTTTCTTTTTCTTCCACCGTGCCCTTCTTACGCACACGATGGGACGGGTCTGTCTCACTCTTTCGTGTCACTCACCGACATCTTGCAGTGTCTATCCATTAACCCTACCCTAAAGACTAAACCTATTATTCTCATCTTATCTCCTGTACCGTTGCTAAGCCACTTGACTATATGAACAGTACTTCGCTGTTATAAGTTTTGTCCAAATAGTGTATATACGAGTACTTATATATATCAGTTTATCATAGTGTAAAGCGTTAGAAGTTTCGTACTCCTAATTAGAAGATGTAGTGCATAGAAGGAATATCAATAAGATCCAGAAAGGAAACCTTTGGCACTGTAGATATGACACTTGAGATGCAGAGTAAATTCATTAGTACATTTATTCGCAACCAACATATAGTTTATCATATACTTATCTTTTTTTAAATCTTTAGATATTATTAATAAAGTGTTTAATTGAAAATATAATGAATAAGGTTAATGTCAGATGAAACACATTGATGAAATGATATGTAAAATTAGACTAAGAATGGAGTGGTAATGGTGGACATTAGGACCCTGCGCTCTCATGAGCAGCATAGCTGAGCTCAACGTTCCTTCCAGACACTGGTGGACTAAACGTGCACAGATACCGTATTACGGAGATCTCCCCTCCTTTATCAGTGGCACCAGGAATTTTATGTGACAGTAACTGGAGGTGGCTATGACCACTACGCATGTAGCCTTACAAGGTTGGTTTTATCTCGTCACATCTTGCATTCAGTGACACACTCCTTCCTGCTTTATTGCTGATGTTTAGGAGTACGGGGGCGACTTGCATAGTGACATGCTTCTGTACATGACACGGATGAGATGGTGTTTTGTTCCTACAGATGGCTGTGATCTCACCCGTACTATAGTGATGGAATACATCAGCCGCCCATCAGATGACAGCTGCAGTGATACAGAATGAGGGGATAGCACTTATGTTATCAGACATCAGCCACAACATGTGAGAACCGCTCATATGTTTAAAGGGAACAGACAAGTCCACCATGTACGAGGGTGTGTCTTCAATAACCAATCACAGATCCATGGGCTCCAATCAGAAGGGGTTTTACACCGCAGGCAGTAGTAAAGGGCGCAATGTCCCACATAGCAGCATTGGTGGTGCCAGACTGCTGTCATTCAGGTGACGCACACTGAAGCCCTGATTCCTGATCTACAAGCTGCAGGGATATAGCAGAGCACATCCCATTCATAGCATGATGCTATCTGCTGAGGGACAATAGAAGACAACTACAGCACATCTAGCATCTCTGCTCAGCAGCGGGGGTGAGCTCCTGTGTTCTCTCCCTTCTATAGTACTGGTTCAGCACCACAGTGGTTGGCAGCTCTCCTCTGGGCACTACAGTCCTAGATTCAGCACCACAACGGTGGGCAGCTCTGATCTGGGCAGTACTGTCTAGATTCAGCACCACAGCAGTGGACAGCTTTTATATGGGAAGAACTGTCTAGATTCAGCACCACAGCAGTGGACGGCTTGTAACCAGGACGTTAAAGTAACATTTGGTTCAATACCACAACGTTGGAGGGCAGTGCCATCCAGGTTCAGCACCACGCTAGTGGACAGCTCTGGTGCTTCTGGATACTACAGTTTCAGCACTTCTACCTAGGACAGCTCCAGCATCTTCACCTCTACCTTGAAGGTCCCAGTGCCTGCCAGCCTGTCTATCAGCCGTGCCCGCCTGTCAACCGGCCGTGCTCATCCGCTGTGCCTTTCAGCTTCAGCCATCAGTCCCATGGGAGTCGCCTGCTCTCACAAGGTCGGTCACAGAGTGGCACCTGGTTCACCTTCCCGGTCCCTCCTTGGTTCACAGAGTCGACTAAGCCGCTGTGTGGCCAGGGTCGGTCCGGGTAGGCACTTAGTTACGCCCCTCTGATCCCTCCTTGCATCACAGCACAGAGGTTCCACCACCCGGATCCATAACAGAATACATTTTGTTATATAATAATTTTGTGTTCAAAGATCAATACTACCTACAGAAGAAAGAGGTGGCAATGGACGCGGCTTGGGCCCCATCTTACGCCAATCTCTCCTTGGGATTTTGGGAGTGTGAATACATCCGATTCCAGAACATTGAACATACGTCATTGGGATCAGTGATATCTTGGATGAGATTCATAGACGATGTGTTGTTTATTTTGCAGGGCTCCCATGAGGAACTTGAAAAATTCTTAAAATATCTCAATGACAATGCATTGAATATTAAGCTAACCCATCATATTGATCAAAAGAAAATTGATTTTCTGGATTTGGATATTCATGTTGATGACCATGGACAGTTGCATACAAATATTTATCGCAAGAATACTAGTGCCAATGCTTTCTTGCATGCCAAATCAGTCATCTGGCACATGTAATACAGGCAATGCCGTCTGGACAATTTATTAGGGCACATCGTATTTGTGACCAAAACAAAGCTTTTGAAGAATAGGCATGTGATATGACCAGTAGATACTTACAATGTAGTACAAAATGGAAATTATTCAGCAGGCCTACTATCGGGCCAAACAAGCCAATAGTCAATATCTTCTCATTACTAAAAAGAAAAAGGAATCTGATGGGCATGTTCGATTCATCACGAATTATCATTCGAGGTGGAAGGAAATTACTAATATCATCTCCAAATTTTGGCTAATTCTCCAACAGGATCAGACAATACTTCCTTTTCTATCAAATCGTCCATTGATTATGGCTAAAAGTAATAAGACACTACGTGATATACTAGTTCATAGTCATCATGTACCTGATACATCTTCATATACACTGCTCAAAAAAATAAAGGGAACACTCAAATAACACATCCTAGATCTGAATGAATGAAATATTCTCATTGAATACTTTGTTCTGTACAAAGTTGAATGTGCTGACAACAAAATCACACAAACATCATCAATGGAAATCAAATTTATTAACCAATGGAGGCCTGGATTTGGAGTGACCACCAAAATTAAAGTGGAAAAACACACTACAGGCTGATCCAACTTTGATGTAATGTCCTTAAAACAAGTCAAAATGAGGCTCAGTATTGTGTGTGGCCTCCACGTGCCTGTATGACCTCCCTACAACGCCTGGGCATGCTCCTGATGAGGCTCAGTATTGTGTGTGGCCTCCACGTGCCTGTATGACCTCCCTACAACGCCTGGGCATGCTCCTGATGAGGTTGCAGATGGTCTCCTGTGGGATCTCCTCCCAGACCTGAACTAAAGCATCCGCCAACTCCTGGACAGTCTGTGGTGCAACGTGACGTTGGTGGATGGAGCGAGACATGATGTCCCAGATGTACTCAATCGAATTCAGTTTGGGGAACGGGCGGGCCAGTCCGTAGCTTCAATGCGTTCATCTTGCAGGAGCTGCTGACACACTCCAGCCACATGAGGTCTGGCATTGTCCTGCATTAGGAGGAACCCAGGGCCATCCGCACCAGCATATGGTCTCACAAGAGGTCTGAGGATCTCATCTCGGTACCTAATGGCAGTCAGGCTACCTCTGGCAAGCACATGGAGGGCTGTGCGGCCCTCCAAAGAAATGCCACCCCACACCATTACTGATCTACTGCCAAACCGGTCATACTGAAGGATGTTGCAGGCAGCAGATCGCTCTCCACGGTGTCTCCAGACTCTGTCACGTCTGTCACATGTGCTCAGTGTGAACCTGCTTTCATCAGTGAAGAGCACAGGGTGCCAGTGGCGACTTTGCCAATCGTGGTGTTCTGTGGCAAATGCCAAGCATCCTGCACGGTGCTGGGCTGTGAGCACAACCCCCTTCTGTGGACGTCGGGCCCTCATACCACCTTCATGGAGTCGGTTTCTAACTGTTTCTGCATACACATGTGTAGCACCCTGAGGATTCGGCTGCTACAGGGGTATTGCACCTCAACCCAGAGGTGTGATATTCCACTCCCGGGTAAGGATGGAGTGTGGAACTGAGCTCGGTAGGCTGCATGCACTACACACATCCCATTTCCGAGGAACAGACCGACGGTACTCCCACTTAGAAATGTGCAGGTACGACCGAGTCTGTTCCTGGCTGGAGTGGGAGGGGGGTGGTACATCCCATGTAGTGTAGGGGCAGATACGGGGAGCAGTCTGGGTAGTGATAGGAGCTCATTGGGTGCTGGTCACCTGAGCTCACACATAGAGGGATATATAAGGTGGGCACCAACTAGAATCAGGGTCAGATGCAGAGAGTCAGTCAGTGACAGAGAACAAGTCAGGAGCAGACAGCAAGACAGCTGCAGAGGAGCAGACAGCAAGCAGAGGGGAAGTCAGCCTGCAGCAGGAAAGAGACCCTGAGTGAGAGAGGAGCAAAGAAGGAGTACCCAGAGGGGAAAACAGAGAGGACCCAAGAACCCAAATTAAAGCACCGGGTGAGGAGTCAGCAAAAGGGTACCGGAACCCAAACTGGTGGGGGTAAAAACAATCCCCAGCCAGAGACCGGAGACCGTGGGCAGCGTCTGCCACGGTCACCGATCACATCCACCCCGAAGGCACACCACATGAAGGGTCAGGGAACCCAGGGCCAAGGGTGTCCCAACAGAAGGCCCGAGGGAGCTGGACCTAGGTGGATCACTGGTGGGGACGGCTGAAGAAAGGACAGAGGGAGAGCTCAGGGTCACGCTCCGGACTTGTTTGGGGGTTGGCTGGATCCAGGACCTGGTGGACGCAGCACGGCTCGGGTGGTCACTAGCAGCTGGAGTGACCAGTACAACATCTGCAGTAAGTAAACACCCTTAACTGCACAACCCGACTCTGTCTTCACTGCCGTCTGCACTACACCACCACAACCCCCATCCTCTGCTCCTGTCCCCTCTGAGGCTATACCCCTCCCGTTGGGGGTTATCCCACCAAGCTGCGCACCCACCATCAGCCTCAGCGGACCCTGCTGCAGCGGCGGCCACAGTGACCGCATCACAACGGGTGGCGTAGTCGACACAAAAGAACTTTAGTAACATCTGTAGAACTGCCACATCACTCTGAGCTTGACGCCCTGGGCACGGGGCCGGGTCACAGCCGCTCGGAGACTACAACCCCCCATCTGATCCGGTGCCGGATATTCCCCTCAAAAAGGAATATGTCCCAGGGGGCGCGTCAACTTTGGCGTAGTCGGCAGGATTACGTGCCCGCAACACCCGGGTACTGCGTGCCTGAAGAAAAGTGCAAGTTTACCTCAGAAAGAAGTCTCCCGCCGGTTCCGGAGGGTCCACGCCATCGGACTCCATCACCAGTCGTTTCCCGCCGATTGTCCGCCATTTCCAACTTGTTCCCGCCATCTGCAGAGTTTCCCGCCACTGGGCGACGCTTCCCGCCAAAACCGCAGATTTCCCGCCTTGGAAGAGCAGCGGACGCCATTATGGGCGTGCCAAAGGAGGGCAAGAGGCCACCTCCCATCGTGGGCCGGGACAGAAAATGGCGCCAAAAGTGGAAACCGCCCCCACCAACAGAGACTGTGATGCTGGAGGTGTCTGTCAGCGTGAAAGAACTTCCCCTGGAGCTGACAGTCACCAAGTTGCCCCGGGACCGCCCTCGAAGTGGGAGGAGACGAAAGAAAAGAACGAAGATGGGTGCCGCCTGGAGCAGTCTGGAGCGAGCGCACCCGGAGGCAAGAGGTCTAATGAGGAGTAGCGGAGAAGCTCACCCGGAGATGGAGAGAAAGCAGAACAGCACCGGCCCGCTGGCCAGGAGTCTGCTAGAGACCGAGGAAGGAGGGCAGAGCAGCACCGGCCCGCTGGCCAGGAGCCTGCTGGAAGAAGAGCAGAGCAGCACCGACCCGATGGTCAGGAGCCTGCTAGAGTCCACAACCCCGCTAGGTCTAGCGGAGATCTTAGCGCAGCTCCCCCGAGACCGGGAGTGTGCACAAACTGCCTTGGAGGGCCTCGCAAGGAGGATGGCCCGGGTACAGCATGAGATACTGGCGGAGTGGAGCCGGGAGATGACCCAGCAAGCTGAGACCAGTCAACGGAGCACGCTACCCTGGAAGAGGAAGCAGACCGCCTCTGAGGATGGCGCGGGAGGACCCAAGGCCGGAGACGGCGCCGAGAAGGGAGCCGAACGCATGGAGGCAGGTAAAGGGGACGCCTATACCCCAAGCCGTGAAACCGCCCACCTGCCCCAGCTCCCCGTCGCAGAGCCCGAAAGTCCCCCTGCTGTGCCCGTAGCCGCCATGTCATCGCTATGGACTAGGCCCCGACCGGAAGCCGCCGCAGCGACCCCTGTGACGTCACGCGCCTCGACCCGGAGCGTGACAAAGCAGGAAATACCACCAGCCTGGTCGCAAGGCCTAGTACCCCCGGGCGCCGCATCACCAACAGCGCCCCCTACCTCCGCGGAGCCTCCGGCCTGGCCGCAAGGCCAGGTAGCCCAGGGCGCCGCCGTCCTAACGGTGCCCTTCACCTTCCAGGTGCCCCAGGCCTGGCCGCAAGGCCTGGGCAACCCGGGCGCCACCACCACCGCGCCCGCACCCGTAAAACCAAGGGTGCCACACCTGGGGGAGGACTTGTTCAGCCAGCTCACATGGCCGGACGGGAGGCCCTTCATCTGGCCCGAAGGATACCATGAGCTGGAGCGGCAACAAAGACTAGGGCCCTTGTGTGAGCCCCTGATCCCGGCTCCGAAGCCCGTGACTCGGGTCTCGCCTCCTTTAGAAGAAGCCCAATTCGTGTGGGACCCCACGGGAGAAGATTTGATGGGGTTCACCGGAGAAACTCGGGCAGTCGCAGCTGAGCGTACTGAGTGTTGTCGTCAGCAGCTAGCAGAGTTTGCGAGAGAACGGGAGGAGAGGCGGGTCAGAGAACAACAGGCCCAAATCCGGAGCGCGGAGCAGAAGAGCCGGACTAGGAGGAACCCCCGTGCAGCGCACTGTCCCCGCACCATCGGGACGGTGATAAAGTTCAACCCGCAGCATGGGTGGGGCTTTATTCGGGACCGTAACAACCGCGGTGACGTTTTTGTGACCCGCAGAGACGTCGAGTCCCACCTGCCGGAAGGTCACAAAGGCCGTGACCTCTACGTCGGAGATGAGGTCACTTTCACCCGGCACAAGTGTGCCAAAGGACCTTACGCCCTCCACGTACACCGCTTGACGGAGGAGGAGTTGCGGTACGGGGAGGAGGAGCCAGAGGACCCGGACGGGTCTGAAGCAACACAATATCACCAAGAAAAAGCAGGAGGGAGCCGTCGTTGAGGACGGGAGTAGAGACTGTATATAGTTGCCCGTCGGGGCACAGTGAACCGTTGCTGCTAAAATAGTCCCCGTTGGGACCAGTGAACTGTTACCCGTTTAACCCCTTAATCCCACAGGCTGAGGACTGTGAGAAGCCATTCCCTTCCCTCTACCTGGCCGAGGACTGAGAGCGGCCATATCCCCTGTATATAGTTGCGCGTCCTAAAGCGCCCCCTACCGGTTTTATAGAAAACCAGTTTTTCTAAGAGACTGTCGCACTTTTCCCGGACACACGTTGCACAGTGTCCGGAGGAGGAGGAACCAGGAGCCTGAGACGACGAGAAAGTTTTATCTGCTAAGATATGTTATTTATATAGTGTTTTATATGTTTATTATGTTTATATGAAAATTTTGTATGTTTTTGGTGTTATTTATGTCTTACAGCCCGAGGACGTGCTGTGATTTACCAGGGGGGAATGTAGCACCCTGAGGATTCGGCTGCTACAGGGGTATTGCACCTCAACCCAGAGGTGTGATATTCCACTCCCGGGTAAGGATGGAGTGTGGAACTGAGCTCGGTAGGCTGCATGCACTACACACATCCCATTTCCGAGGAACAGACCGACGGTACTCCCACTTAGAAATGTGCAGGTACGACCGAGTCTGTTCCTGGCTGGAGTGGGAGGGGGGTGGTACATCCCATGTAGTGTAGGGGCAGATACGGGGAGCAGTCTGGGTAGTGATAGGAGCTCATTGGGTGCTGGTCACCTGAGCTCACACATAGAGGGATATATAAGGTGGGCACCAACTAGAATCAGGGTCAGATGCAGAGAGTCAGTCAGTGACAGAGAACAAGTCAGGAGCAGACAGCAAGACAGCTGCAGAGGAGCAGACAGCAAGCAGAGGGGAAGTCAGCCTGCAGCAGGAAAGAGACCCTGAGTGAGAGAGGAGCAAAGAAGGAGTACCCAGAGGGGAAAACAGAGAGGACCCAAGAACCCAAATTAAAGCACCGGGTGAGGAGTCAGCAAAAGGGTACCGGAACCCAAACTGGTGGGGGTAAAAACAATCCCCAGCCAGAGACCGGAGACCGTGGGCAGCGTCTGCCACGGTCACCCATCACATCCACCCCGAAGGCACACCACATGAAGGGTCAGGGAACCCAGGGCCAAGGGTGTCCCAACAGAAGGCCCGAGGGAGCTGGACCTAGGTGGATCACTGGTGGGGACGGCTGAAGAAAGGACAGAGGGAGAGCTCAGGGTCACGCTCCGGACTTGTTTGGGGGTTGGCTGGATCCAGGACCTGGTGGACGCAGCACGGCTCGGGTGGTCACTAGCAGCTGGAGTGACCAGTACAACATCTGCAGTAAGTAAACACCCTTAACTGCACAACCCGACTCTGTCTTCACTGCCGTCTGCACTACACCACCACAACCCCCATCCTCTGCTCCTGTCCCCTCTGAGGCTCTACCCCTCCCGTTGGGGGTTATCCCACCAAGCTGCGCACCCACCATCAGCCTCAGCGGACCCTGCTGCAGCGGCGGCCACAGTGACCGCATCACAACGGGTGGCGTAGTCGACACAAAAGAACTTTAGTAACATCTGTAGAACTGCCACATCACTCTGAGCTTGACGCCCTGGGCACGGGGCCGGGTCACAGCCGCTCGGAGACTACAACCCCCCATCTGATCCGGTGCCGGATATTCCCCTCAAAAAGGAATATGTCCCAGGGGGCGCGTCAACTTTGGCGTAGTCGGCAGGATTACGTGCCCGCAACACCCGGGTACTGCGTGCCTGAAGAAAAGTGCAAGTTTACCTCAGAAAGAAGTCTCCCGCCGGTTCCGGAGGGTCCACGCCATCGGACTCCATCACCAGTCGTTTCCCGCCGATTGTCCGCCATTTCCAACTTGTTCCCGCCATCTGCAGAGTTTCCCGCCACTGGGCGACGCTTCCCGCCAAAACCGCAGATTTCCCGCCTTGGAAGAGCAGCGGACGCCATTATGGGCGTGCCAAAGGAGGGCAAGAGGCCACCTCCCATCGTGGGCCGGGACAGAAAATGGCGCCAAAAGTGGAAACCGCCCCCACCAACAGAGACTGTGATGCTGGAGGTGTCTGTCAGCGTGAAAGAACTTCCCCTGGAGCTGACAGTCACCAAGTTGCCCCGGGACCGCCCTCGAAGTGGGAGGAGACGAAAGAAAAGAACGAAGATGGGTGCCGCCTGGAGCAGTCTGGAGCGAGCGCACCCGGAGGCAAGAGGTCTAATGAGGAGTAGCGGAGAAGCTCACCCGGAGATGGAGAGAAAGCAGAACAGCACCGGCCCGCTGGCCAGGAGTCTGCTAGAGACCGAGGAAGGAGGGCAGAGCAGCACCGGCCCGCTGGCCAGGAGCCTGCTGGAAGAAGAGCAGAGCAGCACCGACCCGATGGTCAGGAGCCTGCTAGAGTCCACAACCCCGCTAGGTCTAGCGGAGATCTTAGCGCAGCTCCCCCGAGACCGGGAGTGTGCACAAACTGCCTTGGAGGGCCTCGCAAGGAGGATGGCCCGGGTACAGCATGAGATACTGGCGGAGTGGAGCCGGGAGATGACCCAGCAAGCTGAGACCAGTCAACGGAGCACGCTACCCTGGAAGAGGAAGCAGACCGCCTCTGAGGATGGCGCGGGAGGACCCAAGGCCGGAGACGGCGCCGAGAAGGGAGCCGAACGCATGGAGGCAGGTAAAGGGGACGCCTATACCCCAAGCCGTGAAACCGCCCACCTGCCCCAGCTCCCCGTCGCAGAGCCCGAAAGTCCCCCTGCTGTGCCCGTAGCCGCCATGTCATCGCTATGGACTAGGCCCCGACCGGAAGCCGCCGCAGCGACCCCTGTGACGTCACGCGCCTCGACCCGGAGCGTGACAAAGCAGGAAATACCACCAGCCTGGTCGCAAGGCCTAGTACCCCCGGGCGCCGCATCACCAACAGCGCCCCCTACCTCCGCGGAGCCTCCGGCCTGGCCGCAAGGCCAGGTAGCCCAGGGCGCCGCCGTCCTAACGGTGCCCTTCACCTTCCAGGTGCCCCAGGCCTGGCCGCAAGGCCTGGGCAACCCGGGCGCCACCACCACCGCGCCCGCACCCGTAAAACCAAGGGTGCCACACCTGGGGGAGGACTTGTTCAGCCAGCTCACATGGCCGGACGGGAGGCCCTTCATCTGGCCCGAAGGATACCATGAGCTGGAGCGGCAACAAAGACTAGGGCCCTTGTGTGAGCCCCTGATCCCGGCTCCGAAGCCCGTGACTCGGGTCTCGCCTCCTTTAGAAGAAGCCCAATTCGTGTGGGACCCCACGGGAGAAGATTTGATGGGGTTCACCGGAGAAACTCGGGCAGTCGCAGCTGAGCGTACTGAGTGTTGTCGTCAGCAGCTAGCAGAGTTTGCGAGAGAACGGGAGGAGAGGCGGGTCAGAGAACAACAGGCCCAAATCCGGAGCGCGGAGCAGAAGAGCCGGACTAGGAGGAACCCCCGTGCAGCGCACTGTCCCCGCACCATCGGGACGGTGATAAAGTTCAACCCGCAGCATGGGTGGGGCTTTATTCGGGACCGTAACAACCGCGGTGACGTTTTTGTGACCCGCAGAGACGTCGAGTCCCACCTGCCGGAAGGTCACAAAGGCCGTGACCTCTACGTCGGAGATGAGGTCACTTTCACCCGGCACAAGTGTGCCAAAGGACCTTACGCCCTCCACGTACACCGCTTGACGGAGGAGGAGTTGCGGTACGGGGAGGAGGAGCCAGAGGACCCGGACGGGTCTGAAGCAACACAATATCACCAAGAAAAAGCAGGAGGGAGCCGTCGTTGAGGACGGGAGTAGAGACTGTATATAGTTGCCCGTCGGGGCACAGTGAACCGTTGCTGCTAAAATAGTCCCCGTTGGGACCAGTGAACTGTTACCCGTTTAACCCCTTAATCCCACAGGCTGAGGACTGTGAGCAGCCATTCCCTTCCCTCTACCTGGCCGAGGACTGAGAGCGGCCATATCCCCTGTATATAGTTGCGCGTCCTAAAGCGCCCCCTACCGGTTTTATAGAAAACCAGTTTTTCTAAGAGACTGTCGCACTTTTCCCGGACACACGTTGCACAGTGTCCGGAGGAGGAGGAACCAGGAGCCTGAGACGACGAGAAAGTTTTATCTGCTAAGATATGTTATTTATATAGTGTTTTATATGTTTATTATGTTTATATGAAAATTTTGTATGTTTTTGGTGTTATTTATGTCTTACAGCCCGAGGACGTGCTGTGATTTACCAGGGGGGAATGTAGCACCCTGAGGATTCGGCTGCTACAGGGGTATTGCACCTCAACCCAGAGGTGTGATATTCCACTCCCGGGTAAGGATGGAGTGTGGAACTGAGCTCGGTAGGCTGCATGCACTACACACATCCCATTTCCGAGGAACAGACCGACGGTACTCCCACTTAGAAATGTGCAGGTACGACCGAGTCTGTTCCTGGCTGGAGTGGGAGGGGGGTGGTACATCCCATGTAGTGTAGGGGCAGATACGGGGAGCAGTCTGGGTAGTGATAGGAGCTCATTGGGTGCTGGTCACCTGAGCTCACACATAGAGGGATATATAAGGTGGGCACCAACTAGAATCAGGGTCAGATGCAGAGAGTCAGTCAGTGACAGAGAACAAGTCAGGAGCAGACAGCAAGACAGCTGCAGAGGAGCAGACAGCAAGCAGAGGGGAAGTCAGCCTGCAGCAGGAAAGAGACCCTGAGTGAGAGAGGAGCAAAGAAGGAGTACCCAGAGGGGAAAACAGAGAGGACCCAAGAACCCAAATTAAAGCACCGGGTGAGGAGTCAGCAAAAGGGTACCGGAACCCAAACTGGTGGGGGTAAAAACAATCCCCAGCCAGAGACCGGAGACCGTGGGCAGCGTCTGCCACGGTCACCCATCACATCCACCCCGAAGGCACACCACATGAAGGGTCAGGGAACCCAGGGCCAAGGGTGTCCCAACAGAAGGCCCGAGGGAGCTGGACCTAGGTGGATCACTGGTGGGGACGGCTGAAGAAAGGACAGAGGGAGAGCTCAGGGTCACGCTCCGGACTTGTTTGGGGGTTGGCTGGATCCAGGACCTGGTGGACGCAGCACGGCTCGGGTGGTCACTAGCAGCTGGAGTGACCAGTACAACATCTGCAGTAAGTAAACACCCTTAACTGCACAACCCGACTCTGTCTTCACTGCCGTCTGCACTACACCACCACAACCCCCATCCTCTGCTCCTGTCCCCTCTGAGGCTATACCCCTCCCGTTGGGGGTTATCCCACCAAGCTGCGCACCCACCATCAGCCTCAGCGGACCCTGCTGCAGCGGCGGCCACAGTGACCGCATCACAACGGGTGGCGTAGTCGACACAAAAGAACTTTAGTAACATCTGTAGAACTGCCACATCACTCTGAGCTTGACGCCCTGGGCACGGGGCCGGGTCACAGCCGCTCGGAGACTACAACCCCCCATCTGATCCGGTGCCAGATATTCCCCTCAAAAAGGAATATGTCCCAGGGGGCGCGTCACATGCACATTTGTGGCCTGCTGGAGGTCATTTTGCAGGGCTCTGCCAGTGCTCCTTCTGTTCCTCCTTGCACGAAGGCGGAGGTAGCAGTCCTGCTGCTGGGTTGTTGCCCTCCTACGGCCCCCTCCATGTCTCCTGGTGTACTGACCTGTCTCCTGGTAGCGCCTCCAGCCTCTGGACACTACACTGACAGACACAGCAAACCTTCTTGCCACAGCTCGCATTGATGTGCCACCCTGGATGAGCTGCACTACCTGAGCAATTTCTGTGGGTTGTAGAGTCCGTCTCAAGCTACCACAAGTGTGAAAGCACAACCAACATTCAAAAGTGACCAAAACATCAGCCCAGAAAGCATTGGTACTGAGATGTGGTCTGTGGTCCCCACCTGCAGAACCACTCCTTTATTGAGGGTGTCTTGATAATTGCCAATAATTTCCATCTATTGTCTATTCCATTTGCACAACAGCATGTGAAATTGATTGTCAATCAGTGTTGCTTCCTAAGTGGACAGTTTGATTTCACAAAAGTTTGATGTACTTGGAGTTATATTCTGTTGTTTAAGTGTTCCCTTTATTTTTTTGAGCAATGTATATTTGTCTCAAAAGGCCCCAAATGGGGCACATGGAAGTGTGGCAACTGCAAAGAGTGCAGATATATTGAAAAAACGAATACCTTTCAGGATTCGTTGGGTGAGTAGGCTTACAAGATTCTGTATTTCATTAATTGTAGAACATCTATGGTCATCTATCAAGCCACATGTTTCTGTGGACTCATCTATATTGGTATGACAACTCAGGAGCTTTGGAACACATCAAAAATATTAGGGCAGCGGAGAAAATCTGTCAAGATGAGGTGGGTGCTATTTCTCAACCTAAACCTTTGGCGAGACAGTTTCGGAATTGCTACCCTCATCAATGTCATCTCTTACGTGTCAAAGGGATTGCCCGTCTGTATCCTGGGAATAGGAGGGAAAATCTAGCCAAAAAGCTGGCCCAGATTGAACAAATAAATAATAAATAAAAAAGTAAATGGATCACCACTCTAAGAAGTATGACCCCCAGAGGTTTAAATGAACAGTGGGGATTTTCGAGTATTCTTTAAGTATACACTAGGATTTTTGATATATTCTCATCTTCAGTGTCTTGTCCTTATTATAAATCGAATAATATAATCAATATATATCATAGTGCATTTGATTGAATAAACATATATACATGTATTGTTGGCTTTATTGTACAGTACATATAGAGAGTTTATAGTGTGTTTATTCACTTTTACATATACACGTTATATAAGCAACAATATTGTGTATGCACGCATTAACTATATTATATACAGAACTTTTTCTATATTTCATACAATTCTATTTTGGCACGTATAATTATATTTACACTTTGATGCTGACCCGCACTTTTTCCCTTTTCTAATATTGCTGCAGGGTCGCTGTGCGCCACACTCCGGTGTGCTCTCGTACCCGATACTGGGATGTTTTCATTGAACTGCGACCTTTGGTCGTGTTTCCCTGATGCACATTCGGTCGCAGACGGGACGGCTATCCGGACGCGTGGGACAGTAGAGGCGTCCGATAATATGGCGTCCTTGATTTGTAAGTAACCACAGCTGTAATCACCCTATAAAACATCGCCTCTTCCTCCTCCACCTCACTTCCTAATGAATCGGTAGCGAAACGTGCGTTGAAGCATGTGGAAGGGGTGATGATGTGCCTCTGGATAGTACGTGTGACGGGAGCTAGTTACCCCATCCGCAGATGTCCAATCTTCTTCTGTAGGCCCCTGACATGGAAAGGCTTTTCTTACACTGGGATAAATAAAATATGACTATCGCACAGTGTCTCCTAGATGAACTTAACTTTTATTCTCACAAGCAGTTTTTATAGAGAATCACACAGGCTATTTTTAACACCCATTGTTCTCACCAGATAATACCCACAGTAGGCTCCCAGACAGCAGTTATGCAACAACCCATTAATCAGCACATTGTCTGTTTGCCACTGCTAAGTGAGCACAGGAAGGTGGGGGCCAGGGGTGCTTCGGTCACATCACAAAATGTCCAATAATATGTAATCCACAATATTCACCCCAATTTATAACGTTATGTCCCATTAGCTGCATAGGCGCTACGACAACCCCCATGTGGCAAAATCTTGGGAGTACGGGGTTGATCTGTCACAATGCTCCCCCTTCCCGGACAGGATCAGCCTACCCAGTCTGCTCCCTGACGGATCAGCTGGAGGAGGTCCGCGATTTATGAGGTTGGTATCAGGTCAGTTTGTCGGCTTAGTTCATCGGCGTTACCATTTTGCTTGCCAGGTCTATAGTGGATGGTGAAGTCTAATGGTTGTAGCGCCAAACTCCACCGTAGTAGTCTGGCATTGTCCCCGGAGACCCGATTAAGCCATACCAGGGGGTTATGGTCCGTTATGAGGGAAAACTGTCTTCCATGCAAATATGGTTGGAGCTTCTTGGCAGCCCATTCTACTGCCAGGCATTCCTTTTCGAAGGCCGCATAGCTGACTTCTCGAGGCAGTAATTTCCGACTCAGATAAGCTATTGGGTGTTCTTGGCCGTCCGACCCGACTTGGCTCAGTACTGCCCCCAACCCAAACATAGATGCGTCTGTGTGAACAAGGAAACGTTTAGTTGTATCGGGTGCGGCCAATATCGGGGTATTTGTGAGGGCGTCCTTTAGCTGGCGGAAGGCTTCCTCACACTCGGGGGTCCAGGTTACCTGGCGGGGGAGGTTCTTATGTGTCAGATCAGTGAGGGGCTTGGCAATGGTGCTGTAGTTAGGGACAAATTTCCTATAATACCCCGCTGTCAATAGAAAGGCCATGACTTGGGTTTTAGTACGTGGGGTTGGCCACTTGGCTACCGCCTCAATCTTGGCGGGTTCCGGTCGTTGTTTTCCACCCCCCACCCAATGTCCTAAATACTGAACCTCTGCTTTGCCTACGTGACACTTGTTGGGGTTCAGGGTGATTCCGGCTTTGTGGATCCTATCCAACACTGTCTCTAGGTGATTTAGATGCTCATCCCATGTCGCACTGTAGACGACGATGTCATCCAGGTAGGCACAAGCATAGTCCTGGAGACCATCCAGAAGCCAGTCAGCCAGCCTCTGGAAGGTCGCGGGGGCATTATTCATCCGAAATGGCATAACCCGAAACTGGAATAAGCCAAACTGGGTGACAAATGCAGACTTGGGAATAGCATCAGGACTTAGGGGGATCTGCCAATAGCCTTTGCATAGATCGATGGTTGTCAAATACTTTGCCCCAGCCAGCCTGTCTAACAACTCGTCCACACGCGGCATGGGATACGCATCCGTCACAGTTTTCTCATTTAGCTTGCGATAGTCTACACAAAACCGGGTAGTCCCATCTTTCTTAGGCACTAACACTACAGGGGACGCCCAGAGACTATCTGACTCCTCAATGACCCCTAAACGCAACATCTCCTGTATCTCTTGTCGCATCCCTTCTCGTACAGACTCCGGGACGCGGAAGGGGGATTGTCTCAGGGGGGTCTGATCTTGTGTCTCAACCTTGTGTTGTGCAAGTCGGGTGAACCCCGGTCTCTCTGAGAACATCCTCTGCCGCTGCCTCAGCAATGTCTCAGCCTGCTCTCTCTCCCGGGCCCCTAGGTTTTCTCCTAAGTGTACCTGGTCCCAGGTTTTCGACTGAGTCTTCTCACCTAAGACATCAGGCAAGGGGAGTCCGGCTAAATCCTCTGCTTCGGGTGCGCAGATGGCAGCTACATCTTCAGGGCACTCCCGGCAGGGCTTCAGCGTATTCACGTAGAACATGCGGATAACCCTGGGGTCGTCACAATCGGCGACATTGTAGGTGGTGTCAGCTATTTTCCCCACTACCCGGTAAGGCCCCTGCCATGCGGCCTGGAATTTGTTCTGCCTATCCGGTTCTAGTACCAGGACCTTCTGTCCTATCTCGAAGGTGCGTTCTCTAGCCCTCTGATCGTACCATACGCGCTGGCGTCAACTCCTGCAGGCGGTCCCGGAGTTCCAGCACGAAGGGCACGATAGGGGTTCCTGCTATGGTTTCCTCCCCTTCCCAGAGCTCTTGCACTAAGTCTAGGGGCCCCCTCACCCGCCTCCCATATAACAGTTCAAATGGGGAGAACCCCGTAGCTTTTTGGGGCACCTCCCGATAGGCGAACAGGAGGTGCGGCAAGAATTTCTCCCAGTCCCTGTAGGTCCGGGTGAACGTCCCAATGAGTTGTTTTAACGTTCCGTTAAAGCGCTCACACAACCCGTTGGTTTGCGGGTGGTATGGGGCGCTTCTAATGGACTTTACACCACACAGTCTCCACAGTTGGTTGGTCACCTCTGCCGTAAATTGGGTACCCTGATCCGAGATAATTTCCCGGGGAAATCCAACCCATGAGAAAACCTGGAGCAGGGCAGCCACCACCGTCTCTGCCAGTATGTTAGGTAAGGCAACCGCCTCTGGATGCCGCGTGGCGTAATCTATCACTGTCAATATATACCTTTTCCCTGACGGACTGGGTTTGGCTAACGGCCTTATCAGATCGACCGCTACTCAGCTAAATGGCTCCTCCACAATGGGAAGGGGGTGTAATTTGGCCTTGCAGCGATCTCCCCTCTTGCCAATGCGCTGGCAACTGTCACAGGTCTGGCAGTACTGACAAACATCATGGGATGCCCCTGGCCAAAAGAAGTTTTGTGTCAGACGATGCCTGGTGCGGCTGACTCCGAGGTGCCCCGCCAAGAGTATGTCATGAGAGATTCGCAGCAACTCCTGCCTATACTTTTTGGGAACTACCAGCTGTAGTTTTACAGTGGGGCTCGTCCCTGAGTGAGTTTGCTCTGTAACCCTGTAGAGGAGTCCCTGATGCCATATAAACTGTTCACCTTCCAGTACCCCTCTCCCCTCTTATGCCTTCCCGCGATACCCCTGCAATGAGGGATCCTCTAGTACCTCCCTCCTAAATTCTGCTGGGGTGTCCCATGAAATGTGTCTGGCTATGGGAATACGTGAAGGGCTGTAGTGTCTTACCTGGGCCTCCTCCGAGTGTGATTCCGCCTCCGCAGCTCGAGCTTGTCTCCGGGTAGTCACAGGATATGTCTCAGCCAGGGGGGCGACCGAGAAGTAAGACAACATGGGCCCCAAGTCATTTCCCAGCAGGACGTCTGCAGGCAAATCCTTCATCATGCCGACCTCGACAAGGCCATCCCCGACCCCCAGTTCAGTTGAATCTTGGCCTTGGGCAGTCAATGTATGGCTCCCCCTGCTACACGGCCCGCCTCTGTCCGACCCGTCTTTTGGTCTTGGGCGAGATGCGACTTCACAAGGGTCAGAGTAGCTCCGGAATCTCTTAATCCTTGCAGCCGTTTACCATTAATCCACACCGACTGTCGATGTTGTTGTCGATTATCCGCCTGGGTTGCCTGCACAGGGTCCACTTCATGCAGCACTCCCTCTATCTCTTCCATCCCATAATTAGCCATAGCCACCGATGCCGGGTCGGCTTTGCCTTGGTAGTAGTGTACAGCGGCCCGGTTGAAGGTAGTCGTTTCCGGTTTTGGCCACTGGGTGCACTGGGTCCGGTTGGAACAGTGTCTCTGCAGGTGACCCAGCTGATGGCAGGTGTGGCATTGCACCCCAGGAGGTCTCTGGTAGGCCAGGGTATTGGTGGGTCACCCGCCAAGCTTCTGTGGTTTAGGGGCCTCCAGACCCATGGGAGGGCCCCTTGAGACAGTTTTGGACCCTGACAATTGGGCCCTCCTGGCATCATAATGTTCATCGGTCAGCCATGCGGCCTCCTCAAGAGTCGTCGGTCCCGAAGCCATTCTTGCGTCTCGGGAGTTAACCCAGTGAAGAATCGTTCTAACACGATGAGCTGTAGGACGTCCTCCTTCGTGTCTGCTTTGCTACCTTGTACCCACTGTAGCAGTGACCGCCATAGTTTACAGGCCCATTCAGCATGGGTATCCGTTTCTCGTTTTGTGGTTTTGCGGAACTTTTGACGGTATGCCTCTGGTGTTAGTGCATACCCGGCCAAGATCACTTCTTTGACTCACTTATAGTCCATACAGTCCTTATCCGATACAGTGCGATAGGCATCCGCTGCCGGCCTGTCAGCTTGCTGGCCAGAATCTGGACCCAATCCTCCGGCTCCACTTTATGAAGGGTACACTACCGCTCAATGTCCTGCAGAAAGCCATCAATGTCTTCCTCTGCCTCCCCCAATGTCGGAAGGCATTGTATTGCATCTTTTTGTGGCTTACCCCTGCTGGTACCGGGGAGTAAGCCAGGGCTCCCCCTGCTCGCTGTATCTCCTCTCTCCGTTCTGCCATCTCCATCTTGGCTAGCTTTATCTTGGTCCGCTCTGCCATCTCCATCCTGGCTAGCTCCATCCGCTCTGCCCTCTCCATCTCCATCTTTTTATCCAGATCAGTACGCACATCAGCCATCACCTTATCTATGATCTGTACTGCCGGGTTGGGAGCATAAAGTGCCAGTCTGCTCTTTACCTCCCTCTGGAATTCAGTCTCTTCCACGTTCCCACTGGAGATTGTTGCGTTGTCGAGCTCCATAATGGCTGCTATCAAATCCGCTTTTGTTTTGTTGCTGGCGGTTAACCCTCGAGCTTCCACACGGTCCTTCAACGTATTCCTCTTTAGCTTCTGGTAGATGTCAAACCAGGGGAGGAGTCCTGAGGAGATAATTTGCATATTCCCACTGCATTTTGGGGTAAGTGAAGAGTCTCCGCGAGCTCAAAGAACACTGGATTTTGGCTGTTGGAGCTGAAAAGAGGACATCGGTAAACCGCGCGCATTTTGAAGCTTTTTTTTTACGCTTTTTTCACTGTTTTCAGAACATTAACAATAAGAACATGGAAGAGTCCAGGAGCCATTTGGTGAGCTGCATATCCTGCTACATGTTCACAGACTTGCCAGTGGAAAAGCCAGACTTCACATGCCAGAAATGCAAGCTTGTGTCCCTGTTGGAGGAAAAGTTGCGAAATCTAGAAGAGAGGTTAACTACCTTGAAAATCATTAAGGAAGGTGAAGAGTTCTTAGACAGAGCAGAATTATCTCTTCATGATTCAGAAAGAGAAGAAATTCGAACTGCACCTGACGAAACAGAGGAATGGAAGCATGTGACCCACAGAAGCAGGAGGATCGAGAGGCAGTCAGCACCCATATTGCTCAGGAATCAGTACCAGGCTCTCACACAGGAGAACCATGAAGAAATACAGCAAGATAAGACTTTGCCAGCAATGAATAACCTTGTAAGCCCTCAGAATCCTCCTGGATGGAGAAAGAAGAATGTTGTGAAGAAAAAACGGAGAGTGGTGGTCATGGGGGATTCCCTGTTAAGAGGAACAGAGGCCGCTATCTGCAGACCAGACATAACCTCAAGAGAAATGTGCTGTCTTCCAGGAGCAAAAATTAAAGATGTGTCTGACAGGATATCAAGACTCTTCAGACCTACAGATCACTACCCATTCCTGCTAATACATGTGGGGACAAATGACACCGCAAGAAAGGACCTGGAAACCATCTGCAGTGACTTTGAAGACTTAGGCAAGAAAGTGAAAGAATTGGGAGCGCAGGTGGTCTTCTCATCCATCCTCCCAGTGGATGGCCATGGAACAATGAGGTGGAATAAGATTCTACAGGTGAACAACTGGCTACGTCGATGGTGCCGTCAACAAGGATTTGGATTTCTGGATCACGGAATGAATTACCTATACGATGGACTACTTGCTAGAGATGGGGTGCACCTTACGAAGACTGGAAAACATGTATTTGGAAGTCGCCTTGCTACACTCATCAGAAGAGCTTTAAACTAGAACAATGTGGGAAGGGAAGCAAAAGGCCAGAAAAAGCCATACAGCTGACAAATACTATTGAGATCTCTGCTACTGGAAGTGGAAAAGAAGAACAAAGACAAAAAAATCTAAATAATAAAAATATGGGAGGAAGAGAAACCAATCACAAACTAAAATGTTTTTATACAAATGCACAAAGCATGGGCAACAAACAAGGAGAATTGGAACTACTAATGCAGGAAAAGGAATATGATGTCATTGGAATCACTGAAACTTGGTGGGACGATACACATGATTGGAATAAAAGGCTAAAAGGATACAACTTATTTGCAAGAAACAGACTTGATAAACGAGGAGGAGGTGTTGCATTGTATGTTAGAAAAGCGTATATCTGCACAGAGATTGAAGCTTCAGAGACTGGGAGTTCTGTGGAAACTGTTTGGGTAAGAATACAAGGAGAGAACAACGGAAAGGACACCATTGTAGGCATTTACTACAGGCCACCTGGGCAAGCTGAAGATATGGATGAACTCTTTATGTATCAAATGACCAAGTTCTCCAAAAAATATGACGTAGTGGTCATGGGAGATTTCAACTATCCAGACATTTGTTGGGAATCTCTCTCAAGTAAAACTAACAGGTCAAGCAAATTCTTATCCTCTCTTGCTGACAACTTTATCTTACAAAAGGTAGGGGAGAAAACAAGGGGATCTGCTACTTTGGATCTAATCCTTATAAACAGGGAGGAAATGGTTGAGGAGGTAAAGGTGGCTGGGACCCTAGGAGGCAGCGATCATGCTATTATAGAATTTTGGATAACTAGAGGAGGAAGACATGTGAAGACTCAAACTTCAAGGTTAGATTTTAGAAAGGCAGATTTTAAGAGACTCAGAAAGAGAATAGGAGGGATCCAATGGCTGGATGTCCTTAAGGACAAAAATGTCCAGGAAGGATGGGAAATTTTTAAAAATGAGATTCTCAAAGCACAATCGTTAACAATCCCGAAAAGTAGGAAGAATGGGAAGCATTTAAGGAAACCAGGATGGATGAACACAGAACTTAAACACATGCTAAAAAGAAAGAAAGAAATGTTTATTAAATGGAAAGAGGGAGGCATATCTAAAGAAGATTATAATGCAGTCTGCAGATCCTGCAGGGCACGTATCAGGTTAGCTAAAGCTGACAATGAATTAAGGCTTGCAAGAGATGTCAAAAGCAATAAAAAAGGATTTTGGGGGTATGTCAAAAGTAAAAGAAAAGTCAAAGATGCTATAGGATTTTTACAGGATGAAAATGGAGAAATGGTAAGAGAGGATGTTGAGAAGGCCGAACTTTTTAATTCCTATTTTGCATCTGTTTTCTCTCAGAAAGAAAATGTAACATCAACTGATCTTCACTGTCCTTTTAAAGGAATAGAGGAATCCAAGTTATCAGTAAAGAGAAAGATTGTGAGGGAATATTTAGCTAACATAAATGAGTTCAAGTCTCCAGGTCCAGATGAATTACACCCCAGAGTACTGAAGGAGATTGTAGAAGAAATTTTAGAACCACTCTCCATAATCTTTGAAAATTCTTGGAGAACAGGAGAAGTCCCAGAAGACTGGAGAAGAGCAAATGTTGTTCCTATCTTCAAAAAGGGGAAGAAGGTGGACCCAGGGAACTATAGGCCGGTGAGTCTGACTTCTATACCAGGAAAGATCTTTGAACAAATTATTAAACAACATGTATGTAAGTACATGGATAAGAATGAAGTGATTAACCAGAGTCAGCATGGGTTTGTGTAACATACCTGGCGGCGTCCTTGCATGGTGGTCCATCTCCCACTGTGCAAGAGGGCGCACTTGATCTCCTGTCCAGAATGTCTCTCTGGCTTCCCTCCATGCTGTCTGTTTGTGTCTGTTTCTGCTGCTTAAGGGCGGCGCCCGATCACTTCCTGCCTTTTGTACCTGCTGTGGGTCACACCCCTTGTGCGTCCTCAGCCTATTGCTGTCTGTCACTTGGTATATAGCTCAGCAGCTCCCTTCTATCCCTGCCTGAGCATAGTGTTTCCTTCAGTGTGTGCTTGCACTCTGAAGGTGCCAGGTCCCGTCTCTTGTCTCCTGCTTTTTGTATCAGTTCCCGTGTCTGAACTGAGTCCTGTATGTCTCCTGCTTTGCGTTATCAGTTCCCGTGTCTGAACTGAGTCCTGTATGTCTCCTGCTTTGCGGTATCAGCTCCCGTGTCTGAACTGACTCCTTTCTGTGTTCTCTTGTCTGTCCTGTCTGAACACGCTCCTTGCCTGTTCGTCCCGCCTCTCTGGGGGCCGTATTCCCAGACCCGCTCCTGTATCCCTCTGCAGTGTCGGTCTCCTCCGTACACTCAGTTCCAGTCTGAACTCTCTCCTGTCCTTTACCTGTTTTGCCTCTATGTCCGTTCCCTTCCTTTTTCTGCAGAGTCTGAACTCGTACCTAACTCCTGCTTGTTGTCTCTGCAAGTACTGTGTGAGTATCTGGCTCTGTCTTTCCCTTCCTGTCTGTTCCGTGTGAACAGAGCCCTGTCCTCCCTGCTCAGCCTTGTCTGCACTCTAGCTGTGCTTGCCTGTAACCCTCTGCCTGTATTGTTCCTGAGTCCCGGTGTGTACTGGGTCCTATCCCGCCTGTGTTCCTACCTGCTAGTGCCTCCCTGTCTGCACTCTAGCTATGCTTGCCTTTACCCCCCTGCCTGCATACCCGCCTGCCTGCATACCAGTCGTGCCTGCCTATACCCTCCAGTCTGTGTGCCAGCCTACCAGCCTGTTCCTGTATTTCCCTGTGTGGGTCAACAGCCGTGTCCGGGGTCTGTCCTGGAGTAGCACCTGGTCCCTCTGCTCGGTTCCTCCTTGGTGCACTGGCGTCGTATGCCGTCGTGCGACCCTGGTCGGATCGGGTGAATACTTAGTCACGCCCCTCCAGGCATTCACTCTCCGGCACGGTCCAGTGGAATCACTACCAATCACACGCACACGCCGCTTAGCCCGGGCGTGTGCATAACAGCATGCTCAGGCCATGGTTCCCGTTGAGCCCCACGGCCTTCGCTCTTTGAGAAGTTTTTCCAGCGAATACATGCATTAAAATAAAATAAATAAATTTTTTTTTCCCCCTTTAGCTGAGTTCCAGGCGAATTACGCACCCGTCCAGATGGATCTATCAGCCCTCGTTCCTGCGGATCCACCACGTTACTATGGGGATCCAAGACAGTGTCGTGCATTTGTGGAGCAATGCATGCTACACTTTAAGGCCTACCCTCTCTATTTTCCTTCCGATTGGGCTAAAGTGGCCTTTATGATTGACTACCTAGCGGGTGATGCCTTGAAATGGGTCACCCCCCTATGGGAAGCATGGGATCCTGTCATCCTTGACCTGCAGGCCTTCCTGGTGGCCTTTCGTATGGTCTTCGAGGACCCTAACTCTGAAGCCCCTGCTGAAGCTTCACTTCCCAATATCCCGGAGCAGCCCCGACGGGTAATGTGTGTGGGTAGCGCAATAGTCCTCCAGCCCAATGAGACTACTGCCCACCCAGAATCCTCACAGGGTGACTACGCTTTCCGGAATACTTCTCTCAACCTCAAGAGGCAGTCCAGACGTGCTAGACTTAGAGGCAAGCCGTCACGCCAGGGTCTGTCCTCCCTGAGACCTCCTGACCCCAGCCTTGGAGTCCCTACTGAAGCTTCATCTCCCTGTATCCCGGAGAAACCCCAATGGGTAATGTGCGTGGGTAGTGCACCAGTTCTCCTGGCCGAAGAGACTTCTGCCCATCCAGACTCCACACAGGAGAACTTCCTGCACCCGGCATCAGATGCTTCTTTCTCTTTAACCGGTGTGCATGTCCAAGGATGCTCCAAAGCTGTGGTTACCTCAGAGTCTGTGCACCTCTACTACCTGGCGGAGGATCCCCTGTTGCCTCCTGAACCCTCCGGGATACCACTCGATGACAAATGGAGAGAGACTTCTCTACACTCGGTACTCAATACTTTGTCCGCTTCGTCCTGTGAGCCTGACAATGGGTACCCCAAAGTGGTAGTTACCTCCGAGTCTCTACACCCCTCCGACCAGGCGGAGGATCTCCAGTTGTCTCCTGAACCCTTCGGGGTGCTACCTGGTAGCGAAAGGACAGAGACTCTCCTATACTCTGTACCTGATACCTCGCTCGCTTCGTCCAGTGAGTCCAACTTAGTGTACTCCGAAGCAGAGGTTACTCCTGAGTCTCTACACCCCTCCGACCAGGCGGAGGACCTCCAGTTGTGTTCAGAATCCTTCGGGGTGCCACCTGGTGGTGAATGGACAGAGACTTTCCTATATCCTGGATCTGATACCTCGCTTGCTTCGTCCAGTGAGTCCGACCTAGTGTACTCTGAAGCAGAGGTTACCCGTGAGTCTCTACACCCCTCTGACCAGGCGGAGGACCGCCAGCTGTCTCCAGAACCCTTCGGGGTGCCACCTGGTGGTGAATGGACAGAGACTTTCCTATACTCGGTACCCGATACCTCGCCTGCTTCCTCCAGTGAGTCCGACCTAGTGTACTCTGAAGCAGAGGTTACCCGTGAGTCTCTACACCCCTCTGACCAGGCGGAGGACCGCCAGCTGTCTCCAGAACCCTTCGGGGTGCCACCTGGTGGTGAATGGACAGAGACTTTCCTATACTCGGTACCCGATACCTCGCCTGCTTCCTCCAGTGAGTCCGACCTAGTGTACTCTGAAGCAGTTGTTTTCTCTGAGCCTCTGCACTCTTCTGACCCGGCGGAGGACCTCCAGTTGTTTCCTGAATCCTCCGGGATACCACCAGATAACAAAGAGACAGTGACTTTTCCTCATTATGTACGTGATAACCCGTCTATTTCTTCCTGTGAGCTTGACAAGATGTACCTCGAAGCAGAGATTACCCTTAAGTCTCTGTCCCCCTCCAACCCAGTGAACGACTGGCCCTCGAATTCCCTGCGGAAGATTCTGGCAGGCCTGAAGAAGAGGGGGCGTAAGGGGGGAGGTACTGTAACATACCTGGCGGCGTCCTTGCATGGTGGTCCATCTCCCACTGTGCAAGAGGGCGCACTTGATCTCCTGTCCAGAATGTCTCTCTGGCTTCCCTCCATGCTGTCTGTTTGTGTCTGTTTCTGCTGCTTAAGGGCGGCGCCCGATCACTTCCTGCCTTTTGTACCTGCTGTGGGTCACACCCCTTGTGCGTCCTCAGCCTATTGCTGTCTGTCACTTGGTATATAGCTCAGCAGCTCCCTTCTATCCCTGCCTGAGCATAGTGTTTCCTTCAGTGTGTGCTTGCACTCTGAAGGTGCCAGGTCCCGTCTCTTGTCTCCTGCTTTTTGTATCAGTTCCCGTGTCTGAACTGAGTCCTGTATGTCTCCTGCTTTGCGTTATCAGTTCCCGTGTCTGAACTGAGTCCTGTATGTCTCCTGCTTTGCGGTATCAGCTCCCGTGTCTGAACTGACTCCTTTCTGTGTTCTCTTGTCTGTCCTGTCTGAACACGCTCCTTGCCTGTTCGTCCCGCCTCTCTGGGGGCCGTATTCCCAGACCCGCTCCTGTATCCCTCTGCAGTGTCGGTCTCCTCCGTACACTCAGTTCCAGTCTGAACTCTCTCCTGTCCTTTACCTGTTTTGCCTCTATGTCCGTTCCCTTCCTTTTTCTGCAGAGTCTGAACTCGTACCTAACTCCTGCTTGTTGTCTCTGCAAGTACTGTGTGAGTATCTGGCTCTGTCTTTCCCTTCCTGTCTGTTCCGTGTGAACAGAGCCCTGTCCTCCCTGCTCAGCCTTGTCTGCACTCTAGCTGTGCTTGCCTGTAACCCTCTGCCTGTATTGTTCCTGAGTCCCGGTGTGTACTGGGTCCTATCCCGCCTGTGTTCCTACCTGCTAGTGCCTCCCTGTCTGCACTCTAGCTGTGCTTGCCTTTACCCCCCTGCCTGCATACCCGCCTGCCTGCATACCAGTCGTGCCTGCCTATACCCTCCAGTCTGTGTGCCAGCCTACCAGCCTGTTCCTGTATTTCCCTGTGTGGGTCAACAGCCGTGTCCGGGGTCTGTCCTGGAGTAGCACCTGGTCCCTCTGCTCGGTTCCTCCTTGGTGCACTGGCGTCGTATGCCGTCGTGCGACCCTGGTCGGATCGGGTGAATACTTAGTCACGCCCCTCCAGGCATTCACTCTCCGGCACGGTCCAGTGGAATCACTACCAATCACACGCACACGCCGCTTAGCCCGGGCGTGTGCATAACAGTTTGTAACTAACAAGTCATGTCAGACTAACTTAATTTCCTTCTATGACAGAATCACTGACTGGGTGGATCAGGGAAATGCTGTAGATATAGTATATCTTGACTTCAGCAAAGCATTTGACAAAGTATCTCACATCATCCTTATTGAAAAAATGACCAAGTATGCAATGGACCAGGCAACTGTTAGGTGGATTCATAACTGGCTTAGTGATCGGACTCAAAGGGTGGTTGTAAATGGCTTCACATCCAGCTGGATGAATGTCTCAAGTGGGGTACCACAGGGCTCCGTCCTGGGACCTGTATTGTTCAACATCTTTATCAATGATTTAGATGAAGGAATTGAGGGTAAACTGATTAAATTTGCTGATGACACAAAGCTAGGAGGGATAGCTAATACTAGAGAAGAGAGAGAGAGGATTCAAAAAGACCTAAATAAACTGGAGCAGTGGGCAGCAACCAACAGAATGTTTTTTAACAGGGAAAAATGCAAAGTACTACATCTGGGCAATAAAAATGAAAAAAGCATATACAGAATGGGAGGAATAGAGCTAAGCAACAGTACATGTGAAAAAGACTTAGGTATACTAATAGATCATAGACTGAACATGAGTCAACAGTGTGATGCAGCAGCAAAAAAGGCAAATACAATTCTGGGATGTATTAACAGAAGCATACAGTCTAGATCACGTGAAGTCATTATCGGTCTTTACTCCTCTTTGGTCAGACCTCATCTGGAATACTGTGTACAGTTTTGGGCACCACATTTTAAAAAAGACATCGACAAACTGGAGCAAGTTCAGAGAAGAGCGACCAGAATGGTGACTGGTCTGCAAACCATGTCCTATGAGGAACGGTTGCAGGATTTGGGAATGTTTAGCTTGCAAAAAAGAAGACTGAGAGGAGACTTAATAGCTGTCTACAAATATGTCAAGGGCTGTCACATTGTAGAAGGATCATCTTTATTCTCATTTGCACAAGGAAAGACTAGAAGCAATGGGATGAAACTAAATGGGAGGAGACACAGATTAGATATTAGAAAAAACTTTTTGACAGTTAGGGTGATTAATGAGTGGAACAGGCTGCCACGAGAGGTGGTGAGTTCCCCTTCAATGGACGTCTTCAAACAGAGGCTGGACAGACATCTGTCTGAGATGATCTAGTGAATCCTGCTTTGAGCAGGGGGTTGGACCAGATGACCCAGGAGGTCCCTTCCAACTCTACCATTCTATGATTCTATGATTCTATGATTCTTCCATTCAGTCCTTGGCTCCTGAAGAAGATGGACCGCATCCCACCGCTGCCACCAGTGTGACGGGAGCTAGTTACCCCACCCACAGATGTCTAATCTTCTTCTGTAGGCCCCTGACATGGAAAGGCTTTTCTTACACTGGGATATATAAAATATGACTATCGCACAGTGTCTCCAAGATGAACTTAACTTTTATTCTCACAAGCAGGTTTTATAGAGAATCACACAGGCTATTTTTAGCACCCATTGTTCTCACCAGATAATACCAACAGTAGGCTCCCAGACAGCAGTTATGCAACAACCCATTAATCAGCACATTGTCTGTTTGCCACTGCTAAGTGAGCACAGGAAGGTGGGGGCCAGGAGTGCTTCGGTCACATCACAAAATGTCCAACAATATGTGATCCACAATATTCACCCCACTTTATAACATTATGTCCCATTAGCTGCATAGGCGCTACGACAACCCCCATGTGGCAAAATCTTGGAGTACGGGGTTGATCCATCACAGTACGTAATAATATGCACAAATTAAACTTTTTATGAACTTATTTCTGTATTCTTTTTTGCATTATGACATTTGATATTGCATGGTGATCACTTTTACTGTTCATCATATGATTTGGATAGGCATAGTTACATATATATATAAATTTTCCTCTTTGCTTAAATAATGTAAATACATTTGGATATGCACATACATATATATACAGTACAGACCAAAAGTTTGGACACACCTCATTTAAAGATTTTTCTGTATTTTCATGCTTATGAAAATTGTACATTCACACTGAAGGCATCAAAACTGTGAATTAACACATGTGGAGTTATATAGTTAACAAAAAAGTGTGAAACAACTGAAAATATGTCTTATATTCTAGGTTCTTCAAAGTAGCCACCTTTTGCTTTGATGACTGCTTTGCACACTCTTGGCATTCTCTTGATGAGCTTCAAGAGGTAGTCACCAGAAATAGTTTTCACTTCAGGTTTAATAAGTGGGATTTCTTGCCTTATAAATGAGTTTGGGACCATCAGTTGTGTTGTGCAGAAGTCTGGTGGATACACAGCTGATAGTCATACTGAATAGACTGTTAGAATTTGTATTATGGCAAGAAAAAAGCAGCTAAGTAAAGAAAAACGAGTGGCCATCATTACTTTAAGAAATGAAGGTCAGTCAGTGCGAAAAATTGGGAAAACTTTCAAAGTGTCCCCAAGTGTAGTTGCAAAAACCATCAAGTGCTACAAAGATACTGGCTCACATGAGGACCGCCCCAGGAAATAAGACCAAGAGTCACCTCTGCTTCTGAGGATAAGTTTATCCGAGTCACTAGCTTCAGAAATCGCAGGTTAACAGCTGCTCAGATTAGAGACCAGGTCAATGCCACACAGAGTTCTAGCAGCAGACACATCTCTACAACAACTGTTAAGAGGAGACTTTGTGCAGCAGGCCTTCATGGTAAAATAGCTGCTAGGAAACCACTGCTAAGGACAGGCAACAAGCAGAAGAGACTTGTTTGGGCTAAAGAACACAAGGAATGGTCTGATGAGTGTAAATTTGAAATCTTTGGTTCCAACCACTGTGTCTTTGTGCGACACAGAAAAGGTGAACGGATGGACTCTACATGCCTGGTTCCCACCGTGAAGCATGGAGGAGGAGGTGTGATGGTGTGGGGGTGCTTTGCTGGTGTCACTGTTGGGGATTTATTCAAAATTGAAGGCATACTGAACCAGCATGTCTACCACAGCATCTTGCAGCGGCATGCTATTCCATCCGGTTTGTGTTTAGTTGGACCATCATTTATTTTTCAACAGGACAATGACCCCAAACACACCTCCAGGCTGTGTAAGGGCTATTTGACCAAGAAGGAGAGTGATGGGGTGCTACGCCAGATGACCGGGCCTCCACAGTCACCAGACCTGAACCCAATCGAGATGGTTTGGGGTGAGCTGGACCGCAGAGTGAAGGCAAAAGGGCCAACAAGTGCTAAGCATCTCTGGGAACTCCTTCAAGATTGTTGGAACACCATTTCTGGTGACTACCTCTTGAAGCTCATCAAGAGAATGCCAAGAGTGTGCAAAGCAGTCATCAAAGCAAAAGGTGGCTACTTTGAAGAACCTAGAATATAAGACATATTTTCAGTTGTTTCACACTTTTTTGTTAAGTATATAATTCCACATGTGTCAATTCATAGTTTTGATGCCTTCAGTGTGAATGTACAATTTTCATAGTCATGAAAATACAGAAAAATCTTTAAATGAGAAGGTGTGTCCAAACTTTTGGTCTGTACTGTATATTTCATCACACCTCAGTTACATCTACACGTCCCCCTTCAATATAGGGAATTGGGTCATGTGATCTCCAGCCTGACAACTATTCCAGTACATGCACTAATGTGTTGACAGGAAGTCAGTCTCTGACGTCATGTGATCTGTACGATGACCTCATTACCTATCAAATCCCTCCTGGCGGCTCAGACTCTTCCCCGCATACCGAGCTTCAGCTTCTTTGTCGTTCTGTACGTCATCCCACGCAGATAAAGATATGTATGAAGACTTTTCTAAAATAAATCCTGTCTTTGCTGCCATAGCAGCCAATCATAGAGCAGCTTTCATTTAGTTTATATAAGTGAGCAGTGACATTGTAGGGGAGACCAGCTGAAGCTGCATCACATGAAGCATTATCAAACCTGTCTAAGGGTCTGTTCACATATTAAGTATTTGATTCAGAGATTTCTACACCATATCTGCATCTTTTGTAAGGAAAAATACAGTGGCAAAAACACGCGCTTTTGTCCAAATTTTTCCCCACTCATAAGTATGGGTGAAATCTGCAGGAAAAACATTGAAAGAATTGATATTCTGCAGATTTAACCCCTTCACAACATCCGCCGTACATGTACTGAGCAAGTTGGAAGCAAGTGTGTAAAGTGGGCTCACAGGGTGAGCCAGCCCCATACCCGGCAGGTGATGTCTGTGTATTACAGCCAGGACCTGCAGCTAACAATCGCGGGTGGAGCGCTGCTCTGACATACATAACACGCAACAGCATGCGTGCGTGTCATTCCCTCCGCCCATCGGTGAGCCTGTGATGTAATTGCGGGTCGGCGATGGGTTGTCATTATAGCCTGGTGTCAGCTGATGACCCCCGTGCCTGTCATTATGGAGCTCCTTTGAAACCCTGACTGTGGCCAGGCTTCAAAGGAGACTATGATTTCTGATATATACATCTTTGTATCTAGCACAGGCGATTGGACAATTGCGTCTTCAAGTCCCCTAAGGGGGCTAACAATTATAGTGAAAAATAAAAAAAATGTTTTGAAAAAAAAAAAATTAAAATATAGCTTTTATTAAACTTAATTAAAAATGTACGGATGCCCTGCATTTGGTTAGCTGCAGGGCATCTTTACATTTATCCATTTACCATAGATTTCCTGATGAACCAACATCTGGTGGAGAAACGCGTCGAGATACATTGGAAGACCGTACATGTGGACTGATAAGTATCATGGCCCATGAAATCTATACGTTGTTCAGTCTATAACTGTGCTTTTTTTAACACTAATGTTTATATTTGTGCTCACCATTCCATTATGAATTATTTGGATCTATTATTGTGACTTCTATCTGAGATCAGGATACCTTCTCGCTTGAGGTCAAGCTGAAGGGCTAAGGATTTACCGTATTTTTCGGACCATAAGGCGCACTTTTTTTCCCCAAAATTTGGAAGGAAAATTGGGGTGCATCTTATGGTCCGAACGTTACTTTACCGGTGGTGGTGGAGCGGGGATCACAGAGTCCTCCGGCGGCGGCAGAGGTGAGATGCTGCTGAAGCCGGGGCCTGTACCTGTGCTGGTGTCGGGTGGTGAAGCAGAGGAGCCGGGGCCTGTGCCGGGCTGTGAGTGGTGTCCAGCGGTGAGGCAGAGGAGCCGGGGCCTCTGCCGGGCTGTGAGCGGTGTCCGACGGTGCGGTAGAGCAGCGTGTGCTGCTTCCGGAGCTCCGGCGGCCATTTTCCTGTATATCTCTGCCTCACCACCGGATCCATTCACAGGTCCAGGCCTCAGGCAAGTTCACAGGCCCCAGGCCCGTCCACAGGCCCTAGGCAAGTCCACAGGCCCCAGGCAAGTCCACAGGCCCCAGGCCAGTCCACAGGCCCCAGGCCCCAGGCCAGTCTACAGGCCCCAGCCAGTCCACAGGCCCCAACCAGACACCGGCATTTCACCTCTTCTGCTGCCTCCGGGTTCCTGAGGCAAGGAACAGAGGGATCTGCGATCCTGATGCACCATCACTGCAACTCACAGCTGCTGCAGCACCGGCTTCATGTATCCAGGGTCCACAGCATTCCTCCACTTCCGCCGGGCCGGTTTCCTGAAGGACCCTGCCTCCTGCTCCACCACCCCCCCAGGTAAGATACCTAATCAGACTATAAGACGGACCCCATCTTATAAAAAATATTTTTTTTCCTATTTTCCACCCCAAAATTTGGGGTACGTCTTATGGTGCGGTGCGTCTTATAGTCCGAAAAATACGGTATATATGAATCAATGGGCATATTTGTCAGATGTCATATCTTGTATATATATCCGCATTCAAGCATATACAATATTATATTGCTGAATTGCTGCGCTTTATTCACATTTTGGACTCAAGATACTCTCCTACTCTTACATTGTATATTGTTTGCATACCCTGCAGACCTCGTTTTTATGTGGTTACAGTGGATGATTTATTTATATATATATATTTCTAATCCCGTTACTATCATACTAGCCCTGTGCTCTCCCTCTCTATTGGTGTTCAGGGACTTACAGGGACTTTTAGGGATAGACAACTTGTGAGTGGGGGCGCCATTGTCGTACAAATTCTAGGGTGCCAACCCCTGCGGTCAGCAATGGTCATCCTAGAGGACAATAGGAAATGACTAGTTCCTGTAGTATCATTGATATGTTATTATATTTATTCATTCCCGCTATTATCATATTACAGGTTGACGAACCTTCTGTTCCCATCCTGTACTTGCTCACCAAGGTCCATAGGAGTCTATAAGACCCTCCGGGACAGCCCATTGTCTCAGTCAATGGGCGTCTATCTGAACCAATTTCTAGATTCTTGTATTACTATCTAAACCCGGTTGCTATGGAACTTCCACCTTTCATCAAAAACTGCGGAAATTTTACAGAGATTGGATAATATTCATGTTGGTTTAGATATGTTTCTATAATGTAGAACCATTATATACTTGTGTGGCGCCCCTGAGGGTTCGGTCGCCACAAGTGGGATACTGCAGCCTGTCAGCAGGTGTAGTGTTTCCTCACCCAGGTAAGGAAGGTGTACTAATCAGGACCCTGTCTTGCATCCAACACTACACACTCCTGACCTATGGGAGGCAAGTATGCACCATAGTGCTGCCTCAGCAGGATCACGAGTGGGGGGAACCAAAAGTTAGGGGAACCATGTAGTGGGTGGAGGGTGTAGAACACACTTTTAGTTTGCACACATAGTTTCATATATAATGGCCAGCCATCTTAGAACAATGTTCTTTGATTGTGGCCTTCACAGCTGACAGTGGCCTGGACAGGAGAGGACTCAAAAGGGGAGAGTTAGGAACACTCTGAGGGTCCTGATCTAGGCACCTGAAGCCCTCATCCCTGGTGGCCGCAGTCATCCGTGAGGAGCAGGGAGAAGCCTTGCGGCTGTGCTTGAAAACTGTGAGTAAAAGACCTGGAAGACTCTCCCTATGGCCTCCAGACTCTTTATTTCCACACTGCACCACACAGCATCTGAGTGACTCTGGACTACTCTCCCCATCCTCCTGTCACATCTGCCCTGAGGCCCAGCTCCGCCTGTGGGGAGTTATAACACCTCAAGCTGCCGTAACATGCAGCCTCAGAGGACTGCTAGCAGTGCTGGTGGCGCATCACCAGGCATCGCAGGTGGCGTAGTCATAATAACACCACTCGTTACACCAACACCGAATGCCCTTCATTTTTAATGTGACGGCCCTGGGCACGGAACGGGTCCGGTCCACGACTACATCCCCCTAACATCTGACCCTGCTCCGAGTATCCCCACCATCTTCCCAGGGCAGGGCTGTGAGCGTCACACTTGAATTTCACATGAATATGGATTATCCGCTGCTAGGTTTTTATCTATCAGGCTGGGGTTTGGATGAATCTCTTGTGGATTTTCTTATGATTCTTTTTGAATATGTAGCGTTGGCGTCTCTACCTCCTGCTGGGCAGAGACGCCGATCCACTCACCGCCGCGGTCCCGGTCCGACGTCCTCCTGCTCCCCTCCTACGTCAGCCCGAGCTGCGTGCACCGTGCGCAGTTCCCCGGGCACTGTGCTCAGGGCGCGCATGCACTCCCTCCCTCTTAAAGGGGCCGTGCGCGCCGTCCTAAAGAGTCCCCGGCCAATGGCCGGAGGACTTCCCCTATATAAGGCACCTCCTCCAAAATGGAGGTGCCTGTGCAAGATTGTTGTTTGTGTGCTTACACTCTCCTCAGTCCTCAGGTCCCAGTGCCCGCCAGCCTGTCTATCAGCTGTGCCCGCCTGTCTGTCTACTGGCTGTGCTCATCTGCTGTGCCTGTCAGCTTCAGCCATCAGTCCCGTGGGAGTCGCCTGCTCTCACAATGTCGGTTCCAGAGTGGCACCTGGTTCACCTTCCCGATCCCTCCTTGGTTCACGAAGTCGACTAAGCCACCATTTGGCCAGGGTCTGTCCGGGTATGCACTTAGTTACGCCCCTCTCATCCCTCCTTGCATCACAACACAGAGGTTCCACCACCTGGATCCGTAACAGTTTGCACAGGCCATGGAATCCGGTGGCTCTCAGGCTCCTTTGCTCTCAGACCTGTACCAAGAGGTCTCTCACCAGAGATCCCAACAGGATACTATCATGTCCTATCTGCGGACAGTCAACTCCAGCCTGGACGTGCTGTCCACCCTGACTGTGTCAGCCTCTAACAAGCAACCCAGTGGCACTGTGGCACCCGGCTTAGGACCCCGGCTATTTGCTCCTCCACGTTTCGGTGGTGACCCCGCCCTATGTCGGGGCTTCATAAATCAGTGCTTGCTGCACTTTGAGGCTCTGGTGTCCACTTTTTGGGAGGGCCTTTCCGGATGGAGCAAGGATGAGCTAGCCGGTCATGACATACCTCCCTCTCTAGACAACCTGGTGTCATTAGCTACCCAAATTGACATCCGTTTTCAGGAGCGTTCTAAGGAGACGACCTGGGAGAGAAGACCCCTGCGTCTCGCACCAACCTTCCAAAGGCCAGTCTCGCAACCAGCATTCCCCCCGGTGTCCTCTCCAGAGTCTATGCAAATAGACCAAGTTAAGACGGTCAAGTCTCGCCAGGAGATCCGCCTCGCCGAGGGGAGTTGCTTCTACTGTGGCAGTATAGAGCATCAAATCCGCTTCTGTCTGGTGAGACCGGGAAACTCCAGTGTCTAGGACCATTTGGAGAGGTCGCCCTAGGCAAAAGTTCTTCCTCTCCGCCCTTGACTCTGTCTGTCTCAGTTACCAGTGATAAGACCCGCTTCTTCGAGACTGCCTATCTGGATTCCAGAGCCGCTGGGAATCTCATTCAACAGGCCGTTGTGGAGCGTTATCAGATTCCTACCATACGTCTGGATGATCCTTTATTTTTTCCTCTGAGGATGGAAAGCTTCTCTCTGAGACCATCTTGTTTGTCACTGAGCCTGTAACCCTTCAGGTGAGAATGCTACATTCGGAGAAGATCTCCTTTTACGTGCTGTCTGGCCTCTCTCATCCCCTCTTGCTTGGCCTGCCTTGGTTATAGAGACATGAGCTCGTCCTGAATTGGAGCTTGGGTGAGGTGCTCCGTTGGGTTCAGGAATGTCATAAGTCTTGTCTGGTTCCGGTTCGTCCTGCTCGACCTCCGTCTATCCCAGCTAACCTACCTGGCCTGCCGGCACCCTACTGGTCATATGCGGACGACTTTGATAAAAAGGAGGCAGAGACACTACCACCTCATAGGTCGTATGATTTCCCCATTGACCTAATACCTGGTGCTTCACCTCCTTGCGGGCGAATCTACCCCTTGTCGCTGGCCGAGACCCGTTCTATGTCTGAATACATAGAGGAGAATCTTGCTAGGGGATTTATCCTGAAATCCACCTCTACGGCTGGAGCAGGATTCTTCTTCGTCAAGAAGAAAGACGGCTCTCTTCGTCCATGTATCGACTATAGGGGTCTAAACCAGATTACCATAAAAAATAAGTACCCCCTGCCTCTCATCTGGGAGCTGTTTGACTGCCTAAAAGGCGCGAAGATCTTCACTAAGCTCGATCTTCGTGGGGCGTACAATCTGGTCTGGATTCTCCAGGAAGAAGAGTAGAAGACGACATTCAACACTCGGGATGGTCAGTACGAGTACCGCGTAATGCCCTTCGGTCTCCGTAATGCTCCAGCCGTCTTCCAGGAGTTAGTAAACAACATCTTCCGAGATCTCCTGTATTCCTGCGTGGTGGTGTACCTGGATGATATCTTGGTGTTCTCCCCTGATCTGCCCTCTCACCGGAGGGATGTTCGTCAGGTACTACTGCGGCTTCGGAAGAATCGCCTGTATGTTAAGTACGAGAAGTGCCTCTTTGAGCAGACCTCCCTACCATTTCTGGGATATATCATCTCTGAGACCAGACTGCAGATGAATCCCGAGAAGGTGTCTGCCATCTTAAAGTGGCCCCGACCCGAGGGGTTGAAGGCTATTCAGCGGTTTCTGGGATTCACTAACTATTACCTCCTCTTCATTCCTCATTTCTCCTCCCGGACTGCTCTCATCTCTGCTCTCACCCGTAAAGGAGCAAATCCCAGGGAATGGACTTCTGATGCAGAAAATGCCTTTGTTTCTCTTAAGCAAGCCTTCTCCTCCGCACCAGTGCTACATCGTCCTGATTGCAATAAACAGTTCTTCCTGGAGGTTGATGCCTCTTCCTCCAGAGCCGGACCAGTGCTCACCCAGAAATCCTCGTCCGGGCGAATGGTGACCTGCGGCTTCTTCTCCAAACTCTTTTCTTCGTCCGAGCGCAATTACTCCATTGGAGATCGAGAACTGCTGGCCATCAAATTAGCGCTGGAGGAGTGGCGCTACTTGCTATAAGGGGCTCTTCACTCGGTGGTCATCTACACTGACCATAAAAGCCTCGCTTACTTGCAGACCGCCCAAAGACTAAATCCGCGTCAGGCCAGATGTTCTTTGTTCGTTTCTGCTTCTCTCTCTATTACCACCCAGCAGTCAAGAATAATAAAGCTGACGCTCTATCCCGCTCTTTTCTGTCTACCGACTAAGAGGAGGAGCCTCTACACATCATTGACCCCTCCAGAATAATGACTGTTGCTCCGCTTGACCTGTCTCATCTACCTCCTGGTAAGACCTTTGTAGCGGCTCAAGATCGCAAGAGGGTCTTACTCTCGGGTCATTCGTCCAAACTGACTGGTCATGCCGGCCAGAGGAAGACGCTTCTGCTCATTGCCCGACATTATTGGTAGCCCACCCTGTGCAAGGATGTTGCGGATTTTGTCGCAGCTTGTTCCTCTTGTGCCTGTAACAAGATACCTAGGCACCTTCCAGCTGGTCGTCTTCTTCCTCTTCTCGTGCCTTCTGCTCCTTGGCAACACATTGCGATAGACTTCATCACTGATCTCCCGGTATCTTCCGGTTCTACCGTCAGTTGGGTGGTCGCTGACCGCTTCTCCAAGATGGCTCACTTCATCCCTCTGCCTGGTCTTCCGTCTGCACCTGTGCTTGCTAAGGACTTCATCCATCACATTGTCGGGGTCGTAGCGACATTCCACTCGTCCTCCAGTCACTCCAAATTAAGGCTATGAGCATGGGTCAACCATTCAAAGAATGAGTCAGACAACAAGCTGGTTCAAACTCAGAGCATGCTCAGAGGCTACTGGCAAGCCACGATCTCAGCAATGTTCTGTCTTTATTTCCGCATGCACAAACCTAAATACACTACATAATGGGGAGGGGAAAGGGAGTGTTCAGGGCGGGGTAAGCCATAAATGTCTAGTATCCGGCCACTCCTGATTGGTCCACGTCTCCTTAACTCAGTCTCTGGGCAGACAACAGTCAGTTGATGTTTTGGTTTCATTTCTCTGAAACAGGTGCTTGGCTGATACCGGCGCCATCTTAGCATAAGTTTCGATCTAAGCAACACGTAGCAAGGAAAGCTTATTGTTATAAGACACAAAATGGTGGTTAATACATAAACAAAGCGTATAAAAGTATAAAAGTATAAAAGTGGAAAAATATATATTCTCTCTTACCCTGACATTCCCCCCTAAACACTAAGCTTTCCCTTGCTTCGGGGCCTTTGAGACTGTCCATGTGTGGGGAGAGGGGAGGTGGATTTCTTCACCCAATCATCTTAGAAGCTGCCCCCTTATGGGACGCCCCCAAACAATTGAACCCTACCCTAAATGACACATGGAGTTCTCCCAACTGACCCTAAACTAGATCTCTCAATTGGACTCTGTCATGGGGGTCTGGTCAGGCTTATTTAAAGGAGTGTATTTCTCCATATCTTCCTTACTGGTATCATCATGTAACAGAGATGTGGTTTCTTTATTCAAAAAGGTCCCGGAGGTTGGGACAGCATTGTTTATAGCTTTCCTGTATAAGGGGACTATGCAGCATACCATGTCATTCCTGCGCAATTCACTATGTCACCGTAATCAAATCGATACGTCTGGATTTTTGCGTGAGTATCTACCCAAAATGTGGTAGCTGTCCACCCTGGGACAGACCGTAAGCATATGGAAAGGATATAGAAGAAGGTAGTCATCTTTTATAGGCTCGTTTTGTCTCTCTTGCAGCGGGAGGCGTGAATCCAGGTGCTCTTGCCCTCAAGCTTCAGAGCTGTAGGAGTAGTCAGGATCACAGTGTAGGGGCCCTCAAATCTGGGTTGGAGACAGTCTTTCCGGACAAACTTCTTTACGTACACCAGGTCGCCTGGGGTGAAATCATGTACCGCATCACCTGTGGATTCTGGGAGAGAAGCAGATACTGTAGAGCGGGTGTTAGTCAATTCTTTAGACAGAGCAATCACAAATTTTACTACTCTATCATGTGTTTCAGACAACTCTTGGGGCCTAATTTCTCCTATTTTAGGTGGGGTCCCAAACAAAATTTCATAGGGAGTTAGCCCATGTTTAGCTTGTGGGGTGTGTCTGATATGATACAATACTATAGGGAGTAGGTCGGGCCAGGGGAGGGGATGATCTTGGGTCATTTTCAAGAGCTGGGTCTTGAGTGTGGAATTCATCCTTTCCACTTTGCCTGAACTGGCAGGATGGTATGGAGTGTGGAGGCCCAAATCTGTTCCCAACATGTTCCAAAGTTCTTTGTAGATATTTGCTGTGAAAGATGGTCCTTGATCCGATTCTATGACTTGGGGAACTCCAAATCTGCAGGCAATTTCAGTGATCAGTTTCTTGGCTGTGACTTTAGCAGTCATGTTGACAACCGGGTAGGCCTCGGGCCAGGCTGAGAACATATCCACGGCTACCAAAACGTACTCATATTTTCTTGCTTTAGGCATTTGGATATGGTCGACTTGTATTCTCTGCCAAGGGTAGTCTGGTTTAGCCAGGTGTTGGGGAGGGACCCGTGCCGTACACGTTGGGTTGCAGGTAGCGCAAACAGAGCAGGATTTTGAGTATGCAGTCACAGTGGAAGAGATTCCGGGTGCAAAGTACAGTTTCTTGATACATGCCAAGGCTTGATTCTTTCCTCTGTGTGTAGGCCCGTGAGCCCATGCTGCCACGGCTGAGTACATGCGCCTGGGCAAGCAAGGTTTTCCGTCCACTTGATAAAGAGTTGAGTCGACCTTTAAATCTTTGCGACCTGCCAGCATGGCTCCCGCCGCTTTCCATTGCTTGACTTTTTTAGTGGGGGTCTTCCTTTGTTCCTCACACAATTTTTCTTCAGGCATCCTGACCCCCCTGGATTCCACTCGTGTCTCCGCTGGACTTGTATGGTCTTCCGCCGGCTTTTCTTTGGCTCTTGCTCTAGTGAGCGTCACAGCTACGGTTTGCAGGGTCTCCCCCATCTCTTCTTCCTTTTCCTGCCACTTTGATGACACATTCTCCACTGCTGCAGTCTTGGCTGCTTGGTCAGCTAGGTGGTTGCCCCTGGCTTCCCTGGAATCTAGTCTTCCATGAGCCTTGACCTTGATAACAGCAACCTGAATGGGTAGTTCCAGGGCCTTCATTAGGGCCTTAATCCATGAGGCATGTTTCACTGGTGTACCTGCAGCTGTGATGAATCCTCTAGACTTCCACAAGAGTCCAAAATCATTGCAAATTCCATGTCCATACCTAGAATCGGTATATATGTTCGCCGTTGTTCCAGCTGCCAGGTGGCAGGCTTCTGTGAGAGCTACAAGTTCAGCTTCTTGTGCAGACATGTATGGTGGTAGAGCTTCAGCCTTGAGGACTGTTAGGTCTGTTGTGACAGCATATCCCGTGTGGAACCTCCCTTGAGGGTCTGCGAAACGGGATCCATCAGTCCATAGGTGAAAGGCAGGGTGTGCGAGCGGATGTGCCACCATATTCTCTGGAGCAGAAGTCTCTTCCTGCAAAAATTTTTATACAATCATGAGGTTCCACCAATGGACCTTCACCCTGTTCGTCTTCCCCCCTAGAAGGTGGAAGCAAAGTGGCAGGGTTGGACAGTCTCTGAGAAGGTGATTAGGGCTACCACATTCCCAACACAGTATGCGTCCTTCAGAATCACGAGATTGTCTCTTGTCTCTAGGTGGCCCCCTGTCATTTCTTCTGTCTTGTTTTCTATATGTGGGAGGAGTATCATCACCTGTGCCTTTAACCATTACCCACTTGATTCCATGTTGGTTGCCAGGGGTGGGTAGCTTTCTTGAGCTTGATATACCATGGCAGGAGCGGCTTTCTTCTTTGGCTTAGTATCCTTTTCCATTTTTAGCATGGCTTTTTGGAAAGCTTTGACAATATCCACCGCGTCGTTAAAAGAAGAAGAACGAATCTCGGGGCATACCCTCAGAACGTCATCTCTGAGAGCGTCTTGTAGGCCATCTACTAGGGCCTGAACCAACAGGGCGGCCTGCGTCTTGACGTGAGGACTGTATCCGAGATCCTCAAAATGCATGCTGAGTCTTGCAGCATATCTTTCCACAGATTCATCAGGGTCTTGTTGAACATCTTGTACAGACCCAGCTTGATCTGACAAGCGATCCTGAGCCCAGGCTTTTAACTGTTTCATGTATTCTAGGCCGGATTCATACATACTAAGGGGTCCTGCTTTTGTGGAATCCATGGCCTTTTGAAAGCTCTCCGTTTTCGGCTAAGTGAGCCTGGCATTCTGCAGCCAGAGTAGAACCAGCAGCAAGGGCAATTTTACGAGCCAATCCTCCAGCATGGCTCATACGGGTGTTTGCAGGGTTGACTATGGCCCCCACCCGATGTGTAAGGATGTCACCATAGCCTATTGACAGAGTGACAGGGCGTCCTGATGGGTCTACTAGATTCCGGGAGCTGCAGGGGTCCCAGACTTCTGAGGGGCTGGGGGGTGGTGCTCTTTCAGCAGTTGCTTGGAGCAAGGGCCGGAGTATGGGTAATGGATGTGGGGTGGAGGATGCCATAGGAGACGTATGGGGTAAAGGGGGGGGGCTGGAGTATCTTGAGCCCATTCCTCATCTGGCTCCGTATCGTCTTGAGTAACAGTATGTTGGCGGAGGGAGAGCAGTCTGGCCTGAAATTCTGGGGAGTTGAGGAGGATATCCCCAGAGTTATGGGCGACCCCCATGGGGAACAGAGGGAGCGCCTCAGCATCATGGGCTGGAGCAGAGGCTATCACATTAGTTTCAGATGGGTGCTCTGGGACTGCGGGCTTTTCCACCCGTGCTGGCGGCTGGTAATAAGCACCGGACGGATCTAGTAGTGGATATAGGCCGGATTGGGGTTTCCCGGGCCTCCCACAACAAGTAAAAGGTGTAGTAAGATGGCCGTTGGAGGGAGGAGTTGGAGTGGGAGTGGGATTGTAAGGTGTAGTAAGATGGCCGTTGGAGGGAGGAGTTGGAGTGGGAGTGGGATTGTACTTGGAGGCAGGCTGGGCATCGTGCCATGGGCGGCCCGCCCCACAGACACAGCAGAACTTCCCCCAGGGCGGGTTCTGCTCTCAGCACATACGACACGTCCATCCTTCCGATGATTTGGCGTCGGCGCCATTATAGGGTGGTGGCTGAGGGCTCGGTGTAGTGACAGGCATCAACAGGGTTACGGCCAATTTAGGGTCACATAACAAATCACATTCTGCAGCTTTCATGTATCCGAACAAAGGCTCGGCATTCTCTGTTCCCCCCTGCACCATCTACTTCTTTCCAGCCCTCAACCTTTAACTCATTCGCTACTCTAAGATGTGTCTGAGCCTGGTGCAGGAGTCCTTCATCACTCAACTTCACTTATTTTGTATAACGCATTCCTTCTACACTGAAGGCTGAAGTCTGCCCGTACTGGGTAGTCTTATCATTTAATACAGATTCCTAACATTCTTAACAGCCTCCTTGCTTTCCCGTGACTCTACTAATTGGATGACTCCCACAGCACCATCCGGCAACTTGCCAAGTCTTTCAGATTTGAACATACGCAACATTTTCTTATAGAATGCAATGATCTGTCGCGACTCAGATCACTGGTGCAGTCCACAGGTCGCCACCCCTCAGTGTAGAGCACTCCTCAATACACTGGTGAGATAGAGAGACACCTCAATCTATCCCCTTCCCTAACCTTGAATGGCGACTTTACAGTGCGACTCACCACGGCACCCTGATTACAGGTCACCACCCGTCAGTGTAGAGCACTCCTCAATACACTGGTGAGATAGAGAGACACCTCAATCTATCTCCTTTCCTAACCTTGACTTTACAGCAGTCTCTGTGGTAGACGAAGAGCACTCCTCAATTCGTCACAGATTCTTTCTCACTTACACTACAATTCAGGGATGGCTTGGAATCGTCTATCAGTCACGGGAGGCAGCTATCTAAGAAAAGTACAGTGACCGGGGGAGGAGGAGGTGGTGTGCACACGAGCACGCGCAGGCATGCGACGTCACTCGGTCTCACAGTTGCTGGTACGGGACGTGGCGCGGGACGCCTGAGGTCTCACCACTCGACCGGTCACCCACCCAGATCCAAACTGATAATCCCACAGGAACTGCTGCGGCTGACACACAGGCAAGTGAGACATATAAAATACATCTCGACTTACCGTGTTCGATGGAGGTTGATCAGGCCTCAAATTCAGCCGCCGCGGTCACCACCAGGGAAGTCAGCAATATGGGTCCGGGAGGGCGGCGTACCGCTAGCCACGCCCCATGTTGGGCGCCATTTGTCGGGGTCGTAGCGACATTCCACTCGTCCTCCAGTCACTCCAAATTAAGGCTATGAGCATGGGTCAACCATTCAAAGAATGAGTCAGACAACAAGCTGGTTCAAACTCAGAACATTGCTGAGATCGTGGCTTGCCAGTAGCCTCTGAGCATGCTCTGAGTTTGAACCAGCTTGTTGTCTGACTCATTCTTTGAATGGTTGACCCATGCTCATAGCCTTAATTTGGAGTGACTGGAGGACGAGTGGAATGTCGCTACGACCCCGACAACATCTTTCGTCTCCACGGCTTACCCCTCCACATTGTCTCGTACCGAAGAGTTCAGTTCACTTCTCGCTTCTGGAGAGCCACGTGCAAGCTGCTGGATGTCTCTTTGGACTTTTCTTCAGCCTATCATTCTCAGTCCAAAGGTCAAGCGGAGCGTATTAATCAGATCCTTACCAGTTTTCTTCGGCATTTTGTCAACGCTCACCATAGCGATTGGGTAGAACTCCTGCCTTGGGCCGAGTTTTCTTATAACAACCATGTGAGTGAGTCCTCTGCTATGTCTCCTTTTTTTGTGGTTTACGGCCGACACCCCCGAATTCCTTTTCCTGTCTCCTCTTCAGTGGACAATACTTCCGCGGAGTCTCTTGTCAGTGAATTTTCGTGATTTGGGAAGACACTAGATCTGCGCTTCTTCAGTCCTCCGAGCGGATGAAGAAGCATGCTGATAAGAGACGTCTGGAACCGCCTCTATTTCGTCCGGGAGACAAGGTCTGGCTTTCCTCCAAATATGTCCGCCTCAAGATACCATCATACAAGTTGGGTCCGCGGTTTACCTAATGGCAGTCAGGCTACCTCTGACGAGCACATGGAGGGCTGTGCGGCCCTCCAAAGAAATGCTACCCCACACCATTACTGATCTACTGCCAAACTGGTCATGCTGAAGGATGTTGCAGGCAGAAGATCGCGCTCCACGGCGTCTCCAGACTCTGTCACGTCTGTCACATGTGCTCAGTGTGAACCTGCTTTCATCTGTGAAGAGCACAGGGCGCCAGTGGCGACTTTGCCAATCGTGGTGTTCTGTGGCAAATGCCAAGCATCCTGCACAGTGTTGGGCTGTGAGCACAACCCCCATCTGTGGACGTCGGGCCCTCATACCACCCTCATGGAGTTGGTTTCTAACCATTTGAGCAGACACATGCACATTTGTGGCCTTCTGGAGGTCATTTTGCAGGGCTCTAGCAGTGCTCCTTCTGTTCCTCCTTGCACAAAGGCGTAGGTAGCAGTCCTGCTGCTGGGTTGTTGCCCTCCTACGGCCCCCTCCATGTCTCCTGGTGTACTGGCTTGTCTCCTGGTAGCGCCTCCAGCCTCTGGACACTACACTGACAGACACAGCAAACCTTCTTGCCACAGCTCGCATTGATGTGCCATCCTGGATGAGCTGCACTACCTGAGCAACTTCTGTGGATTGTAGAGTCCGTCTCATGCTACTACAAGTGTGAAAGCACAACCAACATTCAAAAGTGACGAAAACATCAGCCCAGAAAGCATTGGTACTGAGATGTGGTCTGCGGTCCCCACCTGCAGAACCACTCCTTTATTGAGGGTGTCTTTATAATTGCCAATAATTTCCATCTATTATCTATTCCATTTGCACAACAGCATGTGAAATTGATTGTCAATCAGTGTTGCTTCCTAAGTGGACAGTTTGATTTCACAGAAGTTTGATTTACTTGGAGTTATATTCTGTTGTTTAAGTGTTCCCTTTATTTTTTTGAGCAATGTATATTTGGCTCAAAGGGCCCCAAATGGGGCACATGGAAGTGTGGCAACTGCAAAGAGTGCAGATATATTGAAAAAACGGATACCTTTCAGGATTCGATGGGTGAGTTGGTTTACAAGATTCTGTATTTCATTAATTGTAGAACATCTATGGTCATCTATCAAGCCACATGTTTCTGTGGACTCATCTATATTGGTATGACAACTCGGGAGCTTTGGAACACATCAAAAATATTAGGGCAGCGGAGAAAATCTGTCAAGATGTGGTGGGTGCTATTTCTCAACCTAAACCTTTGGCGAGACAGTTTCGGAATTGCTACCCTCATCAATGTCATCTCTTACGTGTCAAAGGGATTGCCCGTCTGTATCCTGAGAATAGGAGGGAAAATCTAGCCAAAAAGCTGGCCCAGATTGAATAAATAAATAATAAATAAAAAAGTAAATGGATCACCACTCTAAGAAGTATGACCCCCAGAGGGTTAAATGAACAGTGGGGATTTTCGAGTTTTCTTTAAGTATACACTAGGATTTTTGGTATATTCTCATCTTCAGTGTCTTGTCCTTATTATCAATCGAATCATATAATCAATATATATCATAGTGGATTTGATTGAATAAACATATATACATGTATTGTTGGCTTTATTGTATATATTAATGGTGGTTTATGAGTTAGTGGAGATATAAGTTTATGGGATAGGAGTTATTAGGGTGTGATCAATCTATATGTGCATATTAATTTTTATTATATCTTTCAGATTGGAGGACTGTTTGTATCATCGCCCGAACAGCCATACAGTTTCACATGTATTCCATCACTAAGTACAACATCAGATATATAGTTTTTGTATTATTCTCTCTAACATGACCACATCTCTTTTTCACATATATTTTATGCTTTTTTATTTTTCCTATATACACATATATAACTATCACTCACATACACTTACACATTGAATTAAGGATATTAAATTATCACATGGAGATAGCTTCTAGTATATTCATTCACCTCTATATATACACAAGGTAATTAGATGTATTCATTTGTATATGACATATTTTTATGGGTTCATACAAGAACCAACATTTTAATACATACACACATACTTTATTATGGTTGGCTTGTTTCCATCTTTGCTCTGTTTTAACCAGGTTGTGCTTTCGCTGTGTGTTATATTACACATGCGCTGCATAGGATAATTAAGCAAACTATTCACCTATATCATATACATATAGAGAGTTTATAGTGTGTTTATTCACTTTTACATATACACATTATATAAGCAATAATATTGTGTATGCACGCATTAACTATATTATATATAGAACTTTTTCTATATTTCATACAATTCTATTTTGGCACGTATAATTATATTTAGACTTTGATGCTGACCCGCACTTTTTCCCTTTTCTAATATGGCTGCAGGGTCGCTGTGCGCCACACTGCGCATGCTCCGGTGTGCTCTCGTACCCGATACTGGGATGTTTTCGTTGAACTGCGACCTTTGGTCGTGTTTCGGTGATGCACATTCGGCCGCAGACGGGACGGCTATCCGGACGCGTGGGACAGTAGAGGCGTCCGATAATATGGCGTCCTTGATTTGTAAGTAACCACAGCTGTAATCACCCTATGAAACATCGCCTCTTCCTCCTCCACCTCACTTCCTAATGAATCGGTAGCGAAACGTGCGTTGAAGCATGTGGAAGGGGTGATGATGTGCCTTTGGATAGTACGTAACAATATGCACAAATTTAACTTTTTATGAACTTATTTCTGTATTCTTTTTTGCATTATGACATTTGATATTGCATGGTGATCACTTTTACTGTTCATCCTATGATTTGGATAGGCATAGTTCCATACATATATAAATTTTCCTTTTTGCTTAAATAATTTAAATACATTTGGATATGCACACACATATATATATATATATATATATATCATGCACAATGCACTTTTTGGATAAAATTCATTTTATAAATAGCAGATTTTTGTGCATTAACAGTGGAATTATGTTTGGATATGTACAGACATAATACCGTATTGTTTGGACTATGAGACGCACCTGTCCATAGGACGCAACTGGGTTTTAGAGGAGGAAAATGGAAAAAAAAATGTGGTCATGATGCACTGTTAAGGGGGAGAGCGTCTGCTGCTGACACTGTTATAGGGGTAATGTCCCCCAATTCTGTTAATATCACCCATCCTTGTATATATGCCCCCCTTCCTATTATAAGTGGCCCCACACCCATCCTGGCAAGCATGGCATCCCAATTCCCCATCCTGGTATGCATATCACCCCTTTCCCCCCTCCTGGTATGCATGGCACTCCAATTCCCCATTCTGGTATGCATGGAACCTTCAACCCCATCCTGGTATGCATGGTACCCCTCCATCATGGTTGGCATGGCACACCTCCATCCTGGTATGCATGGCATCTTTCCATTCTGGTATGCATGGCACCCCTCCATCCTGGTTTGCATGGCACCCTTAATCCCCATACTGGTATGCATGGCACCCCTGATCTCCATCATGGTATGCAAGGCACCCCTCATCCTGGTATGCATGGCACCCATCCATCCTGGTATGCATGGCATGCCTGATCCCCATCCTGGTATGCATTGCACCCTTCATCCTGGTATGCATGGCATCCCTCATCCTTATCCTGGTATGCATGGTACCCCGCATCCATATCCTGGTATGCATGGCACCCCTCAACCTGGTATGCATGGCACCCCTATTCCTTATCCTGGTATGCATGGCACCCCTCATCCCTATCCTGGTATGCATGGTATCCCTCATCCTTATCCTGGTATGCATGGCACCCCTCATCCCTATCCTGGTATGCATGGTATCCCTCTTCCTGGTATGCATAGCACTCCTCATCCCAATCCTGGTATGCATGGCACCCTTCATCCCTATCCTGGCATGCATGGCACCCCTCATCCCTATCCTGCTATACAAAGCCCCCCTCATCCCTCTTCCTGGTATGCTTGACACCCCTCATCCCTCTTCCAGGTACGCATGGCACCCCTCATCCCTATACTGGTATGCACAAAAGAAATAAACACTTCTACTCACCTTCCTCCCCTCTGCTCCATCGCTGCGTCCTGTTTGCCAGCACTGATCTCACCGTGTGAGCCGTGCATGACTGCTATGTGCCCTCACAAATAGAGATAAACTGCGGGAATAGTCACTGCTCCCACGCCAGGACTGTGTGCGTGGGGATCAGGAACTTCATTCTCCTTAATAGCCGGCACACAGTGTAGCCGCAGCGCGGCTCCTGCTGCTGCCAGGCAATCGCATTTGCTCGCTGTTAGAGAGCATAAAAATTCACCCCTCTCCACGGCCATGGGCAGGCACACGCGATCGCCCGGCCGCAGCAGGAGCTGTGCTGCGGCTGCACTGTGTGCCGGCTAGTAAGGAAAATTAATATTCAGTGCTCCACACGCCCATGGGCGTGGGGAGCAGTGAATATTCATTTTCTTTAGCAGCGGGCACAGTGTAGGCTACAGCAGGCGGCTCCTTCCTCCTGTGCCCCGCTCCTCCGCTGCTGCCGCTCCCCCCACACCCCTCACCAGCCACAGTATATATACAGTACAGACCAAAAGTTTGGACACACCTTCTCATTTAAAGATTTTTCTGCATTTTCATTACTATGAAAATTGTACATTCACACTGAAGGCATCAAAACTATGAATTAACACATGTGGAATTATATACTTAACAAAAAAGTGTGAAACAACTGAAAATATGTCTTATATTCTAGGTTCTTCAAAGTTGCCACCTTTTGCTTTGATGACTTCTTTGCACACTCTTGGCATTCTCTTGATAAGCAGAAGTCTGGTGGATACACAGCTGATAGTCCTACTGAATAGACTGTTAGAATTTGTATTATGGCATGAAAAAGCAGCTAAGAAAAGAAAAACGAGTGGCCATCATTACTTTAAGAAATGAAGGTCAGTCAGTCCGAAAAATTGGGTAAACTTTGGAAGTGTCCCCAAGTGCAGTTGCAAAAACCATCAAGCGCTACAAAGAAACTGGCTCACATGAGGACCGCCCCAGGAAAGGAAGACCAAGAGTCACCTCTGCTTCTGAGGATAAGTTTATTCGAGTCACCAGCCTCAGAAAAGGTGAACGGATGGACTCTACATGCCTGATTCCCACCGTGAAGCATGGAGGAGGAGGTGTGATGATGTGGGGGTGCTTTGCTGGTGACACTGTTGGGGATTTATTTAAAATTGAAGGCATACTGAACCAGCATGGCTACCACAGCATCTTGCAGCGGCATGCTATTTCATCCGGTTTGAGTTTAGTTGGACCATCATTTATTTTTCAACAGGACAATGACCCCAAACACACCTCCAGGCTGTGTAAGGGCTATTTGACCAAGAAGGAGAGTGATGGGGTGCTACGCCAGATGACCTGGCCTCCACAGTCACCAGACCTGAACCCAATCGAGATGGTTTGGGGTGAGCTGGACCGCAGAGTAAAGGCAAAAGGGTCAACAAGTGCTAAGCATCTCTGGGAACTCCTTCAAGATTGTTGGAAGACCATTTCCGGTGACTACCTCTTGAAGCTCATCAAGAGAATGCCAAGAGTGTGCAAAGCAGTCATCAAAGCAAAAGGTGGCTACTTTGAAGAACCTAGAATATAAGACATATTTTCAGTTGTTTCACACCTTTTTTTTTGTACATATACATACCCCACATTCAGACTATAAGACGTACCCCCCCACTTTCCTCCAAAATTTTGTCTTATAGTCCGAAAAACACGGTATATAACATGCATTATGCATATTTCTTGGATTATATCCATTGGATGAATAGTATTTTTTTGGACTTAGAAATACCGCATTTTTCGGACTATAAGACGCACCGGACTATAAGATGCACCTAGGTTTTAGAGGAGGAAAATAAAAAAAACTGTAAGCAAAAAATGTGTTCATGATGCACTTTTAAGGGGGAGGGGGTCTTCTGCTGACACTGGTATAGGGGTAATGTCCCCCAATTCTGACAATATCCCCCATCCTGGTATATATGCCCCTCCCTTCCTTTTATACGTGGTCCCCATCCCCATCCTGGTATGCCTGGAATCTCTCCATCCTGGTATGCATGGCACCCCTCATCCTTATCCTGGTATGCATGGCACCCCTCATCCCCATCCTGGTATGCATGGCACAGCAATCCCCATCCTGGTATGCATGGCACCCCTCATCCCCATCCTGGTATGCATGGCACCCCTCATCCCTGTCCTGGTATGCATGGCACCCCTCATCCCTGTCCTGGTATGCATGGCGCCCCTAATCCCTATCCTGCTATGCATGGCACCCCTAATCCCTATCCTGGTATGCATGGCACCCCTCATCCTTATCCTGGCATGTATGGCCCCTCATCATTATCCTGGTATGTATGGCCCCCTCATCTTTATCCTGTTATGTCTGCCCCCCTCAGCGTTATCCTGGTATGCATGGCACCCCTCATCCTTACCCTTGTATGTATGGCCCCCTCATCCTTATTCTAGTATGCATGGTCCCCCTAATCCCCACCAGGCTGCACATAAAAAAATAAACACTCCTACTCACCTTTCTTCTCTCCTCCAGCGCAGCGTCCTGTATGCCCTCACTGATCTCTCCATGTGAGCCGCGCATGACATCACTGCCATGCACGGCTCACAAGGAGAGAGATCAGCTGCCGGAAGTCACTGCTCCCCACACCGGGACTGTGTGCGCGGGGAGCAGTGACTTCATGCTCCTTAATATCCGCCACACAGCGTAGCCGCAGCACGGCTCCTGCTGCTGCCGGGCTATTGCGTGTGCCAGCTTATTAAAGGACATGAATATTCACCCCTCCCCACGCCCATGGGCATGGAGAGAGGTTTAATATTCATGCCCTTTTACAGCGGGCACAGGCGATTCCGGCAACAGCAGGAGCCGCGCTGCGGCTACACTGTGTGCCACTATTAAGGAGCATGAATATTCAGTGCTCCCCACGCCCCATGGGGGTGAGGAGCAGTGAATATTCATTTTCTTTAGCAGCGGGGACAGTGTAGGCTGCAGCAGGAGGCAGCAGCCTCCTGTGCCCCGCTCCTCCGCCGCTACCACTCCCCCCGTACCCCACACAATGTATATACAGTACAGACCAAAAGTTTGGACATACCTTCTCATATAAAGATTTTTCTGTATTTTCATGACTATGAAAATTGTACATTCACACTGAAGGCATCAAAACTATGAATTAACACATGTGGAATTATATACCTAACAAAAAAGTGTGAAACAACTGAAAATATGTCTTATATTCTAGGTTCTTCAAAGTAGCCACCTTTTGCTTTGATGACTGCTTTGCACACTCTTGGCATTCTCTTGATGCGCTTCAAGTGGTAGTCACCGGAAATGGTTTTCACTTCACAGGTGTGCCCTGTCAGGTTTAATAAGAGGGATTTCTTGCCTTATAAATGGGGTTAGGACCATCAGTTGTATTGTGCAGAAGTCTGGTGGATACACAGCTGATAGTCCTACTGAATACACTGTTAGAATTTGTATTATGGCAAGAAAAAAGCAGCTAAGTAAAGAAAAACGAGTGGCCATCATTACTTTAAGAAATGAAGGTCAGTCAGTCCGAAAAATTGGGAAAACTTTGAAAGTGTCCCCAAGTGCAGTTGCAAAAACCATCAAGCGCTACAAAGAAACTGGCTCACATGAGGACCGCCCCAGGATAGGAAGACCAAGAGTCACCTCCGCTTCTGAGGCTAAGTTTATCTGAGTCACCAGCCTCAGAAATCGCAGGTTAACAGCAGCTCAGATTAGAGACCAGGTCAATGCCACACAGAGTTCTAGCAGCAGACATATCTCTACAATAACTGTTAAGAGGAGACTTTGTGCAGCAGGCCTTCATGGTAAAATAGCTGCTAGTAAACCACTGCTAAGGACAGGCAACAAGCAGAAGAGACTTGTTTGGGCTAAAGAACACAAGGAATGGACATTAGACCAGTGGAAATCTGTGCTTTGGTCTGATGAGTCCAAATTTGAGATCTTTGGTTCCAACCACCGTGTCTTTGTGCAATGCAGAAAAGGTGAACAGATGGACTCTAAATGCCTGGTTCCCACCGTGAAGCATGGAGGAGGAGGTGTGATGGTGTGGGGGTGCTTTGCTGGTGACACTGTTGGGGATTTATTAAAAATTGAAGGCATACTGAACCAGCATGGCTACCGCAGCATCTTGCAGCGGCATGCTATTCCATCCGGTTTGCGTTTAGTTGGACCATCATTTATTTTTCAACAGGACAATGACCCCAAACACACCTCCAGGCTGTGTAAGGGCTATTTGACCAAGAAAGAGAGTGATGGGGTGCTATGCGAGATGACCTGGCCTCCACAGTCACCAGACCTGAACCCAATCGAGATGGTTTGGGGTGAGCTGGACCGCAGAGTGAAGGCAAAAGGGCCAACAAGTGCTAAGCATCTCTGGGAACTCCTTCAAGATTGTTGGAAGACCATTTCCAGTGACTACCTCTTGAAGCTCATCAAGAGAATGCCAAGAGTGTGCAAAGCAGTCATCAAAGCAAAAGGTGGCTACTTTGAAGAACCTAGAATATAAGACATATTTTCAGTTGTTTCACACTTTTTTGTTAAGTATATAATTCCACATGTGTTAATTCATAGTTTTGATGCCTTCAGTGTAAAGAAAATATAGAAAAATCTATAAATGAGGTGTGTCCAAACTTTTGGTCTGTATTGTATATACCCCCCCCCCAACATTTGGACTATAAGACGCACCCCCTTTTATGCCCATTGCAGCCAGAGATGCAGATGTGTTATGTGCAGCATGAGACGGGGCATTATCATGCATGAAATTGATCTTGCTGCAGAATGCACGGTTCTTCTTCTTGACCCATGGAAGGAAGTGCTGTTTGAGAAACTCAACATACATTATGGAGTTCATCTTTACCCCTTCAGGGATCCTAAAAGGGCCGATAATATCTCTCCCCATGATTCCAGCCCAAAACATTACTCCACCTCCTCCTTGGTAGCGCCGTAGCCGTGTTTGCATGGGGTGTCCATCAACCAGCCATCCTCCACTTCATCCATCTGGACCATCGAGATCATTTCATGCATGATAATGCCCCGTCTCATGCTGCACATAACACATCTGCATCAATGCCTGCTATGGGCATAAAAGGGGACAAACTTATGGTGTGGCAGCCATGCTCCCCTGACCTCAACCCCATTGAGAACCTCTGGAGCATCATCAAAAGGAGTGTCTATGATGGCGGGAGGCAGTTCACATCTAAGCAACAGCTCTGGGAGGGTATTCTGTCCTCATGCAAAACAATTAAAGCAGAAACCATCCAAAACCTGACAAATTCAATGGACGAGAGAGTTCAGAAGCTCATTTCGAACAAGGGGTCCTATGTGCAAATGTAACATCACCTAGAATAAAGTTTTGAGTTGAAAACTGTTTGATTTCAGTTTGTAATAACCTGCTGATGCTTATAATTTCAAAAATGACCATTTTTTTGTTCTTTATTAAAATGAAAAGGTTGAAAACTCTGCTTTGCATAATAATTTGGAACATGCATTTTGAGTGCAGTTTGAGTATTTTATTTTTTTTAAAAATATCCTGTTATCATAGGCAGTTTGTACAAAAACCTTTCAATTGTACTCTAATAGTTATTTGACTGGAAAATTACAATGACTGCAATTCATATAGGTAATTTGGGAAAATCTGAGAAAATATTATTTGCATAATAATTTGGAACACAGTGTAAACTTGATTATGATGTAATGTATAATAAAATTCTATGCAATTTATCATATATTGACCTTTTTGAATTGGTATTCCCTGTATGTAGCATGGAGTGCACACTCATCTCCTTCGCCCTGTAACATAATTTTATTCCTTTCCACCCTTTTCTTTCCCCTCCACATAATTTTTTATAACACGTATAACATGTTTTGTGTTTTTAATCGATTTAATAAAGAGATACATATTTTACAATATAGCCTAATTTATAGATATAATTTTCTAGGTTTATATTATCATATTAGCCCTAATCTATTGCTCACTGTTGTTTCCAGGGACTTATAGGGACTTTGAGGGATAGACGACTTGTGAGTGGGGGCGCCATTGTCGTACTATATTTAGGGTGCCAACCCCTGCAGTCAGGAATGATCATCATAGGGGACAATAGGAGCAGACTAATTCTGCACATTCATTATTTTTCACTTTGATCTTCAGATTATTTCTTTGTATGGATAATTTTAATTATCTTTAATAAAGGTTGCATGTTAAGGGTTTTTTATGCAAATTATATGGTTATACCCTTTGTTTGATACGCTGTTAGTTGGTTAAAAAAATGTAAAAAGATAAAAAGTTCAAATCACCCCTCTTTGCCCCATTGAAAGTAAAGATATAAAAAAAAAATACACATGTGGTATCGTTTTTTTAGTCCCTGCAGTTCCACAAAAATTAGACCACAGACAAAATAAAGTATAAATGTTGAGCGCCCAAGAACAATTGTGCCAAAGAGAAATAGCACGTTACAACGATATATAGATGGAATATATTTATGAATTAAAATAAATAATAATGAAAGTCAAAAAATGGGCAAAGGGTACCCAAACAAAGGTGGCACTTGGGGTAAGTATATGCATAATTGTTATTCCATTGATAGGGCAGTAGAATGAATATGCTCATTAGTGGTAAAATACCACAACTATATAATCAAACATAGGGTATGTACATAAGTAGGAATATGGGAAGTACATATCGTTTAAATAGCAGCAAAAAGTACTTTATGTACAACCCTAAAAATTTGGGGGGCCAAACTTCAGAATTTTTTCACCACTAAAATAATTAAAAACTGGACATGTTGGGTATTGCCGTAATCGTATTGATGAGGAGAATAATATTGCAAGGTAATTTTTACTACAATATGTAAACACAATTCCCAGAAAACAATGTCATATTGCATTTTTTTTCCACAATTTCACTGCACTTGGAATTGTTTCCCTTTTTCCAGTACACTAGTGGTGAAATGAATGGTGTCATTCAAAAGTAAAACTCGTCCCGCAAAAAAATAAGCCCTCATATGTCTATGTGGACAAAACAATTGTTATGGCTCTGGGAAGAAGGGGGTGAAAAAACAGAAACACAAAAGCGGAAATTAGCTGTGGCGTGAAGGGGTTAAGTCTGCACCAAATCTGCAAGTCACAAATAAGCAACGTGTGAATGAGACTTCAGGATTCTCATTCACTTTGCTGGCATCTGGAAATCCTTCAGGTTTTTTGACAAATCTGCACTGAAACAAAAAGCAGAATAAAGCATCATGTGCACACAGCCTTACAGTAGGAGTGTCTATTTACCCATAACAACCAATCAGAAATCAGCTTTCATTTTACCAAAGCAGGTTGAGAAATGAAAGCTGAGCTCTGGTTGGTTGCTATGGACAACAAAGACAATGTAATGAACAGTTTTGATAAATAATGATGCTCTGAGACTCCACATTATACATCAGGGGACAGCAGCTCCATGTCACCGATCTATCACTGCTGTCAGGAGATGGGATCAAGAACAATTGATAAGAATCTAGCAATATGGGTGATGTGCTCCGCATTACAGGAACCATATAGGAGAAGAGCTCAATATGGCGGATAACGCAGACATGGCACATCTGCTACAGCAGGTACACAAGGCAGACACAAGGATTTCTAATTGTACGGCGTACGGTGCTGAGAAGCAACTGCAATACTCATGAAATAAACCTAAAAAGAGACGGACAATCCTTTACAAGTATCACTAGGATTATTATTATTCTTTATTATTATGGCGCCATTTATTCCCTGTCGCTTTACATGTGAGAAGGTGTATACATAGTAAAGACAAGTACAATAATCATGAACAATACAAGTTAGCGACTGGTCCAGGAGGAGAGAGGACCCTACCCGCGAGGGCCACAGTCTACAAAGGGATGGGTGAGGATACAGTAGGTGAGGGTAGAGCCTGTCATGCAGCGATGTGGTGGAGCGGTGGTTACTGCAGGGTGTAGGCTTGTCGGAAGAGGTCGGTCTTCATGTTCCTTCTGAAGGTTTCCACAGTAGGCGAGAGTCTGATGTGATGAGGTAGAGCTTTCCAGAGTAGGGGGGATGCACTGGAGACATCTTGTATGCGATTGTGGGAAGAGGCAATAAGAGGGGAGTAGAGAAGGAGATTGCAACATTCTAACATTTGCACAAATTTGGCAACTTTTTGGGACCGTTTTCTGCAGAAAATCATTTAAGGGGTTGTCCACTACATGTCAACCCCTTCTGGAATGCTACAGTGCCCCAAATAAAGTAAAAACACTTCATATTTACCTCAGTGCCAACATGGTTGGAATGGCGCTATTCCAGGAGGTATGTGTTTTTTATTTTATTTGAGGCACTGCAGCACTTAAAGGTACTATGTCACCAAGGTTTTGAAACCTAATCTGAGATATAATATATATAGAGATATAGATATATAATATACAGAGATAAATGTTTCACTCATTGGGATGCTTGCTGTAGTTTTGATAAAATCACAGTTTTATCAGCAGGAGATTATCACTACTGCTGCCAGGTAGTTATCTATATTCATGAGCTCTGTATAACCCCACCCCCACCACTGATTGGGAGTTTTCTGACTATGCACAGGGTACACACACAGAAAGCTGCCAATCAGTGTTGTTAGCTGGGTTATACAGAGCTCAGCATTCAGAGAACTGGTAAATTTGTAGCAGAGAAAACTGTGATTTTGTCAAAATTATACCATGCAATCCAATGAATAGTACATGCTTGGTAGAAGGGTCTCTGCCCCTATATCATGCTGCTCTCATATAGGGTACCATAAAACTGCTGCCAGATTCCCTTTGAAAAGGTGTCAGCATTTTCCATGTCTTGTGGTAAATTTCAGCAGAACTGAACCTGGACATTACACAATGAGAAGAACATTTCACCATGATTTTGGAACAGATAACTCTGACCACTTTGTATTGGTAAACTGCCTATAACAACTATAATCATCTGCTCAAATATAAAACGGTTTTTTGTAATTTTTTATTATAAAGGTAGATTTGGAATCATTTTGGGGACTTTATCCCTGGATTACATGTGGAGGTATAAAACATGCACAATAACGTTCCCTATAATTACTAGTTACATTTCTCTTTTTACCCGAGCCTCCCACGTCTTCTTTCTTCTGGCTATTGGCCTGGATTGATGGTGTCTTTCCTTCCTCTGAACAGTCCAGGCTGATTCTTCTGTTCTTCGGTAATTTTCTCTGGACAATGATGTCTTCATCTGCTTGCGCCATCTCTGGGGTGGGAGACATCTTCCGTCCTGAGTCTGGTTTCTTCCTCTTTTTTCCCTTCCTTTGGGGCTTTTTGACAGAAGGCTTCTCATCAGCCGATGAGCCCAAATGTCTTCTGTTCTTCAATCCTTCACTCTGGGCAATGACGTCCTCATCCACTCGCTCCATCTCTGGGGTGGGAGACATCTTTCGTCCCGAGTCTTTTTTTTTACCCTTTCTTCCTCTCCATTTGGATTTTTTGATTGAAGACTCCTCATCAGCCGATGAGTCCAAGTGTCTTCTTTTTCTCTCTCTCTTCTTCCCTACAATCTCCTCTTTTTCCATATCATCGATTTGCTCACAGTCCGCAGACAACTTCTTCACTATCACCAGTCAACTCCAACTGTCACTTTCCTCAACTGTCAACTGAGCGCACAGGCACCTGGATGGAACTGGTCATGTGATCAGTAACTGACCAATAAGATTCCAAGGTTTATGCTACAGTATAAGTATGGGAATCTATCAGTTTGATATAAGGGTTGTAATAAAATTAAATCTGTTTTTGTTCTACTGTTTTTAGTTAGTTGAAACTTTATCTTTTCCATTTCCATCACTTCAGTATTATCTCACAGATAATTTTAGGATTTTAGGGCCCATTTTAACAATATGCTGTATTATTTATCCACATCAATGAACTACATACCTGACCATTGTACTTACTGAGAAACAGTTGAGATCTCTATATTATTTGTATCGAGTGGCTACAAACAAAGCAAACAAGATGAATTTCTCATCCACCGCTGTACTCAGCATAAGCAGCGGCTGAAATGACAAATGTTTGTTTTGATTGCTGTCTATGCAGAGCGCAGAAGGCTATGACAAACTCATTTTGACTTCAGTGCTATGTATAAGCAGTGACCAAGATGACAGAAAATGAGCAATAAATTATTGAAGGTAGCTCTACTCATGTGCAGTGCATATAAGCAGTGTTCATTCATTCTCTACTCATTTTCTGTTGTCCCAGTCTCTGTCTACGTAGAGGGAACCACTTGAGATGAGTTTGCCATAGGCTGTTGTGCTCTGCTTAGGCAGAGACTTATATGAGAAAGCTCACTTCATTATACTAAGCTTTGTAATTTCCATCTTTGCTTATGTAGACCAGCAGCCACTGGCAAACTCATCTCCCCTTCTGCGTTCTGCATAAATAGCGTTGGGTGGGCATTCGCTTTGCTACTCAACACGGTCTTCATTTATTACATAGAGCTGCTTTTATAGTTTTACATTTTTACTAACCCGAACAAGTGTTACAAGCAGGTCAAGAGACTGGTTTAGGATTAAGCTAATGGTTAGGGCTAGGAATAGGGCTAAGGTAATAACATTGTTCTATAAAAAATGTATTAAGAAAATAGAAAGCATACAAATAAAATAATGTATTGCGTTTTATATTTTTAAAATTCGAGAGATGACTTCAGCAAAAAACAGAAAAAAAATTAAGAAATTAAATTGCAAAGTATAATTACATCAGTATTTTCCTTAAATTACAATACACGTGCAATACTGGGCTTTTGGAAAGGACTCACGGAGTGCTATTGGTTCACGGGTTAGGGGGCATATACTTGTCTTGTCCTGGGTGCTCGCAACCCATGCTGTGACAGTGTGCTATCAGCAGAGTGCACAGCAACCAGCAAGTTTTTTAATTTACTTTTTTCTTCTGCATTTTTTCATCTGTAGCCTAAAAGACAACAGGTAAATATTAAATGCACTACAAACATCAGGCTTTTTTATTGTGTGATAGCTCACTGTAGGTGTGTTTTTGAACAAGCCCTAATGAGTATGAGTATGCATATGATGATATGGTATGTGTTATTGTTTTTTTCATGTATATGGTATATTTGTATGTATATTGGGGGCTATTTGGGACTCACACATGGAGGCTATGTGGGGTTCACACTGTATATATGGAGGCTATGTAGGGCTCACACTGTATAGATGGAGGCTATGTGGGGCTCACACTGTATATATGAAGGTTATGTGGGGCTCATACTGTATATAGGAGCCCATGTGGAGGCTCATACTGTATATAGGGGGCTATGTTGGGGCTCAATCTGTATATACAGAGGCTATGTGGAGCTCATGCTATATATAGGAAGCTATGTGGGGGCACATACTAGATTAGGAGGCTATGTGAGGGCTCATACTGAATGTAGGAGGTTATGTGGGGGTTCATAGTGTATGTAGGAGGCTATGTGGGGGCTTATACTGTGTATAGGAGGCTATGTCAAGGCTCATCTTGTATATAAGAGGCTCCTTGGTGCTCACACTATATACAGGGAGGCTATGTGGGGGCTCCTGCTGTATATACAGAGGCTATGTGGTGCTCATGCGGTATATAAGAGGCTATGGAGGGCTTATGCTGTATATATGAGGCTATTTGGGGCTCATACTGTAAATAGGAGGCTATATATATGGGACACACTGTATATGCAGGCTATGTGGGGCTCACACTGTATATATGGAGGCTGTGTGGGGGTTCGTACTGTATATGGGAGGTTATGTGGGGGCTCATACTGAATGTGGGAGGCTATTTGGGGACTCAGACTGAATGTAGGAGGCTATGTGGGGGCTTATACTGTGTATAGGAGGCTATGTGAAGGCTCATCTTGTATATAAGAGGCTCCTTGGGGCTCACACTATATACAGAGAGGCTATGTGGGGGCTCCTGCTGTATATACAGAGGCTATGTGGTGCTCATGTGGTATATAGGAGGCTATTTGGGGCTCATACTGTAAATAGGAGGCTATATATATGGGACACACTGTATATGCAGGCTATGTGGGGCTCACACTGTATATATGGAGGCTGTGTGGGGGTTTGTACTGTATATGGGAGGTTATGTGGGGGCTCATACTGAATGTCGGAGGCTATTTGGGGGCTCAGACTGAATGTAGGAGGCTATGTGGGGGTTCATACTGTATATAGGAGGCTATATGGGGGCTCATACTGTATATAGGAGGCTATGTGAGGGCTCATATTGTTTATAGAGAGGCTATGCTGGAGCTCATATTGTATATAGGAGATAACCGGGGCTCATACTATATAGGGTGGTCCAAAAGTAGGTGCACAGAAAGTGTAATAAGGTTATGAAGGGGGAGGTTTATCAAACATGGTGTAAAGTGAAACTGGCTCAGTTGCCCTTAGCAACCAATCAGATTCCACTTTTCATTCCTCACAGACAAAGTTTATAGTCGAAAACCAAAAAGTGTCAGTGATTTGAAAAATTACATAAGAGATGCATTTCAAGAAATTAATACCCAAAGAGACTTGTGCAAAAAAAAATTGTCGAAGCGTAAGAGGCAGACTTCAAAGCTGTGCAAATTGTAATGGAAAACAGTTTGAGCACCTGCGTTGATAAAATTTAAGGGGTTTTGCATTATTGTTCAGAATAAAATTTAATTGTCAATGTTATGCGTGTGTTAGTAAATATAATTTTATATATAAATCAAAATAAATGTTATTATTTTCTGTCCACCTACTTTTGGACCACCCTGTATATAGGGAGCTGTGTGTGAGCTTTTACGGTATTGAGGTGTGCAGTAGCCCTCTTTTCCTTCTGCTCCAATATGACCACAGGTAATATTTATCCATTGTGATTAGTGATGAGCGAACGCGCTCGCCACTACTCGGTACTCGCCGGAGCACCATGGTGCTCGACAAGCTCGGCGAGTATTTCCGGGTTGCTCGGGCGGGAACTCGGGTCCCCTCCCTGCATGTTTGGCGCTCTTTAGAGAGCCAATGAACATGCAGGGATTGCCTGCCATGCACTGTAATGCCGTAGCCATGTTGGTTGTGGGCATTACAGTGATTGGCTGGCCGCACAGCGTCATCAGGTCTATATCAGACCTGGCGCCGCCATGCTCGTCACAGTCACTCCGGATCAGACAGTGTAGGGAGAACTGCTTCTTTGTCAGGAAGAGATTTGATCGTGTATTAGGTAGTGTAGGGAGAAAAACCGTACATTACACATATTCAACTTAACAAACAGTCCTTCTGAGGACTAATCCATCTGCAGAGATATATCAGGCAGGCAGGGTGTATAGGCAGGCGGTGTATATAGCAGACTGCAGTGCATATAGCACAAGAGGCTCCATTCCAGTTATGTTGGCTGCTGCTGTTAAATATTTCTGGAAATAGGCCCAGGTCTCAGGGGCCAGGAATAATTTTTTTTGCATCTTAATCCTCATTATTTGCTTAAAAAGCAACCCAGAGAACACGGTTTTTCTGCACCATTTGCTTGTTGGCACTGCAGAATACAGCCAGGTCCTTTCCATATTACAGCGCTAAAAATCCATCTACTTAAAACTGTGTTTTCTCCGTCACACGGCTCACATATACGTTTTCAGAAAATACTGACAATTCTGGCCTCCATTATATTTTTTTTTCAGTGTGTCAGCAAAGTTTTTGACACTGGTTTGCTGTTCAAAACAGTTACCTACAGGCCAGGTATTTAAAACTGTGTTTTCTCCGTCACACGGCTCACATATACGTTGTCAGAAAATACTGCCATTTCTGGCCTCCATGAAATTTTCTTTTCAGTGTGTCAGCAAAGTTTTTGACACTGGTTTGCTGTTCAAAACAGTTAACTACAGGCCAGGTATTTAAAACTGTGTTTTCTCCGTCACACGGATTACATATATGTTTTCACAAAATACTGCCATTTCTGTCCTCCATTAAAAAAAAATTTCAGTGTGTCAGGACAGTTATTGACACTGGTTTGCTGTTCAAAACAGTTACCTACAGGCCAGGTATTTAAAACTGTGTTTTCTCCGTCACACGGATCACATATACGTTTTCAGAAAATACTGCCATTTCTGGCCTCCATTAAAAAAAAATTTCAGTGTGTCAGGACAGTTTTTGACACTGGTTTGCTGTTCAAAACAGTTACCTACAGGCCAGGTATTTAAAACTGTGTTCTCTCGCTCTTGCTCTGGCCTACTCTCGCGCTGGCTCTGGCCTGCCCTCGCCCTGGCTCTGGCCTGCTCTCACTCTATCTTGCATGCCTTCACCTTGGCTCCGGCCTACTCTCGCTGTGGCTCTGGCCTGCCCTCGCCCTGGCTCCGGCCTGCCTTCGCCTTGGCTCTGGCCTGCTCTCGCCCTGGCTCCGGCCTGCCCTCGCCCTGGCTCCGTCCTGCCCTCGCCCTGGCTCCGTCCTGCCCTCGCCCTAGCTCTGTCCTGATCTCGCTCTGGCCTGGCCTCGCCCTGGCTCCGGCCTGCTCTCGCTCTGGCCTGCCCTCGTCTTGGCTCCGGCCTGCTCTCTCTCTGGCTCTGTCCTGCCCTCGTCCTGGCGCCGGTCTGCTCTCCCTCTGGTCTACCCTTGCCTTGGCTCCGGCCTGCTCTCACCCAGGCTCCGGCTTGCTCTCTCTCTGGCTCTGGCTTGCCCTCGCCCTGGCTCCGGCCTGCTCTCGCTATGGCTCTGGCCTGCTCTAGCTCTGTCTCTGGCCTGCCCTGGCCTTGGCTCTGGCCTGCCCTCGCCGAGGCTCCGGCCTGCTCTCGCTCTGGCCTGCCCTTGCCTTGGCTCTGGACTACTCTCGCTCTGGCTCTGGCCAGCCCTTGCCCTGGCTCCGGCCTGCTCTTGCTATAGCTCTGGCCTGCTCTCGCTCTGGAACTGACCTGCTCTCGTTCTGGCTCTGGCCTGCCCTCACCTTGGCTCCGGCCTGCTCTTGCTCTGGCTCTGGCCTGCCGTCGCCTTGGCTCCGGACTGCTCTCGCTCTAGCACTGGCCTGCTCTCGTTCTGGCTCTGGCCTGCCCTCACCTTGGCTCCGGCCTGCTCTCGTTCTGGCACTGGCCTGCTCTCGCTCTGGCCTGCCCTGGCTCTGCTCAAGCCTGCCCTCGTCTTGGCTCCGGCCTGCTCTCGCCTTGGCACCGGTCTGCCCTCGCCCTGGCTCCTGCCTGCTCTCGCTCTAGCCTGCTCTCGCTCTGGTTCTTGCCTGCCCTTGCCTCGGCTCCGGCCTGCTCTCGCTCTGGCCTGCCCTTTCCTTGGCTCCGGCCTGCTCTCGCTCGGACTCTGGTCTGACCTTGCCTTGGCTCCGGCCTGCAATCGCCCTGGATCCGGCCTGCTCTAGCTCTGGCTTCGGCCTGACCTCGCCCTGCCCTTGCTCTGGCCTGCCCTGGCCTTGGCTCCGGCCAGCTCCTGCTCTGGCTTCGGCCTGCCCTCGCATTGGCTCCGGCCTGCTCTCGCCCTGGCTCCGGCCTGCCCTCGTCTGGCTCTGGCCTGCTCTCGACCTGGCTCCGGCATGCCCTCGCCCTGGCTCCGGCCTGCCTTCGCCCTGGCTTCTGCCTGCTATCGCTCTGGCTAAGACCTACCCTCGCCCTGGCTCCGGCCTGCTCTCACTCTAGCTCCGGCCTGCCCTCGCCTTGGCTCCGGCCTGCTCTTGCTCTGACCTGCCCTCGCCCTGTCTCCGGCCTGCTCTCGCTCTGGCCTGCCCTCGCCCTGGCTCCGGCATTCTCTCGCTCTGGTTTCGGCCTCCTGTCGCCTTGGATCCGGCCTGCTCTCGCCTTGACTCCGGCCTGCTCTTGCTCTGGCCTGCCTTTGCCTTGGCTCCGGCCTGCTCTCACTCTGGCTCTGGCCTGCCTTCACCTTGGCTCCGACCTGCTCTCGCTTTGGCTCTGGCCTGCTCTCGCTCTGGCCAGCCCTTGCCTTGGCTCCAGCCTGCTCTCGCCCTAGCCAGCTGTTGCTCAGGCCTACCCTGGTTCTGCCTCTGGCCTGCCCTTGCCTTGGCTACGGCCTGCTCTCGCCTTGGCTCCGGCCTGCTCTCGCTCTAGCTCCGTACTGCCCTCGCCCTGGCTCCGCTATGCCACAGCTCGGGCTCCGGCTTGCCCTCGCTTTAGCTCCGTCCTGCTCTCGCCCTGGCTCCGAACTGCTCTCGCTCTGGCCTGCCCTCTCTCTGGCTCTGGCCTGCACTCGCCCTGGCCTGCCCTCGCCCTGGCTCCGGCATTCTCTCGCTCTGGTTTCGGCCTGCTGTCACCTTGGATCCGGCCTGCTCGCGCTCTGGCTCCGGCCAGCCCTCGCCTTGGCTCCGGCCTGCTCTCACTCTGGCTCTGGCCTGCCTTTGTAGCGCCCCGAGGGCTCGGCCGCTACAGGGGTATTGCACCTCAGACCAGAGGTGTGATATTCCACTCTCGGGTAAGGATGGAGTATGGACCAGGGCTCAGTTAGCTGCATGCAGCACACACACCCCATTTCTCAGGGACAGCTCAACGGTGCTCCCACTAGACATAAGTGCAGGCACGACCGACCATTTCCCTGCTGGAGTGGGGAGGGAGGGGTGGAACACCCAGTGCTGTAGGGGCAGATAGGGGGCGGTTCCTGAGCGTAGGAAGGAGCCCATTGGTTGCTGGTCACCTGGGCTCATGGCTAGAGGGAGGTATAAAAGGTGGGCACCATCTTAGATCTAGGTTCGTTCAGTCAGTTCAGCCAGAGGAGAAGACATGGAGTAGAGGCTCTGTAGGAGCTCTACTCCAGGAGGGCCTAGTGAAGAGGCCGAGGAGGAGGTGAAGGGGAGCTGAGATTCTGGCTCATCTCAGCTCCAAGAGAACGGAACAAGAAAGGAACAGAAAGGAACAGAGAAAGAGAAGGAGAGACAGAGAAACAGAAGGGCTCAGGAACAAGAAGGTGGAAGGGACCCTAAGAACCCACGAGAATCCAGGGTGAAGGGTCAGGCAGATTAAGGGTACCGGATCCCAAGTTGGTGGAGGAGAAACAACCCTCAGCCAAAGACCGGTCGTCGTGATCATCTATTGGTTCGACACCTCATCAAACCTGCTAGGAAGGCACCATATAGGACAGCGGAGGACGGGGCCCACGTTTAACCGCACAAGTCCGCGGCAGCTGGACAAAAGTGGGCCACTGGTGAGGCAGGCCAGAGAGAGGATTAAAAGGGGTCCTGTGCCATGCTCCTGAACTGCCTGGGAGTTGACCGAGCCCCACACCTGGTGGACGCAGCACGGCTCGGGCGGTCACTATCTGTGCACAAGTGACCTGGACTACCTGAACTGTGAGTAAAAGACATTGGACTGCAGTACGTTGTCTGTGTGCTCTTTCGCTCCTCCAGCACTACCGGTACTGGGACTCTCACTACCATCACTCCCAGCATCCACTACACTGCCCTGGGGCTGCACTCTTCCCGTGGGGAGTCACATCACCTCAGCTGCATCCATCATCAGCCCCAGCGGACTGCCTTGCAGCGGCGGTTCCTAATAACCGCAATCCACGGGTGGCGTAGTCGGACATTATCTAAATCACGTAGCAGACTACCATTGGCCTGACCACCCTGAGCCGCGGGACCGGGCCGCCACCACTACTACCCCCAACGTCTCCCTATCGCCCGGTTCCGCGTGCCCCACGGCCCAGGGGGCGAGTCACCTTCACCTTGGCTCTGACCTGCTCTCGCTCTGGCCAGCACTTGCCTTGGCTCCAGCCTGCTCTCGCCGTAGCCAGCTGTTGCTCTGGCCTACCCTGGTTCTGCCTCTGGCCTGCCCTTGCCTTGGCTACGGCCTGCTCTCGCCTTGGCTCCGGCCTGCTCTCGCTCTAGCTCCGTACTGCCCTCGCCCTGGCTCCGCTATGCCACAGCTCGGGCTCCGGCTTGCCCTCGCTTTAGCTCCGTCCTGCTCTCGCCCTGGCTCCGAACTGCTCTCGCTCTGGCCTGCCCTCTCTCTGGCTCTGGCCTGCACTCGCCCTGGCTCCGGCCTGCTCTCGCTCTGGCCTCGCCCTGGCTCCGGCCTGCTCTCGCCCTGGTTCCGGCCTCCCCTTACCTTGGCTCCTGCTTGCTCTCGCTCTGGCATGCCCTAGCTTCGGCTCTAAACTACTCTGGCTCTGGCCAGCCCTCGCCCTGGCTCCGGCCTGCTCTTGTTCTGGCTCTGGCATGCCCTCGCCTTGGCTCCGGCCTCCTCTCGCTCTGACCCTGGCCTGCCCTCGCCCTGGCTCCGGCCTGCTCTGGCTCTGTCCTGCCCTCGCCTTGGCTCCGGCCTGCTCTGGCTCTGTCCTGCCCTCGCCTTGGCTCCGGCCTGCTCTCGCCCAGGCTCCGGCCTGCCCTCGCTCTGGCCTGCCCTCGCTTTGGCTCTAGCCTACTCTCGCTCTGGCCTGCCCTCGTCCTGGCTCCGGCCTGCTCTCGGTCTGGCATGCCCTCGCCTTTGCTCCGGCCTCCTCTCGCTCTCACTCTGGCCCACCCTCGCCCTGGCTCCGGCCTGCTCTGGCTCTGTCCTGCCCTCGCCTTGGCTCCGGCCTGCTCTCGCCCAGGCCTCGGCCTGCCCTCGTCCTGGCTCCGGCCTGCCCTCGTCCTGGCTCCGGCCTGTTCTCGCTCTGGCTTGCCCTCGCTTAGGCTCCGGCTTGCTCTCGCCCTGGCTCCGACCAGCTCTCGCTCTTGCCTGCCCTCGCCTTGGCTACGGCCTGCTCTCGCTCTGGCCTGCCCTGGCTCTGCTTCAGGCCTGCCCTCGCCTTGGCTCCGGCCTGCTCTCGCCTTGGCTCCGGCCTGCTCTCGCTGTAGCTCCGGACTGCCCTTGCCCTGGCTCCGGCCTGCCATCGCTCTGGCTCTGGCCTGCCCTCGCCCTGGCTCCGGCCTGCTCTGGATCTGCCTCTGGCCTGCCCTCGCCTTGGCTCCGGCTGTTATGATCTGCTACAGGGACTAAGGAAAGACAGGAGAACTGTCCCTACAATAGAACTAAACTAGATCCCTACGATGTAACGGGGAACCTGATCCTGCGATCAGACCCGCTAAAGTCCTCGGCTAGTCTGAACGAAGACCTATAGATGTGAGGGAGGGATCCCTACAAGAACTAGGGACTGGGATAAGTTGGACACCTCCTAGCAGAAATAGTAGCAGTCAAAGACAAACACACAACAAAAAGCATAGAGGTCAGAAGACCTAGCAAAACTAACAGAGAACGGCAACAGAGCACCAAGCTAGCTCAAGAGTAGTAAATACAATGAAGTCCAGCAAGACCAGGAGGGCGGAGCCGGATTAAATAGGCAAAAATGGTCATGTGACCAGCAAACTAAAAAAAACCTAAAAGGAGAGTTCTAACACCGGCCTGCTCTCGCTCTGGCCTGCCCTCGCCCTGGCTCCGGCCTGCTCTCGCCCTGGCTCCGGCCTGCTCTCGCTCTGACTCTGGCATGCCCTTGCCCTGGCTCCGGCCAGCTCTGGATCTGGCTCTGGCCTGCCCTCGCCTTGGCTCCGGCCTGCTCTCGCCTTGGCTCCGGCCTGCTCTCGCTCTAGCTTCGGCCTGCCCTCGCTGTGGCTCCGGCCTGCCCTTGCTCTGGCTCCGACCTGCCCTCGCCTTGGCTCCAGCCTGCTCTCGCTCTGGCCTGCCCTGGCTCTGCTTCTGGCCTGCCCTCGCCTTGGCTCCGGCCTGCTCTCGCCTTGGCTCCGGCCTGCTCTCGCTGTAGCTCCGGACTGCCCTTGCCCTGGCTCCGGCCTGCCATTGCTCTGGCACTGGCGTGCCCTCGCCTTGGCTCCGGCCTGCTCTCGCTCTGACTCTGGCCTGCCCTCGCCCTCTCTCCGGCCTGCTCTGGATTGCCTCTGGCCTGCCCTCGCCTTGGCTCCGGCCTGCTCTCGCTCTAGCTTCGGCCTGCCCTCGCTATGGCTCCGGCCTGCCCTTGCTCTGGCTCCGACCTGCCCTCGCCTTGGCTCCGGCCTGCTCTCGCTCTGGCCTGCCCTGGCTCTGCTTCTGGCCTGCCCTCGCCTTGGCTCCGGCCTGCTCTCGCCTTGGCTCCGGCCTGCTCTCGCTGTAGCTCCGGACTGCCCTTGCTCTGGCACTGGCGTGCCCTCGCCTTGGCTCCGGCCTGCTCTCGCTCTGACTCTGGCCTGCCCTCGCCCTCTCTCCGGCCTGCTCTGGATCTGCCTCTGGCCTGCCCTCGCCTTGGCTCCGGCCTGCTCTCGCCCTGGCTCCGGCCTGCTCTCGCTCTGGCCTGCCCTCGCCCTGGCTCCGGCCTGCTCTCGCCCTGGCTCCGGCCTGCTCTCGCTCTGACTCTGGCATGCTCTGGATCTGGCTCTGGCCTGCCCTCGCCTTGGCTCCGGCCAGCTCTCGCCCTGGCTCTGGCCTGCTCTCGCCTTGGCTCCGGCCTGCTCTTGCTCGGCTTCGGCCTGCCCTCGCTGTGACTCCGCCTGCCCTTGCTCTCGCTCCGACCAGCCCTCGCCTTGCCTCCGGCCTGCTCTCGCCCTGGCTCCGGCCTGCTCTTGCTCTGGCCTTCCCTCGCCCTGGCCTTCCCTCGCCCTGGCTCCGGCCTGCTCTTGCTCTGGCCTGCCCTCATCTTGACTCCAGCCTGCTCTCGCTCTGGCTCTGGCCTGCCTTCTCCTTGGCTATGGCCTGCTCTCTCGCCCTGGCTCCGGCCTGCTCTCGCTCTGGACTGTCCTCGCCTTGGCTTCGGCCTGCTCTCGCCTTGGCTCTGGCTTGCTCTTGCTCTGGCCTGCCCTCACCCTGGCTCCGGCCAGCCCTTGCTCTGACTCTGGCCAGCCCTCGCCTTGGCTCCGGCCTGCTCTCGCCCTGGCTCCGGCCTGCTCTTGCTCTGGCCTGAAATCGCCCTGGCTCCGGCCTGCCCTCGTCTTGACTCCGGCATGCTCTCGCTCTGGTTCTGGCCTGACTTCGCCTTGGCTCCGGCCTGCTCTCGCTCTGGCTCAGGCCTGCCCTCGCCCTGACTCCGGCCTGCCTTTGCTCTGGCTCCGGTCTGCCCTTGCCCTGACTCCGGCCTGCCCTTGTTGCTCTAGCTCAGGCCAGCCCTCCTCGCATTAGCTCCGGCCTGCTCTAGCCCTAGCTCCGACCTGCTCTCGCTCTGGCCTGCCCTCGCCTTGGCTCCGGCCTGCTCTTGCTCTGGCCTGCCCTGGCTCTGCCTCTGGCCTGCCCTCACCTTGGCTCCGGCCAGCTCTCACCTTGGCTCCGGCCTGCTCTCGCTCTAGTTCTGGACTGCCCTTGCCCTGGCTCCGGCCTGCCATCGCTCTAGCTCCGGCCTGCCCTCGCCTTAGCTCCGGCCTGCTCTCGTCTTGGCTCCGGCCTGCTCTCGCTTTGGCTCTGGCCCGCCCTCGCCCTTGCTCCGGCCTGCTCTCTCTCTGGCTCTGGCCTGCCCTCGACCTGGCTCCGGCATACTCTCACTCTGGCTGTGGCCTGCTCTCGCTCTGGCCTCGCTCTGACTCGGGCCTGATCTAGCCCTTGTTCCGGCCTGCCCTTGCCTTGGCTCCGGCCTTCTCTCGCTCTGGCTCTGGCCTGCCCTTGCCTTGGCTCTGGCCTACTCTCGCTCTTGCTTTTGCCTGCCCTCGCCCTGGCTCCGGCCTGCTTTCGCTCTGGCCAGATCTGGCCTGCTCTCGCTCTGGCCTCCCCTCGCCTTGGCTCCGGCCTGCTCTTGCTCTGGCCTGCCCTCACCTTGGCTCCGGCCTGCTCTTGCTCTGGCCTGCCCTCGCCTTGGCTACGACCTGCTCTTGCTCTGGCCTGCCCTCGCCTTGGCTCCGGCCTGCTCTTGCTCTGGCTCTGGCCTGCCCTGGCTCTGGCCTGCCCTCGCCTTGGCTCCGGCCAGCTCTCATCTTGGCTCCGGCCTGCTCTCGCTCTAGTTCCGGACTGCCCTTGCCCTGGCTCCGGCCTGCCATCGCTCAGGCTCCGGCCTGCCCTCGCCTTAGCTCCGGCCTGCTCTCGCTTTGGCTCCGGCCGGCTCTCGCTTTGGCTCTGGCCCGCCCTCGCCCTGGCTCCGGCCTGCTCTCTCTCTGGCCTGACCTCACCCTGGCTCCGGCATACTCTCACTCTGGCTGTGGCCTGCCCTCGCACTGGCTCTGGCCTCGCCCTCTCTCGGGCCTGCTTTAGCTGCTGTTTTTTCTTGTCTACCCTCGCCCTGGCTCCGGCCTGCACTCGCCTTGGTTCCGGCCTGCTCTCGCCTTGGCTCCGGCCTGCACTCGCTCTGGCCTGCTCTCGCCCTGGCTCTTGCCTACTCTCGCTCTGGCCTCGCCCTGTCTCCGGCCTGCTCTCGCCCTGGTTCCGGCCTGCCCTTCCCTTGGCTCTGGCCTTCTATCGCTCTGGCATACCCTTGTCTTGGCTCCGGCCTACCCTCGCCGTGGCTCCGGCCTGCTCTCGCTCTGGCTCCGGCCTGCCCTCGCCCTGACTCCGGCCTGCCCTTGCTCTGGCTCCGGCTTGCCCTCGCATTGGCTCCGGCCTGCTCTCGCCCTGGCTCCGGCCTGCTCTGGCCTGCCCTCGCCCTGGCTCCGGCCTGCTCTTTCTCTGGCTCTTGTCTGCCCATGCCTTGGCTCCGGCCTGCTCTTCCTCTGGCTCTGGCCTGCCCTCTAGCCTGCCTTCGTAATGGCTCCAGCCTGCTCTCGCTCTGGCTTAGGCCTGTTCTCGCTCTGGCTCAGGCCCGCCCTAGCTCTGGCTCCGGACTGCTCTAGCTCTGGCTCTGGCCAGCCCTCGCCCTGGCTCCGGCATACTCTCGCTCAGGTTCTGACCTGCTCTCGCTCAGGCTCTGGCCTCGCCCTGTCTCCGGCCTGCTCTCGCCCATGTTCCGGCCTGCCCTTGCCTTGGATCCGGCCTTCTCTCCTTCTGGCTCTGGCCTGTCCTTGCCTTGGCTCTGGCCTACTCTCGCCATGACTCTGGCCTGCTCTGGATCTGGCTCTGGCCTGCCCTCGCCTTGACTACGGCCAGCTCTCGCTCTGGCCCGCCCTCGCCTTGGCTCCAGCCTGCTCTCGCATTGGCTCCAGCCTGCTCTCGCTCTGGCTCCGGCCAGCCCTCGCCTTGGCTCCGGCCTGCTCTCGCCTTGGCTCCAGCCTGCTCTCGCCTTGGCTCCAGCCAGCTCTTTCTCTGGCTCCGGCCTGCTCTTGCCCTGACTCTGGCCTGCCCTCGCCCTGTCTCCGGCCTGCTCTTGCTCTGGATCTGGCCGGCTCTTGCTCTGGCCTGCCCTCGCTCTGGCTCTCGCCTGCCCATGCCTTGGCTCCGGCCTGCTCTTCCTCTGGCTCTGGCCTGCCCTCGTCTTTACTCTGGCCTTATCTCGCTCTTGTTCTGGCCAGCCCTTGCCTTGGCTCCGGACTGCTTTCGCTCTGGCCTGCTCTCGCTCTGGCCTCCCTCACCTTGACTCCGGCCTGCTCTCGCTCTGGCTCTGGCCTGCCCTCGCCTTGGCTCCGACCTGCTCTTGCTCTGGCCTGCCCTCGCCTTGGCTCTGGCCTGCTCTCACCCTGGCTCCGGCCTGCTCTCGCCCTGGCTCCGGCCTGCTCTTGCTCTGGCCTGCCCTCGCCCTGGCTCCGGCCTACTCTTGCTCTGGCTCTGGCCTGCCTCGTCTTGACTCCGGCCTGTTCTCGCCCTTGTTCCGGCCTGCCCTTGTCTTGGCTCCAGCCTGCTCTTGCTCTGGCCTGCCCTCGTCTTGACTCCGGCTTCCTCTAGCTCTGGTTCGGGCCTGCCTTTGCCTTGGCTCCGGCCTGCTCTCACTCTGACTCTGGACTGCAGTCGCCTTGACTCCGGCCTGCTCTGGATCTGGCTCTGGCCTGCCCTCCCTCGCCTTGGCTCCGTCCTGTTCTCGCCCTGGCTCCGGCCTCCTCTCGGTCTGGCTCTGGCCTGCCCTCGCCTTGGCTCCGGCCTGCTCTCGCCTTGGCTCCGGCTTGCTCTCGCTCTGGCCTGACCTCACCCTGGCTCCGGCCTGCCCTCGCCCTGGCTCCGGCCTGCCCTCGCTCTGGCTCCGGCCAGCCCTCTCCTTGGCTCCAGCCTGCTCTTGCTCTGGCTCTGTCCTGCCCTCGTCTTGACTCTGGTCTGCTCTCGCTCTGGTTCTAGCCTGACTTCGCCTTGGCTCCGGCCTGCTCTCGCTCTGGCTCAGGCCTACTCTCTCTCTGGCTCTGGCCTGCCCTTGCCTTGGCTACGGACTGCTCTCGCTCTGGCACTGGCCTGCTCTCGCTCTGGCACTGGCCTGCTCTCCTTCTGGCTCTGGCCTGCCCTCACCTTGGCTCCGGCCTGCTCTCGCTCTGGCTCTGGTCTGCCCTCGCTTTGGCTCCAGCCTGCTCTCGCTCTGGCACTGGCCTGCCCTGGCTCTGCCTCTGGCCTGCCCTCGCCTTGGCTCCGGTCTGCTCTCGCCTTGGCACCGGTCTGCCCTCGCCCTGGCTGCTGCCTGCTATTGCTCTGGCTCCGGCCTGCTCTCGCTCTGCCTCTGGCCTGCTCTCGCTCTGGATCTGGCCTGCCCTTGCCTCGGCACCGGCCTGCTCTCTCTCTGGCCTGCCCTCTCCTTGGCTCCGGCCTTCTCTCGCTCTGGCCTGCTCTCGCTCTGGATCTGGCCTGCCCTTGCCTCGGCACCGGCCTGCTCTCTCTCCGGCCTGCCCTCGCCCTGGCTCCGGCCTGCCCTCGACCTGGCTCCAGCCTGCCCTCGACCTGGCTCCAGCCTGCTCTTGCTCTGGCTCTAGCCTGCCCTCCTCTCACTCTGGCTCTGGCCTGTCCTTGCTCTGGCCAGCCCTCTCCTTGGCTCCAGCCTGCTCTCGCTCTGGCTTTGTCCTGCCCTCGCCTTGGCTTCGGTCTCCTCTCGCTCTGGCTCAGGCCTACTCTCTCTCTGGCCTGCCCTTGCCTTGGCTCCGGACTGATCTCGCTCTGGCAATGGCCTGCTCTCGCTCTGGCACTGGCCTGCTCTCCTTCTGGCTCTGGCCTGCCCTCACCTTGGCTCCGGCCTGCTCTCGCTCTGGCTCTGGTCTGCCCTCGCTTTGGCTCCAGCCTGCTCTCGCTCTGGTACTAGCCTGCGCCGGCTCTCCCTCTGGCCTGCCCTCGCCTTGGCTCCGGTCTGTTCTCGCCTTGGCACCGGTCTGCCCTCGCCCTGGCTGCTGCCTGCTATTGCTCTGGCTCCGGCCTGCTCTCGCTCTGGCTCCGGCCAGCCATCGCCTTGGCTCCAGCCAGCTCCTGCAATGGTTCCGGCCTGCCCTCGCCTTGGCTCCGGCCTGCTCTCGCCTTGGCTCTGGCCGGCCCTCGCCCTGGCTCCGGCCAGCCCTCTAACTGGCTCCGGCCAGCCCTCTAACTGGCTCCGGCCTGCCCTCACTCTGGCTCCGGCCTGTCCTCGCACTGGCTCCATCCTGCTCTCGCTTTGGCTCCGGCCTGCCCTCCTCTTGGCTCTGGCTTGCTCTCGCTCTGGCTCCGGCCTGCTCTCGCTCTGGCCTGCCCTAGCCCTGTCTTCGGCCTGCTCTCGCTCTGGCCTGCCCTTGCCCTGGTTTCGGCATTCTCTCGCTCAGGCCTGCCCTCGCCCTGGTTCCGGCATTCTCTCGCTCTGGTTTCGGCCTGCCGTCTCCTTGGATCCGGCCTGCTCTCGCCCTGGCTCCGGCCTGCCCTCGTCCTGGCTCCGGCTTGCTCTCGCTCTGGCCTGACATCGCCTTGGCTCCGACCTGCTCTCTCCCTGGCTCCGGCCTGCCCTCACCCTGGCTCCGGCCTGCCCTCGCCCTGGCTCCATCCTGCTCTCGCTTTGGCTCCGGCCTGCCCTCGCCCTGGCTCTGGCCTGCTCTCAGTCTGGCTCCGGACTGCCCTCGCTCTGGCTCCGGCCTGTCCTCGCCCTGGCTCCATCCTGCTCTCGCTTTGGCTCCGGCCTGCCCTCGCCCTGGCTCTGGCCTGCTCTCACTCTGGCTCCGGACTGCCCTCCTCTTGGCTCTGGCCTGCTCTCGCTCTGGCTCCGGCCTGCTCTCGCTCTGGCCTGCCCTAGCCCTGTCTTCGGCCTGCTCTCGCTCTGGCCTGCCCTCGCCCTGGTTCCGGCATTCTCTCGCTCTGGCCTGCCCTCGCCCTGGTTCCGGCATTCTCTCGCTCTGGTTTCGGCCTGCAGTCTCCTTGGATCCGGCCTGCTCTCTTTCTGGCTCCGGCCTGCCCTCCCTCGCCTTGGCTCCAGCCTGCTCTCACTCTGGCTCTGGTCTGCCTTTGCCTTGGCTTCGGCCTGCTCTCGCTCTGACTCTGGCCTGCCTTTGCCTTGGCTCCTGCCTGCTCTCGCTCTGGACTGCTCTCGCTCTGGCCTGCCTTCGCCTTGGCTCCAGACTGCTCTCGCTCTGGCCTGCTCTCGCTCTGGCTTGGGCCTGTCCTTGCCTTGGCTCCGGCCTGCTCTCGCTTTGGCCTGCTCTTGCTCTGGCCTACCCTGGCTCTGCCTCTGGCCTGCCCTTGCCTTGGCTACGGCCTGCTCTCACTCTAGCTCCGTACTGGTCTCGCCCTGGCTCCGCAATGCCATAGCTCGGGCTCCGGCCTGCGCTCGCCTTGGATTCGTCCTGCTCTTGCCCTGGCTCCGACCTGCTCTTGCTCTGACTCTGGCCTGCCCTCGCCCTGGCTCCGGCCTACTCTCTCTCTGGCTCTGGCCTGCCCTCGCCCTGGCTCCGGCCTACTCTCGCTCTGACTCTGGCCTGCTCTTGCTCTGGCCTCGCCTTGGCTACGGCCTGTTCTCGCTCTCACTCTGGTCTGTCCTCGTCCTGGCCGCCTGCTCTGGCACTAGCTCTGGCCTGCTCTCGCGCTGGCTCCGGCCTGCACTCGTCCTGGCTCCGGCCTGCTCTGGCTCTGGCCTGCCCTCGTCTTGGCTCCAGCCTGCTCTCGCACTGGCTCCAGCCTGCTCTCGCTCTGGATTCGGCCTTCCCTCGCCCAGGCTCCGGCCTGCCCTTGCTCTGGCTCCGGCCAGCCCTCGTCTTGGCTCCGACCAGCACCTGCTGTTCCTCCGGCCTGCTTCCTTCGCCTTGGCTCCTGCCTGCTCTCGCTCTGGCCTGCCTTCGCCTTGGCTCCAGACTGCTCTCGCTCTGGCCTGCTCTCGCTCTGGCTTGGGCCTGTCCTTGCCTTGGCTCCGGTCTGCTCTCGGTCTGGCCTGCTCTTGCTCTGGCCTACCCTGGCTCTGCCTCTGGCCTGCCCTTGCCTTGGCTCCGGCCTACTCTCGCTCTAGCTCCGTACTGCCCTCACCCTGGCTCCGCTATGTCATAGCTCGGGCTCCGGCCTGCCCTCGCCTTGGCTCCATCCTGCTCTCGCCCTGGCTCCGGCCTGCCCTCGTCCTGACTCCGGCCTGCGCTCGCCTTGGCTCTGGCCTGCTCTCGCCCTCGCTCCAGCCTGATCTCGCTCTGGCTTAGGCCTTCCCTCGCCCTGGCTCCGACCTGCCCTAGCTCTGGCCAGCCTTCGCCTTGGATCCGGCCAGGACCTGCTCTGGCTCCGGCCTGCCTTCGCCTTGGCTTCGTTCGGACTGCTCTCGCTCTGACCGGCTCTCGCTCTGGCTCTGGCCTGTCCTTGCCTTGGCTCCGGCCTGCTCTTGCTCTGGCCTGCTCTTGCTCTGTCCTACCCTGGCTCTGCCTCCGGCCAGCCCTCGCCCTGGCTCCGGCCTGCAATGGTCTGGCCTACTCTCGCTCTCGCTCTGGCTCTTGCCTGCCCTCGCCCTGGCTCCGGCCTGCTGTCACTCTGTTTCTGGCCTGCTCTCGTTCTGGTGTGCCCTCGCCTTGGATCCGGCCTGCTCTCGCTCTGACTCTGGCCTGCCCTCGCCCTGACTCCAGCCTGCTCTTGCTCTGGCCTGCCCTCGTCTTGACTCCGGCCTGTTCTCGCCCTTGTTCCGGCCTGCCCTTGCCTTGGCTCCGGCCTTCTCTCGCTCTGGCCGGCCCTTGCCTTGGCTCTGGCCTACTCTCGCTCTGGCTCTTGTCTACCCTTGCCCTGGCTCCGGCCTGCTCTCTCTCTGGCATGCCCTCGCCTTGGCTCCGGCCTGCTCTCGCCTTGGCTCTGGCCTGCCCTCGCTTTGGCTCCGGCCTGCTCTCGCTCTGGCCTGCTCTCGCCCTGGCTCTGGCCTACTCTCGCTCTGGCCTCGCCCTGTCTCCGGCCTGCTCTCGCCCTGGTTCCGGCCTGCCCTTCCCTTGGCTCTGGCCTTCTATCGCTCTGGCTTTCGCATACCCTTGTCTTGGCTCTGGCCTACCCTCGCCGTGGCTCCGGCCTGCTCTCGCTCTGGCTCCGGCCTGCCCTCGCCCTGACTCCGGCCTGCCCTTGCTCTGGCTCCGGCCTGCCCTCGCATTGGCTCCGGCCTGCTCTCGCCCTGGCTCCGACCTGCTCTCGCTCTGGCTCTGGCCTGCCCTCGCCCTGGCTTCGGCCTGCTCTTTCTCTGGCTCTTGTCTGCCCATGCCTTGGCTCCGGCCTGCTCTTCCTCTGGCTCTGGCCTGCCCTCTAGCCTGATCTCGCTCATGTTCTGGCCTGCCTTCGTCATGACTCCAGCCTGCTCTCGCTCTGGCTCAGGCCTGTTCTCGCTCTGGCTCAGGCCCGCCCTAGCTCTGGCTCCGGACTGCTCTAGCTCTGGCTCTGGCCTGCTCTCGCTATGGCTCTGGCCAGCCCTCGCCCTGGCTCCGGCATACTCTCGCTCAGGTTCTGACCTGCTCTCGCTCTGGCCTCGCCCTGTCTCCGGCCTGCTCTCGCCCATGTTCCGGCCTGCCCTTGCCTTGGATCCGGCCTTCTCTCCTTCTGGCTCTGGCCTGCCCTTGCCTTGGCTCTGGCCTACTCTCGCTCTGGCTCTGGCCTACTCTCGCTCTGGCTCTGGCCTGCCCTCGCCCTGGCTCCGGCCTGCTCTATCTCTGGCTCTGGTGTGCCCTCGCCTTGGCTCTGGCCTGCTCTCGCCATGACTCTGGCCAGCTCTGGATCTGGCCTGCCCTCGCCTTGGCTACGGCCTGCTCTCGCTCTGGCCCGCCCTCGCCTTGGCTCCGGACTGCTTTCGTCTTGGCTCCGGCCTGCTCTCGCTCTGGCTCCGGCCAGCCCTCGCCTTGGCTCCGGCCGGCTCTCGCCTTGGCTCCAGCCTGCTCTCACCTTGGCTCCGGCCTGCTCTCGCTCTGGCCTGCTCTTGCCCTTGCTCTGGCCTGCCCTCGCCGTGTGCTCCGGCCGGCTCTTGCTCTGGATCAGGCCGGCTCTTGCACTGGCTCTGGCTTGCCCTTGTCATGACTCCGGCCTGCTCTCGCCCTGGCTCTGACCTGCTCTCGCTCTGGCCTGCCCTCGCTCTGGCTCCGGCCTGCTCTCTCTCTGGCTCTCGCCTGCCCATGCCTTGGCTCCGGCCTGCTCTTCCTCTGGCTCTGGCCTGCCCTCGTCTTTACTCTGGCCTGATCTCGCTCTTGTTCTGGCCTGCCCTTGCCTTGGCTCCGGACTGCTTTCGCTCTGGCCTGCTCTCGCTCTGGCCTCCCCTCACCTTGGCTCCGGCCTGCTCTCGCTCTGGCCTGCCCTCGCCTTGGCTCAGACCTGCTCTTGCTCTGGCCTGCCCTCGCCTTGGCTCCGGCCTGCTCTCGCCCTGGCTCCGGCCTCCCCTTGCTCTGGCTCCGGCCAGTCCTCGCCTTGGCTCCGGCCTGCTCTCGCCCTGGCTCCGGCCTGCTCTTGCTCTGGCTCTGGCCTGCCCTCGCCATGGCTCCGGCCTGCTCTTGCTCTGGCCTGCCTCGTCTTGACTCCGGCCTGTTCTCGCCCTTGTTCCGGCCTGCCCTTGCCTTGGCTTCAGCCTGCTCTTGCTCTGACTCTGGCCTGCCCTCGTCTTGACTCCGGCTTGCTCTCGCTCTGGTTCGGGCCTGCCTTTGCCTTGGCGCCGGCCTCCTCTCGCTCTGGCTCAGGCCTACTCGCTCTCTGGCTCTGGCCTGCCCTTGCATTGGCTCCGGACTTCTCTAACTCTGGCAATGGCCTGCCCTCGTTCTGGCACTGGCCTGCTCTTGCTCTGGCACTGGCCTGTTCTCACTCTGACTCTGGCCTGCCATCGCCTTGGCTCCGGCCTGCTCTTTCTCTTGCTCTGGCCTGCCCTGGCTCTGCCTATGGCCTGCCGTCGCCTTGGCTCCGGCCTGCTCTCGCTCTGGCTCCGGCCTGCTCTTGCCCTTGCTCTGGCCTGCCCTCGCCGTGTGCTCCGGCCGGCTCTTGCTCTGGATCTGGCCGGCTCTTGCACTGGCTCTGGCTTGCCCTTGTCATGACTCCGGCCTGCTCTCGCCCTGGCTCTGACCTGCTCTCGCTCTGGCCTGCCCTCGCTCTGGCTCCGGCCTGCTCTCTCTCTGGCTCTCGCCTGCCCATGCCTTGGCTCCGGCCTGCTCTTCCTCTGGCTCTGGCCTGCCCTCGTCTTTACTCTGGCCTGATCTCGCTCTTGTTCTGGCCTGCCCTTGCCTTGGCTCCGGACTGCTTTCGCTCTGGCCTGCTCTCGCTCTGGCCTCCCCTCACCTTGGCTCCGGCCTGCTCTCGCTCTGGCCTGCCCTCGCCTTGGCTCCGACCTGCTCTTGCTCTGGCCTGCCCTCGCCTTGGCTTCGGCCTGCTCTCGCCCTGGCTCCGGCCTCCCCTTGCTCTGGCTCCGGCCAGTCCTCGCCTTGGCTCCGGCCTGCTCTCGCCCTGGCTCCGGCCTGCTCTTGCTCTGGCCTGCCCTCGCCATGGCTCCGGCCTGCTCTTGCTCTGGCCTGCTCTTGCTCTGGCCTGCCTCGTCTTGACTCCGGCCTGTTCTCGCCCTTGTTCCGGCCTGCCCTTGCCTTGGCTTCAGCCTGCTCTTGCTCTGACTCTGGCCTGCCCTCGTCTTGACTCCGGCTTGCTCTCGCTCTGGTTCGGGCCTGCCTTTGCCTTGGCGCCGGCCTCCTCTCGCTGTGGCTCAGGCCTACTCGCTCTCTGGCTCTGGCCTGCCCTTGCATTGGCTCCGGACTTCTCTAACTCTGGCACTGGCCTGCTCTCGTTCTGGCACTGGCCTGCTCTTGCTCTGGCACTGGCCTGTTCTCACTCTGACTCTGGCCTGCCATCGCCTTGGCTCCGGCCTGCTCTTTCTCTTGCTCTGGCCTGCCCTGGCTCTGCCTATGGCCTGCCCTCGCCTTGGTTCCGACCTGCTCTCGCTCTGGTTCTGGGCTGCCTTCTCCTTGGCTCCGGCCTGCTCTCGCTCTGGCTCAGGCCTACTCTCTCTCTGGCTCTGGCCTGCCCTTGCCTTGGCTCCGGACTGCTCTCGCTCAGGCACTGGCCTGCTCTCACTCTGGCTCTGGCCTGCTCTCGCTCTGGCCTGCCCTCACCTTGGCTCCGGCCTGCTCTCGCTCTGACTCTGGTCTGCCCTCGCCCTGACTCCGGCCTGCTCTGGCTGTAGCTCTGGCCTGCTCTCGTGCTGGCTCTGGCCTGCTTTCGCCCTGCCCTCGCTCTGGCCTGACCTCGCCTTGGATCTGACCTGCTCTCTCCCTGGCTCCGGCCTGCCGTCGCCCTGCTCCGGCCTGCCCTCGCCCTGGCTCCGGCCTGCCCTCGCCCTGGCTCCGGCCTGCCCTCGCCCTGGCTCCGGCCTGCCCTCGCTCTGGCTCCGGCCAGCCCTCTCCTTGGCTCCAGCCTGCTCTTGCTCTGGCTCTGTCCTGCCCTCTTCTTGACTCTGATCTGCTCTCGCTCTGGTTCTAGCCTGACTTCGCCTTGGCTCCGGCCTGCTCTCGCTCTGGCTCAGGCCTGCCCTTGCCTTGGCTACGGACTGCTCTCGCTCTGGCACTGGCCTGCTCTCGCTCTGGCACTGGCCTGCTCTTGCTCTGGCCTGCCCTCACCTTGGCTCCGGCCTGCTCTCGCTCTGGTCTGCCCTCGCTTTGGCAACAGCCTGCTCTCGCTCTGGTACTGGCCTGCCCTGGCTCTGCCTCTGGCCTGCCCTCGCCTTGGCTCCGGTCTGCTCTCGCCTTGGCACCGGTCTGCCCTCGCCCTGGCTGCTGCCTGCTATTGCTCTGGCTCCGGCCTGCTCTCGCTCTGCCTCTGGCCTGCTCTCGCTCAGGATCTGGACTGCCCTTGCCTCGGCACCGGCCTGCTCTCTCTCTGGCCTGCCCTCTCCTTGGCTCCGGCCTTCTCTCGCTCTGGCTCTCGCCTGCCCTAGCCTTGGCTCTGGCATACACTCGCTCTGGACTGACCTGCCCTCGCCCTGGCTCCGGCCTGCTCTCGCCTTGGCTCCGGCCTCCTCTCTTTCTGATTTAGGTCTTCCCTTGCCCTGGCTCCGGCCTGCTCTGGCTCTAGCTCTGGCCTGCTCTCGCGCTGGCTCTGGCCTGCTCTCGCCCTGGCTCCGGCCAGCCCTCACCCTGGCTCCGGCCTGCCCTCGTTCTGGCTCCGGCCTGCTCTGGCCTGCCCTCGCCTTGGCTCTGGCTTGCTCTCGCCCTGGCTCCGGTCTGCCCTCGCTCTGGCCTGCTCTCGCCCTGGATCCGGCCTGCCGCCCTGGCTCCGGCCTGCCCTCTAACTGGCTCCGGCAAGCCTTCTAACTGGCTCCGGCCTGCCCATTAACTGGCTCCGGCCTGCCCTTGCCTTGGCTCCAGCCTGCTCTTGCTTTGGCCTGCCCTCGTCTTGACTCCGGTCTGCTCTCGCTCTGGTTCGGGACTGCCTTTGCCTTGGCTCCGGCCTCCTCTCGCTCTGGCTCAGGCCTACTCTCTCTCTGGCTCTGGCCTGCCCTTGCCTTGGCTCCGGACTTCTCTAGCTCAGGCACTGGCCTGCTCTCGGTCTGGCACTGGCCTGCTCTAGCTCTGGCCTGCCCTCACCTTGGCTCTGGCCTGTTCTGAATCTGGCTCCGGCCTGCCATCACCTTGGCTCCGGCCTGCTCTCTCTCTTGCTCTGGCCTGCCCTGCCTCTGCCTATGGCCTGCCCTTGCCTTGGTTCCGACCTGCTCTCGCTCTGGTTCTGGGCTGCCTTCTCCTTTGGCTCCGGCCTGCTCTTGCTCAGGCCTACTCTATCTCTGGCTCTGGCCTGCCCTTGCCTTGGCTCCGGACTGCTCTCGCTCAGGCACTGGCCTGCTCTCACTCTGGCTCTGGCCAGCCCTCGCTCTGGCCTGCCCTCACCTTGGCTCTGGCCTGCTCTCGCTCTGACTCTGGTCTGCCCACGCCCTGACTCCGGCCTGCTCTGGCTATAGCTCTGGCCTGCTCTCGTGCTGGCTCTGGCCTGCTCTTGCCATGGCTCCGGCCTGCCCTCGTCCTGGCTCCGGCCTGCTCTCTCTCTGGCTCTGGCCTGCCCTCGCCTTAGCTCCGGCCTGCTCTCGCCCTGGCTCCGGCCTGCCGTCGTCCTGGCTCCGGCTTGCTCTCGCTCTGGCCTGACCTCGCCTTGGCTCCGACCTGCTCTCTCCCTGGCTCCGGCCTGCCCTCACCCTGGCTCCGGCCTGCCCTCGCCCTGGCTCCGGCCTGCCCTCGCCCTGGCTCCGGCCTGCCCTCGCCCAGGCTCCGGCCTGCTCTTGCTCTGGCTCTAGCCTGCCCTCGCCCTGGCTCTGGCCTGCTCTCACTCTGGCTGTGGCCTGTCCTTGCTCTGGCTCTGGCCAGCCCTCTCCTTGGCTCCAGCCTGCTCTTCCTCTGGCTCTGGCCTGCCCTCACCTTGGCTCCGGTCTGCTCTCGCTCTGGTTCTAGACTGACTTCGCCTTGGCTCCGGCCTGCTCTCGCTCTGGCTCAGGCCTACTCTCTCTCTGGCCTGCCCTTGCCTTGGCTCCGGACTGCTCTCGCTCTGGCACTGGCCTGCTCTCGCTCTGGCACTGGCCTGCTCTCCTTCTGGCTCTGGCCTGCCCTCACCTTGGCTCCGGCCTGCTCTCGCTCTGGTCTGCCCTCGCTTTGGCTCCAGCCTGCTCTCGCTCGGGTACTGGCCTGCCCTCGCCTTGGCTCCGGTCTGCTCTCGCCTTGGCACCGGTCTGCCCTCGCCCTGGCTGCTGCCTGCTATTGCTCTGGCTCCGGCCTGCTCTCGCTCTGGCTCCGGCCAGCCATCGCCTTGGCTCCGGCCAGCTCCTGCAATGGTTCCGGCCTGCTCTCGCCCTGGCTCTGGCCTGCCCTCGCACTGGCTCCGGCCTGCCCTCTAACTGGCTCCGGCCTGCCCTCGCTCTGGCTCCGGCCTGCCCTCGCCGTGGCTCCATCCTGCTCTCGCTTTGGCTCCGGACTGCCCTCCTCTTGGCTCTGGCCTGCTCTCGCTCTGGCCTGCCCTAGCCCTGTCTTCGGCCTGCTCTCGCTCTGGCCTGCCCTCGCCCTGGTTCCGGTATTCTCTCGCTCTGGCCTGCCCTCGCCCTGGTTCCGGCATTCTCTCGCTCTGGTTTCAGCCTGCGGTCTCCTTGGATCCGGCCTGCTCTCGTTCTGGCTCCGGCCTGCCCTCCCTCGCCTTGGCTCCAGCCTGCTCTCACTCTGGCTCTGGTCTGCCTTTGCCTTGGCTTCGGCCTGCTCTCGCTCTGACTCTGGCCTGCCTTTGCCTTGGCTCCTGCCTGCTCTGGCTCTGGCCTGCTCTCGCTCTGGCTCTGGCCTGCCTTCGCCTTGGCTCCGGACTGCTCTCGCTCTGGCTTGGGCCTGTCCTTCCCTTGGCTCCGGCCTGCTCTCGCTCTGGCTTGCTCTTGCTCTGGCCTACCCTGGCTCTGCCTCTGGCCTGCCCTTGCCTTGGCTACGGCCTGCTCTCGCTCTAGCTCCGTACTGGTCTCGCCCTGGCTCCGCAATGCCATAGCTCGGGCTCCGGCCTGTCCTCGCCTTGGCTTCGTCCTGCTCTTGCCCTGGCTCCGACCTGCTCTTGCTCTGACTCTGGCCTGCCCTCGCCCTGGCTCCGGCCTACTCTCTCTCTGGTTCTGGCCTGCCCTCGCCCTGGCTCCGGCCTACTCTCGCTCTGACTCTGGCCTGCTCTTGCTCTGGCCTCGCCTTGGCTCCGGCCTGCTCTCGCTCTCACTCTGGTCTGTCCTCGCCCTGGCCGCCTGCTCTGGCACTAGCTCTGGCCTGCTCTCGCGCTGGCTCCGGCCTGCACTCGTCCTGGCTCCGGCCTGCTCTCGCTCTGGTTCTGGCCTGCCTTCGTCTTGGCTCCGGCCTGCTCTCGCACTGGCTCCAGCCTGCTCTCGCTCTGGCTTCGGCCTTCCCTCGCCCAGGCTCCGGCCTGCCCTTGCTCTGGCTCCGGCCAGCCCTCGCCTTGGCTCCGGCCAGCACCTGCTGTTGCTCCGGCCTGCCTTCCTTCGCCTTGGCTCCTGCCTGCTCTCGCTCTGGCTCTGGCCTGCCTTCGCCTTGGCTCCAGACTGCTCTCGCTCTGACTCTGGCCTGCTCTCGCTCTGGCTTGGGCCTGTCCTTGCCTTGGCTCCGGTCTGCTCTCGGTCTGGCCTGCTCTTGCTCTGGCCTACCCTGGCTCTGCCTCTGGCCTGCCCTTGCCTTGGCTCCGGCCTGCTCTCGCTCTAGCTCCGTACTGCCCTCACCCTGGCTCCGCTATGCCATAGCTCGGGCTCCGGCCTGCCCTCGCCTTGGCTCCATCCTGCTCTCGCCCTGGCTCCAGCTTGCCCTCGTCCTGGCTCCGGCCTGCTCTCGCTCTGGCCTGCCCTCGCCTTGGCTCCGGCCTGCTCTCGCTCTGGCCTGCCCTCGCCTTGGCTCCGGCCTGCTCTCGCTCTGGCTTAGGCCTTCCCTCGCCCTGGCTCCGGCCTGCCCTAGCTCTGTCTCTGGCCAGCCTTCGCCTTGGATCCGGCTAGCACCTGCTGTCGCTCTGGCCTGTCCTTGCCTTGGCTCCGGCCTGCTCTTGCTCTGGCCTACCCTGGCTCTGCCTCCGGCCAGCCCTCGCCTTGGCTCCGGCCAGCTCCTGCTCTGGCTCCAGCCTGCCCTCGCCTTGGCTTCGGCCTGCTCTCGCCCTAGCTCCGGGCTGCCCTCGCCCTGGCTCTGGCCTGCTCTCGCCCTGGCTCCGGCCTGCCCTCACTCTGGCTCCGGCCTGCCCTCGCCCTGGCTCCATCCTGATCTCGCTCTGGTTAGTGCCTGACCTCGCCCTGGCTCCAGCCTGACCTCGCCTTGGCTCCGGCCTGCTCTCGCTCTGGCTCCGGCCTGCTCTCGCTCTGGCTCCGGCCTGCCCTTGCCCTGTCTCCGGCCTGCTCTCACTCAGGCTTGCCCTCGCCCTGGCTCAGGCATTCTCTTGCTCTGGTTTCGGCCTGCCCTCGATTTGGCTCCGGCCTGCTCTCGCTATGACTCTGGCCTGCCCTCGTCCTGGCTCCGGCCTGTGCTCATCCTGGCTCCGGCCTGCTCTCGCTCTGGCCTGCCCATGCCTTGGCTTCGGCCTGCTCTCTCTATGACTCTAGCCTGCCCTCACCCTGGCTCCGGCCTGCTCTCGTCCTGGCTCCGGCCTGCACTCGCTCTGGCTCCGGCCTGCCCTCGCTCTGGCTTCGGCCTGCTCTCGCCCTGGCTCCGAACTACTCTCGCTCTGGCACCGGCCTGCCCTCGCCCTGGATCCGGCCTGCCCTTGTTCTGGCTCTGGCCTGCTCTCTCTATGACTCTGGCCTGCCCTCATCCTGGCTCCGGCCTGCTCTCGCTCTGGCTCTGGCCTGCCCATGCCTTGGCTTCGGCCTGCTCTCTCTATGACTCTAGCCTGCCCTCGCCCTGGCTCCGGCCTGCCCTCGCCCTGGCTCCGGCCTGCCCTCGCTCTGGCTTCGGCCTGCTCTCGCCCTGGCTCCGACCTACTCTCGCTCTGGCACCGGCCTGCCCTCGCCCTGGATCCGGCCTGCCTTGCCCTGGCTCCTGCCTACTCTCGCCCTAGCTCCGAACTGCTCTGGCTCTAGCCTGCCCTCGCCCTGGCTCCGGCCTGCTCTCTCTCTCTGGCTCTGGCCTGCCTTTGCCTTGGCTCCGGCCTGCTCTCTCTATGACTCTGGACTGCCCTCGCCATGGCTCCGGCCTGTCCTCGTACTGGCTCCGGCCTGCTCTCAATCTGGCTCTGGAGTACCCTCGCCTTGGCACAAGCCTGCTCTCACCTTGGCTCCGGCCTGCTCTCGCTCTAGCTCCGGCCTGCCCTCGCCCTGGCTCCGACCTGCCCTTGCTCTGGCCGGGGCCAGCCCTTGCCCTGGCTCCGGCCGGCTCTCGCCCTGGCTCTGCCTCTGGCCTGCCCTCGCCTTGGCTCCGGGCTAATCTCGCCTTGGCTCCGGCCTGCTCTCGCTCTACATCCGGACAGCCCTCGCCCTGGCTCCGGACTGCCCTTGCCTTGGCTACGGACTGCTCTCGCCCTGGCTCCTGCCTGCTCTTGCTCTGGCTCTGGCCTGCTCTCTATGTGGCTCTGGCCTGCCCTAGCCCTGGCTCCGGCCTACTTTTGCTCTGGCCTCGAACTGTCTCCGGCCTGCTCTCGCCCTGGTTCCGGCCTGCCCTTGCCTTGGCTCCGGACTGCTCTCGCTCTGGCACTGGCCTGATCTCGCTCTGGCACTAGCCTGCTCTCGTTCTGGCTCCGGCCTGCTCTCGCTCTGGCCTGCCGTCGCCTTGGCTCCGGCCAGCTCTCGCTCTGGCCTGCCCTGGCTCTGCTCAACCCTGCCCTCGTCTTGGCTCCGGCCTGCTCTCGCCTTGGCACCGGTCTGCCCTCGCCCTGGCCCCGGCCTGCTCTCGCTCTGGCCTGCCCTTGCCTCGGCTCCCGCCTGCTCTCGCTCTGGCCTGCCCTCTCCTTGGCTCCGGCCGTCTCTCGCTCTGGCTCGCGCCTGCCCTAGCCTTGGTTCTGGACTACTCTCGCTCTGGCTTGGGCCTGCTCTGGCTGTGGCACTGGCATGCTCTCGCTCTGGCCTGCCCTCTCGCTCGGACTCTGGTCTGACCTTGCCTTGGCTCCGGCCTGCTCTCGCCCTGGCTCCGGTCTGCTCTAGCATTGGCTCTGGCCTGCCCTCGCCCTGGCTCCTGCCTGCTCTCACTCTGGCTCCGGCCTGCCCTCGCCTTGGCTCCGGCCTGCTCTCGCTCTGGCTCCGGCCTGCTCTCGCTCTGGCCTGCCCTCGCCCTGTCTCCGGCCTGCTCTCGCTCTGGCCTGCCCTCGCCCTGGCTCCGGCATTCTTTCGCTCTGGTTTCGGCCTGCCGTCGCCTTGGATCCGGCATGCTCTCGCTCTGGCTCCAGCCAGACCTCGCCTTGGCTCCGGCCTGCTCTCGCTCTGGCCTGCCTTTGCCTTGGCTCCGGCCTGCTCTCACTCTGGCTCTGGCCTGCCTTCGCCTTGGCTCCGACCTGCTCTCTCTTTGGCTCTGGCCTGCCCTTGCCTTGGCTCCAGCCTGCTCTCGCCCTGGCCTGCTGTTGCTCTGGCCTACCCTGGTTCTGCCTCTGGCTTGCCCTCGCCTTGGCTCTGGCCTGCTCTCGCTCTGGCTTGGGCCTGTCCTTGCCTTGGCTCCGGTCTGCTCTCGGTCTGGCCTGCTCTTGCTCTGGCCTACCCTGGCTCTGCCTCTGGCCTGCCCTTGCCTTGGCTCCGGCCTGCTCTCGCTCTAGCTCCGTACTGCCCTCACCCTGGCTCCGCTAGGCCATAGCTCGGGCTCCGGCCTGCCCTCGCCTTGGCTCCATCCTGCTCTCGCCCTGGCTCCAGCTTGCCCTCGTCCTGGCTCCGGCCTGCTCTCGCTCTGGCCTGCCCTCGCCTTGGCTCCGGCCTGCTCTCGCTCTGGCCTGCCCTCGCCTTGGCTCCGGCCTGCTCTCGCTCTGGCTTAGGCCTTCCCTCGCCCTGGCTCCGGCCTGCCCTAGCACTGTCTCTGGCCAGCCTTCGCCTTGGATCCGGCCAGCACCTGCTGTCGCTCTGGCCTGTCCTTGCCTTGGCTCCGGCCTGCTCTTGCTCTGGCCTACCCTGGCTCTGCCTCCGGCCAGCCCTCGCCTTGGCTCCGGCCAGCTCCTGCTCTGGCTCCAGCCTGCCCTCGCCTTGGCTTCGGCCTGCCTTCGCCCTGGCTCCGGCCTGCCCTCGCCCTGGCTCCGGCCTGCCCTCGCCCTGGCTCCGGCCTGCCCTCGCCCTGGCTCCGGCCTGCCCTCGCCCTGGCTCCATCCTGATCTCGCTCTGGCTAGTGCCTGACCTCGCCCTGGCTCCAGCCTGACCTTGCCTTGGCTCCGGCCTGCTCTCGCTCTGGCTCCGGCCTGCTCTCGCTCTGGCTCCGGCCTGCCCTTGCCCTGTCTCCGGCCTGCTCTCGCTCAGGCTTGCCCTCGCCCTGGCTCAGGCATTCTCTTGCTCTGGTTTCGGCCTGCCCTCGATTTGGCTCCGGCCTGCTCTCGCTATGACTCTGGCCTGCCCTCGTCCTGGCTCCGGCCTGTGCTCATCCTGGCTCCGGCCTGCTCTCGCTCTGGCCTGCCCATGCCTTGGCTTCGGCCTGCTCTCTCTATGACTCTAGCCTGCCCTCACCCTGGCTCCGGCCTGCTCTCGTCCTGGCTCCGGCCTGCACTCGCTCTGGCTCCGGCCTGCCCTCGCCCTGGCTCCGGCCTGCTCTCGCCCTGGCTCCGAGCTACTCTCGCTCTGGCACCGGCCTGCCCTCGCCCTGGATCCGGCCTGCCCTTGTTCTGGCTCTGGCCTGCCCTTGCCTTGGCTCCGGCCTGCTCTCTCTATGACTCTGGCCTGCCCTCGTCCTGGCTCCGGCCTGTGCTCATCCTGGCTCCGGCCTAATCTCGCTCTGGCCTGCCCATGCCTTGGCTTCGGCCTGCTCTCTCTATGACTCTAGCCTGCCCTCGCCCTGGCTCCGGCCTGCCCTCGCCCTGGCTCCGGCCTGCCCTCGCTCTGGCTCCGGCCTGCCCTCGCTCTGGCTTCGGCCTGCTCTCGCCCTGGCTCCGACCTACTCTAGCTCTGGCACCGGCCTGCCCTCACCCTGGATCCGGCCTGCCTTGCCCTGGCTCCTGCCTACTCTCGCCCTAGCTCCGAACTGCTCTGGCTCTAGCCTGCCCTCGCCCTGGCTCCGGCCTGCTCTCTCTCTCTGGCTCTGGCCTGCCTTTGCCTTGGCTCCGGCCTGCTCTCTCTATGACTCTGGACTGCCCTCGCCATGGCTCCGGCCTGTCATCGTACTGGCTCCGGCCTGCTCTCAATCTGGCTCTGGAGTACCCTCGCCTTGGCACCGGCCTGCTCTCACCTTGGCTCCGGCCTGCTCTCGCTCTAGCTCCGGCCTGCCCTCGCCCTGGCTCCGACCTGCCATTGCTCTGGCCGGGGCCAGCCCTTGCCCTGGCTCCGGCCGGCTCTCGCCCTGGCTCTGCCTCTGGCCTGCCCTCGCCTTGGCTCCGGGCTAATCTCGCCTTGGCTCCGGCCTGCTCTCGCTCTACATCCGGACAGCCCTCGCCCTGGCTCCGGACTGCCCTTGCCTTGGCTACGGACTGCTCTCGCCCTGGCTCCTGCCTGCTCTTGCTCTGGCCTGCTCTCTATGTGGCTCTGGCCTGCCCTAGCCCTGGCTCCGGCCTACTTTTGCTCTGGCCTCGAACTGTCTCCGGCCTGCTCTCGCCCTGGTTCCGGCCTGCCCTTGCCTTGGCTCCGGACTGCTCTCGCTCTGGCACTGGCCTGATCTCGCTCTGGCACTGGCCTGCTCTCGTTCTGGCTCTGGCCTGCCCTCACCTTGGCTCCGGCCTGCTCTCGCTCTGGCCTGCCGTCGCCTTGGCTCCGGCCAGCTCTCGCTCTGGCCTGCCCTGGCTCTGCTCAACCCTGCCCTCGTCTTGGCTCCGGCCTGCTCTCGCCTTGGCACCGGTCTGCCCTCGCCCTGGCCTGCCCTTGCCTCGGCTCCCGCCTGCTCTCGCTCTGGCCTGCCCTCTCCTTGGCTCTGGCCGTCTCTCGCTCTGGCTCGCGCCTGCCCTAGCCTTGGCTCTGGACTACTCTCGCTCTGGCTTGGGCCTGCTCTGGCTGTGGCACTGGCATGCTCTCGCTCTGGCCTGCCCTCTCGCTCGGACTCTGGTCTGACCTTGCCTTGGCTCCGGCCTGCTCTCGCCCTGGCTCCGGTCTGCTCTAGCATTGGCTCTGGCCTGCCCTCGCCCTGGCTCCTGCCTGCTCTCACTCTGGCTCCGGCCTGCCCTCGCCTTGGCTCCGGCCTGCTCTCGCCCTGTCTCCGGCCTGCTCTCGCTCTGGCCTGCCCTCGCCCTGGCTCCGGCATTCTTTCGCTCTGGTTTCGGCCTGCCGTCGCCTTGGATCCGGCATGCTCTCGCTCTGGCTCCAGCCAGACCTCGCCTTGGCTCCGGCCTGCTCTCGCTCTGGCCTGCCTTTGCCTTGGCTCCGGCCTGCTCTCACTCTGGCTCTGGCCTGCCTTCGCCTTGGCTCCGACCTGCTCTCTCTTTGGCTCTGGCCTGCCCTTGCCTTGGCTCCAGCCTGCTCTCGCCCTGGCCTGCTGTTGCTCTGGCCTACCCTGGTTCTGCCTCTGGCTTGCCCTCGCCTTGGCTCTGGCCTGCTCTCACCTTGGCTCCGCCCTGCTCTCGCTCTGGCTCCGGCCTGCCCTCGCCCTGGCTCCGACCTGCCCTTGCCCTGGCTCCGGCCAGCCCTTGCCCTGGCTCCGGCCTGCTCTCGCCCTGACTCTTGCCTGCCCTGGCTCTTGCCTGTCCTGGCTCTGCCTCTGGTCTGCCCTCGCCTTGGCTCCAGGCTAATCTCGCCTTGGCTTCGGCTTGCTCTCGCTCTACATCCGGACTGCCCTCGCCCTGGCTCCGGACTGCCCTTGCCTTGGCTCCGGACTGCTCGCGCCCTGGCTCCTGCCTGCTCTCGCTCTGGCTCTGTCCTGCCTTCGCCCTGGCTCCGGCCTGCTCTCTATCTGGCTCTGGCCTGCCCTAGCCCTGGCTCCGGCCTACTTTCGCTCTGTCTCCGGCCTGCTCTCGCCGTGGTTCTGGCCTGTCCTTGCCTTGGCTCCGGACTGCTCTCGCTCTGGCACTGGCCTGCCCTCACCTTGGCTCCGGCATGCTCTCGCTCTGGCTCTGGCCTGCCCTGGCTCTGCTCAAGCCTGCCCTCGTCTTGGCTCCGGCCTGCTCTCTCTCGCCATGGCACCAGTCTGCCCTCGCCCTGGCTCCGGCCTGCTCTCGCTCTGGTTCTGGCCTGCCCTTGCCTCGGCTCCGGCCTGCTCTCGCTCTGGCCTGCCCTCTACTTGGCTCCGGCCTTCTCTCGCTCTGGCTCACGCCTGCCATAGCCTTGGCTATGGACTACACTCGCTCTGGCCTGCTCTGGCTGTGGCTCTGGCATGCTCTCGCACTGGCCTGCCCTGTCCTTGGCTCCGGACTGCTCTCGCTCGGACTCTGGTCTGACCTTGCCTTGGCTCCGGCCTGCTCTCGCCCAGGCTCCGGCCTGCTCTAGCTCTGGCTTCGGCCTGAACTCGCCCTGGCTCCGGCATGCCCTTGCTCTGGCTCTGGCCTGCCCTCGCCTTGGCTCCGGCCAGCTCCTGCTCTGGCTCCGGCCTGCCCTCGCCCTGGCACTGGCCTGCCTTCGCGCTGGCTTCTGCTTGCTCTCGCTCTGGCGAAGGCCTGCCCTCTCCCTGGTTCCTGCCTGCTCTCACTGTGGCTCCGGCCTGCCGGAGCCTTGGCTGCGGCCAGCTCTCGCTCTGGCTCCGGCCTGCTCTCGCTGTGGCCTGCCCTCGCCCTGTCTCCGGCCGGCTCTCGCTCTGGCCTGCCCTCGCTCCGGCATTCTCTCGCTCTGGTTTCGGCCTGCCGTCGCCCTGGATCCGGCCTGCTCTCGCTCTGGCTCCGGCCAGACCTCGCCTTGGCTCCAGCCTGGCTTTGCCTTGGCTCCGGCCTGCTCTCGCTCTGGCCTGCCTTCGCCTTGGCTGTGACCTGCTCTCTCTTTGGCTCTGGCCTGTTCTGGCTCTGGCCTGCCCTTGCCTTGGCTCCAGCCTGCTCTCGCCCTGGCCTGCTGTTGCTCTGGCCTACCCTGGTTCTGCCTCTGGCGTACCCTCGCCTTGGATACGGCCTGCTCTCGCATTGGCTCCGGCCTGTTCTGGCTCCAGCTCCGTACTGCCCTCGCCCTGGCTCCGCTATGCCACAGCTCGGGCTCCGGCTTGCCCTCGCTTTAGCTCCATCCTGCTCTCACCGTGGCTCTGACTGCTCTCGCCCTGGCTCTGGCCTGCCTTCGCCCTGGCTACGGCCTGCTCTCTCTCTCTGGCTCTGGCCTGCCCTTGCCCTGGCTCCGGCCTACTCTCGCTCTGGCCTGCTCTCGCTCTAGCCTCGCCCTGGCTCTGGCCTGCTCTCGCCCTGGTTCCGGCCACCCCTTACCTTGGCTACTGCTTGCTCTCGCTCTGGCATGCTCTTGCCTCGGCTCTAGCCTACTCTCGCTCTGTCTCTGGGCTGCCCTCGCCCTGGCTCCAGCCTGCTCTTGTTCTGGCTCTGGCATGCCCTTGCATTGGCTCCGGCCTCTTCTCGTCCTGGCTCCGGCTTGCTCTCGCTCTGGCATGCCCTTGCCTTGGCTCCGGCCTCTTCTCGTCCTGGCTCCGGCTTGCTCTCGCTCTGGCATGCCCTCGCCTTGGCTCCGGCCTGCTCTCGCTCTACATCCGGACTGCCCTCGCACTGGCTCCGGACTGCCCTTGCCTTGGCTCCGGACTGCTCTCACCCTGGCTCCTGCCTGCTCTCGCTCTGGCTCCGGCCTGCTCAATATCTGGCTCTGGCCTGCCCTAGCCCTGGCTCCGGCCTACTTTCGCTCTGGCTCTGGCCTGCTCTCGCTCTGGCCTCGAACGGTCTCCGGCCTGATCTCGCCCTGGTTCCGGCCTGCCCTTGGGCCTTCTCTTGCTCTAGCTCTGGCTTGCCCTTGCCTTGGCTCTGTCCTACTCTTGCTCGCTCTCGCTCTGGCATGCCCTCGCCTTAGCTCCGTCCTGCTCTCGCAGTTACTCTGGCCAGCCCTCACCCTGGCTCCGGCCTGCTCTGGATCTGGCTCTGGCCTGCCCTCTCCTTGGCTACGGCCTGCTCTCGCCCTGGCTCCGGCCTGATCTCGCTCTGGACTGCCCTCGCCTTAGCTCCGACCTGCTCTCGCCTAGGCTCTGGCTTGCTCTTGCTCTGGCTCCGGCCTGCCCTTGCTCTGGCTCCGGCCTGCCCTCGCATTGGCTCCGGCCAGCTCTTGCCCTGGCTCCGACCTGCTCTCGCTCTGGCCTGCTCTCGCCCTGGCTCCGGCCTGCTCTCACTCTGGCCTGCTCTCGCCCTGGCTCCGGCCTGCTTTCTCGCTGGCTCTGGCCTGCCCTCGCCCTGGCCTACTCTCGCTCTAGCTCCGGCCTGCCCTCGCATTAGCTCCGCCCTGGCTCCGACCTGCTCTCGCTCTGGCCTGCCCTTGCTCTGGCTCCGGACAGCTCTCACCCTGGCTCCGGCCTGCTCTTGCTCTGGCCTGCTCTTGCTCTGGCCTGCCCTCGTCTTGACTCCGGCCTGTTATTGCCCTTTTTCCGGCCAGCCTTTGCCCTGGCTCCGGCCTGCTCTCGCTCTGGCTCTCGCCTGCCGATGCCTTGGCTCCGGCCTGCTCTCGCCTTGGCTCCGGCCTGCTCTCGCTCTGGCTCATGCCTGTCCTCGCCCTGGCTCCGGCCTGCCCTTGCTCTGGCTCCGGACAGCTCTCACCCTGGCTCCGGCCTGCTCTTGCTCTGGCCTGCTCTTGCTCTGGCCTGCCCTCGTCTTGACTCCGGCCTGTTATTGCCCTTTTTCCGGCCAGCCTTTGCCCTGGCTCCGGCCTGCTCTCGCTCCGACCTACTCTCGCTCTGGCTCTGGCCTGCCCTGGCTCTGCCTCTGGCCTGCGACCTCGCCTTGGCTCCGGGCTAATCTCGCCTTGGCTCCGGACTGCTCTCACCCTGGCTCTGGCCTGCTCTTGCTCTGGCCTCGAACTGTCTCCGGCCTGCTCTCGCCCTGGTTCCGGCCTGCCCTTGCCTTGGCTCCGGCCTTCTCTTGCTCTAGCTCTGGCTTGCCCTTGCCTTGGCTCTGGCCTGCCCTCGCCCTGGCGTGCCCTCGCCTTAGCTCCGTCCTGCTCTCGCAGTTACTCTGGCCTGCCCTCACCCTGGCTCCGGCCTGCTCTGGATCTGGCTCTGGCCTGCCCTCTCCTTGGCTACGGCCTGCTCTCGCACAGGCTCCGGCCTGATCTCGCTCTGGACTGCCCTCGCCTTAGCTCCGGCCTGCTCTCGCCTTGGCTCTGGCTTGTTCTTGCTCTGACTCCGGCCTGCCCTCTCCCTGGCTCTGGCCTGCCCTTGCTCTGACTCTGGCTAACCCTCGCTTTGGCTCCGGCCTGCTCTCGCCCTGGCTCCGGCCTGCTCTTGCTCTGGCCTGTCCTCGCCCTGGCTCCGGCCTGCTCTTGCTCTGGCTTGCCCTCGGCTTGACTCCGGCATGCTCTCGCTCTGGTTCTGGCCTGCCTTCGCCTTGGCTCTGGCCTGCGCTCTCGCTCTGGCTCAGGCCTGCTCGCTCACTTTGCCTTGGCTCCGGACTGCTATCGCTCGCTCTGGCTCTGGCTTGCTCTCGCTCTGGCCTGCCCTTGCCTTGGCTCCGGCCTTCTCTGACTCTGGCCTGCCCTCGTCTTGACTCCGGCATGCTCTCGCTCTGGTTCTGGCCTGCCTTCGCCTTGGCTCCGGCCTACTCTCGCTCTGGCCTGTCCTCGCATAGGCTCCGGCCCGCTCTCGCCCTGGCTCCGGCCTGTTTTCACTCTGGCTCTGGCCTACCCTCGCCTTGGCTCCGGCCTGTTCCCGCGTTAGCTCCAGCCGGCTCTCGCTCTGGCTCCGGCATGCCCTCGCCCTGACTCTAGCCTGCCCTTGCTCTGGCTCCAGCCTGCTCTCGCCTTGGCTCCGACCTGCTCTCCCTCTGGCCTTCCCTCGCCCTGGCTCCGGCCTGCACTCTCTCTGGCTCTGGCCTGCCCTTGCCTTAGCTCCGGCATGCTCTCGCTGACTCTGGCCTGCCCTCGCCCTGGCTACTGCCTGCCCTCATCCTTGCTCCGGCCTGCTCTCACTCTGGCTCTGACCTGCCCTCCTCACCTTGACTCCGGCCAGCTCTCGCCCTGGCTCCGGCCTGCTCTCGCCCTGGCTCCGGCCTGCTCTCGCCCTGGCCTGTCCTCGCCCTGGCTCCGGCCTGCCCTTGCTCTGGCTCCGGCCTGCCCTTGCTCTGGCTAGCCCTCGCCTTAGCTCCGGCTTGCTCTTGGCCTGCCATCGCCCTGGTTCCGGCCTGCTCTAGCTCTGGCCTGACCTCGCCCTGGCTCCGGCATGCCCTTGCTCTGGCCTGCCCTCGCCTTGGCTCCGGCCAGCTCCTGCTCTGGCTCCGGCCTGCCCTCGCCCTGGCACCGGCCTGCCTTCGCGCTGGCTTCTGCTTGCTCTCGCTCTGGCTAAGGCCTGCCCTCTCCCTGGTTCCTGCCTGCTCTCACTGTGGCTCCGGCCTGCCGGAGCCTTGGCTGCGGCCAGCTCTCGCTCTGGCTCCGGCTTGCTCTCGCTCTGGCCTGCCCTCGCCCTGTCTCCGGCCGGCTCTCGCTCTGGCCTGCCCTCGCCCTGGCTCCGGCATTCTCTCGCTCTGGTTTCGGCCTGCCGTCGCCTTGGATCCGGCCTGCTCTCGCTCTGGCTCCGGCCAGACCTCGCTCGCCTTGGCTCCAGCCTGCTCTCGCTCTGGCCTGGCTTTGCCTTGGCTCCGGCCTGCTCTCACTCTGGCTCTGGCCTGCCTTCGCCTTGGCTGTGACCTGCTCTCTCTTTGGCTCTGGCCTGTTCTGGCTCTGGCCTGCCCTTGCCTTGGCTCCAGCCTGCTCTCGCCCTGGCCTGCTGTTGCTCTGGCCTACCCTGGTTCTGCCTCTGGCGTACCCTCGCCTTGGATACGGCCTGCTCTCGCATTGGCTCCGGCCTGTTCTCGCTCTAGCTCCGTACTGCCCTCGCCCTGGCTCCGCTATGCCACAGCTCGGGCTCCGGCTTGCCCTCGCTTTAGCTCCATCCTGCTCTCACCGTGGCTCTGACTGCTCTCGCCCTGGCTCTGGCCTGCCTTCGCCCTGGCTACGGCCTACTTTCTCTCTCTGGCTCTGGCCTGCCCTTGCCCTGGCTCCGGCCTACTCTCGCTCTGGCCTGCTCTCGCTCTGGCCTCGCCCTGGCTCCGGCCTGCTCTCGCCCTGGTTCCGGCCACCCCTTACCTTGGCTACTGCTTGCTCTCGCTCTGGCTCTGGCATGCTCTTGCCTCGGCTCTAGCCTGCTCTCGCTCTGTCTCTGGGCTGCCCTCGCCCTGGCTCCAGCCTGCTCTTGTTCTGGCTCTGGCATGCCCTTGCCTTGCTCCGGCCTCTTCTCGTCCTGGCTCCGGCTTGCTCTCGCTCTGGCATGCCCATGCCTTGGCTCCGGCCTCTTCTCGTCCTGGCTCCGGCTTGCTCTCGCTCTGGCATGCCCTCGCCTTGGCTCCGGCCTGCTCTCGCTCTACATCCGGACTGCCCTCGCACTGGCTCCGGACTGCCCTTGCCTTGGCTCCGGACTGCTCTCACCCTGGCTCCTGATTGCTCTCGCTCTGGCTCCGGCCTGCTCAATATCTGGCTCTGGCCTGCCCTAGCCCTGGCTCCGGCCTACTTTCGCTCTGGCTCTGGCCTGCTCTCGCTCTGGCCTCGAACGGTCTCCGGCCTGATCTCGCCCTGGTTCCGGCCTGCCCTTGCCTTGGCTCCGGCCTTCTCTTGCTCTAGCTCTGGCTTGCCCTTGCCTTGGCTCTGTCCTACTCTTGCTCTGGCTCTGGCCTGCCCTCGCACTGCTCTCGCTCTGGCCTGCTCTCGCTCTGGCATGCCCTCGCCTTAGCTCCGTCCTGCTCTCGCAGTTACTCTGGCCAGCCCTCACCCTGGCTCCGGCCTGCTCTGGATCTGGCTCTGGCCTGCCCTCTCCTTGGCTACGGCCTGCTCTCGCCCTGGCTCCGGCCTGATCTCGCTCTGGACTGCCCTCGCCTTAGCTCCGACCTGCTCTCGCCTAGGCTCTGGCTTGCTCTTGCTATGGCTCCGGCCTGCCCTTGCTCTGGCTCCGGCCTGCCCTCGCATTGGCTCCGGCCAGCTCTCGCCCTGGCTCCGACCTGCTCTCGCTCTGGCCTGCTCTCGCCCTGGCTCCGGCATGCTCTCACTCTGGCTCCGGCCTGCTTTCTCGCTGGCTCTGGCCTGCCCTCGCCCTGGCCTACTCTCGCTCTAGCTCCGGCCTGCCCTCGCATTAGCTCCGCCCTGGCTCCGACCTGCTCTCGCTCTGGCCTGCCCTCGCTCTGGCTCCGGCCTGCTCTCTCTCTGGCTCTCGCCTGCCGATGCCTTGGCTCCGGCCTGCTCTCGCCTTGGCTCCGGCCTGCTCTCGCTCTGGCTCATGCCTGTCCTCGCCCTGGCTCCGGCCTGCCCTTGCTCTGGCTCCGGACAGCTCTCGCCCTGGCTCCGGCCTGCTCTTGCTCTGGCTCTGGCCTGCTCTTGCTCTGGCCTGCCCTCGTCTTGACTCCGGCCTGTTATTGCCCTTTTTCCGGCCAGCCTTTGCCCTGGCTCCGGCCTGCTCTCGCTCCGAACTACTCTCGCTCTGGCCTGCCCTGGCTCTGCCTCTGACCTGCCCTCGCCTTGGCTCCGGGCTAATCTCGCTTTGGCTCCGGACTGCTCTCACCCTGGCTCTGGCCTGCCCTAGCCCTGGCTCCGGCCTACTTTCGCTCTGGCTCGGGCCTGCTCTTGCTCTGGCCTCGAACTGTCTCCGGCCTGCTCTCGCCCTGGTTCCGGCCTGCCCTTGCCTTGGCTCCGGCCTTCTCTTGCTCTAGCTCTGGCTTGCCCTTGCCTTGGCTCTGGCCTGCCCTCGCCCTGTTCTCGCTGTGGCCTGCTCTCACTCTGGCGTGCCCTCGCCTTAGCTCCGTCCTGCTCTCGCAGTTACTCTGGCCTGCCCTCGCCCTGGCTCCGGCCTGCTCTGGATCTGGCCTGCCCTCTCCTTGGCTACGGCCTGCTCTCGCACAGGCTCCGGCCTGATCTCGCTCTGGATTGCCCTCGCCTTAGCTCCGGCCTGCTCTCGCCTTGGCTCTGGCTTGCTCTGACTCCGGCCTGCCCTCTCCCTGGCTCCGGCCTGCCCTTGCTCTGACTCTGGCTAACCCTCGCTTTGGCTCCGGCCTGCTCTCGCCCTGGCTCCGGCCTGCTCTTGCTCTGGCCTGTCCTCGCCCTGGCTCCGGCCTGCTCTTGCTCTGGCTTGCCCTCGTCTTGACTCCGGCATGCTCTCGCTCTGGTTCTGGCCTGCCTTCGCCTTGGCTCTGGCCTGCGCTCTCGCTCTGGCTCAGGCCTGCTCGCTCACCTTGCCTTGGCTCCGGACTGCTATCGCTCGCTCTGGCTCTGGCTTGCTCTCGCTCTGGCCTGCCTTCGCCTTGGCTCCGGCCTGCTCTCGCTCTGGCCTGTCCTCGCATAGGCTCCGGCCCGCTCTCGCCCTGGCTCCGGCCTGTTTTCACTCTGGCTCTGGCCTACCCTCGCCTTGGCTCCGGCCTGTTCCCGCCTTAGCTCCAGCCGGCTCTCGCTCTGGCTCCGGCATGCCCTCGCCCTGACTCTAGCCTGCCCTTGCTCTGGCTCCAGCCTGCTCTCGCCTTGGCTCCGACCTGCTCTCCCTCTGGCCTTCCCTCGCCCTGGCTCCGGCCTGCACTCTCTCTGGCTCTGGCCTGCCCTTGCCTTAGCTCCGGCATGCTCTCGCTCTGACTCTGGCCTGCCCTCGCCCTGGCTACTGCCTGCCCTCATCCTTGCTCCGGCCTGCTCTCACTCTGGCTCTGACCTGCCCTCCTCACCTTGGCTCCGGCCAGCTCTCGCCCTGGCTCCGGCCTGCTCTCGCCCTGGCTCCGGCCTGCTCTCGCCCTGGCCTGTCCTCGCCCTGGCTCCGGCCTGCCCTTGCTCTGGCTCCGGCCTGCCCTTGCTCTGGATAGCCCTCGCCTTGGCTCCGGCTTTCTCTTGGCCTGCCCTCGCCCTGGCTCCGGCCTGCTCTTCACCCTTCCTCGGTGTTCCCTCACCCCCCCCCCCCACTCCAGCCAGGGACAGGGACTGTCGTGCCCATCTCAGGGGCATATTGGTCGCCCTGTCCCACGTCAATGTGGTGCATGCAGGTGTCGGGGTCCTGATCCACACTCCATCCTTACCTGAGAGTGAGATATCTCTGTAGCAACCGAGCCCTCGGGGTGCTACAGTTACATTTATCTTCAGCCTAGGTGACGTATTGCGATACAGGGCCGTGATTTTGGCTATAAAAGGGTCCCCTAGACCCCTACCCCAAGCTTTTTAAGAGGATAATATGGCCTGCTCTTGCTCTGGCCTGCCCTCGTCTTGACTCCGGCCTGCTCTCGCTCGTTATGGACAGCCTTCGCCTTGGCTCCAGCATGCTCTCGCTCTGGCGTAGGCCTGCTGTCGCTCTGGCTCTGTCTGGCCTGCCCTTGCCTTGGCTCCGGACTGCTCTTGCTCTGGCCTGCCCTCGCCCTGGCTCCGACCTGCTCTCTCTTTGGCTCTGGCCTGCCCTTGCCTTGGCTCCAGCCTGCTCTCGCCCTGGCCTGCTGTTGCTCTGGCCTACCCTGGTTCTGCCTCTGGCTTGCCCTCGCCTTGGCTCTGGCCTGCTCTCACCTTGGCTCCGCCCTGCTCTCGCTCTGGCTCCGGCCTGCCCTCTCCCTGGCTCCGACCTGCCCTTGCCCTGGCTCCGGCCAGCCCTTGCCCTGGCTCCGGCCTGCTCTCGCCCTGGCTCTTGCCTGCCCTGGCTCTGCCTCTGGTCTGCCCTCGCCTTGGCTCCAGGCTAATCTCGCCTTGGCTCCGGCTTGCTCTCGCTCTACATCCGGACTGCCCTCGCCCTGGCTCCGGACTGCCCTTGCCTTGGCTCCGGACTGCTCGCGCCCTGGCTCCTGCCTGCTCTCGCTCTGGCTCTGTCCTGCCTTCGCCCTGGCTCCGGCCTGCTCTCTATCTGGCTCTGGCCTGCCCTAGCCCTGGCTCCGGCCTACTTTCGCTCTGTCTCCGGCCTGCTCTCGCCGTGGTTCTGGCCTGTCCTTGCCTTGGCTCCGGACTGCTCTCGCTCTGGCACTGGCCTGCCCTCACCTTGGCTCCGGCATGCTCTCGCTCTGGCTCTGGCCTGCCCTGGCTCTGCTCAAGCCTGCCCTCGTCTTGGCTCCGGCCTGCTCTCTTTCGCCATGGCACCAGTCATCCCTCGCCCTGGCTCCGGCCTGCTCTCGCTCTGGTTCTGGCCTGCCCTTGCCTCGGCTCCGGCCTGCTCTCGCTCTGGCCTGCCCTCTACTTGGCTCCGGCCTTCTCTCGCTCTGGCTCGCGCCTGCCATAGCCTTGGCTCTGGACTACTCTCGCTCTGGCCTGCTCTGGCTGTGGCTCTGGCATGCTCTCGCACTGGCCTGCCCTGTCCTTGGCTCCGGACTGCTCAAGCTCGGACTCTGGTCTGACCTTGCCTTGGCTCCGGCCTGCTCTCGCCCAGACTCCGGCCTGCTCTAGCTCTGGCTTCGGCCTGACCTCGCCCTGGCTCCGGCATGCCCTTGCTCTGGCTCTGGCCTGCCCTCGCCTTGGCTCCGGCCAGCTCCTGCTCTGGCTCCGGCCTGCCCTCGCCCTGGCACTGGCCTGCCTTCGCGCTGGCTTCTGCTTGCTCTCGCTCTGGCTAAGGCCTGCCCTCTCCCTGGTTCCTGCCTGCTCTCACTGTGGCTCCGGCCTGCCGGAGCCTTGGCTGCGGCCAGCTCTCGCTCTGGCTCCGGCCTGCTCTCGCTGTGGCCTGCCCTCGCCCTGTCTCCGGCCGGCTCTCGCTCTGGCCTGCCCTCGCTCCGGCATTCTCTCGCTCTGGTTTCGGCCTGCCGTCGCCTTGGATCCGGCCTGCTCTCGCTCTGGCTCCGGCCAGACCTCGCCTTGGCTCCAGCCTGCTCTCGCTCTGGCCTGGCTTTGCCTTGGCTCCGGCCTGCTCTCACTCTGGCTCTGGCCTGCCTTCGCCTTGGCTGTGACCTGCTCTCTCTTTGGCTCTGGCCTGTTCTGGCTCTGGCCTGCCCTTGCCTTGGCTCCAGCCTGCTCTCGCCCTGGCCTGCTGTTGCTCTGGCCTACCCTGGTTCTGCCTCTGGCGTACCCTCGCCTTGGATACGGCCTGCTCTCGCATTGGCTCCGGCCTGTTCTGGCTCTAGCTCCGTACTGCCCTCGCCCTGGCTCCGCTATGCCACAGCTCGGGCTCCGGCTTGCCCTCGCTTTAGCTCCATCCTGCTCTCACTGTGGCTCTGACTGCTCTCGCCCTGGCTCTGGCCTGCCTTCGCCCTGGCTACGGCCTGCTCTCTCTCTCTGGCTCTGGCCTGCCCTTGCCCTGGCTCCGGCCTACTCTCGCTCTGGCCTGCTCTCGCTCTAGCCTCGCCCTGGCTCTGGCCTGCTCTCGCCCTGGTTCCGGCCACCCCTTACCTTGGCTACTGCTTGCTCTCGCTCTGGCATGCTCTTGCCTCGGCTCTAGCCTACTCTCGCTCTGTCTCTGGGCTGCCCTCGCCCTGGCTCCAGCCTGCTCTTGTTCTGGCTCTGGCATGCCCTTGCATTGGCTCCGGCCTCTTCTCGTCCTGGCTCCGGCTTGCTCTCGCTCTGGCATGCCCTTGCCTTGGCTCCGGCCTCTTCTCGTCCTGGCTCCGGCTTGCTCTCGCTCTGGCATGCCTCGCCTTGGCTCCGGCCTGCTCTCGCTCTACATCCGGACTGCCCTCGCACTGGCTCCGGACTGCCCTTGCCTTGGCTCCGGACTGCTCTCACCCTGGCTCCTGCCTGCTCTCGCTCTGGCTCCGGCCTGCTCAATATCTGGCTCTGGCCTGCCCTAGCCCTGGCTCCGGCCTACTTTCGCTCTGGCTCTGGCCTGCTCTCGCTCTGGCCTCGAACGGTCTCCGGCCTGATCTCGCCCTGGTTCCGGCCTGCCCTTGCCTTGGCTCCGGCCTTCTCTTGCTCTAGCTCTGGCTTGCCCTTGCCTTGGCTCTGTCCTACTCTTGCTCGCTCTCGCTCTGGCATGCCCTCGCCTTAGCTCCGTCCTGCTCTCGCAGTTACTCTGGCCAGCCCTCACCCTGGCTCCGGCCTGCTCTGGATCTGGCTCTGGCCTGCCCTCTCCTTGGCTACGGCCTGCTCTCGCCCTGGCTCCGGCCTGATCTCGCTCTGGACTGCCCTCGCCTTAGCTCCGACCTGCTCTCGCCTAGGCTCTGGCTTGCTCTTGCTCTGGCTCCGGCCTGCCCTTGCTCTGGCTCCGGCCTGCCCTCGCATTGGCTCCGGCCAGCTCTCGCCCTGGCTCCGACCTGCTCTCGCTCTGGCCTGCTCTCGCCCTGGCTCCGGCCTGCTCTCACTCTGGCCTGCTCTCGCCCTGGCTCCGGCCTGCTTTCTCGCTGGCTCTGGCCTGCCCTCGCCCTGGCCTACTCTCGCTCTAGCTCCGGCCTGCCCTCGCATTAGCTCCGCCCTGGCTCCGACCTGCTCTCGCTCTGGCCTGCCCTTGCTCTGGCTCCGGACAGCTCTCACCCTGGCTCCGGCCTGCTCTTGCTCTGGCCTGCCCTCGTCTTGACTCCGGCCTGTTATTGCCCTTTTTCCGGCCAGCCTTTGCCCTGGCTCCGGCCTGCTCTCGCTCTGGCTCTCGCCTGCCGATGCCTTGGCTCCGGCCTGCTCTCGCCTTGGCTCCGGCCTGCTCTCGCTCTGGCTCATGCCTGTCCTCGCCCTGGCTCCGGCCTGCCCTTGCTCTGGCTCCGGACAGCTCTCACCCTGGCTCCGGCCTGCTCTTGCTCTGGCTCTGGCCTGCTCTTGCTCTGGCCTGCCCTCGTCTTGACTCCGGCCTGTTATTGCCCTTTTTCCGGCCAGCCTTTGCCCTGGCTCCGGCCTGCTCTCGCTCCGACCTACTCTCGCTCTGGCTCTGGCCTGCCCTGGCTCTGCCTCTGGCCTGCGACCTCGCCTTGGCTCCGGGCTAATCTCGCCTTGGCTCCGGACTGCTCTCACCCTGGCTCTGGCCTGCTCTTGCTCTGGCCTCGAACTGTCTCCGGCCTGCTCTCGCCCTGGTTCCGGCCTGCCCTTGCCTTGGCTCCGGCCTTCTCTTGCTCTAGCTCTGGCTTGCCCTTGCCTTGGCTCTGGCCTGCCCTCGCCCTGGCGTGCCCTCGCCTTAGCTCCGTCCTGCTCTCGCAGTTACTCTGGCCTGCCCTCACCCTGGCTCCGGCCTGCTCTGGATCTGGCTCTGGCCTGCCCTCTCCTTGGCTACGGCCTGCTCTCGCACAGGCTCCGGCGTGATCTCGCTCTGGACTGCCCTCGCCTTAGCTCCGGCCTGCTCTCGCCTTGGCTCTGGCTTGCTCTTGCTCTGACTCCGGCCTGCCCTCTCCCTGGCTCCGGCCTGCCCTTGCTCTGACTCTGGCTAACCCTCGCTTTGGCTCCGGCCTGCTCTCGCCCTGGCTCCGGCCTGCTCTTGCTCTGGCCTGTCCTCGCCCTGGCTCCGGCCTGCTCTTGCTCTGGCTTGCCCTCGTCTTGACTCCGGCATGCTCTCGCTCTGGTTCTGGCCTGCCTTCGCCTTGGCTCTGGCCTGCGCTCTGGCTCAGGCCTGCTCGCTCACTTTGCCTTGGCTCCGGACTGCTATCGCTCGCTCTGGCTCTGGCTTGCTCTCGCTCTGGCCTGCCCTTGCCTTGGCTCCGGCCTTCTCTGACTCTGACCTGCCCTCGTCTTGACTCCGGCATGCTCTCGCTCTGGTTCTGGCCTGCCTTCGCCTTGGCTCCGGCCTACTCTCGCTCTGGCCTGTCCTCGCATAGGCTCCGACCCGCTCTCGCCCTGGCTCTGGACTGTTTTCACTCTGGCTCTGGCCTACCCTCGCCTTGGCTCCGGCCTGTTCCCGCGTTAGCTCCAGCCGGCTCTCGCTCTGGCTCCGGCATGCCCTCGCCCTGACTCTAGCCTGCCCTTGCTCTGGCTCCAGCCTGCTCTCGCCTTGGCTCCGACCTGCTCTCCCTCTGGCCTTCCCTCGCCCTGGCTCCAGCCTGCACTCTCTCTGGCTCTGGCCTGCCCTTGCCTTAGCTCCGGCATGCTCTCGCTGACTCTGGCCTGCCCTCGCCCTGGCTACTGCCTGCCCTCATCCTTGCTCCGGCCTGCTCTCACTCTGGCTCTGACCTGCCCTCCTCACCTTGACTCCGGCCAGCTCTCGCCCTGGCTCCGGCCTGCTCTCGCCCTGGCTCCGGCCTGCTCTCGCCCTGGCTCCGGCCTGCTCTCGCCCTGGCCTGTCCTCGCCCTGGCTCCGGCCTGCCCTTGCTCTGGCTCCGGCCTGCCCTTGCTCTGGCTAGCCCTCGCCTTGGCTCCGGCTTGCTCTTGGCCTGCCCTCGCCCTGGCTCCGGCCTGCTCTAGCTCTGGCTCCGGCCTGACCTCGCCCTGGCTCCGGCATGCCCTTGCTCTGGCCTGCCCTCGCCTTGGCTCCGGCCAGCTCCTGCTCTGGCTCCGGCCTGCCCTCGCCCTGGCACCGGCCTGCCTTCGCGCTGGCTTCTGCTTGCTCTCGCTCTGGCTAAGGCCTGCCCTCTCCCTGGTTCCTGCCTGCTCTCACTGTGGCTCCGGCCTGCCGGACGGAGCCTTGGCTGCGGCCAGCTCTCGCTCTGGCTCCGGCTTGCTCTCGCTCTGGCCTGCCCTCGCCCTGTCTCCGGCCGGCTCTCGCTCTGGCCTGCCCTCGCCCTGGCTCCGGCATTCTCTCGCTCTGGTTTCGGCCTGCCGTCGCCTTGGATCCGGCCTGCTCTCGCTCTGGCTCCGGCCAGACCTCGCCTTGGCTCCAGCCTGCTCTCGCTCTGGCCTGGCTTTGCCTTGGCTCCGGCCTGCTCTCACTCTGGCTCTGGCCTGCCTTCGCCTTGGCTGTGACCTGCTCTCTCTTTGGCTCTGGCCTGTTCTGGCTCTGGCCTGCCCTTGCCTTGGCTCCAGCCTGCTCTCGCCCTGGCCTGCTGTTGCTCTGGCCTACCCTGGTTCTGCCTCTGGCGTACCCTCGCCTTGGATACGGCCTGCTCTCGCATTGGCTCCGGCCTGTTCTCGCTCTAGCTCCGTACTGCCCTCGCCCTGGCTCCGCTATGCCACAGCTCGGGCTCCGGCTTGCCCTCGCTTTAGCTCCATCCTGCTCTCACCGTGGCTCTGACTGCTCTCGCCCTGGCTCTGGCCTGCCTTCGCCCTGGCTACGGCCTACTTTCTCTCTCTGGCTCTGGCCTGCCCTTGCCCTGGCTCCGGCCTACTCTCGCTCTGGCCTGCTCTCGCTCTGGCCTCGCCCTGGCTCCGGCCTGCTCTCGCCCTGGTTCCGGCCACCCCTTACCTTGGCTACTGCTTGCTCTCGCTCTGGCACTGGCATGCTCTTGTCTCGGCTCTAGCCTGCTCTCGCTCTGTCTCTGGGCTGCCCTCGCCCTGGCTCCAGCCTGCTCTTGTTCTGGCTCTGGCATGCCCTTGCCTTGCTCCGGCCTCTTCTCGTCCTGGCTCCGGCTTGCTCTCGCTCTGGCATGCCCTTGCCTTGGCTCCGGCCTCTTCTCGTCCTGGCTCCGGCTTGCTCTCGCTCTGGCATGTCCTCACCCTGGCTTCGGCCTGCTCTGGATCTGGCTCTGGCCTGCCCTCTCCTTGGCTACGGCCTGCTCTCGCACAGGCTCCGGCCTGATCTCGCTCTGGACTGCCCTCGCCTTAGCTCCGGCCTGCTCTCGCCTTGGCTCTGGCTTGCTCTTGCTCTGACTCCGGCCTGCCCTCTCCCTGGCTCCGGCCTGCCCTTGCTCTGACTCTGGCTAACCCTCGCTTTGGCTCCGGCCTGCTCTCGCCCTGGCTCCGGCCTGCTCTTGCTCTGGCCTGTCCTCGCCCTGGCTCCGGCCTGCTCTTGCTCTGGCTTGCCCTCGTCTTGACTCCGGCATGCTCTCGCTCTGGTTCTGGCCTGCCTTCGCCTTGGCTCTGGCCTGCGCTCTCGCTCTGGCTCAGGCCTGCTCGCTCACTTTGCCTTGGCTCCGGACTGCTATCGCTCGCTCTGGCTCTGGCTTGCTCTCGCTCTGGCCTGCCCTTGCCTTGGCTCCGGCCTTCTCTGACTCTGACTCTGGCCTGCCCTCGTCTTGACTCCGGCATGCTCTCGCTCTGGTTCTGGCCTGCCTTCGCCTTGGCTCCGGCCTACTCTCGCTCTGGCCTGTCCTCGCATAGGCTCCGACCCGCTCTCGCCCTGGCTCTGGACTGTTTTCACTCTGGCTCTGGCCTACCCTCGCCTTGGCTCCGGCCTGTTCCCGCGTTAGCTCCAGCCGGCTCTCGCTCTGGCTCCGGCATGCCCTCGCCCTGACTCTAGCCTGCAGGCCCTTGCTCTGGCTCCAGCCTGCTCTCGCCTTGGCTCCGACCTGCTCTCCCTCTGGCCTTCCCTCGCCCTGGCTCCGGCCTGCACTCTCTCTGGCTCTGGCCTGCCCTTGCCTTAGCTCCGGCATGCTCTCGCTGACTCTGGCCTGCCCTCGCCCTGGCTACTGCCTGCCCTCATCCTTGCTCCGGCCTGCTCTCACTCTGGCTCTGACCTGCCCTTCTCACCTTGACTCCGGCCAGCTCTCGCCCTGGCTCCGGCCTGCTCTCGCCCTGGCTCCGGCCTGCTCTCGCCCTGGCCTGTCCTCGCCCTGGCTCCGGCCTGCCCTTGCTCTGGCTAGCCCTCGCCTTGGCTCCGGCTTGCTCTTGGCCTGCCCTCGCCCTGGCTCCGGCCTGCTCTAGCTCTGGCTTCGGCCTGACCTCGCCCTGGCTCCGGCATGCCCTTGCTCTGGCCTGCCCTCGCCTTGGCTCCGGCCAGCTCCTGCTCTGGCTCCGGCCTGCCCTCGCCCTGGCACCGGCCTGCCTTCGCGCTGGCTTCTGCTTGCTCTCGCTCTGGCTAAGGCCTGCCCTCTCCCTGGTTCCTGCCTGCTCTCACTGTGGCTCCGGCCTGCCGGACGGAGCCTTGGCTGCGGCCAGCTCTCGCTCTGGCTCCGGCTTGCTCTCGCTCTGGCCTGCCCTCGCCCTGTCTCCGGCCGGCTCTCGCTCTGGCCTGCCCTCGCCCTGGCTCCGGCATTCTCTCGCTCTGGTTTCGGCCTGCCGTCGCCTTGGATCCGGCCTGCTCTCGCTCTGGCTCCGGCCAGACCTCGCCTTGGCTCCGGCCTGCTCTCGCTCTGGCCTGGCTTTGCCTTGGCTCCGGCCTGCTCTCACTCTGGCTCTGGCCTGCCTTCGCCTTGGCTGTGACCTGCTCTCTCTTTGGCTCTGGCCTGTTCTGGCTCTGGCCTGCCCTTGCCTTGGCTCCAGCCTGCTCTCGCCCTGGCCTGCTGTTGCTCTGGCCTACCCTGGTTCTGCCTCTGGCGTACCCTCGCCTTGGATACGGCCTGCTCTCGCATTGGCTCCGGCCTGTTCTCGCTCTAGCTCCGTACTGCCCTCGCCCTGGCTCCGCTATGCCACAGCTCGGGCTCCGGCTTGCCCTCGCTTTAGCTCCATCCTGCTCTCACCGTGGCTCTGACTGCTCTCGCCCTGGCTCTGGCCTGCCTTCGCCCTGGCTACGGCCTACTTTCTCTCTCTGGCTCTGGCCTGCCCTTGCCCTGGCTCCGGCCTACTCTCGCTCTGGCCTGCTCTCGCTCTGGCCTCGCCCTGGCTCCGGCCTGCTCTCGCCCTGGTTCCGGCCACCCCTTACCTTGGCTACTGCTTGCTCTCGCTCTGGCATGCTCTTGTCTCGGCTCTAGCCTGCTCTCGCTCTGTCTCTGGGCTGCCCTCGCCCTGGCTCCAGCCTGCTCTTGTTCTGGCTCTGGCATGCCCTTGCCTTGCTCCGGCCTCTTCTCGTCCTGGCTCCGGCTTGCTCTCGCTCTGGCATGCCCTTGCCTTGGCTCCGGCCTCTTCTCGTCCTGTCTCTTGTCTCGGCTCTAGCCTGCTCTCGCTCTGTCTCTGGGCTGCCCTCGCCCTGGCTCCAGCCTGCTCTTGTTCTGGCTCTGGCATGCCCTTGCCTTGCTCCGGCCTCTTCTCGTCCTGGCTCCGGCTTGCTCTCGCTCTGGCATGCCCTTGCCTTGGCTCCGGCCTCTTCTCGTCCTGGCTCCGGCTTGCTCTCGCTCTGGCATGCCCTCGCCTTGGCTCCGGCCTGCTCTCGCTCTACATCCGGACTGCCCTCGCACTGGCTCCGGACTGCCCTTGCCTTGGCTCCAGACTGCTCTCACCCTGGCTCCTGATTGCTCTCGCTCTGGCTCCGGCCTGCTCAATATCTGGCTCTGGCCTGCCCTAGCCCTGGCTCCGGCCTACTTTCGCTCTGGCTCTGGCCTGCTCTCGCTCTGGCCTCGAACGGTCTCCGGCCTGATCTCGCCCTGGTTCCGGCCTGCCCTTGCCTTGGCTCCGGCCTTCTCTTGCTCTAGCTCTGGCCTGCCCTCGCCTTGGCTCCGGCCAGCTCCTGCTCTGGCTCCGGCCTGCCCTCGCCCTGGCACCGGCCTGCCTTCGCGCTGGCTTCTGCTTGCTCTCGCTCTGGCTAAGGCCTGCCCTCTCCCTGGTTCCTGCCTGCTCTCACTGTGGCTCCGGCCTGCCGGACGGAGCCTTGGCTGCGGCCAGCTCTCGCTCTGGCTCCGGCTTGCTCTCGCTCTGGCCTGCCCTCGCCCTGTCTCCGGCCGGCTCTCGCTCTGGCCTGCCCTCGCCCTGGCTCCGGCATTCTCTCGCTCTGGTTTCGGCCTGCCGTCGCCTTGGATCCGGCCTGCTCTCGCTCTGGCTCCGGCCAGACCTCGCCTTGGCTCCGGCCTGCTCTCGCTCTGGCCTGGCTTTGCCTTGGCTCCGGCCTGCTCTCACTCTGGCTCTGGCCTGCCTTCGCCTTGGCTGTGACCTGCTCTCTCTTTGGCTCTGGCCTGTTCTGGCTCTGGCCTGCCCTTGCCTTGGCTCCAGCCTGCTCTCGCCCTGGCCTGCTGTTGCTCTGGCCTACCCTGGTTCTGCCTCTGGCGTACCCTCGCCTTGGATACGGCCTGCTCTCGCATTGGCTCCGGCCTGTTCTCGCTCTAGCTCCGTACTGCCCTCGCCCTGGCTCCGCTATGCCACAGCTCGGGCTCCGGCTTGCCCTCGCTTTAGCTCCATCCTGCTCTCACCGTGGCTCTGACTGCTCTCGCCCTGGCTCTGGCCTGCCTTCGCCCTGGCTACGGCCTACTTTCTCTCTCTGGCTCTGGCCTGCCCTTGCCCTGGCTCCGGCCTACTCTCGCTCTGGCCTGCTCTCGCTCTGGCCTCGCCCTGGCTCCGGCCTGCTCTCGCCCTGGTTCCGGCCACCCCTTACCTTGGCTACTGCTTGCTCTCGCTCTGGCATGCTCTTGTCTCGGCTCTAGCCTGCTCTCGCTCTGTCTCTGGGCTGCCCTCGCCCTGGCTCCAGCCTGCTCTTGTTCTGGCTCTGGCATGCCCTTGCCTTGCTCCGGCCTCTTCTCGTCCTGGCTCCGGCTTGCTCTCGCTCTGGCATGCCCTTGCCTTGGCTCCGGCCTCTTCTCGTCCTGTCTCCTGTCTCGGCTCTAGCCTGCTCTCGCTCTGTCTCTGGGCTGCCCTCGCCCTGGCTCCAGCCTGCTCTTGTTCTGGCTCTGGCATGCCCTTGCCTTGCTCCGGCCTCTTCTCGTCCTGGCTCCGGCTTGCTCTCGCTCTGGCATGCCCTTGCCTTGGCTCCGGCCTCTTCTCGTCCTGGCTCCGGCTTGCTCTCGCTCTGGCATGCCCTCGCCTTGGCTCCGGCCTGCTCTCGCTCTACATCCGGACTGCCCTCGCACTGGCTCCGGACTGCCCTTGCCTTGGCTCCAGACTGCTCTCACCCTGGCTCCTGATTGCTCTCGCTCTGGCTCCGGCCTGCTCAATATCTGGCTCTGGCCTGCCCTAGCCCTGGCTCCGGCCTACTTTCGCTCTGGCTCTGGCCTGCTCTCGCTCTGGCCTCGAACGGTCTCCGGCCTGATCTCGCCCTGGTTCCGGCCTGCCCTTGCCTTGGCTCCGGCCTTCTCTTGCTCTAGCTCTGGCTTGCCCTTGCCTTGGCTCTGTCCTACTCTTGCTCTGGCTCTGGCCTGCCCTCGCACTGCTCTCGCTCTGGCATGCCCTCGCCTTAGCTCCGTCCTGCTCTCGCAGTTACTCTGGCCAGCCCTCACCCTGGCTCCGGCCTGCTCTGGATCTGGCTCTGGCCTGCCCTCTCCTTGGCTACGGCCTGCTCTCGCCCTGGCTCCGGCCTGATCTCGCTCTGGACTGCCCTCGCCTTAGCTCCGACCTGCTCTCGCCTAGGCTCTGGCTTGCTCTTGCTATGGCTCCGGCCTGCCCTTGCTCTGGCTCCGGCCTGCCCTCGCATTGGCTCCGGCCAGCTCTCGCCCTGGCTCCGACCTGCTCTCGCTCTGGCCTGCTCTCGCCCTGGCTCCGGCATGCTCTCACTCTGGCAATGGCCTGCCTTCGCCCTGGCTCCGGTCTGCTTTCTCGCTGGCTCTGACCTGCCCTCGCCCTGGCCTACTCTCGCTCTAGCTCCGGCCTGCCCTCGCATTAGCTCCGCCCTGGCTCCGACCTGCTCTCGCTCTGGCCTGCCCTCGCTCTGGCTCCGGCCTGCTCTCTCTCTGGCTCTCGCCTGCCGATGCCTTGGCTCCGGCCTGCTCTCGCCTTGGCTCCGGCCTGCTCTCGCTCTGGCTCATGCCTGTCCTCGCCCTGGCTCCGGCCTGCCCTTGCTCTGGCTCCGGACAGCTCTCGCCCTGGCTCCGGCCTGCTCTTGCTCTGGCTCTGGCCTGCTCTTGCTCTGGCCTGCCCTCGTCTTGACTCCGGCCTGTTATTGCCCTTTTTCCGGCCAGCCTTTGCCCTGGCTCCGGCCTGCTCTCGCTCCGAACTACTCTCGCTCTGGCCTGCCCTGGCTCTGCCTCTGGCCTGCCCTCGCCTTGGCTCCGGGCTAATCTCGCTTTGGCTCCGGACTGCTCTCACCCTGGCTCTGGCCTGCCCTAGCCCTGGCTCCGGCCTACTTTCGCTCTGGCTCGGGCCTGCTCTTGCTCTGGCCTCGAACTGTCTCCGGCCTGCTCTCGCCCTGGTTCCGGCCTGCCCTTGCCTTGGCTCCGGCCTTCTCTTGCTCTAGCTCTGGCTTGCCCTTGCCTTGGCTCTGGCCTGCCCTCGCCCTGTTCTCGCTCTGGCCTGCTCTCGCTCTGGCGTGCCCTCGCCTTAGCTCCGTCCTGCTCTCGCAGTTACTCTGGCCTGCCCTCGCCCTGGCTTCGGCCTGCTCTGGATCTGGCTCTGGCCTGCCCTCTCCTTGGCTACGGCCTGCTCTCGCACAGGCTCCGGCCTGATCTCGCTCTGGACTGCCCTCGCCTTAGCTCCGGCCTGCTCTCGCCTTGGCTCTGGCTTGCTCTGACTCCGGCCTGCCCTCTCCCTGGCTCCGGCCTGCCCTTGCTCTGACTCTGGCTAACCCTCGCTTTGGCTCCGGCCTGCTCTCGCCCTGGCTCCGGCCTGCTCTTGCTCTGGCCTGTCCTCGCCCTGGCTCCGGCCTGCTCTTGCTCTGGCTTGCCCTCGTCTTGACTCCGGCATGCTCTCGCTCTGGTTCTGGCCTGCCTTCGCCTTGGCTCTGGCCTGCGCTCTTGCTCTGGCTCAGGCCTGCTCGCTCACCTTGCCTTGGCTCTGGACTGCTATCGCTCGCTCTGGCTCTGGCTTGCTCTCGCTCTGGCCTGCCCTTGCCTTGGCTCCGGCCTTCTCTGACTCTGCCTCTGGCCTGCCCTCGTCTTGACTCCGGCATGCTCTCGCTCTGGTTCTGGCCTGCCTTCGCCTTGGCTCCGGCCTGCTCTCGCTCTGGCCTGTCCTCGCATAGGCTCCGGCCCGCTCTCGCCCTGGCTCCGGCCTGTTTTCACTCTGGCTCTGGCCTACCCTCGCCTTGGCTCCGGCCTGTTCCCGCCTTAGCTCCAGCCGGCTCTCGCTCTGGCTCCGGCATGCCCTCGCCCTGACTCTAGCCTGCCCTTGCTCTGGCTCCAGCCTGCTCTCGCCTTGGCTCCGACCTGCTCTCCCTCTGGCCTTCCCTCGCCCTGGCTCCGGCCTGCACTCTCTCTGGCTCTGGCCTGCCCTTGCCTTAGCTCCGGCATGCTCTCGCTCTGACTCTGGCCTGCCCTCGCCCTGGCTACTGCCTGCCCTCATCCTTGCTCCGGCCTGCTCTCACTCTGGCTCTGACCTGCCCTCCTCACCTTGGCTCCGGCCAGCTCTCGCCCTGGCTCCGGCCTGCTCTCGCCCTGGCTCCGGCCTGCTCTCGCCCTGGCCTGTCCTCGCCCTGGCTCCGGCCTGCCCTTGCTCTGGCTCCGGCCTGCCCTTGCTCTGGATAGCCCTCGCCTTGGCTCCGGCTTTCTCTTGGCCTGCCCTCGCCCTGGCTCCGGCCTGCTCTTCACCCTTCCTCGGTGTTCCCTCCCCCCCCCCCACTCCAGCCAGGGACAGGGACTGTCGTGCCCATCTCAGGGGCATATTGGTCGCCCTGTCCCACGTCAATGTGGTGTATGCAGGTGTCGGGGTCCTGATCCACACTCCATCCTTACCTGAGAGTGAGATATCTCTGTAGCAACCGAGCCCTCGGGGTGCTACAGTTACATTTATCTTCAGCCTAGGTGACGTATTGCGATACAGGGCCGTGATTTTGGTCCCCTAGACCCCTACCCCAAGCTTTTTAAGAGAATAATATGGCCTGCTCTTGCTCTGGCCTGCCCTCGTCTTGACTCCGGCCTGCTCTCGCTCGTTATGGCCAGCCTTCGCCTTGGCTCCAGCATGCTCTCGCTCTGGCGTAGGCCTGCTGTCGCTCTGGCTCTGTCTGGCCTGCCCTTGCCTTGGCTCCGGACTGCTCTTGCTCTGGCCTGCCCTCGCCCTGCCTCCGACCTGCTCTCTCTTTGGCTCTGGCCTGCCCTTGCCTTGGCTCCAGCCTGCTCTCGCCCTGGCCTGCTGTTGCTCTGGCCTACCCTGGTTCTGCCTCTGGCTTGCCCTCGCCTTGGCTCTGGCCTGCTCTCACCTTGGCTCCGCCCTGCTCTCGCTCTGGCTCCGGCCTGCCCTCGCCCTGGCTCCGACCTGCCCTTGCCCTGGCTCCGACCTGCCCTTGCCCTGGCTCCGGCCAGCCCTTGCCCTGGCTCCGGCCTGCTCTCGCCCTGGCTCTTGCCTGCCCTGGCTCTGCCTCTGGTCTGCCCTCGCCTTGGCTCCAGGCTAATCTCGCCTTGGCTCCGGCTTGCTCTCGCTCTACATCCGGACTGCCCTCGCCCTGGCTCCGGACTGCCCTTGCCTTGGCTCCGGACTGCTCGCGCCCTGGCTCCTGCCTGCTCTCGCTCTGGCTCTGTCCTGCCTTCGCCCTGGCTCCGGCCTGCTCTCTATCTGGCTCTGGCCTGCCCTAGTCCTGGCTCCGGCCTACTTTCGCTCTGTCTCCGGCCTGCTCTCGCCGTGGTTCTGGCCTGTCCTTGCCTTGGCTCCGGACTGCTCTCGCTCTGGCACTGGCCTGCCCTCACCTTGGCTCCGGCATGCTCTCGCTCTGGCTCTGGCCTGCCCTGGCTCTGCTCAAGCCTGCCCTCGTCTTGGCTCCGGCCTGCTCTCTCTCGCCATGGCACCAGTCTGCCCTCGCCCTGGCTCCGGCCTGCTCTCGCTCTGGTTCTGGCCTGCCCTTGCCTCGGCTCCGGCCTGCTCTCGCTCTGGCCTGCCCTCTACTTGGCTCCGGCCTTCTCTCGCTCTGGCTCGCGCCTGCCATAGCCTTGGCTCTGGACTACTCTCGCTCTGGCCTGCTCTGGCTGTGGCTCTGGCATGCTCTCGCACTGGCCTGCCCTGTCCTTGGCTCCGGACTGCTCTCGCTCGGACTCTGGTCTGACCTTGCCTTGGCTCCGGCCTGCTCTCGCCCAGACTCCGGCCTGCTCTAGCTCTGGCTTCGGCCTGACCTCGCCCTGGCTCCGGCATGCCCTTGCTCTGGCCTGCCCTCGCCTTGGCTCCGGCCAGCTCCTGCTCTGGCTCCGGCCTGCCCTCGCCCTGGCACTGGCCTGCCTTCGCGCTGGCTTCTGCTTGCTCTCGCTCTGGCTAAGGCCTGCCCTCTCCCTGGTTCCTGCCTGCTCTCACTGTGGCTCCGGCCTGCCGGAGCCTTGGCTGCGGCCAGCTCTCGCTCTGGCTCCGGCCTGCTCTCGCTGTGGCCTGCCCTCGCCCTGTCTCCGGCCGGCTCTCGCTCTGGCCTGCCCTCGCTCCGGCATTCTCTCGCTCTGGTTTCGGCCTGCCGTCGCCTTGGATCCGGCCTGCTCTCGCTCTGGCTCCGGCCAGACCTCGCCTTGGCTCCAGCCTGCTCTCGCTCTGGCCTGGCTTTGCCTTGGCTCCGGCCTGCTCTAACTCTGGCTCTGGCCTGCCTTCGCCTTGGCTGTGACCTGCTCTCTCTTTGGCTCTGGCCTGTTCTGGCTCTGGCCTGCCCTTGCCTTGGCTCCAGCCTGCTCTCGCCCTGGCCTGCTGTTGCTCTGGCCTACCCTGGTTCTGCCTCTGGCGTACCCTCGCCTTGGATACGGCCTGCTCTCGCATTGGCTCCGGCCTGTTCTGGCTCTAGCTCCGTACTGCCCTCGCCCTGGCTCCGCTATGCCACAGCTCGGGCTCCGGCTTGCCCTCGCTTTAGCTCCATCCTGCTCTCACCGTGGCTCTGACTGCTCTCGCCCTGGCTCTGGCCTGCCTTCGCCCTGGCTACGGCCTGCTCTCTCTCTCTGGCTCTGGCCTGCCCTTGCCCTGGCTCCGGCCTACTCTCGCTTTGGCCTGCTCTCGCTCTAGCCTCGCCCTGGCTCTGGCCTGCTCTCGCCCTGGTTCCGGCCACCCCTTACCTTGGCTACTGCTTGCTCTCGCTCTGGCATGCTCTTGCCTCGGCTCTAGCCTACTCTCGCTCTGTCTCTGGGCTGCCCTCGCCCTAGCTCCAGCCTGCTCTTGTTCTGGCTCTGGCATGCCCTTGCATTGGCTCCGGCCTCTTCTCGTCCTGGCTCCGGCTTGCTCTCGCTCTGGCATGCCCTTGCCTTGGCTCCGGCCTCTTCTCGTCCTGGCTCCGGCTTGCTCTCGCTCTGGCATGCCCTCGCCTTGGCTCCGGCCTGCTCTCGCTCTACATCCGGACTGCCCTCGCACTGGCTCCGGACTGCCCTTGCCTTGGCTCCGGACTGCTCTCACCCTGGCTCCTGCCTGCTCTCGCTCTGGCTCCGGCCTGCTCAATATCTGGCTCTGGCCTGCCCTAGCCCTGGCTCCGGCCTACTTTCGCTCTGGCCTCGAACGGTCTCCGGCCTGATCTCGCCCTGGTTCCGGCCTGCCCTTGCCTTGGCTCCGGCCTTCTCTTGCTCTAGCTCTGGCTTGCCCTTGCCTTGGCTCTGTCCTACTCTTGCTCGCTCTGGCATGCCCTCGCCTTAGCTCCGTCCTGCTCTCGCAGTTACTCTGGCCAGCCCTCACCCTGGCTCCGGCCTGCTCTGGATCTGGCTCTGGCCTGCCCTCTCCTTGGCTACGGCCTGCTCTCGCCCTGGCTCCGGCCTGATCTCGCTCTGGACTGCCCTCGCCTTAGCTCCGACCTGCTCTCGCCTAGGCTCTGGCTTGCTCTTGCTCTGGCTCCGGCCTGCCCTTGCTCTGGCTCCGGCCTGCCCTCGCATTGGCTCCGGCCAGCTCTCGCCCTGGCTCCGACCTGCTCTCGCTCTGGCCTGCTCTCGCCCTGGCTCCGGCCTGCTCTCACTCTGGCCTGCTCTCGCCCTGGCTCCGGCCTGCTTTCTCGCTGGCTCTGGCCTGCCCTCGCCCTGGCCTACTCTCGCTCTAGCTCCGGCCTGCCCTCGCATTAGCTCCGCCCTGGCTCCGACCTGCTCTCGCTCTGGCCTGCCCTTGCTCTGGCTCCGGACAGCTCTCACCCTGGCTCCGGCCTGCTCTCGCTCTGGCTCTCGCCTGCCGATGCCTTGGCTCCGGCCTGCTCTCGCTCTGGCTCATGCCTGTCCTCGCCCTGGCTCCGGCCTGCCCTTGCTCTGGCTCCGGACAGCTCTCACCCTGGCTCCGGCCTGCTCTTGCTCTGGCTCTGACCTGCTCTTGCTCTGGCCTGCCCTCGTCTTGACTCCGGCCTGTTATTGCCCTTTTTCCGGCCAGCCTTTGCCCTGGCTCCGGCCTGCTCTCGCTCCGACCTACTCTCGCTCTGGCTCTGGCCTGCCCTGGCTCTGCCTCTGGCCTGCGACCTCGCCTTGGCTCCGGGCTAATCTCGCCTTGGCTCCGGACTGCTCTCACCCTGGCTCTGGCCTGCTCTTGCTCTGGCCTCGAACTGTCTCCGGCCTGCTCTCGCCCTGGTTCCGGCCTGCCCTTGCCTTGGCTCCGGCCTTCTCTTGCTCTAGCTCTGGCTTGCCCTTGCCTTGGCTCTGGCCTGCCCTCGCCCTGGCGTGCCCTCGCCTTAGCTCCGTCCTGCTCTCGCAGTTACTCTGGCCTGCCCTCACCCTGGCTCCGGCCTGCTCTGGATCTGGCTCTGGCCTGCCCTCTCCTTGGCTACGGCCTGCTCTCGCACAGGCTCCGGCCTGATCTCGCTCTGGACTGCCCTCGCCTTAGCTCCGGCCTGCTCTCGCCTTGGCTCTGGCTTGCTCTTGCTCTGACTCCGGCCTGCCCTCTCCCTGGCTCCGGCCTGCCCTTGCTCTGACTCTGGCTAACCCTCGCTTTGGCTCCGGCCTGCTCTCGCCCTGGCTCCGGCCTGCTCTTGCTCTGGCCTGCCCTCGTCTTGACTCCATCCAGCCTGCTCTCGCTCTTGTTATGGCCTGCCTTCGCCTTAGCTCCGGCCTGCTACCGCTTTGGCGTAGGCCTGCTGTCGCTCTGGCTCTGCCTGGCCTGCCCTTGCCTTGGCTCCGGACTACTCTTGCTCTGGCCTGCCCTCGCCCTGGCTCCGGCCTGCTCTTGCTCTGGCCTCGCCCTGTCTCCGGCCTGCTCTCGCCCTGTCTCCGGCCTGCTCTCGCTCTGGCTCCGGCCTGCCCTCGCCCTGACTCCGGCCTGCCCTTGCTCTGGCTCCGGCCTGCCCTCGCATTGGCTCCGGCCTGCTCTCGCCCTGGCTCTGACCTGCTCTCGCTCTGGCCTGCCTTCGCCCTGGCTCTGGCCTGCTCTCTCTTTGGCTCTGGCCTGCCCTCGCCCTGGCTCAGGCCTACTCTCGCTCTGGCCTGCTCTCGCTCTGGCCTCGCCCTGTCTCCAGCCTGCTCTCGCCCTGGTTCCGGCCTGCACTTGCCTTGGCTCTGGCCTTCTATCGCTCTGGCTCTGGCCTGCCCTCGCCTTGGCTCCGGCCTGCTCTCGCTCTGGCTCCGGAATGCCCTCGCCCTGACTCCGGCCTGCCCTTGCTCTGGCTCCGGACTGCCCTCGCATTGGCTCCGGCCTCCTCTCGCCCTGGTTCTGACCTGCTCTCGCTCTGGCCTGCCCATGCCTTGGCTTCTCCGGCCTGCTCTTCCACTGGCTCTGGCCTGCCCTCCTCATGACTCTAGCCTGATCTCCCTCTTGCTCTGCCCTGCCTTCCCCATGGCTCCAGCCGGCTTTCGCTCTGGCTCAGGCCTGCTCTCGCTCTGGCCTGCCCAAGCTCTGGTTCCAGACTGCTCTCGCTCTGGTTCTGACCTGCTCTGGCTCTGGCCTCGCCCTGTCTCCGGCCTGCTCTTGCCCTGGTTCCGGCCTGCCCTTGCCTTGGCTCCGGCCTTCTCTCGCTCTGGCCTGACCTTGCCTTGGCTCTGGCCTACTCAAGCTCTGGCCTGCCCACGCCCGAGCTCCGGCCTGCTCTCGCTCTGTCTCTGACCTGCTCTCGCTCTGGCGTGCCCTCGCCCTAACTCCGGCCTGCTCTGGATCTGGCTCTGGCACACTGTCCTCAGGGCCTTGGCTCCATCTCGCTCTGGCCTGCCCTCTCCTTGGCTCCAGGAGCCTGCTCTCGCCTTGGCTCCGGCCAGCCCTCGCCTTGGCTCTGGCCTGCTCTCTCCCTGGCTCCGGCCTGCCCTTGCTCTAGCTCCGGTCATCCCTCGCCTTGACTCCGGCCTGATCTCGCCCTGGCTCCGGCCTGCTGTTGCTCTGGCCTGCCCTCGCCCTGGCTCTGGCCTGCCCTTGACTCCAGCCTGCTCTCGCTCTTCTTCAGGCCTGCCTTCGCCTTGGCTCCGGCCTGCTCTCGCTCTGGCGCTATGGCCTGCCCTCCTTGGTTCTGGCCTGCTCTCGCCCTGTCTCCGGCCTGCTCTCTCTCTGGCCTGCCCTCGCCATGGCTCCGGCCTACTCTCGCTCTGTGGCATGCTCTCGCTCTGGCCTCACCCTGTCTCCGGCCTGCTCTCGTCCTGGTTCCGGACTGCCCTTGCCTTGGCTCTGGCCTGCTCTCGCTCTGGCCTCCTCTCGCTCTGGCGTTCCCTCGCCCTGGCTCCGGCCTGCTCTGGATCTGGCTCTGACCTGCCCTCGCCTTGGCTCCGGCCTGCTCTCACCCTAGCTCCGGCCTGCTCTCGCTCTGGTCTGTCCTCGCCCTGGCTATGGCGTGCCCTTGCTCTGGCTCTGGCCTGCCCTTGCTCTGGCTCCGGCTAGACCTCGCCTTGGCTCCGGCCTGCTCTCGCCCTGGCTCTGGTCTGCTCTTGCATGCTCTTGCTCTGGCCTGCCTTCGTCTTGACTCCACATCCAGCCTGCTCTCGCTCTTGTTATGGCCTGCATTCGCCTTGGCTCCGGCCTGCTACCGCTTTGGCTCCGGCCTGCTGTCGCTCTGGCTCTGCCTGGCCTGCCCTTGCCTTGGCTCCGGACTACTCTTGCTCTGGCCTGCCCTCGCCCTGGCTCCGGCCTGCTCTTTCTCTGGCTCTTGCCTGCTCTTGCTCTGGCCTGCTCTTGCTCTGGCCTCGCCCTGTCTCCGGCCTGCTCTCGCCCTGGCTCTGGCCTGCCCTCGCACTTGCTCCGGCCTGCCCTCGCACTTGCTCCGGCCTGCTCTCTATAGCTCTGGCCTACTCTCTCTCTGGCTCTGGCCCGCTCTCTCTCTGGCTCTGGCCTCGCCCTGTCTCCGGCCTGCCCTCCTCCTGGTTCCGTCTCTGGCCTGCCCTTGCCTTGGCTCTGGCCTACTCTCGCTCTGGCCAGCCCTCGCCCTGGCTCCGGCCTGCTCTCTTGCCTTGGCTCCGGCCTGCTCTCGCCACTCTGGCCTGCCCTCGCCTTGGCTCAGTCCTGCTCTGGATCTGGCACCGGCCTGCCCTTGCTCTGGCTCCGGCCTGCTCTCGCCCTGGCTCCGGCCTGCTCTTGCTCTTTTCAGTCTGCTGCTGGGCAGCCAGCAGCAGCAGGTACGGTAAGTACTCCTGCTAAGGGCGGCCGGCCACCGCGACAAATCAGTAAAGCGGTGTTTAAATTTGGCGCCAATAATGCTGATTAGTTGCGGCTGGCAACCGCGACCAATCAGCGAAGTGGTGTTTAAATTTGGCGCCAATATCGCTTATTGGTCACGGCCGGTGTTTGCGACTAATCTGCAGAGCGGTGTTTAAATTTGGCGCCAATACTGCTGATTGGTCGTCTGGCCTACCCTCGCTCTGGCTCCGGCTGCTCTTACTCTGGACTGCCCGCGCCCTGGCTCCGGCTGCTCTTACTCTAGCCTGTGCTCGTCTTGCTTCGCCTTGGCTCCGGCCTGCCCTCGCTCTGGCTCAAGCCTGCTACATCTGGCTCCGGCCTGCCCTTTCCTTGGCTCCAGATTGCTTGGCTACATCTGGCCTGCTCCCGCTCTGGCCTGCCCTCGCCTTGGGTCCGGCCTGCTCTCGCTCTGTCTCTGGCCTGCCCTCGCCTTGGCTCCGACCAGCTCTCGCTCTGTCTCTGGCCTGCCCTCGCCTTGGCTCCGACCAGCTCTCGCTCTGGCCTGCCCTTGCTTGGCTCCGGCCTGCTCTCGCTCTGGCCTGCCCTGGCTCTGCCTCTGGCCTGCCCTCGCCTTGGCCCCGGCCCTGCTCTCGCCTTGGCGCTGGCCTACTCTCGCTTTAGCTTCGGACTGCCCTCGCCCTGGCTCCGGCTTGCCATCGCTCTGGCTCCGGCCTGCTCTCGATCTGGCCTGCCCTCGCCCTGCTGCCTGCTCTCTCTCTGGCTTCGGCCTGCCCTCGCCCAGGCTCCAGCCTACTCTGGCTCTGGACTGCTCTCTCGCTCTGGCCTCGCCCTGTCTCTGGCCTGCTCTCGCTCTGGCGTGCCTTCGCCATGGCTCCGGCTCTGCTCTTGCTCTGGCCTGCCTCGCCCTAGCTCTGGCCTGCCCTCGCCTTGGCTCCGGCCTGCTCTCGCCCTGGCCTGCCCTCGCCTTGGCTCTGTCCGGCCTGCTCTCGCCCTGGCTCCAGCCTGCTCTCGCTTTGGCTTAGGCCTTCCCTCGCCATAGCTCCGGCCTGCCCTTGCTCTGGCTCCGGCCAGCCCTCGCCTTGGATACGGCCAGCACCTGCTCTGGCTCCGGCCTGCCTTCGCCTTGGCTTCGGACTGCTCTCGCTCAGGCCTGCTCTCGCTCTGGCCTGTCCTTGCCTTGGCTCCGGCCCGCTCTTGCTCTGGCCTACCCTGGCTCTGCCTTCGGCCAACCCTCGCCTTGGCTGCGGCCAGCTCCGCCTCTGGCTCCGGCCTGCCCTCGCCCTGGCTCCAGCCTGCTCTCGCTCTGGCTCCGGCCTGCCCTTGCCCTGGCTCCGGCCTGCCCTAGCTCTGGCTCCGGCCTGCCCTAGCTCTGGCTCCGGCCTGCTCTCGCCCTGTCTCCGGCCTGCTCTTGCTCTGGCCTGCCCTCGCTCCAGTATTCTCTCGCTCTGGTTTTGGCCTGCCCTCGCCTTGGCTCCGGCCTGCCTTTGCCATGTCTACGGCCTGCTATCGCTCTGGCTCCGGCCTGCCTTTGCCTTGGCTCCGGCCTGCTCTCGCACAGGCTCTGGCCTGCTCTCGCTGTGGCTCTGGCCTGCCTTCGCCTTGGCCAGAGCGAGATTTGGCGAGCGACAAGGCAAGGGCAGGCCAGAGAAAGAGAGAAAGAAGGCCGGAGCCAAGGTACGGGCAGCCGGAAGGAACCAGGGCGAGAGCAGGCCAGAGCCAGGGCGAGAGCAGGCCGGAGCCAGGGCGAGAGCAGGCCGAGGGCAGGCCAGAGCCAGAGTCAGATCAGGCCGGAGACAAGGCGAGGGCAGGCCAGAGCCAGAGCAGGCCAGAGCCAGAGCGAGAGCAGGCAGGAAGGAGCCAAGCAAGGGCAGGCCAGAGCCAAAGCGAGAGCAGTCCGGAGCCAAGGCGAGGGCAGGCCAGAGCCAGAGCGGGAGCAAGCCGGAGCAAAGGCAGGGGCAGGCCAGAGCCAGAGCGAGAGCAGGCCAGAGGCAGAGCGAGAGCAGGCCGGAGCCAGGGCAAGGGCAGGCCGGAGCCAGAGCGAGAGTTGGCCAGAGCCAAGGCAAGGGCAGGCCAGAGCCAGAGCAAGAGAAGGCCAGAGCCAAGGCAAGGGCACGCCGGAACCAGGGCAAGAGCAGGCCAGAGCCAGGACAAGAGCAGGCCAGAGCCAGAGCAAGAGAAGGCCAGAGCCAAGGCAAGAGCACGCCGGAACCAGGGCAAGAGCAGGCCAGAGGCAGGGTAAGAGCAGGCCAGAGCAAGGGCGAGAGCAGGCCGGAGCCAGGGCGAGAGCAGGCCGGAGCCAGGGCGAGAGCAGGCCGGAGCCAGGGCGAGAGCAGGCCGGAGCCAGGGCGAGGGCAGGCCCGAGCCAGAGTCAGAGCAGGCCGGAGTCAAGGCGAGGGCATGCAAGAGCCAGAGCGAGGGCAAGCCAGAGCCAGAGAGAGCTTGGGCAGGCTAGAGCCAGAGCGATAGCAGGCCGGAGCCAAGGCGAGAACATTCCGGAGCCAGGGCGAGGGCAGGCCAGAGCCAGAGCGAGAGCAGGCCAGAGCCAAAGCGAGGGCACGCCAGAGCGAGAGCAGGCCAGAGCGAGAGCAGGCCAGAGCCAGGGCGAGGGCAGGCCAGAGCCAGAGAAGGCCAGATCCAAGGCAAGGGCAGGCCGGAGCCAGGGCGAGAGCAGGCCGGAGCCAAGGCGAGGGCAGGCCAGAGCCAGAGCGAGAGCAGGCCAGAGCCAGAGCGAGAGCAGGCCAGAGCCAAGGCAAGGGCAGGCCAGAGAGAGAAAAGCAGGTCGGAGCCAGGGCGAGAGAAGGCAAGAGCCAATGCGAGGGCTGGCCGGAGCCAGAGCAAGGGCAGGCCGGAGTCAGGGCAAGGGCAGGCAGGAGCCAGAGTGAGGGCAGGCAGGAGCCAGAGCGAGGGCAGGCAGGTGCCAGAGTGAGAGCAGGCTGGAGCCAAGGCGAGAGCAGGCCGGAGCCAAGGTGAGGGAGGGTAGGCCAGAACCAGGGCGGGCAGGTCAGAGTCAGAGCGAGAGCAGGCCGGAGCTCAGGCAAGGGCAGGCCAGAGCCAGAGAGAGAGCAGGCCGGAGCCAAGGCCTGGGAAGGCCAGAGCCAGAGAGAGAGCAGGCCAGAGCCAGGGCGAGGGCAGGCCAGAGCCAGAGAAGGCCGGAGGCAGGGCGAGAGCAGGCCGGAGCCAATGCGAGAGCAGGCCAGAGTCAATGCGAGAGCTGGCCGGAGCCAGAGCAAGGGATGGCCGTAGCCAGAGCGAGAGCAGGCCAGAGCCAAGGCGAGAGCAGGCCGGAGTCAAGGCGAGGGGAGGCCACAGCCAAGGCAAGGGCAGGCTGGAGCCAGAGATAGAGAAGGCCAGAGCCAAGGCAAGGGCAGGCCAGAGCGACAGTAGGCCGGAGCCAGAGCGAGGGCAGGCCAGAGCCAGAGCGAGAGCAGGCCAGAGCCAAGTTGAGGTCAGGCCAGATATAGAGCAGGCATGAGCCACAGCAAGGGCAGGCCGGAACCAGAGAGAGAGCAGGCCGGAGCCAAGGCGAATGCAGGCCGGAACCAGGGCAAGAACAGGTAGGAGCCAAGGCGAAGGCAGGCGGAGCCACAGAGATAGCAGGCCGGAGCCAAGGCGAAGGCAGGCCGGACGGAGCCAAGGCGAGAGCAGGCCGGACCCAGGGCGAGAGCAGGACAGAGCGAGAGCAGGCCGGAGCCAGGACGAGGGCAGGCCGGAGCCAAGGAGAGGACAGGACAGAGCCAGAGCAAGAGCAAGCAAGAGACAGGGCGAGAGCAGGCCGGAGCCAAGGCAAGGGCAGGCCAGAGCGAGAGCAGGCTGGAGCCAGGGCGAGAGGAGGCCGGAGGCATGGCGAGGGCAGGCCAGAGGCAGAGCGACGGCAGGCCGGAGCCAGGGCGAGGGCAGGCCAGAGCCAGAGCAGGCCGGAGCCAGGGCGAGGGCAGGCTGGAGCCAGAGTGATAGCACACTGGAGCCAAGGCGAGGGCAGGCCAGAGCCAAAGCGAGGGCAGGCCGGAGCCAGAGCAAGAGCAGGCCGGAGTCAAGTTGAGGGCAGGCCAGATAGAGAGCAGGAACCAGAGCGAGAGCAGGCCGGTGCCAAGGCTCTAGGTCGTATCCAGGGCGAGAACAGGCAGGAGCCAAGGCGAGGGCAGGCAGGAGCCAGAGAGATAGCAGGCCAGAGCCAGAGCGAGAGCAGGCCGGAGCCAGGACGAGGGCAGGCCGGAGCCAGTGCGAGAGCAAGCCGGAGACAAGGAGAGAACAGGTCAGAGCCAGAGCAAGCAAGAGCAAGGGCGAGAGCAGGCCGGTACCAGGATGAGGGCAGGCCAGAGCCAGAGCGAGAGCAGGCCAGAGCCAAAGCGAGGGCACGCCAGAGCGAGAGCAGGCCAGAGCGAGAGCAGGCCAGAGCCAGGGCGAGGGCAGGCCAGAGCCAGAGAAGGCCAGATCCAAGGCAAGGGCAGGCCGGAGCCAGGGCGAGAGCAGGCCGGAGCCAAGGCGAGGGCAGGCCAGAGCCAGAGCGAGAGCAGGCCAGAGCCAAGGCAAGGGCAGGCCAGAGAGAGAAAAGCAGGTCGGAGCCAGGGCGAGAGAAGGCAAGAGCCAATGCGAGGGCTGGCCGGAGCCAGAGCAAGGGCAGGCCGGAGTCAGGGCAAGGGCAGGCAGGAGCCAGAGTGAGGGCAGGCAGGAGCCAGAGCGAGGGCAGGCAGGAGCCAGAGTGAGAGCAGGCTGGAGCCAAGGCGAGAGCAGGCCGGAGCCAAGGTGAGGGAGGGTAGGCCAGAACCAGGGCGGGCAGGTCAGAGTCAGAGCGAGAGCAGGCCGGAGCTCAGGCAAGGGCAGGCCAGAGCCAGAGAGAGAGCAGGCCGGAGCCAAGGCCTGGGAAGGCCAGAGCCAGAGAGAGAGCAGGCCGGAGCCAGGGCGAGGGCAGGCCAGAGCCAGAGAAGGCCGGAGGCAGGGCGAGAGCAGGCCGGAGCCAATGCGAGAGCAGGCCAGAGTCAATGCGAGAGCTGGCCGGAGCCAGAGCAAGGGATGGCCGTAGCCAGAGCGAGAGCAGGCCAGAGCCAAGGCGAGAGCAGGCCGGAGTCAAGGCGAGGGGAGGCCACAGCCAAGGCAAGGGCAGGCTGGAGCCAGAGATAGAGAAGGCCAGAGCCAAGGCAAGGGCAGGCCAGAGCGACAGTAGGCCGGAGCCAGAGCGAGGGCAGGCCAGAGCCAGAGCGAGAGCAGGCCAGAGCCAAGTTGAGGTCAGGCCAGATATAGAGCAGGCATGAGCCACAGCAAGGGCAGGCCGGAACCAGAGAGAGAGCAGGCCGGAGCCAAGGCGAATGCAGGCCGGAACCAGGGCAAGAACAGGTAGGAGCCAAGGCGAAGGCAGGCGGAGCCACAGAGATAGCAGGCCGGAGCCAAGGCGAGAGCAGGCCGGACGGAGCCAAGGCGAGAGCAGGCCGGCACCAGGGCGAGAGCAGGACAGAGCGAGAGCAGGCCGGAGCCAGGACGAGGGCAGGCCGGAGCCAGTGCGAGAGCAGGCCGGAGCCAAGGAGAGGACAGGACAGAGCCAGAGCAAGAGCAAGCAAGAGACAGGGCGAGAGCAGGCCGGAGCCAAGGCAAGGGCAGGCCAGAGCGAGAGCAGGCTGGAGCCAGGGCGAGAGGAGGCCGGAGGCATGGCGAGGGCAGGCCAGAGGCAGAGCGACGGCAGGCCGGAGCCAGGGCGAGGGCAGGCCAGAGCCAGAGCAGGCCGGAGCCAGGGCGAGGGCAGGCTGGAGCCAGAGTGATAGCACACTGGAGCCAAGGCGAGGGCAGGCCAGAGCCAAAGCGAGGGCAGGCCGGAGCCAGAGCAAGAGCAGGCCGGAGTCAAGTTGAGGGCAGGCCAGATAGAGAGCAGGAACCAGAGCGAGAGCAGGCCGGTGCCAAGGCTCTAGGTCGTATCCAGGGCGAGAACAGGCAGGAGCCAAGGCGAGGGCAGGCAGGAGCCAGTGCGAGAGCAAGCCGGAGACAAGGAGAGAACAGGTCAGAGCCAGAGCAAGCAAGAGCAAGGGCGAGAGCAGGCCGGTACCAGGATGAGGGCAGGCCAGAGCTAGAGCAAGAGCAGGCGGAGCCAGGGCGAGAGCAGGCCAGAGCCAAGGTGAGGGCTAGCTGGAGCAAGAGCAAGGGCAGGCCGGAGCTAGGGCGAGGGCAGGCCGGAGCCAAAGCAAGAGCAGGCCGGAGCCAAGGCGAGAGCAGGCCGGAGCCAAGGAGAGGGCAGGTCAGAGCCAGAGATAGAGCAGGCCAGAGCCAGGGCGAGAGCAGGCCGGAGCCAAGGCGAGGGCAGGCCAGAGCCAGATCCAGAGCAGGCCGGAGCCAGGGCGAGGGCAGGCCAGAGTCAGAGCGGGAGCAGGCCGGAGCCAAGGCGAGGGCACGCCAGAGCCAGAGCGAGAGCAGGACAGAGCCAGAACGAGAGCGGACCGGAACCAGGTCGAGGGCAGGCCAGAGCGAGAGTGGGCCAGAGCCAAAGCAAGGGCAGGCCAGAGCCAGAGCGAGAGAAGGCCGGAGTGAAGGCAAGGGCAGGCCGGAACCAGGGCGAAAACAGGCCGGAGCCAGAGCAGGCCAGAACTAGAGCGAGAGTAGGCCGGAGCCAGGGCGAGGGCAGGCCAGAGCCAAAAAGAGAGCAGGCCGGAGCCAGGGCGAGGGCAGGCCAAAGCCAGAGCGAGAACAGGCCGGAGCCAGGGCGAGAGCAGGCCAGAGCCAGAGCGAGAGCAGGCCAGAGCCAGGGCAAGAGCAGGCCGGAGCCATGGCAAGAGCAGGCCGGAGCCAGGGCAAGAGCAGGCCGGAGCCAGGGCACGAGCAGGCCAGAGCCAAGGCGAGGGAAGGCCAGAGCGAGAGCAGGCCAGAGCGAGAGCAGTCCGGAGCCAAGGCAAGGGCAGGCCAGAGCCAGAGCGAGAGAGAGCAGGCCTGAGCCAGAACTAGAGCAGGCTGGAGCCAGGGCGAGGGCAGACCAGAGTCAGAGCAAGAGGAGGCCGGAGCCAAGGCGAGTGCAGACCAGAGCCAGAGCGAGAGCAGGCCAGAGCCAGAGCGAGATCAGGCCGGAGCCAGGGTGAGGGCATGCCGGAGCCAGGGCGAGGGCAGGCCGGAGCCAGGGCGAAAGCAGGCCGGAGCCAAGGTGAGGGCATGACGGAGCCAGAGCAGGAGCTGGCCGGAGCCAAGGCGAGGGCTGCCCAGAGCCAGAGCAAGGGCAGGCAGGAGCCAGGGCGAGGGCAGGCCGAAGCCAGAGCGAGAGCAGGCCGGAGCCAGAGCAAGAGCAGGCCGGAGTCAAGTTGAGGGCAGGCCAGATAGAGAGCAGGAACCAGAGCGAGAGCAGGCCGGTGCCAAGGCTCTAGGTCGTATCCAGGGCGAGAACAGGCAGGAGCCAAGGCGAGGGCAGGCAGGAGCCAGAGAGATAGCAGGCCAGAGCCAGAGCGAGAGCAGGCCGGAGCCAGGACGAGGGCAGGCCGGAGCCAGTGCGAGAGCAAGCCGGAGACAAGGAGAGAACAGGTCAGAGCCAGAGCAAGCAAGAGCAAGGGCGAGAGCAGGCCGGTACCAGGATGAGGGCAGGCCAGAGCTAGAGCAAGAGCAGGCGGAGCCAGGGCGACAGCAGGCCAGAGCCAAGGTGCGGGCTAGCTGGAGCAAGAGCAAGGGCAGGCCGGAGCCAGGGCGAGGGCAGGCCGGAGCCAAAGCAAGAGCAGGCCGGAGCCAAGGCGAGAGCAGGCCGGAGCCAAGGAGAGGGCAGGTCAGAGCCAGAGATAGAGCAGGCCAGAGCCAGGGCGAGAGCAGGCCGGAGCCAAGGCGAGGGCAGGCCAGAGCCAGATCCAGAGCAGGCCGGAGCCAGGGCGAGGGCAGGCCAGAGTCAGAGCGGGAACAGGCCGGAGCCAAGGCGAGGGCACACCAGAGCCAGAGCGAGAGCAGGACAGAGCCAGAACGAGAGCGGACCGGAACCAGGTCGAGGGCAGGCCAGAGCGAGAGTGGGCCAGAGCCAAGGCAAGGGCAGGCCAGAGCCAGAGCGAGAGAAGGCCGGAGTGAAGGCAAGGGCAGGCCGGAACCAGGGCGAAAACAGGCTGGAGCCAGAGCAGGCCAGAACTAGAGCGAGAGTAGGCCGTAGCCAGGGCGAGGGCAGGCCAGAGCCAAAAAGAGAGCAGGCCGGAGCCAGGGCGAGGGCAGGCCAAAGCCAGAGCGAGAGCAGGCCGGAGCCAGGGCGAGGGCAGGCCAGAGCCAGAGCGAGAGCAGGCCGGAGCCAGGGCAAGAGCAGGCCGGAGCCATGGCAAGAGCAGGCCAGAGCCAGGGCAAGAGCAGGCCAGAGCCAGGGCAAGAGCAGGCCGGAGCCAGGGCATGAGCAGGCCGGAGCCAGGGCACGAGCAGGCCAGAGCCAAGGCACGAGCAGGCCAGAGCCAAGGCGAGGGAAGGCCAGAGCGAGAGCAGGCCAGAGCCAGAGCGAGAGCAGTCCGGAGCCAAGGCAAGGGCAGGCCAGAGCCAGAGCGAGAGAGAGCAGGCCTGAGCCAGAACTAGAGCAGGCTGGAGCCAGGGCGAGGGCAGACCAGAGTCCGAGCAAGAGGAGGCCGGAGGCAAGGCGAGTGCAGACCAGAGCCAGAGCGAGAGCAGGCCAGAGCCAGAGCGAGATCAGGCCGGAGCCAGGGTGAGGGCATGCCGGAGCCAGGGCGAAAGCAGGCCGGAGCCAAGGTGAGGGCATGCCGGAGCCAGTGCAGGAGCTGGCCGGAGCCAAGGCGAGGGCTGCCCAGAGCCAGAGCAAGGGCAGGCCGGAGCCAGGGCGAGACCAGGCCGGAGCCAAGGCGAGAGCAGGCCGGAGCCAAGGCGAGGGCAGACCAGAGTCAGAGCGAGAGCAGGCCGGACGAAGCCAAGGAGAGGGCAGGCAGGAGCCAAGGAGAGGGCAGGCCAGAGGCAGACCAGAGCCAGAGCGAGAGCAGGCCGGAGACAAGGAGAGGGCAGGTCGAAGCCAGAGCGAGAGCAGGCCGGAGCCAGGGCGAGTGCAGGCCGGAACCAGAGCGATGGCAGGCCAGAGACGGCGTGGGGGAAGGCAAGAGTCAGAGGAGGCCGGAGCCAGGGCGAGGGCAGGCCAGAGCCAGAGCAGGCCAGAGCCTGGGCGAGGGCAGGCCAGAGCCAGAGCAGGCCAGAGCCTGGGCGAGGGCAGGCCAGAGCCAGAGCGAGAGCAGGCTGGAGCCAGGGCGAGGGCAGGCCGGAGCTAGAGCGAGGGCAGGCCGAGCCAGAGAGAGAGCAAGCCGGAGCCAGAGCGAGAGCAGGCCGGAGCCAGAGCTAGGGCAGGCCGGAGCCAGGGCGACGGCAGGACGGAGCCAAGGCGAGGGCAGGCAAGAGCGAGAGCAGGCCACAGTCAGAACGAGAGCAGGCCGGAGCCAGGGCGAGGGCAGGCCAGAGCCAAAACGAGAGCAGGCCAGATTCAGGGCTAGAGCAGGCCGGAGTCAAGTTGAGGGCAGGCCAGATAGAGAGCAGGAACCAGAGCGAGAGCAGGCCGGTGCCAAGGCTCTAGGTCGTATCCAGGGCGAGAACAGGCAGGAGCCAAGGCGAGGGCAGGCAGGAGCCAGTGCGAGAGCAAGCCGGAGACAAGGAGAGAACAGGTCAGAGCCAGAGCAAGCAAGAGCAAGGGCGAGAGCAGGCCGGTACCAGGATGAGGGCAGGCCAGAGCTAGAGCAAGAGCAGGCGGAGCCAGGGCGAGAGCAGGCCAGAGCCAAGGTGAGGGCTAGCTGGAGCAAGAGCAAGGGCAGGCCGGAGCTAGGGCGAGGGCAGGCCGGAGCCAAAGCAAGAGCAGGCCGGAGCCAAGGCGAGAGCAGGCCGGAGCCAAGGAGAGGGCAGGTCAGAGCCAGAGATAGAGCAGGCCAGAGCCAGGGCGAGAGCAGGCCGGAGCCAAGGCGAGGGCAGGCCAGAGCCAGATCCAGAGCAGGCCGGAGCCAGGGCGAGGGCAGGCCAGAGTCAGAGCGGGAGCAGGCCGGAGCCAAGGCGAGGGCACGCCAGAGCCAGAGCGAGAGCAGGACAGAGCCAGAACGAGAGCGGACCGGAACCAGGTCGAGGGCAGGCCAGAGCGAGAGTGGGCCAGAGCCAAAGCAAGGGCAGGCCAGAGCCAGAGCGAGAGAAGGCCGGAGTGAAGGCAAGGGCAGGCCGGAACCAGGGCGAAAACAGGCCGGAGCCAGAGCAGGCCAGAACTAGAGCGAGAGTAGGCCGGAGCCAGGGCGAGGGCAGGCCAGAGCCAAAAAGAGAGCAGGCCGGAGCCAGGGCGAGGGCAGGCCAAAGCCAGAGCGAGAACAGGCCGGAGCCAGGGCGAGAGCAGGCCAGAGCCAGAGCGAGAGCAGGCCAGAGCCAGGGCAAGAGCAGGCCGGAGCCATGGCAAGAGCAGGCCGGAGCCAGGGCAAGAGCAGGCCGGAGCCAGGGCACGAGCAGGCCAGAGCCAAGGCGAGGGAAGGCCAGAGCGAGAGCAGGCCAGAGCGAGAGCAGTCCGGAGCCAAGGCAAGGGCAGGCCAGAGCCAGAGCGAGAGAGAGCAGGCCTGAGCCAGAACTAGAGCAGGCTGGAGCCAGGGCGAGGGCAGACCAGAGTCAGAGCAAGAGGAGGCCGGAGCCAAGGCGAGTGCAGACCAGAGCCAGAGCGAGAGCAGGCCAGAGCCAGAGCGAGATCAGGCCGGAGCCAGGGTGAGGGCATGCCGGAGCCAGGGCGAGGGCAGGCCGGAGCCAGGGCGAAAGCAGGCCGGAGCCAAGGTGAGGGCATGACGGAGCCAGAGCAGGAGCTGGCCGGAGCCAAGGCGAGGGCTGCCCAGAGCCAGAGCAAGGGCAGGCAGGAGCCAGGGCGAGGGCAGGCCGAAGCCAGAGCGAGAGCAGGCCGGAGCCAGAGCAAGAGCAGGCCGGAGTCAAGTTGAGGGCAGGCCAGATAGAGAGCAGGAACCAGAGCGAGAGCAGGCCGGTGCCAAGGCTCTAGGTCGTATCCAGGGCGAGAACAGGCAGGAGCCAAGGCGAGGGCAGGCAGGAGCCAGAGAGATAGCAGGCCAGAGCCAGAGCGAGAGCAGGCCGGAGCCAGGACGAGGGCAGGCCGGAGCCAGTGCGAGAGCAAGCCGGAGACAAGGAGAGAACAGGTCAGAGCCAGAGCAAGCAAGAGCAAGGGCGAGAGCAGGCCGGTACCAGGATGAGGGCAGGCCAGAGCTAGAGCAAGAGCAGGCGGAGCCAGGGCGACAGCAGGCCAGAGCCAAGGTGCGGGCTAGCTGGAGCAAGAGCAAGGGCAGGCCGGAGCCAGGGCGAGGGCAGGCCGGAGCCAAAGCAAGAGCAGGCCGGAGCCAAGGCGAGAGCAGGCCGGAGCCAAGGAGAGGGCAGGTCAGAGCCAGAGATAGAGCAGGCCAGAGCCAGGGCGAGAGCAGGCCGGAGCCAAGGCGAGGGCAGGCCAGAGCCAGATCCAGAGCAGGCCGGAGCCAGGGCGAGGGCAGGCCAGAGTCAGAGCGGGAACAGGCCGGAGCCAAGGCGAGGGCACACCAGAGCCAGAGCGAGAGCAGGACAGAGCCAGAACGAGAGCGGACCGGAACCAGGTCGAGGGCAGGCCAGAGCGAGAGTGGGCCAGAGCCAAGGCAAGGGCAGGCCAGAGCCAGAGCGAGAGAAGGCCGGAGTGAAGGCAAGGGCAGGCCGGAACCAGGGCGAAAACAGGCTGGAGCCAGAGCAGGCCAGAACTAGAGCGAGAGTAGGCCGTAGCCAGGGCGAGGGCAGGCCAGAGCCAAAAAGAGAGCAGGCCGGAGCCAGGGCGAGGGCAGGCCAAAGCCAGAGCGAGAGCAGGCCGGAGCCAGGGCGAGGGCAGGCCAGAGCCAGAGCGAGAGCAGGCCGGAGCCAGGGCAAGAGCAGGCCGGAGCCATGGCAAGAGCAGGCCAGAGCCAGGGCAAGAGCAGGCCAGAGCCAGGGCAAGAGCAGGCCGGAGCCAGGGCACGAGCAGGCCGGAGCCAGGGCACGAGCAGGCCAGAGCCAAGGCACGAGCAGGCCAGAGCCAAGGCGAGGGAAGGCCAGAGCGAGAGCAGGCCAGAGCCAGAGCGAGAGCAGTCCGGAGCCAAGGCAAGGGCAGGCCAGAGCCAGAGCGAGAGAGAGCAGGCCTGAGCCAGAACTAGAGCAGGCTGGAGCCAGGGCGAGGGCAGACCAGAGTCCGAGCAAGAGGAGGCCGGAGGCAAGGCGAGTGCAGACCAGAGCCAGAGCGAGAGCAGGCCAGAGCCAGAGCGAGATCAGGCCGGAGCCAGGGTGAGGGCATGCCGGAGCCAGGGCGAAAGCAGGCCGGAGCCAAGGTGAGGGCATGCCGGAGCCAGTGCAGGAGCTGGCCGGAGCCAAGGCGAGGGCTGCCCAGAGCCAGAGCAAGGGCAGGCCGGAGCCAGGGCGAGACCAGGCCGGAGCCAAGGCGAGAGCAGGCCGGAGCCAAGGCGAGGGCAGACCAGAGTCAGAGCGAGAGCAGGCCGGACGAAGCCAAGGAGAGGGCAGGCAGGAGCCAAGGAGAGGGCAGGCCAGAGGCAGACCAGAGCCAGAGCGAGAGCAGGCCGGAGACAAGGAGAGGGCAGGCCGAAGCCAGAGCGAGAGCAGACCGGAGCCAGGGCGAGTGCAGGCCGGAACCAGAGCGATGGCAGGCCAGAGACGGCGTGGGGGAAGGCAAGAGTCAGAGGAGGCCGGAGCCAGGGCGAGGGCAGGCCAGAGCCAGAGCAGGCCAGAGCCTGGGCGAGGGCAGGCCAGAGCCAGAGCAGGCCAGAGCCTGGGCGAGGGCAGGCCAGAGCCAGAGCGAGAGCAGGCTGGAGCCAGGGCGAGGGCAGGCCGGAGCTAGAGCGAGGGCAGGCCGAGCCAGAGAGAGAGCAAGCCGGAGCCAGAGCGAGAGCAGGCCGGAGCCAGAGCTAGGGCAGGCCGGAGCCAGGGCGACGGCAGGACGGAGCCAAGGCGAGGGCAGGCAAGAGCGAGAGCAGGCCACAGTCAGAACGAGAGCAGGCCGGAGCCAGGGCGAGGGCAGGCCAGAGCCAAAACGAGAGCAGGCCAGATTCAGGGCTAGAGCAGGCCGAAGCCAAGGCAAGGGCAGGCTAGAGCGAGAGCAGGCTGGAGCCAGAGCGAGAGCAGGCCGGAGCCAGGGCGAGGGCAGGCCAGAGCCAAAACGAGAGCAGGCCAGATTCAGGGCGAGAGCAGGCCAGATTCAGGGCGAGAGCAGGCCGAAGCCAAGGCAAGGGCAGGCCAGAGCGAGAGCAGGCCGGAGCCAGAGCTAGAGCAGGCCGGAGCCAAGGCGAGAGCAGGCCGGAGCCAGTGCGAGAGCAGGCGAGAGTAGGCCGGAGCCAGTGCGAGAGCAGGCCACAGTCAGAGCGAGAGCAGGACAGAGCCAGGGCAAAGGCAGGCCAGAGCCAGGATATTTCAAAGCAAGCAGACCTCTAATATGGGCCATAGAAGTATGTATAGATTTACATTTCTATAACCTTTATGCCCATATTAGAGGTCTGATAAGTCCTAGGGGGTGACAGATTCCCTTTAAAGCTTGTGTCGTGGTTGGCCTCTAGCCCGGTGTCTCATGTGTTGGGTTTGCCCACTCCGGGTCCTCCTGAAGGAGGAAGGAGGATTTCTCTTTTTATTTTGTGCTTTTGGCTTCTTGCCCAGTGATAGGGGCGGATCTCATCCTCTCAGGCCTAGCCCAACCCTAACCCTAACCCCAACCCTAACCCTACCACAACCCTAACCCTAGAGTTTATATTTTACGCCGTTTAGACACCTTTATTCTTCGAGTCAGTGCGATTACAGCGATACCAGAATCATATCAGGTTTTTATGATTGACAGCTGTCACACACTAAAAGACGCATTTTTTTGTAAAATCTAGTTTTGCATCGCAATATTTTGAGAGCTATAATTTTTCCATATTTTGGTCGACAGAGTCATGTGACATCTTGTTTTTTGCGGAATGAGTTGACGTTTTTATTGGTGCCATTTTCAGGCACGTGACATATTTTGATCACTCTCTATTCCGATTTTTGGGAGGCAGAATAAACAAAAACCAACAATTCAGGAATTGTTGTTTTTCTTTTTTATGCTGTTCCGCGTGTGGTAAAATTGATAAGGTAGCTAGCTTTATTCTTCGGGTCAGTACGTTTACAGTGGTACCACATTTATATCGATTTTCTATGTTTTGGCGCTTTTACACAATAAAAGCTATTTTATAGAAAAAATCATTTTTTTGCATTGCTTTACTCTGAGAGCTATAACTTTTTTATTTTTAGGCTGATGGAGCTGTATGGCGGCTTGTTTTTTGCGGGACAAGATGACGTTTTCAGTGGTATCATTATTATTTATATTCGTCTTTTTGATCGCGTGTTATTCCATTTTTTGTTTGGCGGTATGATGATAAAGCATTGTTTTTTGCTTCATTTTTTATTTATTTTTTTACCATGTTCACTGAAGGGGCTAACTAGTGGGACAATTTTATAGGTCAGGTCATTCCGGACGCGGTGATACCAAATATGTGTACTTTTATTGTTTTTTTTTTCATAATAATATTTATTGATGGGTACATTATATTTTTATTTTTGGTGGTTTATTTATTTATTTTTTTCTTCACTTTCTGACACTTTTTTTACTTTTATTCTTTGTCCCACTATGGGACTTTCACTTTTTTTATTCTGATCGCCTGTATAGCATAGGGATGGAGCACCAGCCCTGTGCTATACAGGCTGTCAGCGCTGCAAATGCAGAAGATACTTTGGTCATGCACTGCGCATGCCAAAATATCTTCCTGCTGTCTGGTGACCCAGATGTTGTCATGACGACATCGGGTCGTCATGGCAACATCCAGGAAGCCGCGGCAGACATCGCTGGACGCCGGCAGGAGAGGTGAGTATCCCGATCACCTCCCCTTGCCCCCGCAATGCTGCGATCGACTCAGCTGCGACAATCGGCTGACACCCGGCGGCGATCGCACCCGCACAGCCTGTGTGCGGGCGCGATCGCAAAGACGTACTAATACGTATCAGGCTCTTAAGTCCCATGGCGCAGATACGTATTAGTACGTCTTGAGCTTTAAAGGGGTTAAACTACAACTCCAATGTCAGCCCCTAATTCAATAGGAACCAAAGATCTGAGAACAGAGAATGATAATAAAATAATTTGTCCACATAAATGGCAAAACTACCCAAAAATGGAGCCCCATAAAGATGTCCCAACTTGACCTCCCCCACCCACCTATCGTCAGCAATTTCTCATTTAGACAAGGGGTTGTCCTGAAAATGTCTTATTACAGAGTGTTCCCGGCAATCCATGATAAATCCGGTGGATACATTATAAGTATACCAAAGCTTAAAAGTAAAGAGCTACTTACCTGGACTCGTTCTCTCTCAGCTGTCAGGTTATAGTGACACAAGATGGCAGCAGTGTAGAAATTTATACATTCTATTCCAATTGTGATGTCTATGATGTCATGTGCCTTGTGATGTCATAATAGCTATCACTGTCATTTCAAATTTACAACCGCAAGAAAAAGTTGATTTCATGGTTTAAGAAAAAATATGGTGGGTAATTGCAGCCTGTGATTATTTTACATATTGTTATTAATATTTGTCATGTCCTTCACTGCTGCCTCCTGCACTGCTTTTTATATACTGTTTATTTTAATAATGGACAATTCACAAGCCCTGCATGTAGAATATATAGTTAATGGCCTCTGTTGAATGACTAGATGCCTATTAGAGCAATAAGATATACTCTAGGTCTACAATCTTTTGGCTGAGTCTAAGGGCTCATACTCATCTGCGTTTAAATCACATGAGTGCAATCTGCTAAAAAAAAATTGGATTGCACTCTGACTCCTGTTATTGAATGATTATGTGTTCATCTGTGATTTTTTTTTTCCAGCTCGGATCGAACTGAGAAAAAAAAAATCACAGCATGCTGCAAGTGGCTGCATATATCAGACGAGACTCGCCAATGCAAGTCAATGTGTGCGAGAAAAAAAAAGCACAGCAAACGGACCATGCTTATGCCATCCATATAGCGTCCATATAATACGCATCTATGTAACACCTTTCAGTGACTGTGGCGGCATCTCAGCACACAAATCCTGTATCTCACATCTTTGTCTGGCCTTGTCTTCTGTGTTTTGGCCATCATGCCAACAAGACAAGGGTGATTGGGGCAAGAGACATGCTGGTGAGGGGGTTGTTGGCTGCCGTGATGCTGGTAATGGAGGTGGCGGCCAAGATGCTGGCACTGAAGGTGGCTGCCGTGATGGTGCCACTGTAGTTGGTGGTGGTTGCTGTGATGCTGTGACTGGAGGTGGTGGTGATGGCTGCTGTGATGCTGGTACTGGTGATTGCCGTGATGCTGGCACTGGAGGTGGTGGCTGCTGTGATGGTGGGTCTGCTGAGTGCCCTTCTTGGGGGGTCTAATGACCGGGTTTGGTTGTCCTCAGAAAGTTGCCACCTTTCAAGGAATTAAAAGATGGCCATCGGTGAATTTGGTGGCGCAGCGGCAGACAAAACAATTTGGAGGGCAGCCCTGGTCTGCAGCCTCAATAAAAAGGGAACGTGCCTGAAATAACGGGCCAGGCTTAGACAAAAACTCTCATCATCATCACTCACAGGTATTCCCATGTCACGTACGCCAGTGATGGTGGGGCGGTAGCGATGCTGGCTTATTGGTGCATGAGGGGAGGTGTCGAGGGGATGTGGTGTACTGGTGCTCTCCGCAGGCTCTTCTTCTTTCTGGCCCCCAGCTCCGGCCTCCATTTCAGATTCCTCTCTGGCTTCCAGCACCTCCGGGCTACAGGTATTTCCCTTTTTGGTCCAGTCAGATCTGTAAGGTCAGGGATGACAGAGAAAAAAGCATTTTTAATATGCAAAATAATAATCAAACCATTACAACAAATAAAACTGAAAAAGATAGCCACTTACGGGTGAAAATTTAGGACTAGGGTCAAAAACTGGAGCCGGTCATAATATAGTTACAGTGCAGACCAAAAGTTTGGACAAACCTTCTCATTTAAAGATTTTTCTGTATTTTCATGATTTTGAAAATTGTACATTCACACTGAATTATATACTTAACAAAAAAGTGTGAAACAACTGAAAATATGTCTTATATTCTAGGTTCTTCAAAGTTGCCACCTTTTGCTTTGATGACTGCTTTGCACACTCTTGGTATTCTCTTGATGAGCTTCAAGAGGTAGTCACCGGAAATGGTTTTCACTTCACAGGTGTGCACTGTCAGGTTTAATAAATTGGATTTCTTGGGGTTGGGACCATCAGTTGTGTTGTGCAGAAGTCAGGTGGATACACAGCTGATAGTCCTACTCAATAGACTGTTAGAATTTGTATTATGGCAAGAAAAAAGCATCTAAGTAAAGAAAAACGAGTGGCCATCATTACTTTAAGAAATGAAGGTCAGTCAGTCCGAAAAATTGGGAAAACTTTGAAAGTGTCCCCAAGTGCAGGTGCAAAAACCATCAAGCGCTACAAAGAAACTGGCTCACATGAGGACCACCCCAGGAAAGGAAGACCAAGAGTCACCTCTACTTCTGAGGATAAGTTTATCCGAGTCACCAGCCTGAGAAATCGCAGGTTACCAGCAGCTCAGATTAGAGACCAGGTCAATGCCACACAGAGTTCTAACAGCAGACACATCTCTACAACAACTGTTAAGAGGAGACTTTGTGCAGCAGGCCTTCAGGGTAAAATAGCTGCTAGGAAACCACTGCTAAGGAGAGGCAACAAGCAAAAGAGACTTGTTTGGGCTAAAGAACACAAGGAATGGACATTAGACCAGTGGAAATCTGTGTTTTGGTCTCATGAGTCCAAATTTGAGATCTTTGGTTCCAACCACCGTGTCTTTGTGCGACGCAGAAAAGGTGAACGGATGGACTCTACATGCCTGGTTCCCACCGTGAAGCATGGATGAGGAGGTGTGATGGTATGGGGGTGCTTTGCTGGTGACACTGTTGGGGATTTATTCAAAATTGAAGGCATACTGAACCAGTATAGCTACCACAGCATCTTGCAACGGCATGCTATTCCATCCGGTTTGCGTTTAGTTGGACTATCATTTATTTTTCAACAGGACAATGACCCCAAACACACCTCCAGGCTGTGTAAGGGCTATTTGACCAAGAAGGAGAGTGATGGGGTGCTACGCCAGATGACCTGGCCTCCACAGTCACCAGACCTGAACCCAATCGAGATGGTTTGGGGTGAGCTGGACCGCAGAGTGAAGGCAAAAGGGCCAACAAGTGCTAAGCATCTCTGGGAACTCCTTCAAGATTGTTGGAAGACCATTTCCAGTGACTACCTCTTGAAGCTCATCAAGAGAATGCCAAGATTGTGTAAAGCAGTCATCAAAGCAAAAGGTGGCTACTTTGAAGAACCTAGAACATATTTTCAGTTCTTTCACACTTTTTTGTTAAGTATATAATTCCACATGTGTTAATTCATAGTTTTGATGCCTTCAGTGTGAATGTACAATTTTCATAGTCATGAAAATACAGAAAAACCTTTAACACTAGAACTACTGATGGAGTCATTTTGACTCCTTTCGTTTTTTATTTCTCTTCTGTGACTACATTTTTCAGAATTCCGGCTTGAAACTCGGTGACTTTTCCTCAAATATGATGTGAAAAAAGATTTTGTGAGAATAAATAATTTTGGTGAAAAATTTGCGCGTTTTTTTCAAAATTTACCAAGAACTACTGAAGGGAGTCATTTTGACTCCCTACTATATTTTGAGGTCCTTTTGTCACTAAATGTTGCTATAAAGTTTTGTGCATAATTTTTTCACTCTGTCTTATTTACCCTGATGTTCATATAGATGTAGTTCAATTTACATGTCAACTTTTCACATTTTCCTTGTGTTTTACCTGCTTGTATTACTGTGTAATGCTGAACAAAATAGCTTGTTTACTATAGGCTCTTATCTTATGCTAATGAAGGGTGGTGTTTTTCTAAGGTCCTAGCAGGAGACAGTATTCTGGATAGTAACTTTACTTTCAGTTCAGCTGAAGAGACAAAGAGAACAGACGCAGACATACGAGCTCTGAAGACTCATACAGGTATGAATTGTTATGAAATAGTTTAGCTGTCTGTCAACTGATTCAGCCCACCTACTTTTGAAGGTGGCAGAACAGTTATTATTTCTTTTAGTTTTCATTTCATTTCTATTTTTCAGCAGGGAACTATATAGAATTATGGAATTTGTGAGGAATATGGAGAGAAGACGTTTGATAAAGCCTCAGGATATTCTGGCTACTTTGCAATCCATACCGGAGGATGAATCGGAATCCGAATTGCAGGAACATGTATTTGATTCTGACAGTGATGAAGATTTCATTCCTCAGAACATATCAAGTGAATCTGAAGACTCAGAAGGAACAAATCCAGAAGGTAAGTAGTTATGTGTATTTATTTGTTCTTCCACACACTGAGTTAGGGCCTGTGCACACTAGCAGAATTCTGGCTGAATAGCCATCTGGATATTCTTGCCGCAATACAGGCCGTACCTGCCCGCTCATGCCTGAAGCTCCGCTCCGAACCCCGGGCTGGAGCCGCTGTCAGGGACAGAGCAGCGCTTGCTTACGCGCGAGCACGGCTCCGTCCCAGACAGCGGCTCCAGCCCGGGGTTCGGAGCGGAGCTTCAGGTATGAAACTCCGCTCTGTACCTGAGCGGGCAGGTACGGGCCGGATTGTGGTGAGAATATCCGGTCGGATATTCCGCCGCTAATCCAGCCAGTGTGCACGGACCCTTACAAAACAAAAATTCTAAATATTCATCAACTTTTTTACAGATATTCCAAGCACATCAACTGGGGATCGGGCTCATGCAATTATGTTGCCTCGTGACCATCCTCCTGGTCGTGGACAGAAAAAATCAGCAAAACGTCCCAGAAATGAAAGAACAACAGATAACGATGGCGGCGAAGGTAATGCAACAACAAACACCAGAGAAGACGAATCTGAAGGAATACTAGTTTCAGCGGATGGTATTCAATGGAAACCTGTTGAAATTGGAGAACACTTGCCTGGTAGGCGTGACAGCCAAAATATTCTTCGAGAAGCACCTGGCCCTACAGGATACGCCAGAAGAAATATCATTATCGATAGTCCTTTGAGCGCATGGCGTTTATTTTTTGATTCATATATATTGACACATATAAAGAACTGTACGCTTGCAGAAGCATGCAGGAACAATAATTTACAGTTTACTCTATCTGATGAGGAGCTAGATGCATTCATTGCGATATTCTATGCTCGTGGAATATCTGGCACGAACCGTCACTCGATTAGCAGTATTTGGTGTAATGACTGGGGAATACCGTTTTGCAAAGCGACAATGTCTAGGGACCGCTTTGTTGAAATTATGAGGTTTCTCAGATTTGATGAGAAATCTACTCGATCGGAGAGACTGCAAACGGACAAGTTTGCTCTATTTTCTACTGTGTGGGACAGGTTTATTGAAAATTGTATTGCGTGTTACAAACCTGGCCCATACATAACGGTGGATGAGCAACTTTTCCCAAGCAAAACTAGGTGTCCATTCACGCAGTACATGCCTTCCAAACCAGATAAATATGGCCACAAATATTGGCTAGCTGTTGATAAGAGGAGCAAATATCTGGCAAATGGCTTCCCTTATCTAGGCAAAGATGACACACGCCGTGCTAAGGACCGTTTAGCTGACCATGTGGTAATGAAGTTATTGGACCCGTTTTTGAAAAAAGGTCGCAATGTTACAACCGATAATTATTTTACTTCAGTAAAATTAGCTAAACAGCTAAAAAGCAAAGGAACAACCATCGTGGGAACACTGAACAAGATAAGGCGAGAAGTGCCTAAAGAAATAAAATCCATGAAAGAGGAATTGTACAACACTAAAGTGTTTAGAAATGAAGACAATTTTACACTTACAGTATATCAAGGAAAGCCCAACAAAAATGTTGTCATTTTGAGTTCCGTCCATCCAGATGTTGTTGTTGCGTCTGATTCCGCTAAAAAAACTCCAGAAACGGTAAAGTTTTACAATGAAACAAAATATGGAGTAGATGTAGTGGATCAGATGGCACGAAAATATACCACACGAACATGCACAAGGAGATGGTCTGTTCATGCATTTGAAAATGCCTTAGACTTTGCGGGTATAAATGCATGGATAATATTCAAGGAGATTACCCACCAAAAAATGTCACGCAAGGCATTTTTGCAAACGCTTGTGAGAGAGTTGAGTGGTCCTTATGTCACAGATAGGGAAAAGGGTTCCACGTTCCAAGTTTCTACATGCTCAGAAGTGATGGTTCAAACAAAATTTTGCCAGATCAAAGAAAAGTGCAAGAAAAATAGATCTGTCGGAAATTGTAAGACTTGTGGTAAGTCTTTGTGTGGGCAATGTACTGCCATAAATCAAAGGCAATGCCTAAAATGCGAAACACCAAATGTTTAGAAGGTGAATTCTGCGCCATATTTTCATTTTTATGCTCCTCCACCTACATTTTCTCTGCTTTTTGTTCTTCAGTTGTTGTTTATATGTGTGCACTTGAATAAAAAAAAATGTTTGAAAAACGTCTATTATAATTATTGTTATTTTCTGTAGAAAAATAAGAAAAGCAGAAAAAAAACAATCAAAAGCATTACTGTTGGATCTCACAATAATAATACATTACAAAAAATATAATTATTAATAAATAACCACAAATGAAACTCTAAAAATAAACAAAAACAAGCAAGGAGTCAAAATGAGTCCTTTCAGTAGTTCTAGGCGGGGTCACGAGTCCAGTAGTCCTAGTGTTAAATGAGAAGGTGTGTCCAAACTTTTGGTCTGTACTGTATGGCCTTTCTTTTTAAGAGCCACATCACCACTCTTCCTACCCTGTTGTCGCTCGCGGCGGCACTGGTCCCGGCAACTGCTCCATAATCTTGTCACTACACCCACTGGAAAGAATATACTTTTGTTCGCAGAAAACCCCTTCAACATGTTTATTACCAGCTGCTTCATAGGCTATATTCACACAAACGTATTGTCTAAGTGCTGCCCGTGGAGAAAAATGACAGCACTTGGTCCAGTTCAGGTGAGCATTTAAAACTGGTAATACATAAGCATAATATGTACAATGTCTGACCACTACAACACGGATTTAGGTTGTTAGAGGTGTAATGCAAGTAATCCAAGGTACGCTGTGCTTTTCTACACTCCTAAACAGAGTAAGGCTAAGTGCCCACAATGCAGAAATGCTGAGAATTTTTCCAGAGCGTTTCTGCATCTCCCTGGCAGAAAAAACGCATGCGGATTCTATGAGTTTTCCTGCCAGGGACAAGCAGAAGTGAAGCGCTCTTCACATGCATTTCCGCATGCGGGTTGTCAAGCGCTTTGCAAGCGATTTTAGCATCACTTGGAAAGTGCTGGACAACTTGGTCACACTATATAAATCCATGCAACCGGTATGGATTTATATAGTGTGACCGTAAAAGAATGGTAAAAAAATAAATATTATAATTACCTTCTGACGGCCCCTGGTCTCCTTATCCGATGCGTCCGGTCTTCCCGGTGTCTTGCGGTTGTGTAAAAGGACCTGCCATGACGTCATTTAGTCATGTGACGGGTCAACAGACCGCCGACGTCAGCAGTCACGTGACCTGTCACATGACTAAATGACGTCATGGCAGGTCCTTTTAGACCATCATGAGCTGCCAGGAAGCCAGGACGCATCGCTATGGAGACCGGGGGCCATCAGAAGGTAAGTATAATGTATATTTTTTATTTTAATTCTTTTTTTTTTTACAGGTACTATGGTACCCGGGTCTGGAGGAGAGTCTCTTCTTCTCCAAATCCGGGTACCATGCGCACATTGAATCGCTAAATATCCGCATGTGCACATGTAGTCATGCGGATATTATGCAATTCAATGCAAGTCAATGGCGGCGAAAACGCTGCGATTACACAAAATAATTGGTAGTGCGGCGGATTTTTCCGCATTGATAATCCGCAGCGGAAATTTCCGCAGCATGTGCACAGCAGATGCGGATTATCATTGGGGAACATAGCAGACCTTCTACCAAGCGTTTTTTAAGCGTTTCTGCAGCGGAATTGCCGTTGCGGAAACGCTTAAAAAACGCATAGTGGGCACACAGCCTAAAGGTGGCCACACATAAGCACAGGTCTGCCAGATAGATACCTAGGAATTATTATTTTGTGTATTATTTCCTACATACTTGATCGAGCAAGTCATCAATGTAAAAGTCAACTCCACATTATAGTATATGATGTACGAGTCACTAATTATCATGTGTCCCATCTGATGTCTGTGCACACAGTGAACATATTATACCACATACAATACAATATACATAGGAGAATATATGACTGATATATAGAGATGAGCAACTTCATTTGCAGGACCCTGATCCAATGGTCAGATGAATATTCAGTGGCTGCTGGATAGGAGCCCTGACAGCCTCCTACCTGACACCATTCTCTTTCTCTTCCTTTGATTTGTAGCCAGGCACAATGTCATGTATGTGTCACGCCAAAAAGATGACATCATGCAAAGACTATAATCAAAAGAGGAGTCAGAGATGCCGGCAGGCGGGAGGAGGCTCGCGGGGCTCTGGTCTGGTGGCCACAGACTACTGACGGGACTGTTTGACCAGTGTCCTGCGAATCAATTCGCTCATCTGTACTGGAATAAGATATATTATGACTACATACATCAGATGTTACATACAGAATAGCATGTGACAGTTATATACCACACTATGAGCACAGACATCAGATATTACACCAGTGACATATTATCCTCTGTATAACATTGGATGCCTGTATCAAAGTCCATCACATCCAGTATACAGCATAATATGTGATGGTAAGCGATATACTGGGATACAGACATCACATATTCATACCTCTCAACTTTTGAAGAACAGAAAGGGGGACAGAAAGATGCTATGCGTGGAAAATTTTGGCCTCGCCCCTGGTCACACCCCAATCCACGCCCATTTACCATTATCTTTCTCGCCCGGCAGGAGGAGTTGTCAGAGGGGCGCTGGTAGTGAGGGAAATTCAGCAGACGGCCGAGACTGCAAGGCGCAGACCCAAATCCAGGACTGTCCACTGTATCCAGGGCAGCTGGGACTAGAGATGAGCAGATGGATTCCGGGGCCTCCAGTCGGGGGTCCGGGTCAGTGCTACCTGGCGGCTGGACTGGAGGCCATGAGTCTCTTATCTTCCGGGGCAGTGCGGCCTCATCTGTGAGTCCTGCTCATCTCTCGTTGGGACCTGAGGGTTATTTTTTGTTCCCTCATTCACAGTCGGAGCCGCCAGAACTTTCTCATCTTTATGTAGATTCATTATACGACATCTGGCTTTCTTGTGGTGGCTCTTACTGTATATTGGGGGCTATGTGAGGGCTCATACCGTAGGTAGGGGTGGTGTGTGCTAATACTGTATGTACGGGGTTGTGTGGGGGCTCATACTGTATATAGGGGGATGTCAGCATACTTAAATCTGCTCAATATTAAGTGCTAATATAAATATACAAAAAAAATATAATTAATAAGTTAATATTAATATTGAGCAGAATTAATTTGAACCTATTGGTTCGGGCTCCACAACAGTCACGGTCTCTCACGTGGCCCCTTGGGAATATTAATCTCCCACCCCTGCCTATTTCAAAGCGCTATGTTAAAAATCACACAGACATCATACACACAGCGGGCACAACCATCACACAGACATCATACACACAGCGGGCACAACCATCACACAGACATCACACACACAGCGGGCACAACCATCACACAGACATCATACACAGAGCGGGCACAACCATCACAAGGACATCAGACACACAGCGGGCACAACCATCACACAGACAACATACACACAGCGGGCACAACCATCACACAGACATCATACACACAGCAGGCACAACCATCACACAGACATCATACACACAGCGGGCACAACCATCACACAGACATCATACACACAGCGGGCACAACCATCACACAGACATCAGACACACAGCGGGCACAACCATCACACAGACAACATACACACAGCGGGCACAACCATCACACAGACATCATACACACAGCGGGCACAACCATCACACAGACATCATACACACAGCGGGCACAACCAACACACAGACATCATACACACAGCGGGCACAACCATCACACACACAGCAGGCACAACCATCACACAGACATCACACACACAGCAGGCACAACCATCACACGGACATCATACACACAGCGGGCACAACCATCACACAGACATCATACACACAGCGGGCACAACCATCACACAGACATCATACACACAGCGGGCACAACCATCACACAGACATCATACACACAACGGGCACAACCATCACACAGACATCATACACACAGCAGGCACAACCATCACACAGACATCACACACACAGCGGGCACAACCATCACACGGACATCATACACACAGCGGGCACAACCATCACACAGACATCATACACACAGCGGGCACAACCATCACACAGACATCATACACACAGCGGGCACAACCATCACACAGACATCATACACACAGCGGGCACAACCATCACACGGACATCATACACACAGCGGGCACAACCATCACACGGACATCATACACACAGCGGGCACAACCATCACACAGACATCATACACACAGCGGGCACAACCATCACACACAGCGGGCACAACCATCACACAGACATCACACACACAGCGGGCACAACCATCACACGGACATCATACACACAGCGGGCACAACCATCACACGGACATCATACACACAGCGGGTACAACCATCACACAGACATCATACACACACAGCGGGCACAACCATCACACAGACATCATACACACAGCGGGCACAACCATCACACAGACATCATACACACAGCGGGCACAACCATCACACAGACATCATACACACAGCGGGCACAACCATCACACAGACATCATACACACAGCAGGCACAACCATCACACAGACATCACACACACAGCGGGCACAACCATCACACGGACATCATACACACAGCGGGCACAACCATCACACAGACATCATACACACAGCGGGCACAACCATCACACAGACATCATACACACAGCGGGCACAACCATCACACAGACATCATACACACAGCGGGCACAACCATCACACGGACATCATACACACAGCGGGCACAACCATCACACGGACATCATACACACAGCGGGCACAACCATCACACAGACATCATACACACAGCGGGCACAACCATCACACACAGCGGGCACAACCATCACACGGACATCATACACACAGCGGGCACAACCATCACACACAGCGGGCACAACCATCACACGGACATCATACACACAGCGGGCACAACCATCACACGGACATCATACACACAGCGGGCACAACCATCACACGGACATCATACACACAGCGGGCACAACCATCACACGGACATCATACACACAGCGGGCACAACCATCACACGGACATCACACACACAGCGGGCACAACCATCACACAGACATCACACACACAGCGGGCACAACCATCACACGGACATCATACACACAGCGGGCACAACCATCACACGGACATCATACACACAGCGGGTACAACCATCACACAGACATCATACACACACAGCGGGCACAACCATCACACAGACATCATACACACAGCGGGCACAACCATCACACAGACATCATACACACAGCGGGCACAACATGACATGTATATATTCCCTTCTTCTCCATCATGTCTCCAGTGGCAGTGGTGGGGCCTGGTGTTTGCAATCAGCAGCAGAGTATGGGCTGTACGCAGGAGAGCTGTCAGCCCTGCAGTGTCCCTAAATCCCCTTCCCATCTCCCCTAGTCCCGACTGCAGAGCTGCTGGTGACATTGCATGAGCCCCCTCCCATCCTGTAATAACAGCAGCCACAGATGGGAGAGGCTGCGGGTCTCCCCCTCACCTCAGGACCGCACCTTGTTGTCATGTCCTCCGCAGACTTGGCCCCGCCCCCTGACCCCTCACCTCCTCATGCTGTGCGGTCTCTGCACAGTAGAATTCCTCTGCCCTGATGCCGGGGAGGAGCAGAGAGCGGGAGGCGGAGCTACAAGGGGTCACACACAGCATGGAAAGCCTGCGTGTCTGGAGGAAAAGCCCAGTGCCCAGCAGCGCCCCTGCCGGGAGAAGAGCTGAGCCGGGCCGGGACTGAGCCCTCAAATCGGGACAGGCCCAGGGAATAGGGGAGGCTTGTTAGCTCTGGATATTATACCCGCCTCCTATTATCCTGTATATAATATGGGATGTCTGGGCCTATAGTATATATATTATACCACCTACAGGCTAATATGTAACTAGTGCACATTACACCTTGAGTACAGCCATTAGATATTACACCAGTCACTTCTTCTCCTCTGCACCATCTGATGTCTGTGCACAGTATATGACCTCCAGTATACAGGAGAATATGTGATGGGATATAGGACATACTGTTATACAGACATCAGATGCTATATACTGGATAATAAATGATGGTATATATCAGGGGTGGGCAATTCATTTTCCAGAGGGGCCACATGAGAGAACGTAACTGTTGTGGGGGCCTGAACCAATAGGCTGAAAGGCTGAAATTAGTTCTGCTCAATATTAATATTAACTACAATTAATATAAAATAATATTTATATCACTTAATATTGAGCAGAATTAAGTATGCCAATATCCCCCTGTATACCGTATGAGCACACACACAGCCCCCCTATATACCATATGAGCACACACACAGCCCCCTGTATACAGTATGAGCCCCCACACAGCCCCCCTATATACCATATGAGCACACACACAGCCCCCTGTATACAGTATGAGCCCCCACACAGCCCCCCTATATACCATATGAGCACACACACAGCCCCCTGTATACAGTATGAGCCCCCACACAGCCCCCCTATATACCATATGAGCACACACATAGCCCCCTGTATACAGTATGAGCCCCCACACAGCCCCCTGTATACAGTATGAGCCCCCACACAGCCCCCCTATATACCATATGAGCACACACATAGCCCCCTGTATACAGTATGAGCCCACACACATCCCCCTATATACCATATGAGCACACACACAGCCCCCTGTATACAGTATGAGCCCCCACACAGCCCCCCTATATACCATATGAGCACACACATAGCCCCCTGTATACAGTATGAGCCCCCACACAGCTCCCCTATATACCATATGAGCACACACACAGCCCCCTGTATACAGTATGAGCCCCCACACAGCCCCCCTATATACCATATGAGCACACACATAGCCCCCTGTATACAGTATGAGCCCCCACACAGCTCCCTATTTATTTATTTATTTTACTAACCATATTTTGCAGATTATAAAATGCACCGTATCATAAGACGCACCCCAAATTTTGGTGAGAAAAATAGGAAAATTGTTTTTTAATAAAATGGTGGTGCTTCTTATAGTCTGCTTTTACGGTAGATTACCCAGGGAAGGGGGCTGCTGTGGTGGAGCAGAGCCGCTGCTCCAGGAAGCTGGCAGCGGCAGGAGTGGGGTGATGCTGTGGACCCCAGGCTGGGAGGGGGATGTTCGACGATGAGCCGGGCTCTGTGCTTTCACAAAATGCCGGCGGATCCCCTGTACTTCCCGTGGTTTTCAATGCTGTAGACTTAGGGAAAATGGCCACCGGAGGCGGCACATGCTTAGGTTGAGACCTCGGGAGACAAGATCTCGGTGTCACGATCTCAATCCGCACATGCGCCGCCTCTGGTGGCCTTTTTACCCCAAGTTCACCGCATTGAAAACCATGGAAAGTGCGGGGGCTCCTCCGACATTTTGTGAAAGCACAGAGCCCATCGCACAGCCAGACACCCACCTTCCTAGCCTGGGGCCCGCAGCATCGCCTCACTCCTGCCGTCACCAGCTTCCTGCAGCAGCGACCCTAAAATGCCACTCCCAAATGCCCCGGTAAACTACATTCAGATTATAAGACGTACCCCCATTTTCCCAAAAATTTTTGGAGGAGAAAAGTGCGTACTATAATCTGAAAAGTACAGTATATAGTGCTATTAATTCCACAGCAGATTACAGACATTATTCCTACATACAGTAAGCACCCCACATAGCCCCTATATACAGTGTAAGCCACCACATAGCCCTTATATACAGTGTGAGCCCTCATATTCCATCCTATATACAGTATTAGCCACCACATAGCCCCCTATATACCGTATGAGACCCACATAGCCTCCTATACATATTATGAGCCGCCACATAGCCTCCTTTGTACAGTATGAGCCCCCACATAGCCTTCTACTGTATACATATTATTAGCTGCCACATAGCCTCCTATGTACAGTATGAGTCCCACATAGCCTCCTTTATACAATGTGAGTCCCCACATAGCCTCTCTATATATTGTCAGACCCCACGTGGCCTCTTATATACATTATGAGATCCACATAGCTTCCTATATACAGTGTGAGCCCCCACATAGTCTCTCTATATACAATATGAGCCCTCAAATAGCCTCCTATATACAGTATGATTCCCTCATAGCCTTCTATATACAGTGTAAGGCCCCACATAACCTCTTATATACAGTGTGAGGCCTCACATAGCCTCCAACATACAATGTGAGCCCTCACATAGCCTCCTATATACTATATGAGCCCTCACATAGCCTCCTATATACTATATGAGCCCTCACATAGCCTCCTATATACTATATGAGCCCTCACATAGCCTCCAATATACAATGTGAACCCTCACATAGCCTCCTATATACTATATGAGTACTATATGACTTATATGAGAAAGCTCACTTCATTATACTAAGCTTTGTAATTTCCATCTTTGCTTATGTAGACCAGCAGCCACTGGCAAACTCATCTCCCCTTCTGCGTTCTGCATAAATAGCGTTGGGTGGGCATTCGCTTTGCTACTCAACACGGTCTTCATTTATTACATAGAGCTGCTTTTATAGTTTTACATTTTTACTAACCCGAACTAGTGTTACAAGCAGGTCAAGAGACTGGTTTAGGATTAAGCTAATGGTTAGGGCTAGGAATAGGGCTAAGGTAATAACATTGTTCTATAAAAAATGTATTAAGAAAATAGAAAGCATACAAATAAAATAATGTATTGCGTTTTATATTTTTAAAATTCGAGAGATGACTTCAGCAAAAAACAGAAAAAAAATTAAGAAATGAAATTGCAAAGTATAATTACATCAGTATTTTCCTTAAATTACAATACACGTGCAATACTGGGCTTTTGGAAAGGACTCACGGAGTGCTATTGGTTCACGGGTTAGGGGGCATATACTTGTCTTGTCCTGGGTGCTCGCAACCTGTGACAGTGTGCTATCAGCAGAGTGCACAGCAACCAGAAAGTTTTTTAATTTACTTTTTTTTTCTGCATTTTTTCATCTGTAGCCTAAAAGACAACAGGTAAATATTAAATGCACTACAAACATCAGGCTTTTTTATTGTGTGATAGCTCACTGTAGGTGTGTTTTTGAACAAGCCCTAATGAGTATGAGTATGCATATGATGATATGGTATGTGTTATAGTTTTTTTTCATGTATATGGTATATTTGTATGTATATTGGGGGCTATTTGGGACACACACTGTATATATGGAGGCTATGTGGGGTTCACACTGTATATATGGAGGCTATGTGGGGTTCACACTCTATATATGGAGGCTATGTAGGGCTCACACTGTATACATGGAGGCTATGTGGGGCTCACACTGTATATAGGAGCCCATGTGGAGGCTCATACTGTATATAGGGGGCTATGTTGGGGCTCAATCTGTATATACAGAGGCTATGTGGGGCTCATGCTATATATAGGAAGCTATGTGGGGGCACATACTAGATTAGGAGGCTATGTGAGGGCTCATACTGAATGTAGGAGGTTATGTGGGGGTTCATACTGTATGTAGGAGGCTATGTGGGGGCTTATACTGTGTATAGGAGGCTATGTGAAGGCTCATCTTGTATATAAGAGGCTCCTTGGGGCTCACACTATATACAGGGAGGCTATGTGGGGGCTCCTGCTGTATATACAGAGGCTATGTGGTGCTCATGTGGTATATAGGAGGCTATTTGGGGCTCATACTGTAAATAGGAGGCTATATATATGGGACACACTGTATATGCAGGCTATGTGGGGCTCACACTGTATATATGGAGGCTGTGTGGGGGTTCGTACTGTATATGGGAGGTTATGTGGGGGCTCATACTGAATGTGGGAGGCTATTTGGGGGCTCAGACTGAATGTAGGAGGCTATGTGGGGGTTCATACTGTATATAGGAGGCTATATGGAGGCTCATACTGTATATAGGAGGCTATGTGAGGGCTCATATTGTTTATAGGAGATAACCGGGGCTCATACTATATAGGGTGGTCCAAAAGTAGGTGCACAGAAAGTGTAATAAGGTTATGAAGGGGGAGGTTTATCAAACATGGTGTAAAGTGAAACTGGCTCAGTTGCCCTTAGCAACCAATCAGATTCCACTTTTCATTCCTCACAAAGTTTATAGTCGAAAACCAAAAAGTGTCAGTGATTTGAAAAATTACATAAGAGATGCATTTCAAGAAATTAATACCCAAAGAGACTTGTGCAAAAAAAATTTGTCGAAGCGTAAGAGGCAGACTTCAAAGCTGTGCAAATTGTAATGGAAAACAGTTTGAGCTCCTGCGCTGATAAAATTTAAGGGCTTTTGCATTATTGTTCAGAATAAAATTTAATTGTCAATGTTATGCTTGTGTTAGTAAATATAATTTTATATATAAATCAAAATAAATGTTATTTTCTGTCCACCTACTTTTGGACCACCCTGTATATAGGGAGCTGTGTGTGAGCTTTTACGGTATTGAGGTGTGCAGTAGCCCTCTTTTCCTTCTGCTCCAATATGACCACAGGTAATATTTATCCATTGTGATTAGTGATGAGCGAACGTGCTCGCCACTACTCGGTACTCGCCGGAGCACCATGGTGCTCGACAAGCTCGGCGAGTATTTCCGGGTTGCTCGGGCGAGAACTCGGGTCCCCTCCCTACATGTTTGGCGCTCTTTAGAGAGCCAATGAACATGCAGGGATTGCCTGCCATGCACTGTAATGCCGTAGCCATGTTGGTTGTGGACATCACAGTGATTGGCTGGCCGCACAGCGTCATCAGGTCTATATCAGACCTGGCGCCACCATGCTCGTCACAGTCACTCCGGATCAGACAGTGTAGGGAGAGCTGCTGCTTTCTCAGGGAGAGATTTGATCGTGTATTAGGTAGTGTAGGGAGAAAAACCGTACATTACACATATCCAATTTAACAAACAGTCCTTCTGAGGACTAATCCATCTGCAGAGATATATCAGGCAGGCAGGGTGTATAGGCAGGCGGTGTATATAGCAGACTGCAGTGCATATAGTACAAGAGGCTCCATTCCAGTTCTGTCGGCTGCTGCTGTTAAATATTTCTGGAAATAGGCCCAGGTCTCAGGGGCCAGGAATAATTTTTTTTGCATCTTAATCCTCATCATTTGTTTAAAAAGCAATCCAGAGAACAAGGTTTTTCTGCACCATTTGCTTGTTGGCACTGCAGAATACAGCCAGGTCCTTTCCATATTACAGCGCTAAAAATCCATCTATTTAAAACTGTGTTTTCTCCGTCACACGGCTCACATATACGTTTTCAGAAAATACTGTCAATTCTGGCCTCCATTAGATTTTTTTTTCAGTGTGTCAGCAAAGTTTTTGACACTGGTTTGCTGTTCAAATCAGTTACCTACAGGCCAGGTATTTAAAACTGTGTTTTCTCCATCACACGGCTCACATATTCGTTTTCAGAAAATACTGCCATTTCTGGCCTCCATTTAAAAAAAATTTCAGTGTGTCAGCAAAGTTTTTGGCACTGGTTTGCTGTTCAAAACGGTTACCTACAGGCCAGATATTAAAAACTGTGTTTTCTCCGTCACACGGATTACATATACGTTTTCAGAAAATACTGCCATTTCTGGCCTCCATTAAAAAAAATTTCAGTGTGTCAGCAAAGTTTTTGACACTGGTTTGCTGTTCAAAATAGTTACCTACAGGCCAGGTATTTAAAACTGTGTTTTCTCCGTCACACGGCTCACATATACGTTGTCAGAAAATACTGCCATTTCTGGCCTCCATGAAAAAAAATTTTCAGTGTGTCAGCAAAGTTTTTGACACTGGTTTGCTGTTCAAAACAGTTACCTACAGGCCAGGTATTTAAAACTGTGTTTTCTCCATCACACGGATTACATATACGTTTTCAGAAAATACTGCCGTTTCTGGCCTCCATTAAAAAATGTTTTCAGGGTGTCAGTGAAGCAATTGACACCAGATTGCTGTTCAAAACAGTTACCTACAGGCCAGGTATTTAAAACTGTGTTTTCTCCGTCACACGGCTCACATATATGTTGTCAGAAAATACTGCCATTTCTGGCCTCCATGAAAAAAATTTTTCAGTGTGTCAGCAAAGTTTTTGACACTGGTTTGCTGTTCAAAACAGTTACCTACAGGCCTGGTACTAAAAACTGTGTTTTGCTTCGGCCTGCCCTCGCCTTGGCTCCGGCCTCCCCTCGCTCTGGAACCGGCCTGATCTCGCAATGGCTCTGGCCTGCCCTTGCCTTGGCTCTGGCCTGCCCTCGCTCTGGATCCGGCCTGATCTCGCAATGGCTCTGGCCTGCCCTTGCCTTGGCTCCGGCCTGCTCTTGCCTTGGCTCCGGCCTGCCCTCGCTCTGGCTCCGGCCTGATCTTGCTCTGGCCTGCCTTCGGCTCCGGACTGCTCTGGCTCTGGTTCTGGCCTGCCTTGGCCGTGGCTCCGGCCTGCTCTCTCTCTGGCTCTGTCCTGCCCTCGTTCTGGCTACGGCCTGCTCTCCCTCTGGTCTGCCCTTGCCTTGGCTCCGGCCTGCTCTCACCCTGGCTCCGGCTTGCTCTCTCTCTGGCCTGCCCTCGCCCTGGCTCCGGCCTGCTCTCGCTCTGGCTCTGGCCTTGGCTCTGGCCTGCCCTCGCCGAGGCTCCGGCCTGCTCTCGCTCTGGCTGTGGCCTGCTCTTGCTCTGGCTCCGCCCTGCTCTCACCCTGGCTCCGGCTTGCTCTCTCTCTGGCTCTGGCCTGCCCTCGCCCTGCTGTTTGCATGGATTTATATAGTGTGACCTAGTTGTCAAGCACTTTCCAAGTGATGCTATCGCCTGGAAAGCGCCTGTCAATCTGCATGCGGAAACGCATGTGGATCCGCATGTATTCTGCAGGAAAAACGCATGCACAATCTGCATGCGTTTTTTCTGCCAGGGAGATGCAGAAATGCTGCAGAAATTTTCTGCTTTATATCTGCATCATGGGCGTTCTCGCTATAGCTCTGGCCAGCTCTAGCTCTGTCTCTGGCCTGCCCTGGCCTTGGCTCTGGCCTACTCTCGCTTTGTATCTGGCTTGCCCTTGCCTTTGCTCCGGCCTTCTCTCGCTCTGGCTCTTGCCTGCTGTCGCCCTGGCTCCGGCCTGCCATCGTCCTGGCTCCGGTCTGTTCTTGTTCTGGCTATGGCCTGCCCTCGCCTTGGCACCGGCCTGCTCTCTCGCTCTGGCTCTGTCCTGTCCTCGCCCTGGCTCCGGCCTGCTCTCGCTCAGGCTCTGGGCTGCCGTCGCCCTGGCTCCGGCCTTCTCTCGCTCTGGCATGCCCTTGCCCTGGCTCTGGCCTGCTCCCCCTCTGGCCTGCTCTCGCCCTAGCTCAGGCCTGCCCTCGTCCTGGCTCCGGCCTTCCCTCGCCTTTGCTCCGGCCTTCTCTCGCTCTGGCTCTTGCCTGCTGTCGCCCTGGCTCCGGCCTGCCATCGTCCTGGCTCCGGTCTGTTCTTGCTCTGGCTATGGCCTGCCCTCGCCTTGGCACCGGCCTGCTCTCTCGCTCTGGCTCTGTCCTGTCCTCGCCCTGGCTCCGGCCTGCTCTCGCTCAGGCTCTGGGCTGCCGCGCCCTGGCTCCGGCCTTCTCTCGCTCTGGCCTGCTCCCGCTCTGGCCTGCTCTCGCCCTGGCTCAGGCCTGCCCTCGTCCTGGCTCCGGCCTTCCCTCGCCTTGGCTCCGGCCTGCTCTCGCTCTGGCTCGGTCCTGCCCTCGCCCTGGCTCCGGCCTGGTCTCGCTCAGGCTCTGGGCTGCCCTCGCTCTGGCTCCGGTCTGCCCTTGCCCTGCTCTGGCCTGCTCTTGCTTTGGCTCTGTCCTGCTCTTGCCTTTGCTCCGGCCTGCTCTAGCTCTGGTTCTGGCCCACCCTCGTCTTGGCTCCGGCTTGCTGTCGCTCTGGCTCTGGTCTGCCCTTGCCTTGGCTCTGGCCTACTCTCGCTTTGGCTCCGGCCTGCTCTCAACCCTGGCTCCGGCTTGCTCTCGCTCTAGCTCCGGACAGTGCTCGCCCTGGCTCCGGCTTGCCATCGCTCTGGCTCCGGCCTACCCTCGCCCTGGCTCCGCCCTGCCCTCGCTCTGGCTACGGCCAGCCCTCGCCTTGGCTTCGGCCTGCCCTCGACCTGGCTCCGGCCCGCCCTCGCTCTGCATTGGCCTGTTCTCTCCTTGGCTCCGGCCTGCTCTTGCACTGGCTCCCGGCCTGCCCTCGTCCGGGCTCTGGCCTGCTCTCGCTCTGGCTCTGTCCTGCTCTCGCACTGGTTCCGGCCTGCTCTCGCCCTGGCTACTAACTGCTCTCGCACTGGCTCCGGCCTGCTCTCGCACAGGCTCCGGTCTGATATCTCTCTGGCTCCGGCCTGCCCTCGCTTTGTTTGGCTCATGCCTGCTCTCGCTCTGGATCCGGCCTGCCCTCGCTCTGGAACTGGCCTGCCCTCGCCCTGGCTCCAGCCTGCTCTCGCTCTAGCTCTGGCCTGTCCTCTCCTTGGCTCCGGCCTGCTCTCGCACTGGCTCCGGCCTGCCTTCGCCTTGGCTCCGGCCTGCTCTCGCCCTGGCTTCGGCCAGCTCTCACCCTGGCTAAGGCCTGCTATCTCTCTGGCTCCGGCCTGCCCTCGCCTTGGCTCCTGCTTGTTCTCGCCCTGCATCCGGCCTGCTCTCGCCTTAGCTAAGGCCTGCACTTGCCCTGGCTCCGACCTGCTCTCACCCTGGTTCCGGCCTGACCTTGCCTTGGCTCATGCTTGCTCTCGCTCTGGCCAGCACTCGAGTTGGCTCCAGCCTGCTTTCGCTCTGGCTCCGGCCTGCCCTTGCCCTGCCTCCGGCCTGCCCTCGTCTTAGCTCCGGCCTGCTCTCGCCCTGGCTCCGGCCTGCTCTCGCTTTGGCTCTGGCCCGCCCTCGCCCTGGCTCCGGCCTGCTCTCTCTCTGGCTCTGGCCTGCCCTCGCCCTGGCTCCGGCATACTCTCACACTGGCTGTGGCCTGCTCTTGCTCTGGCCTCGCCCAGTCTCGGGCCTGATTTAGCCCTTGTTCCGGCCTGCCCTTGCCTTGGCTCCGGCCTGCTCTCGCTCTGACCTGCCCTTGCCTTGGCTCTGGCCTACTCTCGCTCTGGCTTTTGCCTGCCCTCACCCTGGCTCTGGCCTGCTCTCACTCTGATTCTGGCCTGCTCTCGCTCTGGCGTGCCCTCGCCTTGGCTCTGGCCTACTCTTGCTCTGGCCTGCTCTCGCTCTGGCCTCACCCTGTCTCCGGCCTGCTCTCGCCCTGGTTCCGGCCTGTCCTCGCCTTGGCTCTGGCCTACCCTCGCTCTGGCTCCGGCCTGCCCTACACCTGAGGCTCTGGCCTTCTATCGCTCTGGCTCTGGCCTGCCCTTGCCTTGGCTCTGGCCTACCCTCGCCTTGGCTCCGGCCTGCTCTCGCCCTGGCTCCGACCTGCTCTGGCCTGTTCTCTCTCTGGCTCTGGCCTGCCTTGGCTCTGGCCTGCTCTTGCTCTGGCTCTGGCCTGCCCTTGCCTTGGCTCCGGCCTTCTCTCGCTCTAGCAGGCCCTTGCCTTGGCTCTGGCCAACTCTCGCTCTGGCTCCTGCCTGCCCTCGCCCTGGCTCCGGCCTGCTCTCGCTCTGGCCTGCTCTCGCTCTGGCGTGCCCTCGCCTTGGCTTCGGCCTACTCTTGCTCTGACTCTGGCCTGCCCTCGCCCTGACTCCGGCCTGCTCTGGATCTGGCTCTGGCCTGCCCTCGCCTTGGTTCCGGCTTGCTCTTGCCCTGGCTCCGGCCTGCTCTCGGTCTGGCTCTGGCCTGCCCTCGCCTTCGCTCCGGCCTGATCTCGCCTTGGCTCCGGCCTGCTCTCGCCCTGGCTCTGGCCTACTCTCGTTCTGGTCTGCTCTCGCTCTGGCTCTGGCCTCGCCCTGTCTCCGGCCTGCTCTCGCCCTGGTTCCGGCCTGCCCTTGCCTTGGCTCTGGCCTACCCTCGCCGTGGCTCCGGCCTGCTTTCGCCTTGGCTCCGGCCTCCTCTCACTCTGACACCGGCCTGCCCTCGCCCTGACTCCGGCCTGCCCTCTCTCTGGCTCTGGCCTGCCCATGCCTTGGCTCCGGCCTGCTCTTCCTCTGGCTCTGGCCTGCCCTCGTATTGACTCTAGCCTGATCTCGCTCTTGTTCTGGCCTGCCTTCGCCATGGCTCCAGCCTGCTCTCGCTCTGGCTCCGGACTGTTCTCGCTCTGGCCTGCTCTCACTCAGTCTCTGGCCTGCCCTCGCCCTGGCTCCGGCATACTCTCGCTCTAGTTCTGACCTGCTCTCGCTCTGGCCTCGCCCTGTCTCCGGCCTGCTCTCGCCCTTGTTCCGGCCGGCCCTTGCCTTGGCTCCGGCCTTCTCTCGCTCTGGCCTGCCCTTGCCTTGGCTCTGGCCAACTCTCGCTCTGGCTCTGGCCTGCCCTCGCCCTGGCTCCGGCCTGCTCTCGCTCTGGCGTGCCCTCGCCTTGGCTCCAGCCTGCTCTCGCCCTGACTCTGGCCTGCTCTGGATCTGGCTCTGGCCTGCCCTCGCCTTGGCTCCGGCCTGCTCTCGCTCTGGCCTGCCCTCGCCTTGGCTCCGGCCAGCCCTCTCCTTGGCTCCGGCCAGCCCTCGCCTTGGCTCCGGCCAGCCCTCGGCCTGCTCTCGCCCTGGCTTCGGCCTGCCCTCGCTCTGGCTCTGTTGAGCCCTCGCCTTGGCTCCGGCCTGCTCTCGCTCTGACTCCGGCCTGCTCTTGCCCTGCCTCTGGCCTGCCCTCGCCCTGGCTCCGGCCTGCTCTTGCTCTGGATCTGGCCGGCTCTTGCTCTGGCTCTGGCCTGCCCTTGTCTTGACTTCGGCCTGCTCTCGCCCTGGCTCTGACCTCCTCTCACTCTGGCCTGCACTCGCTCTGGCTCCGGCCTGCTCTCTCTATGGCTCTCGCCTGTCCATGCCTTGGCTCCGGCCTGCTCTTCCTCTGGCTCTGGCCTGCCCTCGTCTTGACTCTGGCCTGATCTCGCTGTTGTTCTGGCCTGCCTTCGCCTTGGCTCCGGCCTGCTCTTGCTCTGGCTCAGGCCAGCTCTCGCTCTGGCCTGCCGTTGCCTTGGCTCCGGCCTGCTCTCGCTCTGGCTCTGGCCTGCCCTCGCCTTGGCTCCGACCTGCTCTTGCTCTGGCTCTGGCCAGCCCTCGCCTTGGCTCCGGCCTGCTCTTGCTCTGGCCTGCCCTGGCTCTGCCTCTGGCCTGCCCTCGCCTTGGCTCCGGTCAGCTCTCACCTTGGCTACGGCCTGCTCTCGCTCTAGGTCCGGACTGCCCTTGCCCTGGCTCCGGCCTGCCATCGCTTTGGCTCTGGCCTGCCCTCGCCTAAGCTCTGGCCTGCTCTCGCCATGGCTCTGGCCTGCTCTCACTTTGGCTCTGGCCCGCCCTCGCCCTGGCTCCAGCCTGCTCTCTCTCTGGCTCTGGCCTGCCCTCGCCCTAGCTCCGGCATACTCTCACTCTGGCTGTGGCCTGCTCTCGCTTTGGCCTCGCCCTGTCTCGGGCCTGCTCTAGCCCTTGTTAAGGCCTGCGCTTGCCTTGGTTCCGGCCTTCTATCGCTCTGGCCTGCCCTTGCCTTGGCTCTGTCCTACTCTCGCTCTGGCTCTTGCCTGCCCTCGCCCTGGCTCTGGCCTGCTCTCGCTCTGGGTCTGGCGTGCCCTCGCTTTGGCTCCGGCCTGCTCTGGATCTGGCTCTGGCATGTCCTCGCCCTGGCTCCGGCCTGCCCTTGCTCTGGCTCCGGCCTGCTCTCGCCTTGGCTCCGGCCTGTCCTCGCCCTGGCTCCGGCCGGCCCTTGCTCTGGCTCCGGCCAGCCCTCGCCTTGGCTCCGGCCTGTCCTCGCCCTGGCTCCGGCCTGCCCTTGCTCTGGCTCCGGCCAGCCCTCGCCTTGGCTCCGGCCTGCTCTCGCCCTGGCTCCGGCCTGCCCTCGTCTGGACTCCGGCCTGTTCTCGCCCTTGTTCCGGCCTACTCTCGCTCTGGCTCTTGCCAGCCATCGCTCTGGCTCCAGCCTGCTCTCGCTCTGGCGTGCCCTCGCCTTGGCTCCGGCCTGCTCTCGCTCTGACTCTGGCCTGCCCTCGCCCTGCCCTGGATCTGGCCTGCCCTCGCCTTGGCTCCGGCCTGCTCTCGGTCTGGCTCTGGCCTGCCCTCGTCTTGGCTCCAGCCTGCTCTCGCCTTGGCTCCGGCCTGCTCTCGCTCTGGTTCCGGCCTGCCCTCGCCCTGGCTCCGGCCTGCTCTTGCTCTGGCTCTAGCCTGCTCTTGCTCTGGCTCTGGCCTGCCCTCATCTTGACGCCATCCTGTTCTCGCTCTTGTTCTGGCCTGCCTTCGCCTTGGCTCCGGCCTGCTCTCGCTCTGGCTCAGGCCTGCTTTCTCTCTGGCTCTGGCCTGCCCTTGCCTTGGCTCCGGACTGCTTTCTCTCTGGCTCTGGCCTGCTCTCGCTCTGGCCTGCTCTCGCCCTGGCTCCGGCCTGCTCTCACTCTGGCACTGGGCTGCCCTCGCCTTGGCTCTGGCCTGCTCTCTCTCTGACTCTGGCCTGCCTTTGTCTTGACTCCGGCCTGCTGTCGCCCTGGCTCCGACCTGCTCTCGCTCTGGCCTGCCCTCGCCCTGGCTCCGGCCTGCCCATGCCTTGGCTCCGGCCTGCTCTTCCTCTGGCTCTGGCCTGCCCTCGTTTTGACTCTAGCCTGATCTCGCTCTTGTTCTGGCCTGCCTTCGCCTTGGCTCCAGCCGTCTCTCACTCTTGTTCTGGCTCTGGCCTCACCCTATCTCCGGCCTGCTCTCGCCCTGGTTTCGGCCTGCCCTTGCCTTGGCTCTGGCCTTGAATCGCTCTGGCTCTGGCCTGCTCTTGCCTTGGCTCTGACCTACCCTCGCCTTGGCTCCGGCCTCCTCTTGCTCTGGCTCCGGCTTGCCCTCACCCTGACTCCGGCCTGCACTTGCATTGGCTCCGGCCAGCAATCGCCCTGCTCTCGATCTCGCTCTGGCCTGCCCTCGCCCTGGCTCCGGCCTGCTCTCTCTCTGGCTCTGGCCTGCCCATGCCTTGGCTCCGGCCTGCCCTCGTCTTGACTCTAGCCTGATCTCGCTCTTGTCCTGGCCTGCCTTCGCCATGGCTCCAGCCTGCTCTCGCTCTGGCTCAGGTGTGCTCTCGCTCTGGTTCTGGCCTGCCCTAGCTCTGGCTCCGGACTGCTCTCGCTCTGGCTCCGACCGGCTCTCGCTCTGGCCTGCCCTCGCTCCGCCTACTCTCTCTGGCTCTGGCCTGCCGTCGCCCTGGCTCCGGCCTACTCTCGCTCTAGCTCTGGCCTGCTCTCGCTCTGGCCTCGAACTGTCTCCGGCCTGCTCTCGCCCTGGTTCCGGCCTGCCCTTGCCTTGGCTCCGGCCTTCTCTTGCTCTGGCTCTGGTCTGCCCTTGCCTTGGCTCTGGCCTTCTCTTGCTCTGGCTCTGGCCTGCCCTCGCCCTGGCCTTCTCTCGCTCTGGCTCTGGCCTGCTCTCGCTCTGGCCTGCTCTCGCTCTGTGTTGCCCTCGCCTTGGCTCCGTCCTGCTCTCGCTCTGACTCTGGCCTGCCCTCGCCCTGGCTCTGGCCTGCTCTGGATCTGGCCTGCCTTCTCCTTGGCTATGGCCTGCTCTCGCCCTGGCTCCGGCCTGCTCTTGCTCTGGACTGCCCTCGCCTTGGCTCCGGCCTGCTCTCGCCTTGGCTCAGGCTTGCTGTTGCTCTGGCTCCGGCCAGCCCTCACCCTGGCTCCGGCCTGCCCTCGCTCTGACTCTGGCCAGCCCTTGCCTTGGCTCCGGCCTGCTGTCGCCCTGGCTCCGGCCTGCCCTCGCTCTGACTCTGGACAGCCCTCGCCTTGGCTCCGGCCTGCTCTCGCTCTGGATCCGGCCTGCTCTTGCTCTGGATCTGGCCTGCCCTCGCCCTGGCCTGCTCTTGCTCTGGCCTGCCCTCGTCTTGACTTCGGCATGCTCTCGCTCTGGTTCTGGCCTGTCTTTGCCTTGGTTCCGGCCTGCAGTCGCTCTGGTTCAGGCCAACTCTCGCTCTGGCCTACCCTTGCCTTGGCTCCGAACTGCTCTCGCTCGCTCTGGCTCTGGCGTGCTCTCGCCCTGGCTCCGGCCTGCTCTCGCTCTGGCCTGCTCTCGCCCTGGTTCCGGCCTGCTCTCGCTCTAGCTCCGGACTGCCCTCGCCCTGGCTCCGGCCTGCCATCGCTCTGGCTCCAGCCTGCCCTCGCCTTGGCTCCGGCCTGCTCTCGTCCTGGCTCCGACCTGTTCTCGCTCTCTTTCTAGCCTGCCCTCGCCAAGGCTCCGCCCTGCTCTCTCTCTGGCTCTGGCCTACTCTCGCTCTGGCTCTGGCCTGTTCTCGCCCAGGTTCCAGCCTGACCTTGCCTTGGCTCCGGCCTTCTCTCGCACTGGCTCTGGCCTGCCCTCGCCAAGGCTCCGGCCTGCCCTCGCCGAGGCTCCGGCCTGCCCTCGCTCTGGCCGGCTCTCGCTCTGGCCTGCCCTCGTCCTGGCTCCGGCCTGTTTTCACTCTGGCTCTGGCCTACCCTCGCCTTGGCTCCGGCCTACACTCGCCTTGGCTCCGGCCTACCCTCGCCTTGGCTCCGGCCTACCCTCGCCTTGGCTCCGGCCGGCTCTCGCTCTGGCTCCGGCATGCCCTCGCCCTGATTCCGGCCTGCCCTTGCTCTAGCTCCAGCCAGCCCTTGCATTGGCTCCGGCCTGCTCTAGCCTTGACTCCGACCTGCTCTCGCCATGGCTGCGGCCTGCTCTCTCTCTGGCTCTGGCCTGTCCATGCCTTGGCTCCGGCCTGCTCTCTCTCTGGCTCTGGCCTGCCCTTGCCTTAGCTCTGGCCGGCTCTCGCTCTGACTCTGGTCTGCCCTGGCTCCGGCCTGCCCTCGTCCTTGCTCAGGCCTGCCCTCGTTCTGGTCTACCCTCGCCTTGGCTCCGGACTGCTCTTGCCTTGGCTCAGGCCTGCTCTCGCTCTGGCTCAGGCCTGCTCTCTCTCTGTCTCCGGCGTGCTCTCTCTCTGGCTCGGGCCAGCCCTTGCTCTAGCTCCGGCCGGCCCTCGCCCTGGCTCCGACCTGCTTTCGCTCTGGTCTGCCCTCTCTCTGTCTCCGGCCTGCTCTCTCTCTGGCTCTCGACTGCCGAAGCCTTGGCTCCGGCCTGCTCTTCCTCTGGCTCTGGCCTGCCCTCGTCTTGACTCTGGCCTGATCTCGCTCTTGTTCTGGCCTGCCTTCGCCTTGGCTCAGGCCTGCTTTCGCTCTGGCTCTGGCCTGCCCTTGCCTTGGCTCCGGACTGCTTTCTCTCTGGCTCTGGCCTGCTCTCGCTCTGGCCTGCTCTCGCCCTGGCTCCGGCCTGCTCTCACTCTGGCACTGGGCTGCCCTCGCCTTGGCTCTGGCCTGCTCTCTCTCTGGCTCTGGCCTGCCTTTGTCTTGACTCAGGCCTGCTGTCGTCCTGGCTCTGACCTGCTCTCGCTCTGGCCTGCCCTCGCCCTGGCTCCGGCCTGCCCATGCCTTGGCTCCGGCCTGCTCTTCCTCTGGCTCTGGCCTGCCCTCGTTTTGACTCTAGCCTGATCTCGCTCTTGTTCTGGCCTGCCTTCGCCTTGGCTCCAGCCGTCTCTCACTCTTGTTCTGGCTCTGGCCTCACCCTATCTCCGGCCTGCTCTCGCCCTGGTTCCGGCCTGCCCTTGCCTTGGCTCTGGCCTTCTATCGCTCTGGCTCTGGCCTGCTTTTGCCTTGGCTCTGGCCTACCCTCGCCTTGGCTCCAGCCTGCTCTCGCTCTGGCTCAGGTGTGCTCTCGCTCTGGTTCTGGCCTGCCCTAGCTCTGGCTCCGGACTGCTCTCGCTCTGGCCTCCCCTCGCCCTGGCTCCGGTATACTCTCGCTCTGGTTCTGACCTGCTCTGGCCTCGCCCTGTCTCCGGCCTGCTCTCGCCCTTGTTCCGGCCTGCCCTTGCCTTGGCTCCAGCCTTCTCTCGCTCTGGCTCTGGCCTGCCCTTGCCTTGGCTCTGGCCTACTCTCGCTCTGGCCTGCCCTCGCCCTGGCTCCGGCCTGCTCTCACTCTGGCCAGAGTCTGACCTGCTCTGGCTCTGGCGTGCCCTCCCTCGCCTTGGCTCTGGCCTGCTCTCGGATCTGGCTCTGGCCTGCCCTCGCCTTGGCTCCGGCCTGCTCTCGCTCTGGTTCCGGCCAGCCCTCGCCTTGGATCTGGCCTGCTCTCGCCCTGGCTCCGGCCTGCCTTTGCTCTGGCTCCGGCCAGCCTCGCCTTGACTAGAGCCTGCTCTCGCCCTGGCTCCGGCCTGCTCTTGCTCTGGCCGGCCCTCGCCCTGGCTCCGGCCTGCTCTCGCTCTGGTTCTGGACTGCCTTCCTTCGCCTTGGCTCCGGCCTGCCTTCGCTCTGGCTCAATCCTGTTACATCTGGCTCTGGCCTGCCCTTTCCTTGGCTTCAGCCTGCTCTCGCTCTAGCTCCGTACTGCCCTCACCCTGGCTCCGCTATGCCATAGCTCGGGCTCCGACCTGCTCTCGCCTTGGCTCCGTCCTGCTCTCGCCCTGGCTCCGACCGGCTCTCGCTCTGGCCTGCCCTCGCTCCGCCTACTCTCTCTGGCTCTTGCCTGCCGTCGCCCTGGCTCCGGCCTACTCTCGCTCTAGCTCTGGCCTGCTCTCGCTCTGGCCTCGAACTGTCTCCGGCCTGCTCTCGCCCTGGTTCCGGCCTGCCCTTGCCTTGGCTCTGGCCTACTCTTTCTCTGGCTCTGGCCTGCCCTCGCCCTGGCCCCGGCCTCCTCTCGCTCTGGCTCTGGCCTCGCTCTGTGTTGCCCTCGCCTTGGCTACGTCCTGCTCTCGCTCTGACTCTGGCCTGCCCTCGCTCTGGCTCTGGCCTGCTCTGGATCTGGCTCTGGCCTGCCTTCTCCTTGGCTATGGCCTGCTCTCGCCCTGGCTCCGGCTTGCTCTTGCTCTGGACTGCCCTCGCCTTGGCTCCGGCCTGCTCTCGCCTTGGCTCAGGCTTGCTGTTGCTCTGGCTCCGGCCAGCCCTCGCCCTGGCTCCGGCCTGCCCTCGCTCTGACTCTGGCCAGCCCTTGCCTTGGCTCCGGCCTGCTGTCGCCCTGGCTCCGGCCTGCCCTCGCTCTGACTCTGGCCAGCCCTCGCCTTGGCTCCGGCCTGCTCTCGCTCTGGATCCGGCCTGCTCTTGCTCTGGATCTGGCCTGCCCTCGCTCTGGCCTGCCCTCGTCTTGACTTCGGCATGCTCTCGCTCTGGTTCTGGCCTGTCTTTGCCTTGGCTCCGGCCTGCAGTCGCTCTGGTTCAGGCCAACTCTCGCTCTGGCCTACGCTTGGCTTGGCTCCGAACTGCTCTCGCTCGCTCTGGCGTGCTCTCGCCCTGGCTCCGGCCTGCTCTCGCTCTGGCCTGCTCTCGCCCTGGTTCCGGCCTGCTCTCGCTCTAGCTCCGGACTGCCCTCGCCCTGGCTCCGGCCTGCCATCGCTCTGGCTCCAGCCTGCCCTCGCCTTGGCTCCGGCCTGCTCTCGTCCTGGCTCCGACCTGTTCTCGCTCTGTTTCTAGCCTGCCCTCGCCAAGGCTCCGCCCTACTCTCTCTCTGGCTCTGGCCTACTCTCGCTCTGGCTCTGGCCTGTTCTCGCCCAGGTTCCAGCCTGACCTTGCCTTGGCTCCGGCCTTCTCTCGCACTGGCTCTGGCCTGCCCTCGCCGAGGCTCCGGCCTGCTCTCGCTCTGGCCGGCTCTCGCTCTGGCCTGCCCTCGTCCTGGCTCCGGCCTGTTTTCACTCTGGCTCTGGCCTACCCTCGCCTTGGCTCCGGCCTACACTCGCCTTGGCTCCGGCCTACCCTCGCCTTGGCTCCGGCCTGCTCTCGCCTTAGCTCCGGCCGGCTCTCGCTCTGGCTCCGGCATGCCCTCGCCCTGATTCCGGCCTGCCCTTGCTCTAGCTCCAGCCAGCCCTTGCATTGGCTCCGGCCTGCTCTAGCCTTGACTCCGACCTGCTCTCGCCATGGCTCCGGCCTGCTCTCTCACTGGCTCTGGCCTGTCGATGCCTTGGCTCCGGCCTGCTCTCTCCTTGCCTTAGCTCTGGCCGGCTCTCGCTCTGGCCTGCCCTGGCTCCGGCCTGCCCTCGTCCTTGCTCAGGCCTGCCCTCGTTCTGGTCTACCCTCGCCTTGGCTCCGGACTGCTCTTGCCTTGGCTCAGGCCTGCTCTCTCTCTCTGTCTCCGGCGTGCTCTCTCTCTGGCTCGGGCCAGCACTTGCTCTAGCTCCGGCCGGCCCTCGCATTCGCTCCGGCCTGCTCTCGCCCTGGCTCCGACCTGCTCTCGCTCTGGTCTGCCCTCTCTCTGTCTCCGGCCTGCTCTCTCTCTGGCTCTCGACTGCCGAAGCCTTGGCTCCGACCTGCTCTTCCTCTGGCTCTGGCCTGCCCTCGTCTTGACTCTGGCCTGATTTCGCTCTTGTTCTGGCCTGCCTTCTCCTTGGCTCCGGCCTGCTCTCGCTCTGGCTTCAGCCTGCCCTCGCCCTGCTCCGGCCTGCCCTTGCTCTGGCTCCGGCCAGCTCCTGTTCGGGCTCCGGCCAGCTCCTGTTCGGGCTCCGGCCAGCCCTCGCCTTGGCTCCAGCCTGCTCTTTCTTGCTCTGGCTCTGGCCTGCCCTCGTCTTGACTCCGGCCTGCTCTCGCTTTGGTTCTGCCCCGCCTTCGCCTTGGCTCCGGCCTGCTCTCGCTCAAGCCTATACTCTCTCTGGCTCTGGCCTGCCCTTGCCTTGGCTCCGGACTGCTCTCGCTCTGGCACTGGCCTGATCTCGCTCTGGCACTGGCCTGCTCTCGTTCTGTCTCTGGCCTGCCGTCGCCTTGGCTCCGGCCTGCTCTTGCCCTGGCTCCGGCCTGATCTCGCTCTGGCCTGCCCTCGCCTTGGCTCCGGCCTGCTCTCGCTCTGACTCTGGTCTGCCCTCGCCCAGGCTCCAGCCTGCTCTGGCTCTAGCTCTGTCTGGTCTTCGCCTTGGCTCTGGCCTGCCCTCGCCTTAGCATGCCGGAGCTCTCGCCCTGGATCCGGCCTGCCCTCGGCCTGGCTCCGGCCTGCCCTCTGACTGGCTCCGGCCTGCCCTCCCTCTGGCTCCAGCCTGCCCTCGCCCTGGCTCCGGCATGCTCTTGCCCTGGCTCCGGCCTGCTCTCACTCTGGCTCCAGCCTGCCCTTGCTCTGGCTTAGGCCAGCCCTCGCCTTGGCTCCAGCCTGCTCTTGTTCTGGCTCTGGCCTGCCCTCGTCTTGACTCCGGCCTGCTCTCGCTTTGGTTCTGGCCTGCCTTCGCCTAGGCTCCGGCCTGCTCTTGCTCTCGCTCGGCCGACTCTCTCTCTGGTTCTGGCCTGCCCTTGCCTTGGCTCCGGACTGCTCTCGCTCTGGCACTGGCCTGATCTCGCTCTGGCACTGGCCTGCTCTCGTTCTGGCTCTTGCCTGCCCTCACCTTGGCTCCGGCCTGCTCTCGCTCTGGCTCTGGCCTGCTGTCGCCTTGGCTCCAGCCTGCTCTCGCTCTGGCCTGCCCTGGTTCTGCTCAAGCCTGCCCTCGTCTTGGCTGCAGCCTGCCCTCGCCCTGGCTCCGGCCTGCTCTCACTCTTGCCTGCTCTCGCTCTGGTTCATGCCTGCCTTTGCCTCGGCTCGGGCCTGCTCTCGCTCTGGCTCGGGCCTGCTCTCGCTCTGGCCTGCCTCTCCTTGGCTCCGGCCTTCTCTCGCTCTGGCTCACGCCTGCCCTCGTCTTGGCTCCGGCCTGCTCTCGCTCTGACTCTGGCCTGTCCTCGCCCTGGCTCCGTCCTGCTCTGGATCTGGCTCTGGCCTGCCCAGGCCTTGGCTCCGGCCTGCTATTGCCCTGGCTTCAGCCTGCTCTCGCTCTGGCCTGCCCTCGCCTTGGCTCCGGCCTGCTCTCGCTGTGGCTCCAGCCTGCCCTTGCTCTGGCTACGGCCAGCTTACGCCTTGGCTCCGGCCTGCTCTCGCCCTGGCTCCGGCCTTCTCTTGCTCTGGATCTGGACTGCCCTCGCCCTGGCTCCGGCCTGCTCTTGCTCTGGCCTGCCCTCGTCTTGACTCCGGATTGCTCTCGCTCTGGTTCTGGCCTGCCTTCACCTTGGCCCCGGCATGCCCTCGCTCTGGCTCAAGCCTGCTCTGGCTCCAGACTGCTCTCGCTCTGGCCTGCACTCGCCTTGGCTCCGGCCTGCTCTCGCTCTTGCCTGCCCTCGCCTTCGCTCCGACCTGCTCTTGCTCTCGCTCTGGCCTGTCCTCGCCTTGGCTCGGGCCAGCTCTCGCTCTGGCCCGCCCTGGCTCTGCTTCTGGCCTGCCCTCACCTTGCCTCTGGCTTGCTCTCGCTCTGGCTCCGTCCGGCCTGCCCTCGCCCTGGCTCCAGCCTGCTCTCACTCTGCCTCCGGCCAGCCCTCGCCTTGGCTCCGGCCTGCTCTCGCTCTGGCTCCGGCCTGCTCTAGCTCTGGCTCCGGCCTGCCCTCGCCCTTTCTCCGGACTGCTCTCGCTCTGGCCTGCCCTCGTCCTGACTCCGGCATTCTCTCGATGTTGCACAGGCCTACTCTCGATCTGGAACTGACCTACTCTCGCTCTGGCCTGCCCTCACCTTCTCTCCGGCTTGCTCTCGCTCTGGCCTGTCCTCGCCTTGGCTCCAGACTTCTCTCGCTCTGGCTCTCGCCTGCCCTAGAGTTGGCTCTGGCCTACTTTCGCTCTCTCTGGCCTGCCCTTGCCCTTGCTCCGGCCTGATCTTGCTCTGGCCTGCCCTCGCCTTGGCTCCAGCCTGCTCTCGCTTTGACTCTGGTCTGCCCTCTACCTGGCTCCGGCCTGCCCTCGCCTTGGCTCCGGCCTGCTCTCGCTCTAACTCTGGTCTGCCCTCGCCCAGGCTCCGACCTGCTATGGCTCTAGCTCTGTGCTGCCCTCGCCTTGGCTACGGCCTGCTCTCGCCCTGGCTCCGGCTTGCCCTCCTCCTGGCTCCAGCCTGCTCTCGCTCTGGCCTGCCCTCGACCTTTCTCCGGCCTGCTCTCGCCCTGACTCCGGCATTCTCTCGCTCTTGCACTGGCCTGCTCTCGATCTGGAACTGACCTGCTCTCGTTCTGGCTCTGGCCTGCCCTCACCTTGTCTCCGGCTTGCTCTCGCTCTGGCTCTGGCCTGTCCTCGCCTTGGCTCCGGACTTCTCTCACTCTGGCTCTCGCCTGCCCTAGCCTTGGCTCTGGCCTACTTTCGCTCTCTCTAGCCTGCTCTTGCCCTGGCTCCGGCCTGATCTCGCTCTGTCCTGCCCTCGCCTTGGCTCCAGCCAGCTCTAGCTTTGACTCTGGTCTGCCCTCGCCCAGGCTCCGGCCTGCTCTCGCTTTCCTCGGCCTGGCTCCGGCCTGCCCTCGCCTTGGCACCGGCCTGCTCTCGCTCTGACTCTGGTCTGCCCTCGCCCAGGCTCCGGCCTGCTCTGGCTTTAGCTCGATTCTGCCCTCGCCTTGGCTACGGCCTGCCCTCATCCTGGCTCCGGCCTGCTCTTGCTCTGGCCTGCCATCTCCTTGGCTCCGGCCTGCTCTCGCCCTGGCTCCGGCCTGCTCTCGCTCTGGCTTCAGCCTGCCCTCGCCCTGGCTCCGGCCTGCCCTTGCTCTGGCTCCGGCCAGCTCCTGTTCTGGCTCCGGCCAGCCCTCGCCTTGGCTCCAGCCTGCTCTTTCTTGCTCTGGCTCTGGCCTGCCCTCGTCTTGACTCCGGCCTGCTCTCGCTTTGGTTCTGGCCTGCCTTCGCCTTGGCTCCGGCCTGCTCTCGCTCAGGCCTATTCTCTCTCTGGCCTGCCCTTGCCTTGGCTCCGGACTGCTCTCGCTCTGGCACTGGCCTGATCTCGCTCTGGCACTGGCCTGCTCTCGTTCTGGCTCTTGCCTGCCCTCACCTTGGCTCCGGCCTGCTCTCGCTCTGGCCTGCCGTCGCCTTGGCTCCGGCCTGCTCTTGCCCTGGCTTCGGCCTGATCTCGCTCTGGCCTGCCCTCCCTCTGGCTCCAGCCTGCCCTCACCTTGGCTCCGGCCAGCTCCTGCCCTCGCCTAGGCTCCGGCCTGCCCTCGCAATGGCTCCGGCCTGCCCTCGACCTGGCTCCGGCCTGCCCTCGACCTGGCTCCGGCCTCCTCTTGCTCTGACTCTGGCCTGCCCTCGCCCTGGCTACGGCCTGCTCTGACTCTGTCCTGCCCTCGCCTTGGCTCCGGCCCGTTCTCGCCTAGGCTCCGGCCTGCCCTCGTCCTGGCTCCAGCCTGCTCTCGCTCTTGCCTGCCCTCGCTTTGGCTCTAGCCTACTCTCGCTCTGGCCTGCCCTCGTCCTGGCCCCGGCCTGCTCTCGCTCTGGCATGCCCTCGCCTTGGCTCCGGCCTCCTCTCGCGCTGACTCTGGCCTGCCTTCGCCCTGGCTCCGGCCTGCTCTGGCTCTGTCCTGCCCTCGCCTTGGCTCCGGCCTGCTCTCTCCCAGGCTCCGGCCTGCCCTCGTCCTGGCTCCAGCTTGCTCTCGCCTTGGCTTCGGCCTGCTCTCGCTCTGTCCTGCCCTCGCCCTGGCTCCTGCCTGCTCTAGCTCTGGTTCTGGCCTGCCCTTGCCTTGGCTCTGGACTGCTCTCACTCTGGCACTGGGTTGCTCTCGCTCTGGATCTGGCCAGCCCTCCCTGCCATCGCTCTGGCTCTGGCCTGCCTTCGCGCTGGCTCCGGCATGCCCTAACCCCGGCTCCGACCTGCTCTGGCTCTGGCCTGCCCTTGCCTTGGCTCCGGACTGCTCTCGCTCTGGCCTGCTCTCGCATTGGCTCCGGCCTGCCATAGCTCTGGCTCCGGCCTGCTCTCGCTCTGGTTCTGGCCTGCCCTTGCCTTGGCTCCGGACAGCTCTCTCTGGCACTGGCCTGCTCTCGGTCTGGCTCTGGCCTGCCCTCCCTGCCCTCGCTCTGGCCTCCCCTGGCTCCGGCCTGCCTTCACCCTGGCTCAGACCTGCTCTCGCTCTGGCCTGCCCTAGCCTTGCGACCTGCTCTCACTCTGGCTCCGGCCTGCCCTCACCTTGGCTCCGGCCTGCTCTGACTCGGCCTCTGGCCTGCCCTTGCCTTGGCTCTCGGGGGCTCTCGCTCTTACTCTGGCCTGCCCTTGCCCTGGCTCCGGCCTGCCCTCGTCCTTCCTCAGGCCTGGTCTCGTTCTGGTCTACCCTCGCCTTGGCTCCGGACTGCTCTCGCTCTGGCCGGATCCGGCCTGCCCTCGCCATGACTCCGGCCTGCCCTTGCTCTGGCTCCGGCCTGCCCTCGCCCTGATACCGGCCTGCCCTCGCCCTGACTCCTGTCTGCCCTTGCTCTGGCTCCGGCCTACCCTCGCCCTGATTCCGGCCTGCCCTTGCTCTAGCTCCAGCCAGCCGTTGCATTGGCTCCGGCCTGCTCTAGCCTTGACTTCGACCTGCTCTCGCCCTGGCTCCGGCCTGCTATCTCTCTGGCTCTGGCCTGCCCATGCTTTGGCTCCGGCCTGCTCTCTCTCTGGCCTGCCCTTGCCTTAGCTCTAGCCGGCTGTCGCTCTGACTCTGGCCCACCCTCGCCTTGGCTCCGGCCTGCTCTTGCCTTGGCTCCGGTCTGCTCTCGCTCTGGCTCCGGCCTGCCCTCGCCCTGACTCCGGCCTGCCCTCGCCCTGACTCCGGCCTGCCCTTGCTCTAGCTCCGGCCTGCACTCGCATTAGCTCCGGCCTGCTCTCGCCCTGGCTCCGACCGGCTCTCGCACTGGCCTGCCCTCGCTCTGGCTCCGGCCTGCTCTCTCTCTGGCTCTCGCCTGCCGATGCCTTGGCTCCGGCCTGCTCTTCCTCTGGCTCTGGCCTGCCCTCGTCTTGACTCTGGCCTGATCTCGCTCTTGTTCTGGCCTGCCTTCGACTTGGCTCCGGCCTGCTCTCGCTCTGGCCTGCCCTTGCCTTGGCTCCGGGAGACTGGTCTCGCTCTGGCTCTGGCCTGCTCTCGCTCTGGCCTCCCCTCGCCTTGGCTCCGGCCCGCTCTAGCTCTGGCCTGCCCTCGCCTTGGCTCTAACCTGCACTTGCCAGATCTGGCTCTAGCCAGCCCTCGCCTTGGCTCCGGCCTGCTCTCGCTCTGGCCTGCCCTCGCCTTGGCTCCAGCCAGCTCTCGCTCTAGTTACGGACTGCCCTTGCCCTGGCTCCAGCCTGCCATCGTTCTGGCTCCGGCCTGCCCTCGCCTTAGCTCTGGACTGCTCTCGCCCTGGCTCCAGCCTGCTCTCGCTTTGGCTCTGGCCCGCCATCGCCCTGGCTCCGGCCTGATCTCTCTCTGGCTCTGGCCTGCCCTCGCCCTGGCTCCGGCATACTCTCACTCTGGCTGTGGCCTGCTCTCGCTCTGGCCTCGCCCTGTCTCGGGCCTGCTCTGGCCCTTGTTCCAGTCTGCCCTTGCCTTGGCTCCAGCCTTCTCTCGCTCTGACCTGCCCTTGACTTGGCTCTGGCCTACTCTCGATATGGCTCTTGCCTGCATTCGCCCTGGCTCTGGCCTGCTCTCACTTTGGTTCTGGCCTGCTCTTGCTCTGGCTCTGGCCTTCCCTCGCCTTGGCTCCGGCCTGCTCTTGCTCTGACTCTGGCCTGCCCTCGCCCCTGACTCCGGCCTGCTCTGGATCTGGCTCTGGCCTGCCGTCGCCTTGGCTCCGGCCTGCTCTTGGTCTGGCTCTGGTCTGCCCTCGCCTTGGATCCGGCCTGCTCTCGCTCTGGCTCCGGCCTGTACTCGCACTGGCTCCGGCCTGCCCTTGCTCTGGCTCCGGCCAGCTCTCGCCTTGGCTCCGGCCTTTTCTCGCCCTTGTTCCGGCCAGCCTTTGCCCTGGCTCTGGCCTGCCCTGGCTCTGCCTCTGGCCTTCCCTCGCCTTGGCTCCGGGCTAATCTCGGCTTGGCTCCGGCCTGCTCTCGCTCTACATCCGGACTGCCCTCGCCCTGGCTCCGGACAGCTCTCGCCCTGGCTACAGCCTGCTCTCGCCCTGGCTCTGGCCTGCCCTAGCCCAGGCTCCGGCCTACTTTCGCTCTGGCCTCGAACTGTCTCCTGCCTGCTCTCCCCCTGGCTCCGGCCTGCCCTTGCCTTGGCTCCGGCCTTCTCTTGCTCTAGCTCTGGCCAGCCCTTGCCTTGGCTCTGGCCTACTCTTGCTCTGGCTCTGGCCTGCCCTCGCCTGCTGTCGCTCTGGCCTGCTCTCGCTCTGGCGTGCCCTCGCCTTGGCTCCGTCCTGCTCTCACTGTGACTCTGGCCTGCCCTTGCTCTGGCTCCGGCCAGCTCTCGCCTTGGCTCCGGCCTGCTCTTGCTCTGGTCAGCCCTCGCCCTGGCTCCGGCCTACTCTTGCTCTTGCTCTGGCCTGCTCTTGCTCTGGTCTGGCCTCGTCTTGACTCCGGCCTGTTCTTGCCCTTGTTCCGGCCAGCCTTTGCCCTGGCTCCGGCCTGCTCTCGCCCTGGCTCCGACCTACTCTCGCTCTGGCTATGGCCTACCCTGGCTCTGTCTCTGGCCTGCCCTCGCCTTGGCTCCGGGCTAATCTCGGCTTGGCTCCGGCCTGCTCTCGCTCTACATCCGGACTGCCCTCACCCTGGCTCCGGACTGCCCTGGCCGTGGCTCCGGACTGCTCTCGCCCTGGCTCCTGCCTGCTCTCTATCTGGCTCTGGCCTGCCCTAGCCCTGGCTCCGGCCTACTTTCGCTCTGGCTCTGGCCTGCTCTCGCTCTGGCCTCGAACTGTCTCCGGCCTGCTCTCGCCCTGGGTCCGGCCTGCCCTTGCCTTGGCTCCGGCCTTCTCTTGCTCTAGCTCTGGCCTGCCCTTGCCTTGGCTCTGGCCTACTCTTGCTCTGGCCTGCCCTCGCCCTGGCCTGCTCTCGCTCTGGCGTGCCCTCGCCTTGGCTCCGTCCTGCTCTCACTGTGACTCTGGCCTGCCCTCGCCCTGGCTTCGGCTCTGGCCTGCCCTCTCCCTGGCTCCGGCCTGCTCTCGCCCTGGACTGCCCTTGCCTTAGCTCCGGCCTGCTCTCGCCTTGGCTCTGGCTTGCTCTTGCTCTGGCTCCGGCCTGCCCTCGCCCTGGCTCCGGCCTCCCCTTGCTCTGACTCTGGCCAGCCCTCGCCTTGGCTCCGGCCCGCCCTCGCCCTGGCTCCGGCCTGCCCTCGCCCTGGCTCCGGCCTGCCCTCGCCCTGGCTCCGGCCTGCTTTTACTCTGGCTCTGGCCTGCCATCATCTTGACTACGGCATGCTCTCGCTCTGGTTCTGGCCTGCCCTCGCCTTGGCTCCGGACTGCTCTCGCTCGCTCTGGCTCTGGCTTGCTCTCGGTCTGGCCTGCCCTTGCCTTGGCTCCGGCCTTCTCTGACTCTGGCCTGCCCTCTTGACTCCGGCATGCTCTCGCTCTGGTTCTGGCCTGCGATCGCCTTGGCTCCGGCCTGCTCTCGCTCTGGCCTGTCCTCGCATAGGCTCCGGCCCGCTCTCGCCCTGGCTCCGGCCTGCTCTCGCTCTGGCCTGCTCTCGCCCTGGCTCCGGCCTGCTCTCGCTCTAGCTCCGGACTGCCCTCGCCCTGGCTCCGGCCTGCCACTGCTCTGGCTCCGGCCTGCCCTCGCCTTGGTTCCGGCCTGTTCTCGCTCTGTTTCTGGCCTGCCCTCGCCCAGGCTCCGCCCTGCTCTCTCTCCGGCTCTGGCCTACTGTCGCTCAGGCTCTGGCCTGTTCTCGCCCTGGTTCCGGCCTGACCTTGCCTTGGCTCCGGCCTTCTCTCGCTCTGGCTATGGCCTGCCCTCGCTGAGGCTCCGGCCTGCTCTAGCTCTGGCCTGCCCTCGTCTTGGCTCCGGCCTGCCCTCGTCCTGGCTCTGGACTGTTTTCACTCTGGCTCTGGCCTACCCTCGCCTTGGCTCCGGCCTGTTCCCGCCTTAGCTCCGGCCGACTCTCGCTCTGGCTCCGGCATGACCTCGCCCTGACTCCGGCCTGCTCTCTCTCTGGCCGGCCCTTGCCTTAGCTCCGGCATGCTCTCGTTCTGACTCTGGCCTGCCCTCGCCCGGGCTAGTGCCTGCCCTCATCCTTGCTCCGGCCTGCTCTAGCTCTGTCCTACTGTGCAGGCCAGAGCGAGGGCAGGCCGGAGCCAGGGCAAGGGCTGGCCAGAGCCAGAACGGGTCGGAGCCAGGGCGAGAGCAGGCCGGATCCAATGCAAGGGCAGGCCGGAGCCAGAGGGGCAGGCCAGAGTCTGGGCGAGGGCAGGCCAGAGCGAGAGCAGGCCGGAACCAAGGCGAGGGCAGGCCAGAGCCAGATCCAGAGCAGGACGGAGCCAGGGCGAGGGCAGGCCAGAAAGAGCGAGAGCAGGCCGTAGCCAAGGCGAGGGCACGCCAGAGCGAGAGCAGGCCGGAGCCAGGGCGAGGGCAGGCCAGAGCCAGAGCGAGAGTAGGCCAGAGCCAAGGCAAGGGCAGGCCAGAGCGAGAGAAGGCCAGAGTCAAGGCAAGGGAAGGACGAGAGCAGGCCGGAGACAGGGTGGGTGAGGCCAGAGCGAGAGCAGGCCAGAGCGAGAGTAGGCCGGAGCCAGGGCGAGGGCAGGCCAGAGAGAGAGCAGGCCGGAGCCAGACGAGGGCAGGCCAGAGCGAGAGCAGGCCAGCGCCAAGGCGAGGGCAGGCCAGAGCCAGAGCGATAGCAGGCCAGAGCCAGAGCGAGAGAAGGCCAGAGTCAAGGCAAGGGAAGGACGAGAGCAGGCCGGAGACAGGGTGGGTGAGGCCAGAGCAAGAGCAGGCCAGAGCCAGAGCAGGCTGGATCCAAGGCGAAGGCAGGCCAGAACAAGAGCGAGATCAGGTTAGAGTCAAGACGAGGGCAGGCCAGAGCGAGAGCAGGCCAGAGAAAGAGCAGGCCGGAGCCAGGGCAAGGGCAGGCCAGAGCCAGAGTGGGTCGGAGCCAGGGCGAGAGCAGGCCGGAGCCAATGCGAGGGCAGGCCGGAGCCAGAGGGGCAGGCCGGAGTCAGGGCGAGGGCAGGCCAGAGCGAGACGGAGCCAAGGCGAGGGCAGGCCAGAGCTTGAGTAGGCCAGACCCAAGGCAAGGGCAGGCCAGAGTCAGAGCGAGAGAAGGCCGGAGCCAGGGCGAGGGCAGGCCAGAGCCAAGGCTAGGGCAGGCCAGAACGAGAGAAGGCCGGAGCCGAGGCAAGGGCAGGCCGGAACAAGAGCGAGAGCAGGCCGGAGACAGGGCGAGGCCAGAGCCAGAGCGAGAGCAGGTCAGAACCAGAGCGAGAGTATGCCGGAGCCAGGGCGAGGGCAGGCCAGAGCCAGAGCGAGAGCAGGCCAGAGCGAGAGCAGTCCAGAGCCAGAGCTAGGGCAGGCCAGAGCGAGAGCAGGCCAGAGCCAGAGCGAGAGCAGGCTGCAGCCAAGGCGAAGGCAGGCCAGAACAAGAGCAAGATCAGGTTAGAGTCAAGACGAGAGCAGGCCAGAGCCAGAGGAAGAGCAGGCCGGAGCCAAGGCATGGGCAGGCCAGAGCCAGAGAGAGAGCAGGCCGGAGCCAGGGCAAGGGCAGGCCAGAGCCAGAGCAAGAGCGGGTCGGAGCCAGGGCGAGAGCAGGCCGGAGCCAATGCGAGGGCAGGCTGAAGCCAGAGGGGCAGGCCGGAGTCAGGGCGAGGGCAGGCCGGAGCCATAGCAAGAGCAGGCCGGAGCCAAGGCGAGAGCAGGCCATAGCCAAGGCGAGAGCAGTCCGGAGGCAAGGCAAGGGAAGGCCAGACAGAGCCAGAGCAAGAGCAGGCCGGAGCCAGGGCCAGGGAAGTTCAGAGCCCAAGCAAGAACAGGCCAGAGCAAGGGCGAGAGCAGGTCGGAGCCAAGGCGAGGGCCAGCCGGAGCCAGAGCAAGGGCAGGCCGGAGCCAGAGCAAGGGCAGGCCGGAGCCAGAGCAAGGGCAGGCCGGAGCCAGAGCGAGAGCAGGCCGGAGCCAGGGCGAAAGCAGGCCGGAGCCAAGGCGAGGGCAGGTCAGAGCCAGATCCAGAGCAGGCCGGAGCCAGGGCGAGGGCAGGCCAGACAGAGCGAGAGCAGGCCGGAGCCAAGGCGAGGGCACGCCAGAGCGAGAGGAGGCCAGAGCGAGAGCAGGCCGGAGCCAGGGCAAGGGCAGGCCAGAGCGAGAGTAGGCCAGAGCCAAGGCAAGGGCAGGCCAGAGCGAGAGAAGGCCGGAGCCAAGGCAAGGGCAGGCCGGAACCAGGATGAGAGCAGGCCGGAGACAGGGTGAGGCCAGAGCGAGAGCAGGCAAGAGCCAGAGCAAGAGTAGGCCGGAGCCAGGGCGAGGGCAGGCCAGAGAGAGAGCAGACCGGAGCCAGAGCGAGGGCAGGCCAGAGCGAGAGCAGGCCAGAGCCAAGGCAAGGGCAGGCCATAGCCAGAGCGAGACTAGGCCAGAGCCAGAGCGAGAGCAGGCCGGAGCCAAGGCGAAGGCAGGCCAGAAGAAGAGCGAGAGCAGGCTGGAGTCAAGACAGGGCATACCAGAGCCAGAACAATGGCCGGCCAGATCCAGAGCAAGAGCAGGCCGGAGCCAGGGCGAGGGCAGGCCAGAGCAAGAGCAGGCCGGAGCCAGGGCGAGAGCAGGCCGGAGCCAGAGCAAGAGCAGGCTGGAGCCAGGGCGAGGGCTGACCGGAGCCAGAGCAAGGGCTGGCCGGAGCCAGGGCGAGAGCAGGCCGGAGCCAGGGCGAGAGCAGGCCGAAGCCAAGACGAGATTTGGCCGGAGCCAAGGCGAGGGCAGGCCAGAGCGAGAGCGCGCCGGAGCCAAGGCGAGGGCAGGCCAGAGCCACATCCAGAGCAGGCTGGAGTCAGGGCGAGGGCAGGCCAGAGCGAGGGCAGGCCAGAGCGAGAGCAGGCCGGAGCCAAGGCGAGGGCAGGCCAGAACTTGAGTAGGCCACAGCCAAGGAAGAGCAGGCCAGAGCCAGAGCGAGAGTAGGCCGGAGCCAGGACGAGGGCAGGCCAGAGCCAAGGCAAGGGCAGGCCAGAGCAAGAGAAGGCCGGAGCCAAGGCAAGGGCAGGCCGGAACAAGGGTGAGAGCATGCAGGAGACAGGGCGAGGCAAGAGCCAGAGTGAGAGCAGGTCAGAACCAGAGCGAGAGCAGGCCAGAGCGAGAGCAGGCCAGAGCCAGAGCAGTCCGGGGCCAGAGCGAGAGCAGGCCAGAGCCAGAGCAGTCCGGGGCCAGAGCGAGAGCAGGCCAGAGCCAGAGCGAGAGCAGGCCGGAGCCAAGGTGAGGGCAGGCCAGAGCCAGAACGAGAGCAGGCCAGTGCCAGAGCGAGATCAGGCCAGTGCCAGAGCGAGAGCAGTCCGTAGCCAAGGCAAGGGCAGGCCAGAGCCAGAGAGAGAGAATAGGCCTGAGCGAGAGCAGGCCGGAGCCAAGGCAAAGGCAGGCTAGAACCAAAGCGAGAGCAGGCCGGAGTCAAGACGAGGGCAGGCCAGAGCCAGAGCAAGAAAGAGCAGGCTGGAGCCAAGGCGAGGGCTGGCCGGAGCCAGAACAGGAGCTGGCCGGAGCCAGAGCAAGGGCAGGCCGGAGCCAGAGCAAGGGCAGGCCGGAGCCAGAGCAAGGGCAGGCCGGAGCCAGAGCGACGGCAGGCTGAAGCCAGAGTGAGAGCAGGCCGGAGCCAGGGCGAGAGCAGGCCGGAGCCAAGGAGAGGGCAGGCCAGAGCCAGAGCAAGAGCAGGCCGGAGCCAGGATGAGGGCAGGCCGTAGCCAAGGCGAGGGCAGGACAGAGCTAAAGCGAGAGCAGGCCGGAGCCTGGGCGAGGGCAGACCAGAGTCAGAGCGAGAGCAGGCAGAAGTCAAGGCGAGGGCAGGCCGGAGCCAGGGCGAGGAAAGCGAGAGCAGGCCGGAGTCTGGGCGAGGGCAGACCAGAGTCAAAGCGAGAGCAGGCTGGAGCCAAGGCGAGGGCAGGCCAGAGCGATATCAGGCCGTAACCAGGGCAAGAGCAGGCTAGAGAGAGCGAAAATAGGCCAGAGCCAAGGCTAGGGCAGGCGAGAGCCAGAGCGAGAGAAGTCCAGAGCCAAGGCGAGGACAGGCCAGAGCCAGAGCGAGAGCAAGCCGGAGACAAGGTGAGGGCAGGCCAGAGCCAGAAAGAGAGCAGGTCAGTTCCAGATCGAGAGCAGGCCAATGCAAGAGCGAGAGAATGCCGGAGTCAGGGCGAGAGCAGGCCAGAGCGAGAGCAGGCCGGAGAAAGGGCGAGGGCAGGCCAGAGCCAGAGCGAGAGCAGGCCGGAGCCAGGAGGAGGGCAAGCTAGAGCCAGGGCGAGAACAGGCCGCAGCCAAGGTGAGGGCAGGACAGAGCTAGAGTCATAGCAGGCCGGAGCCTGGGCGAGGGCAGACCAGAGTCAAAGCGAGAAAAGGCTGGAGCCAAGGCGAAGGCAGGCCAGAGCAAGATCAGGCCGGAGCCAGGGCAATGGCAGGCCAGAGAGAGCGAAAGTAGGCCAGAGCCAAGGCTAGGGCAGGCGAGAGCCAGAGCGAGAGAAGTCTGGAGCCAAGGCGAGGACACGCCAGAGCCAGAGCGAAAGCCAGCCGGATACAAGGTGAGGGCAGGCCAGAGCCAGAGCGAGAGCAGGTCAGTTCCAGATCGAGAGCAGGCCTGTGCAACAGCGAGAGAATGCCGGAGTCAGGACGAGGGCAGGCCAGAGCGAGAGCAGGCCGGAGAAAGGGCGAGGGCATGCCGGAGCCAGAGCGAGAGCAGGCCGGAGCCAGAGCGAGAGCAGGCCGGAGTCAGAGCGAGAGCAGGCCGGAGCCAAGGTATGGGCAGGCCGGAGGCAGAGTGAGAGCAGGCCGGAGCCAGGGCGAGGGCAGGCCGGAGCCAGAGCGAGAACAAGCCAGAGCCAAGGCGAGGGCAGGCCAGAAGCAGAGGCAAGGCGGGCCAGAGCGAGAGCAGGCCGGAGCCAAGGCGAGGGCAGGCAAGAGCGAGAGCAGGCCGGAGCCAAGGCGAGTGCAGGCCAGAGCCAGAGCGAGAGCAGTCTGGAGCCAGGGCAGGCCAGAGCCAGAGCTAGAGCAGGCTTGAGCCAGAGCGAGGGCATGCCGGAGCCAAGGCGAAGGCTGGCCAGAACCAGAGCGAGAGCAGTCTGGAGTCAAAACGAGGGCAGGCCAGAGCAAGAGCAGGCCGGAGCCAGGGCGAGGGCAGTCCAGAGCCAGAGCAAGAGAAGGCCGGAGCCAGGGCGAGAGCAGGCCGGAGCCAAGGCGAAGGCTGGCTGTAGCCAGAGCAAGGGCAGGCCGTAGCCACAGCGAGGGCAGGCTGAGGCCAGAGCGAGAGCAGGCCGGAGCCAAGGCGAGGGCAGGCCAGAGCGAGAGCAGGCTGGAGCCAGGGCAACAGCAGGCCGGAGCCAAGGCCAGGGCAGGCCAGAGCCAGATCCAGAGCAGGACGGATCCAGGGCGAGGGCAGGCCAGAGTCAGAGCGAGAGCAGGCCAGAGCCAAGACGAGGGCAGACGCGAGCCAAAGCGAGAGAAAGCCGGAGCCAAGGAGAGGCAGGCCAGAGCGAGAGCAGGCTGGAGCCGAGGCAAGGGCAGGCCAGAACCAGAGCGAGAGCAGGCCAGAGCGAGGGCAGGCTGAAGCCAGAGCGAGAGCAGGCCGGAGCCAGGGCGAGAGCAGGCCGGAGCCAAGGAGTGGGCAGGCCAGAGCAAGAGCAGGCCGGAGCCAGGATGAGGGCAAGCCGGAGCCAGGTCTAGAGCAGGCTGTAGCCAAGGCGAGGGCAGGACAGAGCTAAAGCCAGAGCAGGCCGGAGCCTGGGCAAGGGCAGACCAGAGTCAGAGCGAGAGCAGGCCGGAGCCAAGGCGAGGGCAGGCCAGAGCGAGATCAGGCCGGAGCCAGGGCAAGAGCAGGCCGGAGCCAAGGCGACAGCAGGCCAGAGCGAGAGCAGGCCGGAGCCAAGGCGAGGGCTGGCCGAAGCCAGAGCAAGGGCAGGCTGGAGCCAGAGTGAGAGCAGGCCGGAGCCAGGGCAAGAGCAGGCCGGAGCCAGGGCGAGGGCAGGCTGGAGCCAGAGGGAGGGCAGGCCGGAGCCAGGCCGAGGGCAGGCCGGAGCCAGGCCGAGGGCAGGCCAGATCCAGGGCGAGAGCTCCGGCATGCTAAGGCGAGGGCAGGCCGGAGCCAAGGCGAGGGCAGGACAGAGCTAGAGCCAGAGCAGGCCGGAGCCTGGGCAAGGGAAGACCAGAGTCAGAGCGAGAGCAGGCCGGAGCCAAGGCGAGGGCAGGCCAGAGCGAGATCAGGCCGGAGCATGGGCAAGAGCAGGACGGAGCCAAGGCGACGGCAGGCCAGAACCAGAGTGAGAGCAGGCCGGAGCCAAGGTGAGGGCAGGCCAGAGCAAGAAAGAGAGCAGGCCAGTGCCAGAGCGAGATCAGGCCAGTGCCAGAGCGAGAGCAGTCTGGAGCCAAGGCAAGGGCAGGCCAGAGCCAGAGAGAGAATAGGCCTGAGCGAGAGCAGGCCGGAGCCAAGGCGAAGGCAGGCCAGAACCAAAGCGAGAGCAGGCCGGAGTCAAGACGAGGGCAGGCCAGAGCAAGAGCAGGCCGGAGCCAGGATGAAGGCAGGCCGGAGCCAGGGCGAGGAAAGCGAGAGCAGGCCGGAGTCTGGGCGAGGGCAGGCTGAAGCCAGAGCGAGAGCAGGCCGGAGCCAGGGTGAGAGCAGGCCGGAGCCAAGGAGAGGGCAAGCCAGAGCAAGAGCAGGCCGGAGCCAGGATGAAGGCAGGCCGGAGCCAGGGCGAGGAAAGCGAGAGCAGGCCGGAGTCTGGGCGAGGGCAGACCAGAGTCAAAGCGAGAGCAGGCTGGAGCCAAGGCGAGGGCAGGCCAGAGCGATATCAGGCCGGAACCAGGGCAAGAGCAGGCTAGAGAGAGCGAAAATAGGCCAGAGCCAAGGCTAGGGCAGGCGAGAGCCAGAGCGAGAGAAGTCCGGAGCCAAGGCGAGGACAGGCCAGAGCCAGAGCGAGAGCAAGCCGGAGACAAGGTGAGGGCAGGCCAGAGCCAGAAAGAGAGCAGGTCAGTTCCAGATCGAGAGCAGGCCAATGCAAGAGCGAGAGAATGCCGGAGTCAGGGCGAGAGCAGGCCAGAGCGAGAGCAGGCCGGAGAAAGGGCGAGGGCAGGCCAGAGCCAGAGCGAGAGCAGGCCGGAGCCAGGAGGAGGGCAGGCCGGAGCCAGGGCGAGGAAAGCGAGAGCAGGCCGGAGTCTGGGCGAGGGCAGACCAGAGTCAAAGCGAGAGCAGGCTGGAGCCAAGGCGAAGGCAGGCCAGAGCGATATCAGGCCGGAACCAGGGCAAGAGCAGGCTAGAGAGAGCGAAAATAGGCCAGAGCCAAGGCTAGGGCAGGCGAGAGCCAGAGCGAGAGAAGTCCGGAGCCAAGGCGAGGACAGGCCAGAGCCAGAGCGAGAGCAAGCCGGAGACAAGGTGAGGGCAGGCCAGAGCCAGAAAGAGAGCAGGTCAGTTCCAGATCGAGAGCAGGCCAATGCAAGAGCGAGAGAATGCCGGAGTCAGGGCGAGAGCAGGCCAGAGCGAGAGCAGGCGAGGGCAGGCCAGAGCCAGAGCGAGAGCAGGCCGGAGCCAGGAGGAGGGCAAGCTAGAGCCAGGGCGAGAACAGGCCATAGCCAAGGTGAGGGCAGGACAGAGCTAGAGTCATAGCAGGCCGGAGCCTGGGCGAGGGCAGACCAGAGTCAAAGTGAGAAAAGGCTGGAGCCAAGTCGAAGGCAGGCCAGAGCAAGATCAGGCCGGAGCCAGGGCAAGGGCAGGCCAGAGAGAGCGAAAGTAGGCCAGAGCCAAGGCTAGGGCAGGCGAGAGCCAGAGCGAGAGAAGTCTGGAGCCAAGGCGAGGACACGCCAGAGCCAGAGCGAGAGCAAGCCGGAGACAAGGTGAGGGCAGGCCAGAGCCAGATCGAGAGCAGGCCTGTGCAACAGCGAGAGAATGCCGGAGTCAGGACGAGGGCAGGCCAGAGCGAGAGCAGGCCAGAGAAAGGGCGAGGGCATGCCGGAGCCAGAGCGAGAGCAGGCCGGAGTCAGAGCGAGAGCAGGCCGGAGCCAAGGTGAGGGCAGGCCGGAGGCAGAGTGAGAGCAGGCCGGAGCCAGGGCGAGGGCAGGCCGGAGCCAGAGCGAGAACAAGCCAGAGCCAAGGCGAGGGCAGGCCAGAAGCAGAGCCAAGGCGGGCCAGAGCGAGAGCAGGCCGGAGCCAAGGCGAGGGCAGGCAAGAGCGAGAGCAGGCCGGAGCCAAGGCGAGTGCAGGCCAGAGCCAGAGCGAGAGCAGTCTGGAGCCAGGGCAGGCCAGAGCCAGAGCTAGAGCAAGCTTGAGCCAGAGCGAGGGCATGCCGGAGCCAAGGCGAAGGCTGGCCAGAACCAGAGCGAGAGCAGTCCGGAGTCAAGACGAGGGCAGGCCAGAGCCAGAGCAAGAAAGAGCAGGCTGGAGCCAAGGCGAAGGCTGGCCGGAGCCAGAACAGGAGCTGGCCGAAGCCAAGGCGAGGGCAGGCCGGAGCCAGGGCGAGGGCAGGCTGAAGCCAGAGCGAGAGCAGGCCGGAGCCAGGGCGAGAGCAGGCCGGAGCCAAGGAGTGGGCAGGCCAGAGCCAGAGCAAGAGCAGGCCGGAGCCAGGATGAGGGCAAGCCGGAGCCAGGTCGAGAGCAGGCTGTAGCCAAGGCGAGGGCAGGACAGAGCTAAAGCCAGAGCAGGCCGGAGCCAAGGCGAGGGCAGGCCGGAGCCAGGGCAAGGAAAGCGAGGGCAGGCCGGAGCCTGGGCGAGGGTAGACCAGAGTCAAAGCGAGAGCAGGCTGGAGCCAAGGCGAGGGCAGGCCAGAGCGAGATCAGGCCGGAGCCAGGGCAAGGGCAGGCCAGAGAGAGCGAGAGCAAGCCGGAGACAAGGTGAGGGGAGGCCAGAGCCAGAACGAGAGCAGGTCAGTTCCAGATCGAGAGCAGGCCAGTGCAAGAGCGAGAGAATGCCGGAGTCAGGGCGAGAGCAGGCCAGAGCGAGAGCAGGCCGGAGAAAGGGCGAGGGCAGGCCAGAGCCAGAGCTAGAGCAGGCCGGAGCTAGGACGAGGGCAAGCCGGAGCCAGGGCGAGAGCAGGCCGTAGCCAAGGCGAGGGCAGGAGAGAGCTAGAGCCATAGCAGGTCGGAGCCAGGGCGAGAGCAGGCCGAAGCCAAGGCGAGAGCAAGCCGGAGCCAAAGCGAGGGCAGACCGGAGCCAGGACGAGGGCAGGCCGGAGCCTGGGCGAGAGCAGGCCGGAGCCAAGGTGAGGGCAGGACAGAGCCAGAGCAGGCCGGAGCCAGGGCGAAGGCAGGCCAGAGTCAGAGCGAGAGGAGGCCGGAGCCAAGGCGAGGGCATGCGAGAGCGAGAGCAGGCCGGAGCCATGACGAGGGCAGGCCAGAGCCAGAGCGAGAGTAGGGTAGAGCCAAAGCGAGGGCAGGCAAGAGCGAGAGCAGGCTGGAGCCAGGACGAGGGCAGGCCGGAGCCTAGGCGAGAACGGGCCGGAGCCAAGGCGAGGGCAGGACAGAGCCAGAGCAGGCCGTAGCCAGGGCGAGGGCAGGCCAGATTCAGAGCGAGAGGAGGCCGGAGCCAGGTCGAGAGCAGGCCGGAGCCAGGGCGAGGGCAGGCCGGAGCCAGGGCGAGGGCAGGCCGGAGCCAGGGGGAGGGCAGGCCGGAGCCAGGGCGAGAGCAGACCGGAGCCAAGGCAAGGGCAGGCCGGAGCCAAGTCGAGGGCAGGAGCTGGCCGGAGCCAGAGGGAGGGCAGGCTGGAGCCAGAGGGAGGGCAGGCCGGAGCCAGTTAGAGGGCAGGCCGGAGCCAGTTAGAGGGCAGGCCGGAGCCAGGCCAAGGGCAGGCCGGATCCAGGGCGAGAGCATGCCGGAGCTAAGGCGAGGGCAGGCCGGAGCCAAGGCGAGGGCAGGACAGAGCTAGAGCCAGAGCAGGCTGGAGCCTGGGCGAGGGCAGACCAGAGTCAGAGCGAGAGCAGGCCGGAGCCAAGGTGAGGGCAGGCCAGAGCGAGATCAGGCCGGAGCCAAGGCGACGGCAGGCCAGAGCGAGAGCAGGCCGGAGCCAAGGTGAGGACAGGCAAGAGCCAGAACGAGAGCAGGCCAGTGCCAGAGCGAGATCAGGCCAGTGCCAGAGCGAGAGCAATCCGGAGCCAAGGCAAGGGCAGGCCAGAGCCAAAGAGAGATTAGGCCTGAGCGAGAGCAGGCCGGAGCCAAGGCGAAGGCAGGCCAGAACCAAAGCGAGAGCAGGCCGGAGTCAAGACGAGGGCAGGCCAGAGCCAGAGCAAGAAAGAGCAGGCTGGAGCCAAGGCGAGGGCTGGCCGGAGCCAGAACAGGAGCTGGCCGGAGCCAGAATAAGGGCAGGCCGGAGCCAGAGCAAGGGCAGGCCGGAGCCAGGGCGAGGGCAGGCTGAAGCCAGAGCGAGAGCAGGCCGGAGCCAGGGCGAGAGCAGGCCGGAGCCAAGGAGAGGGCAGGCCAGAGCAAAAGCAGGCCGGAGCCAGGATGAGGGCAGGCCGTAGCCAAGGCGAGGGCAGGACAGAGCTAAAGCCAGAGCAGGCCGGAGCGTGGGGGAGGGCAGACCAGAGTCAGAGCGAGAGCAAGCCGGAGCCAAGGCGAGGGCAGGCCGGAGCCAGGGCGAGGAAAGCGAGAGCAGGCCGGAGCCTGGGCGAGGGCAGGCCAGAGAGAGATCAGGCCGGAGCCAGGGCAAGAGCAGGCTAGAGAGAGCGAAAGTAGGCCAGAGCCAAGGCTAGGGCAGGCGAGAGCCAGAGCGAGAGAAGTCCGGAGCCAAGGCGAGGACAGGCCAGAGCCAGAGCGAGAGCAAGCCGGAGACAAGGTGAGGGCAGGCCAGAGCCAGAACGAGAGCAGGTCAGTTCCAGATCGAGAGCAGGCCAGTGCAAGAGCGAGAGAATGCCGGAGTCAGGGCGAGAGCAGGCCAGAGTGAGGGCAGGCAAGAGCGAGAGCAGGCCGGAGCCAGGAGGAGGGCAAGCCGAAGCCAGAGCGAGAGCAGGCCGTAGCCAAGGCGAGGGCAGGACAGAGCTAGAGCCATAGCAGGCCGGAGCCAGGGCGAGGGCAGACCAGAGTCAAAGCGAGAGCAGGCTGGAGCCAAGACGAGGGCAGGCCAGAGCAAGATCAGGCCGGAGCCTGGGCAAGGGCAAGCCAGAGAGAGCGAAAGTAGGCCAGAGCAAAGGCTAGGGCAGGCGAAATCCAGAGCGAGAGAAGTCTGGAGCCAAGGCGAGGACAGGCCAGAGCCAGAGCGAGAGCAAGCCAGAGACAAGGTGAGGGCAGGCCAGAGCGAGAGCAGGTCAGTTCCAGATCGAGAGCAGGACTGTGCAACAGCGAGAGAATGCCGGAGTCAGGACGAGGGCAGGCCAGAGCGAGAGCAGGCCGGAGAAAGGGCGAGGGCAGACCGGAGCCAGAGCGAGAGCAGGCCGGAGCCAAGGTGAGGGCAGGCCGGAGGCAGAGTGAGAGCAGGCCGGAGCCAGGGCGAGGGCAGGCCGGAGCCAGGGCGAGAGCAGACCGGAGCCAAGGCAAGGGCAGGCCGGAGCCAAGTCGAGGGCAGGAGCTGGCCGGAGCCAGAGGGAGGGCAGGCTGGAGCCAGAGGGAGGGCAGGCCGGAGCCAGTTAGAGGGCAGGCCGGAGCCAGTTAGAGGGCAGGCCGGAGCCAGGCCAAGGGCAGGCCGGATCCAGGGCGAGAGCATGCCGGAGCTAAGGCGAGGGCAGGCCGGAGCCAAGGCGAGGGCAGGACAGAGCTAGAGCCAGAGCAGGCCGGAGCCTGGGCGAGGGCAGACCAGAGTCAGAGCGAGAGCAGGCCGGAGCCAAGGCGAGGGCAGGCCAGAGCGAGATCAGGCCGGAGCCAGAGCAAGACCAGGCCGGAGCCAAGGCGACGGCAGGCAAGAGCCAGAACGAGAGCAGGCCAGTGCCAGAGCGAGATCAGGCCAGTGCCAGAGCGAGAGCAATCCGGAGCCAAGGCAAGGGCAGGCCAGAGCCAAAGAGAGATTAGGCCTGAGCGAGAGCAGGCCGGAGCCAAGGCGAAGGCAGGCCAGAACCAAAGCGAGGGCAGGCCAGAGCCAGAGCAAGAAAGAGCAGGCTGGAGCCAAGGCGAGGGCTGGCTGGAGCCAGAACAGGAGCTGGCCGGAGCCAGAATAAGGGCAGGCCGGAGCCAGAGCAAGGGCAGGCCGGAGCCAGGGCGAGGGCAGGCTGAAGCCAGAGCGAGAGCAGGCCGGAGCCAGGGCGAGAGCAGGCCGGAGCCAAGGAGAGGGCAGGCCAGAGCCAGAGCAAAAGCAGGCCGGAGCCAGGTTGAGGGCAGGCCGTAGCCAAGGCGAGGGCAGGACAGAGCTAAAGCCAGAGCAGGCCGGAGCGTGGGGGAGGGCAGACCAGAGTCAGAGCGAGAGCAGGCCGGAGCCAAGGCGAGGGCAGGCCGGAGCCAGGGCGAGGAAAGCGAGAGCAGGCCGGAGCCTGGGCGAGGGCAGGCCAGAGAGAGATCAGGCCGGAGCCAGGGCAAGAGCAGGCTAGAGAGAGCGAAAGTAGGCCAGAGCCAAGGCTAGGGCAGGCGAGAGCCAGAGCGAGAGAAGTCCGGAGCCAAGGCGAGGACAGGCCAGAGCCAGAGCGAGAGCAAGCCGGAGACAAGGTGAGGGCAGGCCAGAGCCAGAACGAGAGCAGGTCAGTTCCAGATCGAGAGCAGGCCAGTGCAAGAGCGAGAGAATGCCGGAGTCAGGGCGAGAGCAGGCCAGAGCGAGGGCAGGCCAGAGCGAGAGCAGGCCGGAGCCAGGAGGAGGGCAAGCCGAAGCCAGAGCGAGAGCAGGCCGTAGCCAAGGCGAGGGCAGGACAGAGCTAGAGCCATAGCAGGCTGGAGCCTGGGCGAGGGCAGACCAGAGTCAGAGCGAGAGCAGGCCGGAGCCAAGGCGAGGGCAGGCCGGAGCCAGGGCAAGGGCAGACCAGAGTCAGATCGAGAGCAGGCCGGAGCCAGGATGAGGGCAGGCCTTAGCCAAGGCGAGGGCAGGACAGAGCTAAAGCCAGAGCAGGCCGGAGCCTGGGAGAGGGTAGACCAAAGTCAGAGCGAGAGCAGGCCGGAGCCAAGGCGAGGGCAGACCGGAGCCAGGGCGAGGGCAGACCAGAGTCAAAGCGAGAGCAGGCTGGAGCCAAGACGAGGGCAGGCCAGAGCAAGATCAGGCCGGAGCCTGGGCAAGGGCAAGCCAGAGAGAGCGAAAGTAGGCCAGAGCAAAGGCTAGGGCAGGCGAAATCCAGAGCGAGAGAAGTCTGGAGCCAAGGCGAGGACAGGCCAGAGCCAGAGCGAGAGCAAGCCAGAGACAAGGTGAGGGCAGGCCAGAGCGAGAGCAGGTCAGTTCCAGATCGAGAGCAGGACTGTGCAACAGCGAGAGAATGCCGGAGTCAGGACGAGGGCAGGCCAGAGCGAGAGCAGGCCGGAGAAAGGGCGAGGGCAGATCGGAGCCAGAGCGAGAGCAGGCCGGAGCCAGAGCGAGAGCAGGCCGGAGCCAAGGTGAGGGCAGGCCGGAGGCAGAGTGAGAGCAGGCCGGAGCCAGGACGAGGGCAGGCCGGAGCCAGAGCGAGAGCAAGCCAGAGCCAAGGCGAGGGCAGGCCCGAAGCAGAGCCAGGGCGGGCCAGAGCGAGAGCAGACCGGAGCCAAGGCGAGGACAGGCCAGAGCGAGAGCAAGAGCAGGTCGGAGCCAAGGCGAGGGCAGACAAGAGCGAGAGCAGGCCGGAGCCAAGGCGAGAGCAGGCCAGAGCCAGAGCGAGAGCAGTCTGGAGCCAGAGCGAGAGCAGTCTGGAGCCAGGGCAGGCCAGAGCCAGAGCTAGAGCAGGCTTGAGCCAGAGCGAGGGCATGCCGGAGCCAAGGCGAAGGCAGGCCAGAACCAGAGCGAGAGCAGTCCGGAGTCAAGACGAGGGCAGGCCAGAGCAAGAGCAGGCCGGAGCCAGGGCGAGGGCAGGCCAGAGCGAGGGCAGGCCAGAGCGAGGGCAGGCCAGAGCGAGGGCAGGCCAGAGCGAGGGCAGGCCAGAGCGAGGGCAGGCCAGAGCGAGAGCAGGTCGGAGCCAGGGCGAGAGCAGGCCGGAGCGAATGCGAGGGCCGGCCGGAGCTAGAGCAAGGGCTGGCCCGAGCCAGAGAGAGAGAGCACGCTGGAGCCAGAGAGAGAGCAGGCCTGAGCCAGAGCAACAGCAGGCCTGAGCCAAGGGAAGAGCAGTCCGGAGCCAAGGCGAGGGTAGACCAGAACGAGAGCAGGCCGGAGCCAGGGCGAGGGCAGTCCAGAGCCAGAGCAAGAGAAGGCAGGAGCCAGGGCGAGAGCAGGCCGGAGCCAAGGCGAAGCCTGGCCGTAGCCAGAGCAAGGGCAGGCCGTAGCCACAGCGAGGGCAGGCTGGAGCCAGAGCGAGAGCTAGCCGGAGCCAAGGCGAGGGCAGGCCAGAGCGAGAGCAGGCTGGAGCCAGGACAACAGCAGGCCGGAGCCAAGGCCAGGGCAGGCCAGAGCCAGATCCAGAGCAGGACGGAGCCAGGGCGAGGGCAGGCCAGAGTCAGAGTGAGAGCAGGCGGGAGCCAAGACGAGGGCAGGCGCGAGCCAGAGCGAGAGAAGGCCGGAGCCAAGGAGAGGCAGGCCAGAGTGAGAGCAGGCCGGAGCCGAGGCAAGGGCAGGCCAGAACCAGAGCGAGAGCAGGCCAGAGCGAGAGCAGGCCGGAGCCAGGGCGAGGGCAGGCTGCAGCCAAGATGAGGGCAGGCTTGAGCAGAGCCAGGGCAGGCCAGAGCGAGAGCAGGCCGGAGCCAAAGTGACAGCAGGCCAGAGCGAGATCAGGCCGGAGCCAAGGTGAGGGCAGGCAAGAGCCAGAACGAGAGCAGGCCAGTGCCAGAGCGAGATCAGACCAGTGCCAGAGTGAGAGCAGTCCGGAGCCAAGGCAAGGGCAGGCCAGAGCCAGAGAGAGAGTCGGCCGAGCGAGAGCAAGAGCAGGCCGGAGCCTAGGCGAAGGCAGGCCAGAACCAGAGCGAGAGCAGTCCGGAGTCAAGACGAGGGCAGGCCAGAGCAAGAGCAGGCCGGAGCCAGGGCGAGGGCAGGCCAGAGCCAGAGCAAGAGAAGGCCGGAGCCTTGGAGAACAGGCCGGATCCAAGGCGAAGCCTGGCCGTAGCCAGAGCAAGGGCAGGCCGGAGCCACAGCGAGGGCAGGCTGGAGCCAGAGCGAGAGCAGGCCTGAGCCAAGGCGAGGGCAGGCCAGAGAGAGAGCAGGCTGGAGCCAGGGCGAGAGCAGGCCGGAGCCAAGGCGAGGGCAGGCCAGAGCCAGATCCAGAGCAGGACGGAGCCAGGGCGAGGGCAGGCCAGAGTCAGAGTGAGAGCAGGCCGGTGCCAAGACGAGGGCAGGCGCGAGCCAGAGCAAGAGAAGGCCGGAGCCAAGGCAAAGGTAGGCCGGAACAAGGCCTAGAGCAGGCCTGAGACAGGGCGAGGCTAGAGCCAGAGCGAGAGTAGGCCACAGCCAGAGTGAGAGTATGCCGGAGCCAGGGCGAGGGCAGGCCAGAGCCAGAGAGAGAGCAGGCCGGAGCCAGGGCGAGGGCGGGCCAGAGGCAAAGCGAGAGCAGGCCGGAGCAAGTGTGAGAGCAGGCCAGAGCTAAGGCGAGGGCAGGCCGGAGCCAGAGCGATGGCAGGCCGGAGGGCAAGGGCAGTCCAGAACTAGAGCGAGAGCAGGCCGGTGCCAAGGTGAGAGCTGGCTGGAGCCAAGGCGAGGGCAGGCCAGAGGCAGAGCCAGGGCAGGCCAGAGCCAGAGCGAGAGAAGGCCGGAGCCAAGGCGAGAGCAGGCCAGAGCCAGTGTAAGAGCAGGTCGGAGCCAATGCAAGGGCTGGCCAGAGCGAGAGCAGGCCGGAGCCAGGGCAAGGACAGTCCGGAACTAGAGCGAGAGCAGGCCGGAGCCAAGGTGAGAGCTGGCTAGAGCCAGGGCAGGCCAGAGCCAGAGCAGGCCGGAGCCAAGGCGAGGGCAGGCCAGAGCCAGTGTAAGACCAGGTCGGAGCCAAGGCGAGGGCAGGCCAGAGCGAGAGCAGGCTGGAGCCAAGGCGAGGGGAGGCCAGAGCGAGAGCAGGCCAGAGCGAGAGCAGTCCGGAGCCAAGGTAAGGGCAGGCCTGAGCCAGAACGAGAGCAGGCCTGAGCCAGAGCAAGAGCAGGCCGGAGCCAAGGCGAAGGCAGGCCAGAACAAGAGTGAGATCAGGCCAGAGTCAAGACGAGGGCAGGCCAGAGGAAGAGCAGGCCGGAGCCAAGGCTTCGGCAGTCGAGAGCCAGAGAGAGAGCAGGCCGGAGACAGAGCGAGGGCAGGCCAGAGCGAGGGCAGGCCAGAGCGAGAGCAGGTCGGAGCCAGGGCGAGAGCAGGCCGGAGCGAATGCGAGGGCCGGCCGGAGCTAGAGCAAGGGCTGGCCCGAGCCAGAGAGAGAGCACGCTGGAGCCAGAGAGAGAGCAGGCCTGAGCCAGAGCAAGAGCAGGCCTGAGCCAAGGGAAGAGCAGTCCGGAGCCAAGGCGAGGGTAGACCAGAACGAGAGAAGGCCTGAGCAAGGACGAGGGCAGGCCTGAGCAAGGACGAGGGCAGGCCTGAGCAAGGACGAGGGCAGGCCTGAGCCAGGGCGAGGGCAGGCCAGAGTCAGAGCTAGAGCCGGCCAGAGCTAAGGCAAGGGCAGGCCAGAGCCAGAGAGAGAGCAGGCCGGAGCCAAGGCATGGGCAGGCCAGAGCCAGAGAGAGAGCAGGCCGGAGCCAGGGCGAGAGCAGGTCGGAGTCAAGGCTAGAGCAGGCCGGAGCCAATGCAAGGGCTGGCTGGAGCTAGAGCAAGGGCAGGCCGGAATCAGGGCGAGGGCAGGCCGGAGCAAGAGCAAGGGCAGGCAGGAGTCAGGGTGAGGGCAGGCCGGAGCCAGAGCGAGAGCAGGCTGGAGCCAAGGCGAGAGCAGACCGGAGCCAAGGTGAGGGTAGGACAGAGCCAGAGCCAGAGCAGGCCGAAGCAAGGATGAGGGCAGGCAGTAGCCAGGGCGAGGGCAGGCCAGAGTCAGAGCGAGAGCAGGCCGGAGCTAAGGCAAGGGCAGGCCAGAGCCAGAGAGAGAGGAGGCTGGAGCCAGGGCTAGGGAAGGACAGAGCGAGAGCAGGTCGGAGCCAAGGCGAGAGTAGGCCCCAGCCAGAGCAAGGGCAGGCTGGAGTCAGGGCGAGGGCATGCCGGAGCCAGAGCGAGAGCAGGCCGGAGCCAAGGTGAGGGTAGGCCGGAGCCAAGGCGAGGGTAGGCAAGAGCCAGAGTGAAAACAGGCCGGAGCCAGGACGAGGGCAGGCCAGAGCCAGAGCGAGAGCCGGCCAGAGCGAGAGCAGGCTGGAGCCTCGGCGAGGGCAGGCCGGAGCCTCGGCGAGGGCAGGCCAGAGCCATTGTGAGAGAAGGCCGGAGTCAAGGCAAGGTTAGGCCGGAACCTGGGCGAGAACAGGCCAGAGCCAGAGCAAGAGTAGGCCAGAGCCAGAGAGAGAGCAGGGCGGAGCCTTGGCGAGGGCAGGCTAGAAACAGAGCGAGAACAGGTCGGAGCCAAGGGGAGGGCAGGCTGGAGCCAGAGCGATGGCAGTCCAGAGCCAGAGCAAGAGAAGGCCGGAGCCAGGGCGAGAGCAGGCCGGAGCCAAGGCGAAGCCTGGCCGTAGCCAGAGCAAGGGCAGGCCGGAACCACAGCGAGGGCAGGCTGGAGCCAGAGCGAGAGCAGGCCGGAGCCAAGGCGAGGGCAGGCCAGAGCGAGAGCAGGCTGGAGCCAGGGCAACAGCAGGCCGGAGCCAAGGCCAGGGCAGGCCAGAGCCAGATCCAGAGCAGGACGGAGCCAGGGCGAGGGCAGGCCAGAGTCAGAGCGAGAGTAGGCCGGAGCCAAGACGAGGGCAGGCGCGAGCCAGAGCGAGAGAAGGCCAGAGCCAAGGAGAGGCAGGCCAGAGTGAGAGCAGGCCGGAGCTGAGGCAAGGGCAGGCCAGAACCAGAGTGAGAGCAGGCCAGAGCGAGAGAAGGCCGGAGCCAGGGCGAGGGCAGGCTGCAGCCAAGGCGAGGGCAGGCTTGAGAAGAGCCAGGGCAGGCCAGAGCGAGAGCAGGCCGGAGCCAAGGTGACAGCAGGCCAGAGCCAGAGCGAGAGCAGGCCGGAGCCAAGGTGAGGGCAGGCAAGAGCCAGAACTAGAGCAGGCCAGTGCCAGAGCAAGATCAGGCCAGTGCCAGAGTGAGAGCAGTCCGGAGCCAAGGCAAGGGCAGGCCAGAGCCAGAGAGAGAGTCGGCCGAGCGAGAGCAAGAGCAGGCCGGAGCCTAGGCAAAGGCAGGCCAGAACAAGAGCGAGAGCAGTCCGGAGTCAAGACGAAGGCAGGCCAGAGCAAGAACAGGCCGGAGCCAGGGCGAGGGTAGGCCAGAGCCAGAGCAAGAGAAGGCCGGAGCCACAGCGAGGGCAGGCTGGAGCCAGAGCGAGAGCAGGCCGGAGCCAAGGCGAGGGCAGGCCAGAGAGAGAGCAGGCTGGAGCCAGGGCGAGAGCAGGCCGGAGCCAAGGCGAGGGCAGGCCAGAGCCAGATCCAGAGCAGGCCGGTGCCAAGACGAGGGCAGGCGCGAGCCAGAGCAAGAGAAGGCCAGAGCCAAGGCAAAGGTAGGCCGGAACAAGGCCTAGAGCAGGCCTGAGACAGGGCGAGGCCAGAGCCACAGCGAGAGTAGGCCACAGCCAGAGTTGATAGTATGCCGGAGCCAGGGCGAGGGCAGGCCAGAGCCAGAGAGAGAGCAGGCCGGAGCGAGGGCGGGCCAGAGCCAAAGCGAGAGCAGGCCGGAGCAAGGGTGAGAGCAGGCCAGAGCTAAGGCGAGGGCAGGCCGGAGCCAGAGCGATGGCAGGCTGGAGGGCAAGGGCAGTCCGGAACTAGAGCGAGAGCAGGCCGGAGCCAAGGTGAGAGCTGGCTGGAGCCAAGGCGAGGGCATGCCAGAGGCAGAGCCAGGGCAGGCCAGAGCGAGAGAAGGCCGGAGCCAAGGCGAGAGCAGGCCAGAGCCAGTGTAAGAGCAGGTCGGAGCCAAGGCGAGGGCTGGCCAGAGCGAGAGCAGGCCAGAGCCAGGGCAAGGGCAGTCCGGAACTAGAGCGAGAGCAGGCCGGAGCCAAGTTGAGAGCTGGCTGGAGCCAAGGCGAGGGCAGAGCCAGGGCAGGCCAGAGCCAGAGCAGGCCGGAGCCAAGGCGAGGGCAGGCCAGAGCCAGTGTAAGACCAGGTCGGAGCCAAGGCAGGCCAGAGCGAGAGCAGGCCGGAGCCAAGGCGAGGGGAGGCCAGAGCGAGAGCAGGCCAGAGCCAGAGCAGTCCGGAGCCAAGGCAAGGGCAGGCCTGAGCCAGAGCAAGAGCAGGCCGGAGCCAAGGCGAAGGCAGGCCAGAACAAGAGCGAGATCAGGCCAGAGTCAAGACGAGGGCAGGCCAGAGCCAGAGGAAGAGCAGGCCGGAGCCAAGGCTTCGGCAGTCGAGAGCCAGAGAGAGAGCAGGCCGGAGACAGAGCGAGGGCAGGCCAGAGCGAGAGCAGGTCGGAGCCAGGGCGAGAGCAGGCCGGAGCGAATGCGAGGGCCAGCCGGAGCTAGAGCAAGGGCTGGCCTGAGCCAGAGAGAGAGCACGCCGGAGCCAGAGAGAGAGCAGGCCTGAGCCAGAGCAAGAGCAGGCCTGAGCCAAGGGAAGAGCAGTCCGGAGCCAAGGCGAGGGTAGACCAGAACGAGAGCAGGCCTGAGCAAGGACGAGGGCAGGCCGGAGCCAGGGCGAGGGCAGGCCAGAGTCAGAGCTAGAGCCGGCCAGAGCTAAGGCAAGGGCAGGCCAGAGCCAGAGAGAGAGCAGGCCGGAGCCAAGGCATGGGCAGGCCAGAGCCAGAGAGAGAGCAGGCCGGAGCCAGGGCGAGAGCAGGTCGGAGTCAAGGCTAGAGCAGGCCGGAGCCAATGCAAGGGCTGGCTGGAGCTAGAGCAAGGGCAGGCCGGAATCAGGGCGAGGGCAGGCCGGAGCCAGAGCAAGGGCAGGCAGGAGTCAGGGTGAGGGCAGGCCGGAGCCAGAGCGAGAGCAGGCTGGAGCCAAGGCGAGAGCAGACCGGAGCCAAGGTGAGGGTAGGACAGAGCCAGAGCCAGAGCAGGCCGGAGCAAGGATGAGGGCAGGCAGTAGCCAGGGCGAGGGCAGGCCAGAGTCAGAGCGAGAGCAGGCCGGAGCTAAGGCAAGGGCTGGCTGGAGCTAGAGCAAGGGCAGGCCGGAATCAGGGCGAGGGCAGGCCGGAGCCAGAGCAAGGGCAGGCAGGAGTCAGGGTGAGGGCAGGCCGGAGCCAGAGCGAGTGTAGGCTGGAGCCAAGGCGAGAGCAGACCGGAGCCAAGGTGAGGGTAGGACAGAGCCAGAGCCAGAGCAGGCCGGAGCAAGGATGAGGGCAGGCAGTAGCCAGGGCGAGGGCAGGCCAGAGTCAGAGCGAGAGCAGGCCGGAGCTAAGGCAAGGGCAGGCCAGAGCCAGAGAGAGAGGAGGCCGGAGCCAGGGCTAGGGAAGGCCAGAGCGAGAGCAAGTCGGAGCCAAGGCGAGAGTAGGCCCCAGCCAGAGCAAGGGCAGGCTGGAGTCAGGGCGAGGGCATGCCGGAGCCAGAGCGAGAGCAGGCCGGAGCCAAGGTGAGGGTAGGCCGGAGCCAAGGCGAGGGTAGGCCAGAGCCAGAGTGAAAACAGGCCGGAGCCAGGACAAGGGCAGGCCAGAGCCAGAGCGAGAGCCGGCCAGAGCGAGAGCAGGCTGGAGCCTCGGCGAGGGCAGGCTGGAGCCTCGGCGAGGGCAGGCCAGAGCCAGAGTGAGAGAAGGCCGGAGTCAAGGCAAGGTTAGGCCGGAACCTTGGCGAGAACAGGCCAGAGCCAGAGCAAGAGTAGGCCAGAGCCAGACAGAGAGCAGGGCGGAGCCTTGGCGAGGGCAGGCTAGAAACAGAGCGAGAACAGGTCGGAGCCAAGGCGAGGGCAGGCTGGAGCCAGAGCGATGGCAGGCCGGAGCCAGGGCGAGGGAAGTCCGGAGCTAGAGCGAGAGCAGGCCGGAGCAAGGGCGAGAGCAGGCCAGAGCCAGAGCGAGAGCAGGCCGGAGCCAGGGCGAGAGCACGCCAGAGCCAGAGCGAGCGAGAGCAGTTCGGAGCCAACGCAAGGGTAGGCCAGAGCGAGAGTTGGCCTGAACCAGAGCGAGAGCAGGCCGGAGCCAAGGCGAAGACAGGCCAGAGCCAGGGCGAGAGCAGGCCAGATCCAGAGCAAGAGCAGGCCGGATCCAGGGCGAGAGCAGGCCGGAGCCAAGGCGAGGGCTGGCCAGAGTCAGAGCGAGGGCTGGCCAGAGTCAGAGCGAGGGCAGGCCGGAGCCAGGGCGAGGGCAGGCCGGAGCCAGAGCAAGAGCAAGCCTGAGCCAATGCGAGAGCAGGCCAGAGCCAAGGCGAGGGCAGTCCAGAGCAAGAGCAGGCCGGAGCCAGGGCGAGAGCAGGCCGTAGCCAAGGAGAAGGCAGGCCAGAGCCAGATCCAGAGCAGGCCAGAGCCAGGGCGAGGGCAGGCCAGAGTCAGAGCGAGAGCAGGACGGAGCCAAGCCGAGGGCACGACAGAGCGAGAGCAGGCCAGAGCCAGAGCGAGAGCAGGCCAGGGCCAGGGCGAGGGCAGGCCAGAGCCAGTGTAAGAGCAGGTCGGAGCCAGGGCGAGGGCAGGCCAGAGCGAGAGCAGGGCAGTCCGGAACTAGAGCGAGAGCAGGCCAGAGCCAAGGTGAGAGCTGGCTGGAGCCAAGGCGAGGGCAGAGCCAGGGCAGGCCAGAGCCAGGGCAGGCCAGAGCCAGAGCAGGCCGGAGCCAAGGCAATGGCAGGCCAGAGCGAGAGCAGGCCGGAGCCAAGGCGAGGGGAGGCCTGAGCGAGAACAGGCCAGAGCGAGAGCAGTCCGGAACCAAGGCCAGGGCAGGCCTGAGCCAGAACGAGAGCAGGCCTGAGCCAGAGCAAGAGCAGGCCGGAGCCAAGGCGAAGGCAGGCCAGAACAAGAGCGAGATCAGGCCAGAGCGAGAGCAGTCCGGAGCCAAGGCTAGGGCAGGCCTGAGCCAGAACGAGAGCAGGCCTGAGCCAGAGCAAGAGCAGGCCGGAGCCAAGGCTTCGGCAGTCGAGAGCCAGAGAGAGAGCAGGCCGGAGACAGAGCGAGGGCAGGCCAGAGCGAGAGCAGGTCGGAGCCAGGGCGAGAGCAGGCCGGAGCGAATGCGAGGGCCGGCCGGAGCTAGAGCAAGGGCTGGCCCGAGCCAGAGAGAGAGCACGCCGGAGCCAGAGAGAGAGCAGGCCTGAGCCAGAGCGAGAGCAGGCCTGAGCCAAGGGAAGAGCAGTCCGGAGCCAAGGCGAGGGTAGACCAGAACGAGAGCAGGCCTGAGCAAGGACGAGGGCAGGCCTGAGCAAGGACGAGGGCAGGCCGGAGCCAGGACGAGGGCAGGCCAGAGTCAGAGCTAGAGCCGGCCAGAGCTAAGGCAAGGGCAGGCCAGAGCCAGAGAGAGAGCAGGCCGGAGCCAAGGCATGGGCAGGCCAGAGCCAGAGAGAGAGCAGGCCGGAGCCAGGGCGAGAGCAGGACGGAGCCAGGGCTATGGCATAGCGGAGCCAGGGTGAGAGCAGTACGGAGCTAGAGCGAGAGCAGGCTGGAGCCAAGGCAAAGCCAGGCCAGAGACAGAGCCAGGGTAGGCCAGAGCAAGAGTAGGCCAGAGCGAGAGCAGGCCGGAGCCAAGGCAAAGACAGGCCCAAGCCAGAGCGAGAGCAAGCCAGAGCGAAAGCAGTCCGGAGCCAAGGCAGGAGCCGGCCAGAGCGAGAGCAGTCCGGAGCCAAGGAAAGGGCAGGCCAGAGCCAGATGTAACATGCTTGAGCCAGAGCGAGGGCAGGCCGGAGCCAAGGCGAAGGAAGGCAGGCCAGAAGCAGAGCGAGAGCAGGCCGGAGCCAGGGCGAGAGCAGGCTCTAGTCAAGGCGAGGCTGGCCGGAGACAGAGCAAGGGCAGGCCGGAGCCACGGCGAGGGCAGGCTTTTAAAAAGTCATAGAATCTAAAGAAGTTGTCCAATGGTATAAAATAACAAACTGAGCAACACTCGCCATACCAATTCCTGCTGCTCCTGTGCTACAACTTGATGTTTCGACACAGACATGTAACCACTTCAAATAATCACTGGCTGCAGAAGTGAACTCAGTGCCGCAGCGGACAACACTGAGTTCACTTCTGCAGCCAGTGATTATTTGAAGTGGTTACATGTCTGTGTCGAAACATCAAGTGGTAGCACAGGAGCAGCAGGAATTGGTATGGCGAGTGTTGCTCAGTTTGTTATTTTATACCATTGGACAACTTCTTTAGATTCTATGACTTTTTAAAAGCATTATTGCTGTGGTCCCCCATTGAGTCTTGAGCAGAGAAAGGATGAACCATAGTGGCCAGTTGTCCATGGCAGAAAATCATGGACTATAGTAGTGACATCAGAGGTGACAAGTATGCTCAATGCACCCACAAGACCAATTAATTTGAAAAATAGTTTTTACGGAGCCAAGGTGAGGGCAGGCCAGAGCCAGAGCGAGAGCAGGCCAGAGCCAAAGCGTGGGCAGGCCAGAGCCAGATGTAGCAGGCTTGAGCCAGAGCAAGGGCTGGCCGGCGCCAAGGTGAAGGAAGGCCCGAAGAAAAGCAAGAGCACGCCGGAGTCAAGACAAGGGCAGGCCAGAGCAAGAGCCGGCCAAATCCAGAGCAAGAGCAGGCCGGAGCCAGGGCGAGGGCAGGCCAGAGCCAGAGCAAGAGCAAGTCGGGGCAAGGGCGAGAGCAGGCCGGAGCTAAGGCGAGGGCTGACCGGAGCCAGAGCAAAGGCAGGCCGGAGCCAGGGCGCGAGCAGGCCAGAGCCAAGGCGAGGGCTGGCCGGAGCCAGAGCGAGAGCAGGCCGGAGCCAAGGCGAGGGCAGGCCAGAGCGAGAGCAGGCCGGAGCCAAGGCGAGGGCAGGCCAGAGCCAGATCCAGAGCAGGCCGGAGTCACGGCGAGGGCAGGCCAGAGTCATACCGAGAGCAGGCCGGAGCCAAGGCGAGGGCACGCCAGAGCAGGTCAGAGCCAGAGTGAGAGCAGGCCGGAGCCAGGGCGAGGGCAGGCCAGAGCGAGAGTAGGCCAGAGCCAAGGCAAGGGCAGGCCAGAGCCAGATCGAGAGAAGGCCGGAGCCAAAACAAGGGCAGGCCGGAACAAGGGCGAGAGCAGGCCGGAGACAGGGCGAGGCCAGAGCAGGTCAGAACCAGAGCGAGAGTATACCGGAGCCAGGGCGAGGGCAGGCCAGAGCGAGAGCAGTCCGGAGCCAGAGCTAGGGCAGGCCAGAACCAGAGCGAGAGTATACCGGAGCCAGGGCGAGGGCAGGCCAGAGCGAGAGCAGTCCGGAGCCAGAGCTAGGGCAGGCCAGAACCAGAGCGAGAGCACGCCTGAGCCAGAGCGAGAGCAGGCTGGAGCCATGGCGAAGGCAGGCCAGGACAAGAGCGAGATCAGGCTAGAGTCAAGACGAGGGCAGGTCAGAGAGAGAGCAGGCCGGAGCCAGGGCGAGGGCAGGCCAGAGCGAGAGAGATCGAGAGCAGGGCGATTGCTGGCCGGAGCCAATGCAAGTGCAGGCCGGAGTCAGAGTGAGGGCAGGCCGGAGCCAGAGCAAGAGGAGGCCGGAGCCAAGGCGAGAGCAGGCCGGAGCCAAGGCGAGGGTAGGCCAGAGCCAAGGCAAGGGCAGGCCAGAGCCAGAGCGATAGACGGCCAGAGCCAAGGCGAGGGCAGGCCGGAACCAGGGCGAGAGCAGGCCGGAGATAGGGCGAGGCCAGAGCCAGAACAAGAGCGAGAGACGGCTGGAGCCAAGGCGAAGGCAGGCCAGAAAAAGAGCGAGATCAGGCTAGACTCAAAACGAGGGCAGGCCAGAGCCAGAGGAAGAGCAGGCCGGAGCCAAGGCATGGGCAGGCCGGAGCCAGGGCGAGGGAAGGCCAGAGCGAGAGCAGGTCGGAGCCAGGGCGAGAGCAGGCCGTAGCCAAAGCGAGGGAAGGCCAGAGCCAAGGCAAGGGTAGGCCAGAGCCAGGGCAAGGGTAGGCCAGAGCCAGAGCGATAGAAGGCCAGAGCCAAGGCAAGAGCAGGCCGGAACCAGGGCGAGGCCAGAGCAAGAGTAGGCCAGAGCCATGGCGAGGGCAGGCCAGAGCCAGAGAGAGAGCAGGCCGGAGCCAGGGCGAAGGCAGCCCAGTGCCAGAGCGAGAGGAGGCCGGAGCCAGGGCGAGAGCCGGCCATAGCCAAAGCGAGTGCAGGCCAGAGCGAGAGCAGGCCAGAGCCAGAGCGAAAGCAGGCCTGAGCCAGACCGAGAGCAGGCCGGAGCCAAGGCGAAGGTAGGCCAGAACAAGAGCGAGAACAGGCCGGCGTCAAGATGAGGGCAGGCCAGAGCAAGAGCAGGCCAGAGCCAGAGCAAGAGCATGCCGGAGCCAGGGCGAGGTCAGGCCAGAGCCAGAGCAAGGGCAGGCCGGAACCAGAGCGAGGGCAGGCCGGAGCCAAACCGAGAGCAGGCTGGAGCCAAGGCGAGGGCAGGCCAGAGCCAGACCGAGAGCAGGCCGGAGCCAAGGCGAGGGCAGGCCAGAGCCAGATCCAGAGCAGGAAGGAGTCAGGGCGAGGGCCGGCCAGAGTCAGAGCGAGAGCAGGCCGGAGCCAAGGCGAGGGCACGCCAGAGCGAGAGCAGGCCAGAGCAGGCCGGAGCCAGAGCGAGGGCAGGCACTATTTTTAAAGCAGATATACCTTTTTAGAGATGTAGTACCAGGGGCGGACCTACCGCCCGTGCAGCCGGTTCATTGAACGGGGACCGCCGAGGGAGAGGGGGCCCCCCCAGCCTCCAGCAGGGCCGCCATCATGGCATGACTGCCCTGACTACAGCATGGGGCCCGGCCGGAAGAGCCAGAGCGAGAGTAGGCCAGAGCCAAGGCAAGGGCAGGCCAGAGCCAGATCGAGAGAAGGCCGGAGCCCAAGGCAAGGGCAGACGGGAACAAGGGCGAGAACAGGCCAGAGTCAAGACGAGGGCAGGCCAGAGCCAGAGCAAGAGCAGGCTAGAGCCAGAGCAAGAGCAGGCCGGAGCCAGGGTGAGGGCAGGCCAGAGCCAGAGCAAGAGCCAGGGCGAGAGCAGGCCGGAGCCAAGGCGAGGGCTGGCCAGAGCCAGAGCGACGGCAGGCCGGAGCCACGGCAAGGACAGGCCGGAGCCAGAGCGATAGAAGGCCAGAGCCAAGGCAAGAGCAGGCCGGAACCAGGGCGAGGCCAGAGCGAGAGTAGGCCAGAGCCATGGCGAGGGCAGGCCAGAGCCAGAGAGAGAGCAGGCCGGAGCCAGGGCGAAGGCAGCCCAGTGCCAGAGCGAGAGCAGGCCGGAGCCAAGGCGAGGGCAGGCCGGAGCCAAGGCGAGGGCAGGCCGGAGCCAGACCGAGAGCAGGCCGGAGCCATGGCGAGAGCAGGCCGGAGCCAAGGCGAGGGAAGGACAGAGCCAAGGCAAGGGTAGGCCAGAGCCAGAGCGATAGAAGGCCAGAGCCAAGGCAAGAGCAGGCCGGAACCAGGGCGAGGCCAGAGCGAGAGTAGGCCAGAGCCATGGCGAGGGCAGGCCAGAGAGAGAGCAGGCCGGAGCCAGGGCGAAGGCAGCCCAGTGCCAGAGCGAGAGCAGGCCAGAGCCAGGGCGAGAGCCGGCCATAGCCAAAGCGAGTGCAGGCCAGAGCGAGAGCAGGCCAGAGCCAGAGAGAAAGGAGTCCAGAGCCAAGGCAAGGGCAGGCCAGAGCCAGAGCGAAAGCAGGCCTGAGCCAGAGCAGGCCGGAGCCAAGGCGAAGGCAGGCCAGAACAAGAGCGAGAACAGGCCGGCGTCAAGATGAGGGCAGGCCAGAGCAAGAGCAGGCCAGAGCCAGAGCAAGAGCATGCCGGAGCCAGGGCGAGGTCAGGCCAGAGCCAGAGCAAGGGCAGGCCGGAACCAGAGCGAGAGCAGGCTGGAGCCAAGGCGAGGGCAGGCCAGAGCCAGAGCAAGGGCAGGCCGGAACCAGAGCGAGAGCAGGCTGGAGCCAAGGCGAGGGCAGGCCAGAGCCAGACCGAGAGCAGGCCGGAGTCCAGGGCGAGGGCCGGCCAGAGTCAGAGCGAGAGCAGGCCGGAGCCTAGGCGAGGGCACGCCAGAGCGCGAGCAGGCCAGAGCAGGCCGGAGCCAGAGCGAGGGCAGGCAAGAGCCAGAGCGAGAGTAGGCCAGAGCCAAGGCAAGGGCAGGCCAGAGCCAGATCGAGAGAAGGCCGGAGCCAAGGCAAGGGCAGACGGGAACAAGGGCGAGAACAGGCCAGAGTCAAGACGAGGGCAGGCCAGAGCCAGAGGAAGAGCAGGCTAGAGCCAGAGCAAGAGCAGGCCGGAGCCAGGGTGAGGGCAGGCCAGAGCCAGAGCAAGGGCAGGCCGGAGCCAGGGCGAGAGCAGGCTGGAGCCAAGGCAAGGGCTGGCCGGAGCCAGAGCGACGGCAGGCCGGAGCCACGGCAAGGACAGACCGGAGCCAAGGCGAGAGCAGGCCGGAGCCAAGGCGAGGGCAGGCCGGAGCCAAGGCGAGGGCAGGCCGGAGCCAGACCGAGAGCAGGCCGGAGCCATGGCGAGAGCAGGCCGGAGCCAGGGCGAGGCCAGAGCGAGAGTAGGCCAGAGCCATGGCGAGGGCAGGCCAGAGCCAGAGAGAGAGCAGGCCGGAGCCAGGGCGAAGGCAGCCCAGTGCCAGAGCGAGAGCAGGCCGGAGCCAAGGCGAGGGCAGGCCGGAGCCAAGGCGAGGGCAGGCCGGAGCCAGACCGAGAGCAGGCCGGAGCCATGGCGAGAGCAGGCCGGAGCCAAGGCGAGGGAAGGACAGAGCCAAGGCAAGGGTAGGCCAGAGCCAGAGCGATAGAAGGCCAGAGCCAAGGCAAGAGCAGGCCGGAACCAGGGCGAGGCCAGAGCGAGAGTAGGCCAGAGACATGGCGAGGGCAGGCCAGAGAGAGAGCAGGCCGGAGCCAGGGCGAAGGCAGCCCAGTGCCAGAGCGAGAGCAGGCCAGAGCCAGGGCGAGAGCCGGCCATAGCCAAAGCGAGTGCAGGCCAGAGCGAGAGCAGGCCAGAGCCAGAGAGAAAGGAGTCCAGAGCCAAGGCAAGGGCAGGCCAGAGCCAGAGCGAAAGCAGGCCTGAGCCAGAGCAGGCCGGAGCCAAGGCGAAGGCAGGCCAGAACAAGAGCGAGAACAGGCCGGCGTCAAGATGAGGGCAGGCCAGAGCAAGAGCAGGCCAGAGCCAGAGCAAGAGCATGCCGGAGCCAGGGCGAGGTCAGGCCAGAGCCAGAGCAAGGGCAGGCCGGAACCAGAGCGAGAGCAGGCTGGAGCCAAGGCGAGGGCAGGCCAGAGCCAGACCGAGAGCAGGCCGGAGTCCAGGGCGAGGGCCGGCCAGAGTCAGAGCGAGAGCAGGCCGGAGCCAAGGCGAGGGCACGCCAGAGCGCGAGCAGGCCAGAGCAGGCCGGAGCCAGAGCGAGGGCAGGCAAGAGCCAGAGCGAGAGTAGGCCAGAGCCAAGGCAAGGGCAGGCCAGAGCCAGATCGAGAGAAGGCCGGAGCCAAGGCAAGGGCAGACGGGAACAAGGGCGAGAACAGGCCAGAGTCAAGACGAGGGCAGGCCAGAGCCAGAGGAAGAGCAGGCTAGAGCCAGAGCAAGAGCAAGCCGGAGCCAGGGTGAGGGCAGGCCAGAGCCAGAGCAAGGGCAGGCCGGAGCCAGGGCGAGAGCAGGCTGGAGCCAAGGCGAGGGCTGGCCGGAGCCAGAGCGACGGCAGGCCGGAGCCACGGCAAGGACAGGCCGGAGCCAAGGCGAGAGCAGGCCGGAGCCAAGGCGAGGGCAGGCCGGAGCCAAGGCGAGGGCAGGCCGGAGCCAAGGCGAGGGCAGGCCGGAGCCAGACCGAGAGCAGGCCGGAGCCATGGCGAGAGCAGGCCGGAGCCAAGGCGAGGGAAGGCCAGAGCCAAGGCAAGGGTAGGCCAGAGCCAGAGCGATAGAAGGCCAGAGCCAAGGCAAGAGCAGGCCGGAACCAGGGCGAGGCCAGAGCGAGAGTAGGCCAGAGCCATGGCGAGGGCAGGCCAGAGCCAGAGAGAGAGCAGGCCGGAGCCAGGGCGAAGGCAGCCCAGTGCCAGAGCGAGAGCAGGCCAGAGCCAGGGCGAGAGCAGGCCATAGCCAAAGCGAGTGCAGGCTAGAGCGAGAGCAGGCCAGAGCCAGAGAGAAAGCAGTCCAGAGCCAAGGCAAGGGCAGGCCAGAGCCAGAGCGAAAGCAGGCCTGAGCCAGAGCGAGAGCAAGCTGGAGCCAAGGCGAAGGCAGGCCAGAACAAGAGCGAGAACAGGCCGGCGTCAAGATGAGGGCAGGCCAGAGCAAGAGCAGGCCAGAGCCAGAGCAAGAGCATGCCGGAGCCAGGGTGAGGTCAGGCCAGAGCCAGAGCAAGGGCAGGCCGGAACCAGAGCGAGAGCAGGCCGGAGCCAAGGCGAGAGCAGGCTGGAGCCAAGGCGAGGGCAGGCCAGAGCCAAGGCGAGGGCAGGCCAGAGCCAGATCCAGAGCAGGCCGGAGTCAGGGCGAGGGCAGGCCAGAGTCAGAGCGTGAGCAGGCCGGAGCCAAGGCGAGGGCACGCCAGAGCGAGAGCAGGCCAGAGCAGGCCAGAGCCAGAGCGAGGGCAGGCAAGAGCCAGAGCGAGAGTAGGCCAGAGCCAAGGCAAGGGCAGGCCAGAGCCAGATCGAGAGAAGGCCGGAGCCAAGGCAAGGGCAGACGGGAACAAGGGCGAGAACAGGCCAGAGTCATGACGAGGGCAGGCCAGAGCCAGAGCAAGAGCAGGCTAGAGCCAGAGCAAGAGCAGGCCGGAGCCAGGGTGAGGGCAGGCCAGAGCCAGAGCAAGGGCAGGCCGGAGCCAGGGCGAGAGAAGGCCAGAGCCAAGGCGAGGGCTGGCCGGAGCCAGAGCGAGGGCAGGCCGGAGCCAGGGCGAGGACAGGCCGGAGCCAGGGCGAGGACAGGCCGGAGCCAAGGCGAGAGCAGGCCGGAGCCAAGGCGAGGGCAGGCCGGAGCCAAGGCGAGGGAGGCCAGGCCAGAGCCAGACCGAGAGCAGGCCGGAGCCATGGCGAGAGCAGGCCGGAGCCAAGGCGAGGGAAGGCCAGAGCCAAGGCAAGGGTAGGCCAGAGCCAGAGCGATAGAAGGCCAGAGCCAAGGCAAGAGCAGGCCGGAACCAGGGCGAGGCCAGAGCGAGAGAAGGCCAGAGCCATGGCGAGGGCAGGCCAGAGCCAGAGAGAGAGCAGGCCAGAGCCAGGGCGAAGGCAGCCCAGAGCCAGGGCGAGAGCCGGCCATAGCCAAAGCGAGTGCAGGCTAGAGCGAGAGCAGGCCAGAGCCAGAGAGAAAGCAGTCCAGAGCCAAGGCAAGGGCAGGCCAGAGCCAGAGCGAAAGCAGGCCTGAGCCAGAGCGAGAGCAGGCCGGAGCCAAGGCGAAGGCAGGCCAGAACAAGAGCGAGAACAGGCCATAGCCAAAGCGAGTGCAGGCTAGAGCGAGAGCAGGCCAGAGCCAGAGAGAAAGCAGTCCAGAGCCAAGGCAAGGGCAGGCCAGAGCCAGAGCGAAAGCAGGCCTGAGCCAGAGCGAGAGCAGGCCGGAGCCAAGGCGAAGGCAGGCCAGAACAAGAGCGAGAACAGGCCGGCGTCAAGATGAGGGCAGGCCAGAGCAAGAGCAGGCCAGAGCCAGAGCAAGAGCATGCCGGAGCCAGGGCGAGGTCAGGCCAGAGCCAGAGCAAGGGCAGGCCGGAACCAGAGCGAGAGCAGGCCGGAGCCAAGGCGAGAGCAGGCTGGAGCCAAGGCGAGGGCAGGCCAGAGCCAAGGCGAGGGCAGGCCAGAGCCAGATCCAGAGCAGGCCGGAGTCAGGGCGAGGGCAGGCCAGAGTCAGAGCGAGAGCAGGCCGGAGCCAAGGCGAGGGCACGCCAGAGCGAGAGCAGGCCAGAGCAGGCCGGAGCCAGAGCGAGGGCAGGCAAGAGCCAGAGCGGAGAGTAGGCCAGAGCCAAGGCAAGGGCAGGCCAGAGCCAGATCGAGAGAAGGCCGGAGCCAAGGCAAGGGCTGACGGGAACAGGGGCGAGAACAGGCCGGAGTCAAGACGAGGGCAGGCCAGAGAAAGAGCAGGCTAGAGCCAGAGCAAGAGCAGGCTAGAGCCAGAGCAAGAGCGGGCCGGAGCCAGGGCTGGCCAGAGCCAGATCCAGAGCAGGCCAGAGTCAGGGCGAGAGCAGGCCGGATCCAAGGCGAGGGCACACCAGAGCCAGAGCGAGAGTAGGCCAGAGCCAAGGCAAGGGCTGGCCAGAGCCAGAGCGAGAGAAGGCCGGAGCCAAGGCAGGGGCAGGCCGGAACAAGGGCGAGAGCAGGCCGGAGACAGGGCGAGGCCAGAGGGAGAGCAGGCCAGAACAAGAGTAGGCCAGAGCCAGAGCGAGAACATGCCGGAGCCAGGGCGAGGGCAGGCCAGAGCCAGAGAGAGGGCAGGCCGGAGACAAGGCGAGAGCAGGCCGGAGCCAAGGCGAGGGCAAGCCAGAGCGAGAGCAGGCCGGAGCCAGAGCGAGAGCAGACCGGAGCCAAGTCGAGGGCAGGCCAGAGCCAGAGCGAGAGTAGGCCAGAGCCAAGGCAAGGGCAGGCCAGAGCCAGAACGAGAGAAGGACCGAGTCAAGGTAAGGGCAGGCCGGAACCAGGGCGAGAACAGGCAGGAGCCAGGGCGAGGCCAGAGCCAGAGCGAGAGCAGGCCAGAGCCAGAGAGAGAGTAGGCCGGAGCCAGGGCGATGGCAGGCCAGAGCCAGAGAGAGAGCAGGCTGGAGCCAGGGCGAGGGCGGGCCAGAGCCAAAGTGAGAGCAGGCCGGAGCCAGGGCGAGAGCAGGCCGGAGCTTAGGCGAGGGCAGGCCAGAGCGATGGCAGGCCGGAGCCAGGGCAAGGGCAGTCCGGAACTAGAGCGAGAGCAGGCTGGAGCCAAGGTGAGAGCTGGCCGGAGCCAAGGCGAGGGCAGGCCAGAGGCAGAGCCAGGGCAGGCCAGAGCAAGAGCAGGCCGGAGCCAAGGCGAGGGCTGGCCAGAGCTAGAGCAAGAGCAGGTCGGAGCCAAGGTGAGGGCAGGCCAGAGCCAGAATGAGAGCAGGCCGGAGCCAAGGCGAGGGGAGGCCAGAGTGAGAGCAGGCCAGAACCAGAGCGAGAGCAGCCCGGAGCCAAGGCAACGGCAGGCCAGAGCCAGAGCGAGAGCAGGCCAGAGCGAGAGCAGGCCTGAGCAAGGGCAGGCCGGAGCCAAGGCGAAGGCAGGCCAGAACAAGAGCGAGATCAGGCCAGAGTCAAGACGAGGGCAGGCCAGAGCCAGAGGAAGAGCAGGCCGGAGCCAAGGCATGGGCAGGCTCTGAGAGCCATAGAGAGAGCAGGCCGGAGCCAGAGCAAGTGCAGGCCAGAGCGAGAGCAGGTCAGAGCCAGGGCGAGAGCAGGCCAGAGTCAAGACAAGGGCAGGCCAGAGCCAGAGCAAGAGCCGGCCAGATCCAGAGCAAGAGCAGGCCGGAGCCAGGGCGAGGGCAGGCCAGAGGCAGGGCAAGAGCAGGCCGAAGCCAGAGCGAGAGCAGGCCGGAGCCAAGGCGAGATCAGGCCGGAGCCAAGGCGAGGGCTGGCCGGAGCCAAGGTGAGGGCAGGCCAGAGCCAGAGCGAGAGCAGGCCGGAGCCAAGGCAAGGGCTGGCCAGAGCCAGATCCAGAGCAGGCCAGAGTCAGGGCGAGAGCAGGAAGGATCCAAGGCGAGGGCACACCAGAGCCAGAGCGAGAGTAGGCCAGAGCCAAGGCAAGGGCTGGCCAGAGCCAGAGCGAGAGAAGGCCGGAGCCAAGGCAGGGGCAGGCCAGAACAAGGGCGAGAGCAGGCGGGAGACAGGGCGAGGCCAGAGCCAGAGCGAGAGCAGGCCAGAGCCAGAGAGAGAGTAGGCCGGAGCCAGGGCGATGGCAGGCCAGAGCCAAAAAGAGAGCAGGCCGGAGCAAGGGCGAGGGCAGGCCAGAGCCAGAGCGAGAGCAGGCCGGAGCCAGGGCGAGGGCAGGCCGGAGCCAGAGCAAGAGCAGGCCGGAGCCAGGGCAAGAGCAGGCCGGAGCCAAGGCGAGGGAAGGCCAGAGCCAGAGCGAGAACAGGCCAGAGCCAGAGCGAGAACAGGCCAGAGCCAGAGCGAGAACAGGCCAGAGCGAGAACAGGCCAGAGCCAGAGCGAGAGCAGTCCAGAGCCAAGTGCAGGCCAGAGCCAGAGAAAGAGAACAGGCCTCAGCCAGAGCTAGAGCAGGCTGGAGCCAGGGCGAGGGCAGACTCTCAGAGCCAGAGCGAGAGCAGGCCAGAGCCAGAACGAGATCAGGCCGGAGCCAGGGGGAGGGCAGGCCGAAGCCAGGGCGAGAGCAGGCCGGAGCCAAGGCGAGGGCAGGCCGGAGCCAGAGCAGGAGCTGGCCGGAGCCAAGGCGAGGGCTGCCCAGAGCCAGAGCAAGGGCAGGCCGGAGCCAGGGCGAGTGCAGGCCGAAGCCAGAGCGAAAGCAGGCAGGAGCAAGGGCGAGAGCAGGCCGGAGCCAAGGCGAAGGCAGACCAGAGTCAGAGCGAGAGCAGGCCGGAGCCAAGGAGAGGGCAGGCCGGAGCCAAGGCAAGGGCAGGCCGGAGCCAGAGCGAGAGTAGGCCGGAGTCAAGTTGAGGGCAGGCCAGATAGAGAGCAGGCATGAGGCAAGGTAAGGGCAGGCTGGAACCAGAGCGAGAGCAGGCAGGAGCCAAGGAGAGGGCAGGCAGGAGCCAGAGAGATAGCAGGCCTCCGGAGCCAGGACGAGGGCAGGCCGGAGCCAGTGCAAGAGCAGGCCGGAGACAAGGAGAGGACAGGCAAGAGCCAGAGCGAGAGCAAGCAAGAGCCAGAGCGAGAGCAAGCAAGAGCAAGGGCGAGAGCAGGCCGGAGCCAAGGCATGGGCAGGCGAGAGCCATAGAGAGAGCAGGCCGGAGCCAGAGCAAGTGCAGGCCTGAGCAAGAGCAGGCCAGAGTCAAGACAAGGGCAGGCCAGAGCCAGAGCAAGAGCCGGCCAGATCCAGAGCAAGAGCAGGCCGGAGCCAGGGCGAGGGCAGGCCAGAGGCAGGGCAAGAGCAGGCCAGAGCGAGAGCAGGCCGGAGCCAAGGCGAGGGCTCAACGGAGCCATAGCGAGGGCAGGCCGAAGCCAGAGCGAGAGCAGGCCGGAGCCAAGGAGAGAGCAGGCCGAAGCCAAGGCGAGGGCTGGCCGGAGCCAAGGTGAGGGCAGGCCAGAGCGAGAGCAGGCCGGAGCCAAGGCGAGGGCAGGCCAGAGCCAGATCCAGAGCAGGCCAGAGTCAGGGCGAGAGCAGGCCGGATCCAAGGCGAGGGCACACCAGAGCCAGAGCGAGAGTAGGCCAGAGCCAAGGCAAGGGCAGGCCAGAGCCAGAGCGAGAGAAGGCCGGAGCCAAGGCAGGGGCAGGCCGGAACAAGGGCGAGAGCAGGCCGGAGACAGGGCGAGGCCAGAGGGAGAGCAGGCCAGAACAAGAGTAGGCCAGAGCCAGGGCGAGAACATGCCGGAGCCAGGGCGAGGGCAGGCCAGAGCCAGAGAGAGGGCAGGCCGGAGACAAGGCGAGAGCAGGCCGGAGCCAAGGCGAGGGCAAGCCAGAGAGAGAGCAGGCCGGAGCCAGAGAGAGAGCAGGCCGGAGCCAGAGCGAGAGCAGGCCGGAGCCAGAGCGAGATCAGGCCGGAGCCAGAGCGAGAGCAGGCCGGAGCCAGATCCAGAGCAGGCCGGAGCCAGAGAGAGAGCAGGGCAGAGCCAGAGAGAGAGCAGGGCAGAGCCAGAACGAGAGCAGACCGGAGCCAAGTCGAGGGCAGGCCAGAGCCAGAGCGAGAGTAGGCCAGAGCCAAGGCAAGGGCAGGCCAGAGCCAGAACGAGAGAAGGACCGAGTAAAGGTAAGGGCAGGCCGGAACCAGGGCGAGAACAGGCAGGAGCCAGGGCGAGGCCAGAGCCAGAGCGAGAGCAGGCCAGAGCCAGAGAGAGAGTAGGCCGGAGCCAGAGAGAGAGTAGGCCGGAGCCAGGGCGATGGCAGGCCAGAGCCAAAAAGAGAGCAGGCCGGAGCCAGGGCGAGGGCAGGCCAGAGCCAGAGCGAGAGCAGGCCGGAGCTAGGGCGAGGGCAGGCCAGAGCCAGAGCAAGAGCAGGCCAGAGCCAAGGCGAGGGAAGGCCAGAGCCAGAGCAAGAGCAGGCCAGAGCCAAGGCGAGGGAAGGCCAGAGCCAGAGCGAGAACAGGCCAGAGCCAGAGCGACAAAAGGCCAGAGCGAGAACAGGCCAGAGCCAGAGCGAGAGCAGTCCGGAGCCAAGGGCAGGCCAGAGCCAGAGAAAGAGAACAGGCCTTAGCCAGAGCTAGAGCAGGCTGGAGCCAGGGCGAGGGCAGGCCGGAGCCAAGGTGAAGGCTGGCTGGAGCCAAGGTGAAGGCTGGCTGGAGCCAGAGCAAGAGCAGGCCGGAGCAAGGGCGTGGGCAGGCCGGAGCCAAGGCGAGAGAGAGCAGGCCAGAGCCAAGGCGAGGGCAGGCGAGAGCCAGAGCGAGAGCAGGCCGGAGCCAGGGCGAGAGCAGGCCGGAGCCAGGGCGAGAGGAGGCCGGAGCCAAAGCGAGGGCAGGCCAGAGCCAGATCCATAGCAGGTCGGAGCCAGTGCGAGGGCAGGCCAGAGCCAGAGCGTGAGCAGGCCGGAACCAGGGCAAGAGCAGGCCGGAGCCAAGGCAAGGGCAGGCCAGAGCGAGGGCAGGCCAGAGCCAAGGCAAGGGAAGGCCAGAGGCAGGGCGAGAGCAGGCCGGAGCCAATGCGAGGGCTGGCTGGAGCCAGAGGAAGGGCAGGCCGGAGTCAGGGCGAGGGCAGGCAGGAGCCAGAGAGAGAGCAGGCCGGAGCCAGGTCGATGGCAGGCCAGAGACAGAGCGAGAGCAGTTCAGAGCCAGAGAGAGAGCAGGACGTAGCCAAGGCGAGGGTAGGCCGGAGCCCGAGCTGTGGCATAGTGGAGCCAAGTCCCTGAGGGCAGGCCAGAGCCAGAGCGAGTGCAGGCCGAAGCAAAGGCAGGCCAAAGCCAGAGTGCGTGCAGGCCGGAGCCAAGGCAAAGGCAGGCCAGAGCGAGAGCAGTCTGGAGCCAGAGCGAGAGCAGGCCGGATCCAAGGCGACGGCAGGCCAAAACCAGAGCGAGAGAATGCCGGAGCCAGGGCGAGAGCAGGACAGATCGAGAGCAGGCCAGAGACAGGGCGAGGGCAGGCCGGAGCCAGAGCGAGAGCAGGCCGGAGCCAAGGGCAGGCCAGAGCCAGAGAAAGAGAACAGGCCTCAGCCAGAGCTAGAGCAGGCTGGAGCCAGGGCGAGGGCAGACTCTCAGAGCCAGAGCGAGAGCAGGCCAGAGCCAGATCAGGCCGGAGTCAGGGTGAGGGGAGGCCAGAGCCAGGGCGAGAGCAGGCCAGAGCCAGGGCGAGAGCAGGCCGGAGCCAAGGCGAGGGCAGGCCGGAGCCAGAGCAGGAGCTGGCCGGAGCCAAGGCGAGGGCTGCCCAGAGCCAGAGCAAGGGCAGGCCGGAGCCAGGGCGAGTGCAGGCTGAAGCCAGAGCGAAAGCAGGCCGGAGCAAGGGCGAGAGCAGGCCGGAGCCAAGGCGAAGGCAGACCAGAGTCAGAGCGAGGGCAGGCCGGAGCCAAGGCAAGGGCAGGCCGGAGCCAAGGCAAGGGCAGGCCGGAGCCAGAGCGAGGGCAGGCCGGAGCCAGAGCGAGAGTAGGCCGGAGTCAAGTTGAGGACAGGTCAGATAGAGAGCAGGCATGAGGCAAGGTAAGGGCAGGCTGGAACCAGAGCGAGAGCAGGCCGGAGCCAAGGAGAGAGCAGGTAGTAGGGCGAGAACAGGCAGGAGCCAAGGAGAGGGCAGGCAGGAAGGAGACAGAGAGATAGCAGGCCTCCGGAGCCAGGACGAGGGCAGGCCGGAGCCAGTGCGAGAGCAGGCCGGAGACAAGGAGAGGACAGGCAAAAGCTAAAGTGAGAGCAAGCAAGAGCAAGGGCGAGAGCAGGCCGGAGCCAAGGCAAGGGCAGGCCGGAGCCAAGGCAAGGGCAGGCCGGAGCCAGAGCGAGGGCAGGCCGGAGCCAGAGCGAGAGTAGGCCGGAGTCAAGTTGAGGGCAGGTCAGATAGAGAGCAGGCATGAGGCAAGGTAAGGGCAGGCTGGAACCAGAGCGAGAGCAGGCCGGAGCCAAGGAGAGAGCAGGTAGTAGGGCGAGAACAGGCAGGAGCCAAGGAGAGGGCAGGCAGGAAGGAGACAGAGAGATAGCAGGCCTCCGGAGCCAGGACGAGGGCAGGCCGGAGCCAGTGCGAGAGCAGGCCGGAGACAAGGAGAGGACAGGCAAAAGCTAAAGTGAGAGCAAGCAAGAGCAAGGGCGAGAGCAGGCCGGAGCCAAGGCAAGGGCAGGCCAGAGCGAGAGCAGGCCGGAGCCAGGGTGACGGCAGGTCAGAGGTAGAGCAAGAGCAGGCGGAGCCAGGGCAAGAGCAGGCCGGAGCCAAGGTGAGGGCTGGCTGGAGCCAGAGCAAGGGCAGGCCGGAGCAAGGGCGTGGGCAGGCGGGAGCCAGAGGGAGAGCAGGCCGGAGCCAAGACGAGAGAGAGCAGGCCAGAGCCAAGGCGAGGGCAGGCGAGAGCCAGAGCGAGAGCAGGCCGGAGCCAGGGCGAGAGCAGGCCGGAGCCAGGGCGAGAGGAGGCCGGAGCCAAAGCGAGGGCAGGCCAGAGCCAGATCCATAGCAGGTCGGAGCCCGTGCGAGGGCAGGCCAGAGCCAGAGCGTGAGCAGGCCGGAGCCAGGCCAAGAGCAGGCCGGAGCCAAGGCAAGGGAAGGCCAGAGCGAGAGCAGGCCAGAGCCAAGGCAAGGGAAGGCCAGAGCCAGGGCGAGAGCAGGCCGGAGCCAATGCGAGGGCTGGCCAGAGCCAGAGGAAGGGCAGTCCGGAGTCAGGGCGAGGGCAGGCAGGAGCCAGAGAGAGAGCAGGCCAGAGCCAGGTCGAGGGCAGGCCAGAGACAGAGCGAGAGCAGTTCAGAGCCAGGGAGAGAGCAGGACGTAGCCAAGGCGAGGGAGGGTAGGCCGGAGCCCGAGCTGTGGCATAGTGGAGCCAAGTCCCTGAGGGCAGGTCAGAGAGAGAGCAGGCCAGAGACAGAGCGAGTGCAGGCCGAAGCAAAGGCAGGCCAAAGCCAGAGTGAGTGCAGGCCGGAGCCAAGGCAAAGGCAGGCCAGAGCGAGAGCAGGCTGGAGCCAGAGCGAGAGCAGGCCGGATCCAAGGCGACGGCAGGCCAAAACCAGAGCGAGAGAATGCCGGAGCCAGGGCGAGAGCAGGACAGATCGAGAGCACGCCAGAGACAGGGCGAGGGCAGGCCGGAGCCAGAGCGAGAGCAGGCCGGAGCCAGAGCGAGAGCAGCCGGAGATAAGGCGAGGGCAGCCCGGAGCCAGAGTGAGAGTAGGCCGGAGCCAGGACGAGGGCAGGCCGGAGCTAGACCGAGAGAGAACAGGCCGGAGCCAGGGCAAGGGCAGGCCGGAGCAAGAGCGAGGGCAGGCCGGAGAAATAGCGAGGGCAGGCCGGAGCCAGGACGAGGGCAGGCCGGAGCCAGGACGAGGGCAGGCCGGAGCCAGGACGAGGGCAGGCCGGAGCCAGGACGAGAGCAGGCCGGAGCCAAGGCGAGGGCAGGCCGGAGACAGAGCAGGAGCTGGCCGGAGCCAAGGCGCGCCAGAGTCAGAGCAGGGCAGGCCGGAGCCAAGGCGCGCCAGAGTCAGAGCAAGGGCAGGCCGAAGCCAGGGCGAGGGCAGGCCGAAGCCAGAGCGAGAACAGGCCGGAGCCAGGGCGAGCGGAGGCCGGAGCAAAGGCGAGGGCATACCAGAGTCAGTGCGAGAGCAGGCTGGAGCCAAGGAGAGGGTAGGCCAGAGCCAGAGCGAGAGAAGGCCAGAGCCAGAGCAGGCCGGAGCCAGGGCGAGGGCAGACCAGAGCCAGAGCGAGAGTAGGCCAGAGCCAAGGCTAGGGCAGGCGCAAGCCAGAGCGAGAGCAGGCCGGAGCCGAGGCAAGGGGAGGCCAGAACCAGAGCAAGAGCAGGCCAGAGCGAGACCAGGCCAGAGCCAGAGCGAGAGCAGGCAGGAGGCAAGGCGAGGGCAGGCAAGAGGCCACAGAGCGAGAGCAGGCCGGAGCCAAGGCAAGGGCAGGCCAGAGCCAGAAAGAGAGTAGGCCTGAGCCAGAGCGAGAGCTGGCCGGAGCCAAGGCGAAGGCAGGCCAGAACCAGAGCGAGAGCAGGCCGGAGTCAAGACGAGGGCAGGCCAGAGCAAGAGCATGCTGGAGCCAAGGCGAGGGCTGGCCGGAGCCAGAGTAAGGGCAGGCATGAGCCAGAGTGAGAGCAGGCCGTAGCCAGAGGGAGAGCAGGCCGGAGACAGGGCGAGGGCAGGCCGGAGCCAGATCGAGGGCAGGCCGGAGCCAATTAGAGGGCAGGCCGGAGCCAGTGCGAGGGCAGGCCGCAGCCAGGGCGAGAGCTGGCCAGAGCCAAGGCGAGGGTTTGTTGGAGCCAAAGCAAGGGCAGGCCGGAGCCAGGGCGAGGGCAGGCCGATGCCAGAGCAAGAGAAGGCCGGAGCCAGTTAGATGGAAGTCCGGAGCCAGGGCGAGGGTAGGCCGGAGCCAGGGCAGGAGCAGGCCGGAGCCAAGGCGAAGGCAGGCCAGAACCAGAGCGAGAGCAGGCCGGAGTCAAGACGAGGGCAGGCCAGAGCCAGAGCAAGAGCATGCTGGAGCCAAGGCGAGGGCAGGCCGGAGCCAGAGGGAGAGCAGGCCGGAGCCAGGGCGAGGGCAAGCCGGAGCCAGTGGGAGGGCAGGCCGCAGCCAGGGCGAGAGCTGGTCAGAGCCAAGGCGAGGGCTTGCCGGAGCCAAAGCAAGGGCAGGCCGGAGCCAGGGCGAGGGAAGGCCAAAGCAAGAGCGAGACCAGGCTGGAGACAAGGTGAGGGCAGGCCAAAGCAAGAGCGAGACCAGGCTGGAGACAAGGTGAGTGCAGGCCAGAGCCAGAACAAGAGCAGGCCAGAGCCAGAGCGAGAGCAGGACAGAGCCAGAGCGAGAGCAGGACAGAGCCAGAGCGAGAGCAGGCCGGAGCCAGGGCGAGAGCAGGCCGGAGCCAAGGCGAGGGCAGGCGGAAGCCAGAGCAGGAGCCGGCAGGAGCCAAGGCGAGGGCTGGCAGGAGCCAGAGCAAGGGCAGGTCGAAGCAAGGGCGAGTGCAGGCCGAAGCCAGAGCGAGAGCAGGCACGAGCCAGGGCGAGAGCAGATCGGAGCCAAGGCAAGGGCAGGCCAGAGCCAGAGCAGGCCGGAGCCAGGACTAGGGAAGCAGGAGCCAGGGCGAGAGCAAGCCATAGCCAAGGCGAGGGCAGGACAGAGCATAGCCAGAGCAGGCCGGAGCCAGAGCGACAGCAGGCCGGAGCCAAGGCGAGGCAGGCCAGAGCGAGAGCAGGCCAGAGCCAGCGCGAGATCAGGCCGGAGCCAGAGAGAGGGCAGGCCGGAGCCAGTTAGAGGGCAGGCCGGAGCCAGGGCGAGGGCAGGCGGCTGGAGCCAGGGCGAGGGCAGGCCGGAGCCAGGGCGAGAGCAGGCCGGAGCCAAGGCGAGCGCAGGCCGAAGCCAGAGCAGGTGCTGGCCTTCCGGAGCAAAGGCGAGGGCTGGCCAGAGCAAGGGCAGGCCGAAGCCAGAGCGAGAGCAGGCCGGAGCAAGGGCGAGAGCAGGTCGGAGCAAGGGCGAGAGCAGGCCGGAGCCAAGGTGAGGGCAGACCAGAGTCAGAGCGAGAGGAGGCCGGAGCCAGAGCGAGAGCAGGCCGGAGCCAAGGCGAGGCAGGCCAGAGCCAGAGCGAGAGCAGGCCGGAGCCAGAGCGAGATCAGGCCGGAGCCAGGGCGAGGGCAGGCCGGAGCCAGTTAGAGAGCAGGCCGGAGCCAGGGCGAGGGCAGGCCGGAGCCAGGGCGAGAGCAGGCCGGAGCCAGGGCGAGGGCAGGCCGGAGCCAGGGCGAGAGCAGGCCGGAGCCAGTGCGAGGGCAGGCCGGAGCCAGGGCGAGAGCAGGCCGGAGCCAAGGCGAGGGCAGGCCGAAGCCAGAGCAGGTGCTGGCCTTCCGGAGCAAAGGTGAGGGCTGGCCGGAGCAAGGGCAGGCCGGAGCCAGGGCGAGAGCAGGCCGAAGCCAGAGCGAGAGCAGGCCTGAGCCAGTGCGAGAGCAGGCCAGAGTCAGAGCGAGAGCAGGACAGAGCCAGGGCAAAGGCAGGCCAGAGCCAGAGCGAGAGCAGGCCGGAGCCAGGATATTTCAAAGCAAGCAGACCTTCTAATATGGGCCATAGAAGTATGTATAGATTTACATTTCTATAACCTTTATGCCCATATTAGAGGTCTGATAAGTCCTAGGGGGTGACAGATTCCCTTTAAAGCTTGTGTCGTGGTTGGCCTCTAGCCCGGTGTCTCATGTGTTGGGTTTGCCCACTCCAGGTCCTCCTGAAGGAGGAAGTAGGATTTCTCTTTTTATTTTGTGCTTTTGGCTTCTTGCCCAGTGATAGGGGCGGATCTCATCCTCTCAGGCCTAGCCCAACCCTAACCCTAGCCCTAACCCTAACCTCAACCCCAACCCTACCACAACCCTAAGCCTAGAGTTTATATTTTACGATGTTTAGACAACTTTATTCTTCGAGTCAGTGCGATTACAGCGATACCAGAATCATATCGGGTTTTTATGATTGACAGCTGTCACACACTAAAAGACGCATTTTTTCGTAAAATCTAGTTTTTGCATCGCCATATTTTGAGAGCTATAATTTTTCCATATTTTGGCCGACAGAGTCATGTGGCGTCTTGTTTTTTGAGGGATGAGTTGACGTTTTTATTGGTGCCATTATCAGGCACGTGACATATTTTGATTGCTCTCTATTCCGATTAATGGGAGGCAGAATAAACAAAAACCAACAATTCAGGAAATGCTTTTTTTTTTTTTTTTTTTTTTGATGCTGTTCCGCGTGTGGTAAAATTGATAAGGTAGCTTTATTCTTCGGGTCAGTACGTTTACAGTGGTACCACATTTATATCGATTTTCTATGTTTTGGCGCTTTTACACAATAAAAGCTATTTTATAGAAAAAATCATTTTTTTGCATCGCTTTATTCTGAGAGCTATAACTTTTTTATTTTTCGGCTGATGGAGCTGTATGGCGGCTTGTTTTTTGCGGGACAAGATGACGTTTTCAGTGGTATCATTATTATTTATATTCGTCTTTTTGATCGCGTGTTATTCCATTTTTTGTTTGGCGGTATGATGATAAAGCATTGTTTTTTGCTTCATTTTTTATTTATTTTTTTTACCATGTTCACTGAAAGGGCTAACTAGTGGGACAGTTTTATAGGTCAGGTCATTCTGGACGCGGCGATACCAAATATGTGTACTTTTATTGTTTTTTTTTTCCATAATAATATTTATTGATGGGTACATTATATTTTTATTTTTGGTGTATTTTTTTTTTATTCACTTTCTGACACTTTTTTTTACTTTTATTCTTTGTCCCACTATGGGACTTTCACTTTTTTTATTCTGATCGCCTGTATAGCATGGGGATGGAGCACCAGCCCTGTGCTATACAGGCTGTCAGCGCTGCAAATGCAGAAGATACTTTGGTCATGCACTGCGCATGCCAAAATATCTTCCTGCTGTCTGGTGACCCAGATGTTGTCATGACGACATTGGGTCGTCATGGCAACATCCAGGAAGCCGCGGCAGACATCGCTGGACGCCGGCAGGAGAGGCGAGTATCCCGATCACCTCCCCTTGCCCCCGCAATGCTGCGATCGACTCAGCTGCGACAATCGGCTGACACCCGGCGGCGATCGCACCCGCACAGCCTGTGTGCGGGCGCGATCGCAAAGACGTACTAATACGTATCAGGCTCTTAAGTCCCATGGCGCAGATACGTATTAGTACGTCTTGAGCTTTAAAGGGGTTAAACTACAACTCCAATGTCAGCCCCTAATTCAATAGGAACCAAAGATCTGAGAACAGAGAATGATAATAAAATTATTTGTCCACATAAATGGCAAAACTACCCAAAAATGGAGCCCCATAAAGATGTCCCAACTTGACCTCCCCCACCCACCTAATATCAACTGATCGTCAGCAATTTCTCATTTAGACAAGGGGTTGTCCTGAAAATGTCTTATTACAGAGTGTTCCCGGCAATCCATGATAAATCCGGTGGATACATTATAAGTATACCAAAGCTTAAAAGTAAAGAGCTACTTACCTGGACTCGTCCTCTTCCAGCTGTCAGGTTATAGTGACACAAGATGGCAGCAGTGTAGAAATTTATACATTCTATTCCAATTGTGATGTCTATGATGTCATGTGCCTTGTGATGTCATAATAGCTATCACTGTCATTTCAAATTTACAACGGCAAGAAAAAGTTGATTTCATGGTTTAAGAAAAAATATGGTGGGTAATTGCAGCCTGTGATTATTTTACATATTGTTATTAATATTTGTCATGTGCTTCACTGCTGCCTCCTGCACTGCTTTTTATATACTGTTTATTTTAATAATGGACAATTCACAAGCCCTGCATGTAGAATATATAGTTAATGGCCTCTGTTGAATGACTAGATGCCTATTAGAGCAATAAGATATACTCTATGTCTACAATCTTTTGGCTGAGTCTAAGGGCTCATACTCATCTGCGTTTAAATCACACGAGTGCAATCTGATAAAAAAAAATTGGATTGCACTCTGACTCTTGTTATTGAATGATTATGTGTTCATCTGTGATTTTTTTTTCCCAGCTCGGATCGAACTGAGAAAAAAAAAATCACAGCATGCTGCAAGTGGCTGCATATATCAGACGAGACTCGCCAATGCAAGTCAATGTGTGCGAGAAAAAAAAAGCACAGCAAACGGACCATGCTTATGCCATCCATATAGCGTCCATATAATACGCATCTATGTAACACCTTTCAGTGACTGTGGCGGCATCTCAGCACACAAATCCTGTATCTCACATCTTTGTCTGGCCTTGTCTTCTGTGTTTTGGCCATCATGCCAACAAGACAAGGGTGATTGGGGCAAGAGACATGCTGGTGAGGGGGTTGTTGGCTGCCGTGATGCTGGTAATGGAGGTGGCTGCCAAGATGCTGGCACTGAAGGTGGCTGCCGTGATGGTGCCACTGTAGTTGGTGGTGGTTGCTGTGATGCTGTGACTGGAGGTGGTGGTGATGGCTGCTGTGATGCTGGTACTGGAGGTGGTGGTGATTGCCGTGATGCTGGCACTGGAGGTGGTGGCTGCCGTGATGGTGGGTCTGTTAACTGCCCTTCTTGGGGGGTCTAATGACCGGGTTTGGTTGTCCTCAGAAAGTTGCCACCTTTCAAGGAATTAAAAGATGGCCATCGGTGAATTTGATGGCGCAGCGGCAGACAAAACAATTTGGAGGGCAGCCCTGGTCTGCAGCCTCAATAAAAAGGGAAAGTGTCTGAAATAACGGGCCAGGCTTAGACAAAAACTCTCATCATCATCACTCACAGGTATTCCCATGTCACGTACGCCAGTGATGGTGGGACGATAGCGATGCTGGCTTATTGGTGCATGAGGGGAGGTGTCGAGGGGCTGTGGTGTACTGGTGCTCTCCGCAGGCTCTTCTTCTTTCTGGCCCCCAGCTCCGGCCTCCATTTCAGATTCCTCTCTGGCTTCCAGCACCTCCAAGCTACAGGTATTTCCCTTTTTGGTCCAGTCAGATCTGTAAGGTCAGGGATGACAGAGAAAAAAGCATTTTTAATATGCAAAATAATAATCAAACCATTACAACAAATAAAACTGAAAAAGATAGCCACTTACGGGTGAAAATCTAGGACTAGGGTCAAAAACTGGAGCCGGTCATAATATAGGTACAGTACAGACCAAAAGTTTGGACAAACCTTCTCATTTAAAGATTTTTCTGTATTTTCATGATTTTGAAAATTGTACATTCACACTGAAGGCATCAAAACTATGAATTAACACATGTGGAATTATATACTTAACAAAAAAGTGTGAAACAACTGAAAATATGTCTTATATTCTAGGTTCTTCAAAGTAGCCACCTTTTGCTTTGATGACTGCTTTGCACACTCTTGGCATTCTCTTGATGAGCTTCAAGAGGTAGTCACTGGAAATGGTTTTCACTTCACAGGTGTGCACTGTCAGGTTTAATAAATGGGATTTCTTGCCTTATAAATGGGGTTGGGACCATCAGTTGTGTTGTGCAGAAGTCAGGTGGATACACAGCTGATAGTCCTACTGAACAGACTGTTAGAATTTGTATTATGGCAAGAAAAAAGCAGCTAAGTAAAGAAAAACGAGTGGCCATCATTACTTTAAGACATGAAGGTCAGTCAGTGCGAAAAATTGGGCAAACTTTGAAAGTGTCCCCAAGTGCAGGTGCAAAAACCATCAAGCACTACAAAGATACTGGCTCACATGAGGACCGCCCCAGGAAAGGAAGATCAAGAGTCACCTCTGCTTCTGAGGATAAGTTTATCCGAGTCACCAGCCTCAGAAATCGCAGGTTAACAGCAGCTCAGATTAGAGACCAGGTCAATGCCGCACAGAGTTCTAGCAGCAGATACATCTCTACAACAACTGAAGGAGACTTTGTGCAGCAGGCCTTCATGGTAAAATAGCTGCTAGGAAACCATTGCTAAGGACAGGCAACAAGCAAAAGAGACTTGTTTGGGCTAAAGAACACAAGGAATGGACATTAGACCAGTGGAAATCTGTGTTTTGGTCTGATGAGTCCAAATTTGAGATCTTTGGTTCCAACCACCGTGTCTTTGTGCGACGCAGAAAAGGTGAACGGATGGACTCTACATGCCTGGTTCCCACCGTGAAGCATGGATGAGGAGGTGTGATGGTGTGGGGGTGCTTTACTGGTGACACTGTTGGGGATTTATTCAAAATTGAAGGCATACTAAATCAGCATGGCTACCACAGCATCTTGCAACGACATGCTATTCCATCCGATTTGCGTTTAGTTGGACCATCATTTATTTTTCAACAGGGCAATGACCCCAAACACACCTCCAGGCTGTGTAAGGGCTATTTGACCAAGAAGGAGAGTTATGGGGTGCTACGCCAGATGACCTGGCCTCCACAGTCACCAGACCTGAACCTAATCGACATGGTTTGGGGTGAGCTGGACCGCAGAGTGAAGGCAAAAGGGCCAACAAGTGCTAAGCATCTCTGGGAACTCCTTCAAGATTGTTGGAAGACCATTTCCAGTGACTACCTCTTGAAGCTCATCAAGAGAATGCCAAGAGTGTGCAAAGCAGTCATCAAAGCAAAAGGAGGCTACTTTGAAGAACCTAGAATATAAGACATATTTTCAGTTGTTTCACACTTTTTTGTTAAGTATATAATTCCACATGTGTTACTTCATAGTTTTGATGCCTTCAGTGTAAATGTACAATTTTCACAGTCATGAAAATACAGAAAAATCTTTAAATGAGAAGGTGTGTCCAAACTTTTGGTCTGTACTGTACGGCCTTTCTTTTTAAGAGCCACATCACCACTCTTCCTACCCTGTTGTCGCTCGCGGCGGCACTGGTCCCGGCAACTGCTCCATAATCTTGTCACTACACCCACTGGAAAGAAAAGTGGAAGAGATTATATACAATTTTTATAGGTAAAGGATGCTGTATGTAATAACATGTATAGCGTGTATTCTAATATCACTGCTAGCAGGGGCTGGCTGGCAAATTTTAGCCTGGGGGCAAGCACACAGCAGTGGTCCATGAGTAGCGGCCCATCCTTAAAGGTCGTTTTCCCACAAACAATAGTATATTTTAATCAATAGATCTTGGAGTAATAATAATTTCCACAATTGGATGTGATATAATAATGTTCCTGTGCTGAGATAATCTTATAAATGTGCCCCTGCTGTGTACTGTGTAATGGCTGTGTCTGACCGTGCAGGAACATGGTCTGATCATACCACATCTCCTGGGCAGGGGGGGAGAAAAAGAGGATACAGGCAGGATAGCAGGGGATCACAGAGGATTCTTTTTGTGAGTAAAACATTTCAATGCCTGTTTTTAAACAATATTTTAGCTCAAAGAAAGACTCAGCTGTGATCCCCTGCTGTAATGTATATATACTCTCTTTATATATAGATGATTAGCGTGCACACAGTCTGTAGGTCAAGGTGCAGGTACACGGGATGTGGAATCCCCAGAATCGGCGTAGATTAAATCACCGCACATTCTAGTTTCATGACGCAAACTAAAGTCTATTTGAAGACATGCAATAAAACACATTTAAGGTGCAGGGAATAATGCAACAGTAAATGAACGTTTTGACCCATCGTTTGCATCTTGAAACTAGAGTGTGCAGTGATTTAATCGATGCTATATACTCTTTTGCTTCCTCCCCTGCCCAGTAGCTGTGGTATGATCAGACCATGTTCCTGCACAGTCAGACACAGCCACTACACAGTACACAGCAGGGGCACATTTATAACATTATCTCAGCACAGGGACATTTTATTTAAACACATCCAATTGTGGAAGTTATTATTATTCCAAGATCTATTGATTAAAATATACTTTTGTTCGCAGAAAACCCCTTCAACATGTTTATTACCAGCTGCTTCATAGGCTATATTCACACAAACGTATTGTCTAAGTGCTGCCCGTGGAGAAAAATGACAGCACTTGGTCCAGTTCAGGTGAGCATTTAAAACTGGTAATACATAAGCATAATATGTACAATGTCTGACCACTACAACACGGATTTAGGTTGTTAGAGGTGTAATGCAAGTAATCCAAGGTACGCTGTGCTTTTCTACACTCCTAAACAGAGTAAGGCTAAGTGCCCACAATGCAGAAATGCTGAGAATTTTTCCAGAGCGTTTCTGCATCTCCCTGGCAGAAAAAACGCATGCGGATTCTATGAGTTTTCCTGCCAGGGACAAGCAGAAGTGAAGCGCTCTTCACATGCATTTCCGCATGCGGGTTGTCAAGAGCTTTGCAAGCGATTTTAGCATCACTTGGAAAGTGCTTGACAACTTGGTCACACTATATAAATCCATGCAACCGGTATGGATTTATATAGTGTGACCGTAAAAGAATGGTAAAAAATAAATATTATACTTACCTTCTGACGGCCCCTGGTCTCCTTATCCGATGCGTCCGGTCTTCCCGGTGTCTTGCGGTTGTGTAAAAGGACCTGCCATGACGTCATTTAGTCATGTGACGGGTCAAGCGACCGCCGACGTCAGCGGTCGCGTGACCTGTCACATGACTAAATGACGTCATGGCAGGTCCTTTTAGACCATCATGAGCTGCCAGGAAGCCAGGACGCATCGCTATGGAGACCGGGGGCCATCAGAAGGTAAGTATAATGTATATTTTTTATTTTAATTCTTTTTTTTTTACAGGTACTATGGTACCCGGGTCTGGAAGAGAGTCTCTTCTCCAAATCCGGGTACCATCCGCACATTGAATAGCTAAATATCCGCATGTGCACATGTAGTCATGCGGATATTATGCAATTCAATGCAAGTCAATGGCGGCGAAAACGCTGCGATTACACAAAATAATTGGTAGTGCGGCGGATTTTTCCGCATTGATAATCCGCAGCGGAAATTTCCGCAGCATGTGCACAGCAGATGCGGATTATCATTGGGGAACATAGCAGACCTTCTACCAAGCGTTTTTTAAGCGTTTCTGCAGCGGAATTGCCGTTGCGGAAAAGCTTAAAAAACGCATAGTGGGCACACAGCCTAAAGGTGGCCACACATAAGCACAGGTCTGCCAGATAGATACCTAGGAATTATTATTTTGTGTATTATTTCCTACATACTTGATCGAGCAAGTCATCAATGTAAAAGTCAACTCCACATTATAGTATATGATGTACGAGTCACTAATTATCACGTGTGTCCCATCTGATGTCTGTGCACACAGTGAACATATTATACCACATACAATACAATATACATAGGAGAATATATGACTGATATATAGAGATGAGCAACTTCATTTGCAGGACCCTGATCCAATGGTCAGATGAATATTCAGTGGCTGCTGGATAGGAGCCCTGACAGCCTCCTACCTGACACCATTCTCTTTCTCTTCCTTTGATTTGTAGCCAGGCACAAGGTCATGTATGTGTCACGCCAAAAAGATGACATCATGCAAAGACTATAATCAAAAGAGGAGTCAGAGATGCCGGCAGGCGGGAGGAGGCTCGCGGGGCTCTGGTCTGGTGGCCACAGACTACTGACGGGACTGTTTGACCAGTGTCCTGCGAATCAATTCGCTCATCTGTACTGGAATAAGATATATTATGACTACATACATCAGATGTTACATACAGAATAGCATGTGACAGTTATATACCACACTATGAGCACAGACATCAGATATTACACCAGTGACATATTATCCTCTGTATAACATTGGATGCCTGTATCAAAGTCCATCACATCCAGTATACAGCATAATATGTGATGGTAAGCGATATACTGGGATACAGACATCACATATTCATACCTCTCAACTTTTGAAGAACAGAAAGGGGGACAGAAAGGTGCTATGCGCGGCAAATTTTGGCCTCGCCCCTGGTCACACCCCAATCCACGCCCATTTACCATTATCTTTCTCGCCCGGCAGGAGGAGTTGTCAGAGGGGCGCTGGTAGTGAGGGAAATTCAGCAGACGGCCGAGACTGCAAGGCCCAGACCCAAATCCAGGACTGTCCACTGTATCCAGGGCAGCTGGGACTAGAGATGAGCAGATGGATTCCGGGGCCTCCAGTCGGGGGTCCGGGTCAGTGCTACCTGGCGGCTGGACTGGAGGCCATGAGTCTCTTATCTTCCGGGGCAGTGCGGCCTCATCTCTGAGTCCTGCTCATCTCTTGTTGGGACCTGAGGGTTATTTTTTGTTCCCTCATTCACAGTCGGAGCCGCCAGAACTTTCTCATCTTTATGTAGATTCATTATACGACATCTGGCTTTCTTGTGGTGGCTCTTACTGTATATTGGGGGCTATGCGAGGGCTCATACCGTAGGTAGGGGTGGTGTGTGCTAATACTGTATGTACGGGGTTGTGTGGGGGCTCATACTGTATATAGGGGGATGTCAGCATACTTAAATCTGCTCAATATTAAGTGATAATATAAATATACAAAAATATATAATTAATATGTTAATATTAATATTGAGCTGAATTAATTTGAACCTATTGGTTCGGGCTCCACAACAATCACGGTCTCTCACGTGGCCCCTTGGGAAAATTAATCTCCCACCCCTGCCTATTTCAAAGCGCTATGTTAAAAATCACACAGACATCATACACACAGCGGGCACAACCATCACACAGACATCATACACACAGCGGGCACAACCATCACACAGACATCATACACACAGCGGGCACAACCATCACACAGACATCACACACACAGCGGGCACAACCATCACACAGACATCACACACACAGCGGGCACAACCATCACACAGACATCACACACACAGCGGGCACAACCATCACACGGACATCACACACACAGCGGGCACAACCATCACACGGACATCAGACACACAGCGGGCACAACCATCACACAGACATCATACACACAGCGGGCACAACCATCACACAGACATCATACACACAGCGGGCACAACCATCACACAGACACCATACACACAGCGGGCACAACCATCACACGGACATCACACACACAGCGGGCACAACCATCACACGGACATCACACACACAGCGGGCACAACCATCACACGGACATCACACACACAGCGGGCACAACCATCACACGGACATCACACACACAGCGGGCACAACCATCACACGGACATCACACACACAGCGGGCACAACCATCACACGGACATCACACACACAGCGGGCACAACCATCACACGGACATCACACACACAGCGGGCACAACCATCACACGGGCATCACACACACAGCGGGCACAACCATCACACGGGCATCACACACACAGCGGGCACAACCATCACACCGACATCACGCACACAGCGGGCACAACCATCACACAGACATCACGCACACAGCGGGAACAACTATCACACAGACATCATACACACAGCGGGCACAACCATCACACAGACATCATACACACAGCGGGCACAACCATCACACAGACATCATACACACAGCGGGCACAACCATCACACGGACATCAAACACACAGAGGGCACAACCATCACACGGACATCATACACACAGCGGGCACAACCATCACACAGACATCATACACACAGCGGGCACAACCATCACACAGACATCATACACACAGCAGGCACAACCATCACACAGACATGATACACACAGAGGGCACAACCATCACACAGACATGATACACACAGCGGGCACAACCATCACACAGATATGATACACACAGAGGGCACAACTATCACACAGACATCATACACACAGCGGGCACAACCATCACACAGACATCATACACACAGCGGGCACAACCATCACACAGACATCATACACACAGCGGGCACAACCATCACACAGACATCATACACACAGCAGGCACAACCATCACACAGACATCATACACACAGAGGGCACAACCATCACACAGACATCATACACACAGAGGGCACAACCATCACACAGACATCATACACACAGAGGGCACAACCATCACACAGACATCACACACACAGAGGGCACAACCATCACACAGACATCATACACACAGCGGGCACAACCATCACACAGACATCATACACACAGCAGGCACAACCATCACACAGACATCATACACACAGCGGGCACAACCATCACACAGACATCATACACACAGCGGGCACAACCATCACACAGACATCATACACACAGCGGGCACAACCATCACACAGACATCATACACACAGCGGGCACAACCATCACACAGACATCATACACACAGCGGGCACAACCATCACACGGACATCATACACACAGCGGGCACAACCATCACACAGACATCATACACACAGCGGGCACAACATGACATGTATATATTCCCTTCTTCTCCATCTTGTCTCCAGTGGCAGTGGTGGGGCCTGGTGTTTGCAATCAGCAGCAGAGTATGGGCTGTACGCAGGAGAGCTGTCAGCCCTGCAGTGTCCCTAAATCCCCTTCCCATCCCCCCTAGTCCCGACTGCAGAGCTGCTGGTGACATTGCATGAGCCCCCTCCCATCCTGTAATAACAGCAGCCACAGATGGGAGAGGCTGCGGGTCTCCCCCTCACCTCAGGACCGCACCTTGTTGTCATGTCCTCCGCAGACTTGGCCCCGCCCCCTGACCCCTCACCTCCTCATGCTGTGCGGTCTCTGCACAGTAGAATTCCTCTGCCCTGATGCCGGGGAGGAGCAGAGAGCGGGAGGCGGAGCTACAAGGGGTCACACACAGCATGGAAAGCCTGCGTGTCTGGAGGAAAAGCCCAGTGCCCAGCAGCGCCCCTGCCGGGAGAAGAGCTGAGCCGGGCCGGGACTGAGCCCTCAAATCGGGACAGGCCCAGGGAATAGGGGAGGCTTGTTAGCTCTGGATATTATACCCGCCTCCTATTATCCTGTATATAATATGGGATGTCTGGGCCTATAGTATATATATTATACCACCTACAGGCTAATATGTAACTAGTGCACATTACACCTTGAGTACAGCCATTAGATATTACACCAGTCACTTCTTCTCCTCTGCACCATCTGATGTCTGTGCACAGTATATGACATCCAGTATACAGGAGAATATGTGATGGGATATATGACATACTGTTATACAGACATCAGGTGCTATATACTGGATAATAAATGATGGTATATATCAGGGGTGGGCAATTCATTTTCCAGAGGGGCCACATGAGAGAACGTAACTGTTGTGGGGGCCTGAACCAATAGGCTGAAAGGCTGAAATTAGTTCTGCTCAATATTAATATTAACTACAATTAATATAAAATAATATTTATATCACTTAATATTGACCAGAATTAAGTATGCCAACATCCCCCTATATACCGTATGAGCCCATACACAGCCCCCCTATATACCATATGAGCACACACACAGCCCCCTGTATACAGTATGAGCACACACACAGCCCCCCTATATACCGTATGAGCACACACAGCCCCCCTATATACCATATGAGCACACACAGCCCCCTGTATACAGTATGAGCCCCACACAGCCCCCCTATATACCATATGAGCACACACATAGCCCCCTGTATACAGTATGAGTCCCCACACAGCCCCCCTATATACCATATGAGCACACACATAGCCCCCTGTATACAGTATGAGCCCACACACAGCTCCCCTATATACCATATGAGCACACACAGCCCCCTGTATACAGTATGAGCCCACACACATCCCCCTATATACCATATGAGCACACACAGCCCCCTGTATACAGTATGAGCCCCCACACAGCCCCCCTATATACCATATGAGCACACACACAGCCCCCTGTATACAGTATGAGCCCCCACACAGCCCCCCTATATACCATATGAGCACACACACAGCCCCCTGTATACAGTATGAGCCCCCACACAGCCCCCCTATATACCATATGAGCACACACACAGTCCCCTGTATACAGTATGAGCCCACACACAGCCTCCCTATATACCATATGAGCACACACAGCCCCCTGTATACAGTATGAGCCCACACACAGCCCCCCTATATACCATATGAGCACACACACAGCCCCCTGTATACAGTATGAGCCCACACACAGCCTCCCTATATACCATATGAGCACACACAGCCCCCTGTATACAGTATGAGCCCACACACAGCCTCCCTATATACCATATGAGCACACACAGCCCCCTGTATACAGTATGAGCCCACACACAGCCCCCCTATATACCATATGAGCACACACACAGCCCCCTGTATACAGTATGAGCCCACACACAGCCTCCCTATATACCATATGAGCACACACAGCCCCCTGTATACAGTATGAGCCCACATACAGCCCCCCTATATACCATATGAGCACACACACAGCCCCCTGTATACAGTATGAGCCCACACACAGCCTCCCTATATACCATATGAGCACACACAGCCCCCTGTATACAGTATGAGCCCACACACAGCCTCCCTATATACCATATGAGCACACACAGCCCCCTGTATACAGTATGAGCCCCCACACAACCCCCCTATATACCATATTAGCACACACATAGCCCCCTGTATACAGTATGAGCCCACACACAGCCCCCCTATATACCATATGAGCACACACATAGCCCCCTGTATACAGTATGAGCCCACACACAGCCCCCCTATATACCGTATGAGCACACACACATAGCCCCCTGTATACAGTATGAGCCCCCACACAGCTCCCCATTTATTTATTTATTTTACTAACCATATTTTGCAGATTATAAAATGCACCGTATCATAAGACGCACCCCAAATTTTGGTGAGAAAAATAGGAAAAAAATGTTTTTAATAAAATGGTGGTGCTTCTTATAGTCTGCTTTTACGGTAGATTACCCAGGGAAGGGGGCTGCTGTGGTGGAGCAGAGTCGCTGCTCCAGGAAGCTGGCAGCGGCAGGAGTGGGGTGATGCTGTGGACCCCAGGCTGGGAGGGGGATGTTCGACGATGAGCCAGGCTCCGTGCTTTCACAAAATGCCGGCGGATCCCCTGTACTTCCCGTGGTTTTCAATGCTGTAGACTTAGGGAAAATGGCCACCGGAGGCAGCACATGCTTAGGTTGAGACCTCGGGAGAAAAGATCTCGGTGTCACGATCTCAATCCGCACATGCGCCGCCTCTGGTGGCCTTTTTTCCCCAAGTTCACCGCATTGAAAACCATGGAAAGTGCGGGGGCTCCTCCGACATTTTGTGAAAGCACAGAGCCCGTCGCACAGCCAGACACCCACCTTCCCAGCCTGGGGCCCGCAGCATCGCCTCATTCCTGCCGTCACCAGCTTCCTGCAGCAGCGACCCTAAAATGCCGCTCCCAAATGCCCCGGTAAACTACATTCAGATTATAAGACGTACCCCCATTTTCCCAAAAATTTTTGGAGGAGAAAAGTGCGTACTATAATCAGAAAAGTACAGTGTATAGTGCTATTAATTCCACAGCAGATTACAGACATTATTCCTACATACAGTATGCACCCCACATAGCCCCTATATACAGTGTAAGCCACCACATAGCCCTTATATACAGTGTGAGCCCTCATATTCCATCCTATATACAGTATTAGCCACCACATAGCCCCCTATATACCGTATGAGACCCACATAGTCTCCTATACATATTATGAGCCGCCACATAGCCTCTTTTGTACATTATGAGCCGGCATATAGCCTCCTATATATAGTATGAGCCCCCTATGTACAGTATGAGTCCTCACATAGCCTCCTTTATACAGTATGAGCCCCCACATAGCCTTCTACTGTATACATATTATTAGCCGCCACATAGCCTCCTATGTACAGTATGAGTCCCACATAGCCTCCTTTATACAATGTGAGTCCCCACATAGCCTCTCTATATATTGTCAGACCCCACGTGGCCTCTTATATACATTATGAGATCCGCATAGCTTCCTATATACAGTGTGAGCCCCCACATAGTCTCTCTATATACAATATGAGCCCTCAAATAGCCTCCTATATACAGTATGATTCCCTCATAGCCTTCTATATACAGTGTAAGGCCCCACATAACCTCTTATATACAGTGTGAGGCCTCACATAGCCTCCAGTATACAATGTGAGCCCTCACATAGCCTTCTATATACTATATGAGCCCTCACATAGCCTCCTATATACTATATGAGCCCTCACATAGCCTCCTATATACTATATGAGCCCTCACATAGCCTCCTATATACTATATGAGCCCTCACATAGCCTCCTATATACTATATGAGCCCTCACATAGCCTCCTATATACTATATGAGCCCTCACATAGCCTCCTATATACAGTATGAGTCCTCACATAGCCCCCTATATGCAGGCACACATTCCATGCACATCCGAAAAAAAAAAAAGAAGACATACTCACCTCGCTCTCGTTCCCCCGCGGTCTGTTCTTTTCTCCGGTGCACTGACTCTCCACACAGCAGATGTGATGTCGTGATGTCATCATGTTGGCTGTGTCAGTCGCAAAAGCTGATCTGTGGAAGTAGGAGCCAGTGGCTCCGTCTTCCACCAATGTATTCACCACACTGCAGATAGCAGTGATATTGGGATAGGGGAGAGTATGGTGAGGCCCGTGCACCACAGTTTTCAGCCCTTCGGCTGTCTCAGTCCGCGGGCTGAACTTTGTAGTTACAGTATTATATATACCAGACATGGGTAGAGTTCAGATATACTATACACACATTACCTGTACATAACATCTGTTCACACAGTATACCACATGCATACAATATATATTAGAATACATGACTAGTATATAATATACTGTCACTATAGACATCTGATGTTGTATAGTAATGTGTATTTTTTTAAAACATCTGATGTGTGTATCACAGTAGATGATAGGCTAATCTGTATACTAGATGTGGTATATTATGTACAGGGATATACACTGCACTGCAGCCTTGCAGCGCTGGGGTCCTGGGTTCAAATCCCACCAAGGACAACATCTGCAAGGAGTTTGTATGTTCTCCCCGTGTTTGCGTGGGTTACCTCTGGGTTCTCCGGTTTCCTCCCACACTCCAAAGACATACTGATAGGGAATCTAGATTGTGAGCCCCGATGGGGACAGCGACGATAATGTATGTAAAGCGCTGCGAAATATGTTAGCGCTATATAAAAATAAAGATTATTATTACTGAACACACCTGGACCTGCCTACAGGACCTCACATATTATATATGGGGCCATATAGTAGAATATGAGGTGCTGTAGGTTCAGCTGTAATCAGTCGGTGCAGGGTCTCGTATTGTGATGTCTGTGGTCTCTGCTGGGACTAAGTGTGATTTATTGCACCAGACTGAACTTTTTGCACTGACAGGAGGACCCTAATCTGCATGAAAGTTCAGCCTCCTGCAATAACTCACACGGGGCCCCAGCAGCTGGCCCTCTGATTGGACAATATAGAATCCTGGGTGGATTTATGAGAAGGTGAGCACAGTCCCGCTTCCCCCTCACTGCAGACCCCCTGACCTCATACTGACTGAGACCACTGAAGTCTCCGATCCACAGGCTCCTGTCCGGCTGACTGAATCAGTTCCAGGGGCGCTGTGTGACGTCACTTCAGCAGACTCAGCCACACAGCGTGCAGGGGGTGTATCTGCATCTCTGCCATGTGGTCGGGTCGGCAGCTGAACATATTTAAAGGTACAGTGCAGTCCCCTGGCAGCCCTGAGCAGCTGCTTGGGAACTGGTCTGGGGGGGCATTTGCCCCTCTGCACCCCAGCCCAGCCCGCCCTTGACTGCTAGTATGATGGTGACTTTTCTTTGTCTTTTTTTTGTGTTTATTCTGGCTTGCCAAATTTTCGCTTTTGGTGGCGATATGTTTTGGAAAAAAATTAGACACATAATGTTCTGGCTTCAATAGTTATTTGTGTTAAACCTCACCTACAAAATAACCCATATTCAGACAGTCCTAATATACCGTTTGTATTTGCCATACTTATATCATCTTGAACCTGCTGTGAGCCGCCTTCCAAATTAGGATATAGTTGGCAGCAAATCTAGTTCCACGGACCGGCCATACCTACCAAACCCTCCGCACCATGGTGTATTTCTACCCTTTACTCCACTTCCCTCACTTACTCATGTTGCTGATCCCCCCACATTTTTCAGCACCCAGTCCTGGCCCTGATTACAGTTCTGCACCTTATTATAATTTGTAATGTTTATTTGCTTTATTTTGCATGTTTTGGCGCATGACAGAAATATTTCTTTTTGATCATTTTTTAAATAGATTAAGTTTGTTTTTTCCTATCTGCTTGTTTTATTCTTTGCCACCTTATACAAAAAGGTAGTTAAATGTAATGTTCAAGGATACAGCGGGTACTGAAAGTATTCAGACCCCTTTACATTTTTCACTCTTTGTTTCATTGCAGCCATTTGGTAAATTCTAAAAAGTTCATTTTTTTCTCACTAAAGTGCACTCTGCACCCCATCTTGACTGAAATAAACAGAAATGTAGAAATTTTTGCAAACTTATTAAAAAAGAAAAACTGAAATATCACATGGTCATAAGTATTCAGACCCTTTGCTCAGACACTCATATTTAAGTCACATGCTGTCCATTTCCTTGTGATCCTCCTTGAGATGGTTCTACTCTTTAATTGGAGTCCAGCTGTGTTTAATTAAACTGGTAGGACTTGATTTGGAAAGGCACACACCTGTCTATATAAGACCTCACAGCTCACAGTGCATGTCAGTCCAAATGAGAATCATGAACTCGAAGGAACTGCCCAAGGAGCTCAGAGACAGAATTGTGGCAAGGCATAGATCTGGCCAAGGTTACAAAAGAAGTTCTGCATTACTCATGGTTCCTAAGAGCACAGTGGGCTCCATAATCCTTAAATGGAAGAAGTTTGGGACCACCAGAAGTCTTCCTAGACCTGGCCATCCAGCCAAACTGAGCAATCGTGGGAGAAAAGCCTTGGTGAGAGAGGTAAAGAACAACCCCAAGATCACTGTGGCTGAGCTCGAAAGATGCAGCAGGGAGATGGGAGAAAGTTCCACAAAGTCAACTATCACTGCAGCCCTCCACCAATCGGGCCTTTATGGCAGAGTGGCCCGACAGAAGCCTCTCCTCAGTGCAAGACATATAAAAGCCCGCATAGAGTTTGCTCAAAAACACATGAAGGACTCCCAGACTATGAGAAAAATAAGATTCTCTGGTCTGATGAGACGAAGATAGAACTTTTTGGTGATAATTCTAAGCGGTATGTGTGGAGAAAACCAGGCATTGCTCATCACCTGCCCAATACAATCCCAACAGTGAAACATGGTGGTGGCAGCATCATACTATGGGGGTGTTTTTCAGCTGCAGGGAAAGGACGATGGTTACAATTGAAGGAAACATGAATGCGGCCAAGTACAGAGATATCCTGGATGAAAATCTCTTCCAGAGTGCTCTGGACCTCAAACTTGGCCGAATGTTCACCTTCCAAGAAGACAATGACCCTAAGCACTAAGCTAAAATAACAAAGGAGTGGCTTCAGAACAACTCTGTGACCATTCTTGACTGGCCCAGCCAGAGCCCTGACCTAAACCCAATTAAGCTTCTCTGGAGAGACCTGCAAATGGCTGTCCACCAACGTTCTGCATCCAACCTGATGGAACTGGAGAGGATCAGCGAGGAAGAATGGCAGAGGATCCCCAAATCCAGGTGTGAAAAAATTGTTGCATCATTCCCAAGAAGACTCATGGCTGTACTAGCTCAAAAGGGTGCTTTTACTCAATACTGAGCAAAGGGTCTAAATACTTATGACTATGTGATATTTCAATTTTTCTTTATTAATACATTTGCAAAGATTTCTACATTTCTGTTTTTTTTTCAGTCAAGATGGGGTGCAGAGTGTACTTTAATGAGAAAAATGAACTTTTTAGAATTTACCAAATGGCTGCACTGAAACAAAGAGTGAAAAATGTAAAGGGGTTGGAATACTTTCCTTACCCACTGTATATGATTTTCACAATAATCTTGGGGAAATTAAATTTATTAGAAAGATTTTGAGAAAGGGGGACATCAAATACATAAGTAGGGCCATAGCAGTGATGACTTAGCCCAGGAACTTAGGACCTTATATTGTCTATTCATATATAGTTTAGTCTACATTTTGGCGTTGTTTTACATCCTTACAAATTTAGGTGTTTATTTTTGAAAAAATGGGATGGGGTCCATTTAATTTTCTTAACAGCTGAGGGAAAGCAGTGGGCAATCTGGGAAGGGGCCGCTATTCATGGATCTTCCCAGCTTATTAATAACAGCTCACAGCTGTCTGCTTAGCCTTTAATGGTATTAAAAAGGGGGTATCCCCCAAAAAATTATGTGGTGTCCCACCTAGTTGTAATAACCAGCAAAGGCTAAACAGACACCTGCAGGCTGATATTAAAAGGCTGGGAAGGGACCATGGATATTGGCCTCCTCCCTGACTAATAACATGAGCCCTCAGCCACCCCAGAAATTCTGGTGCTTATTCTCGGCTCTTCCCACTTGCCCTGGTGCATTGGCAAGTGGGGTAATGGTTTTGGGGTTGATGTCAGCTGTTTGATGTTTGCTGACATCAAGCCCAGGGGTTAGTAATGGAGAGGCGTGAATAAGAGATCCCGATTACTAACGCCATTAGTTCAAGTAAAAAAACTCACACAGAGCAAAGACCTTTGTTTGAACAAAACACTCAATGACCCTCTTTTACACATTTCTTAAGATCCACATAAAAATAAAAAAACAAAGTAATCCTCACCTGTCCGCAGATAATCCATACTGATGATGTCGAACAATGATCCCCAGATCTGCTACATCCGATTGGTGTGTTGAGCGGTTGCATGAGTATGTAACTGCTCAGCACGCCAGCTGGAACTCACTGACAGTAGCCTGAGGACGTTCCTGCAGTGACGAGCGATGCCGTCAATAAGGTTGCAACTTGAAAACGCTTTGCTATTTTCTTATAGCCTACTCTTGCTTTGTGGGCCTCCACCATTTTCATTTTCAGAGTGCTAGGCAGCTGCTTAGAAGAACCCATGGCTGCTGTTTTTTGGCACAAGGTTAGAGGAGGCTGGGTTTTTATAAAGTTGGGAAATTTGTATCACCTGGCCTTTCCTAATGATAGTGAACAAGCCATAACCTTTAGGGTATGTGCAGATGGTCGGTGTTGGCTGCGCTTTGAACGCAGCATACTTTATGCTGTGTCCAAAGCGCTGCACGCAAGTGAATCCGCATGTGTTCAATGAACCATGCGGATTCACCACATCCTATACATTACAGTGATATAATTTCTCTTGCGGAGACTAGGGTCTCTACAAGAGAAATTGACATGCTGCGGTCTGTGAAGACGCACTGCATGACCGTCTCCACGGGTGAGCTGCAGGAGCACGGAGACGCATAGTGGACATGTGATTTGTATAAATACCTTCCACTATGCTGTAACATCTGGCCGCTGCAGATTGCACGCAGCGCAAGTGTGCTGCATCCAATCCGCAGTGTTTACTGACCATGTGCACGCACTCTAACAGGCTAATTAAGGTCTGAAACCTTGGTCAAAGTTTTCTGAGCACACAAATCTCCAAGGGTGCCCAAACTTTTGCATCAGCCCATTTTCCTTTGTGTAATTTTTAAAATGTAAAAAATTACAAGATTTTTTCTTGCCTAAAATACAAAGGAAATGTGTCATCTTTAACTTTAGCCCTTTTATAGAGATCATTTCATCTTCAACTTGCTTTACTGTTCACAATAACAGTAATTTTTTACCAAGGGGCCTAAACTTTTACATGCCACTGTAAGAGAAACACATCGCTATTTACATTACTCGTAAAACCGCATGGCACTGTACACATAAAGGGATTATTGCCTTCAAGGGTAGGAATGCTGCAGAACAGTCCATCACTCTTACATTCCCTCTTTGGACATGGTCATCCTCGACCATTCAGGAACCTGGAAGACAACGCACAGCATATACAGTGGGGGCCCTTGAAAACGCACACTGCAGCCGCAATACTCGCTGCCTCTGTCAGGCCTGAGGCTGTGGTACTAACCGTGGAGGAGTCATTGTTGGACATGATCTTCCCGCTGAGGGCTGAAATATTGGATGTGACATCTGGTCATCTGGTCAATGACTTTGTGGCACCCCTGAGGGTTCAATCGCCACAGAGGTACTGCACCTCACCCAGAAGTGTGGCATCTCCTTCTCTCAGGTAAGGAGGAAGTACTGCCGTCGGCACGGTGGTGCAGTGGTTAGCACTGCAGCCTTGCAGCACTGGGGTCCTGGGTTCAAATGTATGTTCTCCCCGTGTTTGCGTGGGTTTCCTCCGGGTTCTCTGGTTTCCTCCCACACTCCAAAGACATACTGATAGGGAATCTAGATTGTGAGCCCTGATGGGGACAGCGACGATAATGTATGTAAAGCGCTGCGGAATATGTTAGCGCTATATAAAGATTATTATTATTAAAGATTATTACTGCCCGGGACCCCAACACCTGCACTCAACACTGCACTACTCCAGGCCGGCTGGAAGGTCATTATGCACTTCTTTTGCTGCCCTGTCCCTGGCTGGAGTGGGGGGAACCAAGGAGAGGGGGAACCAGTAGTGGGTGTGGGTGGAGGACGTAGAACAGGGGAGCACTTAGAGAATAGATATAAAAAGCAAGCCATCTTAGTTGGAGCAGTGCAGTTCAGCCAGTAAGTAGCAAGGAGAGGAGGGGAGCAGAGTCTCTTCAGGAGCTCTGCTCCATTGTGGGCCTAGTGAGAGAGGCCCAGGAGAGGAGTGGGAGCAAGGGAGGAATGCTCCGGGAACAGAAGGGATCCCAGGGGGTACGGTGAGTGCAGGACAGCACCCATACGCCCGAATCTGCCAAGAATCAGAGGGATCAGGGAAGGGATCAGAGGGAAGGGAACTGGTCCCTGGACCAGCCGTGTTACTCCAGGTCTCGGCTGGAAAAACCGGAGGCTTCTGCACTTCCATGGTGCAGTTGCCACAGCCTCACCCTAGTCGCCGTGAAGGGCATCAAGTAGGTCCGGGAACTCCAGGTTGCCCAGCAGGGACTTCAGAGCACCCAATCGGGACTGTGTGTGGGGAGCGCAGGGCAGGAGTGAGAAGACCCAGCGCGTGAAGTCAGTCAAGGAAGGAACATAAGAAAGGGGGTCCCGTTAAGTGCTTCTAATCTACCTGAAGGAGTGCTGAACCCCTGCCTGGCAAACGCAGTGCGACGCGGGAGTCTGACACCTGGACAGTGTACCCGAGGAACCTAAAAAGAACTGTGAGTAAAGTCGGATGACTGCACTCCACTGTCTCTGTCAGTTATTTCCATCACGCTACCGCGCCTGCACTACAACGCCCAGCATTACCATCTGCAACTACCCTGCCCCGGGGGCCCGCTCCGCCTGTGGGGAGCAGAAACATCCCAGCTGCCATCCCATCACCCCCGGAGGTCTGCAGCAGCGCCGGTATTCATTACCGGGAACCACAGGTGGCGTCACGAGACAAACTGTTAACAAACCCCCTTTTAAAGAGCGACCCCAGAGGATGGGCCCGGGAGCCGACTGCCGTGACATCCTACAAAGAAGGTAAAGGCCCGGGTACCAAGTTTCCCCCTATATCCCCCCTGGGCGGGTCAACTTCACCACCTCCTGGGTGCTCGAGTTGGGCCCTCACCCATTTCTCCCACTCCGTCTTACCCTCAATGACCTTCACCACCCATCTGGCCTTAACGGGGTCCAGGGCTGGTGTCTCTTCCATGTACTGCTGTGGCCAGGGGATGAGGGCTGTTTCCCAGGCTGATAACTCTCCAGAACGCTGAGGTGTACTTACCACCAGGTCTGTCAGCATAGCTTTCAGTCACCCTGCCTGGTGGCAGGATCTTGGCCACGCTGACACTGCTGCCTCTGCCTTGGAATCGAGTTCTGGTTTTGGGGACTGCGGGCGAACCTTTGTCTTGAGGTCAGGCATTGGATCCTGGGCCTTCCCGGGACCTTGGTTGGTGCCTCTACTGATGACAGTTCACCCGGCTGCATCTCTTGCTCCAGCGGCGTCATCTTCCTTTTCAGCTTGACCTTTCCGGGCACACCGCGGAGCACAATGCCGTAGCACCGACCATCAGTTTCAATAGGTAACCGTAGCACTCTATCTTCTCTTGCCACTTTACCTCCTCACCAACAATGGTCCCATCCCACTCTGCCGTGGGTGTGCTCTTACGTTGCTCTGCCCATTCTTCGGGGAGGCCACTTCTGGCTCACCTGCCCGTTTCCTGGGAGTCTCCACCCGTTCTCCCTTGGCTTGCTGCAATGGGCATGGTTTCTTTTTCTTCTACCGTGCCCTTCTTACGCACACGATGGGACGGGTCCGTCTCACTCTTTCGTGTCACTCACCGACATCTTGCAGTCTCTATCCATTAACCCTATCCTAAAGACTAAACCTATTATTCTCATCTTATCTCCTGTACCGTTGCTAAGCCACTTAACTATATGAACAGTACTTCGCTATTATAAGTTTTGTCCAAATAGTGTATATACGAGTACTTATATATATCAGTTTATCATAGTGTAAAGCGTTAGAAGTTTCGCACTCCTAATTAGAAGATGTAGTGCATAGAAGGAATATCAATAAGATCCAGAAAGGAAACCTTTGGCACTGTAGATATGACACTTGAGATGCAGAGTAAATTCATTAGTACATTTATTCGCAACCGACATATAGTTTATCATATACTTATCTTTTTTTAAATCTTTCGATATTATTAATAAAGTGTTTAATTGAAAATATAATGAATAAGGTTAATGTCAGATGAAACACATTGATGAAATGATATGTAAAATTAGACTAAGAATGGAGTGGTAATGGTGGACATTAGGACCCTGCGCTCTCATGAGCAGCATAGCTGAGCTCAACGTTCCTTCCAGACACTGGTGGAGTAAACGTGCACAGATACCGTATTACGGAGATCTCCCCTCCTTTATCAGTGGCACCAGGAATTTTATGTGACAGTAACTGGAGGTGGCTATGACCACTACGCATGTAGCCTTACAAGGTTGGTTTTATCTCGTCACATCTTGCATTCAGTGACACACTCCTTCCTGCTTTATTGCTGATGTTTAGGAGTACGGGGGCGACTTGCATAGTGACATGCTTCTGTACATGACACGGATGAGATGGTGTTTTGTTCCTACAGATGGCTGTGATCTCACCCGTACTATAGTGATGGAATACATCAGCCGCCCATCAGATGACAGCTGCAGTGATACAGAATGAGGGGATAGCACTTATGTTATCAGACATCAGCCACAACATGTGAGAACCGCTCATATGTTTAAAGGGAACAGACAAGTCCACCATGTACGAGGGTGTGTCTTCAATAACCAATCACAGATTCATGGGCTCCAATCAGAAGGGGTTTTACATCGCAGGCAGTAGTAAAGGGCGCAATGTGCCGCATAGCAGCATTGGTGGTGCCAGACTGCTGTCATTCAGGTGATGCACACTGAAGCCCTGGTTCCTGATCTACAAGCTGCAGGGATATAGCAGAGCACATCCCATTCATAGCATGATGCTATCTGCTGAGGGACAATAGAAGACTACTACAGCACATCTAGCATCTCTGCTCAGCAGCGGGGGTGAGCTCCTGTGTTCTCTCCCTTCTATAGTACTGGTTCAGCACCACAGTGGTTGGCAGCTCTCCTCTGGGCACTACAGTCCTAGATTCAGCACCACAACGGTGGGCAGCTCTGATCTGGGCAGTAGTGTCTAGATTCAGCACCACAGCAGTGGACAGCTTTTATATGGGAAGAACTGTCTAGATTCAGCACCACAGCAGTGGACGGCTTGTAACCAGGACGTTATAGTAACATTTGGTTCAATACCACAACGTTGGAGGGCAGTGCCATCCAGGTTCAGCACCACGCTAGTGGACAGCTCTGGTGCTTCTGGATACAACAGTTTCAGCACTTCTACCTAGGACAGCTCCAGCATCTTCACCTCTACCTTGAAGGTCCCAGTGCCCGCCAGCCTGTCTATCAGCCGTGCCCGCCTGTCAACCGGCCGTGCTCATCCGCTGTGCCTTTCAGCTTCAGCCATCAGTCCCATGGGAGTCGCCTGCTCTCACAAGGTCGGTCCCAGAGTGGCACCTGGTTCACCTTCCCTGTCCCTCCTTGGTTCACAGAGTTGACTAAGCCGCTGTGTGGCCAGGGTCGGTCCAGGTAGGCACTTAGTTACGCCCCTCTGATCCCTCCTTGCATCACAGCACAGAGGTTCCACCACCCGGATTCGTAACAGAATACATTTTGTTATATAATAATTTTGTGTTCAAAGATCAATACTACCTACAGAAGAAAGAGGTGGCAATGGCCGCGGCTTGGGCCCCATCTTACGCCAATCTCTCCTTGGGATTTTGGGAGTGTGAATACATCCGATTCCAGAACATTGAACATACGTCATTGGGATCAATGATATCTTGGATGAGATTCATAGACGATGTGTTGTTTATTTTGCAGGGCTCCCATGAGGAACTTGAAAAATTCTTAAAATATCTCAATGACAATGCATTGAATATTAAGCTAACCCATCATATTGATCAAAAGAAAATTGATTTTCTGGATTTGGATATTCATGTTGATGACCATGGACAGTTGCATACAAATATTTATCGCAAGAATACTAGTGCCAATGCTTTCTTGCATGCCAAATCAGTCATCTGGTACATGTAATACAGGCAATGCCATCCGGACAATTTATTAGGGCACATCGTATTTGTGACCAAGACAAAGCTTTTGAAGAATAGGCATGTGATATGACCAGTAGATACTTACAACGTAGTACAAAATGGAAATTGTTCAACAGGCCTACTATCGGGCCAAACACGCCAATAGACAATATCTTCTCATTACTAAAAAGAAAAAGGAATCTGATGGGCACGTTCGATTCATCACGAATTATCATTCGAGGTGGAAGGAAATTACTAATATCATCTCCAAATTTTGGCTAATTCTCCAACAGGATCAGACAATACTTCCTTTTCTATCAAATCGTCCATTGATTATGGCTAAACATAATAAGACACTACGTGATGTACTAGTTCATAGTCATCATGTACCTGATACATCTTCATATACACTGCTCAAAAAAATAAAGGGAACACTCAAATAACACATCCTAGGTCTGAATGAATGAAATATTCTCATTGAATACTTTGTTCTGTACAAATTTGAATGTGCTGACAACAAAATCACACAAACATCATCAATGGCAATCAAATTTATTAACCAATGGAGGCCTGGATTTGGAGTCACCCCCAAAATTAAAGTGGAAAAACACACTACAGGCTGATCCAACTTTGATGTAATGTCCTTAAAACAAGTCAAAATGAGGCTCAGTATTGTTTGTGGCCTCCATGTGCCTGTATGACCTCATTACAACGCCTGGGCATGCTCCTGATGAGGCTCAGTATTGTGTGTGGCCTCCACGTGCCTGTATGACCTCATTACAACGCCTGGGCATGCTCCTGATGAGGTTGCAGATGGTCTCCTGTGGGATCTCCTCCCAGACCTGGACTAAAGCATGCGCCAACTCCTGGACAGTCTGTGGTGCAACGTGACGTTGGTGGATGGAGCGAGACATGATGTCCCAGATGTACTCAATCGGATTCAGGTCTGGGGAACGGACGGGCCAGTCCGTAGCTTCAATGCGTTCATCTTGCAGGAGCTGCTGACACACTCCAGCCACATGATGTCTGGCATTGTCCTGCATTAGGAGGAACCCAGGGCCAACCGCACCAGCATATGGTCTCACAAGAGGTCTGAGGATCTCATCTCGGTGCCTAATGGCAGTAAGGCTACCTCTGGCAAGCACATGGAGGGCTGTGCGGCCCTCCAAAGATATGCCACCCCACACCATTACTGATCTACAGCCAAACCGGTCATGCTGAATGATGTTACAGGCAGCAGATCGCTCTCCACGGCGTCTCCAGACTCTGTCACGTCTGTCACATGTGCTCAGTGTGAACCTGCTTTCATCTGTGAAGAGCACAGGGTGCCAGTGGCGACTTTGCCAATCGTGGTGTTCTGTGGCAAATGCCAAGCATCCTGCACGGTGTTGGGCTGTGAGCACAACCCCCATCTGTGGACGTCGGGCCCTCATACCACCTTCATGGAGTCGGTTTCTAACTGTTTGTGCAGACACATGCACATTTGTGGCCTGCTGGAGGTCATTTTGCAGGGCTCTGGCAGTGCTCCTTCTGTTCCTCCTTGCACAAAGGCAGAGGTAGCGGTCCTGCTACTGGGTTGTTGCCCTCCTACGGCTCCCTCCACGTCTCCTGGTGTACTGACCTGTCTCCTGGTTGAGCCTCCAGCCTCTGGACACTACACTGACAGACACAGCAAACCTTCTTGCCACAGCTCGCATTGATGTGCCATCCTGGATGAGCTGCACTACCTGAGCAATTTCTGTGGGTTGTAGAGTCCGTCTCAAGCTACCACAAGTGTGAAAGCACAACCAACATTCAAAAGTGACCAAAACATCAGCCCAGAAAGCATTGCTACTGAGATGTGGTCTGTGGTCCCCTCCTTTATTGAGGGTGTCTTGATAAATGCCAATAATTTCCATCTATTGTCTATTCCATTTGCACAACAGCATGTGAAATTGATTGTCAATCAGTGTTGCTTCCTAAGTGGACAGTTTGATTTCACAGAAGTTTGATTTACTTGGAGTTATATTCTGTTGTTTAAGTGTTCCCTTTATTTTTTTGAGCAATGTATATTTGGCTCAAAGGGCCCCAAATGGGGCATATGGAAGTGTGGCAACTGCAAAGCATGCAGATACAGTTATATGAAAAAGTTTGGGCAGCCCTATTAATCTTAAGCTTAATGTTTTATAAAAATTGGTATTTTTGCAACAGCTATTTCAGTTTGATATATGTAATAACTGTTGGACACAGTAATGTTTCTGCCTTGAAATGAGGTTTATTGTACTAACAGAAAATGTGCAATCTGCATTCAAGCAAAATTTGACAGGTGCATAAGTATGGGCACCTCACCAGAAAAGTGACATTAATATTTAGTAGATCCTCCTTTTGCAAAAATAACAGCCTCTAGTCGCTTCCTGTAGCTCTTAATGATTTCCTGGATCCTGGATGAAGGTATTTTTGATCATTCCTCTTTACAAAACAATTCCAGTTCAGTTAAGTTTGATGGTCGCCTAGCATGGACAGCCCTCTTTAAATGATCCCACAGATGTTCAATGATATTCAGGTCTGGGGACTGGGATGGCCATTCCAGAACATTGTAATTGTTCCTCTGCATGAATGCCTGAGTAGATCTGGAGCGGTGTTTTGGATCATTATTGTCAAGAATCTGCTGATACTGAGTGGAATCCATGCGTCTCTCAACTTTAACAAGATTCCCGGTGCCGACATTGGCCACACAGCCCCAAAGCATGATGGACCCTCCACCAAATTTTACTGTGGGTAGCAAGTGTTTTTCTTGGAATGCTGTGTTTTTTTGCCGCCATGCATAACGCCTTTTTGTATGACCAAACAACTCAATCTTGGTTTCATCAGTCCACAGGACCTTCTTCCAAAAAGAAATTGGCTTCTCCAAATGTGCTTTTGCATACCTCAGCCGACTCTGTTTGTGGCGTGCTTGCAGAAACGGCTTCTTTCGCATCACTCTCCCATACAGCTTCTCCTTGTGCAAAGTGCGTTGTATAGTTGACCGATGCACAGTGACACCATCTGCAGCAAGTTGATGCTGCAGCTCTCTGGAGGTGGTCTGAGGATTGTCCTTGACTGATCTCACCATTCTTCTTCTCTGCCTTTCTGATGTTTTTCTTGGCCTGCCACTTCTGGCCTTAACAAGAACTGTCCCTGTGTTCTTCCATTTCCTTACTATGTTCCTCACAGTGGAAACTGACAGGTTAAATCTCTGAGACAGCTTTTTGTATCCTTCCCCTGAACAACTATGTTGAATAATCTTTGTTTTCAGATCATTTGACAGTTGTTTTGAGGAGCCCATGAAGCCACTCTTCAGAGGAGATTCAAACAGGAGAACAACTTGCAAGTGGCCACTTTAAGTAGCTTTTCTCATGATTGCATACACCTGGCTATGAAGTTCAAAGCTCAATGAGGTTACAAAACCAAAAAAAGTGCTGTAGTAAGTCAGTAAAAAGTAGGTAGGAGTATTTAAAACAAGAAAATGATAAGGGTGCCCATACTTATGCACCTGTCAAATTTTGTTTGAATGCAGAGTGCACATTTTCTGTTAGTACAATAAACCTCATTTCAAGGCAGAAACATTACTGTGTCCAACAGTTATTACATATATCAAACTGAAATAGCTGTTGCAAAAACACCAATTTTTATAAAACATTAAGTTTAAGATTAATAGGGGTGCCCAAACTTTTTCATATAACTGTATATTGAAAAAACGGATACCTTTCAGGATTCGATGGGTGAGTAGGCTTACAAGATTCTGTATTTCATTAATTGTAGAACATCTATGGTCATCTATCAAGCCACATGTTTCTGTGGACTCATCTATATTGGTATGACAACTCGGGAGCTTTGGAACACATCAAAAATATTAGGGCAGCGGAGAAAATCTGTCAAGATGAGGTGGGTGCTATTTCTCAACCTAAACCTTTGGCGAGACAGTTTCGGAATTGCTACCCTCATCAATGTCATCTCTTACGTGTCAAAGGGATTGCACGTCTGTATCCTGGGAATAGGAGGGAAAATCTAGCCAAAAAGCTGGCCCAGATTGAATAAATAAATAATAAATAAAAAAGTAAATGGATCACCACTCTAAGAAGTATGACCCCCAGAGGTTTAAATGAACAGTGGGGATTTTCAAGTTTTCTTTAAGTATACACTAGGATTTTTGGTATATTCTCATCTTCAGTGTCTTGTCCTTATTATCAATCGAATCATATAATCAATATATATCATAGTGCATTTGATTGAATAAACATATATACATGTATTGTTGGCTTTATTGTACAGTACATATAGAGAGTTTATAGTGTGTTTATTCACTTTTACATATACACATTGTATAAGCAATAATATTGTGTATGCACGCATTAACTATATTATATATAGAACTTTTTCTATATTTCATACAATTCTATTTTGGCACGTATAATTATATTTAGACTTTGATGCTGACCCGCACTTTTTCCCTTTTCTAATATGGCTGCAGGGTCGCTGTGCGCCACACTGCGCATGCTCCGGTGTGCTCTCCTACCCGATACTGGGATGTTTTCATTGAACTGCGACCTTTGGTCATGTTTCAGTGATGCACATTCGGTCGCAGACGGGACGGCTATCCGGACGTGTGGGACAGTAGAGTCGTCCGATAATATGGCGTCCTTGATTTGTAAGTAACCACAGCTGTAATCACCCTATAAAACATCGACTCTTCCTCCTCCACCTCACTTCCTAATGAATCGGTAGCGAAACGTGCGTTGAAGCATGTGGAAGGGGTGATGATGTGCCTCTGGATAGTACATGTGACGGGAGCTAGTTACCCCATCCGCAGATGTCCAATCTTCTTCTGTAGGCCCCTGACATGGAAAGGCTTTTCTTACACTGGGATAAATAAAATATGACTATCGCACAGTGTCTCCAAGATGAACTTAACTTTTATTCTCACAAGCAGGTTTTATAGAGAATCACACAGGCTATTTTTAACACCCATTGTTCTCACCAGATAATACCCACAGTAGGCTCCCAGACAGCAGTTATGCAACAACCCATTAATCAGCACATTGTCTGTTTGCCACTGCTAAGTGAGCACAGGAAGGTGGGGGCCAGGAGTGCTTCGGTCACATCACAAAATGTCCAATAATATGTGATCCACAATATTCACCCCACTTTATAACGTTATGTCCCATTAGCTGCATAGGCGCTACGACAACCCCGATGTGGCAAAATCTTGGGAGTACGGGGTTGATCTGTCACAATGCTCCCCCTTCCCGGACAGGATCGACCTACCCAGTCTGCTCCCCGACGGATCAGCTGGAGGAGGTCCACGATTTATGAGGTTGGTAGCAGGTCAGTTTGTCGGCTTAGTTCATCGGCGTTACCATTTTGCTTGCCAGGTCTATAGTGGATGGTGAAGTCTAACAGTTATAGCGCCAAACTTCACCGTAGTAGTCTGGCATTGTCCCCGGAGACCCGATTAAGCCATACCAGGGGGTTATGGTCCGTTATGAGGGAAAACTGTCTTCCATACAAATATGGTTGGAGCTTCTTGGCAGCCCATACTACTGCCAGGCATTCCTTTTCGACGGCCGCATAGCTGACTTCTCAAGGCAGTAATTTCCGACTCAGATAAGCTATTGGATTTTCTTGGCCGTCCGGCCCGACTTGGCTCAGTACTGCCCCCAACCCAAACATAGATGCGTCTGTGTGAACAAGGAAACGTTTAGTTGTATCGGGTGCGGCCAATATCGGGGTATTTGTGAGAGCGTCCTTTAGCTGGCGGAATGCTTCCTCACACTCGGGGGTCCAGGTTACCTGGCGGGGGAGGTTCTTATGTGTCAGATCAGTGAGGGGCTTGGCAATGCTGCTGTAATTAGGGACAAATTTCCTATAATACCCCGCTGTCCCTAGAAAGGCCATGACTTGGGTTTTAGTACGTGGGGTGGGCCACTGGGCTACCGCCTCAATCTTGGCGGGCTCCGGTCGTTGTTTTCCAACCCCAACCCAATGTCCTAAATACTGAACCTCTGCTTTGCCTACGTGACACTTGTTGGGGTTCAGGGTGATTCCGGCTTTGTGGATCCTATCCAATACTGTCTCTAGGTGATTTAGATGCTCATCCCATGTCGCGCTGTAGACGACGATGTCATCCAGGTAGGCGCAAGCATAGTCATGGAGACCATCCAGAAGCCAGTCAGCCAGCCTCTGAAAGGTCGCGGGGGCATTCTTCATCCCAAATGGCATAACCCGAAACTGGAATAAGCCAAACGGGGTGACAAATGCAGACTTGGGAATAGCATCAGGACTTAGGGGGATCTGCCAATATCCTTTGCATAGATCGATGGTGGTCAAATACTTTGCCCCAGCAATCCTGTCTAGCAACTCGTCCACACGCAGCATGGGATACGCATCCGTCACAGTTTTCTCATTTAGCTTGCGATAGTCTACACAAAACCGGGTAGTCCCATCTTTCTTAGGCACTAACACTACAGGGGACGCCCAGGGACTATCTAACTCCTCAATGACCCCTAAACGCAACATCTCCTGTATCTCTTGTCACATCCCTTCTCGTACAGACTCTGGGACGCGGAAGGGGGGTTGTCTCAGGGGGGTCTGATCTTGTGTCTCAACCTTGTGTTGTGCAAGTCGGGTGAACCCCGGTCTCTCTGAGAACATCCTCTGCCGCTGCCTCAGCAATGTCTCAGCCTGCTCTCTCTCCCGGGCCCCTAGGTTTTCTCCTAAGTGTACCTGGTTCCAGGTTTTCGACTGAGTCTTCTCACCTAAGACATCAGGCAAGGGGAGTCCGGCTAAATCCTCTGCTTCGGGTGCGCAGATGGCAGCTACCTCTTCAGGGCACTCCCGGTAGGGCTTCAGCGTATTCACGTGGAACATGCGGATAACCCTGGGGTCGTCACAATCGACGACATTGTAGGTGGTGTCGGCTATTTTCCCCACTACCCGGTAAGGCCCCTGCCATGAGGCCTGGAATTTGTTCTGCCTAACCGGTTCTAGTACTAGGACCTTCTGTCCTATTTCAAAGGTGCGTTCTCTAGCCCTCTGATCGTACCATACGCGCTGGCGCCGTTGGGCCGCCTGCATGTTCACACGCACAGCCTGAGTCAACTCCTGCAGGCGGTCCCGGAGTTCCAGCACGAAGAGCACGATAGGGGTTCCTGCTATGGTTTCCTCCCCTTCCCAGAGCTCTTGCACTAAGTCTAGGGGCCCCCTCGCCCACCTCCCATATAACAGTTAAAATGGGGAGAACCCCGTAGATTTTTGGGGCACCTCCCGATAGGCGAACAGGAGGTGCGGCAAGAATTTCTCCCAGTCCCTGTAGGTCCGGGTGAACGTCCCAATGAGTTGTTTTAACGTTCCGTTAAAGCGCTCACACAACCCGTTGGTTTGCGGGTGGTATGGGGCGCTTCTAATGGACTTTACACCACACAGTCTCCACAGTTGGCTGGTCACCTCTGCCGTAAATTGGGTGCCCTGATCCGAGATAATCTCCCGGGGAAATCCAACCCGTGAGAAAACCTGGAGCAGGGCAGCCACCACCGTCTCTGCCAGTATGTTAGGTAAGGCAACCGCCTCTGGATGCCTCGTGGCGTAATCTATCACAGTCAATATATACCTTTTCCCTGACGGACTGGGTTTGGCTAACGGCCTTATCAGATCGACTCGGCTAAATGGCTCCTCCACAATGGGAAGGGGGTGTAATTTGGCCTTGCAGCGATCTACCCTCTTGCCAATGCGCTGGCAACTGTCACAGGTCTGGCAGTACTGACGAACATCATGGGATGCCCCTCGCCAAAAGAAGTTTTGTGTCAGACGATGCCTGGTGCGGCTGACTCCAAGGTGCCCCGCCAAGAGTATGTCATGAGAGATTCGCAGCAACTCCTGCCTATACTTTTTGGGAACTACCAGCTGTAGTTTTACAGTGGGGCTCGTCCCTGAGTGAGTTTGCTCTGTAACCCTGTAGAGGAGTCCCTGATGCCATATAAACTGTTCGCCTTCCAGTACCCCTCTCCCCTCTTATGCCTTCCCGCGATACCCCTGCAATGAGGGATCCTCTAGTACCTCCCTCCTAAATTCTGCTGGGGTGTCCCATGAAATGTGTCTGGCTATGGGAATACGTGAAGAGCTGTAGTGTCTTACCTGGGCCTCCTCCGAGTGTGATTCCGCCTCCGCAGCTCGAGCTTGTCTCCGGGTAGTCACAGGATATGTCTCAGCCAAGGGAGCGACCGAGAAGGAAGACAACATGGGCCCCAAGTCATTTCCCAGCAGGACGCCTGCAGGCAAATCCTTCATCATGCCGACCTCGACAAGGCCATCCCCGACCCCCCAGTTCAGGTGAATCTTGGCCGTGGGCAGTCGATGTATGGCTCCCCCTGCTACACGGATCGCCACTGTCCGACCCGTCTTTTGGTCTTGGGCGAGATGCGACTTCACAAGGGTCAGAGTAGCTCCGGAACCTCTTAATCCTTGCAGCCGTTTACCATTAATCCACACCGACTGTCGATGTTGATGTCGATTATCCGCCTGGGCTGCCTGCACAGGGTCCACTTCATGCAGCACTCCCTCTATCTCTTCCATCCCATAATTAGCCATTGCCACCGATGCCGGGTCGGCTTCGCCTTGGTAGCAGTGTACAGCGGCCCGATTGAAGGTAGTCGTTTCCGGTTTTGGCCACTGGGTGCACTGGGTCCGGTTGGGACAGTGTCTCTGCAGGTGACCGAGCTGATGGCAGGTGTGGCATCGCACCCCAGGAGGACTCTGGTAGGCCGAGGTATTGGTGGGTCCTCCGCCAAGCTTCTGTGGTTTAGGGGCCTCCAGACCGATGGGAGGGCCCCTTGAGACAGTTTTGGACCCTGACAATTGGGCCCTCCTGGCATCATAATGTTCATCGGTCAGCCATGCGGCCTCCTCAAGAGTCGTCGGTCCCGAAGCCATTCTTGCGTCTCGGGAGTTAACCCAGTAAAGAATCGTTCTAACGCGATGATCTGTAGGACGTCCTCCTTCGTGTCTGCTTTGCTACCTTGTACCCACTGTAGCAGTGACCGCCATAGTTTACAGGCCCATTCAGCATGGGTATCCGTTTCCCGTTTTGTGGTTTTGCGGAACTTTTGACAGTATGCCTCTGGTGTTAGTGCATACCGGGCCAAGATCACTTCTTTGACTCGCTTATAGTCCATACAGTCCTTATCCGATACAGTGCGATAGGCATCCGCTGCCCGGCCTGTCAGCTTGCTGGCCAGAATCTGGACCCAATCCTCCGGCTCCACTTTATGAAGGGTACACTGCCGCTCAATGTCCTGCAGAAAGCCAACAATGTCTTTCTCTGCCTCCCCCAATGTCGGAAGGCATTGTATTGGATCTTTTTGTGGCTTACCCCTGCTGGTACCGGGGAGGAAGCCAGGGCTCCCCCTGCTCGCTGTATCTCCTCTCTCCGTTCTGCCATCTCCATCTTGGCTAGCTCTATCTTGGTCCGCTCTGCCATCTCCATCCTGGCTAGCTCCATCCGCTCTGCCCTCTCCATCTCCATCTTTTTATCCAGATAAGTACGCACATCAGCCATCACCTTATCTGTGATCTGTACTGCCGGGTTGGGAGCATAAAGTGCCAGTCTGCTCTTTACCTCCCTCTGGAATTTAGTCTCTTCCACGTTCCCACTGGAGGTTGTTGCGTTGTCGAGCTCCATAATGGCTGCTATCAAATCCGCTTTTGTTTTGTTTCTGGCGGTTAACCCTCGAGCTTCCACAAGGTCCTTCAACGTATTCCTCTTTAGCTTCTGGTAGATGTCTTCCATTCAGTCCTTGGTTCCTGAAGAAGATGGACCGCATCCCACCGCTGCCACCAGTGTGACGGGAGCTAGTTACCCCATCCACAGATGTCCAATCTTCTTCTGTAGGCCCCTGACATGGAAAGGCTTTTCTTACACTGGGATATATAAAATATGACTATCGCACAGTGTCTCCAAGATGAACTTAACTTTTATTCTCGCAAGCAGGTTTTATAGAGAATCACAAAGGCTATTTTTAGCACCCATTGTTCTCACCAGATAATACCCACAGTAGGCTCCCAGACAGCAGTTATGCAACAACCCATTAATCAGCACATTGTCTGTTTGCCACTGCTAAGTGAGCACAGGAAGGTGGGGGCCAGGAGTGCTTCGGTCATATCACAAAATGTCCAACAATATGTGATCCACAATATTCACCCCACTTTATAACATTATGTCCCATTAGCTGCATAGGCGCTACGACAACCCCCATGTGGCAAAATCTTGGAGTACGGGGTTGATCCATCACAGTACGTAATAATATGCACAAATTAAACTTTTTATGAACTTATTTCTGTACTCTTTTTTGCATTATGACATTTGATATTGCATGGTGATCACTTTTACTGTTCATCCTATGATTTGGATAGGCATAGTTCCATACATATATAAATTTTCCTTTTTGCTTAAATAATGTAAATACATTTGGATATGCACATACATACAGTACAGACCAAAAGTTTGGACACACCTTATCATTTAAAGATTTTTCTGTATTTTCTAGACTATGAAAATTGTACATTCACACTGAAGTCATCAAAACTATGAATTAACGCATGTGGAATTATATACTTAAGAAAAAAGTGTGAAACAACTGAAAATATGTCTTATATTCTAGGTTCTTCAAAGTAGCCACCTTTTGCTTTGATGACTGCTTTGCACACTCTTGGCATTCTCTTGATGAGCTTCAAGAGGTAGTCACTGGAAATGGTTTTCCAACAATCTTGAAGGAGTTCCCAGAGATACTTAGCACTTGTTGGCCCTTTTGCCTTCACTCTGTGGTCCAACTCACCCCATACCATCTCGATTGGGTTCAGGTCTGGTGACTGTGGAGGCCAGGTCATCTGGCGTAGCACCCCATCACTCTCCTTCTTGGTCAAATATCCCTTACACAGGTGGTGGTGTGATGGTGTGGTGGTGCTTTGCTGGTGACACTGTTGGGGATTTATTCAAAATTGAAGGCATACTGAAACAGCATGTCTACCACAGCATGCTATTCCATCCGGTTTGTGTTTAGTTGGACCGTCATTTATTTTTCAACAGGACAATGACCCCAAACACACCTCCAGGCTGTGTAAGGGCTATTTGACCAAGAAGGAGAGTGATGGGGTGCTACGCCAGATGACCTGGCCTCCACAGTCACCAGACCTGAACCCAATCGAGAAGGTTTGGGGTGAGCTGGACACAGAGTGAAGGCAAAAGGGCCAGAAACTGCTTCTTTCGCATCACTCTCCCATACAGCTTCTCCTTGTGCAAAGTGCGTTGTATAGTTGACCGATGCACAGTGACACCATCTGCAGCAAGTTGATGCTGCAGCTCTCTGGAGGTGGTCTGAGGATTGTCCTTGACTGATCTCACCATTCTTCTTCTCTGCCTTTCTGATGTTTTTCTTGGCCTGCCACTTCTGGCCTTAACAAGAACTGTCCCTGTGTTCTTCCATTTCCTTACTATGTTCCTCACAGTGGAAACTGACAGGTTAAATCTCTGAGACAGCTTTTTGTATCCTTCCCCTGAACAACTATGTTGAATAATCTTTGTTTTCAGATCATTTGACAGTTGTTTTGAGGAGCCCATGATGCCACTCTTCAGAGAGATTCAAACAGGAGAACAACTTGCAAGTGGCCACTTTAAGTAGCTTTTCTCATGATTGCATACACCTGGCTATGAAGTTCAAAGCTCAATGAGGTTACAAAACCAAAAAAAGTGCTTTAGTACGTCAGTAAAAAGTAGGTAGGAGTATTTAAAACAAGAAAATGATAAGGGTGCCCATACTTATGCACCTGTCAAATTTTGTTTGAATGCAGAGTACACATTTTCTGTTAGTACAATAAACCTCATTTCAAGGCAGAAACATTACTGTGTCCAACAGTTATTACATATATCAAACTAAAATAGCTGTTGCAAAAACACCAATTTTTTAAAAACATTAAGCTTAAGATTAATAGGGGTGCCCAAACGTTTTCATATAACTGTATATATATATATATATATATATATATATATATTTATATATATATATATATGTAACGGAACAGGTGATGAAAAACTGTTCCACGGTGCAAGGATCGGAGGGTCGTAACTAGGTGCCTCACAGAATCCGACCTTAGATATACGGCAGCTTACCGACTCCGTGATCCAAGGAGGGACGAGGAAGGTGAGCCAGGTGCTACTCCAGTACTGACCTCGGATGATTGGCAGCTGATTCCCAGAGACAGGAGGCAGACACAGACTGATACCACTGATGGACAGGCAAGAGGTTTCGGCCGATAGACAAGCAGGCGGGCATGGCTGATAGACAGGCAGGCGGGCACGGCTGATAGACAGGCTTGTGGGCACGGCTGATAGGCAGGCGGGCATGGCTGATAGGCAGGCAGGTGGGCACGGCTGATAGAAAGGCAGACAGGTGGGTACATGTACTGGGACCAGGAACTAAAGAGAGTGTTAACAACAAACAAACTAAGTTGCACAAGCACCTCCATATTGGAGGAGGTGCCTTAAATAGCCAGAGTCCTCGGCCGGGGACACTTTAAGATGGTGCGCGCTGTCCCTTTAAGAGGAGGGGAGCGCACGCACACCTTAAGCACAGTGCCCAGGCATCTGTGCACTGTGCGCGCGTGCCGGGCTGAGTCAGCGTGGAGAGAGGGGGGCCCTCCGGCGTCTCTGCCGGGGAAAGAGGGTAGGAGGCAGAGACGCCGAAGCTACAGTACCCCTCTTTATGCCCCCTCGTTTTTTAGGCCTGCAAGAAATTTCTCCAGGAGGAGAGGGGTATGGATGTTCTCTCTGGGTTCCCAGGATCTCTTCTCAAAACCAAACCCCTTCCAATCTACAAGAGAAAAGGTCTTTACTCTTACCCTCTTGGTAGCCAGGATACTCTCTACTTCAAAAACGTCTGCAGTTCTGACAGGAGCAGGAGTAGTTCCCGAATCTTTGGAAAATGGACTAGATGTTTAAGGAGAGACACATTAATTTACGACCTATGCCGTAATAGTATGGCACAGGTCATATTCCCCTGTTTAGCGCAGGCTCTGGCTTTGAGCCCACACTAAATCGGGCACATGTCAGCTGATCTATACAGCTGACATGTGCCCGCAACAGCCACGAGTGGAATCGCAATCCACCTGCAGCTGTTAACTAGTTAAATGCCACTGTCAATCTCTGACAGCGGCATTTAACATCGCCAAGCCGGAGGCGCATCACTTTCCCCGCCCATCAGTGACCCTGTCACATGATTGCGGGTCACCGATGGGTTGGCATGACAACCAGAGATTTGCAGGAGACCTCTGTGGCTCTCATGTCCAGATTGCTATGAGCGCCGCCCAGTGGTCGGGGCTCATAGCACGTGAGCAAATCTGCTACATAGAGGCGATCTGATCATCGCCTCTATGTAGCAGAGCCGATCAGGCAAGTGCTGCTTTTAGTCTCCCATGGAGACCATTGAAGCAATCAAAAAGTTTAAAAAAAATGTTTAAACATATTAAAAAAAAAAATAAATAAAAGTTTAAAACACCCCCCTTTCGCCCCAATTCAAAGTAAAACAATAAAAAAAAATCACACATACACATATTTGGTATCGCTGTGTTCAGAATCGCCCAATCTATCAAAATGAAAAAATAATTAATCCGATCAGTAAACGGCGTAATGAGAAAAAAATTCTAAACTCCAGAACTAAGTTTTTTGGTCGCCGCAACATTGCAATGATGTTGTTTAAGCTTTTACTTGTTTAGGGGATTCTTTTTTACTTGTGCGTCCATAGGTTTTTGGCCCAGTCTGGTTTCGCAGTTTTTCTTATGTGTTTGTTATTTTTTAGTGTGTGCTTTAGGGAGAAGCCTGGAATACTCGGGATTGTCTCTGTGGAGCAGTGGCTCCATTTCATCTTACAGACAGAGTGCCAACATCTGCAGTCAGGTAGGGATGTTTTTATAAGGACTTTCACAATTATATCTTTGTATGCCATTATCCCTGTAGCAGCATACTATTTGTTCCAGTAGCGTAGCTACCGGGGGGGCAGAGGGGGCTGTCGCCCCGGGCCCCACACTCTGAGGGGGCCCACCCGGAGCTACACTATTGTAACTGTAGCTGTGTCACCCCAGGCCTGGATGCCACAAATAATAAAGGCTGTGTCTGAGAGCAGGAGGGAGGTTCCCTGGTTAGGGACAATTAGCACACAGCACCTCCTGTCCCAGGCCAGTAGGGGGAGCTGGCTGCCCCTATAAAAGCTGGAACTGGGGGCAGGGTTAGGGAGAACTGGACGACCTAGCTCAGGAGTGAGACTAGTCCCAGAGGAGGAGGGACAGTTCAGCTGTAGCTGAGGAGGTCGTGAGGCAGTGGAGGAACTGCCAGCCAGGGACGTAAGGCGCGGAGAGCCTGTCCTGGCCGAGAGAAACCACCTAACTGGACATTGGCATCCGAGGCTGTTAGGATTCTAAGTCCTGCAGCAGATAACCAGCCCGCAAGGGATTTTATATCCTTTGGCCTAAGAAGCCCAGAGGCTCCGCCACAGCAGAAGGGACCAGCAAGGCCAAGAGAGGCCCAAGGTAAAAAGGCACCCAAGTTGCAAGCCATACGGGCGAGAATACACGGTACGCTCAGGAACGTGGGCTATTATACCACGAAAAGGGAAATAGTCAGGAAGAGCCTAGTGAGCACGGTAGGCCTACACCCTCACCCTGACCAGAAGGACTTCCCGCTTGTTTTCAGACGTCCAGGCCCCCTCCTAGTCAGGACAGTTGTTGGGTCACTACCATCTGTTTCAATAAAGACCCTAAACTATTTAAGTGGACTCTGCAGTCTGACTATTGCGACCGGAATTACAACTCCCAACATCCACCTACACTGCCCTGGGGCTACACTCCTCCCATGGGGAATTGTACTACTCTGTGCTGCACACCCACATCTGCCCCAGCGGTCTGCCTTGCAGCGGCGGTTATCCCTGACCGCAATCCACGGGTGGCGTAGTCGGACATTCAAAACACTGATAAATAGACCGCCGCAATTTGGTCTGACCACCCTGAGCCACATGATCGGGTTGCCACTACTACCCCCAGCATCGTACAGAAGGCTCGGTTCCGGGTACCCCACGGCCCAGGCGGCGAGTCATAGCGGCGTGAGCAGGGTCGGACTGGGGTGCCTAGGGCCCACCAGGGGAACTGACTCTAGGGGCCCACACTACAGCCTGGTGCTGCTGCCATGTTAGTCATTCAAAGGGCCCGCGACCACTTATTTTTTTTTTTTTCTCTGCAGGGGGCCCAGGGCCCACCGGGAAATTTCCCGGCACCCCACCATGAAAGTCTGAGCCTGGGCGTGAGCAGCACGCTGCTACAGTTACACTCCGGGCAGAGCAGGGAGACTCGATGTCCCTGCACTGCCTGGCGGCCGCTATAGGGCCCTTGAGCAGGAGGGGTGCCCCCGGTGCCAGCATCGGGCCCCCCCACCATTCACCACAACCGCAAGCTCGGTGATGGGAGAGGGAGCGACCTCTGTGTCTGAGCACCCGGCCCACTGTGCTGAAGATGTGTACCGGCCGGGCGCTCAGAGCAGCGGGGGAACCAGGAGGAGAGAGAGGTGAGTATTGTGCTTATTTATTTATTTATTTTTTCTTATGGGGGGATTATGCTACAGACTGCCTATGGGGGTGGGGGGATTATGCTACAGACTGCCTATGGGGGGTGGGGGGATTATGCTACAGATAGCCTATGGGAGGGTGGGGGGATTATGCTGCAGACTGCCTATAGGGGGGGTGGGGGGATTATTCTACAGACTGCCTATGGGGGTGGGGAGATTATGCTAAAGACTGTCTATGAGGTTTGGGGGGAATTATGCTGCAGACTGACTATGAGGGAGTGGGAGAATTATTCTACAGACTGCCTATGGGGGATGGGGGGATTATGCTACAGACTGCCTATGGGGGGTGGGGGGAATTATGCTACAGACTGCCTATGGGGGGTGGGGGATTATGCTGCAGACTGCCTATGGGGGGTGGGGGATTATGCTACAGACTGCCTATGGGAGGGAGGTGGGATTATGCTGCAGACTGCCTATAGGGGGGTGGGGGGATTATTCTACAGACTGCCTATGGGGGTGGGGAGATTATGCTAAAGACTGTCTATGGGGTTTGGGGGGAATTATGCTGCAGACTGACTATGAGGGAGTGGGAGGATTATTCTACAGACTGCCTATGGGGGATGGGGGGATTATGCTACAGACTGCCTATGGGGGGTGGGGGGAATTATGCTACAGACTGCCTATGGGGGGTGGGGGATTATGCTACAGACTGCCTGTTGGGGGTTTATGCTGCAGACTGCCTATAGGGGGTGGGGGGATTACGCTACAGACTGCCTATGGTGTGGGTGGAGGAATTATGCTACAGACCGCCTATAGGGGGTGGGGGATTATGCTACAGACTGTCTATGGGTGGTGGGGAAATTATGTTACAGACTGCCTATTTGGGGGTGGGGGGATTATGCTACAGACTGCCTATGGGGAGGTGTGAGGAATTTGCTACAGACTGCCTATGGGGGGTGGGGGGATTATGCTACAGACTTCCTATGGGGGGGATTATCCTGCAAACTCTTCCTCTGGGGAGTGCACTATACTTTATTGTGGATTGTCTGGTGCATTATACTATATGGAGGTTATTTATACAGTGTGGGGATTACAATTAGGGTCATACAGTGTGGGAGATTATTTGGGGTCTTTTCACAGTGTAGGGGACATCATACAGTGTGGGAGATAATGTGGGGTCTTTGCACAGTGTGGGGGCCATCATACAGTATGGGAGATAATGTGGGGTCTTTGCACAATGTGGAGTCCATCATACAGTGTTGGAGACATCAGTTTGGAGACTACTAAAGGGTCAGTATACTGTGTGTTGGGTACTATACAGTGAGGGGGCATCATACTGTGTATAGCGGAGCATCATACTGTGTATAGGGGAGCTGTGCATGGTAGGAGACTCAGGACATTATTAAATGTTAAGTGGGCACTTATCGTTATAGGGTAACTCAGGTTATTGTGACTATCAGGGGAGCACACAGAGGGCATTATTACTTTCTAGGGGGCAAAATGTGTCACTGTTTTCTAGGGCACTTGCACACGGCATTACTATATTCTAGAGGGTTGCTTTACCATTTTGAGAGCACACAGAAGGTGCAGTAATATGGACATGTAGAGCAAAAGAGGCTCAGTATTGGGGTATCAGCAGGAAGAGGTGTTTGTACAGGTTGGGAATAGATGGGGACAGGGCCTGAAATGTAAGAAGTCAAATGTGTCTTTGTTATGATCTCTTTAGACCTGAGACTCTGAGTCCTGGATGGAGAAGTCGTTGTGTCGGTCTGGGCCAGATGGAAAAGACGGGAAAAGTGAACAAGTGCTGGTCTTTGTATAGAGATTATTTTCAGTAACAGCGCTGTCCTCTGCTGAGGTTCTCCTACATCCACTGTCTGGGTGCGCCACTATTTTTGTAATCAGGGTTACCTGATTAGGGGCCCACTCAGAAGTTTTGCCCCCCCCTGAACCAAAACCCTAGCTACACCTCTGATTTGATCATATATAACATATATAAGCCCTGCTTACTGTCATTTAACAGTCATACATTACATACAGTTAGATCCAGAAATATTTGGACAGTGACTGAATCTTTGTGATTTGAGCTCTACATGCCACTATTTTTTATTTAAAATGAAACAACTGAGATGCAATTGAAGTGTAGACTTTCAGGTTCAATTAAAGGGTTTGAACAAAATTATCCTGTGAAATGTTTAGGAATTGCAACCATTTTTCTACATAGCCTCCTCATTTCAAGTCCGCAAAAGTAGTTGGATAAATTAACTTTACCATAAATAAAATGTTCATTATTAATACTTTGTAGAGAATCCTCTGCAGGCAATGACTGCCTGAGGTCTGGAAGTTATGGACGTCACCAAATGCTGGGTTTCCTCCTATTTGATGCTTTGCCAGGCCTTTACTGCAGCTGACTTCAGGTGTAGCTTGTTTGTGGGTCTTTCTCCCTTAAATTTTGTATTAAAGGGGTTTTCCCACAAATAAAGTACATTTTAATTAATAGATCTTGGAATAAAAATAAGTTCCACAATTGGATGTGTTTAAAAAAATGTCCCTGTGCTGAGATAATCTTATAAATGTGCCCCTGTTGTGTACTGAGTAACGGCTGTGTCTGACTGTGCAGGAACCTGGTCTGATCATACCACATCTCCTGGGCCGGCATTATGGGGGAGCACTTTGGGCGGTTGACCATGGCCCGCACTCTACCATAGGCCCCGAGCGATATTAGCAGCAGGCCACACAATCGCTATGGGGCCCGTGATTCGGAGGTGGGACCCGGTGCCAGCTGTCCACTCCTTTCCCCATCATTCTCCCTCAGCATCTGATGTCTGAGCCAGTGGGCGCAATGCCATCACTTCATCGCGCCGCATTGTGCCGGGCAGTGGAGTACTATATGTACAGTATGGAGGTCTGTTGGGTGTGCATTATAGTATATGTATTGTATGGAGGATTATGAGATATGCGTTATACTATATGTTCTATACTGAGGACTATGGGGTGTGCATTATACTGTATAGAGGACTATGGTGGATGCATTATACTATATGCACTGTATGAAGAACTATGGGTGTGCATTAAACTGTATGGAGGACGAAGGGGAGTGTAGTATACTGTATGGAGGACTATAGGGTGTGCATTATATTGCATGTACTGTATGGAGGACTATTGATTGTTCATTATACTGTATGGAGGACTATGGGGTGTGCATTATACTGTATGTACTTTATGGAGGACTATAGGGTGGGCATTATACTATATGAAGGACTATGGGGGTGCATTATACTATATAGGAGGTAATATGGGGCCCATTATACTATATGGAAGGCAATGTGGGCACCATTATATTATTTGGAGGGCTATGTGGAGACCATTATAATATTTGGAGGGGCATTATAAGATTTAAAGGGCTATGTGGGGTCATTCATTATAATATTTGAAGGGCTATTTGAGGGTCATTATACTATATGGAGGACTATGTGGGAGCCTTTATACTTTATGAAGGGCTATGTGGGAGCCTTTATACTTTATGCAAGCATTTATACAGGGTGAAGGTTTGTGTGGGGTTCATCATACTGTGGAGGGCTGTGTGAGAGCCATTATACTGTTTGTAGGGCTGTGTGGAAGCCAATTACACTGAAGGGCTGCGTGGGGTCCATTATACTATGTCTCTGTATGTAACAGCTCTGTCCATGCATGTGTTGGTATGTATGTGCTCTGTCAATGCATGTGTCTGTATGTATGTGCTCCGTACATGTATGTGTTGGTAGGTATGTGCTCCGTCCATACATGTGTTTGTATTTATGTGTTGCATCCAAGCATGAGTCTGTATGTATGTGCTCCATATATGCATGCGTCTTTATGTAGGTGCTCTGTTTACATGTATCTGTATGTACGTACGTGCCTGTAAATATGTGCTCTGTGTATACATTTATGTGTATGTGATATGTGTATATACATGTGTGTAACATGCAGTTTGTGTATACGTGTGTGTCACATACTGTGTGTTTAGCATCCACATTTATAAATACCAGTAGCACAGACAGGAGAAAATAGGTGTAAACATCAGCAATCGCCCAGTGAACGAGCAAAATGCAACCTATTGTTTATGCCAGAACCGAAATCATTGTTCTCAGCAGCTCATCGCCTAGTGCAAACTGCAGATGTGCTGCTGATAACATTATATGTATGGGGACAGATTGATCTATTAGTGATTGTTCTGTGCCCATGATTTTTCCTCACCCAGTGTAAAGAGGCCGGGAAACAAGCACCGAAGGACTTCAGAATTGCTGATAGCACTCATTTAACGGCCTGAACTCAACCTATGTAAATGCAATGTAAATGTTTCTGTGTGATGGTGCAATATGTTATCATCTGCAGCTCCGCGTTGTCTAAAACCGGCCCTTCTCCTCAGCAGGGGAGGAAGTAAAAGAGTATACAGACTGGACAGCAAATGATTCTTTTTGTGAGGCAAAACATTTCACTGACTGTTATTAAGCAAAGTTTTACCTGGAAGAAAGATTCATTTGTGATACTATGCTATAATGTCTGTACACTCTTTTGCTTCCTCCCGGCCCAGGAGCTGTGGTATGTTCCTGCACGGTCAGACACAGCCATTACACAGTACATAGTATGGGCACATTTATAAGATTATCTCCGCACAGAAACATTTTTTTGAAACACATCCAATTGTGGAACTTCTTTGAATTCAAAGATCAATTGATTAAAATGTTGATTCAAATTAACTTTGTTTGTGGGAAAACCCCTTTAAACCCTTCACAAACTTGGACGTATCCATACATCCTGGCTGGGAAGGGTTCCCGACCTTGAATTTATGGATACGTCCTGGCGAAAATGCGGCACTGTGACCGAGCGCACTGTGATCACACAAAGGTGCCTGCTGATTCTGACAGGACACTCGTCACCACGGTGCCGCCCCCGCAACTACAGTCACTGTGATTGACTTTTCAATTCTGAACAGCCAATCACAGCTATTTTAGAGTTTCATGCCATGAAAATGCCTGAAACATTAAAGTCCAGGTACGATCGGTGCTTTAACCACTTCGCGCCAGAGCCTGTTTTTGCCTTCGTGACCAGGCCAATTTTTTCAATTCTGACCACTGTCACTTTATGAGGTAATAGCTCTGAAACGCTTCAACGGATTCCCCTGATTCTGAGAATGTTTTTTTTGTGACATATTGTACTTCATTATAGTGGTAAAATTTCTTCGATATCTCTTGCATTTATTTGTGAAAAAATCAGAAATTTGGCCAAAATTTTGAAAATTTTGCAATTTTCAAACTTTGAATTTTCATGTCCTTAAATCAGAGGGATATGTCACACAAAATAGTTAATAAATAACATTTCCCACATGTCTACTTTACATCAACACAATTTTGGAACCAACTTTTTTTTTTGTTAGAACGTTCTAAGGGTTAAAAGTTGACCAGCGTTTTCTCATTTTTCCAACAAAATTTACAAAACCATTTTTTAGGGACCACATCTTATTTGAAGTGACTTTGAGGGGCCTTTATGACAGAAAATACCCAAAAGTGACACCATTCTAAATACTGCGCCCCTCAAGATGCTCAAAACCACATTCAAAAAGTTTATTAACCGGTTTCAGGTGCGCCACGGGAATTTTTGGAATGTGGAAGAAAACAATGAACATTTAACTTTTTTTCACAAAAATATTACTTTAGACCCAATTTTTTTATTTTCACAAGTGTAACAGGAAAAAATGGAATACACAATTTGTAGTGCAATTTCTCATGAGCGCGCTGATACCCCATATGTGAGGGAAAACCACTGTTTGGGCGCACTGCAGGGTTCGGAAGGGAAGCAGCGCCATTAGACTTTTTGAATGTAAAATTTGTTTGAAGAATTAGCGGACGCCATGTTGCTTTTGGAGAGCCCCTGATGTGCCTAATCAGTGGAAACCCCCCACTTTTTGATCGCATTTTATTCCACTTTTTATTTGGCGACATGATGAAAAAGCATAGTTTTTTGCTCCGTTTTTTATTTATTTTTATTACGGTGTGCACAGAAGGAGTTAATTAGTGTGACAGTTTTATAGATCGGGTTGTTTCGGACGCGGCAATACCAAATATGTGTACTTTTTTTGTTTTTGCATAAAAATACGGATTTATTGGTTTAATATTTTATTTATTTTTATTTATTTTGTGATTTTTTTTAACAGTTTGAAAACATTTTTTAGACTTTTTTTTACATTTTTCCTTAGTCCCTGTATGGGACATTAATTTTTATTTTTCTAATCACTGTTCTCATGCAATGCAATAGACATGTATTGCATTGCATGAGAGCTCTGCTGATAGTTTATCACTGTCATTATCTCCTGCTAGACTTCAGCTGCAGGCTGAGTCTAGCAGGATACCGTACATGGCAGACCCCCTCTCCTCTCACTATCTTCTAAATGCCGCGATCGCTATAGATCGCAGCATTTAGAAGATAGCAAAGGGTTAACATCATTGGGACCTGATCTAATCAAGCTTTTTTTTTAAGCTTTTTTCACTGTTTTCAGAACATTAACAATAAGAACATGGAAGAGTCCAGGAGCCATTTGGTGAGCTGCATATCCTGCTACATGTTCACAGACTTGCCAGTGGAAAAGACAAACTTCACATGCCAGAAATGCAAGCTTGTGTCCCTGTTGGAGGAAAAGTTGCGAAATCTAGAAGAGAGGTTGACTACCTTGAAAATCATTAAGGAAGGTGAAAAGTTCTTAGACAGAGCAGAATTATCTCTTCATGATTCAGAAAGAGAAGAAATTCGAACTGCACCTGAGGAAACAGAGGAATGGAAGCATGTGACCCACAGAAGCAGGAGGATCGAGAGGCAGTCAGCACCCATACTGCTCAGGAACCAGTACCAGGCTCTCTCGCAGGAGAACCATGAAGAAATACAGCAAGATAAGACTTTGCCAGCAATGAATAACCTTGTAAGCCCTCAGAATCCTCCTGGATGGAGAAAGAAGAATGTTGTGAAGAAAAAACGGAGAGTGGTGGTCATGGGGGATTCCCTGTTAAGAGGAACAGAGGCCGCTATCTGCAGACCAGACATAACCTCAAGAGAAATGTGCTGTCTTCCAGGAGCAAAAATTAAAGATGTGTCTGACAGGATATCAAGACTCTTCAGACCTACAGATCACTACCCATTCCTGCTAATACATGTGGGGACAAATGATACCGCAAGAAAGGACCTGGGAACTATCTGCAGTGACTTTGAAGACTTAGGCAAGAAAGTGAAAGAATTGGGAGCGCAGGTGGTCTTCTCATCCATCCTCCCAGTGGATGGCCATGGAACAATGAGGTGGAATAAGATTCTACAGGTGAACAACTGGCTACGTCGATGGTGCCGTCAACAAGGATTTGGATTTCTGGATCACGGAATGAATTACCTATACGATGGACTACTTGCTAGAGATGGGGTGCACCTTACGAAGACTGGAAAACATGTATTTGGAAGTCGCCTTGCTACACTCATCAGGAGAGCTTTAAACTAGAACAATGTGGGAAGGGAAGCAAAAGGCCAGAAAAAGCCATACAGCTGACAAATACTATTGAGATCTCTGCTACTGGAAGTGGAAAGGAAGAACAAAGACAAAATAATTTAAATAATAAAAATATGGGAGGAAGAGAAACCAATCACAAACTAAAATGTTTTTATACAAATGCACAAAGCATGGGCAACAAACAAGGAGAATTGGAACTACTAATGCAGGAAAAGGAATATGATGTCTTTGGAATCACTGAAACTTGGTGGGACGATACACATGATTGGAATAAAAGGCTAAAAGGATACAACTTATTTGCAAGAAACAGACTTGATAAACGAGGAGGAGGTGTCGCATTGTATGTTAGAAAAGCGTATATCTGCACAGAGATTGAAGCTTCAGAGACTGGGAGTTCTGTGGAAACTGTTTGGGTAAGAATACAAGGAGAGAACAACGGAAAGGACACCATTGTAGGCATTTACTACAGGCCACCTGGGCAAGCTGAAGATATGGATGAACTCTTTATGCATCAAATGACCAAGTTCTCCAAAAAATATGACGTAGTGGTCATGGGAGATTTCAACTATCCAGACATTTGTTGGGAATCTCTCTCAAGTAAAACTAACAGGTCAAGCAAATTCTTATCCTCTCTTGCTGACAACTTTATCTTCCAAAAGGTAGGGGAGAAAACAAGGGGATCTGCTACTTTGGATCTAATCCTTATAAACAGGGAGGAAATGGTTGAGGAGGTAAAGGTGGCTGGGACCCTAGGAGGCAGCGATCATGCTATTATAGAATTTTGGATAACTAGAGAAGGAAGACATGTGAAGACTCAAACTTCAAGGTTAGATTTTAGAAAGGCAGATTTTAAGAGACTCAGAAAGAGAATAGGAGGGATCCAATGGCTGGATGTCCTTAAGGACAAAAATGTCCAGGAAGGATGGGAAATTTTTAAAAATGAGATTCTCAAAGCACAATCGTTAACAATCCCGAAAAGTAGGAAGAATAGGAAGCATTTAAGGAAACCAGGATGGATGAACACAGAACTTAAACACATGCTAAAAAGAAAGAAAGAAATGTTTATTAAATGGAAAGAGGGAGGCATATCTAAAGAAGATTATAATGCAGTCTGCAGATCCTGCAGGGCACGTATCAGGTTAGCTAAAGCTGACAATGAATTAAGGCTTGCAAGAGATGTCAAAAGCAATAAAAAAGGATTTTGGGGTTATGTCAAAAGTAAAAGAAAAGTCAAAGATGCTATAGGATTTTTACAGGATGAAAATGGAGAAATGGTAAGAGAGGATGTTGAGAAGGCCAAACTTTTTAATTCCTATTTTGCATCTGTTTTCTCTCAGAAAGAAAATGTAACATCAACTGATCTTCACTGTCCTTTTAAAGGAATAGAAGAATCCAAGTTATCTGTAAACAGAAAGATTGTGAGGGAATATTTAGCTAACACAAATGAGTTCAAGTCTCCAGGTCCAGATGAATTACACCCCAGAGTACTGAAGGAGATCATAGAAGAAATTTTAGAACCACTCTCCATAATCTTTGAAAATTCTTGGAGAACAGGAGAAGTCCCAGAAGACTGGAGAAGAGCAAATGTTCCTATCTTCAAAAAGGGGAAGAAGGTGGACCCAGGGAACTATAGGCCGGTGAGTCTGACTTCTATACCAGGAAAGATCTTTGAACAAATTATTAAACAACATGTATGTAAGTACATGGATAAGAATGAAGTGATTAACCAGAGTCAGCATGGGTTTGTAACTAACAAGTCATGTCAGACTAACTTAATTTCCTTCTATGACAGAATCACTGACTGGGTGGATCAGGGAAATGCTGTAGATATAGTATATCTTGACTTCAGCAAAGCATTTGACAAAGTATCTCACACCATCCTTATTGAAAAAATGACCAAGTATGCAATGGACCAGGCAACTGTTAGGTGGATTCATAACTGGCTTAGTGATCGGACTCAAAGGGTGGTTGTAAATGGCTTCACATCCAGCTGGATGAATGTCTCAAGTGGGGTACCACAGGGCTCCGTCCTGGGACCTGTATTGTTCAACATCTTTATCAATGATTTAGATGAAGGAATTGAGGGTAAACTGATTAAATTTGCTGATGACACAAAGCTAGGAGGGATAGCTAATACTAGAGAAGAGAGAGAGAGGATTCAAAAAGACCTAAATAAACTGGAGCAGTGGGCAGCAACCAACAGAATGGTTTTTAACAGGGAAAAATGCAAAGTACTACATCTGGGCAATAAAAATGAAAAAAGCATATACAGAATGGGAGGAATAGAGCTAAGCAACAGCACATGTGAAAAAGACTTAGGTATACTAATAGATCATAGACTGAACATGAGTCAACAGTGTGATGCAGCAGCAAAAAAGGCAAATACAATTCTGGGATGTATTAACAGAAGCATACAGTCTAGATCACGTGAAGTCATTATCGGTCTTTACTCCTCTTTGGTCAGACCTCATCTGGAATACTGTGTACAGTTTTGGGCACCACATTTTAAAAAAGACATAGACAAACTGGAGCAAGTTCAGAGAAGAGCGACCAGAATGGTGACTGGTCTGCAAACCATGTCCTATGAGGAACGGTTGCAGGATTTGGGAATGTTTAGCTTGCAAAAAAGAAGACTGAGAGGAGACTTAATAGCTGTCTACAAATATCTCAAGGGCTGTCACATTGTAGAAGGATCATCTTTATTCTCATTTGCACAAGGAAAGACTAGAAGCAATGGGATGAAACTAAATGGGAGGAGACACAGATTAGATATTAGAAAAAACTTTTTGACAGTTAGGGTGATTAATGAGTGGAACAGGCTGCCACGAGAGGTGGTGAGTTCCCCTTCAATGGACGTCTTCAAACAGAGGCTGGACAGACATCTGTCTGAGATGATTTAGTGAATCCTGCTTTGAGCAGGGGGTTGGACCAGATGACCCAGGAGGTCCCTTCCAACTCTACCATTCTATGATTCTATGATTCTATGATTCTATAATCAGATGATTGTACCAATCAGTGAGCAGAGACACGGTCTGATCTCACAGTGACCGCTTAGCCTCATTACAGCTTGTAGGCATTGCAGAGCAGTCACTGTGTCATTCTGTTGCTGATTTGCTGGGCCTTCTGGTACCGCAGACTTTTTAAAGCCTGTGACATCACGTCCTCTGCTGCTGCTACTGCTAGAAGAAAGAAGATGATCCTGCTCCATTTCTGACCTGTACCTGTCCCCTGTTTTTTCTAACCCACCCAAATACCCTTCACCATCTTTACCCCCTCTCTCTAACCCCTTCCCCACTCCCACTTCTGCCGCCGAGCTTTGATCAGTATTTGATCGCCGATCAGTAGTTGATCTTTCTATTTTTGGCAGTTTCTTTGTGCGTCCTACAGTCGCTGAGCGCTGATCAGTGACACACATCACTGATCAGAGTCCGTGCTCGCTTTTGGCCAGGACTTTTTTTCCTGTTCATTTTCTCTCCTCCCCCCCTTTGTACCACCTCCATGCATGTGTCCTGCAGCCAGTGAGCCACTGATCGGTGATGCACATCACTGATCATCATCTGTGCTTGCTTTTGGCCAGGACTTCTTTTTTTCCCTGTTCATTTTTTCCCCCATTTTGCACCACATCCGTGCGTGCCTCCTACAACTTACAGGCTTCCACTGAAGGAAAACTCACCACCTCTCATGGCAGCCTGTTCTACTCGTTAATCACCCTCACTGTTGAAACGTTTTTTCTAATATGTAATCTGTACCGTCTCCCATTCTGTTTCATCCGATTGCTTGTAGCCTTTCTTTGGGCAAATGAGAATGTAGCTGAGCCCTCTACAGTGTGATAGGCCTTGAGATATTTGTAAACAGCTATTAAGTCTCCTCTCAGTCTTCTCTTTTGCAAGCTAAACATTCCCAAATCCTCTAACCGTTCCTCATACCATTCCTCATAGTGAGGGAGAGGATGCCACCTTCCTTTATTCTCCCCCTCCTATTCCTCAAGAGATACCGAACTGCCATGCAAACTCCCCATGACCGCAAATGAGCCACCGCCCACCATTAGTGACCCCCTACGAACTTCACCCCCGAAGATTACAAAATACAGATTCCTGATTTTGTGGTGCAATTAGGAATTGAATTTGACACTACCAGCCTCACAGAAATCAACTTTTTCAAAGTCTTTTTCTCTGAGGATTTTGTAAACCTCGTGGTGTCCAAGACAAATTTATATGCCCAAAATTTTTGGCCCAAAACCCCACTTCATCATTTTCTAACTGGACTCCCATAAATGCAGTAGAAATGATGGGGCATTGTTCTTCATATGAGGATTGTGTAGAACCCAGAACTTCGGCAATATTGGAGTGTTGATGTTTCACATGGCTATGACTTGTAAACGCTTTGAGTCCATCCACAAATTTTTGCATTACAACTAGTGATGAGCGAGTATGTTCTGTTAACCCTTTTGGCGAGTATGCTCGGTGTTATGTTTGAATCACTCCCGTGTGCATGATTTGCGACTGTTTGACAACTTTAATACATGTGAGGAATGTGTAAGAAATAGACATTCCTTACATGTACTAAAGCTGTCAAACAGTCGCAAATCATGCACACGGGAGTGATTCAAACATAACACCGAGCAGCTGTAACTACTAGGTGCTCGGCCCGAGCATACTCGCCGAAAGGGTTAACAGAACATACTCGCTCATCACTAATTACAACGATTATGCACAGCGTCCACCCCGAGATGACCCCAACTTTGACCGACTTTTCAAAGTTCAGCCGGTCATTGATCACTTCAGCAATAAGTTTGCTGAAGTTTACATTCCCCAAAGTGACATCTGTGTGGATGAGTTCATAATACTGAAATGTAGGGGAGGCTCAAATTCCAGCAATACCTACCCAGTAAGAGGGCCAGGTACGGAATTAAACTCTACAAGCTGTGTGAGAGTACCTCAGGGTTCACCCACAGATTTAGGGTTTATGAAGGGAAGGACACCTGGATTCAATCCTCTGAATGCCCCCCCTGTCCTGGGAATGGGTAGGAGAATTGTGTGGGATTTGGTTCATCCACTGCGGGATCAAAGTTATCACCTCTACATAGATAACTTTTATACCAGCATCCCTCTCTTCATATTCCTGTCTGCCAGAGCTACCGCAGTATTTGGTACTTTCCGCAAAATTCAGAGAGGACTCCCTAAGTCACTAATTGGGCAGCTGCTCAGAAAAGGTGAGAGCAGAGCCCACAGTAACGACAACATGCTGGTGGGATATCCTTTTCTTGACCACCGTACATGGTGATGGCAGCACCCCCACAGCTGTACAAGGTATTTATACACAGGTCCGCAAACCAGACTGTGTACTGAACAATAAAAATGTGGGGGAAGTTGATCTGTAAGACTATTTTAACAATTCTGTCACCTGCATGCCCATAGTAATAGGTTTAAAATATCCCAGGGGGTGACAGATTCCCTTCAAGAAAGGCTGTATAATGCTTTATGTTTTATTTCTTTATTTTACTAATTTATATAGCGCCATTAATTCCACAGCACTTTACAGACATTATGGGCACTGTCCCCATTGGGGCTCACAATCTAGATTCCCTATCAGTATGTCTTTGGAGTGTGGGAGGAAACTGGTGCTCACTATGCATCTAGAAAGGTGCCTTGGGGTGTCTAGTTTCCAAAATGGGGTCACTTGTGGGGGAGCTCCAATGTTTGGGCACACAGGGGCTCTCCAAACGCAACATGGTGTCCGCTAACAATTTGAGCCGATTTTCCATTCAATTTGTTAGGGGATTCCATGTTGCATTTGGAGAGTCCCTGTGTGCCCAAACATTGGAGCTCCCCCACAAGTGACCCCATTTTGGAAACTAGACCCCCCAAGGCACCTATCTAGATGCATAGTGAGCACTTGGAACCCCTAGGTGCTTCACAAATTGATTCGTAAAAATGAAAAAGTGAAAAAAAAAAAACACTTTTTCATTTTTACGAATCAATTTGTGAAGCACCTGGGGGTTCCAAGTGCTCACTATGCATCTAGATAGGTGCCTTGGGGGGTCTAGTTTCCAAAATGGGGTCACTTGTGGGGGAGTTCCAATGTTTGGGCACACAGGGGCTCTCCAAACGCAACATGGCGTCCGCTAATTATTCAAGCAAATTTTACAATCAAAAAGTCAAATGGCGCTCCTTCCCTTCCGAGCCCTGCCGTGCGCCCAAACAGTGTTTTTTCCCCAAATATGGGGTATTTGCATGCCCAGGGGAAATTGCACAACAAATTTTGGGGTCCATTTTTTCTTGTTACCCCTGTGAAAATAAAAAAAATTGTGTCTAAAGTAACAATTTTGTGAAAAAAGTTAAATGTTCATTTTTTTCTTCCACATTCCAAAAATTCCTGTGAAGCACCTGAAGGGTTAATAAAGTTCTTGAATGTGGTTTTGAGCACCTTGAGGGGTGTAGTTTTTAGAATGGTGTCACTTTTGGATATTTTCTGTCATAAAGACCTCTCAAAGTGACTTCAAATGTGATGTGGTCCCTAAAAAAATGGTTTTGTAAATTTTGTTGGAAAAATGAGAAATCGCTGGTCAACTTTTAACCCTTATAGCTCCCTAACAAAAAAAAATTTTGGTTCCAAAAGTGTGCTGATGTAAACTAGACATGTGGGAAATGTTATTTATTAACTCTTTTGTGTGACATATCTCTCTGATTTAAGGGCATAAAAATTCAAATTTTGAAAATTACAAAATTTTCAAAATTTTCGCCAAATTTCCGTTTTTTTCACAAATAAACACAAGTGATATCGAAGAAATTTTACCACAATCATGAAGTACAATATGTCACGAAAAAAAATCTCAGAATCAGGGGGATCCGTTGAAGCGTTCCAGAGTAATTACCTCATAAAGTGACAGTGGTCAGAATTGTAAAAATTGGCCTGGTCATTAACGTGCAAACCACCCTCGGGGGTTAAGGGGTTAAAGTTGAGAATTAGACAGCCATTTGATATTGATTTTCATGAATATTACACCAGTTTCATCAGATTTAAGAGACATAATTAATGAGTTTTGCAGTGCGTAATGTGAAAGTGGCTAACAGATCACCTTTTAAGGTGTACTCCCATCTGAGACATTTGTGTCTGTAGAATATGCCATGAATGTCAGATAAATGCCATTTTCACATTTGTACTTCACACCTTTTTTCAGAATGGGTGTTCCCTATACTGCTTTGACATCTATTCCGTAACTCCCATGGAAATCAATAGTGAGGAGCACGAATATTCATGGCTATCTCTCTATTCATTGGAAATTGGAGTGCATCTATCAGACAGACAGTGATGACATATCCTGTGGATAGGCAATAAACTATTTATGGTACAAATACCCTCTCCCCAGATACAGCATGAGGCCGCACGTAGCTCTCTAGATGCAGCATGAGGCCGCACAGTGCCCCCCAGATACAACATGAGGCCGCACGGCGCTTCCCAGATACAGCATGAGGCCGAACGATGCTCCCTAGAAACAGCAGGAGGCCGCACGGCGCTCCCCAGATACAACATGAAGCCGTACGGTGCTCCCCAGATACAGCATGAGGCCGAACGGAGCTCCCCAGATACAGCATGAGGCCGCACGGCGCTCCCCAGATACAGCATGAGGCTACACGGTGCTCCCCAGATACAGCATGAGGCCGCAAGGAGCTCCCCAGATACAGCAGGAGGCCGCACGGCTCTTCCCAGATACAACATGAGGCCGAACGATGCTCCCTAGAAACAGCAGGAGGCTGCACGGCGCTCCCCAGATACAACATGAAGCCGTACGGTGCTCCCCAGATACAGCATGAGGCCGCACGGAGCTCCCCAGATACAGCATGAGGCCGCACGGCGCTCCCCAGATACAGCATGAGGCTACACGGTGCTCCGCAGATACAGCATGAGGCCGCAAGGAGCTCCCCAGATACAGCAGGAGGCTGCACGGCGTTCCCCAGATACAGCATGAGGCTGTACGGCGCTCCCCAAATAAAGCAGGAGGCCGCACGGCGTTCCCCAGATACAGTATGAGGCTGCACGGCGCTCCCCAGATACAGCAGGAGGCCGCACGGCGCTCCCCAGATACAGAATGAGGCTGCACTGTGCTCCCCAGATACAGCATGAGGACGCATGGCGCTCTGCAGACACAACATGAAGTCGCATGTCGCTCCCCAGATACAGCATGAGGCCGCATGGCACTCCCCAGATTCAGCAGGAGGCCGCACGGCGTTCCCCAGATACAGCATGAGGCTGCACGGCGCTCCCCAGATACAGCAGGAGGCCGCACGGCGTTCCCCAGATACAGAATGAGGCTGCACGGCGCTCCCCAGATACAGCATGAGGCCGCACGGCGTTCCCCAGATACAGCATGAGGTCGCATGGCGCTCTGCAGACACAACATGAAGTCGCATGTCGCTCCCCAGATACAGCATGAGGCCGCACGGCGCTCCCCAGATACAGCAGGAGGCCGCACGGCGTTCCCCAGATACAGTATGAGGCTGCACGGCGCACCCCAGATACAGCAGGAGGTCGCATGGCGCTCTGCAGACACAACATGAAGCCACATGTCGCTCCCCAGATACAGCATGAGGACGCGAGGCGCTCCCCAGATACAGCAGGAGGCCGCACGGCGTTCCCCAGATACAGCATGAGGCTGTACGGCGCTCCCCAGATAAAGCAGGAGGCCGCACGGCGTTCCCCAGATACAGTATGAGGCTGCACGGCGCTCCCCAGAAACAGCAGGAGGCCGCACGGCGCTCCCCAGATACAGAATGAGGCTGCACGGCGCTCCCCAGAAACAGCAGGAGGCCGCACGGCGCTCCCCAGATACAGAATGAGGCTGCACGGTGCTCCCCAGATACAGCATGAGGTCGCATGGCGCTCTGCAGACACAACATGAAGTCGCATGTCGCTCCCTAGATACAGCATGAGGCCGCATGGCGCTCCCCAGATACAGCAGGAGGCCGCACGACGTTCCCCAGATACAGTATGAGGCTGCACGGCGCTCCCCAGATACAGCAGGAGGCCGCACGGCGCTCCCCAGATACAGAATGAGGCTGCACGGCGCTCCCCAGATACAGCATGAGGTCGCATGGCGCTCTGCAGACACAACATGAAGTCACATGTCGCTCCCCAGATACAGCAGGAGGCCGCACGGGGCTCCCCAGATACAGCATGAGGCCGCACATAGCACCCTATATACAATATGTACACAGACAGTCACGCACACACACGGTCATTCACATGCAGATACGCACAAGCACTCACGTATACACATGCAGACTTGCACGTATATGGGTCACAGAAATGTGCACACACACAAACATATGCAGACATATGCAAAGCACAACAAGAACAAAAAACGATCACAGGCCACAATATATATTAATGAAATTAATCTTTATTTATTAAAAAAAAATAACAAGCCTGCAACCTGCAGTAACCACCGCTCCACCATACTGCTGCACGACCAGCTCTACCCTCACCTACTGTTTCCTCACCCATTCGTCGTAGATTGTGAGCCCTCGCGGGCAGGATCCTCTCTCCTCCTGTACCAGTCGCTAACTTGTTTTGTTAAAATTATTATAAGTGTTTTTGCTATGCATACCCCATTTCACATGTAAAGAGCCATGGAATAAATGGCGCTATAATAATAATAAATAATAATAAAAATAATAAACAGGCAATGGAAGAAAATGTGCACAGTGCAAATGGCTATGTGAATAAAGGACGCGCAGCCGTGTAGACATAAATCTTGGTAATATCAATATAACAATACATACATATGTATTTGCCCCCTCCATATCATGAAATCATAACCATGCTAATACACAATAATGCATCCTACAGTCGCCGAGTGCTCATCAGTGACACACATCACTGATCAGCGTCCTTGCTCACTTTTGGCCTGGACTTTTTTTCCTGTTCATTTTCTCTCCTTCCCCCCTTTGCACCACCTCCATGCGTGTGTCCTGCAGCCAGTGAACCACTGATCAGTGACGCACATCACTGATCAGCGTCTGTGCTCGCTTTTGGCCAGGACTTTTTTTCCCTGTCCATTTTTTTTCCCTGTTTTGCACCACATCCATGCGTGCGTCCTCACTGTCAAAAAGTTTTTTTTCAATATCTAATCTGTATCTTCTCCCATTCAGTTTCATCCCATTGCTTCTAGTCTTTCTTTGTGAAAATGAGAATATAGCTGATCCCTCTACAATGTGAGAGGCCTTGAGATTTTCGTAGACAGATAGTAAGTCTCCTCTCAGTTATCTCTTTTGCAAGCTAAACATTCCTAAATCCTCTAACAGTTCCTCATACCATTTCCTATAGTGAGGGAGAGGATGCCACCTTCCTTCCTTTTCCACCCTCCTATAACTCAAGTGATACCGAACTGCCACGCAGACTCCCCAGGACAGCAAATGAGCCAGCGCCCACTGTCAGTGACCCCTTATAAACCTCACCCCCGAAGATTACGAAACATAAATTCCTGATTTTGTGGCGCAATCGGGAATCCAATTTGACACTACCGGCCTCACAGAAATCAACTTTTTCAAAGTCTTTTTCTCTGAGAATTTTGTAAACCTCATGGTGCCCCAGACAAATTTATATGGCCCAAAACCCCACTTCATCATTTTCTAACTGGACTCCCATAGATGCAGTAGAAATGATGGAGCCTTGTTTTTTACATGGGGATAGTGACGATCCCAGAACTTCGGCAATATTGGAGTGTTGATGTTCCACCTGTGTGACCTGTAAACGCTTTGAGTCCATCCACAAATTTTTGCATTACAACGATAATAATGCACAGCGTCCACCCCGAGATGACCTCAACTTTTACCGACTTTTTAAAGTTCAGCCGGTCATTGATCACTTCAGCAATGAGTTTGCTGAAGTGTACATTCCCCAAAGTGACATCTGTGTGGATGAGTCTCTAATACATTTCAAGGGGAGGCTCAAATTCTGGCAATACCTATCTAGGGCAAGGTACGGAATTAAACTCTACAAGCTGTGCGAGAGTACATCCGGGTACACCCACAGATTTAGGGTTTATGAAGGGAAGGACACCCGGATTCAATCCCCTGAATGCCCCCCGTCCTGGGAGTGAGTAGGGAAATTGTGTGGGATTTGGTGCACCCACTGCTGGTTCAAAGTTATCACTGCTACATAGAAAACTTTTATACCAGCATCCATCTCTTCATATTCCTTTCTGCTAGAGCTACCACAGTATTTAGTACTGTCTGAAAAACTCAGAGAGGACTACTAAGGTCACTAATTGGGCAGCTGCTCAGAAAGGGTGAGAGCAGAGCCCAATTTAGCCACAACATGCTGGTGGGATATCCTTTTCTTGTACATGGTGATGGCAGCACCCCCACCACTGTATGAGGTACTTATACACAGGTCCGCAAACCAGACTGTGTACTGGGGTACAATAAAAATATGGGGGGAGTTGATCTGTCTGATCAAGTCCTCAACCTCTACAGTGCCATTCCGAAAGCTAGTTGTGGCCCCTGAATCCCGAGCCTGCGCCCTGCAATAGTGCGATTATACTTACCTTTTCCGCCCTTCAATGGGCATTTGCTTCATAGTTCTTCTGCACAGGCGCCTGCGAGTCACTGCTACTGAAGGCTGGAAAAGGTAAACATAATCGTGCCATTTAAGGCCCACAACTACATGTCACATGGCACTGTGCTGTTGATGGGAGGGAGGTGGTATGCAAATGAACACCAGAGGCAGGAGTTTTCTTCCAGGCACCACCACAGAGTCTGGAAGAACTCATTAACATAAAGGATTAAAAGATGATTTATAAAAAACAAGACAGCAGCTATGAGGCATGCAGGTAAGACTATTTTAACAATTCTGTCACTTGTATGTGACGCGCCCCCTGGGCCAGTGCTGTTTAGGGAATACCCGGAGCCGGATCAGATGGGGGTTGTAGTCTCCGAGTGGCGGCGACCCGGTCCGTGCCCAGGGTGTCAAACTCCGTGTGTGGCAGTCTTTACAGATGTTGTTAGTGTTCTTAGTGTCGACTACGCCACCCGTTGATTTGCGGTCAATACGGCCGCCGCTGCAGCAGGGTCCGCTGAGGCTGGTGGTGTGTGTGCAGCTTCCGGTAGTATAACCCCCAACGGGAGGGGTATAGCCTCAGGGGGTCAGGTGTAGAGGATGGTGGTAGTGGTGGTGCAGTGTGGATGGTAAGAAGACTCAGAGTCGGGCTGTGCAGTTCAGGGTTTTTACTTACTGCTGTTCTGTTGGTCACTCTGGCCTTGAGTGACCGCCCGAGCCGTGCTGCGTCCACCAGGTCCTGGTCTCGGCCAACCCCCAAGCAATTCTGGAGCGTGGTCCTGAGCTCCCTTTCTGACTGTCCTCTCTACTGGCCTTTCTCACCAGGGGTCCACTTATGTCCGGCTCCCTCGGGTCTCCTATTGGGTGCACCTCTTCGGGGTTCCCTGACCCTATACCTGGTGTGCCTTCCTTGTGGACTTGGTGAGGGGCTGCTCCACATGTAATGTCGCAGCCTCCGGTTCTTAGTTGAGGGTTGTTTCCTTCCTCCACTAATTTGGGATCCGGTTCCCTTGCGTGCCAACCCTTCACCCTTCTGGTCTAATTCTGGGTTCTTGGGGTTCCTTCTTCTCCCCCTCTGGGTCCTTCTCTCCTCCTCTCTCTCTTCTCTCTGCAGGCACTCCTGGACCTCTCTCAGGACTGATTGACTCTCTACAGAAGACTGACTGACCCTCTACAGAAGACTGACTGACCCTGATCTAAGATGGTTCCCACCTTATATACTCCCTCTATGTGTGAGCTCAGGTGACCAGCACCCAATGAGCTCCTAGCATTACCCAGACTGCTCCCCCTATCTGCCCCTACACTACTGGGATGTTCCACCCCCCTCCCACTCCAGCCAGGGACAGACACTGTCGTACCTGCACATATTCCTAGTGGGAGTACCATCGGTCTGTCCCCCGGAAATGGGATGTATGTAGTGTATGCAGCTAACTGAGCTCAGTTCCACACTCCATCCTTACCCGGGAGTGGAATACCACACCTCTGGCTTGAGGTGCAATACCCCTGTAGCAGCCGAATCCTCAGGGTGCTACATTCCCCCCTGGTAAATCACAGCACGTCCTCGGGCTGTAAGAGAACAAAACATCCACAAACATACAAAATTTTTATAACAACATAAACATATAAAACATTATATATATATCATCAGCAATAAACCTGTCATATAAAACTTTTCATAAATAACATTCTTGTAAACTTTTCTTGTTCCAACGGGGACATATTTAAAGCAGCAACAGTTCACTGTACCCCGACGGGTAACTATTTACAGTCTCTTTACCGTACTTTAACGACGGCGTCCTCCTGCTCCTTCTTTGTCTTCAGACCCGTCCGGGTCCTCTTGCTCCTCCTCACACCGCAGCTCCTCCTCCGTCAGGCGATGTACATGGAGGGCGTAGGGTCCTTTGGCACACTTGTGCCGGGTGAACGTGACCTCGTCCCCTACGTACAGGTCACGACCTCTGTGTCCCTCCGGCAGATGGCTTTCTACGTCTCTGCGGGTTACAAAGACGTCGCCGGGGGTATGATGGTCTCTTATGAAGCCCCACCCATGCTGCAGGTTGAATTTAATCACAGTCCCGGTGGTACGGGGACCATGAGCTGCACGGGGGTTCCTCCTGGTCCGGCTCTTCTGCCCTGCGCTCTGTTCCTGCAGCCGCTGCTCACGGATCCGCCTCTCTTTCCGCTCTTGCTCAAAGGCTGCCAACTGCTGGCGGCAGCACTCCACTCGCTCTGCTGCGGCTGCCCGCGTTTCTTGAGTGAACCCCATGAGGTCTCCTCCGGTGGGGTCCCACTCGAATTGTGCTTCTTCTAGCGGGAGCGGGGTTCTCCTGACGGGCTTCGAAGCCGGAATCAGGGGCTCGCACAGGGGCCTTGCTCTTTGGAGTTCCAGTTGGTAGTACTCCTGGGGCCATACAAAGGGCTGCCCATCCGGGCACGTGTGCTGGGCAAATAGATCTTCGCCCAGGTGCGGCACTCGAGATGTTGAGGGCGCGTTGATGGTAGCGGCGCCCGGGTCGACCAGGCCTTGCGACCAGGCTTGGGGCACCCTAAAGGTAAAGGGCACCGTAAGGACGGCGGCGCCCGGGGGTACTCGGCCCTGCGACCAGGCCGGTGGCTCCGCGGAGGTAGGGGGCGCTGTTGGAATTGCGGCGCCCGGAGGTACTAGACCTTGCGACCAGGCCGGTGGTATTTCCTGCTTCGCCGCGCTCAGGGTTGAGGCGCGTGACGTCACAGGGGTCGCGGCCGCGGCTTCTGCTTGAGGCCTAGTCTGGCACGGTGACGATGCAGCGACGGGCACGGCAGGGGGAATTTCGGGCTCTGCGACGGGGAGCTGGGACAGGTACACGGTTTCTCGGCTCGGGGTAGAGACGTCCCCTTTACCTGCCTCCGTCCGTTCAGCTCCCTTCTCGGCGCCGTCTCCTGCCTTCATTCCTCCTGCGCCATCCTCAGAGGCGGTCTGTCTCCTCGTCTCGGGTGGCGTGCTCCGCTGACGGGTTCCGGTCTGCTGGGCCATCTCACGGCTCCACTCCGTCAGCGTGTCTTGCTGCACCTGGGCCATCCTCCGTGCGAGGCCCTCCAGCGCGGTCTGTGCACACTCCCGGTCTCGGGGGAGCTGTGCTAGGATCTCCACTAAGCCTAGTGGGGTTGTTGCTTGCAGCAGGCTCCTGACCACTGGGTCGGTGCTGCCTGTCTCTCCCTCCATCTCCGGGTACGCTCTCTCTGGACTCCTCTCCAGACTTCTTGTCTCCGGGTGCGCTCCCTCTGGACTCCTCCAGGCTGCACCCATCTTCGCTCCTTTGTTCTGTCTCCGCCCACATTGAGGGTGGTCCCGGGGCAACTTAGTGATTGTCAGTTCCAGGGGCAGTTCTCTCACGCTGATGGACACTTCCAGCATCACAGTCTCTGTTGGTGGGCGCGGTTTCCGCTTTTGGCGCCATTCTTCGACCTGGCCCACGATGGGAGGTGGCCTTTTGCCACCCTCTGGCACGCCCATAATGGCGTCCGCTCTTCCAAGGCGGGAAATCTTTGGAAATGGCGGGAATCGTCTCCCAGTGGCGGGAAACTCCATGGATGGCGGGAAAAAGCTGCAAATGGCGGACAACCGGCGGGAAACGACCTGTGATGGGGTCCGTTGGCGGGGACCCTCCGGAACCGGCGGGAGACTTCTTTTTGAGGTAACGGTGAACTTTTCTTCAGGCACGCAGTACCCGGTTGTTGCGGGCACGTGATCCTGCCGACTACGCCAAAGTTGACGCGCCCCCTGGGCCAGTGCTGTTTGGGGAATACCCGGAGCCGGATCAGATGGGGGTTGTAGTCTCCGAGTGGCGGCGACCCGGTCTGTGCCCAGGGTGTCAAACTCCGTGTGTGGCAGTCTTTACAGATGTTGTTAGTGTTCTTAGTGTCGACTACGCCACCTGTTGATTTGCGGTCAATACGGCCGCCGCTGCAGCAGGGTCCGCTGAGGCTGGTGGTGTGTGTGCAGCTTCCGGTAGTATAACCCCCAACGGGAGGGGTATAGCCTCAGGGGGTCAGGTGTAGAGGATGGTGGTGGTGGTGGTGCAGTGTGGATGGTAAGAAGACTCAGAGTCGGGCTGTGCAGTTCAGGGTTTTTACTTACTGCTGTTCTGTTGGTCACTCTGGCCTTGAGTGACCGCCCGAGCCGTGCTGCGTCCACCAGGTCCTGGTCTCGGCCAACCCCCAAGCAATTCTGGAGCGTGGTCCTGAGCTCCCTTTCTGACTGTCCTCTCTACTGGCCTTTCTCACCAGGGGTCCACTTATGTCCGGCTCCCTCGGGTCTCCTATTGGGTGCACCTCTTCGGGGTTCCCTGACCCTATACCTGGTGTGCCTTCCTTGTGGACTTGGTGAGGGGCTGCTCCACATGTAATGTCGCAGCCTCCGGTTCTTAGTTGAGGGTTGTTTCCTTCCTCCACTAATTTGGGATCCGGTTCCCTTGCGTGCCAACCCTTCACCCTTCTGGTCTAATTCTGGGTTCTTGGGGTTCCTTCTTCTCCCCCTCTGGGTCCTTCTCTCCTCCTCTCTCTCTTCTCTCTGCAGGCGCTCCTGGACCTCTCTCAGGACTGACTGACTCTCTACAGAAGACTGACTGACCCTCTACAGAAGACTGACTGACCCTGATCTAAGATGGTTCCCACCTTATATACTCCCTCTATGTGTGAGCTCAGGTGACCAGCACCCAATGAGCTCCTAGCATTACCCAGACTGCTCCCGCTATCTGCCCCTACACTACTGGGATGTTCCACCCCCCTCCCACTCCAGCCAGGGACAGACACTGTCGTACCTGCACATATTCCTAGTGGGAGTACCATCGGTCTGTCCCCCGGAAATGGGATGTATGTAGTGTATGCAGCTAACTGAGCTCAGTTCCACACTCCATCCTTACCCGGGAGTGGAATACCACACCTCTGGCTTGAGGTGCAATACCCCTGTAGCAGCCGAATCCTCAGGGTGCTACATATGCCCATAGTAATAGGTTTAAAACGTCCCAGGGGGTGACAGATTCCCTTCAAGAAAAGCTGTATAATGCTATGTGAAAGTTTTCCTGCCTAATTTGAAAATGATTTGTTATGAGTCTAGATCTAGCTGAAGTCATAAAATGCTCTTTTAAATTTGAGAATTAGACAGCCATTTGATATTGATTCTCATGAATATTACACCAGTTTCATCAGATTTAAAAGACATAATTAATGAGTTTTGCAGTGCGTAATGTGAAAGCTGCTAACAGATCAACTTTTAAGGAGTATTTCCATCTTAGACATTTGCGTCCACAGAATATGCCATGAATGTCTGACAAATGCCATTTTCACATTTGTACTCCACACCTTTTTTCATAATGGGTGTTCCCTATCCTGCTTTTACATCTATTCCGTAACTCCCATGGAAATTAATGAAGAGGACCACAAATATTCATGGCCATGTCTCTTTTTATTGGAAATTGGAGTGCATCTATCAGACAGTGATGACATATCCCGTGGATAGGCAATAACTTCTTAAGGTTGAAATACCCTTTTATTAGACTGTTGAGTGTTTAAAGGGGTTTTCTATGAGTTGAAAAATTCTTAACCTGAAAAGTTTTTGTGTTGAAAATAATTTCACTGCATTTTCTCTTGCTTTGATGATTTTTTTCTGGTCCCAAAATCCTGGGCACATGCCACTCATTTGCTTTCAAGTTTGCGGTGTTGTTGCCAGTTCAGTTTACTGCAATTATAACTTTACACTCTAAAGGAAAAGATGAAAGGTGTCGGTAGTTCCTAGCTCCTAGGTTAGAATAGATTATATAGAATCCAGGACTTGTGTTGTGGATTTATTCTTTTGACAAGCTAAAGATAGACACATTTCGTGGACGTCCCGTCCACTTCATCAAGTTCATAGCTTAAGAGGTGTTAACAGCAGAGAACGTATATACACATGGAAAGTGAAAAAAACTGGCTCCAAGGCACCAGCAACCGTTTTCATTTAAAAATTAAACCTTTACATATTCCTTAAAAAAGTGTCTATTAGCGTCATTAAGAGAACAATTTTAAAAAAGTAATGAGAATTGTATAAAATTGAAATAAAAATTGAAACATCTTCTACATAAGTTCCATGATGTAAAAATAAAATATTTTTTTGTGTATGATGATTCGAACCCGTTATCTCTTGGTACCCTATACCATATAAAGACAACATCCTTGGTCAGTACCTCTAGACCGTGGAAGTATCTGATAGTTGGTGGACGTTGTTTAGCTGCCTTTTTAAGAAGGATATAATCATAAGATGGTACTAACAAGGGAGACATGATTGTAGAAAAATGTATATTTATAGTGAAAAACTGACAAGTGTATGCACATGCATCCAACATTGCCCATATCCCTATCACTGAGTCAATTGGATAGATGATATACAAACTGGACATATTGAAACCACGGGGTTTAAATGAGGTTACACTGCCCAAATCCTGGCAAGCCAGCGGAAGGGTGAGTCTCTGTAATTTGCCCCATCTTGTGTAGTTGCTGAGACTGTTTTATATGTTATTGATTGTTGGTGTTTCAATAAATTATTGCCACACTGTTTACCATCACCCTGTGTTGTCTGAGTAATGTTCTACCCATGGTAAAAGAGAGTGGGCGTTCAGTGGTATGAGCCCTTGTCCATGCAATCTTTCTAAAGACCACCGGGCTAGCGGACAAGAGCACCCACTGACCCCTGTGTTTTCACACTGTCCCTGATCTGTGATATGCAGGGACTTTAATGGAGGAGACTACATTTGGGTTACAGAGCAGTAGCTGATGATGCTAGCCCTATCCTATGTACAACATGTAATTGATAATGTGGTGCATATTGGGGCAGTGACATTGGTCTGAGAAATCCATATGAAAGATGGCCATAACATCACTGTCATGATGGGAAAGAATCGGCAGCGAGATCATGTGACTCAGATTCCCGCAAAAAAAAAAATCGGATTAACTCTTAATTCCCTACTGTTTGTAACATTCACTACAACAGTCGAAAATCAAAATAATAGTGACAGCAGAATGAGCAGAATATAAAGAATACACCGACACAATGAATAGAGTTCATTAATTTTTATTCTTATCTATTATCCAATTTAGTTTTATTTAATCATCCAGTGCCATTTTTAGATTTGCTGCATAAAAAGGATGTGAACCAGAGGAAGGCAAAACAACCCCATGTGTGGGGAAAAATTCCTTCCTGACCCCACATACTGGCGATCGGCTAATCCCTGGTTCACTGCAGTGTCAGCTCTGGATGGGGCCCTGTCACACCTTTACATGGAATATTTCATACATATCTAATATATATGTTTGTCTTATTTTTATATTTAGACTATTTAAAGCGTATGTCTAACTAAGGGCGGCTTACACTGGTTGATTATTGAGAATTGGTGCTTCTTTCCTATACTTATTATTACATACTTATGCTTATCCTTTCTTACATAAACTTCTCTTTACTTACCTATGCTCATCCATTTTTATTTTTTTAATTGAATGCTAAATATAGTTATCCTTTTTTAACAGTACTTATCCTTTTTTACCTATACTAATTCTTTCCTATCTATACTTCTCCTTTTTACCTAGACTTTTTTAATTACATTTTAAATATGCTTCTCCTTTCTTACCTATATTTTTCCTTTTTTAATTATACTTATCCTTTCTTACTTCTACTTACCTCTAATTATCCTTCATTACATATACTTTCATATACATAACCTTTTTAATATATATTTATACTTTTTTACTCATACCTATCCTTATCTACCAATATTTATCATTACTTACCTATGTTTATCCTTTTTTATTGATCGGATGTTAGATATACTTATTCTTTTTTACCAGTAATTATCCTTACATATACTTATATTTTCTTACCTAGACTTATCCTTTCCTGCCTATATTTTTATCTTAACTAGACTGATCTTTTTTTTCCTATAATTATCTTTTCTTACCTATATTTAGCTACTTATCCTTTTTACTTCTACTTATCCTTTTTTATGCATACTTATTTTTTGTTACCTATGCTTATCATTTCTTTCCTGTATTTATCTATACTTGTCATTTTTTCCTATATTTACCTATACTTATTCTTTCCTACCTATATTTACTTATAATTATCCTTTTTTGCCCTTTCTTACCTATACTTATCATTTTTACTTATACTTATCCTCTCTTACCTATATTTACCTATTCTTATAATTTCTTACCAATACTTACCTATAGTTATTCTTTCTTACCTATATTTATCTTTTTTCCTATACTTATCCTCTTGTACCTACACTTATCCTTACTTATCTATTCTTATATTTACCTATACTTTTTTACCTATACTTATCTTTTCATATCTTTTCTTACTTATACTTATTCTTTCTTACGTATTTTTATCTATATTTATCACTTATAGTTATCGATGGGGAGGTCCCTGATGATGTTGGACATCCGATCTTCTGCTCTTCTCTGCATGATCTTCTGGAAGCTCAGGTATGCAGCTTGCTCTGATATTATTGAGCAGGAGTCTTGTTGAGGGTTTTCTAGTTGACAAATGAAAACCCTCCGAACACGGCCTGGTCCTCTGGTGTTATAGATAATGTAGCCTCTGCCGCTTGGATCTTGTCAAGCTTAAAAGCATGGAACTTTGGTTTAGGCTTAGTTGGCTATAGAAAAGATGCAGAAAAAGTCATGGTGAAAATTGGTGACTAATTAAAATAGTCTTGACTTGAAGTATAGAAAAAAAATTGCTCAATATTAAGGAACGTTTTGAAATGTAAATGCAATATTGTAGAGACAAAACCATCACAACAAGCATTGCAGCTCAAGTTTAGTCACTTCAGTGCGATTTATCCATTTACTTCCAGTTATTTGGGTATTTTGCTTGTCTTTGGTTTTTCTCTGTCTAGTGGCCTTATGTAAACATGCATTTACATTTTACATGCACATCAATTTACGCTTCAGTTCAGATTCCCAGGTTTTTTCTTTGTAGTTTAGTGTGCTTTAGTGCATATAAAGGTGTGGCCGCCCTTTGTCTGAGCTGAAAGCTTCATTCTGCCTCTCAGGTCTATGTTTCTACTAGGGGTTCAGTCTCTCTGCCCTTATCCATATGTATGTCACTTGACAAATGGTAAGGTTTTAATATTAGAGTTAGGACTGTCCCATAAGGGTTACTGTGACATGGTGGGATGGCTTTTACATTATTTTGATCAAAATGATGTTAACTAAAGACCCTTTATTATTTATCATTATTTTTGCATTGTGTGATTTATCCATTTACTTCCAGTTATTTGGGTATTTTGCTTGTCTTTGGTTTTTCTCTGTCTAGTGGCCTTATGTGAACATGCATTTGTTAGAACCTTGCTCTTAGGTTTTTTTTCCTTTGCTGGTCACATGACCTTGTTGGCCTATTTAATCCTGCTCCGCCCTTCTGGCTTTGCTGGACTTCATTGTATATCTACTTTCTAGCTAGCCTGTGCTCTGTGTCTTGCTCTGTTAGTTTGCTTGGTCTTCTGACCTCTATGTTCTATATATTTTGTTTGTTCGTCTGTCTGCTACTATTTCTGTTAGGAGGTGTCCCATATTCCTCCCAGTCCTTAGTACTTGTAGGGATTCCTTCCCCACATCTATAGGTCTCCGTACAGACTAGCTTAGGACTTTAGCAGGTCTGATCGCAGGATCAGGTCCCCTGTTACATCGTAGGGATTAAGCTGAGTTCTATCGTAGGGACAGATCTCCTCTCTTTCCTTAGCTCTGGTAGCAGAACATAACAGTAAGTCCAGCCAGCAAATTCTCTAAGGAAAGATTTTTCTGTTCCATCATGGTGTCGGTTCAGGATTTGGTTCATCGCCTGCAGGGACTCTCTCTGGAGGTGGCCGAGCTCCGTCAGCACGTGAGTAACTGTCCTGGAGCACATTTCTTGGAGCCTAAGGTATGTTTGCCGGATTTATTTTTTGGTGAACACCGAGAATTTTTTTCATTCAAAAATGCTTGCTTATTGTATTTTCGTTTGAGACCTAAGTCCTCTGGGGATGAATCCCAGCGCGTAGGGTTCATAATGTCACTTTTGCGCAAAGAGCCTCAGGAGTGGGCCTTTTCTTTGCAACCTAGTGATACACGCTTCAGTTCAGTGGATAGTTTTTTTTCTGCTTTGGGACTATTATATGATGATCCTGACCGTGTCGCATCAGCTGAGACTGAGTTGAGACGTTTAAAACAGGGATCAGGTAATGTGGAAAAATATTGTACTCATTTCCGTCGTTGGTCTACTCAAACAGGGTGGAACGATTCTGCTCTGAAAAGTCTATTTCTTGCTGGGCTCAGTGAAAGGGTTAAAGACCTGCTAATTGCTTATCCTACACCTGAAGATTTGCAACAGGCTATGCAATTAGCTATACGGGTGGATAGAAGACTGCGTGCAAGGGTTAATGAGAGCAAATCCTCTGCTATGTCAGTTTCTGGTTATGAGAATGTGTGTACTAACAGTGGTGAACCGATGGAGATTGGATCGGTGGCACCTCGCTCTCAAGAAAAAGACCGTCGATTTTCTGAAGGCTTGTGTTTCTATTGCGGAAAATCTGGTCATTTGATTAAAGGCTGTGAGCTTCGTATGAAGAAAAAAAAAAAAAAAGGTCAGTCACGCCCGTATTGCCTGTTTAAATTCCAAGGGTATATTTTTAGCTGCTTCCACGATTGCTCAGAAAAAATTAATGGAATTTCGGGTGTTTGTTGATTGCGGGTCTACTCTGAATGTAATTGATGGGGGATTCGTGGAAAGACTCAATTTAAAACCTGAACCTTTGTCATCCCCCATTGCTGTGGTTTCTGTGGATGGTTCCCCTTTGAAGAATATTACTCTCAAGGTCTGTGAATTTCCTCTCACTATTAATGGTGTTCACCATGAGAAATTGGATTTGGTATTGTTGAATAACTTGCCTTCTCCAGTAATATTGGGATTGCCCTGGTTAAAATTTCACAATCCTGTACTGGATTGGTCTACCAGTGAAATTAAATCCTGGAGCCATAAATGTTATGACAAGTGTTGTAACGGGCGTATTGCAGCTTTGGATAGGGGAGAATTGCCTGTTCCTATTCAGGATTTTTGGAGAGTTTTTTCTGAGAAGGAATCGCAGGTTTTGCCTCCCCATAGAGACTATGATTGTTCTATTGAATTTGTCCCTGGAGCGACTCTTCCTAAAAGTCGTTTATTTAACCTTACTATTCCTGAGAGGAAGGCTTTGGAGGAATACATACAGACAAGTTTGGCCGCCGGTCACATTAGGCCCTCTAAGTCTCCTGTGGCGGTTGGATTTTTTTTTGTAAAAAAAAAGGACGGCGGTTTACGTCCTTGTCTGGATTTTCGTGAGATTAATAAAATTACTGTACGCAATCCTTACCCACTGCCATTGATTCCTGATCTGTTTAACCAGTTAATGGGGGCCAAGTGGTTCTCTAAAATTGACCTTAAGGGGGCATACAATCTGTTGCGCATGAAGGAGGGTGACGAATGGAAGACTGCTTTTAACACTCCTGTGGGTCATTTTGAGAATCTGGTTATGCCTTTTGGTCTTACTAATGCTCCTGCATTTTTTTCAGAATCTGATTAATGACATCCTTAGACCTTTGATCGGCAAAAATGTGGTTGTGTATTTGGATGACATTTTGATTTATTCGCCGGATCTGGAGTCTCATTGGCGGAGCGTGCGTGAGGTATTACAGTTATTAATGGACAATTCGCTTTTTGCTAAGCTGGAGAAATGTGAGTTCGCTGTACAGAGAATTAGTTTTTTGGGCTACATTATCTCCAGCAAAGGTTTTGAGATGGATCCGGTTAAGGTTCAGGCTGTGCAGGAATGGCCTAGGCCTATTGGTTTGAAATCGATACAGAGGTTTTTGGGTTTCGCCAATTACTACAGAAAATTCATAAAAATTTTTTCTAGTATTGTCAAACCTCTGACTGATCTCACCAGGAAAGGTGCTGATGCGGTTCAGTGGTCTTCTGAGGCCATTGAAGCTTTTGTGTATCTCAAGGAGAGGTTCACCTCTGCTCCCATCCTTATGCAGCCTGATGTGACTAGGCCGTTTTTGGTTGAGGTTGATGCTTCCTCTGTGGGGGTTGGCGCAGTATTGTCTCAGGATAACGGGGATGGATTACATCCCTGTGCCTTTTTTTCAAAAAAATTTTCGGAGACTGAACTGAATTACGATATTGGTAATCGGGAATTATTGGCGATTAAACTCGCATTTGAACACTGGCGCCACTTCTTGGAAGGTGCGGAATTTCCCGTTCAGGTTCTTACGGATCATAAAAATCTGATATATCTTGATGCTGCCAAGCGCCTGAATGCCCGTCAGGCTAGGTGGGCACTGTTTTTCTCGCGGTTTAATTTCTCCGTTACTTACATCCCTGGTACTAAGAATGTTAAGGCGGATGCCTTGTCTCGCAGTTTTTCTCCCATAGTCGGTGCTGAGAAAGAGGAGAACATTTTACAAGAAGGTGTTGTGATAGCTGCTTTGGACTCCGTTTTGGAAAATGAGATTCTTAAAGCACAGGAGAATGCCCCTTCTAACACTCCTCATGGGAGGTTGTTTGTGCCTGGGACCTTTAGGAGAGATTTGTTTGTTGAGTGTCACGAATCTCGGTTGGCAGGTCATCCCGGAATCTCTGAGACCAAGAGACTGGTGGGTCGCAGTTTTTGGTGGCCTGGATGGCAGAAGGAAGTCATTAAGTGGGTGCGTCAATGTACTATATGTGCTAGATCTAAGTCCTCACATACTCCTGCTGCGGGGTTGCTTTGTCCTTTGGAGGTTCCCAGTGCTCCTTGGACACATTTGGCTATGGACTTTATAACTGACCTCCCCCACTCTGAGGGTTTTACTGTCATCTGGGTGGTCGTGGACCGTTTTAGCAAGATGTGTCACTTGGTTCCTTTCCTCAAACTGCCCTGCGCTAAAACTCTCGCTAAGGCCTTTGTCAAGGAAATTGTCAGACTTCATGGCGTTCCTACTGACATTGTTTCTGATAGGGGTCCTCAGTTCGTGGCTCGTTTTTGGCGTGCCTTTTGTGATAGGTTGGGAGTTCATTTGTCGTTCTCGTCCGGATATCATCCTGAATCTAATGGCCAGACAGAAAGGAAAAACCAGGATGTTGAGCAGTTCTTGCGTTGTTTTGTGGCAGACAATCAAGAGGGGTGGTCTGAGTTTCTGCCACTTGCTGAATTTGCTCTGAACAATCATACATCTTCTTCTGCTGGTTGTTCGCCTTTTTTTTGTTGTTCTGGGAGACATCCGTCGTTTGGGTCGTTCTCCAAGTTGGGATCTGCCGTGCCTGAGGAGGAGAATTTTTCCGGTGATTTGGAGAGAGTTTGGACGGATGTGCGTGGTAATCTTCAGGAGGCCAACAGAAAATCTAAAGACTACTTTGATAGGAAACGACAGGAGGTTTTGTTCGCTGTTGGTGACATGGTTTGGTTGTCCTCTAGGAATCTGCGGTTGAGGATTCCTTCAAAGAAATTGGGTCCCAAGTTTGTAGGGCCCTTTAAGGTGCTTCAGGTTGTCAACCAATCTGCTGTTAGGTTGGAGGTTCCTACCTCCTGGAAAATTAATCCGGTATTTCATGTCTCTCTGTTGAAAAAAGCTGTTGTATCGGATTGTGACACCTCTGCCTCTGTTCCTCCGGTGGTGGAGGACGGGGAATATGAAATTTCTCGCATCCTTAACTCTAGACGGTATAGAGGTAGTTTGCAGTATCTTGTGGCCTGGAAAGGTTTCGGTCCCGAGGATAACTCTTGGGTGAGGTCGGATGATGTTTCCGCGTCCAGACTTATCAGAGCGTTTCACAGGAGATTTCCTGATAAGCCTGGTCCTAGGGGATCCGGAGGATCCTCTTAGAAGGGGGGGTACTGTTAGAACCTTGCTCTTAGGTTTTTTTTCCTTTGCTGGTCACATGACCTTGTTGGCCTATTTAATCCTGCTCCGCCCTTCTGGCTTTGCTGGACTTCATTGTATATCTACTTTCTAGCTAGCCTGTGCTCTGTGTCTTGCTCTGTTAGTTTGCTTGGTCTTCTGACCTCTATGTTCTATATATTTTGTTTGTTCGTCTGTCTGCTACTATTTCTGTTAGGAGGTGTCCCATATTCCTCCCAGTCCTTAGTACTTGTAGGGATTCCTTCCCCACATCTATAGGTCTCCGTACAGACTAGCTTAGGACTTTAGCAGGTCTGATCGCAGGATCAGGTCCCCTGTTACATCGTAGGGATTAAGCTGAGTTCTATCGTAGGGACAGATCTCCTCTCTTTCCTTAGCTCTGGTAGCAGAACATAACAGTAAGTCCAGCCAGCAAATTCTCTAAGGAAAGATTTTTCTGTTCCATCATGGTGTCGGTTCAGGATTTGGTTCATCGCCTGCAGGGACTCTCTCTGGAGGTGGCCGAGCTCCGTCAGCACGTGAGTAACTGTCCTGGAGCACATTTCTTGGAGCCTAAGGTATGTTTGCCGGATTTATTTTTTGGTGAACACCGAGAATTTTTTTCATTCAAAAATGCTTGCTTATTGTATTTTCGTTTGAGACCTAAGTCCTCTGGGGATGAATCCCAGCGCGTAGGGTTCATAATGTCACTTTTGCGCAAAGAGCCTCAGGAGTGGGCCTTTTCTTTGCAACCTAGTGATACACGCTTCAGTTCAGTGGATAGTTTTTTTTCTGCTTTGGGACTATTATATGATGATCCTGACCGTGTCGCATCAGCTGAGACTGAGTTGAGACGTTTAAAACAGGGATCAGGTAATGTGGAAAAATATTGTACTCATTTCCGTCGTTGGTCTACTCAAACAGGGTGGAACGATTCTGCTCTGAAAAGTCTATTTCTTGCTGGGCTCAGTGAAAGGGTTAAAGACCTGCTAATTGCTTATCCTACACCTGAAGATTTGCAACAGGCTATGCAATTAGCTATACGGGTGGATAGAAGACTGCGTGCAAGGGTTAATGAGAGCAAATCCTCTGCTATGTCAGTTTCTGGTTATGAGAATGTGTGTACTAACAGTGGTGAACCGATGGAGATTGGATCGGTGGCACCTCGCTCTCAAGAAAAAGACCGTCGATTTTCTGAAGGCTTGTGTTTCTATTGCGGAAAATCTGGTCATTTGATTAAAGGCTGTGAGCTTCGTATGAAGAAAAAAAAAAAAAAAGGTCAGTCACGCCCGTATTGCCTGTTTAAATTCCAAGGGTATATTTTTAGCTGCTTCCACGATTGCTCAGAAAAAATTAATGGAATTTCGGGTGTTTGTTGATTGCGGGTCTACTCTGAATGTAATTGATGGGGGATTCGTGGAAAGACTCAATTTAAAACCTGAACCTTTGTCATCCCCCATTGCTGTGGTTTCTGTGGATGGTTCCCCTTTGAAGAATATTACTCTCAAGGTCTGTGAATTTCCTCTCACTATTAATGGTGTTCACCATGAGAAATTGGATTTGGTATTGTTGAATAACTTGCCTTCTCCAGTAATATTGGGATTGCCCTGGTTAAAATTTCACAATCCTGTACTGGATTGGTCTACCAGTGAAATTAAATCCTGGAGCCATAAATGTTATGACAAGTGTTGTAACGGGCGTATTGCAGCTTTGGATAGGGGAGAATTGCCTGTTCCTATTCAGGATTTTTGGAGAGTTTTTTCTGAGAAGGAATCGCAGGTTTTGCCTCCCCATAGAGACTATGATTGTTCTATTGAATTTGTCCCTGGAGCGACTCTTCCTAAAAGTCGTTTATTTAACCTTACTATTCCTGAGAGGAAGGCTTTGGAGGAATACATACAGACAAGTTTGGCCGCCGGTCACATTAGGCCCTCTAAGTCTCCTGTGGCGGTTGGATTTTTTTTTGTAAAAAAAAAGGACGGCGGTTTACGTCCTTGTCTGGATTTTCGTGAGATTAACAAAATTACTGTACGCAATCCTTACCCACTGCCATTGATTCCTGATCTGTTTAACCAGTTAATGGGGGCCAAGTGGTTCTCTAAAATTGACCTTAAGGGGGCATACAATCTGTTGCGCATGAAGGAGGGTGACGAATGGAAGACTGCTTTTAACACTCCTGTGGGTCATTTTGAGAATCTGGTTATGCCTTTTGGTCTTACTAATGCTCCTGCATTTTTTTCAGAATCTGATTAATGACATCCTTAGACCTTTGATCGGAAAAAATGTGGTTGTGTATTTGGATGACATTTTGATTTATTCGCCGGATCTGGAGTCTCATTGGCGGAGCGTGCGTGAGGTATTACAGTTATTAATGGACAATTCGCTTTTTGCTAAGCTGGAGAAATGTGAGTTCGCTGTACAGAGAATTAGTTTTTTGGGCTACATTATCTCCAGCAAAGGTTTTGAGATGGATCCGGTTAAGGTTCAGGCTGTGCAGGAATGGCCTAGGCCTATTGGTTTGAAATCGATACAGAGGTTTTTGGGTTTCGCCAATTACTACAGAAAATTCATAAAAAATTTTTCTAGTATTGTCAAACCTCTGACTGATCTCACCAGGAAAGGTGCTGATGCGGTTCAGTGGTCTTCTGAGGCCATTGAAGCTTTTGTGTATCTCAAGGAGAGGTTCACCTCTGCTCCCATCCTTATGCAGCCTGATGTGACTAGGCCGTTTTTGGTTGAGGTTGATGCTTCCTCTGTGGGGGTTGGCGCAGTATTGTCTCAGGATAACGGGGATGGATTACATCCCTGTGCCTTTTTTTCAAAAAAATTTTCGGAGACTGAACTGAATTACGATATTGGTAATCGGGAATTATTGGCGATTAAACTCGCATTTGAACACTGGCGCCACTTCTTGGAAGGTGCGGAATTTCCCGTTCAGGTTCTTACGGATCATAAAAATCTGATATATCTTGATGCTGCCAAGCGCCTGAATGCCCGTCAGGCTAGGTGGGCACTGTTTTTCTCGCGGTTTAATTTCTCCGTTACTTACATCCCTGGTACTAAGAATGTTAAGGCGGATGCCTTGTCTCGCAGTTTTTCTCCCATAGTCGGTGCTGAGAAAGAGGAGAACATTTTACAAGAAGGTGTTGTGATAGCTGCTTTGGACTCCGTTTTGGAAAATGAGATTCTTAAAGCACAGGAGAATGCCCCTTCTAACACTCCTCATGGGAGGTTGTTTGTGCCTGGGACCTTTAGGAGAGATTTGTTTGTTGAGTGTCACGAATCTCGGTTGGCAGGTCATCCCGGAATCTCTGAGACCAAGAGACTGGTGGGTCGCAGTTTTTGGTGGCCTGGATGGCAGAAGGAAGTCATTAAGTGGGTGCGTCAATGTACTATATGTGCTAGATCTAAGTCCTCACATACTCCTGCTGCGGGGTTGCTTTGTCCTTTGGAGGTTCCCAGTGCTCCTTGGACACATTTGGCTATGGACTTTATAACTGACCTCCCCCACTCTGAGGGTTTTACTGTCATCTGGGTGGTCGTGGACCGTTTTAGCAAGATGTGTCACTTGGTTCCTTTCCTCAAACTGCCCTGCGCTAAAACTCTCGCTAAGGCCTTTGTCAAGGAAATTGTCAGACTTCATGGCGTTCCTACTGACATTGTTTCTGATAGGGGTCCTCAGTTCGTGGCTCGTTTTTGGCGTGCCTTTTGTGATAGGTTGGGAGTTCATTTGTCGTTCTCGTCCGGATATCATCCTGAATCTAATGGCCAGACAGAAAGGAAAAACCAGGATGTTGAGCAGTTCTTGCGTTGTTTTGTGGCAGACAATCAAGAGGGGTGGTCTGAGTTTCTGCCACTTGCTGAATTTGCTCTGAACAATCATACATCTTCTTCTGCTGGTTGTTCGCCTTTTTTTTGTTGTTCTGGGAGACATCCGTCGTTTGGGTCGTTCTCCAAGTTGGGATCTGCCGTGCCTGAGGAGGAGAATTTTTCCGGTGATTTGGAGAGAGTTTGGACGGATGTGCGTGGTAATCTTCAGGAGGCCAACAGAAAATCTAAAGACTACTTTGATAGGAAACGACAGGAGGTTTTGTTCGCTGTTGGTGACATGGTTTGGTTGTCCTCTAGGAATCTGCGGTTGAGGATTCCTTCAAAGAAATTGGGTCCCAAGTTTGTAGGGCCCTTTAAGGTGCTTCAGGTTGTCAACCAATCTGCTGTTAGGTTGGAGGTTCCTACCTCCTGGAAAATTAATCCGGTATTTCATGTCTCTCTGTTGAAAAAAGCTGTTGTATCGGATTGTGACACCTCTGCCTCTGTTCCTCCGGTGGTGGAGGACGGGGAATATGAAATTTCTCGCATCCTTAACTCTAGACGGTATAGAGGTAGTTTGCAGTATCTTGTGGCCTGGAAAGGTTTCGGTCCCGAGGATAACTCTTGGGTGAGGTCGGATGATGTTTCCGCGTCCAGACTTATCAGAGCGTTTCACAGGAGATTTCCTGATAAGCCTGGTCCTAGGGGATCCGGAGGATCCTCTTAGAAGGGGGGGTACTGTTAGAACCTTGCTCTTAGGTTTTTTTTCCTTTGCTGGTCACATGACCTTGTTGGCCTATTTAATCCTGCTCCGCCCTTCTGGCTTTGCTGGACTTCATTGTATATCTACTTTCTAGCTAGCCTGTGCTCTGTGTCTTGCTCTGTTAGTTTGCTTGGTCTTCTGACCTCTATGTTCTATATATTTTGTTTGTTCGTCTGTCTGCTACTATTTCTGTTAGGAGGTGTCCCATATTCCTCCCAGTCCTTAGTACTTGTAGGGATTCCTTCCCCACATCTATAGGTCTCCGTACAGACTAGCTTAGGACTTTAGCAGGTCTGATCGCAGGATCAGGTCCCCTGTTACATCGTAGGGATTAAGCTGAGTTCTATCGTAGGGACAGATCTCCTCTCTTTCCTTAGCTCTGGTAGCAGAACATAACAGTATTTACATTTTGCATGCACATCAATTTACGTTTCAGTTCAGACTCCCAGGTTTTTTCTTTGTATTTTAGTTTGCTTTAGTGCATATAAGGGTGTGGCTGCCCTTTGTCTGAGCTGAAAGGTTCATTCTGCCTCTCAGGTCTATGTTTCTACTAGGGGTTCAGTCTCTCTGCCCTTATCCATATGCATGTCACTTGACAAATGGTAAGGTTTTAATATTAGAGTTAGGACTGTCCCATAAGGGTTACCGTCCGTAACATGGTGGGATGGCTTTTACATTACTTTGATCAAAATTATGTTAACTAAATACCCTTTATTATTTATCATTATTTTTGCACTGTGTTATTTGGGTATTTTGCTTGTCTTTGGTTTATCTCTTTAAATGTAATATTGTAGAGACAAAACCAGCACAACAAGCATTGCAGCTCAAGTTTAGTCACTTCAGTGAGCTGCAGTGCCACTAATTATCTCTATGGCCAATCATACTCCTTTCTCATCATATATAGGATGCAGAATTATGTGCAGGTAATAGGCAATAGCTTAAGTATGGTTAGAATGAGAAGTTTTTAAATAAGTACAATGTGTACTTATATCACTTCAACGCTGAACGCTTTGATCTGTTAACAGACTCTTCCAAATTGGGACAGCTCCATCAGTTCTGTTTTTTGACAAAATTGGTTCATATTTGTTGTTTTATTTTTCTTCTGGTCAAAATCAGCAGTGGAGACTATAAAAAGGAGAATTATTGTTGAAAAATGCAAACTAATTTTCTTTAGATTCACTTCCATGTCTGCCTGAAAAATTATCAAAACATTGTGGTCCTTATGGAGAACTCATTTCAATTTTTTTTAGCCAAGGATCTTCTCTATCTCCAGCTACAGATGCCTATGCAATTCTTTTGCCAGATTAAATGACTTGCACCTGACAGAACATATAACTAGTTAATTATTTGCGTATAGGCTGCAAAAAAGTCTGAAAGAAGTGCAATACTATAGACTAGACATGCACCATTAATAAATTACATTTTCCAGCCCGATCATTTATAATAGTAATGTAAACATTAACGTAGTCCAAATTATTTTCCAACCCTGATATTAACCCCTTTACAATCCAAGGTGGTTAGCACGTTAATGACCAGGCCAATTTTTACAATTCTGACCACTGTCACTTTATGAGGTAATTACTCTGGAACGCTTCAACGGATCCCCCTGATTATGAGAATGTTTTTTCGTGACATATTTTACTTCATGTTTGTGGTAAAATTTCTTCAATATCACTTGGGTTTATTTGTGAAAAAATGGAAATTTAGCAAAAATTTTGCAATTTTCAAAATTTGAATTTTTATGCCCTTAAATCAGAGAGATATATCACAGAAAATAGTTAATAAATAACATTTCCCACATGCATACTTTACATCAGCACAATTTTGGAACCAACATTTTTTTTTATTGGGGAGCTATAAGGGTTAAAAGTTGACCAGTGATTTCTCATTTTTCCAATAAAATTTACAAAACCATTTTTTAGGGACCTCATCATATTTAAAGTCACTTTGAGGGGTCTTTATGACAGAAAATACCCAAAAGTGACACCATTCTAAAAACTGCACCCCTCAAGGTGCTCAAAATCACATTCAAGAACTTTATTAACCCTTCAGGTACTTCACAGGAATTTTTGGAATGTGGAAGAAAAAAATTAACATTTAACTTATTTTACAAAAATGTTACTTTAGACCCATTTTTTTTTCTTTTTGCAGGGGTAACAGGAAAAAATGGACCCCAAAATTTGTTGTGCAATTTCTCCTGAGTAAGCAGATACCCCATATGTGAGGAAAAACCACTGTTTGGGCGCACGGCAGGGTTCGGGGAACTTATCTAGATGTGTGGTGAGCACCTTGAACCCCCAGGTGCTTCACAGAAGTTTATAACATTGAGCCATAAAAATAAAATTTTCACATTTTTCCCACAAAAATGTTTTTCAGCCCCCACTTTTGCATTTTCATAAGGGTAACAGGAGAAATTGCACCATGCAGTTTGTTGTGCAATTTCTCCTGAGTAAGCAGATACCCCATATGTGGGGGGAAAACCACTGTTTGGGCGCACGGCAGAGTTTGGAAGGGATGGAGCGCCATTTGACTTTTTGAATGTAAAATTTGCTTGAATAATTAGCGGACGCCATGTTGCATTTGGGGAGCCCCTGATGTGCCTAAACAGTGGAAATCCCCCACAAGTGACACCATTTTGGAAACTAGACCCCTCAGGGAACTTATCTAGATGTGTGGTGAGCACCTTGAACCCCCAAGTCCTTTACAGAAGTTTATAAGATGGAGCCGTGAAAATAAAAAAATCAAACTTTTTCCACAAAAATGATGTTTTAGCCCCAATTTTTTTATTTTCACAAGGGTAAGAGGAGAAAATGGACCCCAAAAACGTTTGTGCAATTTCTCCTGAGTACGCCAATTCCCCATATGTGGGGAAAATACAGTGTTTGAGCGCACGGCAGAGTTCAGAAGGGAAGGAGCACTGTGTGACTTTTTCAACGCAAAATCGGCTGGAATCGAGAGCGGACGCCATGTTGCGTTTAGAGAGCCCCTGATGTGCCTAAATAGTTGAAACCCCCCCCAAGTGACCCCATTTTGGAAACTACACCCCTCAAGGATTTTATCAAGGGGTATAGTGAACGTTTTGAGCCCAGAGATACGACACAGAATTTGATGACATTAGGTCATCATATTGAATAAGTTGTCACTAGTCTTGAGCGCAAGTGCTCGCTACTTGAGTTTGCATCGGGTACTCAGGTATGCACCATGTATCACGGGTGCTCAAGTGACATGCTCGAGTCCCCGTCCTGTATGTTTCACGGTTATTAGACACCCCAAAAAAACATACGGGGATTGCTCGTGCATGGCAGGCAATCCCCGCAAGTTTTTTTGGCCGAGAAGCATATGGAGCAGAGACTCGAGCACTTGCGATACTCAATGCATACCCGAGCACCCGATGCAAACTCAAGTAGCGAGCACTTGCATTCAACACTAGTTGCCATATCGTCATCTTTTTTTTTTTTTTTTACTTTTGAAAAAAAAAACAACCCTAACCCTACCCTAGCCCAGCCCTGACCCCAACCCTAACATTAGCACAACCCTAACCCCAACCCAAGCCCTAGCGTTTATTTTTTACGCCGTTCCTAGTGCGTTATAAGTGATTAGACAACCTTATTCTTTGGGTCGGTTCGACTACAGAGATACCAGAATGATATCGGGTTTTTATGATTGACAGCTGTCACACACTAAAAGACTCATATTTTGTAAAATCTCGTTTTTGCATATTTTGAGAGCTATAATTTTTCTATATTTTGGCCGAAAGAGTTATGTGACGGCTTGTTTTTTGTGGGATGAGTTGACATTTTTATTGGTGCCATTTTCAGGCATGTGATATTTTTTGATCGCTTTCTATTCCAGCTTTTGGGAGGCAGAATAAACAAAAACCAACAATTCAGGAATTGTTTTTTTTTTTTAATTTTTATTCTACTCCGCGAGTGGTAAAATTGATAAGGCAGCTTTATTCTTCTGGTCAGTACGTTTACAGCGGTACCACATTTATATTGTTTTTCTATGTTTTGGCGCTTTTACACAATATAAGCTATTTTATAGAAAAAATTATTTTTTTGCATCGCTTTATTCTGAGAGCTATAACTTTTTGATTTTTCGGATGATGGAGCTGTATGGCAGCTTGTTTTTTGCGGGACAAGATGATGTTTTCAGTGGTACCATTTTTATTTATATTCGTCTTTTTGATCACGTGTTATTCCATTTTTTGTTTGGCGGTATGATGATAAAGCATTATTTTTTGCTTCATTTTTTATTTCTTTTTTTTACCGTGTTCACTGAAGGGGTTAACTAGTGGGACAATTTTATAGGTCAGGTCGTTCCAGACGCGGCCATACCAAATATGTGTACTATTGTTTTGTTTGTTTTGTTTCATAATAATATTTATTGATGGGTACATTATATTTTTATTTTTGGTGGATTCTTTTTTTTATTTTTTTTAATATTTTTTAAATTTTTTTTTTTATTATTTTCACTTTCTGAGAGTTTTTTAGTTTTTTACTTTGTCCCACTCTGGGACTTTCACTTTTTTTATTCTGATCGCCTGCATAGCATAGGGATGGAGCACCAGCCCTGTGCTACGCAGGCAGTCAGTGCTGCACAGAGAGAAGATTGTTTGTTCATGCACTGCGCATGACCAAAAAATCTTCCTGCTGTCTGGTGACCCGGATGTTGTCATGACGAGATCGGGTCGTCATGGCAACACCCGGGAAGCCACGGCAGACAGGACTGGAGGCCGGAAGAGGAGGTGAGTATTGCGATCACCTCCCCTTAGCCACCGCAATGCTGCGATCAACTTCGGGACCGCTCCCCGCACATAGTACCGGGTGTCAGCTGTAACAATCAGCTGACACCCGGCGGCGATCGCGCCCGCACAGCCTGTGTGCGCACGCGATCGCGATGACGTACTAATACGAGTCAGGCTCTTAAGTCCCAGGGCACAGACGCGTTTTAGTACGTCATGGGCTTTAAAGAGGTTAAACATAATGTATCACAGAGCCAAAAGCGTAGAAGATTGTGGGAGAGTATCTTATTCAGATCCATGTGACAATTCTGTACATATACTTACTACATGGATGTATGGTGGGGCCATCCTAAGGGCTTCCACTGAGACCCCATCAATTCGCTGGAAGAAGGGGTGTTCTCGGATGTTACCATTGACTCCTAATCTCTGGACAGGATCTTCCTGGAGGAGCTGTTCAATGATGTCCTTGGCGCCGGAGGATGATTCATCAAAGAGTGAGGGACGGTAGTTACACTCACTGGTAAGCATTTCGTTAAAGATGACTCCAAACGAGTACCAGTCTACTCCGGCGTTATACTCCTCCTTGTCCATGATCTGCCATAGAGAAGCATTATTAGTAGTGCTACCTCTTGTATATCACCGTTCTTACATGTCACTCATATTGTTATGTGATTCTATATTAAATGACAGTAAGTCTTACTACTTAATCAAGAGACAAAAAGGATCTTTCATAATTATGCTCCATAAATGAAATTAATAAATGATATGAAAAATCAGAATGAATGTAATATATAGGATTGTGACAACGCTCAGCTCAGTGTGCTACCAGCTCAAACTTTAACCCCTTCAAAATCGGGCGATTTTCAGTTTTTCCTCCCTTTTTATAAGAGCCATAACTTTTTTATTTTTCCATCCACATAACCGTATGAGGGCTTGTTTATTGCAGGATGAGCAGTAGTTTTGAATGACGCCATTCATTTTATCATGTGATGCACTTGAAAGTGGTAAAAAAATTCCAAGCATGTTAAAATTGCAAAAAAAAGTGTAATTTTACAATTTTTGTTTTATTTACCATGTTAACTATATGTTAAATCTGACCTGGCTTTATGATTATCCAGATGAGTACAATTACGCAGAAACCAAACACATGATGACATTTTTATTGATATCATTTTGAGGCAGATACAATGTTTTGATCACCTTTTATTGCATTTTATTACAAAGTTGCGGCGGCCAAAAAAACTTAATTCTGGTGTTTTGATTTTTTCTTTACTGATCAGATTAATTTTATATTTTGAGTGATCGGACTTTTACAAACACAGCAATACAGAGATACCAGATATGTGTATTTTTATTTTTTTTATTGTTTTATTTTTAATGGGGCAAAAGGGGGGTGATTTGAACTTTTCTGTATTTTTTAGTTTCCTTATATTTTTAAAAACATTTTTTTTTACTTTTTTTCCGATATTTATCAGTTGCCTTAGGGGAATTGAAGCTTTGACTGTCTGACTGCTGATGCACAGCTATGTATAGCTAAAATTACAATCTCCTATGAATGCCAGCTAAACGGTGGCCTTCACAGGAGTACTGTCATGACAAGCACGGAGATCTTCAGCGACCCCCGAATGCCATGGTAACCCATCAGCACCCCGTGATCATGTCAGGGGTGCACCGATGGGCATGTAGAAAAACGCGCCCCCCCGCCAGCCATGTTAAATGCCACTGTCAGAGATTGACAGCGAGATCTAACATGTTAATGGCTGCAGGCGGAGTAGTGTTACACCAGCAGCTGTTAAAGATTAAATCAACCATCATCCGCAGGAAAAGATGCGGGCTCGGCGTGCGACCTCGCATCAAAGGCAGGGACATGACATATGACCGACATGTACGCCATATGTCATGAAGGGGTTAAGGAGCGATCTGGGACATAGCTGATAATACTGAGGTGGCGGCTTGTCTTGTATTATATACACAGAGCAGCTTAGTCCGATGTACTTGATATTTCAGATACTTGTTATCTAATAAATGTAATAAGTGCACATAAAATAATAGATTTTCCTGTATCATTATTGCACATGTTATTGCCACTTTAGGACATCTCTGGTCCGGATAACTCAGCATTACACCTGGTTGGTCATAGTTCACCATCCATGTAGACATGCAGGCTAGGAGGAATAGGAGACGATGCTCCTCCCATTTGGCGATTGTGCAGCTCACAGTAGTGAAGCACTCAGAGGTCACACATTTTTTCCCTGTTCTGTGGATGGGTGATATATTGAAAATACTTTCAATGGATTTCTAGTGCTCTAATATTGATAACCAGAACAGGTCATCAATATAAGATTGGTGGGGGCCAACGCCCGGCAGTCCCACTGATTAACTGTTATTTCCTCCGCCAGTGGTTGGATATAACCAATAAACAGACATCACAGCACCGGTCACTGGTTAGTGGCGGCTGCTGGTACTACAGATTAGCCCCTATAGAAAGAAACACGGGCTGATCTGCATTTCTTGGCACTGACCACTAAACAGTACAGAGGTGCGATGTTCTGCTCTGTTTCCATCAGGTTGCAGCCAGGGGTAAGAACAGCTGATCAGTGTGATCCGATCCTCAATGATTTTATATTGATGAACTCGCCGAAATAAAGCTCATCAATGTGAAAGTATCCGGAATCCTTCTAAATACAACAGATAAAAGCCTTCTATTCTCCCCTCAGGAGCCGTGTAACCCATGGTCCCAGCGAAAGTGGTGGCTGTCCGCTCTCCGTGCATGTTCTCAAGTGCAAGACCGTAATCCGTGATCTTAATGTGGCCGTATCAGTCACCAGGAGGTTCTCGGGCTTCAGGTCTCTGTAAGAAAAAGAAAATGAACCTGAGTAAGTGTTCTTCTTCTATCTGTGGTGAAATGATGATATAGGAGAATAAACCTATTTTCTCTCCCTGCTGTACTTTCCTCTGAGATAACTCCTTTACTATATGCCCTGTACCACCGCAGGGATCACTGTATTCCATGTGACCGCCGCTCATCTGCAGCTTCCTGACAGTGATACCATGTAGGACTACTAGACACCAGCTACAGGCATCAGTCTGCAGGTCACCAGGGTGGAGGGACTGACTGCAGCTGAGCTTTAAAGGGGTTTTCCCATCAATTAAAGGTAATTTTAATCAATAGATTTTAGAATAATAATAATTTTCACAATTGGATGTGATTAAATAAAATGTTCCTGTGCTTATCAGCAAATGATTATTTCTTTGAAGTAAAACATTGTTTAAAAAAAAAACAGGCTGAGTGTTATCTGACAAAACATCGGATATCACTGGAACCAATATTATTTAATGGGCTCGTGTACATGTCTGATTTTTTTCCTTGGACCAATTGCAGAATGCCCAAGTTGGATCCAATCAACGGATCACACTCGGCCATGCAAGTCTATGAGTCCATGGAAAACATCGGACTGCACTCGGATGACATCTGAGTGCAGGCCGATTTCCACAGACTGACAGAATGGAAAAGATGGAGACATTTTTTTTTCCATCTTCTCCACATCAGAATAAATTGGATCACACTATGATCAAATTCTTTTCAGAGTTTAATCAAAATGTGATTTGTATAATGGTCTGGATTCTCTTAGAAGAGAGAATATACGCTGGTGTGACTCAGCCTCACACTGACTACATTACCTGTGGATGACGCCCTTAGAATGGAGGAACTGGATCCCACACACTAGTTCGGCGGCATAGAATCTGACAAAGAGAAAATGAATAAGTATCAGATCCCACAGATTGTAAACTTGGGAATTCATATGAGTCAATAGGAGCATTATTCTATATTATTCCCTCTATGTGACTGCCGAATCGTGATGGTGTAAACAGCGCACAATGTCAATGTTGCAGTCTCGAGAATGCACGTATGCAAATTACATACTTATGATTAGATGCCGACTATACTCCTGCACGTCTCTCAATTCTCTCCTATTTGAAGAAGCCGGGTGAGACTAGTTGGCATGTGATCACAAGTATGAAAATTGTACCCGTAATCACAGGATCGCCCACCTGAACGGGGTATGCAGGGAAATCTTGACTGTGTGCGCATTGCATACTTTCACAATTTGTCAGTCTGCAGTCACATAGAGAGACTGCTGATTTTTCTTCTGAGACTGGACAACTCCTTAAACACATTACCTGGCACTGGTGATGTCAAGCGGCCCCTTCCTGTGTAGAAGTTGGTAAAAGTCCCCGCAGCTCATGTATTCCATACCAAGAAAAACATTCATCTGTAACATGGAACATTAGCATTTATTATACAGTAAAGACAAATACACATTTCACTACTTGAAGGGGTTTTCCATCCAAGAAAGTTAAAGCATATTGGTAAGATATGTAGTCACTCAATACAAAAGGTGGCCTAACTGCTGTGACCCCTAAAATTCTAAACAATGATATCTAATATATAAATACATGTAGAAATTCTTGTTTCAGCCAATGTTTGGTAATTATTTTTCTTTTAATTATAGACATAGGCCCAGATTCATAATTTGAATAGTTTTAATCACTTTCCTTTTTGGTCTTGTGGTATTTGTTGCTGACTTTTGGTGCCAAATTCTTCAAAATGGCGCACACAATTCAAGAATTTGGTACAAAGTAAAAAATGCTCGTTTTCTGCCTTGAAGTGTTTTTTGCAACTTTTTGGCCCCAAAAATCACACATTTTCGAATAGGTCCAAAAATATGGCAAAAAACCTGGCATACTCAAAAAATACGCCAAAGGGGATTGAAATTAAGACTGCGTCATATTTGCAACTTAAAAAAATCACAATTGATGAATCAGGTAAAAACATCTGGAATCACTAAACTCTGCCCACAAAGTGAGAAAAAGCAGAAAAGCTGATACAAAATAGACTGCAAAAAAGGCGCAAATAGAGTAATGAATTGGGTGCAAATAAAAAAAAGGCAAAAACTCACAAAACCAGACAAAAACCAGACGTAAAGGCAATGATGAATCAAAGCCTTAATCTTATCTCTCTGCTTTGTATAGGGCTGCCATACAGTAACTGTTTTCTGTGTATCCCGCTTCCCAAAAAGTGGAATTAAAGATAGTTATAAAGTGTTGTGTACTCCCAAATAATACCAACGTAAAGCGCAAGCTGTGCAAAAAAACAGCTGTTAACAACAACAATGTTATGAGTCTTGTAAAACACCAACACAAAAAAATGTTTTTGTTTTGTTTTATTTTTTCAGTATGCTAATGTAGCAAAACATAAAAATCATATAAATCTGGTTTCACCATTATCATAAAAGTTATCATATTATGTAAGTGCCATAAAACCCTCAAAATACCAGCAAACTTGCTATTTTTTTCAATCCAACCTATAAAAAATGCATACACCTTATCCAATACAATGTGCACTCTATAACGGTGCAGTTAAAAATACCACGCTTCATGCAAAATTAAATATAGACCTTCAAAGAACTACGGTGACAGAAGAATAGAAAAGTCACAGCTTTTAGACTGCGGAGATGAAAAAACAACTGAAAATGCTGCTCTCTTACAGCCTCTGCTGCTTCTTTATGGGGATAAAGGGGTTGTTCAGGTTAGGAAAAAATTGCTTTTCTTCCAGAAAAAAAGTGCTTCTGCCCATGAGCTGTGCCTGGTATTTCAGCTCAGCCACATTCAAGACTATACAGAGCCATTTTGGTCTGAACATTAATACCCCCTCTATATCACCTCTGTAGAGTTTGTCTCTGGCAGACGTATTGTCCATTGATCAGTGAAGCTTGGTTGCATTCAGTGACATTTCTTAAAGGAGTTTTCCACTCTCATGATGTACCTAGCATTAGAATAGGTCATTAATATCAGATTGGTGGGGTCCGATCAGCTGTTACCATCTCCGCCAAAAGCCGGATGTAAACAGTGTATGGAGCTAACAAGGTTTAGTGGTCGCTCTTGGTACTGCAGGACAGCTCCTATTCAGACGAATAGGTCATCAACATCAAAGTAGTGGCAAGACCTTTCAGCACTAAGCAGTCACAATTCTACCTTGGTCTGGAATCCAAAGTCTGTGTGGACGAGGAAGGGGCTTCCAGATGCCAGCTGAAGAACTCGCCTCTCCACCATCACATCCAGCCTATCACCTCCGGCTAGCAGGGCTCTTTTGCTGATGATCTTAACAGCAAATTCTTGATGGGTTATAGTATCTTCCGCCATCAGGACCTTTCCAAAGCTTCCGAAGCCGAGCACATGGTGGAATAATAATCTCTCCTTGATGGAATGAGAGATTGTGCCGGAGCTGGATGGCCGAACACCACTGCATCCTATCAGGGGAGAAAAATGACAAATCTCACAATAAATCTAACATTTACAGGCCATTATTCAGACTGAGGAAATCTTCTGTTCTAAGTAAAGCTTGTATTTCATTTTATGACTTGTGTTAATGGATTTTATTAATACGCAACTTAGTATTCCTGTAAGCAATCTACATAGGTTTGTCTGATAGAGAGAAGTTATAGAATGATTATTTCCATTATACACTTGGCTGTGATGAGGTTGATCAATATGAACATTTAAAGGGTTTTTCCATAATGACACTTATCACTAGAGACAAATCGCATGGATTTTACCGAGACATTCGATTTAGAGTGAATTTATTCTCTGCAAATTCAATTTCCTTTATTAAGCTCAGAGATACTGGGGTATGGGAAGACTCCTAAAGCATAGTAAAGGTAAGATGTCAAAAAAAAAGACCGAAAAAACTAATATTCACCTCACTTCTCACCTTTTCCGCTCTCTGACCTTCAAGGTTCTTGGCCCTGCTCCTTACCGCCATTGTACGGTGATGGAACCCGGTCATCTTCACACTAGGCCAGGACTTCCGGCCATAACTAGGCCTGGGATGTCCCTGCGCATGCAAAGAAATGTCCTGGGCCTACTAGCAGCTGGAATTCCTGGTCCAGAGTCATGAAGCAAGTGATGATGTTACGACATGTGCCATGACCTTACGACAAGCACTCTAGACCAGGACTTCCAGACACAGGGACTTCCAGGGTCTACTCACAACCTAGCGGGAAGATGTGTCAGTGCACGGTCATGGTAAGTAAAGGAGTTGAGGACCGTACTGGGGACCACGAGCAACAGAGACATTCGTTTTTTAACCTTTTGTATAGTTCAACAAGATGGTGGCGACCATTTTGCTGAATTCCTACAGAGCAAACTACAAAAAATATGTAAAAGAATACAGATTTTTTGTAAAAGTCAACTTCACTTGAATAAATTCTCCCAACTCTAAATATCACCTATATTATTCTGGGACCCTTATGATCACTAGAACAGGACATCTGCAGGTGACCTGCGTATGTGTGTGTGGTGGGGGGGGGTTGATAGGGTGATGGTGAAACATGCATATTGTTATTTTCAACTCAATATTTATGGGACTGACGGAAACAGCAAAGTGCTACAGTATTCTGCTGGCAACTGTAGATGGGAGATCTGAAAAGATGTTTCACCATGTTGTACCTCTCTGTAGGGCTCTAGCAGCAGTTTACTGTTAACAGTGCTAACAAATGCTTTCTGGGAGTTCCCTAAGACTAGGCATATGGACGGGCATGTGGATGGGCATCAGGAAGGATGCTACAACTGTCTCTCCAGAGCAGAGATGTGGTAAAGCACTTACTGCAGAATGCCAAGAGCATTTCAGAGTCACAGAATTCCCAAAAATCAGAAGCATTATACCCCAGATTAAAGCTACATTTTCTCAGTCACAATGCTGCTAAAAACTTTAATTTGTAGACCGACCTGCTGATAGTCTTCTTTTTAGAAAATCACTCTAGCAATTTTTTTTCCATATACAAAGATTACTTGCCATCAGTATTCTAGCTGTTTAACCAGTTTACAACCAGTCTGTTTCCCCCCATTCCTGTCATACATGCACATTTAAGGGCCCTAAAAAGAATGTTCTCGCTTAGATATTTAAAAGTTTTGCCTTTCTTTTTTGCAATACATGGGGCTTAATTTTCAATGCATTTTGATATAAATTTTTTCTTTGCTTATGACGCGCCCCCAGGGCCGTGGGGTACTCGGCAGCCGGGCCTCTTGTCGCTGCTGGCGGGGGATATCATGGTGGCTGGCCCGGTCCATGACCCACAGCGGTCAGTGCAAAAAGGGGATATAATTGTTAGGGACAGTTCGTGACGCCACCTGTGGTGGCTGGTGAGGATCACCAGCGCTGCAGCAGTCCTCTGAGGCAGGTGCTAGGGCAGCTTGAGATGGAACGGCTCCCCACAGGTGGAGCAGGCCTCAGGGCAGTGAAATGAGAGCGTGGGTTGCGCTGGGCGTTGTAGTGCAGGGATCGGAATGGCGCCGGTGAAAGAAGGGACGGAGGCAGTACAGTGCAGTCATCCAAGATTTTTACTCACAGTTCTTTAGACGGTCCACAGGTGCACTGTACAGGTGCAAGCCTCCCACGTCGCACTGCGTTCACCGGGCAGGGGTTCAGTCCTTCCTCAGGCAGCTTGGGAGTACCTGGCAGAACCCCACTTTCTTGTGTGCCTTTCTAGACCGACTTCACGCTGGGTCTTTCTCCCTCCTGCCCTGAGCTTCCCCACTCTGTATCCTATTCGGGTACTCTGAAGCCCCTCCTGTCCGTCGGAGTTGCACAGACCTGCTTGACCTTACTTGGATTGGAATGGGGGTTTTGACTACTGGCTATAGAAGCCAGAAGCCTCCGGTTTTTCCAGCCGAGGCTTGAAGCTGCACGACTGGGCCAGGGACCGGCCCCCTTCTTGCGGCCTAGATCCTCCTGACACTTGGCAGGTTTGGGGTGTACGGGTGCCGCCTGCACTCGCCGTACCCCCTAGGATCCCTTCTGCAGAATGGAGCTTACTCCCTGCTCCCCTCCTGGGCCTCTGAGACTAGGCCCTGCTTGGGGAGCAGAGCTCTGACTGAGACTCTGCTCCCTGACAGTCGTCCTCTGACTGAACACACTCTCTAAGATGGCTTCTCTATTTATACCTCCTTCTACAAGTGCTTCCTCTAACTACTTCCTCCACCCACACCCACTACTGGTTTCCCCTACCTTTGGTTCCCCCCACTCCAGCCAGGGACAGGGCTCAGCAGAAAACTACATTGCGTCTTGCCCCTCCTGCTGGCCTGGAGCAGTGTAGTGTTGGATGCAGGTGTTTGGGGTTCCGTGCAGCACTCCCTCCTTACCTGAGTGAAGGGAGACACCACACCTCGGGGTGAGGTGCAGTACTGCAGTACCTTTGTGGCAACTGAACCCTAAGGGGTGCCACACTTATATCAGGGGAAAAATGTAACTAAAAATAGGAAATGTGTCTATTTTTCACTTTATTTAAACAAAGGACAAGTAAAACATTTCAAATTGCATTCCCCTTTACATAGAAATGATTTTTAGATATTGAACGTATTTTTCTTTTCAATAGAGGCAGGGCTAGATACAGTGATTCAGACTGGCTGGGTCTCTTTTTTTACTTTTTTCATTATTTATGCTTTTTTTTCTATTTTATTTTTGCTTTTTTCATTTATTGTTTCATATATTTTACACACTCTGCCCCCCTTAAGGCCTTAAAAGACCTTACAACCCAGCAGCTCTTGTTCCTTCCCTACAGCTAGCGATCACATGTTTCCTGGATCTGGAGGAGGCAGCATGGTAATTGCTTCCTAATTTCTTGTTAATCTGTAACACAAGTGCTGTTATAGCACTGTGAATACAGCCAAACAGATGGTAAGTCTGAGCATGCTCGTTACTCGAGATTTACGAGCATGCTGAAGATACTATGTGTTCACCCGAGATGCTCATCGAAAAGGTTAACAGAACATACTCGCTCATCACTAATGGTAAGTATGGTAATAAGCCATGTATTGCCTTATGTCTGGGAAGTCTGGCTGTGTACAGCACTCCCCCACTCACAGATTCACGATCTTGTACAAGCTGCTTACAATCCACTGACGTTTTAGAACGTCAATGCAGAGTAATGAGTGGACTGTCCAGAAATGTATAATCTATGGGTCATCCAGAAGTACAGTGCAGACCAAAAGTTTGGACACACTTTCTCATTTAAAGATTTTTCTGTATTTTCATGACTTTGAAAATTGTACATTCACACTGAAGGCATCAAAACTATGAATGAACACATGTGGAATTATATACTTAACAAAAAAGTGTGAAACAACTGAAAATATGTCTTATATTCTAGGTTCTTCAAAGTAGCCACCTTTTGCTTTGATGACTGCTTTGCACACTCTTGGCATTCTCTTGATGAGCTTCAAGAAGTAGTCACCGGAAATGGTTTTCACTTCACAGGTGTGCCCTGTCAGGTTTAATAAGTGGGATTTCTTGCCTTATAAATGGGGTTGGGACCATCAGTTTTGTTGTGCAGAAGTCAGGTGGATACACAGCTGATTGTCCTACTGAATAAACTGTTAGAATTTGTATTATGGCAAGAAAAAAGCAGCTAAGTAAAGAAAAACGAGTGGTCATCATTACTTTAAGAAATGAAGGTCAGTCAGTCCGAAAAATTGGGCAAACTTTGAATGTGTCCCCAAGTGCAGTTGCAAAAACCATCAAGCGCTACAAAGAAACTGGCTCACATGAGGACCACCCCAGGAAAGGAAGACCAAGAGTCACCTCTGCTTCTGAGGATAAGTTTATCCGAGTCACTAGCCTCAGAAATCGCAGGTTAACAGCAGTTCAGATTAGAGACCAGGTCAATGCCACACAGAGTTCTAGCAGCAGACACATCTCTACAACAACTGTTAAGAGGAGACTTTGTGCAGCAGGCCTTCATGGTAAAATAGCTGCTAGGAAACCACTGCTAAGGACAGGCAACAAGCCGAAGAGACTTGTTTGGGCTAAAGAACACAAGCAATGGACATTAGACCAGTGGAAATCTGTGCTTTGGTCTGATGAGTCCAAATTTGAGATCTTTGGTTCCAACCACCATATCTTTGTGCGATGCAGAAAAGGTGAACGTATGGACTCTACATGCCTGGTTCCCACTGTGAAGCATGGAGGAGGAGGTGTGATGGTGTGGGGGTTCTTTGCTGGTGACACTGTTGGGGATTTATTAAAAATTGAAGGCATACTGAACCAGCATGGCTACTGCAGCATCTTGCAGCAGCATGCTATTCCATCCGGTTTGCGTTTAGTTGGACCATCATTTATTTTTCAACAGGACAATGACCCCAATCACACCTCCAGGCTGTGTAAGGGCTATTTGACCAAGAAGGAGAGTGATGGGATCCTACGCCAGATGACCTGGCCTCCACAGTCACCAGACCTGAACCCAATCGAGATGGTTTGGGGTGAGCTGGACCGCAGAGTGAAGGCAAAAGGGCCAACAAGTGCTAAGCATCTCTGGGAACTCCTTCAAGATTGTTGGAAGACCATTTCCAGTGACTACCTCTTGAAGCTCATCAAGAGAATGCCAAGAGTGTGCAAAGCAGTCATCAAAGCAAAAGGTGGCTACTTTGAAGAACCTAGAATATAAGACATATTTTCAGTTTTTTCACACTTTTTTGTTAAGTATATAATTCCACATGTGTTAATTCATAGTTTTGATGCCTTCAGTGTGAATGTACAATTTTCAAAGTCATGAAAATACAGAAAAATCTTTAAATGAGAAGGTGTGTCCAAACTTTTGGTCTGTACTGTATATTTCATCACACCTCAGTTACATCTACACGTCCCCCTTCAATATAGGGAAATGGGTCATGTGATCTCCAGCCTGACAACTATTCCAGTACATGCACTAATGTGTTGACAGGAAGTCAGTCTCTGACGTCATGTGATCTGTACGATGACCTCATTACCTATCAAATCCCTCCTGGCGGCTCAGACTCTTCCCCGCATACCGAGCTTCAGCTTCTTTGTCGTTCTGTACGTCATCCCATGCAGATAAAGATATGTATGAAGACTTTTCTAAAATAAATCCTGTCTTTGCTGCCATAGCAGCCGATCATAGAGCAGCTTTCATTTAGTTTATATAAGTGAGCAGTGACATTGTAGGGGAGACCAGCTGAAGCTGCATCACATGAAGCATTATCAAACCTGTCTAAGGGTCTGTTCACATATTAAGTATTTGATTCAGAGATTTCTACACCATATCTGCATCTTTTGTAAGGAAAAATACAGTGGCAAAAACACGCGCTTTTGTCCAAATTTTTCCCCACTCATAAGTATGGGTGAAATCTGCAGGAAAACATTGAAAGAATTGATATTCTGCAGATTTAACCCCTTCACAACATCCGCCGTACATGTACTGAGCAAGTTGGAAGCAAGTGTGTAAAGCGGGCTCACAGGGTGAGCCAGCCCCATACCCGGCAGGTGATGTCTGTGTATTACAGCCAGGACCTGCAGCTAACAATCGCGGGTGGAGCGCTGCTCTGACATGCATAACACGCAACAGCATGCGTGCGTGTCATTCCCTCCGCCCATCGGTGAGCCTGTGATGTAATTGCGGGTCGGCGATGGGTTGTCATTATAGCCTGGTGTCAGCTGATGACCCCCGTGCCTGTCATTATGGAGCTCCTTTGAAACCCTGACTGTGGCCATGCTTCAAAGGAGACTATGATTTCTGATAAATACATCTTTGTATCTAGCACAGGCGATTGGACAATTGCGTCTTCAAGTCCCCTAAGGGGGCTAACAATTATAGTGAAAAATAAAAAAAATGTTTTGAAAAAAAAAATTAAAATATAGCTTTTATTAAACTTAATTAAAAATGTAGGGATCAATGTAGGGATGCCCTGCATTTGGTTAGCTGCAGGGCATCTCTACATTTATCCATTTACCATAGATTTCCTGATGAACCAACATCTGGTGGAGAAATGCGTCGAGATACATTGGAAGACCATACATGTGGACTGATAAGTATCATGGCCCATGAAATCTATACGTTGTTCAGTCTATAACTGTGCTTTTTTTTAACACTAATGTTTACAGTGCCTACAAGTAGTATTCAACCCCCTGCAGATTTAGCTGGTTGACACATGCGGAATTAACTTGTTATTGTGACATTTGTACTGTAGATCAGCCTGGAAGTGGGAAATGCACTGCAGCAAATATTGTTTTTTTTTTTTCTTTTTTTTTTTTTTTAAAACGTTAAAAGTTAATTCAGAGTGTCATTTATTATTCAACCCCTCAAACCACAAGAATTCTGTTTGGTCCCCCTAAAGTATTAAGAAGTAGTTCAGGCACCAAGAATAATGAGCTTCACATGTGTGGATTAAAGATCTCTTTTGCCAGCCTTTTCTGACTATTTAAGACCCTCCCCAAACTTGTGAACAGCACTCAGACATGGTCAACATGGGAAAGATAAAGGAGCATTCCAAGGCCATCAGAGACAAGATCGTGGAGGGTCACAAGGCTGGCAAGGGGTACAAAACCCTTTCCAAGGAGTTGGGCCTACCTGTCTCCACTGTTGGGAGCATCATCCGTAAGTGGAAGGCTTATGGAACTACTGTTAGCCTTCCACGGCCTGGACAGCCTTTGAAAATGTCCTCCCGTGCCGAGGCCAGGCTTGTCCGAAGAGTCAAGGCTAACCCAAGGACAACAAGGAAGGAGCTCCAGGAAGATCTCATGGCAGTGGGGACATTGGTTTCAGTCAATACCATAAGTAACGTACTCCACCGCAATGGTCTCCGTTCCAGACGAGCCCGTAAGGTACCTTTACTTTCAAAGCGTCATGTCAAGGCTCGTCTACAGTTTGCTCATGATCACTTGGAGGACTCTGAGACAGACTGGTTCAAGGTTCTATGGTCTGATGAGACCAAGATCGAGATCTTTGGTGCCAACCACACACGTGACGTTTGGAGACTGGATGGCACTGCATACGACCCCAAGAATACCATCCCTACAGTCAAGCATGGTGGTGGCAGCATCATGCTGTGGGGCTGTTTCTCAGCCAAGGGGCCTGGCCATCTGGTCCGCAGCCATGGGAAGATGGATAGCACGGCCTACCTGGAGATTTTGGCCAAGAACCTCCGCTCCTCCATCAAGGATCTTAAGATGGGTCGTAATTTCATCTTCCAACAAGACAACGACCCAAAGCACACAGCCAAGAAAACCAAGGCCTGGTTCAAGAGGGAAAAAGTCAAGGTGTTGGAGTGGCCTAGTCAGTCTCCTGACCTTAACCCAATTGAAAACTTGTGGAAGGAGCTCAAGAATAAAGTCCACATGAGACACCCAAAGAACCTAGATAACTTGGAGAAGATCTGCATGGAGGACTGGGCCAAGATAACTCCATAGACCTGTGCCGGCCTGATCAGGTCTTATAAAAGACGATTATTAGCTGTAATTGCAAACAAGGGTTATTCCACAAAATATTAAACATAGGGGTTGTATAATAATTGACCCACACTTTTATGTTTAAAATTTAATAAAATTCAACTGAGCAACATTACTTTTTGGTTTGTAAGATTTATGCTTCTGTTCATGAATCCTACTCTCGTTTGCAGTTTGAAGGCTCTAACTTATTTGCATCTTATCAAACCAGCTAAATCTGCAGGGGGTTGAATACTACTTGTAGGCACTGTATATTTGTGCTCACCATTCCATTATGAATTATTTGGATCTATTATTGTGACTGCTATCTAAGATCAGGATAGCTTCTCGCTTGAGGTCAAGCTGAAGGGCTAAGGATTTACCGTATTTTTCGGACCATAAGGCGCACTTTTTTTCCCCAAAATTTGGAAGGAAAATTGGGGTGCATGTTATGGTCCGAACGTTACTTTACCGATGGCGGTGGAGCTGGGATCGCAGGGTCCTCCGGCGGCGGCAGAGGTGAGATGCTGCTGAAGCCGGGGCCTGTACCTGTGCTGGTGTCGGGTGGTGAAGCAGAGGAGCCGGGGCCTGTGCCGGGCTGTGAGTGGTGTCCGGCGGTGAGGCAGAGGAGCCGGGGCCTCTGCCGGGCTGTGAGCGGTGTCCGACGGTGTGGTAGAGCAGCGTGTGCTGCTTCCGGAGCTCCGGCGGCCATTTTCCTGTAGATCTCTGCCTCACCGCCGGACCCATTCACAGGTCCAGGCCTCAGGCAAGTTCACAGGCCCCAGGCCCGTCCACAGGCCCTAGGCAAGTCCACAGGCCCCAGGCAAGTCCACAGGCCCCAGGCCCCAGGCCAGTCCACAGGCCCCAGCCGGTCCACAGGCCCCAACCAGACACTGGCATTTCACCTCTTCTGCTGCCTCCGGGTTCCTGAGGCAAGGAACAGAGGGATCTGCGATCCTGATCCACCATCACCGCAACTCACAGCTGCTGCAGCACCGGCTTCATGTATCCAGGGTCCGCAGCATTCCTCCACTTCCGCCGGGCCGGTTTCCTGAAGGATCCTGCCTCCTGCTCCACCACCCCCCCAGGTAAGATACCTAATCAGACTATAAGAAAAATATTTTTTTTCCTATTTTCCACCCCAAAATTTGGGGTGCGTCTTATGGTCCGGTGCGTCTTATAGTCCGAAAAATACGGTATATATGAATCAATGGGCATATTTGTCAGATGTCATATCTTGTATATATATCCGCATTCAAGAATGTACAATATTATATTGCTGCCTTGCTGCGCTTTATTTACATTTTGGACTCGAGATACTCTCCTACTCTTACATTGTATATTGTTTGCATACCCTGCCGACCTCGTTTTTATGTAGTTACAGTGGATGATTTATTTATATATATATATATATTTCTAATCCCGTTACTATCATACTAGCCCTGTGCTCTCCCTCTCTATTAGTGTTCAGGGACTTACAGGGACTTTTAGGGATAGACAACTTGTGAGTGGGGGCGCCATTGTCGTACAAATTCTAGGGTGCCAACCCCTGCGGTCAGCAATGGTCACCCTAGAGGACAATAGGAGATGACTAGCTCCTGTAGTATCATAGATATGTTATTATATTTATTTATTCCCGCTATTATCATATTACAGGTTCACGAACCTTCTGTTTCCATCCTGTACTTGCTCACCAAGGTCCATAGGAGTCTATAAGACCCTCCGGGACAGCCCATTGTCTCAGTCAATGGGCGTCTATCTGAACCAATTTCTAGATTCTTGTATTACTATCTAAAACCGGTTGCTATGGAACTTCCACCTTTCATCAAAAACTGCAGAAATTTTACAGAGATTGGATAATATTCATGTTGGTTTAGATATGTTTCTCATTACATGTGATGTAGAACCATTATATACTTCTGTGGCGCCCCTGAGGGTTCGGTCGCCACAAGGGGGATACTGCAGCCTGTCAGCAGGTGTAGTGTTTACTCACCCAGGTAAGGAAGGTGTACTAATCAGGACCCTGTCTTGCATCCAACACTACACACTCCTGACCTATGGGAGGCAAGTATGCACCATAGTGCTGCCTCAGCAGGATCACGAGTGGGGGGAACCAAAAGTTAGGGGAACCATGTAGTGGGTGGAGGGTGTAGAACACACTTTTAGTTTGCACACATAGTTTCATATATAATGGTCAACCATCTTAGAACAATGTTCTTTGATTGTGGCCTTCACAGCTGACAGTGGCCTTGTGTAGGAGCCTGCAGGGTGCTGAAGATGCACGGTCCTCGTGCTCTGACCTCGACACGAGGAGCGGGGATGAGTTAACAGAGTCTCTACCCCGGTCAAGTTCCCTTGCTTAAGAAGGTCAGGAGCTATAGTGGAGCTCCATAGCAAAAGGATCCCAGGGAGCACGGACGGAGCGGCGTACGCCACCTGTACTCTTATTTCTGGCCAGCCAGAGGGACTCCTGCTGCAAGAGGGGTACCGGCCCCCGATATCTGACTTTGCCACTTTAAGTCTCTGTCAGTGGATCCCGTCGCGGGACGGACGCAGCAGCAATTGCCGCCGTGCCCCAAATCTGTGGATAGTCCAGAGGGATACCCAGCCTTACTCTACACACGGACAGGAGAGGACTCAAAAGGGGAGAGTTAGGAACACTCTGAGGGTCCTGATCTAGGCACCTGAAGCACTTGGGTGCGCTGAGCCCTCATCCCTGGTGGCCGCAGTCATCCGTGAGGAGCAGGGAGAAGCCTTGCGGCTGTGCTTGAAAACTGTGAGTAAAAGACCTGGAAGACTATCCCTATGGCCTCCGGACTCTATTTCCACACTGCACCACACAGCATCTGAGTGACTCTAGACTACTCTCCCCATCCTCCTATCACATCTGCCCTGAGGCCCAGCTCCGCCTGTGGGGTGTTATAACACCTCAAGCTGCCTTAACATCCAGCCTCAGAGGTCTGCTAGCAGCGCTGGTGGCGCATCACCAGGCACCGCAGGTGGCGTAGTCATAATAACACCACTTGTTACACCAACACCGAATGCCCTTCATTTTTAATGTGACGGCCCTGGGCACGGAACGGGTCCGGTCCACGACTACATCCCCCTAACATCTGACCTGGCTCCGAGTACCCCCACCATCTTCCCAGGGCAGGGCTGTGAGCGTCACACTTGAATTTCACATGAATATGGATTATCCGCTACTAGGTTTTTTTCTATCAGGCTGGGGTTTGGATGAATCTCTTGTGGATTTTCTTATGATTCTTTTTGAATATGTAGCGTCGGCGTCTCTACCTCCTGCTGGGCAGAGACGCCGATCCCCTCACCGCCGCGGTCCTGGTCCGACGTCCTCCTGCTCCCCTCCTACGTCAGCCCGGGGTGCGCGGACCGTGCGCAGTTCCCCGGGCACTGTGCTCAGGGCGCGCATGCACTCCCTCCCTCTTAAAGGGGCCGTGCGCGCCGCCCTAAAGAGTCCCCGGCCAAAGGCCGGAGGACTTCCCCTATATAAGGCACCTCCTCCAAAATGGAGGTGCCTGTGCAAGATTGCTGTTTGTGTGCTTACACTCTCCTCAGTCCTCAGGTCCCAGTGCCTGCCAGCCTGTCTATCAGCCGTGCCCGCCTGTCTACTGGCCGTGCTCATCCGCAGCTTCAGCCATCAGTCCCATGGGAGTCGCCTGCTTTCACAAGGTCGGTCCCAGAGTGGCACCTGGTTCACCTTCCCGGTTCCTCCTTAGTTCACGGAGTCGACTAAGCCGCTGTGTGGCCAGGGTCGGTAAGGGTAGGCACTTAGTTACGCCCCTCTGATCCCTCCTTGCATCACAGCACATAGGTTCCACCACCCGGATCCGTAACAGAATACATTTTGTAACATAATAATTTTGTGTTCAAAGATCGATACTACCTACAGAAGAAAGAGGTGGCAATGGCCGCGGCTTGGGCCCCATCTTACGCCAATCTCTCCTTGGGATTTTGGGAGTGTGAATACATCTGATTCCAGAACATTGAACATATGTCATTGGGATCAGTGATATCTTGGATGAGATTCATAGACGATGTGTTGTTTATTTTGCAGGGCTCCCATGAGGAACTTGAAAAATTCTTAAAATATCTAAATGACAATGCATTCAATATTAAGCTAACCCATCATATTGATCAAAAGAAAATTGATTTTCTGGATTTGGATATTCATGTTGATGACCATGGACAGTTGCATACAAATATTTATCGCAAGAATACTAGTGCCAATGCTTTCTTGCATGCCAAATCAGTCGTCTGGCACATGTAATACAGGCAATGCCGTCCAGACAATTATTTCGTATTTGTGACCAAGACAAAGTTTTTGAAGAATAGGCATGTGATATGACCAGTAGATACTTACAACGTGGTACAAAATGGAAATAATTCAACAGGCCTACTATCGGGCCAAACAAGCCAATAGACAATCTCTCCTTATTACTAAAAAGAAAAAGGAATCTGATGGGCATGTTCGATTCATCACGAATTATCATTCGAGGTGGAAGGAAATTACTAATATCTCCAAATTTGGGCTAATTCTCCAACAGGATCAGACAATACTTCCTTTTCTATCAAATCGTCCATTGATTATGGCTAAACGTAATAAGACACTACGTGATATACTAGTACATAGTCATCATGTACCTGATACATCTTCATATACACTGCTCAAATAAATAAAGGGAACACTCAAATAACACATCCTAGATCTGAATGAATGAAATATTCTCATTGAATACTTTGTTCTGTACAAAGTTGAATGTGCTGACAACAAAATCACACAAACATCATAAATGGAAATCAAACTTATTAACCAATGGAGGCCTGGATTTGGAGTCACCCCCCAAATTAAAGAGGAAAAACACACTACAGACTGATCCAACTTTGATGTAATGTCCTTAAAACAAGTCAAAATGAGGCTCAGTATTGTGTGTGGCCTCCACGTGCCTGTATGACCTCCCTACAACGCCTGGGCATGCTCCTGATGAGGTTGCAGATGGTTTCCTGTGGGATCTCCTCCCAGACCTGGACTAAAGCATCCGCCAACTCTTGGACAGTCTGTGGTGCAACGTGACGTTGGTGGATGGAGCGAGACATGATGTCCCAGATGTACTCAATCGGATTCAGGTCTGGGGAATGGACGGGCCAGTCCATAGCTTCAATGCCTTCATCTTGCAGGAATTGCTGACACACTCCAGCCACATGAGGTCTGGCATTGTCCTGCATTAGGAGGAACCCAGGGCCAACCGCACCAGCATATGGTCTCACAAGAGGTCTGAGGATCTCATCTCGGTACCTAATGGCAGTCAGGCTACCTCTGACGAGCACAGGGAGGGCTGTGCGGCCCTCCAAAGAAATGCCACCCCACTCCATTACTAATCTACTGACAAACCGGTCATGCTGAAGGATGTTGCAGGCAGCAGATCGCTCTCCACGGCGTCTCCAGACTCTGTCACGTCTGTCACATGTGCTCAGTGTGAACCTGCTTTCATCTGTGAAGAGCACAGGGCGCCAGTGGTGACTTTGCCAATCATGGCGTTCTGTGGCAAATGCCAAGCATCCTGCACGGTGTTGGGCTGTGAGCACAACCCCCATCTGTGGACGTCGGGCCCTCATACCACCCTCATGGAGTCGGTTTCTAACCATTTGTGCAGACACATGCACTTTTGTGGCCTGCTGGAGGTCATTTTGCAGGGCTCTAGTAGTGCTCCTTCTGTTCCTCCTTGCACAAAGGCGTAGGTAGCAGTCCTGCTGCTGGGTTGTTGCCCTTCTACGGCCCCCTCCATGTCTCCTGGTGTACTGGCTTGTCCCCTGGTAGCACCTCCAGCCTCTGGACACTACACTGACAGACACAGCAAACCTTCTTGCCACAGCTCGCATTGATGTGCCATCCTGGATGAGCTGCACTACCTGAGCAACTTCTGTGGGTTGTAGGGTCCGTCTCATGCTACTACAAGTGTGAAAGCACAACCAACATTCAAAAGTGACGAAAACATCAGCCCAGAAAGCATTGGTACTGAGATGTGGTCTGCGGTCCTCACCTGCTGAACCACTCCTTTATTGAGGGTGTCTTTATAATTGCCAATTATTTCCATCTATTGTCTATTCCATTTATTTCCATCTATTGTCTATTCCATTTGCACAACAGCATGTGAAATTGATTGTCAATCAGTGTTGCTTCCTAAGTGGACAGTTTTATTTCACAGAAGTTTAATTTACTTGGAGTTATATTCTGTTGTTTAAGTGTTCCCTTTATTTTTTTGAGCAATGTATATTTGGCTCAAAGGGCCCCAAATTTGGCACATGGAAGTGTGGCAACTGCAAAGAGTGCAGATATATTGAAAAAACTGATACCTTTCAGGATTCGATGGGTGAGTTGGCTTACAAGATTCTGTATTTCATTAATTGTAGAACATCTATGGTCATCTATCAAGCCACATGTTTCTGTGGACTCATCTATATTGGTATGACAACTCGGGAGCTTTGGAACACATCAAAAATATTAGGGCAGCGGAGAAAATCTGTCAAGATGAGGTGGGTGCTATTTCTCAACCTAAACCTTTGGCGAGACAGTTTCGGAATTGCTACCCTCATCAATGTCATCTCTTACGTGTCAAAGGGATTGCCCGTCTGTATCCTGGGAATAGGAGGGAAAATCTAGCCAAAAAGCTGGCCCAGATTGAACAAATAAATAATAAATAAAAAAGTAAATGGATCACCACTCTAAGAAGTATGACCCCCAGAGGGTTAAATGAACAGTGGGGATTTTCGAGTTTTCTTTAAGTATACACTAGGATTTTTGGTATATTCTCATCTTCAGTGTCTTGTCCTTATTATCAATCGAATCATATAATCAATATATATCATAGTGAATTTGATTGAATAAACATATATACATGTATTGTTGGCTTTATTGTATATATTAATGGTGGTTTATGAGTTAGTGGAGATATAAGTTTATGGGATAGGAGTTATTAGGGTGGGATCAATCTATATGTGCATATTAATTTTTATTATATCTTTCAGATTGGAGGACTGTTTGTATCATCATCGCCCGAACAGCCATACAGTTTCACATGTATTCCATCACTAAGTACAACATCAGATATATAGTTTTTGTATTATTCTCTCTAACATGACCATATCTCTTTTTCACATATATTTTATTATTATATTTTATGCTTTTTTATTTTTCCTATATACACATATATAACTATCACTCACATACACTTACACATTGAATTAAGGATATTAAATTATCACATGGAGATAGCTTCTAGTATATTCATTCACCTCTATATATACACAAGGTAATTAGATGTATTCATTTGTATATGACATATTTTTATGGGTTCATACAAGAACCAACATTTTAATACATACACACATAGTTTATTATGGTCGGCTTGTTTCCATCTTTGCTCTGTTTTAACCAGGTTGTGCTTTCGCTGTGTGTTATATTACGCATGCGCTGCATAGGATAATTAAGCAAACTATTCACCTATATCATATACATATAGAGAGTTTATAGTGTGTTTATTCACTTTTACATATACACATTATATAAGCAACAATATTGTGTATGCACGCATTAACTATATTATATATAGAACTTTTTCTATATTTCATACAATTCTATTTTGGCACGTATAATTATATTTAGACTTTGATGCTGACCCGCACTTTTGCCCTTTTCTAATATGGCTGCAGGGTCGCTGTGCGCCACACTGCGCATGCTCCGGTGTGCTCTCGTACCCGATACTGGGATGTTTTCGTTGAACTGCGACCTTTGCTCGTGTTTCGGTGATGCACATTCGGTCGCAGACGGGACGGCTATCCGGACGCGTGGGACAGTAGAGGCGTCCGATAATATGGCGTCCTTGATTTGTAAGTAACCACAGCTGTAATCACCCTATGAAACATCGCCTCTTCCTCCTCCACCTCACTTCCTAATGAATCGGTAGCGAAACGTGCGTTGAAGCATGTGGAAGGGGTGATGATGTGCCTTTGGATAGTACGTAATAATATGCACAAATGTAACTTTTTATGAACTTATTTCTGTATTCTTTTTTGCATTATGACATTTGATATTGCATGGTGATCACTTTTACTGTTCATCCTATGATTTGGATAGGCATAGTTCCATACATATATACATTTTCCTTTTTGCTTAAATAATTTAAATCCATTTGGATATGCACACATATATATATATATATATATATATATATATATATATATATATATATATATATATATATATATCATGCACAATGCACTTTTTGGATAAAATTCATTTTATAAATAGCAGATTTTTGTGCATTAACAGTGGAATTATGTTTGGATATCTACAGACATAATACCGTATTGTTTGGACTATGAGACGCACCTGTCCATAGGACGCACCTGGGTTTTAGAGGAGGAAAATAGAAAAAAAAATGTGGTCATGATGCACTGTTAAGGGGGAGAGCATCTGCTGCTGACACTGTTATAGGGGTAATGTCCCCCAATTCTGTTAATATCACCCATCCTTGTATATATGCCCCCCCCCTTCCTATTATAAGTGGCCCCACACCCATCCTGGCAAGCATGGCATCCTAATCCCCCATCCTGGTATGCATATCACCCCTTTCCCCCCTCCTGGTATGCATGGCACTCCAATTCCCCATCCTGGTATGCATGGAACCTTCAACCCCATCCTGGTATGCATGGTACCCCTCCATCATGGTTGGCATGGCACACCTCCATCCTGGTATGTATGGCATCTTTCCATTCTGGTATGCATGGCACCCCTCCATCCTGGTTTGCATAGCACCCTTAATCCCCACCCTGGTATGCATGGCACCCCTGATCTCCATCATGGTATGCAAGGCACCCCTCATCCTGGTATGCATGGCACCCATCCATCCTGGTATGCATGGCATGCCTGATCCCCATCCTGGTATGCATTGCACCCCTCATCCTGGTATGCATGGCATCCCTCATCCTTATCCTGGTATGCATGGTACCCCTCATCCATATCCTGGTATGCATGGCACCCCTCAACCTGGTATGCATGGCACCCCTAATCCTTATCCTGGTATGCATGGCACCCCTCATCCCTATCCTGGTATGCATGGTATCCCTCATCCTTATTCTGGTATGCATGGCACCCCTCATCCCTATCCTGGTATGCATGGTATCCCTCTTCCTGGCATGCATAGCACTCCTCATCCCAATCCTGGTATGCATGGCACCCTTCATCCCTATCCTGGCATGCATGGCACCCCAATCACCCATCCTGGTATGCATGGCACCCCTCATCCCTATCCTGGTATACAAAGCCCCCCCTCATCCCTCTTCCTGGTATGCTTGACTCCCCTCATCCCTCTTCCAGGTATGCATGGCACCCCTCATCCCTATATTGGTATGCACAAAAGAAATAAACACTTCTACTCACCTTCCTCCCCTCTGCTCCATCGCTGCGTCCTGTTTGCCAGCACTGATCTCACCGTATGAGCCGTGCATGACTGCTATGCGCCCTCACAAATAGAGATGAACTGCGGGAATAGTCACTGCTCCCACGCCGGGACTGTGTGCGTGGGGATCAGGAACTTCATTCTCCTTAATAGCCGACACATAGTGTAGCCGCAGCGCGGCTCCTGCTGCTGCCAGGCAATCAATCGCATTTGCTCGCTATTAGAGAGCATAAAAATTCACCCCTCTCCACGGCCATGGGCAGGCACACGCGATCGCCCGGCCGCAGCAGGAGCTGTGCTGCAGCTGCACTGTGTGCCGGCTAGTAAGGAAAATTAATATTCAGTGCTCCACACGCCCATGGGCGTGGGGAGCAGTGAATATTCATTTTCTTTAGTAGCGGGCACAGTGTAGGCTACAGCAGGCGGCTCCTTCCTCCTGTGCCCCGCTCCTCCGCTGCTGCCGCTCCCCCCACACCCCTCACCAGCCACAGTATATATACAGTACAGACCAAAAGTTTGGACACACCTTCTCATTTAAACATTTTTCTGTATTTTCATTACTATGAAAATTGTACATTCACACTGAAGGCATCAAAACTATGAATTAATACATGTGGAATTATATACTTAACAAAAAAGTGTGAAACAACTGAAAATATGTCTTATATTCTAGGTTCTTCAAAGTAGCCACCTTTTGCTTTGATGACACAGCTGATAGTCCTACTGAATAGACTGTTAGAATTTGTATTATGGCATGAAAAAGCAGCTAAGTAAAGAAAAACGAGTGGCCATCATTACTTTAAGAAATGAAGGTCAGTCAGTCCGAAAAATTGGGTAAACTTTGGAAGTGTCCCCAAGTGCAGTTGCAAAAACCATCAAGCACTACAAAGAAACTGGCTCACATGAGGACCGCCCCAGGAAAGGAAGACCAAGAGTCACCTCTGCTTCTGAGGGTAAGTTTATTCGAGTCACCAGCCTCAGAAATCGCAGGTTAACAGCAGCTCAGATTAGAGACCAGGTCAATGCCACACAGAGTTCTAGCAGCAGACATATCTCTACAATAACTGTTAGGAGGAGACTTTGTGCAGCAGGCCTTCATGGTAAAATAACTGCTAAGAAATCACTGCTAAGGACAGGCAACAAGCAGAAGAGACTTGTTTGGGCTAAAGAACACAAGGAACGGACATTAGACCAGTGGAAATCTGTGCTTTGGTCTGATGAGTCCAAATTTGAGATCTTTGGTTCCAACCACCGTGTCTTTGTGCGACGCAGAAAAGGTGAACGGATGGACTCTACATGCCTGATTCCCACCATGAAGCATGGAGGAGGAGGTGTGATGATGTGGGGGTGCTTTGCTGGTGACACTGTTGGGGATTTATTCAAAATTGAAGGCATACTGAACCAGCATGGCTACCACAGCATCTTGCAGCAGCATGCTATTCCATCCGGTTTGAGTTTAGTTGGACCATCATTTATTTTTCAACAGGACAATGACCCCAAACACACCTCCAGGCTGTGTAAGGGCTATTTGACCAATAAAGAGAGTGATGGGGTGCTACGCCAGATGACCTGGCCTCCACAGCCACCAGACCTGAACCCAATCGAGATGGTTTGGGGTGAGCTGGACCGCAGAGTAAAGGCAAAAGGGCCAACAAGTGCTAAGCATCTCTGGGAGCTCCTTCAAGATTGCTGGAAGACCATTTCCGGTGACTACCTCTTGAAGCTCATCAAGAGAATGCCAAGAGTGTGCAAAGCAGTCATCAAAGCAAAAGGTGGCTACTTTGCAGAACCTAGAATATAAGACATATTTTCAGTTGTTTCACACTTTTTTTTTTTTTTGTATATATACATACCCCACATTCAGACTATAAGACGTACCCCCCCCCACTTTCCTCTAAAATTTTGTCTTATAGTCCGAAAATACGGTATATAACATGCATTATGCATATTTCTTGGATTATATCCATTGGATGAATAGTATTTTTTTTGGACATAGAAATACCGCATTTTTCGGACTATAAGACGCACCGGACTATAAGATGCACCTAGGTTTTAGAGGAGGAAAATAAAAAAACTGTAAGCAAAAAATGTGTTCATGATGCACTTTTAAGGGGGAGGGGGTCTTCTGCTGACACTGGTATAGGGGTAATGTCCCCCAATTCTGACAATATCCCCCATCCTGGTATATATGCCCCCCCTTCTTTTTATACGTGGTCCCCATCCCCATCCTGGTATGCCTGGAATCTCTCCATCCTGGTATGCATGGCACCCCTCATCCTTATCCTGGTATGCATGGCACCCCTCATCCCTATCCTGGTATGCATGGCACCCCTCATCCCCATCCTGGTATGCATGGCACAGCAATCCCCATCCTGGTATGCCTGGCACCCCTCATCCCCATCCTGGTATGCATGGCACCCCTCATCCCTGTCCTGGTATGCATGGCACCCCTCATCCCTGTCCTGGTATGCATGGCACCCCTAATCCTTATCCTGGTATGCATGGCGCCCCTAATCCCTATCCTGCTATGCATGGCACCCCTAATCCCTATCCTGGTATGCATGGCACCCCTCATCCTTATCCTGGCATGTATGGCCCCTCATCCTTATCCTGGTATGTATGGCCCCCTCATCTTTATCCTGTTATGTCTGCTCCCCTCAGCGTTATCCTGGTATGCATGGCACCCCTCAGCCTTACCCTTGTATGTATGGCCCCCTCATCCTTATCCTAGTATGCATGGTCCCCCTAATCCCCACCAGGCTGCACATAAAAAAATAAACACTCCTACTCACCTTTCTTCTCTCCTCAAGCGCAGCGTCACTGCCATGCACGGCTCACAAGGAGAGAGATCAGCTGCCGGAAGTCACTGCTCCCCACACCGGGACTGTGTGCGCGGGGAGCAGTGACTTCATGCTCCTTAATATCCGCCACACAGCGTAGCCGCAGCACGGCTCCTGCTGCTGCCGGGCTATTGCGTGTGCCAGCTTATAAAAAGACATGAATATTCACCCCTCCCCACGCCCATGGGCATGGAGAGAGGTTTAATATTCATGCCCTTTTACAGCGGGCACAGGCGATTCCGGCATCAGCAGGAGCCGCGCTGCGGCTACACTGTGTGCCACTATTAAGGAGCATGAATATTCAGTGCTCCCCACGCCCCATGGGGGTGAGGAGCAGTGAATATTAATTTTCTTTAGCAGCGGGGACAGTGTAGGCAGCAGCGGGAGGCAGCTGCCTCCTGTGCCCCGCTCCTCCGCCGCTACCACTCCCCCCGTACCCCACACAATGTATATACAGTACAGACCAAAAGTTTGGACATACCTTCTCATTTAAAGATTTTTCTGTATTTTCATGACTATGAAAATTGTACATTCACACTGAAGGCATCAAAACTATGAATTAACACATGTGGAATTATATACTTAACAAAAAAGTGTGAAACAACTGAAAATATGTCTTATATTCTAGGTTCTTCAAAGTAGCCACCTTTTGCTTTGATGACTGCTTTGAACACTCTTGGCATTCTCTTGATGCGCTTCAAGTGGTAGTCACCGGAAATGGTTTTCACTTCACAGGTGTGCCCGGTCAGGTTTAATAAGAGGGATTTCTTGCCTTATAAATGGGGTTGGGACCATCAGTTGTGTTGTGCAGAAGTCTGGTGGATACACAGCTGATAGTCCTATGTTAGAATTTGTATTATGGCAAGAAAAATGCAGCTAAGTAAAGAAAAACGAGTGGCCATCATTACTTTAAGAAATGAAGGTCAGTCAGTCCGAAAAATTGGGAAAACTTTGAAAGTGTCCCCAAATGCAGTTGCAAAAACCATCAAGCACTACAAAGAAACTGGCTCACATGAGGACCGCCCCAGGATAGGAAGACCAAGAGTCACCTCCGCTTCTGAGGCTAAGTTTATCTGAGTCACCAGCCTCAGAAATTGCAGGTTAACAGCAGCTCAGATTAGAAACCAGGTCAATGCCACACAGAGTTCTAGGAGCAGACACATCTCTTCAACAACTGTTAAGAAGAGACTTTGTGCAGCAGGCCTTCATGGTAAAATAGCTGCTAGGAAACCACTGCGAAGGACAGGCAACAAGCAGAAGAGACTTATTTGGGCTAAAGAACACAAGGAATGGACATTAGACCAGTGGGAATCTGTGCTTTGGTCTGATGAGTCCAAATTTGAGATCTTTGGTTCCAACCGTGTCTTTGTGCAATGCAGAAAAGGTGAACAGATGGACTCTACATGCCTGGTTCCCACCGTGAAGCATGGAGGAGGAGGTGTGATGGTGTGGGGGTGCTTTGCTGGTGATACTGTTGGGGATTTATTCAAAATTGAAGGCATACTGAACCATCATGGCTACCACAGCATCTTGCAGTGGCATGCTATTCCATCCGGTTTGCGTTTATTTGGACCATCATTTATTTTTCAACAGGACAATGACCCCAAACACACCTCCAGGCTGTGTAAGGGCTATTTGACCAAGAAAGAGATGGGGTGCTATGCGAGATGACCTGGCCTCCACAGTCACCAGACCTGAACCCAATCGAGATGGTTTGGGGTGAGCTGGACCGCAGAGTGAAGGCAAAGGGGCCAACAAGTGCTAAGCATCTCTGGGAACTCCTTCAAGATTGTTGGAAGACCATTTCCAGTGACTACCTCTTGAAGCTCATCAAGAGTGTGCAAAGCAGTCATCAAAGCAAAAGGTGGCTACTTTGAAGAACCTAGAATATAAGACATATTTTCAGTTGTTTCACACTTTTTTGTTAAGTAAATAATTCCACATGTGTTAATTCATAGTTTTGATGCCTTCAGAGTGAATGTTCAATTTTCATAGTCAAGAAAATACAGAAAAATCTATAAATGACAAGGTGTGTCCAAACTTTTGGTCTGTATTGTATATACCTCCCCAACATTTGGACTATAAGACGCACCCCCTTTTATGCCCATAGCAGCCAGAGATGCAGATGTGTTATGTGCAGCATGAGACGGGGCATTATCATGCATGAAAATGATCTTGCTGCGGAATGCACGGTTCTTCTTCTTGAACCATGGAAGGAAGTGCTGTTTGAGAAACTCAGCATACATTATGGAGTTCATCTTTACCCCTTCAGGGATCCTAAAAGGGCCGACAATCTCTCTCCCCATGATTCCAGCCCAAAACATTACTCCACCTCCTCCTTGTTAGCGCCGTAGCCGTGTTTGCATGGGGTGTCCATCAACCAGCCATCCTCCACTCCATCCATCTGGACCATCGAGATCATTTCATGCATGATAATGCCCCGTCTCATGCTGCACATAACACATCTGCATCTCTGGCTGCTATGGGCATAAAAGGGGACAAACTTATGGTGTGGCAGCCATGCTCCCCTGACCTCAACCCCATTGAGAACCTCTGGAGCATCATCAAAAGGAGTGTCTATGATGGCGGGAGGCAGTTCACATCTAAGCAACAGCTCTGGGAGGGTATTCTGTCCTCATGCAAAACAATTAAAGCAGAAACCATCCAAAACCTGACAAATTCAATGGACGAGAGAGTTCAGAAGCTCATTTCGAACAAGGGATCCTATGTGCAAATGTAACATCACCTAGAATAAAGTTTTGAGTTGAAAACTGTTTGATTTCAGTTTGTAATAACCTGCTAATGCTTAGAATTTCAAAAATGACCATTTTTTTGTTCTTTATTAAAATGAAAAGGTTGAAAACTCTGCTTTGCATAATAATTTGGAACATGCATTTTGAGTATTTTATTTTTTTAAAAATATACTGTTATCATAGGCAGTTTGTACAAAAACCTTTCAATTGTACTCTAATAGTTATTTGACTGGAAAATTACAATGACTGCAATTCATATAGGTAATTTGGGAAAATCTGAGAAAATATTATTTGCATAATAATTTGGAACACAGTATAATAAAATTCTATGCAATTTATCATATATTGACCTTTTTGAATTGGTATTCCCTGTATGTAGCATGGAGTGCACACTCATCTCCTTCGCCCTGTAACATAATTTTATTCCTTTCCACCCTTTTCTTTCCCCTCCACATAATTTTTTATAACATGTATGACATGTTTTGTGTTTTTAATCGATTTAATAAAGAGATACATATTTTACAATATACTCTTGTTGCCTAATTTATAGATATAATTTTCTAGGTTTATATTATCATATTAGCCCTAATCTATTGCTCACTGTTGTTTCCAGGGACTTATAGGGACTTTGAGGGATAGACGACTTGTGAGTGGGGGCGCCATTGTCGTACTATATTTAGGGTGCCAACCCCTGCAGTCAGGAATGATCATCATAGGGGACAATAGGAGCAGACTAATTCTGCACATTCATTATTTTTCACTTTGATCTTCAGATTATTTCTTTGTATGGATAATTTTAATTATCTTTAATAAAGGTTGCATGTTAAGGGTTTTTTATGCAAATTATATGGTTATACCCTTTGTTTGATATGCTGTTAGTTGGTTAAAAAAATGTAAAAAAATAAAAAGTTCAAATCACCCCTCTTTGCCCCATTGAAAGTAAAGATATTAAAAAAAAATACACATATGTGGAATCGTTTTTTTAGTCCCTGCAGTTCCACAAAAATTAGACCACAGACAAAATAAAGTATAAATGTTGAGTGCCCAAGAACAATTGTGCCAAAGAGAAATAGCACGTTACAACGATATATAGATGGAATATATTTATGAATTAAAATAAATAATAATGAAAGTCAAAAAATGGGCAAAGGGTACCCAAACAAAGGTGGCACTTGGGGTAAGTATATGCATAATTGTTATTCCATTGATAGGGCAGTAGAATGAATATGCTCATTAGTGGTAAAATACCACAACTATATAATCAAACATAGGGTATGTACATAAGTAGGAATATGGGAAGTATATATCGTTTAAATAGCAGCAAAAAGTACTTTATGTACAACCCTAAAAATTTGGGGGGCCAAACTTCAGATTTTTTTCACCACTAAAATAATTAAAAACTGGAGATGTTGGGTATTGCTGTAATCGTATTGATGAGGAGAATAATATTGCAAGGTAATTTTTACTACAATATGTAAACACAATTCCCAGAAAACAATGTCATATTGCATTTTTTTTTCACAATTTCACTGCACTTGGAATTGTTTCCCTTTTTCCAGTACACTAGTGGTGAAATGAATGGTGTCATTCAAAAGTAAAACTCGTCCCGCAAAAAAATAAGCCCTCAGATGTCTATGTGGACAAAAAAATTGTTATGGCTCTGGGAAGAAGGGGGTGAAAAAATAGAAACACAAAAGCGGAAATTAGCTGTGGCGTGAAGGGGTTAAGTCTGCACCAAATCTGCAAGTCAAAAATAAGCAACGTGTGAAGGAGACTTCAGGATTCTCATTCACTTTGCTGGCATCAGGAAATCCTTCAGGTTTTGTGACAAATCTGCACTGAAAAAAAAAGCAGCATAAAGCATTGTGTGCACACAGCCTTACAGTAGGAGTGTCTATTTCCCCAAACAACCAATCAGAAATCAGCTTTCATTTTACCAAAGCAGGTTGAGAAATGAAAGCTGAGCTCTGGTTGGTTGCTATGGACAACAAAGACAATGTAATGAACAGTTTTGATAAATAATGATGCTCTGAGACTCCACATTATACATCAGGGGACAGCAGCTCCATGTCACCGATCTATCACTGCTGTCAGGAGATGGGATCAAGAACAATTGATAAGAATCTAGCAATATGGGTGATGTGCTCCGCATTACAGGAACCATATAGGAGAAGAGCTCAATATGGCGGATAACGCAGACATGGCACATCTGCTACAGCAGGTACACAAGGCAGACACAAGGATTTCTAATTGTACGGCGTACGGTGCTGAGAAGCAACTGCAATACTGATGAAATAAACCTAAAAAGAGACGACAATCCTTTACACGTATCACTAGGATTATTATTATTCTTTATTATTATGGCGCCATTTATTCCCTGTCGCTTTACATGTGAGAAGGTGTATACATAGTAAAGACAAGTACAATAATCATGAACAATACAAGTTAGCGACTGGTCCAGGAGGAGAGAGGACCCTACCCGCGAGGGCCACAGTCTACAAAGGGATGGGTGAGGATACAGTAGGTGAGGGTAGAGCCTGTCATGCAGCGATGTGGTGGAGCGGTGGTTACTGCAGGGTGTAGGCTTGTCGGAAGAGGTCGGTCTTCATGTTCCTTCTGAAGGTTTCCACAGTAGGCGAGAGTCGGATGTGTTGAGGTAGAGCTTTCCAGAGTAGGGGGGATGCACTGGAGACATCTTGTATGCGATTGTGGGAAGAGGCAATAAGAGGGGAGTAGAGAAGGAGATTGCAACATTCTAACATTTGCACAAATTTGGCAACTTTTTGGGACCGTTTTCTGCAGAAAGTCATTTAAGGGGTTGTCCACTACATGTCAACCCCTTCTGGAATGCTACAGTGCCCCAAATAAAGTAAAAACACTTCATATTTACCTCAGTGCCAACATCGTTGGAATGGCGCTATTCCAGGAGGTATGTGTTTTTTATTTTATTTGAGGCACTGCAGCACTTAAAGGTACTATGTCACCAAGGTTTTGAAACCTAATCTGAGATATAATATATATAGAGATATAGATATATAATATACAGAGATAAATGTTTCACTCATTGAGATGCTTGCTGTAGTTTTGATAAAATCACAGTTTTATCAGCAGGAGATTATCACTACTGCTGCCAGGTAGTTATCTATATTCATGAGCTCTGTATAACCCCACCCCCACCACTGATTGGGAGTTTTCTGACTATGCACAGGATACACACACAGAAAGCTGCCAATCAGTGTTGTTAGCTGGGTTATACAGAGCTCAGCATTCAGAGAACTGGTAAATTTGTAGCAGAGAAAACTGTGATTTTGTCAAAATTATACCATGCAATCCAATGAATAGTACATGCTTGGTAGAAGGGTCTCTGCCCCTATATCATGCTGCTCTCATATAGGGTACCATAAAACTGCTGCCAGATTCCCTTTGAAAAGGTGTCAGCATTTTCCATGTCTTGTGGTAAATTTCGGCAGAACTGAACCTGGACATTACACAATGAGAAGAACATTTCACCATGATTTTGGAACAGATAACTCTGACCACTTTGTATTGGTAAACTGCCTATAACAACTATAATCATCTGCTCAAATATAAAACTGTTTTTTGTAATTTTTTATTATAAAGGTAGATTTGGAATCATTTTGGTGACTTTATCCCTGGATTACATGTGGAGGTATAAAACATGCACAATAACGTTCCCTATAATTACTAGTTACATTTCTCTTTTTACCTGAGCCTCCCACGTCTTCTTTCTTCTGGCTATTGGCCTGGATTGATGGTGTCTTTCCTTCCTCTGAACAGTCCAGGCTGATTCTTCTGTTCTTCGGTAATTTTCTCTGGACAATGATGTCTTCATCTGCTTGCGCCATCTCTGGGGTGGGAGACATCTTCCGTCCTGAGTCTGGTTTTTTCCTCTTTTTTCCCTTCCTTTGGGGCTTTTTGATAGAAGGCTTCTCATCAGCCGATGAGCCCAAATGTCTTCTGTTCTTCAATCCTTCACTCTGGGCAATGACGTCCTCATCCACTCGCTCCATCTCTGGGGTAGGAGACATCTTTCGTCCCGAGTCTTTTTTTTTACCCTTTCTTCCTCTCCATTTGGATTTTTTGATTGAAGACTCCTCATCAGCCGATGAGTCCAAGTGTCTTCTTTTTCTCTCTCTCTTCTTCCCTACAATCTCCTCTTTTTCCATATCATAGATTTGCTCACAGTCCGCAGACAACTTCTTCACTATCACCAGTCAACTCCAACTGTCACTTTCCTCAACTGTCAACTGAGCGCACAGGCACCTGGATGGAACTGGTCATGTGATCAGTAACTGACCAATAAGATTCCAAGGTATATGCTACAGTATAAGTATGGGAATCTATCAGTTTGATATAAGGGTTGTAATAAAATTAAATCGGTTTTTGTTCTACTGTTTTTAGTTAGTTGAAACTTTATCTTTTCCATTTCTATCACTTCAGTATTATCTCACAGATAATTTTAGGATTTTAGGGCCCATTTTAACAATATGCTGTATTATTATTTATCCACATCAATGAACTACATACCTGACCATTGTACTTATTGAGAAACAGTTGAGATCTCTATATTATTTGTATCGAGTGGCTACAAACAAAGCAAACAAGATGAATTTCTCATCCACTGCTGTACTCAGCATAAGCAGCGGCTGAAATGACAAATGTTTGTTTTGATTGCTGTCTATGCAGAGCGCAGAAGTCTATGACAAACTCATTTTGACTTCAGTGCTATGTATAAGCAGTGACCAAGATGACAGAAAATGAGCAATACATTATTGAAGGTAGCTCTACTCATGTGCAGTGCATATAAGCAGTGTTCATTCATTCTCTACTCATTTTCTGTTGTCCCAGTCTCTGTCTACGTAGAGGGAACCACTTGAGATGAGTTTGCCATAGGCTGTTGTGCTCTGCTTAGGCAGAGACTTATATGAGAAAGCTCACTTCATTATACTAAGCTTTGTAATTTCCATCTTTGCTTATGTAGACCAGCAGCCACTGGCAAACTCATCTCCCCTTCTGCGTTCTGCATAAATAGCGTTGGGTGGGCATTCGCTTTGCTACTCAACACGGTCTTCATTTATTACATAGAGCTGCTTTTATAGTTTTACATTTTTACTAACCCGAACTAGTGTTACAAGCAGGTCAAGAGACTGGTTTAGGATTAAGCTAATGGTTAGGGCTAGGAATAGGGCTAAGGTAATAACATTGTTCTATAAAAAATGTATTAAGAAAATAGAAAGCATACAAATAAAATAATGTATTGCGTTTTATATTTTTAAAATTCGAGAGATGACTTCAGCAAAAAAACAGAAAAAAAATTAAGAAATGAAATTGCAAAGTATAATTACATCAGTATTTTCCTTAAATTACAATACACGTGCAATACTGGGCTTTTGGAAAGGACTCACGGAGTGCTATTGGTTCACGGGTTAGGGGGCATATACTTGTCTTGTCCTGGGTGCTCGCAACCCATGCTGTGACAGTGTGCTATCAGCAGAGTGCACAGCAACCAGAAAGATTTTTAATTTACTTTTTTTTTCTGCATTTTTTCATCTGTAGCCTAAAAGACAACAGGTAAATATTAAATGCACTACAAACATCAGGCTTTTTTATTGTGTGATAGCTCACTGTAGGTGTGTTTTTGAACAAGCCCTAATGAGTATGAGTATGCATATGATGATATGGTGAGTATGTGTTATTGTTTTTTTTCATGTATATGGTATATTTGTATGTATATTGGGGGCTATTTGGGACTCACACTGTATATATGGAGGCTATGTGGGGTTCACACTGTATAGATGGAGGCTATGTGGGGCTCACACTGTATATATGGAGGCTATGTAGGGCTCACACTGTATAGATGGAGGCTATGTGGGGCTCACACTGTATATATGAAGGTTATGTGGGGCTCATACTGTATATAGGAGCCCATGTGGAGGCTCATACTGTATATAAGGGGCTATGTTGGGGCTCAATCTGTATATACAGAGGCTATGTGGGGCTCATGCTATATATAGGAAGCTATGTGGGGGCACATACTAGATTAGGAGGCTATGTGAGGGCTCATACTGAATGTAGGAGGTTATGTGGGGGTTCATACTGTATGTAGGTGGCTATGTGGGGGCTTATACTGTGTATAGGAGGCTATGTGAAGGCTCATCTTGTATATAAGAGGCTCCTTGGGGCTCACACTATATACAGGTAGGCTATGTGGGGGCTCCTGCTGTATATACAGAGGCTATGTGGTGCTCATGCGGTATATAGTGTAACGGGTCTGGGAGGCGGAACCTCTGAGCTACTATACAAGGGGGCGGCCCTTGTAAGGGAGCGGGTGGCAGTCTCTGGATGAACGGACAGGGAGATACGGCAAGTGATCAGGGCAGTCTCTGGGTAAAGGGTAGGTACGACCTGTGATGGCAGAGCCTCCGGGTAGGCTAGCAGGCAGATGGTCGATGTGTGCTCCCAGGTGAGCAAGCGAGAGTCTCTGGAATAACAGGTGGTCACGGCACGTGACGGCGGAACCTCCGGGCTGGCAAGCAGGCAGGTAACGGAGAAGCGCTCCCAGGTGAGCGGACAAGAGTCTCTGAAGTAGCTGATGGTCACAGCACGTGACAACGGAGCCTCCGGGCTGGCAAGCAGGCAGGTAACGGAGAAGCGCTCCCAGGTGAGCGGACAAGAGTCTGAAGTAGCTGATGGTCACAGCACGTGACAACGGAGCCTCCGGGCTGGCAAGCAGGCAGGTAACGGAGAAGCGCTCCCAGGTGAGCGGACAAGAGTCTGAAGTAGCTGATGGTCACAGCACGTGACAACGGAGCCTCCGGGCTGGCAAGCAGGCAGGTAACGGAGAAGCGCTCCCAGGTGAGCGGGCAAGCTGGTCCATAGACAGACTGACCGGAGTTGTAAGGCAGACCGTCGGACCTCAGGAAAGTAGGCAGGTAGCTGATGTGCGCTCCCAGGTGAGCGGGCAGGCTGGTCCTTTAGACAGACTGACAGGAGTAGTAAGGCAGACCGTCGGACCTCAGACTGGCAGACAGGTAACAAGTATTCAGGCAGGAATCAGGCAGGTAACTGGCAGGAAACTGGCAGGTAACTGGCAACGGGACCTGAGGGCTGAAGCACAGGTGAGACACAGGTGCAAACAACATTGCTCGGGCACCTCCATTTTGGAGGAGGTGCCTTATATATGATGAAGTCCTCCGGCCATTGGCCGGGGACTCCTTAGGACGGCGCGCGCGGCCCCTTTAAGAGGAGGGGAGCGCGCGCGCGCGCGCCCTAAGCACAGGGGCCGGGAAGGAGCGCGCGCTGAGAGCAGAGCGGGAGGAGGACGCCGGGAAGGAGCGCGCGCTGACAGCAGAGCGGGGAGAGGACGCCGGGCACGGAGCAGAGCGGTGAGGGGAGCAGCGTCCCTGCCTAGCAGAGGGCAGGGACGCCAGCGCTACAGTACCCCCCCCTTTAGGCCCCCCCTTTTTTAGGCCAGACAGAAATTTAGCTAGGATGAGAGGGGCATGGATGTTCTCCCGGGGCTCCCACGTTCTCTCCTCAGGACCAAACCCCTTCCAATCTACCAGAAAAAAGGTCTTTCCTCTTACCCTTTTGGTGGCAAGAATGTTCTCTACCTCAAATTCGTCCTCAGCAGAAACCGGAGCAGGAGGCGTACCTGTAGACTTGGAAAAAGAGTTAAGTACCACAGGTTTGAGGAGAGATACATGGAAGGAGTTAGGGATCCGTAAGTTGACCGGGAGTTTCAATTTATAGGCCACCGGGTTAATCTGACTGATGACCTCCAGTGGGCCGATGAACCGAGGCCCTAACTTATAGGAAGGGATCTTGAGCCGGACATATTTGGACGAGAGCCAGACTTTATCCCCAGGACGGAATTGAGGAGGGTCCAGACGTTTTTTGTCAGCGTGTCTTTTCATACGCTCGGAAGACTGAAGGAGTGCGGATCGGGTACTCTCCCAAATGGAGGAAAATTTGCTAACGAGAGATTCCGCAGCCGGGTTGTCCACCGAGGTGGAGACAGGAAAAGGAATCCGAGGATGCTGACCAAAGACTACAAAAAACGGGGATTTGGAGGAGGATTCGCTCTCGTGATTATTGTAAGAGAACTCGGCCCATGGTAGGAGATCCACCCAGTCAGAATGGTGGGCATTAACGAAGTGCCGGAGGTAACTGGTCAGGTTCTGATTGATCCGCTCCACTTGACCATTGGACTGTGGGTGGTAAGCGGAAGAGAAGTCCAGGGTGACGTCTAGTAGTTTACAAGTGGCTCTCCAGAAGCGTGAGGTGAACTGTACCCCACGATCCGACACGATGTGGAGGGGCAGGCCATGAAAACGGAAGATGTGACGAATAAAGTCTCTAGCTAGCTCGGGTGCAGACGGGAGGCCTGGCAGGGGAACGAAATGAGCCATCTTGGAGAAGCGGTCAGCGACCACCCAAATGACCGTACAACCGGCAGAGAGTGGGAGGTCAGTTATGAAGTCCATTGCAATATGCTGCCAGGGGGCAGCAGGTACTGGGAGCGGAAGGAGGCGACCGGCTGGCAGATGTCTCGGAACCTTGTTGCGGGCGCAGGACACACAGGCAGAAACAAAGTCTATTACATCCTTGTGCAGGGTAGGCCACCAGTAGTGCCGGGAAATAAGCTGGAGGGTCTTCTTCTGACCAGCGTGGCCAGCCAGTTTAGACGAGTGACCCCAGTGAAGGATCTTCTCCCGATCAGGTACTGATACGAACGTCTTTCCGGGAGGGAGACGATTTAGACTCACGGGAGCCACCTGCATTACTCTGGCGGGATCGATGATGTGTTTCGGATCTTCCTCGAGATCAGATACCAGAAAGGATCGAGACAAGGCGTCCGCCTTGACGTTTTTGTCAGCCGGGCGAAAATGAAGGACAAAATCAAATCGAGCAAAAAACAAGGACCACTGGGCTTGGCGCGGGTTAAGTCTCTGGGCATGCTGGAGGTAAGCCAAGTTCTTGTGGTCAGTGTAAATTATTACCGGGTGAAGAGCCCCCTCAAGCAGGTAACGCCACTCCTCCAATGCCAGTTTGATGGCCAATAACTCTCGATCTCCTATGGAATAATTGCGCTCTGAGGAGGAGAAGAGTTTAGAGAAGAAGCCGCAAGTTACCATCCTCCCGGAAGAAGATTTTTGAGTAAGTACCGCTCCAGCTCCAGAGGAGGAGGCGTCCACTTCCAGGAAGAACTGCTTGTTGCCGTCCGGGCGATGCAGCACCGAGGCGGAAGAGAAGGCCTGTTTTAAGGAAAGAAAGGCCTCCTCTGCTTCGGGCGGCCACTCTTTGGGATTAGTACCCTTACGGGTGAGCGCGGAAATTGGGGCAGTCCGGGAAGAGAAGTGTGGTATGAAGAGGCGGTAGTAGTTGGCGAAGCCCAGGAACCGCTGAATGGCCTTCAGCCCCTCCGGTCGAGGCCATTTCTCGATGGCAGACAGTTTCTCTGGATCCATTCGTAGGCCGGTCTGAGAAATAATGTAGCCCAAAAACGGAAGCGAGGTCTGCTCAAAGAGGCACTTCTCGTATTTAGCGAAGAGGTGATTCTGCCTGAGCCTGAGCAGGACCTGACGAACGTCCCTCCGGTGAGTCTGGAGATCCGGAGAGAAGACCAAGATGTCGTCCAGGTACACCACTACGCAGGAGTAGAGAAGGTCCCGGAAGATGTCATTGACCAACTCTTGAAAGACGGCAGGAGCGTTACAGAGACCAAAGGGCATTACCAGGTATTCATAGTGGCCGTCCCGGGTGTTGAATGCCGTCTTCCATTCATCCCCTTGACGGATACGAACCAGGTTGTACGCCCCACGGAGGTCTAGTTTGGTGAAGATTCTAGCCCCACTCAGACGATCAAATAATTCTGGAATGAGCGGAAGGGGGTACTTATTCTTCACCGTGATCTGGTTTAGGCCTCTATAGTCTATACAGGGACGGAGAGAGCCGTCCTTCTTTTTGACGAAAAAGAAGCCTGCTCCCGCCGGGGAGGTAGATTTCCGGATGAATCCCCTGGCCAGATTCTCCTCAATATATTCGGACATCGACCGGGTCTCAGCAGCGGATAAAGGATAAATACGCCCACGGGGAGGAGTAGTACCGGGTAACAGGTCGATGGGACAATCGTATGGTCTATGAGGGGGTAATGTCTCTGCCTCCTTTTTATTAAAGACATCAGCATAAGACCAATAAGGAATTGGAAGTCCAGGTAGATTAGCTGGGGTAGGAGAGGGACGGACGGGATGGACGGGAACCAGGCAGGTCTTATGACAGTCTTGTCCCCAGCGAAGGACTTCTCCGGTTTGCCAGTCAAGCACGGGTGCATGTCTCTGGAGCCAAGGCAGACCTAGCAAGAGGGCGTGAGAGAGTCCAGGCAGAACATGAAAGGAGATACTCTCAGAATGCAGCATTCCCACCTGCAGAGTAATGGATTCGGTGATGAGTTGGATGGGGCGTGGTAAGAGCCCCCCATCCACGGCAGCCACAGACAAGGGTACAGCCAGAGGTTTGGTGGGGATGCGGTATTTCTCTACCAGGGACTGTGAAATAAGATTCCCGGCTGCTCCAGAGTCCAGTTGGGCTAGTTCGAAATAACGGTTCTCCCCGTAGACGATTGAAACTGACAACAGCAGGGATGGAGAGGATTTATTCTTGTCTAGGTGGACCTCTCTGAGCGAACCTAGACACAGGCGTTTCCCGACCTCTCCGGGCAGGCACGGATCCGGTGCTCCTTACTGCCACAGTAGAAGCAGGTCCCCTCGGCACGGCGTAAGTCCTGACGGGTCTTGACCATCTTGGTCTGGTCGACCTGCATAGGCTCAGGAGGGTGTACCTGGTTAGAGACAGAAGGAGTGACGGGTTTCTGAAAAGTAGGAGCTAGACGTGGTAACCTCCTCTCAAGGGTGACCTCTCTGGCACGCTCCTGGAACCGTAGGTCATTCCGGGTGGCAAGAGTTATTAAGTCATCGAGAGTGGTAGGAATGTCCCGACCGGCAAGTTCATCTTTAATACGGCCGGACAGACCCTCCCAGAAGACGGAAACCAGAGCGTCGTTATCCCAGGCCAGCTCCGAGGCAAGGGTACGGAACCGTATGGCATATTGGCCCACGGTGAGACTCCCCTGACGGAGGCGTAGCAACGATGATGCAGATGAGGTCTTCCGTCCGGGTTCGTCGAAGACTTTCCGGAAAGCCGTGAGAAAAGCAGGCAAGTTGGACACCAGGGGGTCTCCTCTCTCCCATAGAGGATTTAGCCAGGCCAGGGCCTCCCCGGTGAGATGGGACATGATGAAGGCAATTTTGGCCCGGTCGGAGTTAAACTGGTAGGACAAAAGTTCAAAATGCAGGGTGCACTGATTTAAGAAGCCCCGAGCCTGGACGGAGTCGCCTCCGAAGCGAGGAGGTGCAGAAAGCCGGGGTCCGGGGTAGGATACCATGGTATTAGTGGACAGCGGAGCTGCCGGATTGCAAGATATGGCACTGGCGGAGGTTGTTGGTGGATCAGACAGAGTGTTCAGGCGAGTATTAACATTCCGCAGGTGACCCAGGATGGACTCCTGTTGGGACCTCTGACGGGACAGTTCAAGACAGAGGTCCGAGAGCGAGGGAGCTTGGGTGCCACCGGGTTCCATCGCCCGAGCAAACTGTAACGGGTCTGGGAGGCGGAACCTCTGAGCTACTATACAAGGGGGCGGCCCTTGTAAGGGAGCGGGTGGCAGTCTCTGGATGAACGGACAGGGAGATACGGCAAGTGATCAGGGCAGTCTCTGGGTAAAGGGTAGGTACGACCTGTGATGGCAGAGCCTCCGGGTAGGCTAGCAGGCAGATGGTCGATGTGTGCTCCCAGGTGAGCAAGCGAGAGTCTCTGGAATAACAGGTGGTCACGGCACGTGACGGCGGAACCTCCGGGCTGGCAAGCAGGCAGGTAACGGAGAAGCGCTCCCAGGTGAGCGGACAAGAGTCTCTGAAGTAGCTGATGGTCACAGCACGTGACAACGGAGCCTCCGGGCTGGCAAGCAGGCAGGTAACGGAGAAGCGCTCCCAGGTGAGCGGACAAGAGTCTGAAGTAGCTGATGGTCACAGCACGTGACAACGGAGCCTCCGGGCTGGCAAGCAGGCAGGTAACGGAGAAGCGCTCCCAGGTGAGCGGACAAGAGTCTGAAGTAGCTGATGGTCACAGCACGTGACAACGGAGCCTCCGGGCTGGCAAGCAGGCAGGTAACGGAGAAGCGCTCCCAGGTGAGCGGGCAAGCTGGTCCATAGACAGACTGACCGGAGTTGTAAGGCAGACCGTCGGACCTCAGGAAAGTAGGCAGGTAGCTGATGTGCGCTCCCAGGTGAGCGGGCAGGCTGGTCCTTTAGACAGACTGACAGGAGTAGTAAGGCAGACCGTCGGACCTCAGACTGGCAGACAGGTAACAAGTATTCAGGCAGGAATCAGGCAGGTAACTGGCAGGAAACTGGCAGGTAACTGGCAACGGGACCTGAGGGCTGAAGCACAGGTGAGACACAGGTGCAAACAACATTGCTCGGGCACCTCCATTTTGGAGGAGGTGCCTTATATATGATGAAGTCCTCCGGCCATTGGCCGGGGACTCCTTAGGACGGCGCGCGCGGCCCCTTTAAGAGGAGGGGAGCGCGCGCGCGCGCGCCCTAAGCACAGGGGCCGGGAAGGAGCGCGTGCTGAGAGCAGAGCGGGAGGAGGACGCCGGGAAGGAGCGCGCGCTGACAGCAGAGCGGGGAGAGGACGCCGGGCACGGAGCAGAGCGGTGAGGGGAGCAGCGTCCCTGCCTAGCAGAGGGCAGGGACGCCAGCGCTACATATAGGAGGCTATGGGGGGCTTATGCTGTATATATGAGGCTATTTGGGGCTCATACTGTAAATAGGAGGCTATATATATGGGACACACTGTATATGCAGGCTATGTGGGGCTCACACTGTATATATGGAGGCTGTGTGGGGGTTCGTACTGTATATGGGAGGTTATGTGGGGGCTCATACTGAATGTGGGAGGCTATTTGGGGGCTCAGACTGAATGTAGGAGGCTATATGGGGGTTCATACTGTATATAGGAGGCTATATGGGGGCTCATACTGTATATAGGAGGCTATGTGAGGGCTCATATTGTTTATAGAGAGGTTATATGGGGCTCATACTATATATAGGGGGCTATGCTGGAGCTCATATTGTATATAGGAGATAACCGGAGCTCATACTATATAGGGTGGTCCAAAAGTAGGTGCACAGAAAATGTAATAAGGTTATGAAGGGGGAGGTTTATCAAACATGGTGTAAAGTGAAACTGGCTCAGTTGCCCTTAGCAACCAATCAGATTCCACTTTTCATTCCTCACAGACAAAGTTTATAGTCGAAAACCAAAAAGTGTCAGTGATTTGAAAAATTATATAACAGATGCATTTCAAGAAATTAATACCCAAAGAGACTTGTGCAAAAAAAGTTTGTCGAAGCGTAAGAGGCAGACTTCAAAGCTGTGCAAATTGTAATGGAAAACAGTTTGAGCACCTGCGTTGATAAAATTTAAGGGGTTTTGTATTATTGTTCAGAATAAAATTTAATTGTCAATGTTATGCTTGTGTTAGTAAATATAATTTTATATATAAATCAAAATAAATGTTATTATTTTCTGTCCACCTACTTTTGGACCACCCTGTATATAGGGAGCTGTGTGTGAGCTTTTACGGTATTGAGGTGTGCAGTAGCCCTCTTTTCCTTCTGCTCCAATATGACCACAGGTAATATTTATCCATTGTGATTAGTGATGAGCGAACGTGCTCGCCACTACTCGGTACTCGCCGGAGCACCATGGTGCTCGACAAGCTCGGCGAGTATTTCCGGGTTGCTCGGGCGGGAACTCGGGTCCCCTCCCTGCATGTTTGGCACTCTTTAGAGAGCCAATGAACATGCAGGGATTGCCTGCCATGCACTGTAATACCGTAGCCATGTTGGTTGTGGGCATTACAGTGATTGGCTGGCCGCACAGCGTCATCAGGTCTATATCAGACCTGGCGCCGCCATGCTCGTCACAGTCACTCCAGATCAGACAGTGTAGGGAGAGCTGCTTCTTTGTCAGGAAGAGATTTGATCGTGTATTAGGTAGTGTAGGGAGAAAAACCGTACATTACACATATCCAACTTAACAAACAGTCTTTCTGAGGACTAATCCATCTGCAGAGATATATCAGGCAGGCAGGGTGTATAGGCAGGAGGTGTATATAGCAGACTGCAGAGCATATAGCACAAGAGGCTCCATTCCAGTTCTGTTGGCTGCTGTTAAATATTTCTGGAAATAGGCCCAGGTCTCAGGGGCCAGGAATAATTTTTTTTGCCTCTTAAACCTCATTATTTGCTTAAAAAGCAATCCAGAGAACACGGTTTTTCTGCACCATTTGCTTGTTGGCACTGCAGAATACAGCCAGGTCCTTTCCATATTACAGCGCAAAAAAATCCATCTACTTAAAACCGTGTTTTCTCCGTCACACGGCTCACATATACGTTTTCAGAAAATACTGACATTTCTGGCCTCCATTAAAAAAAATTTTCAGTGTGTCAGGACAGTTTTTGACACTGGTTTGCTGTTCAAAACAGTTACCTACAGGCCAGGTAATTAAAACTGTGTTCTCTCGCTCTTGCTCTGGCCTGCCCTTGCCTTGGCTCTGGCCTACTCTCGCGCTGGCTCTGGCCTGCCCTCGCCCTGGCTCCGGCCTGCTCTCACTCTGTCTTGCATGCCTTCGCCTTGGCTCCGGCCTACTCTCGCTGTGGCTCTGGCCTGCCCTCGCCCTGGCTCCGGCCTGCCCTCGCCTTGGCTCTGGCCTGCTCTCACCCTGGCTCCGGCCTGCCGTCGCCCTCGCTCCTGCCTGCTCACACCCTTCGGCCTGCCCTCGCCTTGGCTCCGGTCTGCCCTCGCTCTGGATTCGGCCTGATCTCGCAATGGCTCTGGCCTGCCCTTGCCTTGGCTCCGGCCTGCTCTTGCCTTGGCTCCGGCCTGCTCTTGCTCTGGCCTGCCTTCGCATTGGCTCCGGACTGCTCTTGCTCTGGGTCTGGCCTGCCTTGACCATGGCTCCGGCCTGCTCTCGCTCTGGCTCCGGCCTGATATCACTCTGGCTCTGGCCTGCCCTCGCCTTGGCTCCGTCCTAATCGCGCTCTGGCCTGCCCTCGCCTTGGATCCGGCCTGTTCTCGCTCTGGTTCCGTCCTGCCTTCGCCCTAGCTCTGGGCTGATCTAGCTCTGGCCTGCCCTCGCCCTGGCTCCGGCCTGCTCTCGCTCCGGCCTGCCCTCGCCTTGGCTCCGGCCTGCCCTTGTCCTGGCTCCTGCCTGCTCTCGCTCTGGCTCTGGCATGCCTTAGCCTCGGCTCTAAACTACTCTCGCTCTGGCCTGCCCTCGCCCTGGCTCCGGCCTGCTCTTGTTCTGGCTCTGGCATGCCCTCGCCTTGGCTCCGGCCTCCTCTCGCACTGACCCTGGCCAGCCCTCGACCTGGCTCCGGCCTGCTCTGGCTCTGTCCTGCCCTCACCTTGGCTCCGGCCTGCTCTCGCCCAGGCCTCGGCCTGCCCTCGTCCTGGCTCTGGCCTGTTCTCGCTCTGGCCTGCCCTCGCTTAGGCTCCGGCTTGCTCTCGCCTTGGCTCCGTCCTGCTCTCGCTGTAGCTCCGGACTGCCCTCGCCCTGGCTCTGACCAGCTCTCGCTCTCACTCTTGCCTGCCCTCGCCTTGGCTCCGGCCTGCTCTCGCTCTAGCCTGCCCTGGCTCTGCTTCTGGCCTGTCCTCGCCTTGGCTCCGGCCTGCTCTCGCTCTGACTCTGGCCTGCCCTCGCCCTGGCTCCGGCCTGCTCTGGATCTGCCTCTGGTCTGCCCTCGCCTTGGCTCTGGCCTGCTCTCTCTCTGGCTCTGTCCTGCCCTCGTCCTGGCTCCGGCCTGCTCTCCCTCTGGTCTGACCTTGCCTTGGATTCGGCCTGCTCTCACCCTGGCTCCGGCTTGCTCTCTCTCTGGCTCTGGCTTGCCCTCGCCCTGGCTCCGGCCTGCTCTCGCTCTGCCTCCGGCCTGCTATGGCTATGGCTTTGGCCTGCTCTAGCTCTGTCTCTGGCCTACCCTGGCCTTGGCTCTGGCCTGCCCTCGCCGAGGCTCCGGCCTGCTCTCGCTCTGGCCTGCTCTCGCTCTGGCTCCGGCCTGCTCTCGCTCTGCCTCCGGCCTGCTCTCGCCCTGGTTCCGGGCTGCCTTTGCCTTGGCTCCGGCCTTCTCTCGCTCTGGCCTGCCCTTGCCTTGGTTCTGGACTACTCTCGCTCTGGCTCACGCCTGCCCTACCCTTGGCTCTGGCCTACTCTCGCTCTGGCTCGGGCCAGCTCTGGCTGTGGCTCTGGCATGCTCTCGCTCTGGCTCTGGCCTGCCCTTTCCTTGGCTCCGGCCTGCTCTCGCTCGGACTCTGGTCTGACCTTGCCTTGGCTCCGGCCTGCAATCGCCCTGGCTCCGGCCTGCTCTAGCTCTGGCTTCGGCCTGACCTCGCCCTGGCTACGGCCTGCCCTTGCTCTGGCCTGCCCTCGCCTTGGCTCCGGCCAGCTCCTGCTCTGGCTTCTGCCTGCCCTCGCCTGGCTCTGACATGCCCTCGACCTGGCTCCGGCCTGCATGCGCCCTGGTTTCTGCTTGCTCTCGCTCTGGCTAAGGTCCGCCCTCGCCCTGGCTCCGGCCTGCTCTCACTCTCGCTCCGGCCTCCCCTTACCTTGGCTCCTGCCTGCTCTCGCTCTGGCTCTGGCATGCCCTAGCCTCGGCTCTAAACTACTCTCGCTCTGGCCTGCCCTCGCTCCGGCCTGCTCTTGTTCTGGCTCTGGCATGCCCTCGCCTTGGCTCCGACCTCCTCTCGCACTGACCCTGGCCAGCCCTCGACCTGGCTCCGGCCTGCTCTGGCTCTGTCCTGCCCTCAACTTGGCTCCGGCCTGCTCTCGCCCAGGCCTCGGCCTGCCCTCGTCCTGGCTCCGGCCTGTTCTCGCTCTGGCCTGCCCTCGCTTAGGCTCCGGCTTGCTCTCGCCTTTGCTCCGGCCTGCTCTCGCTGTAGCTCCGGACTGCCCTCGCCCTGGCTCCGACCAGCTCTCGCTCTCACTCTTGCCTGCCCTCGCCTTGGCTCCGGCCTGCTCTCGCTCTAGCCTGCCCTGGCTCTGCTTCTGGCCTGCCCTCGCCTTGGCTCCGGCCTGCTCTCGCTCTGACTCTGGCCTGCCCTCGCCCTGGCTCCGGCCTGCTCTGGATCTGCCTCTGGTCTGCCCTCGCCTTGGCTCTGGCCTGCTCTCTCTCTGGCTCTGTCCTGCCCTCGTCCTGGCTCCGGCCTGCTCTCCCTCTGGTCTGCCCTTGCCTTGGATTCGGCCTGCTCTCACCCTGGCTCCGGCTTGCTCTCTCTCTGGCTCTGGCTTGCCCTCGCCCTGGCTCCGACCTGCTCTCGCTTTGGCTCTGGCCTGCTCTCGCTCTGGCCTGCCCTTGGCTCCAGCCTGCTCTCGCCCTAGCCAGCTGTTGCTCTGGCCTACCCTGGTTCTGCCTCTGGCCTGCCTTCGCCTTGGCTACGGTCTGCTCTCGCCTTGGCTCCGGCCTGCTCTAGCTCTAGCTCCGTACTGCCCTCGCCCTGGCTCCGCTATGCCACAGCTCGGGCTCCGGCTTGCCCTCACTTTAGCTCCGTCCTGCTCTCGTCCTGGCTCTGAACTGCTCTCGCTCTCGCTCTGGCTCTGGCCTGCCCTCTCTCTGGCTCTGGCCTGCCCTCGCCCTGGCTCCGGCCTACTCTCGCTCTGGCTATGGCCTGCTCTCGCCCTGGCTCCGGCCTGCTCTTGCCCTGGTTCCGGCCTCCCCTTACCTTGGCTCCTGCCTGTTCTCGCTCTGGCTCTGGCATGCCCTAGCCTCGGCTCTAAACTACTCTCGCTCTGGCCTGCCCTTGCCCTGGCTCTGGCCTGCTCTTGTTCTGGCTCTGGCATGCCCTCGCCTTGGCTCCGGCCTCCTCTCGCACTGACCCTGGCCTGCCCTCGCCCTGGCTCCGGCCTGCTCTGGCTCTGTCCTGCCCTCGCCTTGGCTCCGGCCTGCTCTCACCCAGGCTCCGGCCTGCCCTTGCTCTGGCCTGCCCTCGCTTTGGCCTGCCCTCGCCTTGGCTCCGGCCTGCTCTCGCCTTGCTTCCGGCCTGCTCTAGCTGTAGTTCCGGACTGCCCTTGCCCTGGCTCCGGCCTGCCATCGCTCTGGCACTGGCGTGCCCTCGCCTTGGCTCCGGCCTGCTCTCGCTCTGACTCTGGCCTGCCCTCGCCCTGGCTCCGGCCTGCTCTGGATCTGCCTCTGGTCTGCCCTTGCCTTGGCTCCGGCCTGCTCTCTCTCTGGTTCTGTCCTGCCCTCGTCCTGGCACCAGCCTGCTCTCCCTCTGGTCTGCCCTTGCCTTGGCTCCGGCCTGCTCTCACCCTGGCTCCGGCTTGCTCTCTCTCTGGCTCTGGCTTGCCCTCGCCCTGGCTCCGAATTGCTCTCGCTTTGGCTCTGGCCTGCTCTCGCTCTGGCCTGCCCTTGGCTCCAGCCTGCTCTCACCCTAGCCAGCTGTTGCTCTGGCCTACCCTGGTTCTGCCTCTGGCCTGCCCTCGCCTTGGCTATGGTCTGCTCTCGCCTTGGCTCCGGCCTGCTCTAGCTCCGTACTGCCCTCGCCCTCGCTCCGCTATGCCACAGCTCGGGCTCCGGCTTGCCCTCGCTTTAGCTCCGTCCTGCTCTCGCCCTGGCTCCGAACTGGCTCTGGCCTGCCCTCGCCTTGGCTCTGGCCTACTCTCGCTCTAGCCTGCTCTCGCTCTGGCTATAGCCTCGCCCTGGTTCCAGCCTCCCCTTACCTTGGCTCCTGCCTGTTCTCGCTCTGGCATGCCCTAGCCTCGGCTCTAAATTACTCTCGCTCTGGCTCTGGCCTGCCCTCGCCCTGGCTCCGGCCTGCTCTTGTTCTGGCTCTGGCATGCCCTCGCCTTGGCTCCGGCCTCCTCTCGAACTGACCCTGGCCTGCCCTCGCCCTGGCTCCGGCCTGCTCTGGCTCTGTCCTGCCCTCGTCTTGGCTCCGGCCTGCTCTCACCCAGGCTCCGGCCTGCCCTTGCTCTGGCCTGCCCTCGCTTTGGCTCTAGCCTACTCTCGCTCTGGCCTGCCCTCGTCCTGGCTCCGGCCTGCTCTCGCTCTGGCATGCCCTCGCCTTTGCTTCGGCCTCCTCTCGCTCTGACTCTGGCCTGCCCTCGCCCTGGCTCCAGCCTGCTCTGGCTCTGTCCTGCCCTCGCCTTGGCTCCGGCCTGCTCTCGCCCAGGCCTCGGCCTGCCCTCGCCCTGGCTCCGGCCTGTTCTCGCTCTGGCCTGCCCTCGCTTAGGCTCCGGCTTGCTCTCGCCTTGGCTCCGGCCTGCTCTCGCTGTAGCTCCGGACTGCCCTCGCCCTGGCTCCGACCAGCTCTCGCTCTGGCTCTGGCCTGCCGTCGCCTTGGCTCTGGCCTGCTCTGGCTCTGCTCAAGCCTGCCCTCGTCTTCTCTCCGGCCTGCTCTCGCCTTGGCACCGGTCTGCCCTTGCCTTGGCACCGGTCTGCCCTCGCCCTGGCTCCTGCCTGCTCTCGCTCTAGCCTGCTCTCGCTCTGGTTCTTGCCTGCCCTAGCCTCGGCTCCGGCCTGCTCTCGCTCTGGACTGCCGTTTCCTTGGCTCCGGACTTCTCTCGCTCTGGCTCGCGTCTGCCCTAGCCTTGGCTCTGGCCTACTCTCGCTCTGGCTCGGGCCTGATCTGGCTGTGCCTCTGGCATGCTCTCGCTCTGGTTCTGGCCTGCCCTTTCCTTGGCTCCGGCCTGCTCTCGCTCGGACTCTGGTCTGACCTTGCCTTGGCTCCGGCCTGCAATCGCCCTGGCTCCGGCCTGCTCTAGCTCTGGCTTCGGCCTGACCTCGCCCTGGCTCCGGCCTGCCCTTGCTCTGGCCTTCCCTCGCCTTGGCTCCGGCCAGCTCCTGCTCTGGCTCCGGCCTGCCATCGCATTGGCTCCGGCCTGCTCTTGCCCGGGCTCCGGCCTGCCCTCGCCTGGCTCTGGCCTGCCCTCGACCTGGCTCCGGCATGCCCTCGCCCTGGCTCCGGCCTAACTTCGCCCTGGCTTCTGCTTGCTCTCGCTCTGGCTAAGGCCTGCCCTTGCCCTGGCTCCGGCCTGCTCTCACTCTCGCTCCGGCCTGCCCTCGCCTTGTCTCCGGCCTGCTCTCGCTCTGGCTCCGGCCTGCTCTCGCTCTGACCTGCCCTCGCCCTGTCTCCGGCCTGCTCTCGCATTGGCCTGCCCTCGCCCTGGCTCCGGCATTCTCTCGCTCTGGTTTCGGCCTGCCGTCGCCTTGGATACGGCCTGCTCTCGCTCTGGCTCCGGCCAGCCCTCGCCTTGGCTCCGGCCTGCTCTCGCTCTGGCCTGCCTTTGCCTTGGCTCCGGCCTGCTCTCACTCTGGCTCTGGCCTGCCTTTGCCTTGGCTCCGGCCTGCTCTCACTCTGGCTCCGGCCTGCCTTCACCTTGGCTCCGACCTGCTCTCGCTTTGGCTCTGGCCTGCTCTCACTCTGGCCTGCCCTTTTGGCTCCAGCCTGCTCTCGCCCTAGCCAGCTGTTGCTCTGGCCTACCCTGGTTCTGCCTCTGGCCTGCCCTCGCCTTGGCTACGGCCTGCTCTCGCATAGGCTCCGGCCTGCTCTCGCTCTAGCTCCGTACTGCCCTCACCCTGGCTCCGCTATGCCACAGCTCGGGCTGCAGCTTGCCCTCGATTTAGCTCCATCCTGCTCTCGCCCAGGCTCCGAACTGCTCTCACTCTGGCCTGCCCTTTCTCTGGCTCTGGCCTGCCCTCACCCTGGCTCCGGCCTACTCTCGCTCTGGCCTGCTCTCGCTCTGGCTCTGGCCTCGCCCTGGCTCCGGCCTGCTCTCGCCCTGGTTCCGGCCTCCCCTTACCTTGGCTCCTGCCTGCTCTCGCTCTGGCATGCCCTAGCCTCGGCTCTAAACAACTCTAACTCTGGCTCTGGCCTGCCCTCGCCCTGGCTCCGGCCTGCTCTTGTTCTGGCTCTGGCATGCCCTCGCCTTGGCTCTGGCCTCCTCTCGCTCTGACCCTGACCTGCCCTCGCCCTGGCTCCGGCCTGCTCTGGCTCTGTCCTGCCCTCGCCTTGGCTCCGGCCTGCTCTCGCCCAGGCTCCGGCCTGCCCTCGTCCTGGCTCCGGCCTGCTCTTGCTCTGGCCTGCCCTCGCTTTGGCTCTAGCCTACTCTCGCTCTGGCTCTGGCCTGCCCTCGCTCTGGCATGCCCTCGCCTTTGCTCCGGCCTCCTCTCGCTCTGACTCTGGCCGGCCCTCGCCCTGGCTCCGGCCTGCTCTGGCTCTGTCCTGCCCTCGCCTTGGCTCCGGCCTGCTCTGGCCCAGGCCTCGGCCTGCCCTCGTCCTGGCTCCGGCCTGTTCTCGCTCTGGCCTGCCCTCGCTTAGGCTCCGGCTTGCTCTCGCCTTGGCTCCGCACTGCTCTCGCGGTAGCTCCGGACTGCCCTCGCCCTGGCTCCGACCAGCTCTCGCTGTTGCCTGCCCTCGCCTTGGCTCCGGCCTGCTCTCGCTCTGGCCTGCCCTGGCTCTGCTTCTGGCCTGCCCTCGCCTTGGCTCCGGCCTGCTCTCGCCTTGGCTCCGGCCTGCTCTCGCTGTAGCTCCGGACTGCCTTTGCCCTGGCTCCGGCCTGCCATCGCTCTGACTCAGGCCTGCCCTCGCCCTGGCTCCGGCCTGCTCTGGATCTGCCTCTGGCCTGCCCTCGCCTTGGCTCCGGCCTGCTCTTGCTCTGGCTCCGGCCTGCTCTCGCTCTGGCCTGCCCTCGCCCTGGCTCCGGCCTGCTCTCGCCCTGGCTGCGGCCTGCTCTCGCTCTGACTCAGGCCTGCCCTCGCCCTGGCTCCGGCCTGCTCTGGATCTGGCTCTGGCCTGCCCTCGCCTTGGCTCCGGCCTGCTCTCGCCCTGGCTCTGGCCTGCTCTCGCTCTGGCCTACCCTCGCCTTGGCTCCGGCCTGCTCTCGCCTTGGCTCCGGCCTGCTCTTGCTCTGGCTTCGGCCAGATCTCGCTGTGGCTCTGGCCTGCCCTTGCTCTGGCTCCGACCAGCCCTCGCCTTGCCTCCGGCCTGCCCTTGCCCTCGCTCCGGCCTGCTCTTGCTCTGACTCTGGCCTTTCCTCGCCCTGGCTCCGGCCTGCTCTTGCTCTGGCCTGCTCTCGTCTTGACTCCAGCCTGCTCTCGCTCTGGTTCTGGCCTGCCTTCACCTTGGCTCCGGCATCCCCTCGCTCTGGCTCAAGCCTGCTCTAGCTCTGACTCTGGCCTGCCCTTGCCTTGGCTCCAGACTGCTCTTGCTCTGGCCTGCCCTCGCTCTGGCCTGCCCTCGCCTTGGCTCCGGCCTGCCCTCGTCCTGGCTCCGGCCTGCTCTTGCTCTGGCCTGCCCTCGCTTTCGCTCTAGCCTACTCTCGCCCTGGCTCCGGCCTGCTCTGGATCTGCCTCTGGCCTGCCCTCGCCTTGGCTCCGGCCTGCTCTCGCTCTGGCCTGCACTCGCCCTGGCTCCGGCCTGCTCTTGCCCTGGCTCTGGCCTTCTCTCGCTCTGACTCTGGCCGGCCCTCGCCCTGGCTCCAGCATGCTCTGGATCTGGCTCTGGCCTGCCCTCGCCTTGGCTCCGGCCTGCTCTCGCTCTGGCCTGCCCTCGCCTTGGCTCCGGCCTGCTCTCGCCTTGGCTCCGGCCTGCTCTTGCTCTGGCTTCGGCCCGCCCTCGCTGTGGCTCCGGCCTGCCCTTGCTCTGGCTCCGACCAGCCCTCGCCTTGCCTCCGGCCAGCTCACGCCCTCGCTCCGGCCTGCTCTTGCTCTGGCCTTCCCTCGCCCTGGCTCCGGCCTGCTCTTGCTCTGGCCTGCCCTCGTCTTGACTCCAGCCTGCTCTCGCTCTGGTTCTGGCCTGCCTTCACCTTGGCTCCGGCATCCCCTCGCTCTGGCTCAAGTCAGCTCTAGCTATGGCTCTGGCCTGCCCTCGCCTTGGCTCCGGCCTGCTCTCACCCTGGCTCCGGCCTGCTCTCGCTCTGGCCTGCCCTCGCCCTGGCTCCGGCCTGCTCTCTCACTGGCTCTGGCCTGCCCTCGCCTTGGCTCCTGCCTGTTTTCGCCCTGGATCCAGCCTGACCTTGCTTTGGATCATGCCTGCTCTCGAACTGGCCTGACGTCAACTTGGCTCCGGCCTGCCCTCGCCCTGGCTCCAGCCTGCACTCGCCTTGGCTCTGGCCTACTCTCTCTCTGGCTCTGGCCTGCCCTCGCCCTGGCTCCGGTCTGCCCTCGCTCTGGCTCTGGCCTGCCCTCGCCTTGGCTCCGGCCTGCTCTGGCCCTGGCTCCGGACTGCTCTCGTCCTGGTTCCAACCTGCCCTTGCCTTGGCTCATGCCTGCTCTCGCTCTGGCCTGCCCTCGCCTTGGCTCCGGCCTGCTCTCGCTCTGGATCCAGCCTGCCCTCACTCTGGCTCCGGCCTGCCCTCGCCTTGGATCCGGCCTTCTCTCGCTCTGGCTCTGGGCTGCCCTCGCCCTGGCTCTGGCCTGCCCTCGCTCTGCCTCTGGCCTGCCCTCTCCTTAGTTCCGGCCTCTTCTCGCCCTGGCTCCAGCCTGCTCTCGCTCTGGCCTGCCCTTGTCTTGGCTACTGCCTGCTCTCGACCTGGCTCCAGCCTGCTCTCGCTCTGGCTCTGGCCTGCCCTCGCCCTGGCTCTGGCCTGCCCTCGCCCTGGCTCCGGCCTGCTCTCGCCCTGGCTCCGGCCTGCTCTCGCTCTGACTCTGGCCTGCCCTTGCCCTGGCTCCGGCCTGCTCTGGATCTGGCTCTGGCCTGCCCTCGCCTTGGCTCCGGCCTGCTCTCGCCCTGGCTCTGGCCTGTTCTCGCTCTGGCCTGCCCTCGCCTTGGCTTCGGCCTGCTCTTGCTCAGGCTTCGGCCTGCCCTCGCTGTGGCTCCGGCCTGCCCTTGCTCTGGCTCCGACCAGCCCTCGCCTTGCCTCCGGCCTGCTCTCGCCCTGGCTCCAGCCTGCTCTTGCTCTGGCTCTGGCCTTCCCTCGCCCTGGCTCCGGCCTGCTCTTGCTCTGGCTCTGGCCTTCCCTCGGCCTTGCTCCGGCCTGCTCTTGCTCTGGCCTGCCCTCTTCTTGACTCCAGCCTGCTCTCGCTCTGGTTCTGGCCTGCCTTCATCTTGGCTCCGGCATCCCCTCGCTCTGGTTCAAGCCTGCTCTAGCTCTGGCTCTGGCCTGCCCTTGCCTTGGCTCCAGACTGCTCTCGCTCTAGCTTGCTCTCGCTCTTGCCTGCCCTCGCCTTGGCTCCGGCCTGCCCTCGCTCTTGTCTGCCCTCGCCTTGGCTCCGACCTGCTATCGCTCTGGTCTGCCCTCGCCTTGGCTCTGGCCTGCTCTCGCTCTACTTCTGGCCTGCCCTCGCCTTGGCTCCGGTCTGCTCTCGCCTTGGTTCCGGCCTGCTCTCGCCCTGGCTCCGGCCAACCATCGCTCTGGCTCCGGCCTGCCCTCGCCTTGGCTCCGGCCTGCTCTCACCCTGGCTCCGGCCTGCTCTCACCCTGGCTCCGGCCTGCTCTCTCTCTGGCTCTGGCCTGCTTTCGCCTTGGCTCCTGCTTGTTCTCGCCCTGGATCCAGCCTGACCTTGCTTTGGATCATGCCTGCTTTCGATCTGGCCTGACGTCAACTTGGCTCCGGCCTGCTCTTACTCTGGCTCCGGCCTGCCCTCGCTCTGGCTCCGGCCTGCCCTCGCCTTGGCTCCGGCCTGCTCTCGCCCTGGCTCCAGCCTGCTATCACCCTGGCTCCGGCCTACTCTCTCTCTGGCTCTGGCCTGCCCTCGCCCTGGCTCCGGTCTGCCCTCGCTCTGGCTCTGGCCTGCCCTCGCCTTGGCTCCGGCCTGCTCTTGCCCTGGCTCCGGACTGCTCTCGCCCTGGTTCCGGCCTGCCCTTGCCTTGGCTCATGCCTGCTCTCGCTCTGGCCTGCCCTCGCCTTGGCTCCGGCCTGCTCTCGCTCTAGATCCAGCCTGCCCTCACTCTGGCTCTGGCCTGCCCTTGCCTTGGCTCTGGCCTGCTCTCGCTCTGGCCTGCCCTCGCCCTGGCTCTTGCCTGCCCTCGCTCTGCCTCTGGCCTGCCCTCGCCTTAGTTCCGGCCTCCTCTCGCCCTGGCTCCAGCCTGCTCTCGCTCTGGCCTGCCCTTGTCTTGGCTACTGCCTGCTCTCGACCTGGCTCTCGCTTGCTCTCGCTCTGGCTTTGGCCTGTCCTCTCCTTGGCTCCAGACTGCTCTTGCACTGGCTCCAGCCTGCCTTCGTCCTGGATCTGGCCTGCTCTCGCTCTGGCTCTGGCCTGCTCTCGCACTGGCTCCGGCCTGCTCTCGCCTTGGCTCCGGCCTGCTATATCTCTGGCTCCGGCCTGCCCTCGCCTTGGCTCCTGCCTGTTCTCGCCCTGGATCCGGCCTGCATTTGCCTTGGCTCTGGCCTGCTCTCGGTCTGGTTCCAGCCTGCCCTTGCTTTGGATCATGCCTGCTCTCGATCTGGCCTGACATCAACTTGGCTCCGGCTTGCTCTCGCTCTGGCTTCGGCCTGCCCTCGCTCTGGCTAAGTCCTGCTCTCGCCTTGGGTCCGGCCTGCTCTCGCTCTGGCTCCAGCCTGCCCTCGCCCTGGCTCCGGCCTACTGTCGCTCTTTCTCTGGCCTGCCCTCGCCCTGGCTCTGGCCTGCCCTCGCCCTGGCTCCAGCCTGCTCTCGCCCTGGCTCCGGCCTGCTCTCGCTCTGGCCTGCCCTTGCCTTGCCTCCCGCCTGCTCAGGCCCTGGCTCCGGCTTGCTCTCGCTCTGGCCTGCCCTCGCCTTGGTTCCGGCCTTCTCTCGCTATGGCTCCGGCCTGCCCTCGCACGGGCTCCGGCCTTCTCTCGCTATGGCTCCGGCTTGCCCTCACACGGGCTCCAGCCTGCTTTCGCCCTGGATCTGGCCTACTCTCGCTCTGGCTCCGGCATGTTCTCGCTCTGTATCCGGCCTCCTCTCGCCTTGGCTCCGGCCTGCTCTCGCCTTGGCTCCGACATGCTCTCGCCCTGGCTCCGACAAGCTCTCGCCCTGGTTCTGGCCTGTCCTTGCCTTGGCTCTGGTCAACTCTTTCTTTGGCCAGGCCTGCCCTTCCCCTGGCTCCGGCCTGCTCTCGCTCTGGCTCCGGCCTGCCCTCGCCTTGGCTCCAGCCTGCCCTCGCCATGGCTCCGCCCGCTCTCGCTCCGGCCTGCTTTCGCCCAGGCTCCGGCCTGCTCTCACTCTGGCTCTTGCCTGCTCTCGCTCTGGCTCCGGCCTGCCATCGATCTGGCTCCAGCCTGCCCTTGCACTGTCTCCGGCCTGCCCTCGACCTGGCTCCGGCCTGCTCTCGCTCTGGATCCGGCCTGCTCTCGCCTTGGCTCCGGCTTGTTCTCGCCTTGGCTCCGGACTGCTCTTGACCTGGTTCATGCCTGCCCTTGCTTTGGCTTCGTCCTTCTCTCGCTCTGTCTGGCTCTGGCCTGCCCTCGCCTTGGCTCTGGCCTACTCTCGCTCTGGCTCCGGCCTGCCCTTGCTCTGGCTTCGGCCTGCTCTCGCTCTGTCTCTGGCCTGCTCTCGCTCTGGCTGGCCCTTGCCTTTGCTCCGGCCTGCTCTTGCTCTGGCCTGCCCTCGCCATGGCTCTGGCCTTCTCTCGCTCTGGCTCTGGCCTACCCTCGTACCGGCTCTTACCTGCCCGAGCCTTGGCTCCGGCCTGCTCTGACTCTGGCTCGTGCCTGCCCTCGCCCTGGCTCTGGCCTTCTCTCGCTCTGGCTCTGCACTGTCCTCGCCTTGGCTTCGGCCTGTTCTCGCCCAGGCTCTGGCCTGCTCTCGCGCTGGTTCCGGCCTGCCCTCACCTTGGCTCCGGCCTGCTCTCGCCTTGGCTCCGGCCTGCTCTCGCTCTGGCTCCGGCCTGCTCTCGCTCTGGCTCCGGCCTGCTCTCGTTCTGGCTCCGGCCTGCCCTCGCCCTGGCTCCGGCCTACCCTCGCCCTGGCTCCGGCCAGCCCTCGCCCTGGCTCCGGCCTACCCTCGCCAGGCCTGGCTCCAGCCTGCCCTCGCCCTGGTTCCGGCATGTTCTTGCTCTGGATCCGGACTCCTCTCGCCTTGGCTCCGGCCTGCTCTCGCCTTGGCTCCGGCCTGCTCTCTCTCTGGCTCTGGCCTGCCCTCGCCCTGGCTCTGGCCTACTCTCGCTCTGGCCTGCTCTCTTTCTGGCCTCGCCCTGTCTCCAGCCTGCTCTCGCCCTGGTTCCGGCCTGCCCTTGCCTTGGCTCTGGCCTTCTATCGCTCTGGCTCTGGCCTGCCCTCGCCTTGGCTCTGGCCTACGCTCGCCTTGGCTTCGGCCTGCTCTCGCCTTGGCTCCGGCCTCCTCTTACTCTGGCTCCGGCCTGCCCTCGCCCTGACTCCGGCCTACCCTTGCATTGGCTCCGGCCTGCTCTCGGCCTGGCTCCGACCTGCTCTCGCTCTGGCCTACGCATACCTTGGCTCCGGCCTGCTCTTCCTCTGGCTCTTGCCTGCCCTCGTCTTGACTCTAGCCTGATCTCGCTCTTATTCTGGCCTGCCTTCGCCATGGCTCCAGCCTGCTTTCGCTCTGGCTCAGGCCTGCCCTAGCTCTGTCTCCGGACAGTTCTGGCTCTGGCCTGCTCTGGCTCTGGCCTGCCCTTTCCTTGGCTCCGGCCTTCTCTCACTCTGGCTCCGGCCTGCTCTTGCTCTGGCCTGCCCTCGTCTTGACTCCAGCCTGCTCTCGCTCTGGTTCTGGCCTGCCTTCACCTTGGCTCCGGCATCCCCTCGCTCTGGCTCAAGTCAGCTCTAGCTCTGGCTCTGGCCTGCCCTCGCCTTGGCTCCGGCCTGCTCTCACCCTGGCTCCGGCCTGCTCTCGCTCTGGCCTGCCCTCGCCCTGGCTCCGGCCTGCTCTCTCACTGGCTCTGGCCTGCCCTCGCCTTGGCTCCTGCCTGTTTTCGCCCTGGATCCAGCCTGACCTTGCTTTGGATCATGCCTGCTCTCGAACTGGCCTGACGTCAACTTGGTTCCGGCCTGCCCTCGCCCTGGCTCCAGCCTGCACTCGCCTTGGCTCCGGCCTACTCTCTCTCTGGCTCTGGCCTGCCCTCGCCCTGGCTCCGGTCTGCCCTCGCTCTGGCTCTGGCCTGCCCTCGCCTTGGCTCCGGCCTGCTCTCGCCCTGGCTCCGGACTGCTCTCGCCCTGGTTCCAACCTGCCCTTGCCTTGGCTCATGCCTGCTCTCGCTCTGGCCTGCCCTCGCCTTGGCTCCGGCCTGCTCTCGCTCTGGATCCAGCCTGCCCTCACTCTGGCTCCGGCCTGCCCTCGCCTTGGATCCGGCCTTCTCTCGCTCTGGCTCTGGGCTGCCCTCGCCCTGGCTCTAGCCTGCCCTCGCTCTGCCTCTGGCCTGCCCTCGCCTTAGTTCCGGCCTCTTCTCGCCCTGGCTCCAGCCTGCTCTCGTTCTGGCCTGCCCTTGTCTTGGCTACTGCCTGCTCTCGACCTGGCTCCAGCCTGCTCTCGCTCTGGCCTGCCCTCGCCCTGGCTCTGGCCTGCCCTCGCCCTGGCTCCGGCCTGCTCTCGCCCTGGCTCCGGCCTGCTCTCGCTCTGACTCTGGCCTGCCCTCGCCCTGGCTCCGGCCTGCTCTGGATCTGGCTCTGGCCTGCCCTCGCTTTGGCTCGGGCCTGCTCTCGCCCTGGCTCTGGCCTGCTCTCGCTCTGGCCTGCCCTCGCCTTGGCTTCGGCCTGCTCTTGCTCAGGCTTCGGCCTGCCCTCGCTGTGTCTCCGGCCTGCCCTTGCTCTGGCTCCGACCAGCCCTCGCCTTGCCTCCGGCCTGCTCTCGCCCTGGCTCCAGCCTGCTCTTGCTCTGGCTCTGGCCTTCCCTCGGCCTTGCTCCGGCCTGCTCTTGCTCTGGCCTGCCCTCTTCTTGACTCCAGCCTGCTCTCGCTCTGGTTCTGGCCTGCCTTCACCTTGGCTCCGGCATCCCCTCGCTCTGGCTCAAGCCTGCTCTAGCTCTGGCTCTGGCCTGCCCTTGCCTTGGCTCCAGACTGCTCTCGCTCTAGCTCTGGCTTGCTCTCGCTCTTGCCTGCCTCGCCTTGGCTCCGGCCTGCTCTTGCTCTTGTCTGCCCTCGCCTTGGCTCCGACCTGCTATCGCTCTGGTCTGCCCTCGCCTTGGCTCTGGCCTGCTCTCGCTCTACTTCTGGCCTGCCCTCGCCTTGGCTCCGGTCTGCTCTCGCCTTGGTTCCGGCCTGCTCTCGCCCTGGCTCCGGCCAACCATCGCTCTGGCTCCGGCCTGCCCTCACCTTGGCTCCGGCCTGCTCTCACCCTGGCTCCGGCTTGCTCTCACCCTGGCTCCGGTCTGCTCTCTCTCTGGCTCTGGCCTGCTTTCGCCTTGGCTCCTGCTTGTTCTCGCCCTGGATCCAGCCTGACCTTGCTTTGGATCATGCCTGCTTTCGATCTGGCCTGACGTCAACTTGGCTCCGGCCTGCTCTCACTCTGGCTCCGGCCTGCCCTCGCTCTGGCTCCGGCCTGCCCTCGCCTTGGCTCCGGCCTGCTCTCGCCCTGGCTCCAGCCTGCTATCGCCCTGGCTCCGGCCTACTCTCTCTCTGGCTCTGGCCTGCCCTCGCCCTGGCTCCGGTCTGCCCTCGCTCTGGCTCTGGCCTGCCCTCGCCTTGGCTCCGGACTGCTCTCGGCCTGGTTCCGGCCTGCCCTTGCCTTGGCTCATGCCTGCTCTCGCTCTGGCCTGCCCTCGCCTTGGCTCCGGCCTGCTCTCGCTCTAGATCCAGCCTGCCCTCACTCTGGCTCTGGCCTGCCCTTGCCTTGGCTCTGGCCTGCTCTCGCTCTGGCCTGCCCTCGCCCTGGCTCTTGCCTGCCCTCGCTCTGCCTCTGGCCTGCCCTCGCCTTAGTTCCGGCCTCCTCTCGCCCTGGCTCCAGCCTGCTCTCGCTCTGGCCTGCCCTTGTCTTGGCTACTGCCTGCTCTCGACCTGGCTCTTGCTTGCTCTCGCTCTGGCTTTGGCCTGTCCTCTCCTTGGCTCCAGCCTGCTCTTGCACTGGCTCCAGCCTGCCTTCGTCCTGGCTCTGGCCTGCTCTCGCTCTGGCCTGCTCTCGCACTGGCTCCGGCCTGCTCTCGCCTTGGCTCCGGCCTGCTATATCTCTGGCTCCGGCATTCTCTCGCTCTGGTTTCGGCCTGCCGTCGCCTTGGATACGGCCTGCTCTCGCTCTGGCTCCGGCCAGCCCTCGCCTTGGCTCCGGCCTGCTCTCGCTCTGGCCTGCCTTTGCCTTGGCTCCGGCCTGCTCTCACTCTGGCTCTGGCCTGCCTTCACCTTGGCTCCGACCTGCTCTCGCTTTGGCTCTGGCCTGCTCTCACTCTGGCCTGCCCTTTTGGCTCCAGCCTGCTCTCGCCCTAGCCAGCTGTTGCTTTGGCCTACCCTGGTTCTGCCTCTGGCCTGCCCTCGCCTTGGCTACGGCCTGCTCTCGCATAGGCTCCGGCCTGCTCTCGCTTTAGCTCCGTACTGCCCTCACCCTGGCTCCGCTATGCCACGGCTCGGGCTCCAGCTTGCCCTCGCTTTAGCTCCGTCCTGCTCTCGCCCAGGCTCCGAACTGCTCTCACTCTGGCCTGCCCTTTCTCTGGCTCTGGCCTGCCCTCGCCCTGGCTCCGGCCTACTCTCGCTCTGGCTCTGGCCTGCTCTCGCTCTGGCCTCGCCCTGGCTCCGGCCTGCTCTCGCCCTGGTTCCGGCCTCCCCTTACCTTGGCTCCTGCCTGCTCTCGCTCTGGCATGCCCTAGCCTCGGCTCTAAACAACTCTAACTCTGGCTCTGGCCTGCCCTCGCCCTGGCTCCGGCCTGCTCTTGTTCTGGCTCTGGCATGCCCTCGCCTTGGCTCTGGCCTCCTCTCGCTCTGACCCTGACCTGCCCTCGCCCTGGCTCCGGCCTGCTCTGGCTCTGTCCTGCCCTCGCCTTGGCTCCGGCCTGCTCTCGCCCAGGCTCCGGCCTGCCCTCCTCCTGGCTCCGGCCTGCTCTTGCTCTGGCCTGCCCTCGCTTTGGCTCTAGCCTACTCTCGCTCTGGCTCTGGCCTGCCCTCGTCCTGGCTCCGGCCTGCTCTCGCTCTGGCATGCCCTCGCCTTTGCTCCGGCCTCCTCTCGCTCTGACTCTGGCCGGCCCTCGCCCTGGCTCCGGCCTGCTCTGGCTCTGTCCTGCCCTCGCCTTGGCTCCGGCCTGCTCTGGCCCAGGCTTCGGCCTGCCCTCGTCCTGGCTCCGGCCTGTTCTCGCTCTGGCCTGCCCTCGCTTAGGCTCCGGCTTGCTCTCGCCTTGGCTCCGGACTGCTCTCGCGGTAGCTCCGGACTGCCCTCGCCCTGGCTCCGACCAGCTCTCGCTGTTGCCTGCTCTCGCCTTGGCTCCGGCCTGCTCTCGCTCTGGCCTGCCCTGGCTCTGCTTCTGGCCTGCCCTCGCCTTGGCTCCGGCCTGCTCTTGCCTTGGCTCCGGCCTGCTCTCGCTGTAGCTCCGGACTGCCTTTGCCCTGGCTCCGGCCTGCCATCGCTCTGACTCAGGCCTGCCCTCGACCTGGCTCCGGCCTGCTCTGGATCTGCCTCTGGCCTGCCCTCGCCTTGGCTCCGGCCTGCTCTCGCTCTGGCTCCGGCCTGCTCTCGCTCTGGCTCTGGCCTGCCCTCGCCCTGGCTCCGGCCTGCTCTCGCCCTGGCTGCGGCCTGCTCTCGCTCTGACTCAGGCCTGCCCTCGCCCTGGCTCCGGCCTGCTCTGGATCTGGCTCTGGCCTGCCCTCGCCTTGGCTCCGGCCTGCTCTCAACCTGGCTCTGGCCTGCTCTCGCTCTGGCCTACCCTCGCCTTGGCTCCGGCCTGCTCTCGCCTTGGCTCCGGCCTGCTCTTGCTCTGGCTTCGGCCAGATCTCGCTGTGGCTCCGGCCTGCCCTTGCTCTGGCTCCGACCAGCCCTCGCCTTGCCTCCGGCCTGCCCTCGCCCTCGCTCCGGCCTGCTCTTGCTCTGACTCTGGCCTTTCCTCGCCCTGGCTCCGGCCTGCTCTTGCTCTGGCCTGCCCTCGCTCTGGTTCTGGCCTGCCTTCACCTTGGCTCCGGCATCCCCTCGCTCTGGCTCAAGCCTGCTCTAGCTCTGACTCTGGCCTGCCCTTGCCTTGGCTCCAGACTGCTCTTGCTCTGGCCTGCCCTCGCCTTGGCTCCGGCCTGCTCTCGCTCTGGCCTGCCCTCGACTTGGCTCGGGCCTGCCCTCGCCTTGGCTCCGGCCTGCCCTCGTCCTGGCTCCGGCCTGCTCTTGCTCTGGCCTGCCCTCGCTTTCGCTCTAGCCTACTCTCGCTCTGGCTCTGGCCTGCCCTCGTCCTGGCTCCGGCCTGCTCTCGCTCTGGCATGCCCTCGCCTTTGCTACGGCCTCCTCTCGCTCTGACTCTGGCCTGCCCTCGCCTTGGCTCCGGCCTGCTCTGGCTCTGTCCTGCCCTCGCCTTGGCTCCGGCCTGCTCTCGCCCAGGCCTCGGCCTGCCCTCGTCCTGGCTCCGGCCTGTTCTCGCTCTGGCCTGCCCTCGCTTAGGCTCCAGCTTGCTCTCGCCTTGTCTCCGGTCTGCTCTCGCTGTAGCTCCGTAATGCCCTCGCCCTGGCTCCGACCAGCTCTCGCTCTTGCCTGCCCTCGCCTTGGCTCCGGCCTGCTCTCGCTCTGGCCTGCCCTGGCTCTGCTTCTGGCCTGCCCTCGTCTTGGCTCCGGCCTGCTCTCGCCTTGGCTCCGGCCTGCTCTCGCTGTAGCTCCGGACTGCCCTTGCCCTGGCTCCGGCCTGCCATCGCTCTGGCACTGGCGTGCCCTCGCCTTGGCTCCGGCCTGCTCTCGCTCTGACTCAGGCCTGCCCTCGCCCTGGCTCAGGCCTGCTCTGGATCTGCCTCTGGCCTGCCCTCGCCTTGGCTCCGGCCTGCTCTCGCTCTGGCCTGCACTCGCCCTGGCTCCGGCCTGCTCTTGCCCTGGCTCTGGCCTTCTCTCGCTCTGACTCTGGCTGGCCCTCGCCCTGGCTCCAGCATGCTCTGGATCTGGCTCTGGCCTGCCCTCGCCTTGGCTCCGGCCTGCTCTCGCTCTGGCCTGCCCTCGCCTTGGCTCCGGCCTGCTCTCGCCTTGGCTCCGGCCTGCTCTTGCTCTGGCTTCGGCCCGCCCTCGCTGTGGCTCCGGCCTGCCCTTGCTCTGGCTCCGACCAGCCCTCGCCTTGCCTCCGGCCAGCTCTCGCCCTCGCTCCGGCCTGCTCTTGCTCTGGCCTTCCCTCGCCCTGGCTCCGGCCTGCTCTTGCTCTGGCCTGCCCTCGTCTTGACTCCAGCCTGCTCTCGCTCTGGTTCTGGCCTGCCTTCACCTTGGCTCCGGCATCCCCTCGCTCTGGCTCAAGTCAGCTCTAGCTCTGGCCTGCCCTCGCCCTGGCTCCGGCCTGCTCTCTCACTGGCTCTGGCCTGCCCTCGCCTTGGCTCCTGCCTGTTTTCGCCCTGGATCCAGCCTGACCTTGCTTTGGATCATGCCTGCTCTCGAACTGGCCTGACGTCAACTTGGCTCCGGCCTGCCCTCGCCCTGGCTCCAGCCTGCACTCGCCTTGGCTCCGGCCTACTCTCTCTCTGGCTCTGGCCTGCCCTCGCCCTGGCTCCGGTCTGCCCTCGCTCTGGCTCTGGCCTGCCCTCGCCTTGGCTCCGGCCTGCTCTCGCCCTGGCTCCGGACTGCTCTCGCCCTGGTTCCAACCTGCCCTTGCCTTGGCTCATGCCTGCTCTCGCTCTGGCCTGCCCTCGCCTTGGCTCCGGCCTGCTCTCGCTCTGGATCCAGCCTGCCCTCACTCTGGCTCCGGCCTGCCCTCACTCTGGCTCCGGCCTGCCCTCACTCTGGCTCCGGCCTGCCCTCACTCTGGCTCCGGCCTGCCCTCGCCTTGGATCCGGCCTTCTCTCGCTCTGGCTCTGGGCTGCCCTCGCCCTGGCTCTGGCCTGCCCTCGCTCTGCCTCTGGCCTGCCCTCTCCTTAGTTCCGGCCTGCTCTCGCCCTGGCTCCAGCCTGCTCTCGCTCTGGCCTGCCCTTGTCTTGGCTACTGCCTGCTCTCGACCTGGCTCCAGCCTGCTCTCGCTCTGGCCTGCCCTCGCCCTGGCTCTGGCCTGCCCTCGCCCTGGCTCCGGCCTGCTCTCGCCCTGGCTCCGGCCTGCTCTCGCCCTGGCTCCGGCCTGCTCTCGCTCTGACTCTGGCCTGCCCTCGCCCTGGCTCCGGCCTGCTCTGGATCTGGCTCTGGCCTGCCCTCGCCTTGGCTCCGGCCTGCTCTCGCCCTGGCTCTGGCCTGCTCTCGCTCTGGCCTGCCCTCGCCTTGGCTTCGGCCTGCTCTTGCTCAGGCTTCGGCCTGCCCTCGCTGTGGCTCCGGCCTGCCCTTGCTCTGGCTCCGACCAGCCCTCGCCTTGCCTCCGGCCTGCTCTCGCCCTGGCTCCAGCCTGCTCTTGCTCTGTCTCTGGCCTTCCCTCGCCCTGGCTCCGGCCTGCTCTTGCTCTGGCTCTGGCCTTCCCTCGGCCTTGCTCCGGCCTGCTCTTGCTCTGGCCTGCCCTCTTCTTGACTCCAGCCTGCTCTCGCTCTGGTTCTGGCCTGCCTTCACCTTGGCTCCGGCATCCCCTCACTCTGGCTCAAGCCTGCTCTAGCTCTGGCTCTGGCCTGCCCTTGCCTTGGCTCCAGACTGCTCTCGCTCTAGCTCTGGCTTGCTCTCGCTCTTGCCTGCCCTCGCCTTGGCTCCGGCCTGCCCTCGCTCTTGTCTGCCCTCGCCTTGGCTCCGACCTGCTATTGCTCTGGTCTGCCCTCGCCTTGGCTCTGGCCTGCCCTCGCCTTGGCTCCGGTCTGCTCTCGCCTTGGTTCCGGCCTGCTCTCGCCCTGGCTCCGGCCAACCATCGCTCTGGCTCCGGCCTGCCCTCACCTTGGCTCCGGCCGGCTCTCACCCTGGCTCCGGTCTGCTCTCTCTCTGGCTCTGGCCTGCTTTCGCCTTGGCTCCTGCTTGTTCTCGCCCTGGATCCAGCCTGACCTTGCTTTGGATCATGCCTGCTTTCGATCTGGCCTGACGTCAACTTGGCTCCGGCCTGCTCTCACTCTGGCTCCGGCCTGCCCTCGCTCTGGCTCCGGCCTGCCCTCGCCTTGGCTCCGGCCTGCTCTCGCCCTGGCTCCAGCCTGCTATCGCCCTGGCTCCGGCCTACTCTCTCTCTGGCTCTGGCTTGCCCTCGCCCTGGCTCCGGTCTGCCCTCGCTCTGGCTCTGGCCTGCCCTCGCCTTGGCTCCGGCCTGCTCTTGCCCTGGCTCCGGACTGCTCTCGCCCTGGTTCCGGCCTGCCCTTGCCTTGGCTCATTCCTGCTCTCGCTCTGGCCTGCCCTCGCCTTGGCTCCGGCCTGCTCTCGCTCTAGATCCAGCCTGCCCTCACTCTGGCTCTGGCCTGCCCTTGCCTTGGCTCTGGCCTGCTCTCGCTCTGGCCTGCCCTCGCCCTGGCTCTTGCCTGCCCTCGCTCTGCCTCTGGCCTGCCCTCGCCTTAGTTCCGGCCTCCTCTCGCCCTGGCTCCAGCCTGCTCTCGCTCTGGCCTGCCCTTGTCTTGGCTACTGCCTGCTCTCGACCTGGCTCTTGCTTGCTCTTGCTCTGGCTTTGGCCTGTCCTCTCCTTGGCTCCAGCCTGCTCTTGCACTGGCTCCAGCCTGCCTTCGTCCTGGCTCTGGCCTGCTCTCGCTCTGGCTCTGGCCTGCTCTCGCACTGGCTCCGGCCTGCTCTCGCCTTGGCTCCGGCCTGCTATATCTCTGGCTCCGGCCTGCCCTCGCCTTGGCTCCTGCCTGTTCTCGCCCTGGATCCGGCCTGCATTTGCCTTGGCTCCGGCCTGCTCTCGGTCTGGTTCCAGCCTGCCCTTGCTTTGGATCATGCCTGCTCTCGATCTGGCCTGACATCAACTTGGCTCCGGCTTGCTCTCGCTCTGGCTTCGGCCTGCCCTCGCTCTGGCTAAGTCCTGCTCTCGCCTTGGGTCCGGCCTGCTCTCGCTCTGGCTCCAGCCTGCCCTCGCCCTGGCTCCGGCCCACTGTCGCTCTTTCTCTGGCCTGCCCTCGCCCTGGCTCTGGCCTGCCCTCGCCCTGGCTCCAGCCTGCTCTCGCCCTGGCTCCAGCCTGCTCTCGCTCTGGCCTGCCCTTGCCTTGCCTCCCGCCTGCTCAGGCCCTGGCTCCGGCTTGCTCTCGCTCTGGCCTGCCCTCGCCTTGGTTCCGGCCTTCTCTCGCTATGGCTCCGGCCTGCCCTCGCACGGGCTCCGGCCTTCTCTCGCTATGGCTCCGGCTTGCCCTCGCACGGGCTCCAGCCTGCTTTCGCCCTGGATCTGGCCTACTCTCGCTCTGGCTCCGGCATGTTCTCGCTCTGTATCCGGCCTCCTCTCGCCTTGGCTCCGGCCTGCTCTCGCCTTGGCTCCGACATGCTCTCGGCCTGGCTCCGACAAGCTCTCGCCCTGGTTCTGGCCTGTCCTTGCCTTGGCTCTGGCCAACTCTTTCTTTGGCCAGGCCTGCCCTTCCCCTGGCTCCGGCCTGCTCTCGCTCTGGCTCCGGCCTGCCCTCGCCTTGGCTCCAGCCTGCCCTCGCCATGGCTCCGCCCGCTCTCGCTCCGGCCTGCTTTCGCCCAGGCTCCGGCCTGCTCTCACTCTGGCTCTTGCCTGCTCTCGCTCTGGCTCCGGCCTGCCATCGATCTGGCTCCAGCCTGCCCTTGCACTGTCTCCGGCCTGCCCTCGACCTGGCTCCGGCCTGCTCTCGCTCTGGATCCGGCCTGCTCTCGCCTTGGCTCCGTCCGGCTTGTTCTCGCCTTGGCTCCGGACTGCTCTTGACCTGGTTCATGCCTGCCCTTGCTTTGGCTTCGTCCTTCTCTCGCTCTGTCTGGCTCTGGCCTGCCCTCGCCTTGGCTCTGGCCTACTCTCGCTCTGGCTCCGGCCTGCCCTTGCTCTGGCTTCGGCCTGCTCTCGCTGTCTCTGGCCTGCTCTCGCTCTGGCTGGCCCTTGCCTTTGCTCCGGCCTGCTCTTGCTCTGGCCTGCCCTCGCCATGGCTCTGGCCTTCTCTCGCTCTGGCTCTGGCCTACCCTCGTACCGGCTCTTACCTGCCCGAGCCTTGGCTCCGGCCTGCTCTGACTCTGGCTCGTGCCTGCCCTCGCCCTGGCTCTGGCCTTCTCTCGCTCTGGCTCTGCACTGTCCTCGCCTTGGCTTCGGCCTGTCCTCGCCCAGGCTCTGGCCTGCTCTCGCGCTGGTTCCGGTCTGCCCTCACCTTGGCTCCGGCCTGCTCTCGCCTTGGCTCCGGCCTGCTCTCGCTTTGGCTCCGGCCTGCTCTCGCTCTGGCTCCGGCCTGCCCTCGCTCTGGCTCCGGCCTACCCTCGCCCTGGCTCCGGCCAGCCCTCGCCCTGGCTCCGGCCTACCCTCGCCAGGCCTGGCTCCGGCCTGCCCTCGCCCTGGTTCCGGCAAGTTCTTGCTCTGGATCCGGCCTCCTCTCGCCTTGGCTCCGGCCTGCTCTCGCCTTGGCTCCGGCCTGCTCTCTCTCTGGCCTGCTATCTCTCTGGCTCTGGCCTCGCCCTGTCTCCAGCCTGCTCTCGCCCTGGTTCCGGCCTGCCCTTGCCTTGGCTCTGGCCTTCTATCGCTCTGGCTCTGGCCTGCCCTCGCCCTGGCTCTGGCCTGCCCTCGCCCTGGCTCCGGCCTGCTCTCGCCCTGGCTCCGGCCTGCTCTCGCTCTGACTCTGGCCTGCCCTCGCCCTGGCTCCGGCCTGCTCTGGATCTGGCTCTGGCCTGCCCTCGCTTTGGCTCGGGCCTGCTCTCGCCCTGGCTCTGGCCTGCTCTCGCTCTGGCCTGCCCTCGCCTTGGCTTCGGCCTGCTCTTGCTCAGGCTTCGGCCTGCCCTCGCTGTGTCTCCGGCCTGCCCTTGCTCTGGCTCCGACCAGCCCTCGCCTTGCCTCCGGCCTGCTCTCGCCCTGGCTCCAGCCTGCTCTTGCTCTGGCTCTGGCCTTCCCTCGCCCTGGCTCCGGCCTGCTCTTGCTCTGGCTCTGGCCTTCCCTCGGCCTTGCTCCGGCCTGCTCTTGCTCTGGCCTGCCCTCTTCTTGACTCCAGCCTGCTCTCGCTCTGGTTCTGGCCTGCCTTCACCTTGGCTCCGGCATCCCCTCGCTCTGGCTCAAGCCTGCTCTAGCTCTGGCTCTGGCCTGCCCTTGCCTTGGCTCCAGACTGCTCTCGCTCTAGCTCTGGCTTGCTCTCGCTCTTGCCTGCCTCGCCTTGGCTCCGGCCTGCTCTTGCTCTTGTCTGCCCTCGCCTTGGCTCCGACCTGCTATCGCTCTGGTCTGCCCTCGCCTTGGCTCTGGCCTGCTCTCGCTCTACTTCTGGCCTGCCCTCGCCTTGGCTCCGGTCTGCTCTCGCCTTGGTTCCGGCCTGCTCTCGCCCTGGCTCCGGCCAACCATCGCTCTGGCTCCGGCCTGCCCTCACCTTGGCTCCGGCCTGCTCTCACCCTGGCTCCGGCTTGCTCTCACCCTGGCTCCGGTCTGCTCTCTCTCTGGCTCTGGCCTGCTTTCGCCTTGGCTCCTGCTTGTTCTCGCCCTGGATCCAGCCTGACCTTGCTTTGGATCATGCCTGCTTTCGATCTGGCCTGACGTCAACTTGGCTCCGGCCTGCTCTCACTCTGGCTCCGGCCTGCCCTCGCTCTGGCTCCGGCCTGCCCTCGCCTTGGCTCCGGCCTGCTCTCGCCCTGGCTCCAGCCTGCTATCGCCCTGGCTCCGGCCTACTCTCTCTCTGGCTCTGGCCTGCCCTCGCCCTGGCTCCGGTCTGCCCTCGCTCTGGCTCTGGCCTGCCCTCGCCTTGGCTCCGGACTGCTCTCGGCCTGGTTCCGGCCTGCCCTTGCCTTGGCTCATGCCTGCTCTCACTCTGGCCTGCCCTCGCCTTGGCTCCGGCCTGCTCTCGCTCTAGATCCAGCCTGCCCTCACTCTGGCTCTGGCCTGCCCTTGCCTTGGCTCTGGCCTGCTCTCGCTCTGGCCTGCCCTCGCCCTGGCTCTTGCCTGCCCTCGCTCTGCCTCTGGCCTGCCCTCGCCTTAGTTCCGGCCTCCTCTCGCCCTGGCTCCAGCCTGCTCTCGCTCTGGCCTGCCCTTGTCTTGGCTACTGCCTGCTCTCGACCTGGCTCTTGCTTGCTCTCGCTCTGGCTTTGGCCTGTCCTCTCCTTGGCTCCAGCCTGCTCTTGCACTGGCTCCAGCCTGCCTTCGTCCTGGCTCTGGCCTGCTCTCGCTCTGGCCTGCTCTCGCACTGGCTCCGGCCTGCTCTCGCCTTGGCTCCGGCCTGCTATATCTCTGGCTCCGGCATTCTCTCGCTCTGGTTTCGGCCTGCCGTCGCCTTGGATACGGCCTGCTCTCGCTCTGGCTCCGGCCAGCCCTCGCCTTGGCTCCGGCCTGCTCTCGCTCTGGCCTGCCTTTGCCTTGGCTCCGGCCTGCTCTCACTCTGGCTCTGGCCTGCCTTCACCTTGGCTCCGACCTGCTCTCGCTTTGGCTCTGGCCTGCTCTCACTCTGGCCTGCCCTTTTGGCTCCAGCCTGCTCTCGCCCTAGCCAGCTGTTGCTTTGGCCTACCCTGGTTCTGCCTCTGGCCTGCCCTCGCCTTGGCTACGGCCTGCTCTCGCATAGGCTCCGGCCTGCTCTCGCTTTAGCTCCGTACTGCCCTCACCCTGGCTCCGCTATGCCACGGCTCGGGCTCCAGCTTGCCCTCGCTTTAGCTCCGTCCTGCTCTCGCCCAGGCTCCGAACTGCTCTCACTCTGGCCTGCCCTTTCTCTGGCTCTGGCCTGCCCTCGCCCTGGCTCCGGCCTACTCTCGCTCTGGCTCTGGCCTGCTCTCGCTCTGGCCTCGCCCTGGCTCCGGCCTGCTCTCGCCCTGGTTCCGGCCTCCCCTTACCTTGGCTCCTGCCTGCTCTCGCTCTGGCATGCCCTAGCCTCGGCTCTAAACAACTCTAACTCTGGCTCTGGCCTGCCCTCGCCCTGGCTCCGGCCTGCTCTTGTTCTGGCTCTGGCATGCCCTCGCCTTGGCTCTGGCCTCCTCTCGCTCTGACCCTGACCTGCCCTCGCCCTGGCTCCGGCCTGCTCTGGCTCTGTCCTGCCCTCGCCTTGGCTCCGGCCTGCTCTCGCCCAGGCTCCGGCCTGCCCTCCTCCTGGCTCCGGCCTGCTCTTGCTCTGGCCTGCCCTCGCTTTGGCTCTAGCCTACTCTCGCTCTGGCTCTGGCCTGCCCTCGTCCTGGCTCCGGCCTGCTCTCGCTCTGGCATGCCCTCGCCTTTGCTCCGGCCTCCTCTCGCTCTGACTCTGGCCGGCCCTCGCCCTGGCTCCGGCCTGCTCTGGCTCTGTCCTGCCCTCGCCTTGGCTCCGGCCTGCTCTGGCCCAGGCTTCGGCCTGCCCTCGTCCTGGCTCCGGCCTGTTCTCGCTCTGGCCTGCCCTCGCTTAGGCTCCGGCTTGCTCTCGCCTTGGCTCCGGACTGCTCTCGCGGTAGCTCCGGACTGCCCTCGCCCTGGCTCCGACCAGCTCTCGCTGTTGCCTGCTCTCGCCTTGGCTCCGGCCTGCTCTCGCTCTGGCCTGCCCTGGCTCTGCTTCTGGCCTGCCCTCGCCTTGGCTCCGGCCTGCTCTTGCCTTGGCTCCGGCCTGCTCTCGCTGTAGCTCCGGACTGCCTTTGCCCTGGCTCCGGCCTGCCATCGCTCTGACTCAGGCCTGCCCTCGACCTGGCTCCGGCCTGCTCTGGATCTGCCTCTGGCCTGCCCTCGCCTTGGCTCCGGCCTGCTCTCGCTCTGGCTCCGGCCTGCTCTCGCTCTGGCTCTGGCCTGCCCTCGCCCTGGCTCCGGCCTGCTCTCGCCCTGGCTGCGGCCTGCTCTCGCTCTGACTCAGGCCTGCCCTCGCCCTGGCTCCGGCCTGCTCTGGATCTGGCTCTGGCCTGCCCTCGCCTTGGCTCCGGCCTGCTCTCAACCTGGCTCTGGCCTGCTCTCGCTCTGGCCTACCCTCGCCTTGGCTCCGGCCTGCTCTCGCCTTGGCTCCGGCCTGCTCTTGCTCTGGCTTCGGCCAGATCTCGCTGTGGCTCCGGCCTGCCCTTGCTCTGGCTCCGACCAGCCCTCGCCTTGCCTCCGGCCTGCCCTCGCCCTCGCTCCGGCCTGCTCTTGCTCTGACTCTGGCCTTTCCTCGCCCTGGCTCCGGCCTGCTCTTGCTCTGGCCTGCCCTCGCTCTGGTTCTGGCCTGCCTTCACCTTGGCTCCGGCATCCCCTCGCTCTGGCTCAAGCCTGCTCTAGCTCTGACTCTGGCCTGCCCTTGCCTTGGCTCCAGACTGCTCTTGCTCTGGCCTGCCCTCGCCTTGGCTCCGGCCTGCTCTCGCTCTGGCCTGCCCTCGACTTGGCTCGGGCCTGCCCTCGCCTTGGCTCCGGCCTGCCCTCGTCCTGGCTCCGGCCTGCTCTTGCTCTGGCCTGCCCTCGCTTTCGCTCTAGCCTACTCTCGCTCTGGCTCTGGCCTGCCCTCGTCCTGGCTCCGGCCTGCTCTCGCTCTGGCATGCCCTCGCCTTTGCTACGGCCTCCTCTCGCTCTGACTCTGGCCTGCCCTCGCCTTGGCTCCGGCCTGCTCTGGCTCTGTCCTGCCCTCGCCTTGGCTCCGGCCTGCTCTCGCCCAGGCCTCGGCCTGCCCTCGTCCTGGCTCCGGCCTGTTCTCGCTCTGGCCTGCCCTCGCTTAGGCTCCAGCTTGCTCTCGCCTTGTCTCCGGTCTGCTCTCGCTGTAGCTCCGTAATGCCCTCGCCCTGGCTCCGACCAGCTCTCGCTCTTGCCTGCCCTCGCCTTGGCTCCGGCCTGCTCTCGCTCTGGCCTGCCCTGGCTCTGCTTCTGGCCTGCCCTCGTCTTGGCTCCGGCCTGCTCTCGCCTTGGCTCCGGCCTGCTCTCGCTGTAGCTCCGGACTGCCCTTGCCCTGGCTCCGGCCTGCCATCGCTCTGGCACTGGCGTGCCCTCGCCTTGGCTCCGGCCTGCTCTCGCTCTGACTCAGGCCTGCCCTCGCCCTGGCTCAGGCCTGCTCTGGATCTGCCTCTGGCCTGCCCTCGCCTTGGCTCCGGCCTGCTCTCGCTCTGGCCTGCACTCGCCCTGGCTCCGGCCTGCTCTTGCCCTGGCTCTGGCCTTCTCTCGCTCTGACTCTGGCTGGCCCTCGCCCTGGCTCCAGCATGCTCTGGATCTGGCTCTGGCCTGCCCTCGCCTTGGCTCCGGCCTGCTCTCGCTCTGGCCTGCCCTCGCCTTGGCTCCGGCCTGCTCTCGCCTTGGCTCCGGCCTGCTCTTGCTCTGGCTTCGGCCCGCCCTCGCTGTGGTTCCGGCCTGCCCTTGCTCTGGCTCCGACCAGCCCTCGCCTTGCCTCCGGCCAGCTCTCGCCCTCGCTCCGGCCTGCTCTTGCTCTGGCCTTCCCTCGCCCTGGCTCCGGCCTGCTCTTGCTCTGGCCTGCCCTCGTCTTGACTCCAGCCTGCTCTCGCTCTGGTTCTGGCCTGCCTTCACCTTGGCTCCGGCATCCCCTCGCTCTGGCTCAAGTCAGCTCTAGCTCTGGCCTGCCCTCGCCCTGGCTCCGGCCTGCTCTCTCACTGGCTCTGGCCTGCCCTCGCCTTGGCTCCTGCCTGTTTTCGCCCTGGATCCAGCCTGACCTTGCTTTGGATCATGCCTGCTCTCGAACTGGCCTGACGTCAACTTGGCTCCGGCCTGCCCTCGCCCTGGCTCCAGCCTGCACTCGCCTTGGCTCCGGCCTACTCTCTCTCTGGCTCTGGCCTGCCCTCGCCCTGGCTCCGGTCTGCCCTCGCTCTGGCTCTGGCCTGCCCTCGCCTTGGCTCCGGCCTGCTCTCGCCCTGGCTCCGGACTGCTCTCGCCCTGGTTCCAACCTGCCCTTGCCTTGGCTCATGCCTGCTCTCGCTCTGGCCTGCCCTCGCCTTGGCTCCGGCCTGCTCTCGCTCTGGATCCAGCCTGCCCTCACTCTGGCTCCGGCCTGCCCTCACTCTGGCTCCGGCCTGCCCTCACTCTGGCTCCGGCCTGCCCTCACTCTGGCTCCGGCCTGCCCTCGCCTTGGATCCGGCCTTCTCTCGCTCTGGCTCTGGGCTGCCCTCGCCCTGGCTCTGGCCTGCCCTCGCTCTGCCTCTGGCCTGCCCTCTCCTTAGTTCCGGCCTGCTCTCGCCCTGGCTCCAGCCTGCTCTCGCTCTGGCCTGCCCTTGTCTTGGCTACTGCCTGCTCTCGACCTGGCTCCAGCCTGCTCTCGCTCTGGCCTGCCCTCGCCCTGGCTCTGGCCTGCCCTCGCCCTGGCTCCGGCCTGCTCTCGCCCTGGCTCCGGCCTGCTCTCGCCCTGGCTCCGGCCTGCTCTCGCTCTGACTCTGGCCTGCCCTCGCCCTGGCTCCGGCCTGCTCTGGATCTGGCTCTGGCCTGCCCTCGCCTTGGCTCCGGCCTGCTCTCGCCCTGGCTCTGGCCTGCTCTCGCTCTGGCCTGCCCTCGCCTTGGCTTCGGCCTGCTCTTGCTCAGGCTTCGGCCTGCCCTCGCTGTGGCTCCGGCCTGCCCTTGCTCTGGCTCCGACCAGCCCTCGCCTTGCCTCCGGCCTGCTCTCGCCCTGGCTCCAGCCTGCTCTTGCTCTGTCTCTGGCCTTCCCTCGCCCTGGCTCCGGCCTGCTCTTGCTCTGGCTCTGGCCTTCCCTCGGCCTTGCTCCGGCCTGCTCTTGCTCTGGCCTGCCCTCTTCTTGACTCCAGCCTGCTCTCGCTCTGGTTCTGGCCTGCCTTCACCTTGGCTCCGGCATCCCCTCACTCTGGCTCAAGCCTGCTCTAGCTCTGGCTCTGGCCTGCCCTTGCCTTGGCTCCAGACTGCTCTCGCTCTAGCTCTGGCTTGCTCTCGCTCTTGCCTGCCCTCGCTCTTGTCTGCCCTCGCCTTGGCTCCGACCTGCTATCGCTCTGGTCTGCCCTCGCCTTGGCTCTGGCCTGCCCTCGCCTTGGCTCCGGTCTGCTCTCGCCTTGGTTCCGGCCTGCTCTCGCCCTGGCTCCGGCCAACCATCGCTCTGGCTCCGGCCTGCCCTCACCTTGGCTCCGGCCGGCTCTCACCCTGGCTCCGGTCTGCTCTCTCTCTGGCTCTGGCCTGCTTTCGCCTTGGCTCCTGCTTGTTCTCGCCCTGGATCCAGCCTGACCTTGCTTTGGATCATGCCTGCTTTCGATCTGGCCTGACGTCAACTTGGCTCCGGCCTGCTCTCACTCTGGCTCCGGCCTGCCCTCGCTCTGGCTCCGGCCTGCCCTCGCCTTGGCTCCGGCCTGCTCTCGCCCTGGCTCCAGCCTGCTATCGCCCTGGCTCCGGCCTACTCTCTCTCTGGCTCTGGCTTGCCCTCGCCCTGGCTCCGGTCTGCCCTCGCTCTGGCTCTGGCCTGCCCTCGCCTTGGCTCCGGCCTGCTCTTGCCCTGGCTCCGGACTGCTCTCGCCCTGGTTCCGGCCTGCCCTTGCCTTGGCTCATTCCTGCTCTCGCTCTGGCCTGCCCTCGCCTTGGCTCCGGCCTGCTCTCGCTCTAGATCCAGCCTGCCCTCACTCTGGCTCTGGCCTGCCCTTGCCTTGGCTCTGGCCTGCTCTCGCTCTGGCCTGCCCTCGCCCTGGCTCTTGCCTGCCCTCGCTCTGCCTCTGGCCTGCCCTCGCCTTAGTTCCGGCCTCCTCTCGCCCTGGCTCCAGCCTGCTCTCGCTCTGGCCTGCCCTTGTCTTGGCTACTGCCTGCTCTCGACCTGGCTCTTGCTTGCTCTTGCTCTGGCTTTGGCCTGTCCTCTCCTTGGCTCCAGCCTGCTCTTGCACTGGCTCCAGCCTGCCTTCGTCCTGGCTCTGGCCTGCTCTCGCTCTGGCTCTGGCCTGCTCTCGCACTGGCTCCGGCCTGCTCTCGCCTTGGCTCCGGCCTGCTATATCTCTGGCTCCGGCCTGCCCTCGCCTTGGCTCCTGCCTGTTCTCGCCCTGGATCCGGCCTGCATTTGCCTTGGCTCCGGCCTGCTCTCGGTCTGGTTCCAGCCTGCCCTTGCTTTGGATCATGCCTGCTCTCGATCTGGCCTGACATCAACTTGGCTCCGGCTTGCTCTCGCTCTGGCTTCGGCCTGCCCTCGCTCTGGCTAAGTCCTGCTCTCGCCTTGGGTCCGGCCTGCTCTCGCTCTGGCTCCAGCCTGCCCTCGCCCTGGCTCCGGCCCACTGTCGCTCTTTCTCTGGCCTGCCCTCGCCCTGGCTCTGGCCTGCCCTCGCCCTGGCTCCAGCCTGCTCTCGCCCTGGCTCCAGCCTGCTCTCGCTCTGGCCTGCCCTTGCCTTGCCTCCCGCCTGCTCAGGCCCTGGCTCCGGCTTGCTCTCGCTCTGGCCTGCCCTCGCCTTGGTTCCGGCCTTCTCTCGCTATGGCTCCGGCCTGCCCTCGCACGGGCTCCGGCCTTCTCTCGCTATGGCTCCGGCTTGCCCTCGCACGGGCTCCAGCCTGCTTTCGCCCTGGATCTGGCCTACTCTCGCTCTGGCTCCGGCATGTTCTCGCTCTGTATCCGGCCTCCTCTCGCCTTGGCTCCGGCCTGCTCTCGCCTTGGCTCCGACATGCTCTCGGCCTGGCTCCGACAAGCTCTCGCCCTGGTTCTGGCCTGTCCTTGCCTTGGCTCTGGCCAACTCTTTCTTTGGCCAGGCCTGCCCTTCCCCTGGCTCCGGCCTGCTCTCGCTCTGGCTCCGGCCTGCCCTCGCCTTGGCTCCAGCCTGCCCTCGCCATGGCTCCGCCCGCTCTCGCTCCGGCCTGCTTTCGCCCAGGCTCCGGCCTGCTCTCACTCTGGCTCTTGCCTGCTCTCGCTCTGGCTCCGGCCTGCCATCGATCTGGCTCCAGCCTGCCCTTGCACTGTCTCCGGCCTGCCCTCGACCTGGCTCCGGCCTGCTCTCGCTCTGGATCCGGCCTGCTCTCGCCTTGGCTCCGTCCGGCTTGTTCTCGCCTTGGCTCCGGACTGCTCTTGACCTGGTTCATGCCTGCCCTTGCTTTGGCTTCGTCCTTCTCTCGCTCTGTCTGGCTCTGGCCTGCCCTCGCCTTGGCTCTGGCCTACTCTCGCTCTGGCTCCGGCCTGCCCTTGCTCTGGCTTCGGCCTGCTCTCGCTCTGTCTCTGGCCTGCTCTCGCTCTGGCTGGCCCTTGCCTTTGCTCCGGCCTGCTCTTGCTCTGGCCTGCCCTCGCCATGGCTCTGGCCTTCTCTCGCTCTGGCTCTGGCCTACCCTCGTACCGGCTCTTACCTGCCCGAGCCTTGGCTCCGGCCTGCTCTGACTCTGGCTCGTGCCTGCCCTCGCCCTGGCTCTGGCCTTCTCTCGCTCTGGCTCTGCACTGTCCTCGCCTTGGCTTCGGCCTGTCCTCGCCCAGGCTCTGGCCTGCTCTCGCGCTGGTTCCGGTCTGCCCTCACCTTGGCTCCGGCCTGCTCTCGCCTTGGCTCCGGCCTGCTCTCGCTTTGGCTCCGGCCTGCTCTCGCTCTGGCTCCGGCCTGCCCTCGCTCTGGCTCCGGCCTACCCTCGCCCTGGCTCCGGCCAGCCCTCGCCCTGGCTCCGGCCTACCCTCGCCAGGCCTGGCTCCGGCCTGCCCTCGCCCTGGTTCCGGCAAGTTCTTGCTCTGGATCCGGCCTCCTCTCGCCTTGGCTCCGGCCTGCTCTCGCCTTGGCTCCGGCCTGCTCTCTCTCTGGCCTGCTATCTCTCTGGCTCTGGCCTCGCCCTGTCTCCAGCCTGCTCTCGCCCTGGTTCCGGCCTGCCCTTGCCTTGGCTCTGGCCTTCTATCGCTCTGGCTCTGGCCTGCCCTCGCCTTGGCTCTGGCCTACGCTCGCCTTGGCTCCGGCCTGCTCTCGCCTTGGCTCCGGCCTCCTCTTACTCTGGCTCCGGCCTGCCCTCGCCCTGACTCCGGCCTACCCTTGCATTGGCTCCGGCCTGCTCTCGGCCTGGCTCCGACCTGCTCTCGCTCTGGCCTACGCATACCTTGGCTCCGGCCTGCTCTTCCTCTGGCTCTTGCCTGCCCTCGTCTTGACTCTAGCCTGATCTCGCTCTTGTTCTGGCCTGCCTTCGCCATGGCTCCAGCCTGCTCTCGCTCTGGCTCAGGCCTGCCCTAGCTCTGTCTCCGGACAGTTCTGGCTCTGGCCTGCTCTTTCCTTGGCTCCGGCCTTCTCTCACTCTGGCTCCGGCCTCCTCTTGCTCTGGCCTGCCCTCGTCTTGACTCCAGCCTGCTCTCGCTCTGGTTCTGGCCTGCCTTCACCTTGGCTCCGGCATCCCCTCGCTCTGGCTCAAGTCAGCTCTAGCTATGGCTCTGGCCTGCCCTCGCCTTGGCTCCGGCCTGCTCTCACCCTGGCTCCGGCCTGCTCTCGCTCTGGCCTGCCCTCGCCCTGGCTCCGGCCTGCTCTCTCAGTGGCTCTGGCCTGCCCTCGCCTTGGCTCCTGCCTGTTTTCGCCCTGGATCCAGCCTGACCTTTCTTTGGATCATGCCTGCTCTCGAACTGGCCTGACGTCAACTTGGTTCCTGCCTGCCCTCGCCCTGGCTCCAGCCTGCACTCGCCTTGGCTCCGGCCTACTCTCTCTCTGGCTCTGGCCTGCCCTCGCCCTGGCTCCGGTCTGCCCTCGCTCTGGCTCTGGCCTGCCCTCGCCTTGGCTCCGGCCTGCTCTCGCCCTGGCTCCGGACTGCTCTCGTCCTGGTTCCAACCTGCCCTTGCCTTGGCTCATGCCTGCTCTCGCTCTGGCCTGCCCTCGCCTTGGCTCCGGCCTGCTCTCGCTCTGGATCCAGCCTGCCCTCACTCTGGCTCCGGCCTGCCCTCGCCTTGGATCCGGCCTTCTCTCGCTCTGGCTCTGGGCTGCCCTCGCCCTGGCTCTAGCCTGCCCTCGCTCTGCCTCTGGCCTGCCCTCGCCTTAGTTCCGGCCTCTTCTCGCCCTGGCTCCAGCCTGCTCTCGCTCTGGCCTGCCCTTGTCTTGGCTACTGCCTGCTCTCGACCTGGCTCCAGCCTGCTCTCGCTCTGGCTCTGGCCTGCCCTCGCCCTGGCTCCGGCCTGCTCTCGCCCTGGCTCCGGCCTGCTCTCGCTCTGACTCTGGCCTGCCCTCGCCCTGGCTCCGGCCTGCTCTGGATCTGGCTCTGGCCTGCCCTCGCTTTGGCTCCGGCCTGCTCTCGCCCTGGCTCTGGCCTGCTCTCGCCTTGGCTTCGGCCTGCTCTCGCCTTGGCTTCGGCCTGCTCTTGCTCAGGCTTCGGCCTGCCCTCGCTGTGGCTCCGGCCTGCCCTTGCTCTGGCTCCGACCAGCCCTCGCCTTGCCTCCGGCCTGCTCTCGCCCTGGCTCCAGCCTGCTCTTGCTCTGGCTCTGGCCTTCCCTCGCCCTGGCTCCGGCCTGCTCTTGCTCTGGCTCTGGCCTTCCCTCGGCCTTGCTCCGGCCTGCTCTTGCTCTGGCCTGCCCTCTTCTTGACTCCAGCCTGCTCTCGCTCTGGTTCTGGCCTGCCTTCACCTTGGCTCCGGCATCCCCTCGCTCTGGCTCAAGCCTGCTCTAGCTCTGGCTCTGGCCTGCCCTTGCCTTGGCTCCAGACTGCTCTCGCTCTAGCTCTGGCTTGCTCTCGCTCTTGCCTGCCCTCGCCTTGGCTCCGGCCTGCTCTCGCTCTTGTCTGCCCTCGCCTTGGCTCCGACCTGCTATCGCTCTGGTCTGCCCTCGCCTTGGCTCTGGCCTGCTCTCGCTCTACTTCTGGCCTGCCCTCGCCTTGGCTCCGGTCTGCTCTCGCCTTGGTTCCGGCCTGTTCTCGCCCTGGCTCCGGCCAACCATCGCTCTGGCTCCGGCCTGCCCTCACCTTGGCTCCGGCCTGCTCTCACCCTGGCTCCGGCTTGCTCTCATCCTGGCTCCGGTCTGCTCTCTCTCTGGCTCTGGCCTGCTTTCGCCTTGGCTCCTGCTTGTTCTCGCCCTGGATCCAGCCTGACCTTGCTTTGGATCATGCCTGCTTTCGATCTGGCCTGACGTCAACTTGGCTCCGGCCTGCTCTCACTCTGGCTCCGGCCTGTCCTCGCTCTGGCTCTGGCCTGCCCTCGCCTTGGCTCCGGCCTGCTCTCGCCCTGGCTCCAGCCTGCTATCGCCCTGGCTCCGGCCTACTCTCTCTCTGGCTCTGGACTGCCCTCGCCCTGGCTCCGGTCTGCCCTCGCTCTGGCTCTGGCCTGCCCTCGCCTTGGCTCCGGACTGCTCTCGGCCTGGTTCCGGCCTGCCCTTGCCTTGGCTCATGCCTGCTCTCGCTCTGGCCTGCCCTCGCATTGGCTCCGGCCTGCTCTCGCTCTAGATCCAGCCTGCCCTCACTCTGGCTCTGGCCTGCCCTTGCCTTGGCTCTGGCCTGCTCTCGCTCTGGCCTGCCCTCGCCCTGGCTCTTGCCTGCCCTCGCTCTGCCTCTGGCCTGCCCTCGCCTTAGTTCCGGCCTCCTCTCGCCCTGGCTCCAGCCTGCTCTCGCTCTGGCCTGCCCTTGTCTTGGCTACTGCCTGCTCTCGACCTGGCTCTTGCTTGCTCTCGCTCTGGCTTTGGCCTGTCCTCTCCTTGGCTCCAGCCTGCTCTTGCACTGGCTCCAGCCTGCCTTCGTCCTGGCTCTGGCCTGCTCTCGCTCTGGCCTGCTCTCGCACTGGCTCCGGCCTGCTCTCGCCTTGGCTCCGGCCTGCTATATCTCTGGCTCCGGCCTGCCCTCGCCTTGGCTCCTGCCTGTTCTCGCCCTGGATCCGGCCTGCATTTGCCTTGGCTCCGGCCTGCTCTCGGTCTGGTTCCAGCCTGCCCTTGCTTTGGATCATGCCTGCTCTCGATCTGGCCTGACATCAACTTGGCTCCGGCTTGCTCTCGCTCTGGCTTCGGCCTGCCCTCGCTCTGGCTAAGTCCTGCTCTCGCCTTGGGTCCGGCCTGCTCTCGCTCTGGCTCCAGCCTGCCCTCGCCCTGGCTCCGGCATACTGTCGCTCTTTCTCTGGCCTGCCCTCGCCCTGGCTCTGGCCTGCCCTCGCCTTGGCTCCAGCCTGCTCTCGCCCTGGCTCCGGCCTGCTCTCGCTCTGGCCTGCCCTTGCCTTGCCTCCCGCCTGCTCAGGCCCTGGCTCCGGCTTGCTCTCGCTCTGGCCTGCCCTCGCCTTGGTTCTGGCCTTCTCTCGCTATGGCTCCGGCCTGCCCTCGCATGGGCTCCGGCCTTCTCTCGCTATGGCTCCGGCTTGCCCTCGCACGGGCTCCAGCCTGCTCTCGCTCTGGCTCCGGCCTGCCCTCGCTCTGGCTCCGGCCTACCCTCGCCCTGGCTCGGGCCAGCCCTCGCCCTGGCTCCGGCCTACCCTCGCCAGGCCTGGCTCCGGCCTGCCCTCGCCCTGGTTCCGGCATGTTCTTGCTCTGCATCCGGCCTCCTCTCGCCTTGGCTCCGGCCTGCTCTCGCCTTGGCTCCGGCCTGCTCTCTCTCTGGCTCTGGCCTGCCCTCGCCCTGGCTCTGGCCTACTCTCGCTCTGGCCTGCTCTCTCTCTGGCTCTGGCCTCGCCCTCGCCATGGCTCCGCCCGCTCTCGCTCCGGCCTGCTTTCACTCAGGCTCCGGCCTGCTCTCACTCTGGCTCTTGCCTGCTCTCGCTCTGGCTCCGCCCTGCCATCGATCTGGCTCCAGCCTGCCCTTGCACTGTCTCCGGCCTGCCCTCGACCTGGCTCCGGCATGCTCTCGCTCTGGATCCGGCCTGCTCTCGCCTTGGCTCTGGCTTGTTCTCGCCTTGGCTCCGGACTGCTCTCGACCTGGTTCATGCCTGCCCTTGCTTTGGCTTCGTCCTTCTCTCGCTCTGTCTGGCTCTGGCCTGCCCTCGCCTTGGCTCTGGCCTACTCTCGCTCTGGCTCCGGCCTGCCCTTGCTCTGGCTCTGGCCTGCTCTCGCTCTGGCTGGCCCTTGCCTTTGCTCCGGCCTGCTCTCGCTCTTGCTCTGGCCTGCCCTCGCCATGGCTCTGGCCTTCTCTCGCTCTGGCCTACCCTCGTACCGGCTCTTACCTGCCCGAGCCTTGGCTCCGGCCTGCTCTGACTCTGGCTCGTGCCTGCCCTCGCCCTGGCTCTGGCCTTCTCTCGCTCTGGCTCTGCACTGTCCTAGCCTTGGCTTCGGCCTGTTCTCGCCCAGGCTCTGGCCTGCTCTCGCGCTGGTTCCGGCCTGCCCTCACCTTGGCTCCGGCCTGCTCTCGCCTTGGCTCCGGCCTGCTCTCGCTTTGGTTCTGGCCTGCTCTCGCTCTGGCTCCGGCCTGCTCTCGCTCTGGCTCCGGCCTGCCCTCGCTCTGGCTCCGGCCTACCCTCGCCCTGGCTCCGGCCAGCCCTCGCCCTGGCTCCGGCCTACCCTCGCCAGGCCTGGCTCCGGCCTGCCCTCGCCCTGGTTCCGGCATGTTCTTGCTCTGCATCCGGCCTCCTCTCGCCTTGGCTCCGGCCTGCTCTCGCCTTGGCTCCGGCCTGCTCTCTCTCTGGCTCTGGCCTGCCCTCGCCCTGGCTCTGGCCTACTCTCGCTCTGGCCTGCTCTCTCTCTGGCTCTGGCCTCGCCCTGTCTCCAGCCTGCTCTCGCCCGGGGTCCGGCCTGCCCTTGCCTTGGCTCTGGCCTTCTATCGCTCTGGCTCTGGCCTGCCCTCGCCTTGGCTCTGGCCTACGCTCGCCTTGGCTCCGGCCTGCTCTCGCCTTGGCTCCGGCCTGCCCTCGCCCTGACTCCGGCCTACCCTTGCATTGGCTCCGGCCTGCTCTCGGCCTGGCTCCGACCTGCTCTCGCTCTGGCCTACGTATACCTTGGCTCCGGCCTGCTCTTCCTCTGGCTCTTGACTGCCCTCGTCTTGACTCTAGCCTGATCTCGCTCTTGTTCTGGCCTGCCTTCGCCATGGCTCCAGCCTGCTCTCGCTCTGGCTCAGGCCTGCCCTAGCTCTGTCTCCGGACAGTTCTGGCTCTGGCCTGCTCTGGCTCTGGCCTGCCCTTTCCTTGGCTCCGGCCTTCTCTCACTCTGGCTCTGGCCTGCCCTTGCCTTTGCTCCAGCTTACTCTCGCTCTGGCCTGCCCTCGCCTTGGATCCGGACTGCTCTCGATTTGGCTCTGGCCTGCCCTCGCTTGGCTCCGGCTTGCTCTCGCTCTAGCTCCGGACTGGCCTCGCCCTGGGTCCGGCTTGCCATCGCTCTGGCTCTTGCCTGCTCTCGCCCTGGTTCCGGCCTGCCACTGACTTGGCTCTGGCCAACCCTCGCTCTGGCTCCGGCCTACTCTCACCCTGGCTCCGGCCTGCCCTCGTCCTGGCTCCGGCCTGCTCTCGCTCTGGCTCTGGCCTGCCCTCTCCTTGGCTCTGGCCTGCTCTTGCCCTAGCTCCGGCCTGCTCTCGCTCTAGCTCCGGACTGCGCTCGCCTTGGCTCCAGCTTGCCATCGCTCTGGCTCCGTTCTGCCCTCGCCTTGGCTCCGGCCTGCTCTCGCCCTGGCTCCGACCTGCTCTCGCCCTGGCCTGCCCTCGCCCAGGCTCCAGCCTGCCCTCGCCTTGGCTCCAGCCTACTCTCGCTCTGGCCTGCTCTTGCGCTGGATCTGGCCTCGCCCTGGGTCCGGCTTGCCCTCGCTCTAGCTCCGGACTGGCCTCGCCCTGGGTCCGGCTTGCCATCGCTCTGGCTCTTGCCTGCTCTCGCCCTGGTTCCGGCCTGCCCTTGTCTTGGCTCCGGCCTTCTCTCGCTCTGGGTCTGGCCTGCCCTTGCCTTGGCTCTGGCCAACTCTCGCTCTGGCTCCGGCCTGCCCTTGCCCTGGCTCCGGCCTGCTCTCGCCCTGGCTCTGGCCTGCTCTCGCTCTGGCTCTGGCCTGCCTTTGCCTTTGCTCCGGCTTACTCTTGCTCTGGCCTGCCCTTGCCTTGGATCCGGACTGCTCTCGATTTGGCTCTGTCCTGCCCTCGCTTGGCTCTGGCCTGCTCTCGCTCTGGCTCTGGCCTGCCCTCGCTCTGGCTCTGGCCTGCCCACGCCTTGGCTCCGGCCTGCTTTTACTCTGGCTCTGGCCTGCCCTCGACCTGGCTCTGGGCTGCTCTCGCTCTGGCCTGTCCTCGCCCTGGCTCCCGCCTGCTCTAGCCCTGGCTCCGGCCTGCCCTTGCTCTGGCCGGCTGTCGCTGTGGCTCTGGCCTGTCCTCGCCTTGGCTCCGGCCTGCTCTCACCCTGGCTCCGGCCTGCTCTCGCTCTGGCTCTGGCCTGCCCTCGCCTTGGCTCCGGCCTGCTCTCCCCCTGGCTCCGGCCTGCTCTCGCTCTAGCTCCGGACTGCCTGCGCCCTGGCTCCGGCTTGCCATCACTCTGCCTCCGGCCTGCCCTCGTCCTGGCTCCGGCCTGCTTTTGCTCTGGCTCCGGCCTGTCCTCGCCTTGGCTCCGGCCTGCTCTCGCCGTGGCTCCGGCCTGCTCTCGCTCTAGCTACCGACTGCCCTTGCCCTGGATCCGGCTTGCCATCGCTCTGGCTCCCAGCCTGCCCTTGCCTTGGCTCCGGCCTGGTCTCGACCTGGCTCCGACGTGCCTTCGCTCTGGCTCAGGCCTGCCCTCGCCCAGGATTCGCCCTTCTCTCTCTCTGGCTCTGGCCTGCCCTCTCCCTGGCTCGGGCCTACTCTCGCTTTGGCTCTGGCCTGCTCTGGCTCTGCCTCTAGCCTCGCCCTGGCTCCGGCCTGCTCTCGCCCTGGTTCAGGCCTGGCCTTGCCTTGGCTCCGCCCTTCTCTCGCTCTGGCTCTGGCCTGCCCTTGCCTTGTCCCTGGCCTACTCTCGCTCAGGCTCTGGCCTGCCCTCGCCATGGCTCCGGCCTGCTCTCTCTCTGGCTCTGGCCTGCCCATGCCTTGGCTCCGGCCTGCCCTAGCCTTAGCTCCGGACAGCTCTCGCTCTGACTCTGGCCTGCCCTCGCCCTGGCTCCGGCCTGCCCTCGTCCTTGCTCAGGCCTGCTCTCGCTCTGGCCTACCCTCGCCTTGGCTCCGGCCTGCTCTTGCCTTGGCTCCGGCCTGCTCTCGCTCAGGCTCCGGCCTGCCCTCGCCCTGACTCCGGCCTGACCTTGCTCTGGATCCGGCCTGCCCTTGCTCTGGCTCCGGCCATCCCTCGCCTTGGCTCCGGCCTGCTCTCGCCCTAGCTCCGGCCTACCCTTGCCAGGCCTGGCTCCAGCCTACCCTCTCTCTGGCTCTGGCCTGCCCTCGCCCTGGTTCCGGCATGTTCTTGCTCTGGATCCGGCCTCCTCTCGCCTTGGCTCCGGCCTGCTCTCGCCTTGGCTCCGGCCTGCTCTCTCTCTGGCTCTGGCCTGCCCTCGCCCTGGCTCTGGCCTACTCTCACTCTGGCCTGCTGTCTCTCTGGCTCTGGCCTCTCCCTGTCTCCAGCCTGCTCTCGCCCTGGTTCCGGCCTGCCCTTGCCTTGGCTCTGACCTTCTATCGCTCTGGCCTGCCCTCGCCTTGGCTCTGGCCTACCCTCGCCTTGGCTCCGGCCTGCTCTCGCCTTGGCTCCGGCCTCCTCTTACTCTGGCTCCGGCCTGCCCTCGCCCTGACTCCGGCCTACCCTTGCATTGGCTCCGGCCTGCTCTCGGCCTGGCTCCGACCTGCTCTCGCTCTGGCCTATGCATACCTTGGTTCCGGCCTGCTCTTCCTATGGCTCTTGCCTGCCCTCGTCTTGACTCTAGCCTGATCTCGCTCTTGTTCTGGCCTGCCTTCGCCATGGCTCCAGCCTGCTCTCCCTCTGGCTCAGGCCTGCCCTAGCTCTGGCTCCGGACAGCTCTGGCTCTGGCCTGCTCTGGCTCTGGCCTGCCCTTTCCTTGGCTCCGGCCTTCTCTCACTCTGGCTCTGGCCTGCCCTTGCCTTTGCTCCAGCTTACTCTCGCTCTGGCCTGCCCTCGCCTTGGATCCGGACTGCTCTCGATTTGGCTCTGGCCTGCCCTCGCTTGGCTCCGGCTTGCTCTCGCTCTAGCTCCGGACTGGCCTCGCCCTGGGTCCGGCTTGCCATCGCTCTGGCTCTTGCCTGCTCTCGCCCTGGTTCTGGCCTGCCACTGAATTGGCTCTGGCCAACCCTCGCTCTGGCTCCGGCCTGCTCTCGTCCTGGCTCCGGCCTGCTCTCACTCTGGCTCTAGCCTGCCCTCTCCTTGGCTCCGGCCTGCTCTTGCCCTAGCTCCGGCCTGCTCTCGCTCTAGCTCCGGACTGCGCTCGCCCTGGCTCCAGCTTGCCATCGCTCTGGCTCCGTTCTGCCCTCGCCTTGGCTCCAGCCTGCTCTCGCCCTGGCTCCGACCTGCTCTCGCCCTGGCCTGCCCTCGCCCAGGCTCTTGCTTTGGATCTGGCATCGCCCTGGGTCCGGCTTGCCATCGCTCTGGCTCTTGCCTGCTCTCGCCCTGGTTCCGGCCTGCCCTTGTCTTGGCTTCGGCCTTCTCTCGCTCTGGGTCTGGCCTGCCCTTGCCTTGGCTCTGGCCAACTCTCGCTCTGGCTCCGGCCTGCCCTTGCCCTGGCTCCGGCCTGCTCTCGCCCTGGCTCTGGCCTGCTCTCGCTCAGACTCTGGCCTGCTCTCACTCTGGCTCTGGCCTGCCTTTGCCTTTGCTCCGGCTTACTCTCACTCTGGCCTGCCCTCGCCTTGGATCCGGACTGCTCTCGATTTGGCTCTGGCCTGCCCTCGCTTGGCTCTGGCCTGCTCTCTCTCTGGCTCTGGCCTACCCTCGCTCTGGCTCTGGCCTGCCCTCGCTCTGGCTCTGGCCTGCCCACGCCTTGGCTCCGGCCTGCTCTTACTCTGGCTCTGGCCTGCCCTCGACCTGGCTCTGGGCTGCTCTCGCTCTGGCCTGTCCTCGCCCTGGCTCCGGCCTGCTCTCGCCCTGGCTCTGGCCTGCCCTTGCTCTGGCCGGCTGTCGCTGTGGCTCTGGTCTGTCCTCGCCTTGGCTCCGGCCTGCCCTCGTCCTGGCTCCGGCCTGCTCTCGCTCTGGCTCTGGCCTGCAGTCGCCTTGGCTCCGGCCTGCCCTCGCCTTGGCTCCGGCCTGCCCTCGCCTTGGCTCCGGCCTGCTCTCCCCCTGGTTCCGGCCTGCCCTCGCCTTGGCTCCGGCCTCCTCTTACTCTGGCTCCGGCCTGCCCTCGCCCTGACTCTGGTCTACCCTTGCATTGGCTCCGGCCTGCTCTCGGCCTGGCTCCGACCTGCTCTCGCTCTGGCCTACGCATACCTTGGCTCCGGCCTGCTCTTCCTCTGGCTCTTGACTGCCCTCGTCTTGACTCTAGCCTGATCTCGCTCTTGTTCTGGCCTGCCTTCGCCATGGCTCCAGCCTGCTCTTGCTCTGGCTCAGGCCTGCCCTAGCTCTGGCTCCGGACAGCTCTGCCTCTGGCCTGCTCTGGCTCTGGCCTGCCCTTTCCTTGGCTCCGGCCTTCTCTCACTCTGGCTCTGGCCTGCCCTTGCCTTTGCTCCAGCTTACTCTCGCTCTGGCCTGCCCTCGCCTTGGATCCGGACTGCTCTAGATTTGGCTCTGGCCTGCCCTCGCTTGGCTCCGGCTTGCTCTCGCTCTAACTCCGGACTGGCCTCGCCCTGGGTCCGGCTTGCCATCACTCTGTTTCTTGCCTGCTCTCGCCCTGGTTCCGTTCTGCCCTCGCCTTGGCTCCGGCCTACTCTCGCCCTGGCTCCGACCTGCTCTCGCCCTGGCCTGCCCTCGCCCAGGCTCCAGCGTGTCCTCGCCTTGGCTCCAGCCTACTTTCGCTCTGGCTCTGGCCTGCTCTTGCTCTGGACCTGGCCTCGCCCTCGACTTGGCTACGACCTGCTCTTGCTCTGGCTCTGGCCTGCTCTTGCTCTCGCTCTGGCCTGCCCTGGCTCTGCCTCTGGCCTGCCCTCGCCTTGGCTCCGGCCAGCTCTCACCTTGGCTCCGGCCTGCTCTTGCTCTAGTTCAGGACAGCCCTTGCCCTGGCTCCGGCCTGCCATCGCTCTGGCTCCGGCCTGCCCTCGCCTTAGCTCCGGCCTGCTCTTGCCCTGGCTCCGGCCGGCTCTCACTTTGGCTCTGGCCCGCCCTCGCCCTGCGTCCGGCCTGCTCTTTCTCTGGCCTGCCCTCATCCTGGCTCTGGCATACTCTCACTCTGGCTGTGACCTGCTCTCGCTCTGGCCTCGCCCTGTCTCGGGCCTGATCTAGCCCTTGTTCCGTCCTGCCCTTGCCTTGGCTCCGGCCTTCTCTCGCTCTGGCCTGCCCATGCCCCCTGGTCTACTCTCGCTCTGGCTTTTGCCTGCCCTCGCCCTGGCTTCAGCCTGCTCTCGCCCTGGTTCCGGCCTGATCTTGCCTTGGCTCAGGCCTTCTCTCGCTCTGGCCTGCCCTCGCCGAGCCTCCGGCCTGCTCTCGCTCTGGCCGGCTCTCGCTCTGGCCTACCCTCGCCTTGGCTTTGGCCTGCTCTCGCCTTAGCTACGGCCAGCCCTTGCATTGGATCCGGCCTGCTCTCTCTCTGGCTCTGGCCTGCCCATGCCTTGGCTCCGGCCTGCCCTAGCCTTAGCTCCGGACAGCTCTCGCTCTGACTCTGGCCTGCCCTCGCCCTGGCTCCGGCCTGCCCTCGTCCGTGCTCAGGCCTGCTCTCGCTCTGGCCTACCCTCGCCTTGGCTCCGGCCTGCTCTTGCCTTGGCTCCGGCCTGCTCTCGCTCAGGCTCCGGCCTGCCCTCGCCCTGACTCCGGCCTGACCTTGCTCTGGATCCGGCCTGCCCTTGCTCTGGCTCCGGCCATCCCTCGCCTTGGCTCCGGCCTGCTCTCGCCCTAGCTCCGGCCTACCCTTGCCAGGCCTGGCTCCAGCCTACCCTCTCTCTGGCTCTGGCCTGCCCTCGCCCTGGTTCCGGCATGTTCTTGCTCTGGATCCGGCCTCCTCTCGCCTTAGCTCCGGCCTGCTCTCGCCTTGGCTCCGGCCTGCTCTCTCTCTGGCTCTGGCCTGCCCTCGCCCTGGCTCTGGCCTACTCTCACTCTGGCCTGCTGTCTCTCTGGCTCTGGCCTCTCCCTGTCTCCAGCCTGCTCTCGCCCTGGTTCCGGCCTGCCCTTGCCTTGGCTCTGACCTTCTATCGCTCTGGCTCTGGCCTGCCCTTGCCTTGGCTCTGGCCTACCCTCGCCTTGGCTCCGGCCTGCTCTCGCCTTGGCTCCGGCCTCCTCTTACTCTGGCTCCGGCCTGCCCTCGCCCTGACTCCGGCCTACCCTTGCATTGGCTCCGGCCTGCTCTCGGCCTGGCTCCGACCTGCACTCGCTCTGGCCTATGCATACCTTGGTTCCGGCCTGCTCTTCCTCTGGCTCTTGCCTGCCCTCGTCTTGACTCTAGCCTGATCTCGCTCTTGTTCTGGCCTGCCTTCGCCATGGCTCCAGCCTGCTCTCCCTCTGGCTCAGGCCTGCCCTAGCTCTGGCTCCGGACAGCTCTGGCTCTGGCCTGCTCTGGCTCTGGCCTGCCCTTTCCTTGGCTCCGGCCTTCTCTCACTCTGGCTCTGGCCTGCCCTTGCCTTTGCTCCAGCTTACTCTCGCTCTGGCCTGCCCTCGCCTTGGATCCGGACTGCTCTCGATTTGGCTCTGGCCTGCCCTCGCTTGGCTCCGGCTTGCTCTCGCTCTAGCTCCGGACTGGCCTCGCCCTGGGTCCGGCTTGCCATCGCTCTGGCTCTTGCCTGCTCTCGCCCTGGTTCCGGCCTGCCACTGCCTTGGCTCTGGCCAACCCTCGCTCTGGCTCCGGCCTGCTCTCACCCTGGCTCCGGCCTGCCCTCGTCCTGGCTCCGGCCTGCTCTCGCTCTGGCTCTGGCCTGCCCTCTCCTTGGCTCCGGCCTGCTCTTGCCCTAGCTCCGGCCTGCACTCGCTCTAGCTCCGGACTGCGCTCGCCCTGGCTCCAGCTTGCCATCGCTCTGGCTCCGTTCTGCCCTCGCCTTGGCTCCAGCCTGCTCTCGCCCTGGCTCCGACCTGCTCTCGCCCTGGCCTGCCCTCGCCCAGGCTCTTGCTTTGGATCTGGCATCGCCCTGGGTCCGGCTTGCCATCGCTCTGGCTCTTGCCTGCTCTCGCCCTGGTTCCGGCCTGCCCTTGTCTTGGCTTCGGCCTTCTCTCGCTCTGGGTCTGGCCTGCCCTTGCCTTGGCTCTGGCCAACTCTCGCTCTGGCTCCGGCCTGCCCTTGCCCTGGCTCCGGCCTGCTCTCGCCCTGGCTCTGGCCTGCTCTCGCTCAGGCTCTGGCCTGCTCTCACTCTGGCTCTGGCCTGCCTTTGCCTTTGCTCCGGCTTACTCTCGCTCTGGCCTGCCCTCGCCTTGGATCCGGACTGCTCTCGATTTGGCTCTGGCCTGCCCTCGCTTGGCTCTGGCCTGCTCTCTCTCTGGCTCTGGCCTACCCTCGCTCTGGCTCTGGCCTGCCCTCGCTCTGGCTCTGGCCTGCCCACGCCTTGGCTCCGGCCTGCTCTTACTCTAGCTCTGGCCTGCCCTCGACCTGGCTCTGGGCTGCTCTCGCTCTGGCCTGTCCTCGCCCTGGCTCTGGCCTGCTCTCGCCCTGGCTCCGGCCTGCCCTTGCTCTGGCCGGCTGTCGCTGTGGCTCTGGTCTGTCCTCGCCTTGGCTCCGGCCTGCTCTCACCCTGGCTCCGGCCTGCCCTCGTCCTGGCTCCGGCCTGCTCTCGCTCTGGCTCTGGCCTGCCCTCGCCTTGGCTCCGGCCTGCTCTCCCCCTGGTTCCGGCCTGCTCTAGCTCTAGCTCCGGACTGCCTGCGCCCTGGCTCCGGCTTGCCATCACTCTGGCTCCGGCCTGCCCTCGTCCTGGCTCCGGCCTGCTTTTGCTCTGGCTCCGGCCTGTCCTCGCCTTGGCTCCGGCCTGCTCTCGCCGTGGCTCCGGCCTGCTCTCGCTCTAGCTACGGACTGCCCTTGCCCTGGATCCGGCTTGCCATCGCTCTGGCTCCCAGCCTGCCCTTGCCTTGGCTCCGGCCTGGTCTCGACCTGGCTCCGACCTGCTTTCGCTCTGGCTCAGGCCTGCCCTCGCCAAGGCTTCGCCCTTCTCTCTCTCTGGCTCTGGCCTGCCCTCTCCCTGGCTCGGGCCTACTCTCGCTTTGGCTCTGGCCTGCTCTGGCTCTGCCTCTAGCCTCGCCCTGGCTCCGGCCTGCTCTCGCCCTGGTTCAGGCCTGCCCTTGCCTTGGCTCCGTCCTTCTCTCGCTCAGGCTCTGGCCTGCCCTCGCCATGGCTCCGGCCTGCTCTCGCTCAGGCTCTGGCCTGCTTACCATGGCTCTGCCCTTCTCTCGCTCTGGCTGTGGCCTGCACTCGCCTCGGCTCCGGCCTGCTCTTGCTGTTACTCTGGCCTGCCCTAGCCCTGGCTCCTGCCTGCTCTGGTTCTGGCATGCCCTCTCCTTGGCTCCGGCTTCCTCTCGCCTGGCTCCGGCCTGCTCTCGCTTTGGCCTACCCTCGCCTTTGCTCCATCCTGCTCTCGCCTTGGCTACTGCCTGGTCTCGCTCTGGCTCCGGCCTGCCCTCGCCCTGGATCCGGCCTGCACTTGCTCTGGCTCCGGCCATCCCTCGCCTTGGCTCCAGCCTGCTCTCGCCCTAGCTCCGAACTGCTGTCGCTCTGGCCTGCCCTCGCCCTGGCTCCGGCCTGCTCTCTCTCTGGCCTGCCCTTGCCTTGGCTCCAGCCTGCTCTCTCTATGACTCTGGCCTGTCCTCGTCCTGGCTCCGGCCTGTTCTCGCTCTGGCGTACCCTCGCCTTGGCTCCGGCCTGCTCTCACCTTGGCTCCGGCCTGCCCTTGCCTTGGCTCCGGCCTGCTCTTGCTCTGGCCTTCCATCGCCCTGGCTCCGGCCTGCTCTTGCTCTGGCTCTGGCCTGCCCTCGGCCTGACTCCGGCCTGCCCTTGCTCTGGCCTGACCTTGCCCTGACTCCGGCCTGCCCTTGTTGCTCTAGCTCAGGCCAGCTCTCACCTTGGCTCCGGCCTGGTCTCGCTCTAGTTCTGGACTGCCCTTGCCCCTTGCCCTTGCCCCTTGCCCTGGCTGCGCACTACCATCGCTCTGGCTCCGGCTTGCCCTCGCCTTAGCCGGGCCTGCTCTCGTCCTGGCTCCGGCCTGCTCTCGCTTTGGCTCTGGCCCGCCCTCGCCCTTGCTCCGGCCTGCTCTCTCTCTGGCTCTGGCCTGCCCTCGCCCTGTCTCCGGCATACTCTCACTCTGACTGTGGCCTGCTCTCGCTCTGGCCTCGCTCTGTCTCGGGCCTGATCTAGCCCTTGTTCCGGCCTGCCCTTGCCTTGGCTACGGCCTTCTCTCGCTCTGGCTTTGGCCTGCCCTTGCCTTGGCTCTGGCCTACTCTCGCTCTTGCTTTTGCCTGCCATCGCCCTGGTTCCAGCCTGCTCTCGCTCTGGTTCTGGCCTGCTCTCGCTCTGGCCTCCCCTTGCCTTGGCTCCGGCCTTCTCTCGCTCTGGCCTGCCCTCGACTTGGCTACGACCTGCTCTTGCTCTGGCTCTGGCCTGCTCTTGCTCTGGCCTGCCCTGGCTCTGCCTCTGGCCTGCCCTCGCCTTGGCTCCGGCCAGCTCTCACCTTGGCTCCGGCCTGCTCTCGCTCTAGTTCAGGACAGCCCTTGCCCTGGCTCCGGCCTGTCATCGCTCTGGCTCCGGCCTGCCCTCGCCTTAGCTCCAGCCTGCCCTCGCCTTAGCTCCGGCCTGCTCTTGCCCTGGCTCCGGCCGGCTCTCGCTTTGGCTCTGGCCCGCCCTCGCCCTGCCTCCGGCCTGCTCTTTCTCTGGCCTGCCCTCACCCTGGCTCTGGCATACTCTCACTCTGGCTGTGGCCTGCTCTCGCTCTGGCCTCGCCCTGTCTCGGGCCTGATCTAGCCCTTGTTCCGTCCTGCTCTTGCCTTGGCTCCGGCCTTCTCTCGCTCTGGCCTGCCCATGCCCCCTGGCCTACTCTCGCTCTGGCTTTTGCCTGCCCTCGCCCTGGCTCCAGCCTGCTCTCGCCCTGGTTCCGGCCTGATCTTGCCTTGGCTCAGGCCTTCTCTCGCTCTGGCTCTGGCCTGCCCTCGCCGAGCCTCCGGCCTGCTCTCGCTCTGGCTGGCTCTCGCTCTGACCTACCCTCGCCTTGGCTTCGGCCTGCTCTCGCCTTAGCTACGGCCAGCCCTTGCATTGGATCCAGCCTGCTCTCTCTCTGGCTCTGGCCTGCCCATGCCTTGGCTCCGGCCTGCCCTAGCCTTAGCTCCGGCCAGCTCTCGCTCTGACTCTGGCCTGCCCTCGCCTTGGCTCCGGCCTGCCCTCGTCCTTGCTCAGGCCTGCTCTCGCTCTGGCCTACCCTCGCCTTGGCTCCGGCCTGCTCTTGCCTTGGCTCCGGCCTGCTCTCGCTCAGGCTCTGGCCTGCCCTCGCTCTGACTCCGGCCTGACCTTGCTCTGGATCCGGCCTGCCCTTGATCTGGCTCTGGCCATCCCTCGCCTTGGCTCCGGCCTGCTCTCGTCCTAGCTCCGAACTGCTGTAGCTCTGGCCTGCCCTCACCCTGGCTCCGGCCTGCTCTCTCTCTGGCCTGCCCTTGCCTTGGCTCCGGCCTGCTCTCTCTATGACTCTGGCCTGTCCTCGTCCTGGCTCCGGCCTGCTCTTGCTCTGGCGTACCCTCGCCTTGGGTCCGGCCTGCTCTCACCTTGGCTCCGGCCTGCCCTCGCTCTGGCTCCGGCCAGCTCCGACCAGCCCTTGCCCTGGTTCCGGCCTGCTCTCGCTTTGGCTCCGACCTACTCTCGCTCTGGCTCCGGCCCGCCATCGCCCTAGATCCGGACTGCCCTTGCTCTGGCTCCGGCTAGCCCTCGCCTTGGCTCCGTACTGCTCTCGCTCTGGCCAGCCCTCGCCCTGGCTCCGGCCTGCTCTCTCTGTGGCTCTGGCCTGCCCTTGCCTTGGCTCCGGCCTGCTCTCTCTATGACTCTAGCCTGCCCTTGTCCTGGCTCCGGCCTGCTCTCGATCTGGCTCTGGTGTACCCTCGCCTTGGCTCCGGCCTGCTCTCACCTTGGCTACGGCCTGCTCTCGCACTGGCTCTAACCTGCCCTTGCTCTGGCTCCGGCCAGCCCTTGCCCTGGCTCTGGCCTGCTCTCGCCCTGGGTCCGACCTACTCTTGCTCTGGCCTGCCCTGGCTCTGCCTCTAGCCTGCCCTCGCCTTGGCTTCGGTCTAATCTCGCCTTGGCTCCGGCCTGCTCTCGCTCTCTCGCTCTACATCCGGACTGCCTTCGCTCTGGCTCCGGACTGCCCTTGCCTTGGCTCCGGACTGCTCTCGCCCTGGCTCCTGCCTGCGGTCGCTCTGGCTCTGGCCTGCCATCACCCTGGCTCCAGCCTGCTCTCTCTCTGGCTCTGGCCTGCCCTGCCCTAGCCATGGCTCCGGCCTAGTTTCGCTCTGGCTCTGGTCTGCTCTCGCTCTGGCTTTGGCCTCGAACTGTCAACGGCGTGCTCTCGCCCTGGTTCCGGCCTGCCCTTGCCTTGGTTCCGGCCTTCTCTTGCTCTGGCTCTGGCCTGCCCTTGCCTTGGCTCTGGCCTACTCTTGCTCTGGCCTGCCCTCGACCTGGCCCCGGCCTGCTCTCGCTCTGGCCTGCTTTCGCTCTGGCGTGCTCTCGCCTTGGCTCCGTCCTGCTCTCGCTCTGACTCTGGCCTGTCCTCGTCCTGGCTCCGGCCTGCTCTGGATTTGTCTCTGGCCTGCCTTCTCCTTGGCTACGGCCTGCTCTCTCGCCCTGGCTCCGGCCTGCTCTCGCTCTGGACTGCCCTCGCCTTGGCTTCGGCCTGCTCTCGCCTTGACTCTGGCTTGCTCTTGCTCTGGCTACGGCCTGCCCTCACCCTGCCTCCGGCCTGCCCTTGCTCTGACTCTGGTCAGCCCTCGCCTTGGCTCCGGCCTGCTCTCGACCTGGCTCCGGCCTGCCCTTGCTCTAGCTCAGGCCAGCCCTCGCATTAGCTCCGACCTGCTCTCGCTCTGGCCTGCCCTCGCTCTGGCTCCGGCCTGCGCTCTCTCTGGCTCTCGCCTGCCCATGCCTTGGCTCCGGCCTGCTCTTCCACTGGCTCTGGCCTGCCCTCGTCTTTACTCTGGTCTGATCTCGCTCTTGTTCTGGCCTGCCTTCGCCTTGGCTACGGCCTGCTCTTGCTCAGGCCTGCTCTCGCTCTGGCTCAGGCCTGCTATCGCTCCGGCTCTGGCCTGCACTTGCCTTGGCTCCGGACTGCTTTCACTCTGGCCTGCTCTCGCTCTGGCCTCCCCTCGCCTTGGCTCCGGCCTGCTCTAGCTCTGGCTCTGACCTGCCCTCGCCTTGGCTCCGACCTGCTCTTGCTCTGGCCTGCCCTCGCCTTGGCTCCGGTCTGCTCTCGCCCTGCCCTTGCGCTGGCTCCGGCCAGCCTTCGCCTTGGCTCCGGCCTGCTCTTGCTCTGGCCTGCCCTCGCCCTGGCTCCGGTCTGCTCTTGCTCTGGCTCTGGCCTGCTCTTGCTCTGGCCTGCCCTCGTCTTGACTCCGGCCTGTTCTCACCCTTGTTCCGGCCTGCCCTTGCCTTGGCTCCAGCCTGCTCTTGCTCTGGCCTGCCCTCGTCTTGACTCCGGCCTGCTCTCGCTCTGGTTCGGGCCTGCCTTTGCCTTGGCTCCGGCCTCCTCTCGCTCTGGCTCAGGCCTACTAGCTCTCTGGCTCTGGCCTGCCCTTGGCTCCGGACTTCTCTAGCTCTGGCACTGGCCTGCTCTCGCTCTGGCACTGGCCTGCTCTCGCTCTGGCCTGCCCTCACCTTGGCTCTGGCCTGTTCTCACTCTGACTCTGGCCTGCCATCGCCTTGGCTCCGGCCTGCTCTCTCTCTTGCTCTGGCATGCCCTGGCTCTGCCTATGGCCTGCCCTCGCCTTGGTTCCAACCTGCTCTCGCTCTGGTTCTGGGCTGCCTTCTCCTTGGCTCCGGTCTGCTCTTGCTCTGGCTCAGGCCTACTCTCTCTCTGGCTCTGGCCTGCCCTTGCCTTGGCTCCGGACTGCTCTCGCTCAGGCACTGGCCTGCTCTCACTCTGGCTCTGGCCTGCCCTCGCCCTGACTCCGGCCTGCTCTGGCTGTAGCTCTGGCCTGCTCTCGTGCTGGCTCTGGCCTGCTCTCGCCCTGGCTCCGGCCTGCCCTCTTCCTGGCTCCGGCCTGCTCTTGCTCTGGCCTGACCTCGCCTTGGCTCCGACCTGCTCTCTCCCTGGCTCCGGCCTGCCCTCTCCCTGGCTCCGGCCTGCCCTCGCCCTGGCTCCGGCCTGCCCTCGCCCTGGCTCTGGCCTGCCCTCGCCCTGGCTCTGGCCTGTACTTGCTCTGGCTCCGGCCAGCCCTCTCCTTGGATCCAGCCTGCTCTTGCTCTGGCTCTGTCCTGCCCTCGTCTTGACTCTGGTCTGCTCTTGCTCTGGTTCTAGCCTGACTTCGACTTGGCTCCAGCCTGCTCTCGCTCTGGCTCAGGCCTACTCCCTCTCTGGCTCTGGCCTGCCCTTGCCTTGGCTCCGGACTGCTCTCGCTCTGGCACTGCCCTGCTCTCGCCCTGGCACTGGCCTGCTCTCCTTCTGGCTCTGGCCTGCCCTCACCTTGGCTCCGGCCTGCTCTCGCTCTGGTCTGCCCTCGCCTTGGCTCCAGCCTGCTCTCGCTCTGGCCCGCCCTCGCCTTGGCTCCGGCCTGCTCTCGCTCTAGTTCCGGACTGCCCTTGCCCTGGCTCCGGACTGCCATCGCCCTGGCTCCGGCCTGCTCTCGCTTTGGCTCTGGCCCGCCCTCGCCCTGGCTCTGGCCTGCTCTCTCTCTGGCTCTGGCCTGCCCTCGTCCTGGCTCCGGCATACTCTCACTCTGGCTGTGGCCTGCTCTGGCCTCGCCCTGTCTCGGGCCTGATCTAGCCCTTGTTCCGGCCTGCCTTGCCTTGGCTCCGGCCTTCTCTCGCTCTGGCTCTGGCCTGCCCTTGCCTTGGCTCTGGCCTACTCTCGCTCTGGCCTCGCCCTGTCTCCGGCCTGCTCTCGCCTTGGCTCTGGCCTACCCTTGCCTTGGCTCCGGCCTGCTCTCGCCTTGGCTCCGGCCTGCTCTCACTCTGCCTCCGGCCTGCCCTCGCCCTGACTCCGGCCTGCCCTTGCTCTGGCTCCGGCCTGGCCTCGCATTGCCTCCGGCCTGCTCTTGCCCTGGCTCCGACCTGCTCTCGCTCTGGCCTGCCCTCGCCCTGGCTTCGGCCTGCTCTCTCTCTGACTCTGTCCTGCCCATGCCTTGGCTCCGGCCTGCTCTTCCTCTGGCTCTGGAATGCCCTCGTCTTGACTCTAGCCTGATCTCGCTCTTGTTCTGGCCTACCTTCACCTTGGCTCCAGCCTGATCTCGCTCTTGTTCTGGCTCTGGCCTCGCCCTGTCTCCGGCCTGCTCTCGCCTTGACTCTGGCCTTCTATCACTCTGGCTTTGGCCTGCCCTTGCCTTGGCTCTGGCCTACCCTTGCCTTGGCTCCGGCCTGCTCTCGCCTTGGCTCTGGCATGCTATCGCTCTGGCCTGCTCTCGCTCTGGCCTCCCCTCGCCTTGGCTCCGGCCTGCTGTGGCTCTGGCCTGCCCTCGACTTGGCTCCGACCTGCTCTCGCTCTGGCCTGCCCTCGCCTTGTCTCCGGCCTGCCCTCGCCTTGGCTACGGCCTGCTCTCGCTCTAGTTCCGGACTGCCCTTGCTCTGGCTCCAGCCTGCCCTCGCCTTAGCTCCGGCCTGCTCTTGCTTTGGCTCTGGCCCGTCCTCGCCCTGGCTCCGGCCTGCTCTCACTCTGGCTCTGGCCTGCCCTCGCCCAGGCTCAGGCATACTCTCAATCTGGCTGTGGCCTGTTCTCGCTCTGGCCTCGCCCTGTCTCGGGCCTGCTTTAGCCGTTGTTCCGTCCTGCCCTTGCTTTCTCTCGCTCAGGCCTGCCCTTGCCTTGGCTCTGGCCTACTCTCGCTCTGGCCCTTGCCTGCCCTCGCCCTGGCCTGCTGTCGCTCTGGTTCTGGCCTGCTCTCGCTCTGGCGTGCCCTCTCCTTGGCTCCGGCCTGCTCTCGCTCTGACTCTGGCTGGCCCTCGCCCTGACTCCGGCCTGCGCTTGCTCTGGCTCTGGCCTGCCCTCGTCTTGACTCCGGCCTGTTCTCACCCTTATTTCGGCCTGCCCTTGCCTTGGCTCCGGCCTTCTCTCGCTCTGGCTCTGGCCGGCCCTTGCCTTGGCTCTGGCCTACTCTCGCTCTGGCTCTTGCCTGCCCTCGCTCTGGCTCCGGCCTGCTCTCGGTCTGACTCTGGCCTGCCGTCGCCCTGACTGCGGCCTGCTCTGGATCTGGCTCTGGCCGGCCCTCGCCTTGGCACCGTCTTGCTCTCGCCCTGGCTCCGGCCTCCTCTCGGTCTGGCTCTGGCCTGCCCTCGCCTTGGCTCCGACCTGCTCTCGTCTTGGCTGCGGCCTGCTCTCGCTCTGGCCTGCTCTCGCTCTGGCTCCGGCCTGTCCTCGCCCTGGTTCCGGCCTGCCCTTGCTCTGGCTCCGGCCAGCCCTCGCCTTGGCTCCGGCCTCCTCTCGCCCTGGCTCCGGCCTGCTCTCGCTCTGGCCTGCCCTCGCCCTGGCTCCGGCCTGCTGTCGCTCTGGATCTGGCCTGCTCTCGCTCTGGCTCTGGAGTGCCCTCGCCTTGGCTCCGGCCTGTTCTCGCTCGGACTCTGGCCTGCCCTCGCCCTGACTCCGGCCTGCTCTTGCTCTGGCCTGCCCTCGTCTTGACTCCGGCCTGTTCTCGACCTTGTTCCGGCCTGCCCTTGCCTTGGCTCCGGCCTTCTCTCGCTCTAGCCGGCCCTTGCCTTAGCTCTGGCCTACTCTCGCTCTGGCTCTTGCCTACCCTCGCCCTGGCCTGCTCTCGCTCTGGCGTGCCTTCGCCTTGGTTCCGGCCTGATCTCGCTCTGACTCTGGCCTGCCCTCGCACTGACTCCGGCCTGCACTCGCCTTGACTCCGGCCTGCTCTCGCCCTGGCTCTGGCCTGCACTCGCTTTGGCTCCGGCCTGCTCTCGCCTTGGCTCCAGCCTACTCTCGTTCTGGCCTGCTCTCGCTCTGGCCTCGCCCTATCTCTGGCCTGCTCTCGCCCTGGTTCCGGCCTGCCCTTCCCTTGGCTCTGGCCTACCCTCGCCGTGGCTCCAGCCTGCTCTCGCTCTTGCTCTTGTCTGCCCATGCCTTGGCTCCGGCCTGCTCTTCCTCTGGCTCTGGCCTGCCCTCTAGCCTGATCTCACTCTTGTTCTGGCCTGCCTTCGTCATGGCTCCAGCCTGCTCTCGCTCTGGCTCAGGCCTGTTCTCGCTCTGGCTCAGGCCCGCCCTAACTCTGGCTCCGGACTGCTCTAGCTCTGGCTCTGGCCTGCTCTCGCTATGGCTCTGGCCAGCCCTCGCCCTGGCTCCGGTATACTCTCGCTCAGGTTCTGACCTGCTCTCGCTCTGGCCTCGCCCTGTCTCCGGCCTGTTCTCGCCCATGTTCCGGCCTGCCCTTGCCTTGGCTCCGGCCTTCTCTCGTTCTGGCTCTGGCCTGCCCTTGCCTTGGCTCTGGCCTACTCTCGCTCTGGCCTGCTCTCGCCCTGGCTCCGGTCTGCTCTTGCTCTGGCTCTGACCTGCTCTCGCTTTGGCTCTGGCGTGCCCTCGCCTTGGCTCCATCCTGCTCTCGCCCTGGCTCCGACCTGCCCTCGCTCTGGCTCTGGCCTGCCCTCGCTCCGCCTACTCTCTCTCTGGCTCTGGCCTGCAGTCGCCCTGGCTCCAGCCTACTCTTGCTCTGGCTCTGGCCTCGCCTTGGCTCCAGCTTGCTCTCGCTCTCACTCTGGTCTGCCCTCGCCCTGGCCGCCTGCTCTGGCTCTAGCTCTGGCCTGCTCTCGCCCTGGCTCCGGCCTGCCCTCGTCCTGGCTCCGGCCTGGTCTCGCTCTGGCCTGCCCTCGCCTTGGCTCCGGCCTGCTCTCCACCTCGCTCTAGCCTGCTCTCGCTCTGGCTTAGGCCTTCCCTCGCCCTGGCTCCAGCCTGCCCTAGCTCTGGCTCCGGCCTTCGCCTTGGATCCGGCCAACACCTGCTCTGGCTCCGGCCTGCCTTCGCCATGGCTTTGGACTGTTCTTGCTCTGACCTGCTCTGTCCTTGCCTTCGCCTTGGCTTCGGACTGCTCTCGCTCTGACCTGCTCTCGCTCTGGCCTGTCCTTGCCTTGGCTTCGGACTGCTCTCGCTCTGGCCTGTCCTTGCCTTGGCTCCGGCCTGCTCTTGCTCTGGCCTGCTCTTGCTCTGGCCTACCCTGGCTCTGCATCCGGCCAGCCCTCGCCTTGGCTCCGGCCAGCTCCTGCTCTGGCTCCAGCCTGCTCTCGCCTTGGCTTCGGCCTGCCCTCGTCCTGGCTCCGGCCTGCCCTCTCTCTGGCTCTGGCCTGCCCTCGCCCTCGCTCCATCCTGCTCTCGCTCTGGCTAGGGCCTGCCCTCACCCTGGCTCCGGCCTGCCCTCGCCCTGGCTCCATCCTGCTCTCGCTCTGGCTAGGGCCTGCCCTCGCCCTGGCTCCAGCCTGACCTCGCCTTGGCTCCAGCCTGCTCTCGCTCTGGCTCCGGCCTGCCCTTGCCCTGTCTCCGGCCTGCTCTCGCTCTGGCTTGCCCTCGCCCTGGCTCCGGCATTCTCTCGCTCTGGTTTCGGCCTGCCCTCCCCTCGCATTGGCTCCGGCCTGCTCTCGCTCTGGCCTGCCCTCGCCCTGCTCTCTCTCTGGCTCTGGCCTGCCCTTGCCTTGGCTCCGGCCTGCTCTCTCTATGACTCTGGCCTGCCCTCGCCCTGGCTCCGGACTGCCCTAGCCCTAGCTCCAACCTGCTCTCAGTCTGACTCCGGCCTGCTCTCGCTCTGGCTCCGGCCTGCTCACGCTCTGGCTCCGGCCTACCCTCGCCCTGTGTGCGGCCTGCTCTCGCTCTGGCCTGCCCTCGCCCTGGCTCCGGCATTCTCTCGCTTTGGTTTCGGCCTGACCTCGCTCTGGCCTGCCCTCGCCCTGGCTCCGGCCTGCTCTCTCTCTGGCTCTGGCCTGCCCTTGCCTTGGCTCCGGCCTGCTCTCTCTATGACTCTGGCCTGCCCTCGTCCTGGCTCCGGCCTGTCCTCTTCCTGGCTCGAGCCTGCTCTCACCTTGGCTCCGGCCTGCCCTCGCCGTGGCTCGGACCTGACCTTGGCTCTGGCCAGCCCTTGCCCTGGCTCCGGCCTGCTCTCGCCCTGGCTCCGACCTACTCTCGCTCTGGCACCGGCCTGCACTCGCCCTGGATCCGGCCTGCTCTCGCCCTAGCTCCGGCCTGCTCTCTCTCTCTGGCTCTGGCCTGCCTTTGACTTGGCTCCGGCCTGCTCTATGACTCTAGCCTGCCCTTGCCCTGGCTCCTGCCTGCCCTTGCCCTGGCTTCGGCCTGCTCTCTCTCTCTGGCCTGCCTTTGCCTTGGCTCCGGCCTGTTCTCTCTATGACTCTGGCCTGCCCTCGTCCTGGCTCCGGCCTGTCCTCGTCCTGGCTCCGGCCTGCTCTCAATCTGGCTCTGGTGTACCTGCCTTGGCTCCGGCCTGCTCTCACCTTGGCTCCGGCCTGCTCTCGCTCTAGCTCCGGCCAGCCCTCGCCCTGGCTCCGGCCAGCCCTTGCCCTGGCTCCGGCCAGCCCTTGCCCTGGCTCCGGCCTGCTCTCGATTTGCCTCTGGCCTGCCTCACCTTGGCTCCGGGCTAATCTCGCCTTGGCTCCGGCCTGCTCTCGCTCTACATCCGGACAGCCCTCGCCCTGGCTCCGGACTGCCCTTGCCTTGGCTCCGGACTGCTCTCGCCCTGGCTCCTGCCTGCTCTTGCTCTGGCTCTGGCCTGCCCTCACCCTGGCTCCGGCCTGCTCTCTATCTGGCTCTGGCCTGCTCTCGCTCTGGCCTCGAACTGTCTCCGGCCTGCTCTCGCAATGGTTCCGGCCTGCCCTTGCCTTGGCTCCGGACTGCTCTCGCTCTGGCACTGGGCTGATCTCGCTTTGGCACTGGCCTGCTCTCGTTCTGGCTCTGGCCTGTCCTCACCTTGGCTCCGGCCTGCTCTCGCTCTGGCTCTGGCCTGCTCTCGCTCTGGCCTGCCCTGGTTCTGCTCAAGCCTGCCCTCGTCTTGGCTCCGGCCTGCTCTCGCCTTGGCACCGGTCTGCCCTCGCCCAGACTCTGGCCTTCTCTCGCTCTGGCTCGCGCCTACCCTAGCCTTGGCTCTGGACTACTCTGCGCTGGCTCGGGCCTGCTCTGGCTGTGGCTCTGGCATGCTCTCGCTCTGACCTGCCCTCTCGCTCGGACCATGGTCTGACCTTGCCTTGGCTCCGGCCTCCTCTCGCTCTGACTCTGGCCTGCCCTCGCCCTGGCTCCGGCCTGCTCTGGCTCTGTCCTGACCTCGCCTTGGCTCCAGCCTGCTCTCGCCCAGGCTCCGGACTCCCCTCGTCCTGGCTCCGGCCTGCTCTCGCCTGCCCTCGCATTGGCTCCGGCTTGCTCTCGCCTTGGCTCCGGCCTGCTCTCGCACTGGCTCCGACCTGCTCTCGCTCTGCCTCTGTCCTGCCCTCGCCCTGGCTCCAGCCTACTCTAGCTCTGATTCTGGCCTGCCCTTGCCTTGGCTCCGGACTGCTCAATCTGGCACTGGCCTGCTCTCGATCTGGCTCTGGCCTGCCCTCGCCTTGGCTCTGACCTGCTCTTGCTCTAGCCTGCCCTCGCCTTGGCTCCGGCCTGCTCTCGCTCTGGCTCTGGCCTGCCCTGGCTCTGACTCTGGCCTACCCTCGCCTTGGCTCCAGCCAGCTCTCACCTTGGCTCCGGCCTGCTCTCGCTCTAGTTCCTGACTGCCCTTGCCCTGGCTCCGGCCTGCCATCGCTCTGGCTCCGGCCTGCTCTCGCTTTGATTCTGGCCCGCCCTCGCCCTGGCTCTGGCCTGCTCTCTCTCTGGCGCTGGCCAGCCCTCGCCCTGGCTCCGGCATACTCTCATTTTGGCTGTGGCCTGCTCTCGCTCTGGCTCTGGCCTGCCCTCACCCTGGCTCCGGCCTGCTCTTGCTCTGGCCTGCCCTCGTCTTGACTCCGGCCTGCTCTCGCTCGTTATGGCCAGCCTTCGCCTTGGCTCCAGCCTGCTCTCGCCCAGGCTCCGGCCTCCCCTCGTCCTGGCTCCGGCCTGCTCTCGCCTGCCCTCGCATTGGCTCCGGCTTGCTCTCGCCTTGGCTCCGGCCTGCTCTCGCACTGGCTCCGACCTGCTCTCGCTCTGCCTCTGTCCTGCCCTCGCCCTGGCTCCAGCCTACTCTAGCTCTGATTCTGGCCTGCCCTTGCCTTGGCTCCGGACTGCTCAATCTGGCACTGGCCTACTCTCGATCTGGCTCTGGCCTGCCCTCGCCTTGGCTCTGACCTGCTCTTGCTCTAGCCTGCCCTCGCCTTGGCTCCGGCCTGCTCTCGCTCTGGCTCTGGCCTGCCCTGGCTCTGACTCTGGCCTACCCTCGCCTTGGCTCCAGCCAGCTCTCACCTTGGCTCCGGCCTGCTCTCGCTCTAGTTCCTGACTGCCCTTGCCCTGGCTCCGGCCTGCCATCGCTCTGGCTCCGGCCTGCTCTCGCTTTGATTCTGGCCCGCCCTCGCCCTGGCTCCGGCCTGCTCTCTCTCTGGCGCTGGCCAGCCCTCGCCCTGGCTCCGGCATACTCTCATTCTGGCTGTGGCCTGCTCTCGCTCTGGCCTGCCCTCACCCTGGCTCCGGCCTGCTCTTGCTCTGGCCTGCCCTCGTCTTGACTCCGGCCTGCTCTCGCTCGTTATAGCCAGCCTTCGCCTTGGCTCCGGCAAGCTCTTGCTCTGGCGTAGGCCTGCTGTCGCTCTGGCTCTGTCTGGCCTGCCCTTGCCTTGGCTCCGGACTGCTCTTGCTCTGGCCTGCCCTCACCCTGGCTCCGGCCTGCTTTTGCTCTGGCTCTGGCCTGCCCTTGCCTTGGCTCTGGCTTTCTATCGCTCTGGCTCTGGCCTGCCCTTGCCTTGGCTCTGGCCTACTCTCGCCTTGGCTCCGGCCTTCTCTCGCTCTGGCCTTCTCTCGCTCTGGCCTCGCCCTGACTCCGGCCGGCCCTTGCTCTGGCTCCGGCCTGCCCTCGCATTGGCTCTGGCCTGCCCTCGCCCTGGCTCCGACCCGTTCTCGCTCTGGCCTACTCTCGCTTTAGCCTGCTCTCGCTCTGGCCTGCCCTTGCTCTAGCTCCGGCCTGCTCTCGCCCTGGCTCCGACCTGCTCTCGCTCTGGCCTGCCCTCGCTCTGGCTCCGGCCTGCTCTCTCTCTGGCTCTCGAATGCCGATGCCTTGGCTCCGGCCTGCTATTCCTCTGGCTCTGGCCTGCCCTCGTCTTGACTCTGGCCTGATCTAGCTCTTGTTCTGGCCTGCTTTCGCCGTGGCTCCGGCCTGCTCTTGCTCTGGCCTCCCCTCGCCTTGGCTCCGGCCTGCTCTCGCTCTGGCTCTGGCCTGCCCTCGCTTTGGCTCTGACCTGCTCTTGCTCTGGCTCTAGCCTGCCCTCGACTTGGCTCCGGCCTGCTCTCGCTCTAGTTCCTGACTGCCCTCGCCCTGGCTCCGGCCTACCCTCGCCTTAGCTCCGGCCTGCTCTCGCCCTGGCTCCGGCCTGCTCTCGCATTGGCTCTGGCCCGCCCTCGACCTGGCTCCGGCCTGCTCTCTCTCTGGCTCTGGCCCGCCCTCACCCTGGCTCCGGCCTGCTCTCGTCTTGACTCCGGCCTGCTCTCGCTCGTTATGGCCAGCCTTCGCCTTGGCTCCGGCATGCTCTCGCTCTGGCGTAGGCCTGCTTTCGCTCTGGCTCTGTCTGGCCTGCCCTTGCCTTGGCTCCGGACTGCTCTTGCTCTGGCCTGCCCTCACCCTGGCTCCGGCCTGCTTTTGCTCTGGCTCTGGCCTGCCCTTGCCTTGGCTCTGGCCTTCTATCGCTCTGGCTCTGGCCTGCCCTTGCCTTGGCTCTGGCCTACTCTCGCCTTGGCTCCGGCCTTCTCTCGCTCTGGCCTTCTCTCGCTCTGGCTCTGGCCTTGCCCTGACTCCGGCCGGCCCTTGCTCTGGCTCCGGCCTGCCCTCGCATTGGCTCTGGCCTGCCCACGCCCTGACTCCGACCCGTTCTCGCTTTGGCCTGCTCTCGCTCTGGCCTGCCCTTGCTCTAGCTCCGGCCTGCTCTCGCCCTGGCTCCGACCTGCTCTCGCTCTGGCCTGCCCTCGCTCTGGCTCCGGCCTGCTCTCTCTCTGGCTCTCGCCTGCCGATGCCTTGGCTCCGGCCTGCTATTCCTCTGGCTCTGGCCTGCCCTCATCTTGACTCTGGCCTGATCTAGGTCTTGTTCTGGCCTGCTTTCGCCGTGGCTCCGGCCTGCTCTTGCTCTGGCCTGCCCTCGCTCTGGCCTCCCCTCGCCTTGGCTCCGGCCTGCTCTCGCTCTGGCCTGCCCTCGCTTTGGCTCTGACCTGCTCTTGCTCTTGCTCTAGCCTGCCCTCGACTTGACTCCGGCCTGCTCTCGCTCTAGTTCCTGACTGCCCTCGCCCTGGCTCCGGCCTGCCCTCGCCTTAGCTCCGACCTGCTCTCGCTCTGGCTCCGGCCTGCTCTCGCTTTGGCTCTGGCCCGCCCTCGACCTGGCTCCGGCCTGCTCTCTCTCTGGCTCTAGCCCGCCCTCACCCTGGCTCCGGCATACTCTCACTCTGGCTGTGGCCTGCTCTCGCTCTGGCCTCGCCCTGTATCGGGCCTGCTCTAGCCCTTGTTCCAGCCTGCCCTTGCCTTGGCTCCAGCCTTCTCTCGCTCTGGCTCTGGAATGCCCTTGCCTTGGCTCTGGCCTACTCTCGCTCTGGCTCTTGCTTGCCCTCGCCCTGGCTCCGGCCTGCTCTCGCTTTGGTTCTGGCCTGCTCTCGCTCTGGCGTGCCCTCGCCTTGGCTCCGGCCTGCTATTGCTCTGACTCTGGCCTGCCCTCGCCATGACTCCGGCCGGCCCTTGCTCTGGCTCCGGCCTGCCCTCGCATTGGCTCTGGCCTGCCCTCGCCCTGGCTCCGACCCGTTCTCGCTCTGGCTCTGGCCTACTCTCGCTTTGGCCTGCTCTCGCTCTGGCCTGCCTTTGCTCTAGCTCCGGCCTGCGCTCGCCCTGGCTCCGACCTGCTCTCGCTCTGGCCTGCCCTTGCTCTGGCTCCGGCCTGCTCTCTCTCTGGCTCTCGCCTGCCGATGCCTTGGCTCCGGCCTGCTATTCCTCTGGCTCTGGCCTGCCCTCGTCTTGACTCTGGCCTGATCTAGCTCTTGTTCTGGCCTGCTTTCGCCGTGGCTCCGGCCTGCTCTTGCTCTGGCCTGCCCTCGCTCTGGCCTCCCCTCGCCTTGGCTCCGGCCTGCTCTTGCTCTGGCCTGCCCTCACTTTGGCTCTGACCTGCTCTTGCTCTGGCTCTAGCCTGCCCTCGACTTGGCTCCGGCCTGCTCTCGCTCTAGTTCCTGACTGCCCTCGCCCTGGCTCCGGCCTGCCCTCGCCTTAGCTCCGGCCTGCTCTCGCCCTGGCTCCGGCCTGCTCTCGCTTTGGCTCTGGCCCGCCCTCGACCTGGCTCCGGCCTGCTCTCTCTCTGGCTCTGGCCCGCCCTCACCCTGGCTCCGGCATACTCTCACTCTGGCTGTGGCCTGCTCTCGCTCTGGCCTCGCCCTGTATCGGGCCTGCTCTAGCCCTTGTTCCAGCCTGCCCTTGCCTTGGCTTCAGCCTTCTCTCGCTCTGGCTCTGGAGTGCCCTTGCCTTGGCTCTGGCCTACTCTCGCTCTGGCTCTTGCTTGCCCTCGCCCTGGCTCCGGCCTGCTCTCGCTTTGGTTCTGGCCTGCTCTCGCTCTGGCGTGCCCTCGCCTTGGCTCCGGCCTGCTCTTGCTCTGACTCTGGCCTGCCCTCGCCATGACTCCGGCCGGCCCTTGCTCTGGCTCTGGCCTGCCCTCGCATTGGCTCTGGCCTCCCCTCGCCCTGGCTCTGGCCTCCCCTCGCCCTGGCTCCGACCCGTTCTCGCTCTGGCTCTGGCCTACTCTCGCTTTGGCCTGCTCTCGCTCTGGCCTGCCCTTGCTCTAGCTCCGGCCTGCGCTCGCCCTGGCTCCGACCTGCTCTCGCTCTGGCCTGCCCTTGCTCTGGCTCCAGCCTGCTCTCTCTCTGGCTCTCGCCTGCCGATGCCTTGGCTCCGGCCTGCTATTCCTCTGGCTCTGGCCTGCCCTCGTCTTGACTCTGGCCTGATCTAGCTCTTGTTCTGGCCTGCTTTCGCCGTGGCTCCGGCCTGCTCTTGCTCTGGCCTGCCCTCGCTCTGGCCTCCCCTCGCCTTGGCTCCGGCCTGCTCTCGCTCTGGCCTGCCCTCGCTTTGGCTCTGACCTGCTCTTGCTCTAGCCTGCCCTCGACTTGGCTCCGGCCTGCTCTCGCTCTAGTTCCTGACTGCCCTCGCCCTGGCTCCGGCCTGCCCTCGCCTTAGCTCCGGCCTGCTCTCGCCCTGGCTCCGGCCTGCTCTCGCTTTGGCTCTGGCCCGCCCTCGACCTGGCTCCGGCCTGCTCTCTCTCTGGCTCTGGCCCGCCCTCACCCTGGCTCCGGCATACTCTCACTCTGGCTGTGGCCTGCTCTCGCTCTGGCCTCGCCCTGTATCGGGCCTGCTCTAGCCCTTGTTCCAGCCTGCCCTTGCCTTGGCTCCAGCCTTCTCTCGCTCTGGCTCTGGAGTGCCCTTGCCTTGGCTCTGGCCTACTCTCGCTCTGGCTCTTGCTTGCCCTCGCCCTGGCTCCGGCCTGCTCTCGCTTTGGTTCTGGCCTGCTCTCGCTCTGGCGTGCCCTCGCCTTGGCTCCGGCCTGTTCTTGCTCTGACTCTGGCCTGCCCTCGCCATGACTCCGGCCGGCCCTTGCTCTGGCTCCGGCCTGCCCTCGCATTGGCTCTGGCCTGCCCTCGCCCTGGCTCCGACCCGTTCTCGCTCTGGCCTACTCTCGCTTTGGCCTGCTTTCGCTCTGGCCTGCTCTCGCTCTGGCCTGCCCTTGCTCTGGCTCCGGCCTGCTCTCTCTCTGGCTCTCGCCTGCCGATGCCTTGGCTCCGGCCTGCTATTCCTCTGGCTCTGGCCTGCCCTCGTCTTGACTCTGGCCTGATCTAGCTCTTGTTCTGGCCTGCTTTCGCCGTGGCTCCGGCCTGCTCTTGCTCTGGCCTGCCCTCGCTCTGGCATCCCCTCGCCTTGGCTCCGGCCTGCTCTCGCTCTGGCTCTGGCCTACCCTCGCTTTGGCTCTGACCTGCTCTTGCTCTGGCTCTAGCCTGCCCTCGACTTGGCTCCGGCCTGCTCTCGCTCTAGTTCCTAACTGCCCTCGCCCTGGCTCCGGCCTGCCCTCGCCTTAGCTCCGGCCTGCTCTCGCCCTGGCTCCGGCCTGCTCTCGCTTTGGCTCTGGCCCGCCCTCGACCTGGCTCCGGCCTGCTCTCTATCTGGCTCTGGCCCGCCCTCACCCTGGCTCCGGCATACTCTCACTCTGGCTGTGGCCTGCTCTCGCTCTGGCCTCGCCCTGTATCGGGCCTGCTCTAGCCCTTGTTCCAGCCTGCCCTTGCCTTGGCTCCAGCCTTCTCTCGCTCTGGCTCTTGCTTGCCCTCGCCCTGGCTCCGGCCTGCTCTCGCTTTGGTTCTGGCCTGCTCTCGCTCTGGTGTGACCTCGCCTTGGCTCCGGCCTGCTCTTGCTCTGACTCTGGCCTGCCCTCGCCATGACTCCGGCCTGCTCTGGATCTGGCTCTGGCCAGCCCTCGCCTTGGCTCCGGCCTGCTCTTGCCCTGGCTCAGGCCTGCTCTCGGTCTGGCTCTAGCCTGCCCTCGCCTTGGCTCCGGCCAGCCCTCGCCTTGGCTCCGGCCTGCTCTCGCCCTGGCTCCGGCCAGCCCTCGCCTTGGCTCCGGCCTGCTCTCGCCCTGGCTCCGGCCAGCTCTTGCTCTGGCCTGCTCTTGCTCTGTCCTGCCCTCGTCTTAACTCCGGCCTGTTCTCGCCCTTGTTCCGGCCAGCCTTTGCCCTGGCTCCGGCCTGCTCTCGCTCTGGCTCCGACCTACTCTCGCTCTGGCCTGCCCTGGCTCTGCCTCTGGCCTGCCCTCGCCTTGGCTCCGGGCTAATCTCGCCTTGGCTCCGGCCTGCTCTCGCTCTACATCCGGACTGCCCTCGCACTGGCTCCGGACTGTCCTTGCCTTGGCTCCGGACTGCTCTCACCCTGGCTCCTGCGTGCTCTCGCTCTGGCCTGCCCTCACCCTGACTCCGGCCTGCTCTCTATCTGGCTCTGGCCTGCCCTCACCCTGGCTCCGGCCTGCTCTCTATCTGGCTCTGGCCTGCTCTCGCTCTGGCCTCGAACTGTCTCCGGCCTGCTCTCGACCTGGTTCCGGCCTGCCCTTGCCTTGGCTCCGGCCTTCTCTTGCTCTAGCTTGCCCTTGCCTTGGCTCTGGCCTACTCTTGCTCTGGCCTGCCCTCGCCCTGCTCTCGCTCTGGCGTGCTCTCGCTATGGCGTGCCCTCGCCTTAGCTCCGTCCTGCTGTCGCTGTGACTCTGGCCTGCCCTCACCCTGGCTCCGGCCTGCTCTGGATCTGGCTCTGGCCTGCCCTCTCCTTGGCTCCGGCCTGATCTCGCTCTGGACTGCCCTCGCCTTAGCTCCAGCCTGCTCTCGCCTTGGCTCTGGCTTGCTCTTGCTCTGGCTCCGGCCTGCTCTCTCCCTGGCTCCAGCCTGCCCTTGCTCTGACTCTGGCCAGCCCTCGCTTTGGCTCCGGCCTGCTCTCGCCCTGGCTCCGGCCTGCTCTTGCTCTGGCCTGTCCTCGACCTGGCTACGGCCTGCTCTTGCTCTGGTTTGCCCTCGTCTTGACTCCGGCATGCTCTCGCTCTGGTTCTGGCCTGCCTTCGCCTTGGCTCCGGCCTTCTCTCGCTCTGGCTCTGGTCTGCCCTCGCCGAGGCTCCGGCCTGCCCTCGTCCTGGCTCCGGCCTGCCTCCGGCCTGTTTTCACTCTGGCTCTGGCCTACCCTCGCCTTGGCTCCGGCCTGTTCCCGCCTTAGCTACAGCCGGCTCTCGCTCTGGCTCCGGCCTTCCCCTTGCCCTGACACTAGCCTGCCCTTGCTCTGGCTCCGGCCTGCTGATGAGAAAAGCTCACAGTCTGCAGGAAGACGTCATCCGGGTGCCTCATGTTCTGGTGAGAAAGCTCATTGGGAGAAATGGTCGAGCCATGCAGATGATGGTCAAGAAGTCTGGTGTGGTGAAAGTAAGCAGTCCACGTGATCGTCAGGACTGGATACCAGACGAAGACGGCATGGTGTCATTCTCCGCGGTAGGAACAGAAGAAAGCCTGGAATATGTGCACATGCTGTTGGAGTACCGAGTGACCTACCTGCGAGAGGTGGAACAGTTAAATCTTGCTAGACTGCGAGTGGATAGACAGCATCATCTGAGTAGCAGAAGATGGCAGCCGTCTAGAAATTGTGAGGCTAGACAGAGAAAGGGCCCCCTAAATAACCGAACAGCTACAGCTGAAGTCAGGGAACTTTCAAGATGTCCTGAGAGTAGTGGGCGTGGGTTTAGAGGTAGTGAGACCTCCAGTAACTCAGGTTTGAGCAGCCCATACAAACGACTCAATAGAGGACGGGACAGTACAGAGTCAAACCGGAGCTTAGATACCAGGGCATGTGAGTCGCACTGCTGTATTGGCCGCTGGGAGCGGGGGATACCTGACAGGGTTTCGCCTGACCGCTGGGAGCGGGGGAGACCTGACAAGGTTACAACCCGGAAATGTGACTTGACAAAGTCAGTGACAGTGACAAATGGTAGGTCCCTAAGGAATGGGCTAATGTCATTGACTAATGTTCCAGGGGCTGAGTAGCACAATTGGAAAGTACATGGTCTCGGTGTACCTCTGGCCTTCCCTCGCCCTGGATCCAGCCTGCTCTCTCTCTGGCTCTAGCCTGCCCTTGCCTTAGCTCCGGCCTGCTCTCGCTCTGACTCTGGCCTGCCCTCGCTACTGCCTGCCCTCATCCTTGCTCCGGCCCGCTCTCACTCTAGCTCTGACCTGCCCTCGCCTTGGCTCCGGCCTGCTCTCGCCCTGGCTCCGGCCTGCTCTCGCTCTGGCCTGCTCTCGCTCTGGCCTGTCCTCGCCCTGGCTCCGGCCTGCCCTTGCTCTGGCTCCGGCCTGCCCTTGCTCTGGCTCTGGCTAGCCCTCGCCTTGGCTCCGGCCTGCTCTCGCCCTGGCTCTGTCCTGCTCTTGCTCCCTTCCTCGGTGTTCCCTCCCCCCACTCCAGCCAGGGACAGGGACTGTCGTGCCCATCTCAGGGGCATGCATATTGGTCACCCTGCCCCACGGCAATGTGGTGTAATGCATGCAGGTGTCGGGGTCCTGATCCACACTCCATCCTTACCTGAGAGTGAGATATCACACCTCTGGGTGAGGTGCAATACCTCTGTAGCAACCGAGCCCTCGGGGTGCCACAGTTCCATTTATCTTCAGCCTAGGTGACGTATTGTGTAAGCTCCTAGGACAGGGTATACATTATTCTGTATGCCCTCAGGAGCAGCCTGTATTGTATATTAGATTGTAAGCTCGTAGGCAGGGCCGTGATGGTACCCTATCTACCACAAGTTTTTTAAGAGAATAATATGGCCTGCTCTTGCTTTGGCCTGCCCTCGTATTGACTCCGGCCTGCTCTCGCTCGTTATGGCCAGCCTTCGCCTTGGCTCCGGCATGCTCTCGCTCTGGCCTGCTGTCGCTCTGGCTCTGTCTGGCCTGCCCTTGCCTTGGCTCCGGACTGCTCTTGGTCTGGCTCTGGCCTGCCCTCGCCCTGGCTCCGGCCTGTCTGGCCTTCTCTTGCTCTGGCCTGCCCTCGCCTTGGCTCTGGCCTTCTATCGCTCTAGCTCTGGCCTGCTCTTGCCTTGGCTCTGGCCTACACTCGCCTTGGCTCCGGCCTGCTCTCGCCCTGGCTCTGGCCTGCCCTCGCCCTGACTCCGGCCTGCCCTTGCTCTGGCTCCGGCCTGCCCTCGCATTGGCTCTGGTCTGCTCTCGCCCTGGCTCCGACCCACTCTTGCTCTGGCCTGCCCGCTCGCCCTGTCTCCGGCCTGCTCTCTCTCTGGCTCTGGCCTGCCCATGCCTTCTCCGGCCTGCTCTTCCTCTGGCTCTGGCCTGCCCTCGTCTTGACTCTAACCTGATCTTCTCGCTCTTCTCTGGCTCAGGCCTGCTCTCGCTCTGGCCTGCCCTAGCTCTGGCTCCGGACTGCTCTCGCTCTGGCCAGCTCTCGCTCTGGACTGCCCTCGCCTTGGTTCTGGCCTGCCCTCGCCTGGCTCCGGCCTGCTCTCTCTCTGGCCTGCCCTCGCCCTGGCTCCGGCCTACTCTCGCTCTGGCCTCACTCACCATGTCTCCGGCCTGCTCTCGTCCTGGCTTCGGCCTGCCCTTGCCTTGGCTCTGGCCTTCTCTCGCTCTGGCCTGCCCTTGCCTTGGCTCTGGCCTACTCTCGCTCTGGCCTGCCCTCGCCCTGGCTCCGGCCTGCTCTCGCTCTGGCCTGCTCTCGCCTTGGCTCCGGCCTGCTCTCGCTCTGGCTCCGGCCTGCCCTCGCCCTGACTCCGGCCTGCCCTCGCCCTGACTCCGGCCTGCCCTTGCTCTGGCTCCGGCCTGCTCTCGCCCTGGCTCCGACCTGCTCTTGCTCTGGCCTGCTCTCGCCCTGGCTCCGGCCTGCTCTCGCTCTGGCAATGGCCTGCCTTCGCCCTGGCTCCGGCCTGCTCTCTCTCTGGCTCTGGCCTGCCCTCGCCCTGGCTCTGGCCTACTCTCGCTCTGGCCTCGCCCTGTCTCCAGCCTGCTCTCGCCCTGGTTCCGGCCTGCCCTTGCCTTGGCTCTGGCCTTCGTATCGCTCTGGCTTGCCCTTGCCTTGGCTCTGGCCTACCCTCGCCTTGGCTCTGGCCTGCTCTCGCCTTGGCTCCGGCCTGCTTTTGCTCTGACTCTGGCCTGCCCTCGCCCTGGCTCTGGCCTACTCTAGCTCTGGCCTCGCCCTGTCTCCAGCTTGCTCTCGCCCTGGTTCCGGCCTGCCCTTGCCTTGGCTCTGGCCTTCGTATCGCTCTGGCTCTGGCTTGCCCTTGCCTTGGCTCTGGCCTACCCTCGCCTTGGCTCCGGCCTGCTCTCGCCTTGGCTCCGGCCTGCTCTTGCTCTGACTCTGGCCTGCCCTCGCCCTGACTCCGGCCTGCTCTGGATCTGGCTCAGGCACACTGTCCTCAGGGCCTTGGCTCCGGACTGCTCTCGCTCTGGCCTGCCCTCTCCTTGGCTCCGGGAGCCTACTCTCGCCTTGGCTCCGGCCTGCTCTCGCTCTGGCTCCGGCCAGCCCTCGCCTTGGCTCCGGCCTACTCTCGCCTTGGCTCTGGCCTGCTCTCTCCCTGGCTCCGGCCTGCCCTTGCTCTGACTCCGGCCTGCTCTCGCCCTGACTCCGGCCAGCTGTTGCTATGGCCTGCCCTCGCCCTGGCTCTGGCCTGCCCTTGACTCCAGCCTGCTCTCGCTCTTCTTCTGGCCTGCCTTCGCCTTGGCTCCGGCCTGCTCTCGCTCTGGCCTGCCCTCCTTGGCTCTGGCCTGCTCTCGCTCTGGCCTGCCCTCGCCCTGTCTCCGGCCTGCTCTCTCTCTGGCCTGCCATCGTCCTGGCTCTGGCCTGCTCTTGCTCTGGCCTCACCCTGTCTCCGGCCTGCTCTCCTCCTGGTTCCGAGCTGCCCTTGCATTGGCTCCGGCCTTTTCTCGCCAGATCTGGCCTGTCCTTGCCTTGGCTCTGGCCTACTCTCGCTCTGGCCTGCCCTCGCCCTGGCTCCGGCCTGCTCTCGCTCTGGCTCTGGCCTCCTCTCGCTCTGGCTTCCCTCGCCTTGGATCCGGCCTGCTCTTGCTCTGTCTGGCCAGCCCTCGACCCTGGCTCCATCCGGCCTGCTCTGCTGGATCTGGCTCTGAACTGCCCTCGCCTTGGCTCCGGACTGCCCTTGCTCTGGCTCCGGCCTGCCCTTGCTCTGGCTAGCCCTCGCCTTGGCTCCGGCCTGCTCTTGCTCTGGCTCTGGCCTGCCCTCGCCCTGATTCTGGCCTGCTCTTGCTCTGGCATGCTCTTGCTCTGGCCTGCCCGAGGGTCTTAACTCCAGCCTGCTCTCGCTCTTGTTATGGCCTGCCTTCGCCTTGACTCCGGCCTGCTCCGGCTCTGGCGTAGGCCTGCTGTCGCTCTGGCGTAGGCCTGCTGTCGCTCTGGCTCTGTCTGGCCTGCCCTTGGCTCCGGACTTCTCTTGCTCTGGCTCTGGCCTGCCCTCGCCCTGGCTCCGGCCTGCGCTTGTTCTGGCCTGCTCTTGCTCTGGCCTCGCCCTGTGTCCGGCCTGCTCTCGCCCTGGCTCTGGCCTGCCCTCACACTCCGGCCTGCTCTCTCTCTGGCTCTGGCCTGCCCTCGAACCTGGCTCTGGCCTACTCTCTATCTGGCTCTGGCCTCGCCCTGTCTCCGGCCTGCCCACCTCCTGGTTCCGGCCTTCTCTCGCTCTGGCCTGCCCTTGCCTTGGCTCTTGCCTACTCTCGCTCTGGCCTGCCCTCGCCCTAGCTCCGGCCTGCTCTCGCTCTGGCCTGCTCTCTTGCCTTGGCTCCGGCCTGCTCTCGCCACTCTGGCCTGCCCTCGCCCTGGTTCCGTCCTGCTCTGGATCTGGCACCTGCCAGCCCTTGCTCTGGCTCCGGCCTGCTCTCGCCCTGGCTATCCGGCCTGCTCTTGCTCTTTTCAGTCTGCTGCTGGACAGCAAGCAGCAGCAGGTAAGGTAACTCCTGCTAAGGGCGGCCGGCCACCGCGACAAATCAGTAAAGCGGTGTTTAAATTTGGCGCCAATACTGCTGATTGGTCGTCTGGCCTACCCTCGCCCTGGCTCCGGCTGCTCTCGCCCTGGCTCCGGCTGCTCTTACTCTGGCCTGCCCTCGTCTTGACTCCGGCCTGCTCTCGCTCTGGTTCTGGCCAGCCCTCGCTCTGGCTCAAGCCTGCTACATCTGGCTCCGGCCTGCCCTTTCCTTGGCTCCAGACTGCTCTCGCTCTGGCCGGCTCCCGCTCTGGCTCTGGCCTGCCCTCGCCTTGGGTCCGGCCTGCTCTCGCTCTGTCTCCAGCCTGCCCTCTGGCACCGGCCTGCTCTCGCTCTGGCCTGCCCTCGCCATGGATCCGGCCCTGCTCTCGCCTTGGCGCCGGCCTACTCTCGCTTTAGCTTCGGACTGCCCTTGCCCTGGCTCTGGCCTGCCATCGCTCTGGCTCCGGCCTGCCCTCGTGCCCTTGCTCTGGCTCCGGTCAGCCCTGGCCCTGGCTCCGGCCTGCTCTTGCTCTGGCCTGCCCTCGCCCTGCTACCCGCTCTCTCTCTGGCTCTGGTCGCCCTCGCCCTGCTACCTGCTCCCTCTCTGGCTCTGGTCGCCCTCGCCCAGGCTCCAGCCTACTCTCGCTCTGGACTGCTCTCTCGCTCTGGCCTCGCCCTGCTCTCTCGCTCTGGCCTCACCCTGTCTCCGGCCAGCTCTCGCTCTGGCGTGCCTTCGCCATGGCTCCGGCCTGCCCTCGCCTTGGCTCCGGCCTGCTCTCGCCCTGGCTCTGGCCTGCCCTCGCCTTGGCTCCAGTCTGCTCTAGCCTTGTCTCCGACCTGCTTTCGCTCTGTCTCCGGCCTGCCCTCGCCCTGGCTCCGGCCTGCCCTTGCTCTGGCTCTGGCCTGCCCTCGTCTTGACTCCAGCCTGCTCTCGCTCTGGTTCTGGCCTGCCTTCGCCGTGGCTCCGGCCTGCTCTCGCTCTGGCTCAGGCCTACTCTCTCTCTGGCTCTGGCCTGCCCTTACCTTGGCTCCGGACTTCTCTCGCTCTGGCCTGCTCTTGTTCTGGCACTGGCCTGCTATCGTTCTGGCTCCGGCACGCCCTGCCCTGGCTCTGGCCTTGCCTCCCCTGCTCTTGCTCTGGCTCTGGCCTGCCCTCGCCCTGCTCTCTCGCTCTGGCCTCACCCTGTCTCCGACCAGCTCTCGCTCTGGCGTGCCTTCGCCATGGCTCCGGCCTGCCCTTGCCTTGGCTCCGGCCTGCTCTCGCCCTGGCTCTGGCCTGCCCTCGCCTTGGCTCCAGTCTGCTCTAGCCTTGTCTCCGACCTGCTCTCGCTCTGTCTCCGGCCTGCCCTTGCTCTGGCCTGCCCTCGTCTTGACTCCAGCCTGCTCTCGCTCTGGTTCTGGCCTGCCTTCGCCTTGGCTCCGGCCTGCTCTCTCTCTGGCCTGCCCTTACCTTGGCTCCGGACTTCTCTCGCTCTGGCCTGCTCTTGTTCTGGCACTGGCCTGTTATCGTTCTGGCTCCGGCCCACCCTGCCCTTGCTCTGGCTCTGGCCTGCCCTCGCCCTGGCTCCGGTCTGATCTCGCTCTGGCTCCGGACTGCTCTCGCTCTGGCCTGCTTTCGCTCTGGACTGCCCTCGCCTTGGCTCTGGCCTGCTCTCTCCCTGGCTCCGGCCTGCTCTCTCCCTGGCTCCGGCCTGTTTTCGCTATGGCTTCAGCCTGTCCTCGCCCTGGCTCCGGCCTGCCCTCGCCTTGGCTCCGGTCTACTCTCGCTCTGACTCTGGCCTGCTTTCGCTCTGGCTCTGGACTGCCCTCGCCTTGGCTCTGGCCTGCTCTCTCCCTAGCTCCGGTCTGCCCACGCCTTGGCTCCGGTCTACTCTCGCTCTGGCCTGCTCTTGGCTCCGGCCTGCTCTCGCTCTCACTCTGATCTGCCCTCGCCCTGGCCTGCTCTCGCACTGGCTCTGGCCTGTTCTCGCACTGGCTCCGGCCTGCACTCGTCCTGGCTCCGGTATGCTCTGGCTCTGGCCAGCCCTCATCTTGGCTCCGGCCGACACCTCCTCTTGCCCCGGCCTGCCTTCGCCTTGGCTCCTGCCTGCTCTCGCTCTGGCCTGCTCTCACTCTGGCTCTGGCCTGCCTTCGCCTGAGCTCCGGACTGCTCTTGCTCTGGCCTGCTCTCGCTCTGGCTTGGGCCTGTCCTTGCCTTGGCTCCAGCTTGCTCTCGCTCTGGCCTGCTCTAGCTCTGGCCTACCCTGGCTCTCTGCCTCTGGCCTGTCCTTGCCTTAGCTCCGGCCTGCTCTCGCTCTAGCTAAGTACTGCCCTCACCCTGGCTCCGCTATGCCATAGCTCGGGCTCGGGCCTGCCCTCGCCTTGGCTCCGTCCTGCTCTCGCCATGGCTCTGGCCTACTCTCTTTCTGGCTCTGGCCTGCCGTCGCCCTGGCTCCGGCATACTCTCGCTATGGCCTGTTCTTGCTCTGGCCTCGCCTTGGCCGTCCGGCCTGCTCTCGCTCTCACTCTGGTCTGCCCTCACCCTGGCCGCCTGCTCTGGCTCTTGCTCGGGCCTGCTCTCGCGCTGGCTCTGGCCTGCTCTCGTCCTGGCTACAAACTGCTCTCGCTCTGGCTCCGGACTGCCCTCGCCTTGGCTCCATCCGGCATGCTCTCGCCCTGGCTCCAGCCTGCTCTCGCTCTGGCTTAGGCCTTCCCTCGCCCTAGCTCCGGCCTGCCCTTGCTCTGGCTCTGGCCAGCCCTCGCCTTGGATACGGCCAGCACCTGCTCTGGCCTGCCTTCGCCTTGGCTTCGGACTGCTCTCGCTCAGGACTGCTCTCGCTCTTGGTTGTCCTTGTCTTGGCTCCGGCCTGCTCTTGCTCGGGCCTACCCTGGCTCTGCCTCCGGCCAGCCCTCGCCTTGGCTGCGGCCAGCTCCGGCTCTGGCCTGCCCTCGCCCTGCCCTTTCCCTGGCTCCGGCCTGCCCTCGCTCTGGCTCCGGCCTGCTCTCGCTCTGGCCTGCCCTCGCCCTGTCTCCGGCCTGTTCTTGCTCTGGCCTGCCCTCGCCCTGGCTTCGGCATTCTCTCGCTCTGGTTTCGGCCTGTCCTCGCCTTGGATCTGTCCGGCCTGCCTTTGCCATGGCTACGGCCTGCTATCGTTCTGGCTCCGGCCTGCCTTTGCCTTGGCTCCGGCCTGCTCTCGCTCAGGCTCTGGCCTGCTCTCGCTGTGGCTCTGGCCTGCCTTCGACTTGGCCAGAGCGAGATTTGGCCAGAGCCAAGGCAAGGGCAGGCCAGAGCCAGAGAGAAAGAAGGCCGGAGCCAAGGCAAGGGCAGCCGGAACCAGGGTGAGAGCAGGCCAGAACCAGGGCGAGAGCAGGCCGGAGTCAAGGCGAGAGCAGGGCGAGGGCAGGCCAGAGCCAGAGTCAGATCAGACCGGAGACAAGGCGAGGGCAGGCCAGAGCCAGAGCGAGGGCAGGCCAGTGCCAGAGCGAGAGCAGGCCAGACGGAGCCAAGCAAGGGCAGGCCAGAGCCAAAGCGAGAGCAGTCCGGAGCCAAGGCGAGGGCAGGCCAGAGCCAGAGCGGGAGCAAGCCGGAGCAAAGTCAGGGGCAGGCCAGAGCCAGAGCGAGAGCAGGCAAGAGGCAGAGCGAGAGCAGGCCGGAGCCAGGGCAAGGGCAGGCCGGAGCCAGAGCGAGAGTTGGCCAGAGCCAAGGCAAGGGCAGGCCAGAGCCAGAGCAAGAGAAGGCTAGAGCCAAAGGCAAGGGCACGCCGGAACCAGGGCAAGAGCAGGCCAGAGCCAGGGCGAGAGCAGGCCAGAGCCAGGGCGAGAGCAGGCCGCAGCCAGGGCGAGAGCAGGCCAGAGCCAGGGCAAGGGCTGGCCCGAGCCAGAGTCAGAGCAGGCCGGAGTCAAGGCGCAAGCCAGAGCCAGAGAGAGCTTGGGCAGGCTAGAGCCAGAGCGATAGCAAGCCGGAGCGAAGGCGAGAACATTCCGGAGCCAGGGCGAGGGCAGGCCAGAGCCAGAGCGAGAGCAGGCCGGAGCCAAAGTGAGGGCACGCCAGAGCGAGAGCAGGCCAGAGCGAGAGCAGGCCGGAGCCAGGGCGAGGGCAGGCCAGAGCCAGAGCGAGAGCAGGCCGGAGCCAAAGTGAGGGCACGCCAGAGCGAGAGCAGGCCAGAGCGAGAAAAGGCCGGAGCCAGGGCGAGGGCAGGCCAGAGCCAGAGCGAGATCTCGTAGGCCAGACCCAAGGCAAGGGCAGGCGAGAGCCAGAGCGAGAGAAGGCCCAAGCCAAGGCAAGGGCAGGCCGGAACCAGGGCTAGAGGAGGCCGGAGACAGGGCGAGGCCAGAGAGAGAGCAGGCCAGAGCGAGAGCAGGCCGGAGACAGGGCAAGGGCAGGCCAGAGCCAGAGAGAGAGCAGGCCAGAGCCAGTGCGACGGCAGGCCAGAGCCAGAGCGAGAGCATGCCGGAGCCAGGCCAAGAGCAGGCCGGAGCCAAGGCGAGGGCAGGACAGAGCCAGAGCGAGAGCAGGCCAGAGCCAAGGCAAGGGCAGGCCAGAGCCAAGGCAAGGGCAGGCTAGAGCCAGAGAGACAGCAGGTCGGAGCTATGGCGAGAGCAGGCAAGAGCCAATGCGAGGGCTGGCCGGAGCCAGAGCAAGGGCAGGCCGGAGTCAAGGCGAGGGCAGGCAGGAGCCAGAGCGAGGGCAGGCAGGAGCCAGAGCGAGAGTAGGCTGGAGCCAAGGCGAGAGCAGGCCGGCCAAGGTGAGGGTAGGCCAGAGCCAGGGCGAGGGCAGGTCAGAGTCAGAGCGAGAGCAGGCCGGAGCTAAGTCAAGGGCAGGCCAGAGCCAGAGAGATAGCAGGCCGGAGCCAAGGCATGGGCAGGCCAGAGCCAGAGAGAGAGCAGGCCGGAGCCAGGGCGAGGGCAGGCTAGAGCCAGAGCCAGAGAAGGTCGGAGGCAGGGCGAGAGCAGGCCGGAGCCAATGCGAGAGCTGGCCGGAGCCAGAGCAAGGGCAGGCCGGAGTCAGGGCGAGGGCAGGCCGTAGCCAGAGCGAGAGCAGGCCGGAGGCAAGGCGAGAGCAGGCCGGAGTCAAGGCGAGGGTAGGCCACAGCCAAGGCAAGGGGGCAGGCCGGAGCGAGAGTAGGCCGGAGCCAGAGCGAGGGCAGGCCAGAGCCAGAGCTAGAGCAGGAAGAGCCAAGTTGAGGTCAGACCAGATATAGAGCAGGCATGAGCCACAGCAAGGGCAGGCCGGAACCAGAGAGAGAGCAGGCCGGAGCCAAGGAGAATGCAGGCCGGAACCAGGGCAAGAACAGGTAGGAGCCAAGGCGAGGGCAGGCCGGAGCCAGAGAGATAGGCCGGAGCCAAGGGGAGAGCAGGCCGGACGGAGCCAAGGCGAGAGTAGGCCGGACCCAGGGCGAGAGCAGGACAGAGCGAGAGCAGGCCGGAGCCAGGACGAGGGCAGGCCGGAGCCAGTGCGAGAGCAGGCCGGAGCCAAGGAGAGGACAGGCCAGAGCCAGAGGGAGAGCAAGCAAGAGACAGGGCGAGAGCAGGCCGGAGCCAAGGCAAGGGAAGGCCAGAGCAAGAGCAGGCTGGAGCCAGGGCGAGAGGAGGCCGGAGCCATGGCGAGGGCAGGCCAGAGGCAGAGCGACGGCAGGCCGGAGCCAGGGCGAGGGCAGGCCAGAGCCAGAGCAGGACGGAGCCAGGGCGAGGGCAGGCTGGAGCCAGAGCGATAGCACACTGGAGCCAAGGCGAGGGCAGACCAGAGCGAGGGCAGGCCGGAGCCAGAGCAAGAGCAGGCCGGAGTCAAGTTGAGGGCAGGCCAGATAGAGAGCAGGCATGAGCCAAGGTAAGGGCAGGCTGGAACCAGAGCGAGAGCAGGCCGGTAAGGCTCTAGGTCGTATCCAGGGCGAGAACGGGCAGGAGCCAAGGCGAGGGCAGGCAGGAGCCAGAGAGATAGCAGGCCAGAGTCAGAGCGAGAGCAGGCCGGAGCCAGGACGAGGGCAGGCCGGAGCCAGTGCGAGAGCAGGCCGGAGACAAGGAAAGAACAGGCAAGAGCCAGAGCAAGCAAGAGCAAGGGCGAGAAGCAGGCCGGATCCAGGATGAGGGCAGGCCAGAGTTAGAGCAAGAGCAGGCGGAGACAGGGCGAGAGCAGGCCAAAGCCAAGGTGAAGGCTGACTGGAGCCAGAGCAAGGGCAGGCCGGAGCCAGGGCGAGGGCAGGCCGGAGCCAAGGCGAGGGCAGGCCAGAGCCAAAGCAAGAGCAGGCCGGAGCCAAGGCGAGAGCAGGCTGGAGCCAAGGCGAGAGCAGGCCGGCCAAGGTGAGGGTAGGCCAGAGTCAGGGCGAGGGCAGGTCAGAGTCAGAGCGAGAGCAGGCTGGAGCTAAGTCAAGGGCAGGCCAGAGGCAGAGCGACGGCAGGCCGGAGCCAGGGCGAGGGCAGGCCAGAGCCAGAGCCAGAGCAGGCCGGAGCCAGGGCGAGGGCAGGCTGGAGCCAGAGCGATAGCACACTGGAGCCAAGGCGAGGGCAGGCCAGAGCGAGGGCAGGCCGGAGCCAGAGCAAGAGCAGGCCGGAGTCAAGTTGAGGGCAGGCCAGATAGAGAGCAGGCATGAGCCAAGGTAAGGGCAGGCTGGAACCAGAGCGAGAGCAGGCCGATAAGGCTCTAGGTCGTATCCAGGGCGAGAACAGGCAGGAGCCAAGGCGAGGGCAGGCAGGAGCCAGAGAGATAGCAGGCCAGAGCCAGAGCGAGAGTAGGCCGGAGCCAGGACGAGGGCCGGCCGGAGCCAGTGCGAGAGCAGGCCGGAGACAAGGAAAGAACAGGCAAGAGCCAGACAGAGCAAGCAAGAGCAAGGGCGAGGAGCAGGCCGGATCCAGGATGAGGGCAGGCCAGAGCTAGAGCAAGAGCAGGGCGAGAGCGGGCCAAAGCCAAGGTGAAGGCTGACTGGAGCCAGAGCAAGGGCAGGCCGGAGCCAGGGCGAGGGCAGGCCGGAGCCAAGGCGAGGGCAGGCCGGAGCCAAAGCAAGAGCAGGCTGGAGCCAAGGCGAGAGCAGGCCGGAGCCAAGGCGAGAGCAGGCCGGAGCCAAGGCGAGGGCAGGTCAGAGCCAGAGCGAGAGCAGGTCAGAGCCAGAGCGAGAGCAGGCCGGAGCCAGGGAGAGAGCAGGCCGGAGCCAGGGAGAGAGCAGGCCAGAGCCAGGGCGAGGGCAGGCCAGAGCCAGATCCAAAGCAGGCCGGAGCCAGGGCGAGGGCAGGCCAGAGTCAGAGCGGGAGCAGGCCGGAGCCAAGGCGAGGGCACGCCAGAGCGAGAGCAGGCCAGAGCCAGAACGAGAGCAGACCAGAGCCAGGTCGAGGGCAGGCCAGAGCGAGAGTGGGCCAGAGCCAAGGCAAGGGCTGGCCAGAGCCAGAGCGAGAGAAGGCCGGACGGAGTCAAGGCAAGGGCAGGCCGGAACCAGGGCGAAAACAGGCCGGAGCCAGGGCGAGGCCAGAGCCAGAGCAGGCCAGAGCCAAGGCAAGGGCAGGCGAGAGCAGGCTGGAGCCAGGGCGAGAGGAGGCCAGAGCCATGGCGAGGGCAGGCCAGAGGCAGAGCGACGGCAGGCCGGAGCCAGGGCGAGGGCAGGCCAGAGCCAGAGCGAGAGCAGGCCGGAGCCAGTGCAAGAGCAGACCGGAGCCAGGGCAAGAGCAGGCCGGAGCCAGGGCAAGAGCAGGCCGGAGCCAAGGCGAGGGAAGGCCAGAGCGAGAGCAGGCCAGAGCCAGAGCGAGAGCAGTCCGGAGCCAAGGCAAGGAAGGGCAGGCCAGAGCCAGAGCGAGGGAAGGCCAGAGCCAGAGCGAGAGCAGTTCAGAGCCAGGGAGAGAGCAGGACGTAGCCAAGGCCCTCGAGGGCAGGCCAGAGCCCGAGCTCTGGCATAGTGGAGCCAGGGCGAGGGCAGGACGGAGCTAGAGCGAGAGCAGGCTGGAGCCAAGGCGAGAGCAGGCCGCAGCCAAGGCGAGGGCAGGCCAGAGGCAGAGCCAGGGTAGGCCAGAGCAAGAGCAGGCCAGAGCGAGAGAGAGCAGGCCGGAGCCCAGGCAAGGGCAGACCAGAGCCAAAGTGAGAGCAGGCCAGAGCCAGAGAGAGAGCAGCCCGGAGCCGAGGCGAAGAAGGCAGGCTAGAGCCAGAGAAAGAGCAGGCCAGAGCCAGAGCGAGAGCAGGCCGGAGCAAAGGCAGGCCAGAGCCAGAGCGAGAGCAGGCCGGAGCCAAGACGAGGGCAGGCCAGAGCGAGAGAAGGCCGGAGCCAAAGCGAGGGCAGGCCAGAGCGAGAGCAGGTCGGAGGAAAGCGAGGACAGGCCAGAGCCAGAGCGAGTGCAGGCCGGAACCAAGTCGAGGGCAGGCCAGAGCCAGAGCAAAAGCAGGCCAGAGCCAGAGCGAGAGCAGTCCGGAGCCAAGGAAAGGGCAGGCCACAGCCAGAGGTAGAGCAGGCTTGAGCCAGAGCGAGGGCAGGCCGGAGCCAAGGCGAAGGCAGGCCAGAACCAGAGCGAGAGCAGGCCGGAGTCAAGACGAGGGCAGGCCAGAGCAAGAGCAGTCCGGAGCCAGGGCAAGGGCAGGCCAGAGCCAAAGCAAGAGCAGGCCGGAGCCAGGACGAGGGCAGGCTGGAGCCAGAGCAAGAGCAGGCCGGAGCCAAGGCGAGAGTAGGCCGGAGCCAAGGCGAGGGCAGGCCAGAGCCAGAGCTGAGCAGGCCGGAGCCATGGCGAGGGCAGGCCACAGACAGATCCAGAGCAGGCTGGAGCCAGGGCGAGGGCAGGCCAGAGTCAGAGCGAGAGCAGGCCGGAGCCAAAGCGAGGGCACGCCAGAGCGAGAGCAGGCCAGAGAGAGAGCAGGCCAGAGCGAGAGCAGGCCGGAGCCAGGGCGAGGGCAGGCCAGAGCGAGAGTAGGCCAGAGCCAAGGCAAGGGCAGGCCAGAGCCAGAGCGAGAGAAGGCCAGAGCCAAGGCAAGGGCAGGCCGGAACCAGGGCGAGAGGAGGCTGGAGACAGGGCGAGGCCAGAGAGAGAGCAGGCAAGAGCCAGAGCGAGAGTAGGCCGAAGCCAGGGCTAGGGCAGGCCAGAGCCAGAGCGAGAGCAGGCCGGAGCCAGGGCAAGACAGAGCCAGAGCGAGAGCATGCCAGAGCCAAGGCAAGGGCAGGCCAGAGCCAGAGAGAGAGCAGGTCGGGGCCAGGGCGAGAGCAGGCCGGAGCCAATGCGAGGGCTGGCCGGAGCCAGAGCAAGGGCAGGCCGGAGCCAGAGCAAGGGCAGGCCGGAGTCAGGGCGAGGGCAGGCAGGAGCCAGAGCGAGAGCAGGCCGGAGCCAAGGCGAGAGCAGGCCGGAGCCAAGGCGAGGGTAGGCCAGAGCCAGGGCAAGGGCAGGTCAGAGTCAGAGCGAGAGCAGGCCGGAGCTAAGGCAAGGGCAGGCCAGAGCCAGAGAGAGCAGGCCGGAGCCAAGGCATGGGCAGGCCAGAGCCAGAGAGAGCAGGCCGGAGCCAGGGCGAGGGCAGGCCAGAGCCAGAGCGAGAGCAGGTCGGAGGCAGGGCGAGAGCAGGCCGGAGCCAATGCGAGGGCTGGCCGGAGCCAGAGCAAGGGCAAGCCGGACTCAGAGAGAGGGCAGGCAGTAGCCAGAGCGAGAGCAGGCCAGAGCCAAGGCGAGAGCAGGCCGGAGTCAAGGCAAGGGTAGGCCAGAGCCAAGGCAAGGGCAGGCCGGAGCCAGAGATAGAGAAGGCCAGAGCCAAGCAAGGGCAGGCCGGAACCAGGGCGAGCGCAGGCAGGAGAAAGGGCGGGGCCAGAGCCAGAGTGAGAGTAGGCCAGAGCCAGGGCAAGGGCAGGCCAGAGCCAGAGAGAGAGCAGGCTGGAGCCAGGGCGAGGGCAGGCCAGAGCCAGAGGGAGAGCAGTTCAGAGCCAGAGCGAGAGCAGGCCGGATCCAAGGCGACGGCAGGCCGAAACCAGAGCGAGAGAATGCCGGAGCCAGGGCGAGAGCAGGCCGGAGCCAGAGCGAGGGCAGGCCGGAGCCAGAGGGAGAGCAGGCCGGAGCCAGAGCGAGGGCAGCCCGGAGCCAGAGCGAGGGCATGCCGGAGCCAGATACAGGGCAGGCCGGAGCCAGGGCGAGGGCAGAGCGGAGCTAGGGCGAGAGCAGGCCGGAGCCAAGGCGAGCGAGGGCAGGCCGGAGCCAGAGCAGGAGCAGGCCGGAGCCAAGACCAGGGCTGGCCAGAGCCAGAGCAAGGGCAGGCCGAAGCCAGAGCAAGGGCAGGCCGAAGCCAGGGAGAGGGCAGGCCGAAGCCAGAGCGAGAACAGGCCGTAGCCAGGGCGAGAGGAGGCCGGAGCAAAGGCGAGGGCAGATCAAAGTCAGAGCCAGAGCAGGCCGGAGCCAAGGAGAGGGCAGGCCAGAGAGAGAGAAGGCCAGAGCGAGAGCAGGCCGGAACCAGTGCGAGGGCAGGCCAGAGCCAGAGAGAGAGTAGGCCAGAGACAAGACTAGGGCAGGCGCGAGCTAGAGCGAGAGCAGGCCGGAGCCAAGGAGAGGGCAGGCCAGAGCCAGAGCGAGAGCAGGCCGGAGCCGAGGCAAGAGGAGGCCAGAACCAGAGCGAGAGCAGGCCAGAGCGAGAGCAGGCCGGAGCCAGAGCGAGAGCAGGCAGGAGCCAGGGAGAGGGCAGACCGGTCCCAAGGCGAGAGCAGGAAAGAACCAGGGAGAGAGCAGGCCGGAGCCGAGTCGAGGGCAGGCCGGAGCAAGAGCGAGAGCAGGCCGGAGCCAAGGCGAGGGTAGGCAAGAGCCAGAGCGAGAGCAGGCCGGAGCCAAGGCGAGGGCAGGCAAGAGCCAGAGTGAGAGCACGCCGGAACCAGGGCGAGTTCAGGCCAGAGCCAGAGCGAGAGCACGCCGGAACCAGGGCGAGGGCAGGCCAGAGCGAGAGCAGGCCGGAGCCAGGGCGAGGGCAGGACAGAGCCAGAGCGAGGGCAGGCCGGAGCCAGAGCGAGGGCAGGCCAGAGCCAGAGCGAGAGCAGGCCAGAGCCAGAGCAAGAGCAGGCCAGAGCGAGAGCAGGCCGGAGCCAGGGCGAGGGCAGGCCAGAGCGAGAGTAGGCCAGAGCCAAGGCAAGGGCAGGCCAGAGCCAGAGCGAGAGAAGGCCAGAGCCAAGGCAAGGGCAGGCCGGAACCAGGGCGAGAGGAGGCCGGAGACAGGGCGAGGCCAGAGAGAGAGCAGGCAAGAGCCAGAGCGAGAGTAGGCCGAAGCCAGGGCTAGGGCAGGCCAGAGCCAGAGCGAGAGCAGGCCGGAGCCAGGGCAAGACAGAGCCAGAGCGAGAGCAAGCCAGAGCCAAGGCAAGGGCAGGCCAGAGCCAGAGAGAGAGCAGGTCGGAGCCAGGGCGAGAGCAGGCCGGAGCCAATGCGAGGGCTGGCCGGAGCCAGAGCAAGGGCGAGAGCAGGCCGGCCAAGGTGAGGGTAGGCCAGAGCCAGGGCGAGGGCAGGTCAGAGTCAGAGCGACAGCAGGCCGGAGCTAAGTCAAGGGCAGGCCAGAGGCAGAGCGACGGCAGGCCGGAGCCAGGGCGAGGGCAGGCCAGAGCCAGAGCCAGAGCAGGCCGGAGCCAGGGCGAGGGCAGGCTGGAGCCAGAGCGATAGCACACTGGAGCCAAGGCGAGGGCAGGCCAGAGCGAGGGCAGGCCGGAGCCAGAGCAAGAGCAGGCCGGAGTCAAGTTGAGGGCAGGCCAGATAGAGAGCAGGCATGAGCCAAGGTAAGGGCAGGCTGGAACCAGAGCGAGAGCAGGCCGGTAAGGCACTAGGTCGTATCCAGGGCGAGAACAGGCAGGAGCCAAGGCGAGGGCAGGCAGGAGCCAGAGAGATAGCAGGCCAGAGCCAGAGCGAGAGCAGGCCGGAGCCAGGACGAGGGCCGGCCGGAGCCAGTGCGAGAGCAGGCCGGAGACAAGGAAAGAACAGGCAAGAGCCAGACAGAGCAAGCAAGAGCAAGGGCGAGGAGCAGGCCGGATCCAGGATGAGGGCAGGCCAGAGCTAGAGCAAGAGCAGGGCGAGAGCGGGCCAAAGCCAAGGTGAAGGCTGACTGGAGCCAGAGGAAGGGCAGGCCGGAGCCACGGCGAGGGCAGGCCGGAGCCAAGGCGAGGGCAGGCCGGAGCCAAAGCAAGAGCAGGCCGGAGCCAAGGCGAGAGCAGGCCGGAGCCAAGGCGAGAGCAGGCCGGAGCCAAGGCGAGGTCAGGTCAGAGCCAGAGCGAGAGCAGGTCAGAGCCAGAGCGAGAGCAGGCCGGAGCCAGGGAGAGAGCAGGCCGGAGCCAGGGCGAGGGCAGGCCAGAGCCAGATCCAAGGCAGGCCGGAGCCAGGGCGAGGGCAGGCCAGAGTCAGAGCGGGAGCAGGCCGGAGCCAAGGCGAGGGCACGCCAGAGCGAGAGCAGGCCAGAGCCAGAACGAGAGCAGACCAGAGCCAGGTCGAGGGCAGGCCAGAGCGAGAGTGGGCCAGAGCCAAGGCAAGGGCTGGCCAGAGCCAGAGCGAGAGAAGGCCGGACGGAGTCAAGGCAAGGGCAGGCCGGAACCAGGGCGAAAACAGGCCGGAGCCAGGGCGAGGCCAGAGCCAGAGCAGGCCAGAGCCAAGGCAAGGGCAGGCGAGAGCGAGAGCAGGCTGGAGCCAGGGCGAGAGGAGGCCAGAGCCATGGCGAGGGCAGGCCAGAGGCAGAGCGACGGCAGGCCGGAGCCAGGGCGAGGGCAGGCCAGAGCCAGAGCGAGAGCAGGCCGGAGCCAGTGCAAGAGCAGGCCGGAGCCAGGGCAAGAGCAGGCCGGAGCCAGGGCAAGAGCAGGCCGGAGCCAAGGCGAGGGAAGGCCAGAGCGAGAGCAGGCCAGAGCCAGAGCGAGAGCAGGCCGGAGCCAAGGCAAGGAAGGGCAGGCCAGAGCCAGAGCGAGGGAAGGCCAGAGCCAGAGCGAGAGCAGTTCAGAGCCAGGGAGAGAGCAGGACGTAGCCAAGGCGAGGGCAGGCCAGAGCCCGAGCTCTGGCATAGTGGAGCCAGGGCGAGGGCAGGACGGAGCTAGAGCGAGAGCAGGCTGGAGCCAAGGCGAGAGCAGGCCGCAGCCAAGGCGAGGGCAGGCCAGAGGCAGAGCCAGGGTAGGCCAGAGCAAGAGCAGGCCAGAGCGAGAGCAGGCCGGAGCCCAGGCAAGGGCAGACCAGAGCCAAAGTGAGAGCAGGCCAGAGCCAGAGAGAGAGCAGCCCGGAGCCAAGGCGAAGAAGGCAGGCTAGAGCCAGAGAAAGAGCAGGCCAGAGCCAGAGCGAGAGCAGGCCGGAGCAAAGGCAGGCCAGAGCCAGAGCGAGAGCAGGCCGGAGCCAAGACGAGGGCAGGCCAGAGCGAGAGCAGGCCGGAGCCAAAGCGAGGGCAGGCCAGAGCGAGAGCAGGTCGGAGGAAAGCGAGGACAGGCCAGAGCCAGAGCGAGTGCAGGCCGGAACCAAGTCGAGGGCAGGCCAGAGCCAGAGCAAAAGCAGGCCAGAGCCAGAGCGAGAGCAGTCCGGAGCCAAGGAAAGGGCAGGCCACAGCCAGAGGTAGAGCAGGCTTGAGCCAGAGCGAGGGCAGGCCGGAGCCAAGGCGAAGGCAGGCCAGAACCAGAGCGAGAGCAGGCCGGAGTCAAGACGAGGGCAGGCCAGAGCAAGAGCAGTCCGGAGCCAGGGCAAGGGCAGGCCAGAGCCAAAGCAAGAGCAGGCCGGAGCCAGGACGAGGGCAGGCTGGAGCCAGAGCAAGAGCAGGCCGGAGCCAAGGCGAGAGTAGGCCGGAGCCAAGGCGAGGGCAGGCCAGAGCCAGAGCTGAGCAGGCCGGAGCCATGGCGAGGGCAGGCCACAGACAGATCCAGAGCAGGCCGGAGCCAGGGCGAGGGCAGGCCAGAGTCAGAGCGAGAGCAGGCCGGAGCCAAAGCGAGGGCACGCCAGAGCGAGAGCAGGCCAGAGAGAGAGCAGGCCAGAGCGAGAGCAGGCCAGAGCGAGAGCAGGCCGGAGCCAGGGCGAGGGCAGGCCAGAGCGAGAGTAGGCCAGAGCCAAGGCAAGGGCAGGCCAGAGCCAGAGCGAGAGAAGGCCAGAGCCAAGGCAAGGGCAGGCCGGAACCAGGGCGAGAGGAGGCTGGAGACAGGGCGAGGCCAGAGAGAGAGCAGGCAAGAGCCAGAGCGAGAGTAGGCCGAAGCCAGGGCTAGGGCAGGCCAGAGCCAGAGCGAGAGCAGGCCGGAGCCAGGGCAAGACAGAGCCAGAGCGAGAGCATGCCAGAGCCAAGGCAAGGGCAGGCCAGAGCCAGAGAGAGAGCAGGTCGGGGCCAGGGCGAGAGCAGGCCGGAGCCAATGCGAGGGCTGGCCGGAGCCAGAGCAAGGGCAGGCCGGAGCCAGAGCAAGGGCAGGCCGGAGTCAGGGCGAGGGCAGGCCGGAGTCAGGGCGAGGGCAGGCAGGAGCCAGAGCGAGAGCAGGCCGGAGCCAAGGCGAGAGCAGGCCGGAGCCAAGGCGAGGGTAGGCCAGAGCCAGGGCAAGGGCAGGTCAGAGTCAGAGCGAGAGCAGGCCGGAGCTAAGGCAAGGGCAGGCCAGAGCCAGAGAGAGCAGGCCGGAGCCAAGGCATGGGCAGGCCAGAGCCAGAGAGAGGAGGCCGGAGCCAGGGCGAGGGCAGGCCAGAGCCAGAGCGAGAGCAGGTCGGAGGCAGGGCGAGAGCAGGCCGGAGCCAATGCGAGGGCTGGCCGGAGCCAGAGCAAGGGCAAGCCGGACTCAGAGAGAGGGCAGGCAGTAGCCAGAGCGAGAGCAGGCCAGAGCCAAGGCGAGAGCAGGCCGGAGTCAAGGCAAGGGTAGGCCAGAGCCAAGGCAAGGGCAGGCCGGAGCCAGAGATAGAGAAGGCCAGAGCCAAGCAAGGGCAGGCCGGAACCAGGGCGAGCGCAGGCAGGAGAAAGGGCGGGGCCAGAGCCAGAGTGAGAGTAGGCCAGAGCCAGGGCAAGGGCAGGCCAGAGCCAGAGAGAGAGCAGGCTGGAGCCAGGGCGAGGGCAGGCCAGAGCCAGAGGGAGAGCAGTTCAGAGCCAGAGCGAGAGCAGGCCGGATCCAAGGCGACGGCAGGCCGAAACCAGAGCGAGAGAATGCCGGAGCCAGGGAGAGAGCAGGCCGGAGCCAGAGCGAGGGCAGGCCGGAGCCAGAGCGAGAGCAGGCCGGAGCCAGAGCGAGGGCAGCCCGGAGCCAGAGTGAGAGCAGGCCGGAGCCAGGGCGAGGGCAGGCCAGAGCTAGACCGAGAACAGGCCGGAGCCAGGGCGAGGGCAGGCCGGAGCCAGAGCGAGGGCATGCCGGAGCCAGATACAGGGCAGGCCGGAGCCAGGGCGAAGGCAGAGCGGAGCTAGGGCGAGAGCAGGCCGGAGCCAAGGCGAGCGAGGGCAGGCCGGAGCCAGAGCAGGAGCAGGCCGGAGCCAAGACGAGGGCTGGCCAGAGCCAGAGCAAGGGCAGGCCGAAGCCAGAGCAAGGGCAGGCCGAAGCCAGGGAGAGGGCAGGCCGAAGCCAGAGCGAGAACAGGCCGTAGCCAGGGCGAGAGGAGGCCGGAGCAAAGGCGAGGGCAGATCAAAGTCAGAGCCAGAGCAGGCCGGAGCCAAGGAGAGGGCAGGCCAGAGAGAGAGAAGGCCAGAGCGAGAGCAGGCCGGAACCAGTGCGAGGGCAGGCCAGAGCCAGAGAGAGAGTAGGCCAGAGACAAGACTAGGGCAGGCGCGAGCTAGAGCGAGAGCAGGCCGGAGCCAAGGAGAGGGCAGGCCAGAGCCAGAGCGAGAGCAGGCCGGAGCCGAGGCAAGAGGAGGCCAGAACCAGAGCGAGAGCAGGCCAGAGCGAGAGCAGGCCGGAGCCAGAGCGAGAGCAGGCAGGAGCCAGGGAGAGGGCAGACCGGTCCCAAGGCGAGAGCAGGAAAGAACCAGGGAGAGAGCAGGCCGGAGCCGAGTCGAGGGCAGGCCGGAGCAAGAGCGAGAGCAGGCCGGAGCCAAGGCGAGGGTAGGCAAGAGCCAGAGCGAGAGCAGGCCGGAGCCAAGGCGAGGGCAGGCAAGAGCCAGAGTGAGAGCACGCCGGAACCAGGGCGAGTTCAGGCCAGAGCCAGAGCGAGAGCACGCCGGAACCAGGGCGAGGGCAGGCCAGAGCGAGAGCAGGCCGGAGCCAGGGCGAGGGCAGGCCAGAGCCAGAGCGAGGGCAGGCCGGAGCCAGAGCGAGAGCAGGCCAGAGCCAGAGCGAGAGCAGGCCAGAGCCAGAGCGAGAGCAGGCCAGAGCCAGAGCAAGAGCAGGCCAGAGCGAGAGCAGGCCGGAGCCAGAGCGAGGGCAGGCCGGAGCCAGAGCGAGAGCAGGCCGGAGCCAGAGCGAGGGCAGCCCGGAGCCAGAGCGAGGGCATGCCGGAGCCAGATACAGAGCAGGCCGGAGCCAGGGCGAGGGCAGAGCGGAGCTAGGGCGAGAGCAGGCCGGAGCCAAGGCGAGCGAGGGCAGGCCGGAGCCAGAGCAGGAGCAGGCCGGAGCCAAGACCAGGGCTGGCCAGAGCCAGAGCAAGGGCAGGCCGAAGCCAGAGCAAGGGCAGGCCGAAGCCAGGGAGAGGGCAGGCCGAAGCCAGAGCGAGAACAGGCCGTAGCCAGGGCGAGAGGAGGCCGGAGCAAAGGCGAGGGCAGATCAAAGTCAGAGCCAGAGCAGGCCGGAGCCAAGGAGAGGGCAGGCCAGAGAGAGAGAAGGCCAGAGCGAGAGCAGGCCGGAACCAGTGCGAGGGCAGGCCAGAGCCAGAGAGAGAGTAGGCCAGAGACAAGACTAGGGCAGGCGCGAGCCAGAGCGAGAGCAGGCCGGAGCCAGGGCGAGGGCAGGCCAGAGCCAGAGCGAGGGCAGGCCGGAGCCAGAGCGAGAGCAGGCCAGAGCCAGAGCGAGAGCAGGCCAGAGCCAGAGCGAGAGCAGGCCAGAGCCAGAGCAAGAGCAGGCCAGAGCGAGAGCAGGCCGGAGCCAGAGCGAGGGCAGGCCGGAGCCAGAGCGAGAGCAGGCCGGAGCCAGAGCGAGGGCAGCCCGGAGCCAGAGCGAGGGCATGCCGGAGCCAGATACAGGGCAGGCCGGAGCCAGGGCGAGGGCAGAGCGGAGCTAGGGCGAGAGCAGGCCGGAGCCAAGGCGAGCGAGGGCAGGCCGGAGCCAGAGCAGGAGCAGGCCGGAGCCAAGACCAGGGCTGGCCAGAGCCAGAGCAAGGGCAGGCCGAAGCCAGAGCAAGGGCAGGCCGAAGCCAGGGAGAGGGCAGGCCGAAGCCAGAGCGAGAACAGGCCGTAGCCAGGGCGAGAGGAGGCCGGAGCAAAGGCGAGGGCAGATCAAAGTCAGAGCCAGAGCAGGCCGGAGCCAAGGAGATGGCAGGCCAGAGAGAGAGAAGGCCAGAGCGAGAGCAGGCCGGAACCAGTGCGAGGGCAGGCCAGAGCCAGAGAGAGAGTAGGCCAGAGACAAGACTAGGGCAGGCGCGAGCTAGAGCGAGAGCAGGCCGGAGCCAAGGAGAGGGCAGGCCAGAGCCAGAGCGAGAGCAGGCCGGAGCCGAGGCAAGAGGAGGCCAGAACCAGAGCGAGAGCAGGCCAGAGCGAGAGCAGGCCGGAGCCAGAGCGAGAGCAGGCAGGAGCCAGGGAGAGGGCAGACCGGTCCCAAGGCGAGAGCAGGAAAGAACCAGGGAGAGAGCAGGCCGGAGCCGAGTCGAGGGCAGGCCGGAGCAAGAGCGAGAGCAGGCCGGAGCCAAGGCGAGGGTAGGCAAGAGCCAGAGCGAGAGCAGGCCGGAGCCAAGGCGAGGGCAGGCAAGAGCCAGAGTGAGAGCACGCCGGAACCAGGGCGAGTTCAGGCCAGAGCCAGAGCGAGAGCACGCCGGAACCAGGGCGAGGGCAGGCCAGAGCGAGAGCAGGCCGGAGCCAGGGCGAGGGCAGGCCAGAGCCAGAGCGAGGGCAGGCCGGAGCCAGAGCGAGGGCAGGCCAGAGCCAGAGCGAGAGCAGGCCAGAGCCAGAGCAAGAGCAGGCCAGAGCGAGAGCAGGCCGGAGCCAGGGCGAGGGCAGGCCAGAGCGAGAGTAGGCCAGAGCCAAGGCAAGGGCAGGCCAGAGCCAGAGCGAGAGAAGGCCAGAGCCAAGGCAAGGGCAGGCCGGAACCAGGGCGAGAGGAGGCCGGAGACAGGGCGAGGCCAGAGAGAGAGCAGGCAAGAGCCAGAGCGAGAGTAGGCCGAAGCCAGGGCTAGGGCAGGCCAGAGCCAGAGCGAGAGCAGGCCGGAGCCAGGGCAAGACAGAGCCAGAGCGAGAGCAAGCCAGAGCCAAGGCAAGGGCAGGCCAGAGCCAGAGAGAGAGCAGGTCGGAGCCAGGGCGAGAGCAGGCCGGAGCCAATGCGAGGGCTGGCCGGAGCCAGAGCAAGGGCGAGAGCAGGCCGGCCAAGGTGAGGGTAGGCCAGAGCCAGGGCGAGGGCAGGTCAGAGTCAGAGCGAGAGCAGGCCGGAGCTAAGTCAAGGGCAGGCCAGAGGCAGAGCGACGGCAGGCCGGAGCCAGGGCGAGGGCAGGCCAGAGCCAGAGCCAGAGCAGGCCGGAGCCAGGGCGAGGGCAGGCTGGAGCCAGAGCGATAGCACACTGGAGCCAAGGCGAGGGCAGGCCAGAGCGAGCGAGGGCAGGCCGGAGCCAGAGCAAGAGCAGGCCGGAGTCAAGTTGAGGGCAGGCCAGATAGAGAGCAGGCATGAGCCAAGGTAAGGGCAGGCTGGAACCAGAGCGAGAGCAGGCCGGTAAGGCACTAGGTCGTATCCAGGGCGAGAACAGGCAGGAGCCAAGGCGAGGGCAGGCAGGAGCCAGAGAGATAGCAGGCCAGAGCCAGAGCGAGAGCAGGCCGGAGCCAGGACGAGGGCCGGCCGGAGCCAGTGCGAGAGCAGGCCGGAGACAAGGAAAGAACAGGCAAGAGCCAGACAGAGCAAGCAAGAGCAAGGGCGAGGAGCAGGCCGGATCCAGGATGAGGGCAGGCCAGAGCTAGAGCAAGAGCAGGGCGAGAGCGGGCCAAAGCCAAGGTGAAGGCTGACTGGAGCCAGAGCAAGGGCAGGCCGGAGCCACGGCGAGGGCAGGCCGGAGCCAAGGCGAGGGCAGGCCGGAGCCAAAGCAAGAGCAGGCCGGAGCCAAGGCGAGAGCAGGCCGGAGCCAAGGCGAGAGCAGGCCGGAGCCAAGGCGAGGGCAGGTCAGAGCCAGAGCGAGAGCAGGTCAGAGCCAGAGCGAGAGCAGGCCGGAGCCAGGGAGAGAGCAGGCCGGAGCCAGGGCGAGGGCAGGCCAGAGCCAGATCCAAGGCAGGCCGGAGCCAGGGCGAGGGCAGGCCAGAGTCAGAGCGGGAGCAGGCCGGAGCCAAGGCGAGGGCACGCCAGAGCGAGAGCAGGCCAGAGCCAGAACGAGAGCAGACCAGAGCCAGGTCGAGGGCAGGCCAGAGCGAGAGTGGGCCAGAGCCAAGGCAAGGGCTGGCCAGAGCCAGAGCGAGAGAAGGCCGGACGGAGTCAAGGCAAGGGCAGGCCGGAACCAGGGCGAAAACAGGTCGGAGCCAGGGCGAGGCCAGAGCCAGAGCAGGCCAGAGCCAAGGCAAGGGCAGGCGAGAGCGAGAGCAGGCTGGAGCCAGGGCGAGAGGAGGCCAGAGCCATGGCGAGGGCAGGCCAGAGGCAGAGCGACGGCAGGCCGGAGCCAGGGCGAGGGCAGGCCAGAGCCAGAGCGAGAGCAGGCCGGAGCCAGTGCAAGAGCAGGCCGGAGCCAGGGCAAGAGCAGGCCGGAGCCAGGGCAAGAGCAGGCCGGAGCCAAGGCGAGGGAAGGCCAGAGCGAGAGCAGGCCAGAGCCAGAGCGAGAGCAGTCCGGAGCCAAGGCAAGGAAGGGCAGGCCAGAGCCAGAGCGAGGGAAGGCCAGAGCCAGAGCGAGAGCAGTTCAGAGCCAGGGAGAGAGCAGGACGTAGCCAAGGCGAGGGCAGGCCAGAGCCCGAGCTCTGGCATAGTGGAGCCAGGGCGAGGGCAGGACGGAGCTAGAGCGAGAGCAGGCTGGAGCCAAGGCGAGAGCAGGCCGCAGCCAAGGCGAGGGCAGGCCAGAGGCAGAGCCAGGGTAGGCCAGAGCAAGAGCAGGCCAGAGCGAGAGCAGGCCGGAGCCCAGGCAAGGGCAGACCAGAGCCAAAGTGAGAGCAGGCCAGAGCCAGAGAGAGAGCAGCCCGGAGCCAAGGCGAAGAAGGCAGGCTAGAGCCAGAGAAAGAGCAGGCCAGAGCCAGAGCGAGAGCAGGCCGGAGCAAAGGCAGGCCAGAGCCAGAGCGAGAGCAGGCCGGAGCCAAGACGAGGGCAGGCCAGAGCGAGAGCAGGCCGGAGCCAAAGCGAGGGCAGGCCAGAGCGAGAGCAGGTCGGAGGAAAGCGAGGACAGGCCAGAGCCAGAGCGAGTGCAGGCCGGAACCAAGTCGAGGGCAGGCCAGAGCCAGAGCAAAAGCAGGCCAGAGCCAGAGCGAGAGCAGTCCGGAGCCAAGGAAAGGGCAGGCCACAGCCAGAGGTAGAGCAGGCTTGAGCCAGAGCGAGGGCAGGCCGGAGCCAAGGCGAAGGCAGGCCAGAACCAGAGCGAGAGCAGGCCGGAGTCAAGACGAGGGCAGGCCAGAGCAAGAGCAGTCCGGAGCCAGGGCAAGGGCAGGCCAGAGCCAAAGCAAGAGCAGGCCGGAGCCAGGACGAGGGCAGGCTGGAGCCAGAGCAAGAGCAGGCCGGAGCCAAGGCGAGAGTAGGCCGGAGCCAAGGCGAGGGCAGGCCAGAGCCAGAGCTGAGCAGGCCGGAGCCATGGCGAGGGCAGGCCACAGACAGATCCAGAGCAGGCCGGAGCCAGGGCGAGGGCAGGCCAGAGTCAGAGCGAGAGCAGGCCGGAGCCAAAGCGAGGGCACGCCAGAGCGAGAGCAGGCCAGAGAGAGAGCAGGCCAGAGCGAGAGCAGGCCAGAGCGAGAGCAGGCCGGAGCCAGGGCGAGGGCAGGCCAGAGCGAGAGTAGGCCAGAGCCAAGGCAAGGGCAGGCCAGAGCCAGAGCGAGAGAAGGCCAGAGCCAAGGCAAGGGCAGGCCGGAACCAGGGCGAGAGGAGGCTGGAGACAGGGCGAGGCCAGAGAGAGAGCAGGCAAGAGCCAGAGCGAGAGTAGGCCGAAGCCAGGGCTAGGGCAGGCCAGAGCCAGAGCGAGAGCAGGCCGGAGCCAGGGCAAGACAGAGCCAGAGCGAGAGCATGCCAGAGCCAAGGCAAGGGCAGGCCAGAGCCAGAGAGAGAGCAGGTCGGGGCCAGGGCGAGAGCAGGCCGGAGCCAATGCGAGGGCTGGCCGGAGCCAGAGCAAGGGCAGGCCGGAGCCAGAGCAAGGGCAGGCCGGAGTCAGGGCGAGGGCAGGCCGGAGTCAGGGCGAGGGCAGGCAGGAGCCAGAGCGAGAGCAGGCCGGAGCCAAGGCGAGAGCAGGCCGGAGCCAAGGCGAGGGTAGGCCAGAGCCAGGGCAAGGGCAGGTCAGAGTCAGAGCGAGAGCAGGCCGGAGCTAAGGCAAGGGCAGGCCAGAGCCAGAGAGAGCAGGCCGGAGCCAAGGCATGGGCAGGCCAGAGCCAGAGAGAGCAGGCCGGAGCCAGGGCGAGGGCAGGCCAGAGCCAGAGCGAGAGCAGGTCGGAGGCAGGGCGAGAGCAGGCCGGAGCCAATGCGAGGGCTGGCCGGAGCCAGAGCAAGGGCAAGCCGGACTCAGAGAGAGGGCAGGCAGTAGCCAGAGCGAGAGCAGGCCAGAGCCAAGGCGAGAGCAGGCCGGAGTCAAGGCAAGGGTAGGCCAGAGCCAAGGCAAGGGCAGGCCGGAGCCAGAGATAGAGAAGGCCAGAGCCAAGCAAGGGCAGGCCGGAACCAGGGCGAGCGCAGGCAGGAGAAAGGGCGGGGCCAGAGCCAGAGTGAGAGTAGGCCAGAGCCAGGGCAAGGGCAGGCCAGAGCCAGAGAGAGAGCAGGCTGGAGCCAGGGCGAGGGCAGGCCAGAGCCAGAGGGAGAGCAGTTCAGAGCCAGAGCGAGAGCAGGCCGGATCCAAGGCGACGGCAGGCCGAAACCAGAGCGAGAGAATGCCGGAGCCAGGGCGAGAGCAGGCCGGAGCCAGAGCGAGGGCAGGCCGGAGCCAGAGCGAGAGCAGGCCGGAGCCAGAGCGAGGGCAGCCCGGAGCCAGAGTGAGAGCAGGCCGGAGCCAGGGCGAGGGCAGGCCAGAGCTAGACCGAGAACAGGCCGGAGCCAGGGCGAGGGCAGGCCGGAGCCAGAGCGAGGGCATGCCGGAGCCAGATACAGGGCAGGCCGGAGCCAGGGCGAGGGCAGAGCGGAGCTAGGGCGAGAGCAGGCCGGAGCCAAGGCGAGCGAGGGCAGGCCGGAGCCAGAGCAGGAGCAGGCCGGAGCCAAGACGAGGGCTGGCCAGAGCCAGAGCAAGGGCAGGCCGAAGCCAGAGCAAGGGCAGGCCGAAGCCAGAGCAAGGGCAGGCCGAAGCCAGGGAGAGGGCAGGCCGAAGCCAGAGCGAGAACAGGCCGTAGCCAGGGCGAGAGGAGGCCGGAGCAAAGGCGAGGGCAGATCAAAGTCAGAGCCAGAGCAGGCCGGAGCCAAGGAGAGGGCAGGCCAGAGAGAGAGAAGGCCAGAGCGAGAGCAGGCCGGAACCAGTGCGAGGGCAGGCCAGAGCCAGAGAGAGAGTAGGCCAGAGACAAGACTAGGGCAGGCGCGAGCTAGAGCGAGAGCAGGCGGGAGCCAAGGAGAGGGCAGGCCAGAGCCAGAGCGAGAGCAGGCCGGAGCCGAGGCAAGAGGAGGCCAGAACCAGAGCGAGAGCAGGCCAGAGCGAGAGCAGGCCGGAGCCAGAGCGAGAGCAGGCAGGAGCCAGGGAGAGGGCAGACCGGTCCCAAGGCGAGAGCAGGAAAGAACCAGGGAGAGAGCAGGCCGGAGCCGAGTCGAGGGCAGGCCGGAGCAAGAGCGAGAGCAGGCCGGAGCCAAGGCGAGGGTAGGCAAGAGCCAGAGCGAGAGCAGGCCGGAGCCAAGGCGAGGGCAGGCAAGAGCCAGAGTGAGAGCACGCCGGAACCAGGGCGAGTTCAGGCCAGAGCCAGAGCGAGAGCACGCCGGAACCAGGGCGAGGGCAGGCCAGAGCGAGAGCAGGCCGGAGTCAGGGCGAGGGCAGGCCAGAGCCAGAGCGAGGGCAGGCCGGAGCCAGAGCGAGAGCAGGCCAGAGCCAGAGCGAGAGCAGGCCAGAGCCAGAGCGAGAGCAGGCCAGAGCCAGAGCGAGAGCAGGCCAGAGCCAGAGCAAGAGCAGGCCAGAGCGAGAGCAGGCCGGAGCCAGGGCGAGGGCAGGCCAGAGCGAGAGTAGGCCAGAGCCAAGGCAAGGGCAGGCCAGAGCCAGAGCGAGAGAAGGCCAGAGCCAAGGCAAGGGCAGGCCGGAACCAGGGCGAGAGGAGGCCGGAGACAGGGCGAGGCCAGAGAGAGAGCAGGCAAGAGCCAGAGCGAGAGTAGGCCGAAGCCAGGGCTAGGGCAGGCCAGAGCCAGAGCGAGAGCAGGCCGGAGCCAGGGCAAGACAGAGCCAGAGCGAGAGCAAGCCAGAGCCAAGGCAAGGGCAGGCCAGAGCCAGAGAGAGAGCAGGTCGGAGCCAGGGCGAGAGCAGGCCGGAGCCAATGCGAGGGCTGGCCGGAGCCAGAGCAAGGGCGAGAGCAGGCCGGCCAAGGTGAGGGTAGGCCAGAGCCAGGGCGAGGGCAGGTCAGAGTCAGAGCGAGAGCAGGCCGGAGCTAAGTCAAGGGCAGGCCAGAGGCAGAGCGACGGCAGGCCGGAGCCAGGGCGAGGGCAGGCCAGAGTCAGAGCCAGAGCAGGCCGGAGCCAGGGCGAGGGCAGGCTGGAGCCAGAGCGATAGCACACTGGAGCCAAGGCGAGGGCAGGCCGGAGCCAGAGCAAGAGCAGGCCGGAGTCAAGTTGAGGGCAGGCCAGATAGAGAGCAGGCATGAGCCAAGGTAAGGGCAGGCTGGAACCAGAGCGAGAGCAGGCCGGTAAGGCACTAGGTCGTATCCAGGGCGAGAACAGGCAGGAGCCAAGGCGAGGGCAGGCAGGAGCCAGAGAGATAGCAGGCCAGAGCCAGAGCGAGAGCAGGCCGGAGCCAGGACGAGGGCCGGCCGGAGCCAGTGCGAGAGCAGGCCGGAGACAAGGAAAGAACAGGCAAGAGCCAGACAGAGCAAGCAAGAGCAAGGGCGAGGAGCAGGCCGGATCCAGGATGAGGGCAGGCCAGAGCTAGAGCAAGAGCAGGGCGAGAGCGGGCCAAAGCCAAGGTGAAGGCTGACTGGAGCCAGAGCAAGGGCAGGCCGGAGCCACGGCGAGGGCAGGCCGGAGCCAAGGCGAGGGCAGGCCGGAGCCAAAGCAAGAGCAGGCCGGAGCCAAGGCGAGAGCAGGCCGGAGCCAAGGCGAGAGCAGGCCGGAGCCAAGGCGAGGGCAGGTCAGAGCCAGAGCGAGAGCAGGTCAGAGCCAGAGCGAGAGCAGGCCGGAGCCAGGGAGAGAGCAGGCCGGAGCCAGGGCGAGGGCAGGCCAGAGCCAGATCCAAGGCAGGCCGGAGCCAGGGCGAGGGCAGGCCAGAGTCAGAGCGGGAGCAGGCCGGAGCCAAGGCGAGGGCACGCCAGAGCGAGAGCAGGCCAGAGCCAGAACGAGAGCAGACCAGAGCCAGGTCGAGGGCAGGCCAGAGCGAGAGTGGGCCAGAGCCAAGGCAAGGGCTGGCCAGAGCCAGAGCGAGAGAAGGCCGGACGGAGTCAAGGCAAGGGCAGGCCGGAACCAGGGCGAAAACAGGCCGGAGCCAGGGCGAGGCCAGAGCCAGAGCAGGCCAGAGCCAAGGCAAGGGCAGGCGACAGCGAGAGCAGGCTGGAGCCAGGGCGAGAGGAGGCCAGAGCCATGGCGAGGGCAGGCCAGAGGCAGAGCGACGGCAGGCCAGAGCCAAGGTGAGGGCAGGCCAGAGCCAGAGCTGAGCAGGCCGGAGCCATGGCGAGGGCAGGCCACAGACAGATCCAGAGCAGGCCGGAGCCAGGGCGAGGGCAGGCCAGAGTCAGAGCGAGAGCAGGCCGGAGCCAAAGCGAGGGCACGCCAGAGCGAGAGCAGGCCAGAGAGAGAGCAGGCCAGAGCGAGAGCAGGCCGGAGCCAGGGCAAGGGCAGGCCAGAGCGAGAGTAGGCCAGAGCCAAGGCAAGGGCAGGCCAGAGCCAGAGCGAGAGAAGGCCAGAGCCAAGGCAAGGGCAGGCCGGAACCAGGGCGAGAGGAGGCCGGAGACAGGGCGAGGCCAGAGAGAGAGCAGGCAAGAGCCAGAGCGAGAGTAGGCCGAAGCCAGGGCTAGGGCAGGCCAGAGCCAGAGCGAGAGCAGGCCGGAGCCAGGGCAAGACAGAGCCAGAGCGAGAGCAAGCCAGAGCCAAGGCAAGGGCAGGCCAGAGCCAGAGAGAGAGCAGGTCGGAGCCAGGGCGAGAGCAGGCCGGAGCCAATGCGAGGGCTGGCCGGAGCCAGAGCAAGGGCAGGCCGGAGCCAGAGCAAGGGCAGGCCGGAGTCAGGGCGAGGGCAGGCCGGAGTCAGGGCGAGGGCAGGCAGGAGCCAGAGCGAGAGCAGGCCGGAGCCAAGGCGAGAGCAGGCCGGAGCCAAGGCGAGGGTTGGCCAGAGCCAGGGCAAGGGCAGGTCAGAGTCAGAGCGAGAGCAGGCCGGAGCTAAGGCAAGGGCAGGCCAGAGCCAGAGAGAGCAGGCCGGAGCCAAGGCATGGGCAGGCCAGAGCCAGAGAGAGGAGGCCGGAGCCAGGGCGAGGGCAGGCCAGAGCCAGAGCGAGAGCAGGTCGGAGGCAGGGCGAGAGCAGGCCGGAGCCAATGCGAGGGCTGGCCGGAGCCAGAGCAAGGGCAAGCCGGACTCAGAGAGAGGGCAGGCAGTAGCCAGAGCGAGAGCAGGCCAGAGCCAAGGCGAGAGCAGGCCGGAGTCAAGGCGAGGGTAGGCCAGAGCCAAGGCAAGGGCAGGCCGGAGCCAGAGATAGAGAAGGCCAGAGCCAAGCAAGGGCAGGCCGGAACCAGGGCGAGCGCAGGCAGGAGAAAGGGCGGGGCCAGAGCCAGAGTGAGAGTAGGCCAGAGCCAGGGCAAGGGCAGGCCAGAGCCAGAGAGAGAGCAGGCTGGAGCCAGGGCGAGGGCAGGCCAGAGCCAGAGGGAGAGCAGTTCAGAGCCAGAGCGAGAGCAGGCCGGATCCAAGGCGACGGCAGGCCGAAACCAGAGCGAGAGAATGCCGGAGCCAGGGCGAGAGCAGGCCGGAGCAAGAGCGAGGGCAGGCCGGAGCCAGAGCGAGAGCAGGCCGGAGCCAGAGCGAGGGCAGCCCGGAGCCAGAGTGAGAGCAGGCCGGAGCCAGAGCGAGGGCAGCCCGGAGCCAGAGTGAGAGCAGGCCGGAGCCAAGGCGAGGGCAGGCCGGAGCCAGAGCAGGAGCAGGCCGGAGCCAAGGCGAGGGCTGGCCAGAGCCAGAGCAAGGGCAGGCCGAAGCCAGAGCAAGGGCAGGCCGAAGCCAGGGAGAGGGCAGGCCGAAGCCAGAGCGAGAACAGGCCGTAGCCAGGGCGAGAGGAGGCCGGAGCAAAGGCGAGGGCAGATCAAAGTCAGAGCCAGAGCAGGCCGGAGCCAAGGAGAGGGCAGGCCAGAGAGAGAGAAGGCCAGAGCGAGAGCAGGCCGGAACCAGTGCGAGGGCAGGCCAGAGCCAGAGAGAGAGTAGGCCAGAGACAAGACTAGGGCAGGCGCGAGCTAGAGCGAGAGCAGGCCGGAGCCAAGGAGAGGGCAGGCCAGAGCCAGAGCGAGAGCAGGCCGGAGCCGAGGCAAGAGGAGGCCAGAACCAGAGCGAGAGCAGGCGAGAGCAGGCCGGAGCCAGAGCGAGAGCAGGCAGGAGCCAGGGAGAGGGCAGACCGGTCCCAAGGCGAGAGCAGGAAAGAACCAGGGAGAGAGCAGGCCGGAGCCGAGTCGAGGGCAGGCCGGAGCAAGAGCGAGAGCAGGCCGGAGCCAAGGCGAGGGTAGGCAAGAGCCAGAGCGAGAGCAGGCCGGAGCCAAGGCGAGGGCAGGCAAGAGCCAGAGTGAGAGCACGCCGGAACCAGGGCGAGTTCAGGCCAGAGCCAGAGCGAGAGCACGCCGGAACCAGGGCGAGGGCAGGCCAGAGCGAGAGCAGGCCGGAGCCAGGGCGAGGGCAGGCCAGAGCCAGAGCGAGGGCAGGCCGGAGCCAGAGCGAGAGCAGGCCAGAGCCAGAGCGAGAGCAGGCCAGAGCCAGAGCGAGAGCAGGCCGGAGCCAGAGCAAGAGCAGGCCAGAGCGAGAGCAGGCCGGAGCCAGGGCGAGGGCAGGCCAGAGCGAGAGTAGGCCAGAGCCAAGGCAAGGGCAGGCCAGAGCCAGAGCGAGAGAAGGCCAGAGCCAAGGCAAGGGCAGGCCGGAACCAGGGCGAGAGGAGGCCGGAGACAGGGCGAGGCCAGAGAGAGAGCAGGCAAGAGCCAGAGCGAGAGTAGGCCGAAGCCAGGGCTAGGGCAGGCCAGAGCCAGAGCGAGAGCAGGCCGGAGCCAGGGCAAGACAGAGCCAGAGCGAGAGCAAGCCAGAGCCAAGGCAAGGGCAGGCCAGAGCCAGAGAGAGAGCAGGTCGGAGCCAGGGCGAGAGCAGGCCGGAGCCAATGCGAGGGCTGGCCGGAGCCAGAGCAAGGGCAGGCCGGAGCCAGAGCAAGGGCAGGCCGGAGCCAGAGCAAGGGCAGGCCGGAGCCAGAGCAAGGGCAGGCCGGAGCCAGAGCAAGGGCAGGCCGCAGTCAGGGCGAGGGCAGGCCGGAGTCAGGGCGAGGGCAGGCCGGAGTCAGGGCGAGGGCAGGCAGGAGCCAGAGCGAGAGCAGGCCAGAGCAAAGGAAAGAGCAGGCCGGAGCCAAGGCGAGGGTAGGCCAGAGCCAGGGCGAGGGCAGGTCAGAGTCAGAGCGAGAGCAGGTCGGAGCTAAGGCAAGGGCAGGCCAGAGCCAGAGAGAGCAGGCCGGAGCCAAGGCATGGGCAGGCCAGAGCCAGAGAGAGCAGGCCGGAGCCAGGGCGAGGGCAGGCCAGAGCCAGAGCGAGAACAGGTCGGAGGCAGGGCGAGAGCAGGCCGGAGCCAATGCGAGGGCTGGCCGGAGCCAGAGCAAGGGCAAGCCGGAGTCAGAGAGAGGGCAGGCAGTAGCCAGAGCGAGAGCAGGCCAGAGCCAAGGCGAGAGCAGGCCGGAGTCAAGGCGAGGGTAGGCCAGAGCCAAGGCAAGGGCAGGCCGGAGCCAGAGATAGAGAAGGCCAGAGCCAAGCAAGGGCAGGCCGGAACCAGGGCGAGCGCAGGCAGGAGAAAGGGCGGGGCCAGAGTGAGAGTAGGCCAGAGCCAGGGCAAGGGCAGGCCAGAGCCAGAGAGAGAGCAGGCTGGAGCCAGGGCGAGGGCAGGCCAGAGCCAGAGGGAGAGCAGTTCAGAGCCAGAGCGAGAGCAGGTCGGATCCAAGGCGACGGCAGGCCGAAACCAGAGCGAGAGAATGCCGGAGCCAGGGCGAGAGCAGGCCGGAGCCAGAGCGAGGGCAGGCCGGAGCCAGAGCGAGAGCAGGCCGGAGCCAGAGCGAGGGCAGCCCGGAGCCAGAGTGAGAGCAGGCCGGAGCCAGGGCGAGGGCAGGCCAGAGCTAGACCGAGAACAGGCCGGAGCCAGGGCGAGGGCAGGCCAGAGCCAGAGCGAGGGCATGCCGGAGCCAGATACAGGGCAGGCCGGAGCCAGGGCGAGGGCAGAGCGGAGCTAGGGCGAGAGCAGGCCGGAGCCAAGGCGAGGGCAGGCCGGAGCCAGAGCAGGAGCAGGCCGGAGCCAAGGCGAGGGCTGGCCAGAGCCAGAGCAAGGGCAGGCCGAAGCCAGAGCAAGGGCAGCCCGAAGCCAGGGAGAGGGCAGGCCGAAGCCAGAGCGAGAACAGGCCGTAGCCAGGGCGAGAGGAGGCCGGAGCAAAGGCGAGGGCAGATCAAAGTCAGAGCCAGAGCAGGCCGGAGCCAAGGAGAGGGCAGGCCAGAGAGAGAGAAGGCCAGAGCGAGAGCAGGCCGGAACCAGTGCGAGGGCAGGCCAGAGCCAGAGAGAGAGTAGGCCAGAGACAAGACTAGGGCAGGCGCGAGCTAGAGCGAGAGCAGGCCGGAGCCAAGGAGAGGGCAGGCCAGAGCCAGAGCGAGAGCAGGCCGGAGCCGAGGCAAGAGGAGGCCAGAACCAGAGCGAGAGCAGGCCAGAGCGAGAGCAGGCCGGAGCCAGAGCGAGAGCAGGCAGGAGCCAGGGAGAGGGCAGACCGGTCCCAAGGCGAGAGCAGGAAAGAACCAGGTAGAGAGCAGGCCGGAGCCGAGTCGAGGGCAGGCAAGAGCCAGAGCGAGAGCAGGCCGGAGCCAAGGCGAGGGCAGGCAAGAGCCAGAGTGAGAGCATGCCGGAACCAGGGCGAGTTCAGGCCAGAGCCAGAGCGAGAGCACGCCGGAACCAGGGCGAGGGCAGGCCAGAGCGAGAGCAGGCCGGAGCCAGGGCGAGGGCAGGCCAGAGCCAGAGCGAGGGCAGGCCGGAGCCAGAGCGAGAGCAGGCCAGAGCCAGAGCGAGAGCAGGCCGGAGCCAGAGCGAGAGCAGGCCGGAGCCAGAGCGAGAGCAGGCCGGAGCCAGAGCGAGAGCAGGCCGGAGCCAGAGCGAGGGCAGGCCGGAGCCAGAGCGAGGGCAGGACGGAGCCAGGGCGAGGGCAGGACGGAGCCAGGGCGAGGGCAGGACGGAGCCAGGGCGAGGGCAGGACGGAGCCAGGGCGAGGGCAGGACGGAGCCAGAGCGAGAGCAGGCCGGAGCAAGGGCGAGGGCAGGCCAGAGCTAGAGTGAGGGCAGGCCAGAGACGGCGCGGGGGAAGGCAAGAGTCAGAGCAGGCCGGAACCAGGGCGAGGGCAGGCCAGAGCCAGAGCAGGCCAGAGCCTGGGCGAGGGCAGGCCAGAGCCAGAGCAGGCCAGAGCCTGGGCGAGGGCAGGCCAGAGCCAGAGCGAGAGCAGGCCGGAGCCAGGGCGAGGGTAGGCCGGAGCTAGAGCGAGGGCAGGCCGGAGCCAGAGAGAGAGCAAGCCGGAGCCAGAGCGAGAGCAAGCCGGAGCCAGGGCGAGGGTAGGCCGGAGCCACGGCGAGGGCAGGACAGAGCCAAGGAGTGGGCAGGCGAGAGCTAGAGCGAGAGCAGGCCGGAGCCAGAACGAGAGCAGGCCGGAGCCAGGGCGAGGGCAGGACGGAGCCAGAGCGAGAGCAGGCCGGAGCAAGGGCGAGGGCAGGCCAGAGCCAAAATGAGAGCAGGCCAGATTCAGGGCGAGAGCAGGCCGAAGCCAAGGCAAGGGCAGGCCAGAGCGAGAGCAGGCTGGAGCCAGAGCGAGAGCAGGCCGGAGCCAGGGCGAGGGCAGGCCAGAGCCAGAACGAGAGCAGGCCGGAGCCAGGGTGAGGGCAGGCCAGAGCCAAAATGAGAGCAGGCCAGATTCAGGGCGAGAGCAGGCCGAAGCCAAGGCAAGGGCAGGTCAGAGCGAGAGCAGGCCGGAGCCAGAGCGAGAGCAGGCCGGAGACAAGGCGAGAGCAGGCCGGAGCCAGTACGAGAGCAGGCCAGAGTCAGAGCGAGAGCAGGACAGATCCAGGGCAAAGGCAGGCCAGAGCCAGAGCGAGAGCAGGCCGGAGCCAGGATATTTCAAAGCAAGCAGACCTCTAATATGGGCCATAGAAGTATGTATAGATTTACATTTCTATAACCTTTATGCCCATATTAGAGGTCTGATAAGTCCTAGGGGGTGACAGATTCCCTTTAACCCCTTAAGCCCCGCGGGTGGTTTGCACGTTAATGACCGGGCCAATTTTTACAATTCTGACCACTGTCACTTTATGAGGTAATTACTCTGGAACGCTTCAACGGATCCCCCTGATTCTGAGATTGTTTTTTCGTGACATATTGTACTTCATGATTGTGGAAAAATTTCTTTGATATCACTTGCGTTTATTTGTGAAAAAAACGGAAATTTGGCGAAAATTTTGAAAATTTTGCAATTTTCAAAATTTGAATTTTTAAGCCCTGAAATCAGAGCGATATGTCACACAAAAGAGTTAATAAATAACATTTCCCACATGTCTACTTTACATCAGCACAATTTTGGAACCAAAATTTTTTTTTGTTAGGGAGCTATAAGGGTTAAAAGTTGACCAGCGATTTCTCATTTTTCCAACAAAATTTACAAAACCATTTTTTTAGGGACCACATCACATTTGAAGTCACTTTGAGAGGTCTTTATGACAGAAAATACCCAAAAGTGACACCATTCTAAAAACTGCACCCCTCAAGGTGCTCAAAACCACATTCAAGAACTTTATTAACCCTTCAGGTGCTTCATAGGAATTTTTTGAATGTGGAAGAAAAAAATGAACATTTAACTTTTTTCACAAAAATGTTACTTTGGACCCAATTTTTTTTATTTTCACAGGGGTAACAAGAAAAAATGGACCGCAAAATTTGTTGTGCAATTTCCCCTGGGCACGCAGATACCCAATATTTGGGGAAAAAACACTGTTTGGGCGCACTGTAGGGCTCGGAAGGGAAGGAGCGCCATTTGACTTTTTGATTGTAAAATTTGCTTGAATAATTAGCGGACACCATGTTGCGTTTAGAGAGCCCCTGTGTGCCCAAACATTGGAGCTCCCCCACAAGTGACCCCATTTTGGAAACTAGACCCCCCAAGGCACCTATCTAGATGCATAGTGAGCAGTTGGAACCCCCAGGTGCTTCACAAATTGATTCGTAACAATGAAAAAGTGTTTTTTTTTTTCACTTTTTCATTTTTACGAATCAATTTGTGAAGCACCTGGGGTTCCAAGTGCTCACTATGCATCTAGATAGGTGCCTTGGGGGGTCTAGTTTCCAAAATGGGGTCACTTGTGGGGGAGCTCCAATGTTTGGGCACACAGGGACTCTCTAAATGCAACATGGTATCCGCTAACAAGTTGAATGGAAAATCGGCTCAAATTGTTAGCGGACACCACATTGCGTTTGGAGAGCCCCTCTGTGCCCAAACTTTGGAGCTCCCCCACAAGTGACCCCATTTTGGAAACTAGACCCCCCAAGGCACCTTTCTAGATGCATAGTGAGCACTTGGAACCCCCAGGTGCTTCACAAATTGATTCGTAATAATGAAAAAGTGAAAAAAAAAACACTTTTTCATTTTTATGAATCAATTTGTGAAGCATCTAGGGGTTCCAAGTGCTCACTATGCATCTAGATAGGTGCCTTGGGGGGTCTAGTTTCCAAAATGGGGTCACTTGTGGGGGAGCTCCAATGTTTGGGCACACAGGGACTCTCCAAATGCAACATGATATCAGCTAACAATTTGAGCCGACAATTTGTTAGCGGATATCATGTTGCATTTGGAGAGTCCCTGTGTGCCCAAACATTGGAGCTCCCCCACAAGTGAACCCATTTTGGAAACTAGACCCCCCAAGGCACCTATCTAGATTCATAGTGAGCACTTGGAACCCCAGGTGCTTCACAAATTGATTCATAAAAATGAAAAAGTGTTTTTTTTTTCACTTTTTCATTATTACGAATCAATTTGTGAAGCACCTGGGGGTTCCAAGTGCTCACTATGCATCTAGAAAGGTGCCTTGGGGGGTCTAGTTTCCAAAATGGGGTCACTTGTGGGGGAGCTCCAAAGTTTGGGCACAGAGGGGCTCTCCAAACGCAATGTGGTGTCCGCTAACAATTTGAGCCAATTTTCCATTCAATTTGTTAGCGGATACCATGTTGCATTTAGAGAGTCCCTGCGTGCCCAAACATTGGAGCTCCCCCACAAGTGACCCCATTTTGGAAACTAGACCCCCCAAGGCACCTATCTAGATTCATAGTGAGCACTTGGAACCCCAGGTGCTTCACAAATTGATTCATAAAAATGAAAAAGTGTTTTTTTTTTCACTTTTTCATTTTTACGAATCAATTTGTGAAGCACCTGGGGATTCCAAGTGCTCACTATGCATCTAGATAGGTGCCTTGGGGGGTCTAGTTTCCAAAATGGGGTCACTTGTGGGGGAGCTCCAATGTTTGGGCACACAGGGGCTCTCCAAACGCAACATGGCGTCCGCTAACAATTTGAGCCGATTTTCCATTCAATTTGTTAGCGGACACCATGTCGCATTTGGACAGCCCGTGATGTGCCTAAACAGTGGAGCTCCCCCACAAGTGTCCCCATTTTGGAAACTACACCCCTCAAGGATTTTATTAAGGTGTATAGTGAACATTTTGAACCCAGAGGTACGGCACAGAATTTGTTTACATTAGGTCATCATATTGAATAAGTTGTCATTATTCTTGAGCGCAAGTGCTCGCTACTTGAGTTTGCATCGGGTACTCAGGTATGCACCATGTACAGCGTGTGCTCGAGTGACATGCTCGAGTCCCTGCTCCGCATGTTTCACGGTTATTAGACACCCAAAAAAAAACATGCGGGGATCGCTCGTGCATGGCAGGCAATCCCCGTAAAGTTTTTTGGCCGCGAAGCATATGGGGCAGAGACTCGAGCATGTCACTCAAATACCCACGATACTCAATGCATACCAGAGCACCCGATGCAAACTCAAGTAGCGAGCACTTGCTCTCAACACTAGTCGCCATATCGTCATCTTTTTTTCTTACTTTTGAAAAAAATCCCAACCCCAGCCCTAGCCCTAGCACAACCCTAGCCCCAGCACAACCCTAGCCCCAGCACAACCCTAGCCCCAAACCCAGCCCTAACCCTAGCCCAATCCTAACCCAAGAGTTTATTTTTGACGCCGTTCCTTGTGCGGTATAAGTGATTAGACGACTTTATTCTTCAGGTCGGTGTGATTACAGCAATGCCAGAATCATATGGGGTTTTTATGACTGACAGCTGTCACACACTAAAAGACGCATTTTTTGTAAAATCTAGTTTTTGCATCGCCATATTTTGAGAGCTATAATTTTTCCAGATTTTGGCAGACAGTCATGTGACGGCTCGTTTTTTGCGGGATGACTTGACGTTGTTATTGGTGCCATTTTCAGGCACGTGACATTTTTTGATCGCTTTCTATTCCGATTTTTGGGAGGCAGAATAAACAAAAACCAACAATTCAGGAATTGTTTTTTTTTTTTTTATTCTGTTCCGCGTGTGGTAAAATTGATGAGGTAGCTTTATTCTTTGGGTCAGTACGTTTACAGCGGTACCACATTTGTATCATTTTTCTATGTTTTGGCGCTTATACACAATAAAAGCTATTTTATAGAAAAAAATATTTTTTAGAATCGCTTTATTCTGAGAGCTATAACTTTTTTATTTTTCGGCTGATGGAGCTGTATGGCGGCTTGTTTTTTGCAGGACGAGATGACGTTTTCAGCGGTATCATTTTTATTTATATGCGTCTTTTTGATCGCGTGTTATTCCACTTTTTGCTTGGCGGTATGGTGATAAAGCATTGTTGTTTGCTTCGTTTTTTTTTTTTTTTTTACCGTGTTCACTGAAGGGGTTAACTAGTGGGACAGTTTTATAGGTCAGGTTGTTCCGGACGCAGCAATACCAAATATGTGTACTTTTATTGTTTTTTTTTATTTTTTTTATAATAATATTTATTGATGGGTACATTATATTTTTATTTTTGGTGTATTATTTTTTTTATTTTTTTATAATATTTTTGCACATTTTTTTTTTTTTTTTTCACTTTCACACAGTTTATACACTTTATTACTTTGTCCCACTCTGGGACTTTCACTTTTTTTTTTCTGATCGCCTGCATGGCACAGGAATGGAGCACCATCCCTATGCCATGAAGGCTGTCAGAAGTGCACAGTGTGAAGATTGCTTGGAGATGCACTGCGCATGTCCAAGCAATCTTCCTGCTCTCTGGTGACCCGGATGTTGTCATGACGACATCGGGTCGTCATGGCAACACCCGGGAAGCCTTTGCAGACTGCGCTGGAAGCCGGAAGAGGAGGTGAGTATCGCCGATTACCTCCCCTTGCCCCCGCAATGCCGCGATCGACTTCGATCGCAGCATCGCGGGGGTTAATGTGCTGGGAGCGGTGCAGGACCCCCGGCGGCGATCGCGCCCGCACAGCCTGTGTGCGCGCGCGATCGCGATGACGTACTAATACGGGTCTGGCTCTTAAGTCCCAGGGCATAGACGAGTATTAGTACGTCAGATGTTATTAAGGGGTTAAAGCTTGTGTCGTGGTTGGCCTCTAGCCCGGTGTCTCATGTGTTTGCCCACTCCGGGTCCTCCTGAAGGAGGAAGTAGGATTTCTCTTTTTATTTTGTGCTTTTGGCTTCTTGCCCAGTGATAGGGGCGGATCTCATCCTCTCAGGCCTAGCCCAACCCTAACCCTAGCCCTAACCCTAACCCCAACCCTAACCCTACCACAACCCTAACCCTAGAGTTTATATTTTACGCCGTTTAGACAACTTTATTCTTCGAGTCAGTGCGATTACAGCGATACCAGAATCATATCGGGTTTTTATGATTGACAGCTGTCACACACTAAAAGACGCATTTTTTTGTAAAATCTAGTTTTACATCGCCATATTTTGAGAGCTATAATTTTTCCATATTTTGGTCGACAGAGTCATGTGACATCTTGTTTTTTGCGGGATGAGTTGACGTTTTTATTGGTGCCATTTTCAGGCACGTGATATATTTTGATCACTCTCTATTCTGATTTTTGGGAGGCAGAATAATCAAAAACCAACAATTCAGGAATTGTTTTTTTTTTTTTTTGATGCTGTTCCGCGTGTGGTAAAATTGATAAGGTAGCTTTACTCTTTGGGTCAGTACGTTTACAGTGGTACCACATTTATATCGATTTTCTATGTTTTGGCGCTTTTACACAATAAAGGCTATTTTATAGAAAAAATAATTTTTTTGCATCGCTTTATTCTGAGAGCTATAACTTTTTTATTTTTAGGCTGATGGAGCTGTATGGCGGCTTGTTTTTTGCGGGACAAGATGACGTTTTCAGTGGTATCATTATTATTTATATTCGTCTTTTTGATCGCATGTTATTCCATTTTTTGTTTGGCGGTATGATGATAAAGCATTGTTTTTTGCTTCATTTTTTATTTTTACCATGTTCACTGAAGGGGCTAACTAGTGGGACAATTTTATAGGTCAGGTCATTCCGGACGCGGCGATACCAAATATGTGTACTTTTATTGTTTTTTTTTTCATAATAATATTTATTGATGGGTACATTATATTTTTATTTTTGGTGGATTATTTTTTAAAAAAATTTTTTTTCTTCACTTTCTGACACTTTTTTTACTTTTATTCTTTGTCCCACAATGGGACTTTCACTTTTTTTATTCTGATCGCCTGTATAGCATAGGGATGGAGCACCAGCCCTGTGCTATACAGGCTGTCAGCGCTGCAAATGCAGAAGATACTTTGGTCATGCACTGCGCATGCCAAAATATCTTCCTGCTGTCTGGTGACCCAGATGTTGTCATGACGACATCAGGTCGTCATGGCAACATCCAGGAAGCTGCGGCAGACATCGCTGGACGCCGGCAGGAGAGGTGAGTATCCCTATCACCTCCCCTTGCCCCCGCAATGCTGCGATCAACTCAGCTGCGACAATCGGCTGACACCCGGCGGCGATCGCGCCCGCACAACCTGTGTGCGGGCGCGATCACAAAGACGTACTAATACGTATCAGGCTCTTAAGTTCCATGGCGCAGATACGTATTAGTACGTCTTGAGCTTTAAAGGGGTTAAACTACAACTCCAATGTCAGCCCCTAATTCAATAGGAACCAAAGATCTGAGAACAGAGAATGATAATAAAATAATTTGTCCACATAAATGGCAAAACTACCCAAAAATGGAGCCCCATAAAGATGTCCCAACTTGACCTCCCCCACCCACCTATAGTCAGCAATTTCTCATTTAGACAAGGGGTTGTCCTGAAAATGTCTTATTACAGAGTGTTCCCGGCAATCCATGATAAATCCGGTGGATACATTATAAGTATACCAAAGCTTAAAAGTAAAGAGCTACTTACCTGGACTCGTCCTCTTCCAGCTGTCAGGTTATAGTGACACAAGATGGCAGCAGTGTAGAAATTTATACATTCTATTCCAATTGTGATGTCTATGATGTCATGTGCCTTGTGATGTCATAATAGCTATCACTGTCATTTCAAATTTACAACCGCAAGAAAAAGTTGATTTCATGGTTTAAGAAAAAATATGGTGGGTAATTGCAGCCTGTGATTATTTTACATATTGTTATTAATATTTGTCATGTCCTTCACTGCTGCCTCCTGCACTGCTTTTTATATACTGTTTATTTTAATAATGGACAATTCACAAGCCCTGCATGTAGAATATATAGTTAATGGCCTCTGTTGAATGACTAGATGCCTATTAGAGCAATAAGATATACTCTATGTCTACAATCTTTTGGCTGAGTCTAAGGGCTCATACTCATCTGCGTTTAAATCACACGAGTGCAATCTGATAAAAAAAATTGGATTGCACTCTGACTCTTGTTATTGAATGATTATGTGTTCATCTGTGATTTTTTTTTCCCAGCTCGGATCGAACGGAGACAAAAAAATCACAGCATGCTGCAAGTGGCTGCATATATCAGACGAGACTCGCCAATGCAAGTCAATGTGTGTGAGAAAAAAAAAGCACAGCAAACGGACCATGCTTATGCCATCCATATAGCGTCCATATAATACGCATCTATGTAACACCTTTCAGTGACTGTGGCGGCATCTCAGCACACAAATCCTGTATCTCAGATCTTTGTCTGGCCTTGTCTTCTGTGTTTTGGCCATCATGCCAACAAGACAAGGGTGATTGGGGCAAGAGACATGCTGGTGAGGGGGTTGTTGGCTGCCGTGATGCTGGTAATGGAGGTGGCTGCCAAGATGCTGGAACTGAAGGTGGCTGCCGTGATGGTGCCACTGTAGTTGGTGGTGGTTGCTGTGATGCTGTGACTGGAGGTGGTGGTGATGGCTGCTGTGATGCTGGTACTGGAGGTGGTGGTGATTGCCGTGATGCTGGCACTGGAGGTGGTGGCTGCCGTGATGGTGGGTCTGCTGAGTGCCCTTCTTGGGGGGTCTAAAGACCGGGTTTGGTTGTCCTCAGAAAGTTGCTACCTTTCAAGGAATTAAAAGATGGCCATCGGTGAATTTGGTGGCGCAGCGGCAGACAAAACAATTTGGAGGGCAGCCCTGGTCTGCAGCCTCAATAAAAAGGGAACGTGCCTGAAATAACGGGCCAGGCTTAGACAAAAACTCTCATCATCATCACTCACAGGTATTCCCATGTCACGTACGCCAGTGATGGTGGGGCGGTAGTGATGCTGGCTTATTGGTGCATGAGGGGAGGTGTCGAGGGGCTGTGGTGTACTGGTGCTCTCCGCAGGCTCTTCTTCTTTCTGGCCCCCAGCTCCGGCCTCCATTTCAGATTCCTCTCTGGCTTCCAGCACCTCCGGGCTACAGGTATTTCCCTTTTTGGTCCAGTCAGATCTGTAAGGTCAGGGATGACAGAGAAAAAAGCATTTTTAATATGCAAAATAATAATCAAACCATTACAACAAATAAAAGAAAAAGATAGCCACTTACGGGTGAAAATCTAGGACTAGGGTCAAAAACTGGAGCCGGTCATAACATAGGTACAGTACAGACCAAAAGTTTGGACACACCTTCTCATTTAAAGATTTTTCTGTATTTTCATGATTTTGAAAATTGTACATTCACACTGAAGGCATCAAAACTATGAATTAATACATGTGGAATTATATACTTAACAAAAAAGTGTGAAACAACTGAAAATATGTGAAAAGGGCCAACAAGTGCTAAGCATCTCTGGGAACTCCTTCAAGATTGTTGGAAGACCATTTCCAGTGACTACCTCTTGAAGCTCATCAAGAGAATGCCAAGAGTGTGCAAAGCAGTCATCAAAGCAAAAAGTGGCTACTTTGAAGAACCTAGAATATAAGACATATTTTCAGTTCTTTCACACTTTTTTGTTAACTATATAATTCCACATGTGGTAATTCATAGTTTTGATGCCTTCAGTGTGAATGTACAATTTTTATAGTCATGAAAATACAGAAAAACCTTTAAATGAGAAGGTGTGTCCAAACTTTTGGTCTGTACTGTATGGCCTTTCTTTTTAAGAGCCACATCACCACTCTTCCTACCCTGTTGTCGCTCGCGGCGGCACTGGTCCCGGCAACTGCTCCATAATCTTGTCACTACACCCACTGGAAAGAAAAGTGGAAGAGATTATATACAATTTTTATAGGTAAAGGATGCTGTATGTAATAACATGTATAGCGTGTATTCTAATATCACTGCTAGCAGGGGCTGGCTGGCAAATTTTAGCCTGGGGGCAAGCACACAGCAGTGGTCCATGAGTAGCGGCCCATCCTTAAAGGTCGTTTTCCCACAAACAATAGTATATTTTAATCAATAGGTCTTGGAGTAATAATAATTTCCACAATTGGATGTGATATAATAATGTTCCTGTGCTGAGATAATCTTATAAATGTGCCCCTGCTGTGTACTGTGTAATGGCTGTGTCTGACCGTGCAGGAACATGGTCTGATCATACCACATCTCCTGGGCAGGGGGGGAGAAAAAGAGGATACAGGCAGGATAGCAGGGGATCACAGAGGATTCTTTTTGTGAGTAAAACATTTCAATGCCTGTTTTTAAACAATATTTTAGCTCAAAGAAAGACTCAGCTGTGATCCCCTGCTGTAATGTATATATACTCTCTTTATATATAGATGATTAGCGTGCACACAGTATGTAGGTCAAGGTGCAGGTACACGGGATGTGGAATCCCCAGAATCGGCGTAGATTAAATCACCGCACATTCTAGTTTCATGACGCAAACTAAAGTCTATTTGAAGACATGCAATAAGACACATTTAAGGTGCAGGGAATAATGCAACAGTAAATGAACGTTTTGACCCATCGTTTGCATCTTGAAACTAGAGTGTGCAGTGATTTAATCGATGCTATATACTCTTTTGCTTCCCCCCCTGCCCAGTAGCTGTGGTATGATCAGACCATGTTCCTGCACAGTCAGACACAGCCATTACACAGTACACAGCAGGGGCACATTTATAACATTATCTCAGCACAGGGACATTTTATTTAAACACATCCAATTGTGGAAGTTATTATTATTATTCCAAGATCTATTGATTAAAATATACTTTTATTCGCAGAAAACCCCTTTAACATGTTTATTACCAGCTGCCTCATAGGCTATATTCACAAAAACGTATGGTCTAAGTGCTGCCCGTGGAGAAAAATGACAGCACTTGGTCCAGTTCAGGTGAGCATTTAAAACTGGTAATACATAAGCATAATATGTACAATGTCTGACCACTACAACACGGATTTAGGTTGTTAGAGGTGTAATGCAAGTAATCCAAGGTACGCTGTGCTTTTCTACACTCCTAAACAGAGTAAGGCTAAGTGCCCACAATGCAGAAATGCTGAGAATTTTTCCAGAGCGTTTCTGCATCTCCCTGGCAGAAAAAACGCATGCGGATTCTATGAGTTTTCCTGCCAGGGACAAGCAGAAGTGAAGCGCTCTTCACATGCATTTCCGCATGCGGGTTGTCAAGCGCTTTGCAAGCGATTTTAGCATCACTTGGAAAGTGCTGGACAACTTGGTCACACTATATAAATCCATGCAACCGGTATGGATTTATATAGTGTGACCGTAAAAGAATGGTAAAAAAGAAATATTATACTTACCTTCTGACAGCCCCTGGTCTCCTTATCCGATGCGTCCGGTCTTCCCGGTGTCTCGCGGTTGTGTAAAAGGACCTGCCATGACGTCATTTAGTCATGTGACGGGTCAAGCGACCGCCGACGTCAGCGGTCGTGTGACCCGTCACATGACTAAATGACGTCATGGTAGGTCCTTTTAGACCATCATGAGCTGCCAGGAAGCCAGGACGCATCGCTATGGAGACCGGGGGCCATCAGAAGGTAAGTATAATGTATATATTTTATTTTAATTATTTTTTTTTACAGGTACTATGGTACCCGGGTCTGGAGGAGAGTCTCTTCTTCTCCAAATCCGGGTACCATCCGCACATTGAATCGCTAAATATCCGCATGTGCACATGTAGTCATGCGGATATTATGCAATTCAATGCAAGTCAATGGCGGCGAAAATGCTGCGATTACACAAAATAATTGGTAGTGCGGCGGATTTTTCCGCATTGATAATCCGCAGCGGAAATTTCCGCAGCATGTGCACAGCAGATGCGGATTATCATTGGGGAACATAGCAGACCTTCTACCAAGCGTTTTTTAAGCGTTTCTGCAGCGGAATTGCCGTTGCGGAAACACTTAAAAAACGCATAGTGGGCACACAGCCTAAAGGTGGCCACACATAAGCACAGGTCTGCCAGATAGATACCTAGGAATTATTATTTTGTGTATTATTTCCTACATACTTGATCGAGCAACTCATCAATGTAAAAGTCAACTCCACATTATAGTATATGATGTACGAGTCACTAATTATCATGTGTGTCCCATCTGATGTCTGTGCACACAGTGAACATATTATACCACATACAATACAATATACATAGGAGAATATATGACTGATATATAGAGATGAGCAACTTCATTTGCAGGACCCTGATCCAATGGTCAGATGAATATTCAGTGGCTGCTGGATAGGAGCCCTGACAGCCTCCTACCTGACACCATTCTCTTTCTCTTCCTTTGATTTGTAGCCAGGCACAAGGTCATGTATGTGTCACGCCAAAAAGATGACATCATGCAAAGACTATAATCAAAAGAGGAGTCAGAGATGCCGGCAGGCGGGAGGAGGCTCGCGGGGCTCTGGTCTGGTGGCCACAGACTACTGACGGGACTGTTTGACCAGTGTCCTGCGAATCAATTCGCTCATCTGTACTGGAATAAGATATATTATGACTACATACATCAGATATTACATACAGAATAGCATGTGACAGTTATATACCACACTATGAGCACAGACATCAGATATTACACCAGTGACATATTATCCTCTGTATAACATTGGATGCCTGTATCAAAGTCCATCACATCCAGTATACAGCATAATATGTGATGGTAAGCGATATACTGGGATACAGACATCACATATTCATACCTCTCAACTTTTGAAGAACAGAAAGGGGGACAGAAAGGTGCTATGCGTGGAAAATTTTGGCCTCGCCCCTGGTCACACTCCAATCCACGCCCATTTACCATTATCTTTCTCGTCCGGCAGGAGGAGTTGTCAGAGGGGCGCTGGTAGTGAGGGAAATTCAGCAGACGGCCGAGACTGCAAGGCCCAGACCCAAATCCAGGACTGTCCACTGTATCCAGGGCAGCTGGGACTAGAGATGAGCAGATGGATTCCGGGGCCTCCAGTCGGGGGTCCGGGTCAGTGCTACCTGGCGGCTGGACTGGAGGCCATGAGTCTCTTATCTTCCGGGGCAGTGCGGCCTCATCTGTGAGTCCTGCTCATCTCTTGTTGGGACCTGAGGGTTATTTTTTGTTCCCTCATTCACAGTCGGAGCCGCCAGAACTTTCTCATCTTTATGTAGATTCATTATACGACATCTGGCTTTCTTCTGGTGGCTCTTACTGTATATTGGGGGCTATGCGAGGGCTCATACCGTAGGTAGGGGTGGTGTGTGCTAATACTGTATGTACGGGGTTGTGTGGGCGCTCATACTGTATATAGGGGGATGTCAGCATACTTAAATCTGCTCAATATTAAGTGATAATATAAATATACAAAAAAATATAATTAATATGATAATATTAATATTGAGCTGAATTAATTTGAACCTATTGGTTCGGGCTCCACAACAGTCACGGTCTCTCACGTGGCCCCTTGGGAAAATTAATCTCCCACCCCTGCCTATTTCAAAGCGCTATGTTAAAAATCACACAGACATCATACACACAGCGGGCACAACCATCACACAGACATCATACACACAGCGGGCACAACCATCACACAGACATCATACACACAGCGGGCACAACCATCACACAAGCTTTTTTCTTAAGCTTTTTTCACTGTTTTCAGAACATTAACAATAAGAACATGGAAGAGTCCAGGAGCCATTTGGTGAGCTGCATATCCTGCTACATGTTCACAGACTTGCCAGTGGAAAAGCCAAACTTCACATGCCAGAAATGCAAGCTTGTGTCACTGTTGGAGGAAAAGTTGCGAAATCTAGAAGAGAGGTTAACTACCTTGAAAATCATTAAGGAAGGTGAAGAGTTCTTAGACAGAGCAGAATTATCTCTTCATGATTAAGAAAGAGAAGAAATTCGAACTGCACCTGACGAAACAGAGGAATGGAAGCATGTGACCCACAGAAGCAGGAGGATCGAGAGGCAGTCAGCACCCATACTGCTCAGGAACCAGTACCAGGCTCTCACGCAGGAGAACCATGAAGAAATACAGCAAAATAAGACTTTGCCAGCAATGAATAACCTTGTAAGCCCTCAGAATCCTCCTGGATGGAGAAAGAAGAATGTTGTGAAGAAAAAACGGAGAGTGGTGGTCATGGGGGATTCCCTGTTAAGAGGAACAGAGGCCGCTATCTGCAGACCAGACATAACCTCAAGAGAAATGTGCTGTCTTCCAGGAGCAAAAATTAAAGATGTGTCTGACAGGATATCAAGACTCTTCAGACCTACAGATCACTACCCATTCCTGTTAATACATGTGGGGACAAATGACACCGCAAGAAAGGACCTGGAAACCATCTGCAGTGACTTTGAAGACTTAGGCAAGAAAGTGAAAGAATTGGGAGCGCAGGTGGTCTTCTCATCCATCCTCCCAGTGGATGGCCATGGAACAATGAGGTGGAATAAGATTCTACAGGTGAACAACTGGCTACGTCGATGGTGCCGTCAACAAGGATTTGGATTTCTGGATCACGGAATGAATTACCTATACGATGGACTACTTGCTAGAGATGGGGTGCACCTTACGAAGACTGGAAAACATGTATTTGGAAGTCGCCTTGCTACACTCATCAGAAGAGCTTTAAACTAGAACAATGTGGGAAGGGAAGCAAAAGGCCAGAAAAAGCCATACAGCTGACAAATACTATTGAGATCTCTGCTACTGGAAGTGGAAAGGAAGAACAAAGACAAAACAATTTAAATAATAAAAATATGGGAGGAAGAGAAACCAATCACAAACTAAAATGTTTTTATACAAATGCACAAAGCATGGGCAACAAACAAGGAGAATTGGAACTACTAATGCAGGAAAAGGAATATGATGTCATTGGAATCACTGAAACTTGGTGGGACGATACACATGATTGGAATAAAAGGCTAAAAGGATACAACTTATTTGCAAGAAACAGACTTGATAAACGAGGAGGAGGTGTTGCATTGTATGTTAGAAAAGCGTATATCTGCACAGAGATTGAAGCTTCAGAGACTGGGAGTTCTGTGGAAACTGTTTGGGTAAGAATACAAGGAGAGAACAACGGAAAGGACACCATTGTAGGCATTTACTACAGGCCACCTGGGCAAGCTGAAGATATGGATGAACTCTTTATGTATCAAATGACCAAGTTCTCCAAAAAATATGACGTAGTGGTCATGGGAGATTTCAACTATCCAGACATTTGTTGGGAATCTCTCTCAAGTAAAACTAACAGGTCAAGCAAATTCTTATCCTCTCTTGCTGACAACTTTATCTTCCAAAAGGTAGGGGAGAAAACAAGGGGATCTGCTACTTTGGATCTAATCCTTATAAACAGGGAGGAAATGGTTGAGGAGGTAAAGGTGGCTGGGACCCTAGGAGGCAGCGATCATGCTATTATAGAATTTTGGATAACTAGAGGAGGAAGACATGTGAAGACTCAGACTTCAAGGTTAGATTTTAGAAAGGCAGATTTTAAGAGACTCAGAAAGAGAATAGGAGGGATCCAATGGCTGGATGTCCTTAAGGACAAAAATGTCCAGGAAGGATGGGAAATTTTTAAAAATGAGATTCTCAAAGCACAATCGTTAACAATCCCGAAAAGTAGGAAGAATGGGAAGCATTTAAGGAAACCAGGATGGATGAACACAGAACTTAAACACATGCTAAAAAGAAAGAAAGAAATGTTTATTAAATGGAAAGAGGGAGGCATATCTAAAGAAGATTATAATGCAGTCTGCAGATCCTGCAGGGCACGTATCAGGTTAGCTAAAGCTGACAATGAATTAAGGCTTGCAAGAGATGTCAAAAGCAATAAAAAAGGATTTTGGGGGTATGTCAAAAGTAAAAGAAAAGTCAAAGATGCTATAGGATTTTTACAGGATGAAAATGGAGAAATGGTAAGAGAGGATGTTGAGAAGGCCGAACTTTTTAATTCCTATTTTGCATCTGTTTTCTCTCAGAAAGAAAATGTAACATCAACTGATCTTCACTGTCCTTTTAAAGGAATAGAGGAATCCAAGTTATCTGTAAACAGAAAGATTGTGAGGGAATATTTAGCTAACATAAATGAGTTCAAGTCTCCAGGTCCAGATGACTTACACCCCAGAGTACTGAAGGAGATCGTAGAAGAAATTTTAGAACCACTCTCCATAATCTTTGAAAATTCTTGGAGAACAGGAGAAGTCCCAGAAGACTGGAGAAGAGCAAATGTGGTTCCTATCTTCAAAAAGGGGAAGAAGGTGGACCCAGGGAACTATAGGCCGGTGAGTCTGACTTCTATACCAGGAAAGATATTTGAACAAATTATTAAACAACATGTATGTAAGTACATGGATAAGAATGAAGTGATTAACCAGAGTCAGCATGGGTTTGTAACTAACAAGTCATGTCAGACTAACTTAATTTCCTTCTATGACAGAATCACTGACTGGGTGGATCAGGGAAATGCTGTAGATATAGTATATCTTGACTTCAGCAAAGCATTTGACAAAGTATCTCACACCATCCTTATTGAAAAAATGACCAAGTATGCAATAGACCAGGCAACTGTTAGGTGGATTCATAACTGGCTTAGTGATCGGACTCAAAGGGTGGTTGTAAATGGCTTCACATCCAGCTGGATGAATGTCTCAAGTGGGGTACCACAGGGCTCTGTCCTGGGACCTGTATTGTTCAACATCTTTATCAATGATTTAGATGAAGGAATTGAGGGTAAACTGATTAAATTTGCTGATGACACAAAGCTAGGAGGGATAGCTAATACTAGAGAAGAGAGAGAGAGGATTCAAAAAGACCTAAATAAACTGGAGCAGTGGGCAGCAACCAACAGAATGGTTTTTAACAGGGAAAAATGCAAAGTACTACATCTGGGCAATAAAAATGAAAAAAGCATATACAGAATGGGAGGAATAGAGCTAAGCAACAGTACATGTGAAAAAGACTTAGGTATACTAATAGATCATAGACTGAACATGAGTCAACAGTGTGATGCAGCAGCAAAAAAGGCAAATACAATTCTGGGATGTATTAACAGAAGCATACAGTCTAGATCACGTGAAGTCATTATCGGACTTTACTCCTCTTTGGTCAGACCTCATCTGGAATACTGTGTACAGTTTTGGGCACCACATTTTAAAAAAGACATAGACAAACTGGAGCAAGTTCAGAGAAGAGCGACCAGAATGGTGACTGGTCTGCAAACCATGTCCTATGAGGAACGGTTGCAGGATTTGGGAATGTTTAGCTTGCAAAGAAGAAGACTGAGAGGAGACTTAATAGCTGTCTACAAATATGTCAAGGGCTGTCACATTGTAGAAGGATCATCTTTATTCTCATTTGCACAAGTAAAGACTAGAAGCAATGGGATGAAACTAAATGGGAGGAGACACAGATTAGATATTAGAAAAAACTTTTTGACAGTTAGGGTGATTAATGAGTGGAACAGGCTGCCACGAGAGGTGGTGAGTTCCCCTTCAATGGACGTCTTCAAACAGAGGCTGGACAGACATCTGTCTGAGATGATCTAGTGAATCCTGCTTTGAGCAGGGGGTTGGACCAGATGACCCAGGAGGTCCCTTCCAACTCTACCATTCTATGATTCTATGATACACACAGCGGGAACAACCATCACACAGACATCATACACACAGCGGGCACAACCATCACACAGACATCATACACACAGCGGGCACAACCATCACACAGACATCATACACACAGCGGGCACAACCATCACACACACAGCGGGCACGCCATCACACAGACATCATACACACAGCGGGCACAACCATCACACAGACATCATACACACAGCGTGCACAACCATCACACAGACATCATACACACAGCGGGCACAACCATCACACAGACATCATACACACAGCGTGCACAACCATCACACAGACATCATACACACAGCGGGCACAACCATCACACAGACATCATACACACAGCGGGCACAACCATCACACAGACATCATACACAGCGGGCACAACCATCACACAGACATCATACACACATCGGGCACGCCATCACACAGACATCATACACACATCGGGCACAACCATCACACAGACATCATACACACATCGGGCACGCCATCACACAGACATCATACACACAGCGGGCACAACCATCACACAGACATCATACACACAGCGGGCACAACCATCACACAGACATCATACACAACCATCACACAGACATCATACACACAGCGGGCACAACCATCACACAGACATCATACACACAGCGGGCACAACCATCACACAGACATCATACACACAGCGGGCACAACCATCACACAGACATCATACACACAGCGGGCACAACCATCACACAGACATCATACACACAGCGGGCACAACCATCACACAGACATCATACACACAGCGGGCACAACCATCACACAGACATCATACACACAGCGGGCACAACCATCACACGGACATCATACACACAGCGGGCACAACCATCACACGGACATCATACACACAGCAGGCACAACCATCACACAGACATCATACACACAACGGGGCACAACCATCATACACACACATCATACACACAGCGGGCACAACCATCACACAGACATCATACACACAGCGGGCACAATCATCACACAGACATCATACACACAGCGGGCACAACCATCACACAGACATCATACACACAGCGTGCACAACCATCACACAGACATCATACACACAGCGGGCACAACCATCACACAGACATCATACACACAGCGGGCACAACCATCACACAGACATCATACACACAGCGTGCACAACCATCACACAGACATCATACACACACACATCATACACACAGTGGGCACAACCATCACACAGACATCATACACACAGCGGGCACAATCATCACACGGCGGGCACAACCATCACACACACATCACACAGACAGCGGGCACAACCATCACACAGACATCATACACACAGCGGGCACAACCATCACACAGACATCATACACACAGCGGGCACAACCATCACACAGACAGCGGGCACAACCATCACACAGACATCATACACACAGCGGGCACAACCATCACACAGACATCATACACACAGCGGGCACAACCATCACACAGACATCATACACACAGCGGGCACAACCATCACACAGACATCATACACACAGCGGGCACAACCATCACACAGACATCATACACACAGCGGGCACAACCATCATACAGACATCATACACACAGCGGGCACAACCATCACACAGACATCATACACACAGCGGGCACAACCATCACACAGACATCATACACACAGCGGGCACAACCATCACACAGACATCATACACACAATGGGAACAACCATCACACAGACATCATACACACAGCGGGCACAACCATCCCACAGACATCATACACACAGCGGGCACAACCATCACACAGACATCATACACACAGCGGGCACAACCATCACACAGACATCACACACACAGCGGGCACAACCATCACACAGACATCATACACACAGCGGGCACAACCATCACACAGACATCATACACACAGCGGGCACAACCATCACACAGACATCATACACACAGCGGGCACAACCATCACACAGACATCATACACACAGCGGGCACAACATGACATGTATATATTCCCTTCTTCTCCATCATGTCTCCAGTGGCAGTGGTGGGGCCTGGTGTTTGCAATCAGCAGCAGAGTATGGGCTGTACGCAGGAGAGCTGTCAGCCCTGCAGTGCCCCTAAATCCCCTTCCCATCCCCCCTAGTCCCGACTGCAGAGCTGCTGGTGACATTGCATGAGCCCCCTCCCATCCTGTAATAACAGCAGCCACAGATGGGAGAGGCTGCGGGTCTCCCCCTCACCTCAGGACCGCACCTTGTTGTCATGTCCTCCGCAGACTTGGCCCCGCCCCCTGACCCCTCACCTCCTCATGCTGTGCGGTCTCTGCACAGTAGAATTCCTCTGCCCTGATGCCGGGGAGGAGCAGAGAGCGGGAGGCGGAGCTACAAGGGGTCACACACAGCATGGAAAGCCTGCGTGTCTGGAGGAAAAGCCCAGTGCCCAGCAGCGCCCCTGCCGGGAGAAGAGCTGAGCCGGGCCGGGACTGAGCCCTCAAATCGGGACAGGCCCAGGGAATAGGGGAGGCTTGTTAGCTCTGGATATTATACCCGCCTCCTATTATCCTGTATATAATATGGGATGTCTGGGCCTATAGTATATATATTATACCACCTACAGGCTAATATGTAACTAGTGCACATTACACCTTGAGTACAGCCATTAGATATTACACCAGTCACTTCTTCTCCTCTGCACCATCTGATGTCTGTGCACAGTATATGACCTCCAGTATACAGGAGAATATGTGATGGGATATAGGACATACTGTTATACAGACATCAGGTGCTATATACTGGATAATAAATGATGGTATATATCAGGGGTGGGCAATTCATTTTCCAGAGGGGCCACATGAGAGAACGTAACTGTTGTGGGGGCCTGAACCAATAGGCTGAAAGGCTGAAATTAGTTCTGCTCAATATTAATATTAACTACAATTAATATAAAATAATATTTATATCACTTAATATTGAGCAGAATTAAGTATGCCAACATCCCCCTATATACCGTATGAGCCCACACACAGCCCCCTGTATACAGTATGAGCCCACACACATCCCCCTATATACCATATGAGCACACACACAGCCCCCTGTATACAGTATGAGCCCCCACACAGCTCCCCTATATACCATATGAGCACACACACAGCCCCCTGTATACAGTATGAGCCCCCACACAGCCCCCCTATATACCATATGAGCACACACAGCCCCCTGTATACAGTATGAGCCCACACACATCCCCCTATATACCATATGAGCACACACACAGCCCCCTGTATACAGTATGAGCCCACACAGCTCCCCTATATACCATATGAGCACACACACAGCCCCCTGTATACAGTATGAGCCCCCACACAGCCCCCCTATATACCATATGAGCACACACACAGCCCCCTGTATACAGTATGAGCCCCCACACAGCCCCCCTATATACCATATGAGCACACACACAGCCCCCTGTATACAGTATGAGCCCACACACAGCCCCCTATATACCATATGAGCACACACACAGCCCCCTGTATACAGTATGAGCCCACACACAGCCCCCCTATATACCATATGAGCACACACACAGCCCCCTGTATACAGTATGAGCCCACACACATCCCCCTATATACCATATGAGCACACACACAGCCCCCTGTATACAGTATGAGCCCCCACACAGCCCCCCTATATACCATATGAGCACACACACAGCTCCCTATTTATTTATTTATTTTACTAACCATATTTTGCAGATTATAAAATGCACCGTATCATAAGACGCACCCCAAATTTTGGTGAGAAAAATAGGAAAAAAAATGTTTTTAATAAAATGGTGGTGCTTCTTATAGTCTGCTTTTACGGTAGATTACCCAGGGAAGGGGGCTGCTGTGGTGGAGCAGAGTCGCTGCTCCCGGAAGCTGGCAGCGGCAGGAGTGGGGTGATGTTGTGGACCCCAGGCTGGGAGGGGGATGTTCGACGATGAGCCGGGCTCCGTGCTTTCACAAAATGCCAGCGGATCCCCTGTACTTCCCGTGGTTTTCAATGCTGTAGACTTAGGGAAAATGGCCACCGGAGGCGGCACAAGCTTAGGTTGAGACCTCGGGAGAAAAGATCTCGGTGTCACGATCTCAATCCGCACATGCTCCGCCTCTGGTGGCCTTTTTTCCCCAAGTTCACCGCATTGAAAACCATGGAAAGTGCGGGAGGTCCTCCGACATTTTGTGAAAGCACAGAGCCCGTCGCACAGCCAGACACCCACCTTCCCAGCCTGGGGCCCGCAGCATCGCCTCACTCCTGCCGTCACCAGCTTCCTGCAGCAGCGACCCTAAAATGCCGCTCCCAAATGCCCCGGTAAACTACATTCAGATTATAAGACATACCCCCATTTTCCCAAAAATTTTTGGAGGAGACAAGTGCGTACTATAATCTGAAAAGTACAGTATATAGTGCTATTAATTCCACAGCAGATTACAGACATTATTCCTACATACAGTATGCACCCCACATAGCCCCTATATACAGTGTAAGCCACCACATAGCCCTTATATACAGTGTGAGCCCTCATATTCCATCCTATATACAGTATTAGCCACCACATAGCCCCCTATATACCGTATGAGACCCACATAGCCTCCTATACATATTATGAGCCGCCACATAGCCTCTTTTGTACAGTATGAGCCCGCATATAGCCTCCTATATATAGTATGAGCCCCCTATGTACAGTATGAGTCCTCACATAGCCTCCTTTATACAGTATGAGCCCCCACATAGCCTTCTACTGTATACATATTATTAGCCACCACATAGCCTCCTATGTACAGTATGAGTCCCACATAGCCTCCTTTATACAATGTGAGTCCCCACATAGCCTCTCTATATATTGTCAGACCCCACGTGGCCTCTTATATACATTATGAGATAGCTTCTTATATACAGTGTGAGCCCCCACATAGTCTCTCTATATACAATATGAGCCCTCAAATAGCCTCCTATATACAGTATGATTCCCTCATAGCCTTCTATATACAGTGTAAGGCCCCACATAACCTCTTATATACAGTGTGAGGCCTCACATAGCCTCCAATATACAATGTGAGCCCTCACATAGCCTCCTATATACTATATGAGCCCTCACATAGCCTCCTATATACTATATGAGCCCTCACATAGCCTCCTTTATACTATATGAGCCCTCACATAGCCTCCTATATACTATATGAGCCCTCACATAGCCTCCTATATACTATATGAGCCCTCACATAGCCTCCTATATACTATATGAGCCCTCACATAGCCTCCTATATACAGTATGAATCCTCACATAGCCTCCTATATACAGTATGAGTCCTCACATAGCCCCCTATATGCAGGCACACATTCCATGCACATCCGAAAAAAAAAAAAGAAGACATACTCACCTCGCTCTCGTTCCCCCGCGGTCTGTTCTTTTCTCCGGTGCACTGACTCTCCACACAGCAGATGTGATGTCGTGATGTCATCATGTTTGCTGTGTCAGTCGCAAAAGCTGATCTGTGGAAGTAGGAGCCAGTGGCTCCGTCTTCCACCAATGTATTCACCACACTGCAGATAGCAGTGATATTGGGATAGGGGAGAGTATGGTGTGGCCCGTGTACCACAGTTTTCAGCCCTTCGGCTGTCTCAGTCCGCGGGCTGAACTTTGTAGTTACAGTATTATATATACCAGACATGGGTAGAGTTCAGATATACTATATACCACATGCATACAATATATATTAGAATACATGACTAGTATATAATATACTGTCACTATAGACATCTGATGTTGTATAGTAATGTGTATTCTTTTAAAACATCTGATGTGTGTATCACAGTAGATGATAGGCTAATCTGTATACTAGATGTGGTATATTATGTACAGGGATATACACTGCACTGCAGCCTTGCAGCGCTGGGGTCCTGGGTTCAAATCCCACCAAGGACAACATCTGCAAGGAGTTTGTATGTTCTCCCCGTGTTTGCGTGGGTTTCCTCCGGGTTCTCCGGTTTCCTCCCACACTCCAAAGACATACTGATAGGGAATCTAGATTGTGAGCCCCGATGGGGACAGCGACGATAATGTATGTAAAGCGCTGCGGAATATGTTAGCGCTATATAAAAATAAAGATTATTATTACTGAACACACCGGGACCTGCCTACAGGACCTCACATATTATATATGGGGCCATATAGTAGAATATGAGGTGCTGTAGGTTCAGCTGTAATCAGTCGGTGCAGGGTCTCGTATTGTGATGTCTGTGGTCTCTGCTGGGACTAAGTGTGATTTATTGCACCAGACTGAACTTTTTGCACTGACAGGAGGACCCTAATCTGCATGAAAGTTCAGCCTCCTGCAATAACTCACACGGAGCCCCAGCAGCTGGCCCTCTGATTGGACAATATAGAATCCTGGGTGGATTTATGAGAAGGTGAGCACAGTCCCGCTTCCCCCTCACTGCAGACCTCCTGACCTCATACTGACTGAGACCACTGAAGTCTCCGATCCACAGGCTCCTGTCCGGCTGACTGAATCAGTTCCAGGTTCGCTGTGTGACGTCACTTCAGCAGACTCAGCCACACAGCGTGCAGGGGGTGTATCTGCATCTCTGCCATGTGGTCGGGTCGGCAGCTGAACATATTTAAAGGTACAGTGCAGTCCCCTGGCAGCCCTGAGCAGCTGCTTGGGAACTGGTCTGGGGGGGAATTTGCCCCTCTGCACCCCAGCCCAGCCCGCCCTTGACTGCTAGTATGATGGTGACTTTTCTTTGTCTTTTTTTTTGTGTTTATTCTGGCTTGCCAAATTTTCGCTTTTGGTGGCGATATGTTTTGGAAAAAAATTAGACACATAATGTTCTGGCTTCAATAGTTATTTGTGTTAAACCTCACCTACAAAATAACCCATATTCAGACAATCCTAATATACCGTTTGTATTTGCCATACTTATATCATCTTGAACCTGCTGTGAGCCGCCTTCCAAATTAGGATATAGTTGGCAGCAAATCTAGTTCCACGGACCGGCCATACCTACCAAACCCTCCGCACCATGGTGTATTTCTACCCTTTACTCCACTTCCCTCACTTACTCATGTTGCTGATCCCCCCACATTTTTCAGCACCCAGTCCTGGCCCTGATTACAGTTCTGCACCTTATTATAATTTGTAATGTTTATTTGCTTTATTTTGCATGTTTTGGCGCATGACAGAAATATTTCTTTTTGATCATTTTTTAAATAAATTAAGTTTGTTTTTTCCTATCTGTTTGTTTTATTCTTTGCCACCTTATACAAAAAGGTAGTTAAATGTAATGTTCAAGGATACAGTGGGTGCTGAAAGTATTCAGACCCCTTTACATTTTCACTCTTTGTTTCATTGCAGTCATTTGGTAAATTCTAAAAAGTTCATTTTTTTTCTCACTAAAGTGCACTCTGCACCCCATCTTGACTGAAATAAACAGAAATGTAGAAATTTTTGCAAACTTATTAAAAAAGAAAAACTGAAATATCACATGGTCATAAGTATTCAGACCCTTTGCTCAGACACTCATATTTAAGTCACATGCTGTCCATTTCCTTGTGATCCTCCTTGAGATGGTTCTACTCTTTAATTGGAGTCCAGCTGTGTTTAATTAAACTGGTAGGACTTGATTTGGAAAGGCACACACCTGTCTATATAAGACCTCACAGCTCACAGTGCATGTCAGTCCAAATGAGAATCATGAACTCAACGGAACTGCCCAAGAAGCTCAGAGACAGAATTGTGGCACGGCATAGATCTGACCAAGGTTACAAAAGAAGTTCTGCATTACTCATGGTTCCTAAGAGCACAGTGGGCTCCATAATCCTTAAATGGAAGAAGTTTGGGACCACCAGAAGTTTTCCTAGACCTGGCCGTCCAGCCAAACTGAGCAATCGTGGGAGAAAAGCCTTGGTGAGAGAGGTAAAGAAGAACCCCAAGATCACTGTGGCTGAGCTCCAGAGATGCAGCAGGGAGATGAGAGAAAGTTCCACAAAGTCAACTATCACTGCAGCCCTCCACCAATCAGGCCTTTATGGCAGAGTGGCCCGACAGAAGCCTCTCCTCAGTGCAAGACATATAAAAGCCCGCATAGAGTTTGCTCAAAAACACATGAAGGACTCCCAGACTATGAGAAAAATAAGATTCTCTGGTCTGATGAGACGAAGATAGAACTTTTTGGTGATAATTCTAAGCGGTATGTGTGGAGAAAACCAGGCACTGCTCATCACCTGCCCAATACAATCCCAACAGTGAAACATGGTGGTGGCAGCATCATACTATGGGGGTGTTTTTCAGCTGCAGGGAAAGGACGATGGTTGCAATTGAAGGAAACATGAATGCGGCCAAGTACAGAGATATCCTGGATGAAAATCTCTTCCAGAGTGCTCTGGACCTCAAACTTGGCCGAATGTTCACCTTCCAAGAAGACAATGACCCTAAGCACTAAGCTAAAATAACAAAGGAGTGGCTTCAGAACAACTCTGTGACCATTCTTGACTGGCCCAGCCAGAGCCCTGACCTAAACCCAATTGAGCTTCTCTGGAGAGACCTGCAAATGGCTGTCCACCAACGTTCGGCATCCAACCTGATGGAACTGGAGAGGATCTGCAAGGAAGAATGGCCGAGGATCCCCAAATCCAGGTGTGAAAAACTTGTTGCATCATTCCCAAGAAGACTCATGGCTGTACTAGATCAAAAGGGTGCTTTTACTCAATACTGAGCAAAGGGTCTGAATACTTATGACTATGTGATATTTCAGTTTTTCTTTATTAATAAATTTGCAAAGATTTCTACATTTCTGTTTTTTTTTCAGTCAACATGGGGTGCAGAGTGTACTTTCATGAGAAAAAAAATGAACTTTTTAGAATTTACCAAATGGCTGCAATGAAACAAAGAGTGAAAAATTTAAAGGGGTCAGAATACTTTCCTTACCCACTGTATATGATTTTCACAATAATCTTGGGGAAATTAAATTTATTAGAAAGATTTTGAGAAAGGGGGACTTCAAATACATAAGTAGAGCCATAGCAGTGATGACTTAGCCCAGGAACTTAGGACCTTATATTGTCTATTCATATATAGTTTAGTCTACATTTTGGCGTTGTTTTACATCCTTACAAATTTAGGTGTTTATTTTTGAAAAAATGGGATGGGGTCCATTTAATTTTCTTAACAGCTGAGGTAAAGCAGTGGGCAATCTGGGAAGGGGCCGCTATTCATGGATCTTCCCAGCTTATTAATAACAGCTCACAGCTGTCTGCTTAGACTTTAATGGTATTAAAAAGGGGGTATCCCCCAAAAAATTATGTGGTGTCCCACCTAGTTTTAATAACCAGCAAAGGCTAAACAGACACCTGCAGGCTGATATTAAAAGGCTGGGAAGGGACCATGGATATTGGCCTCCTCCCTGACTAATAACATGAGCCCTCAGCCACCCCAGAAATTCTGGTGCTTATTCTCGGCTCTTCCCACTTGCCCTGGTGCATTGGCAAGTGGGGTAATGGTTTTGGGGTTGATGTCAGCTGTTTGATGTTTGCTGACATCAAGCCCAGGGGTTAGTAATGGAGAGGCGTGAATAAGACATCCCGATTACTAACGCCATTAGTTCAAGTAAAAAAACTCATACAGAGCAAAGACATTTCTTAAGTTCCACATAAAAATAAAAAAACAAAGTAATCCTCACCTGTCCGCAGATAATCCATACTGATGATGTCGAACAATGATCCCCAGATCTGCTACATCCGATTGGTGTGTTGAGCGGTTGCATGAGTATGCAACTGCTCAGCACGCCAGCTGGAACTCACTGACAGTAGCCTGAGGACGTTCCTGCAGTGACGAGCGATGCCGTCAATAAGGTTGCAACTTGAAAACGCTTTGCTATTTTCTTATAGCCTACTCTTGCTTTGTGGGCCTCCACCATTTTCATTTTCAGAGTGCTAGGCAGCTGCTTAGAAGAACCCATGGCTGCTGTTTTTTGGCACAAGGTTAGAGGAGGCTGGATTTTTATAAAGTTGGGAAATTTGTATCACCTGGCCTTTCCTAATGATAGTGAACAAGCCATAACCTTTAGGGTATGTGCAGATGGTCGGTGTTGGCCGCGCTTTGAACACAGCATACTTTACGCTGCGTCCAAAGCGCTGCACGCAAGTGAATCCGCATGTGTTCAATGAACCATGCGGATTCACCACATCCTATACATTACAGTGATATAATTTCTCTTGCGGAGACTAGGGTCTCTGCAAGAGAAATTGACATGCTGCGGTCTGTGAAGACGCACTGCATGACCGTCTCCACGGGTGAGCTGCAGGAGCACGGAGACGCATAGTGGACATGGGATTTGTATAAATCCCATCCACTATGCTGTAACATCTGGCCGCTGCAGATTGCACGCAGCGCAAGTGTGCTGCATCCAATCTGCAGTGTTTACTGACCATGTGCACGCACTCTAACAGGCTAATTAAGGTCTGAAACCTTGGTCAAAGTTTTCTGAGCACACAAATCTCCAAGGGTGCCCAAACTTTTGCATCAGCCCATTTTCCTTTGTGTAATTTTTAAAATGTAAAAAATTACAAGATTTTTTTTTGCCTAAAATACAAAGGAAATGTGTCATCTTTAAGTTTAGCCCTTTTATAGAGATCATTTCATCTTCAACTTGCTTTACTGTTCACAATAACAGTAATTTTTTACCAAGGGGCCTAAACTTTTACGTGCCACTGTAAGAGAAACACATCGCTATTTACATTACTCGTAAAACCGCATGGCACTGTACACATAAAGGGATTATTGCCTTCAAGGGTAGGAATGCTGCAGAACAGTCCATCACTCTTACATTCCCTCTTTGGACATGGTCATCCTCGACCATTCTGGAACCTGGAAGACAACACACAGCATATACAGTGGGGGCCCTTGAAAACGCACACTGCAGCCGCAATACTCGCTGCCTCTGTCAGGCCTGAGGCTGTGGTACTAACCGTGGAGGAGTCATTGCTGGACATGATCTTCCCGCTGAGGGCTGAAATATTGGATGTGACATCTGGTCATCTGGTCAATGACTTTGTGGCACCCCTGAGGGTTCAGTCGCCACAGAGGTACTGCACCTCACCCAGAAGTGTGGCATCTCCTTCTCTCAGGTAAGAAGGAAGTACTGCCAGCGGCAAGGTGGCGCAGTGGTTAGCACTGCAGCCTTGCAGCGCTGGGGTCCTGGGTTCAAATCCCACCAAGGACAACATCTGCAAGGAGTTTGTATGTTCTCCCCGTGTTTGCGTGGGTTTCCTCTGGGTTCTCTGGTTTCCTCCCACACTCCAAAGACATACTGATAGGGAATCTAGATTGTGAGCCCCGATGGGGACAGCGACAATAATGTATGTAAAGCACTGCAGAATATGTTAGCGCTATATAAAGATTATTATTATTAAAGATTATTACTGCCCGGGACCCCAACACCTGCACTCAACACTGCACTACTCCAGGCCGGCTGGAAGGCCATTATGCAATTCTTTTGCTGCCCTGTCCCTGGCTGGAGTGGGGGGAACCAAGGAGAGGGGGAACCAGTAGTGGGTGTGGGTGGAGGACGTAGAACAGGGGAGCACTTAGAGAATAGATATAAAAAAGGAAGCCATCTTAGTTGGAGCAGTGCAGTTCAGCCAGTGAGTAGCAAGGAGAGGAGGGGAGCAGAGTCTCTTCAGGAGCTCTGCTCCATTGTGGGCCTAGTGAGAGAGGCCCAGGATTGGAGTGGGAGCAAGGGAGGAATGCTCCGGGAACAGAAGGGATCCCAGGGGGTACGGTGAGTGCAGGACGGCACCCATACGCCCGAATCTGCCAAGAATCAGAGGGATCAGGCCGCAGGAAGGGAACTGGTCCCTGGATCAGCCGTGTTACTCCAGGTCTCGGCTGGAAAAACCGGAGGCTTCTGCACTTCCATGGTGCAGTTGCCACAGCCTCACGCTAGTCGCCGTGAAGGGCATCAAGTAGGTCGGGGAACTCCAGGTTGCCCAGAAGGGACTTCAGAGCACCCGATCGGGACTGTGTGTGGGGAGCGCAGGGCAGGAGTGAGAAGACCCAGCGCGTGAAGTCAGTCAAAGAAGGAACATAAGAAAGGGGGTCCCGTTAAGTGCTTCTAATCTACCTGAAGGAGTGCTGAACCCCTGCCTGGCAAATGCAGTGCGACGCGGGAGTCTGACACCTGGACAGTGTACCCGAGGAACCTAAAAAGAACTGTGAGTAAACTCGGATGACTGCACTCCACTGTCTCTGTCAGTTATTTCCATCACGCTACCGCGCCTGCACTACAACGCCCAACATTACCATCTGCAACTACCCTGCCCCGGGGGCCCGCTCTGCCTGTGGGGAGCTGAAACATCCCAGCTGCCATCCCATCACCCCCGGAGGTCTGCAGCAGCGCCGGTATTCATTACCGGGAACCACAGGTGGCGTCACGAGACAAACTGTTAACAAACCCCCTTTTAAAAAGCGACCCCAGAGGATGGGCCCGGGAGCCGACTGCCGTGACATCCTACAAAGAAGGTAAAGGCCCGGGTACCAAGTTTCCCCCATATCCCCCCTGGGCGGGTCAACTTCACCACCTCCTGGGTGCTCGAGTTGGGCCCTCACCCATTTCTCCCACTCCTTCTTACCCTCAATGACCTTCACCACCCATCTGGCCTTAACAGGGTCCAGGGCTGGTGTCTGTTCCATGTACTACTGTGGCCAGGGGATGAGGGCTGTTTCCCAGGCTGATAACACTCCAGGACGCTGAGGTGTACTTACCACCAGGGCTGCCAGCATAGCTTTCAGTCAACCTGCCTGGTCGCAGGATCTTGGCCACGCTGACACTGCTGCCTCCGCCTTGGAATCGGGTTCTGGTTTTGGGGACTGCGGGCGAACCTTTGTCTTGAGGTCAGGCATTGGATCCTGGGCCTTCCCTGGACCTGGGTTGGTGCCTCTACTGATGACAGTTCACCCGGCTGCATCTCTTGCTCCAGCTGTGTCATCTTCCTTTTCCACTTGACCTTTCCGGGCACACCGCGGAGCACAATGCCATAGCACCAACCATCACTTTCAATAGGTAAACGGTAGCACTCCATCTTCTCTTGCCACTTTACCTCCTCACCAACAATGGTCCCAGCCCACTCTGCCGTGGGTGTGCTCTTACGTTGCTCTGCCCATTCTTGGTGGAGGCCACTTCTGGCTCACCTGCCCGTTTCCTGGGAGTCTCCACCCGTTCTCCCTTGGCTTGCTGCAATGGGCATGGTTTCTTTTTCTTCCACCGTGCTCTTCTTACGCACACGATGGGACGGGTCTGTCTCACTCTTTCGTGTCACTCACCGACATCTTGCAGTGTCTATCCATTAACCCTACCCTAAAGACTAAACCTATTATTCTCATCTTATCTCCTGTACCGTTGCTAAGCCACTTAACTATATGAACAGTACTTCGCTGTTATAAGTTTTGTCCAAATAGTGTATATACAAGTACTTATATATATCAGTTTATCATAGTGTAAAGCGTTAGAAGTTTCGCATTCCTAATTAGAAGATGTAGTGCATAGAAGGAATATCAATAAGATCCAGAAAGGAAACCTTTGGCACTGTAGATATGACACTTGAGATGCAGAGTAAATTCATTAGTACATTTATTCGCAACCAACATATAGTTTATCATATACTTATCTTTTTTTAAATCTTTAGATATTATTAATAAAGTGTTTAATTGAAAATATAATGAATAAGGTTAATGTCAGATGAAACACATTGATGAAATGATATGTAAAATTAGACTAAGAATGGAGTGGTAATGGTGGACATTAGGACCCTGCGCTCTCATGAGCAGCATAGCTGAGCTCAACGTTCCTTCCAGACACTGGTGGACTAAACGTGCACAGACACCGTATTACGGAGATCTCCCCTCCTTTATCAGTGGCACCAAGAATTTTATGTGACAGTAACTGGAGGTGGCTATGACCACTACGCATGTAGCCTTACAAGGTTGGTTTTATCTCGTCACATCTTGCATTCAGTGACACACTCCTTCCTGCTTTATTGCTGATGTTTAGGAGTACGGGGGCGACTTGCATAGTGACATGCTTCTGTACATGACACGGATGAGATGGTGTTTTGTTCCTACAGATGGCTGTGATCTCACCCGTACTATAGTGATGGAATACATCAGCCGCCCATCAGATGACAGCTGCAGTGATACAGAATGAGGGGATATCACTTATGTTATCAGACATCAGCCACAACATGTGAGAACCGCTCATATGTTTAAAGGGAACAGAGAAGTCCACCATGTACGAGGGTGTGTCTTCAATAACCAATCACAGATCCATGGGCTCCAATCAGAAGGGGTTTTACACCGCAGGCAGTAGTAAAGGGCGCAATGTCCCACATAGCAGCATTGGTGGTGCCAGACTGCTGTCATTCAGGTGACGCACACTGAAGCCCTGGTTCCTGATCTACAAGCTGCAGGGATATAGCAGAGCACATCCCATTCATAGCATGATGCTATCTGCTGAGGGACAATAGAAGACAACTACAGCACATCTAGCATCTCTGCTCAGCAGCGGGGGTGAGCTCCTGTGTTCTCTCCCTTCTATAGTACTGGTTCAGCACCACAGTGGTTGGCAGCTCTCCTCTGGGCACTACAGTCCTAGATTCAGCACCACAACGGTGGGCAGCTCTGATCTGGGCAGTACTGTCTAGATTCAGCACCACAGCAGTGGACAGCTTTTATATGGGAAGAACTGTCTAGATTCAGCACCACAGCAGTGGACGGCTTGTAACCAGGACGTTAAAGTAACATTTGGTTCAATACCACAACGTTGGAGGGCAGTGCCATCCAGGTTCAGCACCACGCTAGTGGACAGCTCTGGTGCTTCTGGATACAACAGTTTCAGCACTTCTACCTAGGACAGCTCCAGCATCTTCACCTCTACCTTGAAGGTCCCAGTGCCCGCCAGCCTGTCTATCAGCCGTGCCCGCCTGTCAACCGGCCGTGCTCATCCGCTGTGCCTTTCAGCTTCAGCCATCAGTCCCATGGGAGTCGCCTGCTCTCACAAGGTCGGTCACAGAGTGGCACCTGGTTCACCTTCCCGGTCCCTCCTTGGTTCACAGAGTCGACTAAGCCGCTGTGTGGCCAGGGTCGGTCTGGGTAGGCACTTAGTTACGCCCCTCTGATCCCTCCTTGCATCACAGCACAGAGGTTCCACCACCCGGATCCATAACAGAATACATTTTGTTATATAATAATTTTGTGTTCAAAGATCAATACTACCTACAGAAGAAAGAGGTGGCAATGGACGCGGCTTGGGCCCCATCTTACGCCAATCTCTCCTTGGGATTTTGGGAGTGTGAATACATCCGATTCCAGAACATTGAACATACGTCATTGGGATCAGTGATATCTTGGATGAGATTCATAGACGATGTGTTGTTTATTTTGCAGGGCTCCCATGAGGAACTTGAAAAATTCTTAAAATATCTCAATGACAATGCATTGAATATTAAGCTAACCCATCATATTGATCAAAAGAAAATTGATTTTCTGGATTTGGATATTCATGTTGATGACCATGGACAGTTGCATACAAATATTTATCGCAAGAATACTAGTGCCAATGCTTTCTTGCATGCCAAATCAGTCATCTGGCACATGTAATACAGGCAATGCCGTCTGGACAATTTATTAGGGCACATCGTATTTGTGACCAAAACAAAGCTTTTGAAGAATAGGCATGTGATATGACCAGTAGATACTTACAATGTAGTACAAAATGGAAATTATTCAGCAGGCCTACTATCGGGCCAAACAAGCCAATAGTCAATATCTTCTCATTACTAAAAAGAAAAAGGAATCTGATGGGCATGTTCGATTCATCACGAATTATCATTCGAGGTGGAAGGAAATTACTAATATCATCTCCAAATTTTGGCTAATTCTCCAACAGGATCAGACAATACTTCCTTTTCTATAAAATCGTCCATTGATTATGGCTAAAAGTAATAAGACACTACGTGATATACTAGTTCATAGTCATCATGTACCTGATACATCTTCATATACACTGCTCAAAAAAATAAAGGGAACACTCAAATAACACATCCTAGATCTGAATGAATGAAATATTCTCATTGAATACTTTGTTCTGTACAAAGTTGAATGTGCTGACAACAAAATCACACAAACATCATCAATGGAAATCAAATTTATTAACCAATGGAGGCCTGGATTTGGAGTGACCACCAAAATTAAAGTGGAAAAACACACTACAGGCTGATCCAACTTTGATGTAATGTCCTTAAAACAAGTCAAAATGAGGCTCAGTATTGTGTGTGGCCTCCACGTGCCTGTATGACCTCCCTACAACGCCTGGGCATGCTCCTGATGAGGCTCAGTATTGTGTGTGGCCTCCACGTGCCTGTATGACCTCCCTACAACGCCTGGGCATGCTCCTGATGAGGTTGCAGATGGTCTCCTGTGGGATCTCCTCCCAGACCTGGACTAAAGCATCCGCCAACTCCTGGACAGTCTGTGGTGCAACGTGACGTTGGTGGATGGAGCGAGACATGATGTCCCAGATGTACTCAATCGAATTCAGTTTGGGGAACGGGCGGGCCAGTCCGTAGCTTCAATGCGTTCATCTTGCAGGAGCTGCTGACACACTCCAGCCACATGAGGTCTGGCATTGTCCTGCATTAGGAGGAACCCAGGGCCATCCGCACCAGCATATGGTCTCACAAGAGGTCTGAGGATCTCATCTCGGTACCTAATGGCAGTCAGGCTACCTCTAGCAAGCACATGGAGGGCTGTGCGGCCCTCCAAAGAAATGCCACCCCACACCATTACTGATCTACTGCCAAACCGGTCATACTGAAGGATGTTGCAGGCAGCAGATCGCTCTCCACGGTGTCTCCAGACTCTGTCACGTCTGTCACATGTGCTCAGTGTGAACCTGCTTTCATCAGTGAAGAGCACAGGGTGCCAGTGGCGACTTTGCCAATCGTGGTGTTCTGTGGCAAATGCCAAGCATCCTGCACGGTGCTGGGCTGTGAGCACAACCCCCTTCTGTGGACGTCGGGCCCTCATACCACCTTCATGGAGTCGGTTTCTAACTGTTTCTGCATACACATGCACATTTGTGGCCTGCTGGAGGTCATTTTGCAGGGCTCTGCCAGTGCTCCTTCTGTTCCTCCTTGCACGAAGGCGGAGGTAGCAGTCCTGCTGCTGGGTTGTTGCCCTCCTACGGCCCCCTCCATGTCTCCTGGTGTACTGACCTGTCTCCTGGTAGCGCCTCCAGCCTCTGGACACTACACTGACAGACACAGCAAACCTTCTTGCCACAGCTCGCATTGATGTGCCACCCTGGATGAGCTGCACTACCTGAGCAATTTCTGTGGGTTGTAGAGTCCGTCTCAAGCTACCACAAGTGTGAAAGCACAACCAACATTCAAAAGTGACCAAAATATCAGCCCAGAAAGCATTGGTACTGAGATGTGGTCTGTGGTCCCCACCTGCAGAACCACTCCTTTATTGAGGGTGTCTTGATAATTGCCAATAATTTCCATCTATTGTCTATTCCATTTGCACAACAGCATGTGAAATTGATTGTCAATCAGTGTTGCTTCCTAAGTGGACAGTTTGATTTCACAAAAGTTTGATGTACTTGGAGTTATATTCTGTTGTTTAAGTGTTCCCTTTATTTTTTTGAGCAATGTATATTTGTCTCAAAAGGCCCCAAATGGGGCACATGGAAGTGTGGCAACTGCAAAGAGTGCAGATATATTGAAAAAACGAATACCTTTCAGGATTCGTTGGGTGAGTAGGCTTACAAGATTCTGTATTTCATTAATTGTAGAACATCTATGGTCATCTATCAAGCCACATGTTTCTGTGGACTCATCTATATTGGTATGACAACTCAGGAGCTTTGGAACACATCAAAAATATTAGGGCAGCGGAGAAAATCTGTCAAGATGAGGTGGGTGCTATTTCTCAACCTAAACCTTTGGCGAGACAGTTTCGGAATTGCTACCCTCATCAATGTCATCTCTTACGTGTCAAAGGGATTGCCCGTCTGTATCCTGGGAATAGGAGGGAAAATCTAGCCAAAAAGCTGGCCCAGATTGAACAAATAAATAATAAATAAAAAAGTAAATGGATCACCACTATAAGAAGTATGACCCCCAGAGGTTTAAATGAACAGTGGGGATTTTCGAGTATTCTTTAAGTATACACTAGGATTTTTGGTATATTCTCATCTTCAGTGTCTTGTCCTTATTATAAATCGAATAATATAATCAATATATATCATAGTGCATTTGATTGAATAAACATATATACATGTATTGTTGGCTTTATTGTACAGTACATATAGAGAGTTTATAGTGTGTTTATTCACTTTTACATATACACGTTATATAAGCAACAATATTGTGTATGCACGCATTAACTATATTATATACAGAACTTTTTCTATATTTCATACAATTCTATTTTGGCACGTATAATTATATTTACACTTTGATGCTGACCCGCACTTTTTCCCTTTTCTAATATTGCTGCAGGGTCGCTGTGCGCCACACTGCGCATGCTCCGGTGTGCTCTCGTACCCGATACTGGAATGTTTTCATTGAACTGCGACCTTTGGTCGTGTTTCCCTGATGCACATTCGGTCGCAGACGGGACGGCTATCCGGACGCGTGGGACAGTAGAGGCGTCCGATAATATGGCGTCCTTGATTTGTAAGTAACCACAGCTGTAATCACCCTATAAAACATCGCCTCTTCCTCCTCCACCTCACTTCCTAATGAATCGGTAGCGAAACGTGCGTTGAAGCATGTGGAAGGGGTGATGATGTGCCTCTGGATAGTACGTGTGACGGGAGCTAGTTACCCCATCCGCAGATGTCCAATCTTCTTCTGTAGGCCCCTGACATGGAAAGGCTTTTCTTACACTGGGATAAATAAAATATGACTATCGCACAGTGTCTCCTAGATGAACTTAACTTTTATTCTCACAAGCAGTTTTTATAGAGAATCACACAGGCTATTTTTAACACCCATTGTTCTCACCAGATAATACCCACAGTAGGCTCCCAGACAGCAGTTATGCAACAACCCATTAATCAGCACATTGTCTGTTTGCCACTGCTAAGTGAGCACAGGAAGGTGGGGGCCAGGGGTGCTTCGGTCACATCACAAAATGTCCAATAATATGTAATCCACAATATTCACCCCAATTTATAACGTTATGTCCCATTAGCTGCATAGGCGCTACGACAACCCCCATGTGGCAAAATCTTGGGAGTACGGGGTTGATCTGTCACAATGCTCCCCCTTCCCGGACAGGATCAGCCTACCCAGTCTGCTCCCTGACGGATCAGCTGGAGGAGGTCCGCGATTTATGAGGTTGGTATCAGGTCAGTTTGTCGGCTTAGTTCATCGGCGTTACCATTTTGCTTGCCAGGTCTATAGTGGATGGTGAAGTCTAATGGTTGTAGCGCCAAACTCCACCGTAGTAGTCTGGCATTGTCCCCGGAGACCCGATTAAGCCATACCAGGGGGTTATGGTCCGTTATGAGGGAAAACTGTCTTCCATGCAAATATGGTTGGAGCTTCTTGGCAGCCCATTCTACTGCCAGGCATTCCTTTTCGAAGGCCGCATAGCTGACTTCTCGAGGCAGTAATTTCCGACTCAGATAAGCTATTGGGTGTTCTTGGCCGTCCGACCCGACTTGGCTCAGTACTGCCCCCAACCCAAACATAGATGCGTCTGTGTGAACAAGGAAACGTTTAGTTGTATCGGGTGCGGCCAATATCGGGGTATTTGTGAGGGCGTCCTTTAGCTGGCGGAAGGCTTCCTCACACTCGGGGGTCCAGGTTACCTGGCGGGGGAGGTTCTTATGTGTCAGATCAGTGAGGGGCTTGGCAATGGTGCTGTAGTTAGGGACAAATTTCCTATAATACCCCGCTGTCAATAGAAAGGCCATGACTTGGGTTTTAGTACGTGGGGTGGGCCACTTGGCTACCGCCTCAATCTTGGCGGGTTCCGGTCGTTGTTTTCCACCCCCCACCCAATGTCCTAAATACTGAACCTCTGCTTTGCCTACGTGACACTTGTTGGGGTTCAGGGTGATTCCGGCTTTGTGGATCCTATCCAACACTGTCTCTAGGTGATTTAGATGCTCATCCCATGTCGCGCTGTAGACGACGATGTCATCCAGGTAGGCACAAGCATAGTCCTGGAGACCATCCAGAAGCCAGTCAGCCAGCCTCTGGAAGGTCGCGGGGGCATTATTCATCCGAAATGGCATAACCCGAAACTGGAATAAGCCAAACTGGGTGACAAATGCAGACTTGGGAATAGCATCAGGACTTAGGGGGATCTGCCAATAGCCTTTGCATAGATCGATGGTTGTCAAATACTTTGCCCCAGCCAGCCTGTCTAACAACTCGTCCACACGCGGCATGGGATACGCATCCGTCACAGTTTTCTCATTTAGCTTGCGATAGTCTACACAAAACCGGGTAGTCCCATCTTTCTTAGGCACTAACACTACAGGGGACGCCCAGAGACTATCTGACTCCTCAATGACCCCTAAACGCAACATCTCCTGTATCTCTTGTCGCATCCCTTCTCGTACAGACTCCGGGACGCGGAAGGGGGATTGTCTCAGGGGGGTCTGATCTTGTGTCTCAACCTTGTGTTGTGCAAGTCGGGTGAACCCCGGTCTCTCTGAGAACATCCTCTGCCGCTGCCTCAGCAATGTCTCAGCCTGCTCTCTCTCCCGGGCCCCTAGGTTTTCTCCTAAGTGTACCTGGTCCCAGGTTTTCGACTGAGTCTTCTCACCTAAGACATCAGGCAAGGGGAGTCCGGCTAAATCCTCTGCTTCGGGTGCGCAGATGGCAGCTACATCTTCAGGGCACTCCCGGCAGGGCTTCAGCGTATTCACGTAGAACATGCGGATAACCCTGGGGTCGTCACAATCGGCGACATTGTAGGTGGTGTCAGCTATTTTCCCCACTACCCGGTAAGGCCCCTGCCATGCGGCCTGGAATTTGTTCTGCCTATCCGGTTCTAGTACCAGGACCTTCTGTCCTATCTCGAAGGTGCGTTCTCTAGCCCTCTGATCGTACCATACGCGCTGGCGTCAACTCCTGCAGGCGGTCCCGGAGTTCCAGCACGAAGGGCACGATAGGGGTTCCTGCTATGGTTTCCTCCCCTTCCCAGAGCTCTTGCACTAAGTCTAGGGGCCCCCTCACCCGCCTCCCATATAACAGTTCAAATGGGGAGAACCCCGTAGCTTTTTGGGGCACCTCCCGATAGGCGAACAGGAGGTGCGGCAAGAATTTCTCCCAGTCCCTGTAGGTCCGGGTGAACGTCCCAATGAGTTGTTTTAACGTTCCGTTAAAGCGCTCACACAACCCGTTGGTTTGCGGGTGGTATGGGGCGCTTCTAATGGACTTTACACCACACAGTCTCCACAGTTGGTTGGTCACCTCTGCCGTAAATTGGGTACCCTGATCCGAGATAATTTCCCGGGGAAATCCAACCCATGAGAAAACCTGGAGCAGGGCAGCCACCACCGTCTCTGCCAGTATGTTAGGTAAGGCAACCGCCTCTGGATGCCGCGTGGCGTAATCTATCACTGTCAATATATACCTTTTCCCTGACGGACTGGGTTTGGCTAACGGCCTTATCAGATCGACCGCTACTCAGCTAAATGGCTCCTCCACAATGGGAAGGGGGTGTAATTTGGCCTTGCAGCGATCTCCCCTCTTGCCAATGCGCTGGCAACTGTCACAGGTCTGGCAGTACTGACAAACATCATGGGATGCCCCTGGCCAAAAGAAGTTTTGTGTCAGACGATGCCTGGTGCGGCTGACTCCGAGGTGCCCCGCCAAGAGTATGTCATGAGAGATTCGCAGCAACTCCTGCCTATACTTTTTGGGAACTACCAGCTGTAGTTTTACAGTGGGGCTCGTCCCTGAGTGAGTTTGCTCTGTAACCCTGTAGAGGAGTCCCTGATGCCATATAAACTGTTCACCTTCCAGTACCCCTCTCCCCTCTTATGCCTTCCCGCGATACCCCTGCAATGAGGGATCCTCTAGTACCTCCCTCCTAAATTCTGCTGGGGTGTCCCATGAAATGTGTCTGGCTATGGGAATACGTGAAGGGCTGTAGTGTCTTACCTGGGCCTCCTCCGAGTGTGATTCCGCCTCCGCAGCTCGAGCTTGTCTCCGGGTAGTCACAGGATATGTCTCAGCCAGGGGGGCGACCGAGAAGTAAGACAACATGGGCCCCAAGTCTTTTCCCAGCAGGACGTCTGCAGGCAAATCCTTCATCATGCCGACCTCGACAAGGCCATCCCCGACCCCCAGTTCAGTTGAATCTTGGCCTTGGGCAGTCAATGTATGGCTCCCCCTGCTACACGGCCCGCCTCTGTCCGACCCGTCTTTTGGTCTTGGGCGAGATGCGACTTCACAAGGGTCAGAGTAGCTCCGGAATCTCTTAATCCTTGCAGCCGTTTACCATTAATCCACACCGACTGTCGATGTTGTTGTCGATTATCCGCCTGGGTTGCCTGCACAGGGTCCACTTCATGCAGCACTCCCTCTATCTCTTCCATCCCATAATTAGCCATAGCCACCGATGCCGGGTCGGCTTTGCCTTGGTAGCAGTGTACAGCGGCCCGGTTGAAGGTAGTCGTTTCCGGTTTTGGCCACTGGGTGCACTGGGTCCGGTTGGAACAGTGTCTCTGCAGGTGACCCAGCTGATGGCAGGTGTGGCATTGCACCCCAGGAGGTCTCTGGTAGGCCAGGGTATTGGTGGGTCACCCGCCAAGCTTCTGTGGTTTAGGGGCCTCCAGACCCATGGGAGGGCCCCTTGAGACAGTTTTGGACCCTGACAATTGGGCCCTCCTGGCATCATAATGTTCATCGGTCAGCCATGCGGCCTCCTCAAGAGTCGTCGGTCCCGAAGCCATTCTTGCGTCTCGGGAGTTAACCCAGTGAAGAATCGTTCTAACACGATGAGCTGTAGGACGTCCTCCTTAGTGTCTGCTTTGCTACCTTGTACCCACTGTAGCAGTGACCGCCATAGTTTACAGGCCCATTCAGCATGGGTATCCGTTTCCCGTTTTGTGGTTTTGCGGAACTTTTGACGGTATGCCTCTGGTGTTAGTGCATACCCGGCCAAGATCACTTCTTTGACTCACTTATAGTCCATACAGTCCTTATCCGATACAGTGCGATAGGCATCCGCTGCCGGCCTGTCAGCTTCCTGGCCAGAATCTGGACCCAATCCTCCGGCTCCACTTTATGAAGGGTACACTACCGCTCAATGTCCTGCAGAAAGCCATCAATGTCTTCCTCTGCCTCCCCCAATGTCGGAAGGCATTGTATTGCATCTTTTTGTGGCTTACCCCTGCTGGTACCGGGGAGTAAGCCAGGGCTCCCCCTGCTCGCTGTATCTCCTCTCTCCGTTCTGCCATCTCCATCTTGGCTAGCTTTATCTTGGTCCGCTCTGCCATCTCCATCCTGGCTAGCTCCATCCGCTCTGCCCTCTCCATCTCCATCTTTTTATCCAGATCAGTACGTACATCAGCCATCACCTTATCTATGATCTGTACTGCCGGGTTGGGAGCATAAAGTGCCAGTCTGCTCTTTACCTCCCTCTGGAATTCAGTCTCTTCCACGTTCCCACTGGAGATTGTTGCGTTGTCGAGCTCCATAATGGCTGCTATCAAATCCGCTTTTGTTTTGTTGCTGGCGGTTAACCCTCGAGCTTCCACACGGTCCTTCAACGTATTCCTCTTTAGCTTCTGGTAGATGTCAAACCAGGGGAGGAGTCCTGAGGAGATAATTTGCATATTCCCACTGCATTTTGGGGTAAGTGAAGAGTCTCCGCGAGCTCAAAGAACACTGGATTTTGGCTGTTGGAGCTGAAAAGAGGACATCGGTAAACCGCGCGCCGGTAGGCGCGCGCATTTTGAAGCTTTTTTTTTACGCTTTTTTCACTGATTTCAGAACATTAACAATAAGAACATGGAAGAGTCCAGGAGCCATTTGGTGAGCTGCATATCCTGCTACATGTTCACAGACTTGCCAGTGGAAAAGCCAGACTTCACATGCCAGAAATGCAAGCTTGTGTCCCTGTTGGAGGAAAAGTTGCGAAATCTAGAAGAGAGGTTAACTACCTTGAAAATCATTAAGGAAGGTGAAGAGTTCTTAGACAGAGCAGAATTATCTCTTCATGATTCAGAAAGAGAAGAAATTCGAACTGCACCTGACGAAACAGAGGAATGGAAGCATGTGACCCACAGAATCAGGAGGATCGAGAGGCAGTCAGCACCCATATTGCTCAGGAATCAGTACCAGGCTCTCACACAGGAGAACCATGAAGAAATACAGCAAGATAAGACTTTGCCAGCAATGAATAACCTTGTAAGCCCTCAGAATCCTCCTGGATGGAGAAAGAAGAATGTTGTGAAGAAAAAACGGAGAGTGGTGGTCATGGGGGATTCCCTGTTAAGAGGAACAGAGGCCGCTATCTGCAGACCAGACATAACCTCAAGAGAAATGTGCTGTCTTCCAGGAGCAAAAATTAAAGATGTGTCTGACAGGATATCAAGACTCTTCAGACCTACAGATCACTACCCATTCCTGCTAATACATGTGGGGACAAATGACACCGCAAGAAAGGACCTGGAAACCATCTGCAGTGACTTTGAAGACTTAGGCAAGAAAGTGAAAGAATTGGGAGCGCAGGTGGTCTTCTCATCCATCCTCCCAGTGGATGGCCATGGAACAATGAGGTGGAATAAGATTCTACAGGTGAACAACTGGCTACGTCGATGGTGCCGTCAACAAGGATTTGGATTTCTGGATCACGGAATGAATTACCTATACGATGGACTACTTGCTAGAGATGGGGTGCACCTTACGAAGACTGGAAAACATGTATTTGGAAGTCGCCTTGCTACACTCATCAGAAGAGCTTTAAACTAGAACAATGTGGGAAGGGAAGCAAAAGGCCAGAAAAAGCCATACAGCTGACAAATACTATTGAGATCTCTGCTACTGGAAGTGGAAAAGAAGAACAAAGACAAAAAAATCTAAATAATAAAAATATGGGAGGAAGAGAAACCAATCACAAACTAAAATGTTTTTATACAAATGCACAAAGCATGGGCAACAAACAAGGAGAATTGGAACTACTAATGCAGGAAAAGGAATATGATGTCATTGGAATCACTGAAACTTGGTGGGACGATACACATGATTGGAATAAAAGGCTAAAAGGATACAACTTATTTGCAAGAAACAGACTTGATAAACGAGGAGGAGGTGTTGCATTGTATGTTAGAAAAGCGTATATCTGCACAGAGATTGAAGCTTCAGAGACTGGGAGTTCTGTGGAAACTGTTTGGGTAAGAATACAAGGAGAGAACAACGGAAAGGACACCATTGTAGGCATTTACTACAGGCCACCTGGGCAAGCTGAAGATATGGATGAACTCTTTATGTATCAAATGACCAAGTTCTCCAAAAAATATGACGTAGTGGTCATGGGAGATTTCAACTATCCAGACATTTGTTGGGAATCTCTCTCAAGTAAAACTAACAGGTCAAGCAAATTCTTATCCTCTCTTGCTGACAACTTTATCTTCCAAAAGGTAGGGGAGAAAACAAGGGGATCTGCTACTTTGGATCTAATCCTTATAAACAGGGAGGAAATGGTTGAGGAGGTAAAGGTGGCTGGGACCCTAGGAGGCAGCGATCATGCTATTATAGAATTTTGGATAACTAGAGGAGGAAGACATGTGAAGACTCAAACTTCAAGGTTAGATTTTAGAAAGGCAGATTTTAAGAGACTCAGAAAGAGAATAGGAGGGATCCAATGGCTGGATGTCCTTAAGGACAAAAATGTCCAGGAAGGATGGGAAATTTTTAAAAATGAGATTCTCAAAGCACAATCGTTAACAATCCCGAAAAGTAGGAAGAATGGGAAGCATTTAAGGAAACCAGGATGGATGAACACAGAACTTAAACACATGCTAAAAAGAAAGAAAGAAATGTTTATTAAATGGAAAGAGGGAGGCATATCTAAAGAAGATTATAATGCAGTCTGCAGATCCTGCAGGGCACGTATCAGGTTAGCTAAAGCTGACAATGAATTAAGGCTTGCAAGAGATGTCAAAAGCAATAAAAAAGGATTTTGGGGGTATGTCAAAAGTAAAAGAAAAGTCAAAGATGCTATAGGATTTTTACAGGATGAAAATGGAGAAATGGTAAGAGAGGATGTTGAGAAGGCCGAACTTTTTAATTCCTATTTTGCATCTGTTTTCTCTCAGAAAGAAAATGTAACATCAACTGATCTTCACTGTCCTTTTAAAGGAATAGAGGAATCCAAGTTATCAGTAAACAGAAAGATTGTGAGGGAATATTTAGCTAACATAAATGAGTTCAAGTCTCCAGGTCCAGATGAATTACACCCCAGAGTACTGAAGGAGATTGTAGAAGAAATTTTAGAACCACTCTCCATAATCTTTGAAAATTCTTGGAGAACAGGAGAAGTCCCAGAAGACTGGAGAAGAGCAAATGTTGTTCCTATCTTCAAAAAGGGGAAGAAGGTGGACCCAGGGAACTATAGGCCGGTGAGTCTGACTTCTATACCAGGAAAGATCTTTGAACAAATTATTAAACAACATGTATGTAAGTACATGGATAAGAATGAAGTGATTAACCAGAGTCAGCATGGGTTTGTAACTAACAAGTCATGTCAGACTAACTTAATTTCCTTCTATGACAGAATCACTGACTGGGTGGATCAGGGAAATGCTGTAGATATAGTATATCTTGACTTCAGCAAAGCATTTGACAAAGTATCTCACATCATCCTTATTGAAAAAATGACCAAGTATGCAATGGACCAGGCAACTGTTAGGTGGATTCATAACTGGCTTAGTGATCGGACTCAAAGGGTGGTTGTAAATGGCTTCACATCCAGCTGGATGAATGTCTCAAGTGGGGTACCACAGGGCTCCGTCCTGGGACCTGTATTGTTCAACATCTTTATCAATGATTTAGATGAAGGAATTGAGGGTAAACTGATTAAATTTGCTGATGACACAAAGCTAGGAGGGATAGCTAATACTAGAGAAGAGAGAGAGAGGATTCAAAAAGACCTAAATAAACTGGAGCAGTGGGCAGCAACCAACAGAATGTTTTTTAACAGGGAAAAATGCAAAGTACTACATCTGGGCAATAAAAATGAAAAAAGCATATACAGAATGGGAGGAATAGAGCTAAGCAACAGTACATGTGAAAAAGACTTAGGTATACTAATAGATCATAGACTGAACATGAGTCAACAGTGTGATGCAGCAGCAAAAAAGGCAAATACAATTCTGGGATGTATTAACAGAAGCATACAGTCTAGATCACGTGAAGTCATTATCGGTCTTTACTCCTCTTTGGTCAGACCTCATCTGGAATACTGTGTACAGTTTTGGGCACCACATTTTAAAAAAGACATCGACAAACTGGAGCAAGTTCAGAGAAGAGCGACCAGAATGGTGACTGGTCTGCAAACCATGTCCTATGAGGAACGGTTGCAGGATTTGGGAATGTTTAGCTTGCAAAAAAGAAGACTGAGAGGAGACTTAATAGCTGTCTACAAATATGTCAAGGGCTGTCACATTGTAGAAGGATCATCTTTATTCTCATTTGCACAAGGAAAGACTAGAAGCAATGGGATGAAACTAAATGGGAGGAGACACAGATTAGATATTAGAAAAAACTTTTTGACAGTTAGGGTGATTAATGAGTGGAACAGGCTGCCACGAGAGGTGGTGAGTTCCCCTTCAATGGACGTCTTCAAACAGAGGCTGGACAGACATCTGTCTGAGATGATCTAGTGAATCCTGCTTTGAGCAGGGGGTTGGACCAGATGACCCAGGAGGTCCCTTCCAACTCTACCATTCTATGATTCTATGATTCTATGATTCTTCCATTCAGTCCTTGGCTCCTGAAGAAGATGGACCGCATCCCACCGCTGCCACCAGTGTGACGGGAGCTAGTTACCCCATCCACAGATGTCTAATCTTCTTCTGTAGGCCCCTGACATGGAAAGGCTTTTCTTACACTGGGATATATAAAATATGACTATCGCACAGTGTCTCCAAGATGAACTTAACTTTTATTCTCACAAGCAGGTTTTATAGAGAATCACACAGGCTATTTTTAGCACCCATTGTTCTCACCAGATAATACCAACAGTAGGCTCCCAGACAGCAGTTATGCAACAACCCATTAATCAGCACATTGTCTGTTTGCCACTGCTAAGTGAGCACAGGAAGGTGGGGGCCAGGAGTGCTTCGGTCACATCACAAAATGTCCAACAATATGTGATCCACAATATTCACCCCACTTTATAACATTATGTCCCATTAGCTGCATAGGCGCTACGACAACCCCCATGTGGCAAAATCTTGGAGTACGGGGTTGATCCATCACAGTACGTAATAATATGCACAAATTAAACTTTTTATGAACTTATTTCTGTATTCTTTTTTGCATTATGACATTTGATATTGCATGGTGATCACTTTTACTGTTCATCATATGATTTGGATAGGCATAGTTACATATATATATAAATTTTCCTCTTTGCTTAAATAATGTAAATACATTTGGATATGCACATACATATATATACAGTACAGACCAAAAGTTTGGACACACCTCATTTAAAGATTTTTCTGTATTTTCATGCTTATGAAAATTGTACATTCACACTGAAGGCATCAAAACTGTGAATTAACACATGTGGAGTTATATAGTTAACAAAAAAGTGTGAAACAACTGAAAATATGTCTTATATTCTAGGTTCTTCAAAGTAGCCACCTTTTGCTTTGATGACTGCTTTGCACACTCTTGGCATTCTCTTGATGAGCTTCAAGAGGTAGTCACCAGAAATAGTTTTCACTTCAGGTTTAATAAGTGGGATTTCTTGCCTTATAAATGAGTTTGGGACCATCAGTTGTGTTGTGCAGAAGTCTGGTGGATACACAGCTGATAGTCATACTGAATAGACTGTTAGAATTTGTATTATGGCAAGAAAAAAGCAGCTAAGTAAAGAAAAACGAGTGGCCATCATTACTTTAAGAAATGAAGGTCAGTCAGTGCGAAAAATTGGGAAAACTTTCAAAGTGTCCCCAAGTGTAGTTGCAAAAACCATCAAGTGCTACAAAGATACTGGCTCACATGAGGACCGCCCCAGGAAATAAGACCAAGAGTCACCTCTGCTTCTGAGGATAAGTTTATCCGAGTCACTAGCTTCAGAAATCGCAGGTTAACAGCTGCTCAGATTAGAGACCAGGTCAATGCCACACAGAGTTCTAGCAGCAGACACATCTCTACAACAACTGTTAAGAGGAGACTTTGTGCAGCAGGCCTTCATGGTAAAATAGCTGCTAGGAAACCACTGCTAAGGACAGGCAACAAGCAGAAGAGACTTGTTTGGGCTAAAGAACACAAGGAATGGTCTGATGAGTGTAAATTTGAAATCTTTGGTTCCAACCACTGTGTCTTTGTGCGACACAGAAAAGGTGAACGGATGGACTCTACATGCCTGGTTCCCACCGTGAAGCATGGAGGAGGAGGTGTGATGGTGTGGGGGTGCTTTGCTGGTGTCACTGTTGGGGATTTATTCAAAATTGAAGGCATACTGAACCAGCATGTCTACCACAGCATCTTGCAGCGGCATGCTATTCCATCCGGTTTGTGTTTAGTTGGACCATCATTTATTTTTCAACAGGACAATGACCCCAAACACACCTCCAGGCTGTGTAAGGGCTATTTGACCAAGAAGGAGAGTGATGGGGTGCTACGCCAGATGACCGGGCCTCCACAGTCACCAGACCTGAACCCAATCGAGATGGTTTGGGGTGAGCTGGACCGCAGAGTGAAGGCAAAAGGGCCAACAAGTGCTAAGCATCTCTGGGAACTCCTTCAAGATTGTTGGAACACCATTTCTGGTGACTACCTCTTGAAGCTCATCAAGAGAATGCCAAGAGTGTGCAAAGCAGTCATCAAAGCAAAAGGTGGCTACTTTGAAGAACCTAGAATATAAGACATATTTTCAGTTGTTTCACACTTTTTTGTTAAGTATATAATTCCACATGTGTCAATTCATAGTTTTGATGCCTTCAGTGTGAATGTACAATTTTCATAGTCATGAAAATACAGAAAAATCTTTAAATGAGAAGGTGTGTCCAAACTTTTGGTCTGTACTGTATATTTCATCACACCTCAGTTACATCTACACGTCCCCCTTCAATATAGGGAATTGGGTCATGTGATCTCCAGCCTGACAACTATTCCAGTACATGCACTAATGTGTTGACAGGAAGTCAGTCTCTGACGTCATGTGATCTGTACGATGACCTCATTACCTATCAAATCCCTCCTGGCGGCTCAGACTCTTCCCCGCATACCGAGCTTCAGCTTCTTTGTCGTTCTGTACGTCCTCCCATGCAGATAAAGATATGTATGAAGACTTTTCTAAAATAAATCCTGTCTTTGCTGCCATAGCAGCCAATCATAGAGCAGCTTTCATTTAGTTTATATAAGTGAGCAGTGACATTGTAGGGGAGACCAGCTGAAGCTGCATCACATGAAGCATTATCAAACCTGTCTAAGGGTCTGTTCACATATTAAGTATTTGATTCAGAGATTTCTACACCATATCTGCATCTTTTGTAAGGAAAAATACAGTGGCAAAAACACGCGCTTTTGTCCAAATTTTTCCCCACTCATAAGTATGGGTGAAATCTGCAGGAAAAACATTGAAAGAATTGATATTCTGCAGATTTAACCCCTTCACAACATCCGCCGTACATGTACTGAGCAAGTTGGAAGCAAGTGTGTAAAGTGGGCTCACAGGGTGAGCCAGCCCCATACCCGGCAGGTGATGTCTGTGTATTACAGCCAGGACCTGCAGCTAACAATCGCGGGTGGAGCGCTGCTCTGACATACATAACACGCAACAGCATGCGTGCGTGTCATTCCCTCCGCCCATCGGTGAGCCTGTGATGTAATTGCGGGTCGGCGATGGGTTGTCATTATAGCCTGGTGTCAGCTGATGACCCCCGTGCCTGTCATTATGGAGCTCCTTTGAAACCCTGACTGTGGCCAGGCTTCAAAGGAGACTATGATTTCTGATATATACATCTTTGTATCTAGCACAGGCGATTGGACAATTGCGTCTTCAAGTCCCCTAAGGGGGCTAACAATTATAGTGAAAAATAAAAAAAATGTTTTGAAAAAAAAAAAATTAAAATATAGCTTTTATTAAACTTAATTAAAAATGTACGGATGCCCTGCATTTGGTTAGCTGCAGGGCATCTTTACATTTATCCATTTACCATAGATTTCCTGATGAACCAACATCTGGTGGAGAAACGCGTCGAGATACATTGGAAGACCGTACATGTGGACTGATAAGTATCATGGCCCATGAAATCTATACGTTGTTCAGTCTATAACTGTGCTTTTTTTAACACTAATGTTTATATTTGTGCTCACCATTCCATTATGAATTATTTGGATCTATTATTGTGACTTCTATCTGAGATCAGGATACCTTCTCGCTTGAGGTCAAGCTGAAGGGCTAAGGATTTACCGTATTTTTCGGACCATAAGGCGCACTTTTTTTCCCCAAAATTTGGAAGGAAAATTGGGGTGCATCTTATGGTCCGAACGTTACTTTACCGGTGGTGGTGGAGCGGGGATCACAGAGTCCTCCGGCGGCGGCAGAGGTGAGATGCTGCTGAAGCCGGGGCCTGTACCTGTGCTGGTGTCGGGTGGTGAAGCAGAGGAGCCGGGGCCTGTGCCGGGCTGTGAGTGGTGTCCAGCGGTGAGGCAGAGGAGCCGGGGCCTCTGCCGGGCTGTGAGCGGTGTCCGACGGTGCGGTAGAGCAGCGTGTGCTGCTTCCGGAGCTCCGGCGGCCATTTTCCTGTATATCTCTGCCTCACCACCGGATCCATTCACAGGTCCAGGCCTCAGGCAAGTTCACAGGCCCCAGGCCCGTCCACAGGCCCTAGGCAAGTCCACAGGCCCCAGGCAAGTCCACAGGCCCCAGGCCAGTCCACAGGCCCCAGGCCCCAGGCCAGTCTACAGGCCCCAGCCAGTCCACAGGCCCCAACCAGACACCGGCATTTCACCTCTTCTGCTGCCTCCGGGTTCCTGAGGCAAGGAACAGAGGGATCTGCGATCCTGATCCACCATCACTGCAACTCACAGCTGCTGCAGCACCGGCTTCATGTATCCAGGGTCCACAGCATTCCTCCACTTCCGCCGGGCCGGTTTCCTGAAGGACCCTGCCTCCTGCTCCACCACCCCCCCAGGTAAGATACCTAATCAGACTATAAGACGGACCCCATCTTATAAAAAATATTTTTTTTCCTATTTTCCACCCCAAAATTTGGGGTACGTCTTATGGTGCGGTGCGTCTTATAGTCCGAAAAATACGGTATATATGAATCAATGGGCATATTTGTCAGATGTCATATCTTGTATATATATCCGCATTCAAGCATATACAATATTATATTGCTGAATTGCTGCGCTTTATTCACATTTTGGACTCAAGATACTCTCCTACTCTTACATTGTATATTGTTTGCATACCCTGCAGACCTCGTTTTTATGTGGTTACAGTGGATGATTTATTTATATATATATATTTCTAATCCCGTTACTATCATACTAGCCCTGTGCTCTCCCTCTCTATTGGTGTTCAGGGACTTACAGGGACTTTTAGGGATAGACAACTTGTGAGTGGGGGCGCCATTGTCGTACAAATTCTAGGGTGCCAACCCCTGCGGTCAGCAATGGTCATCCTAGAGGACAATAGGAAATGACTAGTTCCTGTAGTATCATTGATATGTTATTATATTTATTCATTCCCGCTATTATCATATTACAGGTTGACGAACCTTCTGTTCCCATCCTGTACTTGCTCACCAAGGTCCATAGGAGTCTATAAGACCCTCCGGGACAGCCCATTGTCTCAGTCAATGGGCGTCTATCTGAACCAATTTCTAGATTCTTGTATTACTATCTAAACCCGGTTGCTATGGAACTTCCACCTTTCATCAAAAACTGCGGAAATTTTACAGAGATTGGATAATATTCATGTTGGTTTAGATATGTTTCTATAATGTAGAACCATTATATACTTGTGTGGCGCCCCTGAGGGTTCGGTCGCCACAAGTGGGATACTGCAGCCTGTCAGCAGGTGTAGTGTTTCCTCACCCAGTTAAGGAAGGTGTACTAATCAGGACCCTGTCTTGCATCCAACACTACACACTCCTGACCTATGGGAGGCAAGTATGCACCATAGTGCTGCCTCAGCAGGATCACGAGTGGGGGGAACCAAAAGTTAGGGGAACCATGTAGTGGGTGGAGGGTGTAGAACACACTTTTAGTTTGCACACATAGTTTCATATATAATGGCCAGCCATCTTAGAACAATGTTCTTTGATTGTGGCCTTCACAGCTGACAGTGGCCTGGACAGGAGAGGACTCAAAAGGGGAGAGTTAGGAACACTCTGAGGGTCCTGATCTAGGCACCTGAAGCCCTCATCCCTGGTGGCCGCAGTCATCCGTGAGGAGCAGGGAGAAGCCTTGCGGCTGTGCTTGAAAACTGTGAGTAAAAGACCTGGAAGACTCTCCCTATGGCCTCCAGACTCTTTATTTCCACACTGCACCACACAGCATCTGAGTGACTCTGGACTACTCTCCCCATCCTCCTGTCACATCTGCCCTGAGGCCCAGCTCCGCCTGTGGGGAGTTATAACACCTCAAGCTGCCGTAACATGCAGCCTCAGAGGACTGCTAGCAGTGCTGGTGGCGCATCACCAGGCATCGCAGGTGGCGTAGTCATAATAACACCACTCGTTACACCAACACCGAATGCCCTTCATTTTTAATGTGACGGCCCTGGGCACGGAACGGGTCCGGTCCACGACTACATCCCCCTAACATCTGACCCTGCTCCGAGTATCCCCACCATCTTCCCAGGGCAGGGCTGTGAGCGTCACACTTGAATTTCACATGAATATGGATTATCCGCTGCTAGGTTTTTATCTATCAGGCTGGGGTTTGGATGAATCTCTTGTGGATTTTCTTATGATTCTTTTTGAATATGTAGCGTTGGCGTCTCTACCTCCTGCTGGGCAGAGACGCCGATCCACTCACCGCCGCGGTCCCGGTCCGACGTCCTCCTGCTCCCCTCCTACGTCAGCCCGAGCTGCGCGCACCGTGCGCAGTTCCCCGGGCACTGTGCTCAGGGCGCGCATGCACTCCCTCCCTCTTAAAGGGGCCGTGCGCGCCGTCCTAAAGAGTCCCCGGCCAATGGCCGGAGGACTTCCCCTATATAAGGCACCTCCTCCAAAATGGAGGTGCCTGTGCAAGATTGTTGTTTGTGTGCTTACACTCTCCTCAGTCCTCAGGTCCCAGTGCCCGCCAGCCTGTCTATCAGCTGTGCCCGCCTGTCTGTCTACTGGCTGTGCTCATCTGCTGTGCCTGTCAGCTTCAGCCATCAGTCCCGTGGGAGTCGCCTGCTCTCACAATGTCGGTTCCAGAGTGGCACCTGGTTCACCTTCCCGATCCCTCCTTGGTTCACGAAGTCGACTAAGCCACCATTTGGCCAGGGTCTGTCCGGGTATGCACTTAGTTACGCCCCTCTCATCCCTCCTTGCATCACAGCACAGAGGTTCCACCACCTGGATCCATAACAGTTTGCACAGGCCATGGAATCCGGTGGCTCTCAGGCTCCTTTGCTCTCAGACCTGTACCAAGAGGTCTCTCACCAGAGATCCCAACAGGATACTATCATGTCCTATCTGCGGACAGTCAACTCCAGCCTGGACGTGCTGTCCACCCTGACTGTGTCAGCCTCTAACAAGCAACCCAGTGGCACTGTGGCACCCGGCTTAGGACCCTGGCTATTTGCTCCTCCACGTTTCGGTGGTGACCCCGCCCTATGTCGGGGCTTCATAAATCAGTGCTTGCTGCACTTTGAGGCTCTGGTGTCCACTTTTTGGGAGGGCCTTTCCGGATGGAGCAAGGATGAGCTAGCCGGTCATGACATACCTCCCTCTCTAGACAACCTGGTGTCATTAGCTACCCAAATTGACATCCGTTTTCAGGAGCGTTCTAAGGAGACGACCTGGGAGAGAAGACCCCTGCGTCTCGCACCAACCTTCCAAAGGCCAGTCTCGCAACCAGCATTCCCCCCGGTGTCCTCTCCAGAGTCTATGCAAATAGACCAAGTTAAGACGGTCAAGTCTCGCCAGGAGATCCGCCTCGCCGAGGGGAGTTGCTTCTACTGTGGCAGTATAGAGCATCAAATCCGCTTCTGTCTGGTGAGACCGGGAAACTCCAGTGTCTAGGACCATTTGGAGAGGTCGCCCTAGGCAAAAGTTCTTCCTCTCCGCCCTTGACTCTGTCTGTCTCAGTTACCAGTGATAAGACCCGCTTCTTCGAGACTGCCTATCTGGATTCCAGAGCCGCTGGGAATCTCATTCAACAGGCCGTTGTGGAGCGTTATCATATTCCTACCATACGTCTGGATGATCCTTTATTTTTTCCTCTGAGGATGGAAAGCTTCTCTCTGAGACCATCTTGTTTGTCACTGAGCCTGTAACCCTTCAGGTGAGAATGCTACATTCGGAGAAGATCTCCTTTTACGTGCTGTCTGGCCTCTCTCATCCCCTCTTGCTTGGCCTGCCTTGGTTATAGAGACATGAGCTCGTCCTGAATTGGAGCTTGGGTGAGGTGCTCCGTTGGGTTCAGGAATGTCATAAGTCTTGTCTGGTTCCGGTTCGTCCTGCTCGACCTCCGTCTATCCCAGCTAACCTACCTGGCCTGCCGGCACCCTACTGGTCATATGCGGACGACTTTGATAAAAAGGAGGCAGAGACACTACCACCTCATAGGTCGTATGATTTCCCCATTGACCTAATACCTGGTGCTTCACCTCCTTGCGGGCGAATCTACCCCTTGTCGCTGGCCGAGACCCGTTCTATGTCTGAATACATAGAGGAGAATCTTGCTAGGGGATTTATCCTGAAATCCACCTCTACGGCTGGAGCAGGATTCTTCTTCGTCAAGAAGAAAGACGGCTCTCTTCGTCCATGTATCGACTATAGGGGTCTAAACCAGATTACCATAAAAAATAAGTACCCCCTGCCTCTCATCTGGGAGCTGTTTGACTGCCTAAAAGGCGCGAAGATCTTCACTAAGCTCGATCTTCGTGGGGCGTACAATCTGGTCTGGATTCGCCAGGAAGAAGAGTAGAAGACAACATTCAACACTCGGGATGGTCAGTACGAGTACCGCGTAATGCCCTTCGGTCTCCGTAATGCTCCAGCCGTCTTCCAGGAGTTAGTAAACAACATCTTCCGAGATCTCCTGTATTCCTGCGTGGTGGTGTACCTGGATGATATCTTGGTGTTCTCCCCTGATCTGCCCTCTCACCGGAGGGATGTTCGTCAGGTACTACTGCGGCTTCGGAAGAATCGCCTGTATGTTAAGTACGAGAAGTGCCTCTTTGAGCAGACCTCCCTACCATTTCTGGGATATATCATCTCTGAGACCAGACTGCAGATGAATCCCGAGAAGGTGTCTGCCATCTTAAAGTGGCCCCGACCCGAGGGGTTGAAGGCTATTCAGCGGTTTCTGGGATTCACTAACTATTACCTCCTCTTCATTCCTCATTTCTCCTCCCGGACTGCTCTCATCTCTGCTCTCACCCGTAAAGGAGCAAATCCCAGGGAATGGACTTCTGATGCAGAAAATGCCTTTGTTTCTCTTAAGCAAGCCTTCTCCTCCGCACCAGTGCTACATCGTCCTGATTGCAATAAACAGTTCTTCCTGGAGGTTGATGCCTCTTCCTCCAGAGCCGGACCAGTGCTCACCCAGAAATCCTCGTCCGGGCGAATGGTGACCTGCGGCTTCTTCTCCAAACTCTTTTCTTCGTCCGAGCGCAATTACTCCATTGGAGATCGAGAACTGCTGGCCATCAAATTAGCGCTGGAGGAGTGGCGCTACTTGCTATAAGGGGCTCTTCACTCGGTGGTCATCTACACTGACCATAAAAGCCTCGCTTACTTGCAGACCGCCCAAAGACTAAATCCGCGTCAGGCCAGATGTTCTTTGTTCGTTTCTGCTTCTCTCTCTATTACCACCCAGCAGTCAAGAATAATAAAGCTGACACTCTATCCCGCTCTTTTCTGTCTACCGACTAAGAGGAGGAGCCTCTACACATCATTGACCCCTCCAGAATAATGACTGTTGCTCCGCTTGACCTGTCTCATCTACCTCCTGGTAAGACCTTTGTAGCGGCTCAAGATCGCAAGAGGGTCTTACTCTCGGGTCATTCGTCCAAACTGACTGGTCATGCCGGCCAGAGGAAGACGCTTCTGCTCATTGCCCGACATTATTGGTAGCCCACCCTGTGCAAGGATGTTGCGGATTTTGTCGCAGCTTGTTCCTCTTGTGCCTGTAACAAGATACCTAGGCACCTTCCAGCTGGTCGTCTTCTTCCTCTTCTCGTGCCTTCTGCTCCTTGGCAACACATTGCGATAGACTTCATCACTGATCTCCCGGTATCTTCCGGTTCTACCGTCAGTTGGGTGGTCGCTGACCGCTTCTCCAAGATGGCTCACTTCATCCCTCTGCCTGGTCTTCCGTCTGCACCTGTGCTTGCTAAGGACTTCATCCATCACATTGTCGGGGTCGTAGCGACATTCCACTCGTCCTCCAGTCACTCCAAATTAAGGCTATGAGCATGGGTCAACCATTCAAAGAATGAGTCAGACAACAAGCTGGTTCAAACTCAGAGCATGCTCAGAGGCTACTGGCAAGCCACGATCTCAGCAATGTTCTGTCTTTATTTCCGCATGCACAAACCTAAATACACTACATAATGGGGAGGGGAAAGGGAGTGTTCAGGGCGGGGTAAGCCATAAATGTCTAGTATCCGGCCACTCCTGATTGGTCCACGTCTCCTTAACTCAGTCTCTGGGCAGACAACAGTCAGTTGATGTTTTGGTTTCATTTCTCTGAAACAGGTGCTTGGCTGATACCGGCGCCATCTTAGCATAAGTTTCGATCTAAGCAACACGTAGCAAGGAAAGCTTATTGTTATAAGACACAAAATGGTGGTTAATACATAAACAAAGCGTATAAAAGTATAAAAGTATAAAAGTGGAAAAATATATATTCTCTCTTACCCTGACATTCCCCCCTAAACACTAAGCTTTCCCTTGCTTCGGGGCCTTTGAGACTGTCCATGTGTGGGGAGAGGGGAGGTGGATTTCTTCACCCAATCATCTTAGAAGCTGCCCCCTTATGGGACGCCCCCAAACAATTGAACCCTACCCTAAATGACACATGGAGTTCTCCCAACTGACCCTAAACTAGATCTCTCAATTGGACTCTGTCATGGGGGTCTGGTCAGGCTTATTTAAAGGAGTGTATTTCTCCATATCTTCCTTACTGGTATCATCATGTAACAGAGATGTGGTTTCTTTATTCAAAAAGGTCCCGGAGGTTGGGACAGCATTGTTTATAGCTTTCCTGTATAAGGGGACTATGCAGCATACCATGTCATTCCTGCGCAATTCACTATGTCACCGTAATCAAATCGATACGTCTGGATTTTTGCGTGAGTATCTACCCAAAATGTGGTAGCTGTCCACCCTGGGACAGACCGTAAGCATATGGAAAGGATATAGAAGAAGGTAGTCATCTTTTATAGGCTCGTTTTGTCTCTCTTGCAGCGGGAGGCGTGAATCCAGGTGCTCTTGCCCTCAAGCTTCAGAGCTGTAGGAGTAGTCAGGATCACAGTGTAGGGGCCCTCAAATCTGGGTTGGAGACAGTCTTTCCGGACAAACTTCTTTACGTACACCAGGTCGCCTGGGGTGAAATCATGTACCGCATCACCTGTGGATTCTGGGAGAGAAGCAGATACTGTAGAGCGGGTGTTAGTCAATTCTTTAGACAGAGCAATCACAAATTTTACTACTCTATCATGTGTTTCAGACAACTCTTGGGGCCTAATTTCTCCTATTTTAGGTGGGGTCCCAAACAAAATTTCATAGGGAGTTAGCCCATGTTTAGCTTGTGGGGTGTGTCTGATATGATACAATACTATAGGGAGTAGGTCGGGCCAGGGGAGGGGATGATCTTGGGTCATTTTCAAGAGCTGGGTCTTGAGTGTGGAATTCATCCTTTCCACTTTGCCTGAACTGGCAGGATGGTATGGAGTGTGGAGGCCCAAATCTGTTCCCAACATGTTCCAAAGTTCTTTGTAGATATTTGCTGTGAAAGATGGTCCTTGATCCGATTCTATGACTTGGGGAACTCCAAATCTGCAGGCAATTTCAGTGATCAGTTTCTTGGCTGTGACTTTAGCAGTCATGTTGACAACCGGGTAGGCCTCGGGCCAGGCTGAGAACATATCCACGGCTACCAAAACGTACTCATATTTTCTTGCTTTAGGCATTTGGATATGGTCGACTTGTATTCTCTGCCAAGGGTAGTCTGGTTTAGCCAGGTGTTGGGGAGGGACCCGTGCCGTACACGTTGGGTTGCAGGTAGCGCAAACAGAGCAGGATTTTGAGTATGCAGTCACAGTGGAAGAGATTCCGGGTGCAAAGTACAGTTTCTTGATACATGCCAAGGCTTGATTCTTTCCTCTGTGTGTAGGCCCGTGAGCCCATGCTGCCACGGCTGAGTACATGCGCCTGGGCAAGCAAGGTTTTCCGTCCACTTGATAAAGAGTTGAGTCGACCTTTAAATCTTTGCGACCTGCCAGCATGGCTCCCGCCGCTTTCCATTGCTTGACTTTTTTAGTGGGGGTCTTCCTTTGTTCCTCACACAATTTTTCTTCAGGCATCCTGACCCCCCTGGATTCCACTCGTGTCTCCGCTGGACTTGTATGGTCTTCCGCCGGCTTTTCTTTGGCTCTTGCTCTAGTGAGCGTCACAGCTACGGTTTGCAGGGTCTCCCCCATCTCTTCTTCCTTTTCCTGCCACTTTGATGACACATTCTCCACTGCTGCAGTCTTGGCTGCTTGGTCAGCTAGGTGGTTGCCCCTGGCTTCCCTGGAATCTAGTCTTCCATGAGCCTTGACCTTGATAACAGCAACCTGAATGGGTAGTTCCAGGGCCTTCATTAGGGCCTTAATCCATGAGGCATGTTTCACTGGTGTACCTGCAGCTGTGATGAATCCTCTAGACTTCCACAAGAGTCCAAAATCATTGCAAATTCCATGTCCATACCTAGAATCGGTATATATGTTCGCCGTTGTTCCAGCTGCCAGGTGGCAGGCTTCTGTGAGAGCTACAAGTTCAGCTTCTTGTGCAGACATGTATGGTGGTAGAGCTTCAGCCTTGAGGACTGTTAGGTCTGTTGTGACAGCATATCCCGTGTGGAACCTCCCTTGAGGGTCTGCGAAACGGGATCCATCAGTCCATAGGTGAAAGGCAGGGTGTGCGAGCGGATGTGCCACCATATTCTCTGGAGCAGAAGTCTCTTCCTGCAAAAATTTTTATACAATCATGAGGTTCCACCAATGGACCTTCACCCTGTTCGTCTTCCCCCCTAGAAGGTGGAAGCAAAGTGGCAGGGTTGGACAGTCTCTGAGAAGGTGATTAGGGCTACCACATTCCCAACACAGTATGCGTCCTTCAGAATCACGAGATTGTCTCTTGTCTCTAGGTGGCCCCCTGTCATTTCTTCTGTCTTGTTTTCTATATGTGGGAGGAGTATCATCACCTGTGCCTTTAACCATTACCCACTTGATTCCATGTTGGTTGCCAGGGGTGGGTAGCTTTCTTGAGCTTGATATACCATGGCAGGAGCGGCTTTCTTCTTTGGCTTAGTATCCTTTTCCATTTTTAGCATGGCTTTTTGGAAAGCTTTGACAATATCCACCGCGTCGTTAAAAGAAGAAGAACGAATCTCGGGGCGTACCCTCAGAACGTCATCTCTGAGAGCGTCTTGTAGGCCATCTACTAGGGCCTGAACCAACAGGGCGGCCTGCGTCTTGACGTGAGGACTGTATCCGAGATCCTCAAAATGCATGCTGAGTCTTGCAGCATATCTTTCCACAGATTCATCAGGGTCTTGTTGAACATCTTGTACAGACCCAGCTTGATCTGACAAGCGATCCTGAGCCCAGGCTTTTAACTGTTTCATGTATTCTAGGCCGGATTCATACGTACTAAGGGGTCCTGCTTTTGTGGAATCCATGGCCTTTTGAAAGCTCTCCGTTTTCGGCTAAGTGAGCCTGGCATTCTGCAGCCAGAGTAGAACCAGCAGCAAGGGCAATTTTACGAGCCAATCCTCCAGCATGGCTCATACGGGTGTTTGCAGGGTTGACTATGGCCCCCACCCGATGTGTAAGGATGTCACCATAGCCTATTGACAGAGTGACAGGGCGTCCTGATGGGTCTACTAGATTCCGGGAGCTGCAGGGGTCCCAGACTTCTGAGGGGCTGGGGGGTGGTGCTCTTTCAGCAGTTGCTTGGAGCAAGGGCCGGAGTATGGGTAATGGATGTGGGGTGGAGGATGCCATAGGAGACGTATGGGGTAAAGGGGGGGGGCTGGAGTATCTTGAGCCCATTCCTCATCTGGCTCCGTATCGTCTTGAGTAACAGTATGTTGGCGGAGGGAGAGCAGTCTGGCCTGAAATTCTGGGGAGTTGAGGAGGATATCCCCAGAGTTATGGGCGACCCCCATGGGGAACAGAGGGAGCGCCTCAGCATCGTGGGCTGGAGCAGAGGCTATCACATTAGTTTCAGATGGGTGCTCTGGGACTGCGGGCTTTTCCACCCGTGCTGGCGGCTGGTAATAAGCACCGGACGGATCTAGTAGTGGATATAGGCCGGATTGGGGTTTCCCGGGCCTCCCACAACAAGTAAAAGGTGTAGTAAGATGGCCGTTGGAGGGAGGAGTTGGAGTGGGAGTGGGATTGTAAGGTGTAGTAAGATGGCCGTTGGAGGGAGGAGTTGGAGTGGGAGTGGGATTGTACTTGGAGGCAGGCTGGGCATCGTGCCATGGGCGGCCCGCCCCACAGACACAGCAGAACTTCCCCCAGGGCAGGTTCTGCTCTCAGCACATACGACACGTCCATCCTTCCGATGATTTGGCGTCGGCGCCATTATAGGGTGGTGGCTGAGGGCTCGGTGTAGTGACAGGCATCAACAGGGTTACGGCCAATTTAGGGTCACATAACAAATCACATTCTGCAGCTTTCATGTATCCGAACAAAGGCTCGGCATTCTCTGTTCCCCCCTGCACCATCTACTTCTTTCCAGCCCTCAACCTTTAACTCATTCGCTACTCTAAGATGTGTCTGAGCCTGGTGCAGGAGTCCTTCATCACTCAACTTCACTTATTTTGTATAACGCATTCCTTCTACACTGAAGGCTGAAGTCTGCCCGTACTGGGTAGTCTTATCATTTAATACAGATTCCTAACATTCTTAACAGCCTCCTTGCTTTCCCGTGACTCTACTAATTGGATGACTCCCACAGCACCATCCGGCAACTTGCCAAGTCTTTCAGATTTGAACATACGCAACATTTTCTTATAGAATGCAATGATCTGTCGCGACTCAGATCACTGGTGCAGTCCACAGGTCGCCACCCCTCAGTGTAGAGCACTCCTCAATACACTGGTGAGATAGAGAGACACCTCAATCTATCCCCTTCCCTAACCTTGAATGGCGACTTTACAGTGCGACTCACCACGGCACCCTGATTACAGGTCACCACCCGTCAGTGTAGAGCACTCCTCAATACACTGGTGAGATAGAGAGACACCTCAATCTATCTCCTTTCCTAACCTTGACTTTACAGCAGTCTCTGTGGTAGACGAAGAGCACTCCTCAATTCGTCACAGATTCTTTCTCACTTACACTACAATTCAGGGATGGCTTGGAATCGTCTATCAGTCACGGGAGGCAGCTATCTAAGAAAAGTACAGTGACCGGGGGAGGAGGAGGTGGTGTGCACACGAGCACGCGCAGGCATGCGACGTCACTCGGTCTCACAGTTGCTGGTACGGGACGTGGCGCGGGACGCCTGAGGTCTCACCACTCGACCGGTCACCCACCCAGATCCAAACTGATAATCCCACAGGAACTGCTGCGGCTGACACACAGGCAAGTGAGACATATAAAATACATCTCGACTTACCGTGTTCGATGGAGGTTGATCAGGCCTCAAATTCAGCCGCCGCGGTCACCACCAGGGAAGTCAGCAATATGGGTCCGGGAGGGCGGCGTACCGCTAGCCACGCCCCACGTTGGGCGCCATTTGTCGGGGTCGTAGCGACATTCCACTCGTCCTCCAGTCACTCCAAATTAAGGCTATGAGCATGGGTCAACCATTCAAAGAATGAGTCAGACAACAAGCTGGTTCAAACTCAGAACATTGCTGAGATCGTGGCTTGCCAGTAGCCTCTGAGCATGCTCTGAGTTTGAACCAGCTTGTTGTCTGACTCATTCTTTGAATGGTTGACCCATGCTCATAGCCTTAATTTGGAGTGACTGGAGGACGAGTGGAATGTCGCTACGACCCCGACAACATCTTTCGTCTCCACGGCTTACCCCTCCACATTGTCTCGTACCGAAGAGTTCAGTTCACTTCTCGCTTCTGGAGAGCCACGTGCAAGCTGCTGGATGTCTCTTTGGACTTTTCTTCAGCCTATCATTCTCAGTACAAAGGTCAAGCGGAGCGTATTAATCAGATCCTTACCAGTTTTCTTCGGCATTTTGTCAACGCTCACCATAGCGATTGGGTAGAACTCCTGCCTTGGGCCGAGTTTTCTTATAACAACTATGTGAGTGAGTCCTCTGCTATGTCTCCTTTTTTTGTGGTTTACGGCCGACACCCCCGAATTCCTTTTCCTGTCTCCTCTTCAGTGGACAATACTTCCGCGGAGTCTCTTGTCAGTGAATTTTCGTGATTTGGGAAGACACTAGATCTGCGCTTCTTCAGTCCTCCGAGCGGATGAAGAAGCATGCTGATAAGAGACGTCTGGAACCGCCTCTATTTCGTCCAGGAGACAAGGTCTGGCTTTCCTCCAAATATGTCCGCCTCAAGATACCATCATACAAGTTGGGTCCGCGGTTTACCTAATGGCAGTCAGGCTACCTCTGACGAGCACATGGAGGGCTGTGCGGCCCTCCAAAGAAATGCTACCCCACACCATTACTGATCTACTGCCAAACTGGTCATGCTGAAGGATGTTGCAGGCAGAAGATCGCGCTCCACGGCGTCTCCAGACTCTGTCACGTCTGTCACATGTGCTCAGTGTGAACCTGCTTTCATCTGTGAAGAGCACAGGGCGCCAGTGGCGACTTTGCCAATCGTGGTGTTCTGTGGCAAATGCCAAGCATCCTGCACAGTGTTGGGCTGTGAGCACAACCCCCATCTGTGGACGTCGGGCCCTCATACCACCCTCATGGAGTTGGTTTCTAACCATTTGAGCAGACACATGCACATTTGTGGCCTTCTGGAGGTCATTTTGCAGGGCTCTAGCAGTGCTCCTTCTGTTCCTCCTTGCACAAAGGCGTAGGTAGCAGTCCTGCTGCTGGGTTGTTGCCCTCCTACGGCCCCCTCCATGTCTCCTGGTGTACTGGCTTGTCTCCTGGTAGCGCCTCCAGCCTCTGGACACTACACTGACAGACACAGCAAACCTTCTTGCCACAGCTCGCATTGATGTGCCATCCTGGATGAGCTGCACTACCTGAGCAACTTCTGTGGATTGTAGAGTCCGTCTCATGCTACTACAAGTGTGAAAGCACAACCAACATTCAAAAGTGACGAAAACATCAGCCCAGAAAGCATTGGTACTGAGATGTGGTCTGCGGTCCCCACCTGCAGAACCACTCCTTTATTGAGGGTGTCTTTATAATTGCCAATAATTTCCATCTATTATCTATTCCATTTGCACAACAGCATGTGAAATTGATTGTCAATCAGTGTTGCTTCCTAAGTGGACAGTTTGATTTCACAGAAGTTTGATTTACTTGGAGTTATATTCTGTTGTTTAAGTGTTCCCTTTATTTTTTTGAGCAATGTATATTTGGCTCAAAGGGCCCCAAATGGGGCACATGGAAGTGTGGCAACTGCAAAGAGTGCAGATATATTGAAAAAACGGATACCTTTCAGGATTCGATGGGTGAGTTGGTTTACAAGATTCTGTATTTCATTAATTGTAGAACATCTATGGTCATCTATCAAGCCACATGTTTCTGTGGACTCATCTATATTGGTATGACAACTCGGGAGCTTTGGAACACATCAAAAATATTAGGGCAGCGGAGAAAATCTGTCAAGATGAGGTGGGTGCTATTTCTCAACCTAAACCTTTGGCGAGACAGTTTCGGAATTGCTACCCTCATCAATGTCATCTCTTACGTGTCAAAGGGATTGCCCGTCTGTATCCTGAGAATAGGAGGGAAAATCTAGCCAAAAAGCTGGCCCAGATTGAACAAATAAATAATAAATAAAAAAGTAAATGGATCACCACTCTGAGAAGTATGACCCCCAGAGGGTTAAATGAACAGTGGGGATTTTCGAGTTTTCTTTAAGTATACACTAGGATTTTTGGTATATTCTCATCTTCAGTGTCTTGTCCTTATTATCAATCGAATCATATAATCAATATATATCATAGTGGATTTGATTGAATAAACATATATACATGTATTGTTGGCTTTATTGTATATATTAATGGTGGTTTATGAGTTAGTGGAGATATACGTTTATGGGATAGGCGTTATTAGGGTGTGATCAATCTATATGTGAATATTAATTTGTATTATATCTTTCAGATTGGAGGACTGTTTGTATCATCATCGCCCGAACAGCCATACAGTTTCACATGTATTCCATCACTAAGTACAACATCAGATATATAGTTTTTGTATTATTCTCTCTAACATGACCACATCTCTTTTTCACATATATTTTATGCTTTTTTATTTTTCCTATATACACATATATAACTATCACTCACATACACTTACACATTGAATTAAGGATATTAAATTATCACATGGAGATAGCTTCTAGTATATTCATTCACCTCTATATATACACAAGGTAATTAGATGTATTCATTTGTATATGACATATTTTTATGGGTTCATACAAGAACCAACATTTTAATACATACACACATACTTTATTATGGTTGGCTTGTTTCCATCTTTGCTCTGTTTTAACCAGGTTGTGCTTTCGCTGTGTGTTATATTACACATGCGCTGCATAGGATAATTAAGCAAACTATTCACCTATATCATATACATATAGAGAGTTTATAGTGTGTTTATTCACTTTTACATATACACATTATATAAGCAATAATATTGTGTATGCACGCATTAACTATATTATATATAGAACTTTTTCTATATTTCATACAATTCTATTTTGGCACGTATAATTATATTTAGACTTTGATGCTGACCCGCACTTTTTCCCTTTTCTAATATGGCTGCAGGGTCGCTGTGCGCCACACTGCGCATGCTCCGGTGTGCTCTCGTACCTGATACTGGGATGTTTTCATTGAACTGCGACCTTTGGTCGTGTTTCGGTGATGCACATTAGGTCACAGACGGGACGGCTATCCGGACGCGTGGGACACTAGAGGCGTCCGATAATATGGCGTCCTTGATTTGTAAGTAACCACAGCTGTAATCACCCTATGAAACATCGCCTCTTCCTCCTCCACCTCACTTCCTAATGAATCGGTAGCGAAACGTGCGTTGAAGCATGTGGAAGGGGTGATGATGTGCCTTTGGATAGTACGTAATAATATGCACAAATGTAACTTTTTATGAACTTATTTCTGTATTCTTTTTTGCATTATGACATTTGATATTGCATGGTGATCACTTTTACTGTTCATCCTATGATTTGGATAGGCATAGTTCCATACATATATAAATTTTCCTTTTTGCTTAAATAATTTAAATCCATTTGGATATGCACACATATATATATATATATATATATATATATATATCATGCACAATGCACTTTTTGGATAAAATTAATTTTATAAATAGCAGATTTTTGTGCATTAACAGTGGAATTATGTTTGGATATGTACAGACATAATACCGTATTGTTTGGACTATGAGACGCACATGACCATACAGTTATATGAAAAAGTTTGGGCACCCCTATTAATCTTAAGCCTAATGTTTTTTAAAAATTGGTGTTTTTACAACAGCTATTTCAGTTTGATATATGTAATAACTGTTGGACACAGTAATGTTTCTGCCTTGAAATGAGGTTTATTGTACTAACAGAAAATGTGCAATCTGCATTCAAACAAAATTTGACAGGTGCATAAGTATGGGCACCCTTATCATTTTCTTGTTTTAAATACTCCTACCTACTTTTTACTGACGTACTAAGGCACTTTTTTTGGTTTTGTAACCTCATTGAGCTTTGAACTTCATAGCCAGGTGTATGCAATCATGAGAAAAGCTACTTAAAGTGGCCACTTGCAAGTTGTTCTCCTGTTTGAATCTCCTCTGAAGAGTGGCATCATGGGCTCCTCAAAACAACTGTCAAATGATCTGAAAACAAAGATTATTCAACATAGTTGTTCAGGGGAAGGATACAAAAAGCTGTCTCAGAGATTTAACCTGTCAGTTTCCACTGTGAGGAATATAGTAAGGAAATGAAAGAACACAGGGACAGTTCTTGTTAAGGCCAGAAGTGGCAGGCCAAGAAAAATATCAGAAAGGCAGAGGAGAAGAATGGCGAGATCAGTCAAGGACAATCCTCAGACCACCTCCAGAGAGCTGCAGCATCAACTTGCTGCAGATGGTGTCACTGTGCATCGGTCAACTATACAACGCACTTTGCACAAGGAGAAACTGTATGAGAGAGTGATGCGAAAGAAGCCGTTTCTGCAAGCACGCCACAAACAGAGTCGGCTGAGGTATGCAAAAGCACATTTGGAGAAGCCAATTTCTTTTTGGAAGAAGGTCCTGTGGACTGATGAAACCAAGATTGAGTTGTTTGGTCATACAAAAAGGCGTTATGCATGGCGGCAAAAAACCACAGCATTCCAAGAAAAACACTTGCTACCCACAGTAAA